>NC_141873.1:544831042-547331042 GCF_056163025.1 Triticum urartu
TTGTCCTGTTTGTTCATATGCAGAGAACAATGGTATGGGTGGATGGTGTGGCAGAAACATTTCAGGGTCAGGAATTATATGTGAAAGCAACGGATTTTTACTTGGGAAAGGTACTGTGGTGAATTGGTGATTGGCGGAGCTGGAATTTCTGTGATGAGGGTTGAAGGACCGTACGTAGTTCACTCAGTCGGCCAACGTCAGTTGAAGGACCGTAGTTGAGTTAGGCATAGACACATCCGGGTTTATCTCACGATTTATTACAGCGTGATGTGCGGTGAGTGTGCCTAGGCATGGAAGGGAATTCCTCCATGGTTTCAGATGCGAGCTGCTGAAAGTGACGACACAAATCTAGCAGATCTAGCGGCCGAACCGGCTTTGAACAGAACAGAGGGTACATACAATCTTCAGAAAGCAGGGCAGAGCATCCTCCCCAGGACTAGAAATTTTGGGAGCAAGCAGACAGCACTCACCCACGCAATTCGCGCAACGGCGAGGAAGAAGGGGGGGGGGGGGGGGGGGGGGGGTTCCGCGAGCACTCTCCCTCCTCCAGTCCTCCTCCTCCTGGGCTCCCACTCCTCGCACACCCTCGCGGCCAGATGCCCAGTTGGGAGAAGAAATGGGCGAGGCGTGGAGGGGGCACCTGGCAGGCTGGCTGTCGAGCCGTAGTCAACACGTTCCGGTGGGGAGTACAGTGCACAGTGCAGCACAGTGCACGCGTGCGTGTAGATCAGAGGGAGGGAAGGCGGCTCGCGGAGGAGCACATGGCGTGCCGCTCTCCGGGGAGCCCAGGATGAGGATGGATGGATGGATGGCGACTGGCGATCGGCGGACGAACCTCACTTCCCTGGGGCCTTCGGGCTGTTGGCCAATAATCGCGTCAATGGCGGCGGCGTCGTCGTCCCTGTACATCGACGGATCCCTCTCTCCTACCCAGCGATGTTCGTGGCTTCTCCGTGGCGGCCGCTGTGCCGCCGAGCACGCACGTGTTTTTCTTATCTTAAAACAAAACAAAGTGATACGTGCTTCAACTTTGATCATAAATTTAACTGTCAAGACCGATTACGGCGGGAGCAAAAGTTATATCAGTGAATTCGTATTCGAAAAAAGTTTTTAATTATGTAACTTTTTCTCTCACCGCAGTCGGTCTCGTTCGTTAAATTTATGGTCAAAGTTCGACCTCGGAAAGCACGGCCGCACTATATTTTGAAATGGAGGGAGTACATCACAACAATTTGACATTTGACATCATTGCAAATCAGCAATTTCAAATTTAGAACTGAAAACTACACGCACTTCATGTATAGACAAGATGGGACTTGCACGATAAAATGCCAGGCACACGACACTTAGATGGTTGAACTAAACTACACAGGGTAAAAATTGCTTATCGACATCTTTTATACATGGTTTAACTGGCTAACAAAGGCGAGGCTCTTTATACATCGGTCGGCGGCGCGGCGGCGTGGTCCTTGAAGGTGTCGGCTCCGCTTCGGCGTCTGTGAAAGACACGTTGTGCTCCTCCTCCGCTGCTTTGGCTTCGACATTGGCGGCGGCCATGGCCTGTTCTACCTCCACCGCTTTGGCTTTGGCGCGGGAGGCTGCCGCATCGTGCTCCTCCTTCGCTGCTTTGGCTTTGGCACGGGCCGCGGCGTGTTGTTCCTCCGCTGCTTCGGCTTTAGCACGTGTCGCGGGCCTCGCGGCCACGACACGCGCCTCCTCCACTGCTTTGGCTTCAGTGCGGTCGGCAGCCACACCGTGCTTCTTCTCACCTGTTCTGGCCTTGGCAACGGCGATGGCTTCGGCGCGTGCCGCGGCCACGACGCGCGCCTCCTCCACTGCTTTGGCTTCAGCGCGGGCGGCGGCCGCATCATGCCCCTTCTTCGTTGTTCTGGCTTTGGCAAGGGCGATGGCTTCGGCGCGTGCCGTGGCCACGACGCGCGCCTCCTCCACTGCTTTGGCATCAGCGCGGGCGGTGGCCATAACTCGTTCCTTCTCCGTTGCTTCGGCTTTAGCTTGGATGGCGGCCACGCCGGGCGACCACTCCTGGCAAGCAAAATGAAATGGTAGGGATTGTATATATTAGGCACTAGCATAGCGATGAACTACTAGAATGGAATGGAAGATGATTAGAGATTAAGAAAACAAAGATTAACCATATATATATTAGAAAAGAGCAACGATCAACAATGTGTATTACCTGCATATCGATGTTTGTCTCCATGCTGTACGGTTTACTTGAGTAAAATAGATGCCATCTTTTTTCAATCCCTTCATCATCTGCATAAGCCTCGACATGCTGGATATGACGGAACTTATCCCACTCGGGGCCACACTTCCCCAAAGCCATGGAAGCGAGCACCTCTGGACTGCAGTCCAGCAACAAATGACTTGGTTGTATAGTCCGTAGGCACATCGGGAGTTGTTTCTTGTTGTAGTTAACTATTAGCGCGAACCTCCGGAGTGAATTCATCTTATGTAGTAACTCAAGTTTTGGGCAGTGGTTGATCCAAAGCTTTTGCAATTTGGGAAAATTAGACATGCTAGTCAGGTCAGGTAAGTCATACAAGATGAGGTGAACTACGGAAGTGAAGTTCTTCAGCGACTGGAGGCACTGGACGCCACCTATGGTTAATTTTTTCATAACCCTTGCATGGGTGGAAAGACCCGGAGGAATATAACCCAACTTGCAGTTTTTCAGAAAAAACTCCTCCAATGCGGGCATAGCTTGAACTTTCTCCTGCCATCCCCACTCCTCCCATTCCAGCATTCCACTTAAAATCAGTGTGTGCAGTTTCGGAAAGCCAACCATCGTCTGAGATGAATGATGGTGACGCTGACTTCGGGGTTGCAAGAATTCATCACCGACAGACTTGATTGTCGGAGCGCGATTGACCTGTAAAAACTCCAAACACGGGAGTCGACACAATCCATCGGGGAGTTGGGTGCAGCAAGATAGATCTGTCATCCATAGAGTCCTCAAGTTCTCGAGTGGTACTTTTGTTGTCCACATCATCCATCTTGGGAGTTGACGCCCAAAATACCCTTTAATGTCAAGATACTCTAAGCAAGGCAGAGGGCATATCACATCAAACACCACCTCAATTTTTTGTTGTTCCTCGTTAGAGACTCGGGCTTTGAGCAACCCATCATCTCCTAGTCTGCTGCTGCATTCTAAGGTAAGTGCAGTAAGATATTGTTTTGCACCTACTCTAGCCTTTGCAATGGACGAGGCCTCTAATACATTCTCTAGACTCTTTAATCCAAGCTCCTTAAGCTGAGAAAGAGGCCCCAACTCTTCCAAACTACACCAATCACCATCCATATATGTTGGAAATCCAAATAGTACCCATAAATTTGTTAGAGCACGGAAACCCCTAGGAATACTGTTTACATGGGTGTCATTAGTTGAAAGATACCTCAATCCTCGTAGCTTAACAATGCTATCAGGAAGTTTTACAATGCCTCCACAACCTTCAAGGTTAATGTGTTGGAGGAATTTCAACTCGTGGATGTTCTCTGGCAGTCTAGATATATCTGTGCAACTTCTTAATGACAAATACCTCAAGTGCTTCAGCTGACACACAGATTCAAGCAATGCTGCAAAATTTGCGGATTCTATAAATAGAGTTCGTAGGCTTGAGAAGGTAACCAAGGAATCACCGGGTTGCATCTTGAAGTTCCCAGATAACATTAGTAGTCTCAATAATTTATGCCCTGTTAAATCTCTCCATTCAAATTCATCTGATTCAGCTCCTTTGGTTTCTATGGACAACCTAAGAAAACTATGTGATCTAAGTTTGTTTTTAGCAGTAGCTCCACTATGAGCTACCAACGATTCATCTCTAGCCACAAACTGAGCAAATGAGCGAATGACATCATGCATATTTCCAATAAGCTGGCCAGGATAGTTTGTATCTGGCTCAATAAGGTTTCTTAATATTAGCTCATTGTAGTACCTTTTTCCTTCAAGTTCTAGAATACCCGAGCCTCCATTAACCAACCCTTCACCAATCCACATGGACACTACTTCATTGACACTTAGTATTGTCTTTTTAGGTTTAAGGGAGAAGTGCAGAAAGCATTCTTGTAAGCAAGGGGACAAATCATCATAGCTAAGATGTATTGCATAGTTTAGCTCCTCTGGTATTCGAGATACTGACCATATATCATCATTCAAGATGTCTTCCCAATCACGTCGTGTTTTCTCCTTCTTGCATAGGAGCCCCCCCATAACTTTTATAGCAAGTGGTAAACCATCACATTTTGCTATAATTTGCAACCCAATATCTTTTAGCATGTCAAGCTCGGGTTCATCTTTTCCTGATGTGAGTACCTGCAAGCAGTTATAACATATAAAGTTAATGAGCGGTGCATAATATGTTGGCAATGACTAGGTGTGTGCTCTTTTTTTTATTTACTACAAGCAGTGCACTAGATCACCGAGAAAATAAGCTAATAAATAAAAAAGGCATGCATTACGATAAATTAGATTGCCACACATACGTGTGGAATCAACTTCATATTGATTTTCTAAGGATTACATAATGCATATGAAGGCGTACCAAAATATTTTGCGATGTATTTTCATTCCTTTACATTTATCATCTTGGTGAACTCGTTTTACAGTTTTTTTAAGGCAAAAATCAATAAAACTATATGGACTTTAAAGCTCGACGGTGATCACGAGCATTAAGTCAATAAAATAAAACATGTTGGGTATAGAGATATTACATGGAGATTGATGATCTTTGTAGAGGAATACAGTTAATTGAGATGAACAAGATGGGAAGAAATAACAACAATGTTGCACACAAGAAAGCGGAGTTTTCCCAACTTAATGGAGTGGCTGCCATTTGGCGGAACCCTCTACCAGTTAACATAGCAACATGTGCGCACTTAGATTGTAATGAACAATGCTAGATAAATGAATGGATGTTATATATCCCCTCCCCCCTTCCACACACAGACACACCCCTCCTCAAAAAACATGTGGAATCTTCTGTGGTAGTCGTATGCAAGTTCATATATAATCAAATTAACAATGTGGTGATATGTAAGTGTATATAAAATCAAATTAACAGTGTGACGCTAAAATACGAGTGTTATAACGAGTATGAATAAGTACTGACCTGCTTCTTGAGCAATGACCATGCATCTATAGGACCTAATTTGTCAACATGGTGGCAATACACAACTTTCATGCTCCGGGCAACAGTGTCATGTCTTGTGGTGATGAGGACTCTGCTACCTGGGCCGCCATAGCTAAAGGGAGTCATCAACAGTTTGTCCCATTCGCTGACACCCCACATGTCATCTAGTACAAGAAAGATTTTTTTGTCCTTGATGGCATTCATGAGAGCAACGACAAGTAGGGCCTTGTCTCGAGCCCCACCCACTCTAGGCAAGTCTCCCCCAGCGGCAGTGATGGCCGTACTCAACAATTCAACATCGTTGAAATCTCGTGTGATGCTAAGCCATATCTTCTTAGCGAACTTGCCTTCAATAGCCTCGTCATTGAATACCTTCTTGCAGAGAGTGGTCTTGCCAATCCCGCCTACACCAACAATGGCGACCACCATGAGGTGATCAACCTTGTCACCAGCTACCTCCCTTGTAAGCACCTCCACAAGTGCTCTTGTGTCCTCCTCGATCTTCTCGCCAACCGCACCTGACCTCTCCATCAATGAATCTGTTTTGCGATCAGTGGCAAGAGATCGAGTTGCCTTCCGGTCTTGGTAGGCTTCTAGCTTGATGAAATTGAAACTGCCACCCCACTTGCAGATGTCATCCAACTTTTGATTGAGGTTCTTGATGCGGGTGCCGATATCATGGACATGCAGGGGATTTCGGATGCAAAAGAGGAGCGCGTGAAGGCACCCCATGTCCGTGGATGGACCTTGCTCCATGATCTTGAGCTGGCATAGGTCGATGATGTCGGTGGCCTGGTACATGGCACGCTTCAGTTCCTCCACCCACCCCCGCACACTCTTGTCGGTGATGGTCCTCCTATCGGCATCGGCAAGAACATTCTTGAGATCCCCGAGCTTGACGCCTAGTTCCTTGATCTCACTAGAGACCCCGATCATCATGGCTATGTCTTCGCTTGCCATTTGGGCGAGCATGTTGGTCACGTACGATGCCAAAGCACCCAAAACCACCGCCATATCGCAGGATTTGCCCGGGCAGCTGCTATACTGAAAATAGTGCATGCAAGTAAAATTACTCCTCTTTGTAACAACTTTTTAATTCAACAATCACATTCTAAAAGTTGGTTCATACATTTCACTGTTGAAAACAAACGTGCTGTGGATTCACTCACCAGCGAATAGCTTGCAAATGAAAAATATGGCTTGCAAAGAAGAATGGCATTGCTATACGTGAAAACAAAATTGAACCACGAATGAACATCACAATGATTACTCGAAATAAAACAGAGGGCACCATCTGCATTACACTAAAAATAGCTACGAAGCAGCAACAAAGCTAGTGTTATCTAGCGAAGCTGAAATTAATTACCTTGAATCGATAGGGGAGTTCAGTGCTCCAGACCAACTACCCGTAGGCTAAACTGCATGTGGAAGCTCCAGATTTAGCTTGATGAACAAATCCAGAAGATGATGCCTTTGTTTTCACAAATGGGCGTCATGGCTGGGTATGTATTCCTTTTCGTTTTTTGGCTGGGCAAGAAAGGGATTCTTGGATTGAACAAGGCAAAAGATGATGTGTTCCTTTTCCTTTTTGGCAGGGCAAGAAAGGAATTAGTTCCTTGCTTCCTTCTTGCGTCTGTAATTTCGTTCTTAATTAGATGATGTGCTTGTTTGGTTCGACATGGTATCAAACTTTTCTTTCTCTGAAGGAAGTGAGTCTGTCCAAGCATCAGATTAACTGGTGCATATTTTCTCCATACTAGCAAGCCTAATTGGCACGCCAGATTGATTGAATACAAAACTAGTGATTGGACAATTGTCGCCTCTTCATTACATCATGGCTGCTTCCTTCCTGAATCGAGAGAGCAAGAGCTGCCTAAACTTCAAGTGACTGTATTGAAGACAGGACAATAGGACATCCAGCGAGGTCATTTTGTTTGCCAAACACGTGCGACGAATTTTACCATATTTATTCAAACCCCTTGCCGGCCAGTGGCAAATCTAGGAGAAAAATGGAGAGTAGGCTCAAACAGGCCGGAAGCGACTTTTTGGTGGACGAGGGCATTGGCTCTCTTTTTTGAAATGATTCAAAAAATCATATGTTCAAGTTTAAAAAAAACCAAAAAAAAACTGTGAAAACTTAGACATATTCACGATGGATCTGTGAATTTCCGTTCAAAAATATTATGATTTGCAAGATGCAGCAAAAAAAAAATCCCGGCCAAGCAATAAAAAAAGATTGGCCCATTTTGGCATTTTCTTGTACATATTTGTTTTTTTGTCTACGCCACATACGAAAGTATATTGTTGTGAAAATTTTCTTGAACTGTTATATGTGTATTTGTGTATGTACAATTTTTTTTGATTGTTTTTTGCATTGCGGAAAATGTTTTTTTTAAGTTCACATAGTGCCCGTCCACCGTTGGGCATTTGCGCAAACAGACCCCTCTTCTTCCTTCCTTTTCATTTTCTTCCCCAATAACCCATGTCAAAGCCAGGATTTGAGCTAAGCCGGACAGGGGCGAACATTTAAGGTCTAAATTTGTAAGGCACAGTGCAAGTCTACTCAACCAAACAAATGATTCACAAAAAGTTTCATCAAATACAATTACTAGAGCATGAGAAAACACACAAAAAAAGACTTAGGAAGTACTAACATTTTCTCATGTGTGTCGTGCAAATGCGCTTGCATCCAATGTTGTCATCCCAAAATTCCAAGTGAGGCCTACAATATGTGAGGCAACAACAATTATGAATGAATGAATCTAAATCTTAACACAAGTGTAATAATATTTGTATCTTCCAGTAAGATAATATTGTACCATTAAATTGTAGTCGATCCAACAACACGAGGTCGTAGAGTCCCTGCAAGAAAAAAAGAGACCCCCCACGAGGTTGTCAAGGTAGATTGCATTGGTGATTCTTCAAAGCATGAAACCATAACATAATCTGCTTGTATTCGATTTTTGCAAATATCTCACGCTCAACATAGTAGGCCATCAGATCATTGAGCCAATCATCACCTAGCCTGTTCCCAAGACCTCTCTTTAGCTAGATTAAATACGTGAGGGACACAAACTTGACGAATTTTCGACAACATCAAAATTTGACATTGAATTAATTAGTCTACATTATAAATTCTAGTTCTGTCCTAGGCTCTAAAGTTCTAATAACATGGCCATGGAGCAAAGAAATCAATGCGGTGTATACATACATTTCTAAAAGGAAAAGCCCCAAAAGGGGAGCAAAGAAATCTATTCGACGGCCACGCGTACGCGCGCGGACATGGACGTGCGGCGGCACGGACGCAGGCATGCGACGGTGTGTGCGGGCATGCGGCGGCGGTATTGCTGTTGTGACTGCTGAAACTAGCGATAGGGATTTTTTTTGACAGGATTTTCTTTTTCGTTCGGTCGTTCGTACTGGGGTAATGCAGCAAGGCCCCCATATCCGGGCATTCCAATTGGCCCACTAAGCCACTAAGGCCCAAGTCTCCATATCTGGGCAGCGCTACGTCTCGCTTGAGGTGAGTCAGAAGCGCGGCGACTGCCGATCGCTTTATTTTTTCATTTTTTTGGGATTTTGTTACTTTTTTCTTTTGTTTCTATTTATCGATTTTCTTTGCTCTTTTGGTTATTATTCTACATTTTTTGTATATGTCAACAATATCTTTCAAACTCACGTCTTGCATTTCATATCCATTTTTTGTTCTTTTTTTGATTTTCTTATGTTTGTTTATGTTTTCACTCATTTTTATATATGTCAAAAATATTTTTTAATAAATGATCGACATTTTTTGTATACATCTTCAACATTGTCTCAATGCTTATTCAACATTTTAAAATACTTTTTCAACATTTTAATACACATTCAACATTTTTCAAATACTCATTCCACATTTCAAATACTTAATCAACATTTTCAAATACTCGTTTAACAATTTTTAACACTTATTCAACATTTATCAAATACTTTTTCAACATTTTTAATACTTACTTAGAATTTTCAAATTCTTGTTCAACATTTTAGTACTTATTTAAGATTTTCAAATACTTGTTGAACATTTTTTAAATGTTTTTTGAAGATTATTTTTTGTGTACATTTATGTAGAATATTTTAAATTACAAAAAAATATAAAAAAAATAAAAAACGAGAACTGAAAACATAAGAAAAAAATAGACCTCGGCCTCCGGCGAGGCTGGGCCGGCCCATCTGGTCTCCCCCAACGTGAGGCTCATAAAAATTGAGGTGGAGGGAGATTTTATAAGTCAGGATTGAGTAGAGGAAGACGTCAGTCTTTCAGTTGTAGATGATCAATACCGAAAAAGATGTACATTCGAATGAAAAGAGGGCCTGTCCGAGAGGAAATAAAGAATATTTTCATTTGCGGATTCTTCCGAACAAGCAACGGATTGAGCAACTAGCGCTGCTCGCTTAAAGCGAGAAATAGGGGTGCCCGGCAGTTGGAAGAAGCACTCGATTCAAGCTCACAGTACATGGGCTTAGCCCAAAAAATTTCCGCAGCTCGGTCGCTCGCCCGGTTGCTTCTGTCGTTTGTTTATTTGTTTTTTCCTTATATATGTTGAAATTTTCAAAAAAAAAACTGTTCAAACATTCAAAAGTATGCATACCATTCAAAAGAGTGTTAATAATGTATTTGGAAAAATGTTTAATGTGTATGAAAAATTGTTTAAGGTGCATACGAAAATATACAATGTGTATGAAAACAAGTTAATCATGTATTTGAAAATATTAAATGTCTATAAAAATATGTTTTATATGTATAAAAAGTATAATGTGTACATTAAAATGTATATTTAAACAAATGTTAATCATGTACTTGCAAAATGTTAAAACTATATATGAAAAATGTTTCTTACGTATACAAAAAATGTACAATATGTATGAAAAAATAGACATCAAAACATATATCTAGAAAAATATTTAATCATGTATTTAAAAAATGTTAAATGTGTATATGAAATATGTTTCTTATGTATATGGAAAATGTATAATCTGTTCGAAAAAACTAGACATCAAAACATATATATATATATATATATATATATATATATAAAATATTAACCATGTATTTGAAAAAAATAAAGAGTATAAAATATGTTCCTACTCCATACGAAAAATGTACAATCTGTATGAAAAGAAAGTAAACCTCCAAACATGCATTAAAAATGTTAATGATGTGTTTTAAAAATGATAAATGTGTATACAAAAATATGTCTTCTATATATGGATAATGTATAACTGCATTAAATAAAAGTAGACATCAAATACATATGGGTCTACCTACTGATATGTTTTGATAGATTCTTGTGCAACTGTTGTAATTGTTATAGAATTGCATAGTTTTGGGTCCTCCTTGATCAAGTGGGCATATGATTGTGTTCTTTACTTAGCTAATGTTTTACCATATTGCCATGCCTTACATACAACAAATAGAACATTTTTATATTATTTATGGACTAAGGCGGACTCACCGCTACCTTGAGCTATACTTTGTATTTGAGGTTAAATTCATTAGGGATGCCATCACAATCACAAGCAGTCAGAAGGGTTTGAGGTTCAAGTTTGGGGATGCCCAAGGCATTCTCATTACCTTTGATCCGGTTTCGGGTGTAGATAGTCCTACCCCCCCCCCCCCCCCTTTCTTTTTTCTATAGGTGACCTAGGTTATCAAATCCATGAGAATTGCTAATTGAAAGGTGATTCTACATGTTCTTGTCGTCGCTAGAAGTTTTAGTCTTGCGGGCTGAAATTGCACGGTTTTAATAGATAAACAATAATAAGAGAATGGTCTAGAGAAACCGCATGGGACATGTGGTTGGCAAACTCAAAATTCATATATAGAATAGCCTAGAGCAGTTTTTTGGGGCAAATATTTTTTATCATCTATTTTTTTTCTAGATCTTACAAATGTTACAGAATACGTTCACTCGTACTATTTGGCTCCTTAGCTAGGAGACTCGGAAGACTGGTCATCATAGATCACAAATGACTTGGATATATGCACCACCATCCCATACTACCAACAACCCTCGTCCTTTGCGTGATGTGTCGATTAGCCAATTGAATTATGCTGGGTGGGCAGCTTCCTATAGATATCAGTTCAAACACTACTATTTTGTCTTTAACTCTCTATTTTCAAGACGAGGTTAGTAGGACGTCGAAAAGTTGGTCGCTGAGCAGATAGTGCTATATCCTATATGTAATGTTACTACCATCGCTATAGGCCCGTAGGTAGAACTAAAGCAGAATCAAAAGGTTGAAGCTTTGTTCCACCGCAACCGCAAGAGCTTTAATTTGCCAGTTCATCTCCACTATTCGTGCAATGCTGTCTACATTGTTTATGTCAAGATAGGATCATGAGTTCTCTGGTGACTGTTTGGTGTGCTCGGTGCAATGGTGTCCAGTGGGGTTTCAAGTCGGCGTTGTTCCATTCATGTTCGGTAGTCTCGGCATCTTCTTGTTAGACGTGGCGGATCTTGTAATCTTGCTTGGCGTTGAGTTGGTGGCCTTCTCTATTTTTTCGGTTGCCGTTTTTCTTTAACCGGCTTATATGAGAATTTCTTCACCAAGACTGTTTCGGGATGAAGGAGTTTGTCGATCGCTAGGTCAGTGCAAAAGTTGAAAGTGCTAGGTCTGTACAAAAGTTGAAAGTGCTTACTGCTGCTAGCTTTGTGTTGCGGTGTGCGTGTGTCACTGCAATCACGAACTCGCTGCCGACACCATATCCTGAAACTTAATTGAACAATGGATAGATGTGCCACGACCGCCATGCACATAAAGCCTCGCGATGCAGTCAACATCTTTCTTCTCCTCCTCTTTTTGTTTCTTTGCCGACGAAGATTTGTCCCCCAAAACAATATCTTCATGATCAGATATGAGTAGTCACTAAACACGACCACATGCGTGGTTCCAACGTAGCTTTATTAGCACATAAAGAGCACTGCCTACGTGCCAATCTTCCGGTAATGTGGGCGGCCAAAGACTGGGATACGCACGCGTAGCCACAAGAGCAACGGGGATATCCGAACCTGAGCACCAGCATGTGATGCAGTGCTTCTCTCTCTCCCTCTCTTCTAGAAAAAGGAGGATATACTTCTGCCTCTGTATATGGGTGATGCATACAACCATTTTATCAATTATTTATAAAAACCTTACAAAGTAATAGGAGTAGATCAGTAAGCCTGAAGCCACTATGTTGGTAACACCTTTCATCACTCATTTTTCCTTGATGAAGGGGTGTCAAATGTCCGAACCGAATATCAAACAGACATCGCACCAAACAGAGCCGGGCGGGCAAAATCCGGGATCCTATGCGAAACAAAAAATTGGGCCCTATCTCGCTAAAAAAATGAACTAACACGCAAAAAAAATTGCAGGGAAAATTAACGAGCAATTATAATGAAAAGTATATATATCTCACAGAAATTTTTTATAATGTAAATAATATAATATCAATGTTTTGCAATTAGATGAATGGTCTAACTCACCTAGTTTTGGGTCCTGTCTGTTAGGTTGATCTCTCCACCAATGGGCCCAACGGCTCATTGGGTCCTTAACCCATGCCCTGATCGGGGGCGTCCAGCCCAAGCAAGGTTGGTGGGCCCCTATCGCGCAGTGCTATAAAGAGGAGGTAGGGACCAGGGGCATAGGGTACGAGGTTCGTCACCGTCACTGTTCCCTACTCCTAACCTTATCCGATCCAGAGGGAGGCACTGAAGCGATGGAAGCTCCACCTCCACCACTACTCTCTGCCGTCCCCGGCACCGGCACCATGGCCGGCACCAGGAGCTCCTCGAGCCACAAGCAGAAGGTGAGAACCACCGGAATATCTAGCCTAATCGATCCAGAGGCACTATTACTATCCAGTTGAACCGCTACACTGTGATCTTTAATTGAGGAGGTAAGAACCAATCTCTACCGAAGTAACGATCCCCGCCAAAAGTTAAATTAAGAATTAGAATTTAGGAGTAGGAAATGAAGGATTCGCTAAGCACCTGGAGGCTGGAGTCGGTTAGTCGGCCACGGATTGATCTGATGAGACGACGAGTCTGAAAATTAGGAGAGGAAGCCACGAAGCCAACGGCAGCGGCCTGAATCCGATCGCTCTGATGGGGCAAAGACCACGACCGACGAGACGATCTCATCTCTTTTTTTCGTCTCCTGACTCCTGTAGCGACGCTGACGGGACTGTCGTTGGCCTGTTAGTTTCCAGATCGAGGCAATCCTGATTGACTGGTATAGCGATCCCTTTTTTTGACCCACGATTCCGTTTTCATCGCTAGAGAGCAGTTTCCCTTTTTTCTTTGGAAAAGATCGATCGATTCAAGCGACGAGCCGACGAGCTCCAGCGCTCGATGGCCTCGACTTAGGCCCAGCTCCAGCGCCCAGCGGCCTAGTGCTGCAGCTGCTACGTTTTTTTTCCAGAAATACTAGGCCTATATAAAAAAATTGGGGCCCCTCAAAATTATGGGCCCTGTGCGGGCCGCACATTTGGCACCACTATGGGCCCGGCCCTGGCACCAAAGTCTAACATGTAAAGCCGGATGCCTCAGCCAAACCATAATCCCGGGACTGGGTCACAAATGGGTTTGACGCACTCTCAGAGGCCGCCGCGCGCCGCCGTCTTTCACCGACCCATCTCCAGAGTAGGTACTGACGCACCAACCTTGCCAGGCCCGCCGTCGACACCACCGTCCTGCGCGTATCCATCCACACACGCCCGTCGCTGAAACTCCACATCGCCAATGCCGCCGGCATCCGCCGTCAGACTTGCGGTAGATGTAACACCCCTCCTCCTCTTGTCCTATCTAGCCAGCACTTGCTCCAAAATGATGCCCCCAGGGTGGAGAATGACACCAAAGGCTTTGTCATCATCTGATCCAGTAGACCCAGATTTAGGGTTTCCCCCAGAACATCCTGATCGAGTTGACGTGACCTGCAACAAAGATGTCTCGAGAAGGAAACGGTGTCAAAGACACCGCCATCGTTCGCCAAGATCGCAGTCAGGCGTGATTTTCATCGGAAGCCGCGTTGTCCCGATCTCACGGCTGGTTGGAACCGCTGGAGCTTCGCCATGAAGACGTATGCCGCCACCGATTCTCCAGCGAAGGTCCTCCATCCCCTCACCGGAGCCCTCATCGCGCCGCTGACCATCCACATGAAGAGTTGACGACGGATCTGGGTGGGATCCAGATCCATGCCTGCCGCCATGCCCACCATCACCGGAGACCTCAGATCCCGCGGGTCATAGAGGATAGCGCGGTCACCGCACGACTAGGGCGCCGCCCTAGCCGTTGCCCGCAACTCCCTCCCGGCCATGTCCCAGCCGCACCAGGAGATCACCAACTTGTCTAGATCCCGGTTCCTTCGGCGCCGGCAGATGGGGAAGTAGTAGCGCAAGGGTCTTTGGCGGCGCGAGTGTTCGGCCTTGGCAAGATGGCGCGAGGGTCAGGTCGAACTCACCGAGACTTGCACACCAATATAACTGCCAAAACAAAACCTTTAAATTAAATGAGATAGATTTTAACTTCCCGACTTCTGCATCAACAAAAAATGCGTACAATCGTTTTAATATAAGTACCAAGATAAACATTGGCCTTTGCGGCCTTTGCGGTGCTTCTCTCTTGGGGCCAAAATATGGCAAGCACCGCACTTGTCGATGGATGCCTCAAGCAAAAATACTTCTGTTTGTGGTACTATGCAACTGCCTCTGTCGACACGACACGAGGCCTCCACCGATCAACCCTCTCGCTCCTTGGATGTCGTACCTTGCCTTTTTATGATGCCGTGTCGGTCTTTGACCGTAGATGTAGCTAGTGTAGGGTGCCGACTGAAAAAGATGTCCGAAATAAGATTTTGCCATGGGCTAATCGTTGTGTAAAGTTGATTTTTCTCGTCGGACATGAGTCGAGTGCATGGGTGCTGGCGAGCCCAACCGTCGTTACTGTCGGCGTCGGAGCCCCGTTCACTCGGCAAGCTTATAAAACGGCTGCCGAGGAGCCACATTTGTGCAACCATAAGCTATCTAATCAAGAAAGAAGAGCAGCTGAGCCGTGTTTAATCAACCGTGAGCTCGATCCCTTCCTTGTCATCTCATCAAGGTCGACCAATGGCATTTCTAGGAGGATCATTGCGCATGACGAGGAGCATCGGCAGCCAGAAGATGATGGAGGGGAAGAGCCACGGCGAGTCAGGGTCGTGGCAGCAGGCGCCGGCGCCCGTGAGGCAGCTCTTCTGAAGAGTGAGGCGTGCCATGCTGCAGCCGAAGCGCCATGCCCTGAGTTTCGGGTACGACCTCAAGAGCTACTCCCAGAACTTCGATGACATCCTCGTCACTGCCCACCGCCTCTAGCTAGCCACACCCGCAGGGTCTTCTACTTCTTCTTCTGAATTTTACTTGCCGCATGGCCGGACCATCGCCCGAGGCTGGAGAGTTTGAAGCGTCGTCACCTTATGATCTGCTCCTCCTCTAGTTCAGCTACGAGTGTATATTATACAGTAGTACCGTTCATACATAAGTTGCTTACTGTTGAAAGTCTGAAACTGCGAATGAAATGACAGCGTATTTATGTGCTTTTATGTACGTAGACTGCAAGCCGTGTCACTTACCTTAGTGGAATGGGATTTAAACTATTTCTGTTCATGTCGTGCTATCTGTCATTTATTTCTGTTTATGCTAGCGAAGATGGTGGGAGCAAATATTTTTTATCAACTACTTTTTTTTAGATCTTACCGTTGTTAGAGCATCTACACCGGACCCCATACTAGTCCCAAACGCCTGGACGGGCTGCCCAGTCAACAAAAAACGCATGCAACCGAGGTCCCCATACCCGGCCCAAACGCTCGGACTGACCGGCAACCCCGTAAACCCCATATCTGGCCCATATATGGGGGCGGATATATATGGGGAGATCCTAGACGCCCCGGGAATGCCCGCCACGTTGGACTGACCGCTAGGGCCCTCGCGGTCACATGCATAGATCGGCGGTCCAACGGGCGCCTCCTTCGGTTCTTGGAGCGGATGCATTCATGGCGCCGTGTGTCGCCGCTCTGGCGTGCCGCCCAAAGGAGCAAGCCCGTCTATTTAAGCCGGACGGCGGCAACAAAACCCTAGGCTGTTTGCCAGCTTCCCTCTTCCTCCCACCACCTCGCAACCATGGCCCGCAGAGGATCATCACCTATGCAATGTTGATGCCGGAACGCCGGTTGCAGATAGAGGAGGAGATCAAGGCCAAGCGCGCCGCTCATGTCGGTGCCGGGCTGCCTCCGGATTTGCTTGAGCCGGTGGAGGAGGAGGATCTGGAGCAGACGACGTGGCGGAGCTGGAGGAGGAGCAGCCTGCTGCAGGCTTTGGCATGGAGGACTCCCTGGCGGAGTTCGAGGTCGCCCAGGCGGTGGAGATAGCGGAACAGACCGCCATCATCGAATCCATCCAAGATGCGGCATATGTGGAGTCCAACCGGCACTTCATCCGGCAGTAGAGGGCGGAGATTGACGAGCACTTCGCCTCTAGTTTGGATGAAAACGAGCCGGAGCTGCCACACGCGCCTATCTACCCGGAGCTAGGGACGGAGATAGTGGACATCTCCAATGATGAGTAGTCCACATATGTACGTAGTATGTAGGTTCTTTTAACTGCATGGTTAGTATGGATTTGAGATTTCATGTGTGAGGTACATGGTTGCGGTGGGCAATTTTTGTGTGATGTCCGGTCACTATCCGTAGGCGCATCCGCAAACATTTCGGGACCGGATTTTGATACTTCCAGTTGTAGATGCTCTTACATAATATGTTCACTCATACTATTTCACTCCTTAGCCAGGAGGTTGGAACCTGAAAGATAGATAGGTCATCATAGATTTTGAACAGTCATCGGGGCAGTTGGGGAGGGAGGGGGGGGGGGATAAACCCCCCTTAAATTTAATCTCATTCGAAGAAAACATTGATCTAGTTTACAAGGAAAACCGGATAAAAAATCTAAACAAGTTGACCCGTTTTGGAGGAAAGTCGGGCTGAAAACTGTACAAACAACGCCCGTGCAAGGCACACATAGCTAGCAGACGGAAGGGCCATCGCCACAAAAGACACTCCTAGATGTTAGGTGTCGTCGAGGGATCACAATGTCAAAACATTGCAAGCAGTCTAACACACCGCACAGGCGTGCATACCGGGCCTCATGGCACAACTCAAGAGCATCCACAGTCAACGAGTGCCACCAAACACGAACCTTGGCTGGGAGCTCTCCTCCACTGCTCTTCATTATTTGTGCAATGTTGTTTACATTGTTTATGTCAGGATAGGATCAGGGGTTCTCTGAGACTGTTTTTTGTGTTCGGTGCAATGGTGTTTAGTGGGTTTCCAAGCCGGCGTTGTTTCAGTCTTGTTCGGTAGTCTCGGTGGCTTCTTGTTAGGTGTGGCGTTTTTATAATTTTGCGCGGCGTTGAGTCGGCGGCCTTCGCTATCTTTTTTATTGCCGTATTTCTTTAACCTGCTTATATATGAGGATTTTTCACTAGGTCTATACAAAAGTTGAAAGTACTTACTGTTGGAAGCTCTGTGTTGTGGCATGTGTAACTGCAATCGCGAACTTGAAGCCGACACCGTATCTTGAAACTTAACTGAACAATAGATATATATATGGCACGGCCATCGTGCGTGTAAAGCGTCACAATGTAGTCATCGTCTTTCTTCTTCTACTTCTTTTTGTTTCTTTTATGATGAAGATTTGTCCCAAATAACTACATCTTCGTGATCGGACATGAGTCATCACTAAACACGATCACATGGTTCCAACGTAGCTTTATTAGCACATAAAGAGTACTGCCTACGTGCTAATCTTTCCGGTAATGTTGACGGCCGCAACGGCAGTGGGGGATATCCGAACATGAGCAAACATGGGATGGATGCCTGAAGCGAAATTTCTTTTATGATGCAACAGGAAAAGATGTTCCAAATGTAATTTTGCCATGGCCTAATCGATAATCGTTGTGTAAAGTGGATTCCCCTAGTCAGCAATGAGTGCACGTGGGCGTGGTGCCGGGCCCGACCGTCGTCGGAGCCCCGCCCATTCGGCGAGCTTATAAATGGCTGTTGAGGAGCCCCATTTGTGCAGACAGTGCGTCCATCTCAGATCAGAAGCCATCTACCCTATAAATCAAGAAAGAAGAGCAGCAGAGTCGTGTTTAATCAATCGCGAGCTCCTGTCCGCATCATCTCATCAAGGTCGACTAATGGCGTTTCTGGGAGGATCATTGCGCGTCACAAGGAGCATCGGCAGCCGGAAGATGATGGAGGGGAAGAGCCACGGCGGGCCGGGGTCGTGGCGGCAGGCACCGGCGCCCGTGAGGCAGTTGTTCTGGAGGGTGAGGCGCGCCATGCTGCGCCCGAAGCGCCGCGCCGTGAGATTCGGATACGACCTCAAGAGCTACTCCCACAACTTCGATGACGGCCTCGTCCCTGCTCACCGCCTGTAGATGACACCCGCGGGGGCTTCTTCTTCTTCTTCTTCTTCTTCTTCTTCTTCTTCTCCGCCTGGCCGGACCATGGCCTGAGGCTAGAGAGTTTCAAGCGTGGTCACCTCGTACTGCACATAGTTTGAAGTGTACTATAGTATTAGACATTATTGTTCGTGCACAAGTTGCTTACTGTTGAAAGTCTGAAACTACCAACGAAATGACAATGTATCTATTGCAGTTTGGAAGCCGTTACTTGCCACGATGGAATGGGATATAAACTATTTATGTTTATGTCGCACGTGCTAGAATACACTCTGCGCCGGGGCTTCTTTCACTCTCATGTTTGATATGGGTGCATATTGGGAGTGAACTAAATTTTCAATGTCAATTTTCAGGAGGCATGATTTGGACCCCCCCCCCCCCCAATAGTTTACGACTCTGTATGTAGATCAGCAGTGAGATTAAAACTCACCCTTTTTATTATGAAACATTATAATGTATTCCACGTGATCAGAATGTTGAGGCCCCTCGAAACACCCATTTGGTAGATAATTGATCGTTTAGGCTGAGATCCATCCTTACTAGACACATCAACATGCGCTCGGAAACTCCCTCATGCCACCATGAGGTCTTGAAGAGAGGCACGACGAGTCCAGGTCCCCAGCTCCTGATCGGGGCGCCGCAACACCCAAGACAAAGGGCTCGCCTAAGCCACCCGCAGCTGCGTTCTTGCCGCCCACACGACCAAGAGGTATAGCCACCACTGCCGTCATGGTGCCCGCCGGAGAGCAACCAGAATGTTCAGGCCCCTCGAAGCTCCATTTGGTAGATAATTGGTCATTTAGGCCGAGATCCATCCTTACAAGAAGCATCAGCGTGTGTTGCTGCACCATTGAATTACAACGTCAAAGTTATGCTCGCCTCATTGCACCATGAGATTTAGCAAATAGCTTGGAAACTCTGATTAAACCAAGATATATTATTCTTCGAAAGAAAATCTGACATATTCTACAAGTTATTTGCTTGATTGTTAAGAGGGGCATACATATGCAACTGTTATCTTGATTTAATGTTGAAAGAACAACCTTTAGCACATACAACCGTACTTCATGCACACAAGCAGATTGGGTCCTCGTTGGTTCCCAAGCTGAACTAAACTATTTCGACAGGCCAATGACAACCAAGATACCCAATTAAAGCTACATACAAAGCATCGAACTGATGGGACGGTCCTGACTAACTACCGAAGCACTAACTCATCACCGCTGCTCTCTCATGTCATTCCATTTGGAATTACCAAAACATCACCCGAAAATATGCACCTCACCATATTTCTGCATATAGACCTGTTGGGGAACGTAGTAATTTCAAAAATTTCCTACGCACACGCAAGATCATGGTGATGCATAAGAACGAGAGGGGAGAGTGTTGTCTACGTACCCTCATAGTGTTGGAAATATGCCCTAGAGGCAATAATAAATTAGTTATTATTATATTTCCTTGTTCATGATAATCGTTTATTATCCATGCTAGAATTGTATTGATAGGAAACTCAGATACATGTGTGGATACATAGACAACACCATGTCCCTAGTAAGCCTCTAGTTGACTAGCTCGTTGATCAATAGATGGTTACGGTTTCCTGACCATGGACATTGGATGTCATTGATAACGGGATCACATCATTAGGAGAATGATGTGATGGACAAGACCCAATCCTAAGCCTAGCACAAGATCATGTAGTTCGTATGCTAAAGCTTTTCTAATGTCAAGTATCATTTCCTTAGACCATGAGATTGTGCAACTCCCGGATACCGTAGGAGTGCTTTGGGTGTGCCAAACGTCACAACGTAACTGGGTGGCTATAAAGGTACACTACAGGTATCTCCGAAAGTGTCTGTTGGGTTGGCATGAATCGAGACTGGGATTTGTCACTCCGTGTAAACGGAGAGGTATCTCTGGGCCCACTCGGTAGGACATCATCATGTGCACAATGTGATCAAGGAGTTGATCACGGGATGATGTGTTACGAAACGAGTAAAGAGACTTGCCGGTAACGAGATTGAACAAGGTATCGGGATACCGACGATCGAATCTCGGGCAAGTAACATACCGATAGACAAAGGGAATTGTATACGGGATTGATTAAGTCCTTGACATCGTGGTTCATCCGATGAGATCATCGTGGAACATGTGGGAGCCAACATGGGTATCCAGATCCCGCTGTTTGTTATTGACCGGAGAGTCATCTCGGTCATGTCTGCATGTCTCCCGAACCCGTAGGGTCTACACACTTAAGGTTCGGTGACGCTAGGGTTATAGAGATATTAGTATGCGGTAACCCGAAAGTTGTTCGGAGTCTGGGATGAGATCCCGGACGTCACGAGGAGTTCCGGAATGGTCCGGAGGTAAAGAATTATATATAGGAAGTGCTATTTCAGCCATCGGGACAAGTTTCGGGGTCACCGGTATTGTACCGGGACCACCGGAAGGGTCCCGGGGGTCCACCGGGTGGGGCCACCTGCCCCGGGGGGCCACATGGGCTGTAGGGGGTGCGCCTTGGCCTATATGGGCCAAGGGCACCAGCCCCAAGAGGCCCATGCGCCAAGAGAAGAGGGAAAGGAAGAGTCCTAAAGGGGGAAGGCACCTCCGAGGTGCCTTGGGGAGGAGGGAATCCTCCCCTGGCCGCACCCTTCCTTGGAGGAAGGGCCAAGGCTGCGCCTCCCCCCTCTCCCTTGGCCCTATATATAGTGGGGGGAAGGGAGGGCATCCCAACCTAAGCCCTGGCGCCTCCCTCTCCCTCCCATGACACATCTTCCTCCTCCCACAGCGCTTGGCGAAGCCCTGTTGGAATCCCGCTACTTCCACCACCACGCCGTCGTGTTGTTGGATCTCCATCAACCTCTCCTCCCCCTTGCTGGATCAAGAAGGAGGAGACATCGCTGCTCCGTACGTGTGTTGAACGCGGAGGTGCCGTCCGTTCGGTGCTAGGATCATCGGTGATTTGGATCATGATGAGTACGACTCCATCAACCCCGTTCTCTTGAACGCTTCCGCACGCGATCTACAAGGGTATGTAGATCCACTCCTCCCTCGTTGCTAGATGACTCCATAGATAGATCTTGGTGACACGTAGGAAAATTTTGAATTTATGCTACGTTCCCCAACAGTGGCATCATGAGCTAGGTCTATGCGTAGTTTCTATGCACGAGTAGAACACAAAGTAGTTGTGGGCGTTGATTTTGTTCAATATGCTTACCGTTATTAGTCCAATCTTGATTCGGTGGCATTGTGGGATGAAGCGGCCCGGACCGACCTTACACGTACTCTTACGTGAGACTGGTTCCACCGACTGACATGCACTAGTTGCATAAGGTGGCTAGCGGGTGTCTGTCTCTCCCACTTTAGTCGGATCGGATTCGATGAAAAGGGTCCTTATGAAGGGTAAATAGCAATTGGCATATCACGTTGTGGTCTTTGCGTAGGTAAGAAACGTTCTTGCTAGAAACCCATAGCAGCCACGTAAAACATGCAAACAACAATTAGAGGACGTCTAACTTGTTTTTGCAGGGTATGCTATGTGATGTGATATGGCCAAAAGGATGTGATGAATGATATATGTGATGTATGAGATGATCATGTTCTTGTAATAGGAATCACGACTTGCATGTCGATGAGTATGACAACCGGCAGGAGCCATAGGAGTTGTCTTTATTTATTATATGACCTGCATGTCATTGAACAACGCCATGTAATTACTTTACTTTATTGCTAACCGTTAGCTGTAGTAGTAGAAGTAATAGTTGGCGAGCAACTTCATGGAGACGCGATGATTGAGATCATGATGATGGAGATCATGGTGTCATGCCGGTGACAAGATGATCATGGAGCTCCAAGATGGAGATCAAAGGAGCTATATGATATTGGCCATATCATGTCACTATTATTTGATTGCATGTGATGTTTATCATGTTTTTGCATCTTGTTTACTTAGAACGACGGTAGTAAATAAGATGATCCCTCATAATAATTTCAAGAAAGTGTTCCCCCTAACTGTGCACCGTTGCGACAGTTCGTTGTTTCGAAGCACCATGTGATGATCAGGTGTGATAGATTTTAACATTCACATACAACGGGTGTAAGACAGATTTACACACGCAAAACACTTAGGTTGACTTGACGAGCCTAGCATGTACAGACATGGCCTCGGAACACAAGAGACCGAAAGGTCGAGCATGAGTCGTATGGTAGATACGATCAACATGAAGATGTTCACCGATGTTGACTAGTCCGTCTCACGTGATGATCGGACACGGCCTAGTTGACTCGGATCATGTAATCACTTAGATGACTAGAGGGATGTCTATCTGAGTGGGAGTTCATAAGATGAACTTAATTATCCTGAACATAGTCAAAAGGTCTTCGCAAATTATGTTGTAGCTCGCGCTTTAGTTCTACTGTTTAGATATGTTCCTAGAGAAAAAATTAGTTGAAAGTTGATAGTAGCAATTATGCAGACATTAAAAGGCTTATGTCCTTAATGCACCGCTCAGTGTGCTGAACCTCGAACGTTGTCTGTGGATGTTGCGAACATCTGACATACACATTTTGATAACTACGTGATAGTTCAGTTAAACGGTTTAGAGTTGAGGCACCAAAGACGTTTTGAAACTTCGCGAAACATATGAGATGTTTCGAGGGCTGAAATTGGGATTTCAGGCTCGTGCCCACGTCAAGAGGTATAAGACCTCCGACGATTTTCTTAGCCTGCAAACTAAGGGAGAAAAGCTCAATTGTTGAGCTTGTGCTCAGATTGTCTGAGTACAACAATCATTTGAATCGAGTGGGAGTTGATCTTCCAGATGAGAAAGTGATGTTTCTCCGAAGTCATTACCACCAAGCTGCTGGAGCTTCGTGATGAACTATAATATATCAGGGACATATATGATGATCCTTGAGATATTCGCGATGTTTGACACCACAAAAGTAGAAATCAAGAAGGAGCATCAATTGTTGATGGTTGGTGAAACCACTAGTTTCAAGAAGGGCAAGGGCACGAAGGGATACTTCATGAAACGGCAATTGAGCTGCTGCTCTAGTGAAGAAACCCAAGGTTGAACCCAAACCCGAGACTAAGTGCTTCTGTAATAAGGGGAACAGCCACTGGAGCAGAATTACCCTAGATACTTGGTAGATGAGAAGGCTGGCAAGGTCGATAGAAGTATATTGGATATACATTGTGTTGATGTGTACTTTACTAGTACTCCTAGTAGCACCAGGGTATTAGATACCGGTTCGGTTGCTAAGTGTTAGTAACTCGAAATAAAAGCTACGGAATAAACGGAGACTAGCTAAAGGTGAGCTGGCGATATGTGTTGAAGTGTTTCCAATGTTGATATGATCAAGCATCGCACGCTCCCTCTACCATCGAGATTGGTGTTTGCGTTGAGCATAGACATGATTGGATTATGTCTATCGCAATACGGTTATTCATTTAAGGAGAATAATGGTTACTCTGTTTATTTGAATAATACCTTCAATGGTCTTGCACCTAAAATGAATGATTCATTGAATCTCGATCATAGTGATACACATGTTCATGCCAAAAGATATAAGATAGTAATGATAGTACCGCCTACTTGTGGCACTGCCACTTAAGTTATATCGGTATAAAACGCATGAAGAGGCTCCATGTTGATGGATCTTTGGACTCACTCATTTTTGAAAAGTTTGAGACACGCGAAACATGTCTATTGGTGTATGAAGAAACTCCATGCAAATGGACCGTTTTGACTCACTTGATTTTGAATCACTTGAGACATGCAAATCATACCACATGGGCAAGATGACTGAAAGCCTCATTTTCAGTAAAATGAAACTAGAAAGCAACTTGTTGGAAGTAATACATTTTGATGTGTGCAGTCCAATGAGTGCTGAGGCGTGTAGTGGATATCGTTATGTTCTTACTTCACAGATGATTTGAGTAGATATTGAGTACATTTACTTGATGAATCACGAGTCTGAATTATTGAAAGGTTCAAGTAATTTCAGGGTGAAGTTGAAAGATCGTCGTGACAAGAGAATAAAATATCTATGATATGATCATAGAGATGAATATCTGAATTACGAGTTTGGCACAGAATTAAGACATTGTGGAAATTGTTTCACAACTAATACAGCCTGGAACACCATAGTGTGATGGTGTGTCCGAACATCATAACTGCACCCTATTGGATATGATGCATACCATGATGTCTCTTATCGAATTACCACGATAGTTTATGGGTTAGGCATTAAAGACAACCACATTCACTTTAAATAGGGCACCACGTAATTCCGATGAGATGACACCATATGAACTATGGTTTAGAGAAACCTAAGCTGTCATTTCTTAAAAGTTTGGGGCTGCGACACTTATGTGAAAAAGTTTCAGGCTGATAAGCTCGAACCCAAAGCGGATAAATGCATCTTCATAGGACACCCAAAACAGTCGGGTATACCTCCTGTCTCAGATCCGAAAGCAATAAGGGATTGTTTCTAGAATCGGGTCCTTTCTCGAGGAAAAATTTCTCTCGAAAGAATTGAGTGGGAGGATGGTGGAGACTTGATGAGGTTATTGAACCGTCTCTTCAACTAGTGTGTGGCAGGGCACAGGAAGTTGTTCCTGTGGCACCTACACCGATTGAAGTGGAAGCTTATGATAGTGATCATGAAACTTCAGATCAAGTCACTGCCAAACCTCGTGGGATGACAAGGATGCATACTACTTCAGAGTGGTACGTAATCCTGTCTTGGAAGTCATGTTGCTAGACAACAATGAACCTACGAGCTATGGAGAAGCGATGGTGGGCCTGGATTCCAAAATGGCTCGAGGCCATATAATCCGAGAGAGGATCCATATATGAAAACAAAGTGTAGACTTTGGGAGAACTACTTGATGGTCATAAGGCTGTTAGGTACATATGGATTTTAAAAGGAAGACGGACAATGATGGTAGGTATCACCATTAAAGAAAGCTCGACTTGTCGTTAAGATGTTTTCCGACAAGTTCAAGGAGTTGACTACGATGAGACTTTCTCACTCATAGCGATGCTAAGAGTCTGTTGGAATTATATTAGCGATTACTGCATTATTTATGAAATCTTGCAGATAGGATGACAAAACATTGTTTCCTCGACGATTTTCTTGAGGAAAGGTTGTATGTGATACAACCGGAAGGTTTTGTCAATCCTGAAAGACGCTAATAAGTATGCAAAGCTCCAGCAATCCTTCTAGGGACTGGAGTAAGCATCTCGGAGTTGGAATGTATGCTTTGATGATGATCAAAGATTTTGGGTGTATACAAAGTTTATGAGAAACTTGTATTTCCAAAGAAGTGAGTGGGAGCACTATAGAATTTCTGATAAGTATATGTTGTTGACATATTGTGGATCAGAAATGACGTAGGATTTCTGGAAAGCATATAGGGTCATTTGAAAGGTGTTTTTCAATGGAAAGCCTGGATTGAGCTACTTGAACATTAAGCATCAAGATCTATAAGGATAGATCAAAAACGCTTAATGGTACTTTCAAATGAGCACATACCTTGACATGATCTTGAAGGTGTTCAAGATGGATCAGTCAAAGAAGGAGTTCTTGCCTGATTTGTAAGGTATGAAGTTAAGACTTAAAGCTCGACCACGGCAGAAGAAAGAGGAAGGACGAAGGTCGTCCCCTATGCTTTTATCATAGGCTCTCTACAGTATGCTATGCTGTGTACCGCACCTGAAGTGTGCCTTGCCATGAGTCAGTCAAGGGGTACAAGAGTGATCCAAGAATGGATCACAGGACAGCGGTCAAAGTTATCCTTAGTAACTAGTGGACTAAGGAATTTTCTCGATTATGGAGGTGGTAAAAGAGTTCGTCGTAAAGGGTTACGCCGATGCAAACTTTGACACTAATCCAGATTGTTCTGAGTAGTAAACTGGATTCGTATAGTAGAACAGTTATTTGGAATAGCTCCAAATGTAGCGTAGTAGTTGCATCTACAAGATGACATAGAAATTTGCGAAGTACATACGGATCTAAAAGATTCAGACCCGTGGACTATAACATCTCTCACAAGCATAACATGATCAAACCTAGAACTCATCGAGTGTTAATCACATGGTAATGTGAACTAGATTATTGACTCTAGTAAACTCTTTGGGTGTTAGTCACATGGGGATGTGACCTTGAGTGTTAATCACATATCGATGTGAACTGGATTATTGATTCTAGTGCAAGTGGGAGACTGTTGGAAATATGCCCTAGAGGCAATAATAAATTAGTTATTATTATATTTCCTTGTTCATGATAATCGTTTATTATCCATGCTAGAATTGTATTGATAGGAAACTCAGATACATGTGTGGATACATAGACAACACCATGTCCCTAGTAAGCCTCTAGTTGACTAGCTCGTTGATCAATAGATGGTTACGGTTTCCTGACCATGGACATTGGATGTCATTGATAACGGGATCACATCATTAGGAGAATGATGTGATGGACAAGACCCAATCCTAAGCCTAGCACAAGATCATGTAGTTCGTATGCTAAAGCTTTTCTAATGTCAAGTATCATTTCCTTAGACCATGAGATTGTGCAACTCCCGGACACCGTAGGAGTGCTTTGGGTGTGCCAAACGTCACAACGTAACTGGGTGGCTATAAAGGTACACTACAGGTATCTCCGAAAGTGTCTGTTGGGTTGGCACGAATCGAGACTGGGATTTGTCACTCCGTGTAAACGGAGAGGTATCTCTGGGCCCACTCGGTAGGACATCATCATGTGCACAATGTGATCAAGGAGTTGATCACGGGATGATGTGTTACGAAACGAGTAAAGAGACTTGCCGGTAACGAGATTGAACAAGGTATCGGGATACCGACGATCGAATCTCGGGCAAGTAACATATCGATAGACAAAGGGAATTGTATACGGGATTGATTAAGTCCTTGACATCGTGGTTCATCCGATGAGATCATCGTGGAACATGTGGGAGCCAACATGGGTATCCAGATCCCTCTGTTGGTTATTGACCGGAGAGTCATCTCGGTCATGTCTGCATGTCTCCCGAACCCGTAGGGTCTACACACTTAAGGTTCGGTGACGCTAGGGTTATAGAGATATTAGTATGCGGTAACCCGAAAGTTGTTCGGAGTCCCGGATGAGATCCCGGACGTCACGAGGAGTTCCGGAATGGTCCGGAGGTAAAGAATTATATATAGGAAGTGCTATTTCGGCCATCGGGACAAGTTTCGGGGTCACCGGTATTGTACCGGGACCACCGGAAGGGTCCCGGGGGTCCACCGGGTGAGGCCACCTGCCTCGGGGGGCCACATGGGCTGTAGGGGGTGCGCCTTGGCCTATATGGGCCAAGGGCACCAGCCCCAAGAGGCCCATGCGCCAAGAGAAGAGGGAAAGGAAGAGTCCTAAAGGGGGAAGGCACCTTCGAGGTGCCTTGGGGAGGAGGGACTCCTCCCCTGGCCGCACCCTTCCTTGGAGGAAGGGCCAAGGCTGCGCCTCCCCCCTCTCCCTTGGCCCTATATATAGTGGGGGGAAGGGAGGGCAGCCCAACCTAAGCCCTGGCGCCTCCCTCTCCCTCCCATGACACATCTCCCTCCTCCCACAGCGCTTGGCGAAGCCCTGTTGGAATCCCGCTACTTCCACCACCACGCCGTCGTGCTGTTGGATCTCCATCAACCTCTCCTCCCCCCTTGCTGGATCAAGAAGGAGGAGACGTCGCTGCTCCGTACGTGTGTTGAACGCGGAGGTGCCATCCGTTCGGCGCTAGGATCATCGGTGATTTGGATCACGACGAGTACGACTCCATCAACCCCGTTCTCTTGAACGCTTCCGCGCGCGATCTACAAGGGTATGTAGATCCACTCCTCCCTCGTTGCTAGATGACTCCATAGATAGATCTTGGTGACACGTAGGAAAATTTTGAATTTATGCTACGTTCCCCAACACATAGACCATAAGCGGAAGCGTTATGACAACGCGGTTGATGTAGTCGTACGTCTTCACGATCGACCGATTCTCAGTACCGAACGTACGGCACCTCCGCGTTCAGCACATGTTCAGCTCGGTGACGTCCCGTGAACTCACGATCCAGTAGAGCTTCCGGGAAGAGCTTCGTCAGCACGACGGTGTGGTGACGGTGTTGATGAAGCTACCGACGCAGGGCTTCGCCTAAGCACCGCTACAATATGACCGAGGTGGATTATGGTGGAGGAGGGCACCACACATGGCTAAGAGATCAATGATCAATTGTTGTGTCTCCAAGGGGTGCCCCCTCCCCGTATATAAAGGAGTGGAGGAGGGGGAGGGGGCCGGCCTCCTATGGCGTGCCCCATGAGGAGTCCTACTCCCACCGGGAGTAGGACTCCCCCCTTCCAAGTAGGAGTAGGAGAGGAGAAGGAAGGGAGAGAAGGAGAGAAGGAAAGGGGGGCACCGCCCCCTCCTTGTCTAATTCGTACTAGAGGGGGAGGGGGCGCGTGGCTGCCCTGGCCGCCCCTCCTCTTCTCCCATTAGGGCCCATTAGGCCCAATATACTCCTCGGGGGTTCCGGTAACCCCCGGTACTCCGCTATATGTCCAAAACCTCCCGAAACACTTCCGGTGTCCGAACATAGTCGTCCAATATATCGATCTTTACATCTCGACCATTTCGAGACTCCTTGTCATGTCCATGATCATATCCGGGACTCCAAACTACCTTCGGTACATAAAAACATAAAAACTCATAATACCGATCGTCATAGAACTTTAAGCGTGCGAACCCTACGGGTTCGAGAACTATGTAGACATGACCAAGACATATCTCTGGTTAATAACCAATAGCGGAACCTGGATGCTCATATTGGTTCCTACATATTCTACGAAGATCTTTATCGGTCAAACCGCATAACAACATACGTTGTTCCCTTTGTCATCGGTATGTTACTTGCCCGAGATTCGATCGTCGGTATCTCAATACCTAGTTCAATCTCGTTACCGGCAAGTCTCTTTACTCATTCCGCAATGCATCATCCCGTAACTAACTCATTAGTCACATTGCTTGCAAGGCTTTATAGTGATGTGCATTACCGAGAGGGCCCAGAGATACCTCTCCGACAATCGGAGTGACAAATCCTATTCTCGATCTATGCCAACTCAACGAACACCATCGGAGACACATGTAGAGCACCTTTATAATCACCCAGTTAGGTTGTGATGTTTGCTAGCACACACAGTGTTCTTCCGGTAATCGGGAGTTGCATAATCTCATAGTCATAGGAACATGTATAAGTCATGAAGAAAGCAATAGCAGTAAACTGAACGATCAAGTGCTAAGCTAAGGGAATGGGTCATTTCAATCACATCATTCTCCTAATGATGTGATCCCGTTAATCAAATGACAACTCATGTCTATGGCTAGGAAACTCAACCATCTTTGATCAACGAGCTAGTCAAGTAGAGGCATACTAGTGACACTATGTTTGTCTATGTATTCACACATGTATTATGTTTCCGGTTAATACAATTCTAGCATGAATAATAAACATTTATCATGATATAAAGAAATAAATAATAACTTTATTATTGCCTCTAGGGCATATTTCCTTCAAGACCATATAGGGTCGAATAGTTCTCAAACGACAACATTGCCACCACATCGGGTTGTCATCACTTGCCCCTCCAACTTTCAGTTGGCCTCCATTTTTTCCTCGGGCGGTTTTAGTAGAAGTATGCAGAAAACCACCTGAAGGCAAGAAGCTCGTCCAGTCCAACCAAGCAAATCAGGAGCAGTCGCAGGAGAGCCAGTTACCCAACGGCGATGAACATGAACTTAGAGATGCACACCAACACGACATGATGATATCTAGCTTGTATAAGCAATATCAGAGACGTCTCATCACAAAAACCTTGGGAATGACTACTAAAACCATCAATTTCCTGTACGAACCATGGGACCAACATTATCAAACCTAGAACAGGTATCTCTACTAGTAAAGAGGAGTTGAGGAACGTAGACTGTACATTGGTATCTTTCTTTTAATTATGTGAAGTGAAATTGGTTCTTTGAAATAAGTGAAATAATTTTTTGAGTTGATTGAAATCAGTACTTTGAATTAACCAAAATCAATGATTATAAACTTGTGAAATCTCTTCCCTTGAAATGAGTGAAATATGTTGTTTAAAAATAGTGAAATCGGTTCTTTGAAATAAGTGAAATTATTTTTTGAGTTGAGTGAAATAATTACTTTGAATTACAATGATTCATAAACTAGTGTAGTGAAATCCTTTGTCTTTGAAATGAGTAAAATATGTTGTCTTAAAAAAGTGAAATCGGTGTTTTAAAATGAATGATATATGTATTTTTATACTAGTGAAATCGGTCTTTCTGAAAATGAGTGAAATTATTCTTGTTGAATTAAATGGAACAATTCTGTTGAAGTGGGTGAAATCAATGTTTCTGACATGAAATCAGTGTTCTGAATATTGAAATGAAATCAGTGTTTTTAATTAATGAATGAAATCTATTTTTTTAAGAAAGGAGTGAAATATGTTTCATGAAATTTTTAAATCATCTAAAATATATTCAAATCTGATCTTGTTTTAACGATCTCGTCGCCCGGAATTCCAATATTTAAAAAGATTTTTGAATAATTTTTTATTCAAAAGATATCAATGAATTAGTATTTCACAAGAAAAATGAAAAGCTAGTTTCTCTATGGGTGGAGAGAGAGAGAGAGAGAGAGAGAGAGAGAGTATATGTGCATGCAGCACTCCGTCTTTCTCTACCTTTACCAGACGAAAAACTACCATCATGGACTTCTATCGGAGTGTATTGCAATGTATTTCTGCAGCAAAAAATTTGGTACCTTTATACTGCAACTCAGCACAACAATCTTGACGCGGAGACGAAGGGCAACAGATGTGCCGGTAGGTACCAGTGCTGTTAGAATATCTGTTTTTTTACGTCGATTGCTAGGTCTGTACAAAAGTTAAAAGTGGTACGTCTGTACAAAAGTAGAAAGTGCTTACTGTGGATAATGGATTGTCACTAACCAAGACCACATGGTTCCATCGTATCTTTATTAACACATAAAGAGTATTTTCCTACGTGCCAATCTTTCCGGTAATGTGGACGGCCAAATTAAAATCGGGAGATACCCGAACCTGAGACCAGCATGCGATCCAGTGCTTCTTCCTTGTGACCTTTTGATACAACACTATTTAGAACTATAAAAAACACTGGTCGTGTTATGGGTATGGCAAGCACCAACGGTTGTCTATGGATGGCTCAAGCGAAATTACTTTTGAGTATGCATCTGTGTCGACACGGCACGAGGCTTCCACCGACCCTCTCGCTCCTAGGATACTGCACCTTTGCCTTCTATGGGAGAGAGATTTCATCACCACGTGTGTAGTGTAGGGTCACAACGGGAAAAGATGTCCGAAATGTGATTTTGCCATGGGCTGACCGTTGTGTAAAGTGGACTTTTCTCGTCAGCTAGCCATGAGTGCGCATGGGTGGTGGCGGGCCTGGCCGTCGTCGCCGTCGGTGTTGGAGCCCCGTCCAATCTGCGAGCTTATAAAACGGCTGCTGAGGAGCCCCATTGTGCAAACCATCCATCTCAGATCAGGAGCAACCAAATCAAGAAAGAAGAGCGCACCAGAGCCGTGTTTAATCACTCACCAACGACCGATGGCGTTTCTGGGAGGATCATTGCGCGGGACGAGAAGCATTGGCAGCGGGAAGATGACGCAGGGGATGAGCCACGGCGGGTTGCGGTCGTGGCCGCAGGCGCCGGCGCCCGTGAGGCAGCTCTTCTGGAGGATGAGGCGCGCCGTGCTGCGGCCGAAGCGCCGTGCCGTGAGTTTTGGGTACGATCTCAAGAGCTACTCCCAGAACTTCGACGATGGCCTCGTCCCTGCCCACCGCCTCTAGCAACACCCGCAGTGTCTTCTTCTTCTTCTTCTTCTTCTTCTTTTCAATTCTACTTGCCGCCCGGCTGGAGCACGGCTCGAGGCTGGTGATTTGTTCCTCTAGCTCAGCTACCAGTGTATTAGTAAAAAAAGTTGAGTTGGAAAATACCCAGTGTACTAGTATTAGAAAGTACTGTTCGTACACTAGTTGCTTAGTGTTGAAAGCCTGAAACTGCCAACGAAATGACAGTGTATCTATGTGCTTCTATGTAGTCTGCAAGCCGTCACTTGACACAATGGAATGGAATTTCAGCAATTTATGTTTATGCCGCCCTAGAATACACTCTCAGCACTGGTGCTTCTCACGTTGTCGCCGTCATTTGACTCTTGAGATGAAACCAATGTAGTGTTGGTGTGTAGCTAAGCTGTTTGATTTGCACACATATTGGGACTGAAGTGGATTTGCGATGTTAATTTTCAGGAGGCAAGATTTGGAACCCTCCCTTATAAAAGTTAATTATTTTGTATGTAGATCAGCAGTGAGATTAAAAGTTTTCCCTCTATTAAGAAACATTATATATGTATTCAACGTGACCAGAATGTTCAGGCCCTCGAAACTCCCATTTGGTAGATAATTGATCATTTAGGCCGACATCCATCCTTACTAGAAGCATCAGTGTGTTGCTGCGCCATGAATTACAACGTCAAAGTTATGCTCGCCTCGTTGCACCAAGAGATTTAGCAAATAGCTTGGAAATCTGATTGAACTAAGATGTACTATTGTCCTTCAAAAGGAAGTCTGACATATTCTAAAAGTTATTTGCTTGATTGTTAAGAGGGGCATGCACATGTAATTATTATCTTGATTTGAGTTGCTCAATATACTCAACGTCCGAAACACAACCTTTCGCACATACAAGCATCCTTCACGCATACAAGCAGTCTCAGTCCTCGTTGGTTGCCAAGCTGAACAAAAACTATTTTTACATGCCAATGACGTCTAGGATAAATAGATGCCTAACTAAAAGCTACGAGACCCGCTTCGGTACAACCCCCTGCTAAAACGTATAGTCAATTCACAAGTCGTACTTACTTCTGTATGTATGGCGTGTAGTCGTATACGTACAGGAGGCCATCAGATTGGGCCGGCCCATGAAGATAGCGTATAGCAGCGCTTCAAAAAATAAAACAGCGGTTGCCTGAGGTCGAGCTCAGAACCTTCGGATTATGGCACACGTGGTACAACCATCTTGCCTAGCAACCATTTTTGCGTAAATTGCAGCGCGAAGCCTTAAGGATAAGAACAACGCAGAATATTTTTTTAAAGTTCGAACGTAAATAACTTTTTGAAAACAAAACGTGATTTTTTGTGTGAATCCCAATCACTCTTCAAATTTTTGAACAAATATATAATAAACTGAAACATTTTTTTAAAACCATGAACAGATTTGAAACGCGAATAATTTTTAAAAGCAGAACATTTTTATAATTCCAAATTTCTATGGAAACAAAAACAACTGTTGGAACATAAACGTTTTTTGCAACTCCAGAAAAGAAATGGAAAAACAACAAACATTTTTGTAACAGAAGCATAAGACCATCATTTTTTGAAATTTTTGAAAAGAATATGACAATTTTAAGTAACTATTTCGAAATATGTCTTGCTTCTAAAAAAACTGAAATTTTCGAAAACTGTTGGATTTTAAAACATTATTTGATTTGTAAAATTTTATTTACAATTTCCAACAAATGTTTGATTTTTTTGAAAAGGTATCTAAATTCTGCATTAATGTTAGTTCTTAAGTATGTGCACTCCTCGTTTTGCACAAACATTAGTCAGCTTAACTGGTATGCCACTCACGGTTGTTGCAAGAGATCTGTGGTTAGATTCCTAGCTGGGTTTTATTTGTGATTTTTCACAGCATTAATGACTAATGATTGGTATGCCACTCACGGTCCTTGGTGTTATTTTCTAAGATTTCACGTCATTGCTTTACACATCATTAGTTGGTTCAACTGGTGAGCCACTCAGGCTTGCTGCAAGAGGTCTGCGGTTGGAATCCTGTATCTCCACTTGATTTGGTTTCGTTTTCAATTTTTCCGTGCCTTTAGCCATCACCATTGGCTAAAAAAACATAAAAAAGACCATTCTACCCTTTATTATGAAGAGGTATAAATAGATCTCCACCGTTAATGTGTTTAGGGGGGTTGTACCAAAGAAGAAGTGAAAAGCTACATACAGAACATAGAACTCATGTGACGGCCCTGACTAACTACCAAAACACTAACACACCACCATTACTCTCGCATATCACTCCATTTAAATTTACCAAAACATCACGCGAAAATACACACCAGACTATATTTCTGCATATAGACCATAAAGGGTTCGAATAGTTCTCAAACGGCAACATTGCCACCATAGTGGGTTGTCATCACTTCTGGCCCCTCTAACTTTCCACTTGGCCTCCATTTTTTCCACGGGCAGTTTTACTAGAGGTGAGCAGAAAACCACCTGAAGGCAAGAAGTCGTCCACTGTAACCAGGCCAAACAGGAGCAATCGTAGGAGAGCCACTTACCCAATGGCAATGAAGACGAACTCAAAGATGCACACCAACACTGCATGATACAACAACACAACATGATGATATCTAGCTTGTATAAGCAATATTATAGACATCTCATCACAAAAACCTTGGGGAAAAAATTTAGCTAAAACCTTTCATTTCTATATGGACCATGGGACCAACATTCCAAAGCTAGAACAGATATCTCTAGTATCAAAGGGGTGTTGGCGATCATGCATTGTACATTGGTGTCTTACTCTTAATTGTGTGGAATAAGTGAAGTCGGTTCTTTCAAATAACTGAAATGTTTTTTTAGTTGAGTGTAATCAGTACATTGAATTAAGTGAAATCAATGATTCATAAACTAGTGAAATCTTTTTTTTCTGAAATGAGTGAATTAAAACGAGTGAAATCTGTCTATATGTTAACGAGTTTATTATTTTTTGAAATGAGTGAAATAAGCCTTTTGGAATGAGTGAAACCTTTTTATTGAGTGAAAAATATGTAGTTTTAAACTAGTGAACTCACTCTTTTTGAAAACGAGTATAACTATTTTTTTAATTAAATGAATAATTCATTTGAAATGAGTGAACTCAATGTTTTTGAAATGAAATTAGTATTTTTAATATTTCCACACTCTTTGTTTTTAATTAATGAGTGGAATCTGTTTTTAAGGAAGGAGTGAAATATGTTTCACTAATTTTTATATCATTTCAATGTATTAAAATTTGATCTTGTCTTAAGATCTCGTCGTCGGGAATTCAAATATATAAAACAATTTTAAAGTAATATTTTTATTCAGAAGATATCAATGACTTAGTATTTTACAAGAATAATGAAGTGCTAGTTTTTTGATGGTGAAGAGAGAGAATATGTGTGCATGCAACCATCCGTCCTTCTCTAATTTTACCAGACGAAAAGCTACTATCATGGACCCTTTCACAGTGTATTGCAATGTATTCTTCAGCAAAATATTTGCTATCTTTAAACCGGAAGTTAGCACAACAATCTTCAAGATGAGATGAAGGGCAACTAATGTGCCGGTAGGCACGGGTGGATTTCCGCTTTCTATGCCCATTGCTAGGTCTGTGCAAAAGTTGAAAGTGGTAGGTCTGTACAAAAGTAGAAAGTGCTTACTACTGCTAGCTCAGCTTAATTGAACAATGGACAATGGATAGATGGGCCATGACCGTGGTGCGCGTAAAGAGTCATGATGCATCAACCGTCTTCCTTCTCCTCCTCCCTTTGTTTCTTTTCCGGTGAAGATTTGTTCCAAGGAACTACATCTTCATGATTGGATATATGGATCGTCACTAACCAAGACCACGTGGTCCCAAAATATCTTTATTTACACATAAAGAGTATTTCCTACGTGCCAATTTTTCAGGTAATGTGGATGGCCAAATTAAAGTCAGGGGATATCCGAACCTGAGCACCAGCACATGATCCAATGCTTCTTCTCTTGGGACCGTTTGATACAACATTATTTTCGAAGTAAAAAGCACTCGTCATGACATGGCAAGCACCAATACTTGTCGATGGATGCCTCAAGTGAAATTACTTTTGAGTATGGATCTGCTGTGTCGACACGACACGAGGCCTCCATCGACCCTCTCTCTCCTGCGAGATCCACTTACCCAATGGCGAGGAAGATGAACTAAAAGATGCACACCAACACGACATGATGATATCTAGCTTGTCTAAGAAATATAAGAGGCATCTCACCACAAAAACCTTGGGAAAAATCAACTAAAACATTTCATTTTCTATACGAACCATGGGACCAACATTACAAAAGCTAGAACATGTATCTCTAATATTAAAGAGGAGTTCAGGATTGTAGATTGTACATTGGGATCTTTCTTTTAATTGTGTGAAATAAGTGAATCAGTTCTTTGAAAATAAGTGAAATTATTTTTGAGTTGATTGAAATCAGTACTTTGAATTAACTAAAAACAATGATTCATAAACTAGAGAAGTCTATTTTCTTTCAAATGATTGAAATATGTTATTTAAAACTAGTGAGATGGGTTCTTTGAAGTAAGTCAAATTATTTTTGAGTTGATTGAAATCAGTACTTTGATTTACGTGAAATCAATGATTGATAAACTAGTGTGGTGAAATCTTATTTTCCTTGTAATCAGTGAAATATTCTGTTTAAAGAAAGTGAAATTGGTCTCAGATAATGAGTGGAATTATTATTTTTTGAATTGAGTGAAATAAGTCTTTTGAAGTGAGTTAAATTGGTGTTTCGAAATGAATGGAATATGTATTTTTATACTAGTGAAATCGGGCTTTTTGAAAATGAGTGAAATTATTTTTGTTGAATTAAATGGAACATTTTTTAAAATGGGTGAAATCAATGTTTATTAAATGTAATCAGCGTTATGAATATTCGAATGAAATCATTGTATTTAGTTAATGAATGAAATCTAATTTTAACAAAGGAGTGAAATATGTTTCATTAATTTTTTTAAACACTTAAAGTATATTCCAATTTGTTCTTGTTGTAACGGTCTTGTCGCCCGGAATCCAAATATGAAATAGTATTTTAGAATAACTTTTATTCAAAAGATATCAATGAATTAGTATGTCACAAAAAAATGAAAAGCTAATTTTTCAATGGGCGGAGAGAGAGAATCTGTGTGCATGCAGCACTCCATCCTTCTCTACCTTACCAGATGAAAAACTACTATAATGGAATCCTATTGGAGTGTATTGCAATGTATTCCTGCCGAAAATATTTGATACCTTTATACTGCAAGTCAGCACAACAAGTTTATGCAGAGACGAAGGGCAACAGATGTGTCAGTGGGTACTGGTGCCGTTAGAATTTCCGTTTTCTATGTCGATTGCTAGGTCTGTACAAAAGTTGAAAGTGCTAGGTCTGTACCAAAGTAGAAAGTGCTTACTGATGCTAGCTCAGGTTAACTGAACAATGCATAATGGATATATGGGCAATGACCGTCGTGCACGTAAAGTGCCATGATGTAGCCATCGACTTTCATCTTCTCCCCGCCTTTGTTTCTTTTCCGATGAAGATTTGTCCCAAAGAACAATATCTTCATGATCGGATATATGAGTAGTCAGTAACCAAGAGCACATGGTTTCAACATGCCTTTATCAACACATAAAGAGTATCTGCCTACGTGCCAATCTTTCCGTTAATGTGGACGGCCAAATTAAAGTCAGGGGATATCCGAACCTGAGCATGAGCACACGATCCGGTGCTTCTTCTCTTGGGACCGTTTGATACAACACTATTTAGAACTAAAAAGCACTGGCCGTGACATGGCAAGCACCAACACTTGTCGATGGATGCCTCAAGCGAAATTACTTGTTCGTGGTACCATGCAACTGCCTGTGTCGACACGACACGAGGCCTCCAACCGACCCTCTCGCGCCTCCTTGGATGCCGTACCTTGCCTTTTTATGATGCTGCGTCGGTCTTTGACTGTAGATGTAGCTAGTGTAGGGTGCCGACTGGAAAAGATGTCCGAAATAAGATTTTGCCATGGGCTAATCGTTGTGTAAAGTTCATTTTTCTCATCAGATATGAGTCGAGTGCGTGGGTGCTGGCGAGCCCAGCCGTCTTTACTGTCGGCATCGGGGCCCCGTCCATTCGGCAAGCTTATAAAACGGCTGCTGAGGAGCCACATTTGTGCAAGGGAAAGTTGTGGCTACTCTCGGGTGTAGGTACACCCGAGTTTGCAAAACTTTGAAAAATGTGATAAAACAAGGTCCAAAAATTCTGAAATTTCGAGACAACAAGCTTCATCAAGTGTTTGAACTTTTCGCAAAATTTCAGCTAAAAACAACATCCGAGGAGCTCTTACAAAAAAAACAAAATCAATGCTCAAACAGTGCACAAGCATAGAGCATTGATTTTGTTTTTTTTGCCGAGAGCTCCTCTGATGTTATTTTTCTGTGAATTTTTCGCAGAAAGCTTGAACATTTGATGAAGTTTCATGTCCCCAAATTTCAGATTTTTTGACATTTTTTGATCATGTTTTTTTTAATTTTTTTTCCAAACTCGGGTGTAGGTACACCCGAGAGTAGAAAAGCTGGTCTCTGTGTGCAACCATAAGCTACCTAATCAAGAAAGAAGAGCAGCAAAGCAGTGTTTAATCAACCGTGAGCTCGATCCCTTCCTTGTCATCTCATCAAGGTCGACCAACGGCGTTTCTAGGAGGTTCATTGCGCATGACGAGGAGCATCGGCAGCCAGAAGATGATGGAGGGGAAGAGCCACGGCGGGTCAGGGTCGTGGCGTCAGGCACCGGCGCCCATGAGGCAGCTCTTCTGGAGAGTGAGGCGCACCATGCTGAGGCCGAAGCGCCATGCCCTGAGTTTCGGGTACGACCTCAAGAGCTACTCCCAGAACTTCGATGACGGCCTCGTCACTGCCCACCGCCTCTAGCTAGCCAGACCCGCAGGGTCTTCTACTTCTTCTTCTCAATTTTACTTGCCGCCTGGCCGGACTATCGCCCGAGGCTGGAGAGTTTGAAGCATCGTCACCTTGTGATCTGCTGCTCCTCTAGTTCAGCTATGACTGTATATTAGACAGTATAGTTCATACATAAGTTGCTTACTGTTGAAAGTCTGAAACTGCGAATGAAATGACAGCGTATCAATGTGCTTTTATGTACGTAGACTGCAAGCCGTGTCACTTGCCACAGTGGAATGGGATTTAAACTATTTCTGTTTATGTCGCGCTATCTGTCATTTTATTTCTGTTTATGCTAGCGAAGATGGTGGGACCAAATATTTTTTATCAACTACTTTTTTTAGATCTTACCGTTGTTAGGGCATCTACACCGGACCCCATACTAGTCCCAAACGCCTGGACGGGCTGCCCAGTCAACAAAAAACGCACGCAACCGAGGTCCCCATACCCGGCCCAAACGTCCGGACTGACCGGCAACCCCGTAAACCCCATATCTAGCCCATATATGGGGGCGGATATATATGGGGAGATCCTAGACGCCCCGGGAATGCCCGCCACGTCGGACTGACCGCTAGGGCCCCCGCGGTCACACGCATAGATCGGCGGTCCAACGCGCGCCTCCTCTGGTTCTTGGCGCGGATGCATTCATGGCGCCGTGTGTCGCCGCTCTGGCGTGCCGCCCAAGGGAGCAAGCCCGTCTATAAGCCGGACGGCGGCAACAGAACCCTAGGCTATTTGCCAGCTTCGCTCTCCCTCCCACCACCCCGTAACCATGGCCCGCAGAGGATCACCACCTATGCAATGTTGACGCCGGAACGCCGGTTGTAGATCGAGGAGGAGATCAAGGCCAAGCGCGCCGCTCATGTCGGTGCCGGGCTGCCTCCGGATTTGCTTGAGCCGGAGGAGGAGGAGGATCTGGAGCAGACGACATGGCGGAGCTGGAGGAGGAGGAGCCTGCTGCAGGCTTTGGCATGGAGGACTCCCTGGCGGAGTTTGAGGTCGCCCAAGCGGTGGAGATAGTGGAACAGACCGCCATCCTCGAATCCATCCAAGATGAGGCATATGTGGAGTCCAACCGGCGCTTCATCCGGCTGTAGAGGGCGGAGATTGACGAGCTCTTCGCCTCTAGTTTGGATGAAAACGAGCCGGAGCTGCCACATGCGCCCATCTACCCGGAGCTAGGGATGGAGATAGTGGACATCTCCAATGATGAGTAGTCCACATATGTACGTAGTATGTAGGTTCTTTTAACTGCATGGTTAGTATGGATTTGAGATTTCATGTTTGAGGTACATGGTTGCGGTGGTCGATTTTCGTGTGATGTCCGGTCACTATCGGCAGGCGCACCCGCAAACATTTCGGGACCGGATTTGGATACTTCCAGTTGTAGATCCTCTTACATAATATGTTCAATCGTACTATTTCACTCCTTAGGTTGGAGGTTGGAACCTGGAAGATAGATAGGTCATCATAGATTTTGAACAGTCATCGGGGGAGTTGGGGAGGGGGGGGGGATAAACCCCCTTAAATTTAATCTCATTCGAAGAAAACATTGATTTAGTTTACAAGGGAAACCGGATAAAAAATCTGAACAAGTTGACCCCGTTTTTGAGGAAAATCGGGCCGAAAACTGTACAAACAACGCCCGGGCAAGGCACACTTAGCTAGCAGACGGAAGGGCCATCGCCACAAAAGACACTCCTAGATGTGAGGTGTCGTCGAGGGATCACAATGCCAAAACATTGCAAGCAATCTAACACACTCCACAGGCGTGTGTACCAGGCCTCATGGCACAGCTCAGGAGCGCCCACAGTTGACGAGTGCCACCAGACATGAACCTTGGCTGGGAGCTCTCCTCCACTGCTCTTCATTATTTGTGCAATGTTGTTTACATTGTTTATGTGAGGATAGGATCATGGGTTCTCTAAGACTGTTTGGTGTGTTCGGTGCAATGGTGTTTAGCGGGTTTCCAAGTCGGCGTTGTTTCATTCTTGTTTGGTAGTCTCGGTGGCTTCTTGTTAGGTGTGGTGGTTTTTATAATTTTGCGCGGCGTTGATTCGGCGGCCTTCGCTATCTTTTTTATTGCCGTATTTCTTTAACCTGCTTATATATATGTGTTGATTGTTCGCTAGGTCTATACAAAAGTTGAAAGTACTTACTGTTGGAAGCTCTGTGTTGTGGCATGTGTAACTGCAAACGCGAACTTGAAGCCGACACCGTATCCTGAAACTTAACTGAACAATAGATATATGCGGCACGACCATCGTGCGTGTAAAGCGTCACGATGTAGTCATCGTCTTTCTTCTTCTCCTCCTTTTTATTTTTTATGATGAAGATTTGTCCCAAAGAACTACATCTTTGTGATCGGATATGAGTCGTCACTAAACACGACCACGTGGTTCCAACGTAGCTTTATTAGCACATAAAGAGTGCTGCTTACGTGCTAATCTTTCTGGTGATGTTGACGGCCGCAACGGGAGTGGGGGATATCCGAACATGAGCAAACATGGGATGGATGCCTCAAGTGAAATTTCTTTTATGATGCAACGGGAAAAGATGTTCCAAATGTGATTTTTCCATGGCCTAATCGATAATCGTTGTGTAAAGTGGATTCCCCTAGTCAGCAGTGAGTGCGCGTGGGTGGTGCCGGGCCCGGCCGTCGTCATCGGCGTCGGAGCCCCGCCCATTCGGCGAGCTTATAAACGGCTGCTGCGGAGCCCCATTTGTGCAGACTGTGCGCCCATCTCTGATCAGAATCCATCTACCCTATCAATCAAGAAAGAAGAGTAGCAGAGTCGTGTTTAATCAATCGTGAGCTCCTGTCCGCATCATCTCATCAATGTCGACCAATGGCGTTTCTGGGAGGATCATTGCGTGTCACAAGGAGCATCGGCAGCCGAAGAGCCACAGCAGGTCGGGGTCATGGCGGCAGGCACCGGCGCCTGTAAGGCAGCTGTTCTAGAGGGTGAGGCGCGCCATGCTGCGGCCGAAGCGCCATGCCGTGAGCTTCAGATATGATCTCAAGAGCTACTCCCACAACTTCGATGATGGCCTCGTCCCTTCTCACCGCCTGTAGCTGACACTTCTTCTTCTTCTTCTTCTTCTTCTTCTTCTTCTTCTCAAGTTTACTTGCCGCTCGGCCAGACCATGGCTCGAGGCTAGAGAGTTTGAAGCGTGGTCACCTTGTACTGCGCAGAGTTTGAAGTGTACTATAGTATTAGACATCATTGTTCATGCACAAGTTGCTTAGTGTTGAAAGTCTGAAACTACCAACGAAATGACAGAGTGTATCTATTGTAGTTTGGAAGCCGTTACTTGCCACGATGGAATGGGGTTTAAGCTATTTATGTTTATGTCGCACGTGCTACAATACACTCTCGCGCCGGGGCTTCTCTCACTCTCATGTTTGATATGGGTGCATATTGGGAGTGAACATAATTTTCGATGTCAATTTTCAGGAGGCATGATTTGGACCCCCCCCCCCCAATAGTTTACGATTCTGTATGTAGATCAGCGGTGAGATTAAAGCTTACCCTTTTTATTATGAAACATTATAATGTATTCCACGTGATCAGAAATATCAGGCCCCTCGAAACACCCATTTGGTAGATAATTGATCGTTTAGGCTGAGATCCATCCTTACTAGAAGCATCAGCATGCGCTCGGAAACTCCCTCATGCCACCATGAGGTCTTCAAGAGAGGCACGACGAGTCCAGGTCCCCAGCTCCAGATTGGGGCGCTGCACCGCCCAAGACAAAGGGCTCGCCTGAGCCACCCGTAGCTACACCTCTTGCCGCCCACACGACCAAGAGGTATAGCCACCACTACGGTCATGGTGCCCGCCGGAGAGCAACCAGAATGTTTAGGCCAAGATCCATCCTTACAAGAAGCATCAGCGTGTGTTGCTGTACCAATGAATTACAATGTCAAAGTTATGCTCTCCTTATTGCACCATGAGATTTAGCAAATAGCTTGGAAACTCTGATTAAACCAAGATATATTATTCTTCGAAAGAAAACCTGACATATTCTACAAGTTATTTGCTTGATTGTTAAGAGGGGCATACATATGCAACTGTTATCTTGATTTAATGTTGAAAGAACAACCTTTAGCACATACAACCATACTTCATGCATACAAGCAGACTGGGTCCTCGTTGGTTCCCAAGCTGAACTAAACTATTTCGACAGGCCAATGACAACCAAGATAAATAGAGCAAGATAACCAATTAAAGCTACAGACAGAGCATAGAACTGATGGGACGGTCCTGACTAACTACCGAAGCAGTACTCATCACCGCTGCTCTCTCATATCATTCCATTTGGAATTACCAAAATATCACCTGAAAATATGCACCTCACCATATTTCTGCATATAGACCATATAGGGTTGAATAGTTCTCAAACGACAACATTGCCACCACATCGGGTTGTCATCACCTGCCCCTCCAACTTTCAGTTGGCCTTCATTTTTTCCTCGGGCGGGTTTAGTAGAAGTATGCAGAAAACCACCTGAAGGCAAGAAGCTCGTCCAGTCCAACCAAGCCAAACAGGAGCAATCCCAGGAGAGCCACTTACCCAACGGCGATGAACATGAACTTAGAGATGCACACCAACACGACATGATGATATCTAGCTTGTATAAGCAATATCAGAGACATCTCATCACAAAAACCTTGGGAATGACTACTAAAACCATCAATTTCCTGTACGAACCATGGGACCAACATTATCAAACCTAGAACAGGTATCTCTACTAGTAAAGAGGAGTTGAGGAACATATACTATACATTGGTATCTTTCCTTTAATTATGTGAAGTGAAATTGGTTCTTTGAAATAAGTGAAATCATTTTTTGAGTTGATTGAAGTCAGTACTTTGAATTAACCAAAATCAATGATTATAAACTTGTTAAATCTCTTTCCTTGAAATGAGTGAAATATGTTGTTTAAACATAGTGAAATCTGTTCTTTGAAATAATTGAAATTATTTTTTGAGTTGAGTGAAATCATTACTTTGAATTAAGTGAAATCAATGATTCATAAACTAGTGCAGTGAAATCCTTTGTCTTTGAAATGAGTAAAATATGTTGTCTTAAAAAAGTGAAATCGGTGTTTTAAAACGAATGATATATGTATTTTTATACTAGTGAAATCGGTCTTTCTGAAAATGACTGAAATTATTCTTGTTGAATTAAATGGAACAATTCTGTTGAAGTGAGTGAAATCAATGTTTCTGAAATGAAATCAGTGTTCTGAATATTGAAATGAAATCAGTGTTTTTAATTAATGAATGAAATCCTTTTTTTAAGAAAGGAGTGAAATATGTTTCATGAAATTTTCAAATCATCTAAACTATATTCAAATCTGATCTTGTTTTAATGATCTCGTCGCCCGGAATTCCAATCTTTAAAAAGATTTTTGAATAATTTTATATTCAAAAGATATCAATGATTTAGTATTTCACAAGAAAAATGTAAAGCTAGTTTTTCTATGTGTGGAGAGAGAGAGAATATGTGTGCATGCAGCACTCCGTCTTTCTCTACCTTTACCAGACGAAAAACTACTATCATGGACTTCTATCGGAGTGTATTGCAATGCATTTCTGCATCAAAAAAATTGGTACCTTTATACTGCAACTCAGCACAACAATCTTGATGTGGAGACGAAGGGCAACAGATGTGCCGGTAGGTACTGGTGCTGTTAGGCCAACTCCACCGCGTGACCCATTTCTACCCTAAATTGTCTGTTTGTGTCTGTTTGGGATAAAACGGACAAATCGAACGACCCAACGCATGGGAGCATACGGACGTTTCGTCTGGTCTGTGTCCGTTTTTTCCCCATTTCCAGACCAAAGTTGCTCTCAGTTTGGGGCCAAAGCGGACAGAAAGCGGACGTCCTCGCGTCCTCGTCGTCCGTCTGTGTCCGCCCTCAACCCCACCTGTCACACTCTCGTTTTCTGCAGCAGGCGAGGGAGGATGAAGGAGAGGCAGCAGCGACGCGGGGCGGGGAGAGGCAGCAGCGAGGCGCGCACGCGGGCGGAGCGGCGAGCGGGCGGCGGGTGGCCATGGCGCGCGGGGGGCGGCGTGCACGGGCGCGGGGTGCGGCCGCGGGCGGCCATGGCGCGCGGAGGGCGGGCGCACGGGCACGACGCGCGGCCGGGGGCGGCCTGGCGCGGGCGCGGCCACGGCCGGCCTGGCGCGAGCGTGCGGCGGCGGGCGGCATGCGCGGGCGCGGGGCGGCGGCTGCGGGGCGCGGCGGCACGGGCGGCGGCGAGCTTGGGCGGACGAGGCATGCGCGCGGGCGCGGCGGGAGCGAGGGCACAAGCACGGCGACGCGTCGAGTGCGACGGCGGGCATGCGGCGCGACCGGAGTGAGGGCGTGCATGAGCAGGAGCGGCCGCGGCGGCGAGTCCGCTATGCCTGCTATGTGTTCGATGAAATGACGAGAACGGACAGCTGGTGAAATGGGGTAAAAATGGGGTAGCAGCGCTGCGTGCAGCGAGTTTGTCCGGCGTTTTTTCTCCCTATTTCCACCCCATACGGATAAAATCCGGACAAAATGGGTATAAATTTAGGGTCGTGCGGTGGAGTTGGCCTTAGAATTTCTGTTTTTTATGTCGATTGCTAGGTCTATACAAAATTTGAAAGTGGTACGTCTGCACAAAAGTAGAAAGTGCTTACTGTGGATAATGGATATATGGGACATGACCGTGGTGCGTGTAAAGCGGCACGATGAAGCCATCGTCTTTCTTCTTCTCCTCCCTTTATTTCTTTTTCGATGAAGATTATGTCCCAAAGAACTATATCATCCTAATCGGATATATGGGTTGTCACTAACCAAGACCACATGGTTCCACCGTATCTTTATTAGCATATAAAGAGTATTTTCCTACTTGCCAATCTTTCTAGTAATGTGGATGGCCAAATTAAAATCAGGAGATACCCGAACCTGAGACCATGTGATCCAGTGCTTCTTCCTTGTGACCTTTTCATACAACACTATTTAGAACTATAAAAAACAATGGTCCTGGTATGTGCATGGCAAGCACCAACGCTTGTCTATGGATGCCTCAAGCGAAATTACTTTTGACTATGCATCTGTCTCGACACGGCACGAGGCTTCCACCGACTCTCTTGCTTCTAGGACACTGTAACTTTACCCTCTATGGGAGAGAGATTCCATCGCCACGTCGATCAGTCTTTGACTGTAGGTGTGTAGTGTAGGGTCACAACGGGAAAAGATGTCCGAAATGTGATTTTGCCACGGGCTGATCGTTGTGTAAAGTGGACTTTTCTCGTCAGCTGGCCATGAGTGCGCGTGGGTGATGGCGGGCCTGGCCGTTGTCGCCGTCCGCGTTGGAGCACCGTCCAATCCGCGAGCTTATAAAACGGCTGCTGAGGAGCAACCAAATCAAGAAAGAAGAGCTGAGCAGAGCCGTGTTTAATCACTCACCAACGACCGATGAGGAGAAGCATTGGCAGCGGGAAGATGACGGAAGGGATGAGCCACGGCGGGTTGGGGTCGTGGCCGCAGGCGCCGGCGCCCTTGAGGCAGCTCTTCTGGAGGGTGAGGCGCGCCGTGCTGCGGCCGAAGCGCCGTGCCGTGAGTTTTGGATACGATCTCAAGAGCTACTCCCAGAACTTCGACGATGGCCTCGTCCCTGCCCACCGCCTCTAGCAACACCCGCAGCGTCTTCTTCTTATTATTTTCAATTTTACTTGCCGCCCGGCCGGAGCAGGGCTCGAGGCTGGTGATTTGTTCTCAGCTACCAGTGTATTAGTAAAAACAATTGAGTTGGAAAATACCCATTGTACTAGTATTAGAAAGTACTGTTCGTACACTAGTTGCTTAGTGTTGAAAGCCTGAAACTGCCAACGAAATTACAGTGTATCTATGTGCTTCTATGTAGTCTGCAAGCCGTCACTTGCCACAATGGAATGGGATTTCGGCAATTTATGTTTATGCCGCCCTAGAATACACTCTCAGCACTGGTGCTTCTCACGTTGTCGCCGTCATTTGATTCTTGAGATGAAACCAATGCAGTGTTAGTGTGTAGCTAAGCTGTTTGATATGCAACATATTGGGACTGAAGTGGATTTGCGATGTTAATTTTCAGGAGGCAAGATTTGGAATCCTCCCTTATAAAAGTTAATTATTTTGTATGTATATCAGCAGTGAGATTAAAACTTTTCCCTTTATTAAGAAACATTATATATGTATTCCACGTGACCAGAATGAATGTTCAGGTCCTCGAAACTCCCATTTGCAGGCCGAGATCCATCCTTACTAGAAGCATCAGTGTGTTGCTGCGCCATGAATTACAACGTCAAAGTTATGCTCGCCTCATTGCACCAAGAGATTTAGCAAATAGCTTGGAAATCTGATTGAACTAAGATGTACTATTATCCTTCAAAAGGAAGTCTGACATATTCTATAAGTTATTTGCTTGATTGTTAAGAGGGGCATGCACATGTAATTATTATCTTGATTTGAGTTGCTCAATATACTCAACGTCCGAAACAACAACCTTTCGCACATACAAGCATCCTTCACGCATACAAGCAGTCTCAGTCCTCGTTGGTTGCCAAGCTGAACAAAAACTATTTTTACATGCCAATGACGTCTAAGATAAATAGATGCCTAACTAAAAGCTACATACAGAACATAGAACTCATGTGATGGCCCTGACTAACTACCAAAACACTAATGCACCACCATTACTCTCTCATATCACTCCATTTAGATTTACCAAAACATCACGCGAAAATACACACCTGACTATATTTCTGCATATAGACCATAAAGGGTTCGAATAGTTCTCAAACGGCAACATTGGCACCATAGTGGGTTGTCATCACTTCTGGCCCCTCCAACTTTCCACTTGGCCTCCATTTTTTCCACAGGCAGTTTTACTAGAGGTGAGCAGAGAACCATCTGAAGGCAAGAAGTCGTCCACTGCAACCAGGCCAAACAGGAGCAATCGATGGAGAGCCACTTACCCAATGGCGATGAAGACGAACTCAAAGAAGCACACCAACACTGCATGATACAACAACACAACATGATGATATCTAGCTTGTATAAGCAATATTATAGACATCTCATCCCAAAAACCTTGGGGAAAAATTAGCTGAAACCTTTCATTTCTATATGGACCATAGGACCAACATTCCAAAGCTCGAACAGGTATCTCTAGCATTAAAGGGGTATTGGCGATCGTGCATTGTACATTGGTGTCTTACTCTTAATTGTGTGGAATAAGTGAAGTTGGTTCTTTCAAATAACTGAAATATTTTTTTAGTTGAGTGAAACCAGTACTTTGAATTAAGTGAAATCAATGATTCATAAACTAGTGAAATCTTTATTTTCTGAAATGAGTGAATTAGAACGAGTGAAATCGGTCTATCTGTTAACGAGTTTTTTTAAATGAGTGAAATAAGCCTTTTGAAATGATTGAAAAGTTTTTATTGAGTGAAAATATGTAGTTTTAAACTAGTGAACTCACTGTTTTTGAAAACAAGTGTAACTATTTTTTAATTAAATGAATTATTTATTTGAAATGAGTGAACTCAATGTCTTTTAAATGAAATTAGTGTTTTTAATATTTGCACACTCTTTGTTTTTAATTAATTAGTGGAATCTGTTTTTAAGGAAGGAGTGAAATATGTTTCACTAATTTTTAAATCAATTAAATGTATTAAATTTTATCTTGTTTTAAGATCTCGTCGTCGGGATTTCAAATATGTAAAACAATTTTAAAGTAACATTTTTATTCAGAAGATATCAATGAATTAGTATTTTACAAGAATAATGAAGTGCTAGTTTTTTGATGGTGAAAAGAGAGAATATGTGTGCATGTAACCATCCGTCCTTCTCTAATTTTACCAGATGAAAAGCTACTATCATGGACCCTTTCACAGTGTATTGCAATGTATTCCTTCAGCAAAATATTTGCTATCTTTAAACCGCAAGTTAGCACAACAGTCTTCAAGATGAGATGAAGGGCAACTAATGTGCCGGTAGGCACGGGTGGATTTCCGCTTTCTATGCCCATTGCTAGGTCTGTGCAAAAGTTGAAAGTGGTAGGTATGTACAAAAGTAGAAAGTGCTTACTGCTGCTAGCTCAGCTTAATTGCACAATGGATAATGGATAGATAGGCCATGACTGTGGTGCGCGTAAAGAGTCATGATGCAGCAACCATCTTCCTTCGTCTCCTCCCTTTGTTTCTTTTCCGGTGAAGATTTGTTCCAAGGAACTACATCTTCATGATTGGATATATGGATCGTCACTAACCAAGACCATGTGGTCCCAACATAGCTTTATTTACACATAAAGAGTATTTCCTACGTGCCAATTTTTATAGTAATGTGGACGGCCAAATTAAAGTCAGGGGATATCCGAACCTGAGCACCGGCACACGATCCAGTGCTTCTTCTCTTAGGACCGTTTGATACAACATTATTTTCGAACTAAAAGGCACTGGTCATGACATGGCAAGCACCAATACTTGTCGATGGATGCCTCAAGTGAAATTACTTTTAAGTATCGATCTGCTGTGTCGACACGACACGAGGCCTCCATCAACCCTCTCGCTCCTGGGAGAGCCACTTACCCAATGGCGATGAAGATGAACTAAAAGATGCACACCAAGACGACATGATGATATCTAGCTTGTCTAAGCAATATAAGAGGCATCTCATCACAAAAACCTTTGGAAAAATCAACTAAAACATTTCATTTTCTATACGAACCATGGGACCAACATTACAAAAGCTAGAACAGGTATCTCTACTATTAAAGAGGAGTTGAGGATTGTAGATTGTACATTGGTATCTTTCTTTTAATTGTGTGAAATAAGTGAATCGGTTCTTTGAAATAAGTGAAATTATTTTTGAGTTGATTGAAATCAGTACTTCGAATTAACTAAAAACAATGAGTCTATTTTCTTTCAAATGATTGAAATATGTTGTTTAAAACTAGTGAGATCGATTCTTTGAAGTAAGTCAAATTATTTTTGAGTTGATTGAAATCAGTACTTTGAATTACGTGAAATCATTGATTAATAAACTAGTGCGGTGAAATCTTTTTTTCCTTGTAATCAGTGAAATATTCCGTTTAAAGAAAGTGAAATCGGTCTCTCAGATAATGAGTGGAATTATTATTTTTTGAATTGAGTGAAATAAGTCTTTTGAAGTGAGTTAAATCGGTGTTTCGAATTGAATGGAATATGTATTTTTATACTAGTGAAATCGCCTTTTTGAAAATGAGTGAAATTATTTTTGTTGAATTAATTGGAACATTTTTTAAAATGAGGGAAATCATTGTTTATTAAATGTAATCAGCGTTATGAATATTCGAATGAAATCATTGTATTTAATTAATGAATGAAATCTAATTTTAACAAAGAAGTGAAATACGTTTCATTAAATTTTTTAAACACTTAAAATATATTCCAATTTGTTCTTGTTGTAACGATCTTGTCACCCGGAATCCAAGTATGTAATAGTATTTTAGAATAACTTTTATTCAAAAGATATCAATGAATTAGTATCTCACAAAAAATGAAAAGCTAATTTTTCAATGGTCAGAGAAAGAGAGAGAGAGAGAGAATCTGTGTGCATGCAGCATTCCATCCTTCTCTACTTTACCATATGAAAAACTACTATAATGGAATCCTATTGGAGTGTATTGCAATGCATTCCTGCCGAAAATATTTGGTACCTTTATACTGCAAGTCAGCACAACAAGTTTATGCAGAGACGAAGGGCAACAGATGTGTCAGAAGGTACTGGTGTCGTTAGAATTTCCGTTTTCTATGTCGATTGCTAGGTCTGTACAAAAGTTGAAAGTGCTAGGTCTGTACCCAAGTAGAAAGTGCTTACTGATGCTAGCTCAGGTTAACTGAACAATGGATAATGGATATATGGGCCATGACCATCATGCACGTAAAGTGCCATGATGCAGCCATCGACTTTCATCTTCTCCCCCCTTTGTTTCTTTTTCGATGAAGATTTTTCCCAAAGAACAATATCTTCATGATCGGATATGTGAGTAGTCAGTAACCAAGAGCACATGGTTTCAACATGCCTTTATCAACACATAAAGAGTATCTGCCTACATACCAATCTTTCCGGTAATGTGGACGGCCAAATTAAAGTCGGGGGATATCCGAACCTGAGCATGAGCACACGATCCAGTGCTTCTTCTCTTGGGACCGTTTGATACAACACTATTTAGAACTAAAAAGCACCGGCCGTGACATGGCAAGCACCAACACTTGTCGATGGATGCCTCAAGCGAAATTTCGCTTGAGGCATTTTTATGAGTACTAAGATAAACATGGCCTTTGCAGTGCTTCTCTCTTGGGGCCAAAATATGGCAAGCACCACACCTGTCGATGGATGCCTCAAACAAAAATACTTCTATTTGTGGTACTATGCAACTGCCTGTGTCGACACGACACGAGGCCTCCACCGATCAACCCCTCTAGCTCCTTGGATGTCGTACCTTGGCTTTTTATGATGCCGCGTCGGTCTTTGACTGTAGATGTAGCTAGTGTAGGGTGCCGACTGGAAAAGATGTCCGAAATAGTAAGATTTTGTCATGGGCTAATCGTTGTGTAAAGTTGATTTTTCACGTCAGATATGAGTCGTGTGCTCGTGGGTGCTGGCGAGCCCAGCCGTCGTTACTGTCGGCGTTGGAACCCCGTCCACTGGGCAAGCTTATAAAACGGCTGCTGAGGAGCCACATTTGTGCAACCATAAGCTACCTAATCAAGAAAGAAGAGCAGCAGAGCCATGTTTAATCAACCGTGAGCTCGATCCCTTCCTTGTCATCTCATCAAGGTCGACCAATGGCGTTTCTAGGAGGTTCATTGCGCATGACGAGGAGCATGGACAGCCAGAAGATGATGGAGAAGAAGAGCCACGGCGGGTCAGGGTCGTGGCATCAGGCGCCGGCGCCCGTGAGGCAGCTCTTCTGGATAGTGAGGCGCGCCATGCTAAGGCCAAAGCGGCGTGCCCTGAGTTTCGGGTACGACCACAAGAGGTACTCCCGGAACTTCGATGACGGCCTCGTCACTGCCCACTGCCTCTAGCTAGCCACACCCGCAGGGTCTTCTACTTCTTCTTCTCAATTTTACTTGCCGCCTGGCCGGACCATCACCCGAGGCTGGAGAGTTTGAAGCGTCGTCACCTTGTGATCTGCTCCTCCTCTAGTTCAGCTACGAGTGTATATTAGACAGTACTGTTCATACATAAGTTGCTTACTGTTGAAAGTCTGAAATTGAGAATGAAATGACAGCATAACTATGTGCTTTTGGCCCTGTTTGGTTCGGCTGTGGATTTCTAAAAGAAGCTGTGAAAAATCTGTTGTGGAAAAATAGCTTTGTTAAATCTGATTTGAAAAAGATGTAGGTCATTTGGCAAACCAGCTGATATAGCTTTTTCAGATTTTGGCCCGCAACGAAATCAGATTTTGGAAAGCACGTCCTGGGCTGCTTCCGCTTTTGGTTCAGATTTTGGCAGCGGATTTCTGGAATCAGATTCTGCTCGGTTCGCCCTTTGGTTCAGATTCTGCTGCGCGGCAGCGGAATCTCTTGATAAAAGCTGAACCAAACATGGCCTTTAAGTACATAGACTGCAAGCCGTGTCACTTGCCACAGTGGAATGGGATTTAAACTATTTCTATTTATGTCGTGCTATCTGTCATTTTATTTCTGTTTATGCTAGTGAAGATGGTGGGAACAAATATTTTTTATCAACTATTTTTTTAGATCTTACCGTTGTTAGAGTATCTACACCGGACCCCATACTAGTCCCAAACACCTGGACCGGCTGCCCAGTTAGAAAAAATGCACGCAATCGAGGTCCCATACCCGACCCAAACGCCCGGGCTGACAGGCAACCCCATAAACCCTATATCTGGCCCATATATGGGGGCAGATATGGGGAGATCCCAGACGCCCCAGGAATGCCCGCCATGTTGGACTGACCGCTAGGGCCCCCCTGTCACATGCATAGTTCGGCGGTCCAACGCGCGCCTCCTCTGGTTCTTGGCGCGGATGCATTCATGGCGCCGTGTTTAATGAACCGTGAGCTTGATCCCTTCCTTGTCATCTCATCAAGGTCGACCAATGGCGTTTCTAGGAGGTTCATTGCGCATGACGAGGAGCATCGACAGTCAGAAGATGATGGAGAAGAAGAGCCACGGCGGGTCAGGGTCGTGGCGTCAGGCGCCGGCGCCCGTGAGGCAGCTCTTCTGGAGAGTGAGGCGCGCCATGCTGAGGCCGAAGCGCCGTGCCCTGAGTTTCGGGTACGACCACAAGAGGTACTCCCAGAACTTCGATGACGGCCTCGTCACTGCCCACTGCCTCTAGCTAGCCACACCCACAGGGTCTTCTACTTCTTCTTCTCAATTTTACTTGCCGCCTGGCCGGACCATCACCCGAGGCTGGAGAGTTTGAAGCGTCGTCACCTTGTGATCTGCTCCTCCTCTAGTTCAGCTACGAGTGTATATTAGACAGTACTGTTCATACATAAGTTGCTTACTGTTGAAAGTCTGAAATTGAGAATGAAATGACAGCGTAACTATGTGCTTTTGGCCCTGTTTGGTTCGGCTGTGGATTTCTAAAAGCAGCTGTGAAAAATCTGCTATGGAAAAATAGCTGTGTAAAATCTGATTTGAAAAAGATGTAGGTCATTTGGCAAACCAGCTGATATAGCTTTTTCAGATTTTGGCCCGCAACGAAATCAGATTTTGGAAAGCACGTCCTGGGCTGCTTCCGCTTTTGGTTCAGATTTTTGCAGCGGATTTCTGGAATCAGATTCTTCTCGGTTCGCCCTTTGGTTCAGATTTTGCTCCGTGGTAGCGGAATCTCTCGATAAAAGCTGAACCAAACAGGGCCTTTAAGTACATAGACTGCAAGCCGTGTCACTTGCCACAGTGGAATGGGATTTAAACTATTTCTATTTATGTCGTGCTATCTGTCATTTTATTTCTGTTTATGCTAGCGAAGATGGTGGGACCAAATATTTTTTATCAACTATTTTTTTAGATCTTACCGTTGTTAGAGTATGTACACCGGACCCCACACTAGTCCCAAACACCTGGACCGGCTGCCCAGTTAGAAAAAATGCACGCAATCGAGGTCCCATACACGACCCAAACGCCCGGGCTGACCGGCAACCCCATAAACCCTATATCTGGCCCATATATGGGGGCGGATATGGGGAGATCCCAGACGCCCCAGGAATGCTCGCCATGTTGGACTGACCGCTAGGGCCCCCTGTCACATGCATAGTTCGGCGGTCCAACGCGCGCCTCCTCTGGTTCTTGGCACGGATGCATTCATGGCGCCGTGTGTCGCCGCTCTGGCGTGCCGCCCAAGGGAGCAAGCCCGTCTATTTAATCTGGACGGCGGCAACAGAACCCTAGGCTGTTTGCCAGCTTCGCTCTCCCTCCCACCACCCCATAACCATGGCCTGCAGAGGATCACCACCTATGCAATGTTGACGCCGGAATGCCGGTTGCAGATCGAGGAGGAGATCAAGCGCGCCGCTCATGTCGGTGTCGGGCTACCTCCGGATTTGCTTGAGCCGGAGGAGGATCTGGAGCAGACGACATGGCGGAGCTGGAGGAGGATCAGCCTGCTGCAGGCTTTGGCATGGAGGACTCCCTGGCGGAGTTCGAGGTCGCCCAGGTGGTGGAGATAGCGGAACAGACCGCCATCCTCGAATCCATCGAAGATGAGAGATATGTGGAGTCCAATCGGCGCTTCATCCGGCTGTAGAGGGCGGAGATTGACGAGCTCTTCGCCTCTAGTTTGGATGAAAACGAGCCGGAGCAGCCACACACGCCCATCTACCCGGAGCTAGGGATGGAGATAGTGGACATCTCCAATGATGAGTAGTCCACATATGTACGTAGTATGTAGGTTCTTTTAACTACATTGTTAGTATGGATTTGAGATTTCATGTTTGAGGTACATGGTTGCGGTGGTCGATTTTTGTGTGATGTCCGGTCACTATCGGCAGGCGCACCCGCAAACATTTCGGGACCGGATTTGGATACTTCCAGTTGTAGATCCTCTTACATAATATGTTCAATCGTACTATTTCACTCCTTAGCTAGGAGGTTGGAACCCGGAAGATAGATAGGTCATCATAGATTTTGAACAGTCATCGGGGGAGTTGGGGCGGGGGGGGGGGGGGATAAACCCCCTTAAATTTAATCTCATTCGAAGAAAACATTGATTTAGTTTACAAGGGAAACCGGATAAAAAATCTGAACAAGTTGACCCCGTTTTTGAGGAAAATCGGGCCGAAAATTGTACAAACAACGCCCGGGCAAGGCACACTTAGCTAGCAGACGGAAGGGCCATCGCCACAAAAGACACTCCTAGATGTGAGGTGTCGTCGAGGGATCACAATGCCAAAACATTGCAAGCAATCTAACACACTCCACAGGCGTGCGTACCAGGCCTCATGGCACAACTCAGGAGCGCCCACAGTTGACGAGTGCCACCAGACATGAACCTTGGCTGGGAGCTCTCCTCCACTGCTCTTCATTATTTGTGCAATGTTGTTTACATTGTTTATGTGAGGATAGGATCATGGGTTCTCTAAGACTGTTCCTGAAGCCGACACCGTATCCTGAAACTTAACTGAACAATAGATATATGCGGCACGACCATCGTGCGTGTAAAGCGTCACGATGTTGTCATCGTCTTTCTTCTTCTACTCCTTTTTGTTTCTTTTATGATGAAGATTTGTCGCAAAGAACTACATCTTCGTGATCGGATATGAGTCATCACTAAACACGACCACGTGGTTCCAACGTAGTTTTATTATCACATAAAGAGTGCTGCATACGTGCTAATCTTTCTGGTGATGTTGACGGCCGCAACGGCAGTGGGGGATATCCGAACATGAGCAAACATGGGATGGATGCCTCAAGCGAAATTTCTTTTATGATGCAACGGGAAAAGATGTTCCAAATGTGATTTTGCCATGGCCTAATCGCACTAGTAGAAAACAGGGCTTTCGTTCGGGCCAGATAAGCTCATTAGTCCCCATTCAGTCACGAACCAGGACTAATGTGAGCATTGGTCCCGGGTCGTGCGGCTAAAGGCATTAGTTCCGGTTCAAATGAGCCCTTTAGTCCCTTTTAAGACACGAACCGAGACTAAAGGGTGCGATGCCCTTTAGTCCCGGTTCGTATCTCAAACCGGGACTAAAGATTACACCTTTAGTCCTGGTTTGAGACACGAACTGGGACTAAAGGGTGCAATGCCCTTTAGTCCCGGTTCGTGTCTCAAACCGGGACTAAAGGTCCCATTTTCAAATTCTACCCCCTCCCCCACTGTGGATTGCCTTTTCAGTTTTGTAAAAAAAATGATAAAAACTTCAAAAAATAAAATCCTTCAAGATGTAGTTATATTACTACATCTACTAGTTAGGAAAATTAAAAAACTTAAATTTGGACATGTTTTGCAAAAAAGTGTCATGAAAAAGTAAAACGGCTATAAATGTTGCATACCATGTCGAAAAAACGTATAATATATCAAAATGTTCAGCACGAAAATCCGCATCCGATTTTGACACCCTACGTCCTGTTTGCAAATTTTTAGAATCCTCAAATTCTAAAAGGGAAAAAGTTATGCTCAAATTTAAGTTTTTTATTTTGAATTTTGGTTAAATCAGGTCAAACTTTGGTCAAACTACTTATTCAAGAAGTATTAGTGTTACTAAATAATTATTCAAGAATATTAGTGTTACTAAATAATTATTACAGTTTTTTTGAATTTTTGTCAAATCTGGTCAAACTATGGTCAAACTACTTATTCAAGAAATATTAGTGTCACTACATAATTTTTCAAGAATATTAGTGTTACTAAATAATTATTTCATTTTTGAATTTTGGTCAAATCTAGTCAAACTGTGGTTAAACTACTTATTTAAGAAATATTAGTGTTACTAAATAATTATTGTTTTTTAGAATAATAGTTTCAAACACAAACAGTGAAACATGTGACTTCATGCTCAAGCTAAACTCTTGAGGATTAATAGGATTGACATCTTACTATTGCTAGGAAAACAACAAGTGTAGACTTGGAAACGAGAAGGAATAGAACCCGAAAGTTAAGCATGCTCAGGCTGGAATAGTGAGAGGATGGGTGATCGGCCGGGAAGTTAGATGATTTGGAATGACAAGGGGTGATTAGAGATTAAATTGGAAAATATTCAAAATGTTTTTTTAAATTCAATTTTTTCCGTAAAATACCTTTAGTCCCAGTTGGTGTTACCAACCGGGACTAAAGGTGGACCTCTAGACAGCGGCCACGTGGACGGCCTTTAGTCCCGGTGAGGCGCCTGTTCTGGAGGGTGAGGCGCGCCATGCTGCAGCCAAAGCGCCGTGCCGTGAGCTTCGGATACGATCTCAAGAGCTACTCCCACAACTTCGATGCCGGCCTCGTCCCTGCTCACCTCCCGTAGCTGACACCCGCGGGGGCTTCTTCTCAAGTTTACTTCCCGCTCGGCCGGACCATGGCTCGAGGCTAGAGAGTTTGAAGCGTGGTCACCTTGTACTACACAGAGTTTGATGTGTACTATAGTATTAGACATTATTGTTCGTGCACAAGTTGCTTAGTGTTGAAAGTCTGAAACTACCAATGAAATGACAGAGTGTATCTATTGTAGTTTGGAAGCCGCTACTTGCCACGATGGAATGGGATCTAAGCTATTTATGCTTATGTCGCACGTGCTAGAATACACTCTCGCGCCGGGGCTTCTCTCACTCTCATGTTTGATATGGGTGGATATTGGGAGTGAACTGAATTTTTGATGTCAATTTTCAGGAGGCATGATTTGGACCCCCCCCCCCAATAGTTTACGATTCTGTATGTAGATCAGCGGTGAGATTAAAACTTACCCTTTTTATTATGAAACATTATAATGTATTCCAACAGAAATATCAGGCCCCTCGAAACACCCATTTGGTAGATAATTGATCGTTTAGGCTGAGATCCATCCTTACTAGAAGCATCAGCATGCGCTCGGAAACTCCCTCATGCCACCATGAGGTCTTCAAGAGAGGCACGACGAGTCCAGGTCCCCAGCTCCAGATCGGGGCGCTGCACCGCCCAAGACAAAGGGCTCGCCTGAGCCACCCGCAGCTACACCTCTTGCCGCCCACACGACCAAGAGGTATAGCCACCACTGCCGTCATGGTGCCCGCCGGAGAGCAACCAGAATGTTCAGACCCCTCGAAGCTCCCATTTGTTAGATAATTGGTCATTTAGGCCGAGATCCATCCTTACAAGAAGCATCAGCGTGTGTTGCTGTACCAATGAATTACAACGTCAAAATTATGCTCGCCTCATTGCACCATGAGATTTAGCAAATAGCTTGGAAACTCTGATTAAACCAAGATATATTATTCTTCGAAAGAAAACCTGACATATTCTACAAGTTATTTGCTTGATTGTTAAGAGGGGCATACATATGCAACTGTTATCTTGATTTAATGTTGAAGGAACAACCTTTAGCACATACAACCATACTTCATGCACACAAGTAGACTAGGTCCTCGTTGGTTTGCAAGCTGAACTAAACTATTTCGACAGGCCAATGACAGCCAAGATAAATAGAGCAAGATACCCAATTAAAGCTACAGACAGAGCATAGAACTGATGGGACGGTCCTGACTAACTACCGAAGCACTAACTCATCACCGCTACTCTCTCATATCATTCCATTTGGAATTACCAAAACATCACCCGAAAATATGCACCTCACCATATTTCTGCATATAGACCATATAGGGTCGAATAGTTCTCAAACGACAACATTGCCACCACATCGGGTTGTCATCACTTGCCCCTCCAACTTTCAGTTGGCCTCCATTTTTTCCTCAGGCGGTTTTAGTAGAAGTATGCAGAAAACCACCTGAAGGCAAGAAGCTCTTCCAGTCCAACCAAGCCAAACAGGAGCAGTCGCAGGAGAGCCACTTACCCAACGACGATGAACATGAACTTAGAGATGCACACCAACACGACATGATGATATCTAGCTTGTATAAGAAATATCAGAGACATCTCATCACAAAAACCTTGGGAAGGACTACTAAAACCATCAATTTGTTGTACGAACTATGGGACCAACATTATCAAACCTGAAACAGGTATCTCTACTAGTAAAGAGGAGTTGAGGAACATATACTGTACATTGGTTTCTTTCCTTTAATTATGTGAAGTGAAATTGGTTCTTTGAAATAAGTGAAATCATTTTTTGAGTTGATTGAAGTCAGTACATTGAATTAACCAAAATCAATGATTATAAACTTGTGAAATCTCTTTCCTTGAAATGAGTGAAATATGTTGTTTAAAAATAGTGAAATCGGTTCTTTGAAATAATTGAAATTATTTTTTGAGTTGAGTGAAATCATTACTTGAATTAAGTGAAATCAATGATTCATAAACTAGTGTAGTGAAATCCTTTGTCTTTGAAATCAGTAAAATATGTTGTCTTAAAAAGTGAAATCGGTGTTTTAAAACGAATGATATATGTATTTTTATACTAGTGAAATCGGTCTTTTTGAAAATGAGTGGAATTATTCTTGTTGAATTAAATGGAACAATTCTGTTCAAGTGGGTGAAATCAATGTTTCTGAAATGAAATTAGTGTTCTGAATATTGAAATGAAATCAGTGTTTTTAATTAATGAATGAAATCTATTTTTTAAGAAAGGAGTGAAATATGTTTCATGAAATTTTTAGATCATCTAAAATATATTCAAACCTGATCTTGTTTTAACGATCTCTTCGCCCGGAATTCCAATCTTTAAAAAGATTTTTGAATAATCTTTTATTCAAAAGATATCAATGAATTAGTATTTCACAAGAAAAATGAAAAGCTAATTTTTCTATGGGTGGAGAGAGAGAGAATATGTGTGCATGCAGCACTCCGTCTTTCTCTACCTTTACCAGACGAAAAACTACTATCATAGACTTCTATCAGAGTGTATTGCAATGTATTTCTACAGCAAAAAAATTGGTACCTTTATACTGCAACTCAGCACAACAATCTTGATGCGGAGACGAAGGGCAACAGATGTGCAGGTAGGTACTGGTGCTTTTAGAATTTCTGTTTTTTATGTCGATTGCTAGGTCTGTACAAAAGTTGAAAGTGGTACGTCTGCACAAAAGTAGAAAGTGCTTACTGTGGATAATGGATATATGGGACATGACCGTGGTGCGTGTAAAGTGGCATGATGCATCCATCGTCTTTCTTCTTCTCCTCCCTTTGTTTCTTTTTCAATGAAGATTATGTCCCAAAGAACTATATCATCCTGATCGGATATATAGGTTGTCACTAACCAAGACCACATGCTTCCACCATATCTTTATTAACACATAAAGAGTATTTTCCTACGTGCCAATCTTTCGGGTAATGTGGACGGCCAAATTAAAATCGGGAGATACCCGAACCTGAGACCAGCATGCGATCCAGTGCTTCTTCCTCTTGACCTTTTGATACAACACTATTTAGAACTATAAAAAACACTGGTCGTGGTATGGGTATGGCAAGCACCAACGCTTGTCTATGGATGCCTCAAGCGAAATTACTTTTGAGTATGCATCTGTGTCGACACGGCACGAGGCTTCCACCGCCCCTCTCACTCCTAGGATACTGCACCTTTGCCTTTTATGGGAGAGAGATTCCATCACCACGTGTGTAGTATAGGGTCACAACGGGAAAAGATGTCCGAAATGTGATTTTGCCATGGGCTGATCGTTGTGTAAATGGACTTTTCTCGTCAGCTAATCATGAGTGCGCGTGGGTAGTAACGGGCCTGGCCGTCGTCGCCGTTGGCGTTGGAGCCCCGTCCAATCCGCGAGCTTATAAAACGGCTACTGGGGAGCCCCATTGTGCAAACCATCCATCTCAGATCAGGAGCAACCAAATCAAGGAAGAAGAGCGCAGCAAAACCGTGTTTAATCACTCACCAACGACCGATGGAGTGAAATACATTTCATTAATTTTTTTAAACACTTAAAATATATTCCAATTTGTTCTTGTTGTAACGATCTTGTCGCCCGGAATCCAAGTATGTAATAGTATTTTAGAATAACTTTTATTCAAAAGATATCAATGAATTAGTATCTCACAAAAAAATGAAAAGCTAATTTTTCAATGGCCGGAGAGAGAGAGAGAGAATCTGTGTGCATGCAGCACTCCATCCTTCTCTACTTTACCATATGAAAAACTACTATAATGGAATCCTATTGGAGTGTATTGCAATGCATTCCAGCCGGAATATTTGGTACCTTTATGCTGCAAGTCAGCACAACAAGTTTATGCAGAGACGAAGGGCAACAGATGTGTCAGAAGGTACTGGTGTCGTTAGAATTTCCGTTTTCTATGTCGACTGCTAGGTCTGTACAAAAGTTGAAAGTGCTAGGTCTGTACCCAAGTAGAAAGTGCTTACTGATGCTAGCTCAGGTTAACTGAACAATGGATAATGGATATATGGGCCATGACCATCGTGCACGTAAAGTGCCACGATGCAGCCATCGACTTTCATCTTCTCCCCCCTTTGTTTCTTTTCCGATGAAGATTTTTCCCAAAGAACAATATCTTCATGATCGGATATATGAGTAGTCAGTAACCAAGAGCACATGGTTTCAACATGCCTTTATCAACACATAAAGAGTATCTGCCTACATGCCAATCTTTCCGGTAATGTGGACGGCCAAATTAAAGTCGGGGGATATCCGAACCTGAGCATGAGCACACGATCCAGTGCTTCTTCTCTTGGGACCGTTTGATGCAATACTATTTAGAACTAAAAAGCACCGGCCGTGACATGGCAAGCATCAACACTTGTCGATGGATGCCTCAAGCGAAATTTCGCTTGAGGCATTTTTATGAGTACTAAGATAAACATGGCCTTTGCAGTGCTTCTCTCTTGGGGCCAAAATATGGCAAGCACCACACCTGTCGATGGATGCCTCAAACAAAAAAACTTCTATTTGTGGTACTATGCAACTGCCTGTGTCGACACGACACGAGGCCTCCACCGATCAACCCCTCTAGCTCCCTGGATGTCGTACCTTGGCTTTTTATGATGCCGCGTCGGTCTTTGACTGTAGATGTAGCTAGTGTAGGGTGCCGACTGGAAAAGATGTCCGAAATAGTAAGATTTTGTCATGGGCTAATCATTGTGTAAAGTTGATTTTTCACGTCAGATATGAGTCGTGTGCTCGTGGGTGCTGGCGAGCCCAGCCGTCGTTACTGTCGGCGTTGGAACCCCGTCCACTGGGCAAGCTTATAAAACGGCTGCTGAGGAGCCACATTTGTGCAACCATAAGCTACCTAATAAAGAAAGAAGAGCAGCAGAGCCATGTTTAATCAACCGTGAGCTCGATCCCTTCCTTGTCATCTCATCAAGGTCGACCAATGGCGTTTCTAGGAGGTTCATTGCGCATGACGAGGAGCATGGACAGCCAGAAGATGATGGAGAAGAAGAGCCACGGCGGGTCAGGGTCGTGGCGTCAGGCGCCGGCGCCCGTGAGGCAGCTCTTCTGGATAGTGAGGCGCGCCATGCTAAGGCCAAAGCGCCGTGCCCTGAGTTTCGGGTACGACCACAAGAGGTACTCCCGGAACTTCGATGACGGCCTCGTCACTGCCCACTGCCTCTAGCTAGCCACACCCGCAGGGTCTTCTACTTCTTCTTCTCAATTTTACTTGCCGCCTGGCCGGACCATCACCCGAGGCCGGAGAGTTTGAAGCGTCGTCACCTTGTGATCTGCTCCTCCTCTAGTTCAGCTACGAGTGTATATTAGACAGTACTGTTCATACATAAGTTGCTTACTGTTGAAAGTCTGAAATTGAGAATGAAATGACAGCATAACTATGTGCTTTTGGCCCTGTTTGGTTCGGCTGTGGATTTCTAAAAGAAGCTGTGAAAAATCTGTTGTGGAAAAATAGCTGTGTTAAATCTGATTTGAAAAAGATGTAGGTCATTTGGCAAACCAGCTGATATAGCTATTTCAGATTTTGGCCCGCAGCGAAATCAGATTTTGGAAAGCACGTCCTGGGCTGCTTCCGCTTTTGGTTCAGATTTTGGCAGCGGATTTCTGGAATCAGATTCTGCTCGGTTCGCCCTTTGGTTCAGATTCTGCTGCCCGGCAGCGGAATCTCTTGATAAAAGCTGAACCAAACAGGGCTTTTAAGTACATAGACTGCAAGCCGTGTCACTTGCCACAGTGGAATGGGATTTAAACTATTTCTATTTATGTCGTGCTATCTGTTATTTTATTTCTGTTTATGCTAGCGAAGATGGTGGGACCAAATATTTTTTATCAACTATTTTTTTAGATCTTACCGTTGTTAGAGTATCTACACCGGACCCCATACTAGTCCCAAACACCTGGACGGGCAGCCCAGTTAGAAAAAATGCACGCAATCGAGGTCCCATACCCGACCCAAACGCCCGGGCTGACCGGCAACCCCATAAACCCTATATCTGGCCCATATATGGGGGCGGATATGGGGAGATCCCAGACGCCCAGGAATGCCCGCCATGTTGGACTGACCGCTAGGGCCCCCGCTGTCACACGCATAGATCAGCGGTCCAACGCGCGCCTCCTCTGGTTCTTGGCGCGGATGCATTCATGGCGCCGTGTGTCGCCGCTCTGGCGTGCCGCCCAAGGGAGCAAGCCCGTCTATTTAATCCGGACGGCGGAAACAGAACCCTAGGCTGTTTGCCAGCTTCGCTCTCCCTCCCACCACCCCGTAACCATGGCCCGCAAAGGATCACCACCTATGCAATGTTGACGCCGGAACGCCAGATGCAGATCGAGGAGGAGATCAAGGCCAAGCGCGCCGCTCATGTCGGTGCCAGGCTGCCTCCGGATTTGCTTGATCTGGAGGAGGATCTGGAGCGGACAACATGGCGGAGCTGGAGGAGGAGCAGCCCACTGCAGGCTTTGGCATGGAGGACTCCCTGGCGAAGTTCGAGGTCGCCCAGGCGGTGGAGATAGCGGAACAGACCGCCATCCTCGAATCCATCCAAGATGAGAGATATGTGGAGTCCAATCGGCGCTTCATCCGGCTGTAGAGGGCGGAGATTGACGAGCTCTTCGCCTCTAGTTTGGATGAAAATGAGCCGGAGCTGCCACACACGCCCATCTACCCGGAGCTAGGGATGGAGATAGTGGACATCTCCAATGATGAGTAGTCCACATATGTACGTAGTATGTAGGTTCTTTTAACTGCATGGTTAGTATGGATTTGAGATTTCATGTTTGAGGTACATGGTTGCGGTGGTCGATTTTTGTGTGATGTCCGGTCACTATCGGCAGGCGCACCCGCAAACATTTCGGGACCGGATTTGGATACTTCCAGTTGTAGATCCTCTTACATAATATGTTCAATCGTACTATTTCACTCCTTAGCTAGGAGGTCGGAACCTGGAAGATAGATAGGTCATCATAGATTTTGAACAGTCATAGGGGGAGTTGGGGAGGGGGGGGGGGATAAACCCCCTTAAATTTAATCTCATTTGAAGAAAACATTGATTTAGTTTACAAGGGAAACCGGATAAAAAATCTGAACAAGTTGACCCCGTTTTTGAGGAAAATCGGGCCGAAAACTGTACAAACAACGCCCGGGCAAGGCACACTTAGCTAGCAGACGGAAGGGCCATCGCCACAAAAGACACTCCTAGATGTGAGGTGTCGTCGAGGGATCACAATGCCAAAACATTGCAAGCAATCTAACACACTCCACAGGCGTGTGTACCAGGCCTCATGGCACAACTCAGGAGCGCCCACAGTTGACGAGTGCCACCAGACATGAACCTTGGCTGGGAGCTCTCCTCCACTGCTCTTCATTATTTGTGCAATGTTGTTTACATTTTTTATGTGAGGATAGGATCATGGGTTCTCTAAGACTGTTTGGTGTGTTCGGTGCAATGGTGTTTAGCGGGTTTCCAAGTCGGCGTTGTTTCATTCTTGTTTGGTAGTCTCGGTGGCTTCTTGTTAGGTGTGGTGGTTTTTATAATTTTGCGCGGCGTTGATTCGGCGGCCTTCGCTATCTTTTTTATTGCCGTATTTCTTTAACCTGCTTATATATATATGTGTGGATTGTTCGCTAGGTCTATACAAAAGTTGAAAGTACTTACTGTTGGAAGCTCTGTGTTGTGGCATGTGTAACTGCAAACGCGAACTTGAAGCCGACACCGTATCCTGAAACTTAACTGAACAATAGATATATGCGGCACGACCATCGTGCGTATAAAGCGTCATGATGTTTTCATCGTCTTTCTTCTTCTACTCCTTTTTGTTTCATTTATGATGAAGATTTGTCGCAAAGAACTACATCTTCGTGATCGGATATGAGTCATCACTAAACACGACCACGTGGTTCCAACGTAGTTTTATTATCTCATAAAGAGTGCTGCCTACGTGCTAATCTTTCCGGTGATGTTGACGGCCGCAACGGCAGTGGGGGATATCCGAACATGAGCAAACATGGGATGGATGCCTCAAGCGAAATTTCTTTTATGATGCAACGGGAAAAGATGTTCCAAATGTGATTTTGCCATGGCCTAATCGTACTAGTAGAAAACAGGGCTTTCGTTCGGGCCAGATAAGCTCATTATTCCCCATTCAGTCACGAACCAGGACTAATGTGAGCATTGGTCCCGTGTCGTGCGGCTAAAGGCATTAGTTCCGGTTCAAATGAGCCCTTTAGTCCCGTTTAAGACACGAACCGAGACTAAAGGGTGCGATGCCCTTTAGTCCCGGTTCGTATCTCAAACCGGGACTAAAGATTACACCTTTAGTCCCGGTTTGAGACACGAACTGTGACTAAAGGGTGCAATGCCCTTTAGTCCCGGTTCGTGTCTCAAACCGGGACTAAAGGTCCCATTTTCAAACTCTACCCCCCTCCCCCACTGTGGATTGCCTTTTCAGTTTTGTAAAAAAAATGATAAAAACTTCAAAAAATAAAATCCTTCAAGATGTAGTTTGGAAAATTAAAAAACTTAAATTTGGACATGTTTTGCAAAAAAGTGTCATGAAAAAGTAAAACGGCTATAAATGTTGCATACCATGTCGAAAAAACGTATAATATATCAAAATGTTCAGCACGAAAATCCGCATCCGATTTTGACACCCTACGTCCTGTTTGCAAATTTTTAGAATCCTCAAATTCTAAAAGGAAAAAAGTTATGCTCAAATTTAAGTTTTTTATTTTGAATTTTGGTTAAATCAGGTCAAACTTTGGTCAAACTACTTATTCAAGAAGTATTACTGTTACTAAATAATTATTACAGTTTTTTTGCATTTTTGTCAAATCTGGTCAAACTATGGTCAAACTACTTATTCAAGAAATATTAGTGTCACTACATAATTTTTCAAGAATATTAGTGTTACTAAATAATTATTTCATTTTTTGAATTTTGGTCAAATCTAGTCAAACTATGGTTAAACTATTTATTTAAGAAATATTAGTGTTACTAAATAATTATTGTTTTTTAGAATAATAGTTTCAAACACAAACAGTGAAACATGTGACTTCATGATCAAGCTAAACTCTTGAGGATTAATATGATTGACATCTTACTATTGCTAGGAAAACAACAAGTGTAGACTTGGAAACGAGAAGGAATAGAACCCGAAAGTTAAGCATGCTCAGGCTGGAGTAGTGAGAGGATGGGTGATCGGCCGGGAAGTTAGATGATTTGGAATGACAAGGGGTGATTAGAGATTAAATTGGAAAATATTCAAAATGTTTTTTTAAATTCAATTTTTTTCCGTAAAATACCTTTAGTCCCAGTTGGTGTTACCAACCGGGACTAAAGGTGGACCTCTAGACAGCGGCCACGTGGACGGCCTTTAGTCCCGGTGAGGCGCCTGTTCTGGAGGGTGAGGCGCGCCATGCTGCAGCCAAAGCGCCGTGCCGTGAGCTTCGGATACGATCTCAAGAGCTACTCCCACAACTTCGATGCCGGCCTCGTCCCTGCTCACCTCCCGTAGCTGACACCCGCGGGGGCTTCTTCTCAAGTTTACTTCCCGCTCGGCCGGACCATGGCTCGAGGCTAGAGAGTTTGAAGCGTGGTCACCTTGTACTACACAGAGTTTGATGTGTACTATAGTATTAGACATTATTGTTCGTGCACAAGTTGCTTAGTGTTGAAAGTCTGAAACTACCAATGAAATGACAGAGTGTATCTATTGTAGTTTGGAAGCCGCTACTTGCCACGATGGAATGGGATCTAAGCTATTTATGCTTATGTCGCACGTGCTAGAATACACTCTCGCGCCGGGGCTTCTCTCCCTCTCATGTTTGATATGGGTGGATATTGGGAGTGAACTGAATTTTTGATGTCAATTTTCAGGAGGCATGATTTGGACCCCCCCCCCCCAATAGTTTACGATTCTGTATGAAGATCAACGGTGAGATTAAAACTTACCATTTTTATTATGAAACATTATAATGTATTCCAACAGAAATATCAGGCCCCTCGAAACACCCATTTGGTAGATAATTGATCGTTTAGGCTGAGATCCATCCTTACTAGAAGCATCAGCATGCGCTCGGAAACTCCCTCATGCCACCATGAGGTCTTCAAGAGAGGCACGACGAGTCCAGGTCCCCAGCTCCAGATCGGGGCGCTGCACCGCCCAAGACAAAGGGCTCGCCTGAGCCACCCGCAGCTACACCTCTTGCCGCCCACACGACCAAGAGGTATAGCCACCACTGCCGTCATGGTGCCCGCCGGAGAGCAACTAGAATGTTCAGGCCCCTCGAAGCTCCCATTTGTTAGATAATTGGTCATTTAGGCCGAGATCCATCCTTACAAGAAGCATCAGCGTGTGTTGCTGTACCAATGAATTACAACGTCAAAATTATGCTCGCCTCATTGCACCATGAGATTTAGCAAATAGCTTGGAAACTTTGATTAAACCAAGATATATTATTCTTCGAAAGAAAACCTGACATATTCTACAAGTTATTTGCTTGATTGTTAAGAGGGGCATACATATGCAACTGTTATCTTGATTTAATGTTGAAGGAACAACCTTTAGCACATACAACCATACTTCATGCACACAAGTAGACTAGGTCCTCGTTGGTTTGCAAGCTGAACTAAACTATTTCGACAGGCCAATGACAGCCAAGATAAATAGAGCAAGATACCCAATTAAAGCTACAGACAGAGCATAGAACTGATGGGACGGTCCTGACTAACTACCGAAGCACTAACTCATCACCGCTACTCTCTCATATCATTCCATTTGGAATTACCAAAACATCACCCGAAAATATGCACCTCACCATATTTCTGCATATAGACCATATAGGGTCGAATAGTTCTCAAACGACAACATTGCCACCACATCGGGTTGTCATCACTTGCCCCTCCAACTTTTAGTTGGCCTCCATTTTTTCCTCAGGGGGTTTTAGTAGAAGTATGCAGAAAACCACCTGAAGGCAAGAAGCTCTTCCAGTCCAACCAAGCCAAACAGGAGCAGTCGCAGGAGAGCCACTTACCCAACGACGATGAACATGAACTTAGAGATGCACACCAACACGACATGATGATATCTAGCTTGTATAAGCAATATCAGAGACATCTCATCACAAAAACCTTGGGAAGGACTACTAAAACCATCAATTTGTTGTACGAACCATGGGACCAACATTATCAAACCTGAAACAGGTATCTCTACTAGTAAAGAGGAGTTGAGGAACATATACTGTACATTGGTTTCTTTCCTTTAATTATGTGAAGTGAAATTGGTTCTTTGAAATAAGTGAAATCATTTTTTGAGTTGATTGAAATCAGTACATTGAATTAACCAAAATCAATGATTATAAACTTGTGAAATCTCTTTCCTTGAAATGAGTGAAATATGTTGTTTAAAAATAGTGAAATCGGTTCTTTGAAATAATTGAAATTATTTTTTGAGTTGAGTGAAATCATTACTTGAATTAAGTGAAATCAATGATTCATAAACTAGTGTAGTGAAATCCTTTGTCTTTGAAATCAGTAAAATATGTTGTCTTAAAAAAGTGAAATCGGTGTTTTAAAACGAATGATATATGTATTTTTATACTAGTGAAATCGGTCTTACTGAAAATGAGTGGAATTATTCTTGTTGAATTAAATGGAACAATTCTGTTCAAGTGGGTGAAATCAATGTTTCTGAAATGAAATCAGTGTCTGAATATTGAAATGAAATCAGTGTTTTTAATTAATGAATGAAATCTATTTTTTAAGAAAGGAGTGAAATATGTTTCATGAAATTTTTAAATCATCTAAATTATATTCAAACCTGATCTTGTTTTAACGATCTCTTCGCCCGGAATTCCAATCTTTAAAAAGATTTTTGAATAATCTTTTATTCAAAAGATATCAATGAATTAGTATTTCACAAGAAAAATGAAAAGCTAATTTTTCTATGGGTGGAGAGAGAGAATATGTGTGCATGCAGCACTCCGTCTTTCTCTACCTTTACCAGACGAAAAACTACTATCATAGACTTCTATCAGAGTGTATTGCAATGTATTTCTACAGCAAAAAAATTGGTACCTTTATACTGCAACTCAGCACAACAATCTTGATGCGGAGACGAAGGGCAACAGATGTGCAGGTAGGTACTGGTGCTTTTAGAATTTCTGTTTTTTATGTCGATTGCTAGGTCTGTACAAAAGTTGAAAGTGGTACGTCTGCACAAAAGTAGAAAGTGCTTACTGTGGATAATGGATATATGGGACATGACCGTGGTGCGTGTAAAGATGCATGATGCATCCATCGTCTTTCTTCTTCTCCTCCCTTTGTTTCTTTTTCAATGAAGATTATGTCCCAAAGAACTATATCATCCTGATCGGATATATGGGTTGTCACTAACCAAGACCACATGCTTCCACCGTATCTTTATTAACACATAAAGAGTATTTTTCCTACGTGCCAATCTTTCGGGTAATGTGGACGGCCAAATTAAAATCGGGAGATACCCGAACCTGAGACCAGCATGCGATCCAGTGCTTCTTCCTCTTGACCTTTTGATACAACACTATTTAGAACTATAAAAAACACTGGTCGTGGTATGGGTATGGCAAGCACCAACGCTTGTCTATGGATGCCTCAAGCGAAATTACTTTTGAGTATGCATCTGTGTCGACACGGCACGAGGCTTCCACCGCCCCTCTCGCTTCTAGGATACTGCACCTTTGCCTTTTATGGGAGAGAGATTCCATCACCACGTGTGTAGTGTAGGGTCACAACGGGAAAAGATGTCCGAAATGTGATTTTGCCATGGGCTGATCGTTGTGTAAATGGACTTTTCTCGTCAGCTAATCATGAGTGCGCGTGGGTAGTGACGGGCCTGGCCGTCGTCGCCGTTGGCGTTGGAGCCCCGTCCAATCCGCGAGCTTATAAAACGGCTACTGGGGAGCCCCATTGTGCAAACCATCCATCTCAGATCAGGAGCAATCAAATCAAGGAAGAAGAGCGCAGCAAAACCGTGTTTAATCACTCACCAACGACCGATGGAGTGAAATACGTTTCATTAATTTTTTTTAAACACTTAAAATATATTCCAATTTGTTCTTGTTGTAACGATCGTGTCACCCAGAATCCAAGTATGTAATAGTATTTTAGAATAACTTTTATTCAAAAGATATCAATGAATTAGTATCTCACAAAAAAATGAAAAGCTAATTTTTCAATGGCCGGAGAGAGAGAGAGAGAGAGAATCTGTGTGCATGCAGCACTCCATCCTTCTCTACTTTACCATATGAAAAACTACTATAATGGAATCCTATTGGAGTGTATTGCAATGCATTCCTTCCGAAAATATTTGGTACCTTTATGCTGCAAGTCAGCACAACAAGTTTATGCAGAGACGAAGGGCAACAGATGTGTCAGAAGGTACTGGTGTCATTAGAATTTCCGTTTTCTATGTCGACTGCTAGGTCTGTACAAAAGTTGAAAGTGCTAGGTCTGTACCCAAGTAGAAAGTGCTTACTGATGCTAGCTCAGGTTAACTGAACAATGGATAATGGATATATGGGCCATGACCATCGTGCACGTAAAGTGCCACGATGCAGCCATCGACTTTCATCTTCTCCCCCCTTTGTTTCTTTTCCGATGAAGATTTTTCCCAAAGAACAATATCTTCATGATCGGATATATGAGTAGTCAGTAACCAAGAGCACATGGTTTCAACATGCCTTTATCAACACATAAAGAGTATCTGCCTACATGCCAATCTTTCCGGTAATGTGGACAGCCAAATTAAAGTCGGGGGATATCCGAACCTGAGCATGAGCACACGATCCAGTGCTTCTTCTCTTGGGACCGTTTGATGCAATACTATTTAGAACTAAAAAGCACCGGCCGTGACATGGCAAGCATCAACACTTGTCGATGGATGCCTCAAGCGAAATTTCGCTTGAGGCATTTTTATGAGTACTAAGATAAACATGGCCTTTGCAGTGCTTCTCTCTTGGGGCCAAAATATGGCAAGCACCACACCTGTCGATGGATGCCTCAAACAAAAAAACTTCTATTTGTGGTACTATGCAACTGCCTGTGTCGACACGACACGAGGCCTCCACCGATCAACCCCTCTAGCTCCCTGGATGTCGTACCTTGGCTTTTTATGATGCCGCGTCGGTCTTTGACTGTAGATGTAGCTAGTGTAGGGTGCCGACTGGAAAAGATGTCCGAAATAGTAAGATTTTGTCATGGGCTAATCATTGTGTAAAGTTGATTTTTCACGTCAGATATGAGTCGTGTGCTCGTGGGTGCTGGCGAGCCCAGCCGTCGTTACTGTCGGCGTTGGAACCCCGTCCACTGGGCAAGCTTATAAAACGGCTGCTGAGGAGCCACATTTGTGCAACCATAAGCTACCTAATAAAGAAAGAAGAGCAGCAGAGCCATGTTTAATCAACCGTGAGCTCGATCCCTTCCTTGTCATCTCATCAAGGTCGACCAATGGCGTTTCTAGGAGGTTCATTGCGCATGACGAGGAGCATGGACAGCCAGAAGATGATGGAGAAGAAGAGCCACGGCGGGTCAGGGTCGTGGCGTCAGGCGCCGGCGCCCGTGAGGCAGCTCTTCTGGATAGTGAGGCGCGCCATGCTAAGGCCAAAGCACCGTGCCCTGAGTTTCGGGTACGACCACAAGAGGTACTCCCGGAACTTCGATGACGGCCTCGTCACTGCCCACTGCCTCTAGCTAGCCACACCCGCAGGGTCTTCTACTTCTTCTTCTCAATTTTACTTGCCGCCTGGCCGGACCATCACCCGAGGCCGGAGAGTTTGAAGCGTCGTCACCTTGTGATCTGCTCCTCCTCTAGTTCAGCTACGAGTGTATATTAGACAGTACTGTTCATACATAAGTTGCTTACTGTTGAAAGTCTGAAATTGAGAATGAAATGACAGCATAACTATGTGCTTTTGGCCCTGTTTGGTTCGGCTGTGGATTTCTAAAAGAAGCTGTGAAAAATCTGTTGTGGAAAAATAGCTGTGTTAAATCTGATTTGAAAAAGATGTAGGTCATTTGGCAAACCAGCTGATATAGCTTTTTCAGATTTTGGCCCGCAGCGAAATCAGATTTTGGAAAGCACGTCCTGGGCTGCTTCCGCTTTTGGTTCAGATTTTGGCAGCGGATTTCTGGAATCAGATTCTGCTCGGTTCGCCCTTTGGTTCAGATTCTGCTGCGCGGCAGCGGAATCTCTTGATAAAAGCTGAACCAAACAGGGCCTTTAAGTACATAGACTGCAAGCCGTGTCACTTGCCACAGTGGAATGGGATTTAAACTATTTCTATTTATGTCGTGCTATCTGTCATTTTATTTCTGTTTATGCTAGCGAAGATGGTGGGACCAAATATTTTTTATCAACTATTTTTTTAGATCTTACCGTTGTTAGAGTATCTACACCGGACCCCATACTAGTCCCAAACACCTGGACCGGCTGCCCAGTTAGAAAAAATGCACGCAATCGAGGTCCCATACCCGACCCAAACGCCCGGGCTGACCGGCAACCCCATAAACCCTATATCTGGCCCATATATGGGGGCAGATATGGGGAGATCCCAGACGCCCCAGGAATGCCCGCCATGTTGGACTGACCGCTAGGGCCCCCCTGTCACATGCATAGTTCGGCGGTCCAACGCGCGCCTCCTCTGGTTCTTGGCGCGGATGCATTCATGGCGCCGTGTGTCGCCGCTCTGGCGTGCCGCCCAAGGGAGCATGCCCGTCTATTTAATCTGGACGGCGGCAACAGAACCCAAGGCTGTTTGCCAGCTTCGCTCTCCCTCCCACCACCCCATAACCATGGCCTGCAGAGGATCACCACCTATGCAATGTTGACGCCGGAACGCCGGTTGCAGATCGAGGAGGAGATCAAGCGCGCCGCTCATGTCGGTGTCGGGCTGCCTCCGGATTTGCTTGAGCCAGAGGAGGATCTGGAGAAGACGACATGGCGGAGCTGGAGGAGGAGCAGCCTGCTGCAGGCTTTGGCATGGAGGACTCCCTGGCGTAGTTCGAGGTCGCCCAGGCGGTGGAGATAGCGGAACAGACCGCCATCCTCGAATCCATCCAAGATGAGAGATATGTGGAGTCCAATCGGCACTTCATCCGGCTGTAGAGGGCGGAGATTGACGAGCTCTTCGCCTCTAGTTTGGATGAAAACGAGCCGGAGCTGCCACACACGCCCATCTACCCGGAGCTAGGGATGGAGATAGTGGACATCTCCAGTGATGAGTAGTCCACATATGTACGTACTATGTAGGTTCTTTTAACTACATTGTTAGTATAGATTTGAGATTTCATGTTTGAGGTACATGGTTGCGGTGGTCGATTTTTGTGTGATGTCCGGTCACTATCGGCAGGCGCACCCGCAAACATTTCGGGACCGGATTTGGATACTTCCAGTTGTAGATCCTCTTACATAATATGTTCAATCGTACTATTTCACTCCTTAGCTAGGAGGTTGGAACCTGGAAGATAGATAGGTCATCATAGATTTTGAACAGTCATCGGGGGAGTTGGGGAGGGGGGGGGGATAAACCCCCTTAAATTTAATCTCATTCGAAGAAAACATTGATTTAGTTTACAAGGGAAACCGGATAAAAAATCTGAACAAGTTGACCCCGTTTTTGAGGAAAATCGGGCCGAAAACTGTACAAATAACGCCCAGGCAAGGCACACTTAGCTAGCAGACAGAAGGGCCATCGCCACAAAAGACACTCCTAGATGTGAGGTGTCGTCGAGGGATCACAATGCCAAAACATTGCAAGCAATCTAACACACTCCACAGGCGTGCGTACCAGGCCTCATGGCACAACTCAGGAGTGCCACCAGACATGAACCTTGGCTGGGAGCTCTCCTCCACTGCTCTCTTCATTATTTGTGCAATGTTGTTTACATTGTTTATTTGAGGATAGGATCATGGGTTCTCTAAGACTGTTTGGTGTGTTCGGTGCAATGTTGTTTAGCGGGTTTCCAAGTCGGCGTTGTTTCATTCTTGTTTGGTAGTCTCGGTGGCTTCTTGTTAGGTGTGGTGGTTTTTATAATTTTGCGCGGCGTTGATTCGGCGGCCTTCGCTATCTTTTTTATTGCCGTATTACTTTAACCTGCTTATATATGTGTGTGGATTGTTCGCTAGGTCTATACAAAAGTTGAAAGTACTTATTGTTGGAAGCTCTGTGTTGTGGCATGTGTAACTGCAAACGCGAACTTGAAGCCGACACCGTATCCTGAAACTTAACTGAACAATAGATATATGCGGCACGACCATCGTGCGTGTAAAGCGTCACGATGTTGTCATCGTCTTTCTTCTTCTACTCCTTTTTGTTTCTTTTATGATGAAGATTTGTCGCAAAGAACTACATCTTCGTGATCAGATATGAGTCATCACTAAACACGACCACGTGGTTCCAACGTAGTTTTATTATCACATAAAGAGTGCTGCCTACGTGCTAATCTTTCTGGTGATGTTGACGGCCGCAACGGCAGTGGGGGATACCCGAACATGAGCAAACATGGGATGGATGCCTCAAGCGAAATTTCTTTTATGATGCAACGGGAAAAGATGTTCCAAATGTGATTTTGCCATGGCCTAATCGCACTAGTAGAAAACAGGGCTTTCGTTCGGGCCAGATAAGCTCATTAGTCCCCGTTCAGTCACGAACCAGGACTAATGTGAGCATTGGTCCCGGGTCGTGCGGCTAAAGGCATTAGTTCCGGTTCAAATGAGCCCTTTAGTCCCGTTTAAGACACGAACCGAGACTAAAGGGTGCGATGCCCTTTAGTCCCGGTTCGTATCTCAAACCGGGACTAAAGATTACACCTTTAGTCCCGGTTTGAGACACGAACTGGGACTAAAGGGTGCAATGCCCTTTAGTCCCGGTTCGTGTCTTAAACCGGGACTAAAGGTCCCATTTTCAAACTCTACCCCCCTCCCCCACTGTGGATTGCCTTTTCAGTTTTGTTAAAAAAATGATAAAAACTTCAAAAAATAAAATCCTTCAAGATGTAGTTATATTACTACATCTACTAGTTAGGAAAATTAAAAAACTTAAATTTGGACATGTTTTGCAAAAAAGTGTCATGAAAAAGTAAAACGGCTATAAATGTTGCATACGATGTCGACAAAACGTATAATATATCAAAATGTTCAGCACGAAAATCCGCATCCGATTTTGACACCCTACGTCCTGTTTGCACATTTTTAGAATCCTCAAATTCTAAAAGGAAAAAAGTTATGCTCAAATTTAAGTTTTTTATTTTGAATTTTGGTTAAATCAGGTCAAACTTTGGTCAAACTACTTATTCAAGAAGTATTAGTGTTACTAAATAATTATTTAAGAATATTAGTGTTACTAAATAATTATTACAGTTTTTTTGCATTTTTGTCAAATCTTGTCAAACTATGGTCAAACTACTTATTCAAGAAATATTAGTGTCACTACATAATTATTCAAGAATATTAGTGTTACTAAATAATTATTTCATTTTTTTGAATTTTGGTCAAATCTAGTCAAACTGTGGTTAAACTACTTATTTAAGAAATATTAGTGTTACTAAATAATTATTGTTTTTTAGAATAATAGTTTCAAACACAAACAGTGAAACGTGTGACTTCATGCTCAAGCTAAACTCTTGAGGATTAATAGGATTGACATCTTACTATTGCTAGGAAAACAACAAGTGTAGACTTGGAAACGAGAAGGAATAGAACCCGAAAGTTAAGCGTGCTCAGGCTGGAGTAGTGAGAGGATGCGTGATCGGCTGGGAAGTTAGATGATTTGGAATGACAAGGGGTGATTAGAGATTAAATTGGAAAATATTCAAAATGTTTTTTTTAAATTCAATTTTTTCCGTAAAATACCTTTAGTCCCAGTTGGTGTTACCAATCGGGACTAAAGGTGGACCTCTAGACAGCGGCCACGTGGACGGCCTTTAGTCCCGGTGAGGCGCCTCTTCTGGAGGGTGAGGCGCGCCATGCTGCAGCCAAAGCGCCGTGCCGTGAGCTTCGGATACGATCTCAAGAGCTACTCCCACAACTTCGATGCCGGCCTCGTCCCTGCTCACCGCCCGTAGCTGACACCCGCGGGGGCTTCTTCTCAAGTTTACTTCCCGCTCGGCCGGACCATGGCTCGAGGCTAGAGAGTTTGAAGCGTGGTCACCTTGTACTACACAGAGTTTGATGTGTACTATAGTATTAGACATTATTGTTCGTGCACAAGTTGCTTAGTGTTGAAAGTCTGAAACTACCAATGAAATGACAGAGTGTATCTATTGTAGTTTGGAAGCCGCTACTTGCCACGATGGAATGGGATCTAAGCTATTTATGCTTATGTCGCACGTGCTAGAATACACTCTCGCGCCGGGGCTTCTCTCACTCTCATGTTTGATATGGGTGGATATTGGGAGTGAACTGAATTTTTGATGTCAATTTTCAGGAGGCATGATTTGGACCCCCCCCCCCCCAATAGTTTACGATTCTGTATGTAGATCAGCGGTGAGATTAAAACTTACCCTTATAATGTATTCCAACAGAAATATCGGGCCCCTCGAAACACCCATTTGGTAGATAATTGATCGTTTAGGCTGAGATCCATCCTTACTAGAAGCATCAGCATGCGCTCGGAAACTCCCTCATGCCACCATGAGGTCTTCAAGAGAGGCACGACGAGTCTAGGTCCCCAGCTCCAGATCGGGGCGCTGCACCGCCCAAGACAAAGGGCTCGCCTGAGCCACCCGCAGCTACACCTCTTGCCGCCCACACGGTCCTGACTAACTACCGAAGCACTAACTCATCACCGCTACTCTCTCATATCATTCCATTTGGAATTACCAAAACATCACCCGAAAATATGCACCTCACCATATTTCTGCATATAGACCATATAGGGTCGAATAGTTCTCAAACGACAACATTGCCACCACATCTGGTTGTCATCACTTGCCCCTCCAACTTTCAGTTGGCCTCCATTTTTTCCTCAGGCGGTTTTAGTAGAAGTATGCAGAAAACCACCTGAAGGCAAGAAGCTCGTCCAGTCCAACCAAGCCAAACAGGAGCAGTCGCAGGAGAGCCACTTACCCAACGACGATGAACATGAACTTAGAGATGCACACCAACACGACATGATGATATCTAGCTTGTATAAGCAATATCAGAGACATCTCATCACAAAAACCATGGGAAGGACTACTCAAACCATCAATTTCTTGTACGAACCATGGGACCAACATTATCAAACCTGAAACAGGTATCTCTACTAGTAAAGAGGAGTTGAGGAACATATACTGTACATTGGTTTCTTTCCTTTAATTATGTGAAGTGAAATTGGTTCTTTGAAATATGTGAAATCATTTTTTGAGTTAATTGAAATCAGTACATTGAATTAACCAAAATCAATGATTATAAACTTGTGAAATCTCTTTCCTTGAAATGAGTGAAATATGTTGTTTAAAAATAGTGAAATCGGTTCTTTGAAATAATTGAAATTATTTTTTGAGTTGAGTGAAATCATTACTTGAATTAAGTGAAATCAATGATTCATAAACTAGTGTAGTGAAATCCTTTGTCTTTGAAATGAGTAAAATATGTTGTCTTAAAAAAGTGAAATCGGTGTTTTAAAACGAATGATATATGTATTTTTATACTAGTGAAATCGGTCTTTCTGAAAATGAGTGGAATTATTCTTGTTGAATTAATGGAACAATTCTGTTGAAGTGGGTGAAATCAATGTTTCTGAAATGAAATCAGTGTTCTGAATATTGAAATGAAATCAGTGTTTTTAATTAATGAATGAAATCTATTTTTTAAGAAAGGAGTGAAATATGTTTCATGAAATTTTTAAATCATCTAAAATATATTCAAACCTGATCTTGTTTTAATGATCTCTTCGCCCAGAATTCCAATCTTTAAAAAGATTTTTGAATAATCTTTTATTCAAAAGATATCAATGAATTAGTATTTCACAAGAAAAATGAAAAGCTAATTTTTCTATGGGTGGAGAGAGAGAGAGAATATGTGTGCATGCAGCACTCCGTCTTTCTCTACCTTTACCAGACGAAAAACTACTATCATAGACTTTTATGAGAGTGTATTGCAATGTATTTCTGCAGCAAAAAATTGGTACCTTTATACTGCAAGTCAGCACAACAATCTTGATGCGGAGACGAAGGGCAACAGATGTGCAGGTAGGTACTGGTGCTTTTAGAATTTCTGTTTTTTTATGTCGATTGCTAGGTCTGTACAAAAGTTGAAAGTGGTACGTCTGCACAAAAGTAGAAAGTGCTTACTGTGGATAATGGATATATGGGACATGACCGTGGTGCGTGTAAAGTGGCATGATGCATCCATCGTCTTTCTTCTTCTCCTCCCTTTGTTTCTTTTTCAATGAAGATTATGTCCCAAAGAACTATATCATCCTGATCGGATATATAGGTTGTCACTAACCAAGACCACATGCTTCCACCGTATCTTTATTAACACATAAAGAGTATTTTCCTACGTGCCAATCTTTCGGGTAATGTGGACGGCCAAATTAAAATCGGGAGATACCCGAACCTGAGACCAGCATGCGATCCAGTGCTTCTTCCTCTTGACCTTTTGATACAACACTATTTAGAACTATAAAAAACACTGGTCGTGGTATGGGTATGGCAAGCACCAACGCTTGTCTATGGATGCCTCAAGCGAAATTACTTTTGAGTATGCATCTGTGTCGACACGGCACGAGGCTTCCACCGCCCCTCTCGCTCCTAGGATACTGCACCTTTGCCTTTTATGGGAGAGAGATTCCATCGCCACGTGTGTAGTGTAGGGTCACAATGGGAAAAGATGTCTGAAATGTGATTTTGCCATGGGCTGATCGTTGTGTAAATGGACTTTTCTCGTCAGCTAATCATGAGTGCGCGTGGGTAGTGACGGGCCTGGCCGTCGTCGCCGTTGGCGTTGGAGCCCCGTCCAATCCGCGAGCTTATAAAACGGCTACTGGGAGCCCCATTGTGAAAACCATCCATCTCAGATCAGGAGCAACCAAATCAAGGAAGAAGAGCGCAGCAAAACCGTGTTTAATCACTCACCAACGACCGATGGAGTTTCTGGGAGTATCATTGCGCGTGACGAGAAGCATTGGCAGCCGGAAGGGGATGAGCCACGGCGAGTTGGGGTCGTGGCTGCAGGCGCCGGCGCCCGTGAGGCAGCTCTTCTGGAGGGTGAGGCGCGCCGTGCTGCGGCCGAAGCGCCGTGCCGTGAGTTTTGGGTACGATCTCAAGAGCTACTCCCAGAACTTCGACGATGGCCTCGTCCCTGCCCACCGCCTCTAGCAACACCCGCATCGTCTTCTTCTTCTTCTTCTTCTTCTTCTTCTTCTTCTTCTTCTTCTTCTTCTTCTTCTTCTTCTTCTTCTTTTCAATTCTACTTGCCGCCCGGCTGGAGCAGGCTCGAGGCTGGTGATTTGTTCCTCTAGCTCAGCTACCAGTGTATTAGTAAAAAAATTGAGTTGGAAAATACCTAGTGTACTAGTATTAGAAAGTACTGTTCGTACACTAGTTGCTTAGTGTTGAAAGCCTGAAACTGCCAACGAAATGACAGTGTATCTATGTGCTTCTATGTAGTCTGCAAGCCGTCACTTGCCACAATGGAATGGGATTTCAGCAATTTATGTTTATGCCGCCCTAGAATACACTCTCAGCACCGGTGCTTCTCACGTTGTCGCCGTCATTTGATTCCCGAGATGAAACCAATGTAGTGTTAGTGTGTAGCTAAGCTGTTTGATATGCATGCATATTGGGACTGAAATGGATTTGCGATGTTAATTTTCAGGAGGCAAGATTTGGAACCCTCCCTTATGAAAGTTTATTATTTTGTATGTGGATCAGCAATAAGATTAAAAAATTTCCATTTGATTAATAAACATTATATGTATTCCAGGTGACCAGAATGTTCAGGCACCTCGAAACTCTCATTTGGTAGATAATGTATCATTTAGGCCAAAATCCATCCTTACTAGAAGCATCAGTGTGCGTTGCCGCGCCATTGAATTACGACGTCAAAGTTATGCTCGCCTCATTGCACCAAGAGATTTAGCAAATAGCTTGGAAATCTGATTGAACTAAGATATACTATTATTCTTTGAAAGAAAGTCTGACATATTAATTCTACAAGTTATTTGCTTGTTCGTTAAGAGGGGCATACACATGTAATTATTATCTTGAACCATGGGACCAACATTGCCAAAGCTAGAACAGGTACCTCTACTATTAAAGGGGTGTTGGTGGTGTCTTACTCTTAATTGTGTGGAATAAGTGAAATCGGTTCTTTGAAATAAGTTAATTTTTTTTCGTTGAGTGAAATCAGTACTTTGAATTAAGTGAAACCAATGATTCATAAACTAGTGAGATCTTTTTTTTCTGAAATGAGTGAAGTATCTTGGTTGAAACGAGTGAAATCAGTATATCTGATAACGAGTTTATAATTTTTTGAAATGAGTGAAGTAAGCCTTTTGAAATGAGTGAAAACTTTTTTATTGAGTGAAAATATGTAGTTTTAAACTAGTGAACTCACTCTTTTTGAAAACAAGTCTAAATATTTTTTAATTAAATGAAATAATTCATTTGAAATGAGTGAAATCAATGTTTTTGAAATGAAATCGGTGTTTTTTTAATATTTCCATACTCTCTATTTTTAATTAATGAGTGGATCGAATCAGTTTTTAAGGAAGGACTGAAATATATTTCAGTAATTTTTAAAATCATTTAAATGTATTAAAATTTGATCTTGTTTTAAGATCTCGTTGTCGGGAATTCAAATATGTAAAACAATTTTAAAATAACTTTTTTATTCAGAAGATATCAATGAATTAGTATTTCACAAGAATAATGAAGCGTTGGTTTTTCTATGGTGAAGAGAGAGAATATGTGTGCATGCAACCATCTATCCTTCTCTACTTTTACCGAAAAGCTACTATCATGGACCCTTTCAGAATGTATTGCAATGTATTCCTACAGAAAAATATTTGCTATCTTTATACCGCAAGTTAGCACAACAATCTTGATGCGGAGATGAAGGGCAACAGATGTGCCGATAGGCACGGGTGGATTTTCGCTTCCTATGCCCATTGCTAGGTCTGCACAAAAGTTGAAAGTGGTAGGTCTGTACAAAAGTAGGAAGTGCTTACTGCTGCTAGCTCAGCTTAACTGAACAATGGATAATGGATAGATAGGCCATGACAGTGGTGCGCGTAAAGAGTCATGATGCAGCCATCGTCTTTCATCTTCTCCTCTCTTTGTTTCTTTTCTGGTGAAGATTTGTTCCAAAGAACTACATCTTCATGATTGGATATATGGATCGTCACTAACCAAGACCACATGGTCCCAACATAGCTTTATTAACACATAAAGAGTATTTCCTATGTGCCAATTTTCCTGCTAATGTGGAAAACTAAATTAAAGTGGGGGGATATCTGAACCTGAGCACCAACACACGATCCAGTGCTTCTTCTCTTGGGACCGTTTGATACAACATTATTTTAGAACTAAAAAGCACTGGTCGTGACATGGCAAGCACCAACACTTGTCTATGGATGCCTCAAGTGAAATTACTTTTGAGCATGGAACTGTTATGTCGACACGACACGAGGCCTATATCGACCCTCTTGCTCCTAGGAGAGCCACTTACCCAATGGCGATGAATATGAACTAAAAGATGCACACCAACACGACATGATGATATCTAGCTTGTATAAGTAATATCAGAGGCATCTCATCACAAAAGCCTTGGGAAAAATTGACTAAAACCTTTCATTTCCTATACAAACCATGGGACCAACATTACAAAAGCTAGAACAGGTGTCTCTACTATTAAAGAGGAGTTGGGGATTGTACATTGTACATTGGTATCTTTCTTTTAATTGTGTGAAATAAGTGAAATTGGTTCTTTGAAATAAGTGAAATTATTTTTTAAGTTGGTTGAAATCAGTACTTTGAATTCACCAAAACCAATGATTCATAAACTAGAGAAGTCTATTTTCTTTGAAATGATTCAAATATGTTGTTTAAAAATAGTGAAATCGGTTCTTTGAAGTAACTGAAAATATTTTTTGAGTTGATTCAAATCAGTACTTTGAATTACGTGAAATCAATGATTCATAAACTAGTGTGGTGAAATCTTTTTTCCTTGTAATGAGTGAAATATTGTGTATAAAGAAAGTGAAATCGTTCTCTCGGATAATGAGTGGATTTTTTTTAGTTGAGTGAAATAAGTGAAATCGGTGTTTTGAAATGAATGGAATATGTATTTTGATACTAGTGAAATCGGTCTTTTTGAAAATGAGTAAAATATTTTTGTTGAATTAAATCGAACTTTTTTTAAATGAGTGAAATCAATGTTTCTTAAATGTAATCAACGTTCTGAATATTCAAGTGAAATCTTTGTATTTAATCAATGAACGAAATCTATTTTTAACAAAGGAGTGAAATATGCTTAATGAATTTTTAAAACCATTTAAAATATATTGAAATTTTATCTTGTTTTAAGGATCTCGGCGCCCGGAATCGAGATATGTAAAAATATTTTATAATAATTTTTTATTCGAAAGTTATAAATGAATTAGTATCTCACAAGAAAAATGGAAAGCTAGTTTTTCAACTGGCAGAGAGAGAGAGAGAGAGAGAGAGAGAGAATCTGTGGGTGCATGCAGCACTCCGTCCTTCTCTACATTTACCAGATGAAAAACTACTATAATGGACCCCTATTGGATTCCAATGTATTCCTGCCGAAAATATTTGGTACCTTTATAGTGCAAGTCAGTGCAACAATTTGATGCAGAGATGAAGGGCAACAAATGTGCCGGCAGGTACTGGTGCCCATAAATTTTCGCTTTCTATGTCGGTTGCTAGGTCTGTACAAAAGTTGAAAGTGCTACGTCTGTACCAAAGTAGAAAGTGCTTACTGCTGCTAGCTCAACTTAACTAAACAATGGATAATGGATATATGGGCCACGACCGTCATGCACGTAAAGTGCCATGATGCAGCCATCGACTTTCTTTTTCTCCTCCCTTTGTTTCTTTTCCGATGAAGATTTGTCCCAAAGAACTATATCTTCGTGATCAGATATATGATTGTCAGTAACCAAGAGCACATGGTTTCAATATAGCTTTATGAACACATAAAGAGTATCTGCCTACATGAGTGCGGCGTTTTGGCTCCCAGGATCATCTGTCCCTGCGCTCAATAAAAAATTCCAAACAAATACTAGAAAAAATCAAAAAATTCCATTTTTTGGCATGGTAGATAATTTGGTGCGTGATATCCGCTCCAAATTTCAAATCATTTGGAATCTGAGTAGCTCTCGGCAAAAAAGACAAATTTAGGTTCTGTTAAATAGTGCATTGTTCATATATTGTTCTGACCCAATTTGTCTTTTTTGCTGAGAGCTACTAAAATGTCCAAATGCTTTGAAATTTGGAGCGCACCTCACGCACAAAATTATCTACCTTGCACAAAAATTTGAAGTTTCCGATTTAGTTTTTGATTTTTTTTTTATTTTTTATGATTTTTTTCTTGAGCGGGTGCAGATGAGCCCGGGCTGAGAATTGGATATTCGTGCCTACATGCCATTCTTTCCGGTAATGTGGACGGCCAAATTAAAGTCGGGGATATCCGAACCTGAGCATCAGCACACGATCCAGTGCTTCTTCTCTTGGGACCGTTTGATACAACACTATATAGAACTAAAAAGCATTGGTCGTGAAATGGCAAGCACCAACACTTGTTGATGGATGCCTCACATGAAATTACTACACTTATCCAGACCTGACTATATGATGTGTAGTGTAGGGTGGCAATGGCAAAAGATGCATTTTGCCACAGGCTCCCCTCTGTAAAGGGGATTTTGCTCGTCAGCTGTGAGTGTGCATGCTGGTGGTGGCGGGCCCGTCTGTCGTTCTGGTCGGCGTCGGAGTCCCACCCATTCGGCAAGCTTATAAAATGGTAGCCAAGGAGCCCCATTTCTGCAATTAGAAGCTACCTAATTAATCACAGCAGAGCGGTGCTTAATCGTATCAACCTTGACCTCCCGTTCGCATCATATCATCAAGGTCGACCAATGGCGTTTCTGGGAGGATCATTGCGCGTGACGAAGAGCATTAGCAGCCGAAAGATGATGGAGGGGAAGAGCCAAGGCGGGTTAGGGTCGTGGCGGCAGGCGCCAGCAGCCATGAGGCAGCTCTTCTGGAGGGTGAGACGCGTCGTGCTGCACCCGAAGCGCCGCACCGTGAGTTTCGGGTACAACCTCAAGAGCTACTCCCAGAACTTTGACGATGGCCTCGTCCCTGCCAACCGCCTCTAGTGACAAACACTCGTAGGGTCCTCTTCTTCTTCTTAATTTTACTTGCCGCCTGGCCGGACCATGGCTCGAGGCCTGAGTGTTTGAAGACGTCATCACCTTGTACTGCACAGAGTTTGAAGTGTACTATAGTATTAGACATTACTGTTCGTGCACAAGTTTCTTAGTGTTGAAAGTCTGAGACTACCAATGAAATGACAGTGTATCTATACTAATGTGCTTCCTTCTATGTAGTTTACAAGCCGTCACTTGCGACATTGGAATGGGATTTTAACTATTTCTGTTTATGTTGGGAGCGCTAGAGTATACTCTCTGACCGGGGCTTGTCTCGCTATATATAGCTATCATTTTATTCACGAGATGAAACCAATGTAGTATAACTAAGTTGTTTGATATATATGCGTCAATATTTGGAGTCAAGTGGATTTTCAATGTTAATTTTCAGGAGGCATGATTCGGAACCACCCTTATAAAAGTTTATGATTTTGTAGGTAGATCAGCGGTGAGATTAAAATTTATCCCTTTGATTAAGAAACATTATAATGTATTCCACGTGATCAGAATGTTCAGGCCCCTTGAAACTCCCATTTGTCAATAATTGATCGTTTTAGGTCGAGATCCTTATTAGAAGCATTGGCGTGCGTTGTTGCACTGTTGAATTACAACATCAAAGTTATGCTTGCCGTTACTTGCCACGAAGGAATGGGATTTAAACTATTTATGTTTATGTTGCGCGTGCTAGAATTCACTCTCGCACCAGGGCTTCTCTCGCTCTCATGTTTGATATGGATCCATATTGGGAGTGAAATAAATTTCGATGTCAATTTTCAGGAAGCATGATTTGGACCCCCCCCCCCTCTAATAGCTTACGATTTTGTATGTAGATCGGGGGTGAGATTAACACGTACCCTTTTGACTAAGGAACATTATAATGTATTCCATGTGATCAGAATGTTCAGGCCCCTAGAAACTCCCATTTGGTAGATAATTGATCGTTTAGGCCGAGATCCATCCTTACTAGAAGCATCAGCATGCGTGTTGCAACATCAAAGTTATGCTCGCCTTAGGGCACAAAGAGATTTAGCAAATAGCTTGGAAATTCCGATTAAACTAAGATATACTATTCTTCGAAATAAACTCTGGCATATTCTACAAGTTATTATTACGAAAAAGGGTTACCCCGCTGTATATTATAAAGCACAACCACAACATCAAGCATCCGATACAAACGCACGCCACCCAGACCCAAGGCAAGATACACGAATGCCGGGCACCGACACACAACCTCAACGACACAAAGCATCTACAAGATGAGCAAAAAAGGATCCGCTAAGAGCCGACGGAGACCACCACCAAGGAGCGATCGTCCGGGAGGAAGTGCGACACACACGCCGGACTGAGGACTCCAAGACGGTGCCTCCAGGAAGGGCACGAGCAAGAATGTCGCCACCGTCTGATCCGAAGATCAAGTTTTCACCCGGAGTAAGATGGAGGAAGAAGAAGCACCACGACGGAGCCTGCAAGGAGGAACACGACGTCCACGGACGCCATCACCGTCGACCAGAATGGGACTGGGTAGGTGATGTACCCCGGTGCTTCAGCTCCCCCGCCGCCACCCTAGTCCGCCAACACACTTTCATTTCCTATACGAACCATGGGACCAACATTACAAAAGCTAGAACAGGTATCTCTACTATAAAGGAGAGTTGTAGATTGTGCATTGTACATTTGTCTTTCTTTTAGTTGTGTGAAATAAGTTAAATTATTTTTTGAGCTACGTGAAATCAGTACTTTGAATTAAGTGAAATCAATGTAACACAAAGTAGTGAAATATATTTTTTCTTTGAATGAGTGAAATGTGTTGTTTAAAATGAGTGAAATCGGTCTATCTGATAATGAGTGAAATTATTATTTTTGAATTTAGTGATATAAGTCTTTTCAAATGAGTGAAATAAGTGTTTTTAAATGCGTGACATATTTTTTAAAAGAGTGAAATGTGTAGTTTTATACTAGTGAAATCGGTCTTTTTAAAAATGAGTGAAATTATTTTTGATGAATTAAATGAAATAATTTTTTTGAAATGAGTGAAATCTATGTTTTTGAACTGAAATCTGTGTTCTGAATATTTCCACACTCACAATTTTCAATTAATGAATGAGATCTATTTTAAAGAAAGGAGTGAAATATATTTTATGAACTTTTAAAATATATTCAAATATTATCTTGTTTTAAAGTTCTCGTTGCCTGTAAAAAGATTTTAGAATAACTTTTTATTCAAAAGATATCAATGAATTTGTATCTCAATAGAAAAATTAAAGGCTAGTTTTTCAATGGGTGGAGAGATAATCTGTGTGCATGTAGCACTCCGTCCTACTCTACTTTTATCAGGCAAAAAAACTACCATCAAGGACACATTCGGAGTGTATCACAATGTATTCCTGCAGCAAAATATTTGGTACCTTTATACTGCAAGTCATCACAGCAATCTTGGTGCGGTAACAAAGGGCAACAGATGTGACGGTAGGTACCAGTGCCGTTAGAATTTCCGCTATCTATGTTGATTGCTAGGTCTGTACAAAAGTTGTAAGTGCTAAGTCCGTATAAAAGTAGAAAGTGCTTACTGCTGCTAGGCCAGCTTAACAGAACAATGGATATATGGGCCACGACCATCGTGCGTGTAAAGCGTCACAATGCAGCCATCGTCTTTCTTCTTCTCCTCCCTTTGTTTCTTTTCTAATGAAGATTTGTCCCAAAGAACTATATCTTCATGATCGGATATATGGGTCGTCACTAACCAAGCCCACATGGTTCCGACGTAGTTTTATTAACACATAAAGAGTATTGCTCACGTGCCAATCTTTCTGGTAATGTGGACGGCCAAATTAAAGTCGGGCGATGCGATGCGATGCGATGCAGTGCTTCTTCTCTTGGGGCCTTTTGATACAACATTATTTAGACTAAAAGAAAAGGCACTGGTCATGGTATGCCAAGCACCAACACTTGTTCGATGGATGCCTCAAGCGAATTTACTTTTCTGTATGCAACTGCCTGTGTCAACACGGCACAAGGCCCACCAACTCTCTCGCTCCTTTTATGGGAGAGAGAAGTCATCGCCACGCTGATGCCGCGTCGGTCTTTGATTGTAGGGCGTGTAGTGTAGGGTGGCAACGGCAAAAGATGTCTCAAATGTGATTTTGCCATGGGCTAATCGTTGTGTAAAGTAGATTGTTCTCGTCAACTGTGAGTGCGCGCGGTGGTGGTGGTCCCGGCCATCGTCGACGGCGTCGATCGGAGCCCCGTCCATATGGTCGGCGAGCTTATAAAACGGCTTCTGAGGAGCCCCATTTTTGCAAACGGTGCATCCATCTGACCATCTCATGAAAGAAGAGCAGCAGAGCCGTGTTTAATCAACCGTGAGCCCCCGTCTGCATCATCTCATCAAGGTCGACTGATGGCGTTTCTGGAAGGATCACTGCAAGTTGACAGCCGGAAGATGATGGAGGAGAAGAGGCGGAGCCACGGCGGGTCGTGGCGGCAGGCGCCGGCGCCCGTGAGGCAGCTGTTCTGGAGGGTGAGGCGCGCCATGCTACGGCCGAAGCGCCACGCCGTGAGTTCCGGATACGACCTCAAGAGCTACTCCCAGAACTTCGACAACGGTCTCGTCCCTGCCCAGCGCCTCTAGCTAGCGACACCAGCAGGGTCCTTTTCTTCTTCTTTTTGTTCTCAATTTTACTTGCCGCCCGGCCGGACCAAGGCTCGAGGCTGGACCTTGTGATTTGCTCCTCCTCTAGCTCAGCTACCAGTGCGCCCATAGTAGCCGGAAACGGGGAACGGTGGGCCGTCCCTCGATCCCGATTCATCGACCCGGAATCGGATTCGGGAACGAGGTCAGATTCAGTACGATTCGATGAAGATTCGGCGTCCCCGCAGCCTACTCTCCGATTCAGGTTCAAGGATCCAAAAGCCAAAATGCGAGGCATAATTTACTCAGGCCGTCGTTTCTTTTCTCAAGGACTCCTCGTTCTTTCTCCAGTCCATTAATTGCAAGGGATCCATTAACAGCAAGGAATGCTGACCATCAGGGAGTCGTCGTTCTTCAGGAACTACGTTCCTCGACCCATGGTACCGTACCGGGTTCATCGTACCCAAACAGATTGGATCGCGTCCCCGCTATAAAAAAAATCGTTCGAGAGATGTATACCCTCGTTGTACCCTATTTTTTTCAGCCACCGACTCTCGTCCCTTGTTCCTGTTCCTCGTTCCCACCGTACCGGAAACATGGCAACTATGAGTGCGCCAGTATTAGACAGTACTGTTCGTACACGAGTTGCTTAGTGTTGGAAGTCTGAAAGTACCAATGAAATGACACAGTGTATCTAATGTGCTTCCTTCTATGTAGTCTGCAAGCCGTCACTTGCCACAATGGAATGGGATTTAAACTACTGTATTTCTGTTTATGTCCCACGCGCTGGATACACTCTCGCACTGGGGCTTCTCTCGCTGTCGTTGTCATTTTATTCTCGAGATGAAACCAGTGTAGTATTACTAATCTGTTTGATATGCGTGCATATTGGGACTTGGGAGTGAAGTGGATTTTCGATGTCAATTTTCAGGAGGCATGATTGGGAACCCCTTTTATAAAAGTTTACGATTTTGTATGTAGATCAGTGGTGAGACTAAAACTTATCCTTTTGATTAAGAAATATTATAATGTATTCCACGTGATCAGAATGTTCAGGCCCCTTGAAACTCCCATTTGGCAGATAATTGATCATTTAGGCCAAGATCCATCCTTACAAGAAGCATCAGCGTGCGTTGTTGTGCCGTGGAATTACAACACCAAGAGATTTAGCAAACAGCTGGGAAATTCCGATTAAACCAAGATATATTATTCTCCAAAAGAAAAGTCTGACATATTCTATAAGTTATTTGCTTGATTATTAAATTTATTGTTGCTCAATGTATTCAATGGCAGAAACAACAACCTTTAGCACATACAACCATACTTCACACATACAAAGCAGTCTTGGTCCTTGTTGTTTCCCAAGCTGAACAAAAGCCATTTCGACATGCCAATGATGTCTAAGATAAATAGAGCAAGATGCCTAGCTAAAGCTACATACAGGATATAGAACTCATGTGATGACCCTGACTAACTACCAAAGCACTAGCTCACCACCGTTACTCTCTCATATCAGTCCATTTGAATTTACTAAAACATCGCCCGAAAATATACAGCTCACTATATTTTTGCATATAGACCATAAGGGGTGCAAATAGTTCTCAAACAACAACATTGCCACTAGCGGGTTGTCATCACTTGCCCCTCCAACTTTTCAGTTGGCCTCCATTTTTTTCCTCGGGCAGTTTTAGTAGAAGTAAGCAGAAAACCACCTGAAGGCAAGCAGCTCATCCACTCCAACCAAGACAAACAGGAGCAGTCGCAAGAGAGCCACTTAATGGCGATGAAGATGAGCTTAGAAATGCACACCAAAACGACATGATGATATCTAACTTGTATAAGCAATATCAGAGACATCTCATCACAAAACCCTTGAGAAAAATGTACTAAAACCTTTCATTTCCTATACGAACCATGGGACCAACATTACCAAAGCTAGAACATGCATCTCTACTATAAAAGGGAGTTGGGGATTGTACATTGTAGATTCATATCTTTCTTATAGTTGTGTGAAATAAGTGAAATCGATTCTTTCAAATAAGTGAAATTATTTTTGTAGTTGTGTGAAATGAGTACTTTGAATTAAGTGAAGTCAATGATTCATAAACTAATGAAATCTATTCTCTTTGAAATGAGTGAAATATGTTGTTTAAAACGAGTGAAATTATTGTTTTTGAATTGAATGAGATAAGTCTTTTGAAATGAGTGAAACCCGTATTTTAAATGAGTGAAACACGTAGTTCTCTACTAGTGAAATCGGTTTATTTGAGAATGAGTGAAAATATGGTTGTTGAATTAAATATAATAATTCTTTTGAAATGAGTGAAATCTATGTTTTTCAAATGAAATCAGTGTCATGAATATTTCCACACACTCAATTTTAAATTAATAAATGAAATCTATTTCTAAGAAAGGAGTGAAATATGTTTCATGAATTTTTTGAAATAATTTACAATATATTAAACTTAGATCTTGTTTTAGCGATCTCGTCGCCCGGAATTCAAATATGTAAAAAAAGATAATTTTTTTATTCAAAAGATACAAGTAAATTAGTATCTCACAAGAAAAATGAAAAGCTAGTTTTTGCCGAAAAATGGTTTCCCCTCGCTTTGTATTCCAAAGCAACCAACACCGAGACAAAGATCGCTGTGGCGAGCAGCACAACAAGACAAAAGAAAAAGAAGAAGAAACAAATGCCAACCACGGCAGCTCGGTAAAGCGCGAATGACCCGCCACCGCGCCGCCCCCCGGATACAAACCACCACAGGCCGAGGCTCCGAACCACCGCGTACCAAGCATCACCTCTAAGAAGGGATGCGACACCGACGACGCTGCTGCCCGTACGAATCCTAGGGTTTCCCCCGACATGCAGAGGGAGGTGGGGGATGGATACCACCGACACCCTCCTGGAAGGAATTGTGGCATCCACAGGTGTCACTGCATCGGGGTCGAAGCTGGCAGGGATTTCTCCCACACTCCAAACCAAGCCGCCCAACCGGACGGAGCCGGCCCGCCAAACCGTCGCCCATCACCATGTGTCAACGCAGTTGCGCCGCCACCCACGCCGCCTCACTACGAACACCACCACGAGGCCAAGAGGACCACAGAGAAGTGCACCACGATGGGAGCAGCAACCCCGAAGCCAAGCGGGAGGGAACCACCTCCACCGTCGTCGTGCGGGAGGCCCGTGCCTCCGGCACCGTTGCGGTCGCCGTCCGGACGCAGCAGCGGGGCATGCCGGGCCACCCCTGGCCCAGCCAGTCCCGAAGCTAGCCCGTTAAGCCCCGCTGGCCACAATGTAGCAGGCCGGCGTCGGCGCCGCCAGCACCCAACCGCTCGTCGCGTCTCCCCCGCCTCCCGGAAGCCACGCCAGCCACGATGTAGCAGGCCGGCGTCGGCGCCGACAGCACCCAGCCGCTCGTCGCGCCTCCCCCGCCTTCCGGAAGCCACGCCGGAGACCATCCCTGCCGCCGGCCCGCCCAAGCCCAAATGGGGCCCGAAGGGGCCGGATCTGGGACGAGCGGGCAACGCCAGATCACGCTGCCGCGCCACCCAGCTACTCGCCTGCGTCGCCCCACGGAACCCCGCAGCCACACCATACCACCGCCGCCTAAGTGCACCCCCCGGTGCAGCTCCGCCCGCGCCGAAGAGCGACCGAGACATCCACGTGATCAGAATGTTCAGGCCCCTCGAAACTCCCATTTGGTAGATAATTGATCGTTTAGGCAGATATCCATCCTTACTAGAAGCATCAGCGTGCATTGTTGCTTCAATGAATTACAACGTCAAAGTTATGCTCGCCTCACTGCACCAAGAGATTTTGCAAATAGCTTGGAAATTCTGACTCAACTAAGATATATTATTCTTCGAAAGAAAGTCTGACATATTCTACCAGTTATTTGCTAGATGGTTAAGTGGGGCATACACATGTAACTGGTATCTTGATTTGGCGTTGCTCAGTATATTCAACGTCTGAAGCAACAACCATTAGCACATACAACTATACTTCACGCATACAAGCTGTCTTGGTCCTCGTTGATTACCCAGCTGAACATAAACTATTTTGACATGCCATTGACGTCTAAGATTAATAGAGCAAGATGCCTAACTAAAGCTACAAACATAACTAGAACTCATGGGACAACTCTGACTAACTACCAAAGCACTGACTCACCACCGTTACTCTCATATCACTGCATTTGAATTTACCAAAACATCACCTGAAAATACACACCTCACTATATTTCTGCATATAGACCATAAAGGATTCAAATAGTTATGAAACGACAACATTGCCAACACAGCGGGTTGTCGCCATTTCTGTCTCCTCCAACTTTTCAGTTGACCTCCATTTCTTACCTCGAGCAGTTTTAGTAGAAGTGACTAGAAACCACCTAAAGGGAAGAAGCCCGTTCACTCCAATGAAGGCAAATAGGAGCACTCGTAGGAGAGCCACTTACCCAGTGGCAATGAAGATGAACTCTGAGATGCACACCAAAATGACATGATGATATCTTGCTTGTATAAGCAATATCAGAGACATCCTGTCACGGAAAATGAACTAAAACCTTTCATTCATATACAAACCATGGGACCAACATTACCAAAGCTAGAACATGCATCTCTATTATAAAGGGGAGTTGGAGATTGTACATTAATCACTACAACAAAAACATCACGTATGGTCGCTTTCTCTGAGTCGCTTTTTTATTCGTCTCTACGTCCATAAACACTAGCGACCTAAAGACGCTTCTTAAGACGTTTTCATAGCGCGAAAAACTTTTCATTGTAATTAGCCTTCAAATAATAGGTATTTAATTTTAATTAACTTGGAGACGATTTGTGAGACGTTTTATAGTGCGACTCTATTCTTAGAGACGATTTGTTAGACGTTTTAATGTGCGACTCTATTCTTCGAGACGATTTGTGAGACGTTTTAATGTGCCACTCTATTCTTTTCTTAGACTAAAGAAAAGAGGTAAATACATGTGGAGTCTTACAATTTGCGCGTGACGGTCAATTTGGTGCATAAACATGCAAAATACGTGTTTCTAATGGTCTAACTTGTCTTTCCGTTCATACATGGTGCTTTCTATCGTATCAAGCTGTATCCCGTGCACGCGTGATGCGCCAACATAGCGGTGGCCCCCTCTCAGTGGTCGAGGCGGTGGGTAGCTCGCGTGCACTGTTTTTTTCTTCAGAAATTGCATTTTATTTATTTACGTAAAAAACTCTAAAATAAAATGAAGTATGCTGGAGGGGGAGGGGGATCTTGAAATAACGAAAAATGTTGAGGGGGGGGGGGGGGGGGGGGGCTATCGAACCATGTCGTTATGCGTTTTGGCTCACGTAGATAGTCACTACACCAGCAGACGTTTGGCATTTAACGAGCACAATTAAAAAATTAGGTTGTATAAGACGGACAGTAGGAATTGAAGTAGAAATCAAAATGGGAAAAGGGTGTGCAGAAAAAGAAAACCCCAGTTCGAACCTGTTGCAACATAAGCTCGTCGCATGTGCAAGCGCCAACCATCCGGCCACAATGACACTTCTATACTTTAATTTTAAATTATTAATAATATTATTTTTAATGAAATAAGGTGCATTTCTTCAAATTTTCGGTCCGTTCACTGTATAACATTATTTTGCTCCATGGCCAGAAGCCGCTAAAATCGTATGTGTAAAAAGTTTGGCGCATGGTTGGGCCTGCCACACCAGCGAACAATGTGAGTATAACTCAACCCAACAAAAAAAAAATGCAAGACACACGATTTGAACTAGGGACCAAGAAGATTAATGTCGAGTAAACTGACATACCAACTGAACTAGCGCATGCTTTGTCAGAAACGTGGGGTTAGACCCTACCTGGAGAGCTCCTCCTCGGCGCTCGTTGCGCCGCCTAGCGAAAACAGCGCTCACGACGCGCTCGAATGGGCCGGCCCAACAGCGCGAGGCCGCGCCCCGCTCGCTCGCCTGTTTCTATCGATTACCGTGGCGCTCGAGAACGGTTTGTTCCATCGCTCGATAGGTTCAGTTGACCTCGTTGATCAATTTAGTTGACTGCGTTGACCTTCTCTTTAAAAAAAGGTAATCTCTTTAACAGAACTTCATCAATTTTTGGAAAAAAGTTCATCTATTTGAAAAAAAGTTCATCAAATTTGAGAAAAGTTCACCGAATCAATGGAGTTTAAAAAACATTTCATGAATTTGACAAAGTTCATCAATTCTAAAAAAGTTCATCAATTTTGAATATAAAAATTGAAAAGGTTGATCGAATTTGAAAAAAGATCATCGGATTTGAAAAAAAGTTCATCGGATTTGAAAAAAGTTCATCGGATTAGAAAAAAGGTTCGCCGAATTAGAAAAAAGTTCACTGGTTTTAAAAAAAGTTCATCGAATTTGAAAAAAGTTCACCAAATTTCAAAATAAGTTCATCGAATTTTTAAATGGTTCATCCGATTTGAAAAAAAGTTCATCGGATTTGAAAAAAGTTCATCGGATTGGAAAAAAGGTTCGCCGAATTAGAAAAAAGTTTATCGAATTTGAAAAAATTTCATTGGTTTTGAAAAAAGTTCACCAAATTTCAAAATAAGTTCATCGAATTTTTAAATGGTTCATCCGATTTGAAAAAAAGTTCATCGAGTTTTTCACAAACTCATCAAATTCGAGAAAAACTCCATTCATTTTGTAGAGGAAAAACTCATGAAAAAAGAAAAGTTTCACGAATTTGAAAAAAGAAAAAAAGAAAAGTAAGAAGAAGAAAGAAAACCTGTACATAAACACGCAAACTGAACTGCCCTGGTGGTTGTCGCGTCGCGCTCGCAACTCGCCCGTCACGGTTCGAAACCCAGCTCTCGCGGAGTTTTTGCTGTTTAGAAAACAAAAAAAAATCGAAAATGGGCCGGCCCAATGTGACAAGGGGGGTATGCGCCCGTTAGTAGAAACAATTGTAGCGGGCGCTTAAGGCGCCGAATAGGAACCAGCCCCTACTTGATCCGTTGCGCATCCTCTGTGTCAGCTTTTATTTTTTTGAGGGCCATCCGTGTCAGCTCCTAATGCGCCCAACAAGCTGGGCCTGAACCTGCACTCCCAGACGAAAGCCTTGCTACGGCCCATTTAATTGGGCCAACAAGTATGTGGTGCAATATGACGACCAATTGATGTTCACAGACCCAAAAGAAATGTTCGCTTTTCAAGTTTTTCGAAAAATATTCGTGTTTTCAAATTTTGTTAAAAATTTCAAGAAACATTCCCATTTGTAAAAATTCTTCACAGATTAAAAAATGTTTGAGATATTTGAGTTTCTATATTTTTTCACAAATTTGAAAATGTTTGTGTTTTAAAATTTGTTCAAGATTTCAAAAAACGCCCCCATTTCGAAAATTAATTCACAGATTAAAAAATGTCCTATATAGTAAGGAAATATTCGAATTATTTTTTTTCAAAATTTGAAAATGTCTGCATTTCAAAATATGATTCACTTTCTTAAAAAATACGTTCACATTTTTCATAAATGTCTTTTCAAATCTCGGTAATGTAATCTGTTCTTTACATATATTGCGCTTCAGCAAATCAACAACAACGTTTAGTTCTAGTGGCTAACGTTGTGCACTCTGTATTATGTGGTTGCGATTCGAGTACTTCCTAGCGCACTCGTTTTTCTGATTTTTCTGTCGCGCGCTAAAGAAAACATCCAGCTCGCTCGCCCCAATGGGTCGGCACAACCACGGGACTCCCTATATGACGCATGCGTTCCAGCTGTTCGACCTCTTCCACCACAGCCCGCGCGCACCATCATCTTGCAATAAAAAAAGGATTCCCACCTTGTGGTATTAATGCCGGTAGATATTTCGTCTAAATAGTGCCACATGGCCCCCTTATGCTGTTTCTCACCAATTTAAATATGTTGAACATTGTTCTTGGTGTGAACTACTCCCTCCGTTTCTAAATATTTATCTTTTTATAGATTTCAAATAAACTACCACATACGGATGTATATAGACAGATTTTAGAGTGTATATTCACTCATTTTGCTCCGTATGTAGTCACCTGTTGAAATCTCGAGAAAGGCAAATATTTAGGAACGGAGGGAGTAATTAAAAGGGATCCTTCTGGGTGTATGATGATTCCTTTGGTTTCCTTACTCTAAATAGAAGAATTCTTAGAGCCATCCCTGACATCTCCCGGCCGAAAAGGAAGGCTTCAGTTCACTTCTTCGTTTGTTGAAAGTCTCGTCCTTCAGTTTTAGAGGGAAGAGTAGTTCCGTTTCTTCGAAACGTTACCAAGTTTTTTGAAAAAAAATTGTTTTGCAAAATGGTCCTCATATTTCGCAGGTTCTGGGAACTAGCGGAAACTTCCAGAATTCTCATACATTTTTTTACACTCAATGTGGAGCCATCTTTCGTGTTGTCGGCTTGCTCCCTTGCTAGAGTGTGTGAGACCCAATCTTCATGTTTTTTAGGACCCATCCAAGCACCCCCCAGGTAGTGCTAGGAGCGGCATCAAATAAATGGTCTTCTAAGGTTTGGATATTCCACTACCTCCTGTCGAAGAGCCGCCCATCTACTTACCGGCCAGCGATCGCCTTCTTGTTGCCTGCCTTTGTCTTTCCCCTCTTAGGACATGCGAATCACGAGGTGAGTGGAGGTACTGACAGACACAATTAACCGCAAAAGGAGCATCGATCGACCACCACTGGTTCGACGGCATTACCGAGGGCAAGGGCAGTCGGGGAATCCTGCCCGATTAGGGAGGTAGAGAGAACCACCCTCCCCCATTGGTGAAGAAGGCATGCGGTAGCGAGCATGCTAGTTGTGAAGGATGGCATGTACCTATATATTTATAAGATGAAATCCTGTACAAATAGGAGGTTTACATGGCATATACCAGAAACCACAAACTAATACAAATACAAAATCTTAACAATCAAGATCGGCGAGGAGGACTCAATGTTTGTCCTCGCCCGGTTTATGTAAATGTATCATACTTTTAACAGATTTGCATGAAACTTTTCTGGTTTGCATAAAATTTCAACATTTGGTTCAATTTATGTTTGAAATGCGCGCAGGCGTTTCAGATACTGTAGAGGATGACCGGCTCCCATATGTGTGTCTGCGGACGCGTCCATGGATTATAGTGACATCCTTGTTTTTTGAGTCACACTCCGCCCCTTCGATCTACCACTGGCTTTATAGTTTCTTATTAAAACTATGTGGAAATTTTATTCATACGTATATTATCCAATAAAGTTTGATCCTTCCTGAAAAAGAACAAAGAATGTAGATTTATCCGATGCGAACCAACCTGTGGAGTGGTATCCCTGACCCACCAGGGTTCAAGTCCTGGTGCTCGTATTATTCCTGGATTTATTTCAGAATTTTCGGCGATGCGCTTTCAGTTGGATGAGACGCTCCTGTCGACGACGATGCGCCTACGTGACTTCGTAAATCTCAAGATGATATGTCGTCTCAGTCTCTCAGAGGTGTTCATAGGGGTAGGGTGTGCGTGTGTGCGTTCATAGAGGTGAGTGTATGTGCTTATGTATGAGCACTTGCGTATGTGCCGTGTTAAAAAAATATTTATCCGATAAAAATACACCTAAAAAATATGTATCCATATATGTGGTTACTTGGCGCTCCCAAAGTATTTGCACTTTTCACGCAAAAAAAAACTACTTGCACTTAATCAAATCTGGCGTTCCCAGATTATTTGCATTTAATCAACTTTATCTCCGTATGTGTCGCCGGATAACTTTCCTCGCCACCATCTCCCCCACCTCCCCATTCATCCAACCACCCGACTCCAATCTACGCCGGCATCACCATCGTGCACACCGCCCATTCCCGCACCCCACGTAGTGGAAGCCTCACCCTCAAGGGGTGCCCTCCGCCCCTTGCTCCGCCCGCCGCCGCTTGCTCATCCCGGCACCGGCTCCAGTTTTCCTCCATCGGCAAGCTCGCTAGTTGGATACCCGTCAACACCGTCGTCCTTACCTTCACGAAGTCGTGCTCCTCCGGACATCATGCTCGCCGTCACGAAGCCGCATCCATGGCGGTCTCATCCTTCACCCAAAGTTCCGTCGTGCGTTCCGTCGGTACATCGATCGCCCCATAAGCAGCTCTCGTCTTCGTCCAGCATCTTCAGCCTCCACCCCACCAAGCAGGTGATCCTTGATTCCCATAGCCCCTGCAGTTTTATCATCAAATCAACCAAAGTGGTCTCCTCTATTTATGCATCTCAAGTCTTGATCCTCTTCTCGTTGGTCTCCTTACTTCCTTCCTGTAGGCAATGCACTCTAACTGTTTGGTGAATTGTTTACTTGCCTAGGATTCAATTCTAACATATTTTCTTGAAAATATGTGAGCAACTGTTTGGTACAATCTAGTTTTATATGGCAAAACTCAACAGTTGTACAATTGGTGTTAGATAGACTGTCCAAATAACCTCAGATTACATTTACGCTGGAGTTTAAAACATGATATTGTTTGGTTATACAGCTGCAACGTACTCTGTTATTTTACAAGAAGAACAAAATTGATAAAAAATTATACACGAACAAATTTTGTTAAACCAAAACAGTATACTTAGTTGTACATGTAAAACCATTTTTGATAACCCTAAAGCTTTTTTCAATCTTCTGCCCATTTGAAGCTCGCACAAGTTATATTTTTACAATTCCCAGCTAACATAAAAGGAAGATTTGTTACTGTATATACCCATATGCTTCATCAGTTAAATAAAAGAAGCCGTCCCTCTAGGGTTTTGCATTGAACATTCTCTACCGCAAAACACGCCGATTCACTGTTCTGTATCCTGCCGTCCCTCTAGAGTTTTGCATTGAATGTTCTCTGCCGCAAAACACGCCGATCCACTGTTCTGTATCTTGTTTAATTCATGCACTGTTCAAGACTGTTAATTTGACATTGCTGACTGCCAATTTTAATTTTTGAAGGAGAAATTTATCTACCCCAATGAGATGAGACAACTTACATGAGACTGGATCCTATTGATTATTAAAAAAATGGAGACTGTATAAGTGTCAGTTGAAGAATAAATATTTCAAGCATGATAAGAGGCTTTGGCTGATAATATCAGCCTGATATTATAGCAGGTGTTCCCAAAGGTGTTAATGAACATGACTAGGATACTCTTGTTGGGTTTTGGTGCCAGGATTGACGCATGGTTATGTGTTCTATTCTCATAATTAATCTGGCATACATAACTAGTTTGGTGACATTATTATTGACTGGATGTGTTTTTCTACCAGAAATTATGCAAAAAGAACACCAAACATTCTAATTTACTTAATTTGTACAGGAAATCAAGAGCACTCGAAAGGTTAGCAAGATTGAACTAAGGGATGAAGCTCATAAGAAGAAGGATGGTAAATACAAAATTGCGAACACAAACATAGTGATGGTGTACTTCTACTTGTGATTAAAGTAAAGGTTTTAATTTAAACTTAGTGTAATGAGTTGTTTGTATTTATTTCAATAGGAGAAACTTGAAGAAAGAAAGAAAGATAACAATGCCTTTCATTCAATGATTATAGAGAAGTATTTACAAGTATGCATGGCGAAGAGGCGAAAGAACTTTGAGGGTATTATGTTGATAAGTATTGGAGCGGAATAAAAGTTTCTAAGGGGCTGACTTTTGTACAACATTCTGAGAAAGAAGGAAATGTTCAATTTGCACCGTGGGCACTAGGAGATAATGCAGAAAACATGACGGTCGAGTTTGCTATGATGCGTTCATACGTGAAGCAAAAATTCCCCGAGAGAGGATTGGAGAAATGGATTTGTAACAGCGGGAAGTTATGAAGTTGTTATTTAAACCAAATTTCTTTCTGCAATGATAAAAGTATGAGTATTAATATACTATTGTCATGTTCTTGTTTCAGGTTGATCTCAAAGAAAGAGTTGCTGGCAATGACCTCCCAAATGAATCACATAACATAGTTGAAAGATCACCTGGCAATATGCATGCTCCATTGAGTGCTATGCAGGTGATATAATAGTTTCTTCGCTAATAGATATTATGGTTTATTCTCATACTTAAAAAGAATTGTTCGTCATAAGTTGCAGGAACTACATCTTAGCAATTGTGTGAGATCCAAAGAGTGTTACACCGGTTTATCATTACCACATGAAAAAAATGGTTTCTAAGGTGTGTGTGTGTGCATAAAATTGCTGCTTCATTATTAGAAAATGCATATGTTTTGCATAAGTTTACTAATAAACGAATGAAGCCTCAATTGTAGAAAGCATACATTAAGAAGTCTGATAGGGCCAGTCAAGGAAGTGCAGAGTTAACTTTACCGTACAAGCAGATTACTACCCAGGAATTGCATCGTAGCTTTTCTGCAAGAACCAAGGAGGATTGCAATGGTTTATCTTTACCACACATGGTTGCTAAGGTGCAGGTGTGCATAATTTTCTGCCTCGTTATCAAACATAGCCTATGTTTTGTGTATGTTTATGTAGTACTGAAGTGAACCTCAACTTTAGAAAGCACACATTAAAAAGTTTTATAGGGCCAATCAAGGTTGTGCAAAATCAACCGGAGAGGATTACACCATTTCCCTATACCACATGATCACATGGTTGCTAAGGTGTGTCTGTTGTGCAAAAAATTCTACTTTGTTTTCACACAATGTCTATGTTTTGTATATGTTTACTTACAACCAAACTGAACCTCAACTGTAGAAAGCACACATTGAAAAATTGATAAGGCTGTGTAGAATCAACTTTATCAGACAAGCAGTTCACTAACGAGGAATTGCATCCTAGCAACTGCGTGAGAGCTAAAGAGGGTTGCACCAGCTTATCTTCACCAGATGAACACATAGTTGCTAAGGGGTGTGTGTGTGTGTGTGTGTGTGTGTGTGTGTGTGTGTGTCCGTGCTCGCGCATAAATTTCTACTTTGTTATCAACCAATGTCTATGTTTTTATAAGTTTAAACTGAACTAAACCACAACTAGAAAGCACATGATGGTCCTGAATCATAGAATGATCATGCTGAAAATAGCTATGCGGCCAAGCAAGGTGGTGCTGAATCAAGTGTACAGCTAATTTGCGTCATAGAATGATGAATGGTTAGAATAGTTAGTTGGTCTAATTTCATGTGTAGTCGTCCATTTTTGCATAGAGTGAAATATTCCATGGTTTGTGACAATGAACGTTTCATTTCTTGAAAACATAGGATAAAATGAAAGTTTTGTTGTTTTCGTTGAACCTGAGAAGTAAAAATAAATATGTGGCCGAAGGAACTTTAGAGAGTAGAGATAAAACATATGTGGTTGGAGGAAACATGCTTGGAGAGCAATATGTAGCAGTTTCTATTCTCGATGTTTCAAGACATGGAGATGAGACACTGGTTAGACCGTATGACAAATTCCAAACAGTTTGGGATGCTATTAGTCATGTTATTGCATGGCCTCGATCACACGTAAGTACACTTTCGTACAATCATCGATTATGCTTCAATGTACATATTTAAGATTTATTATTTATGAAGAATCATTGTGTTTTTAAGAAAAAAAATCAATCCCAACCACTCCTACACAGCCTCCAAAAAGCCACCAAACACTGATACATCTCTTACAATTTCATCAAAGTACATTTCTTCACACACTGCTCTTAAAGCTTACATTCTAATGTTTTCTGTGTTAAATTCCTTTTTCAGGGTAGCTAAAGATTAATTAGAGAAGGAGTGCATTGTAGGAGCGAAGAACAACTACAGAAGAAATACTTTCTAAATGGACAAATATTGTATTTTTTAAAGGATTTAGCTTTATAGGAAAACTTTGTTCTGGTTGTACCATCTTCTCTTAATTATTTGCATCTTTCATATGAATATCTAATTTGATTCGGTTCTGAACTCAAGGTGTTTGATCCTTATTGAAATTGTGCAAATGAGATGCTTCTGAATACAATTGGTGATACGGGATGATCCCTTTATATAACATTTGTTGCCTATGAATGTGACTCGTGATATGAGTGGATACCTTTATATAACAATATTTGTTGATCATTCTGCACAAGCATGTGTTCTGATGAAGTAACTAGATTTGAAATGGTGAAATACAAATTCAAAATAACTCAAATAATTTTTAGAGTTAAATATTACGTAGTTACAAAAAGTTTGTGTATATTTAGAGATGAATATAGCGTCTCTACATAGCATGTACAAGAATGGGGTTAGGGTCCATGATGAATGAAAAGGCTCTACGAGTAGAGACGAGATAAGCGCATCTAACAAAACGACTCTACATACCTAGATATGCTTTTGAACATCTCAATATAGTGTCTCATATCTATGGACACTTTTGAACGACCCAATATAGCGCCTCATATCTAGGGATGCTTTTCAACGCCCCAATATAGCGCCTCATATCTAGGGACGCTTTTTAACATCCCAATATAGCGTCTCATGTCATGTACACACGCTTAGCTAGCATGTCTACATGTTTTGAGACGGTCCATGAGGAGACGCTCCAAAGACGCTTTACTAAGTCGACTCTATGGTTGCCTAGAGATGAAATAACGTGTCTCTAGCTATGAATATGGCGTCTCTACAGGCGGTTTTTCTTGTAGTGATTGTACATTGGTATATTTCTTTTAATTGTGTGAAATAAGTGAAATCGATTCTTTGAAATAAGTGAAAATATTTTTTTGAGTTGCGTGAAATCAGTACTTTGAATTAAGTGAAATCAATGTAACACAAACTAGTGAAATATATTTCCATTGAAATGAGTGAAATGTGTTGTTTAAAACGAGTGAAATCGGTCTCTCTAGTAATGAGTCAAATTATTATTTTTAAATTTAGTGATATAAGTCTTTTGAAATGAGTGAAATATGTGCTTTTAAAGGAGTGAGATCTTTTTTAAAATGAGTGATATACTTTTTTTAAATGAGTGAAATATGTAGTTTTATACTAGCTAGTGAAATTGGTCTTTGTGAAAATGTGTGAATTTATTTTTGATGAATTAAATGAAATAATTCTTTTGAAATGAGTTAAATCTATGTTTTTGAAATGAAATATGTGTTCTCAATATTTCCGCACTCTCAATTTTAATTAATGAATCAGATCTATTTTTAAGAAAGGAGTGAAATATGTTTTATGAGTTTTTAAAATCATTTAAAATATATTCAAAATTTGATCTGATTTTAACGTTCTCGTCGCTAACCAAGAAAAATATATAGTTAGTTTAGAGTAATTTTTCATTCAAAATATATCAATGAATTAGTATGCCACAAAAAAATGAAAAGCTAGTTTTCCAGTGGGTGGAGAGAGATAATCTGTGTGCATGCAGCACTTCACTAACCAAGACCCACGTGGTTTCAATATATAGCTTTATTAACACATAAAGAGTATTGCTTACGTGCCAATCTTTCAGGTAATGTGGACGGCTAAATTAAAGTCGTGCGATATCATCCGAACCTGAGCACAGCATGCAAATCTTCTCTTGAGACCGTTTGATGCAACATTATTTAGAACTAAAAAGCACTGGTCGTGGTATGGCAAGCGCCACCAACACTTGTCAATGGGTGCCTGAAGCGAATTTACTTTTGAGTGTGCAACTGCCTGTGTCGACACGGCACGACGCCTCCACCGACCCTAGGATGCTGTACCTTTGCTTTTTATGGAGATTCCATCGCCACGCTGATGCCGCGTCGATCAGTCTTTGACTGTAGGTGTATAGTGTAGGGTGACTACGGGAAAAGATGTCCGAAATGTGATTTTGCCATGGGCTGATCGTTGTGTAAAGTAAATTTTTCTCGTCAGCCGTGAGTGCGCGTGAGTGGTGGTCGGCGGCGTCGTCGTCGGAGCCCTGTCTGTTCGGCGAGCTTATAAAACGGCTGTTGAGAAGCCCCATTTGTGCAAACGGTTCATACATCTCAGAAGCTACCTAATCAATCAATCAAGGAGAGCAGCAGAGCCGTTTTTAATCAACCGTGAGCTAGCCCCCGTCTGCATCATTTCATCAAGGTTGACCAATGGCGTTTCTGGGAGAATTATTGCGTGTGACGAGGAGCATCGGCAGCCGGAAGATGACGGAGGGGAAGAGCCACGACGGGTCGGGGTCGTGGCGGCAGGCACCGGCTCCTGTGAGGCAGCTGTTCTGGAGGGTGAGGCGCGCCATGCTGCGGCCGAAGCGCCAAGCCGTGAGCTTCGGGTACGACCTCAAGAGCTACTCCCACAACTTCGATGACGGCATCGTCCCCGCCCACCGCCTCTAGCTAGCGACACCTGCAGGGTCTTCTTCTTCTTCTTCTTCTTCTTCTTCTTCTTCTTCTTCTTCTTCTCAATTTTACTTGCCGCCCGACCGGAGCATGGCTCGTGGCTGAAGTGTTTGAAGCGTCCTCACCTTGTGATTTGCTCCTCTAGTTCAGCTACAAGTGTATATTAGACTGTAGTGTTCAATGTTCATACACAAGTTGCTTACTGTTGAAAGTCTGAAACTACGAATGAAATGACAGTGTATCTATGTGCTTCTATGTACAGTCTGCAAGCCGTGTCACTTGCCACGGTGGAATAGGATTTAAACTATTTCTGTTTATGTCGCACTATATGTCATTGTATTTCTGTTTATGCTAGCAAAGATGGTGGGTTACATATTTTTTATCAACTAGTACTATTGTTTTTCAGATCTTACCGTTGTTAGAGCATCTACAACCGGACCCCCATACCCGCCCCGAAAGCCCGGACGGGCTGCCCGGTCAGAAAGAACGCACCCAACTGAGGTCCCCATACCCGGCCCAAACTCCCGGACTAACCGGCAACCCCATAAACCCCATATCCGATCCATATATGGGGCGGATATGGGAAGACTCAGACGCGCTTGGAACGCCCGCCACGTTGGACTGACCAATACGGCCCCCGTGGTCATACACATAGACCGGCGGTTCGACGGGTGCCTCCATCAGTTCTTGGTGCGGATGCATTCATGGCACCGCGTGTCGCCGCTCCGGTGTGCGGCCCGAGGGAGCAAGCCCTCTATTTAAGACGAACGGCGGCAAACCCTGGCCCGTCCGCCAGCTTTCCTCTCCTTCCCACCGCCTCGGAACCATGGCTCGTCAAAGGATCACCAACTATGCAATGTTGACGCCTGAACGCCGGCCTGCCTCCGGATTCGCCTGAGCCGAAGGAGGAGAAGGAGGAGGAATAGGCGGGGAGGAGGAGGCGGCGGAGCAGGACCCCCCAACCCACGGAGGAGGAGTATCCAGAAGCATGCGACATGGCGGAGCTGGAGGATGAGCAGCCGGCTGCGGGCTTCGGCATGGAGGACACCCTGGCGGAGTTCGAGGTTGCTCACGTGGCGAAGATGGTGGAACAGACTAACATCCTCGAATCCATCCAAGATGATACAGATGTGGAGTCCAACCGGCGCTTCATCCGGCAGCAAAGGGCGGAGATCGACGAGCTCTTCGCCTCTAGTTTGGAGGACAACGAGCCGTAGCTACCACACGCACCCATCTACTAATCTCGGAGCCCGGGATGGAGATAGTAGACATCTCTGATGATGAGTAGTGTACATATGTACATAGTATGGATTTGAGATTTCATGTTTGAGGTATATGGTTGCGGTGGGCGATTTTTGTGTGATGTCCGGTCTGTTAGAGTTAAACACGGCTTAGTCTTCATATCTGTACGGGTACTACACGTGTATGTATATGTCTCCGTGTAAGATTAGAATTAGACACGGAGTAGGCTAGCTTATGCTGGCTAGCTAATATATACTAGCATACCCGCGCGGCGGCACGCCGCGCCTGTTGAAATATAATATGAAAGTTCTTTATGTTGAGATGGAAAAGTTTATGTGTTAATTTTTCATCTAATGGCTCAGTTGTTGCTTGTTTTTTACACTATGATGTACTCCTGTATGAACATTAAGTTCTTATACATGGACGCTGGAAAAGTTTTTTTGTTAATTGTACAACTAATGGCTTAGTTGTAGCTTGTTTCTACATTATAACGTACGTATGAACATTAAGTTGTTATATGTGGACACTAGAAAAGTTTATGGAATAAAACAGTTGCTACATTTTATACAAGGCGGAATACAATTAGAGCTTGCATGCTAAATTTGTGTCATTATGGTAAATCATTTCATCATTCTACGACTACATGCTAGATTGGTGTCGGTGATGAAATGGTAGAGCGCCTGTGCAAATTCTTGGACGCGGTTATGTGCACTTTGACACCAGGGTATGTCACTATCGAGTCAATGGTGTGTGGTTGTTGTGGATACATGCGTAATGGTATGGTATCTGTAAAATTGTCATAGATTATTGTTCGAGTTTTGATTTGTCTTGTGAATTCATTTTGCTGAAAAGTCGCATGTTGACAGGCCATGTTGAGTTGCCATTGTAAGGTTCATGCAAAATCTTGAACACTAAATAAGTTTCTTTTGCAACACTGAATGCTTGATGAAGAAGCCACAGCCCCTGCCAGTCCAGAGACGCCGCCACCCCTGGGTGGTCTGATGCGCTACAGTCTCCAATGTAATGTTGTTGGGTGCATCGTGCACACTACAGTGCTATAACATAATGTAATTATGTTTAGCGCGATTAGCGCCATATCGAGCAAATTTGCTAAATATAGTGTGCCCCTTCCAAATACGCTATAGCGACACTATAACGGTGAAATAGCACGCTTTTTGTTTCATTGATTATGACATGGGCCTCTGTATTTTAAAGCAATATGGGGATATGCATTCAGCATTGATTCATATTTTAGTATAGTATTGCGAAGAGAAAACCTGATCAATGCTATAAAATTAGACATTTCCCTCCTTAGCCCAGCATGAATAACAAACAAAAAATTACAATGATCATGTTCACCATAGAGACTGATCATTTCATTCATGCAAGACAAAATAAGAAGAAAACACTGATCTTGTAAGTAGTGCAGAACCGGAAGAAACTGTTAAGGTTGCAGCCCACGCTATGTCTTTCATGAAGAGCATCTCATTGTAGATGAATAAGCAGAGCAACAATGGTAGATAAGGCATTCCTTTGTGATATAGTGCACTGTTCTGAGGAAGTCAACCAGCTGATATGAAGTTAGAGTCATCAATGGTAGATAAGCGACACATATTTTCAAAAATAGGTTATGCAGAAAGGGATATAGTATATATCACACACCTTCCATTGGGAACGGTTTCAAGTGGAAGTTACCGATGGAAGAGAAAATACATTTAGTCCCTAGATGGGAATCTGCACTTTAGAAAATTATAAGGATGTGGAATTAAAGATGAAATTAAGTGCATGGATATGCCCTTACTTCACGAGACAGCTAGTTCTCGTCGCGCGTCGTTGGTGGTTTATGTATAGTTTGATATTTCACGATGGATGTGTTTTATATGTTCCCTGACTCATTAAAACATCTCAAGTAGTCATATCGCATGGAACAAAAAAAGTAACAAGAGTATCTACATGGCCACACAACCACAACTTTTTCAAAGTAAAACTGTATACACAACATTATTCACAAAAAACAGGGGATAACAACAGCAAGCTCTCAATTTCTTTTTCCTTTTTTGAAGAAATGGGGATTTATATTTAAAAAATATATTTTTAAAATAAATGAAAAAATGCTTGATATATTAAGAAACTATATATATATATATATATATATATATATATATATATATATATACTTACAATCAGTCGAAAGTTGGCTCACCACACAGAGTGGAACTGCATCCCATAACACACCAAGACTTGACACACAACCACCTAATTTGTCCCAGCCATGGACGTTTGTATTAGCAGATTGATGAACCTTATCAAAGTAAGTTGCAGACATGAAAAATAAAATCTATCTAATTTCTAGGACACTTGCATTTTTTTGTTGAGAAAAGGACACTATTGCAAAGTCAGACACTTACTGTGTCAGATAAAAAATGATGGTCTGCATGCATCATTGTTTTCAGGCTTTGAAAACATGAGATAATCTGAAGCACCCAACTCACACTTTTTTTTGAGGAATATGTCAAGCCCTTCATGACAACGTCTTTGGTCCACACCTCTGCAATGCTCATGCAGGATACCGTTTTGGAGATGTGCATACTATCGAAGACGCGTATTACGAACTGTCCTAAACCTCGAAGGAAACAAAGACAATGAGTAGGAGGAGTATAGTGCTTGAGTGAGTAGCCCCAGGGCATTCCACAGCTCGACCCGGCCCTGCAGTGAAAGCAACATATGTTTGACTGGCTCCATCGCGGGGCAAATATCGCATAAGCATAACTGAAACCGACAGTGTCGAACATATGTACCATCAGGATGACATACTCAATGCACACCAGTCCGTGGGAGGGCCGGAGCCTGCAGATGCCGCAATACGCATCGGTCACCCTGACGCTGCCGCCGCTTTCTATGCCCAGGGCGAAGTCAGCTAGGCTTCGGGCGACGGCGACGGCGGAGCCGCTGGAGGAGTAGCCAGAGATACGGCCTGGGGCATAGGGGTTTTGGCGAGGCCGCGAGGGTGCCGTAATGCGCTTTCTTGTTGTTCATGCTGTAGACCATCTCGTCCATCACCGTATTGGCTTGGCCATGCCCATCGCCGCCGCGCGAGCGCGGCCAGCACTCTGCGTTGTCTCCCATCTGTGCAGGTCGACCTCGTCCACGGTTGACTTGCAGCAGGGCTCGCGCGAGCTCAAGGCGGCGGCCTCCCATCTGCGCTGGAAGGCGGCGCCGGGCTGCGGCCAGAGAGACGGCGAGAGGGCGCAAGGTAGCCGGGCCGTAGCGACCTCGCACGCTGACGGCGGGAGGGCTGCATAGGGCGGCGGGGCAAGCCGCAAGCATCGTCGCCGGAGAATGGCTGCGAGGTGTCTGGGAGTGAGGGCGTGTTGCCGGACGCATCACGCGTCTGACTGCCATGGCGACATCGTGGTCTTGTGATGCCAGAGGCGGCCGTCTCTCGATCGCGCGCCTTTCCTACGCCGTCTGCCTGTCATGTTCACGTCTGTCATGATCGAGACCCAGAAGCTCCACCACCCTCCATGCCGAATCCATTATGATCATTGCACACAATATCGAACACATGGAGGTGCGCGTGATTTCTCACCTCTTATTTGGAGCTGCCGAGGACCATGGGAGGCGGCCCAGGCGATCGTCTCGTTCCCGCCATAGCCGAGCCTGATATGGTCAGTGGTTATGCGATCCCACATACGCATAGAGGGCATATGGTCAGTGGTTATGGCGGAGGAGATGCGTCTGTCAGAAGGGCGATGGAGTGGCCAGCGCCGGGAGGGAAAACGGGGGCCCGACGGTCGAGGCTTCGTAGAGGGACAGGCCAACAGCGAAGTCATGGAGGGGACGACCGAAGGCATCTATCGGTGGGATTTGAGAGATGTGCGACCAAAGAGGAAAACACCTCCTTTTATAGGGCCATACAACCAAGGTGATTGAGTCGTGCATGTTTCTAACTGGACAATCTAGAGATATCTACTATCGCCTACATCCATCAATCGACACAAAAGAAGAAGAAAGAAGGAACACAATTGCCTACGTTGAGCGGCCGGCCATCGAGAGAAGCCTGGAAACGATAGATACATGCACGTGGTCGTGAAAAAATCGCCGCTGCATGCATGCAACTGCAAAAAAAACACCGCCTATCCACCGCTGCATGCATGCATCTGCAAAAAAGGCAGCGAAGATCAATCACGTCACGCATCTATGCCCCCGCCATGCAGGCCCACCTCCACCGCCCCGGTTGACTTGGTACAAAATCCTGAAGAAAATCTCTAGGTGCACCCCAATGTGTACCTCATCAGAACCACCAGTAAATAACGTGTCGCATCCCTATTGGTTGGTTTTTCACTGATTGAAAAAACTCAAAAAAACAGGGTAAAAGAAACCTGGTCAGATTTAGTATATGTATTATAGATACGCACCCCTGTAACCTTTGTACCAAGAAAAAAAAAGCCATACAAAGCAAAGGCTCGATACGGGCCTTTAGCCATCAAACCAATCAGTTTCGTCTATCGTTTCGTTCGCTACGTTTATCAGGAGTTTTCGCCGAGATGTCCCGTCGAATCGATCCAGCAAGCAAGGCAGACTACTTCACGTACGCGCATACGGCGAGACATGCACAGGCACGTACATGAATCTATCCAGCTGCTAGTTAGCTAGCTAGCTTTGCACGTATGTTGTGTAGCTACTGGGAATTTGGTCTAGCGATCAAAATCCAATAATTGGTATCAGAGCCTCGACGATCTACAATCTATGATAGAGGACAATGACGCTGAGTCAGTCAAGTCCAGCAACAGCGGTTCCAAGGCGAACAAGAACAGCGAAAAGGTGAAGAAGGGTGGCAAGTCAGCAACTAGCGGTGGAGGAACGGGCAGTGTCAACGTGTAGGCGCATTGCAACATCCCCACCCAGTATCCGATGCTCACCGACGCCAACTACGGCATGCAGGCGGTGAAGATGAAGATCATTCTCCGAACCCTTAGAGTGTGGGAGGCCATCACGGACGACGACGTTGACGAGGAGTGCGACGAAGGTGCCCTAGCCGCCATAGCCCAGTCTGTGCAGATTCCGTGCTGACGACATTGGCGGGGTTCGAGACAGCAAGAGAGGCGTGGAACACACTCAAAGATATGAGAATTGGAGAAGATCGCGTCACCAAGGCTCGGGCACAAGTGCTGAAGCGCCAATTTCACAAGTTGCAGATGGAGGAAACTGAATCGGTGAACGACTATGTCGTGCGTCTGACTACTTTGGTGGGAGAGATCCGCGCGCTTGGTGCAAAGCTCGAGGAGACCGAGATTGTGGAGAAGTTTTTTAGTTCATTTACTGATAAATTCACGTATATCATCGGCACGCTCGAGCAGCTTTACGACTTTGACGACATGACCATAATAGAGGCGATCGGACGCTTGCAGACGTGGGAAGAGAATGCTCGTGGCTGTCGAAAAGGCAACGGAGGAGGTAGTGACCAACTCATGTACTCGCGTGCAGATTGGGAGTCCCTAAGTAGCAAAGGAAGGCGCAACATTGGCGAAGGCTCAAGCAACGCGAAGCGCGGCGGACAAACCGAAGAAGGCAAAGGAAAAGGCAAGCCACGAGGTCATGGTAAGGCGGACCGATCTAATGAGCAGAAGCCAAGGAACTTGGATATGTCCGAGATCAAGTGCTATAACTGCAACGAAATGGGTCACTTTGCGTAGGATTGTCCAGAGCCTGACAAGCGGGAGATCAAGGCAAATTTGGCGAAGCAGGAAGACGAACTTCCAGGTCTTCTGATGGCCGAAGTTTGTGATCTCGCGGAGCTTAACAAGCGGGAGATCAAGGAAAATTTGGCAAAGCAGGAAGACGAACGTCCAGGTCTTCTGATGGCCGAAGTTTGTGATCTCGTCTAAACAGCGGTTGTGAAACCAAACCGAAAGGTTCTACTTCATGAGAAAAAGGTAATACCAAAGTTATCCTGGAGCCAGAACGTGTCGTGGTATGTAGACACGGGTGCCAGTAACCACATGACAGGGTGCAAGGAGAAGTTCCTCGAGCTAGAATATGATGTTCAAGACTCGGTCAAGTTCGGTGATGGTTCAAATGTGGAGATTTGCGGGCAAGGTTCTGTCCTCTTCGAGGGTCTCATAGGAGAACGTTGCATACTCACCGGAGTGTACTGCATCCCACGGCTTCGCAACAAAATCATCTCTGTCGGTAGACTTGACGAGAATGGATGCAAGGTGGATATTGAGAACGGAGTGATGATGATCTTCGACAACCTCCGAAACGTGCTAGCGCGTGTGAATCTGATACGTCCATTTTGCATCATGCTTTTATATTGATATTTATTGCATTATGGGCTGCTATTACACATCATGTCACGGTACTTATGCCTATTCTCTCTTATTTTACAAGGTTTACATGAAGAGGGGGAATACCGGCAGCTGGAATTAATTCTGGGCTAGAAAAGGAGCAAATATTAGAGACCTATTCTGCACATCTCCAAAAGTCCTGAAACTCCACAGGAATTATTTCCAGAATATATAAAAAATATTGGGCGAAAGAAATACCATAGGGGGGCCACCCACCGTCCACGAGGGTGGGGGGCGCGCCCCCTGCCTCGTGGGCCCCCTGGTGGCCCTCCGATGCCCATCTTTGGCTATATGGAATCTTTTGTCGAGGAAAAAAATCATAAGCTAGCTCATGGGACGAAACTCCGCCGCCACGAGGCGGAACCTTGGCGAAACCAATCTAGGGCTCCGGCGGAGCTGTTCTGCCAGGGAAACTTCCCTCCAGGAGGGGGAAATCATCACCATCGTCATCGCCAACGATCCTCTCATCGGGAGGGGGTCAATCTCCATCAACATCTTCACCAGCACCATCTCATCTCAAACCCTAGTTCATCTCTTGTATCCAATCTTTGTATCCACACCTCAGATTGGTACCTGTGAGTTGCTAGTAGTGTTGATTACTCCTTGTAGTTGATGATAGTTGGTTTACTTGGTGGAAAATCATATGTTCAGATCCTGTTGGGGATATTACTACTGGAGGTAAACCGGCCTTGGGTAGTCGGGTTGACTCTTTGAAGATTAGAAGCCCATGAAGATGTAAAGATGCTAGCACTTTACGGAGGGCCCAGAGGCGAGTACAATATGTAAGTGTAAACCGGCCCAGTCATGTAACTTGTATAGTAAGATATAAAGAGAGAGACCGAACCGGATACGTTTATAAACCGGCTTTGGGACTCTGTAGCCCGGCGGGCGTCAACCTATGTATATAAAAGGACGACCCGGCCGCGGTTTAGAGACAGACAACGACAACTCGAAAGCCAGACAAAGCGGATTCGCTCCCTGGCCTTCGAAACCCTAGCAATACCAATCACAACTAGACGTAGGCTTTTACCTTCATCGAAGGGGCCGAACTAGTATAAACTCCCGTGTCCCCTTTTCCGGTTTAACCCCTTTAAGCTAACCCATCGCGATGGTTCCACAACTAAGTCCTTTCACAAGGACATCTGCCGTGACAAACCCACGACAGTTGGCGCCCACCGTGGAGCTATCGCACGATGGTTTCGAGTTCTTGAAGGGCAGCTTCGATGGACTTAAGGGATACGCTGTGGGCCGGATGACGAAGAGTCACCACGGGAAGCTCTACATCGACAACGCAGGATGGGGTCCCGAGGCCGATTCAATCGAATACGGGTACCGGGTCCCCTTTGGTGGGATTCACGTCTTCATCGGCAAGATTGGCGAACCAGCCCCCGAGCCGGACATCTGCACCGACATCATCGAAACGGCTCAGCGTGCAAGTCCTCCGCCGGTTCAGCCCGAGGCAAGGCATGTTTTCATAGGTGTCATCCATGGATCAGGGCACGAGGACGGACCGGTGTCCGAAGGAGAAACCGTAGTCTGCTCTGATGACGAGTCTTCTAGAGAAACCGAGTCGCTTTACCAGTTGCAGGACGGCCGGATTGAGGGAGGATCCGAGGGCAACAGTATTCCGGATTCCCCCGGTCTGCCAAACTGGGCCGCCATCTTCATGGCCGGCACGCAATCGGCGCCTCATTCATCTACCGCCGCAGCAATGCTCTCCGGTTCAACAACGGCCACGCCAGCAGGGGCAGGAAGCTCGGCGCCACCTCTGGCCCAAGTCTTGTCTGATTTGTTCGATGCTCTGGCAACATTGATGTCCGCGGTGGTAGACAGAGCAGCCAGGGATCAGCACGATGCGGAGATTGCAAAGGCGAAAGATCAGATAGCCCAGGCCAAAGCGGACCTGGCAGCAGAGAACGCCGGGATAGCTACAGGGCGGGCCGAGTTGGAAGCACAGGCTTACCGGATTAGACTGGATCAGAATGCTTTGGAGGAAGTCATGAGAAGAAGGTACCGATCACGTCTCCCGTCGGTTTATGAGCCGCAGAATCTTTTCAACACGCCAGGTGCAGGAGTTGGCAACCAACCCACACTAAACCAGGCGGGGGCGCCGGAAGCAGGAGCGCCGGTTCAGCCGCGCACGACGGACCTGCCTCGCCGGAACAACGTTGTACCATCAACGCCGCCCAGGCATTATTCCAACCCGTTGGACAACATTGTGGCCGCTGCGTCACGCCTGGCGGCCCTCCCAACTGACGGCGAGTCACCAGTGGCAGTGGAAGCACGTCGGGCCAGGGATCTCCTTCAGACAGCACTAAATCAACAGCAAGCATATTCACACAGCCGTGAGAGGATTCACTCCACTCCCCGCCCAAGCCAGAGTTATAGCAGACACGTGGAAGACGAACCGGCCGTGTCTAGTAGTGCACGCCACCGAAATTCACCACGAGGGAACAACCCGGCTGGGGGAGGTGCTAATGCGCAAGATGTTGTGGATCATGGCCGCGCACGTCGAGAGGCCGAGTTAACAGCTAGACACGAGGCACGACAGCATACTCCGGTTCACCCCACTGCCTCCGTGGAGCCAGGGGCGATGTTCAGTTCCTTAGGGGTACCATGTTTATCTCCTGCTTTGCGTAATGTGCGACTACCCAAGGATTTCAAGGGACCTCGTAAGGTACCAAATTATACCGCCGATTTGCAGCCAGAGGCGTGGGTGGAGAGCTATGAGATGGCAATGGAGATGTTAGATGTGGACGAGGCGGTGTGTGCTAAATATTTCACCATGATGTTGGAAGGAACAGCTCGCACTTGGTTGAAGAGCTTGCCGATCAACTCTATTGGATCATGGGCCGAATTGAAGCACCGGCTTATCCAGAACTTCAAGGATACGTGTAAGCAGCCGATGTCAATTGTAGATCTGGCCGCTTGTGTCCAAGAGGAAGGGGAGTCCACGACCCATTGGGTCAAACAGGTCTCGGCGATTTTGCATTCGTCAGATCGTATCAACGCAGACACCGCAGTGTTAACGTTAGAGGGTAATTGCGGTTTCAAACCGTTGAAACAGAAGTTGGGAAGGCTCAAACGTCACTGCAACGACATGTCAACACTCATGGCTGCTTTGGTTAAATACGCTGATTCAGATAATACCAAGGATCCGGATTCAGAGGAGGACAAACCGGAGAAGGGTAAGAAGACCGGCAATGCCAAAGGCCAACAACACAATCCGGCAGGCCATGGAAACGCTGATAAGCGCAAGGCCGCCAGTGGTTTGGACTTTGTCGCAAATACCAACGCGCAGGAGAATGGCCAGTGCCGTAAAGGCAAGCAGCCCCAGAGGGGTGGAGGTCCAGGCAACAATTTGGAGTGTTTGTTAAATCAGCCCTGTCCAAAGCATGGATCAAAGGAGAAACCGGCATCACATCTCTGGAAAGATTGTTATATCATGCGGGATTTCAAGAATTCCAATATGTTCCAATATGACAATGGCCGCCCGGCGGTTCAGGAGGAGGTTTCCACGGGCCAGGTTACGGAGGCGGTGGTTCCGGTTCAGGGTTTCCAGGCAATCAAACCAGACACGTCAATCAAGGACACCAAGGCAACCAGGGAGGTTACAACCATCAGGGGAATCAGCAGCAGCAGCAGTCGGGTTATCAGAGCAATCCCAAACAGCTGAACAGCGGGCAATATCATGTCTTCACTACTAGTTTGTGCAAACGTGATCAGAAGCTTCACAAAAGGGTAGTCAACTCTGTTGAGCCAGCAGTACCTTAGTATTTACGCTGGTCGGAGCAACCTATTTTGTGGAGCAGAGAGGACCACCCGCCCCGGGTTGATAATCTAGGTCATTTGGCCTTGGTGGTAGCCCCTCAAGTTGGGGGATACAAGTTCACTAAAGTGCTCATGGATGGGGGGAGTAGTATCAATATTTTGTATTATGATACATTCCGCCGTATGGGGTTGACAGATAAGGATCTTAAACCGTCGAACATGGTATCTCATGGTGTGGTGCCTGGTAAGTCTGCATATCCTGTTGGTAAGATAGCTTTGGAGGTAGCTTTTGGAGATGACTATGATTCAAGGTCAGAAACAGTGACATTTGAGGTGGTGAAGATCAAAAGTCCGTATCACGCTCTGTTTGGGCGGCCGGTTTATGCTAAGTTTATGGCAAGGCAATGTTATGTTTATCTGCAGCTTAAAATGCCAGGTCATAAGGGGACTATCATAGTACATGGAAGTAGAAAGATTGCTTTGGAGTGTGAAGAAGGCGATGCGGCTTATGCTGAGTCGGTTTGTGCCATGGAGGAGTTAACATTCTATAAGGAGCAAGTTGATCCGGCAGACATGACTTCCTTAAAAAAGCCAACCACGGAACATGATCCAGCATTGAAGTTCAAATCAGCTACAGATACTAACATGGCCGACTTTGTCCCTGGCGATTCATCCAAACAGTTCAGCATCAGCGCTAACCTGGATCCCAAATAGGAAAGCGTGCTCATCGAGTTCATCCATGAGAATCGGGACATCTTTGCATGGAAACCTTCTGACATGCCAGGTGTACCGAGAGAACTCGCTGTGCACACACTCAACATTGATCCGAAATTCAAACCGGTCCGACAGTTCCTCCGCCGCTTCAACGAGGAAAGGCGCAAGGCTATAGGTGAAGAGGTCGCCCGTTTGTTGGCTGCTAGGTTTATTGTTGAAGTTTTTCATCCAGAGTGGTTAGCTAATCCGGTGCTGGTTCTTAAGAAAAACGGCACTTGGCGCATGTATGTGGACTACACAGATTTAAACAAGGCTTGCCCTGCAGACCCCTTTGCTCTCCCTCGCATTAATCAGATAATTGATGCTACGGTGGGTTGTGACCGTTTGTGTTTTTTGGATGCTTATTCTGGTTATCATCTGATCAAAATGGCAGCTAAGGACCAGGAGAAGACAGCCTTTATAACTCCCTTTGGAGCCTTCTGCTATGTTTCCATGCCCTTTGGACTCAAGAGTGCCTAGGCAACTTACCAGCGATGTGTTCAGAATTGCCTTCATAAGAAAATTGGGCGCAATGTCCATGCGTATGTAGATGATATTGTGGTCAAATCCAGAAAGGAGGAGACGTTGATAAATGATCTACGGGAAACTTTTGACAATCTCCGGGTCTACAAGATGATGCTCAATCCGAAGAAGTGTGTTTTCGGTGTCCCGGCAGGCAAGCTCTTAGGCTTTCTGGTTTCAAACAGAGGCATTGAGGCTAATCCGGAAAAGATTGCAGCGATTACGTCCTTGGCTAAACCGGCGTGTATTAACGATGTGCAACGTCTGGCCGGCCGGATTACAGCCTTGAGCCGGTTTATCAGCCGCCTTGGAGAGAAGGCCATTCCCTTATATCAGATGCTTAAGAAAACAGATAACTTTGTCTGGAGTGAAGCAACTGATAAGGCGTTTGAAGATTTGAAGAAACAACTCGTGGAACCACCCGTACTGGCAGCACCGATTGATAAAGAGCCCTTATTATTATATGTGGCTGCTAGTGCCCGGGCTGTCAGCGTAGCCATTGTGGTAGAGCGCAAAGAGCCTGGCAAAGAGTATCCGGTTCAATGGCCGGTTTATTATATCAGTGAGGTGCTCATTGAATCAAAGCAGAGGTATCCGCATTGGCAGAAACTGGTGTATGGGGTGTTTATGGCAAGCCGGAAGCTCAAACACTATTTTCAGGGCCATCCTATCACAGTAGTCAGTTCAGCTCCTCTGGGTGACATCATTCAAAACAGAGAGGCCACCGGCCGGATTGCCAAGTGGGCCATTGAGCTTGGACCCCACGGGCTCAGATATATACCCCGCACGGCGATCAAGTCCCAAGCACTCGTAGATTTCATCAACAATTGGACGGAGCTACAGGCACCTGAGGAGAAACCAGATAATACATATTGGACTATTCATTTTGATGGGTCCAGACAGCTAGAAGGTTCGGGGGCTGGAGTCGTATTAACCTCCCCACGAGGTGATAAGTTTTGTTATGTCCTCCGTTTAATGTTCCCTTGTACTAACAATGCAGCTGAATATGAGGCTTTACTCCACGGCCTTCGGATGGCTAAAGAGATGAATTTGAGCCGGGTTAAGTGCTTCGGCGATTCAGATCTAGTGGCTCAGCAAGTATCTGGCACTTGGGATTCTAAGGACCCGCTCATGGCTGCATATCGGTGAGAGGTGGACACAGTGGCTGGTCACTTTAAAGGTTATCAGGTGGACCATATAGACCGGCGGAAGAATGAAGCGGCAGACGCTTTAAGTCGTCTTGGTTCCCAACGTAAACCGGTTCCGCCCAATGTCTTTCTTGATGTGTTGCACAATCCGTCAGTCAAAATACCAACCGAAGAGGATTTGGCTGTTCCTGATCCGGAGGCTCAATTGGTGGCAGCTTTGCATGCCATACCGGATTGGACGATCCCATATCTGGATTACATGAACCGGGGCGAGTTACCAGCTGAGGAAACGTTGGCCCGACAGACAATCCGGCGTTCCAAGTCCATGACCATACTCAATGGGGAGTTACATCGTTACAGTGTTTCAGGAGCGATTCAACGATGCGTTTCTCCTCAAGAAGGTTGTGAGATTTTGCGAGAAATTCATGAAGGGGATTGCGGTCATCACGCCGGTTCAAAGTCGTTGGTTGCTAAAGCTTTTCGCCACGGTTTTTACTGGTTGACGGCGCATGCTGATGCGGAGGATTTGGTCAAAAGATATGATGGATGTCAGAAGTTTGCCCGCCGTGCGCACGTTCCGGCTCAAGAGTTGCGGATGATTCCAATTACGTGGCCGTTTGCCACTTGGGGCTGGATATGGTTGGACCCTTCAAGCGCTCCAAGGACAAGAAGACCCATCTGTTAGTAGCAGTTGATAAATTCACTAAATGGGTAGAGGCAAAGCCAGTCAGCAAGTGTGATGCAGCCACAACGGTTCAATTCATCAAAAAGGTGATATTCCGGTTTAGCTTTCCACATAGCATTATAACAGATAATGGCACTAACTTGTCAAAAGGAGAGATGGAAGAATTCTGTCAACGTGAGCACATCCGGCTTGATCTAGCATCAGTGGCTCAGCCCCAATCTAATGGTCAAGCGGAAAGGGCAAATCAGGAAATTCTGCGGGGTATCAAACCAAGGCTTATGGTTCCCTTAAAGCGGACGCCGGGTTGTTGGGTTGAGGAGTTACCTTCTGTGTTATGGAGCATCAATATCACACCCAATAGGTCTACGGGTTACACGCCTTTCTTCATGGTTTATGGAGTAGAGGCGGTTCTTCCTAGTGACATCCGTCATGATTCGCCCCGTGTGGCAGCTTATGTTGAAGCTGATAATGAGAAGGCACGTCAGGATTCTCTAGACCTGTTGGATGAAGAGCGGGATCTTGCAGCAGCGCGTTCAGCGATTTATCAATAAGATCTTCGGCGTTATCACAGCCGTCGGGTTAAAACTAGAACCTTTCAAGAAGGTGATTTGGTGCTCCGGCTCATCCAGGATCAGACTGATATGCATAAGTTATCCCCCCCTTGGGAAGGACCCTTTGTGGTCAGCAACAATCTGCACAATGGATCCTACTACCTCATTGATGTTCGAGAGCATGAAGACTCACGTCAATCGGAGGAGGAGAAAAAGCGGCCATGGAACATAGCTCTCCTTCGGCCTTACTATACTTGAAGCCATAGGCTTTTTCACCTGTACATATTTATGACAGTGTATATACCATATAATAAACTGGAGCCTCCGTTATAAGCGGGGTATCTGTTCTTTCTTATATCATATGTGTGCTTTTACAAGTTAACGGTCAAAGCGGAGTCTTTGTTAAACCGGATTTAGCAACTGCATAAAGATAAAGAAAATCACTAGGGGGCTTGGTCATGTTTGAACCACAGCTACACCTCTTGATAGGCATTTCAGCCACGCAAGGAAAAATTTGTGGAGCCAAAAAGAGTATTGTGCACTGTACAAACTCAAACATAGGCACACGCTGAGCATCGCTCACAAAGTTACTTGGGGGCTCTTTTTTTCAAAGCAACAAAGAGTTTGAAAGGACCCTCGTAATTGGCTATCAAGCCACGGCTTGGAAGCCTAGTGTATTCACCTAAAACCCTGGTTAACCTGCCTTCATCAAGTAAGACACTCCTATCCAGGTAATCCTGGCATGACCCATCGAACGCTTGACAAGTCAATCTTTTACAGACACTGAACTTGTCATAGTTAAAAAGGTGATTGGTTAATTGGAGGCCCATCTTAAAAGGCTTTGTTAAATGGTTTAACTCAGAGGCCTAGCAGCCCATGAAAAGACTCGATTTGGAGCCTGACAGCTCGTAAAAAGCCTCGCATATTTTCCCATTTGAATTTTGTTTTTTGACAATCATAAGTATTTTTTGTTAAACCGGCATCCTTGATCCGGCTTGCTTTCCAACCACCAGATGTTGGTTCATGATCAGTTATAAACCGGTGGTCACTGACCCGGTATGGTTTGACTAGATCACCAGTATTATGACGAAAATCCGGTAGGAATACCTATCTGGTTTAACAGATAGACCGGCATTATGAAAAATGAGATTGTCAAATGTGTCGGGTTGGTGTTAAACACCTTTGCTCTATGCACGTTTGCTCACTCAAGGAGGTATGTTCTGTACATTATTTTTTGTACAAACACTTGATTATTCAGCTCAAGTACTATATACTTCTTGGATATTATGACATGTTTAGCGGTAAACCGCTAGACACTTTTAAGTTTTTTGTACCCAGGAAGGCAAGTCATCATAGATTATGCATAAAATATATCCTGAAGGGCGGCACAGATTGTCACAAAGGGCTACGAAGCATGCTCAATGGCATGGCAGATAAACAAAGTTTCAGCTATCCTATTACATGAAGCTTTAAAGCGGCTCAACAGTGCCATTGTTTTTCACAGTAGCCATATAAACCGGCGACCGGATCAAGACTCTTCCTCACGACGGTTTGACGGTTGCGGATCAATTGGTGCACGCACTCCTTCATCCCTCCCCAGCTGCTGGAAATCAGCCGTTGACCAATCGATTCCGGTTAAGGCTCGAAATACTGCTTCTTCATGGATAAGATCAGAAGGGTTAATATTAGGGGCATAAGTGTGCTTACGAATCGGAGGCACAAGTTCTTCGACTTCATAGATCTCGGCCGGCTGTCTTTTCCCTTCTGCATCATAAAACGGTTGAAAATGGGACAAACCGGTGTCTTCAGCTAATTTGCTGGCCGCTGGCCACATCTGTTTGGTCAACCGCCGAAGATCATCATTGTCAAATTTTGGACCATCTTCTTCAACGCCTGGATACCCTTTAATGATATCCTCCGCTTCAAGATCTGGAATCCAGGCCTTGGCTCGAATAAGGATAGTTAATGCTCCGGCTCTTGCAGCGGCTCTCTTCAACTCGGCAATACGCGCCGGTAACATGCCCAGCTTCTCAAGGGTTTCCTTAATCAACGTTGGCGCCGGTTTGTTATAGGCTGCTGTACTAATGGCTCGCTGAGATCCAGAGTATAGCTGCTCAACCAATGTATATGCCGCTTTGAGCTTCATCCGCATATCTGCACCAAGATGAGTGATCCGAGTTACTGCCAAAGATTTTGTCAACATCGTGGTCAGTTTTAAGATTCATTGCCTGATGCAACATACATAAGCAGATACTTACCAAAGATAGCAGAGGTCATAGCATTGATTAGGCGCTTCAAACCGGCTAGTTCTTCAGCCACCGGTTTCAGGGCTTCCTCGGCATCTACGGCTCTTTTGGTCAAACCGGCTTTTTCAGTTTCCCATGCAGCACGCTCTTGATTGAAGGATTCTTTCAATTTTTCCATTCCGGCCAGGGCCTGGGTCAGCTCCTCTTTGGCTTTTGCAGCTTCGGCTTGTTGCGACTTCACATTTTCTTGCAAGTCAGAGTTTTTGGCATCTTTGCTTCTCAGTTCAGCCTGCAACATTGAAGGTATCTTCAACAAAACAACATATATATGCACTAAGTATAAAGCATATAACAAGTTATCCACTTCATACTTGGGGGCTAATGCTTATTTGCTCTCAAATACTACCTTCTATGCAAGTCTCTAGAACAATGCAAGCATTATCCTTGACAGTTGGGGGCTACTGTACGTTTGTTCTTAACTGGCGGTATGGATTAAAAACCGGATTAACTTGCCAAGTTAAACCGGCCTTTTGGGGCTATGCTACAGAATGTTATCTCATTTTTCAAACATGAGTTTTATCTATGATTGAAGACATGCCTTGGCAAAGATTAATGATGGGATGCTTAAAGTGTTACAAAGACCCGGTTTATGATTGACAATCAGAAAATGGCTCTTGGGGGCTACATGGAATAGTATTTCAGCAATAAATCAATGTGCAAGGGAGAAGAATTTACCTCATATCATTCTTTCATCAAATTCACCAAACCGGCTTCATAATCTCGGTTTGAGGGCAGACGGTTCAAGAAGCCGGAATGAAGCTCATCAGCGTTAAGATGAGCATAGTTTGATAAGTCGCTGCTCCATTTACCTTTATCCCTGGCAATTTGCTCTTCTTTGGCACTATGCTGAGCCAAAATGACGGGATGACCAGGAGAACTGTGGCCGGCTCCGGTAATAATAACATCATCGCTTTGGCCTTCAAGATTTTGGGCGGATGATGATGGAATTTCAGTGTCTTTCATTGGATTAGCCCGGTTTGGTTCTGCCAGTTCAGCATCAGGGGCGGCAGGCTCAACATCTGTGGGTTCGTCAGTATGCTGGCCGTCAAGGGGCGGATTGTCGGAGTAATTGGACACGGATACCCCAAAAACGGCAAGATGATATTTCAAGACATCGGGGCCAGCAAAGCCCCTCAGTCCGACTGCCGGCTACCGACTACACCAACCTGCCGGCTACCGACTACACCAACCAGCCGGCTGCCGACTGCTCCAACCAGCCGGCTGCCGACTGCGCCAACCAGCCGGCTGCCGACTGCAGCCCGACCCGACACCGACAAGACACCGACGGGACGGCCGTACCCAAGCACTATTCACATGTCACCCCAACCATCATGTATAGTGTCACTTGTCCCCTGGCACTATTTATGAAGTGACGCAGGGGAAAAGCATGACACCCCACCATGCCTTGCCCATGCCACCACTTAGCTTAGATGATAAGCTAGCCACACTATATATATGAGCATCCATCCATCCATCCACCACATGCTCACACTCACGCATGGACGCACATGCCCTCACGGCCATGCATGCCATGAGACTAGCCGGCCACAAGGCACTCAGGCTACACATATATACGAGATCAGATGCCTTTGGCACTGATCTCAGATACAGCTCCAAGAGCACTTTATACTGCCCGATGTACACCCCACATATATACTCAGACATGCAGGAGTAGGGGTATTATCTCTCCGGAGAGCCCCGAACCTGGGTAACTAGCGCGTGCTACTCGCATACCCGCTCCCAGGCCTATTAGCAGCAGTCTTACCCTCACACTAAGCCCTTGTGGCATCTGTCAACTCGCAAGCCCCCCGTGAGAATACCACGACAGTTGGCGCCCACCATGGGGTGGTACTACTACTATGCTACCATGCTGCTGCTAGCTTCGCAGTCCAGGCGGGACCATCTTCATCATCTCTGCCACGGCGTCGCGCCGTCTCTCCGGTAACGCTTGGGGGCTCGACTTCGACCCGCCCCCGGAGCGGCCGTGCGGGACGGTGCGTCCTCGCCGTCGGCCTCGCCATCTTCGTCAGCACCGGCGTGGCGTCGCCGCCGTCTCTCCGGTGGCGCTCGGGGTCCCGACATCGACACGACCCCGGGGCGGCTGCGCGGGACGGCGCGTCCTCGCCGTCGGTCTCAGCATCAAGCGCCTTCTCCACGCCCGCGTGCACTGCTGCTCGCCTGCCTTTTTTTCGCCATACACTTCCCAGATGCAGGCCATACATTGCACGTACACTGCTTGGCTACTACTCGTACTCAAGTTAGATACAAGCCAGATATTGCTCATACTCTACCAATGCATCAGTCAGGAAACAGAGACTAAGCTTGCCGCACACTAATACACAAGAAAGCTCGCGTTGATTCGATGCCAACCACCGCGCGGGCACTGCTCTGCCTTGTGCCCGAGCTCCTCCCTGCTCGTGGACGCCTGCATCTCCATGGTGCTGCGGACCCGCCGCTGCTCCCGTCGGCCTTGCACGCTATGCCTCGCCTCCGCTGACTCGCGCCCGAGGGCATTGTTCGATGCCGCTTCTGCCATCCCTCGCACGGCCTGCCGTCTCCGCGCCACGGCCGGCTCCCGCAAGCCCGGCCGCCCCATACCGACGCCCGCTTCACGCCGGCGTCGGGTCCGCGCTGCGCCTCCCCCCTGCCGCGGCTGCACGCCCCTGCCCGTTGCCGTCTCCTCCAACGATGCCTCCGCCCCCGCGCCACGGCCACCCGCCTCGCCTCACGGGCTTCGGTCGCCCCGCGCGCCGCGTCGAGACATCCGTGCCGGCCGGGTCCCCTGCTCCGGCTTCCGCAGCGCCGGGTCCGGCGCTTCCCGCGTCCGCCCCGTCTGGCGCCTAGTCCGGCCCCACCGCATCCGGTCTTCCCCGTGCAGCGCTCCCTCAACAAGCTCGCCTCGCCGGCTCCAGCTCCTGCCGGGTCCGCGTGCGGCCACATTCATCGACCCGGCCGGCTGGCTCCATCCCCGCGGCCAGGCTCTCCGCCTCGCGCCATCCGGTCTCCGTCGCTCCCTGCCGGCTCCCCCCGGCTCGGCCGGCTCCCGAGCACCGCCACTTCCGCCGGCTCCGCCCCTGCCGAGACGCCTCGCCCGCCCACCGGCTTCCGCGGGCCGGCTTCGCCGCGCCTCGGCCGCCTTCGCGCCGACCCGGCCCCCGTTTCGGGCTGCCTCCTCACAGCCGCGCCGGCTCCTCCCGCAACCCGGCTCCGCCTCCGGCCACCTCCCCGCCCCGGACTGCAGCCTGCGACCTCGCCCGCGGCCGAGAGCTCCACGCCCGCTCGCCTCCTCGCCCAGCCGGCTTCCCGCACGCTGGCTGGCTGGTTCATCGCCGCACCCGCCTGCCCCTGCTGGCCCGCTGCCGGGTCGCCGCCAGCAGGCTCCGCACGCGTGCGCGGGCTCCCCCTTCGGCCGGCTGCGCTGGCGGAAAAGAAAGAAAAAAAAGGAAAAGAGGGCCGGCTGATAAAGTCAAAGGCCGGGTGCTAGATGCCGGCTAAAAAAAAGAAGAAGAAGAAGAAGGGAGGTTCCGGCTCTGCAAACTGCAGTCTTGCGGACTGCTGTGGTCAACAGCCCGCGTTGTCGCTCGGCCGGCTGTTTCGTCTGCCCGCTTCATTGCCTGGCCGACCGACGAGCTGGTCCGGCTGCGCGCTGCCGGTGGACGAGAAAAAAAGAGAAGACAAAGTAGTTGCCGGGAGATCCGGCCCGACTGCTCAGCAGTCGGCCCGAATCTCGGGGGCTACACCCAGCGGGTGCGCTGACGCGCCCCCGCGAAGAAGAAGACAAAGTAGTTGCCAGGAGATCCGGCCTGACTGCTCAGCAGTCGGCCCGAATCTCGGGGGCTACACCCAGCGGGTGCGCTGACGCGCCCCCGTGAAGAAGAAGACAAAGTAGTTGCCGGGAGATCTGGCCCGACTGCTCAGTAGTCGGCCCGAATCTCGGGGGCTACACCCAGCGGGTGCGCTGACGCGCCCCCGCGAAGAAGAAGACAAAGTAGTTGCCGGGAGATCCGGCCCGACTGCTCAGCAGTCGGCCCGAATCTCGGGGGCTACACCCAGCGGGTGCGCTGACGCGCCCCCGCGAAGAAGAAGACAAAGTAGTTGCCGGGAGATCCGGCCCGACTGCTCACCAGTCGGCCCGAATCTCGGGGGCTACACCCAGCGGGTGCACTGGCGCGCCCCCGCGAAGATTGCAGACAAGAGAAGAGTTCTGTCCGGCTCCCCCAGCCGGCAGAAAAGAAAAAAAAAGGCGTTGCAAGACGCCTCGCCGCCTGGCCGGTCGAGCCTGACCGGCCGGGACCCCCCTTCGAGCACCCGGAGGCTCGAAGGCTACACCCAGCGGGTGCGCCGACGCGCTCCGCGAGCGCCGAGTCGCGCCTGCTGTCTCCGACGACCGCGACTACACGAAAATCAATATGAGCTCCTCGCCCGCATATTTTTGCGTCACGCAAGCACGGATAACCCCGAGCGATGCTCGGGTGCTATCTCCGCATTTTTTATTACAGTTGCATCACTGTTTGCCCCGACGCCAGCCAGAGTTGGCCCGGGGGCTGGCCGCTTGGCCTGAGACATTTGTTCCCGCAGACGGCTTAGTAGCGTGTGCAGTACCAAAGGCTCACTCTTACTCACAGTCCGCAGAGCGGCTGTCCGGCTAGCAAGAGTGAACGCTGGAGGCCACCCACGCGAAAAACGTCCAAGAAGAAAAACGGATCGGGCGATCCGACCGTTTCCTTTACAAGTATCTACTCGGTTGAATCTGCTCCCAAACTCTGAGTACTGTACACTCCACTTCGCGTCCCACTCTCAGCCACAGACCGCAGAGCGGCTGTCAGGCGAGCGAAAGCACAAGCCAAAAGGCGGAGGGAACACGAAAAAGATTAAGGGGGCTTAGACGAAACCGAGTCGGCACCCTCCGCATAAAACTTGCAATGCTAAAAGCAAACATTTGATATATCTACGTGGACTAACTTTGTCTTTTTCATGATCATTTCCATGAACATTTGCCAAAAAACCTCCGCCCAACTTTGCCGAGTTGCCCAGCGGCTTGGGGGCTACTGTCGGAGTAATTGGACACGGACACCCCAAAAACTGCAAGACGATACTTCAAGACATCGGGGCCAGCAAAGCCCCTCAGTCCGACTGCCGGCTACCGACTACACCAACCTGCCGGCTACCGACTACACCAACCAGCCGGCTGCCGACTGCTCCAACCAGCCGGCTGCCGACTGCAGCCTGACCCGACACCGACAAGACACCGACGGGACGGTCGTACCCAAGCACTATTCACGTGTCACCCCAGCCATCATGTATAGTGTCACTTGTCCCCTGGCACTATTTATGAAGTGACACAGGGGACAAGCATGACACCCCACCATGCCTTGCCCATGCCACCACTTAGCTTAGATGATAAGCTAGCCACACTATATATATGAGCATCCATCCATCCATCCACCACATGCTCACACTCACGCATGGACGCACATGCCCTCACGGCCATGCATGCCATGAGACTAGCCGGCCACAAGGCACTCAGGCTACACATATATACGAGATCAGATGCCTTTGGCACTGATCTCAGATACAGCTCCAGGAGCACTTTGTACTGCCCGATGTATACCCCACATATATACTCAGACATGCAGGAGTAGGGGTATTATCTCTCCGGAGAGCCCTGAACTTGGGTAACTAGCGTGTGCTACTCGCATACCCGCTCCCGGGCCTATTAGCAGCAGTCTTACCCTCACACTAAGCCCTTGTGGCATCTGTCGACTCGCAAGCCCCCCGTGAGAATACCATGACACGGATCATCAAAAGTTGTTTCAGGATGGAGGCCTTCCGGTTCACCTGTTTGCTCCGGTTCAACTCTTGGTTCTTCTTCTTCGGCAACAGGGTCTTATGGCGGATTGGTGACCCGAGCTTTCTTGCTAGGTCTAGCTTTGGCCCTACAAACAGAATGAAAAGGGTTAACATCCTGTTCAAAAGATATAGGGCACATTGAAAGGAAAGGTTTTTCGTAACTCACCCAGCCACAGCTTTCAAAGGGGGGAGTTGAGTTGCTGTCGATTCACCAGAAGAATAAGGAGGTGTCACCTGATAATTTGAACCGGATGGATTAAGAGGCTGTCTGAAATAACCTGCCTTGGGGTAAGAATGGTCAGAAGTAGGAGAGACCTCAGACCGACGCTTCCGAACCGGAGTATCAGGTAAACCGGTAGAGGTGACCTGTTGGCCACTGTGCCGAGTTGTCCGGCGAGCCTCATGCTGTTGAGTCTTCAAAATAAATGTTGGATCCAAGTGAGCAAGATGATGAGAAAAGCTTACTTTCCGGATTGTTTGGCGAGGTTTTTGTGTTGGCATAGAGTCTGAACCGGAGGAAAGGGTAATTACCTCTACGTCCTCAGCCTGACTAGCTTCGGCCTCCTCCTGAGGAAGATCATTGTTAACAAGATGCATAAAAAGAGAGCCAAGTGAGTCAAGTTCTACCTCAGCTTCTGGGTCATCAGTATCATCATCAAGCTCCATATTAATCCGGTCAGCCGATTTCCGCTTTGATGTCCATTTTACGGCTTTGGTCTTCAGGCGGGTTGGCTTGGCCACTTTGTCTCCCATTGGCTTTGCCGCTTTCTCTATGGATTTCCGTTTCCAGAAGGGGTCATCACCCTATACATATAAAGAAGAAGGATTACAGCTTGTATAAGTCAAAGATATTAGAGATGAAGAGGAAGTGTAATGCTTACAGCAGGTGGTTTGTTCTTGGTGTAGAAGGGACTCAGGCCGGTTTGACTACAGACCAGTTCCGATTCATTCAGAATCTTCTTTACACCTTTAGTAACTTCTTCTTCAGATAATTGGATGTTGTAGTGGCGTTGAGGATCGTCAACCTCACCGGTATATTCGCACATTAAACCGGGGCGCCGGCTTAGTGGCAAGATACTCCAGGATATCCAACAGCATATAAAATCCACACCTGTTAAACCGTTTGCCATAAAGGTTCGGAGCTTGGCGTTTTGAGGAGCCTATTTTGCCCTTTCTGAGGAGCTCAGGCATTCTGGCATTGGGTGAGTATTGGATAATCTATGATCTCGAAAGCCGGGGAGGGGATTCTCATCCTCAGGCGAAGTGTCTCTGCAATAGAACCATGTTTGGTTCCATTCCTTTGGGTGGCTATGGTGTTTGGCATGAGGAAATTCCACTTCTTTCCGCTTTTGAATCGAAGCACCACCAAGCTCTGTATTCGGGACATTCACAAACTCTGTGCGCCGGTTTAAGTGAAAGAAATCCCGGAACAATTCGGCAGTTGGTTCTTCCTATAAATAGGCTTCACAGAAGACTTGGAAATTGCATAAGTTGGTGACAGAATTGGGGCCAATATCTTGTGGATGCAGTTGGAAGCTGGCAAGCACGTCTCGATAAAATTTCGACCCTGGCGGTTTGAAACCACGGCTTATATGGTCAACAAAGATTACCACTTCGCCTTGTCTTGGGGTTGGAGGATTCTCAGTTCCTGGGGCTCGCCATTTGATCTTAGTTTTCTTTGGCAGAGAGCCGATGCTAACCATCTCATCCAGTTGAGCTTCAGTAACCCGGGAACGAGCCCAGTTGCAGGCAGTGAATTGTTTGGCCATTGCAAAGCGAACAAAATGAAAATAAAAGGCCGGTTTATAAATTATGCATGATCATACACAAGAGACAAGGGAGTAAGAAACGTACTGATATAATAAATGGTACAACCCGGAGACTAGTATAATGAGAAAGAAGATAATACTAGCGCAGGATTGATCCGACGCTGTTAAACCGGAGTATATTTGTGAAGGTAACATGCTCTTCCGGTTTATCAGAGGGCTAATGGAATAGACTATTTATCCAATGTCAAATCGCTTATATTGGCGTGAGGAGAAACAGATCTCATAGTGATGTATGATACTTCCGGATCTAGAGATAAGACAGAAAAGCAAAAATAATTGGATCTTGAAGGGGTACAGAACTGAAGCAATTTTTGACAGATAGATCAGTTGTTTGCACATAAAGATTTGTGATGATCATGGTAAGTAAGCTACAGTAAGAGATGTATCAAGCATGAAGTGTCCATCTATTAAAGGAAGAACATGGAAGAACAGCGCTGATGAACTTCGGAAGAACTGCGAGGAATATTGAAACACTAGAACAGATCTTACCGGAGCTTACCGGAGCTAGTGAAGAAGCGGAAGGGCACCACAATTCTTTGGTGCGTTCAGGGCGATGCAGCGGCCGAGGTCGGAGCAGAAACAACGGTCGACGATGGCGGCGGAGTTCCAGAGGTTGAGCGGCGCGAGGAAGACGATGCGAAGAGGCACGGGGGGAACGGTGAAAATGACCCCTCGGTCCTATTTATAAGGCGAAGTGAAAAATGGCAAGTGCGGGAATCGAGGAGTCCAAAAATGGATAAGTTAATAAAGGTGTCGCCTCGATAGCTGGATATATATTAAATGAAGGAAATCTCCGATATCAACGGATGGATGATGTCAGGACGGTTTATCGTAATTTTGAAGTATGACGTCACGGCGGTTTACAAGATCAAAAACGAAGACAAGAGAGAAGATTTTTTCTAAAGTGTGGAAGATTGACATGAACAAGTTCAAACCAATCTGGGGCCTAATGTTGGGGATATTACTACTGGAGGTAAACCGGCCTTGGGTAGCCGGGTTGACTCTTTGAAGATTAGAAGCCCATGAAGATGTAAAGATGCTAGCGCTTTACGGAGGGCCCAGAGGCGAGTACAATATGTAAGTGTAAACTGGCCCAGTCATGTAACTTGTATAGTAAGATATAAAGAGAGAGACCGAACCGGATACGTTTATAAACCGGCTTCGGGACTCTGTAGCCCGGCGGGCGTCAACCTATGTATATAAAAGGACGACCCAGCCGCGGTTTAGAGACAGACAACGACAACTCGAAAGCCAGACAAAGCGGATTCGCTCCCTGGCCTTCGAAACCCTAGCAATACCAATCACAACTAGACGTAGGCATTTACCTTCATCGAAGGGGCCGAACTAGTATAAACTCCCGTGTCCCCTTGTCCGGTTTAACCCCTTTAAGCTAACCCGTCGTGATGGTTCCACAACTAAGTCCTTTCACAAGGACATCTGCCGTGACAAACCCACGACAGATCCATTATGCATATTAATACCCCTCTGATTATGAACATGAATATGCTTTGTGAGTATTTATGTTTGTTCCTGAGGACATGGGAGAAGTCTTGCTATAAGTAGTCATGTGAATTTGGTATTCGTTCGATATTTTGATGAGATGTATGTTGTCATCCCTCTAGTGGTGTCATGTGGACGTCGACTACATGAGACTTCACCATTGTTTGGGCCTAGAGGGAGGCATTGGGAAGTAATAAGTAGATGATGGGTTGCTAGAGTGATAGAAGCTTAAACCCTAGTTTATGCGTTGCTTCGTAAGGGGCTGATTTGGATCCATATGTTTCATGCTATGGTTAGGTTTACCTTAATACTTCTGTTGTAGTTGCGGATGCTTGCAATAGGGGTTAATCATAAGTGGGATGCTTGTCCAAGTAAGGACAGTACCCAAGCACCGGTCCACCCACATATTAAATTATCAAAGTACCGAACGCGAATCATATGAACGTGATGAAAACTAGCTTGACGATAATTCCCATGTGTCCTTGGGAGCGCTTTCCTTTATATAAGAGTTTATCTAGGCATGTCCTTTGATACAAAAATGATTGGGCCATCTTGCTGCACCTTATTTACCTGCATTACTTGTTACTCATTACAAATTACCTTATCACAAAACTAACTATTACCGATAATTTCAGTGCTTGCAGAGAATACCTTGCTGAAAACCGCTTATCATTTCCTTCTGCTCCTCGTTCGGTTCGACACTCTTACTTATCAAAAAGGCTACAATAGATACCCTACACTTGTGGGTCATAAAGACTCTTTTCTGGCACCGTTGGCGGGGAGTGAAGCGCCTTTGGTAGGTGTAATTTGGTAAGGAAAAATTTATATAGTGTGCTGAAATTTACTATCACTTGTTACTATGGAACATAATCCTTTGAGGGGCTTGTTCGGGGTATCTTCACCCCGACCAGTAGAGCAAAGAGTTGCTCCTCAACCTACTGAACCTATTGAAAATGTTTACTTTGAAATTCCTTCGGGTATGATAGAGAAACTGCTAGCTAATCCTTTCACAGGTGATGGAACATTACATCCCGATTTGCACCTAATCTATGTGGATGAAGTTTGTGGATTATTTAAGCTTGCAGGTATGCCCGAGGATTTTATCAAGAAGAAGGTCTTCCCTTTATCTTTGAAGGGAGATGCATTGTTATGTTTTAGGCTATGTGATGATATTGGATCATGGAACTACCAATGATTGAAATTGGAATTTCATCAGAAGTTTTATCCTATGCATCTGGTTCATCGTGATCGGAATTATATATATAATTTTTGGCCTCACGAAGGAGAAAGCATCGCTCAAGCTTGGGGGAGGCTTAACCCAATGTTATATTCATGCCCCAATCATGAGCTCTCAAAAGAAATGATTATTCAAAAAATTTATGCTCGGCTTTCTCTCAGTAATCGCTCCATACTCGATACTTCTTGTACTGGAGCTTTTATGATGAAGACTATTGAATTAAAATTGGATTTATTTGAAAGAATTAAAGGCAACTCTGAAGATTGGGACCTCGACGAAGGTAAGGAGTCAGGTATAATACCTGAGTTTGATTGTGTTAAATCTTTTATGGATACCGATGCTTTCCGTGAATTTAGCACTAAATATGGACTTGACTCTGAGATTGTAGCTTCTCTCTGTGAATCCTTCGCTACTCATGTTGATCTCCCTAAGGAGAAGTGGTTTAAATATAATCCTACCATTGAAGTAAAAGTAGTTGCACCTATTAAAGTTGAAGAAAATACTATCACTTATAATGATCCTGTTGTTCCAACTGCTTATATTGAGAAACCTCCTTTCCCTGTTAGAATAAAGGATCATGCTAAAGCTTCAACTGTGGTCAACAAAAGTAATATTAAGACACCCAAACCCCCTGAGCAAATTAAAGTTGAACCTAGTGTTGCCATGGTTAAAGATCTCTTGGCCGATATCATTGATGGGCATGTTATTTACTTCTGCAATGAATCTGCTAGAATTGCTAGACCCGATACTAAAAATAAACATAGACCTGTTGTAGGCATGCCTGTTATTTCTTTTAAAATAGAAGATCATTGCTATCATTGCTTATGTGATATGGGTGCTAGTGCAAGTGCAATACCTCATTCCTTATACAAAGAAATTATGCATGATATTGCACCAGCTGAGATTGAAGAGATTGATGTTACAATTAAGCTTGCCAATAGAGATACTATTTCACCAGTTGGGATTGTTAGAGATGTTGAAGTCTTGTGTAGGAAAGTTAAATATCCCGCTGATTTTCTTGTTCTTGATTCCCCACAAGATGACTTTTGTCCCAATATATTTGGTAGACCCTTCTTGAATATTGTTAATGCTAAGATAGACTGCAATAAGGATATTGTTTCTGTTGGTTTAGGGGATATGTCTCATGAGTTTAATTTTGCTAAATTTTGTAGACAACCCCATGATAAATAATTGCCTAGTAAAGATGAAATTATTGGTCTTGCTTCTATTGTTGTGCCTCCTAGTGATCCTTTAGAACAATATTTGCTAGACCATGAAAATGGTATGTTTATGAATGAAAGAAGGGAAATAGATGAAGTATTCTTTAAACACGGACCTATTTTGAAACACAACTTGCCTGTTGAAATCCTAGGGGATCCTCCTCCACCTAAGGATGATCTCGTGTTTGAGCTTAAACCTTTGCCTGATACTCTTAAATATGATTATCTTGATGAGAAAGAGATATATCCTGTTATTATTAGTGCTAACCTTTCAGAGCATGAAGAAAAGAAATTATTGAAAACTCTGAAGAAGCACCGTGCTGCTATTGGATATACTCTTGATGATCTTAAGGGCATTAGTCCTACTCTGTGCCAGCACAAAATAAAATTGGAGAAAGACGCTAAACCGGTTGTTGATCACGAACGACGGTTAAATCCTAAGATGAAAGAAGTGGTAAAAAAGAAATACTAAAGCTTCTAGAGGCAGGTATAATTTATCCCGTTGCTGATAGTGTGTGGGTAAGTCATGTTCATTGTGTCCCTAAGAAGGGAGGTATTACTGTTGTTCCTAATGATAAAGATGAATTGATCCCATAAAGAATTGTTACAGGTTATAGAATGGTAATTGATTTCCGCAAATTAAATAAAGCTACTAAAAAGGATCATTACCCGTTACCTTTTATTGATCAAATGCTAGAAAGATTATCCAAACATACACATTTTTGCTTTCTAGATGGTTATTCTGGTTTCTCTCAAATACCCGTGTCAAAAGAGGATCAAGAAAAGACAACTTTTACTTGCCCTTTCGGTACCTTTGCTTATAGACGTATGCCTTTTGGTTTATGCAATGCACCTGCTACTTTTAAAAGATGTATGACTGCTATATTCTCTGACTTTTGTGAAAATATTGTTGAGCTTTTCATGGATGATTTCTCCGTTTACGAAACTAATTTTTTTGGTTGCTTAAGCAACCTTGATCAAGTTTTCCAGAGATGTGAAGAAACTAATCTTGTCTTGAATTGGTAGAAGTGCCACTTTATGGTTAATGAAGGTATTGTCTTGGGGCATAAAATTTCTAAAAGAGGTATTGAAGTTGATAAAGCTAAAGTTGATGCTATTGAAAAGATGCCGTGTCCTAAGGACATTAAAGGTATAAGAAGTTTCCTTGGTCATGCCGCTTTTTATAGGAGGTTCACTAAGGACTTCTCTAAAATTTCTCGGCCTCTGACTAATCTCTTACAAAAAGATGTTCCTTTTGTCTTTGATGATGATTGTGTAGAAGCATTTGAAATACTTAAGAAAGCTTTGGTTTCTGCACCTATTGTTCAGCCTCCTGATTGGAATTTACCATTTGAAATTATGTGTGATGCTAGTGATTATGCAGTAGGGGCTGTTACAGGACAAAGAGTTGATAAGAAATTAAATGTTATTCAATATTCTAGTACAACTCTAGACAGTGCCCAAAGAAATTATGCTACTACTGAAAAGGAATTTTTAGCAGTTGTATCTTCTTGTGATAAGTTCAGACCTTATATTGTGGATTCTAAAGTAACTGTTCACACTGATCACACTGCTATTAAATATCTTATGGAAAAGAAAGATGCTAAACCTGGACTTATTAGATGGGTTCTCTTGCTACAAGAATTTAATTTGCATATTATTGATAGAAAGGGAGCTGAGAACCCCGTTGCAGACAACTTGTCTAGGTTAGAAAATGTTCTTGATGACCCACTACCTATTGATGATAGCTTTCCTGATGAACAATTAGCTGTCATAAATGCTTCTCGTACCGCTCCATGGTATGCTGATTATGCTAATTACATTATTGCTAAGTTTATACCACCTAGTTTCACATACTAGCAAAATAAAAGGTTCTTCTATGATTTAAGGTATTACTTCTGGGATGACCCACACCTTTATAAAGAAGGAGTAGATAGTGTTATTAGACGTTGTGTACCTGAGCATGAACAGGAACAGATCCTACGCAAGTGTCACTCTGAGGCTTATGGAGGACACCATGCTGGAGATAGAACTGCACATAAGGTATTGCAATCCGGTTTTTATTGGCCTACTCTCTTCAAGGATGCCCGTAAGTTTGTTTTGTCTTGTGATGAATGTCAAAGAATTGGTAATATTAGTAGACGTCAAGAAATGCCTATGAATTATTCACTTGTTATTGAACCATTTGATGTTTGGGGCTTTGATTATATGGGACCTTTTCCTTCCTCTAATGGGTACACACATATTTTAGTTGATGTTGATTACGTTACTAAGTGGGTAGAAGCTATTCCAACTAGTAGTGCTGATCATAACACCTCTATTAAGATGCTTAAAGAAGTTATTTTTCCGAGGTTTGGACTCCCTAGATACCTAATGACTGATGGTGGTTCACATTTTATTCATGGTGCTTTCCGTAAAATGCTTGCTAACTATGATGTTAATCATAGAATTGCATCTCCTTATCACCCACAGTCTAGTGGTCAAGTAGAACTGAGCAATAGAGAGCTTAAATTAATTTTGCAAAAGACTGTTAATAGATCTAGATAGAATTGGTCCAAGAAACTTGATGATGCATTATGGGCATATAGGACTGCATATAAAAATCCTATGGGTATGTCTCCATATAAAATTGTTTATGGTAAAGCATGTCACTTACCTCTTGAATTAGAACATAAGGCATATTGGGCTGTTAAAGAGCTCAACTATGACTTCAAACTTGCCGGTGAGAAGAGGCTTTTTACCATTAGCTCACTTGATGAATGGAGAACCCAGGCTAATGAGAATGCCAAACTGTCTAAAGAAAAAGTTAAAAGATGGCATGACAAAAGGATACAAAAACGTGAGTTTAATGTAGGTGATTATGTATTGTTATACAACTCTCGTTTAAGATTTTTTGCAGGCAAACTCCTCTCTAAATGGGAAGGTCCTTACGTCATAGAGGAGGTCTACCGTTCCAGTGCCATAAAAATCAACAACTTCGAAGGCACAAATCCGAAGGTGGTGAACGGTCAAAGAATCAAACATTATATCTCAGGTAATCCCATAAATGTTGAAACTAATGTTATTGAAACGGTAACCCCGGAGGAATACACAAGGGACACTTTCCAGAACATTTCAGACTCCAAAAAGGGATAGGTACGTGGTACGGTAAGTAAACCGACTCCAAAACAGTTCTAATGGCAATTTTTCTCTATTTTGGAATATTTAAGAAAATAGGAAAATAAGAAGCAGACCGGAAAAGACACGAGGCTTCCACGAGGGTGGAGGGCGCGCCCTACCCCCTGGGCGCGCCCCTGCCTCGTGGACACCTCGTGTGCTCTCCGGACTCCGTTTTCTTGCACGATACTTCTTTTGATAGGTAAAAATTCATTATATAATCTCCCAAAGGTTTTGACCACCGTGTCATACAAATATCCTCTATCTTTGTTTCGAGCTGTTTTTCGGACAGAATAGATCGCCATGGCTTATTCAAGTGCCCCCAAGGACATGTTATTTGAGAAGGTCATCAATCCCTACCTTGCGGAGGTGCTGCAACACCCTCAGACCATTGAGATGCGTGAGAATTTGCTGCACATCCGTGATGTGGAGGGACCAAGGAGGACTGGAAGCGTGGAGACAAGGCTCGAGGCATTGGAGCAACAAGTTTTCAAGTGCCAGGAGATGGTGGAACGTGGACTCGACTCCAATCATATAATGATCATGGAGTTCACGAACATCCATAAGCTGGATGACAAGAACAATGGGGAGACCATCTTCAAGCTTCACGAGAAAATCGAGTGCCTCCAAGCCCAGATCTATGACCTGCAAAACCAAAACTGTGAGTATGAATATAGATTCAAGAGGATGAGTTTGGCTGCAGATTTGAGGATCCCGGAGACTCGATCATCCTTCTATGATGGTGAGCCTATGCCTTGGAAGATGGACGACAAGCCTACATCATCAACAACCCCATCATCACCACCTCTGAGGAAGGAGACATAAACACATGGGTGTGGGCACTCCACTTGGCAACTGCCAAGCTTGGGGGAGTGCCCCGGTATCGTATCACCATCACTTTTATCTTTACAGTTTTTCTTAGTTCGATCCTTTTGGTAATATCTTGATCTAGTAGAATAAAGTTTTAGTATGATCTAGTTTTTAGTTTTGCTTTATGATCCTTCTATGTAATCGAGTTAGTGAGCTATATAATAAAGATTAGTGTTGAGTCAAGGGCTTTATTATTTTGCTATGATCTCGAGGGAATAGAATAGAATAAAAGAGAAGAAATGAAAAGAAATAAAGAGATCATATGGATCTTATGGAGAGTAATGACTTCACAAATAAAGAGTATGATGAATAAAAATTGTTGAGAGTTGACAAACATAGTTTTGGTCATCGTTGCAATTAATAGGAAGTAATAAAGAAAGAGTGGTTTTCACATATAAATATACTATCTTGGATATCTTTTATGATTGTGAGCACTCAATAAAGTATGATATGCTAAAGAGTTGACGTTGGACAAGGAAGACAACGTAATGGGTTATGTTTTCTTACATCTGAGATAAATTATATTGTCATGGATCATCCAACATGTTGAGATTGCCTTTCCCTCTCTTTCTAGCCAATTTCTTTCCACCAAGTAGAGATACTACTTGTGCTTCCAAATATCCCTAAACCTAGTTTTGCCATGAGATTCCACCATATCTACCTATGGATTGAGTAAGATCCTTCAGGTAAGTTGTCATCATTGCAAGCAATAAAAATTGCTCTCTAAATATGTATGACTTATTAGTGTGGAGAAAATAATCTTTATACGATCTTGTGATGTGGAAGAAATAAAAGCGACGGACTGCATAATAAAGGTCCATATCACAAGTGGCAATATAAAGTGACGTTCTTTTGCATTAAGATTTTGTGCATCCAACCATAAAAGCACATGATAACCTCTGCTTCCCTCTGCGAAGGGCCTATCTTTTATTCTTGTCTATTACTTCATGCAAAGAGTCACGATGATCTTCACCTTCCCTTTTTATATTTTATCCTTTGGCAAGCACAATGTGTTGGAAAGATCCAGGTATATATAACTAATTGGATGTGAGTTTTCATGAACTATTATTGTTGACATTACCCTTGAGGTAAAAGGTTGGTAGGCAAAACTATAAGCCCCTATCTTTCTCTGTGTCTGATTCAAACTTCATAACCATAAATATCGCGTGAGTGTTAGCAATTGTGAAAGACTAAATGATGGTTGAGTATGTGGACTTGCTGAGAAGCTCTAATATTGATTCTTTCTTATGTTATGAGAAATTACAATTGCTTCAATGACTGAGATTATAGTTTGTTGGTTTTTCGTGAAGTTTCTAATTCATACTTGAGTATGTGAATGACTTGTTACTTTAGCATAAGAGATCATATGACTTCATGTCTGTATTTTATTTTATCGACACCTCTATCTCTAAACATGTGGACATATTTTTCGATTTCGGCTTTCACTTGAGGACAAGCGAGGTCTAAGCTTGGGGGAGTTGATACATCCATTTTGCATCATGCTTTTATATTGATATTTATTGCATTATGGGCTACTATTACACATCATGTCACAATACTTATGCCTATTCTCTCTTATTTTACAAGGTTTACATGAAGAGGGGGAATGCCGACAGCTGGAATTCTGGGCTGGAAAAGGAGCAAATATTAGAGACCTATTCTGCACATCTCCAAAAGTCCGAAAACTCCACGGGAATTATTTTCAGAATATATAAAAATATTGGGCGAAAGAAATACCAGAGGGGGGCCACCCACCGTCCACGAGGGTGGGGGCGCGCCCTACCCCCTAGGCATGCCCCCTGCCTCGTGGGCCCCCTGGTGGCCCTCCGATGCCCATCTTTGGCTATATGGAGTCTTTCATCGAGGAAAAAATCATAAGCTAGCTCACGGGGCGAAACTCCGCTGCCACGAGGCAGAACCTTGGCGGAACCAATCTAGGGCTCCGGCGGAGCTGTTCTGCCAGGGAAACTTCCCTCCGGGAGGGGGAAATCATCACCATCGTCATCGCCAACGATCCTCTCATCAGGAGGGGGTCAATATCATCAACATCTTCACTAGCACCATCTCATCTCAAACCCTAGTTCATCTCTTGTATCCAATCTTTGTATCCACACGTCAGATTGGTCCCTGTGGGTTGCTAGTAGTGTTGATTACTCCTTGTAGTTGATGCTAGTTGGTTTACTTGGTGGAAGATCATATATTCAGATCCATTATGCATATTAATACCCCTCTGATTATGAACATGAATATCCTTTGTGCGTAGTTACGTTTGTTCCTAAGGACATGGGAGAAGTCTTGCTATAAGTAGTCATGTGAATTTGGTATTCATTCGATATTTTGATGAGATGTATGTTGTCATCCCTCTAGTGGTGTCATGTGAATGTCGACTACATGACACTTCACCATTGTTTGGGCCTGGAGGGAGGCATTGGGAAGTAATAAGTAGATGATGGGTTGCTAGAGTGACAGAAGCTTAAACCCTAGTTTATGCGTTGCTTCGTAAGGGGCTGATTTGGATCCATATGTTTCCTGCTATGGTTAGGTTTACCTTAATACTTCTGTTGTAGTTGTGGATGCTTGCAATAGGGGTTAATCATAAGTGGGATGCTTGTCCAAGTAAGGACAGTACCCAAGCACCGGTCCACCCACATATCAAATTATCAAAGTTCCGAATGCGAATCATATGAACGTGGTGAAAACTAGTTGACGATAATTCCCATGTGTCCTCGGGAGCGCTTTCCTTTATATAAGAGTTTGTACAGGCTTGTCCTTTGCTACAAAAAGGATTGGGCCATCTTTCTGCACCTTATTTACTTGCATTACTTGTTACTCGTTACAAATTACCTTATCACTAAACTATCTGTTACCGATAATTTCAGTGCTTGCAGAGAATACCTTGCTGAAAACCTCTTATCATTTCCTTCTGCTCCTCGTTGGGTTCGACACTCTTACTTATCGAAAAGGCTATGATAGATCCCCTACACTTGTGGGTCATCAGAATTGCACGCGAAACAGGCTCTATATCCTCAGCCTTGATCAATCTCAACCGGAGTGTTGGCTCGCCATGAGTGATGATGATTTCCGGTTATGGAATGCTAGATTCGGACACATTAACTTCTACGCCTTGAAGAAGATGTCGAACATGGTATCTGGGATGCCGTTTATCGACCATTGCTACCTCTTAAGCACTGCGTTGGTTTTCCCTTGAAGAGGAATGGGTGATGCAGTAAAGCAGCGTAAGTATTTCCCCCAGTTTTTGAGAACCAAGGTATCAATCCAGTAGGAGACCACGCGCGAGTCACCACGTACCTACACAAACAAATAAGAACCTCTCAACCAACGCGATAAAGGGGTTGTCAATCCGTTCACGGCCACTTGCAAGAGTGAGATCTGATAGAGATGATAATAATAAGATAAATATTTTTGGTATTTTTATGATATAGATTGAAAGTAAAGATTGCAAAATAAAATAGATTGGAAACTTGTATGATGGAAAATAGACTCGGGGGCCATAGGTTTCACTAGTGGCTTCTCTCAAGATAGCATAAGTATTACGGTGGGTGAGGGAGTCCTGGATTAGGGGGTCTCCGGACAGCCGGACTATATCCTTTGGCCAGACTATTGGACTATGAAGATACAAGATTGAAGACTTCGTCCCGTGTCCAGATGGGACTCTACTTGGCGTGGAAGGCAAGCTAGGCATTACGGATATGTATATCTCCTCTTTTGTAACCGACCTTGTGTAACCCTGGCCCCCTTTGGTGTCTATATAAACCAGAGGGTTTTACTCCGTAGGACAACATACAATCATACCATAGGCTAGCTTCTAGGGTTTAGCCTCTCCGATCTTGTGGTAGATCAACTCTTGTAGTACTCATATTATCAAGAATAATCAAGCAGGACGTAGGGTTTTACCTCCATCAAGAGGGCTCGAACCTGGGTAAAACATCGTGTCCCCTGCCTCCTGTTACCATCCGCCTTAGACGCACAGTTCGGGACCCCCTACCCGAGATCCGCCGGTTTTGACACCGACAGTGGGTGAACAAATTACTGTCGAGCAATTGATAGAAAAGCGAATAATTATGAGAATATCTAAGTATGATCATGTATATAGGCATCACGTCTGTGACAAGTAGACCGACTCCTGCCTGCATCTACTACTATTACTCCACACATCGACCGCTATCCAGCATGCATCTAGAGTATTAAGTTCAGGGCCGTATGTCAGCAGGTGCAACCGGAGCAGTTGAACAGGGCCCCAAAAATTGGGGGGGGGGGCTGCAGGTAATTAAGGTGTTAAACAGATCATTAATTGGAGTAAAAAATGATGGAAATGTCGGACCCCAAGGCAGCTGCTTCTCCGTCCAATCCATCACCTCTCTCTCTCCAAATGCATTGCGGCTATTCCAAAAAATCAATTTCACAGGCCCCAAATTAACTCATGGACCCATCGTTTCCTACCCATCTTGATTGTTTTCCAATTCTCCTCAGGACTAATGCTTCTGATTTCCCAAACGAAAGGCATTAGTGGTAGCAAACTGGCATGGTCATGTACTCCAATCTTCTATATATTGGGGAGTTTTCCTCTCGATTCTCATGTGCTCTTGTGCATCATTTAGAACCCTGTAGCGATTGGAGTTGCCCCTTGCACTGCTTTGTAGCTGACCTACAATGAACCGTCCGAGCTTTATTTGCAGTCTCCTATGATCTAAAACTACAGAGTCCTGGTAAGGTTGTGGCAGTTCTCTGCACCCTATTCTTTTATTAGTTTATAAGTAGACTAGTACATCCATTGGTGTAATTCTATCTTGAACCTGTGCATCTGGTGGTGTAATTCTACATGAACATTATATTTCTGGGATGAGAACACATTATACATTTTAATCCGCCCTTTCTAATGTCGGGGCCTAAATTTTGATTCGCACAGGGCCTCTGATTTTCTAGGTACGACCCTGATTAAGTTCATAAGAACAGAGTAACGCCTCAAGGAAGATGACACGATGTAGATGTTGGGGAACGTAGTAATTTCAAAAAAATTCCTATGCACACGCAAGATCATGGTGATGCATAGCAAGGAGAGGGGATAGTGTGTCCACGTACCCTCGTAGACCGAAAGCGGAAGCATTAGCACAACGCGGTTGATGTAGTCGTACGTCTTCACGATCCGACCGATCAAGCACCGAACGCACGGCACCTCCGAGTTCTGCACACGTCAACTCGATGACGTCCCTCGAACTCCGATCCAGCCGAGCTTAGAGGGAGAGTTCTGTCAGCACGACGGTGTGGTGACGATGATGATGTTCTATCGACGCAGGGCTTCGCCTAAGCACTGCTACGATATGATCGAGGTGGATTATGGTGGAGGGGGGCACCGCACACGGCTAAAAGATCCAAGAGATCAATTGTTGTGTCTATGGGGTGCCCCCCTCCTTCGTATATAAAGGGAGGGAGGAGGAGGGGGCCGGCCAAGGGGAGGAGGCGCGCCCAAGGGGGGCCAATCCTACTCCAAGTAGGTTTTGCCCCCCTTTCCTATTCCAACTAGGAGAACGGGGGAGGAGGAGGTGGAGAGAAGGAAGGAGAAGGGGGGCCGCCGCCCCCTTCCCTTTCCCAATTCGGATTGGGGCAAGGGGGCCGCGCGACACCTCCTGCTGCCTCCCCTCTTCCACCACTTGGGCCCATGGGGCCCAATAACCCCCCCCCCCCCCCCCCCCCCGGGGGGGGGGGTTCCGGTAACCCTCCCGGTACTCCGGTATATATCCGATAACCCTTGGAACCATTACGGTGTCCGAATATAGTCGTCCAATATATCAATCTTCATGTCTCGACCATTTCGAGACTCCTCGTCATGTCCGTGATCACATCCGGGACTCCAAACTACCTTTGGTACATCAAAACACATAAACTCATAATATAACCGTCATCGAACTTTAAGCGTGCGGACCCTACGGGTTCGAGAACTATGTAGACATGACCGAGACACATCTCCGGTCAATAACCAATAGCGGAACCTGGATGCTCATATTGGCTCCTACATATTCTACGAAGATCTTTATCGGTCAAACCGCATAACAACATACGTTGTTCCCTTTGTCATCGGTATGTTACTTGCCCGAGATTCGATCGTCGGTATCTCAATACCTAGTTTAATCTCGTTACCGGCAAGTCTCTTTACTCGTTCCGTAATACATCATCCCGCAACTAACTCATTAGTTGCAATGCTTGCAAGGCTTAAGTGATGTGTATTACCGAGTGGGCCTAGAGACACCTCTCCGACAATCAGAGTGACAAAACCTATTATCAAAATACGCCAACCCAACAAGTACCTTTGGAGACACCTATAGAGCACCTTTATAATCACCCAGTTACGTTGTGACGTTTGGTAGCACACAAAGTGTTCCTCCAGTAAACGGGAGTTGCATAATCTCATAGTCATAGGAACATGTATAAGTCATGAAGAAAGCAATAGCAACAAACTAAACGATCAAGTGCTAAGCTAACGGAATGGGTCAAGTCAATCACATCAATCTCCTAATGATGTGATCCCGTTAATCAAATGACAACTCTTTGTCTATGGTTAGGAAACATAACCATCTTTGATTTAACGAGCTAGTTAAGTAGAGGCATACTAGTGACACTCTGTTTTGTCTATGTATTCACACATGTATCATGTTTCCGGTTAATACAATTCTAGCATGAATAATAAATATTTATCGTGATATAAGGAAATAAATAATAACTTTATTATTGCCTCTAGGGCATATTTCCTTTAGTAGAGGGATAAACTCATGCAATATGATATAAACTCCATCTTTTTATCCTCGATGGAAACAATACAATACGTGTCGTTTCCCTTTCTATCACTGGGATCGAGCACCGCAAGATTGAACCCAAAGCTAAGCACTTCTACCATTCCAAGAAAGATCAATCTAGTAGGCCAAACCAAACTGATAATTTGAAGAGACTTGCAAAGATAAACCAATCATACATAAAAGAATTCAGAGAAGATTCAAATATTGTTCATAGATAGACTTGTTCATAAACCCACAATTCATCGGATCTCGACAAACACACCGCAAAAGAAGATTAATTACATCGAATAGATCTCCAAGAGAATCAAGGAGAACTTTGTATTGAGATCCAGAGAGAGAGAAGAAGCCATCTAGCTACTAGCTATGGACCCGAAGGTCTGAGGTAAACTACTCACACATCATCGGAGGGGCCATGGAGTTGATGTAGAGGCCTTCCGTGATCAATGCCCTCTCCGGCGGAGCTCCGGAAAAGGCCCCAAGATGGGATCTCTTGTGTACAGAAGGTTGTGGCGGTGGAAATATGGTTTCGTGGTGCTCCTGGATGTTTTCAGGGTATGTGAACATATATAGGAGGAAGAAGTAGGTCAGTTGAGCCACGAGGGTCCCACGAGGGGGGAGGGCGCGCCCAGGGGGTAGGCGCACCCCCTGCCTCATGGCCACCTCGTTCGTTTCTTGACGTCCACTCCAAGTCATCTGGATCACGTTTGTTCCAAAAATCACGTTCCCGAAGGTTTCATTCCATTTGGACTCCGTTTGATATTCCTTTTCTACGGAACACTGAAATAGGCAAAAAATAGCAATTTGGGCTAGGCCTCCGGTTAATAGGTTAGTCCCAAAAATAATATAAAAGTGTAAAATAAAGCCCATTAACATACAAAACAGATAATATAATAGCATGGAACAATCAAAAATTATAGATACGTTGGAGACGTATCAAGCATCCCCAAGCCTAATTCCTGCTCATCCTGGAGTAGGTAAATGATAAAAACAGAATTTTTGATGTGGAATGCTTTCTAGAATATTCTTCAATGTATTTTTCTCTGTTGTGGCAGATTCAAGATAAAAGTTTATTGTTGACATAAAAATAGTAATACTCCAAGTATGTTAATCAAGCAATTATGTCTTATCAAAATACCATAGCCAAAGAAAACTTATCCCTACAAAGTCATATAGTTTGGCCATGCTTCATTTTCGTCACACAAAATGCTCTAATCATGCACAACCCCGATGACAAGCCAAGCAATTGTTTCATACTTAGCCTTTTCAAACTCTTTCAACTTTCATGCAATATATGAGCGCGAGCCATGGACATAGCACTATGGGTGGAATAGAATATGATGATTGAGGTTGTGTGAGAAGACAAAAATGGAGAAAGTCTCACATTGACGCGGCTAATCAATGGGCTATGGAGATGCCCACCGATTGATGTCAATGCAAGGAGTAGGGATTGCCATGCAACGGATGCACTTAGAGCTATAAATGTACGAAAGCTCATCAAAGAAACTAAGTGGGTGTGCATCCAACTTGCTTGCTCACGAAGACCTAGGGCATTTGAGGAATCCCATCATTGGAATATACAAGCCAAGTTCTATAATGAAAAATTCCCACTAGTATATGAAAGTGACAAAATAAGAGACTCTCTATCATGAAGATCATGGTGTTACTTTGAAGCACAAGTGTGGAAAAAGGATAGTAACATTGTCCCTTCTCTCTTTTTCTCTCATTTATTTTTCTTTTCTCTTTTTTTATTTGTTTGGGCCTTCTTTCTTTTTTTCTTTTGGCCTCTTTTCTCTTTTTTTAGTTTTTGTCCGGAGTCTCATCCCGACTTGTGGCGGAATCATAGTCTCCATCATCCTTTCCTCACATGGGACAATGCTCTAATGATGATCATCACACTTTTATTTTCTTACAACTTGAGAATTACAACTCGATACTTAGAACAAAATATGATTCTATGTGAATGCCTCCGGCGGTGTACCGGGATTGCGATGAATCAAGAGTGACATGTATGAAAAAAATTATGAAAGGTGGCTTTGCCACAAATACGATGTCAACTACATGATCATGCAAAGCAATATGACAATGATGATGCATGTCATAATAAATGGAATGGTGGAAAGTTGCATGGCAATATATCTCGGAATAGCTATGGGAATGCCATAATAGGTAGGTATGGTGGCTATTTTGAGGAAGATCTAAGGAGCCTTATGTGTGATAGAGCATATCATATCACGGGGTTTGGATGCACCGGCGAAGTTTGCACCAACTCTCAAGGTGAGAAAGGGCAATGCACGGTACCGAAGAGGCTATCAATGATGGAAGGGAGAGAGTGCGTAATCCATTGACTCAACATTAGTCATAAAGAACTCACATACTTATTGCAAAAATCTACAAGTCATCAAAATCAAGTACTACGTGCATGCTCCTAGGGGGATAGATTGGTAGGAAAAGACCATCGCTTGTCCCCGACTGCCACTCATAAGGAAAGCAATCAAAGAACACCCCATGCTACAAATTTGTCACATAACGTTTACCATACGTTCATGCTACGGGACTTGCCAACTTCAACACAAGTATTCATCAATTTCACAATTACTCAACTAGCACACCTCTAATATTACCACCTTTATATCTCAAAACCATCTATCAAGCATCCAACTTCTCTTAGCATTTAAAATTTATAACCAAAGTGAATTACCATGCTATTCTAAAGGACTCTCAAAATGATATAAGTGAAGCATGAGAGATCAATTATTTCTATAAAATAGAACCACCGTCGTGCTCTAAAAGATATAAGCGAAGCACTAGAGCAAAAAAATATTATATAGCTCAAAAGATATAAGTGAAGCACATAGAGTATTCTAATAAATTCCAATTCATGTGTGTCTCTCCCAAAAGGTGTGTACAGAAAGGATGATTGTGGTAAACTAAAAAGAAAGGACTCAAATCATACAAGATGCTCCAAGCAAAACACATATCATGTGGCGAATAAAAATATAGCTCCAAGTAAAGTTACCGATGAACGAAGATAAAAGAGGGGATGCCTTCCGGGGCATCCTCAAGATTAGGCTTTTTGGTGTCCTTGGATTTTACCTTCGGGTGCCTTGGGCATCCCCAAGATTAGTCTCTTGCCACTCCTTGTTCCATAATCCATCAAATCTTTACTCAAAATTTGAAAACTTCACAACACAAAACTTAAAAGAAAATCTTCGTGAGCTCCGTTAGTAAAAGAAAACAAACCACCACTTCAAGGTGCTGTAATGAACTCATTCTTTATTTATATTGGTGTTAAACCTACTGTATTACAACTTTTCTATGGTTCATAAACTCTATTACTAGCCATAGATTCATCAGAATAAGCAAACAACACGTGAAAAACAGAATCTGTCAAAAACAGAACAGTCTGTAGTAATCTGTAGGTTTCAAATACTTATATAACACCAAAAATTCTAAAATAAATTTCTGGACTTGAGGAATTTATATATTAATCATCTTAAAAAATAATTAACTAAATAGCACCCTCCAATAAAAAATGGCAGCAATTCTTGTGAGCGCTAAAGTTTCTGTTTTTTACAGCAAGATCAAAAAGACTTTCCCCAAGTCTTCCCAACGGTTCTACTTGGAACAAACACTAATTAAACACAAAAAACACAACCAAAACAGAGTCTAGATAAATTATTTATTACTAAACAGGAACTAAAAGCAAGGAATAAAAGTAAAATTGGGTTGCCTCCCAACAAGCGCTATCGTTTAACGCCCCTAGCTAGGCATAAAAGCGAAGATACATCTAGGTATTGCCATTTAGGCAATTCTTCAATAAGACACCTATAACTCTTGGGGGTTTCTTTCTTTTTATTAATTATCAAACTCATAGGCATGAAATAAAGAAAATCATTTGTAGCAAAAGGTTCCTTAAGGATAGTGAGAAAGTTGGGGTGAACACTTATGGATTTGAGGTCCGCACTTCCCTTACTAGAAGTTTCACCCTTATTTTTAGGAACATACATCAATTTGGCAATCTTAGCATTAGAAGGAGTATTTTTCACAAAAGAAAAGGCAGACCCTAGGTTGGTAATAATATCCTCAATTTTATCAATTCTAGTGGAATCTTGATCTATCTTTTCATTAACCATAGGTTTCTTTTCTTTAAAAAATTTAAGAGCAACTCCTACCTTAGATCCGTATTGGGTAATTTGGTTATGGATCTTTCTATCCAAATTTTCAATCAACTCTACGGTGGCAACTTTATTTTCAATAATTTCAAGCCGTTGCATCATGTGTTCCAAAGTTAAAATAGTTCCATTACCCAAAAGAGGTGGTGGGCCAAACAAATCTATGATAGCATTATAAGAATGAAAAGTATGGCTACCCAAGAAATTTCCTCCGGTTATGGTATCAAGCATATATCTATTCCAAGGAGTGATGCCTACATAAAAATTGCGAAGAAGAACGGAAGTAGATTGCTTTCTAGTAGATCTATTTTGCGCACTGCAAATTCTGTACCAAGCATCTTTTAGATTTTCTCCCTCCCTTTGTTTAAAATTAAGGAACTCATTCTCGAGAGATAAAGAAGTAGATAAAGCACTAGCCATAATGACGAAGCAAGCAAAACAAAGGGCGAATGAAAAAGAGGGTGAATAAAACGACAAGGGTGAAGTGGGGGAGAGGAAAACAAGAGGCAAATGGCAAATAATGTAATGCGAAGGATAAGAGTTGTGATGGGTACTTGGTATGTCTTGACTTGGCATAGATCTCCCCGGCAACGGCGCCAGAAATCCTTCTTGCTACCTCTTGAGCACTGCGTTGGTTTTCCCTTGAATAGGAAAGGGTGATGCAGTAAAGCAGTGTAAGTATTTCCCTCAGTTTTTGAGAACCAAGGTATCAATCCAGTAGGAGACCACGCGCGAGTCACCTCGTACCTACACAACAAATAAGAACCTCGCAACCAACGCGATAAAGGGGTTGTCAATCCCTTCACGGCCACTTGCAACAGTGAGATATGATACAGATGATTATAATAAGATAAATATTTTTGGTATTTTTATGATATAGATTGAAAGTAAAGATTGCAAAATAAAATATATTGGAAACTTGTATGATGGAAAATAGACTCGGGGGCCATAGGTTTCACTAGTGGCTTCTCTCAAGATAGCATAAGTATTACAGTGGGTGAACAAATTACTGTCGAGCAACTGATAGAAAAGCGAATAATTATGAGAATATCTGGGTATGATCATGTATATGGGCATCACGTCCGTGACAACTAGACCGACTCCTGCATGTATCTACTACTATTACTCCACACATCGACTGCTATCCAGCATACATCTAGAGTATTAAGTTCATAAGAACAGAGTAACGCCTTAAGCAAGATGACATGATGTAGAGGGATAAACTCATGCAATATGGTATAAACCCCATCTTTTTATCCTCGATGGAAACAATACAATACGTGTCGTTTCCATTTCTTTCACTGGGATCAAGCACCGCAAGATTGAACCCAAAGCTAAGCACTTCTCCCATTGCAAGAAAGATCAATCTAGTAGGCCAAACCAAACTGATAATTCGAAGAGACTTGCAAAGATAAACCAATCACACACAAAAGAATTCAGAGAATATTCAAATATTGTTCATAGATAGACTTGATCATAAACCCACAATTCATCGGATCTCGACAAACACACTGCAAAAGAAGATTACATCGAATAGATCTCTAAGAGAATCGAGGAGAACTTGGTATTGAGATCCAAAGAAAGAGAAGAAGCCATCTAGCTACTAGCTATGAACCCGAAGGTCTGAGGTAAACTACTCACACATAGGGGTGGAAAGTGGTAGCGGATAATCCGAAATATCCGATATTCGTATTCAAGAAAATGCCTATTCGTATCCGAAACATCCGCATCCGAACCAAAATGGAAATGGAAATTATCCGTATCTGAATTTATTAAAAAAATAGAAAATAAAATATGGTAGGAGATTTTGACACAAATATGGATATGGAAGTGGATATATCCGTATCCGAATAAGATTATGGGAGGTAATTTTTTAAATTCTAGGCCCAATATTCCAATTATCCAACATAAAAGCCAAATAAGTGGTCAAATTTTACTCTTTTGTATGATTAAACTTATAAATTATTATGCATTACAATAGTATTTATTCATAAACCTATTTATCATTGACTTATTGTATGTCACAAGTTGATTATTTTAGGTCACATAGCTATCGACTAATTTACTTAAGCAATATGTAGATATTATTCGTATCCGTTCCGAATCAAGAAAATATCCGATACGTATCCGTATTCGAATAATATCTGAGCCGCATACGTATCCGATAACATCCGTATTCGGATTCGTATTCGTTTTGAAAATATGAAAATGAAAGTGGTAAGAGCACTATCCGACCCGCATCCGATCCGTTTCCGCCCCTACTCACACATCATCGGAGGGGCGATGGAGTTGATGTAGAGGCCCTCCGTGATCAATGCCCTCTCCACCGGAGCTCCGAAAAAGGCCCCAAGATGGGATCTCTTGGGTACAGAAGGTTGCGGCGGTGGAAATAGGGTTTCGTGGTTCTCCTGGATGTTTTCGGGGTATGTGAACATATATAGGAGGAAGAAGTAGGTCGGTTGAGCCACGAGGAGCCTACGAGGGGGAGGGCACGCCCAGGGGGGTAGACGTGGCCCCTGCCTCATGGCCACCTCGTTCGTTTCTTGACGTCACTCCAAGTCCTCTGCGTCACGTTTGTTCCAAAAATCACGTTTCCGAAGGTTTCATTCCGTTTGGACTCCGTTTGATATTACTTTTCTACGAAACACCGAAATAGGCAAAAAAAACAACAATTTGGGCCGGGCCTCCGGTTAATAGGTTAGTCCCAAAAATAATATAAAAGTGTAAAATAAAGCCCATTAACATCCAAAACAGATAATATAATAGCATGGAACAATAAAAAAATATAGATACGTTGGAGACGTATGAACCATGTTCATCGAGTTTGTGAGGGGTGCTTGGTTGGAAAATAGCACCACATGCCATTCCCTGCTCAGTCTACCTATCGTGCAAGTGATACACTCGAGCTGCTCCATGATGATCTATGTGGCCCTATCACCCCAGCAACTCACGAAGGGAAGAAGTATTTCTTCCCAGTGGTAGATGACTACTCGAGATATATGTGGGTCGTTCTCCTACGATCTAAAGATGAGGCATTTGAAGCGTTTAAGAAGCTGAAGGCTGCAATGAAGATGGAACACAAGATGAAGGTTCGTGCTCTTCGGACAGATTGCGGCGGAGAGTTTACATCGAACGAGTTCAATGACTATTGCGAGAAGATTGGCATAAAGAGGTTCCTCACGGCACTTTATACGCCACAGCAGAACGGGGTTGTTGGAAGGCGCAATCGAACCATCGTTGACATGGCAAGGAGCTTACTCAAGAGCAAGAATCTGTCGGGGACTTTTTGGGGAGAAGCTGTCTCGACAACGGTCGATCTTCTCAACCAAGCTCCAATGAAGGCGGTGATCGGCAAGACTCCGTATGAAGCAATTTACGGACGGAAGCCGAATGTGTCTCATCTACGGACATTTGGGTGTGTGGCACATGTGAAGACGGCGGAGCCGCATCTCTTAAAGCTTGCCGATCGTAGCACCAAGATGGTGTTTATTGGATACGAGAGGAGTTCCGGCACCAAGGCATATCGCCTCTACGATCTACGAACCAAGCGTCTACGGATTTCATGCGACGTCGTGTTTGAAGAAAGCAAAGCCTAGAATTGGAGCACAGCAGCCAACGATGCTCCAAATGGTAACATATTCATAGTTGAATTTCCAATTGATGATGATGCAGGGGAGGCCATCCAGGTGGTTGGCAAGACACCCAACCAAGGTGACCGCAATGGCAGTGATCACCATAGTGCCGACACCGATGACGACGCGCATAAGTCGCAAGATGATAGCGACAATGACACGGGCAGAGATCTCGGCTCGGCAATGACATCGACAAGGAGGCACATAGTGACGACGACAATCAAGATGATAGTCACGGTCACAACGACTACGCCAACGATGAGGATGTCGATGATGTGGATGCCAAAGATCCAGCATCTACCATGCCCAAGACTCAGTCGTCTTCCTCAAGTACATCGACACCGAGACAATTTGTGTCGCCTCCTTCGCAAGCCACAATAGATTCTTCCAGGCTTCATCGCTACAAGACCCTCAAGAAAGTCTACAAGTACGCAAAGCCAGTTACGCTCGATTACTCCAGACTATGTTTGCTCGGTGTTGAAGAGCCAGCGAACTTCGTGGAGGCGAGCAAAAGTTCAAGTTGGACGCACGCCATGGATGAGGAGATGAAGGCGATCGAGAGCAATGGCACGTGGACTTTGGTAACCCGACCTCCGAACCAAAAGGCAATAGGTTTGAAATCAGTTTACAAGTTGAAGAAGGACATGAAGGATGACATTGTGAAGTATAAGGCAAGACTCGTTGCAAAAGGCTACGTACAACATCAAGGAGTTGACTATGAGGAGGTGTTTGCACCGATTGCTCGAATCGAGACGGTGAGAGTACTCCTAGCTTTGGCAGCACAAGAGGATTGGAAGGTTCATCATATGGATGTTAAATCCGCAATACTCAACGGAGACCTCACAGAAGAAGTGTACGTGGAACAACCCTTCAGCTACGAGAAGAAATGCGAAGAAGGGAAAGTTTACCAGCTCAAGAAGACACTTTACGGGCTGAAGCAAGCGCCAAGAGCTTGAAACTCAAAGTTAAAGAGAAGATTGGTCTCGCTCGGATTCAAAAGATGTCTCCATGAGAATCCGAAAAACAATCTATCAAGCACCGAAGAATAGGTGAAGTTTCAAGATGCGACCAAAAAGAAGTGTTGTCGTCAACCTACGAATGAGCTGACGGCATTGAAGTCAGTCACTGGAATGCTACGAAGAACGGCAAAAGCAATGCCTATAAATAGCAGCAATCATGTCTGGGATCCAGGTCGTAACGAGGATGTCGTGTTCAAGGGGGTGAATGTTAGAGTTAAATGTGGCTTAGTCTTCATATCTGTATGGGTACTACATGTGTATGTGTACGTCTCCGTGTAGGATTAGGATTAGACACAGAGTAGGCTAGCTTATGCTGGCTAGCCAATATATATAGGTACGCACCCCTTAACCTTTGTACCAAGAAAAAGAGAAAATAAATACAAAGCAAAAGCTTGATACAGGCCTTTAGCCATGAAAACCAATCAGTCTCGTCTATCGTTTCGTTCTCTAAGTTTAGCAGGAGTTTTTCGCTGAGACGTCCCGTTGAATCGATCCAGCAAGCAAGGTGTCGGTGTCAAAACAGGCGGATCTCGGGTAGGGGGTCCCGAACTGTGCATCTAAGGCGGATGGTAATAGGAGGCAGGGGACACAATGTTTTACCCAGGTTCGGGCCCTCTTGATAGAGGTAAAACCCTACGTCCTGCTTGATTGTTCTTGATGATATGAGTATTACAAGAGTAGATCTACCACGAGATCAGAGAGGCTAAACCCTAGAAGCTAGCCTATGGTATGATTGTATGTTGTCCTACAGACTAAAACTTTCCGGTTTATATAGACACCGGAGGGGGCTAGGGTTACACAAGGCCGGTTACAAAGGAGGAGATATGCATATCCGTATTGCCTAGCTTGCCTTCCACGCCAAGTAAAGTCTCATCCGGACACGAGACAGAGTCTTCAATCTTGTATCTTCATAGTCCAACAGTCCGGCAAAGGATATAGTCCGGCTGTCTGGAGACCCCCTAATCCAGGACTCCTTCAGTAGCCCCCGAACCAGGCTTCAATGACGTCAAGTCCGGTACGCAGTATTGTCTTCGGCATTGCAAGGCGGGTTCTTCTCAAATTTTGAATGTTTGTCAAGCAGTGTCCGGACCCATAAATGTTGGACTTCTTGGCTTCTGCGCCCAATAAGGGCTATCCTCCACGCGTCGAATGAATACGAGGAGCCAGGGTGTTTTTATATTCACACCCCTAGCCAGATAAATAAATCATCTATTAAAGGGATGGGGATTCTCAGATCCAATCCATACCATCCTCCCACAGCGAGAATCCATCGGAGCGCTTTTCGGAAAAATCCATTCCAACATGGCTGACCACCACAGCTCCTCCTCCCGTCCCCGTAGCCCTAAGCCCGGTGATTGGGAGAGATGTTTCGTCCCACACAGTCGATTAGTCAAACTGCAGACCTAGGGATTCCTCCCTCCAGCGTATATGGTTCCCGTCCGAGCCGGGCTCGCCACCTACAATGGCGGGGAGCAAGCGGAGAGCTTCCCCAGCCCCTCTACAGGGGAGCGGGTGTGCCTTGTTCCCTACTTATTAAGGGGACTCGGATTTCCAATTCATTCGTTCCTCCGCGGGCTCCTGGAGTTTTACGGCCTCCAACTACATAATTCCACCCCTGCTTCCATATTACACATCGCCGGCTACGTTGCCCTTTGCGAGTTATTTCTGGGCTGTGAGGCTCATTTCGAGCTGTGGAAGAGGTTATTTTGCCTCATCCCTCGCACACAGAAGGGGTCACTTTATCAAGTGGGCGGAGCCGAAATATGGCGCATCGCCGAAACCGGATACTTGTCTGGTACTCTGAAGAAGACGTCCAAAGACTAGCCTTCGGAATGGTTTTATATGGAGGACGTCCCGCTTCCGGACCCTGTTCGGCAGGGTCTTCCTGAGTTCAACAATGCTCCTCTGAAGAAACGCCGAAGCTGGCACCCACGGAGCCCCCAGGAGGAAGACAACGGAGAAGTCCTTTACCTGATGAACCGGATTAAAGCGCTGGCTCAATTAGGATTGACAGTAATCGAAGTTATGTCAATATGCATAATGCGGGGAGTGCAGCCGCTTTAATATCGAGGGCACCCCTGTGGTGTTTTAACGGGGAAGATGATGCCACCCGTTGCGGGCGTAAGGGACCGGACTCCGCTGCTGCTTTAGCAAAAATTATGTCCGAGTTGTTCAAGGGAGAGGAAGAGGAGTGCATCCGCATCAAGCCACGGGATGGATTCTCCATGTACAACCCTCCAAGCTGGGTGAGTTATATCTCCTTACTCCCATTATTCCCGCATTTTTTGTCGTAGGTACTTACCTTGCCATTTTACGGCAGGAATTGCGAAAAGCTGTAAGGGAGGTCAACAGCCCATCTCCACAACCAGAGGATCCTGACCGGGCCCTCGGTCCCAGACTCGAAGAAGATCCGGACATATTCGTGGAGATGATAGACAGGCAGTTCTATCAATTGAGCTGTGATGATGCCATGGTGGCCATTACGGCCGACTATCCCGGACTGCTCCCTGCATCGCACGTAAGAAAAACCAAAATCCCAACTCAAAAAACTAGGATCCCCTTTTAGACACTTCACCTACCATATACATATGGTGTTTTACAGGGAAGGCATTCGGGACGCCATGCCGAACCCGCAGCAACTCGCCAACAAGAGGCACCGAGGCCGGGTAGGCCAAAAAGGAAGGCGGTCAGGACAAAGACGCCGGCGCAGAGGTATGACAAAAAACCCCACTCCGTGGTTGTCGTCTTTATCAAAATGTAATGACGTCCATGTTTCTTTGATAGAAAAAACACTCGCCGGAATATGTCCGAAGAGGCTGCCGATCATGCTTCCACCAGTCGGGCTCCAGGGCCGGACATAGAGGCGGAAGCCGACATGGGGCGGATGCCGGATACTCCTCCTACAGAGGATGCGGATAGACTGGCCGCTACAAATTCAGAAGTGGAGAGCGCCATGATTCATAGGCGTCGCCGGGCCGTACTCCGTGACGCTTGCTTCTCACCAGAGGCATTTGATGCCTTCAATTCTGGAGACGCGTACCTCCGTGCTGCTCAAAATGGTCTAGCCAGAGCCATGGACCAGGATGTAAAGGATGTACAGGTAAGTAAATCTGACGATTATATGTATCAGTAGCCCCTGAGACTTGAAACAGTTGACGCAACTGATTTAAGGATCAATATTTGTGCAGGTTCTTACTGAGAAGAATTCCCAACTATCTCAAGAGTTGGACGAGTGCAAGGCCCAGCTGGAAGCCGTTGTTGCCGCATTGAAGGAGTCCACAAAGGGTCCCCTTGGTAACTCTTTTGTCTATTGCAAAGAATATCAGTACCAGGTAGTATGCGGCGTACATGCACACCTAACAATAGATGTTGCAGGTGGCCCGGAGTGAATCCGGAGGCCGTGGAGGCGGATACGGCACGTGATGATCGATAGCGAAACGCTGGCGAGCGTGTGCTGACGCGAGTCAGGCAGGAGAAAAACGATCTCCAAGATGCCAATATCCGGCTGGGCGTGGAACTGAAGGATGTCCGAGCCCAGATTGCGGACTCCATGAAGGAGAATAAACGGCTTCAGCGTGGCATTTTTAGTAAGTGCTTGAACGAACTTTTTAAAGGAGTTCGGCGAAGAAGCCTGCTAACAGCGTTATGTCTGTAGGTAGGCTGACGGGTCGTCCCGCGGAGGAGATGCCTGGGTCCTCGGGTGATCTTCTGCCAGAGCTCTCACAACTGCACGAACAAGTTCGACAGGTGATGCAGAGTATTGCCCAAGCCTTGTGGCCGTCCGCGTCCCCGCCAGGAGGCATGGGGGAGCTTATAAAGAAGTTGAAGGGAGCACGACGGCGCTTCCGGTTATGGAAGATATCGGCCTGTCGACAGGGTGCACAGGAAGCCTGGGCTATGGTGAAGACATGATACACCAAGGCTGACCGAAACCACATGGCTGAGGTCGGACCTGTGGGGCCCGATGGGAAAGAAATCCCTGTCAGTTTAGTGTATGATCAAGTAGAGTTAGCCGCAAAGTATTCCCAACAGGATTGTAGGCTAGACAGCCTATTGGTTGGTATAGAAGAAGAATTTAATCAGTCTTAGTGACTGTGTACTTCAAGTGACATATGTAATGTCCCTAGCCGGATTGTAAATCATTTGTCATGGCGGACCTTTTCGCTTCGACCTCTAGACCCGATAGTCCGGAGTGTATCCGAATACCCACTCGGTTATATAAAAACCGGGGTATGCATGGAAACCAGGCGTAGGAGTCATAAGTGCTTGAACAGACAAGTACCCAACTAGCTATGTTATATTACATAGGTAGTAAGAAACATCTTCCAGGGAGAATAGTTCCGTTAAGGGTTCCTTTCCCTGGGTACGCATGCCCTAATGTGCATGTCCGGGCTGCGAGTCGCAGGTTAAAAACATCTGGGGGCATGTAGTAATTTAAATGGAAGTCATCTTTTATTCACCGAACGAATATTCCCTTAAGAACACTAGCTTTCGGCTTCACCCAGTCTGAGGTACGCATCTGGCTGACCCGGCAGTAACAATCACAGAGGTGCTCCCCTTATGCCCTAGCCGAATTAACGGGAACGTAGGGCATAAACACAAGAGCCAGGCAACCCAGCTTGGCCAAAACTTAAGTAATATCGATGCATATAATGGAGAAAAAGGTACATGCGGAAGGATGACACATGTGCGGGGCATGAAGCCCGGAAAAATAATTAGATTAAGCTTTTGTATAGGAAGCCCCCAGGTATATTGAGCGCGGTTAGCGCGTCAAGATTGTGTAACCAAGACACAGGTTTAGACCTTTAGGGCTTTGAAAAGAAAAGAGAGAAAGAAAGATGAAAAAATAGATGTGCAAAAAATTCATGGAGGTAAGGAGACGAACATAGAGTCCGGCGCTAGGCGTAGAATCTTCATACTCTGGCTGCGTTCCATGGGTTTGGCTCGAGTCGATTATTCGATGCATCCCGCAGACGGTACACTCCACCGGTCAGAACCTGGTCGATAATGAAGGGACCTTCCCATTTGGGCTTGAGCTTGTTCTTTTTCTTCTCCGGCAGGCGCAGAACTAGTTTACCAACGTTATAGGTTTTGGCCCGCACTTCTCTGCTTTGATACCTTCGAGCCTGTTGTTGATAGAATGCGGAACAGGCTTTTGCCACGTTGCGCTCCTCCTCCAGGGCATCCAAACTGTCCTGCCGATCGAGCTCGGCCTCTCTTTCTTCGTACATGTGCACTCGAGGTGAGTCATGGATTAGTCGCAAGGCAGTACCACCTCAGCGCCGTACACCATAAAAACGGTGTGTATCCGGTAGTGCGATTCGGCGTGGTCCGCAGCCCCCATAGTACGGAGTCGAGCTCCTCTACCCAATGGGTGTATGATTCTTTTAAGGACCGGACTAATCTGGGTTTAATACCATTCATGATAAGACCATTCGCGCGTTCAACTTGACCATTAGTTTGCGGGTGATAGACAAAAGCATAATCGAGCTTGATGCCCATGTTACTGCACCAAAGTTTCACCTCGTCGGCTGTAAAGTTTGTGCCGTTGTTAGTGATGATGTTGTGGGGAACTCCATAACGGTGTACAATCCCGGATATGAAGTCTATCACCGGTCCGGATTCAGCCGTTTTGACAGGTTTGGCCTCTATCCATTTGGTGAATTTGTCCACCATGACCAGTAAGTATTTTCTCTTATGGGTTCCCCCTTTGAGGGGTCCGACCATATCGAGCCCCCAGACCGTTAAGGGCCAAGTAATGGGGATGGTTTGGAGGGCGGTAGGTGGCATGTGGCTTTGGTTTGCAAAAAGCTGGCAACCGACACAATGTTGAACCAGATGCTGTGCATCTGCCCGGGCCGTCGGCCAATAAAAACCTGTACGGAAGGCCTTACTTACAAGGGCCCGGGCTGCTGCGTGGTGGCCGCCGAGTCCTGCATGGATTTCTGCCAACAGCTTCCGCCCTTCCTCTTCGGAGATGCACCTTTGAAGGACTCCGGTTGTGCTTTTCTTATAAAGCTCTCCCTCATGGACCTTGTAGGCTTTAGATCACCGCACTATGCAGCGAGCCTCATTTTGGTCCTCTGGTAATTCCTGTCTAGTTAGGTAGGCCAGGAATGGTTCTGTCCACGGGGCAATGACGGCCATTATCACGTGGGCTGAAGGTGTTATTTCGGTGGCAGAGCCTCCGATTGTGTCAGAGTATTCGGTATCTGGGGTTTTGGCCGGGTCCGGACTAATTTTGCCGGTGTCCCCTTCCCATACCACGGATGGTTTAAATAGTCTTTCCAGGAAGATGTTTGGTGGGATAGGGTTGAGTTTAGCGCCGATACGAGCTAGGATGTCCGCTGCCTGGTTGTTTTCCCGAGCCACGTGGTGGAATTCCAGCCCCTCGAACCGAGCTGATATTTTGAGGATGGCGTTGCGATATGCCGCCATTTTTGGATCCTTGGCATCGAAGTCTCCATTTATTTGGGATATTGCGAGGTTCGAGTCCCCACGCACCTCTAGGCGTTGGATGCCCATGGAGACCGCCATCCGGAGGCCGTGTAGTAGGGCCTCGTATTTGGCTGCGTTATTGGAGTCCATATATAGTATTTGGAGCACGTATTGCACCGTGTCTCTGGTGGGGGACGTCAGACGCCAGTCCCTAGACCAGCCAGCATTTTAGAGCAGTCGAAGTGCATGATCCAATTGGAGTATGCTCCGTACTCTTTAGGGAGTTCGGCTTCTGTCCATTCGGCTACGAAGTCGGCCAGTACTTGCGACTTAATGGCTCGTCGTGGCTTATATGTTATTTCGAATGGGAGGAGCTCAATAGCCCATTTGGCAATCCGGCCCGTGGCATCACGGTTGTTTAATGTCATTGAGTGGTACTTCGGATGCCACCGTGATCGAACACACTTGAAAGTAGTGTCGTAATTTCCGAGATGCCATAAACACCGTGTATGCTATATTTTGGTAATGTGGGTACCGTGATTTGCATGGAGTGAGGACGGTGGATACATAATATACCGGCTTTTGAAGCGGGAATTTATGTCCATCGGTCTCTCGTTCGAAGACGAGCACTGCGCTTATAACTTGGTGAGTTGCCGCTATATATAATAGCATTGGTTCGCCAACAGTTGGCGCGGCCAGGATTGGATTGGCGGCCAGGATGGCTTTGATTTATTCCAGTCCGGCCGTGGCTGCGTCCGTCCATTCGAAGTGTTCGGTGCGCCTAAGAAGGCGATAAAGGGGAAGTGCCTTTTATCCTAATCGGGAGATAAAGCGGCATAAAGCCACCACGCATCCAGTCAATTTTTGGATTTTTCTTGAGGTCAGTTGGGGTAGCCAACTATGACAGAGCTCGGATTTTAGCCGGATTTGCTTCAATTCCTCTACTAGAGACGATGAAGCCCAGGAGCTTTCCGGCAGGAACGTCGAAGACGCATTTTTCTGGATTGAGCTTAATGTCGTATGTTCGGAGATTGGTGAACGTGAGCCTCAAGTCGTCTATTAAAGAGTCGACGTGTCTGGTTTTAATAACCACGTCGTCTACGTATGCCTCCACAGTCTTGCCGATCTGCTTTTCCAGACATGTCTGGATCATGCGCTGATATGTTGCACCGGCGTTTTTAAGCCCAAAGGGCATTGTGTTAAAGTAGAAGGGGCTGTATGGTGTTATAAATGCTGTTGCAGCTTGATCAGACTCCGCCATCTTAATCTAGTGGTAACCAGATATGCGTTGAGGAAACACAGTGATTCGTGTCCTGCGGTAGCGTCGATGATTTGATCGATGCGAGGGAGTGGGAAGGGATCCTTTGGGAAAGCCTTGTTAAGGTCTTTGAAGTTGACACATAGGCGCCAGGATTTTTCCTTTTTTGGTACCATCACCAGGTTTACTAGCCAATCCGGATGTTTTATTTCTTTAATGAATCCGGCTTCCAGTAGCTTGGCCAGCTCCTCTCCCATGGCTTGTCGCTTAGGTTCAGAGAAACGCCGAAGAGTCTGCTTGACCGGCTTGAATCCTATTAGAATATTAAGGCTATGCTCAGCCAATATGCGTGGGATTCCTGGCATGTCTGAAGGATGCCAAGCGAATATGTCCCAATTCTCACGCAGAAACTCCCGTAGTGCGGCGTCTACAGCGGGGTCTAACTGTGCCCCAATGGATGCTGTTTTTGTAGAGTCCGTTGGATGGACTTGGAATTTAACTATTTCGTCCGTTGGTTTAAAAGAGGTGGACTTGGATCTTTTGTCTAGTATCACGTCGTCCCTATCCACCGTGGAGCGCAGCGCTGTTAACTCCTCCACCACAAGGGCTTCGGATAATGCCTCGAGGGCTAGTGCGGTTGTTTTGTTCTCGACACGGAGTGCTATGTACGGATCACTAGCTAGAGTGATAATTCCCTTTGGTCCGGGCATTTTGAGCTTCATGTACCCGTAATGGGGTATGGCTTGAAAAATTGTGAACGCCTCCCGCCCTAGAAGGGCGTGGTATCCGCTACTGAACGAGGCCACATGGAATGTAATTTCTTCGGACCTGTAATTCTCCGGAGTGCCGAATACCACATCAAGTGTGATTTTCCCAGCGCAACGTGCCTCCCGACTAGGGATGATTCCTCGGAAGGTCGTACTGCTTTGCTCAATACGGTTTCTGTCTATGTCCATCTTTTGGAGAGTTCCCTCATAGATGAGGTTTAACCCGCTGCCGCCATCCATGAGCACCTTAGTGAGCCAAAAGCCGTCCACAATTGGACTGAGGACCAAAGCGGCTGGTGCTCGGGCTGTTCGGAATTTAGGTTCTTCACTGGCGTTGAAGGTGATAGCCGTGCCGCTCCATGAATTTATTGCTGCCACGTGCTAGAATTCGGCAAGGCCGCGGAGTGCTCTCTTACGCCTATTATTTGAGGCGAAGGTCTCGAACACTGTTAATACTGTGTTATTATCCATGGGGAGGTGCTCTGAGGTATTTTGGGTGAGGAGATCCTCACCGCTTTTGGCAACCTGCCGGAGTACCCAACATACTCTAAGGTTGTGTGTTGATATGGTATCCGCTGTACTATGAATTTTGCAGGGCCCGTTGAGCCATCCCTCCAATACGGTTCCACGCCTTGTAGTGGGCTTTTGCTTCTTTGTAATTGAGTCGGGCGACTTATAAGAGTGCGCCCTTTTAGTTTGGACTAGGGGTTTTGTCAGAGCCGGATTGTCCCAAAATTGCGTTTGGGTTCTCCAGGCACTTTCCATCGCACAGTATTTCCATACTATGTCCGCCAAGTCAGCGAAGTGTGTTACGTCACGGCGGCTTATGGCGTTGAGGACTCCCTTGTCCATGCAATTGCTGCAAAAGAGCAAAATTGCATCTTCCTCACGACAGTCCTTGACCTTGTTCATTACAAGGATGAATCTGGCCCAATAGTGATGTACTGTCTCTTGGGGCGCTTGCTGATGTGGGAAAGATAGTTTGTATCTGGGTGGGTGGGTGGATTTAAGTCCAGACCCAATCTGTGATCCCAGGGCAGGGGAGTTTCCGATCTTGGAAGTTCGGGCTCCGGGATATTGCCCTGCGGGTTCGGTATGCGGCCTGATTCTGGATTCAGGGTTAGGGCGGCGTCCTCCCGCGAGCGCGTATCCTGTTCGGAGAGCTCGGGAATCCGGGCATAGTTCGTCCTCAGGATAGAGGGAGAATCGCCGCATTGCTCCTCCACCACCGCTATTTGATGTGTGACCGACAGAGAGTTAATCTCCCTTTGGTCGGGTTTAAGCCCGATCCGATCGTAGTCTGTAGTGACTCCCAGAGCGGCGATGTGATCCAAGAGCTCGTTCAAAGAGGAGAGCTCCATTGGATCCATCTACTCGGCAAACTTTGAGCCGATGTGGAGGCTATTTTCAATGACCCGAGAGGTCATCGTCGGCGCAGCGGCCGAGCAGGCGGTCATGACAAAGCCGCCAAGTCGAAGAGTTTGGCCTACAGCAGGGCTCCCCCAGAGGTGATGTTGTCCTTGACAACGAGGCGAGCCATCTTCCTTATGATGACGACACAGTGGAACTCTCAATGAAAGCACCAATGTCGGTGTCAAAACCGGCGGATCTCGGGTAGGGGGTCCCGAACTGTGCGTCTAAGGCGGATGGTAACAGGAGGCAGGGGACACGATGTTTTACCCAGGTTCGGGCCCTCTTGATAGAGGTAAAACCCTACGTCCTGCTTGATTGTTCTTAATGATATGAGTATTACAAGAGTAGATCTACCACGAGATCAGAGAGGCTAAACCCTAGAAGCTAGCCTATGGTATGATTATATGGTGTCCTACGGACTAAAACCCTCCGGTTTATATAGACACCGGAGGGGGCTAGGGTTACACAAGGTCAGTTACAAAGGAGGAGATATACATATTCGTATTGCCTAGCTTGCCTTTCACTCCAAGTAAAGTCCTATCCGGACACGAGACGAAGTCTTCAATCTTGTATCTTCATAGTCCAACAGTCCGGCAAAGGATATAGTCCGGCTGTCCGGAGACCCCCTAATTTAGGACTCCCTCACAAGGCCAGGCTACTTCACGTACGCGCATACGGCGAGACGTGCACAGGCACGTACAGGAATCCATCCAGCTGCTAGCTAGCTAGCTAGCTTTGCACGTACGTTCTGTAGCTCCTGGGCAATTTGGTCTAGCGATCAAAAGCCAACACGGTCACTATCCGCGGACGCGCTCAGACGCATCCGCGAATGTTTTGGGACCGGATTTAGATACTTCCAGTTGTAGATGCTTTTACAAAATATGTTCACTCATACTATTTCACTCCTTAGCCAGGAGGTTGGAACCTAAAAGTAGGTCATCATAGATTTTCTTTTGAATAGTCACCGGGGAAGATCCTCGCTTAAATTTAATCTCACTCAAAGAAAATATTGATCTAGTTTATAAGGGAAATCGGATAAAAAATATGAACAAATTGACCCATTTTTGAGGAAAACCATACAAGGAACGCCCGGACAAGGCACACCTAGCTAGCATACGGATGGGGCTTCTCCATAAACGACACATCTAGATGTGAGATGTCGTCGAGGGATCACAATGCCAGAACATTGCAAGAGTCTAACACACCGCACGAGCGAGTGTACCAGGCCCCATGGCACAACTCAGGAGCGTCCACAGTCAATGAGTGCCACCAAACATGAACCTTGGCTGGGAACTCCTCCACGGCTCTTCATTATTTGTGCAATGTTGTTTACATTGTTTATGTCAGGATAGGATCATGGGTTCTCTGAGATTGTTTGGTGTGTTCGGTGCAATGGTGTTTAGTGGTTTTCATGTCGGCGTTGTTCCATTCTTGTTCGGTAGTCTCGGTGGCTTCTTGTTAATGTGGCGGTTTTTATAATTTTGCTCGGCGTTGAGTTGGTCGCCTTTGCTATCTTTTTTATTGCCACATTTCTTTAACCTGCTTATATATGAGGATTTTTCGCTAGGTCTATATAAAAGTTGAAAGTGCTAAGTTTGAACAGAAGTTGGAAGTACTTACTGTTGGTAGCTCTGTGTTGTGGCGTGTGTCATTGCAATCTCGAACTCGAAGCCGACATCGTATCCTGAAACTTAACTGAACAATAGATATATGCGGCACGACTGTCATGCATGTAAAGCGTCACGATGTAGTCATCATCTTTCTTCTTCTACTCCTTTTGTTTCTTTTAAGATGATGATTTGTCCCAAAAAACATCTTCGTGATCGGATATGAGCCGTCACTAAACACGACCACATGGTTGCAATGTATCTTTATTAGCACATAAAGAGTAGTGCCTACGTGCTAATCTTTCTGGTAATGTGGATGTCCACAACGGCATTGGGGGATATCTGAACCTGAGCAAGCATCCGATGGATGCCTCAAGCAAAATTATTTTTATTTGTGGTACTATATATTGTATGCAACTGCCCGACACAACACGAGGCCTATACTGACCCTCTCGCTCCTGCCGTACCCTCCCTTTTATGGGAGAGATGCCATCGCCACGCCGGTGCCGCGTCGGTCTTTGACTGTAGGTGTGTAGTGTAGGGTGGCCGGTGGCAACGGGAAAAGATGTTCCAAAGGTGATTTTGCCATGAGTATGATTTTTCCTAGCCCGGGCTACACAACACCCTTATCCTAACCGTTCCCTCTGGACTCCCACGCATTGAGATATGAGCAGTGTTATGAGAATTTGCAGCTGTGTCAGAGTGATCAGTGCTTATATTACACCGAAGGAGATCTGCAAAATCTGAATCTTGATGGGATGCGTTGACTACTGTTCACCACATGAACTCTCATCTCTCTCCTTTCACGCCTCTCTCTCATGCTGGCCTGCATGCTCACATGCATGCAGCTTTTCTCTCTCATCTCTCTCCTCACGTTCCCTCTCTCTCTTAAAAAATCTCACACGAGCTCTCTCTGACTCTGTCAGTACAACAACTTATATGAAAGAGTGTACTTTACTATCGTGCTCTGCAATACATTTCTTTAACGTAGTACTCCCTCCTTTCCGGTTTATAGGGTTTATCTCAAAATTTTAATTTTTTCATTTATAAGGTTCAATTTAGTTATTCTCCATCACATATTCAAACTTCAAGGTGCATTAAATCATTGCATGCAAGTATTAAGAGAAAACTGATCAATGCATGCACTTTATGCATGCATGCATTGCAATTAATGCATTCGTAAACATATTTTTTTAGAAAAACAAGAGCATTAATTTGGTGTTTTTACAAATTACAAAGAATATTCCACCACTCATCATTTTGATTGATGAGATTTTTGAATTGAGTCTTATAAACCGAAAAGAAGGAAGTAGTTTCTTTAAAACGTGAGAGAGAGAGAGCGCCAGTGAGGGAGTTCATAAAAAAAGTAAGAGAAAGGACCTGTGTGTGAGAGGGAGTAAGCATGCGTGTGCAGAGATTCTGAGAGAGAGGCGTGAGGAAAGAGAGCATGCATGTGTCGGGCCCATGCGCACCAGACCGGTGTAGATGTTTGCCTGTTCCCAACGCAGAAGGAGAGAGAAAGAGTTTGGCCGGTCAGCTCTGCCTAAAGCTAGTGTCAATGCATGAGTGTTTAGATGAGGTGCTAAGCACATTAAATAGTTTAGCAACTATACTCCCCAATGCATAGGTGTTCAGTTTATGGTTGCTAAGTTTGCTTCATTTAATAATTTAGCAACTAAAGCTCTTCATGTATTGGTGGGCTCCCTTCTTTTAGATGTTTTGTCTAGGTTCACGTGCTTAGCATTGGTTCTTCCTGGGGTCACCACACCCATCTCTCTTCTCTTAAATAACTTGCCACATCAGATTTTTTGTCTACGTGGAAGGCTTAGCACCTGTACAAGGTGGAGCATTGGGAGGGGCCTAATGACCCTGACACAGTCAGAAGGTAGTCACGTGAAGCACGGATCTTGATGCCAGTAGACGGTGATGATAAAAGTGGATTCCCCTCGTCAGCTAGCCGTGAGTGCGCGTGGGTGGTGGCTGGCCCGACTGTCGTCATCGGCGTCGGAGCCCCGCCCATTCAGTGAGCTTATAAAATGGCTGCTGAGGAGCCCCATTTGTGCAGACTGTGCGTCCATCTCAGATCAGAAGCTATCTACCTGGTCAACCAAGAAAGAAGAGCAGCAGAGCCGTGTTTAATCAACCCTGAGCTCCCGTCCGCGTCATCTCATCAAGGTCGACCTATGGCGTTTCTGGGAGGATCATTGCGCGTGACAAAGAGCATTAGCAGCCGGAAAATGATGAAGGGGAAGAGCCACGGCGGGTCGGGGTTGTAGCGGCAGGCGCCGGCGCCCGTGAGGCAGCTCTTCTGGAGGGTGAGGTGTGCTGTGCTGCGGCTGAAGCGCCGCGCCTTGAGTTTCGGGTACGACCTGAAGAGCTACTCCCAGAACTTCGACGACGGCCTCGTCCTTGTCCACCGCCTCTAGCGACACCCGTTTCTTCTTCTTCTTCTTCTTCTTCTTCTTCTTCTTCTTCTTCTTCTTCTTCTTCTCAATTATACTTGCCGCCCGGCCGGAACAAGGCTCGAGGCTGGAGAGTTTGAAGCTTTATCACCTTGTGATTTGCTCCTTCTCTAGTTCAGCTACGAGTGTATATTAGACAGTACTGTTCATACACATGTTCATACACAATTTGCTTACTGTTGGAAGTCTGATAACTGCCAATGAATGACTGTGTATCTACGTGCCTGTATGTAGTCTGCGAGCCGCGTCACTTGCCATAGTGGAATGGGATTTAAACTATTTCTGTTTATGTCACGCAAGAATGCAACTTCTCTCATTTTATTTCTATTTATGCTAGCGAAGATGGTGGGAGCAAACATTTTTTATCAACTATTGTTTTTCAGATCTTTCCATTGTTACAGAATATGTTCACTCCTTGCTAAGGGCATCTTCAACCATTCGGCCCCCCAGGGCGCCTAAATAGAGCGGCCTGGGGGCGTGCCGGCGCTAGTTCGGCCCCTGGGGGCGACCTAGCTCCCAGTCACGCCCCCAAGCGCCGGTCCCAGGATGCGGGAAATTTTAAACTTGGTCGTTCCCGCTCTTAAAAGACGCTAATGCTCGATGGACTCCTGCACTCGCGCGGTTGCCGCGTCGGCGTTTTTCCCCTTCTTTGCCAATTTGTGACCGTCCGGCCGCCCCTCTGACGCGCCCGGAGTCGTCGCGTCCGGCTTGTATGTCTCCTTGGCCTTGTCGAGGGTACGTCGGACTTCCGCCCACTTCTCGCACTTGTCAATGCGCTTGTAGACGTGGAGGTGCTTGAAGTCGGCGTCTTGGTTGTCGCGCCGATACATGGTGAACATATGCAGCGGCTGCGCGGAGGAACAAACAGTTGGCGGGCGGCGGGCGTTGACGACGAAGAGATGCGGGTGAACGGCGTGCGTACCTGATCCTCAACGCTGGCGCCGCTCTCCGGGCGAGCCGCGACCTCCTCGACGATTCCATGCCATTTGTTGCACGCCAACTGGATACGCCCCCAATGGTTCGCCATCGCCTTGGAGCCGCGCTGCATGTAGACGCCTTTGAAGTACGGGTCGACGAGCTTCCGCTCGTCGAACTCGGCCTTGATGCGGTCCTAGTACGTCTCGAAGCTCTGGTTCGTGTCGGTGGTCGGGTCGAGGCAGACGACTTTCCATGCTTCGGCGAGGCATTCCTCCTCCTTGGATGTCCACTTGATGCGCGCTTCGCCTGTCCTAGCCGCCCGCTTCTTCTTCTGGCGCCCCTTCGTCGGATCAGGAGCTGGCTCCTCCTCCTCCTGGTCCTCGTCCTCGTCCTCCTCCTCGGGTCCCTGCGCTTCGTGCGCGTCCTCGCCGTAGACGTAGCCGAGCTCGGCCTCCATGTCGCCGCTGAGATCCACTACCTCGTCCTGGGTGGCGAACCAGGGAGACGCGGCGGCCGCGGTCGATCCTGTCACGATGATGTCGTCCATGTCGGCTCCTGTGTCGTCCGTGTTGCCGAGGTGCGAGAAGGGCAGCGGCCCACGGGGGAGATGGGGCGTCGGTGTGGACGCGTAGGCGGCGGGCGGCGAGTAGTTGTATGGAGGGTACTGCACGCCGACGAAGGCGGGTGAGGGTGTGCGCGTCGCGGGGTGGCCATGGGGGAAGGTCACGTTTGGGTTGAACCCCCCGTGCGCGTCGCCGTCGGCGTAGCCGGGCGACGACGATCCCCATGGAGATTCGACGCCTTGCTGTCCCCAGGGCGCGTACTAGGCGTGGCTGACGACGGGTGGATTCATCATCCCCGCGTGGTCGACCGATGAGGAAGACGCCGCCGCACGCGCCATGTTGTCGCGGGCCTTCTTGGCAATGGCCCTGTTCCGCTGGTCGGTGGTGACTGCGTCGCGTCGCTGAACTTCCACCCTCCACTCGCCGTTCGACATGCCCGGTGGCTTCGATGGCGGCGCCCTCGGCTTCCTCTGCTTCGGCTGGGCCACGGTGCCAGTCGTGGTTGCCGCCGCGCGCGGCATGGCGTACTTCTTCGACGGCATGGCGGCGACTGGAAGACGAGCTGGAGGGGGTTTGGCGGGAGAGAGGGAGGGAATGGCGGGAGGAAGGTGAGCGAGCGGAGGAGATGCGAGGGAAAAGCGTCAAGAAGCGGTGGGAAAAGGCCCTCGGGTCACCGCCAGGGCGGGCCCACGCGCCTTTTTCGCTTGTGCCGGCTCCCCAAGCGCCCCCCAGGGCGCCGGGTTCGGCCTGGGTCCACCGGCGCCAGTTTTGGCCCGAGCCGACGAAAAACGGGCTTCTGGGGGCGCGACTGGGCCGTTTTTTTGGCGCCGGCGCGGCAAAATCGCCTGGGGAGGGCCTGTTGGGGGCGCGGCTGGAGATGCCCTAAGGAGGCTGGAAGACAGGTCATCATAGATCATTTTTTGAACACTAGGGGGGTGGGGGGAGGGGGGCATCTTGACTTAAATTTAGTCTCATTCAAAGAAATATGCATCCAGTTTATAAGGGAACCAGCTCAAAAATCTGAATAAGTTGACCCCGTTTATGAGGAAAACCGGGCAAAAAACTGTACAGGCAACACCCGGACAAAGTACACCTAACTAGCAGATGGAAGGGCCACCGCCATGAAAGTCACTCGTAGATGTGAGGTGTCATCTAGGATCACAATGCTAGAATTTTGCAAGCAGGCTAGTACATCGCGCATGTGTGCATACCGAGCCGCATGGCACAACTCAGGAGCGTCCACAGCCAACAAGTGCCACCAAACATGAAATGTTTAGAAAGTTAGGGAGGCATCTCGCACCATCTATGAGCAAAGATGAACTAAGACATCACCAAGAGCACGGAGCTTGCCGCAACACATCGACAAACATGGGAGGGTCTTGAGCCTGCACAACAACATGGGCGAGACACCTTCACGAGGGGGAAATAGATGACCGCCCTGCGGCGCCAAAGGCACCGCCGCCAAACCAAAAAGAAAACCACTGAACAACCACCATCAACCCCAAGCCGGCCGCACCATCACCACCATCAAACCAACACCGGTTCCTCCAGTTGATCCCTACTCCAAAAATGAACTCCTCCATGGCTCATCATTATCCGTGCAATGTTGTTTACATTGTTTAAGTCAGGAAAGGATCATGAGTTCTCCAAGACTGTTTGGTGTGTTCGATGCAATGACGTTTAGTGGTTTTTCAAGTCGTCCTTGTTCCATTCTTGTTCGATAGTCTCGGCAGCTTCTTGTTAGGTGTGGCGGTTTTTGTGGCCTTCGCTATCTTTTTAATTGCCGTATTTCTTTAACATTCTTATATTTCTTCGCTAGGTCTGTACAAAAGTTGAAAGTGCTAAGTCTGCACAAAAGTTGAAAGTACTTACTGTTTGTAGCTGTATGTTGGGGCGAATTTGAAGCTGGCACCGTATCCTAATACTTAACTGAACAATAGATATATGGGGCACAACCGTCGTACGTGTAACGCATCTCGATGTAGTCATCGTCTTTTTTCTTCTACTCCTTTTGTTTCTTTTATGATGAAGATTTGTCCCAAAGACTACACCTTTGTGATCGGATATGAGTCGTCATTAAACACAACCACATGGCTCCAACGTAGCTTTATTAGCACATAAAGAGTACTGCCTATGTGCTAATCTTTCAGGTAATGTGGACGGCCACAACGGCATTGGGGGATATCCGAAGCTGAGCAAGCATGTGATGGATGCCTCAAGCGAAATTAGTACTTTTGTTCGTGGTACTACTATGCAACTGCCTATGTCGACACAACACGAGGCCTGCACCGACCATGCCGTACCCTCTCTTTTATGGGAGAGATGCCATTGCCGATGCCGCGTCGGTCTTTGACTGTAGGTGTGTAGTGTAGGGTACTAGGGTGACCAGTGGCAACGGGAAAAGATGTTCCAAATGTGATTTTGCCATGGCCTAGTCGATAATCGTTGTGTAAAGTGGATTCCCCTCATCAGCTAGCCGTGAGTGCACGTGGGTGGTGGCGGGCCCGGCCGTCGTCGGCGGCGTTGGAGCCCCGTCCATTCAGCGAGCTTATAAAACGGCTGCTGAGGATTCCCATTTGTGCAGATTGTGCGTGTCCATCTTAGACCAGAAGCTCCCATCCACCTGATCAACCAAGAAAGAAGAGCACTAGAGCCGTGTTTAATCAACCGTGAGCTCCCGTCCGCATCATCTCATCAAGGTCGACCGATGGCGTTTCTGGGAGGATCATTGGGCGTGACAAGGAGTATCAACAGCCGGAAGATGATGGAGGGGAAGAGCCACGGCAGGTCCGGGACGTGGCGGCAAGCGCCGGTGCCCGTGAGGCAGCTGTTCTGGAGGCTGAGGCGCGCTATGCTGAGGCCGAAGCGCCACGCCGTGAGCTTCGGGTACGACCTCAAGAGCTACTCCCGTAACTTTGATGACGGCCTCGTCCCTGCTCACCACCTGTAGCTGACACCCGCGGGGTCTTCTTCTTCTTCTTCTTCTTCTTCTCAATTTTACTTGCCGCCCGGCCGGACCATGGCTCGAGGTTGAAGAGTTTGAAGGGTCGTCACCTTGTGATTTGCTCCTCCTCTAGTTCAGCTACGAGTGTATATTAGACATTACTGTTCATACACAAGTTGTTTAGTGTTAAAGTCTGAAACTGCCAATGAAATGACAGCGTATCTATGTGCTTCTGTGTACTCTGCAAGCCGTGTCACTTGCCACGGTGGAATGTGGGATTTAAACTATTTGTGTTTATGTCGGGCAAGAATACACTCTCTCGCTACTGCTGTCATTTTTATTTCTGTTTATGTTAGCGAAGATGGTGGAAGCAAATATTTTTATCGACTATTGTTTTTCAGAACTTACAATTGTTACAGAATATGTTCACTCCTTAGCCAGGAGGTTGGAAGACAGGTCATCATAGATTATTTTTGTCTCATTCAAAGAAAATATTGATCCGATTTATAAGGCAAACTGGATAAAAAATCTGAACAAGTTAACCCTGTTTATGAGGGAAACCAGACCAAAAACTATACATGCAACGCTCGGACAAAGTACTCCTAACACAATGCCAGAACTTTGCAAGCAGCCTTACACACCGCACAGGCTTGCGTACCGAGTCCCATGACATAACTCAGGAGCGTCCACAGTCAACGAGGGCCACCGGACACGAAACTTGGCTGGGAGATCCTCCACGGCAATTCAAAATGATTAGCAAGTTGGGGAGCCATCTCGCGCCATCTATGAGCAAAGATTAAGCAAGACATCATCAAGAGCACGGAGCTCGTCGTAACACATCGGCAGACATGGGAGGGTCTTGAACCTGCACAACAACAGGGGCGAGACACATTCATGAGGGGGAAACAGATGGCTGCCCTGCGGCGCCAAAGGCACCGCCATCGAACCGAAAAGGAAACCACTGAACAACCGCCATCGACCCCGAGCTGGCCGCAGCACCACCACCATCAAACCAACACCTGTCCCTCCGGCTGACCCTACTCCAAAAATGATGCCCACAAGAGGAGAACAGCGCAAGGCGTTGCCATCGTTCGGTCGGAGAGAGCACGGATATGAGGTTTCCCTCGGATCAAGGGACGACAGGGGAGAGGAGCACATCACCATAGTAGCACCCTCAAGAAGGTAGCGACGCCCACCACTACCACCGTTGTCGCCTCCGACCATAGCCAGAGACAGACTTTCGCCTGATATTGTCTCCTACGCCTCTGAGCAGACCAGCCGGTAAGCCACGTCCACCGGTCCCCACCAAGGCCAGCCGCCACGTCTATTGTGCACATCCTAGTTCCCAGCGGAGAACCACCACCTTGCTGCTGAGCAGCAGTCACCTCTGCACCATGAACTCCAGACCGGAGCGGCGTTGTGCCTGGAGCCCTGTCTCAAGCAACATGGCCAGGAACGACCGCGCATAGCCAGTCCTGCTAGCATGCACCACATGGCAAGCCGCAGGACGAGCGGCAGACAATCCCTCACTGCTGCCCAGCTAGATCCGGGCCAGACTGACAGGCCCAAAGTCTCGCTTTCTAACGGTGGACACACACGGGACTCGGATCTTGAGTCGTCGGAGAAGAATCAGCAGCAGGAAATCAACCAGAGAAAGGATGCACACCAGGTACTCTATGGTTTCCCCCCAGCACTAACTTTGTGCTGAGTTCGTTTTTGTTATTTTTTGGTTTATGACTGAAGTGAGGAGAAGCTACACACTGCTCTCTCCTTTACAGCCTCACGCTCACTGCGTGTGTTCAGGTCGTGCAGTACAGCACGACACTATCAGCTTGCCCATGCCTGCTATACGTGTGCAGAGCATGTCAACAGTGCCCAGGACATGAGCTACACCTATGCTACATGCCCTGCTTTATTTGTTACAGTTTTACACAAGTGAAAACCCCAAGCTAAATTACAGAGGACAAGAATAACTCGATGTCACAGACGCCCACGCCCATCAACATTTCTAGCAAAGCCCGGCACCATAGCGTGCGGTACCACGCGCCCACTGCACCACCACGACCGGCAGAGACACCGCCCACCAGAGGAGCCCGTGTGAACCCACCAGCATCGACCAAAGGCATCGAGCAGCCATAGGGCACTTCAATGCCGACCTCCATATCCAGTGAAGACCCCCATGGATTCAGGACACAGCTTGCCCAAGCTCTTGCAGCAGCGCACCACCAAGCAGCAACACCGCCGCAGCTGCAGTCCCCCGTTCAGCTGACGGAGCCGTTGCCGCACCCTATTCCGTTGTCACCGCCCACGTGCGGACCAACAGGATCACTGAAGCGACGACCCATGCCCGCAACCACCGCGCCATCGACCACCACCGCAGAGCTTGGCGACGCACACCGGGGAAGCGTCGTGTCATCGGCAATCACCCGAGCTCCTGCTCGAGGGGTGGTGCCGTGTTGAGAGCCGCCGGCCCCCGTCACCAGATCTGAGCGGGTTTTTCCCGGGGGATGCAGTAGGCGGCGGTGCGGGAGGAGAAGCCGGGAGGGAGGAGATTGTACCGGGAGGATTCAGCGCTGCCTGAGTCGCCTTGGGGGCGGTACAGACCCCCTTCAAAGTTCAAAACAATAATATTTATCCAAGTTATCACAGATCACGTATGACTTGGATATATGCACCACCATCCCATGCATACTACCAACAACGCCCGTCCTTCATGTGATGTGTTGATTACCCAATTGGATTATGCTGGTGGGAAGCTTCCTATAGATATATCGGTTCAAACACTATTGCTTTGTCTTTAACTATCCGCTTTTCACACGAGGTTAGAAAGACGTCGGAAAGTTGGTCTAAGTAGATAGATACAAAGGGCAATCGTGTGCACTCCTTGTGCTATATCCCATATGCCCTGTTACTACCATCACTAGGCTCACAGGTAGAACTAAGGCAAAATCAAAAGCTTGAACGTTTGTTCCCCGCAACCAGAACAACATTAATTTGTCAGTTCATCTTCATTATTGGTGCAATGTTGTTTACATTGTTTATGTCAGGATAGGATCATGAGTTCTCCGAGACTGTTTGGTGTGTTCGGTGCAATAGTGTTCAGTGGTTTTTCAAGTTGGCGTTGTTCCATTCTTGTTCGGTAGTCTCGGAGGCTTCTTGTTAGGTCTGGCTGTTTTGTGGCCTTTGCTATCTTTTCTATTGTCGTTTTTCTTTGACCTGCTTATATACGAGGATTTCTTCGCTAGGCTTGTACAAAGGTTGAAGGTGGTAAGTCCGTTCAAAAGTTGAAACTACTTACCGTTGGTAGCGCTGTGGCGTGGCGTGTGTCGGTGCAATCATGAACTTGAAACCGACACCGTATCCTGAAACTTAACTGAACAACAGATATATGCAGCACGACCGTCGTGCGTGTACAGCGCCACGATGTAGTCATCGTCTTTCTTCTTCTACTCCTTTTGTTTCTTTTCCGGTGATGATTTGTCCTAAAGAACTATATCTTCGTTACCGGATATGAGTTGTCACTAAACACGACCACATGCATGGTTCCAACGTAGTTTTATTAGCACATAAGAGCATTGCCTACGTGCCAATCTGGCCAAAGACTGGGGCACGCACGCGTAGCCAGAAAAGATATCTATGAAGTAGTACCTCACAAGAACAATGAAGTGCTACGTTTTCAATGGGTGGCGAGAAAGTCTCTATGCATGCAGCCATCTGTTCTTGTCTACTTTTATCAGACGAAAAACTACTATACATGGGCCCCTATCAGAGTGTATTGCAATGTATTCCTGCAACAAAATATTTGGTACCTTTATACTACAGGTCAGCATAGAAATCTTGATGCGGAAACGAAGGGCAACAGATGTGCCGGTAGATACCGGTGCGGTTAGAATTTTGCTTTCTATGTCGATTGCTATAGGCATGTACAGAAGCTGAAAATGCTAGGTCTGTACAAAAGCCTGCTACCTCAGCTTAACTGAACGATGGATAATGGATAAATGGGCCATGACCGTCGTGTGAGTAAAGCGTCACGATATAGCCATCATCTTTCTTCTTCTGCTCCTTTTGTTTCTTTTCTGATGAAGATTTGTCCCAAAGAACTATATCTTCATGATCGGATATACAAGGAGGCGTCACTAAGCAAGAGCACATGGTTCCAACATAGCTTTATTAACACATAAAGAGTATTTGCCTACGTGCCAATCTTTCTAGTAATGTGGACGGCCAAATTAAAGTCGGGCAATATCCGAACCTGAGCACCAGCAAGCGATCGAGTGCTTCTTCTCTTGGGACCATTTGATATAGCACTGGTGGCAAGCACCAACACTTGTGGATGGATGCCTCAAGCGAAATTACTTTTGATTATGCAACTGCCTGTGTCGACACGGCACCAGGCCTCCACCAACCCCTTGCTATTTGGATGTTACCCTCCCTTTGGGCCACGCAGATTCCGTGTTGGACTTTGACTGTAGGGTGTGTAGTTTAGGGTGGCAACGGCAAAAGTTGCCCGGAATGTGATTTTTCCATGGGCTAATCCTTGTGTAAAGTGGATTTTTCTCGTCAGCTAGCTGTGAGTGCGCGTGGGTGGTGACAGGCCCGGACGTCGTTGATGTCGGCGTCGGAGCCTCGTCCATTCGGCGAGCTTATAAAACGGCTGCTGAGGAGCCCCATTTGTGCCTCAGATCAGGAGCAACCTAATCAAGAAAGAAGAGCAGTAGAGCCGTGTTTAATCACTCATCAAGGACCGATGGCCTTTCTGGAAGGATCATTGCGCGTGACGAGAAGCATTGGCGGCCGGAAGATGACGGAAGGGATGAGCCACGGCTGGGCGGAGTCGCGGCGGCAGGCGCCAGCTCCCGTGAGGCAGCTCTACTGGAGGGTGAAGCGTGCCGTGCTGCGGCCGAAGCGCCGTGCCGTGAGTTTTGGGTACGATCTCAAGAGCTACTCCCAGAACTTCGACGATGGCCTCGTCCCTACCCACCGCCTCTAGCTAGCCACACCCGCAGGGTCTTCTTCTTCTTCTTCTTCTTCTTCTTCTTCTTCTTCTTCTTCTTCTTCTTCTCAATTTTACTTGCCGCCCGGCCAGACCATGGCTCGAGGCTGAAGAGTTTGAAGCGTCCTCACCTTGTGATTTGCTCCTCCTCTAGTTCAGCTACGAGTGTGTATTAGACAGCACTGTTCATACAGAAGTTGCTTACTGTTGAAAGTCCGAAACTGCGAATGAAATGACAGTGTATCTATGTACAGTCTGCAAGCCGTGTCACTTGCTACACTGGAATGGGATTTAAACTATTTCTGTTTATGTGCGCTATTTGTCATTGTATTTCTGTTTATGCTAGCGAAGATGGTGGGAGCACATATTTTTTTTATCAACTACTATTGTTTTTCGGATCTTACCGTTGTTAGAGCATCTACAACCGGACCCCATACCCACCCCAAGCGCCCGGACGGGCTGCCTGGTCAGAAAAAACACACCCAACCGAGGTTCCCGTACCCGGCCCAAATGTCCGGACTAACCGGCAACCCCATAAACCCCATATCTGGTCCATATATAGGGCGGATATGGGGAGACTCAGACACGCCCGGAACGCCCGCCACGTTGAACTGACCGATAGGGCCCCCGCGATCACACACACAGACCGGCGGTCCGATGGGCGCCTCCACTGGTAGAAAAAGGGCCTATAGTCCCGGTTCATAAGGGCCTTTAGTCCCGGTTCCTGAACCGGGACTAAAGTGTCGGTACTAATGCCCTGTACCTTTAGTCCCGGTTCAATCCAGAACCGGGACTGATGGGCCTCCACGTGGGCAGTGTGCAGAGCCCAGGCAAGAGATCCTTTGGTCCCGGTTGGTGGCACCAACCGGGACCAATAGGCATCCACGCGTCAGCATTTCTGTGGCTGGGGTTTTTGTTTTTTTTTTGGAAGGGGGGGGGGTTTGGGGGTTTTGGGGGGTTAATTTAGGTGTTTCATATATTGTGTTATCTAGCTATAATTAATAGAGAGAAGTGTCCTCTCTTACGTCCGTGCTTGGTCGACGCTACGTACTATACATACGTATAGAGAGGACTAGACACGCTAGTTAGCTAGTAAGCAAACGAAGGAAACAGAAGATCGTCATGAACATATATGCATACAGAGAGAAGTGATATCGACCACCTCTCCTTCTCCGAGAGATTGGTCGAACAACAAATTCTCGTATATCTATCCGACACTACCGGCTACATATATACAATAATTATCTCTTACAAATATAATCATACGGACTCATGGTCCACATAGTATTCTCCGTCTTCAGTGATCACTTGGTCAAGAAAGAATGCCGTCAATTCCTCTTGAATTGCTCGCATGCGAGCTGGTGCTAGAAGTTCATCCCGCTTCCGAAGCATCTAATTTGAAGAAGGGGGTCAATACATATATATATGAATGAATGAAACTCAATACAAATGATGGTAATAAAATAAAATTGTGAATGTTGTTATTTACGTACTTCATATTGTTCGTCAGAGTACCCGCCCCGCTCATAGGTCGTGTGGCGGATGGACTCGCAGACGTAGTATCCACAGAAATCATTCCCTTTTTCCTGCCACAACCACTTTACAAGAAATAGAGGTCAATCAAACTGATAAGCAAGAATGCTAAATGGTATTGATGAAACTAGTGCCTGAATCACTAGGAGATGCGCGGAACATGCTACTATAGTACTTACTTTCGGGTGTCTAAATTCCAGCTCCTTCGGCAGTCTCGAAACTTTTCTGGTGAATTTTCTCCAAACCCTGCCGGACAGAGAAAACAATTACTTGATATCAGGAAATGAACAAAGTTGCTGATATGGTGGATAATGATCGATTTAACTTAATTCTTGAGGATTTCAGTCATGTCCGCATACTCCTGGGGATCTTTTCGTTTAGAGTCCAAGACGGTTACTACTCCCTGCTCAAGCCTAATCTCTAGGAGAATATAGTGGAAACTGCACACGCATGCATAACTCATCAATTACATTACTATAACCTAGACTAATATATAAGGGAAACCGAATATGCACAAGACAGTAACATTCACTTGAAGTTGTAAGGAAAGAGTATTATATCTTTGTTTTCATTTTTTTTGAATGATCGTAGCAAGTTGGCCTCGGTATCTCCGGAACGATGTTGAACCTCAGTTGCATCTATGAGATATGTGTTAACGAACCCAATATCACCGATTTGTCTTTTCTTCAATTCGGCGATCTTCATTCTGCATAATATAGTGAGGATAATTATAAATACATGCAATGAAAGAGATGAGCTATATAGAGAGACTTAATGACAGAAGTAGTAGTACTTACAGACAGTAGCAGGTGATCGTTGTTTTATCGAGGGCCAATTGATTGAAAAACTGATAGAACTCCTCAAATGGAATAGGCAACAGTTCAATTCCAACGAGGTCATGCTCCGGTTTAACTCTCGCATACAAAGTACTCCTCCCCCCAGACTCTCTACAGATTTTCAAGTACCAATCATGTAATCTTCGCATCATCGTTGTTAAAGATTTTTCATCTTTGACGAGAGGCTTCCCGTACTCGTATCTGTGTATCTGCACCTCCATGGTATCATAATGTACATCGTCGGGCAGGTAATCGTCAACATTGCCATAACCGGGTACCATCCTCGGATCGACGATGTCGCTAGGCACCTTGAGGGGGGGGCACGATTGCTTCGCTTGTTCGCGGAGCTGGGCAATTTGTTTCCCAGCTGCTCGTCGTTCTTTCAGCCTTTGATCACTGACTGTACTTCCCGACCGCTCCGCTTCGGCCCATGTCTTTGCAATAATGCGCTCATAGTTGCCTTTCGGCGGAGACTTGGGTGGTTTTGCCAGGGCAGCCAGAGTGCGCTTCACTTTCACCGGATCTACCTTCTCCTCCGGAGGTGGATGTCTCTTTTCTCTCAACCCTTGAAACCAGTCATCCACTTCGGTTCGCGTGATCTCGGCGTTCTCCTCCGGGGTCCTCTCATATGGTAACTTCTCTGGAGTCTTCAGAGAAGGACCGAATCTGTATGTCCTCCCGCCTCTGGTTGTACTGCTAGACGCCGACCGAGCAGACGGAGCGGTTGTCTTCTTTACTTGCTTACGAGGCGGAGGAGAAGGACTACGATGCGCTGGAGCAGCTGGAGCGGCGGCAGGTCTCTTCCGCCCTTGCTAACGAGGCGGAGAAGGAGGAGGCTGGCTGCTCGGGCGCATCGGCGCAGGCGGAGAAGGAGGCGGAGTGCCGCCATGCGCCGGAGAAGGAGCCGGCCGAGGGCCCTGATCGTCACTCGCCGGAGGAGGAGGCGGTGGAGGAGACGGAGTGCCCTGACTCGCCGGAGGAGGAGGAGGCGGAGGCGTCCAGTTCGGGAGGTTGATGAGATCCTTCCGCCATAGGCATGGAGTCTTCAGAGCAGACCCCAGCCGAGTCTCCCCTTCACCGGTAGGGTGGTCAAGCTGGAGGTCCTCAAATCCCTCTGTTATTTCATCCACCATCACCCTAGCATATCCTTCTGGAATCGGCCGGCAGTGAAAAGTTGCGTCGGGTTCAGTAGGATAAACAGAGCCAACAGCCGCCTTGACCTTCAAATTGATCCATTCCGTCATAAGGTGGCAATTTTGAGACTCCGTGATAGAATCCACGGGATAGCTGGCAGGAGCCATCAAGGCATGCTCCGGCTGAAGCAGCTCGGTGGAAGCCACGCTGCTTCTGCGCTGAGATGGCGGGGTAGCTTCGGGGGAGGCTTCGGCAGTACATTTGCTGTGATTTGCTTCTCGTTCCTCTATCGCGTCTACCCTTGCTTGCAGCGCCTGCATTTGGGTCTGCTGCACTTTTTTCCTCCTCTCATGGGATTTGTAACCGCCTGCGTCCGGAAACCCAACCTTCCATAGAATGGATCCTGGCGTGCCTCGTGTCCGTCCAGGGTGCTCAGGATTCCCGAGGGCCATTGTGAGCTCGTCGTTCTCTCTGTCTGGAAAGAACTTCCCTTGCTGCGCTGCTTCGATATACTGCTTAAGGTTACTGACTGGTATGTCCATTTGATCGTTCGTCCAAATGCACTTCCCTGTTACAGGGTCCAAGGTTCCGCCAGCCCCGAAGAACCAAGTCCGGCAACGGTCTGGCCAGCTAATTGTCTCTGCTTCGATCCCTTTATCAACCAGATCATTCTCAGTCTTGGCCCACTTAGGCCGGGCTACGAGGTAGCCACCTGACCCCATGCGATAGTGAAGCATCTTCTTCGCAGCATTTTGCTTGTTTGTCGCCGACATCTTCTTACTCTTTTCCGATGTCTTGTGGGCCACAAATGCAGGCCAGTGATCTCTGATCTTCTCATATCTGCCCTTGAATTCTGGTGTCTCATTATTTTCGACAAACTTATTCAGCTCTTTCTTCCACCTCCTGAATAGTTCTGCCATCCTCTTAAGAGCAAAAGACTTGATTAATCGCTCTTTAACTGGGTTCTCTGGATTATCCTCTGGCGGTAGGGTGAAATTTGACTTCAGCTCAGTCCAAAGATCATTTTTCTGCATATCATTGACATAAGACACCTCAGGGTCTTCTGTAGCCGGCTTAAACCATTGCTGGATGCTTATCGGGATCTTGTCCCTAACCAGAACCCCGCACTGAGCAACAAATGCGCTCTTTGTCCGGAGGGGTTCAATCGGTTGGCCGTCGGGCGCGATTGCTATGATCTCAAACTTTTCATCCGAGCTCAACTTTTTCTTCGGGCCTCGTCTCTTTACCGAAGTTGTGCTCGATCCGGAGGGCTAGAAAAAAGAACAAAGACTTATTTAATATGTGTACATACCAAAACAATGAATGCATCAATCAGCTAGTTAGCACAGGCTTAACTAATATATATACCTGGCTGGACTCGGTTCGGTCACCGGAGCCGTCATCACGGTCTCCTTCTTGCACCGGCATTGGGTCACCGGAGCCGTCCTCATGTTCTTCTTCTTGCACTGGCATTAGGTCACCGTAGCCAGCTTGTTCACCCTCTCCTTCCAGACCATCGGTGTCGTTGAGAAACAACGAGACAACATCACTTCCTTCTGCGATTATGTCCCTCAACAACGCTTCTTTTGCTTCGTCTAGGGTGGTGTCCATAGTTTCTACAAATATTTACAACATGGCAATTATTATTCAAACATGACAGATGGATATATTAGTGCCAAACGTAGAACTAGCTACCTAATCATAGTAAGGAATCATATATATTAATTAGTGGCCTCGACCCCCCCCCCCCACGTGTTGAAGCTATCGGGAGGGGGTATATATCGACAACGACGACACTACATCTATATGTACCTCGACGACCCTCGTTCCCGATAAAAAAAGAGGAAGAAGAAGAAAAAAAGAGGAGAAGAACTCCTCTATTCTTTCTTCTCCTCTTTTTTTCCTTCTTCCTCTTCTTTTTTTATCCTGTTCTTCCTCTCATGTTAGAGAGGATCGTCGAGGGGTCGGAAGGTTGCCTAGTGTCAAAGGATTCAACAAAACCATGTCTTCATCATTAGGCGAAAGTAACATGTGCATGATGGTACGAAGCTCTCCAAAGTTATTTTGGAACGGAGTCCCAGATAAGATAATTCGCTTTTTGGTACAAAGTTCAGCAATACGTTCCAAATATCGTTATTTGGAAGGCCTTTGCTGAAATTCATACAAAAAGGCAAATTATCCTATCCGGGACACCATTCCAAAATAACTTTGGAGGACTTCGTCATGCCCTGGTTACTTCCGGCTAATGATGAAGCCATGGATTTCTTCAATACTTTGACACTAGGAAACCTCTCTCGACCCCTCGGCGATCCTCGACCCCTCGAACCCTCGACGACCCTGGAACCCTCGACCCCTAGACGACCCTGGAACCCTCGACCCTCGATCCCTAGACCCTATAGAACCCTCGAACCCTCGACCCTTGACACCTTAATGACCCTCGACCCTCTACCCTAGTTCCCGACCCTCGACCCCTCGGCGATCCTCGACACCCTCGTTCCCGATAAAAATTAAGAAGAAGAAGAAGAAGAAGAAGAAGAAGAAGAAGAAGAAGAAGAAGAAAGAGGAGAAGAAGAAAGGAATAGCTAGAGGAGAAGATCGAAGAAAAAAAGAAGAAAAAAAAGAGGAGAAGAAGAAAGGAATAGTGGAGAAGAAGAGAAAATAGAATATTCTATTTTCTCTTCCTCTCCACTATTCCTTTCTTCTTCTCCTCTTCTTTTTCTTCTTTTTTCTTCTTCTTAATTATTTATTTCTCCTCTTCTTTTCCTCTCCTCTTCTTCTTTCTTTCCTCTTCTTATTTTCTTCTTTCCTATCCTTCTTTTTCTAAAATTGTAACTTTTGCATATATAAAACTTTTCTAAAATTGTAACTTTTGCATATAGAAAGGAATAGAGGAGAAGATCGAAGAAAAAAAAGAAGAAAAAAAGAGGTTTTTTTCTATTTTTTCTTCTTCTCCTCTTCCTTTTCTTCCTCTCCTCTTCTTCTCCTTTTTCCTCTTCTTATTTTCCTTTTCCTCTCCTAAATATATAAAACTTTTCTAAAAATGAAACTAACCTAAAATGTACTAAATCAGAGAACATATATAGATAATCCTTTTCTAAATATATAAATCTAACTTTTTTGCATATATGAACATATATACACAGAGAACATACAAACATATATACATTTTTATAAAAAAGCAAAATACAAATCATCATATGTATGAAAAAAAATCTGAAAAGAAGCAGCATACACAATACATGTACTCACATATATACATATATATATATATATATATATATATATATATATATATAATCTGAAAAAAACAAGCATATAATATATGAAAAAAAGGAACAGGGGAGGGGCGGCGTCAGACGGACCAAGGGAGGGGCAGGGGTGCAGGTTCGGCGGCAAGGACGGCGACGGGGCAGGGGGCGCGCGTTCGGCGGCGAGGAATGGGGCGGGGCAGGGCGACGGCGATGACGGGGGCGCGCGGGCCGGGGCGCGCGACGCGCGTCGGGGCAGGGCGGCGATCGGCGACGGCGTCGGGCGAGGGCACGGGTGACGGCGAGCGGGCGGCGACGGCGACCTCGGGCGGCTAGGGGAGGCGACGGCGACGTCGGGGCAGGGGTCGGTGTCAAGGAGCAGCGCAGCAGCCTGGCGGCGTTGGAGAGAAGAATGGCGGGTGGGGGAATTTCTTAAGTGTTTGCTTATATAGAAAAGGCTTTGGTCCCGGTTCGTGGCACCAACCGGGACCAATGCCCCCCTTTAGTCCCGGTTGGTGCCACCAACCGGGACCAAAGGCCGCCGCTTCCCGCCCTTTGGGCTGCTGAAAATTGGCCTTTGGTCCCGGTTGGTGGCACCAACCGGGACTAAAGGGGGGCATTGGTCCCGGTTGGTGCCACGAATCGGGACCAATGCCCCCTTTAGTCCCGGTTGGTGCCACCAACCGGGACCAATGGCCTTGTGCTGCCCCGCGCCCAAAAGTTTAGTCCCACCTCGCTAGTTGAGAAGGCTCGGGAGTGGTTTATAAGCGCTGCTGCGCCCACCCTCCCGAGCTCCTCTCAACTGCAGGCTTTTGGGCCTAATCTGTCACTGCAATGCCTGTGGGCCTACTAGGCCTGCTGCGGGCCTGAATCCTGGCCCATGGTAGGGTTTCTAGTCGTATTTAGGCCGTGGTGGCCCAGTAGGTGGCATTTTTTTGTTTTTTGTTGCTTTATTTATTTTTCTTTTGTTTTTTGCTTTATTTTTTAATTCTTTATGCTTTTAGTTTTAGAAAATTATAAACTTTTTGTTAATGCCATTAGTTTTCAAATTTGAAAACACTTTTTTGGTTTTTTTGTTTTCTTTGTTGCTTTATTTATTTTATTTTGTGATTAACTTTACTATAAAATTAGTTTTTTCCTGTTTTTTTGATTTGTTTTTTGCATTATTTATTTTCTTTTCTTTTTTGCTTTAATTTTTAATTCTGTTTGCTTTTAGGTTAGCAAAATTATAAACTTTCTGTTAGTGCCATTAGTTTTAAAAAAATTATAAACTTTCTGTTAGTGCCATTAGTTTTCAAATTTGAAAACACTTTTTTAGTTTTTTTTTGTTTTCTTTGTTGCTTTATTTATTTTATTTTGTGATTAACTTTACTATAAAAATAGTTTTTTTTCTGTTTTTTTGATTTGTTTTTTGCATTATTTATTTTCTTTTGTTTTTTGCTTTAATTTTTAATTCTGTTTGCTTTTAGGTTAGCAAAATTATAAACTTTCTGTTAGTGCCATTAGTTTTAAAAAAATTATAAACTTTCTGTTAGTGCCATTAGTTTAAAAAAATTATAAACTTTCTGTTAGTGCCATTAGTTTTCAAATTTGAAAACACTTTTTTAGTTTTTTAGTTTTCTTTGTTGCTTTATTTATTTTATTTTGTGATTAACTTTACTATAAAAATAGTTTTTTCCTGTTTTTTTGATTTGTTTTTTGCATTATTTATTTTCTTTTGTTTTTTGCTTTAATTTTTAATTCTGTTTGCTTTTTGGTTAGCAAAATTATAAACTTTCTGTTAGTGCCATTAGTTTTAGAAAAATTATAAACTTTCTGTTAGTGCCATTAGTTTTCAAATTTGAATAGTTAAAATTTGAATTCTTTGAAAATTGTTTGAATCACAAGTTTGTGATTAACTTACTAAAAAATGAGAATAGATGCGCTTATAGAGAAAACTTGATGCACTTCGTGTACAAAATGGACAATCACTTTCAAATGAACTCTGAAAAAGTTGAAAGTTGGGATGGTATCATAATTTCACCCACATAGCATGTGCATGTACAAAACGGACAATGGTAGCATGTTCGTGTGTTACAAAGTTGGCATGGTATCATCATAATAGTTGCGGGAGAAAGTCTTCACTTTTTCTTCGCTTGTGTCATTTGCTTATTGCGCCGTAACCATGGATAATCTTCATTGTTTATTAGGATGCTTGGGTCAGCCTTGACATAGAAGGGAGGAATTTCATGAAACTTTTCATAATCTTCACACATGTCTGTCTTGCCGTCCACTCCCAGGATGTCCCTTTTTCCTGAAAGAACTATGTGGCGTTTTGGCTCATCGTATGATGTATTCGCTTCCTTATCTTTTCTTTTTCTCGGTTTGGTAGACATGTCCTTCACATAGATAACCTGTGCCACATCATTGCCTAGGACGAACGGTTCGTCAGTGTACCCAAGATTTTTCAGATCCACTGTTGTCATTCCGTACTGTGGGTCTACCTGTACCCCGCCGCCTAACAGATTGACCCATTTGCACTTAAACAAAGGGACCTTAAAATCAGGTCCGTAGTCAAGTTCCCATATGTCCACTATGTAACCATAATATGTATCCTTTCCGCTCTCGGTTGCTGCATCAAAGCGGACACCACTGTTTTGGTTGGTGCTCTTTTGATCTTGGGCGGTCATGTAAAATGTATTCCCATTTATCTCGTATCCTTTGTAAGTCAATATAGTCAAAGATGGTCCCCTGGACAACAAGTACAACTCATCACAAACAGTGCTGTCACCTCTGAGACGTGTTTCCAACCAACTGCTGAAAGTCCTGATGTGTTCACATGTAATCCAGTCGTCGCACTGCTCCGGGTGTTTGGAGCGCAGACTGTTCTTGTGTTCATCGACATACGGGGTCACCAAGGTAGAGTTCTGTAGAACTGTGTAGTGTGCTTGAGACCAAGAATATTCGTCCCTGCATATTATTGAGTCTCTTCCAAGAGTGCCTTTTCCAGTCAGTCTCTCCTCATACCGCGATTTAGGGAGACCTATCTTGTTAAGGCCAGGAATGAAGTCAACACAAAACCCGATAACATCCTCTGTTTGATGGCCCATGGAGATGCTTCCTTCTGGCCTAGTGCGATTACGGACATATTTCTTTAGGACTCCCATGAACCTCTCAAAGGGGAACATATTGTGTAGAAATACGGGCCCCAGGATGACAATCTCGTCGACTAGATGAACTAGGATGTGCGTCATGATATTGAAGAAGGATGGTGGGAACACCAGCTCGAAATTGATAAGACATTGCGCCACATCACTCCTTAGCCTTGGTACGATTTTTGGATCGATCACCTTCTGAGAGATTGCATTGAGGAATGCACATAGCTTCACAATGGCTAATCGGACGTTTTCCGGTAGAAGCCCCCTCAATGCAACCGGAAGCAGTTGCGTCATAATCACGTGGCAGTCATGAGACTTTAGGTTCTGAAACTTTTTCTCTGGCATATTTATTATTCCCTTTATATTCGACGAGAAGCCAGTCGTGACCTTCATACTGAGCAGGCATTCAAAGAAGATTTCTTTCTCTTCTTTCGTAAGAGCGTAGCTGGCAGGACCTTTATACTGCTTCAGAGGCATGCCGTCTTTTTCGTGCAGACGTTGCAGGTCCTCCCGTGCCTCAGGTGTATCTTTTGTCTTCCCATACACGCCCAAGAAGCCTAGCAGGTTCACACAAAGGTTCTTCGTCACGTGCATCACGTCGATTGAGGAGCGGACCTCTAGGTCTTTCCAGTAGGGTAGGTCCCAAAATATAGATTTCTTCTTCCACATGGGTGCGTGTCCCTCAGCGTCATTCGGAACAGCTAGTCAACCGGGACCCTTTCCATAGATTACGTAGTGTAAATCATTGGCCATAGCAAGAACGTGATCACCGGTGCGCATGGCGGGCTTCTTCCGGTGATCTGCCTCGCCTTTGAAATGCTTGCCTTTCTTTCGACATTGATGGTTGGTCAGAAGAAATCGACGATGGCCCAGGTACACATTCTTCCTGCATTTGTCCAGGTATATACTTTCAGTGTCATCTAAACAGTGCGTGCATGCGTGGTATCCTTTGTTTGTCTGTCCTGAAAGGTTACTGAGAGCGGGCCAATCGTTGATGGTCACGAACAGCAACGCCTTAAGGTTAAATTCCTCCTGTCTGTGCTCATCCCACGTACGTACACCGTTTTCATTCCACAGCTGTAAAAGTTCTTCAACTAATGGCCTTATGTACACATCAATTTCGTTGCCGGATTGCTTAGGGCCTTGGATGAGAACTGGCATCATAATGAACTCCCGCTTCATGCACATCCAAGGAGGAAGGTTATACATACATAGAGTCACGGGCCAGGTGCTGTGATTGTTGCTCTGCTCCCCGAAAGGATTAATGCCATCCGCGCTTAAAGCACACCATACATTCCTTGGGTCCTTTGCAAACTCATCCCAGTACTTTCTCTCGATTTTTCTCCACTGCGACCCGTCAGCGGGTGCTCTCAACTTCCCATCTTTCTTTCGGTTCTCATCGTGCCATCGCATCAACTTGGCATGCTCTTCGTTTTTGAACAGACGTTTCAACCGTGGTATTATAGGAGCATACCACATCACCTTCGCAGGAACCCTCTTCCTGGGGGGCTCACCGTCAACATCACCAGGGTCATCTCATCTGATCTTATACCGCAATGCACCGCATACCGGTCATGCGTTCAGATCCTTGTATGCACCGCGGTAGAGGATGCAGTCATTAGGGCATGCATGTACCTTCTCCACCTCCAATCCTAGAGGGCATACGACCTTCTTTGCTGCGTATGTACTGTCGGGCAATTCGTTATCCTTTGGAAGCTTCTTCTTCAATATTTTCAGTAGCTTCTCAAATCCTTTGTCAGCCACAGCATTCTCTGCCTTCCACTGCAGCAATTCCAGTACGGTACCGAGCTTTGTGTTGCCATCTTCGCAATTGGGGTATAACCCTTTTTTGTGATCCTCTAACATGCGATCGAACTTCAGCTTCTCCTTTTAACTAATGCATTGCGTCCTTGCATCGACAATGACCCGGCGGAGATCATCATCATCGGGCACATCGTCTGGTTCCTCTTGATCTTCAGCAGCTTCACCCGTTGAAGCATCATTGGGCACATCGTCTGGTTCCTCTTGATCTTCACCAGCTCCCCCCGTTGCAGCATCACCGTATTTAGGGGGCACATAGTTGTCATCGTAGTCTTCTTCGTCGTCGTCTTCCATCATAACCCCTATTTCTCCGTGCCTCGTCCAAACATTATAGTGTGGCATGAAACCCTTGTAAAGCAGGTGGGAGTGAAGGATTTTCCGGTTAGAGTAAGACCTCGTATTCCCACATTCAGTGCATGGACAACACATAAAACCATTCTGCTTGTTTGCCTCAGCCGCATCGAGAAACTCATGCACGCCCTTAATGTACTCGCGGGTGTGTCTGTCACCATACATCCATTGCCGGTTCATTTGCGTGCATTATATATAATTAAGTGTCCAAATTAATAGAAGTTCATCATCACATTAAAACCAAAGTGCATACATAGTTCTCATCTAACAACATATAGCTCTCCAGAGCATCTAATTAATTAAACCATACATTGAAACTATGTAAAACATTTCAATGCGAAAACAAATGCGATCATAATCGCAACCAAGGTAACAATTGATCCAACAGCATAATGATACCAAGCCTCGGTATGAATGGCATATTTTCTAATCTTTCTAATCTTCAAGCACATTGCATCCATCTTGATCTTGTGATCATCGACGACATCCGCAACATGCAACTCCAATATCATCTTCTCCTCCTCAATTTTTTTTATTTTTTCCTTCAACAAATTGTTTTCTTCTTCAACTAAATTTAACCTCTCGACAATAGGGTCGGTTGGCATTTCCGATTCACATACATCCTAGATAAATAAAATCTATGTCACATTCGTCGGCATAATTTTCATAAACAATAAATGAACCAATAGTTATAAAGATAATATACATACCACATCTGAATCATAGACAGGACGAGGGCCGACAGGGGCGGATACCAAAACCATCGCACTATATAAGATGCAATAATAAATGTAAGAAAATGATACAAGTATCTATCTAAACATACAAGTAAGAATATTTTTCCTTTTAGAAAGAAGATAAGAACAAGAGGCTCACCACGGTGGTGTCGGTGATGAGATCGGCGCGGGTGATCGACGGTGGTGAAGACGGGGACGGGGCGTGACGGACCGCTAAATCTAGACAAATCTCGAGGAAAATGGAGTTTGGAGGTCGAGATTCAAGAGGAGAAAGCTTAAGTAGTGTGGCTCGGGCATTCCATCGAACACCTCATGTGCATAGGAGGTGAGCTAGAGCACCACAAAGCCCTCTCCCCCTCGGCCAGAAAAAACAGAGCAGTGTGCTCTGCTCTTGCGCGAGGGGGTATATATAGGCACCTCATTGGTCCCGGTTGGTGACATGAGCCGGGACTAAAGGGGAGCCTTTGGTCCCGGTTCAAGTCACCAACCGGGACCAATGGTGGTGGGCCAGGAGCGAGGCCCATAGGTCCCGGTTCATCCCACCAACCGGGACCAAAAGGTCCAGATGAACCGGGACCAATGGCCCACGTTGCCCGGCCGGCCCCCTGGGCTCACGAACCGGGACCAATGCCCACATTGGTCCCGGTTCTACACTGAACCGGGACTAATGGGCTGACCCGGCCTGGACCAAAGCCCTGTTTTCTACTAGTGCTCCATCAGTTCTTAGTGCAGATGTATTCATGGCGTCGCGTGTCGCCACTCCGACGTGCTGCCCGAGGGAGCAAGCCTGTCTATTTAAGCCGAACGGCGGCAACAGAACCCAAGCCCGTCCGCCAGCTTCCCTCTTCTTCCCACCGCCTCGTAATTAACCATGGCCCAGCAGAGGATCACCACCTATCTATGCAATGTTGATGCCTGAATGCCTGTTGCAGATCGAGAAGGAGATCAAGGCCAAGCGCGCCACTCGTGTCGCTGCCGGGCTGCCTTCGGATTCGCCTGAGCCGGTGGAGCAACAGGAGGAGGAGGAGGCGGAGCAGGACCCCCCAGCCCGTGGAGGAGGAGGAGGATCCGAAAGCAAATGACGTGGCAGAGCTGGAGGAGGTGTAGCTGGCTGCGAGCTTCGGCATGGAGGACACCCTGGCGGAGTTCAAGGTCGCCCAGGAGGCGAAGATGGCGAACAGACCGCCATCCTCGAATCCATCCAACATGAGACATATGTGGAGTCCAACAGACGCTTCATCCAGCAGCAGAGGGCGGAGATCGATGAGCTCTTCACCTCTAGTTTGGACGACAAGCTACCACACGTGCACATCTACTCGGAGCTAGGGACAGAGATAGTGGACATCTCTAATGATGAGTAGTCCACATATGCACGTAGTATGTAGGTTCTTTTATCTGCATGGTTAGTATGGATTTGAGATTTCATGTTTGAGGTACATAGTTGCGGTGGGCGATTTTTGTGTGATGTCCGGAAACTATCCGCGGACACGCTCAGACGCGTCCGCGGACGTTTCGGAGCCGGATTTTGATACTTCTAGTTGTAGATGCTCTTACAGAATATGTTCACTCATACTATTTCACTCCTTAGCCAGGAAGTTGGAACCTAGAAGATAGGTCATCATAGATTATCTTCTGAATGGTCATCGGGGGAGACCCCACTTAAATTTAATCTCATTCAAAGAAAATATTGACCTAGTTTATACGGGAAACCGGATACAAAATCTGAATAAGTTGACCCCGTTTTTGAGGAAAATCAGGCCGAAAACCGTACAAGCAACGCCCGAACAAGGCACGCATAGCTAGCAGATGCAAGGGCCATCGCCATGAAACACACTCCAAAATGTGAGGTGTCGTCGAGGGATCACAATGCCAGAACATTGCAAGAGTCTAACACACCGCACGAGCGAGTGTACCAGGCCCCATGGCACAACTCAGGAGCGTCCACAGTCAACGAGTGCCACCAAACATGAACCTTGGCTGGGAGCTCCTCCACGGCTCTTCATTATTTGTGCAATGTTGTTTACATTGTTTATGTCAGGATAGGATCATGGGTTCTCTAAGACTGTTTGGTGTGTTCGGTGCAATGGCGTTTAGTGGTTTTCAAGTCGGCGTTGTTTCATTCTTGTTCGGTTGTCTCGGTGGCATCTTGTTATGTGTGGCGGTTTTTATAATTTTGCTCGGCGTTCAGTTGGTGGCCTTCGCTATCTTTCTTATTGCCGTATTTCTTTAACCTGCTTTTATATGAGGATTTCTTCTCTAGGTTTGTACAAATGTTGAAAGTGCTAAGTCTGTACAGAAGTTGTAAGTACTTGCTGTTGGTAGCTCTGTGTTGTGGCGTGTGTCAGTGTAATTGCAAACTTGAAGCCGATACTGTATCCTGAACTTATAACTAAACAATAGATATATGCGGCACGACCGTCGTGCGTGTAAGGCGTCATGATGTAGTCATCGTCTTTCTTATTCTACTCCTTTTGTTTCTTTTATATGACGAACTACATCTTTGTTGTAGTCGTCAGTAAACAAGACCATATGGTTTCAATGTAGCTTTATTAGCAAATAAAGAGTACTGCCTACGTGCTAATCTTTCCGGTAATGTGGACGACCACAACGGCATTGGGGGATATCCGAACCTGTGCAGGCATGCGATGGATGCCTCAAGCGAAATTACTTTTGTTTGTGGTACTATACACTATATGCAACTGCCTGTGTTGACACAACACGAGGCCCGCACTGACCCTCTCGCTCCTGCCGTACCCTCCCTTTTATGGAACGATGCCATCGCCATGCCGGTGCCGCGTCGGTCTTTGACTATAGGTGCGTAGTGTAGGGTTGTAACTCCCTCGATGCGGCTATATCACCCACGTGTCGAAGCACGACTTAGAGGCATAACCGCATTGAAAGCAATGTCGCAAGTGAGGTAATCTTCACACAACCCACGTAATACATAAGGGAAAGAGATACATAGATGGCTTACAATCGCCACTTCACACAATACATGAATAAAGCATTACAACATCCAAATACAATCAAGGTCCGACTACAGAACCAAAATAAAAAAAGAACCCCAAATGCGACAAGGTCCCCGATCGACCCCAACTGGGCTCCACTACTGAACAACTAGAACGAAACAACACAAAGGACAAGATCTTCATCGAGCTCCTCCTGAGCTTGGTTGCGTCATCTGCACGGGCTCATTGGCACCTGCAAGCTGGTTTTGGAAGTAATCTGTGAGCCACGGGGACTCAGCAATCTCGCACCCTCGCGATCAAGACTATTTAAGCTTATGGGTAAGATAAAGGTATGAGGTGGAGCTACAGCAAGCGACTAGCATATATGGTGGCTAACATACGCAAATGAGAGCGAGAAGAGAAGGCAAAGCACAGTCGATAAAAGTATGATCAAGAAGTGATCCTAGAACAACCTACGTCAAGCATAACTCCAACACCGTGTTCACTTCCCGGACTCCGCCGGAAAGAGACCATCACGGTTACACACGCGGTTGATGCATTTTAAATAAGGTCAACTTCAGGTTTTCTACAACCAGACGTTAACAAATTCCCATCTGCCCATAACCGCGGGCACGGCTTTCGAAAGTTCAAATCCCTGCAGGGGTGTCCCAACTTAGCCCATCACAAGCTCTCACGGTCAACGAAGGATATTCCTTCTAGCGGGAAGACCCGATCAGACTCGGAATCCCGGTTACAAGACATTTCGACAATGGTAAAACAAGTCCAGCAACACCGCCCGAATGTGCCGACAAATCCCGATAGGAGCTGCACATATCTCGTTCTCAGGGCACACTCAGATGAGACTAGCTACGAGTAAAACCAAACCTCAAGTTTCCCCGAGGTGGCCCCACAGGCAGCTCAGTTCGGACCAACACTCAGAGGAGCACTGGCCCGGGGGGTTAAAATAAAGATGACCCTCGAGAGAGCGACTCCCAAGGGAAAAGTAGGTGGTGGTGAGGCAAGTGGTAAAACCAAGGTTGGGTATTTCTGGAGGAGTTTTTTTCAAGGCGAACTGTCAAGGGGTTCCCATTATTGCCCAACCGCGCAAGGAACGCAAAATCCGGGAACATAACACCGATATGACGGAAACTAGGGTGGCAAGAGTGGAACAAAACACCAGGGATAAGGCCGAGCCTCCCACCCTTTACAAAGTATATAGATGCATTAATTAAATAAGATATATTGTGATATCCCAACAAGTAAACATGTTCCAACAAGGAACAACATCTCCATGTTCCAACAAGGAACAAACTTCAATCTTCACCTACAACTAACAACGCTATAAGAGGGGCTGAGCAAAGCGGTAACATAGTCAAACAAGGTTTGCTAGGACAAGGTGGGTTAGAGGCTTGGTTCACAATATGGGAGGCATGATAAGCAAGTGGTAGGTATCGCAGCATAGGCATAGCAAAAGAGCGAGCATCTAGCAAGCAAAGATAGAAGTGATTTCGAGGGTATGGTCATCTTGCCTGAAATCCCGCAAGGAAGAAGAACGAGTCCATGAAGAAGACAAACGGAAGTAGACGAATGGGTCCTCACAAACGCGATGTTAACAGAACCAACCCGAAGAAGCAACATCGGAAAGAAGAAAACAACATAGTAAAACAACCACCACATAAACATGGCATGATGCACAATCAAGCATGATGCATGTCCGGTTTAAAGAGGCATGGCATGGCAAAATGCACAAGCAACCCTACAAATTAAGTGGAGCTCTATATGCAACGGGATGCATATTGATGGAACACCACAACAATTATTTAGTTCGATCTCGTTTATGTACCCAACAATATTAAATGTTGTTAGCATGGCAAGAGGTGAAGCAAAGTAAAACTATCTATCTAGTCAAGTTTAAATGAGGCCGGAAGCAACGAACAACAATTCCGGTAAATCCCCATATGCATATTTTGGTTATGGTACTGTTCTGCCCTGAACACAATTTTAGGGGTGTTAAACATGCAAAGTGATGCCACCATGTTAAACTAGGCATTTTTCTAACCCATTTACATATAAAGTTTATTAAATTCCGAGTTACGGTTATTTAGTTATGAATTAAACCATTTTAGCACGTTATTTAAGCAAATTTAAACAAACAGGATATTAAACATTTTGAACATGGATGAAAAAGACATATTATGAAACTAGATGAAAAACTAAGCAAGTTTCATATACAAAGTTTTTACATGTGATGCTCCATTTGTGAGATATTAAATGCATGAAGTTTAGGGGCTGATCTTTAAAAGTGCAACTCCCTGAAAAAATAGGAAAACACTCTATGTAAAAAAACGATACGGGCCGGATCTGGTTGGCCCATCAGAGGAAAGGACAGGAGCTGCTCACATCAGGCCAAGCACAGTCGGTGGAGGAGTGGGCCGGCTTGAGCTGGGGTCAACGGGCGAAGGGGAGGCGCTGGGCTGCGCAAGCGAAGCAAAGGGAGGGGGTCGAGGCTCGATCAACACGGGCAGGACTCGTCGATTGACGCGCTCGCTACTACTCGACAGGAAGCAGAGCCGCGGCGGCATGGCTGCTCGCCGGAGACGAAGGAAGGGAGGCGGAGACGGCGGATCTGGACGGAGGGGGGCGGATGCAGGTGAAGAAGCTCCAGGCGGAGAAGGATCCATGGGGCGGCGGCGTCCTTGGACGGGCGGCGGCCATGCTTCGATCCCTGACAGAGAGAAATGGGAGAGGGGAGTGAGTGGTCAGGAGAGACAATCAGAGGGAGGAGGAGAGGAAACAGGGCGGCGGCTACTCATCTCCGACGAGGTCGGAGCTCCGGCGAGGCCTGGTGGCCGGAGAAGCGACGTGAGGTGGCGGGGTCGATCTGGATCGGGAGGAGCTCGGGCACGGGCACGAGGGCAGCGGCGGAGCAGTGGCTTGCAGGGGCTCCTCTCCTCTCGATGGAGCTCGGGAACGAGGGCACGGGGAGTAGCGGGAAGGTGCCTGGGTTCAACTCCGGCAAGGGGAGTCGCGGATTGGAGCTCGGGACGGTCGGCGCGTGATGAGCTCCTGCGGGACACGGGCACGAGAAAAGGGTCAGGGAGGAAGAGAGGGAAAGAGAAGAAAGAGCAGGGGCGCACGGCGAGGCGTTCGTCCCTGGTTCGTTCGAAGAGACGAGGCGCTGGGGTCGGCCGATGCTCTGCTCGGTGGTACTCTGGCCGGGGCTCTCGGGAGGAGGAGGTTGCGGGATTGGGTGGATCGAGGGGAGGAGAATGTTGGTCCAGTGCTGAAAACGAGGGAGTTGGTCGGGATCGATTGGGAATGGGTGGATGGCTCTGGGAGGATCCCAATGAAGAGAGTGGCGGCGGCGAGGAGGATTGGTGGATTGGACAGGATAGGCTAGGGTTTGACTAGTTATTTATAGTATTGGATTTTTGGTTAGGGACTATCTGGAGCCTCCGATCAAAATCGACGGACGCGAATAAAATAGCTAGGGAGTCCAAATAAGAAAACGGTGACGTTTTATAGATGTTTGGGGATGTTCCGGACACAACGGTGGCGACAGTCCGAGTCGGGTCCGGGACAGCTTTTCGGACGCGCGTGCGAGGAGGGCCGCGGGCTGATGAGAGGGGTTAGGTAGGGCATGAGGGTGTGTAGTGAAATGTGAAGACGGTCTAGGGAGGAAAAGAGAGGGAAAGTCCGGCAACAGTTTTCGGAGACCGAAAACGTCCGACGTTAGACCGGCTATACTGCCGCTATAGTTATCCGTTGGGGCAACAGACGATCTCCGAATGCAATGAAACTTGACAGGCGGTCTATCTACATGATAATAAGACCACATGACAACTTTCATCCCATTTCGAGAACATTTTCTGGCCACTTCTAAAATACTATTTTGGACATGCCGCGGGCGCATGCAAGTGTGTCTCGGCTTAGAACAGACAATGGACAGAACTGGGAGACCCGGACTAATGCAAGTTTTGAAAAACATGATGATGCAATGCACATGATGACATGGCAAGATGCAACACGCAAGCAAATGACAAGGCCACAACAGCGAATAACTGGAGGACACCTGGCACATCGGTCTCAGGGCGTCACAACACTCCACCACTACGAGAGGATCTCGTCCCGAGATCTAGAATGGCACCGGAGAGAAAACGGAAGAGATAGAGAAGAGGTAAAACTAAGTTGCTTCTTTGACAAACGAGTGAAACCAAAGAACCTTGAGAGGTTGAACAAATTCGAGAAAAGAATACAACGAAGGTGAACAAGGTCGAAAACACTTCGTTAGAAAAGAGGGACAAAGAACATTGCGAAAAACCTTGAGGTTGGAGGGCAAGATATATATTGAAACCACTCCGGTTAAGTCAAAATAGAGAAGGATTAAGAATGATATAATTTGGATAGCACTCCGTCTGAGAAGGGACGCAAAACTTGATAATATGAGAGAACTTGAAAAGAGGGCGCGACACTCCGGTAAAATGGATAACACGAAAAGAACATGATCCTGACAAGAACAAGAAGAAGGTTTGAAGAGAGCAACATCACAATGCCTCCAGAAGAAGTGAGAGAATGGAACTGAATGAACGGGGGAGAAAAACAAGGTCTTGAGAGAGCACGCTTACACCAAAAGCTAGAACGAAGTTGTTGGGTTATCAACAACGAAAAGGATAAGCTTGATATGGACTTATAGAATACATCTCAAAATTATGAGGTGACAACCTGCCATTCACGGGAAAAAGAATTGGATTGATAAGAACAAGGAGACGAGAAGCTATCTCACCGGGAGGATAACTGAAGAACTTGGATCATTGATAAACACCATAAGAGCGACAATCCTTAAAGGAAAGCTTTAGGTGAAATATAACCCAAGATAATTCCAATGAAGAAAGTGATGGGTTTAAATACCTCATTCTTGACGACATGTGAATCATGAAACATGAACTCAAATTATCAGGAATGATATAATACCACCTCTATTGATACGGAAGGAAGAATTGCACTCCGGATTGCAAGATGAAGAATGCTTGAGCTCATCTGAAAAGAATCTTGATGAACACTTTGAGAAGGAATTAAATCCTTTATGAACCATCATGTAGAACCTTGATGAAGAACTCTGGTAAACGAAAGGATGACAAAAAGAAAGAGAAGTTGAGAATATAAGGTGAAGCCTTGCGATGATTTAAATGGAGCTTCGCGACGATATAATGCAGAAAAACTTGGAACTCCGGAAAAGAAAAGATGAAACAACTGAAATCAAGAATTTTGATGAACCTCCGGAATAAGGAATTATATCACTTGGATGAAACAATAATAAGAATTACATTATGCTTATCCTTCACCAATTCAAATTGATGACAAGCAATGGATTTTTGGCATACTACTTATTCTCGTAGAAAGGATTAAGATAGATATAGCACAAACTTGGGAAGATCTTCAACGAACCACCGTAAGAATTGAAACAACGAATAAATTGATATGATAAATGAAGGAAGAAGAATCTTGAACGGACCACCGTAAGAATTGAAAAAGAACGAATAAAAGATAACGAATCACCGGGAAGAATTTGCAAATGAACGAAGCTGCTTGAGAGAATTTATATACATGAGAACGAATAGATCACGAGCTGATAAGAGAATACTTGAATGATGCACCGGTATGATTTGGAGAACGAGAGTTGAAAGTTGGAATGAATAATTATGAGATGATGGGCTCCAAAGAATCAAACTGAAAAGACTCCTGAATTGCTCCGGAAGGATGAAAAAAATTCTGACAATCAAAACAATTATGAGAGTATGGCATCAAGCTAGAATCACGAATCTTTGAGAGAACGGATAATATATAAAGGAAACATTTCTTCGGTCTTCAAATGTTGATGACAATGAGAAGCACCACCAAAAATTGTAGAGGCACTCCGGAATTAAGATTGGAAAGGTTGAACCAATGATGAAAAGAATTTGACAGATCTTGGAGAAAGACATTTGACTGATGACAGTTCATTCTTACGTCAAACTTCGAAAAGAATTTGGGAGTAACTCCGGGAAAAATTAGAAGAGTCAGTAAGATCCTGGGAAAAGACCTATGGGTTAGGGCCCACTCAAAAGAAACACCGTAGAACGATTTAAAAGAGAGATAGTGCCGGTAGAATTAAAAGGCTTGAATGAGAGAACATCCTCGAAAGATCTTGAACGAATGCAGAGTGGAAACACGAATCTTCGAGATATCTTGAGCACTCCGGAACAAATGAATAGCGAAGAGTGGATGATTATGAGGTGCACCGGTATGATAAAACTTCTGAAACGAGGAAAAGATATGATCAACACCAAAAGCCTGAATTGAATCCACCGGAGAAGAAAAGAATTAAGGGTGATGACCTTGAGGCTCCGTTAAAATCTTCATGAGAATCACCGGGTATGAACATTGATTGAAAAGAAAGAAGAGGCTTCACATGAATAAGAGGATACTTGATTAAGACATCAGATTCCTTGAAGAAAAAGGGTGGGTGGGCGGGAAAACAAAGACAACTTGGGGACGGATGAAACAAACACCGTTGAGAAGAACTGATACTTGATCTTGCGGATGTTGCAATGATCGGATCCACTTGAAGAGAAGTACACCGGTTAAAAAGGATTGACATGGCAATCTCGATGATCATGAAGGATTAGTATTCACATACAAATATGAGAACACCGCTTAGGAAAGGGATGGAATCCACATTTGTCTCTGAAGCAACTCGAATACCACAACTCAAAACAAAACAAAGGATTGGCTTTCAAAATAAGCCGGAACAAACATATGATAGAGATTTCGTCCGAAGTTTTCGTGGTGGGGCCTACACGGGCTCGATCGTACATCACCATCATGTACAAGGCAGTGCACATGACATACGAAGCGTCCCCGAGTCGGCATAGCCAAGGACTCTTTAAGACACAACGAGACCACTGTAAAACCAACCGTGGATAGGCGGACCACTAGACGTCGAACCCCAATTTCATATCATACATCTGTCGGAAAGATATCCTAAGAGCTACTTGAATTCCCACTTATAAACTCCCGAAACTTTCCGGTTATCCAATCAGGTGTTGGGGATACAGGTGAAGCATAATATCTCACCCAAAACTAGCAAATCCTACATCCAGCTGTATCCATCCTTCAACACATAACCAAGAAACCTTCGGAAATTGTCTACCTCAACCTTCGAAACGCATCCGTTATACGAGTTATGGCAATACTCCCGAACTCCCGCCCCACTACTGGGTGGCGTCGAGGTTATCTCACCAACAACTGCATAAAAGAGATTTTCGATGTCGGTGAAACTAATCTCAGGTATTCCAGAACTGCAACGATAAAATTGTGACGACAACACCTCGGAGCTCAACTCCCCGGGACACTACCACAACCCCTAAATGACAGGAGGCACCAAGAACAATGTTCTCGTCACAAATCGATCGGAACGATTCCAAAATACCCGCGTGATCCTAAATTTTTTTTAGTGAAATTTGAGAAGAGAAGAGTCAAAACTCTACGTCAGGAAGCCTTACCAGAGCGATGAAGGGACTGGGGAGTAAAAAGAATTCCTAAACTCTCCGATATATAATTCCTAAATGACTCAAAACATTTTTCTAGACTCAACTCGTCAGCTAATTCGATCAAGCAGTGGGGGCTCCTAAGGTCGGGGAAGGCTCTGATTACCAACTTGTAACGCCCTCGATGCTGTTATATCTCCCACGTGTCGAAGCACGACTTAGAGGCATAACCGCATTGAAAGCAATGTCGCAAGTGAGGTAATCTTCACACAACCCATGTAATACATAAGGGAAAGAGATACATAGATGGCTTACAATCGCCACTTCACATAATACATGAATAAAGCATTACAACATCCAAATACAATCAAGGTCCGACTACGGAACCAAAATAAAAGAAGAACCCCAAATGCGACAAGGTCCCCGATCGACCCCAACTGGGCTCCACTACTGAACAACTAGAACGAAACAACACAAAGGACAAGATCTTCATCGAGCTCCTCCTGAGCTTGGTTGCGTCATCTGCACGGGCTCATTGGCACCTGCAAGCTGGTTTTGGAAGTAATCTGTGAGCCACGGGGACTCAGCAATCTCGCACCCTCGCGATCAAGACTATTTAAGCTTATGGGTAAGATAAAGGTATGAGGTGGAGCTGTAGCAAGCGACTAGCATATATGGTGGCTAACATACGCAAATGAGAGCGAGAAGAGAAGGCAAAGCACGGTCGATAAAAGTATGATCAAGAAGTGATCCTAGAACAACCTACGTCAAGCATAACTCCAACACCGTGTTCACTTCCCGGACTCCGCCGGAAAGAGACCATCACGGTTACACACGCGGTTGATGCATTTTAAATAAGGTCAACTTCAGGTTTTCTACAACCAGACGTTAACAAATTCCCATCTGCCCATAACCGCGGGCACGGCTTTCGAAAGTTCAAATCCCTGCAGGGGTGTCCCAACTTAGCCCATCACAAGCTCTCACGGTCAACGAAGGATATTCCTTCTAGCGGGAAGACCCGATCAGACTCGGAATCCCGGTTACAAGACATTTCGACAATGGTAAAACAAGTCCAGCAACACCGCCCGAATGTGCCGACAAATCCCGATAGGAGCTGCACATATCTCGTTCTCAGGGCACACTCAGATGAGACTAGCTACGAGTAAAACCAAACCTCAAGTTTCCCCGAGGTGGCCCCACAGGCAGCTCAGTTCGGACCAACACTCAGAGGAGCACTGGCCCGGGGGGTTAAAATAAAGATGACCCTCGAGAGAGCGACTCCCAAGGGAAAAGTAGGTGGTGGTGAGGCAAGTGGTAAAACCAAGGTTGGGTATTTCTGGAGGAGTTTTTTTCAAGGCGAACTGTCAAGGGGTTCCCATTATTGCCCAACCGCGCAAGGAACGCAAAATCCGGGAACATAACACCGATATGACGGAAACTAGGGTGGCAAGAGTGGAACAAAACACCAGGGATAAGGCCGAGCCTCCCACCCTTTACAAAGTATATAGATGCATTAATTAAATAAGATATATTGTGATATCCCAACAAGTAAACATGTTCCAACAAGGAACAACATCTCCATGTTCCAACAAGGAACAAACTTCAATCTTCACCTACAACTAACAACGCTATAAGAGGGGCTGAGCAAAGCGGTAACATAGTCAAACAACGGTTTGCTAGGACAAGGTGGGTTAGAGGCTTGGTTCACAATATGGGAGGCATGATAAGCAAGTGGTAGGTATCGCAGCATAGGCATAGCAAAAGAGCGAGCATCTAGCAAGCAAAGATAGAAGTGATTTCGAGGGTATGGTCATCTTGCCTGAAATCTCGCAAGGAAGAAGAACGAGTCCATGAAGAAGACAAACGGAAGTAGACGAATGGGTCCTCACAAACGCGACGTTAACAGAACCAACCCGAAGAAGCAACATCGGAAAGAAGCAAACAACATAGTAAAACAACCACCACATAAACATGGCATGATGCACAATCAAGCATGATGCATGTCCGGTTTAAAGAGGCATGGCATGGCAAAATGCACAAGCAACCCTACAAATTAAGTGGAGCTCTATATGCAACGGGATGCATATTGATGGAACACCACAACGATTATTTAGTTCGATCTCGTTTATGTACCCAACAATATTAAATGTTGTTAGCATGGCAAGAGGTGAAGCAAAGTAAAACTATCTATCTAGTCAAGTTTAAATGAGGCCGGAAGCAACGAACAACAATTCCGGTAAATCCCCATATGCATATTTTGGTTATGGTACTGTTCTGCCCTGAACACAATTTTAGGGGTGTTAAACATGCAAAGTGATGCCACCATGTTAAACTAGGCATTTTTCTAACCCATTTACATATAAAGTTTATTAAATTCCGAGTTACGGTTATTTAGTTATGAATTAAACCATTTTAGCACGTTATTTAAGCAAATTTAAACAAACAGGATATTAAACATTTTGAACATGGATGAAAAAGACATATTATGAAACTAGATGAAAAACTAAGCAAGTTTCATATACAAAGTTTTTACATGTGATGCTCCATTTGTGAGATATTAAATGCATGAAGTTTAGGGGCTGATCTGCAAAAGTGCAACTCCCTGAAAAATAGGAAAACACTCTATGTAAAAAAACGATACGGGCCGGATCTGGTTGGCCCATCAGAGGAAAGGACAGGAGCTGCTCACATCAGGCCAAGCACAGTCGGTGGAGGAGTGGGCCGGCTTGAGCTGGGGTCAACGGGCGAAGGGGAGGCGCTGGGCTGCGCAAGCGAAGCAAAGGGAGGGGGTCGAGGCTCGGTCAACACGGGCAGGACTCGTCGATTGACGCGCTCGCTACTACTCAACAGGAAGCAGAGCCGCGGCGGCATGGCTGCTCGCCGGAGACGAAGGAAGGGAGGCGGAGACGGCGGATCTGGACGGAGGGGGGCGGATGCAGGTGAAGAAGCTCCAGGCGGAGAAGGATCCATGGGGCGGCGGCGTCCTTGGACGGGCGGCGGCCATGCTTCGATCCCTGACAGAGAGAAATGGGAGAGGGGAGTGAGTGGTCAGGAGAGACAATCAGAGGGAGGAGGAGAGGAAACAGGGCGGCGGCTACTCATCTCCGACGAGGTCGGAGCTCCGGCGAGGCCTGGTGGCCGGAGAAGCGACGTGAGGCGGCGGGGTCGATCTGGATCGGGAGGAGCTCGGGCACGGGCACGAGGGCAGCGGCGGAGCAGTGGCTTGCAGGGGCTCCTCTCCTCTCGATGGAGCTCGGGAACGAGGGCACGGGGAGTAGCGGGAAGGTGCCTGGGTTCAACTCCGGCAAGGGGAGTCGCGGATTGGAGCTCGGGACGGTCGGCGCGTGATGAGCTCCTGCGGGACACGGGCACGAGAAAAGGGTCAGGGAGGAAGAGAGGGAAAGAGAAGAAAGAGCAGGGGCGCACGGCGAGGCGTTCGTCCCTGGTTCGTTCGAAGAGACGAGGCGCTGGGGTCGGCCGATGCTCTGCTCGGTGGTACTCTGGCCGGGGCTCTCGGGAGGAGGAGGTTGCGGGATTGGGTGGATCGAGGGGAGGAGAATGTTGGTCCAGTGCTGAAAACGAGGGAGTTGGTCGGGATCGATTGGGAATGGGTGGATGGCTCTGGGAGGATCCCAATGAAGAGAGTGGCGGCGACGAGGAGGATTGGTGGATTGGACAGGATAGGCTAGGGTTTGACTAGTTATTTATAGTATTGGATTTTTGGTTAGGGACTATCTGGAGCCTCCGATCAAAATCGACGGACGCGAATAAAATAGCTAGGGAGTCCAATCAGAGGGAGGAGGACAGGAAACAGGGCGGCGGCTACTCATCTCCGACGAGGTCGGAGCTCCGGCGAGGCCTGGTGGCCGGAGCAGCGACGTGAGGCGGCGGGGTCGATCTGGATCGGGAGGAGCTTGGTCATGGGCACGAGGGCAGCGGCGGAGCAGTGGCTTGCGGGGGCTCCTCTCCTCTCGATGGAGCTCGGGAACGAGGGCACAGGGAGTAGCGGGAAGGTGCCTGGGTTCAACTCCAGCAAGGGGAGTCACGGATTGGAGCTCGGGACGGTCGGCGCGCGATGAGCTCCTGCGAGACACGGGCACGAGAAAAGGGTCAGGGAGGAAGAGAGGGAAAGAGAAGAAAGAGCAAGGGTGCATGGCGATGCGTTCATCCCTGGTTCGTTCGAAGAGACGAGGCGCTGGGGTCGGCCGATGCTCTGCTCGGTGGTACTCTGGCCGGGGCTCTCGGGAGGAGGAGGTTGCGGGATTGGGTGGATCGAGGGGAGGAGAATGTTGGTTCGGTGCTGAAAACGAGGGAGTTGGTCGGGATCGACTGGGAATGGGTGGATGGCTCTGGGAGGATCCCAATGAAGAGAGTGGCGGCGGCGAGGAGGATTGGTGGATTGGACAGGATAGGCTAGGGTTTGACTGGTTATTTATAGTATTGGATTTTTGGTTAGGGACTATCTGGATCCTACGATCAAAATCGGATGGTTACGAATAAAATAGCTAGGGAGTCCAAATAAGAAAACGGTGACGTTTTGTAGATGTTTGGGGATGTTCCGGACACAACGGTGGCGACAGTCCGAGTCGGGTCCGGGACAGCTTTTCGGACGCGCGTGCGAGGAGGGCCGCGGGCTGACGAGAGGGGTTAGGTAGGGCATGAGGGTGTGTAGTGAAATGTGAAGACGGTCTAGGGAGGAAAAGAGAGGGAAAGTCCGGCAACAGTTTTCGGAGACCGAAAACGTCCGACGTTAGACCGGCTATACTGCCGCTATAGTTATCCGTTGGGGCAACAGACGATCTCCGAATGCGATGAAACTTGACAGGCGGTCTATCTACACGATAATAAGACCACACGACAACTTTCATCCCATTCCGAGAACATTTCCGGCCACTTATAAAATACTATTTCAGACATGCCGCGGGCGTGTGCAAGTGTGTCTCGGCTTAGAACGGACAACGGACGGAACTGGGAGACCCGGACTAATGCAAGTTTTGAAAAACATGATGATGCAATGCACATGATGACATGGCAAGATGCAACACGCAAGCAAATGACAAGGCCACAACAGCGAATAACTGGAGGACAGCTGGCACATCGGTCTCGGGGCGTCACAAGGGTGGCCGGTGGCAACTGGAAAAGATGTTCCAAATGTGATTTTGCCATGGCCTAGTCGATAATCGTTGTGTAAAGTGGATTCCCCTTGTCAGCTAGCCGTGAATGCGCGTGGGTGGTGCCGGGCCCGGCCGTCGTCCGGCATCGGAGCCCCGTCCATTCGGCAAGCTTATAAAACGGCTGCTGAGGATCCCCATTTGTGCAGATTGTGCATGTCCATCTCAAATCAGAAGCTATCTAGATTATCAACCAAGAAAGAAGAGCAGCAGAGCCGTGTTTAATCAACCCTGAGCTCCCGTCCGCATCATCTCATCAAGGTCGACCAATGGCGTTTCTGGGAGGATCATTGGGCGTGACAAGGAGCATCGGCAGCCGGAAGATGACGGAGGGGAAGAGCCACGGCAGGTCCGGGACGTGGCGGCAAGCGCCCGCGCCCGTGAGGCAGCTGTTCTGGAGGCTGAGGTGCGCTGTGCTGAGGCCAAAGCGCCGCGCCGTGAGCTTCGGGTACGACCTCAAGAGCTACTCCTAGAACTTCGATGACGGCCTCGTCCCTTCTCACCGCCTCTAGCTAGCCACACTCGTTCTTCTCAATGTTACTTGCCGCCCGGCCGGACCAAGGCTTGAGGCTAGACCTTGTGATTTGCTCCTCTAGCTCAGCTACCAGTGTACTATTATTAGACAGTATTGTTCATGCACAAGTAGCTTAGTGTTGAAAGGCTGAAACTACCAATGAAATGACACATTGTATCTAATGTGCTTCCTTCTATATGTATTGTAGTCTGCAAGCCGTCCCTTGCCACAATGGAATGGGATTTTGACTATTTCTGTTTATGTCGCACGCGCAGGAATACAGTCTCGCACGGGGGCTTCTCTCGCTGACGCTACCATTTTATTCTCTAGATGAAACCAGTGTAGTATTACTAAGCTGTTGGATATGCGTGCATAGCATATTGGGAGTGAAGTGGATTTTCAATGATAATTTTGAGGAGGCATGATTCGGAACTCCCTTATAAAAGTTTATGATTTTGAATGTAGATCAGTGGTGAGACTAAAAGTTATCCCTTTGATTAAGAAACATTATAATGTATTCCACGTAATCAGAATGTTCAGGCCCCTCGAAACTCCCATTTGGTAGATAATTGCTCATTTAATTTAAGCCAAGATCCATCCTTACTGGAAGCATCAACGAGCGTTGCTGCGCCGTTGAATTGCAACGCCAAAGCTTTGCTCACCTCATTGCACCACGAGATTTAGCAAATAACTTGGAAACTCTGATTGAACGAAGATATATTACTCTTCGAAAGAAAATCTGACATATTCTACAAGTTAGTTGCTTGATTGTTAAGAGGGGCATACATATGCAACTGTTATCTTGATTTAATGTTGCTCAATATAAGTATTTAACAACTGAAACAACAACCTTTAGCACATACAACCATACTTCACGCACACAAGCAGCCTGGGTCCTCGTTGGTTCCCAAACCGAACTAAACTATTTTGAGATGCCAATGACGCACTAGTAGAAAACAGGGTTATGGTCCAGGCCGGCTCAGCCCATTAGTCCCGGTTCAGTCTAGAACCGGGACCAATGTGGGCATTGGTCCCGGTTCGTGAGCCCAGGGGGCCGGCCGGGCCACGTGGGCCATTGGTCCCGGTTCGTCTGGACCTTTTGGTCCCGGTTGGTGGGACGAACCGGGACCAATGGGCCTCGCTCCTGGCCCACCACCATTGGTCCCGGTTGGTGGCTTGAACCGGGACCAAAGGCTCCCCTTTAGTCCCGGTTCATGTCATCAACCGGGACCAATGAGGTGCCTATATATACCCCCTCGCGCAAGAGCAGAGCAGAGTGCTCTGTTTTTTCTGGCCGAGGGGGAGAAGGCTTTGTGGTGCTCTAGCTCACCTCCTATGCACATGAGGTGTTCGATGGAATGCCCGAGCCACACTACTTAAGCTTTCTTCTCTCGAAGCTTGACCTCCAAGCTCCATTTTCCTGGAGATTTGTCTAGATTTAGCGGTCCGTCACGCCCCGTCCCCGTCTTCACCGCCGTCGATCACCCGCGCCAATCTCATCACCGACACCACCGTGGTGAGCCTCTTGTTCTTATCTTCTTTCTGAAAGGAAAAATATTCTTACTTGTATGTTTAGATAGATACTTGTATCATTTTCTTACATTTATTATTGCATCTTATATAGTGCGAAGGTTTTGGTATCCGCCCCCGTCGGCCCTCGTCCTGTCTATGATTCGGATTTGGTATGTATATTATCTTTATAACTATTGGTTCATTTATTGTTTATGAAAATTATGCCGACCAACGTGACATAGATTTTATTTATCTAGGATGTATGTGAATCGGAAATGCCAACCGACCCTATTGTCGAGAGGTTAAATTTAGTTGAAGAAGAAAACAATTTGTTGAAGGAAAAAATACAAAAAAATTGAGGAGGAGAAGATGATATTGGAGTTGCATGTTGCGGATGTCGTCGATGATCACAAGATCAAGATGGATGCAATGCGCTTGAAGATTAGAAAGATTAGAAAATATGCCATTCATACCGAGGCTTGGTATCATTATGCCGTTGGATCAATTGTTACCTTGGTTGCGATTATGATCACATTTGTTTTCGCATTGAAATGTTTTACATAGTTTCAATGTATGGTTTAATTAATTAGATGCTCTGGAGAGCTATATGTTGTTAGATGAGAACTATGTATGCACTTTGGGTCTAATTATTTATCGGGTTTTGTGTTGACTTCATTCCTGGCCTTAACAAGATAGGTCTCCCTAAATCGCGGTATGAGGGGAGACTGACTGGAAAAGGCACTCTTGGAAGAGACTCAATAATATGCAGGGACGGATATTCTTGGTCTCAAGCACACTACACAGTTCTACAGAACTCTACCTTGGTGACCCCGTATGTCGATGAACACAAGAACAGTCTGCGCTCCAAACACCCGGAGCAGTGCGACGACTGGATTACATGTGAACACATCAGGACTTTCAGCAGTTGGTTGGAAACACGTCTCAGAGGTGACAACACTATTTGTGATGAGTTGTACTTGTTGTCCAGGGGACCATCTTTGACTGTATTGACTTACAAAGGATACGAGATAAATGGGAATACATTTTACACGATCGCCCAAGATCAAAAGAGCACCAACCAAAACAGCGGTGTCCGCTTTGATGCAGCAATCGAGAGCGGAAAGGACACATATTATGGTTACATAGTGGACATATGGGAACTTGACTACGGACCTGATTTTAAGGTCCCTTTGTTTAAGTGCAAATGGGTCAATCTGTTAGGCGGCGGGGTACAGGTAGACCCACAGTACGGAATGACAACAGTGGATCTGAAAAATCTTGGGTACACTGACGAACCGTTCGTCCTAGGCAATGATGTGGCACAGGTTATCTATGTGAAGGACATGTCTACCAAACCGAGAAAAAGAAAAGATAAGGAAGCGAATACATCATACGATGAGCCAAAGCGCCACATAGTTCTTTTAGGAAAAAGGGACATCCTGGGAGTGGACGGCAAGACAGACATGTCTGAAGATCATGAAAAGTTTCATGAAATTCCTCCTTTCAATGTCAAGGCTGACCCAAGCATCCTGATAAACAATGAAGATTATCCATGGTTACGGCACAATAAGCAAATGACACAAGCGAAGAAAAAGTGAAGACTTTCTCCCGCAACTATTATGATGATACCATGCCAAATTTGTAACAGACGAACATGCTACCATTGTTCGTTTTGTACATGCACATGCTATGTGGGTGAAATTATGATACCATGCCAACTTTCAACCTTTTCAGAGTTCATTTTGAAATGCTTTCCAATTTCAGAGTCATTTAGCTCAAATAATGAATTAATAGCAAACAGAATGAACTACAAAACTTTTATGAAAATAAAAACAATCAATTAAAATATTATGTTATGATCAACTAAAATAAAACTATAATATTCTTCAATAGCAAAAAGAATATAATTTTTGTGACCTGAAATCAAACTATAAGTATTTAGTTGTAAGTATAAATAAAAAATAAATAGAAAAAAAATTCTATTTTTATAGCAAAGTAATTCATAAACTAGTGATTCACACAAATTTTTAAAAATTCAAATTTAAACTATTCAAAATAAAAAAAATTAAACTATTCAAAATTTAAACTATTCAAACTGTAAGTATTTAGTTTTAAGTAGAAATAAAAAAATAAAAAACCAAAAATATGTAGAAATAAAAAATAAAAAACCAAAAAAATGCCACCTACTGGGCCTCCACGGCCTGAATACGACTAGAAACCCTACATGGGCCAGGATTCAGGCCCGCAGAGGCCCAATAGGCCCACAGGCAGTAACAAGTTTAGGCCCGAAAGCCTGCATTAGAGAGGAGCTCGAATGGGGAGGCACAGCAGCGCTTATAAACAAGTGCCGGCGCCCTTCAGCTAGCGATGTGGGACTAAACTTCAGCTAGCGATGCAGCACAAGGCCATTGGTCCTGGTTGGTGGCACCAACCGGGACTAAAGGGGGCATTGGTCCCGGTTCGTGGCACCAACCGTCGACGGCGGGGCGGGGCGACGGCGGCGGGCGCGGGGCGACGGCGCAGGGCGACGACGGGCTCGGGGCGGCGACGACGACGACGAACGGCCTGGGGGCGTCGGGGCGAATGGGAGCAGTTGGCCAAAATTTCACAAGTGGTGGCTTATATAGCCAGAGCAATGGTCCCGGTTCGTGGCACCAACCGTGACCATTGCCCCCCTTTAGTCCCGGTTGGTGCCACCAACCGGGACCAATGGCCTTCGCTTCCCGCCCTTTCGGCTGCCGAAAATTGGCCTTTGGTCCCGGTTCGTCGCACCAACCGGGACTAAAGGGGGCATTAGTCCCGGGTCGTAGCACGAACCGGGACCATTGCTCTGGCTATATAAGCCACCACTTGTGAAATTTTGGCCAACCGCTCCCATTCGCCACGACGCCCCCAGGCCGTTCGTCGTCGTCGTCGCCGCCCCGAGCCCGTCATCGCCCCGCGCCGTCGCCCCGCCCCGCCCCGTCGCCGCCCCGAGCCCGTACGTCGTCGCCCCGCGCCGTCGCCCCGAGCCCGTCGTCGCCCCGCGCCCGCCGCCGTCGCCCCGCCCCGTCGCCGCCCCGAGCCCGCCGCCGTCGCCCCGCCCCGTCGCCGCCCCGAGCCCGTCGTCGCCCCGCGCCGGCGCCCTTTAGGTTGATGATATGATGATGTTGATGATATGATGATGTTTTTTTTCTGTTGATGATACGATGATGTTTTTTTCTGTTGATGATATGATGATGTTTTTTTTCATATATGCATTTTTTCATATATGTATTAATTTTTTTAAGTTGTTAGTAGATATCGATTTTAGGTGAGTGCATTTTATCACTGATTTTAGGTTAGTTGAGCCTCTTTAGTGCATTTTATGTTTGTTGCATTTTAGGTTAGTGCATTTTATGTTAGTGGAGAGGAAAAGTAAAATAAGGAAAAGGAAAATAAGTAGAGAAAGAAGGAGAAGAAGAAGGAGAAGACGAGGAGAGGAAGAAAAGGAAGAGGAGAAGAAGAAAGGAATAGAGGAGAAGAAGAAAAAATGGAATTTTTTTTCTATTTTTTCTTCTTCTCCTCTATTCCTTTCTTCTTCTCCTCTTTTTTTCTTCTTTTTTTTCTTCGATCTTCTCCCCCTCTCGATAGGAAAGTTTTATATAGAAAGTTACAATTTTAGAAAAGTTTTATATATGCAAAAATTACAATTTTAGAAAAAGAAGGATAGGAAAGAAGAAAATAAGAAGAGGAAAGAAAGAAGAAGAGGAGAGGAAAAGAAGAGGAGAAATAAATAAGAAGAAGAAAAAAGAAGAAAAAGAAGAGGAGAAGGAAGAAAGGAATAGTGGAGAAGTATTCTATTTTCTCTTCTTCTCCACTATTCCTTTCTTCCTTCTCCTCTTCTTTTTCTTCTTTTTTCTTCTTCTTATTTATTTCTCCTCTTCGAGGGGTCGAGGGTCGGGAACTAGGGTAGAGGGTCGAGGGTCGTTAAGGGGTCAAGGGTCGAGGGTTTCAGGGTCGAGGGTTCGAGGGTTCTATAGGTTCGAGGGTCGAGGGTTCCAGCAGGGTCGTCTAGGGGTCGAGGGTTCCAGGGTCGTCGAGGGTTCGAGGGGTCGAGGATCACCGAGGGGTCGAGAGAGGTTTCCTAGTGTCAAAGTATTGAAGAAATCCATGCCTTCATCATTAGCCGGAAGTAACCAGGGCATGTTGGTACGAAGTTCTGCAAAGTTGTTCTGGAATGGAGTCCCGGATAGAATAATCCGCCTTTTGGTACGAATTCAGCAAAGGCCTTTCAAATAGCGATATTCGGAAGGCTCTTGCTGAACTTTGTACCAAAAGGCGGATTATCCTATCTGGGAGTCCGTTCCAGAACAACTTTGAAGAGCTTCGTACCATCATGCACATGTTACTTTCGCCTAATGATGAAGACATGGTTTTGTTGAACCCTTTGACACTAGGCAACCTCCCGACCCCTCGGCGATCCTCTCGAACATGAGAGGAAGAAGAGGGTCGTCTAGGGGTCGAGGGTTCCAGGGTCGTCGATGGTTCGAGGGGTCGAGGATAGCCGAGGGGTCGAGAGAGGTTTCCTAGTGTCAAAGTATTGAATAAATCCATGCCTTCATCATTAGCCGGAAGTAACCAGGGCATGTTGGTACGAAGTTCTGCAAAGTTGTTCTGGAATGGAGTCCCGGATAGAATAATCCGCCTTTTGGTACGAATTCAGCAAAGGCCTTCCAAATAGCGATATTCGGAAGGCTCTTTCTGAACTTTGTACCAAAAAGCGAATTATCCTATCTGGGACTCCGTTCCAGAACAACTTTGAAGAGCTTCGTACCATCATGCACATGTTACTTTCGCCTAATGATGAAGACATGGTTTTGTTGAATCCTTTGACACTAGGCAACCTCCCGACCCCTCGGCGATCCTCTCAAACATGAGAGGAAGAAGAGGGTCGTCTAGGGGTCGAGGGTTCCAGGGTCGTCGATGGTTCGAGGGTTCTTCTCCTCTATTCTTTCTTCTCCTCTTTTTTTTCTTCTTCTTCCTCTTTTTTTTATCGGGAACGAGGGTCGTCGAGGGACATAGATGTAGTGTCGTCGTTGTCGATATATACCCCCTCCCGATAGCTTACTATGATTAGGTAGCTAGTTCTACGTTTGGCACTAATATATCCATCTGTCATGTTTGAATAATAATTGCCATGTTGTAAATATTTGTAGAAACTATGGACACCGCCCTAGACGAAGCAACAAAAGAAGCGTTGTTGAGGGACATAATCGCAGAAGGAAGTGATGACATCTCGTTGTTTATCAACGAAACCGATGGTCTGGAAGGAGAGGGTGAACAAGCTGGCTACGATGACCTAATGCCGGTGCAAGAAGAAGAACATGAGGACGGCTCCGGTGACCCAATGTCGGTGCAAGAAGGAGACCGTGATGACGGCTCCGGTGACCGAACCGAGTCTGGCCAGGTATATATATTAGTTAAGCCTATGCTGACTAGCTGATTGATGCATTCATTGTTTTGGTATGTACACATATTAATTAAGTCTTTGTTCTTTTTTCTAGCCCTCCGGATCGAGCACAACTTCGGTAAAGAGACGAGGCCCGAAGAAAAAGTTGAGCTTGGATGAAAAGTTTGAGATCATAGCAATCGCGCCCGACGGCCAACCTATTGAACCCCTCCGGACAAAGAGCGCATTTGTTGCTCAGTGTGGGTTTCTGGTTAGGGACAAGATCTCGATAAGCATCCAGCAATGGTTTAAGCCGGCTACAGAAGACCCTGAGGTGTCTTATGTCAATGATATGCAGAAAAATGATCTTTGGACTGAGCTCAAGTCAAATTTCACCCTACCGCCTGAGGATAATTCAGAGAACCCAGTTAAAGAGAAATTAATCAAGTCTTTTGCTCTGAAGAGGATGGCAGAACTATTCAGGAGGTGGAAGAAGGAGCTGAATAAGTTTGTCGAAAATAATGAGACACCAGAATTCAAGGGCAGATATGAGAAGATCAGAGATCACTGGCCCGCATTTGTGGCCCACAAGACATCGGAAAAGAGTCAGAAGATGTCGGCGACAAACAAGCAAAATGCTGCGAAGAAGAAGCTTCACCATCGCACGGGGTCAGGTGGCTACCTCGTAGCCCGGCCTAAGTGGTCCAAGACTGAGAATGATCTGGTTCATAAAGGGATCGAAGCAGAGACAATTAACTGGCCAGACCGTTGCCGGACTTGGTTCTTCGGGGCTGGTGGAACCTTGGACCCTGTAACAGGGAAGTGCATTTGGACGAACGATCAAATGGACATACCAGTCAGTAACCTTAAGCAGTATATCGAAGCAGCGCAGGAAGGGACGTTCTTTCCAGACAGAGAGAACAACGAGCTCACAATGGCCCTCGGGAATCCTGAGCACCCTGGACGGACATGAGGCATGCCAGGCTCCATTCCGTGGAAGGTTGGGTTTCCGGACGCAGGCGGTTACAAATCCCATGAGAGGAGGAAAAAAGTGCAGCAGACCCAAATGCAGGCGCTGCAAGCAAGGGTAGACGCGATAGAGGAACGAGAAGCAAATCGCAGCAAACGTACTGCCGAAGCCTCCCCCGAAGCTATCCCGCCATCTCAGCGCAGAAGCAGCGTGGCTTCCACCGAGCTGCTTCAGCCGGAGCATGCCTTGATGGCTCCTGCCAGCTATCCCGTGGATGCTATAACGGAGTCTCAAAATTGCCACCTTATGACGCAATGGATGAATTTGATGGTTAAGGCGGCTGTTGGCTCTGTTTATCCTACTGAAACCGGCGCAACTTTTCACTGCCGGCCGATTCCAGAAGGATATGCTAGGGTGATGGTGGATGAGATAACGGAGGGATTTGAGGACCTCCAGCTTGACCACCCTACCGGTGAAGGGGAGACTCGGCTGGGGTCTGCTCTGAAGACTCCATGCCTATGGCGGAAGGAGCTCATCAACCTTCCGAACTGGACGCCTCCGCCTCCTCCTCCTCCTCCGGAAGTCAGGGCACTCCGCCTCCACCGCCTCCTCCTCCGGCGAGTGACGATCAGGGCCCTCGGCCGGCTCCTTCTCCAGCGCGTGGTGGCACTCCGCCTCCTTCTCCGCCTGCGCCGACGCGCCCGAGCAGCCAGCCTCCTCCTTCTCCGCCTCGTCAGCAAGGGCGGAAGAGACCTGCCGCCGCTCCAGCTGCTCCGGCGCGTCGTAGTCCTTCTCCTCCACCTCTTAAGCAAGTAAAGAAGACAACCGCTCCGTCTGCTCGGTCGGCGTCTAGCAGTACAACCAGAGGCGGGAGGACATACAGATTCGGTCCTTCTCTGAAGACTCCAGAGAAGTTACCATATGAGAGGACCCTGGAGGAGAACGCCGAGATCGCGCGAGAAGAAGTGAGGAACTTCTTTGAAGGGGTGAAAGCAAAGAAACATCCACCTCCGGAGGAGAAGGTAGATCGGGTGAAAGTGAAGCGCACTCTGGCTGCCCTGACAAAACCACCGAAGTCTGATCCGCCGAAAGGAAACTATGACCGCATTATTGGAAAGGAATTTGCCGAAGCGGAGCGGTCGGGAAGTACTGTCAGTGATCAAAGGCTGAAAGAACGACGAGCTGGGAAACAAATTGCCCAGCTCGGCGAACAAGCGAAGCAATCGTGCCCCCCGCTCAAGGTGCCTAGCCACAACGTCGCTAATGATCCGAGGATGGTGCCCGGTTATAGCAATCTTGCAGATTACCTTCCCGACGAAGTACATTATGAACCCATGGACATCCAGATACAAAGATACGAGTAAGGGAAGCCTCTCGTCAAAGATGAAAGATCTCTATCAACGATGATGCGAAGATTGCATGATTGGTACTTGAAAATCTGCAGAGACTCTGGGGGGAGGAGTACTTTGTATGTGAAAGTTAAAAAGGAGCATGACCTCGTTGGAATTGATCTGTTGCCTGTTCCATTTGAGGAGTTCTATCAGTTTTTCAATCAATTGGCCCTCGATAAAACAACGGTCACCTGCTACTGTCTGTAAGTAGTACTACTTCTGTCATTAAGTTTCTCTATATAGCTTAGCTCTTTCATTGTGTGTATTTATAATCATCCTCACTATATTATGCAGATTGAAGATCACCGAATTGAAGAAAAGACAAGTCGGTGATATTGGGTTCATTAACACATATCTCATAGATGCAACTCAGGTTAAATTGCATGCCGCAGATACCGAGGCCAACTTGCTACGATCGTTGGTAATAAATCAAAACAAAGATATAATACTCTTTCCTTACAACTTCAAGTGAGTGTTACTGTCTTGTGCGTATTCGGTTTCCCTTATATATTAGTCAAGGTTATAGTAATGTAATTGATGAGTTATGCATGCGTGTGCAGTTTCCACTATATTCTCCTACATATTAAGCTTGAGCAGGGACTAGTAACCGTCTTAGACTCAAGACGAAAAGATCCCCAGGACTATGCAGACATGACTCAAATACTCGAGAAGTAAGTTAAATCGATCATTATCCACCATATCAGCAACTTTGTTCATTTCCTGATATATCAAGTAATTGTTTTCTTTCTCCGGCAGGGTTTGGAGAAAATTCACCAGAAAAGCTCCGGGACTGCCGAAGGAGCTGCAATTTAGACACCCGAAAGTAAGTACTATAGTAGCATTTTAAGCACATCTACTAGTCATTCAAGCGCTAGTTTCATCAATACCATTTGGCATTCTTGCTTATCAGTTTGATTAACCTCTATTTCTTGTAAAGTGGTTGTGGCAGGAACAAGGGAATGATTTCTGTGGATACTATGTTTGCGAGACCATCCGCCACACGACCTGTGAGCGGCGCTACACTGAAGAACAATATGAAGTACGTAAATAACAACATTCACAATTTTATTTTATTACCATCATTTGTGTTGAGTTTCATTCATTCATATATATATGTATTGACCCCCTTCTTTAAATTAGATGTTTCGGAAGCGGGATGAACTCCTAGCACCAGCTCGCATGCGAGCAATTCAAGAGGAATTGGCAGCATTCTTTCTTGACCACGTGATCCCTGAAAACAGAGAATTCTATGTGGACCCTGAGTCCGTATGATTATATTTGTAAGAGATAATTATTGTATATATGTAGCTGGTAATGTCAGATAGATATACGAGAACTTGTTGTTCGACCAATCTCTCGGAGAAAGAGAGGTGGTCGATATCACTTCTCTCTGTATGCATATATGTTCATCACGATCTTCTGTTTCCTACGTTTGCTTACTAGCTAGCCAGCGTGTCTAGTCCTCTCTATACGTATGTATAGTATGTAGCGTCGACCAAGCACGGACATAAGAGAGGACACTTCTCTCTATTAATTATAGCTAGCTAACACAATATATGAAACACCTAAATTAACCCCCCAAAACCCCCAACCCCCCCCCCTTTCAAAAAACAAACAAAAACCCCAGCCACAGAAATGCTGACGTGTGGATGCCTATTGGTCCCGGTTAGTGCCACCAATCGGGACCATGGGTCTCCTGACTGGGCTCTGCGCACTGCCCATGTGGAGGCCCATCAGTCCCGGTTCTGGATTGAACCGGGACTAAAGGGTCGGGGCATTAGTACCGACACTTTAGTCCCGGTTCAGGAACCGGGACTAAAGGCCCTTACGAACCGGGACTATAGGCCCTTTTTCTACCAGTGACGGCCAAGATAAATAGAGCAAGAAACCCAACTAAAGCTATAGAGAGAGCATAGAACTGATGGGACGGCTCTGACTAACTACCGAAGCAATAACTCATCACCGCTACTCTCTCATATCATTCCATTTGGAATTACCAAAACATCACCCGAAAATGCACACCTCACTATATTTCTGCATATAGACCATAAAGGGTGCGAATACTTCTCAATCGACAAAATTGCCACCACATCGGGTTGTCATCACTTGCCCCTCGAACTTCCAGTTGGCCTCCATTTTTCCTTGGGCTATTTTAGTAGAAGTAAGCAGAGAACCACCTGAAGGCAAGAAGCTCGTCCAGCCAAACCAAGCCAAACAGGAGCAGTCGCAGGAGAGCCACTACCCATTGGCGATGAAGATGAACTTAGAGATGCACACCAACACGACATGATGATATCTAGCTTGTATAGCAATATCAGAGACATCTCATCAGAAAAACCTTGGGAAAGACTACTAAAACCTTTCATTTCCTGTATGAACCATGGGATCAACATTACCAAACCTAGAACAGGTATCTCTACGATTAAACAGGAGTTGTTGGTATCTTTATTTTAATTGTGTGAAGTGAAATCGGTTCTTGAAATAAGTGAAATTATTTTTTAGTTGATTGAAATATGTACTTTGAATTAACCAAAATCAATGATTATAAACTAGTGAAATCTCTTTCCTTGAAATGAGTGAAATATGTTGTTTAAAAATAGTGAAATCGGTTCGTTGAAATAAGCGAAATTGTTATTGAGTTGATTGAAATCATTACATTGAATTAAGTTAAATCAATGATTCAGAAACTAGCGTAGTGAAATCCTTTGTCTTTGAAATGAGTAAAATATGTTGTCTTACAAAAGTGAAATCGGTGTTTTAAAATGAATGAAATATGTATTTTTATACTAGTGAAATCGGTCTTTCTGAAAATGAGTGAAATTATTTTTGTTGAATTAAATGGAACAGTTCTTTTGAAGTGGGTGAAATCAATGTTTCTGAAACGAAACCAGTGTTCTAAATATTCAAATGAAATCAGTGTTTTTAATTAATGAATGAAATCTATTATTTAAGAAAGGAGTGAAATATGTTTCGTGAATTTTTAAAATCATTTAAAATATATTCAAATTTGATCTTGCTTTAGCGATCTCGTCGCCCTGAATTCAAATATTTAAAAGATTTTAGAATAATTCTTTATTCAAAAGATATCAATGAATTAGTATTTCATAAAAAATAAATAAATGAAAAGCTAGTTTTTCATGGGTGGAGAGAAAGATAATATGTGTGCATGCAGCACTCCGTCCTTCTCTACCTTTACCCGACGAAAAACCACTATCATGGACTTCTATTAGAGTGTATTGCAATGTATTTCTGCAGCAAAATATTTGGTACCATTAGATGCGGAGACGAAGGGCAACAGATGTGCCGGTAGGTACTGGTGCTGTTAGAATTTCCGCTTTTTATGTCGATTGCTAGGACTGCACAAAAGTTGAAAGTGGTAGGTCTCTACAAAAGTAGAAAGTGCTTACTGCGGATAATGGATATATGGGACACAACCGTGGTGCGTTAAAGCAGCAGGATGCAGCCATCGTCTTTCTTCTTGTCCTCCCTTTGTTTCTTTTCCGATGAAGATTTGTCCCAAAGAACTATATCATCATGATCGGATATATGGGTCGTCACTAACCAAGACAACATGGTTCCAACATATCTTTATTAACACATAAAGAGTATTTGCCTACGTGCCAATCTTTCCACTAATGTGGACGGCCAAATTAAAATCGGGCGATACCCGAACCTGAGCACGAGCATGCGATCCAGTGCTTCTTCTCTTGTGACCTTTTGGTACAACACTATTTAGAACTAAAAAAACACTGGTCGTGGTATGGCAAGCACCAACACATGTCGATGGATGCCTCAAGCGAAATTACTTTTGAGTATGCATCTGTGTCGACACGGCACGAGGCTTCCACCGACCCTATCGCTCCTTGGATACTGTACCTTTGCCTTTTATGGGAGAGAGATTCCGTCGCCACGTCGATCAGTCTTTGACTGTAGGTGTGTAGTGTAGGGTCACAACGGGAAAAGATGTTCGAAATGTGATTTTGCCATGGGCTGATCGTTGTGTAAAATGGACTTTTCTCGTCAGCTAGCCATGAGTGCGCGTGTGTAAAGTAGACTTTTCTTGTCAGCGGGCCTGGCCGTCGTCGCCGTCGGTGTTGGAGCCCCATCCAATCCGCGAGCTTATAAAACGGCTGCTGAGGAGCCCCATTGTGCAAACCATCCATCTCAGACCAGGAGCAACCAAATCAAGAAAGAAGAGCAGCAGAGCCGTGTTTAATCACTCATCAAGGACCGATGGCGTTTCTGGGAGGATCATTGCGCATGACGAGAAGCATTGGCAGCCGGAAGATGACGGAGGGGAAGAGCCACGGCGGGTTGGGGTCGAGGCCGTAGGCGCCGGCGCCCGTGAAGCAGCTCTTCTGGAGGGTGAGGCACGCCGTGCTACGGCCGAAGCGTCGTGCCGTGAGTTTTGGGTACGATCACTAGTAGAAAAAGGGTCAAACGTGAAGCACATTAGTGCCGGTTTGTATTTGAGCCGGCACTAATGTATACATTAGTGCCGGTTCCAACGGCTAGCCGGGCCGCTTTCATTAGTACCGGTTCGTGGCGAACCTTTAGCACCAGTTCGTGCCACGAACCGGTACTAATGAGAGTGGTGGCAGGATGTTGTCAGACAGGTGCCCCTCCAGCCCCTTTAGTACCGGTTCTTGGCACGAACCGGTACTAAAGGTCGCCCTACATAAACCCTTCGTCCACCCGAGCTCGCTCTGTTCTTCCCCTTTCCCCTCTCCTCTCTGTTCTTCCCCTCTTCCTCTCGAGCTCATCACACATTTTGCCCAAAATTTGTCAAGATTTGAAGGCCCCCATCCATTCAAATGATCACAAAGGTTAGCAACTTTGTCCTTTCATCTCTCATTGCTAGATTAGCTCTTGCAATGCTTTATATAGTGATTAATTTGTGAGTTTAGTAATTTGGGAGGGTATATATATGTGCTAGTATTTGATTTATATGCAATTTGAGGTCAAAAATAACACTTAGTTTGCATATGTAGGTGTGGTTTACTTAGTGCCTTCTAAATCTCCATCGTAGCCACCGTCGATCGCCCGCACCGTCCCGTCGCCGGCACCACCTTGTGGTGAGCCTCTAGTTCATGAAATTTTATATAAAAATTGATGTTTGTGTGATTTGGATATATAGTTACTCGTATAATTATCTTACCCGTACGTTGTTTGTTATACATATAGTGCCATGGTTTTGATATCCGTCCCCGTCGGCCCTAGTCCTTGTTATGATTCGGATGTGGTATGTATATTCTCTTTTAAAACTAGTTGCATTTCGTGTTTATGACAAATTATGCCCATCAAGTTGACATAGAAATTTTTTCTAGGAGGTATGTGAACCGGAAATTCCAACCGACCCTATTGCCGAGAGGTTAAATTTAGTTGAAAGAGAAAACGAGTACTTGAAAGAAAAATTGAAAAGAATGAGGGGGAGAAGATGGAATTGGAGTTGCATGTTGCCGATGTCGTTGATGATCACAAGATGAAGATGGAGAAAATGCGCTTGAAGATTAGAAAGATTAGAAAATATGCCATCGATAGTGAGGCTTGGTATCATTATGCTGTTGGATCCACTGTTACCTTAGTTGCGATCTTGATCGTATTTGTTGTTGCATTTAAATGCTTTAGCTAGAGAGTTATTTGTTTGTTGCATTTAAGTGTTGTATGAACTTTATGTATGAACTTGTATTAATTTGGTCTATTCGGTGTTGTGTAATGAAGATGAGCCGGCAATGGATGTACGATGACCGATGCTCTCCCCAGTTCGTTGAGGGCGTGCATACTTTTCTGCTTGCGGCTGAGGCAAACAAGCGGGCGGATGGTTTTATGCCTTGTCCATGTGCTCGCTGTAAGAATGGTCACAATTACTCTACGTCAAGGACCATTCACGTCCACCTGTTTAAGTCCGGTTTCATGCCCCATTATAATGTTTGGACCAAACACGGAGAAATAGGGGTTATGATGGAAGACAATGAAGAAGAAGAGGACGACGACAGCTATCCTGGCCATGGGTTCCCTGAATACGATGATACAACAATGGGGGAAGAAGCTGAGCCGGTAATGCGGGAAGAAGCTGAGCCGGCAATGCGGGAAGAAGCTGAAGAAGAGGCATCAGATGAGCCCGTTGATGATCTAGGTCGGGCCATTGCCGATGCAAAGAGAAACTGCGCAAGTGATTTGGAGAAGAAGAAGTTGCAGCGCATGTTAGAGGATCACAAAAAATTGTTGTACCCGAATTGCGTAGGTGACAAGAAAAAGCTGGGCACCACATTGGAATTGCTGCAATGGAAGGCAGAGAATGGTGTATCTGACAAGGGATTTGGAAAGTTGCTGGTAATGATAAAGGATATGCTTCCAAAGGACAACGGATTGCCCGAGAGTACGTACGAAGCAAAGAAGGTTGTCTGCCCTCTAGGGTTAGAGGTGCAGAAGATACATGCATGCCCTAATGATTGCATCCTCTACCGCGGTGAGTACGAGGATTTGAACGCTTGCCCGGTATGTGGTGCATTGCGCTATTAGATCAGCCGCGATGACCCTGGTGATGTCGAGGGCCGGCGCCCCAGGAAGAAGATTCCTACCAAGGTGATGTGGTATGCTCCTATAATACCACGGTTGAAACGTTTGTTCCAAAACGAAGAGCATGCCAAGGCGATGCGATGGCACAAAGAAGACCGTAAGAAAGACGGAAAGTTGAGAGTACCCGCTAACGGGTCGCAGTGGAGAAAAATCGAAAGAAAGTACGGGAAGGAGTTTGCAGATGACACAAGGAGCGTATGGTTTGGTCTAAGCGCAGATGGCATTAATCCTTTTGGGGAGCAGAGCAGCAACCATAGCACCTGGCCTGTGACACTATGTTTGTATAACCTTCCTCCTTGGTTGTGCATGAAGCGGAAGTTCATTATGATGCCAGTGCTCATCCAAGGCCCTAAGCAACCCGGCAATGACATTGATGTGTACCTAAGGCCATTAGTTGAAGAACTCTTACAACTGTGGAATGGAACAGGTGTACGTGCGTGGGATGAGCACATGGGGGAAGAATTTGACCTAAAGGCGTTGTTGTTCGTGACCATCAATGATTGGCCTGCTCTCAGTAACCTTTCAGGACAGACAAACAAGGGATACCATGCATGCATGGACCGTTAAATGATGAAGATTTTCCATGGCTACGACGCAAAAGGACACACGCGAAGAAAAAGTTTCACACCCAAAGATCTGGGATGTGATCGGCTTAACTATCATCACTTTCTTCTGTGTTTCACACCCAGGAGGGAATCTCTGTAATAGTTAGGGTAGCTAGTTATGTGTTTTGGCATTTGAAACGCGAAGAAATTTTATGTGCAAGCAAATTCTTTCATGCATTTACTGATTTTTTTAGCTAAATGACCCTGAAATTGAAAAGCATTTCAAATGAACTCAGAAAAGGATGAAAGTTGGCATGGTATCATAATTTCACCCACATAGCATGTGCAAAAAAGTAGAGAGGGTTACCGCAAAAACTGGATGCACTTCGTGTACAAAATGGACAATCTGTTTCGAAGTATCAGGATTTCGGACGAAAACTCATCCGTTACAAAGGCATTTCATTTTTTAAATAACCTAAGCATTACCAAATTGAATATAATGATAAAACACACTAATATTAAACATAAGAAAAAAGAATCACTGAAAAATCTATTTTCAAAGTTAAGTTATTCACAAAAATAAATAAAGCAAAAAAATAAGAAAAAAAGCCCACCTACTGGGCCACAGCGGCCTGCATACGACTAGAAACCCAAATTCAAGTTGGGCCAGGATGCAGGCCCGCTAGCCCAGTAGGCCCAACAGGGCATCGCAGAAGAGGTAGGCCCAGAAGGCCTGCTTAAGAGAGGAGCTCGAGACAGCAGCGACGGCGGGGCTTATAAGCAGGTGCGAGTGCCCCTCGGCTAGCAAGGTGGGACTAAACTTTTGTACCCCTCGCCTGGCAGCACACACCCTTTAGTACCGGGTCGTGGCACCAACCGGTACTAAAAGGGGGGCCTTTAGTACCGGTTGGAGCCACCAACCGATACTAAAGGGGGTCGCTTCCCGCCGCTTGGGCTAGCCAAAACAGACCTTTAGTACCGGTTGGTGGCTCCAACCGGTACTAAAGGTGGGTTCTATATAAGAAAACACTTCAAAATTTCGTCAGTTTCTCATCTCTCCCTCTGCTTCTTCTCCTCTGCACCGTCGCCCGCCGCCCCCGCCGTCTCCATATCCCTCGTCGCCGCCCCGGCCCGTCGCCGCCCCGGCCCCATCGTCGCCGCCCCGTCGTCCCGTCCCCGTCGTCCCCGTCGTCACCGCCGGCCCGTCCCGGCCGCGTTGTCACCGTCCCTGTCGTCGTCGCCGCCCCGGCCCATACGTCCCCGTCCCCGTCGCCGCCGCCCCGTCATCGCCGCACCCGTCGCCGTCCCCGTCGCCGCGCGCCCCCCGTCGCCTCTCGCCTCGCCGGCCGGTGAGCGCGCGCACACACACACATACATTTTTAGTTATAGATTTTTCTGTTTTTCAGAAATTGTTAGACATTTTTCTGTTTTTTAGAAATAGTTAGAAATGTTAGAATTGTTAGAATTGTTAGAAATGTTAGAATTGTTAGAAATGTTAGAATTGTTAGATTTTTTTCTGTTTTTTAGTTATAGAAATAGTTATAAAAAAGTTAGAATTGTTAGAAATTTTTCTGTTTTTTAGTTATAGAAATAGTTATAAAAAAGTTAGAATTGTTAGAAATTTTTCTGCTTTTTAGTTATAGAAATAGTTATAAAAAAGTTAGAAATTTTTCTTTTTTTTAGTTATAGAAATATTAGAAATGTTATAGAAATGTTAGTTATATATAGCATTGTTAGAAATGTTATAGAAATGTTAGAAATTTTAGTTATCAAAATCCAATCATTAAAAAAATGTTACTTTTTGCGGGCATATAGCTAGTATTTGTTGTCGACGATGCCCGGCCCGCATCCTCGCCGTCGACACGTCCGCGACGACGTCCAGCTGACCCATGTCCGGGACTGGGCTCCGCTGGGCTGGCACTGGGAGGTGCTGCTTGGAGGGGCGCGCCGCTTGATGAGGAACCCGGCCCCGGGTCCCATCGTCGACCCTGATCTCGTTTGGTGGCGTTCGCGTGGGCCAGTTTCGGTGCGGAGGGAGCCGGCCCCGCCGGAGGTGGTACGTCGTTGTGTCAGGGAGGAGGACGAGCACGTCCATCGCTACATGGTTGCGTTAGAGGGCGGCAGGTTCTCCAATACCTGGCAGTTTCTTCAGGGATCTCACTTCAGCTATGATCCTGTGAGGGTTCCTTCTCTTTGGGTGTCCACCGCCCGCGCCGCAGGAACCGCGAGTGTCCTAGATTCTTCTGTAGTATTCGATCTTTATTAGCTACCTAGCCAGTGATGTACTCGATATATAATATTCAAGACGATGTATTCGAGATTATATATTATTCGAGACGATGTATTCGAGATTATATCTATTATTCGAGACGATGTATTCGAGATTATATCTATTATTCGAGACGATGTATTCGAGATTATATCTATTATTCGAGATTATATCTATTATTCGAGATGATGTATTCGAGATTATATCTATTATTCGAGACGATGCATTCGAGATTATATCTATTATTAGAGATGATGTAATTTGAATACTAAATTGTTTTATATTTCTTTTGGCATAGTTAAATAAAAGCTATGGCGGACAATACCAACAGAGAGGGAGAACAGACCATGTCCGATATAATACGCGGGCCAGATGATGATCAGAATGAAGAAGATTATGACGGCTCCGAATTTCTAAACAACACCGGAGAGGGTGATATGATATTCGATCGCGACGACCGAGAAGATGAAGTCATGAACTACGACGAAGAACATGTTGATCCTGAAACAACAAACACCGGCGAGGTATATATATTTATATAAGCAGGAATCTGGTGATCATCGCATGTTTTAAATGAGTTGAAGATATATTAACGAATCGATTTTTCTTCTTTCAGCCATCCGGATCGAGCAAATCTTCAGGCAAAAGGACGAAACGAGGCCCGAACAAAAAGTTGAAGGAGGGCGTAAAGTACAATATCGAGGCATTCAAACCTAATGGCGAACCATTAGCGCCTAAGAAGATTGCGGACAAGTTCGTTCGTCAGTGCGGAGTTCTTGTGAAGGACCAACTCCCGATCTCCCTTCAAGAATGGAGAAAGCCAGCAAAGCCACGTCCAAATGTTACTTTTGTTGACGAGAATCAAAAAAAACTGCTTTGGGATACTCTCATGGAACATTTCACCCTACCAGATAATTTCACAGAAGCAGATGTGCGGAAAGTCAAGGACGCTGCTTTTAGGAAGATGGCGGTTGCATTCAAGAACCACAAGAGAACGACGTGGGAGAAGTACGTCAAGGGAGGAAGGAAGACTCCAGTATTCGAGGGGATACTAGAGAATCAAAGTGCTCATTGGGACGATTTCGTGAAATTCAAGGATTCAGAATTAGCTAAGGAACGGTCGAGAATAAACAAGAAGAATGCCGAAAAAAAGAATAAGTTCCATAAGCTGGGGCCAGGTGGCTACGCGGTGGCAATGCCTAAGTGGGATAAGTCTGAGAAAGAGATGGAGGATGCAAGTGTCACTCCGGTTACTAAGAGCTGGCCCCCCAGGTGCAGGACTTGGTTCTATGCGCATGGGGGGAGTTGGACCCGAAGACAGGCAATGTTTCGACGAAGGCATGTCTGAACGGAGCCGACGATGCGCTACTTGTTGCAATAGAAGAGGCTCGATCGGGGGTGTTCCAGACCAACAGAGAGAACGACGAGCTTACGCGTGCCCTGGGAAATCCTGAACACCCGGGAAGAACACGAGGCAAGGGCGCTATTCCATGGTATGAGGGGTTTTCGGACTGGAACGCCGACTACAGAACCCGTGCGAGAAAGAAGATTGCGGAGGAGAAGAAGAGGAAGATGGAGGAGGAGCAGAGGAAGCGGGACTATGAACGCCTTCAAGGCCTAGAAGCAAGTCAAGCGGAATTGGCCGCTAAATTCCAGCGGCAGCAGGAGCAGATCGACTCACTTAGCCAGCAAAGGGGGTCTCAGCAGCTGCAGCAGCTAGCGGATGATCCAGCATTGGATACCACCGCCCCATCCATGCCGAGAAGCAGCGCGGGTTCCGCCCCGGGCGACGCAGTAGTGCTGGATAGATACCCCGTGGATGACATCACGGAGAACACTAACTGCGAGCTACACTTCAAAATGAAGAACATATCCATGAAGGTGGCGGACGTCGTTGCTTTTTCAAATTCCCCCGAGGCAACCTTCCATTGCAACCCGATTCCAGCGGGCTATGCTCGTGTCTTGGTTGATGAGGTGGTGGACACATATTCGGAGCTACAGCTTGACATTCCTGGAGGTGACGACGAGCACACATTGGGAGAGGCCATACATCATGTCATCCTATGGAGAAAGGATTGCATCATCTTTCGAAGTCCGCCACCGAGTCAGCAGACTCCCGCTCCTCCAAGTCCACCAACGCGTGAGGCCACTCCTCCTCCTCCAAGTCCGGCAAAGTGTCAGGCCACTCCTCATCCAAGTCCGACACAGCGTCAGACGTCCACTCCTCCTCCAAGTCCGGCACAACCTCAGGCCAATGCAAGTCCGGCACAGCTTCAGGCCACTCCTCCTCGTCCAACTCAGCCCCGTCAGCCATCTCCGCCGCCTCAGCAATCGCAGAAGAGACACCCCGCAGCTATGGTGCGTAGCGGTACGAGTCGAGGTCATAGTACAGGAAGTACAGGCGGAGGCAAGCAATATAAATATGGTCCAAGCCTCACTACTCCTCTTCCTGTGAGGGCTTACGACAGGACCGAGGAGCAAACCAATGCCATAGTGCAGGCAGAACTCGACGCCCATTTTGGACCGAAACCGCCACCGCCGCCAAGGGAGAAAGTGCCTGTGGAAGTAGTTGACCACTTCATTCGTATGGCTCAACCACCAGCTCCTAAGCCTATTGACACAGACTATGAGCGCCACATCAGGAAGTTACATCGACGACGTCTACAGAAGGAGGCGAGCTCGAGCTCGAGCAAACAACAAGCAGCTGTCAAAAAATGCGGGAAAACCGTTGCCCAGCTGGGAAAACAGGCGGCGCAATCGATCCCCCCGCTTGTTGTGCCGCCAGCAACACGTGACAGTACGCGCGCCCAATATTATTGTGGCCAAACAGTTTACGTTCCCGAGGTGGGCGATGTGGTAATAACCCAGGAGCATATAATGCAGGCTGAAGAACTCAAGATCACTGTTGGACAACTCCTCGAGATCGAGGACATGCCTGGGATTATAGAGGAGGAAATAAAACAGAAATATGTCCGGGGCCAACCTTTGGTCGAGCCAGAAGATGTCAACAAGCTCCCAACGAGAATGTATGAATTGCATCAATGGTACATGGACATTACCAAGAGATCCGATCGAGAGTCCCTCATGGTGTATGTCAAGAAGGATGATTACTGCCATGAGAAAGCTGTGGCCGTTGAGTATCCTGAACTGTTTCAGTTATACAATCAAGACGCACTCGACAAATCTATCGTCAGTTGCTATTGTCTGTAAGTGATTTCTTTCTGTAATTTAAGTCTCAAGCTAGCTGTAGTGATCCTTTTGATCAATCATTACCTGTAATTATCCTCACTATATTCTTTTCTGTGGTATTATGCAGGATGAAGATGTATGAAATGAGAAAAGGTGGACTCTATGGCATTGGGTTCATTGACCCAAACACCGTTAATGAATACACATGGAAAATGAACAAGCATCAAGAAAAAGAGGTAGAGGACAGCATGCTAGATTTCTTGAAGTGCCTCAAATACAATGAAGATATACTACTTCCTTACAACTTCCAGTGAGTCACACTTTCTTGTACTACAAATTCTCTGTTTTTGCCTACTAGCTAGCTAGCTACATGTTTTTGTTTACATATGCCCGCTTAATTAAGACATGCAAACGTGTGTGTATGCAGATTTCACTGGATCTTGTGTATCATTAAAGTTGACGCCGGAACAGTTGAAATACTGGACTCGCTACTTAAAAAACAAAATGACTATAACATCTTGTTTGGGATAGTCAACAGGTAATTTCAATCATTATTAACTATATATCTAGGCCTATTTAGTAATTCGTCATTTCATGATATGAACTATTTAATAACCCCTTTATTCATTTTCTTTGTCGGCGGGCAGGGTTTGGGAAAGGTTCATCAGCGTCACGGAAGGCGAATGGAAACCAAAGCTGAAATGGTTTCGATCCAAGGTAAGTAATTAAGTAGTACTAGCTAGCTAGCTAGCTGTCATCTCTTTAATTATCATGCTTGATTAATTATTATCTAATCAAATTAAATTCCATTCTCGTAATAAAGGCCCTGAAGCAGGCGCAGGGGACTGATCTGTGTGCATTCTGCGTTTGCGAGAACATTCGCATGATGGCGTCCGAAAGGAGCAGATCTCAAAGACAGGAATGGGTACGCTTGTCAGAACACTATTCACAATTTTTACACCATTATCGATATCTAGTCACACAACTAATACACATGCATATTGATCTCCTTCTTAACAGTTCAAAGAGGTGCGGGACAAGCTCCTAGAAACGGAGCGCGTAGAAGCACTTCAAGAGGAAATAGCGGGATTTTTGCTCGACCAGGTCATAAATCCGAAGGGAGAATACTATTACCCGCTACCGCCCCCATGAACCACTTCCAATTGTCATCGTGCTCCGAAGGCACCAATTAGGCTAATGCCACTGGCTCCGAAGGCAACATGCATATGTAGGAGAAATTGTATATAGCTATACATGTGTGTATGTGTGAATTAATATGGTTTGTGAGACATTGATGATATATATATGATTGGTTCTACTAGAAATTCTATTTATATATATATATATATATATATATGCATAACGTGTACAATGTGTAGTACCGTAAAATACAAGCAAACGAAAAAGAATTAAAATGGAAAACACAAAATTAAATGAAAAAGAAATCATAAAACCAAAAAAACCCCAAACATTTTAGTACCGGTTGGTGTTACCAACCGGTACTAAAGGGCTCCCGGCCCCCGGAGCTGACTCGTGCCACGTGGTTGCCTTTTAGCACCGGTTTGTGCTGAACCGGTACTAAAGGGGGGGGGCCTTTAGTGCCGAAACGTTAGTGCCGGTTCCTAAACCGGCACTAAAGGGCCTTACGAACCGGTGCTATTGCCCGGTTCTGCACTAGTGGATCTCAAGAGCTACTCCCAGAACTTCAACGATGGCCTCGTCCCTGCCCACCGCCTCTAGCAACACCCGCAGCGTCTTCTTCTTCTTTTCAATTTTACTTGCCGACCGGCCGGAGCAAGGCTCGAGGCTGGTGATTTGTTCCTCTAGCTCAGCTACCAGTGTATTAGTAAAAAAATTGAGTTGGAAAATACCCAGTGTACTAGTATTAGAAAGTACTGTTCATACACTAGTTGCTTAGTGTTGAAAGCCTGAAACCGCCAACGAAATGACAATGTATCTATGTGCTTCTATGTAGTCTGCAAGCCGTCACTTGCCACAATGAAATGGGATTTCAGCAATTTATGTTTATGCCGCCCTAAAATACACTCTCACCACCGGTGCTTCTCACGTTGTCGCCGTCATTTGATTCTTGAGATGAAACCAATATAGTGTTAGTGTGTAGCTAAGCTGTTTGATATGCACACATATTGGGACTGAAGTGGATTTGCGATGTTAATTTTCAGGAGGCAAGATTTGGAACCCTGCCTTATAAAAGTTAATTATTTTGTATGTAGATCAGCAGTGAGATTAAAACTTTTCCCTTTATTAAGAAACATTATATATGTATTCCACGTGACCAGAATGTTCAGGCCCTCGAAACTCCCATTTGTAGGCCGAGATCCATCCTTACTAGAAGCATGAGTGTGTTGCTGCGCCATGAATTACAATGTCGAAGTTATGCTCGCCTCATTGCACCAAGAGATTTAGCAAATAGCTTGGAAATCTAATTGAACTAAGATGTACTATTATCCTTCAAAAGGAAGTCTGACATATTCTACAAGTTATTTGCTTGATTGTTAAGAGGGGCATGCACATGTAATTATTATCTTGATTTGAGTTGCTCAATATACTCAACGTCCGAAACAACAACCTTTCGCGCATACAAGCATCCTTCACGCATACAAGCAGTCTCAGTCCTCGTTGGTTGCCAAGCTGAACAAAAACTATTTTTACATGCCAATGACGTCTAAGATAAATAGATGCCTAACTAAAAGCTACATACAGAACATAGAACTCATGTGACGGCCCTGACTAACTACCAAAGCACTAACTCACCACCATTACTCTCTCATATCACTCCATTTAGATTTACCAAAACATCACGCGAAAATACACACCTGACTATATTTCTGCATATAGACCATAAAAGGTTCGAATAGTTCTCAAACGGCAACATTGTCACCACAGCGGGTTGTCATCACTTCTAGCCCCTCCAACTTTCCACTTGGCCTCCATTTTTTCCACGGACAGTTTTACTAGAGGTGAGCAAAAAACCACCTAAAGGCAAGAAGTCGTCCACGGCAACCAGGCCAAACAGGAGCAATCGAAGGAGAGCCACTTACCCAATGGCGATGAAGATGAACTCAAAGATGCACACCTACACTGCATGATACAACAACACAACATGATGATATCTAGCTTGTATAAGCAATATTATAGACATCTCATCACAAAAACCTTGGGGAAAAATCAGCTAAAACCTTTCATTTCTACATGAACCATGGCACCAACATTGCCAAAGCTAGAACAGGTATCTCTAGTATTAACGGGGTGTTGGCGATCGTGCATTGTACATTGGTGTCTTACTCTTAATTGTGTGGAATAAATGAAGTCGGTTCTTTGAAATAACTGAAAAAAAATTTAGTTGAGTGAATTCAGTACTTTGAATTAAGTGAAATCAATGATTCATAAACTAAGGAAATCTTTTTTTCTGAAATGAGTGAATTAAAACGAGTGAAATCGGTCTATCTGTTAACGAGTTTATTATTTTTTGAAATGAGTGAAATAAGCCTTTTGAAATGAGTGAAAACTTTTTATTGAGTGAAAATAAGTAGTTTTAAACTAGTGAACTCACTCTTTTTGAAAAGGAGTGTAACTATTTTTAGGTAAATGAGTGAACTCAATGTTTTTGAAAAGGAGTGTAACTATTTTTAGGTAAATTCCACACTCCCTGTTTTTAATTAATGAGTGGAATCAGTTTTTAAGGAAGGAGTGAAATATGTTTCACTAATTTTTAAATCATTTAAATGTATTAAAATTTGATCTTGTTTTAAGATCTCGTCGTCGGGAATTCAAATACGTAAAGCAATTTTAAAGTACCATTTTTATTCAGAAGATACCAATGAATTAGTATTTCCCAAGAATAATGAAGTGCTAGTTTTTCGATGGTGAAGAGAGAGAATATGTGTGCATGCAACCATCCGTCCTTCTCTAATTTTACCAGACGGAAAGCTACTATCAAGGACCCTTTCAGAGTGTATTGCAATGTATTCCTTCAGCAAAATATTTGCTATCTTTATACCGCAAGTTCGCACAACAATCTTCTTGCCGAGATGAAGGGCAACAAATGTGCCGGTAGGCACGGGTGGATTTCCGCTTTCTATGCCCATTGCTAGGTCTGTGCAAAAGTTGAAAGTGGTAGGTCTGTATAAAAGTAGAAAGTGCTTACTGCTGCTAGCTCAGCTTAATTGAACAATGGATTATGGGTAGATGGGCCATGACCATGGTGTGCGTAAAGAGTCATGATGTAGCAACCGTCTTCCTTCTTCTCCTCCCTTTGTTTCTTTTCCGGTGAAGATTTGTTCCAAGGAACTATATCTTCATGATCAGATATATTGGATCATCACTAACCAAGACCACATGGTCCCAACATAGCTTTATTTACACATAAACAGTATTTCCTACGTGCCAATTTTTCCGGTAATGTGGACGGCCAAATTAAAGTCAAGGGATATCTGAACCTGAGCACCAGCGCACGATCCAGTGCTTCTTCTCTTGGGACCGTTTGATACAACATTATTTTCGAACTAAAAAGCACTGGTCATGACATGGCAAGCACCAGCACTTGCCGATGGATGCCTCAAGTGAATTACTTTTGAGTATGGAACTGCTGTGTCGACACGACATGAGGTATCCATCGACCGTCTCGCTCCTGGGAGAGCCACTTACCCAATGGCGATGAAGATGAACTAAAAGATGCACACCAACACGACATGATGATATCTAGCTTGTATAACCAATATAAGAGGCATCTCATCACAAAAACCTTGGGAAACCTAAAACATTTCATTTTCTATACGAACCATGGAACCAACATTACAAAAGCTAGAACATGTATCTCTACAATTAAAGAGGAGTTCAGGATTGTAGATTGTACATTGATATCTTTCTTTTAATTGTGTGAAATAAGTGAAATCGGTTCTTTGAAATAGGTGAAATTATTTTTTGAGTTGATTGAAATCAGTACTTTGAATTAACTAAAAACATGATTCATAAACTAGAGAAGTCTATTTTCTTTGAAATGATTGAAATATGTTGTTTAAAACTAGTGAAATCGGTTCTTTGAAGTAAGCAAATTATTTTTTAGTTGATTGAAATCAGTACTTTGAATTACGTGAAATCAATGATTCATAAACTAGTGTGGTGAAATCTTTTTTCCTTGTAATCAGTGTATTTTGTTTAAATAAAGTGAAATCGGTCTCTCGGATAATGAGTGGAATTATTATTTTTTGAATTGAGTGAAATAAGTCTTTTGAAGTGAGTTAAATCGGTGTTTTGAAATGAATGGAATATGTGTTTTTATACGAGTGAAATCGGTCTTTTTGAAAATGAGTGAAATTATTTTTGTTGAGTTAAATGGAACAATTTTTAAAATGAGTGAAATCAATGTTTGTTAAATGTAATCAGTGTTCTGAATATTCAAATGAAATCATTGTATTTAATTATTGAATGAAATCTATTTTTAACAAAGGAGTGAAATACGTTTCATTAATTTTTTAAAGGACTTCAAATATATTCCAATTTGATCTTCATTTAACAATCTCGTCGCCTGGAATCCAAATATGTAAAAATATTTTAGAATAAATTTTTATTCAAAAGATATCAATGAATTAGTATCTCACAAGAAAAATGAAAAGCTAGTTTTCAATGGGTGGAGAGAGAGAATCTGTGTGCATGCAGCACTCCGTCCTTCTCTACTTTTACCAGATGAAAAACTACAATTATGGACTCCTATTGGAGTGTATTGCAATGTATTCCTGCCGAACATATTTGGTACCTTTATACTGCAAGTCAGCACAACAAGTTTATGCAGAGACGAAGGGCAACAAATGTGTCAGTAGGTACTGGTGCCGTTAGAATTTCTGTTTTGTATGTCGATTGCTAGGTCTGTACAAAAGTTTAAAGTGCTAGGTCTGTACAAAAGTTGAAAGTGCTAGGTCTGTACCAAAGTAGAAAGTGCTTACTGATGCTAGCTCAGCTTAACTGAACAATGGATAATGGATATATGGGCCATGACCGTCGTGCACGTAAAGTGCCACGATGCAACCAGCGACTTTCTTCTTCTCCTCCCTTTGTTTCTTTTCCGATGAAGATTTGTCCCAAAGAACTATATCTTCATGATCAGATATATGAGTCGTCAGTAACCAAGAGCACATGGTTTCAACATACCCTTATGAACACATAAAGAGTATCTGCCTACATGTCAATATTTCCGGTAATATTGACCGCCAAATTAAAGTCGGGGGATATCCGAAACTAAGCATGAGCACACAATCTAGTGCTTCTTCTCTTGGGACCGTTTGATACAACACTATTTAGAACTAAAAAGCACTGGCCGTGACATGGCAAGCACCAACACTTGTCGATGGATGCCTCAAGTGAAATTACTTTTGAGGATGCAACACTTATCCGAACCTACCTGTATGGTGTGTAGTGTAGGGTGGCAAAGGCAAAAGATGCCCGAAATGTTATTTTGCCATGGGCTCCCCTCTGTAAAGGGGATTTTACTCGTCAGCTGTGAGTGTGCACGCTGGTGGTGGCAGACCCGGTCGTCGTTCTGGTCGGCGTCAGAGCCCCATCCGTTCATCAAAGCTGAGTACCCCCATTTCGGCAATCAGAAGCTACCCAATCAATCACAGCAGAGCGGTTCTTAATCATATCAACAGTGACCTCCCATTCGCATCATCTCATCAAGGTTGACCAATGGCGTTTCTAGGAGGATCATTGCGTGTGACGAAGAGCATTAGCAGCCGAAAGATGATTGAGGGAAAGAGCCACGGCGGGTCGGGGTCGTGGCGGCAGGCGAGAGCGCCCATGAGGCGGCACTTATGGAGGGTGAGACGTGTCGTGCTGCGCCCGAAGCGCCGCGCCGTGCCGTGATTTTCGGGTACGACCTCAAGAGCTACTCCCAGAACTTCGACGATGGCCTCGTCCCTGCCCACCGCCTCTATTGACAGACACTCGCAGGGTCCTCTTCTTCTTCCTAACTATACTTGCCTCCCAGCCGGACCATGGCTCGAGGCCGGAGAGTTTGAAGCATCATCACCTTGTACTGAACAGAGTTTGAAGTGTACTATAGTATTATACATTATTGTTCGTGCACAAGTTGCTTAGGTGTTGAAAGTCTGAAACTACCAATGAAATGACAGTGTATCTATTATAATGTGCTTCCTACTATGTAATCTGCAAGCTGTCACTTGTGACAGTGGAATGGGATTTTAACTATTTTTTCTTAATGTTGCGAGTGCTAGAATATACTCTCGCACCTTCGCTTGTCTCGCTATATATAGAAGTCATTTTATTCACGAGATGAAACCAATGTAGTATAACTAAGTTGTTTGATATATATGCGTCCATATTGGGAAGTGAAGTGGATTTCCAATGTAAATTTTCAGGAGACATGATTTGGAACCACCCTTATAAAAGTTTATGATTTTGTAGGTAGATCAGTGGAGAGATTAAAACTTATCACTTATCATTTTATTCACGAGATGAAACCAATGTAGTATAACTAAGTTGTTTGATATATATGCGTCCATATTGGGAGGTGAAGTGGATTTTCAATGTAAATTTTCAGGAGGCATGATTCGGAACCACCCTTATAAAAGTTTATGATTTTGTAGGTAGATCAGTGGAAAGATTAAAACTAATCACTTTGATTAAGAAACATAATGTATTCCACGTGATCAGAATGCTCAGGCCCCTCGAAACTCCCATTTGGTAGATAATTGATCGTTTTACGTCGAGACCCATCCTTATTAGAAGCATTGGCGTGCGTTGTAGCACCGTTGAATTACAACGTCGAAGTTATGATTGCCGTTACTTGCCACGATGGAATGGGATTTAAACTATTTATGTTTATGCCGCGCGTGCTAGAATTCACTCTCGCACCGGGGCTTCTCTCGCTCTCATGGTTGATATCGGTGCATATTGGGAGTGAAGTGAATTTTCGATGTCAATTTTCAGGAGGCATGATTTGGACACCCCCCCCCCCCCTTATAGTTTACGATCTTGTATGTAGATCAGCGGTGAGATTAATACTTGCCCTTTTGATTAAGAAACATTATAATGTATTCCACGTGATCAGAATGTTCAGGCCCCTCGAAACTCCCATTTGGTAGATAATTGATGGTTTAGGCCAAGATCCATCCTTACTAGAAGCATCAGCGTGCGTGTTGCAACGTCAAAGTTATGCTCACCGCTGTGCACCAAGAGATTTAGCAAATAGGTTGGAAATTCGGATTAATCTAAGATATACTATTCTTTGAAATAAACTCTGGCTTATACATGTAATTGTTATCTCGATTTAACGTTGCTCAATATATTCAATGTCTGAAACAACAGGCTTTAGCACATACAACTATACTTCACGCATACAAGCAGTCTCGGTCCTCGTTGATTCCCCAGCTGAACAAAAACTATTTTGACATGCCAATGACGTCTAAGATTAATAGAAGAAGATGCATAACTAAAGCTACAGACATAACTAGAACTCATGGGACAGCCCTGAGTAAATACCAAAGCACTGACTGACCACCGTTACTCTATCATATCATTCCATTTGGATTTACCAAAACAACACCAAGAAATAATCACCTCACTATATTTCTGCATATAGATCATAAAGGATTCAAATAGTTATGAAACGACAGCATTGCCACCACAGCGGGTTGTCACCATTTCTGGCTCCTCCAACTTTTTAGTTGGCCTCTATTTTTACCTCGAGCAGTTTTAGTAGAAGTGAGTAGAAACCACCTGATGGCAAGAAGCCTGTCCACTCCAACCAAGCCAAACAGGAGTAGTCGTAGGAGAGCCACTTACCCAGTGGCGATGAAGATGAACTCGGAGATGCACACCAACACGACATGACGATATCTAGCTTGTATAGGCAATATTAGAGACATCTCATCACAAAAACATTGAGAAAAATGAACTAAAACCTTTCATTTCCTATACGAACCATGGGACCAACATTACAAAAGCTAGAACAGGCATCTCTACTATAAAGGAGAGTTGGAGATTGTACATTGTACATCGGTATCTTTCTTTTAGTTGTGTGAAATAAGTGAAATCGATTCTTTGAAATAAGTGAAATTATTTTTTGAGCTGCATGAAATCAATACTTTGAATTAAGTGAAATCAATGTAACACAAACTAGTGAAATATATTTTTCTTTGAAATGGTGAAATATGTTGTTTAAAATGAGTGAAATCGGTCTCTCTGATAATGAGTGAAATTATTATTTTTGAATTTAGTGATATAAGTCTTTTGAAATGAGTAAAATAAGTGCTTTTAAATGAGTGAAATATGTAGTTTTATACTAGTGAAATAGGTCTTTTTGAAAATGAGTGAAATTATTTTTGATGAATTAAATGAAATAATTGTTTTGAAATGAGTGAAATCAATGTTTTTGAAATGAAATATGTGTTTTGAATATTTCCACACTCTCAATCTTCAATTAATGAATGAGATCTATTTTCAAGAAATGAGTGAAATATATTTTATGAACTTTTTTAATCATTTAAAATATATTCAAATATTATCTTGGTTTAAAGTTCTCGTTGCCTGTAAAAAGATTTTGGAATAATTTTTTGTTCAAAATATATCAATGAATTAGTATCTCAATAGAAAAATGAAAAGCTAGTTTTTCAATGGTGAAGAGAGATAATCTGTGTGCATGTAGCACTGCGTCCTTCTCTACTTTTATCAGGCAAAAAACTACCATCAAGGACACATATCGGAGTGTATCACAATGTATTCCTGCAGCAAAATATTTGGTACCTTAAGAGCATTTACAGCCGGGTCTCTCATACCCATCTCAAACGCCTGGTCGGGCCGTCCAGTCAGTGACCGGTCACAAAGAATCGATCCAACCGGACCTCTCAAACTATGGACAAACGTCCGGGCTGATTAACACCCCTCATATCCAGCCCAAATATAGGACGGATATAGGGCGGCCCGGGCACGCCCGAGCGCGTCCGCCTGACAGGCCCGGCCCACCATGGACCACACAAAAATCCCTAATCCGGGCGGCGAGCTCAAACCCTAGCTCCCTCTCTCGCCCCGTCCACTCCTCTTCCTCTCTGGTTCCGATCCCATCCACCACGATGAACAGCTCCGGCAGCGACTCCGGCTCGGAGCTCGACTACGAGGAGGAGATGGCCCTCCGCATTGCGCTGGAGCGGTCTAAGGTGGAGACCGGCGACAGCTCCGGATCTGGAGCGTAGCCGCACTTCCCGCGCCGGCGCAGTGCGGACGCCGGAGCTGGACCCTCCCGGCCCGCACGCATCGACGCCTGGTCAGCACAGTCCGCGCCGGCCCCGTGTCGTCTCCTTCCCCTGCCGGCCGCTCCTGCATGCGGCCAATGCTGGGTGCTTGTGCACGCACCTCCGGCCCGCACGCGCACTCCGGAGTCAGAGGCGCGCGTCCTGCGCCGCGAGAGGCAGCATGCATGGGAGAGGGAGGCGGCGGAGCAGTCCGCGCGCCGCCGCCGCGGAACGGAGCCAGACGCCGACGAGGACACGCGTCTCCTCGCCTGGGTGTACCACCGCTCCCTCACGACGGCGGAGACGTACGCTCGCCGCCTCCGATGGAAGAACACCAAGGTGCTCCGGCTAGCTATTGAGCAGTCGGAGCGTGAGGCGAAGGAGGCAGCGACGGAGAAGGCTCGAGTGGCAAGGCTGAAGCGGGGGCGGGACAAGGCTTTCCGTTGGATGAAGGGGCTCATCGTCCTCTTCGAATCCGACCCGACGACGGCGATAGCTGCACCTCGTCGTCCGACGACGAAGACCCTCCACCAGCCGCGGTCGCCTATAGCTACGCCGACGACCGAAAGGGCAAAGGCCCAGCGAGGAAGTGGTGATCCCCCCCCCCCTTCCTCCCTCCTCAATGTTTATATCGATTTTAGTTGTAGAAGTTTATGAACTTGTCCATGGACGAACTATGATCTTTTGGATGTGGTGAAGTATGTTATGTCCGTTTGCATCCAATCTTGTTGTTCGTCGTTTGATCATGTAGGATAGATCAACGTGTGCATGAATGGTATGGATATAAGGCGTCGTATATAAGATATATGGATGCAGAATGACAAATATGAGAGGTGCACGGTCAGTGCCCGCCGCCGCGGGTGTTTGGGGGGCTGGATTTGCCAAGTCCGCTTGTAGATGCTCTTATACTGCAAGTCATCACAGCAGTATTGGTACGGTAACAAAGGGCAACAGATGTGACGGTAGGTGCCAGTACCGTTAGAATTTCCGCTATCTATGTCGGTCTGTACAAAAGTTGTAAGTGCTAAGTCTGTATAAAAGTAGAAAGTGCTTACTGCTGCTAGGCCAGCTTAACAGAACAATGGATATATGGGCCACGACCATCGTGTGTGTAAAGCGTCACGATGCAGCCATCGTCTTTCTTCTTCTCCTCCCTTTGTTTCTTTTCTGATGAAGATTTGTCTCAAAAAACTATATCTTCATGATCGGATATATGGGTCATCACTAACCAAGCCCACATGGTTCCGACGTAGCTTTATTAACACATAAAGAGTATTGCCCACGTGCCGATCTTTCCGGTAATGTGGACGGTCAAATTAAAGCCGGGCGATATCCGAACCTGAGCACCAGCCTGCGATCCATCCAGTGTTTCTTCTCTTGGGACCTTTTGATACAATATTATTTAGTCCTAAAAGGAAAAGCACTGGTCGTGGTATGCAAAGCACCAACACTGGTTCGATGGGTGCCTCAAGCGAATTTACTTTTCTGTATGCAACTGCGCACGAGGCCTCCACCAACTCTCTCGCTCCTTAGTAGCCTCCCTTTGAGAAGTCGTCGCCACGCTGATGCTGCGTCGGTCTTTGACTGTAGGGTGTGTAGTGTAGGGTGGCAACGGCAAAAGATGTCCCAAATGTGATTTTGCCATGGGCTAATCGTTGTGTAAAGTGGATTGTTCTCGTCAGCAGTGAGTGCGCGTGGGTGATGGCGGGCCCAGCCGTCGTCGACGGTGTCGATCAGAGCCCAGTCCATATGGTTGGCGAGCTTATAAAACGGCTGCTGAGGAGCCCCATTTGTGCAAACGGTGCATCCATCTGACCATCTAAAGAAAGAAGAGCAGCAGAGCCGTGATTAATCAACCGTGAGCTCTCGTCCGCATCGTCTCATCAAGGCCAACCGATGGCGTTTCTAGGAGGATCACTGCAAGTTGACAGCCGGAAAATGGAGGAGAAGAGGCAAAGCCATGGCGGGTCGTGGCGGCAGGCGCCGGCGCCCGTGAGGCAGCTGTTCTGGAGGGTGAGGCGCGCCATGCTGCACCCGAAGCGCCGCGCCGTGAGTTTTGGGTACGACCTCAAGAGCTACTCCCAGAACTTCGACAACGGCCTCGTTCCTGCCCACCGTCTCTAGTGATAGACACTCACAGGGTCTTCTTCTTCTTCTTCTTCTTCTTCTTCTTCTTCTTCTTGATTTTACTTGCCACCCGGCCGGACCACGCTCGAGGCTGGAGAGTTTGAAGCGTCATCACCTTGTGATTTGCTCCTCCTCTAGCTCAGCTACATGTGTAGTACTAGTAGTATTACTGTATTAGACAGTACTGTTCGTACACTAGTTGTTTACTGTTGAAAGGCTGAAAGTAACTAGCCATGAAATGACAGTGTATCTATGTTCTTCCTTCTATGTAGTATGTACTCCCTCCGTTCCTAAATATAAGTCCTTGTAGAGATTTTACTATGAACTACATACGGATGTATATAGATGCATTTTAAGTGTAGATTCATTCATTTTGCTCCATATGTAGTTCATAATGAAATCTCTACAAAGACTTATATTTAGGAACGGAGGAAGTAGTCTGCAAGCAGTCACTTGCCACAATGGAATGGGATTTAAACTATTTTTGTTTATGTCACGCGCTAGAATACACTCGCTGCTGCTGCCATTTTATTCTCGGGATGAAATCAATGGGAGTGAAGCGAATTTTCTTTGTTTATTTTCAGGAGGCATGAGCCGGTACTGCCCCTATAAAAGCTTACGATTTTGTTTCTTGGTCAGCGGTGAGACTAAAACTTTTCTCTTTGATTAAGAAACATTATAATGTATTCCATGTGATCAGAATATTCAGGCCTCTCCAAACTCCAGTTTGGTAATTAATTTTGACGCGTTGCTGCACTACGCCATTGAATTACTGATGATCTGTCAAAGTTATGCTTGCCTCGTTGTACCAAGAGATTTGGCAAACAGTTTGGAAATTCTGATTGAACCAAAATATATTATTCTTCGGAAGAAAATCTGACATATTCTACAATTTATTGTCTTGATTATTAAGAGGGAATACTAACTATTATCTTGATATGGTGTTGCTCAATGTATTTAACAGCCGAAACAACCTTTCGCACATACAAACATACTTCATGCGTACAAGCGGTCGGTGTCCTTGTTGGTTCCCAAGCTGAATAAAACTATTTTGGCATGTCATTGACGACTAATACAAATAGAGCAAGATACCTAACTAATGATATGAACATAACATAGAACTCATGGGAAGGCCCTGACTAAATACCAGAGCAGTAGCTCACCACCGTTATACTCTCATATCACTCAATTTGGATTTACCAAAACATCACCCGAAAATACTCACCTCATTAGACTCCTGCAGATAGACCATAAAGGACCTTTTCAAACTACAACATTGCCACCACACCGGGTTGTCATCACTTATGGCCCCTCTACTTGCCCTACATTTTTTCCTCTGGCAGTTTTAGTAGAAGTGAGCAGAAAACCACCTGAAAGCAAGAAGCCTGTCCACTCCAACCAGACTAAACATGATGACATCTCAATAGAAAAGCCTTGAAAAGAAAATCAACAAAAACCTTACATTTCCTATACGAACCATGGAACCAAACCAAACATGATGACACATTTTTATATATCATGAACATTTTTTCTAAATTTGCATGATTTGTTTTCATTCATGAACATTTTTTAAACATGTGAGCATTTTGGTTGAATGGTACCAAAAAAAATTTCAATTTCATGAGCATATATATATAAATGTGATGAACATTTTTAACTTTTAAAGTGTGACGGATATGTTATTAAAGATGTGGGGACACAATTATTGAGCCACATGAATATTTTAAAATACACAAAGAACATTTTTGCGAAATTATTGAAATAGAAATATTCTAAAAAATATTTTACAGAATTTTCAATATAACGAAAAAGGTAAAAATAGAAAACACAAATTCAGAAAACTCATATGTATGTAGAAACTCACTGTACATTCCCTTAGTACTAATATGTGGAAAGAGGGCAAGTTGAATTGAAAGAAAAGCGATTATAATAAATTTTTGTCCTATATTTCTTTCCATACAAGGACATATGCAACAAATTATTTTCCTAACAATGAGGCCACATGATCATTGGACACCCGCCATTTGGTAGACTCTTTAAAAATATTTTATTTGGTAACCCCCTGATGACTTACCAAATAAACATTATTTTATTTGGTAATAAGTTGATAAAACATGCATGGAAAAAATTAAGGACCGCTATTGAAAAAACATTGGAATAGAATTTGAGATGCATGGGAGAGGAAAAAATATTCAAAAAGAGCGGGAGCGAGGTGAGTGTTGCTACGGCTACGAAAATAATTATAGGAAAACTATTAGTTGGCAAATTTTGATTAGAGATGAGTACGGCATTTTGGAGGCCAGGCTCCATGGAGGCCTTTATTTTTAAAAATTCAAAATTCAAAATTTTCATTTTTAAAATATTCTAAACAAAATACGCAAGGATGCAAGGATGTAAAGTGTATGTGTGTAAAATTTTAGGATGAAATACCTTGAATTGTGAGCTGCATAAAAAAATCATAAACTTTGAGGATGAGCAGTACATATGCTAAAAAGCCTTAGAATTATCTTTTTTGTGTAGCTCTCATTTTAACGTATTTCGATCTGAGAATTTACACACATGTACACTATGTATCTAGGTATATGTGTATTTTTTGCAGATTTTTGTGAAAATGAAAAGTTTGAATTTTGAAGTTCTCAAATTGAGACCTTCATGGAGCTCGGTCTCCATTTGGCATTTTGGATTATATATAGACTATCAAGTTTTATTCGGGTGAGGTTGAAGCGAACACGGCCGATGCCATCCTAAGTCGGTTCGTATCCAACGACAGATCACCGCGCGCAAAGAATGATCTGAGGATACCACAAATTCGTCTCTTCTGTCTGCGATCCTACGATCTCGCCAAAACCCTAACTGGCAGCGCCATGGAAGACGGCGACAACTCCCGGACCCGCGGCAACGTCGCGCCCGAGACCAGCGACTCCGACGAGGACAAGGTCGTCATCTACGGTGCGCTCCCCGAACCCCAGTACAACCCCTACGCGCCGCGCCCCAGGCCCGACTACAACAAGCCCCTCCCGTTCGTCCTCGGCCCCGTGCTGTTCCAGCAGCCGGGCAAGGACATGAAGGAGATGATGGAGCAGGAGTGCGCCGAGCGCCGCCGCCAGCGTGAAGTGGCCGCCGCCGCGGCGGGCATCTTCAAGCGGCGCAAGGTCACCATACGCCGCTTCGGGACCGAAGATCTCCTCTTTCCTATCCAGAAGCACCTGCCGGATCTGCCAGATCAGCCTAGTGCTTTCTGAATTACTTACAGACGACGTGCCATGTCTAAGTAGCTGGCTCGAATGAAGTGTTTATCCGTGTGCATCTATGACTACTATGTATGAATTTGTATCTCGTAAGGGCAAACGATGTCGTGTTCTTAAATTTCTGCATCTGTATAAATTCATCGTAATGCTTTTGTAGTCGTGCCATCGATCAAAAGTATTTTTATATATATGCTGTTTTCTTCTCGGTCTTATTTTACACTCGCTCCGTCCCACAATATAAGATCGTTTCTCAAGTTAACATAGCTTGAAAAATGATCTTACATTATGGGAGGGAGGGAGTAAATATATATAGCCTTGTTCCTATCTTTGCTTTTGGTTAATGTTGTGTTCATGTAGTCCATTACCTGTATTCTGCTCCCAGATGTTCATACTGTGTAACACAGGGTGGTGGCAATCGATGTAACGTAGCTGGTTGTTGACCGGACGGCAAAGGATCGAGGCCTTGTGTCATTCTATTGGACTCATGGTGATCAGTCTCCACAGTGCATCTGCTTATGCTGTGTTATCTCCTTTGAATGGTGTACCTGATCCAGCAAGTTGGGCATACATGATTAATTACGCATTATGTCAATAACATAAACTGAAAATGACAGTTAAATTCATATCAACTGAGCAAACAAGAAACTTTTTATATGGGTAAGGATTTGAGCTTCTTATATCATGCATTGGGCGTGGTACTGTATTTTTTTCAGGAAACGGGCAGCAGATTTCTTCAGGGTTTGGACCCTGATTTCTATGAAACAAGGGCTGGAAAGGCTTTTCCAACTATTTTTTCGCGAATACCCAAAGCTTGCGTATCATTCATTGATAGGTAGGAGAGAAATTACATAGACATACAAGAGAAAAGGAGAGAAACACCACACAAGGTGTGGGAAAGATACAAGAAGGGATACAACACAGCATAGACTCTCCTAGCTTGAACTCCAGCCTGCGGCAAAGAGACGAGATACAAAGGTACCTGGGCCACGTCGCGACCAATGCCGGGCACCATCACCGCACGGCCACGCCTCCAGGACGAACCAAATCAACGTACCTCCCACCTAAGTGCCTAGAGGATCGGCAAGTGGGGTGCAGGATCTGGCCGAACTAGGAGGAGAAGCCACGGAGAGAGCGTCGTCGAGGCCATACATAGCGCCCCGGATGCCCATGCCAAGAGGAGCAGCCCGGACCAGCAAAGCGTCTGAAGTCTTCAAATCCAACACCGAACACACCACGAGCAACAAGACAGTGCCTTCATAAAGGATACAACGCCGAGCCATCGTTGCTGTCCGATCTAGCCGACTAGATCTAGGGTTTCCCCCGATACTTGCGTAGGGGCGCAGAGAAGAGGCCATGGTGGCACCTCCAAGAAGGAAACGGCACCCGCAGGTGTCGCTACCACCAGCATCGGCAAGCCGAGCAAGGCTTTCGCCCGGCCAAATTCCGCACAATCCCAAAGGTTGGTGGATCAAGATTCAGAGACAAGGAAACCAAAGCAGGCCGAGATCACAACCACCGGAAGGAGAGCCGCGCCAATCACCGAGAAGATGACATTGGGCCTAAGGTAAAGCATGTTGTGAATTATGATCTGATGAACTCATCTGATTGCCAAGTTATGGTTGTTGCTGCTCCTCCTGTAGTGCTTCTTTTCTTGCCTTCTAGTTGTATCTCGTGCTTTGCACTGAAAACACATAGCGCTGATGACTACCCACACACCCTCCTCACAAAAACAGACAACTAGCAATGGTGGAAGTAAGGTTGACCAAACGATTGAATAGATGGGACTCACCAGTCAGCTGGAACCTCTAGGGAGCAGGGTCATCTAGCATCTCACTAGTAGAAAAAAGGCCATTTGTCTCGGTTCATAAGGCTCATCTGTCCCGGTTGGGGAACCGGGATTAAAGGGTCATTACTAATGCCCTAGGCTTTTAGTCCCGGTTCTTATACTAACCGGCACAGATGGGCCTCCACGTGGCCGCTCCGGCGATCCCAGACAGGAGGGCCTTTGGTAAATAAGCTTCCACGCGTCAGCATTTCAGGGGCTGGTTTTTTTTTGAAAGGAGATGGTTTAGGGGTTTGGGGGGTTAATTTAGGTTGTTATAGGTAGCTAATAGAGAGATGTGTCCTCTCTTATCTCCATGCTACTGCTACTGCTATGCCTAAACATGACTTAGATTGAAGTGAGGCAACATGTAGTACATGTCGAAAGTAATACTAATCCTAACTTGACCAAGTTTGGATTGTACTACTTTCGACATGCACCACATGCATGTTACCTTCACTTCAATCCAATCCATGTTCATTTCACCCACAGATATATAATAACTCTTCATGCTCGCATCATGCATCATCATAATAACAAGTCCTACTAATCATCAGCATACAACTTCTACTCGTTATTAATAACAAGTCATACGATCATCATCATGATAGTCATCGAACCAACCCTACTTAATTGTTCTTGGCACATGATCATCAATATTAAGCGGGACCTAAATACCCTATTTAAGGTAAAATAGCATAAAACAATATAGACTCTGACTCTTCATTATGGAGAATGGAGATCATCCTGTCTCCAATTCTTGCGTGGCGCTTCCTTTTGCTTCCAAGAACCTCCTTACGACTGTCCATACATTTTTTTTCCATTCTCTGATTAGCATGTCTCCACTTCTTTTAGAAATCCGTTAAGATTCATAGGATGACCTGATTGTATGTTCAAAACATGAAGGTTACCATACTCATACATCAAATGAGGCACACAATCCGTCGGGATTCTCTGTTGAAAAACATAGTAATAACTTCATAGTTAGCAATGATGTACTAGTTTTAGAAGTATGCAAAAGATGCATGGATGTCATAATAGTAAAAAATCTTACCAGGGTATCTCCATGGTAGTTACCGTAGTTCAACACGTGCACTAGTGGCACGTATTGACCATAATGTTGAGGAGTTTGATTGTAGATATTGTAATTCTCAAGATCAGTACAAAACCCGACCAGATGATTTTTCTCCTTATGAGTTAACTCAGAGCCATCGGTGTAGTAGGTTCTGTCTACCATCTTCCGCACATTCTTTGAACAATCAAAATAAGCTATCAATGGAAATAAGCTGTCAACTATTTTGAAATGAACAATATAAATTAGTTAATAATTAACTATGTTTGAGAAACTCACATAGCGGTAGAACTGGAGGCGTATCAACAAGGATCCAAATGTCCATATTGTCTTGGTCGATGTCAGGATCACCAAGATCCATGGTGATAAGCATACCCTCATGAAAACCATACATCTTCCAAAGTGCTTCCCAATTTTTGCAACCAAAATGGGTTACGCTCTCAGAATTATACAGATTTACTTCAAAATCCACATGATGATGAGTCCTTAGGTGAATTTTCTTTGTTTCATAATTTTCATGGTCTTCAAAATCCATCCTCTCAAAGACATAGCGTCTTGCATGACATGTGATAAGCTACTCGAATTGTAAAAGATGAAAATTACACGTTGGAATAGTTGAAGTCATGCTTAATTACGAAAAAACACTTGTCGTCGTTGCGTACCGTTTCAACTTCGAAGGTCTCCTCGAGCTTAATGCTGAAGCACCGATCATCATCCAGGTGAGGCCTGTCGCACAGACCTTGATCGTCTTGGCACCAGCTGCACTCCCGTGGGAGACTTTCGTCATCCGATGATGACATTTCCTATGTTCATAATTCAAAGATTAAACTTGTACAATTAAATATATGTACTACAAAAACTAAATTAGATCATTATTATTCATCACGGGTTGACTATCGGTTTGTCGAGTCTTTTCTTGAAAACTCTCAGCTCACGTGGTGTATACATTCGACCGTTGGTGATGGTCGCTCCTCCATTCGCCCCGAGTGCATTACACCAAAATGTCTAGCACACGGGAACGAAGGAGAAGCGACTCCCACGACAACAGTCGGGATTCTTCATCCTCTCATATATATATATATATATATATATATATATATATATATATATATATATATATATGGTGGAACTCTCCCTCATTGATTCCTCTCTGACATTTCTGACCGTCGGTGATGGTAGCTCCTCCTTTCGTTCCTGAGTGCATTACACCAAATTGTCTAGCACACGGGAATGAAGGAGAAGCTACCCCACGACAACAGTCGGGATTCTTCGTCCTCCCATATATGGTGGAGACTCGACAGACTTAAAGTCAACCCAAAATATCGTTTAATTGTTTTTCTAAAAAAGGATTTGGCTGGTCTCACCTCGAGGTCGGAGGGGGTCGGTGACGGGGATGACGGCGGGGATTATGGAGGGGGGCTCCTAGATTTGTGCGACAACAAAAACCCTATAAGCTATCAACTAATCATATGCATACGCATTGCATAGTGCTCTCCAATTTTAGCATTCAAAGTAGGAGTAGTTTTCCAATTTGAGCATTCAATAAGCAAAACCAAATCGTAAAATAAAGTAGTATTCAAATTAGCATGCATTCAATTATAAGCAAAACTACATCATCTCTTGCGTCCGTACATCGTCGAATATTATCACTAATACACCTCGAATACTATCATACATATAGCATCGCTAGTACATCTAGAACCTTAGCGCCCGACGGGTATCGGCGCGGGCGGTGGACACTCAAAGGGAAGGAACCATCACAGGATCATAGCTCCAGTGAGATCCCTGAAGAACCTGCCAGGTATTGTCGAACCTGCCCTCCAACGCAACCATGTAGCGACGGACATGCTCGTCCTCCTCGCTGACACGGTGACGTACCACCTCCGTGGTGTCCGGAAGCCTAGGCACCGTCACTGGCCCACGCGACCGCCACCAAACAAGGATCGGGTCAACGACGGGCTGGCTCCTCACCAACCTACGCCCCCCGGAAGGTAGCACCTCCCAATACCAGCCCGACGGAGCCCAGTCCCGGACATGGCCCCTCTGATCAAGCCGGCCTCCTCTGCCAAGTCGACGACGAGGATGTGGGATAGGCATCGTCGACGTCGATGCGGGAATAATTGCTTGAACTAAAAAAAATAAACTAGTTCTATTAATTTTCTTCCTAAAAATAAACTACTTCTATATGTAGTAAAATAAAGTAGTTTTATTAAATCAACTAGTTCAACTACTAAGCACTTACTATAAATAAAATAAAGTAGTACTTACTAAAAATAAACTACTTCTATATATAGTAAAATAAAGTAGTTTTATTAAATCAACTAGTTCAACTACTAAGCACTTAATTTTACTTTTTCCTCTACACTAACCTAAAATCGATATCTACTAACAATAACCTAAATAAAAAATTAATACATATATGAAAAAAACATATATAAACAAAAAAATGCTATGAACACTATATTCATACATACATAGCCACGTCCATTCATCATATAGCTACCACATACATATATACATTATATATATATAAATGCAATGAACAAAAAAATAGTACACATTATATGAAAAAAAAAGCACTGAAAAACAGAGCTGTGGCGGCGGCGGCTCACATCGGGGGCGGCCGGCGACGGCGACGGCGGAGGCGGCGAGGGCGTTGGCGACGGCGGGGGCGGTGAGGGTGTCGGCGACGGCCACGGTGGGTGGCGCGGGCCAGGGCAGGGGCGTGGCCGGTGACGACGGCGATGGTGGGGGTGGGTCGTGGCGTAGGGGCGCGGCCGGGCGCGCTCGGGGGCGGCGGACGGCGTGGGCGTGGGCTCGGGGGCACGGGCGACGGCGGCGGGGCAGCCTGGCGGCGTCGAGGAGGTCGGCGTCGTTGGGCGGCAACTGGCGATGAAATCTGAAAAAATGCTAAGTGCTGGCTTATATAGGAAAGGCTTTAGACCCGGTTCATGACAACAACCGGTACCAAAGCCCCCATTTAGTCCCGGTTGGTGCCACCAACCGGGACCAAAGGCCTCTTTGGACCAAAGGCCTCTTTTCAGCAGGCCAAAGGGCGGGAAGCAGAGGCCTTTGGTCCCGGTTGGTGGCACCAACCGGGACTGAAGGTGGGCTTTGGTACCGGTCCGTGGCGCCAACCAGGACCAATGCCCCCCTTTAGTCCCGGTTGGTGCTACCAACCGGGACCAAAGGCTTGTGCCTGCCAAAGCCGCGGTGCGGTGGGATGTTTAGTCCCACCTCGCTAGCCGAGGAGCGGCAGGACCTATTTATAAGCCCTGCCCCACCATCTCCATTGAACTCCTCTGAATTGCAGGCCTCTGGGCCTAATCTAGCACTGCTATGCCTGTGGTCTTGCTGGGCCTTCTGCGGGCCTAAATCCTGACCCATGGACGGGTTTCTAGTCGTATTCAGGCCGTGGTGGCCCAGTAGGTGGCATTTTTTTTATTTTTTCCTAGTTTATTTCTTTCCTTTTTTTCTTTTTTTTATTTTGTTTCTACTTACAAAAAAATACTTATTTATTTTATTTTATTTTGTTTCTAATTACTTATTTATTTTATTTTATGATAATTATTTTTGCTATTAAAGTTTTTAACAAAAAAAGTTCTTTCTGAAAATTCTTTTTGCTTTTAATGATTTTGAACAGAAAAACTTTGATAATTTTAGTTGCATCAATTTTATATAATTTTAGTTTCGATAATACTAGAGGTTGCTTATAATGTTTTGAACAGAAAATACGTTGATAATTTTAGTTTCATAAATTGTATTTATGTTATTATTTTGAGCAATAAGACCCTAAAATTGAAAAGCACTATAAATGAACTCTGAAAAGGTTAAAAGTTGGCATGGTATCATCATTTCACCCACATACCATGTGCAAGAAAATAGAGAGGGTTACAGCAAAAACTGGATGCACTTCGTGTACAAGACGGACAATCTCTTTCGAAGTATCAGGGTTTCATATGGAAACTCGTCTGTTACAAAGGGATTTCATTTTTTAGAACTTATTTGAACTTCATAGTTTTCCTGTGTTCAAAATGCACCATTCAAAGCTACATCATCAATTTTCAACTCTTTCTGACTTTATTTGTTATTTTCCATGCATTTACTGATTATTTTGAGCTATAAGACTATGAAATTGAAAAGCACTACAAATGAACTCTGAAAAGGTTGAAAGTTGGCATGGTATCATCATTTCACCCACATAGCATGTGCAAGAAAGTAGAGAGAGTTACGGCAAAAAATGGATGCACTTCGTGTACAAAACGGACAATCTGTTTTGAAGTATCAGGATTTCATACGGAAACTCGTCTGTTACAACATGCATTTGAAATGAACTATGAAAAGGTTGAAAGTTGGCATGGTATCATCATAATAGTTGTGGAGAGAAAGTGTTCACTTTTTTTTTGCTTGTGTGCTTTGCTTATTGTGCCGTAACCATGGATAATCTTCATCGTTTATCAGGATGCTTGGGTCAGCCTTGACTTTGAAGGGAGGAATTTCATAAAAAATTTCATAATCTTCAGACATGTCTGTCTCGCCCTCCACTCCCATGATGTCCATTTTTCCTGAAAGAACTATGTGGCGCTTTGGCTCATCGTATGATGTATTCGCTTCCTTATCTTTTTTTTTCTCGGTTTGGTAGACATGTCCTTCACATAGATAACCTGTGCCACATCATTGGCTAGGACAAACGGTTCGTCAGTGTACTCAAGATTGTTCAGATCCACTGTTATCATTCCGTACTATGGGTCTACCTGTACTCCGTCTCCTGACAGATTGACCCATTTGCACTTAAAACAAAGGGACCTTAAAATCATGTCCGTAGTCAAGTTCTCATATGTCCACTATGTAGCCATAATATGTGTCCTTTCCCCTCTCGGTTGCTGCATCAAAGTGGACACCGCTGTTTTGTTGGTGCTCTTTTGATCTTGGGCGATCATTTAAAATGTATTCACATTTATCTCGTATCCTTTGTAAGTCAATGCAGTCGAAGATAGTTCCCTCACTACTAGGAAAAACCCTAGCAGTAGCGCTGGTTTTGTGCTCACTGGTAGCGCGGGTAGGCGCGCTACTAATAAGGCGCTACAACTATTGCTTAGTAGTAACGCGTGCCCGCACGCGCTACTGCTAGGACAAATAGCTGCAGCGTTTGTTCATTCCCACGCTACTGCTAATGTAACTACTGGCAGCGTGTTTTCTCTCCATCGCTACTAGTATTCTTTTTTTATTTTTTTATTTTTAGTGTATTTATGCGCCATCGTACAAATATTGGTACAATACCAGTTATGAGGTTTACATCACTATGTCCATAACAGTGTGTCAAATGAAGGTGGATTAGGTTCAAGTGGATGCAATATGTGGTGCATGTCAAAAGTATACTACTAATCCAAACTTGGCCTAGTTTGGACTAGTAGTACTTTTGATGTGCACCACATGTTGCCTCCACTTAAATCTAATCCGCCAGCACAAGCTATTTAATCATCATCATAGTCATTACCACCAATAGTATTTATTTAATCACCACTAACACTAGCTAATAATAATCATCATAGTCATTACCACCAACAATAGCTATTTTATCATCATAGTAATAGTGTAGCACATCATCATCCTCAAACTCATTTCTAACTAGCTAATCACTCCTGCTGCTCTCTCTTAGGTAAAATAACATAAAACATGTGTAGCTCTCCTCCTTGATCAAGTTGGAGCATGCAGATGAACCTGTCTCCTAATCGTGGTTAGCGCATCTGTTTGCTGCCCCCTAGTACTTCTCTGCACTCTCCCATCACATATTTGGTCCAGTCTTGCACTATTAAGCATCCGTCGCTAATCTTGAATGCACTAAAGTAATCTGTAGGATATCTTGGCCGTAAGCTAATAATACTCATGGTACCTTTAGTCTCGATCCCATAAGGCACAACATTCATCGGGAGTCCCTGTTGAAGAACATTGTATGGTAACATACTTAGAAATGAAGTTTAGCTTCAAAAATAATGTATGGAAAAGATGCACTGAGGACAAATAGTAAAAATCTTACCATCCTTCCTAAATAGATGTGACCGTAGTTCATTACGAACACTATTGGTCGCACGTTTTCAGTACTAACATTTCTAAATGCAGGAAGAAAATTTGTCTTGACAGTATCAAGATCCGCAAGCCATGAAACATAATGACTGAGCTCCTCACAGTTGAGTTCAGCCCCGGCACAGTATACGGTCCTGTCTACCAAGCGCTGGACATGTTTGCTTCCACCGAAATAAGCTGACAATACAAATTAGTTGTCAACTATTTTTGAATAAACAATATCAAAGACATAAATATGGTTGAGAAACTTACATAATGGTATAACTGGAGGCGTCTGCACATCGACCCAGATGTCGGTATTACCTTCAATATCATCTTCCGGACGAATATTAAAGGTGATAACCATATCAGGCTCAAATGCATAAGTCTTGCATAGTGCTCGCCATGTTTTGCATCCAAAATAGGTGTAGTCGTCTGAATTGTATAATTTTGCGCGGAAAATATAATCATGCTCGGTCTTCAAGTAAACTTTCTTTACCTCCATAGTATGACTGAAACCTATCTTATCCAATACAAAAACTCTTGCATGGCAGGGGATACGCTAGTAGAATAGTAAAAAAATATAAGTTGAAGCAAATGAAGCAGATGTCATGCTTAATTACAAAAAAAGACTTGTCGTTGTGACTTACTGTATCCACTTCGAAGTTCTCGTCCAGCTTGATGCTGAAGCGCCTATCATCATCTAGGAAGACTTCGTCGCACAGGCCGCACTCGTCTTCGCAGTATTTGCAAATACCGAAATCCTTTTCGTCGTCAGACATTTCCTATGTTCATAGTTAAAACATTAATTGAAAATCGATCAAAGACAACTACCAAGATACTCAACACACAAATCCAGGGCACTCGATATTTCCTACATATTCTGGCACAAGTCATGCCAAAATTCACGGAAAAATCCGGCATGACCTTTGCTAAAATAGGACATATCGAGCGCCTGAAATTTGCCGGAACGGAAATGAATCAACACTCCGGCAAAACATAGGCCACTCCGAGGTGTAACCTGCAAACATGACCGGCCACTTGGGCAAGCACATATCCTATTTGAGCAACACAAGATATACATTTCAAAATATCTTATAGGACTCAAATTAGCATGCATTCAATAAGCAAAAGTAAATCATCTCATGCGTCCGTACATCGTCGAATATTATCACTAATACATCCCGAATATTGTCATACATATAATATCACTAATACAACTAAAACCCTAGCACACGACGGGTATCGGCGCGGGCGGTGGACACCCACAGGGAAGGAACCATCACGGGATCATAGCTCCAGTGAGATCCCTGGAGAACCTGCCAGGTATTGGAGAACCTGTGCTCCAACGCAAACAAGTAGCGACGGACGTGCGCGTCCTCCTCACTGACACGGTGACGCACCACCTCCGCGGGGTCCTCGAGCCTCTGGACCGTCACTGGCCCACGCGACCGCCACCAAAGAAGGTTCGGGTCAACGACAGGCTGGCTCCTCACCAACCTGCGCCCCCCGGTAGGTAGCACCTCCCAGTACCACCCCGGCGGAGCCCAGTCCCGGACATGGCCCATCTGGTCAAGCAGGTGTCGTCCTCCGCCGACTCGACGACGAGGATGTGGGATAGGCATCGTCCACGTCGATGCGGGAAAAATTGCTTTATCTAAAAAAATAGCAACAAGTTCTTACTAACTAGTTCTATTAATTCAACTAGTTCTTACTAAAAATAAACTTACTATAAATAAAAATATACTAGTACCTAATTAGTACCTAGTTCTTACTAACTAATTAGTACATAGGAACTACTGCCCTAATTACCATCTAATTTGATGAACCTATAGGGGTGGAAAGTGGTAGCGGATATTCCAATTATCCAACTATAAAGTGAAATAAGTGGTCAAATTTTACTCGTTTTATGATTCATCTTAGAAATTTGATTCGTTTCCACCCTTACATGAACCCTAACTCATTTGAGCCGCATCCGCATCCGATTCGTTTCCACCCTTACATGAACCCTAACTAATTTGATGCAACTAAAATATAAAGAAACCCTAGGCAGAGGTAGGGGAGAGGGAGGAGTAGGCGTGCTCACCTCGGGTGCCTGCGACGAGGGAGGGGCAGGCGGCGTCGAGGTCGGGGTCGAGGCTCGGGCGCGCAGCGGATGGCGGCGTCGAGGTCGGGGGCGGCGTCCGGGGCGGCGTTGAGGTCGGGGGCGGGGGCGGCGTTGAATCTGGGGTCGGGGGCGGCGTAGAGGGTGTGCGGAGAGCGCGCGGCGGCCGACGGGCAACGGCGGCGGCGAGAGTGGAGAGTTGGATTTGGGGGAAGTGGTCGTGGGGAAGGACGAACCCCGTGGTTAAGTCAGAAGTAGCAGTAGCGCGTTCCAGAAAGGGCGCTACTGCTACGTTAGCTACAGCGCATTCTGGGATACACGCTACTGCTACTCCTTTCTCTTTTTTCCCCTTTTTCACTTAGTTTTCTTCACATTTTATTTCTTTCCTTTCACCTTATTCTATTTCTTTCATTTTCAATTACCTTTCTATTTGCTTTCCATTTAATTTTATATCCTTAAGCAGTAGCGAGTTTAGATTAAAACGCGCTGCTACAAAGAAAGTAGCGGTAGCGCGGTTCGTTATAGGTCGCTACTACTATGTGTAGCCTATCGGCTAAGCCGTGGGAATTTTAGTAGTAACGTGTTTAGGACAAGACGCGCTACTGCTAGAACTTTATCTGCAACGCGGTTTGCAGAGGCGCGCTACTGCTACTTAGCACCAGCGTGCTTTTTTGACCCGCGCTACTGCTAAAGTTTTTTCTATAAGGTTTTTCCTAGTAGTGCCTGGACAACGAGTACAGCTCATCACAAACAGTGTTGTCACCTCTGAGACGTGTTTCCAACCAACTGCTGAGAGTCCTGATGTGTTCACATCTAATCCAGTCGTCACACTGCTCTGGGTGTTTGGAGCGCAGACTGTTCTTGTGTTCATCGACATACGGGGTCACCAAGGTAGAGTTCTGTAGAACTGTGTAGTGTGCTTGAGACCAAGAATGCCCGTCCCTGCATATTATTGAGTCCGCTCCTAGCGTGCCTTTTCCAGTCAGTCTCCCGTCATACCGCGATTTAGGAAGACCTATCTTCTTAAGGCCAGGAATAAAGTCAACACAAAACTCAATGACATCCTCTGTTTGATGGCCCATGGAGATGCTTCCTTCTGGCCTTGCACGGTTACGGACATATTTCTTTAGGACTCCCATGAACCTCTCAAAGGGGAACATATTGTGTAGAAATACAGGGCCCAGAATGACAATCTCGTCGACTAGATGAACTAGGACGTGCGTCATGATATTGAAGAAGGATGGTGAGAACACCAGCTTGAAACTGATAAGACATTGCGCCACATCACTCCTTAGCCTTGGTATGATTTCTGGATCGATCACCTTTTGAGAGATTGCATTGAGGAATGCACATAGCTTCACAATGGCTAATCGGACATTTTCCGGTAGAAGCCCCCTCAATGCAACCGAAAGCAGTTGCGTCATAATCACGTGGCAATCATGAGACTTTAGGTTCTGAAACTTTTTCTATGGAATATTTATTATTCCCTTTATATTCGACGAGAAGCCAGTCGGGACCTTCATACTAAGCAGACATTCAAAAAAGATTTCCTTCTCTTCATTGGTAAGAGCGTAGCTGGCAGGACCTTCATACTTCTTTGGAGGCATTGCCTTCTTTTTCGTGCAAACGTTGCAGGTCCTCCCGTGCCTTAGGTGTATCTTTTGTGTTCCCATACACGCCCAAGAAGCCTAACAAGTTCACACAAAGGTTCTTCGCCACGTGCATCACGTCGATTAAAGAGCGTACCTCTAGATCTTTCCAGTAGGGTAGGTCCCAAAATATAGATTTCTTCTTCCACATGGGTGCGCGTCCCTCAGCGTCATTCGGAACAGCTAGTCCGCCAGGACCCTTTCCAAAGATTACGTGTAAATCAGAGACCATAGCAAGTACGTGATCACCAGTACGCATGGTGGGCTTCTTCCGGTGATCTGGCTCGCCTTTGAAATGCTTGCCTTTCTTTCGACATTGATGGTTGGTCGGGAGAAATCGACGATGGCCCAGGTACACATTCTTCCTGCATCTGTCCAGGTATACACTTTTGGTGTCAGCTAAGCAGTGCGTGCATGCGTGGTATCCCTTGTTTGTCTGTCCTGAAAGGTTACTGAGAGCGGGCCAATCGTTGATGGTTACAAACAGCAACGCATGCAGATTAAATTCCTCCTGTTTGTGCTCATCCCACGCACGTACACCGTTTCCATTCCACAACTGTAAAATTTCTTCAACTAATGGCCTTAGGTACACATCAATGTCATTGCCGGGTTGCTTAGGGCCTTCGATGAGAATTGGCATCATAATGAACTTCTGCTTCATGCACATCCAAGGAGGAAGGTTATACATACATAGAGTCACGGGCCAGGTGCTGTGATTGCTGCTCTGCTCCCCGAAAGGATTAATGCCATCTGCGCTTAAAGCAAACCATACGTTCCTCGGATCACCTGCAAACTCAGCTCAGTACTTTCTCTCGATTTTTCTCCACTGCGACCCGTCAGCGGGTGCTCTCAACTTCCCGTCTTTCTTATGATCCTCACTGTGCCATCGCATCAACTTGGCATGCTCTTTGTTTCTAAACAGTCGTTTCAACCGTGGTATTATAGGAGCATACCACATCACCTTCGCAGGAACCCTCTTCCTGCGGGGCTCGCCCTCAACATCACCAGGGTCATCTCGTCTGATCTTATACCGCAATGCACCGCATACCGGGCATGCATTCAAATCCTTGTACGCACCGCGGTAGAGGATGCAGTCATTAGGGCATGCATGTATCTTCTCCACCTCCAATCCTAAAGGGCATACGACCTTCTTTGCTGCGTATGTACTGTCGGGTGATTCGTTATCCTTTGGAAGCTTCTTCTTCAATATTTTCAGTAGCTTCTCAAATCCTTTGTCAGGCACAGCATTCTCCGCCTTCCACTGCAGCAATTCCAGTACGGTACCGAGCTTTGTGTTGCCATCTTCGCAATTGGGGTACAACCCTTTTTTGTGATCCTCTAACATGCGATCGAACTTCAGCTTCTCCTTTTCACTTTCGCACTTTTCTCTTGCATCAACAATGACCCGACGGAGATCATCATCGGGCACATCGTCTGGTTCCTCTTGATCTTCAGCTTCCTCTTGATCTTTAGCTTCCCCCGTTGCAGCATCACCGTATTCAGGGGGCACATAGTTGTCATCGTCCTCTTCTTCTTCGCTGTCTTCCATCATAACCCCTATTTCTCCGTGCTTCGTCCAAACATTATAGTGTGGCATGAAACCCTTATAAAGCAGGTGGGTGTGAAGGATTTTCTTGTCAGAGTAAGACCTCATATTCCCACAATTAGGGCATGGACAACACATAAAACCATTCTACTTGTTTGCCTCAGCCACTTCGAGAAAATTATGCACACCCTTAATGTACTCGGAGGTGTGTCTGTCACCGTACATCCATTGCCGGTTCATCTGCATGCATTATATATAATTATGTGTGTCAAAAGTAAGAAAATTAGACAAGTATCTATCTAAAGTAAGATTTTTTTTCTTTTAGAAAGAAGATAAGAACAAGAGGCTCACCACGGTGGTGCCGGCGACGAGATCGGCGCGGGCGATCGACGGCAGTGAAGACGAGGACGGGGCGTGACGGACCGCTAAACCTAGACAAATCTCGGAAAGAATGGAGCTCGGAGATCGAGCTTCGAGAGGAGAAAGCTTAACTAGTGTGGCTCGGGCATTTCATCGAACACCTCACATGCATAAGAGGTGAGCTAGAGCACCCAAATGCCCTTCCTCGCCGGCCAGCAAAAAACAGAGCACTGTGGAGTGCTCTGCTCGCCGGCGATGGGGTATATATAGGCAACTCATTTGTCCCGATTCGTGGGTGGAACCGGGAATTAAGGCCCCCCTGCTGTCCCGGTTCGAGCCACGAACCGAGACCAATGGCTGTGGGCCAGGAGCGAGGCCCATTGATCCCGGTTAGTGCCAAGAACCGAGACAAATGGGCCCAGACGAACCGGGACCAATGCCCACGAAGCCCCGGCCGCCCCCCTGGGCTCACGAACCGGGACCAATGGAAAAATGCCTCCATTGGTCCCGGTTCGTGGCAGAACCGGGACTAATGGGCTGGCCAGGCCCGAACGAAAGCCCCTTTTTCTACTAGTGCATGTTAAGGGGAAGGAATGGAAAACCTAGCTTTATGTCGAAAACAAAGACCGTTCCAAGTTGAAGCACCTAGAGGATGGTGCTCAGTGTTGAAGTAACTGAAGAAAGGTGCAAGAGAAAATTGTTGTAGTTGACTCTTTGATATGAAGAGAGATCCAGGGCTCAACCTTTGTGAAAATGATATTTGTGTAAACAACAATTATTCCTATCAGAGGGAAAAGCTAGGGCTGTTGGTTCTAAAAAGACAAATATGAGATATAGCCTCCTTGATACTCAAACCAACAATTGCATGCGTAAAGATTAAGCCAAAGACAAGTTTACTTGACTAAATGTTGCTTCTGATAACAATATGAGAGCTGAGCTCAAAGGGCAGTGGTAGCTGGGTGTTGGCTGCTATATATTAAAAACAAATCTAAGAAGTCAGGATCATTTACACAAAATGTAGCACTCCTTATAATCCCGAATTTATGCCATTTTAGCTTTAACTATTTGGTCCTACATACATGTCATTCTACGATTTTGAGATAGCCCTGCACCACTTCTTCCATTATATACTCATCCCTTTGCTTTATTTATATTCCATAATGCAGAATTTACAGCTCCAGCCCACTACTGAGAAGCAGAAACTGGGCTGACATCAAAATGTTCTGGATATTTAAGAAAATCTGCAGCGCGTAATAGATTTCCCAAGGTACGGACAGAATTGTGGGTGAGGGACCCTTCAAGACCATCAGTAATTATACTGAAGAAAAAATAAGCAGGGGGTGTAAAAACAAGAAGAATACTGGAAGACTGAAACGGTGAAACGGTGAAACCACAGTGTCAGAATCAGGTGGAGTTAAACTATGAGCTGTGAACATCATCTTAAGTGAGTCGGATGAAAAGGTGTAATAGCATAATTATATGACGATGCTAAGAAGCACCCTGATTTTTTTACTAATAATAAATAATAATTATGTAATTCCAAAACTAGTAATGATAAGTTAGAATTTTGAAAAATAGGAAGGATGCTAGTAGCGTCCAGGCCTGGTCGCCGTTGCAAACCACGTCCACACCTGGACGTTATTGTTACCAGTGTCCCCTTTTGGTTGAAACTGACGTAGATTTTCTCCGTTGGTTGTTCATTTGGGTTGGTCAGGCGAACGCCAGTGTTCGTTTTTGTCCGCCGATTCGTAGGTGCGTCCAACATGAACGGAAGCATTTCTCATTTGCGTTGGATATTGAAAAATTTTAAAAAATAAAACAACCAGCAGAAGTCCTATTTATATTAGTTAAATATTTTTTAATAAAAACTATAAAACAGTTAGCGGTGGGAGGTGCAGCGTCATTGTTGTCCTCCTCATCCTTGGTCAGGTCGACGTAGAGCGGCGCCACCATCCACGGGAACGCCTGTTGGAAGGCTGCCAGCTGTTAATCAGCCTGCCACGACCGACAGTGGTGGTGGAGCGGCGAGTGCGCACGGTGCACCGGACGCACACTTGAAGCACTACCGGCAACGCTGGTCGTTCTTGGTGGCGAACCACACTTCCCAGTTTGACGAATCCACCGCGTACATTGGGTCGCGGTGAAGGTCGGCCAGTAGTAGAGCACAGGCGGTGGTGGATCTTCGTCAGCTGTGCGTGGCCTGAGGTTGGCACGGCCGGCACCAGAACCTTATCGAGGTTGAGGTGCCACCCATGCGGTAGGTTCACATTGAGCTACGGCGCCGGCACGTCATGCTCCCAGAAGTACCGGTAGCGGTGCACCGACATGTAGAGGCAAAAAGCACAGCGCCGACTCAAAGTCAACTTATCTGTTCTCATAAATTAGCCAATTACCAACTATATTACCCAAGAGTAACAACAAAGTCATATATACAATCCATTGAATAAATTATACAGAATACCAAACAAAGAAGATTCAACGAGGCCGTGGAATAACTCACATGCGCCATCCATAAATGGAGTGGATGATCCCAATGATGAGCGACTGATCCTAACGATGAGTGGCCAATGAGACGATGTAAGGAGCGACGGCTGCATGCGTATTAGGCTTTATAAGTTATGAAACCTCCATCTATAAGAGGAAAATGATTGGATTCAGCCTAAACAGGGTACCAACCGAACGGCATGACTGGACGCCGTCTATACTAGCGTCCGAACCTGGACGCCATTAGCAATAGAGTCCACTCTGAACGCTGTTATTCCTGGCGTCGTTCCTATTTTTACAATTTCCGCCGGCCCTTTACCAATTTTGTAATTACAAAATTATCATTTACTATTAAGAAAAAAAATCGAGAGGCACCCGAATGATCCCTGGCAAGGATTAGCAGGCTTGCGAGACATCCGATTGAGACGTATGTGGGGTTTGATCAACCTCCAGTTGGTCATCTATCTCCCCCATCCCTCGAAGTGAACCACCTACATCGCATAGCCGTGCAGTGTCATCTTTGCCAGCAGGAGCCGCACACACCTGCAGCATGGCCTCATGTTACTATGCAACATCGGGCGTCTCGGACTTGAAGTGGCGATACTACCCACACTTCACAGCATCCCCGTCGGCCCGCACCATGACAGCAATAATTTGCGCACCGCCCCTGCAGCACGACATCATGGTGCACCGAGGGGCACCTCCATGTAGCACCGACAGCCAGTAACAACTTTTTCTTTGAAAGCAACAGAGAGCTTGGCTTGCAGCAGCCATAATCGTGTTGGACCATCAAGCTTTGGTCTGTAATGTGGGCGGCCAGCCTCATCACATCCGCTGGGCAATGGTCTTGCAGCATTGCTTTTGCAGCAGATCGTGGGCTTGCAATATTGCTTTGCAGCAGACCGCGGCTTCCAGCGATGGGCCTCTGATACGTATCCAAATAGTATCAGCGATTAAATGAATGATAAGAACTTCTTTTTTTTGCTACGGACCCTATGCACCGGGTATATATACCATGTCTCATGGTGTCCATCGGCACGTGACACATGAACGATGCTTGTCTCAAGTGCCATAGTAGTAAAGATATAAATGTCCCACGGTGTCCACCGGCATGTGACACGGTGGACACACCCAAAAATGCATGTTTCAAGTGCCCTTGATAGTAGTAATTGCAGCTATCCCGCCACATCGCGCAGAAAACTAAAGAAACCCCATCGACTAACCCATGTAAGAGCCAATTTCTTTGAGTCGCTTAGGGCATTTTCAATGCATAGACGCTTATTTGGGCGCTTGCATCATTTAAGAAAAAGATTAATCAAGAAGCATCAGTGAAGGAGTCTCCCTTTCCAATGCAGGAGTGCCAGGTTGAGCGCTTAGATAATATTTTTAGCACACATTCTAGGACCTGACTCTCGTCAAAACAGATGCATGCAGGAAAAAAAGGCTCAAGCGCCCGATGACAGGAGCTGCATCGACGTCAAGCGAATTCCTGGGATCGACCAGGAATCGAGCCAATCGGACGGGAAACAGAACCTGGCGCCTGGGCTAAGCGCTCGCGTTGTAGATGCCCTTATGAATAATCAGGGTCTGGTGGATCGATGCAAACAATTGAATTGCCGCAGGTTCATCTTTTCCTCCCTTGCTCAAGGAGATCAAGTATTTCTCCAAGAAGAGAGATCAAGTTTTATTCCCGCGAGGTTTGATCCAGGCGTAGGGTCACACCAAAGTCAACCAAGGAGTCCTACTAGGCCGTTCATATTGAGCACCCGAACAACCATGCAAATTTTTTTTTTTGTCATGTGCATCTTTTTGCGAAACAAAACTCATGTTTTCTTAATAATTAAATCCCATCGGAGTTGACTCAAAATATGAGGAGATCCACAAAATATTCAAAACGCCACTTCGATAATCACTTCCATATAAATATATTTGTGAAAAACTATAGTGTATGTACTTATACAATTCTATAGTATAAGTTATTTTTCACGGCAAACCGAGTGTTTAGTTATTACTCACTATCAAACTTTTAGGACCATGCTACATGTCGACCAGGCGAAGGGTGACACCAAAGTCAACCAAGGAGTCCTACTAGGCCGTTCATATTGAGCACCGGAACAACCATGCAAAGAAACTTTTTTTGTCATGTGCATCTTTTTGCGAAACAAAACTCATGTTTTCTTAACAATTAAATCCCATCGGAGTTGACTCAAAATATGAGGAGATCCACAAAATATTCAAAATGCCACTTTGATAATCACTTCCATATAAATATATTTGTGAAAAACTATAGTGTATGTACTTATACAATTCTATAGTATAAGTTATTTTTCACGACAAACCGAGTGTTTAGTTATTACTCTCTATCAAACTTTTAGGACCATGCTACATGTCGACCAGGCGATCTTTTGCAAAGATCGGCCCTATTAGATTTACTGTGTGATAATCGTCCGATGCAGTTGACAAATGTGTGCAACATGAACAATGTTGTGCTCAACGGCTTATAACATAACTCATGTTGCGCTTGGAGATTTGCAAAGACAAGTGTTTCGTAACATGAGCCATGTTGCGCTCCGGTTCGCAGCATGACCCATGTTGCAATGGGCTGCTGTTGTGACTTGTGAGAGAAGAAAAAACAAGTTACGTAAAAGAAGGATGCTTCGAAAATAAATAAATACGGGAAAACTCCAAAACCTCTCTCCCGTCTGTTCCCCTCCTCTGTCCCCAATCCTTTTTTTTTAACAAACTGTCCCCAGTCCTTTTTTTTTTAACAAACTGTCCCCAATCCTCGAATCGCACCAAGTCCCAAGCCCTAGCCGGCGGAGCCATGGAGGTGGGAGGCGACTCTCAGCCCCGCGGCGAGCGCACGCCCTAGATCAGCGACGACGAAGACGAGATCGCCATCTACTGCGCGTTCTCCGAGCCCGAGTCCGACTCCGACGCGCCCCGCCCCAGGCCCGACTACAGCAAGCCCATCCCGTTCGTCCGCGCTCGCATGGTGTTCCAGGAGCCGGACAGAGAGATGAAGCAGGTGCTGGAGCGGGCGCACGCTAAGGCCGAGCGCCGCCGCCAGCGTGAGTTGGCCGCCGTGGCGGAGGGGAGGGTCGTCAAGCGGCCCAAGATCACCATCCGCCACGCTTTCGCCGGGGCTCAGCGCCTCAAGGGACCCCAGATCCCCCGTCTCTACGGTCGTATCAAGAAGCACCCACCAGATGAATCCAGTGCTCTCTGAATTACTTTCAGACGTGCCATGTCTTGCGTGAAAAAGACCTACAACCGAACTTAGTCAGGATTCAGGTAGCTATCTCCGAAGGACAGGCGTAGCTGTCGATTCAGCCGTTTATCAGTTAGTTATTGTTGTTGGATGATGATAGTACACTAGTAGAAAACGGAGTTTTAGCGCCGGTTCGTAAGGGCCTTTAATGCCGGTTTCATAACTGGTATTAAAGGGTGGGCACTAAAGGGCCCCCCTTTAGTACTGCCACCACGTGGCGTGAGCTCGCGCCCTGGTATGAGAGACCTTTAGTCATTTTTTTGAATTATTTTTTTTAAAATTTTCTGGAAAAAAAATTTGATTTTTTTTATTTTTAATTTTTCTGAATTATTTGATGATTTAGTCTCTAATCACCGGTATGAGAGACCCCCTCCTTTAGTACTGCCACCACGTGGCGTGAGCTCGCGCCCTGGTATGAGAGACCTTTAGTCATTTTTTTGAATTATTTTTTTTAAAATTTTCTGGAAAAAAAATTTGATTTTTTTTTATTTTTAATTTTTCTGAATTATTTGATGATTTAGTCTCTAATCACCGGTATGAGAGACCCCCCCCTTTAGTACTGCCACCACGTGGCGTGAGCTCGCGCCCTGGTATGAGAGACCTTTAGTCATTTTTTTTGAATTTTTGGGAAAAAAATTTGATTTTTTTTATTTTTAATTTTTTTGAATTATTTGATGATTTAGTCTCTAATCACCTCTCTTAACTACTCAAGTGTGAATTACTCATTCCAAATCGCCTGACTTCCCGACCGGTCACCCATCCTGAGCACGCTTAACTTCGGAGTTCTATTCTCCCTACATTCCAAGTCTGCACTTGTTGTTTTCCTGACAAATGTAAGCTGTCAATCCTATTATCCCTCAGTAGTTTAGCTTGAGCATTAGGTTACACGTTTCATCGTTTGAGTTTGAAACTATTATTCTAAAAAATAGTAATTATTTAGTAACACTAATATTTCTTGAATAAGTTTGACCATAGTTTGACCACAGTTTGGCCATAGTTTGACCAAATTTGACCAAAATTGAAATAATTATTTAGTAACACTAATATTCTTGAATAATTATGTAGTAACATTAATACTTCTTGAATAAGTAGTTTGACCAGATTTAACCAATTTTTTAAAAAAACTGAAATTTGACCATATCTTTTTTCGTTTTGGAATTTGAGGATTCTAAAAAATTGCAAACAGGCCGTAGGCGGTCTCCATCGGATGCGGATTTTCGTGCTGAATTTTTTGATGTATTATACATTTTTTCCGACATCGTATGCAAAAGTTATAGCCGTTTTACATTTTCCCTACACTTTTTGCAAAACATGTCCAAATTTAAGTTTTCAAATTTTCCTAACTAGTAGATGTAGTAATATAATTAACTCTCAAAGGATTTTATTTTTTGAAGTTTTTATCATTTTCTTTTGATTTTTTCAGAACTGAAATGGCGACACACGGGGGGGTAGGGTTTGAAAATTGTCCTATAGTGCCGGTTTGTGTCACAAACCGGTACTATAGGTCAGACCCCTTTAGTACCGGTTCGTGGCACAAACCGGTACTAAAGGTTAGCCCTTTAGTACCGGTTTGTGACACGAACCGGTACTAAAGGTGATCGTGGGGCCCCGGCCTGACGCCAGCCTGCCATCACCCCTTTAGTACCGGTTTGTGGCACGAACCGGTACTAAAGGTTCAATACGAACCGGCATTAATGCATAGCCGTTCGAACCGGCACTAATGGTATCATTAGTACCGGGCTAAAATCAAACCGGCACTAATGTGTCTCACATTAGGTCCTTTTTCTACTAGTGGTATGACACACTAGATCATTAACGGTGCGCGTTGCTGCGCCCGTCTATTTTGAATGTTTTATGATAGAGTGGTACGATTTTACTGTAAATAGATGGAGACAAGATAACTACGGAAAATGCCGAAATAGACTAAAATAATTTGTTTCATGAATGTTCCCTTTTTATGAAAAATACTCCTGTCGGTAGTAAGTAATAACCTATAATACGGGATTGGCAATGGCTCCTAGGTGCATATGCATCCATTGTTTAAATACACGTTTTGAAAAGTTGAAAAATTACGAACAAAAATCCCGCGCATATATTCAGACATTCTACGTGCGTGCACAAAGTTTTCGGTGCAAAACGAGGTTTTTATTGGCTTGTGTAAAAAAGACAATTTCTGATGCTTCATTACAACTATTCATTTTGCATTTCTTTATCCTTTTTACACAAGCCACAGAAAATGTCGTTTCACCGAAACTTTGTGCATGCACATAGAGTGTCCGGATATACCCGCGGGATTTTTGTTCCGAATTTTTTAACTTTTCAAAATGTGTATTTAGCCAATGGGTGCATATGCACCTAACATGGTGTACTAAGGTAAGATAGAGCAACTCTCAGTAGTAAATAATATCCTAAAAGATAATAATAGTGTACTAAGCTAGGCCAGAGCCACAACTATAGGTTCACTCTGAAAATGCAAAAAAACCACCACATTTTTTTGCGAATGAAAAAAACACATATGCGAGGACACCGGTAAAATCTTTATAATCTGCTTGTAGCTCTGCATACAAAGAAACCTCATTTCTGAGAAACATGTTCTCTGTTGCATGATAAGAACATGTTATTAGCAGAAACACAATAAAATAAAATCCCTTACTTTTGAGGTCTCAAACTTATTTTTCTTCTGCAAGAAAGAAAAAACTCACTAAACTACACCTGAGGGAACGAAGCCTGAAGTTGATATTTTCTCTGCCTTCTTCAACTCCACAACCTGAGTGGAAGACCTATGGGCATAGCTACCATAATTCCATGCACATCCTCCATTAGCTCGGTAACAATCCAGACAGCAGGTCAATGGAAACAAGAATCCACCACTGCTTCCAACACTATTGGGAATCGAGACAAGAAATCATCTCATATTTGGAGCGGGAAAAAGATCATCATTCTACTGCTAAAAGTACAACCTACAGCATAAAGTATACAGGAAATGCTCAAATGATCATCTAGCGCGCAGTGCAGTACAAAATTCATCTGCAAATACAGCATGATAAAAGAAAAGGTACATACTAAGAGAAGTTGCATAAGCTTTTGATATTTTCTTAGCAAATAAGTGCTCAAATGATCATCTAGCGCAAAGTGATGTACAAAATTCATCTGCAAATACACCACGATAAAAGAAAAGGTGCATACTAAGAGAAGTTACAAAACAAGCCCGATCATTTGCGTAAAATAATCCTACCCCGTAAATAATATCAAAGGTTTGGATGAATCAACTAAAGGTTTTGGATCACCAAGGCCATTAAAGTCAAAATCTAATATAGACGGCGATATAGTGCCAGATAGACATATTGTTGATCTTTTTCCTTTTTTGTCGAAAATATGGCCCTAGGGCCTCATTCCATTTATTGATCATAGAGGGGGGAAATCTAGAGTTTGGGGAGTGACAGTTAATGTTCGATTACAAGCTGCCTGGTTTCGGCTCGGGGTATTATCCTACAGTATAGGATCACGACTGTCAGATTACAGAACAGGGAAGAGTGACCATGGTGGCTCGAGCATCCTGTCCAGCCGCCGAGATACTTATAGGAAGATGGATCATCTAGTAAGAAGATGAAACACTGAAGGCATCATCCAAAATGACTGATAGAATGATAGACAAGATGCAGTCCTAGAAAGTAAGGTGCACTGGCGCATGTGCACATGACTAACTGATGTTTGGAAAGTAAGAAATAGCCAACATATTTAGGAGCAAGCCATACGGTGCCATGGTTATACTAATTAACTACTGGCTAAGAATGTATTTCAGTATTTCTTAATTAAGTTTGAATTTTGCTTCCCAGCATTTAACAATTTCACAGTGTAGTAACATTAAAATATAGCCGGTAATGGGGTTGACTATTGAAGCAACCAATTTCGTCAATAGTTTCGAGAGTTCTAGAGAAGACAACACCTGTATGGAAATATATCACAACTAAGCAACAAAATCAGGAGATGCACATTTGCAAGAGCACGAAGATAAGAACAACTGATGGTACTACAACACACTGACCTAATTAGCTGATTTTGCAGCACAATATCTTGCTGGATGTCGGCTCCTCCTGCCAATCAACTGATGATCTTGTTAAAAGCGTATGAGAAGGAAACCAATGCTCCTGTTAAAACCTAGGAAGGGAGAACCAAATTTAATTCTGAAAATCAAAGCTCACGGTCACAGGGGATATGGCTAGGCGTGCAAGAGGATCAAAGATGGGATTCATCCTGATTGGAGGGGCATATAGGGGCGTCAAATACAACGTCGGGGAAAGGGAGCTAGGCCATTGTTGTAGTCATCACAAATGCAAGGATATGAAGACAACAAACTGATGGGAGAAGCGCAACCGAGGTGCAGGGGGTTAAGATTGGAGGCGAGCACTAGGAGATTAATACTGATATGTAGAGCCGCATGTACTGAGGCAGTTTCAGGTTGGCGAAAAACGTGCAACTCTATTAATCCCGCACATCACCCGTGATAAATGCTTTCAAGAACCGACGATTGATTGTCTCCTTGAACTCCGGTGGATCAGTTTCCCTCCTCTGCCTCATCGAACAGTCAGATGAAGCTTCCTCTCTTACGTGCATCGGTGTGCGATCCGGGAGGCTCAGACCAGGCGACCAGCTCAGTCCCATGGTCTCGCTCTGCATCGTCGCCATGGGATCTGTTGCCCCTGCATCGGTCGTGACCACCATGGAAAGATCCTCCATGGAAAGGCGTGGTTAGTGGAGGCTGATATAGGCCCATTAGGCCCAATTAATCTGAGACACCCAAAAAAGTGGCCAGAGTAGCTGCCCAGGACGGTTTGCGACCGTTAATAGCAAAGGAAGCCAGATTACGTGTGATTCATAGCAAATCTGATGGCCAAAAGTGCTTAGCATTGATGATCGAAGGGACGTGGAGGGTGATGGACTGAGAGGGCTCGAAAGTTGCACAGTTTTAATGTATCTAAATTGTCTGATATTTCCTTGCGCAGAGTGGGACGATTCATCGGAATATATATTTTGGAATCTGATTTTGATACAATATTAATGCAGAACTCCAACTTGGAATATAAATTGTGGAACTTGATTTTGGTACAATTCATAACTCCAATGCATTCATCATGTATGTAATCTACTATAAAGAAAAAGTGTTCACGTGATTTTGTGATCTAGTACGTCTGTTATCTTTACTATGATTGTTACTCCCTCCGTTCCGAATTACGTCTTGGATTTGTCTAGATACACATATATCTAGACTCATTTTAGTGCTAGATACCTCCGGTACTAATGTCCTACGCGCCCACGGAGCTGGCTCGTGTCACGTGGTTGCCCTTTAGCACCGGTTCGTGCTGAATCGGTACTAAAGGGGGGCCTTTAGTGCCCACACTTTAGTGCCGGTTACCGAACCGACACTAAAGGCCTTACGAATCGGTGCTATTGTCCGGTTCTGCACTAGTGCTGTTATCTTTACTATGATTGCTAGATGTTACGTATTTTGTAGCTTGACCGTCATGCGCCTGGTTTCATGAAACTTATCATACAGTTTTGAGTGATGCATGAAGGTCAACGGTAGCTGCATATCAAGTCACTCTTATATCTGACAAAAGCAAATAGTAATATGTTGCCTCCTTGCATGACCACCGTGGACTTCATTTACTGATCTTTTGGGTAAGCATCATTGTTTTGTTAAGCAAGTTGGATGATCACTTTAAATATATATGTTAAATGTACCTTTCTTTAAGGTGTATGCCTGTAGGCAGGGTGATCTGGGGAGGCCCAATCATCGAGCCCGCGCCCTGGCTCACGCCATCTCTTCTTCTAGTGTGGTCACAGTTGTTGGTGCAGCTTGCATTCCATCGTTCAGGTTGAGCGGCTACTCTTTTTTACTTCCGGTGCAGGGTAGTAATTGATCGGCGGTCGGCGGATCTTGTTGCTTCATGGCTTCGCTGTCCAGTCAGATCTTTCCAGACGGTAGTAGCATTGTTGATGTTGTATCCTCTTCCATCATTTACTTTCACGTGTCCTCAATGCCCCGAGGATTTAGAGCATCTACAGCCGCATCTAGAGTTTCTTCAAATGTCTGATGATTATCATTGCTATTGACAACATTGTTGCCAATTTTTTTGAAGTGCCTAAATTATTTTGTTAGGATTTTTTTTGACATGAAATTATTTTGTTAGGATTTGGCATAAATGAGAGGGGTCTCACCCCACGTGTTTGGGCGAGAGATTGATGTTTGTGTTCTTTTCTCGTAGATTCATTTTTCCAAAACAATTTATCTCTTGAATCATGCCCCCAAATCATGAACAGTTTACACTATTGCATTTCTCGAGTTAAGGTTTTTGAAAGTAGATCACATGTTGATAGGTTTCGACAAACCTATTTTAGTCAAATATGTGCTCCCAACCAGTAGTAATTGTGCTTACAGTGTTGTACCCTCAACTAGGACTAAATTGTGCTTTCACAAGAAGAAACACAACTTTATTCCCGCGAGAAAGCACACTTGTGCTCCTCGCGGGAGTGCTCCCGTGGTGGTGAAGCAAAATAGTGTTCCCAACGTAAAGTAAATTGTGCCCCCAATGCAAAGTAAACTGTGCTTGGTGAGGAAACACACCTATGCTCCCATGCAAAGCATACTTGTGATCCCATGGGGATGAAGCACAATGATGCTTCGGGTGGAAGCACATTCTGTTTCACGCTGAAGCACAACACGTCGACGCTTCTGATAGACAAAAACCAAAAAAATGGAGAAACAAAAAAGAAAAGAAAAAGAAAAACCTTGAAAGCCGAGAAAAAACAAGAAAAAAAACAATGTGCCTAACTGGGAAGCGTTTAGCGTGCAACATGTGGCGGCGATAGGACACACCACCTAAAGCCGCTGGAGCGCTTCCTTGCGCAGAGACCGACCCCGCACGTGCACCCCCATTGTTTAGAAAGTGGTACACATTTTTTTTTACAACAATAGAACTTTATTCATCAAATAGCAAATGGTCATTTACAAGCATAGATGAAAAAGGAAACCCAATTAATTGCTCCCAGGGTATGATGATTGCCGTCGCCAAGTGAATATCAAACGGGGGCACCTAATCAGGGGTGCCCCTGGAAGGCTCCCACAACAGACGTTTTGGTGGACTGCGGGCGCGTCAAGTGGTGCGCCCATCCACAACCAAGTGCCGCATGCCGGGCGCACCAGCGGGAGCATACTATTTTCATGGCTTTTTGGTTTCTGGATTTTGCATCCTTTTCTATATTTTTTCATGTTTTTTTGGTTTACATGTGCTTTCCGTGTGTGTACAATGCAATTTCGGTAGTCATTTTTCATTTCAGTTGGAAAATGAAGCTGGATGTTTGGGATACTATAAATGATCAAGGGGTGGCAACTCATATTACAGGGGAAAACTTTGCATAGAGTTTCATTACGATTAATGGGTGGCTTCGCCATTGTATACATCATTAGTCCGATTCTTCGTAGGAACTACCCTCGCGTGAAAAGCATGGTCATGCTTCACATGAAGCGCATTTGCGATTTTGTGCCTCCCATAAGTGAAGCACGGATATGCTCCCGCGTTGTGCTTCATAAAAAAGTGAAGCATGATGTGCATTTGCATCTTTTTGGTTTCTTGTTTTTTGGTTTTTTCGATTCTGTTTTCTTCATTTCCCCTTTTTTGTCTTTATTTTTTACCGATTCCTGATTTTTTGGTTTATGTTTTTTTCTTTTGATTTTTTGCCTGTGGATTTTTTTCTCCTGTTTTTTTAGTTTTTTTGGGGTCTTCTGGTCTTCTGGTTTCTTGGTCCTCATTTTTCTATTTCCGCATGAAAGCGCAATTGTGTTCCTCGGTTGTAAGCTCCAACCACGCTTCCTCAAAAAAGTGAAGCACGCCCTTCGCAAAAAGCACAAATTAGTTTACTTGGAAGTACGTGTTGGTACAGTTTGTAAGCACAAGTTACTACTAGTTGAGAGCATAGATATGCATAAAAATGTTTATCAACATAAGATCTAGTTTCAGAAATCTCGATGCGAGAAATGCAATGATGAAGACGGTTCATGATTTAAACACACGATTCAAAATATAAAACATTTTGAAAAAAGAAATCTACGAATAAAAACACAAACAAAATCACCGTGCCTCTCGTGCCCAGGAGAAATCCCACCAAAAATCCTTTGAAGGGGTACTGAAAGTCAAATCTGAAAAGAGAAAAGGAAAACAACGAAAAATAAAAAAACCGTAACAAAAAACACACACAGAAAACCCCCCGAAAGAAAACCAACTCCCGAACGAAAGAAACAGGAAGGAGGGAACGGACGCGCACGCTGCCTCCTGGGCCGGCTCATTTCCCCCCAGGCTTTTAGATGACAGCCCACCTTTCTCAGGCCCACAGCCTAATGAGGCACTCCTGAATGGGCCAAATAAGTGGGCTCGACGAGAGAAGCCAGCCCAAGAGGCCCCGGACACCCTCGTCCTCCACCGGACCACCGCGGCGCCACTCCCCTTCGTCGGCCGCCACCCTCTCCGCCGGTCCCCTGCCTTCGCCTCCACTCCGTCCGCGAGCCCGGCAGGCGACGCCGGAGGCCAAACCCCACCGCCCGCCCTATCAAACACCCCCTCTAACTTTGCCTCCCAGATGGTCTCCTCCAGCCCCGCCCCCACGGGGGCGGCGGTGCCCGAGTCACCGTCCACCATCACGGACGGCGCCGTCAGCGGCACACTCCCGCGGACGGAGGCCTTGGCCGTGCACTACCCCGGATACCCCTCCTCTCCCGCTCGCGCTACCCATACCCTCGGCGGCCTCCCCGCCATCGCCAAGGTACGCACACCTAGAACCCTCACCCCTCTCGCTTCCATCAGGCAGCGCAAGCGGAGTGACCTACTTCCGCTTGTTCTCCGATCCCCCGCAGGTCCGGAGTTCCGACCCCGGCTCCCGCCTCGAGCTCCGCTTCCGCCCGGAGGACCCCGATTGCCACCCGACCTTCGGCGAGCCCCGCGCCTCCACCGGCCTGCTCCTCCGCCTCTCAAGGCCCAAGGGAGGCTCCGCGCCACCGCGTGCTGAGGTGGTGGCGCGCGTCCGGACCGCCTACCATTTCGATGGTGAGCGCTTGGCCACAACCTGTTCGATGAAATGCCTTGGTCTTTATTACGCTTTGGAACGGCTGTCATGTTCCAAGGCTCGCCTCTTTTGACCAGTTGGAGCAACTCTAGCTAGTAGCTAATAGATTATGATATGGTGTTTACCAGTATGATACACTATGTTGGACTATGGATGTTACAAATATAAGACTTTATTTGGAGGCAATGATGTGTTTGAATGCAGAATTTTGTACACGCAAATTTGCTCATACACAAGTTTATGCAGGCATGGCAGATTTTCAGCATGTCGTCCCAGTTCATGCTGCTCAAGTGAGAAAAAGAAAACGGTTAGATTGTCCCAATGTTAAAGATGATTTGGGCACTGGTAGAATACCTTCGGACTTTCTCTACTTTGATGATGCAATGGCTTGATGTTGCCATTTCTGATCACTCCTTTCCCCTTCTGCATGGCAGATAAGGCAGGAGGTCTAGACACGGATGATGGAGATGTCATGATGTTGGTACCACCGCTCTTCGCAATAAAGGATAATCCAACAAACATAGCGTAAGTGCTCCTAGTTTCACAGTTTACAATGACGTTGAATTTGGGTGGGTGGTGTGTGTGTGTGTGAGTATTTATCAGTATCTGATTTGCTGCTGGTACCTCAAATATCTGCTGGATATATATAAATAACCATGACTATATCTGTGGCTTGAAATATTTGAAGTCAATGCTAACCTAAACAAGCTTTGTAAATTTGTTGTGTTCATCTTCTAGTTGAACAACTCAATTGTTGAAAGTCCTTTTTTTTTTCTCAAATCATCTCCAGTGACGAGTCTCTTTTGCTTTGTGCAATCATCATGGTTTTTTTCTTCGTCACCTGTAAAGGAATGACAGTAGGTTCGGTTTCCTATAAGTGCCGCACGATTTTTTGCCGACAAATGCCTTTCATCAGCACACTCATTCACATGGTCAACGTTGTAGCACCAGTTGTGTGGGCACATGAATCTTCACTAAGGCACCGACAATAATTTCAGAATTGATCAGAATGCTCCCAAATATTATTTTTATCTAGATAAAAACATGTTATTCTTACTTTCTCACCCTTGGAAAAGTGGAGCTAAGTTGTCTGCGTAGCTTCTGGGATTAGCTCCACTAGCTTTTAAAATTTTATTTCACCATTATATATATATATATATGACAAATAATATATCATTAAAATATTGCTTAATAATATTTACTGCAATTTTTTAGGCTTCTACCATCGACCAATGCACTATCCAAGAGCATGCAAAGGGGAGTTGTGCGGCATCGGTGGGAGGTTGATCCTCCTTGCATGGACCTTTTCTGTTGCTTATCTGTTGCAGTGATTCTAGGTTCTCATGAATGTCTACTAAATATAATTGTGACATTTTTCTCAGTTTACTCTTTTGGGTAAACTGTACTCGGCCCTACATTGCTAACCAACACTCTAAATAGCAGTAAGCGGTAAGAGACATGCCGCTCGGTCTGAAAGCGGTTTAGCAGTTATAGATATGACTATTTATGTGCAGTCAGGCTTTACTTAAAAGGTGGAGTTGGTGAGCGGTGGTATTCTCAGCATCTCTCCTTCTACCTTCCTTAAATATATGATATCTACAGGAGTTACAACTGGGATATATGATTTCTATTTATCCATAGCAACGCATGGAAATACGGCTAGTCATAGAAAACACACAACTGAACATTGAGTTCTGAATTTTTGTACTGTTTCACCTGAGGGCATTGCTAAGGGTTTACTCTACATCATCTGTCTTAAGTGGTGCTGTCAAACCTGCTTCCTTAATAGTTTCTTGAGGAAGCGCTCATGAATCTTAGTGAGGATGCCTCAAAAGAGCAAGTAATCCTTCTACATGCTATGTGTATAGCGTGAAGATAGACCTGTGACTAACTCATAGTAGCTGCTATCATCGTCGCAAAGGCTGTTATTTAGAACAATGTTACTTCCCTGTCTTGATTTACCCTATATTTTGTTGTATTGCACTACATTATTTGCTGAATATGTACATATGTTACACTTTGCAATAACTTCAGCTATATTTGTTGCTGTAACATTTATCCCTTCGAAAGCGGCTAATTAGTTACTAAGTCTCTATCATATCTTTGCTGCTTTATGTTGATAGTTTTGTGAGGTATGATCAGTTGTTGTGAGATAGGCTGCTTCCCACCCATCATTTTCAGAGGAAAATGGGAGCAGCCTTCATAGCACAATTTTTTGCCATATGTAGACATTCCACTCAAGTTTTTTATATTGCTCTCATTGCACCTTTGGTTACCACGCTTACTTGAATAGCGGTTAGGACATTTTTTTTCTGCTACCTCATTCAATGCCTTCTCTTGGGAGATGTGTCCATTGTAGTTGGTGTGAAATAGCTTATTGACTGCATTGGTGATGACTGTTTTTCTTTGCTTGCAGATGGATATTGAACCAACCCTTGCACTTCCTTTCAACATTCAAGATATCCTTTGTTTAGTGTTATACCATCAACTTTGTGTACTTTCTTAATAAACATAGGACAACATCTTACATGTTACTCTGTTTTATAAAATGTTTGGATCTGTCACCTGACTTCACGTATTGTATTGAGATTGCCATCAGAAGCATCCGTAACTAGTGTTAAGTGCCACTTTCAACATTTGAGGATAGAAAGGGACCAAAATGCATTTGATGGTGGAGCTTGGTCTCAGGTCAGGTCCCATGGGCAGGGGCAGGTAAGGCACATGACATGGCCGGGTTGTAGGTGAGCTCGGCCTTAGGTAGGGGCATTGCCGCTGTCCTCAAATCAAGTCATGGTCAGCACTATGTAATCATCGAATATGGGTATTCTGAGCGCTGACCATTGGAAGTGAATCACAACACTGGTGACATCTGTTTCATGTGCGCCACTGCAAAATACGCAAGCATAGGTGGCAGATCCAACATCTTTCTTGCACACTTCAAGTGGCATATAAGATATATTGCCATTTGCGTGTATGATATTAAAGCAGTTGGAGCTTATGGTTTTGAGCCAAAATGAAGGAATATTGAAGTAAGCTAACAAGGAGTGAGAAAATCAAGAGCTAAAAAATAATTTAGAGCTAGGCAAAAGAACGGAAGAGACCAAAAACAGGAAAAGAGAACATTTTGCACGAGGAGGTTAGTATGTTTATTTAGGTTCCATCAAGAGACGTACTAGAGTCTTGACTTTGTGTTGAGGGGCAGAGTTCTATATGCTTCTTGGGAAAAAAATTCTTTTGTTTTCACAGTTTATCTGCCTTGCATTAACATTTTACTCTTATCTCAACTCATATTAGCAACTGCCATGGTGTAATTAAGGAATTTATATTATTATTTCTGCATAATTTATGGGAATCCTTTTTTTAATCTTTCTGAATTATATCCATTTTTTATTCCGGCGTGTCAGTATCCTCATAAATCCACAACCTTGATGTTTAGCTTCCCAACTGGTAGTCGGTTCCCTTTCTCCCGGATCAATGAAGAAGGGAGAAGTCAATTGATTCTTCCAAAAACCCGGAAGCGAAGTGCTATGCTGGGGTGAGGGTGTTGGTTATTTCAGAAGTTGGAATGACAAGCAACCCAGTAATAGCACTCCTTTATATTTCTCCAATATAAATAATTGTGCTCCCTGTCAATGCATTTATTTTACACATAAGTGCCTCTCGTACAGTACTGTGGTAAAAGAGAACACCAGCAATAACAATGACACCACCCATATTTTCTGATAATTTTATGTATCCTTTTGTATTTGGAGATAGAACAATGCAGTGGTGACATGCGATGGTAGTATAATTTTTTTGCCATAAATGACCCTTTATGTTTAAAACTTGGTGTTCCATTATGACCTATACTCTGTTATTCTGACGTGGCTATCCATGAATTTTCCTCGTAAGAGGGTGTCTTTGCAAAATCTTAGATAGTGCTCCGAGGAAGGAAATTATCTTCCTCATTTCCTCAAGCATATCCTTGTTTACCTTAATTGCCATTTACCTGTCCCCAAGAAGGTTAACTGGGAAGACCACATACCAAGGAATTCGTCAGAGTGGGATTCGCAGATGGCTGTGTGCAAATTATTTGACGAGCGTCCTGTGTGGCCAAGACAGTCACTTTATGAACGTTTGATTGATGATGGTGTGCATGTGTCAACAAGCCAGTTCAAAAGGTATCGTTGTTTCTTTAACTCCTGAATCATTTAGGCCTTTCAATATGTCTTAACATCTTCCAACTATCGTCTCTTCATTCATTTTGTTTCTTTTTGTGTGCTTGCTCAGCCTTTTGTTTAAAGCTGGATACTACTTCTCTACTGGACCCTTTGGTAAATTCTGGATCAAAAAAGAATATGATCCTCGTAAAGATCCTGAGTCACGAATGTAAGCACTGCTTTGTTGAACTATTTGCTTATTTGACATTCATTAAATATTCTTTTGAGAGCAGAGCCTATTACTTAAATTGTAAGGAATGCGTCTGATGTTTCTTTTTTCAGCTGCAAATATCAATGACCATAAAGTTGTCATATCAGAACCTATGAAATATGAGCTACCCTAAAAAAAATATTTGAAATGCGAACTCCATTATCAAACATTGACAAGTCTTATCTTTCTGAACTACACTACATTAGCCAAATGGTTTTTCCTTTACAGTTGAATCATTAGACTACTGCTAAATTTAAGAGAAGAGTGCAAATGCAATTCTTTTAGTATATGGATAATGCGGTGATGGGCTACTTAATGAGAAAGCGAGATGAGAATGAAAAATATATATTACTAGATTGCTTCTCGGTAAAAGTATGTAACTGAAATACATCCTCTAGAACTTATAAGGGTTACATCTGCTGTCTGGGTGTTGGATTGTTGGATAGGTCTGGGTTGGTTTGGAATTCAGATCAGCATATCTCTATCTCCTGTTGACCTGTTGTCCTGGCCCCACAACTTCTCTATTCCAAGGTTAGTAACATTGTTAGCAATCATATTATAACGCTACAACCAAGGTTAAATTGTAGAAAAAAACAATCCAATCAAGTAACATCGATGAGGATGGGCTGGATGCCGGTTCTGGGCACCGACCTTATTGATTGGTGATCTTCTCGGGAAGGTGAGGGCCAACTCTCAAGGGACGTGAGAACTGCGATCCTGCTCATCTTCTGGACACTTTGAAGGCACTGAACGGAAAAAGCCTAGCCAGCCACCAGCTTCACGCCTCCCCCTGTATCTCGCCCAGAACCATGTCTCTCGCAATGTAGCCAGAAAAGGTCAAACAGGAGATCTTGGCCTTTATTCCCTGCTACTATGTGTCCGTCTGGATGTATCCTTGAAAAAAAAGTAACATCGATGATCAAATCTACTTCCAAAAGAATAGTTCATCTAACTAGAGACAACATCCATCATATTCTCAGAAACCTTCTTTGAGGAGTTCCTATCCTGAAAATGTAACTTCTTCCATGTATGAGGAGAAGAAACTTTATGACAATCATGCTTTAGCTTTGCAGTCAAATGTTAAAATAACCCGGAGTAACAAACTTGTAAAAAGGAGAATCTCTTAGCTACATTTCTTGCGACCACAATCTTTCTTTACCTATGCATTTCATTCTTGTCTTGGAACTCTATTTCTTGGCTATCTTAGAATCTTTTAAAAATGATGTTCTTGTGCTAGATATCAGCGAATTGATTTTCGCATGCCTCCTGAGCTAAGGAATCTTCAAACGAAAAGGCACAATGGGTGAGTCATATATTTCTTTTTGCTTGCATTTCGAGCCACTGTTATATCATTGCATTATTTAAAAGATCTGTCTCTCAACTTCCCCGTTGTTTCCTATATTAGTGTCTCGTTGTTAAAAATACTTCGTAATACTATATAGTTACTAGCCTTTTATTACTGGCGAAAGAACTTGGTGATCAAAAGATGCACACTCTACTCCGTGCCCATGCCCAAAACGGGATACACCTAGTAAATGTAATACCTTTTTTAAACCTCATCATGAATTCCTGCCACACCTCGTGTGAATCCAATGGACGCCAGTGCCCACTGTATAAGATTTTAGTTGAATATAAGATACTGATTTGTTTGCAATTCAACTAAAACGTTTGTGTCCATTTTTCAGTACCCAAAACAGTGAATGTATGTGCCAATTCTTAACATTAGCCTGCTGATTTGAGCAATAATAAGCATGTTTCTGTTACGTAGATTTCTCAGAAGTACGTAGTATTTCTTCACTGAAATAGATAAATATATTAATTTAGCTTGATTGTGGGAAAAGGTGAACATGGTAATAGTAGGAGCTGTTCTGCAGTTAAGTTAGGTACTTGTTATGGTGCGTCAAACTTCACGCTGCAAAGTTTTTTCATAGTGATAGTGACCATAATTGATTCCACCTTCTAACTGCAATTGGGTGGGACTTTGTAGAGGACTTGATTGTAATTAAATAGTGAAACTTCCGTAATGAGAATTTAGGTCATACATCCAGGTGCAATTCTCAAACACTACATGTGCATAAAGTGTTGAAGCTTCATTACAGATAGGAACATAAAATTGGCTTTGGCATATTCTAGTTCTCCACTAAGGGTTTCTATCAAAATACTTTTGAACTGTAGATGTAGTAATGCATGTTCCACTATGAGTGTTTTCAAGGTTTTCTGTTGAACTACTGGGTCACTGGGAAGAACTAATCCTATATACCTAAATAATTGATCCCCACTAACTCTAATTCTCTCAACATACAACTATGCCAAGTCACCATGCCACCATGCATGGGAAAAGACCCACGCTAGCATACACCATGCATGCTACTCATATTCAATAAATATTCTACAACTATATAATAATTAAATAAAATAAAAAAAATTGATAAACTTCTTCTCCTTTATTCATAATGTTAATATAAATACTAATGTTTCAATTCCATAATGTTAATATAAATACTAATGTTTCATACTATCAGATCTCATTGAAATAATTGCATCCAGTTTCCACAGCAACACACGGGCATCATCTCTAGTATGAGCACAACACGAACCATGTAATAATCCTGACAGTTTCCCGATATGGTGAACAAATGCTTAGCTCTTCACTTTTGTTTGTGTCAATCCAGTTGAACATTTATGGGGGCAAATCTGCCGTAACATATTTAGTTCCTCACTTCATATCTCCAGATGATTGTGTTCTCTGGTGCCTGGTGGTGTCATTGTCTGTTCACAAATAAACTTGGGTTATGAATGGCTTTGTTTAAATGCTGCTCTCTTTGAATAAGAAGGCCTTTACATTTGCTGCTTGTTCTTCTCCCTCCTGCTTATACATTTTTTCTTTTCTTTTGACATGTAAGATCTGAGAAGTGGTCAGAGATGTGCAAGCTTGAAAGGATGCCATCGAAAAGTTTCATCTTCCTGCAATTATTTGAACTGAAAGATGACTTCATTCAAGCCGAAATTAGAAAACCTTCTCATCAATCAACTTGCTCAGTGAGTAACTAAATATTTGTTTTTATGCTTTTTTGGATAGAAAGAACATAAACATTGTATGGGCATAACATATCAACTGTTACTTATCTACTTGTGTATCTGACATGAATTAACTTTTGTGGCATTTTGCTGGCCTTCAGAAATCTCACTGTACAATCATTGTAAGTGTCTTGTTGAGGGAAAGTGTCAGACTACGTAGTTTTTCTGTTGCAAGCAGCTCTGCTTGTGTACCTTCATCGACCACTTTTAATCATACCAAGTTCTCCCAAATTTGCTGTGATCATAATCTGTGTAATAATCTTGATTCATTGCTTGTAACAACATTTCTTTGCATGCATAAACTAACTAATCCCTATGTAGCATTCGACAGGTTGGTTTTCTAAGCCAATGATTAAAAGTTTGAGGTTACAACTATGCATAAGGTTCCTCTCATTATGTCCTAATGAAGATGCCAAAACCCTTTTGAGAAGTTCCCATCAACTTCTTGAAAGGTCCAAAAAGCAGGAAGCTATTTGCAGATCTGAGCAACTGAAGGAAAGAAAAGATGTTGATGAAGGTCTAGTCTCATCTACTAGTCAAATGCATATTTGTTTAATACTTATGGGCTCTGGCCGCTGGGTACCCTGCAGACATAGTGTATGTTTCGCGTTTCGTGATTTGTAGACCTCTTACTGAGCAGTATGAACTTGCTGCGTACCTGCATCGTTCAAAACAATTTTCATTGAGCTAATTATATACTGCTTCGATGGCTTTATTAATCTAATTTTGTGAACCAAGATTCATTTGGAGCTATTTTAGGTTTGACTACTTATGAGCTCACGAGAAATTCCCAAAAGGTTTATAGTACTAGAACATGATAGAAAACTTGACCTGTGAGTACAATATTCTCTTTGTTTGCACTGGACATATTATCCACATTCTAACTTTTTCTAGCACTATGCTATCTTTAAGGAAATTCGTAGAAAATACCCAAGTGCACTATCTAGCTTAAAAATGCTTATGAACAAGGTTCATGTTTCTATATCCCATTTTCGTGCATGCTAGGTTTGTACTTCTGTTTGTATGGGCTTTGATACAAGTTCAGGTCAATTGGTAGCTCGTGTGTTCGATGAACAAATGTTTGTTCTTCTTCCTAGAGAGATACTTAAGCACATCCATAAAAAAAAGGGCAGCCCGGTGCATGTAGCTCCCGCTTGCGCAGGGTCCGGGGAAGGGTCCGACCACTTTGGGTCTATAGTACGCAGCCTTCCCCTACATTTCTGTAAGAGACTGCTTGTTAAATCCTATTTATTCTGCAGAAGCTCCTGCTGAACATGTTGGATCTGAGGATCAGATGGACACTAACAACTCTGATAGTGAAGATGCTGATGACGAGGAAGAGGAAGATAAAGAGGAATCAGATGGTTATGATTCTCCAGCCATGGTATGTGTCACTACTTGCACCTTTGGCCCTATAATATGCTCTACAGTAACTAATTGTTTACTATATCTATGTAGGCCGAGGATGTTCCTGATTTCGCCTTACATGAGTCCTGTATCCTTAATACAATTCATTTTATGAAATTTGATTTCTCATGGGGAAAAAGTACCAGGCTGTTGCAACTTTGTGCCCATTCCTCTCTGTGCCTGACACTCATCTTTTTCCTGTAAGGAAGGTAGCAGTAAAAATATTACAATATGTTGGTTAACAAAGAGTACAAACACAACAAGTTGGGCTACGGTTTCACTCACTTTCTGCAGCAGTTAATTCATGACCTGGGGAGAAGGGAACTGGGCTAGTTCTGGTTGCTTAGTGTAAACTTGTTGATTTCCCTTTCTTGCAAATATTTCAAATGAGTTACCAGATTTTACATTTTTGAGGTTGGAGTAACAAGAAGCAGTACTTAAGGTTGCGATTACTAACCAAAGTTTCTTTTCTCAATCCTTGAGTCGGCTTTTACATGGTTAAAGAACCTTTGCATTGCATTGATTTTTTCCCTTTCTCTTTTAATATATGAGTGTTGGAAGTTGTGTTGCTGGTGTTTTCCTATAAGATGTATCAGACACACTTGGAGAAGGCTTCTCCACTGGATACCTTGAGGAGGTTTTGCGCAGCTTTCCACTGAATGAAGATGGCCAGAATAAATCAGGTGATGCCCTTAATAATGGTGAAGCAAGTGATGGGGAGTTTGAAATTTTCGAACAGCCTAGTGACGATGAAGAATATTCCGATGGTTAGTGGGGCCTTTTGGGGAGTGGCAAGATATCCTCAGGTTATATTTTATGGGCCGTTGTTGACAGTACTTTGTTCATTGGATTTTAGGCTCTAGGGTTGTTTAGGATTTCATAGCAGGTTGTTTAGCTATCTATGGAGCTAGATATTTAGCCTTGTTAACATGATGTTGGATGTCACTAGAAGCTAGTTCACTATAATTGTCCTGTCAGCTACTCCCTCTATCCCATAATATTATGATGTTATTACATCCAATATGTGAGTATATTGGATGTAATAGCATCTTATATTATGGGATGGAGTATTTCTTTAGTGCTTTGTATTTCCGGCCCGTGCGTTTTCAATGGAGTGTGGTTTCGTCGTAGTGTATTGCACTGTTCTTGTATTCCGCCCGTGCGTTTTCAACAGAGCGTGGTTTCGTCGTAGTGTATTGCACTGTTGTGTTCGTTACTAGTGTACTCTGGGTGCTGTCAGATTACTACCCTAAGAAAAACTGTGAAGGTTGCTTCCAGTTTGACACGATTTCTACACGGGAGCTGCGACACCGAGTCCATAACTCCACGCTGAAAATTGGTGCTGGATATTGGGCGCAACATTTCCGATATATGGGGTGCATCTAACTGGGGCAACTAAACTCGCCTGGGAAGTTTACTCAAAACTAGCAAAATCTTGGTAAAACGATCAGTGTCATCCCATCAATGTCAAATAGATGCGTACGATGTGCCAAGGAGAATAGGAGGGCTCTTGTTCCTAACTCCTGGAACCTAGACCAGCTACTTGTGTTCACCAGCAATTCATCAAACAACCTTAAAAGCGCATGAAGTACAGACTAGTCGTATTTCACCATTCTAGGCGATCATTTTCCATTGGGTTTCCAAACACATGTCATGACTTCAATTCTGCGGTACATCTCAATAAAACATCAAACATAACATCCGTAAATAAGCCGATCACCAAGCAAACTAAGGTGATATTTTGCAAGAGAATGATAATCTAGTCACTGTCCCATGTATCCTTTTTTTTTTATCTGAGCTCCTCGCACAAAAAATCAAGTCGTGTGAATTGGGTATTCATATGTTCGGTGTTTTCTTCTTTGTGCAAAGGATCCAAATAGGCAAGTGCATTTTACTATGTCCTCGAAGGTGTTCCATAGATAAGCAAAAAAAGGGTTTCATTTTGGATTCCCCAATTTTGAAAAATTGCATATTAATTTCCTTCATATGAACAGAAAAATATGATGACTCAAAGAAGTTCTCTACTAGAAACTTTGTATCGCGCACATGACTTAGCAAAAGAAATTAAGATAAAGATCGTCGGGATAGCAATATTTTCCATCCGGGTATTACTCACGTCAAGAGATTATTTAGACAATTAGCAAAAGAAACTGTGTGTCTGAATTGCAAGAAATCTACTATAAAAAGGAAAGAATGTGGGAAAAAAATTAGCAAAAGAAATTGTTCGGTGTTTTCTTCTTTGTGCAAAGGATCCAAATAGGCAAGTGCATTTTACTATGTCCTCGAAGGTGTTCCATAGATAAGCAAAAAAAGGGTTTCATTTTGGATTCCCCAATTTTGAAAAATTGCATATTAATTTCCTTCATATGAACAGAAAAATATGATGACTCAAAGAAGTTCTCTACTAGAAACTTTGTATCGCGCACATGACTTAGCAAAAGAAATTAAGATAAAGATCGTCGGGATAGCAATATTTTCCATCCGGGTATTACTCACGTCAAGAGATTATTTAGACAATTAGCAAAAGAAACTGTGTGTCTGAATTGCAAGAAATCTACTATAAAAAGGAAAGAATGTGGGAAAAAAATTAGCAAAAGAAATTGTGTGGCTGCTGGGATTCGAGCCCAGGTCTCCACGGCCACAACGTGGAATTCTCACCACTAAACTACAGCCACAATCATGTGCAATTTTAGCGAGAACCCTCTCTATACACTTTCTTCTGTTGATATCACACTACATAGGCCCGTGATAAAACCTAATTAGAGCACAAGTATTTCCCACTAAAAAATAAACCTAGGGTCAAATTGTTGGCATGTAGACAAAAAAATGCTAAAACCTAGAGAACGAGTGTTCCCCACAATTTTTTTAACATACTTAACCACTATCTTAATACCTGTAAATAAACTAGAGCATGCCACAAGTCACCAAAGAGCAGACTATGGACGTACTCCCTCCGTCCCATAATATAAGATGCTTTCTGACACTACGGTAGTGTCAAAAAACGTCTTACATTACGGGACGGAGGGAGTAGTTGTGAAGCCGAGGACACAATGTGTGCACTGAAGGCCGATAGACAAGCCAACATATTGAGGCGGTTTTTGCAAAATAAAAAATAATTGAGGTGGTAACAACTGCTTAAGGTGCTCAAACAATTAGAGCAGGAACAATGCAAAAAAAATTTGAGTAGCAACGGACAGTAGGGAAAGGAACAATGCAATTTTTTGCTTTGAACATTAATTGAACTGCGAATAGCAGCTTATTTACATCAGCATTTGTCCCTTTTTCTTCAAATTCTGACTTGTAATTTTGTGCTGCCCTAGATACACCTTGTATATCGCTCGATTGCACCTAATTGCATGGCACTTACTCCCACCACACAGCCGGCCATCATCTACTAAAACAACACCCTATCGTTGGCTTCCCTAATTTCCATAGCAATGGGTCCCAATCTGGGCTACGATATTAATTAAGTGTATCTCTGGTAAATAAATTGTTCTTTACATATTGTCTCCGCCTTGCAAATGGAACCTTATTTCCCATATTTCATCATCCAAACTAAAAACAAACTTTAGTAAAATAACATAATTAGTTGCTACCCCAATCCCATAATTAGTAACACACCTGAAGCAAATAAACTAGTCACTAACATCCTTGATACCATGTTTAAGAAATAAATATATAAGCTTATTTAACACTAATTGTAATAGCTTCAATGTCAAGCATATAAAAACCAAGATCTAATTCCTGACATACATATATTACTACACGCAGATAAACATATGCTCCCTCTGTAAAGGAATATAAGATGTAAACGCTCTTATATTTCTTTACAGAGGGAGTACTATGCAAATAACTAATTTCAGATAACATGTTCAAAATGAACATACATATAATTTGACTATCCCCAATTTTAAAACACTAACACTGAACCAATGCCCAATTTTAGAGAACATGCTCATCCTATTGCACTAGAACTCTCTGTATAGTGGACATGTTCATCCAGTTTCAGAGAACCTTGTACATACATGACATGTTCATCTAATTTCCCCCACAATTCGTCCCAAACCCTAAATCTCTATTTCTCCTATTACCCTGAAATCAAAATAAAAAAAAACAACAGAGAGGAAAGAGAGAGCGGTTGGACTTACATGCCACTGCCGAGTGGGGAAGCCCAGGTGTGGTCGCCGGTCAGATCAACCACAATCACTCTGGCCAAAGACGTCACCGCACACTATATCGGGACGACTAGGGCGGCTCAAAGGTGTTTCATTGATAATTTTTCATTCGGGTATTATACTCATGTAAAGAGATTATTTATACAATTGGAAAGAGAAGCAAAAAAAACCTAACTTTTTCTTTTGAGCCGTAAAACAAAACTAACTAGACATGTTCTATTGTGGCCATATGGGCAACATATCTCTTTAGCCTTTTCAATGATCTTAAAGGCTCCAAATCTCTAATAAGCTTGTCACGGTGCCTGAGTACTTGATAGGAAAATGTCCCTCAATCCACTCTTGTTTATTTTTTTTAAATACTCTTTTTCTAATTTATTCTCATCATAGAAACTTGCTCAAAGCAGGTTACAATCCATTTCAGATTAATAACAACTGAGATTTTTTGCATGAAAAAGAATAATCTAATCATTTGGCAGTGCAAGAAGAGTACTGTGAAAAAGAAAAATGTGAGAATAAAAACCTAGCAAAACTCTTGTTTATTTTTTTTGAAAATACTCTTTTTATAATTTATTCTCATCATAGAAACTTGCTCAAAGCAGGTTACAATCCATTTCAGATTAATAACAACTGAGATTTTTTGCATGAAAAAGAATAATCTAATCATCTGGCAGTGCAAGAAGAGTACTGTGAAAAAGAAAAGGGACAAAATGTGAGAATAAAAACCAAGATCTTATTTCCCATATTTCATCATCCAAACTAAAAACAAACTTTAGTAAAATAACATAATTAGTTGCTACCCCAATCCCATAATTAGTAACACACCTGAAGCAAATAAACTAGTCACTAACATCCTTGATACCATGTTTAAGAAATAAATATATAAGCTTATTTAACACTAATTGTAATAGCTTCAATGTCAAGCATATAAAAACCAAGATCTAATTCCCGACATACATATATTACTACACGCAGATAAACATATGCTCCCTCTGTAAAGGAATATAAGATGTAAACGCCCTTATATTTCTTTACAGAGGGAGTACTATGCAAATAACTAATTTCAGATAACATGTTCAAAATGAACATACATATAATTTGACTATCCCCAATTTTAAAACACTAACACTGAACCAATGCCCAATTTTAGAGAACATGCTCATCCTATTGCATTAGAACTCTTTGTATAGTGGACATGTTCATCCAGTTTCAGAGAACCTTGTACATACATGACATGTTCATCTAATTTCCCCCACAATTCGTCCCAAACCCTAAATCTCTATTTCTCCTATTACCCTGAAATCAAAATAAAAAAAACAACAGAGAGGAAAGAGAGAGCGGTTGGACTTACATGCCGCTGCCGAGTGGGGAAGCCCAGGTGTGGTCGCCGGTCAGATCAACCACAATCACTCTGGCCAAAGACGTCACCGCACACTATATCGGGACGACTAGGGCGGCTCAAAGGTGTTTCATTGATAATTTTTCATTCGGGTATTATACTCATGTAAAGAGATTATTTAGACAATTGGAAAGAGAAGCAAAAAAAAACCTAACTTTTTCTTTTGAGCCGTAAAACAAAACTAACTAGACATGTTCTATTGTGGCCATATGGGCAACATATCTCTTTAGCCTTTTCAATGATCTTAAAGGCTCCAAATCTCTAATAAGCTTGTCACGGTGCCTGAGTACTTGATAGGAAAATGTCCCTCAATCCACTCTTGCAAGAAGAGTACTGTGAAAAAGAAAAATGTGAGAATAAAAACCTAGCAAAACTCTTGTTTATTTTTTTTGAAAAATACTCTTTTTATAATTTATTCTCATCATAGAAACTTGCTCAAAGCAGGTTACAATCCATTTCAGATTAATAACAACTGAGATTTTTTGCATGGAAAAGAATAATCTAATCATCTGGCAGTGCAAGAAGAGTACTGTGAAAAAGAAAAGGGACAAAATGTGAGAATAAAAACCTAGCAAAACAATTATGTGGCTGCTGGGATTCGAGCCCAGGTCTCCACGGCCACAACGTGGAATTCTCACCACTAAACTACAGCCACAATCATGTGTATTTTGAGCTTCAAATTACAAGTAGACAAATGTCTCCTTCAAGACCTTTACACACTTTCTTCTGTTGCGATATGATGTTGGCATTTAGATCAAAAATGCTAAAACCTAGAGAAACAAAAACAAACTTAACCACTATCTCAATACCTGTAAATAAACCAGAGCATGACTGCATGCCATCATGCTTGGCTCCAGCTATTCAGCTTTATATTTAGCTTCTTTTAAATTTCATACCACTGCACCATTCCCAGCTAATTCTCTTACTCTGTTTTGATTGACGCCTTGAGCTTCAGCCTACAAAGGGAAAAAGGAAGTTAAGGGTAACTTTGATCAGCCAACATAAGGCCCCCTTTGTTAATCTCGTAGCCAACAAAATAAAAGTACTCCCTCTGTCCCAAAATAAGTGTCTTAGCCCTAGTGTAACTTTGTACTAAAGTTAGTACAAAGTTGAGACACTTATTTTGGGACGGAGGGAGTATAACCATATTTCCTGAACCATCATAAAAACATTTCAAATTTTCAATATTTCCTGTTATTTTAGGGCAAATTATATATGTGCATTCTTCAGATTTCAGCATGGTATTCTTTCTACCAAGATTCCATCCATCTTCTCACAAATATTTTATGACAGATCATCAAGCATTCAAGCTCACCTATACACTTAAACATTCAGAAACAAACTTAATTTAATGCTAAGAATGTTTTTGTCACCCAATAAAAAAGGCTATGCTCACAAAACATGGAAGAATAGACGTGGTTAAAATTGAGCAAGTTGAATTATCTGCTCAACACATAAAATTGAGCAAGTTGTGGCAAGGAAAAAAAATAAAACACGTGTACATAGTGAGAAGGCTCTGCATCACCATCCATACCTCCTGTGTTCCCATCCTCGCCTCAACTGCAACCATTTTGGACTTCTCCCACTAAAGATGCAGGGTATCTTCTGTTGGGTCCTATAGAGCATTTAAAATCAAAGTCAAATTTATGTAAAGAACAGAAGTTATTACAGCTAGATGATCAGAACTCTTCCTAATCTAGTAACCAATGTGTCTAGCTTAACTCTGTTCTCATGGCTGATGGAGATGATCAGAGCATGGTCATCGCAGATCCAGAAATAAATGCTAGGAAATCAACACTCGTTTCCCATTGCACAAAAACTCGTTTCCCATCTCTCAGTTATCGATATGAGGTCTGTATCATATAAAGATCTCATTGCACAAAAAATATTTTCCCATCTGCCAAAACACTGAGTTCACACATTCAGTTTCAAATTCAATTTGACAAAACAGTGGAATAAGAAGAAAGCCACCGGGGGTGTATCCTCCTTTTCAAAAAGAAGAAGAAGAAGAAGAAAGCCACCATCCTCCGCCTTAGCATGGTCTGGCCATATTGGCAATATACCTCTTTAGCCTGCAGACTTTCGATGATCTTAAATGATCCAAATCTCTAATAAGCTTGCCACAGTGGCAGAGTACTTGATGGGAAAAATGTCCTTCATTTCACTCTTGTTATATTCTTTTTTTGAAAAAATATACTAGTTATAAACTTGCTGAAAATAGGTTAAAATCCATTTCTGATAATAATAGCTGATGTAATTTTTTGCATGAAAAGAATAATCTAATCATCATGCAGGAGCAATTACATGCAATCAGACATCTAGATTGCAATGAATGTACTGTCAAAAAAGAAAAAATGTGGGGAAAAATAGCAAAAAAGAATTGTATCCTCCTTTTCAAAAAGAAGAAGAAGAAGAAGAAGAAGAAGAAAGCCACCATCCTCTGCCTTAGCATGGTCTGGCCATATTGGCAATATACCTCTTTAGCCTGCAGACTTTCAATGATCTTAAATGATCCAAATCTCTAATAAGCTTGCCACAGTGGCAGAGTACTTGATGGGAAAAATGTCCTTCATTTCACTCTTGTTATATTCTTTTTTTGAAAAAATATACTTGTTATAAACTTGCTGAAAACTGGTTAAAATCCATTTCTAATAATAATAGCTGATGTAATTTTTTGCATGAAAAGAATAATCTAATCATCATGCAGGAGCAATTACATGCAATCAGACATCTAGATTGCAATGAATGTACTGTCAAAAAAGAAAAAATGTGGGGAAAAAATAGCAAAAAAGAATTGTGTGGCTGCAATATACCTCTTTAGCCTGCAGACTTTCGATGATCTTAAATGATCCAAATCTCTAATAAGCTTGCCACAGTGGCAGAGTACTTGATGGGAAAAATGTCCTTCATTTCACTCTTGTTATATTCTTTTTTTGAAAAAATATACTTGTTACAAACTTGCTGAAAACAGGTTAAAATCCATTTCTGATAATAATGGCTGATGTAATTTTTTGCATGAAAAGAATAATCTAATCATCATGCAGGAGCAATTACATGCAATCAGACATCTAGATTGCAATGAAGAATTGTGGGGAAAAAAAGAAAAAATGTGGGGAAAAAATAGCAAAAAAGAATTGTGTGGCTGCAATATACCTCTTTAGCCTGCAGACTTTCGATGATCTTAAATGATCCAAATCTCTAATAAGCCACCATCCTCTGCCTTAGCATGGTCTGGCCATATTGGCAATATACCTCTTTAGCCTGCAGACTTTCAATGATCTTAAATGATCCAAATCTCTAATAAGCTTGCCACAGTGGCAGAGTACTTGATGGGAAAAATGTCCTTCATTTCACTCTTGTTATATTCTTTTTTTGAAAAAATATACTTGTTATAAACTTGCTGAAAACTGGTTAAAATCCATTTCTAATAATAATAGCTGATGTAATTTTTTGCATGAAAAGAATAATCTAATCATCATGCAGGAGCAATTACATGCAATCAGACATCTAGATTGCAATGAATGTACTGTCAAAAAAGAAAAAATGTGGGGAAAAAATAGCAAAAAAGAATTGTGTGGCTGCAATATACCTCTTTAGCCTGCAGACTTTCGATGATCTTAAATGATCCAAATCTCTAATAAGCTTGCCACAGTGGCAGAGTACTTGATGGGAAAAATGTCCTTCATTTCACTCTTGTTATATTCTTTTTTTGAAAAAATATACTTGTTACAAACTTGCTGAAAACAGGTTAAAATCCATTTCTGATAATAATGGCTGATGTAAATTTTTTGCATGAAAAGAATAATCTAATCATCATGCAGGAGCAATTACATGCAATCAGACATCTAGATTGCAATGAAGAATTGTGGGGAAAAAAAGAAAAAATGTGGGGAAAAAATAGCAAAAAAGATTGTGTGGCTGCAATATACCTCTTTAGCCTGCAGACTTTCGATGATCTTAAATGATCCAAATCTCTAATAAGCTTGCCACAGTGGCAGAGTACTTGATGGGAAAAATGTCCTTCATTTCACTCTTGTTATATTCTTTTTTTGAAAAAATATACTTGTTACAAACTTGCTGAAAACAGGTTAAAATCCATTTCTGATAATAATGGCTGATGTAATTTTTTGCATGAAAAGAATAATCTAATCATCATGCAGGAGCAATTACATGCAATCAGACATCTAGATTGCAATGAAGAATTGTGGGGAAAAAAAGAAAAAATGTGGGGAAAAAATAGCAAAAAAGAATTGTGTGGCTGCTGGGATTCGAGCCCAGGTCTCCACGGCCACAACGTGGAATTCTCACCACTAAACTACAGCCACAATTATGTCTATTTTGGGCCACCAAGCTACAAGTATAAAAATACCTCCTTCAAGACTTCTTCAAGACTTCAAAACTTAAAGCACTATCTCAACTCCTGTGAATAAACTAGAGCATGACACAGGCCACAAAAGAGCATGAGGGCACAGTGTGTGTCACTCTTGGCCAACAGACAAGCCAACATATTGAGGCAATTTTCACAGAAATAAAAAATTTAAAATATTGAGGCGGTAACAGCAGCTTAAGGCGATCAAACAGTTAGAGCAGGAACAATACAAATTCTGCTTTGAACAACATTTGAACTGTGAATAGCAGCTTATTTACATCAGCTGGCATTTTGTCCTTTTTGCTCCAAATTCAGACTTGTAATTTTGTGTGTGTTAATATTGCTCGATTGAACCTAATTGCATACACTTACTCCCGGCAAACAGCCGGCCAACGTCTACTAAAACAACACCTGACGTTGGCTTCGCTAATTTGCGACCTTTATACTGTATATAGGCTGCTCAAAACTTGATCTCATCTCATATGCTTGGATGGATATTAATACTAACTCCCTAACAGATCAAGGCCTTGGTACACTGCCACACTGGTAAATCTTGGTCAATCTGACAGTCACATCCCACTACTTCAGTAGACTATCTGGTCACATATAATCTTACAAAACCACAATGTATATGGGAGAAACGGCGGTGGTACAGTGCAGAATACAGATCATGGGCTACCGGTGTCAGCAACACAGCTCCAAGCAGGCACCTTCTGCACATCCATCACTGCCATCGAGCGTCTAATATGCTCCACCTCAGGCCATCTATCACCACTGCCTGCTTGCACATTACTATACACCACATGGTAGCCAACATTATCTGGTTCCAACTCCATAAGTTTCCGAGCCGCAAAAGATGCCAGCTCGACATTCGGATGTGTTTTGCATGATGCAAGGAGAGCACCCCAAATTCTTCCGTCTGGCTTAACATTCATGGCACTGATCACTTGGGCAGCTTCATCTAGGTTACCTGAACGGCCAAGGATGTCCACCATGCAAGTGTAGTGGCCTAGCTCCGGTGTGATGCCAAACTTCCTAACCATGCAATCAAACAATGCACGAGCTTCAGTAACAAGCCCTGAGTAACTACATGCTGACAGCAAGCTCAGGAAGGTCACTCCGTTTGGCATTACTCCTTCCGCAAGCATTTGGTCAAACAATGCCAGAGCTTCCTTGCCATTGCCATGAATCGCGTACGCTTCAATCATTGAACTCCATGCGACAATGTCTCTCTGCTGGATGTTGTTGAAGCACCGGCGTGCCAAATGGATGTTCCCGCATCTAGCATAGAATTTAACAATGGATGTCTCCAAGTAACAACTATTCTCATATTGTGCAGCATGGCTGTTCCGTATGATGTATCCATGAGCTGATTTACCTAGCCGCGAAGCACCTAATTCCATGTAACTGATGACTAGTCCTTGAAGCATGTCAGCATTGATAGCTAGCTGAGAGTTCAACATTCGCCCAAACAGATGGACTACCTGTAAGAAGTGCCCATGGTGGATGAGACCCCACATCATGGCTGACCATATGCAGCTGCCTGTTCCCTTGAATTCCTCAAACAACTTGGCGGAAGATTCCATTTCACCGCATTTAGCATAGAAATCCAGAAAGGATGCCACCAAGACTGGATCAGTAAGCCCGCTCCTAATTACGAAACAATGGAGCTTTTCTCCTTGCTCAAGACACCTGTGCTTGGCAAATGCAGCAACCAGGGCAGTTAAGGTCTGGCAGGTTGGACACACTTCCTCTCTTCTCATCCTCTCAAACATGTCAATGACTTGAGCAACGTTCCCCTGCGACGAAAACTCCGAGATTATAATGTTCCAAGAAACCGCATCTCTTCCTCCCGGGGACAGCTCGAACAGCCTCACCGCGTCGCCCAAGCCAGACGCCGTCCTGCTCAAGTGCGTCAGTATTGAGTTGAGAACCAGCGGCTCTTCGCTTAAACCGCTCTTCATCGCATAGCAGTGCAGCTGTCTCCCCCCAGGAACGTCCCTCTCGGCAGTACACAGACGAAGCAGGACGGCGAGCGTCACCGCACTCGGCTCGCACCGGTCCATCCGCATCTTGGTCACCAATCCGGACACCTCCCGTCGGTCGCCTGTGCCGACATAGGCAGATATCAGAGAGGTCCAGGAAACCACGTCCCTTGCAGTCATTTCGTCGAACAGCTGCCGCGCGGAGGCGACCGCGCCGTGCCTCACGTAGGCGTCGACGAGGGTGTTGCAGAAGTACAGGTTGAGGGCGAACCCGGTCCGGACGCCGACCGAGTGGGCGGCCCCGACGAGGCCAGCGACGGCGAGCGAGGCCGCCGCGCGGTTGAGCAGCGGGAGCGTGAAGCCGTCCGGGCGGGCGCCGGCGCGGAGCATGGCGGCGAAGGCGGAGACGGCCGCCGCCGGGAGGCCGGAGTCGAGGCGGTCTCTGATGGCGGCGTTCCATTGGGGGGCGGTGGCGCAGGCGGAGGTGGCCGGAGGCGGTGAGCTGGGGAGGAGGAGGCTGCTGCGCGGGGCTATCAGCAGAGCGGGTGTTGGGCGAAATGCAGAAAAGGAACGTGGAGGCATCTTGGTTCGACTGCAACAAGCCCGCCGTCCAGTTCGTCCCCGCCGGCACGCTGCTCCAGCAGCCGGGTAAAGCGCATCTCCAGCCGCGCCCCCAATCATTTAATCGGCAACGTACACTTTCGATCCAATGGCACAGGTTCTAGTTTCCATCCTTCCACTGAAGAAGAGTTTCTACCAGATACTTTCTCTGTATTAGCCGGCTGGCCGTAGCAGGCGCCTTGAATATAAGCTTCCATTTGGTTTAAAACCTACATACTTGGTACTCCCTATGTCTAGGTGTATAAGTCATTTTAGATTGTGCATTGCGATCAAGATAGAGGGGAAACGAGAGAACTTAATGTTTTTTTTCTAGTTAATAGCATTGCATGCAATGAATAAACCACTGCATGTTATGTTTGAAAATCTCAAGTCATTGAAAGCATGCACGGCCACATCTCTTATTGGTTGATATGTCACGAAACAAGTAACGTAGAGGAGTTAATGTACCGTATCTAAGTGTTTTGGGATTACTTGATTTTCGTTAGATGACTTACACACCTAGACGGATGGAGTAAGTAGTGTATGCGTGTCTAGTTTCAAGAATTTACAGTGTGCGAAACGAGCCGATAAATAATAACGTTATAATTAAGACATAATTAAGTATAACATGCTTAGGGCATCACTAGCTGATCTCCTAAATTTTTGAGTAAACACCCGAGTAAACTTTAAAGTAATTTCATTTCTAGCCAAACTCCTAAATTAAATTTAACAGAGTAAAAAATTTGAGAGGCATATGAACAGAAATTCGGTGCTAAATTAGGTTCAAACTAGTACATAAAACATAGTTAAACGACATTGGGTGCAAATCCTAAATATTTTACATAGAACTTAAAACAAAATTTGAAACTTTAAAACATAGTCTGATTCTTTCTCGGCCGCCTTCCACTCAGCCCTGCTCAAACCGCCGATCACTAGGTCCGGCCGTTGTTGCCGTCGTCACCTTCATCGCTTGATAGATCATGACTTTGGTCTTGACCGCCATGTACTCTGCGTACAGGCGGCACTACGCCTCGACACGCTCCAGGTAGTGTTGGTGGAGCTCCGCCATGTAGGCCTCATCGGCTTGATCCACCGCGAGACGCTCGTGGGCTTCTCAGTCCTCCTGCCTCTCGTGTGTGGTGCCCACCCGGCGGTCCATTGGCGACTCCGGTGGCAACAAATATCCCGGGGGAAAGTGCACCGACTTGATGTCATATGCACGCCCGCCACTGCCTCCGCCGAGTGGAAGGATCCCAACAAGTGGGTCTTGCCAGTGTCTCGGTCATAGATTTTGGTGACCCATATTCCCCACAGCCACTGCTGCACGACGTGGTATCTCTGCACTGGCGGTGGCGGCAAGAGGTCGGGGAAGGTTGGTGTGCCACCTGCTCGGGAGGAGGAGGCGCCTCCGCGACGTGGATCTGCCGGCCGAGCATTGAGGATGGGCGGCGGCGAGGGAGGAGGGGAAGGGGGAGGTGGGCGGCGTTGGCCAGATCCAGTCATCATTACCGGTGCGCGTGCGACGGACTAGGCGTGGGTGCGACGCGTAGGTCGATTGGGCGGCGGCGGCCGTCGATGGGTGCAGCCCGTGGGAGAGGGGATTTACTCGGCGTGTGGGGTGTATATTTACTCATTGGCCGCCGCTTGGAGTAAATATTTTACTCCTCTAAGGCCTTATACAATGGGAGGTGCTTAGAGAAATAAACCAGGATTTCCAAATACCGGTGCTTATTTGTACAGGATAGACGAAAAAAAAGCGTCTTTTCTATAGAAATAGGCACCGGTGCTTCAGAAAAAATCTGGTTTATTTTTTTAAGCACCTCACTAAGCATCTCCCATTATACAAGAACTAACCGGTTTAGGGGATCGGGGAATTGCTAGATCCAGTTTAAAGTAGTAAACCAAAATTTTTACTCCTCTAGCCGGTTTTAAGGAATCATCTAGAGATGCCCTATTGCCCTTACATGCAGAAGGCCTCAATAGTGTCATCGCGACCAGGCTTAGTTGGAGCTTCACGATGGCATGGTTTAGACCGTATCTTAATTAGCCCGGCGGACAGTGCTAAGGCGTGCAAGAACGGCTGCAGAATCGAACCCGGCCCTGCGCGTACTGGACGACGAGTCCCTGGTCAGGATCGAGTGTCCCCACTGCATGGAGCCCGCCCCCGGCTGCGGCTTCGTTGGCGCACCGCCCACGCTCTCGCCGGCCACCTCGACGCCGTCACGTGGTGTGGGTACGTAAGGTCCAGCAGTACGGCAAGGTCAACCAGCCCCAGGTCCCGGCGCTCGGTGCCGCGGCTGTTGCTCCTCGGCAAAGACGACAACCCCCTGTTCCTCCTGAGTCCTGACCGTGGGTACGGCCAGGGCGCCGTGGGTGTGGCGTGCATCAGGGCAATTGCAGCGACGCGGTAAGCCGGACATCGTCCTGGTGGAGAGATACAGACGAGGAGCAGCACGCCGCCGGCGCGATGGTTGCCGTGGACAAGCCAACGTTCCTGCCGGTACCGGTGATGTATCTGGTTCGAGGAGGATCAAGGACGGGCTGGTGTGCACAAAGATGGAAACCAAAAAACAGTTAGGCGTGCGCATGATTGGGCTGCCAAACTAGTGGCGAAAGTTCTCCGCACCAATTTTGGACTCGGATTGAAGTAAAGATACTGCTTGGACTCGGATTGGAGCCAATTTTGGCTCGGATCGGTAAGAGTAAAGATACTGCTGGGTACGTATCCATGAGCCAGGCCGGATAAATACAGCAGGAAGAGCAGAAGCTCTCCTCCGTTTGCAATCTTCATATCTGAACTAAAACCCAAACCCTAATCGCCAGCGCCATGGAGGAGGACGGCGACCACACCAAGACCCGCCGCAAGCGCACCCGCGGCCCCCCGCCGCCCCGCGACGTCACCCCGCCCGGCCTGAAGCGTCCGCCCCCGCCCCGCGAGGAAGGCGACCCCTACGACGAGCTCCTCGACTACGACTCCGACACGTACGAGTACCGCTGGGGCTGGGAGCGCCCGACGCGAAGGTACAAGCTCAGCGACTTCGTCGACGGCGGCACGTGGTCCCCGCCTACGGCCGACGAGGCGAGGAGGGAACACGAGCTCACGATGGCCGAGCGCCGCGATTTTCTGTCCCGTGGCGCCGAGCCGCTGCGGATCAACCGCCGCCCCCGGTTCCTCGGGCTCGGCGGCTGCCCCCAGGATCGCCTGCCCACCATCTATCGTCAGCCGGCCTCCACCGCTCAAGGAACTGATGTCGGCGCTGGTTCCACACAATAATTAGTGTCTCCAACTCCAAGGCGCTGATTCTTAAACACTTCAAATTTTTAAAACAATGTTGTCCGCCGTGATCTATATATATAGTTTCTCTCGTCTGCTGTCTGCTGGTATGCATGCATATTTTGGAGCTCCTCTGCATTTTAAAGTGTATATGCATGCCATCAACGAGTCCATGCATGCATGATGCATGTGCGCCCTGTATCCTCATATTTGCCTTATCATCAGCTTATGTATGTCAAGTGTGCTACATATGTCTATCTGTGCCCCTCTCTCTCTATGATATGGTATTTTGTTGTGCACTAATGCTCCTAGTACATTTCTAGCCGATCCCTAATAACCGTTTAGACGAGTAAAATATCCCCAATCGGCGTTAGCTGAGTAAAACGTATACTCAGCCATCGCGAATCTCCCTATATTTACTCCACCACTCGGCGGCCGAGTAAAAGAATATCTCCCTCTCTTTCCCTCCTCTGCTTCCTCCCCTGGCCCCGCCGCCCCCTCTCCTTCCAATGGCCGGAAGCAGTGGCCGGAGGTCCCCGTCGCTGATCCGCAGCGTGGATCCGCGCCACCACGCCCGCGGTTTGTCCTCTAGTGGCGCATCTTTGAGCCGCCGCCGCTCGCCCGATCCGCCCGCCCCCGCCCGGTTCGTCGACTTCCCAGAGCTTCCCCCCGCCGCGGTCGCCGCAAAGGACACACCTTGGTGTCCGGCAGCGCACGTGGGGGACATGGGTGGCGGAGATCACCGACCGGAAGACCCACAAGAGGAAGTGGGTCGAGTCGTTCCACACGGCGGAGCTCGTGGCGATGGGATACGACCGGTGGCAAGTCCAGTTCCACGGCTCCACCGCGAGGCTGAACTTCCCGATTGGGACGGCGCCGGTCCACCTCATCCCGCCGGCTTCGGGTGTGGTGAGCACGGCGATGGCTCGGGAGGAACGAGAGGCGAGGGATTGCCTCGAGGTGTACATGGAGGACCTCTGCCGCCAACACCCCGAGCTCGTGGAGGCGGAGCGAGAGATATTCGCCGACAATGACGGGGAGGTCATCGTCATCTCCGAAGACGAGGTGCAAGGCGGCAAAGTGGGCGGCGATCGAGGAGGAGTTCATCGTCGAGGAGTGGCAAAGCATCTTCCTCGACTGCGACGATGATGGCACCGGCCTGGACCCATGTCTCACCAGCGGTGGCCTGTCGAGGAAAGATTGGCTCGACCTCCACTATGGCCGATGAAGATGAGTAGTCTAGTGTAGTTTAAGTTTGAATTTATGTTTAATGTTCAGTGGTCAAGACTATCTATGCTAAATTTATGTTTAAATGTATCCAAATTCTGGTTGAAACTAGGTTGAATTTGTGTAAATTTATGTTTTACTCTGCTAAGTTTAGAGAATCGGCTAGAACCGATGAAAACTTACTGGAGTATATTACTCCACTAATGTTTCTATTTTATAGGGGATCGGTTAGAAATGCATGTAGCTTGTGTAAGTGTCGATCGAGGATTAGTTCAATGGTTGGAGGCCATATACTATCAAAGTTAGCCAACTTTCTCATTGTCTTAATACCTTATAAAGGAGGAAATCTCTATCTAATAATAAATCACTCTGGCCATCTGTCACTCATTTTACATAAAACCACATGTGTTTTCCTGGAATCAACCCGTAGTCCGGACTTTAGTGACAAAAACAAATCATTTTTTGTAGTTTTTAGAAACCCCCTTGTGTTTTTGTGAAATAAACCCGTAGTCCGTACTTAAAGTAAAGCAACGAATCGCTTTTCATATTTTCTGGAAAAACCCCTGCCATTTCTATTTATTAGTCCGCAGTTCAACTATAAGTGACAAATATTTTTTAAAAAAATTATAGCTTTGAAACCGTAACTCTAATTTTAATTTTTTATATGAAATTTGATTAGAAAAATATATAAAATCTGACTATGATTTTATATTACGTATTTAACATTTTTAAAATTCTATTTATGGTATAATTTTAATCAATAGCGTTGTGTACAATCTAAATATGATGTTATTTTACCTATTTGATATTTTTAAAATTCTATTTATGGTGTAATTTTAATCAATAGCGCACAATCCGTATTTTTCCGTACCGAGGCCGATCCGTGTTGCAAATGAACACCTCATCAAAATCAGATTGAAGACAAAAGAAACCATCAATAACCACACATGCATGACTTGACAAAACGTCGCACAGAAAAAAAGGAAGTTGTATTGGGGTCTTGAGTCATGATTATTGGGTTAGGGACGTTTCTTCCGTTACAACGCAGAGACTCTTTTGCTAGTATGTACTAATACATATGCTTTATGAAGTCCAATCATTAATAAAAGTAACTCATCGAGGTTGAAAAATGCCGCCTTGCTTGCCCGCGTCCATGGAGCATGTAGGAAGGCATCACCACCCATCGCATCACCATTGACGGGCTAGTCGACCCGCTAGTCGTGAGCCTTGATCATGCTACATCATTACCAGTAGCATGCTATCATCATCGATGTGCTCCATGAACTCTACGCAGACGTGCTCTTCCTCCGACATGGCCTCTGGCCGGAGCGCAGCAAGGTCCTCTCGCTTGGCTCCAAGATCAGTGGCAAAGCATGTTGGCTTCCTCCAACAGTTCGCATCATTAGCCTCAACAACATTTAGACGACTACTACCCTACTATCTGAAGGCAGAGCTAGTGAGGCACTCACGGAAGGCCGGCTCAACGATGGCATGCTAGAGCTATTGGAAGACGAGCCCAACGTGGCAGCGGGAGTTGTAGACTACGGACAATGTGGTGTTGAACAGCTGAAGCACCACTATAGGCAGTGTTCCCTCCTAGCGGCTACCATGTCACCACCCTTGTTGCCCGCCGACGACAGTGCTCTCGGTGCAGCCGATCGTTCTCGAGTGACGCGCTGGTCGACCTCTACTTGTTCGCTCCGGCTGGAGACGTTGACGTGGGGGTTGCGAGAGAGGTGAGGGTGCTACTCATGTCAGGTCCATGCCGGTCATGGCCTAGATATACTAGAGGCGCTCCGGACGCTCAAGCTTGTGGCCACGTCGGCACGGCCTTCTCCATCTAGTTGGGTGACCATGCATGTAAGACTCTTGCTATACACACGATTTTTTCGGACGATTCTAAGACGACAGGTTAAATCAGCCACACATGCGTATGATTGACTTTGCAAGGGCCGCTGGATTGTTTGATCGTCCGCAGGTCGGCCAGCACATGTCGTCCATGGAGCAATTTCGTGCATGTAATCGAGCTTGTCATAATCGTTGTATGTGCCCATATATGTGGTGCATGTCGTCTTGCCCGACACTAAAACCATGTTTGTTTCAAATAATCTGCAAGAAAATTGGGACGATTTTAATCTTTTGGGACGTCTAATGGTGATCGTGTCTAAACTTATAGTGGCCTATTCCTGGTTATGTTTAATGTTTGATTTGCTCTAGTGGTGACATTTCTCGGTGTTGCCTCGGAAATGCGCCCAAATGATGTTGTTGTTGAGACGTTTCTATAGCTCTTTTATTAGTAGTAACCTGGTAGGGTGAACTGGTGCTTCTAGCTCGACTGATGGTTTCCCTTAATGAAAATTGGAGGGGGAACCCTTCTTTGATAAAGAAAAAACTTTTGGGACGTTTTCTATTGTTTAATTTGTCAAGATTGTAGTTCATGGGAATTGTTTCTAGGTTATGTATTTTTTTTGAATTTTGGTATGTATTTTTTTCAAGTAAATTCCCCCTGGTACTTACCCAAACTCTAGACGGAGTTCTTGTTATTTCTGTGTATTTTTGGAATCCTGAGACTCGATCAGGCGGCTGCCACCGTGTTTGCCATATTTACACGACTACTTCCACGACTAGATTCAAGCCCAGGCAGAAAATCTGTACATATATCGATCACAAACCGCAGGACAAGGAAGAGCATACCAACTGCAACTAGCCATGGCGCTACCGGAGAAGTTGGTCGGCGGCCGTACCATCGTGATCGAGGCCATCCCGCCAGGCACTGGGATCGGGGACCTCATCGGCGCCTTCTCTCCTTTCGGCGCCATCCGGTACGCCTCCGTGGGTCCGCCCGCCGTCGTCAGCTTCGAGAGCGAGGCCGCCGCCTCGCACGCGTTGCTAGTGGCGTCCATGAAGAGCGTCAGCCTCCTCGGCGACTCCAGGGAGATGCACCCGTCCGGCGGCGTGTGTCCGTCGTCGACGCCGACGCGCCCCTGCTCCAATGGACCCGCTCCGTTGAACTTGAACAGCCCCACCGCGACGGCACCGCACGTGCAGGTTCCCGTCGCTCCGCCGGCGTCACAGAGTCTGACGATCGAGGCTGGGACGGCGCCGCCAACCGACGCTGCAGTGCCGGAGAGAGATACCACTCCGGACGACGCTTCCGCCGCCGCACTCCGGACTGCAACCAGACTGAGCGAGGCTAGGCGCACCATGGATTGGATTGCGGAGAACATGATTCTCGAGTGCATGGTCCTGGAGGGACACGTGGACGTCATCAAGCAGATACAAGATCAGCTCGCCGAGCACCTGAGAGGCTTGAACATCCATGCGGCTAAAGTCCAAGTTTCTGCCACTGCCGAGACCCCGTGGAGAAAGAAGGTCACGATCGAATACAGAACGGGAGTAAAATCCTGTAGCCGGAGTTAGATGGTAGCGCAGCTCCCGTTTGTCTGAACATTGCTGCATAATAAATTAGCTAAAAGCACCGCAGTTTGTGGTTTTCTATTGTATTTTTGCATGCACTTTACTTGGACCATGTCATTATCTTGTTTTTGCTAATTTTCAGTTACTTGTTTGGAAATTTTTGACAATCTCAATCGCCAAAAAAGGCCTGTTTGAACATGTGCAATCTTTATTTGGACCATGGTGAATTTTTGTTGCAAATTTTTAGAAAGAGGAAGAGAGAGAGAGGAAAGGAGGGGGTTGTTGGATGTTGATCCAAAGGCTAAAAAAGACTGGATTTTGTTTTAAAAAAAGTCCAGGCAACTCACGCCCCATTGTTGCTTATACTTGGCAATGATGGCGTATTTTGTGTCGTTGTCTTGACGAATGCATTGCTTGGAGTTTGTTTGAACGTGATCTTCAGGGTGAAAACCCATGATCTGATCTTTGATGGTTAGATCCGACAACATAACCGCTGCTCATCCAAGGGTTTTTATCGTTTTGGCCCGACCTACACAGTACCGGCTGGCTGGCAGACGACATGCAACGCACGCTGCTAACCTAAAGCCGCAAAACAAGGGCACACGGGCAATATCTTGCAGATCGGCTCGAACTAGGCACTGTGTGCTTATCAATGACACGATTTTGCGTTTCTGCAGCTTACCATTCGCGTTTTGGTCAGGCAAAAATCGGACACGCATCATTAATTGCTCAGGCAAGGACTAGAACAGCACGCTTCTGCGTTTTTTTGTGCTTGGCACACATGCTGCAGCGAAGGATCACGCACGCGTCCGTGTATCAGTCAACTGAAACCTACAGAGCAATAGACGTCGGACGGCCCGAAGCTAGGCACCACGTGCATATCAATGACATAGGGATGCGTTTCTGAAGCTTGCTATCGCACTTTTAAAAAAAATCCACTGACCAAGGATCAGCCTGTATCACATGTTGCATGCGATGAAAAAGATCCACACCCATGCGTTGAGTACATCAACATTTCCTTCGTATAAGCTACCAACATAGATTCCTAACATAATCTTAGGTCAACACCAGACAAGTAACAACATAACCATACCCCTAGCAAGGACTGCTACAACAGCGATAGGAACCACCGGGAGGCGCGAGACAAACCTAGCAAGAACTGTCATCAAACCACCGGGAGGCGCGAGACAAACCCAGCCAGATCGAATAACAGCACCAAAAACACAACGGCTCCTAGATGGCAACCCCAACGCCGGCCATGGTGCTGGGCAAAAACGTTGCCTCGGAAGGTGGTACTGCGGAGTACGTCGTTCTCCTCCTGCAACATATGGATCCTGTCGCGAAGACCAACCAGAAGCTCACGCATGTACGGGCTTGGCTTGGGATCAAGCCAGCGCCAGAGAGGGAGAGGGCAACCCTGCAACCATTACAAGCTCGGCTTTTCATAAAATGACGTCGCCCATTAAGCAGGCCTGCGGCATGGAAGAGATGAACTGCCGCTCACCGTCGCCCATGAGGAAGACAGGTATCTCTGGTCGGGGTTGGGGTCTGTCCAGGACATCAGCCTAGATTCCTTTGCGCCGCAACTGCAAAAAACAGCCGGCTCGTACTCCAACAGGTTCCCGGAGTAGGGGAGAGGGGGTCTCCTGCTCCCCGCGAACCGAGACGAGGTGTAGCTAATGCTGGACATGGCTGGCAACTGCGAAACTGCGGACGGTCAGGAGAGATGGGTGTGCACGTGTGTGGGAGGTGAGGAGGGAGGCGGTGCGTTTGGACCGATGGACTCTGAAGGATATGAATGCCCGCTCCTGCTTTTTTGTAGTGACGCAGGGCTGTGCGTTTGGACCGATGGATTTTGAAGGATATGATGGCGGGCGTCCACTCCTGGACGCGGAACGGCGTGGCCTGGTCGTCGTGGAACACCATCGTCAGAGCCACCAGATCGTGCCACCCACTGTCCGTGAAACGGACGAGGAAGCAACACGCAGAGAGACTGGACACGTCGACAGCCGACTTCGGCATGTCGGCGAACTCGGCGAGGATGGCCTCTTTCAGCTGGCCTGGGTGGGCGCACGGCGCGGTGATTACCAGTGCAGTGGCTCGAAGGCGATTCTCGGCATCCACCATGTCTCGCGTGCGCTTGATAACGCAGTGGGACATCAACGGGCAGTTGGTTGGGTCGGAGTAAACAACATCGGGGAGCACACGTTCTCCATCGTGGGCGGTGGGTTTCTATGTTTGGCTCGTAGCACTGTATCACTGCTCACCCAAGGGTTTTTATCGTTTTGGCCCGAACCGCACAGTACTGGCTGGCTGGCAGATGGCATGCAACGCACGCTGTTATCCCAAAGCCGCGAAACAAGGGCACACGGGCAATATCCTGAAGATTGGCTCGAACTAGGCACTATGTGCTTATCAATGACACGAGTTTGCGTTTCTGCATCTTACCATTCGCGTTTTCGTCAGGCAAGAATCGGGCACACATCATTAATTGGTCCGGCAAGGACTAGAAGAGCACGCTTCTACATTTTTTTGTGCTTGGCACACATGCTGCAGCGAAGGGTCACGCATGCGTCCGCGTATCAATCAACTGAAGCCTACAGAGCAATAGACGTCGGTGTTGGGGAACGTTGCAGAAAACAAAAAAATTTCTACGGTTTCACCAAGATCCATCTATGAGTTCATCTAGCAACGAGTGATCGGATTGCATCTACATACCTTTGTAGATCACGCGCGGAAGCGTTCAAAGAACGGGGAAGAGGAAGTCGTACTCGACGTGATCCAAATCACCGGAAATCCTAGCGCCGAACGGACGGCACCTCCGCGTTCAACACACGTACGGTCAGCATGACGTCTCCTCCTTGATCCAGCAAGGGGGAAGGAGAGGTTGATGAAGATCCAGCAGCACGACGGCGTGGTGGTGGATGCAGGGGTCACCGCAGCAGGGCTTCGCCGTTCTACTACGAGAGGGAGAGGTGTTGCAAGGGAGAGGGAGGCGCGAAGACTCAAGGGTGCGGCTGCCCCCTCCCTCCCCCCTTGATATAGGCCCCCTAGGGGGTGCGCCGGCCCTAGGAGATGGGATCTCCTAGGGGGCCGGCGGCCAAGGGGTGGAGTGCCCCCCAAGCCAGGTGGGGCGCCCCCCCACCCTAGGGTTCCCAACCCTAGGCGCATGGGGTGGGCCAAGGGGGGCGCACCAGCCCACTATGGGCTGGTTCCCCTCCCCACTTTTGCCCATGGGGCCCTCCGGGATGGGTGGCCCCACCCGGTGGACCCCCGGGACCCTTCCGGTGGTCCCGGTACAATACCGGTGACCCCCGAAACTCTCCCGATGGCCGAAACTGCACTTCCTATATATAATTCTTCACCTCCAGACCATTCCGGAACTCCTCGTGACGTCCAGGATCTCATCCGGGACTCCGAACAACTTTCGGGTTACTGCATATTCATATCTCTACAACCCTAGCGTCACCGAACCTTAAGTGTGTAGACCCTACGGGTTCGGGAGACATGTAGACATGACCGAGATGGCTCTCCGGTCAATAACCAACAGCGGGATCTGGATACCCATGTTGGCTCCCACATGCTCCTCGATGATCTCATCGGATGAACCACGATGTCGAGGATTCAAGCAACCCCGTATACAATTCCCTTTGTCAATCGGTACGTTACTTGCCCGAGATTCGATCGTCGGTATCCCAATACCTCGTTCAATCTCGTTACCGGCAAGTCACTTTACTCGTACCGTAATGCATGATCCCGTGACCAGACACTTGGTCACTTTGAGCTCATTGTGATGATGCATTACCGAGTGGGCCCAGAGATACCTCTCCGTCATACGGAGTGACAAATTCCAGTCTTGATCCGTGTCAACCCAACAGACACTTTCGGAGATACCCGCAGTATACCTTTATAGTCACCCAGTTATGTTGTGATGTTTGGTACACCCAAAGCACTCCTACGGTATCCGGGAGTTACACGATCTCATGGTCTAAGGAAAAGATACTTGACATTGGAAAAACTCTAGCAAACGAACTATACGATCTTGTGCTATGTTTAGGATTGGGTCTTGTCCATCACATCATTCTCCTAATGATGTGATCCCGTTATCAATGACATCCCCATGTCCATAGCCAGGAAACCATGACTATCTGTTGATCAACGAGCTAGTCAACTAGAGGCTCAATAGGGACACATTGTGGTCTATGTATTCACACATGTATTACGATTTCCGGATAGTAAAATTATAGCATGAATAATAGACAATTATCATGAACAAGGAAATATAATAATAATCCTTTTATTATTGCCTCTAGGGCATATTTCCAACAGTCTCCCACTTGCACTAGAGTCAATAATCTAGTTACATTGTGATGAATCGAACACCCATGGAATTCTGGTGTTGATCATGTTTTGGTCTAGGGAGAGGTTTAGTCAATGGATCTGCTACATTCAGGTCCGTATGTACTTTACAAATCTCTATCTCTCCATTTTGAACACTTTCACGAATGGAGTTGAAGCGACGCTTGATATGCCTGGTCTTCCTGTGAAACCTGGGCTCCTTGGCAAGGGCAATAGCTCCAGTGTTGTCACAGAAGAGAGTCATCGGGCCCGACGCATTGGGTATGACTCCTAGGTCGGTAATGAACTCCTTCACCCAGACTGCTTCGTGTGCTGCCTCCGAGGCTGCCATGTATTCCGCTTCACATGTAGATCCCGCCACAACGCTTTGCTTGCAACTGCACCAGCTTACTGCCCCACCATTCAAAATATACACGTATCAGGTTTGTGACTTAGAGTCATCCAGATCTGTGTTGAAGCTAGCGTCGACGTAACCCTTTACGACGAGCTCTTCGTCACCTCCATAAACGAGAAACATTTCCTTAGTCCTTTTCAGGTACTTCAGGATATTCTTGACCGCTGTCCAGTGTTCCTTGCCGGGATTACTTTGGTACCTACCTACCAAACTTACGGCAAGGTTTACATCAGGTCTGGTACACAGCATGGCATACATAATAGAACCTATGACTGAGGCATAGGGGATGACACTCATCTCTTCTATATCTTCTGCCGTGGTCGGACATTGAGCTGAGCTCAATTTCACACCTTGCAACACAGGCAAGAACCCCTTCTTAGACTGATCCATATTGAACTTCTTCAATATCTTATCAAGGTATGTGCTTTGTGAAAGACCTATGAGGCGTCTTGATCTATCTCTATAGATCTTGATGCCTAATATATAAGCAGCTTCTCCAAGGTCCTTCATTGAAAAACTCTTATTCAAGTAGGCCTTAATGCTGTCCAAAAGTTCTATATCATTTCCCATCAAAAGTATGTCATCTACATATAATATGAGAAATGCTACAGAGCTCCCACTCACTTTCTTGTAAACGCAGGCTTCTCCATAAGTCTGCATAAACCCAAACGCTTTGATCATCTCATCAAAGCGAATGTTCCAACTCCGAGATGCTTGCACCAGCCCATAAATCGAGCGTTGGAGCTTGCACACCTTGTCAGCATTCTTAGGATCGACAAAACCTTCCGGCTGCATCATATACAGTTCTTCCTTAAGATAACCGTTAAGGAATGCCGTTTTGACGTCCATTTGCCATATCTCATAATCATAGTATGCGGCAATTGCTAACATGATTCGGACGGACTTCAGCTTTGCCACGGGAGTGAATGTCTCATCGTAGTCAACCCCTTGAACTTGTCGATAACCCTTAGCGACAAGCCTAGCTTTATAGATGGTCACATTACCATCCGCGTCTGTCTTCTTCTTAAAGATCCATTTATTTTCTATGGCCCGCCGATCATCGGGCAAGTCAGTCAAAGTCCATACTTCATTTTCATACATGGATCCTATCTCGGATTTCATGGCTTCCAGCCATTTGTCGGAATCCGGGCCCGCCATCGCTTCTTCATAGTTCGAAGGTTCACCGTTGTCTAACAACATGATTTCCAAGACAGGGTTGCCGTACCACTCTGGTGCGGAACGTGTCCTTGTGGACCTTAGAAGTTTAGTAGGAGCTTGATCAGAAATATCTTGATCATCATCATTAACTTCCTCTCTAATTGGTGCAGGCACCACAGGAACATTTTCCTGAGCTGCGCTACTCTCTGCTTCAAGAGGCAGTACTTCATCAAGCTCTACTTTCCTCCCACTTACTTCTTTCGAGAGAAACTCTTTCTCTAGAAAGGATCCATTCTTGGAAACAAAGATCTTGCCTTCGGATCTGAGGTAGAAGGTATACCCAATAGTTTCTTTAGGGTATCCTATGAAGACGCATTTTTCTGACTTGGGTTCGAGCTTTTCAGGTTGAAGTTTCTTGACATAAGCATCGCATCCCCAAACTTTTAGAAACGACAGCTTAGGCTTCTTCCCAAACCATAATTCATACGGTGTCGTCTCAATGGATTTCGACGGAGCCCTATTTAAAGTGAATGCGGCAGTCTCTAAAGCATAGCCCCAAAATGACAGCGGTAAATCGGTAAGAGACATCATAGATCGCACCATATCTAATAGAGTGCGATTACGACGTTCGGACACACCATTACGATGAGGTGTTCCAGGCGGCGTGAGTTGTGAAACTATTCCACATTTTCTTAAGTGTGTGCCAAATTCGTGACTCAAGTATTCTCCTCCACGATCTGATCGCAAAAACTTGATTTTTCTGTCACGTTGATTTTCAACCTCACTCTGAAATTCCTTGAACTTTTCAAAGGTTTCAGACTACTTGTGTTTCATTAAGTAGACATACCCATATCTACTCAAGTCACCAGTGAGGGTGAGAACATAACGATAGCCACCACGAGCCTCAACACTCATTGGACCGCACACATCAGTATGTATGATTTCCAATAGGTTGGTTGCTCGCTTCATTGTTCCTGAGAACGGAGTCTTGGTCATCTTACCCATGAGGCATGGTTCGCACGTGTCAAATGATTCGTAATCAAGAGACTCTAAAAGTCCATCTGCATGGAGCTTCTTCATGCGTTTGACACCTATGTGACCAAGGCGGCAGTGCCACAAGTATGTGGTACTATCATTATCAACCTTACATCTTTTGGTATTCACACTATGAATATGTGTAGCATTACGCTCGAGATTCATTAAGAATAAACCATTCACCATAGGAGCGTGACCATAAAACATATCTCTCATATAAATAGAACAACCATTATTCTCGAATTTAAATGAGTAGCCATCTCGAATTAAACGAGATCCTGACACAATGTTCATGCTCAAAGCTGGTACTAAATAACAATTATTGAGGTTTAAAACTAATCCCGTGGGTAAATGTAGAGGTAGCATGCCGACGACGATCACATCGACCTTGGAACCATTCCCGACGCGCATCGTCACCTCGTTCTTCGCCAGTCTCCGTTTATTCCGCAGCTCCTGCTTTGAGTTACAAATGTGAGCAACCGCACCGATATCAAATACCCAGGAGCTACTACGAATACTGGTAAGGTACACATCAATTACATGTATATCACATATACCTTTTGTGTTGCCGGCCTTCTTGTCCGTTAAGTATTTGGGGCAGTTCCGCTTCCAGTGACCACTTCCCTTGCAATAAAAGCACTCAGTCTCGGGCTTGGGTCCATTCTTTGGCTTCTTCTCGTCAGCTTGCTTACCGGGCGCGGCAACTCCCTTGCCGTCCTTCTTGAAGTTCTTTTTACCCTTGCCTTTCTTGAACTTGGTGGTTTTATTGACCATCAACACTTGATGTTCCTTTTTGACTTCTACCTCTGCTGATTTCAGCATTGAAAATACCTCAGGAATGGTCTTTTCCATCCCCTGCATATTGAAGTTCATCACAAAGCTCTTGTAGCTCGGTGGAAGCGACTGAAGGATTCTGTCAATGACCGCGTCATCCGGGAGATTAACTCCCAGCTGAGTTAAGCGGTTATGTAATCCAGACATAGTGAGTATGTGCTCACTGACAGAACTATTTTCCTCCATCTTACAGCTGAAGAACTTGTTGGAGACTTCATATCTCTCGACCCGGGCATGAGCTTGAAAAACCATTTTCAGCTCTTCGAACATCTCATATGCTCCGTGTCTCTCAAAACGCTTTTGGAGCCCCGGTTCTAAGCTGTAAAGCATGCCGCACTGAACGAGGGAGTAGTCATCAGCACGTGTCTGCCAAGCGTTCATAACGTCTTGGTTCTGTGGGATGGGTGCGTCACCTAGCGGTGCTTCTAGGACATAATCTTTCTTGGCAGCTATGAGGATGATCCTCAGGTTCCGGACCTAGTCCGTATAATTGCTGCCATCGTCTTTCAGCTTGGTTTTCTCTAGGAACGCGTTGAAGTTGAGGACAACATGGGCCATTTGATATACAAGACATATTGTAAAGATTTTAGACTAAGTTCATGATAATTAAGTTCATCTAATCAAATTATATAATGAACTCCCACTCAGATAGACATCCCTCCCATCATCTAAGTATAACATGATCCGAGTTAACTAGGCCGTGTCCGATCATCACGTGAGACGGACTAGTCAACATCGGTGAACATCTTCATGTTGATCGTATCTTCTATACGACTCATGCTCGACCTTTCGGTCTTCTGTGTTTCGAGGCCATGTCTGTACATGCTAGGTTCGTCAAGTCAACCTAAGTGTTTGCATGTGTAAATCTGTCTTACACCCGTTGTATGTGAACGTTGGAATCTATCACACCCGATCATCACGTGGTGCTTCGAAACAATGAACTGTCGCAACGGTGCACAGTTAGGGGAAACACTTTCTTGAAATTATTATGAGGGATCATCTTATTTACTACCGTCGTTCTAAGTAAACAAGATGCAAAAACATGATAAACATCACATGCAATCAAATAATAATAGTGACATGATATGTCCAATATCACATAGCTCCTTTGATCTCCATCTTGGGGCTCCATGATCATCTTGTCACCGGCATGACACCATGATCTCCATCATCATGATCTCCATCATCGTGTCTCCATGAAGTTGCTCGCCAACTATTACTTCTACTACTATGGCTAACACGTTTAGCAATAAAGTAAAGTAATTTACATGGCGTTTCTCAATGACACGCAGGTCATACAAAAAATAAAGACAACTCCTATGGCTCCTGCCGGTTGTCATACTCATCGACATGCAAGTCGTGATTCCTATTACAAGAACATGATCTCATACATCACATATATATCATTCATCATTCATCACAACATTGGCCATATCACATCACAAAGCACTTGCTGCAAAAACAAGTTAGACGTCCTCTAATTGTTGTTGCAAGTTTTACGTGGCTGCAAAAGGGTTCTAGCAAGAACGTTTTCTTACCTACGTGAAAGCCACAACGTGATTTGTCAACTTCTATTTACCCTTCATAAGGACCCTTTTCATCGAATCCGCTCCAACTAAAGTGGGAGAGACAGACACCCGCTAGCCACCTTATGCAACTAGTGCATGTCAGTCGGTGGAACCAGTCTCACGTAAGCGTACGTGTAAGGTCGGTCTGGGCCGCTTCATCCCACAATACCGCTGAAGCAAAAAAAGACTAGTATCAGCAAGAAAGTTGACAACATCTACGCCCACAAAAAATTGTGTTCTACTCGTGCAAAGAGAACTACGCATAGACCTAGCTCATGATGCCACTGCTGGGGAACGTTGCAGAAAACAAAAAAAATTCTACAGTTTCACCAAGATCCATCTATGAGTTCATCTAGCAACGAGTGATTGGATTGCATCTACATACCTTTGTAGATCACGCGCGGAAGCGTTCAAAGAACGGGGATGAGGAAGTCATACTCGACGTGATCCAAATCACCGGAGATCCTAGCGCCAAACGGACGGCACCTCCGCGTTCAACACACGTACGGTCAGCGTGACGTCTCCTCCTTCTTGATCCAGCAAGGGGGAAGGAGAGGTTGATGAAGATCCAGCAGCACGACGGCGTGGTGGTGGATGCAGGGGTCACCGCAGCAGGGCTTCGCCGTTCTACTACGAGAGGGAGAGGTGTTGCAAGGGAGAGGGAGGCGCCAAGACTCAAGGGTGCGGCTGCCCCCTCCCTCCCCCCCTTTATATAGGCCCCCTAGGGGGTGCGCCAGCCCTAGGAGATGGGATCTCCTAGGGGGGGCGGCGGCCAAGGGGTGGAGTGCCCCCCAAGCCAGGTGGGGCGCCCCCCCACCCTAGGGTTCCCAACCCTAGGCGCATGGGGTGGGCCAAGGGGGGCGCACCAACCCACTATGGGCTGGTTCCCCTCCCCACTTTGGCCCATGGGGCCCTCCGGGATGGGTGGCCCCACCCGGTGGACCCCCGGGACCCTTCCGGTGGTCCCGGTACAATACCGGTGACCCCCGAAACTCTCCCGATGGCCGAAACTGCACTTCTTATATATAATTCTTCACCTCCGGACCATTCCGGAACTCCTCGGGACATCCAGGATCTCATCCGGGACTCCGAACAACTTTCGGGTTACTGCATATTCATATCTCTACAACCCTAGCATCACCGAATCTTAAGTGTGTAGACCCTACGGGTTCGGGAGACATGTAGACATGACCGAGATGGCTCTCCGGTCAATAACCAACAGCGGGATCTGGATACCCATGTTGGCTCCCACATGCTCCTCGATGATCTCATCGGATGAACCACGATGTCGAGGATTCAAGCAACCCCGTATACAATTCCCTTTGTCAATCGGTACGTTACTTGCCCGAGATTCGATCGTCAGTATCCCAATACCTCGTTCAATCTCGTTACCGGCAAGTCACTTTACTCGTACCGTAATGCATGATCCCGTGACCAGACACTTGGTCACTTTGAGCTCATTGTGATGATGCATTACCGAGTGGGCCCAGAGATACCTCTCCGTCATACGGAGTGACAAATCCCAGTCTTGATCCGTGTCAACCCAACAGACACTTTTGGAGATACCCGCAGTATACCTTTATAGTCACCCAGTTACGTTGTGACGTTTGGTACACCCAAAGCACTCCTACGGTATCCGGGAGTTACACGATCTCATGGTCTAAGGAAAAGATACTTGACATTGGAAAAACCCTAGCAAATGAACTATACGATCTTGTGCTATGTTTAGGATTGGGTCTTGTCCATCACATCATTCTCCTAATGATGTGATCCCGTTATCAATGACATCCCCATGTCCATAGCCAGGAAACCATGACTATCTGTTGATCAACGAGCTAGTCAACTAGAGGCTCACTAGGGACACATTGTGGTCTATGTATTCACACATGTATTACGACTTCCGGATAATAAAATTATAGCATGAATAATAGACAATTATCATGAACAAGGAAATATAATAATAATCCTTTTATTATTGCCTCTAGGGCATATTTCCAACAGTCGGATGGCCCGAAGCTTGGCACTACGTGCGTATCAATGACATGGGGATGCGTTTCTGAAGCTTGCTATCACACTTTAAAAAAAATCGCTGACCAAGGATCGGCCTGTATCACATGTTGCATGCGATGAAAAAGATCCACACCTATGCGTTGAGTACATCAACATTTCCTTCGAATAAGCTAGTAGCATAGATTCCTAACATAATCTTAGGTCAACACCAGACAAGCAACAACATAACCATACCCCTAGCAAGGACTGCTACAACAGCGATAGGAACCACCGGGAGGCGTGAGACAAACCTAGCAAGAACTTCCATCAAACCACCGGGAGGCGCGAGACAAACCCAGCCAGAGCGAATAACACCACCAAAAACACAGCGGCTCCTAGATGGCAACCCCAACACCGGCCATGGTGCTGGGCAAAAACGTTGCCTCGGAAGGCGGTACTACGAAGTACGTCGCTCTCCTCCTACAGCATATGGATCCTGTCGCAAAGACCAACCAGAAGCTCATGCATGTACGGGCTTGGCTTGGGATCAAGCCAGCGCCAGAGAGGGATAGGGCAACCCTGCAACCATTACAAGCTCGGCTTTTCATAAAATGGCGTCGCCCATTAGGCAGGCCTGTGACATGGAAGATATGAAATGCCGCTCACCGTCGCCCGTGAGCAAGACAGGTATCTCCAGCCGGGGTTGGGGTCTGTCCAGGACATCAGCCTGGATGCCTTTGCGCCGTAGCTGCAAAAACAGCCGGTTCGTACTCCAGCAGGTTCTGGAGTAGGGGAGAGGGGGTCTCCAGCTCCCCGCGAACCAAGACGAGGCTGAGCTAATGCTGGACATGGTTGGTAGCTGCGAAATTGTGGACAGTCAGGAGAGATGGGTGTGCACGTGTGTGGGGAGGTGAGGAGGGAGGCGGTGCGTTTGGACTGATGGACTCTGAAGGATATGAATGTCTGCTCCTGCTTTTTTGTAGTAACGCCAGGGCAAGCGTACGCCAGGGCTGTGCATTTGGACCGATGGATTTTGAAGGATATGATGGCGGGCGTCCACTCCTGGACGCGGAACGGCGTGTCCTGGTCGTCGTGGAACACCATCGTTAGTGCTACCAGATTGTGCCACCCACTATCCGTGAAACGGACGACGAAGCAACACACAGAGAGACTAGACACACCGACAGCCGACTTCGGCATGTCGGCGAACTCGGCGAGGATGGCCTCTTTCACCTGGCCTGGGTGGGCGCACGGCGCGGTGATCACCAGTGCGGTGGCTCGGAGGCGATTCTCGCCATCCACCATGTCTCGTGTGCGCTCGATAACACAGTGGGACATCAACGGGAGGTTGGTTGGGTCGGAGGTAAACAACATCGGGGAGCACACGTTCTCCATCATGGGTAGTGGGTTTCTATGTTTGGCTCGTAGCACTGTACCGCTACTCACCCAAGGGTTTTTATTGTTTTGGCCCGACCCGCACAGTACTGGCTGGCTGGCAGATGGCATGCAACTCACGTTGTTATCCCAAACCGCGAAACAAGGGCACACGGGCAATATCCTGAAGATCGGCCCGAACTAGGCACTATGTGCTTATCAATGACACGAGTTTGCGTTTCTGCATCTTACCATTCGCGTTTTGGTCAGGCAAGAATTGGGCATGCTTCATTAATTGGTCCGGCAAGGACTAGAACAGCACGCTTCTACGTTTTTTTGCTTGGCGCTTGGCACACATGCTGCAGCGAGGGATCACGCATGCGTCCGCGTATCAATCAACTGAAACCTACAGAGCAATAGACGTCGTATGACCCGAAGCTAGGCACTGCGTGCGTATCAATGACATAGGGATGCGTTTCTGAAGCTTGCTATCGCACTTCTAAAAAACGATGAGCAAGGATCGGCATGTATCACATGTTGCATGCGATGAAAAAGATCCACACCTATGCATTGAGTACATCAACATTTCCTTCGAATAAGCTACCAGCATAGATTCCTAACATAATCTTAGGTCAACACCAGAAAAGTAACAACATAACCATACCCCTAGCAAGGACTGCTACAACAGCAATAGGAACCACCGGGAGGCGCGAGACAAACCCAGTCAGAGCGAATAACAGCACCAAAAACACAACGGCTCCTAGATGGCAACCCCAACACCGGCCATGGTGTTGGGAAAAAAACGTAGCCTCGGAAGGCGGTACTGCGGAGTACGTCATTCTCCTCCTGCAGCATATGGATCCTGTCACGAAGACCAACCAGAAGCTCATGCATGTATGGGCTTGGCTTGGGATCAAGCCAGTGCCAGAGATGGAGAGGGCAACCCTGCAACCATTACAAGCTCGGCTTTTCATAAAATGACGTCGCCCATTAAGCAAGCCTGCGACATGGAAGAGATGAACTGCCGCTCACCGTCGCCCGTGAGCAAGACAGCTATCTCCGGCTGGGGTTGGGGTCTGTCCAGGACATCAGCCTAGATGCCTTTGCACCGTAGCTGCAAAAAACAGCCGGCTCGTACTCCAGCAGGTTCCCAGAGTAGGGGAGAGGGGGTCTCCTGCTCCCCGCGAATCGAGACGAGGCAGAGCTAATGCTGGTCATGGCTGGCAGCTGCGAAACTGCGGACGGTCAGGAGAGATGGGTGTGCACGTGTGTGGGGAGGTGAGGAGGGAGGCGGTGTGTTTGGACCGGTGGACTCTCAAGGATATGAATGCCTGCTCCTTCTTTTTTTTGTAGTCACGCCAGGGCGAACCTACGCAAGGGCAGTGCGTTTGGACCGATGGATTTTGAAGGATATGATGGCGGGCGTCCACTCCTGGACGCGGAACGGCATGGCCTGGTCGTCGTGGAACACCGTCGTCAGAGCCACCAGATCGTGCCACCCACTGTCCGTGAAACGGACGAGGAAGCAACATGCACAGAGACTGGACATGTCGACGGCCGACTTTGGCATGTCGGCGAACCCGGCGAGGATGGCCTCTTTCACCTGGCCTAGGTGGGCGTACGGCACGGTGATCACCAGTGCGGTGGCTCGGAGGCGATTCTCGGCATCCACCATGTCTCGCGTGCGCTCGATAACGCAGTGGGACATCACCGGGCGGTTCGTTGGGTCGGAGGTAAACAACATCAGGGAGCACACGTTCTCCATCGTGGGCAGTGGGTTTTTGTGTTTGGCTCGTAGCACTGTACCGCTACTCACCCAAGGGTTTTTATCGTTTTGGCCCCACCCGCACAGTACTGGCTGGCTGGCAGATGGCATGCAACGCATGCTGTTATCCTAAAGCCGCGAAACAAGGGCACACGAGCAATATCCTGAAGATCGGCTAGAACTAGGCACTGTGTGCTTATCAATGACACGAGTTGGCGTTTCTGTAGCTTACCATTCGTGTTTTGGTCAGGCAAGAATCGGGCACGCATCATTAATTGGTCCGGCAAGGACTAGAACAGCATGCTTCTGCGTTTTTTTGTGCTTAGCACACATGCTGCAGCGAAGGATCACGCATGCGTCCGCGTATCAATCAACTGAAACCTATGGAGCAATAGAGGTTGGATGGCCCGAATCTAGGCACTGCGTGCGTATCAATGACATAGGGATGCGTTTCTGAAGCTTGCTATCGTACTTTTAAAAAAATTCGCTGACCAAGGATCGGCCTGTATCACATGTTGCATGTGATGAAAAAGATCCACACCTATGCGTTGCGTACATCAACATTTCCTTCGAATAAGCTACCAGCATAGATTCCTAACATAATCTTAGGTCAAAACAGACAAGTAACAACATAACCATACCCCTAGCAAGGACTGCTGCAACAGCAATAGGACGCGCGAGACAAACCTAGATGGAACTGCCATCAAACCACCGGGAGGCGCGAGACAAACCCAACCAGAGCGAATAACAGCACCAAGAACACAGCGGCGCCTAGATGGCAACCCCAACGCCGGCCATGGTGCTGGGCAAAAATGTTGCCTCGGAAGGCGGTACTCCGGAGTACGTCGTTCTCCTCCTGTAGAATATGGATCCTGTCGCGAAGACCAACCAGAAGCTCACTCATGTACGGGCTTGGCTTGGGATCAAGCCAGTGCCAGAGAGGGAGAAGGAAACCCTGCAACCATTACAACCTCGGCTTTTCATAAAATGATGTCACCCATTAAGCAGGCCTGCGACAAGGAAGAGATGAACTGCGGCTCACCGTCGCCCGTGAGCAAGACAGGTATCTCCGGCCGGGGTTGGGGTCTGTCCAGGACATCAATCGGGATGCCTTTGCGCCGCAGCTGCAAAAAACAGCTGGCTCGTACTCCAGCGGGTTCCCGGAGTAGGGGAGAGGGGGTCTCCTGCTCCCCGCGAATCGAGACGAGGCGGAGCTAATGCTGGACATGGCTGGCAGCTGTGAAACTGCGGACGGTCAGGAGAGATGGGTGTGCGCGTGTGTGGGGAGGTGAGGAGGGAGGGCGGTGCATTTGGACCGATGAACTCTGAAGGATATGAATGCCTGCTCCTGCTTTTTTTGTAGTGACGTCAGGGCGAGCGTACGCCAGGGCTGTGCGTTTGGACCGATGGATTTTGAAGGATATGATGGTGGGCGTCCACTCCTGGATGCGGAACGGCGTGGCCTGGTCGTCGTGGAACACCGTCGTCAGCGCCACCCCCTGTCTATGAAATGGACGTGGAAGCAACGCGCGGAGAGACTGGACACGTCGACGGCCGACCTCGGCATGTCGGCGAACTCGGCAAGGATGGCCTCTTTCACCTGCCCTGGGTGGGCGCACGGTGCGATGATCACTAGTGCGGTGGCTCGGAGGCGATTCTCGGCATCTACCATGTCTCGCGTGTGCTCGATAACGCAGAGGGACATCAACGGGCGGTTGGTTGGGTCGGAGGTAAACGACATCGGGGACCACACGTTCTCCATCGTGGGTGGTGGGCTTCTATATTTGGCTCATACCACTGTACCGCTGCTCACCCAAGGGTTTTTATCGTTTTAGCCCGACCCGCACAATACTGGCTGGCTGGCAGACGGCATGCAAGGCATGCTGCTAACCTATAGACGCGAAACAAGGGCACACGGGCAATATCCTGCAGATCGGCTCGAACTAGGCACTGTGTGCTTATCAATGACACGAGTTTGCATTTCTGCAGCTTACCATTCGCGTTTTGGTCAGGCAAGAATCGGGCACGCATCATTAATTGGTCAGGCAAGGACTAGAACAGCACGCTTCTGCATTTTTTTTGTGCTTGGCACACATGCTGCAGCGAAGGATCACGCATGCATCCACGTATCAATCAACTAAAACCTATAGAGCAATAAGCGTTGGACGGCCCGAAGCTAGGCACTGCGTGCGTATCAATGACATAGGTATGTGTTTCTGAAGCTTTCTATCGCACTTTAAAAAAAATCGCTGACCAAGGATCGGCCTGCATCACATGTTGCATGTGATGAAAAAGATCCACACCCATGCATTGAGTACATCAACATTTCCTTCGAATAAGCTACCGGCATAGATTCCTGACATAATCTTAGGTCAACACCTGACAAGTAACAACATAACCATACCCCTAGCAAGGACTGCTACAACAGCGATAGCAACCATCGGGAGGTGCGAGACAAACCTAGCAAGAACTGCCATCAAACCATCGGGAGGCGCGAGACAAACCCAGCCAGAGCGAATAACAGCACCAAAAACACAGCGGTGCCTAGATGGCAACCCCAACGCCGGCCATGGTGCTGGGCAAAAACGTTGCCTCGGAAGGCGGTGCTGCGGAGTACGTCGTTCTCCTCCTGCAACATATGGATCCTGCCGCGAAGACCAACTAGAAGCTCACGCATGTACGGGCTTGGCTTGGGATCAAGCCAGCGCCAGAGAGGGAGAGGGCAACCCTGCAACCATTACAAGCTCGAGTTTTCATAAAATAATGTCGCCCATTAACCAGGCCTGCGACATGGAAGAGATAAAATGCGGCTCACCGTTGTCCGTGAGCAAGACAGGTATCTCCGGCCGGGGTTGGGGTCTGTCCAGGACATCAACCGGGATGCCTTTGCGCTGCAGCTGCAAAAAACAGTCGGCTCGTACTCCAGCGGGTTCCCGGAGTAGGGGAGAGGGGGTCTCTTGTTCCCCGTGATCCGAGACGAGGCGGAGCTAATGCTGGACATGGATGGTAGCTGCGAAACTGCGGACGGTCAGGAGAGATGGGTGTGCACGTGTGTGAGGAGGTGAGGAGGGAGGGCGGTGCATTTGAACGTGATTTTCTCAACAAACGTGATTCAGGAGACTTGGAGTGGGCGTCAAGAAACAATCGAGGAGGCCACGAGGCAGGGGGCGCGCCTACCCCCCTGGGCGCGCCCTCCACCCTCATGGGCCCCTCGTTGCTCCACCGACCTACTTCTTCCTCCTATATAAGTCCACGTACCCCCAAACATCCAGGAGCACCATGAAAACCTAATTCCACCGCCGCAACCTTCTGTACCCGAGAGATCCCATCTTGGGGCCTTTTCCGGAGCTCCGTCGGAGGGGGCATTGATCACGGAGGGCCTCTACATCAACTCCATGGCCTCTCCGGTGATGTGTGAGTAGTTTACTTCAGACCTTCGGGTCCATAGCTAGTAGCTAGATGGATTCTTCACTGTCTTTGGATCTCAATACAAAGTTCTCCTTGATTCTCTTGGAGATCTATTCGATGTAATCTTCTTTTGCGGTGTGTTTGTCGAGATCCGATGAATTGTGTGTTTATGATCCAGATTATCTATGAACAATATTTGATTCTTCTCTGAATTCTTTTATGTATGATTGGTTTATCTTCGCAAGTCTCTTCGAATTATCAGTTTGGTTTGACCTACTAGATTGATCTTTCTTGCAATGGGAGAAGTGCTTAGCTTTGGGTTCAATCTTGCGGTGCTCGATCCCAGTGACAGTAGGGGAAATGACACGTATTGTATTGTCGCCATCGAGGATAAAAAGATGGGGTTTATGTCATATTGCATGAGTTTATCCCTCTACATCATGTCATCTTGCTTAAAGCGTTACTCTGTTCTTATGAACTTAATACTCTAGGTGCTTGCTGGATAGCGGTCAATGTGTGGAGTAATAGTAGTAGATGCAGGTAGGAGTCGGTCTACTTGTCGCGGACGTGATGCCTATATACATGATCATGCCTAGATATTCTCATAATTATTCGCTTTTCTATCAATTGCTCGACAGTAATTTGTTCACCCACCGTAATACTTATACTATCTTGAGAGAAGCCACTAGTGAAACCCATGGCCCCCGGGTCTATTTTCCATCATACAAGTTTCCAATCTATTTTATTTTACAATCTTTACTTTCAATCTATATCATAAAAATACCAAAAATATTTATCTTATTATTATCATCTCTATCATATCTCGCTCTTGCAAGTGGCTGTGAAGGGATTGACAACCCCTTTATCGCGTTGGTTGCGAGATTCTTATTTGTTTGTGTAGGTACGAGGTGATTTGCGCGTAGTCTCCTACTGGATTGATACCTTGGTTCTCAAAAACTGAGGGAAATACTTACGCTGCTTTACTGCATCACCCTTTCCTCTTCAAAGGAAAACCAACGCAGTGCTCAAGCGGTAGCATGGGCGCACGGCGCGGTGATCACCAGTGCGGTGGCTCGGAGGCGATTCTCGGCATCCACCATGTCTCGCGTGCACTCGATAACCCAGTGGGACATCAACAGGCGGTTGGTTGGGTCGCAGGTAAACGACATCAGGGAGCACATGTTCTCGATCGTGGGTGGTGGGTTTCTGTGTTTGGCTCGTAGCACTGTACCGCTGGTCACCCAAGGGTTTTTATCGTTTTGGCCCGACCCGCACAGTACTGGCTGGCTGGCAGACGGCATGCAACGCACGCTGCTAACCTAAAGCCGCAAAATAAGGGCACACGGGCAATATCCTGTAGATCGGCTCGAACTAGGCACTGTGTGCTTATCAATAACACGAGTTTCCGTTTCTGCAGCTTACTATTCATGTTTTGGTTAGGCAAGAATCGGGCACGCATCATTAATTGGTCAGGAAAGGACTAGAACAGCACGCTTCTGCGTTTTTTTGTGCTTGGCGCACATGCTGCAGCAAAGGATCACGCATGCGTCCGCGTATCAATCAACTGAAACCTACAGAGCAATAGACGTCGGACGGCCCGAAGCTAGGCACTGCATGCGTATCAATGACATAGGGATGCGTTTCTGAAGCTTGCTATCGCACTTTAAAAAATTCACTGACCAAGGATCGGCCTGTATCACATGTTGCATGCGATGAAAAAGATTGTTAGGGCATATTTTTCCCTAGTTTGTTTTGGTGATTGATGACAATACTTTTGCGAACTAATCGTGTGCATTAAGCTTTGCAGGTTATCTAATATAAGGGCACTATGCGATAGTTCCCCTCGTGGACTTCACTTTAGACAGTTTATTTTCCCTCGTTTTGTTTTCGGTGAAATTGAGTCGTAGGGTTGACTGTACTATCAAGAGGGGGTCCGTTTCAGAAGAGTATGGGTGGAATCATCACGTACACACCCTCCTTGCACCCTCGCCTTCTTCCTGTTTCTTTGGAGTTTCCATGTTGTGCAAAACAAGGGGTGTTGTGAGCTAAGTGGTAGTACCGCGGCCAGGGCGGTAGTACCGCCTATCAGCGGTAGTGCCGCTTGTTTGTGCCGCTGGTACTACCGCCCCTACTGTGGTCTCGATTTTTCGTGTCGGGTTTCCGTAAAGGACCACGCGGGGGAGCGGTAGTAGGGACGGTAGTAGGGCGCGGTAGTACCGCTTGTATAAGCGGTAGTACCGCTCCTACGTTCTCTCCTACTGCCACTCAGCTTGCTGCCCTCCTCGGTTTTCCAGTGGCTGTAGGGAGCGACAGTACCGCTTATACAGGCGGTAGTACCGCCCGTAGGACAGTAGTACCGGCCTAGTGCGTGTACTCATTCCTCAGCCCTGGTTTCCCTATGCCTGCTTGCCTCGGCGGTTCTACCGTTGTGGCAGCAGTAGTACCGCCCAGATGCGGGCTACGGGCAGCATAACGGTTGGATGTGTCCCCCACTATATAAGGGGGTCGTCTTCCTCTAGAAGACTTACCTCTTCTCCCCAAAAACTTCATTGTTGATCTCCAAGCTCCATTTTCGCCCGATCTCTCTTCCTAGCCAATCAAACTTGTTGATTCTCTAGGGATTGGTTGAGAAGGCCTAGATCTACACTTCCACCAAGAGAAATTTGATTCCCCCTGTCGGTGTCAAAACCGGCGGATCTCGGGTAGGGGGTCCCGAACTGTGCATCTAGGCCGGATGGTAACAGGAGGCAAGGGACACGAAGTTTTACCCAGGTTCGGGCCCTCTTGATGGAGGTAAAACCCTACGTCCTGCTTGATTAATATTGATGATATGGGTATTACAAGAGTAGATCTACCACGAGATTAGAGAGGCTAAACCCTAGAAGCTAGCCTATGGTATGATTGTATGTTTTTATTGTTGTCCTACGGACTAAAACCCTTCGGTTTATATAGACACCGGAGAGGGTTAGGGTTACACAAGGTCGGTTAAGGAGGAGATATCCATATACGTATTGCCTAGCTTGCCTTCCACGCCAAGTAGAGTCCCATCCGGACACGAGACGAAGTATTCAATCTTGTATTTTCATAGTCTAACAGTCCGGCCAATGGAGATAGTCCGGCTGTCCGGAGACCCCCTAATCCAGGACTCCCACAGTAGCCCCTGAACCAGGCTTCAATGACGACGAGTCCGGCGCGCAGTATTGTCTTCGGCATTGCAAGGCGGGTTCCTTCTCCGAATACATGACAGAAGAAGTTGAATACGAGGATAGTGTCCGACCCTGCAAAACAAATTCCACATTCCACCGCAGAGAGAATAACGTTTTCGCAGATCTAATTTGCTGGCTTGTTTTGGCAGCATGACATTACGTCATGGCCCGGTGATTATTCGAACCGTTTATTTTAACCAGCTCCACACATAACGCGAGGCAGTTTCGTGACACGTCTTGCCGAAGCGGAGATCGTGTTCCCCCAATTACGGGATTCTCATTAATGCGGTCGTGGGTAACCCAACCGTGTCTAGGACTCCTAGATTGTAGGAAAGTCCTAAACGGCTACGGAGAGGACGCTTGATATTCACCCTCTTTATAAAGGGACGAGGTTTTTGCTTTTTCTCTCTCGTGCTCAATCGAACCCTTCCTCCGCCTCGAGTTCTAACACCAAAAGCCCAGGTTAGGTGCTCCGGATCTTCAATCATGTCCGGATCCAGCCTTCAAGGCCGATGGATGCCCTCCTCCGTGACGGAAGAGGACATTAAGAAGTTGAGGGAGGCCAGATACCTGACCGCTGAGGTTTCTCATCGGCTGCCTGCTCGAGGGCAGGTCGTCCCTACTCCCGAACCCAACGAGAATGTTGTGTTCGTCTCCCACTTCCTCCGAGGTCTAGGCCTCACTCTGGATCCTTTCGTCAGGAGCTTGATGTTCTATTACGGGCTAGATTTCCATGATCTAGCTCTGGACTCCTTTCTCCACATCACAACATTTATTGTCGTGTGTGAGGCCTTCCTCCGTGTGACCCCTCACTTCGGCATGTGGCTCAAGACCTTTGAAGTACAACCGAAGATGATCGAGGGGCAACATGCAGCGTGCGGAGGTGCATCAATAGGCAAGATGGCAGGAACTCCATGGCCGAAAGGTTCCTTTCCAGAGGTGCCCGAATTATGGCAACGGGAGTGGTTTTACGTCACGGCTCCCAGAAGTGCCAAGTGGGCGGCTGCCCCCGCTTTCCGCCCGGGCCCCCCACCATAATTGATGTCATGGATTAGCAGGGGTCTGAGCTGGGGTCCAGCCAAGGACGTGCCTGTACTGCAAAGCCGCATCCGAGATCTCTTCGAGGGAGATTTTAATTTGGTTGGGTAATACAAGTTATGATGGTTCGTCAAGTCCAGCCTTGCAAACGCCGGTCCCTGCGCTTGTGGGAGTTCAACCCAGAGGGACCATGTGCCATTCAAAGTTTCCTCGGCCTGACGCACGAGGAGATGTACAAGTCATTCTTCGGACCTCAAGTGGAATGTCCGGATATCACCGAGGACATGGGCCTGAGCAGTAACCGCGCCGCCGAACAAGTAAGAAATCCTCTAGCCGAACATGCTGTCTTTTATTCGAAGTTATTTCTGAGAGTTTGCTTTTTGACCAGGACTGGCTAACAAAGGCGAAGATGATTCGGTGTTTGGCCCCCCTCCCTGAGGGTTTGGAAAATCCAGTATTGGAAAAGATGCTCGAGGTCGCACCTTGCCCGGAGCCCTTGAAGGAAGATACCGAGGGAGATAATACGGGCGGACGCGGGCCCCCATCGCTATCCGCTCCAACCGAGGGAACGAGCGTCTCCACGAAGGAGGATGATCGGGGGAGGAAAATGACTGCTTCTGAGGATCCGGAAGCCGAAGCCTCCAAACGGGAGAAGAGGTCTCCCACTGAGGGTCCTGCCTTGGGGGGTGCTTTTGCCGCACAGAGTCCGCGGGGGATCAGCCCTCCAACGAGTCGTAAGTGATCCAAAATATTTTAATAGTAAGGGTATGCTATCTTTTTCCTCTGAGAAAATAACCACCGCATGTATCTTGCAGTTTGGGCCTCAGCCCCTCTCAAATGAGCTCGTCTTCGGGGGATCTTCTTCCAGAGATGATGGAGAGCGAAACGCCTCCCCCGGACTCCTCCGCTCCAGAAGCGGGCGACCCCGAAGTGTCGTCGCGGAGGGCCTCTCCGGATCCGGTGAGGCCAGAAGATAATCCCGTAGACCCCCAAAGTCCCTAGTGTCCGGCTCCCGAAGAGAGCATACGAAAGAGTCCGGCACCGTCTGGTGTGCGGTCGGACGTTCTGAGGGAGTTGGTGGGGCGAGCGGCCATCTCAGAAGAGCACCGTACGCTGATGGGCACGGTGATGGAGAGAATCTCGTCCGCTGAAAACGGATTACATGAAGCCTTTATGAGTCTATTGACAGGCTTTGAGGTATGTGAGATAATATGTGATAGTACTGCACATGTTAGGTGTGCCCTGTGTAGATAGTAGCCCCTGAGACTCTGGTTGTCGTCGAGAACGGCGGCGAACAGAGGATCATATTCCCAGGCAATAACCAAACTGCCTCTATGTGCAGGTGGTGGAAGCTCCGGTGGCTAGCCGGACTAGTGAGTTTGCCCAATTAAAACGGCAACTGGATGTGGCAGACACCGACATTGAGCTTGTTAACAAGAGGCTTGACGAGGCACGGGGTAAGTGTTATTATCCGGTGAACGCCACATAGTAAGAGCAGCATAATGCCAGTATCTTTAATATGTTGTGACTACAGATGGAGCTGCCACCGTGGAATCCTTGCGGGTGGAACTTGCCCGAGCCAAGGAACAAGCGAGGATTAGTAATGCGGCTGCTTTGAAGGTAGCCGAAGAGTTGAAAGCCGAGAAGGCCGCACATTGCGAGAGCCAGGAGAAGATGGCCAAGATGGCCGTAGAATTAAAAGACACTGCCGACCATTGCTGGTTCCTTGAGAAAGAAAACCGAGCAAAGACAGCGGGCCTTGAGAAGGCCGTGGCGGCGGACAAAGACACCCGTTCTGCTATGAGAGCGAAGAGGGAGGAGCTGCGGGAAGCTGGGGATACTGCGGCTGGGAAACCCTTCATGTTACGGAGGAAGTTCAGAGATCCACGGTATGCCCCTCTGGATCGGCTGTGGAGTTCGGCAGATGCGTATATGGATTTGGCGGCGAGCGCTGCCAATGCGGCCAAGTACTTCCAAGGTCAGACAGATCGTGAAGTGGACAAGCTGTTCTGGACGCAATTCCACGTTCCAGAGCGTCCGCTTTCATTGACTGACCAGCTAGCCGAATGGGCCGAACTGAATAGGTTGTCCGGACTCGCCATGAGGTCTATTGTGGATCAGCTATGGCCGGAAAGGCCAAAGCCGAACAACTATTTCAGCTTAGTGCAGCAGTTCCTTGATGCGGTGCCACGCATTAATGCGATGAAGAGGTCGGCGTGCATAGAAGGCTCGCGGATGGCCCTTGCCCGTGTTAAAGCATACTGGGCGGAGATGGATGCTACCACTGTTGCGGCGCAGGGATCGGCCATAGGCCGGGTGGCTGCCGAGCACTATTTCGAGGAGGTTCTCGAGGGTGCTCGTTTGATAGAGGCCCAGTGCTCGAAAAATATTATGTTTGAGTGATATGTATTCTCATTGTAAGCACAATGCTTTTATGAATTTTTTATAAGCTTATTTTTATACTTTTGCCTGAAAGTAGTATGATGCCTCCTGTGCGGCCGTTTATGTATACCTGTGTATAACCTGAAAGATTGCAGCCATCGGCTTCAACCCCCACACATAAAATGCGGGGGTGCTCGCAAAAAACGCGTGTTCACACTTAACCCAACGTCTTGGTTCTATTAAGGAGGTGATAGCGTAGCGAGCGAGGCAACCGGACTATAATGCTTTAACACTTTCACTTAGCCATAGGAGTTTGACAGTGGGGCTACTAGATAGCCCCTGGTGGCTCCACACTCTCCCGATCGCGGGGTGCGTACATGCCTGGCCGGAAAACGGCCCTTCGTTAAGGCGGAGGAATTCTAACATTCCGATAGGTCACCTAGTGGTTGACCAGTCTCACGCTATATCATGACAGTCAGTTTTCGGCTTTCTCTACTGAGGTGCTCGTCCAGATGAACCAGGGCACAATCGCAGTAGTTCTCCTGGTGCTACATTAGCCGGTAAAGCGGAACATAATGCACCAAAACACAGGAGCCAGGCAAACCCAACGTTTGACCAAAGACAATGATTCGGAGCTGATGCATATAAGGCCAAACTCGCGACGCCGAACACTCCCTAAGGCATTCGTTCTTTATGGTATAAACCGGGCCTAAATAGTGCCCTTCGTAAGAAGCCCCTTGTGTCCAGGTACGTGCATTATTCTGACGTGGCCACATGCCAAGACGCCAGCATCCTTCTCAACTGTGCTGAGAATTCGGTGGATATGTATCAACAAGAGACAGTAAAAAAGGTTTACGCAGGGTCTTAATCTAAAAAGAATCCTTGGAGCGGGTCCCTGCTGCACGTCCGCGTCTGTGTCTCCGTTGTGCCGTATCCTGGACGGGTGTAGCACGATGATTATCTGTAAAAGAGAGGAGCTTAGGTGAAAAAGCTGTCGTGCAAAAAGATAGTTTTTTAAAGAAATCATGTATGATTCAAGGTAAGTAAGAATTGCCACTTGTCTGTGCACGTTGAGCCCCTTGTATTTGTAATAGGGGTGTGATCATTGATCTGGTATAAATTGCATATAGCTGCCCCGGACTCGTCTAACCGTGTCCGAGGTCGTGACGACCTGCTAAATGCTTTAGTTGGTGATGCCGTTTTTAGTGTGCGGCTGCCAGGGTAGCTGCATGCTCTTCAGCGTGCAGAGATCGCTTAATACTTTCGTTCACTGTAATGATGCCACGTGGACTGGGCATCTTGAGTGTGAGGGAAGCGTAGTGTGGTATTGCGTTAAAGCGAGCGAAAGCTTCGCGTCCGAGTAGTGCTTGATAGCCACTTTAGAACGGAGCGATGTGGAAGGTTAAATGTTCACTACGGAAGTTATTGAGGAAGCCGAATATAACTTTTAGTAGCAGGGAGCCCGTGCAATGAGCCCCTGGGCTTGGCGTTACTCCTTTAAAGGTAATATTGCTATGGAAAATTTTTGTTGGGTCTATCCCCATTTCGCGGATTGTATCCTGGTATATAAGGTTTAGACTGCTGCCACCGTCCATCAGGACTCGTGTGAAGTGGTATCCATCAATTATTGGGTCTAATACCAGGGCAGCCCATCCTGCACGCCGGATACTTGCTGAGTAATCACGATGGTCGAAAGTGATCGGTTGAGACGACCAGTGGCAGGACTCCGCAGTGATAGGCCTTCGGGCATATTTTTCTGGGAGTGTCGTTTTGTTTCTTCCATTGATCACGTGTAACACGTTTACTGTTTTGACTTCTGGTGGAAATTTCTTTTGTTCCCCAGCGTCTTCCTTGAGAGGCTCATCCTCATCTTCTCTTGGTGTATCCTCCCCCTTGTGTACGGCGTTGAGCTTGCCGGACTGCTTGAAGACCCAACATTCTCTGTGGGTATGATTGGCTGGTTTGCCAGGGGTGCTATGGACCTGACATATTTGGTCCAGAATTTTGTTTAGGCTGGACAGTTCGTCTTTGGTGTTGGAAATATGCCCTAGAGGCAATAATAAATTGGTTATTATTATATTTCCTTGTTCATGATAATCGTTTATTATCTATGCTATAATTGTATTGATAGGAAACTCAGATACATGTGTGGATACATAGACAACACCATGTCCCTAGTAAGCCTCTAGTTGACTAGCTCGTTGATCAATAGATGGTTACGGTTTCCTAACCATGGACATTGGATGTCGTTGATAACGGGATCACATCATTAGGAGAATGATGTGATGGACAAGACCCAATCCTAAGCATAGCACTAGATCGTGTAGTTCATATGCTATAGCTTTTCTAATGTCAAGTATCATTTCCTTAGACCATGAGATTGTGCAACTCCCGGATACCGTAGGAATGCTTTGGGTGTATCAAACGTCACAACGTAACTGGGTGACTATAAAGGTGCATTACAGGTATCTCCGAAAGTGTCTGTTGGGTTGGCACGAATCGAGACTGGGATTTGTCACTCCGTGTAAGCGGAGAGGTATCTCTGGGCCCACTCGGTAGGACATCATCATATGCGCAATGTGACCAAAGAGTTGATCACGGGATGATGTGTTACGGAACGAGTAAAGAGACTTGCCGGTAACGAGATTGAACTAGGTATTGGATTCCGACGATCGAATCTCGGGCAAGTAACATACCGATAGACAAAGGGAATTGTATACGGGATTGATTAAGTCCTTGACATCGTGGTTCATCCGATGAGATCATCGTGGAACATGTGGGAGCCAACATGGGTATCCAGATCCCGCTGTTGGTTATTGACCGGAGAACGTCTCGGTCATGTCTACATGTCTCCCGAACCCGTAGGGTCTACACACTTAAGGTTCGATGACACTAGGGTTATAAAGGAAGTTTGTATGTGGTTACCGAATGTTGTTCGGAGTCCCGGATGAGATCCCGGACGTCACGAGGAGTTCCGGAATGGTCCGGAGGTAAAGATTTATATATAGGAAGTCCTGTTTCGGCCATCGGGACAAGTTTCGGGGTCATCGGTATTGTACCGGGACCACCGGAAGGGTCCCGGGGGCCCACCGGGTGGGGCCACCTGCCCCGGGGGGCCACATGGGCTGTAGGGGGTGCGCCTTGGCCTACATGGGCCAAGGGCACCAGCCCCAAGAGGCCCATGCGCCTGGGGAAACCCTAAAGGAAGAGTCCCAGCAGGGGAAGGCACCTCCTAGGTGCCTTGGGGGGGGAGGACTCCTCCCCTGGCCGCCGCCCCCTTGGAGATTGGATCTCCTAGGGGCTGGCGCACCCCCCCTTGGGATCCCTATATATAGTGGGGTAGGAGGGCCTCTAAAACACACCTCTTATGCCTTTGGTGCAGCCCTCCCTCTCTCCCAAGTTCTTCTCCTCTCCCGTGGTGCTTGGCGAAGCCCTGCAGGATTGCCACGCTCCTCCATCACCACCACGCCGTTGTGCTGCTGTTGGATGGAATCTTCCTCAACCTCTCCCTCTCTCCTTGCTGGATCAAGGCGTGGGAGACGTCACCGGGCTGTACGTGTGTTGAACGCGGAGGTGCCGTGCGTTCGGCACTTGATCATCGGTGATTTGAATCACGACGAGTACGACTCCATCAACCCCGTTCACTTGAACGCTTCCGCATAGCGATCTACAAGGGTATGTAGATGCACTCTCCTTCCCCTCGTTGCTAGTCTCTCCATAGATAGATCTTGGTGACACGTAGGAAAATTTTGAATTTCTGCTACGTTCCCCAACAGTGGCATCATGAGCTAGGTCTATTGCGTAGTTTTTATGCACGAGTAGAACACAAAGTGGTTGTGGGCGTTGATTTTGTTCAATATGCTTGCCATTACTAGTCTTATCTTGATTCGGCGGCATCGTGGGATGAAGCGGCCTAGACCAACCTTACACGTACTCTTACGTGAGACTGGTTCCACCGACAAACATGCACTAGATGCATAAGGTGGCTGGCGGGTGTCTGTCTCTCCCACTTTAGTCGGATCGGATTCGATGAAAAGGGTCCTTATGAAGGGTAAATAGCAATTGGCATATCACGTTGTGGTTTTTGCGTAGGTAAGAAACGTTCTTGCTAGAAACCCAAAGCAGCCACGTAAAACATGCAAACAACAATTAGAGGACGTCTAACTTGTTTTTGCAGGGTATGCTATGTGATGTGATATGGCCAAAAGGATGTGATGAATGATATATGTGATGTATGAGATTGATCATGTTCTTGTCAAGGGAATCACGACTTGCATGTCAATGACGAGACAACTTCAAGGAGATCATGATGATGGAGATCATGGTGACGTGCCGGTGACGATGATGATCATGGAGCCCCGAAGATGGAGATCAAAAGGAGCAATATGATATTGGCCATATCATGTCACTATTTGATTGCATGTGATGTTTATCATATTTATACATCTTATTTGCTTAGAACGACGGTAGTAAATAAGATGATCCCTCATTAAAATTTCAAGAAGTGTTCTCCCCTAACTGTGCACCGTTGCTACAGTTCGTCGTTTCTAAGCACCACGTGTTAATCGGGTGTGATGGATCCTTACGTTCACATACAACGGGTGTAAGACAGTTTTACACATGCAAAAACACTTAGGGTTAACTTGACGAGCCTAGCATGTACAGACATGGCCTCGGAACACAGAAGACCGAAAGGTCGAGCATGAGTCGTATAGAAGATACGATCAACATGAAGATGTTCACCGACGTTGACTAGTCCGTCTCACGCACAGATCGGACACGGCCTAGTTGACTCGGATCATGTAATCACTTAGATGACTAGAGGGATGTCTATCTGAGTGGGAGTTCATAAGATGAACTTAATTATCCTGAACATAGTCAAAAGGATTTTGCAAATTATGTCGTATCTCACGCTTTAGTTCTACTGTATAGATATGTTCCTAGAGAAAAATTAGTTGAAAGTTGATAGTAGCAATTATGCGGACTAGGTCCGTAAACTGAGGATTGTCCTCAATGCTTCTTAGAAGGCTTATGTCCTTAATGCACCGCTCAGTGTGCTGAACCTCGAACGTTGTCTGTGGATGTTGTGAACATCTGACATACACGCTTTGATAACTACGTGATAGTTCAGTTAAACGGTTTAGAGTTGAGGCACCGAAGACGGTTTTGAAACATCGCGAAACATATGAGATGTTTCGAGGGCTGAAATTAGGATTTGAGGCTTGTGCCCACGTCAAGAGGTATAAGACCTCCGACGATTTTCTTAACCTGCAAACTAAGGAGAAAAGCTCAATTGTTGAGCTTGTGCTCGGATTGTCTGAGTACAACAATCATTTGAATCAAGTGGGAGTTGATCTTCCAGATAAGATAGTGATGTTTCTCCGAAGTCATTACCACCAAGCTGCTAGAGCTTCGTGATGAACTATAATATATCGGGGACATGTATGATGATCCTTGAGATGTTCGTGATGTTTGACACCACAAAAGTAGAAATCAAGAAGGAGCATCAATTGTTGATGGTTGGTGAAACCACTAGTTTCAAGAAGGGCAAGGGCACGAAGGGATACTTCATAAAACGGCAATTCAGCTGCTGCTCTAGTGAAGAAACCCAAGGTTGAACCCAAACCCGAGACTAAGTGCTTCTGTAATAAAGGGAACAGCCACTGGAGCAGAATTACCCTAGATACTTGGTAGATTAGAAGGCTGGCAAGGTCAATAGAAGTATATTGGATATACATTATGTTAATGTGTACTTTACTAGTACTCCAAGTAGCACCAGGGTATTAGATACCGGTTCGGTTGCTAAGTGTTAGTAACTCGAAATAAAAGCTACGGAATAAACGGAGACTAGCTAAAGGTGAGCTGACGATATGTGTTGGAAGTGTTCTCAATGTTGATATGATCAAGCATCGCACGCTCCCTCTACCATCGAGATTGGTGTTTGCGTTGAGCATAGACATGATTGGATTATGTCTATCGCAATACGGTTATTCATTTAAGGAGAATAATGGTTACTCTGTTTATTTGAATAATACCTTCAATGGTCTTACACCTAAAATGAATGGTTTATTGAATCTCGATCGTAGTAATACACATGTTCATGCCAAAAGATAGTAATGATAGTACCACCTACTTATGGCACTGCCACGTAAGTCATATCGGTATAAAACGCATGAAGAAGCTCCATGTTGATGGATCTTTGGGCTCACTCGTTTTTGAAAAGTTTGGGACATGCGAACCATGTCTATTGGTATATATGCATGAAGAAACTCCATGCAAATGGACCGTTTTGTACTCGCTTGATTTTGAATCACTTGAGACATGCAAATCATACCACATGGGCAAGATGACTGAAAGCCTCGTTTTCAGTAAAATGGAACAAGAAAGCAACTTGTTGGAAGTAATACATTTTTGATGTGTGCAGTCCAATGAGTGCTGAGGCATGTAGTGGATATCGTTATGTTCTTACTTCACAGATGATTTGAGTAAATGTTGAGTATATTTACTTGATGAATCACGAGTCTGAATTATTGAAAGGTTCAAGTAATTTCAGGGTGAAGTTGAAAGATCATCGTGACAAGAGGATAAAATGTCTATGATATGATCATAGAGATGAATATCTGAATTACGAGTTTGGCACAGAATTAAGACATTGTGGAAATTGTTTCACAACTGATACAGCCTGGAACACCATAGTGTGATGGTGTGTCCGAACATCATAACTGCACCCTATTGGATATGATGCATACCATGATGTCTCTTATCGAATTACCACAATAATTTATGGGTTAGGCATTAGAGACAACCACATTCACTTTAAATAGGGCACCACGTAATTCCGATGAGATGACACCGTATGAACTATGGTTTAGAGAAACCTAAGCTGTCATTTCTTAAAAGTTTGGGGCTGCGACGCTTATGTGAAAAGTTTCAGGCTGATAAGCTTGAACCCAAAGCGGATAAATGCATCTTCATAGGACACCCAAAACAGTTGGGTATACCTCCTGTCTCAGATTCAAAAGCAATAAAGGATTGTTTCTAGAATCGGGTCCTTTCTCGAGGAAAAGTTTCTCTCGAAAGAATTGAGTGGGAGGATGGTGGAGACTTGATGAGGTTATTGAACCGTTACTTCAACTAGTGTATAGCAGGGCACAAAGAGTTGTTCCTGTGGCACCTACACCAATTGAAGTGGAAGCTTATGATATTGATCATGAGACTTCAGATCAAGTCACTACCAAACATCGTAGGATGACAAGGATGCGTACTACTTCAGAGTGGTACGTAACCCTGTCTTGGAAGTCATGTTGCTAGACAACAATGAACCTACGAGCTATGGAGAAGCGATGGTGGGCCCGGATTCCGATAAATGGCTCGAGGCCATAAAATCCGAGAGAGGATCCATGTATAAAAACAAAGTATAGACTTTGGAAGAACTACTTGATGGTCGTAAGGCTGTTGAGTACAGATGGATTTTAAAAGGAAGACGGACAATGATGGTAAATGTCACCATTAAGAAAGCTCGACTTGTCGTTAAGAAGTTTCCCGACAAGTTCAAGGAGTTGACTACGGTGAGACTTTCTCACTCGTAGCGATGCTAAGAGTCTGTTGAAATTATATTAGCGATTACTGCATTATTTATGAAATCTTGCAGATAGGATGTCAAAACATTGTCTCCTCGACGTTTTTTTGAGGAAAGGTTGTATGTGATACAACCGGAAGGTTTTGTCAATCCTGAAAGATGCTAATAAGTATGCAAAGCTCCAGCTATCCTTCTGAGGACTGGAGTAAGCATCTCGGAGTTGGAATGTATGCTTTGATGAGATGATCAAAGATTTTGGGTGTATACAAAGTTTATGAGAAACTGGTATTTCCAAAGAAGTGAGTGGGAGCACTATAGAATTTCTGGTGAGTATATGTTTTAACATATTGTTGATCGGAAATGACGTAGAATTTCTGGAAAGCATATAGGGTTATTTGGAAAGTGTTTTCAATGGAAAACCTGGATTAAGCTACTTGAGCATTGAGCATCAAGATCTATAAGGATAGATCAAAACGCTTAATGGTACTTTCAAATGAGCACATACCTTGACATGATCTTGAAGGTGTTCAAGATGGATCAGTCAAAAAAAAGGAGTTCTTGCCTGAGTTATAAGGTATGAAGTTAAGACTTAAAGCTCGACCACGGCGGAATAGAGAGAAAAGACGAAGGTCGTCCCCTATGCTTAAGACATAGGCTCTACAGTATGCTATGCTGTGTACCGCACCTGAAGTGTGCCTTGCCATGAGTCAGTCAAGGGGTACAAGTGTGATCCAAGAATGGATCACAGGACAGCGGTCAAAGTTATCCTTAGTAACTAGTGGACTAAGGAATTTTCTCGATTATGGAGGTGGTAAAAGAGTTCGTCGTAAAGGGTTACGTCGATGCAAGCTTAACACCTATCCGGATAGCTCTGAGTAGACATACCGGATACGTATAATGGAGCAACAATTTAGAATAGCTCCAAGTAGAACAGTTATTTGGAATAACTCCAAATAGAGCGTGATAGCTGCATCTAGGAGATGACATAGAGATTTGTAAAGCGCACACGAATTTGAAAGGTTCAGACCCGTTGACTAAAACCTCTCTCACAAGCAACATGATCAAACTCAGAACTCATTGAGTGTTAATCACCTAGTGATGTGAACTAGATTATTGACTCTAGTAAACTCTTTGGATGTTGGTCACATGGCGATGCGACCTGTGAGTGTTAATCACATGGCGATGTGAACTAGATTATTGACTCTAGTGCAAGTGGGAGACTGTTGGAAATATGCCCTAGAGGCAATAATAAATTGGTTATTATTATATTTCCTTGTTCATGATAATCGTTTATTATATATGCTATAATTGTATTGATAGGAAACTCAGATACATGTGTGGATACATAGACAACACCATGTCCCTAGTAAGCCTCTAGTTGACTAGCTCGTTGATCAATAGATGGTTACGGTTTCCTAACCATGGACATTGGATGTCGTTGATAACGGGATCACATCATTAGGAGAATGATGTGATGGACAAGACCTAATCCTAAGCATAGCACTAGATCGTGTAGTTCATATGCTATAGCTTTTCTAATGTCAAGTATCATTTCCTTAGACCATGAGATTGTGCAACTCCCAGATACCGTAGGAATGCTTTGGGTGTATCAAACGTCACAACGTAACTGGGTGACTATAAAGGTGCATTACAGGTATCTCCGAAAGTGTCTGTTGGGTTGGCACGAATCGAGACTGGGATTTGTCACTCCGTGTAAGCGGAGAGGTATCTCTGGGCCCACTCGGTAGGACATCATCATATGCGCAATGTGACCAAAGAGTTGATCACGGGATGATGTGTTACGGAACGAGTAAAGAGACTTGCCGGTAACGAGATTGAACTAGGTATTGGATTCCGACGATCGAATCTCGGGCAAGTAACATACCGATAGACAAAGGGAATTGTATACGGGATTGATTAAGTCCTTGACATCGTGGTTCATCCGATGAGATCATCGTGGAACATGTGGGAGCCAACATGGGTATCCAGATCCCGCTGTTGGTTAGTGACCGGAGAACGTCTCGGTCATGTCTACATGTCTCCCGAACCCGTAGGGTCTACACACTTAAGGTTCGATGACACTAGGGTTATAAAGGAAGTTTGTATGTGGTTACCGAATGTTGTTCGGAGTCCCGGATGAGATCCCGGACGTCACGAGGAGTTCCGGAATGGTCCGGAGGTAAAGATTTATATATAGGAAGTCCTGTTTCGGCCATCGGGACAAGTTTCGGGGTCATCGATATTGTACCGGGACCACCGGAAGGGTCCCGGGGGCCCACCGGATGGGGCCACCTGCCCCGGGGGGCCACATGGGCTGTAGGGGGTGCGCCTTGGCCTACATGGGCCAAGGGCACCAGCCCCAAGAGGCCCATGCGCCTGGGGAAACCCTAAAGGAAGAGTCCCAGCAGGCGAAGGCACCTCCTAGGTGCCTTGGGGGGGAGGACTCCTCCCCTAGCCGTCGCCCCCTTGGAGATTGGATCTCCTAGGGGCCGGCGCACCCCCCCTTGGGATCCCTATATATAGTGGGGTAGGAGGGCCTCTAAAACACACCTCTTATGCCTTTGGTGCAGCCCTCCCTCTCTCCCAAGTTCTTCTCCTCTCCCGTGGTGCTTGGCGAAGCCCTGCAGGATTGCCACGCTCCTCCATCACCACCACGCCGTTGTGCTGCTGTTGGATGGAGTCTTCCTCAACCTCTCCCTCTCTCCTTGCTGGATCAAGGCGTGGGAGACGTCACCGGGCTGTACGTGTGTTGAACGCGAAGGTGCCGTGCGTTCGGCACTTGATCATCGGTGATTTGAATCACGACGAGTACGACTCCATCAACCCCGTTCACTTGAACGCTTCCGCATAGCGATCTACAAGGGTATGTAGATGCACTCTCCTTCCCCTCGTTGCTAGTCTCTCCATAGATAGATCTTGGTGACACGTAGGAAAATTTTGAATTTCTGCTACGTTCCCCAACATCTGGCGCCTTTAGGGGGCGGCTTTTGCTGACCTGGCCGAGAGCTTTTGAATCCGGCGTGTACTGCCGTGCTCTTTGTGTTGTCTCTTTTATTCCGGCGTTTGTTATTGCTGTTGCGCCATGATTTCCCGTTTCCATCTCTAACTTCAGATGTACTGGGGTCGCTGGAGCTGCATCGGGCTAGCCAGCTGTCTTCACCCGCGCAAAAGCGGGTCATGAGACTTGTTAATGTTGCCATTGTTCTCGGTTTTTCTTGGCCGAGGTATCGGGCAAGCCATTCATCATGGACGATGTGCTTAAAAGCTGCCAAGGCTTCGGCGTCCGGGCAGTCGACAATTTGGTTCTTTTTAGTGAGAAACCTGGTCCAAAGCTTTCGGGCTGACTCTCCGGGCTGTTGAGTTATATGACTCAAATCATCCGCGTCCGGAGGTCGGACATAAGTCCCTTGAAAGTTTGCCCGAAAAGCGTCTTTGAGCTCTGCCCAGCTTCCAATGGAGTTTTCGGGGAGGCCTTTAAGCCAATGACGAGCTGGCCCTTTGAGCTTGAGTGGTAAGTACTTGATGGCATGGAGATCATCTCCTCGAGCCATATGGATGTGGAGGATATAGTCCTCGATCCAGACCCCAGGGTCTGTTGTTCTGTCGTATGACTCTATGTTTACAAGTTTGAATCCCTCTGGAAATTCATGATCCAGCACCTCATCGGTGAAACATAGGGGGTGTGCGGCACCACTGTATCTGGGTGTACCACGTTGTTCGGATGTTTGTTGTGTTATATCGTATGTTGGGGCGCGCTTGCGTGGTCCAAAGATGGATCTGGTTGCACTGTCCTTTTGGTGCAAGCCCTCACGTGAATCGCGTATTGTCTTGTGGGTGGCATTGTTTGCCGCTCTATGTTGGCCGTGAGGTCGTCTATCCGGCCAGGTGGCTGCTTTGATTTTTGGTTGTGAGGGGTCTGAGGCCTCCTCATCGAATTCAGGTAGCAACTTCCGCTTTGGGTAGCTCTTGGTGGGGCGATTGTCGCCGTACTTTGCTGCTATGTTGAGTACTTTACTCCATCTGATTTGGAGTGTGTCCTGCACAGCCTGGAGCCTTTGCTTCTGCTTTTTCAGACTCCTTGCGGTGGCAACAAGCCTTTGACGGGCATTCTGCTGCTCCGGGTGCCTGTCCGGCGTTGTGTCGTCCGGACTATTATCTTTGACAGAATTGGTTTGTTCGGTTTGATTCTCCGTATTGCCGTGGTTCGGCAGTGGTTCGTCCTGCTCCAACGCTGGGTCTGTGTTGTCGTTATTTCTAGCGAGGCGTGATTTGGGGCGGCGCTTGCGTCACCTCTTTGACTGCTTCTCGAGGGAATAAGCCTTCGGTGCGTCCTTCCGTTCCTCGTCGTCGTCTTCTTTTGGTGTGTCCACCATGTATACGTCATATGATGAAGTGGACGTCCAGCGCCCTGTGGGCGGTGGTTTCTCTTCGCCTCCCGCATCGTTGTCCATACGGTCGATGTCTTCGAAGTTGAAGTAGAGCATGTCGGTTGAGTCATCGACAGTGGCTATTAAGTGGGTGGTGGGTGGGCGTCGAATTTCTTCGTCGTCCACATCCCAATCCTGTTGGCCATAATACGGCCAGGGCTCTCCTGACAAAGAGAGAGACCTTAGTGAGTTCAGAATGTCGCCGAAGGGCGAGTGATGAAAGATATCCGTGGCGGTGAATTCCATGATCGGCGCCCAATCGGATTCGATTGGCAGGGGCGCGGATGGTTCGGGGTCCGGAAGAGAGTCCGGCACCTTGGAGTCACGGGCTGCGCAGAGGATTATGCTGGTGTTTGGCTCGATCGCCGTCGGGACTGCAGCCCCTGAGGCGGTGTCTAGCCACCCGTCCTCGATTGGCGCAGCTGGCTCCGAGCTAAGGGTCGGAGCTAATGCGGGCGCGGCTTCTGGGGTACTGTTCGGCGGTAGAGCTAGGTCATACCCATCGCGACAGGGCAGCGCGCCCGGCTGTGGATCGAATCCGTCGAAGATCAAGTCCCCACGGATGTTGGCCGTGTAACTCAAACTTCCAAATCTGACCTGATGGCCAGGGGCGTAGCTTTCAATCTGCTCCAGATGGCCAAGCGAATTAGCCCGCAGTGCAAAGCCACCGAATACGAAGATCTGTCCGGGGAGAAAAGTCTCACCCTGGACCGCATTGCTATCGATGATAGTAGGAGCCATCAAGCCTAACAGCGACGACACAGAGGAACTCTCAATGAAAGCACCAATGTTGGTGTCAAAACCGGCGGATCTCGGGTAGGGGGTCCCGAACTGTGCATCTAGGCCGGATGGTAACAGGAGGCAAGGGACGTGAAGTTTTACCCAGGTTTGGGCCCTCTTGATGGAGGTAAAACCCTACGTCCTGCTTGATTAATATTGATGATATGGGTGTTACAAGAGTAGATCTACCACGAGATCAGAGAGGCTAAACCCTAGAAGCTAGCCTATGGTATGATTGTATGTTTTTATTGTTGTCCTACGGACTAAAACCCTTCGGTTTATATAGACACCGGAGAGGGTTAGGGTTACACAAGGTCGGTTACAAAGGAGGAGATATCCATATACGTATTGCCTAGCTTGCCTTCCACGCCAAGTAGAGTCCCATCCGAACACGAGACGAAGTCTTCAATCTTGTATCTTCATAGTCTAACAGTCCGGCCAATGGAGATACTCTGGCTGTCCGGAGACCCCCTAATCCAGGACTCCCACACCCCCCACTCATCCCTTGCGGATCTTGTTACTCTTGGGTGTTTGAGAACCCTAGATGGTTCAGGTCACCGCGGAGCCATATTCCATTGTGGTGAAGCTTTGTGGTATCGTTGGGAGCCTCTAATTAAGTTGTGGAGATAGCCCCAACCTTGTTTGTAAAGGTCCGGTCGCCGCCTCCAAGGGCACTGTCGTGGAATTATCACGGCAGATGTCCTTAGTGTCAGGACTTAGTCGCGAGGCCAACGCATCTATGTGGTAGCTTGAGAGGGGTTGAGCGGGACGAGAGACGCGATGTTTTACCCAGGTTCGGCCCCTCACGGTGGAGGTAAAAGCCTACATCCTGCTTCATTGATATTGATGATGATGATCACGGTTACAAGTGTGCTCTATCTCGAGAGCTATTGTCTAAACCTAACTTGTCCAACTTGTGGAACTTGTCCATCTTGTGGAACTTGTCCATCTTGTGGAACTTGTCCATCTTGTCCCTTTTGGGGAGCCCTGCCCCTCCTTATATATGTTGAAGGGGCAGGTTACATGTAGAGTCCTATTAGGATTAGGACTAGTCTATCTCTAATACAAACCGGATATAAGTCCAGGTCTTAACTCCTTGTAGGACAAATATTCCTCATGCCTTTCCTCTTAAACCGGCCCACCGTTAACGTGAACCGGCCTTCTGGGCCTTGGGCCTTGTCATCCGTCTGTCCCGCATGCCGGATCACCAGTGAGTCATAATGACCAGTTGGGTTGCTTGTAAACCGCCAGGTCAGGGCGGGTCGCCAGTAACTTGCCAAGTGTCAGCGGGGTCTTCAGATAAACCGCCAAGTCCGGCCGGGTTAACTTCCGGCCGGTTTACACCGCGGGGTATATCCCCGACATTAGCCCCCAAGTTTAGCTTGGATTTATTCATGGTAAACTTATGCTGCAAAATAAACACAAGAACAAATTTGACAGGTTATGCTCCGGGTTAAAAAAAATTGTAAACCGGTACCTGATCATCCTTAAGTCCTTGTTATTTCCTCCTTCTGGGAAATCCGGGTCAACAAAACAGCTTCATAATCAATTTGCCGACATTGGCTTGTCACCGAGAAATATTGTGAAGAATAACTCCTTTGATTCAGCTCCGCCGGTTTAAGAAATATGGGTCTGAAAATACTTATCTGATATTCAGCCGGTTTGAAGATGTAAAATTTGCCGGTTTAATATTACCAAAATGGCCGGCTTATAAATATTGATGGCACCGGGTCATAATTGTTGTCAACACCGGGTTATGTAATTGATATTCCTGATTTGCTCAAAAACTAGTAAACTGAAGATATTCCTCCTTTATATGCATAATACCTGTAGCCCCCAAGTCTTAAGAAGAGAACATAGTGATAACTTAAGACTTGCTCCAATAAGTGTTTCAACCTTGAAGAAATCCGTTTTGTTCATCTCAAAACTGAATACTCCATATATGTAGCCCCCAAGTGTCGGGTTGTCATGCTTGCAGCAACTTGGGACTTGTAATTGCTTATAAAAACTTCAATCAGTGTAGCCCCCAAGGGCCGGTTCAGTAAGATAATATTGAGCTGGGACTTTATATATACTAATGTAGATTTTAGCAGTGATGTGTAGCCCCCAAGGGCCGGCTTAGTAAGATAATACTGAACCGGGACTTGATATATATACTTTAATGAAGATAACATATTATAATGTAGCTTCCATCGTAGGGCTTGAACCCACGTCCACAAGGTTAAGAGCTTTGTGCTTTACCAACTGAGCAATGGATCCTTCAATATTATGGACGAAAACTTGTGTACCTTGAATTGTTGACAGGAGCAATTGGTAGCCCCCAAGGGCCGGCTCATTATAATACGATGAGTCGTGTCTTTAATAAGACTAGTAAAAATGACTTTGCATTAGCCCCCAAGTGTCATGGTGCATGCTTGCAGCGACATGAAACTTGCATGTAATTTTAATTTGAATAATGTAGCCCCCAAGTGCCGGGTTGTAAGCCTGCAGCGACTCGGGATTATTCCTTCCATTGTAGAATAAATCATATCCTTTGATAAAAGAGTAGACATTGCGCTATAGCGACTTTGAAAACCTTAATAATAAAAATCCAGCCATGTTGGCTATTCAAGATAATATAATCCGGTATGAAAATCTTATTCATTCAACATCATAATAAAATTTCAGCCAAGTTTGGCTATTTGAATAATATAACCCAATGATTTATAAGCGCATGATTCCAATGGCGCAATCCAAATATATACTGGCGACTTGTTGTCCAAAGCCAGGCCGGTTTAACAAATTTGTTTCTGCATACAACAAGTTTAAAGTGTCATGGCGGTTTACCGCCGGACGGGTCATAATACCCAACATATAACCCGGGTTTATAACCAAGGCTGCACTTAAGAATAATCAAATATGAAATATATCATACCTGTGACATTGAATCACATCGTTGGTTTTACCAACTTTTTGTAGTAAGGGTGATAACCCAAATCTTGAGTACTAATAACTCCTTCCATATTGTGCCGGTTTATAATAAAACCGTGCCGGGTTGTGATAAACGCCGTGTTACTCCATAAGAGGATGTTAACAACAAGGATCAAACCGGGCAAATAGTCTCCGGATTGACGTGAACTGTGTTCCGTCAATTGATTGGTTAAAAAACTTTGTAGGTTTAAAAAACACAATGAAAAGCAAAAAAAAAAACCTTCAAAGAAAAGTGTGAAGCAAAAGCAACAACAAAAATGTTTGCCAAAAAAGATTTATTTAAGCTGATCAAATGGCGTTACCATGGCCAAACACGACCAAGCTCCCGTTAGGTGTAACTATGGTTCTAGTCAGCCAGATCCCCAAGTGATTCTGTGGCATTTATGCCGACCAAATGGCATGGTCATGGTTCGGGTTCGACCAAGCCCCCAAGTGATTCTGTGGCCTTAGGTCGACCAAGAGGCATGACTGGTTCAGACATGACCAAGTCCCCAAGTGATCTGGTGGCTCTCGCCTATCAAGAGGCATGGTATTGGTTCGGACACGACCAATCCTCCAAGTGATATAACACGATGCTTTTAGCAAAGCGAACTCAAGGGGTAAAACGGAGGCCGCTTTAGAACAACTCCGTGTAACCACACATGATGTAAAAGACCAGAGACCCCGCTTTATGAAGCAGAAGCCCCCATGTGATCAATAATATGTCAGGCCAGTAAGGCGGGATACCCATGTTTGAGCCGCGCATCATGACAGCAGGTCCTCTTTGGCAATTTTTAACTTTTTGCAAGAGATAAATTCTTCTTGAACCGGATGTTAAACCGGATATTGAGAGCTTCAAAGCTTTGTGATTTAATTTGTCCTACATTGAAGAATCTTGCAAGACAAAGTAATGGCTCCTCTTTTTTTTTAAAGAAAGCAATATATAATATAAAAATATACTGGATGGATTTCACCTGACGCGTCAGGTCAGAGATTATCACCGCGGAGTTGACGATCACCGGGTGAAGCTGAAATTACCCGCAGGTGAGTCGGCCGCGGGAGCTAAGCAGATGAGCCGGCCCGGTGTTGTAAACCGACGCGGACGAGCAAATTGTCCTCCACGTTGTAGACCGGCGCGGACGCGTGAACCGGCCGCGAGGCTGGACGGGCGAGTTGTCCGTGTCGTCGTGAACCGGTGCGGCCGCGAGAGACGGCCACGGCATTGTAAACCGGCGCGGGAGTTCGCCGAGTAACGACGACCACCCGTGCCAAAAGATGTTAGCGTGCCTCCATCTTCGAGGTATAATATCATTTTTTGTCATAAATAATTGCCCTGCATAAACAATATTGCACACCAAGGCAAAGATAAACTTGTTTTTTGACCAAAACAACATGTGCTAATAAATCAAATTTGGATGGATATCACCTGATTTGTTTGGGCGACGGATGATCCGTTTATCGCGACAGAGGTGGCTCAGGCAGACCAGCGGCTCAATATAGCTCTGGCGGCTCAGGCAGACCGGCGACTTAATATAACCCCGGCGGCTCAAAACGGCAAGGGCGGCTCAACGCGGCTCCGACAGGTTGATGTAGATTAAGCTGCACAGGCGACGACTTGCGCACACTTGTTCCATCAGTAAGCGGGCGTAGACGCAGGTGCGTGATGGTGCTAACGTACACTTCATAGGCACAACACGGCACCACCTTTGCTGCATATTAAAATATACATATCAAAATAATTCTTCTTTGATGAAAACAATATGTTTAATAAAATAGACTTAGATGGATATCACCTGGTTATGGTACGGCCATCCGCTCTCAAGAGAAAAAGCTCCCTTTTCACAACCAGCCCTCTGCGCATTAGTGCAGCAGCTTGCAGAGGTGGAAGCAGAACCGGCGTGGACGGGTCACACGCGGGGCGAGGTGGCCTGACGCGGCGGCCACAGCAGAGTTGAGGAAGAAGCTGGGGGCATGGGCCGCGGTTTTGCTCTGCCGTGGGCATGATCATCTCTTTTAACAGCGGTCTTTGATCCTCCTGAGTCTCCGTCAATATCAGATTGTGGTTCAGTAGCCCCACTGCAAGATTCATCAGAGTGATAACCAAACGCGATTTCTTCAGAGCGACCATATGTGTCAATCCACTGGATAATCCACTAGTGCAGGACATGGTCAAGGCCAACCATAGAAACGCATCTGTAATCTGTGTATGTATTCCCTAAGCAACTTGGATGTGTAGTGGCACCAATAGGTAATCACACTGATAGGTAATCTCCCCAAACACTGTGGCGATGAAACGGTCTTCAGATATATATAGCGCTTCTGTCTTTTATTGCAAAAACCAAATTCTTTCCTCCAGATGTTTAACAGCGGCAAGTGATCTTTCAGTTTCTTCTTGTGTGTAGAGGCGGATGCAGCAGAGGTGTGACAAAGTAGTGACAACCAGTGGAGACACGGCGGCCGAGGCCAGCGGCTGCTCGCGACAGGGCACAGCTCGGACGCGGTGCCTCAGAAGCGGAGGCGATGGGGGCGCGGGTCGCAGCCACCGCGGACGGGGTTGTACTAGCGCGAGGCGAACCGGCGGCGGCCTCGGGCGTAGAAGATGCCGGTAAAGCGGGCCACGGCAAGGCGGTCGCAGAGGCGTGTGGAGGCAGGGCCGGCTCGAAACCACGGCGGAGACGGCCGCGAGGCCGGCCTGACCGGCTTGAGGCGCGGCTGCGTGGGCCAGCATGGAGATGGCTGCGAGGCAGGGCCGGCTTGAGAAGCGGTGGCGCAGGTGAGGCCACGGAGGAACAGGCCGCGAGGGCGGTTCAGAGCAAGACCGAGCAGCGGTGGCTTTGAGGCGGCGCGAGGCGAGCCGTGGCGTAGAGGCGGGGCAATTCCAGCGAGGCGTCGGAGGCCGCGGGCGGCTTGGCTGCTCAAGACGCAGCAGATGCCGAGGCGGGCGGCTCGCGAGAAGCGACCACCGGCGCCGTTAACCCGGAGATGGAGTTGGACGGGACGCCGGACCGGGCGGGTCACATGGAGTTGGTTGCACGGGCGACTTGACGAGGCAGAGCATGACCGCCGACGCAGGGCGGAGAACAGTCGAGAACAGCGACCGGAAGCGGCGACTTGAAGTGCAACTTCATGTGACGAATAGTAGCACAAAAGTAATACTACTTTAATTGATTCTGACGTGAGCACTCCACTAGTACTTGGTCGGATGAATTGTTTTTCTTCATGTGAAGGAAACAACCAAGGCGGTTTAGTAGATTGATTCTCAGATCTCGTATTTGTGTCCACCTCGGATACAATGATTTGGATTTCCTCCTGGAATAGGTGTCGCGGCTTCTGACCCCGATTCGAGCAGCGGGATTAGATTGAATCCGCAATGAAACTTCCGCTATCTTGGCGACTTGTGGCGCCGTACGGACACACAACCCTATCTCTCACCTTAATCTTGCTCGCTCCGCTCGACTGCTCATTGATGATCCAAATTCTTTCAAACCGGTTTCTCTTAATCCGGAAAATTGCAAGCTTCTCGAAACTCTACATGAGATCCCTTCAAGAACTCAACATCACCGTGCGCAGGCCTCACGGTGGGCGCCAACTGTCGTGGAATTGTCACGGCAGATGTCCTTAGTGTCAGGACTTAGTCGCGAGGCCAACGCATCTATGTGGTAGCTTGAGAGGGGTTGAGCGGGACGAGAGACGCGATGTTTTACCCAGGTTCGGCCCCTCACGGTGGAGGTAAAAGCCTACATCCTGCTTCATTGATATTGATGATGATGATCATGATTACAAGTGTGCTCTATCTCGAGATCTATTGTCTAAACCTAACTTGTCCAACTTGTGGAACTTGTCCATCTTGTGGAACTTGTCCATCTTGTCCCTTTTGGGGAGCCCTGCCCCTCCTTATATATGTTGAAGGGGCAGGTTACATGTAGAGTCCTATTAGGATTAGGACTAGTCTATCTCTAATACAAACCGGATATAAGTCCAGGTCTTAACTCCTTGTAGGACAAATATTACTCATGCCTTTCCTCTTAAACCGGCCCACCGTTAACGTGAACCGGCCTTCTGGGTCTTGGGCCTTGTCATCCGTCTGTCCCGCACGCCGGATCACCAGTGAGTCATAATGACCATGTGAGTTGCTTGTAAACCGCCAGGTCAGGGCGGGTCGCCAGTAACTCGCCAAGTGTCAGCGGGGTCTTCAGATAAACCGCCAAGTCCGGCCGGGTTAACTTCCGGCCGGTTTACACCGCGGGGTATATCCCCGACAGGCACCATTAGTGGAATCACGGCATCTCGCATTGTGTGAGGGCGTGAGGAGAATACGGTGGCCCTAGTGGTTTCTTGGGGAGCATTGTGCTTCCACACCGCTCCAACGGGGACGTACTTCCCCTCAAAAGGAAGGAACTTCGGTAACATATCCTCGTCTTCACCGGCTCCACTCTTGGTTATCTCGTGACTTTACTTGTGCAAGCTTATTTGTGTAAATATCCCTTGCTTGCTTGTGTTCTTGTTCTTGTTGCATCATATAGGTTGCTCACCTAGTTGCATATCTAGACAACCTACTTTGATGCAAAGTTTAAATTGGTAAAGAAAAGTTAAAAATTGTTAGTTGTCTATTCACCCCCCTCTAGTCAACTATATCGATCCTTTCAATTTGTATCAGAGCCTCGTCTCTTTATTAAGGACTTTGTCGTCCGAAGAGTATTGTTGACACCGTAGACGGAGTGGAGGAGCACTCCGGTGTGTATCCGGTCTCGTCTACGGCCGATGTGGGAACCGCGGTCTCTCGTGAGAAATTCAATGTGGCTTTGGACACATTGAAAACCTCCATGATGACCGAGGTTGAAAGCATGTTTACTAAATTCTTAGAAGAGCTTAAACTATCTACTGCACCGTTGAAAGTGGGTGATCCCACTAACAAGGTGACGGATGCTAACTCCGACAAGGGGGAAGCTACTAGTGAAAAGGCTCCTTCTTCTAGTGGTAAAATTGGCAACGACATCTTTGCCCATGTGGAACCTCCGCTTACTTATGGTGGACCAATTCCTCCACTCATTTGAATCATGCCGGTCCTCCCCCTAAGATTGTGAAAAATGAGGACTTTGATTCTTGGGTTTCTCGCTTTAAGCGTCATTTGAACCATGTTAATACTAACCTTTGAAGAATCATTGAAGAAGGTTTTTATCCGCATGACCGAAGCAACTTCACCCCTAGAGAAGCCGCGGATAATCAATTCAATGAGAATGCTCTCTTCATCATGCAAGATGCAATTCCACCCGAAGATCTTGCTCATCTCCGGCCCTTCACCACGGCCAAGAATGCATGGCACCATGTTGTTTCCCTCTACAGGGGAAGCGCAAGCATTCAACGCTCCAACTATGAAGTGGTGCAAGATGAAGCCGATGAGTTTGCAATGAAAGAAGATGAAGAACCCCGTGAGCTTTATCGGAGATTAACCAAACTCGCGGTCTCACTTCGAGATCATGGGAGCAAGGATACGGATGACAATTGGATCAAGCACAAATTCCTCAAGGCCATGATGCCTTATCACAAGGCAATGTCGTCCGTCATTCGTCAAAGGCCGGACTTCCACACCTTGTCCTCAAGTGAAGTGTTGGATGATTTTGTGGCTATGAGCATCTTGGACAAGACCGCCGACAATGCGGTGTTACGTTCTCAAAGAGTAAAGAAGCCCAACCTTGCATTGAAGGCCAAGGATAGTGTGGAAGAAGAGGACGAAGAGGAGAGCAACCCCGAAGATACAAAGTATGCCTATCATGAACACATGGCTCTTGCTTCAAGGCAATTTTGGAGCAAGAAGAACACAAGGCCCAACATCAACAAAAACCACTCAAGTGGCGCGAAGGTCAAGCAACGAGTGAGGACGTGCTATAATTGTGGCAGTGTGAGCCACTTTGTTGCGGAATGTCCTTATGAGAAGAGGGAAGACAATGGTGACAAGCTCATCCAAAAGGACAAGGCCAAGGCTTTCCCCAACAAGAGCAACTTCACCAAGAAGACTCCTCCCAAGGGGTTGGTGGCACAAGAAGAGTACAATGAGGATGATGATGATGAAGATGAAGACGGTGAGCCAGTTGCCATGGCCTCCGTTGCCATTGCGACAACTCCACGGGTGTCTCTCTTCGACTCACCCAATGAGAACATCACCGCCAAGTGCCTCATGGCTAAAGCCACCAACAATGTAACCCCCAACATCAAAACTACCATCATTAATAATCCTTCTTTGACGGATTGCATTAATGAACATGAGGGGTCCAATGTGGAGGGAAATGAGTTTGAGTCTTTTATGAGTAAGCTTAAGGGTAAATCCAAGAAGCACTTCGTTGCTCTGTTGAAACAACTTGGTGAAGCCAATGACATGATCGAGGCTCACGAGGACATCATCTCTAAGATGGAGGGGCATAGTCATGACTATGTCGATGAGATACCGGATCTCTCTAATGCTCTTGAGGAAGAGCGTGGTCATCGCTTGGCTCTGGAAGAGTCACACAACGATGACCATGCTAAACTAAAGAAAGATCTTGATCATGCTCCTATTGTTTCTCGTATGCTAATCTCCGAGAAGGCCAAGCTTGGAGTTGATCTTGCTAGGCTCAAAGAGGAGTTTGACTTACTTGACAAGGCTCACAAAATCTTGAAGGGTGCTCATGCTAGCCTCAAAGAGTCTCATGATCAACTTCAAGTAAAGCTAACCAAGGAGAAAGCCACATTTCCTCATATGGTCTTAATTGATAATGCAAATGCTACTAACCCGTGTTGTGAGCATGTGCATCTAGTGGAGGAGAATGCTAAGTTGAAGGAGCAAATTGAGAAAGGCCTTGTGTCGTGCATACAAGGCGAGAAGAACCTCAACGACCTTTTGACCAATCAAAAGGAAGTTGTGGCCAAGGAAGGAATTGGGTTTGCATCCAAGTCCAAGAGCAAGAAGAAGAATGACAAGACCAAACGACCTCCTCCTCTCATGCAAACTTTTGTCAAAGAGGGAGAGGGTGCCTCTAAGAATAAGAAGAACAATGTGAAGGATAGTGATGCTAAGAAGGGCAATGCTACTCCTCCCAACAAAGCCGGAACTTTAACCCTTCTTATGTGTTATGCCATGCTAGTGATGGACATGTCTATGCCAAATTTGTTGGTTCTTCTTATGAGTACATTGAATGGTCTATTTGGGTTCCTAAGACCCTTGTTAATAACATCAAAGGACCCATTACAAAATGGGTACCTAAAACCAAGCATTGGTCTCATGTAGGTGTTTGCTTCCGGTGGGGGATCATGGTTGCTCGATAGTGGAGCTACTAATCATATGACCAGAAGCAAGGACTTTGTGGTGGACGTGCAAAAGATTCTATCTATGCCCACCAACGTTGAGTGGGGTGACGCCTCGTCCTCTAAGGTATTGGGACTCGGCAAGGTTGTCATTTCTCATGATCTCACGATCGAGAAGGTCATGCTTGTTAAGTCTCTTGCATACAATTTACTTTCCGTTCGTCAACTTGCGCTCATGGGCTTTGCCACCTTCTTTGATGATGATACTGTGGCCCTCTAGTGGAGCAAGACTCTTAAAGTAGTCTTTGTTGGGCATATCGAAAACGGTCTCTATGTGATTAACTTTTTGGAGCGACTCACTAAGACCGCGACATGCCTAATGGCTAAAGTTGACGTGGAATGGCTTTGCATCGCCATTTAGCCCATGTCAATATGAGATCTTTGCAAAGTCTTCTCAAGGGGGACCGTGTCCGTGGACTAACAAATGTTAGTTTTGCCAAAGATCGTGCTTGCAGTGCTTGTATCGAAGGAAAGCTACATGAAAAGGCTCACCCTCCCACGACTATCATTTACTCGAAGAGGCCTTTGGAGCTCCTTTACATGGATCTCTTTGAGCCTCCATCTTTTGATAGTCTTGGGGATAGGAAGTATTGCTTGGTGATTGTGGATGATTATTCAAGTCCAAGTTTCTGCCACTGCCGAGACCCCGTGGAGAAAGAAGGTCAAGATCGAATACAAAACGGGAGTAAAATCCTGTAGCCGGAGTTAGATGGTAGCGCAGCTCCCGTTTGTCTGAACATGACTGCATAATAAATTAGCTGAAAGCACCGGAATTTGTAGTTTTCTATTGTATTTTTGCATGCACTTTATTTGGACCATGTCATTATCTTGTTTTTGCTAATTTTCAATCAATTGTTTGGAAATTTTGACAATCTCAATCGCCAAAAAAGGGCTGTTTGAACATGTGCAATCTTTATTTGGACCATGCTGAATTTTTGTTGCAAATTTTAGAGAGAGGGAGAGAGAGAGAGATGAAAGGAGGGGGTTCTTGGATGTTGATCCAAAGGCTAAAAGGGACTGGATTTTGTTTTAAATTAAAGAAAAAGTCCAGGCAACTCACACCCCCTTGTTGCTTATATAATGGCGGCGTATTTTGTGTCGTTACCTTGACGAATGCATTGCTTGGACTTTGCTCGAACGTGATCTTCAAAGTGAAAACTCATGATCTCACCTTTGATGGTTAGACCCGACGATGGCGGCATGCAAGTGTGTTCCATTCTTTGAGGTGTCATCTTTGGAAAACCTTTTCTCGTATCAATGGGTTGTCAAAAGATTGTTGGTACAGATGGTCACTGAAGTATATCACTGGCCGTTGTTTTGATCGCTTCAGGATTTTTTGTTCTTCTTCTTTTTCTTTATTATGCGCCTACGCATAGCTTCAGTCTTATTTGACTTTGCTATTTGTCAGCGCAATTTGTGTGTGTGTGGGGGGGGGGGGGGGGGGGGATGGGGGGCTATGTGCATCTTATCTGTGCAAAAGATGGCGTGTGCTCATTCTGATTGTATATCCCTCAATGCTACATTATGAGTCAATAAAAAGCATCATTTGTCAAAATAGGCAACTCACGGCCTCATCATTGTAGTGCCAGAGGTTTAAGGTTAAGAATATGATATATGCCTCAATAAAAAAATATTATTTGAACGTCAGGACAAGGGGTGTTTGACCCCTTATGAAGGTATGTTGTAGTGCTACTTGGACTTAGCCTGAAGATTTTCGAAATCTCAATCAGCTAAAAACTACATATGTGCAAGTTGGTGGAATTTAAGTGCAATTTTCAGTTTATGGGCTATGTTCAGACAGAGGATTGTTCGATGTTGATCTAAAGCATGTTTTGCACTCATCCGTCAATTAAATAATGAAATGAATAAAATCAGCACCAGGAGAATGGGTCATGGGCTATTCTCTTCTTACCTTGATGGTTTGGATTTTATTGCCAAATTTGACCATGTACGATACATGTCCTCAACTCGATATTCACCCATAACTATTCATGGCCATTAACCTCGAGGTTGCATGCTAGAGCTTCCTCGTTGACTATGTCTAAAAATGGAGATCTTAAAAATACATTGATGTCATTTTGAGAATGAGGCATCCAAAGTAGCAATGCCAAATCCATTAATCCTCGGAGGTGCCAACTTCAAGTATGACAGTTGGATCATGACAATGCCTAATGATTTTTCCATGTCATGTTGTAGGGAAATTCTTCCACCTTCAGTGTAATCAATGCACCAAAGTATCCCTGGAAATCCTCTTGCATCCACCATTGCCAAAAACCTTGCAGTATTGTCGGAATTGGGTGACGTCCCTCTTGCATAAACGATTGTCAAAACCTTGCAGTATTATCGGCATTTGGTGGCGTGGGATACTCATCTCCAAAAACTTTGATCACAGTCTCTTCAAAGTTACTCACACTCTTCAGGGTGGTTTCTTCCATAATGCACGTGTACGCATCAGCATAGTCAGAAGGGACATCATATGTGATCACTAGAATTGCCGGTGCGAGCATTTGCAAACATTAAAGCCAAGTTCCAGGGCTCCATTCCTCCATTGCATGAAGTATATATCCATCGTTATCTTCCATATCATTGGAAATCTACATGAAGAGCGCCCTGAATATCCTGAAGGGACGCGGAGGCACGCGGGGCGCAAAGTCTCTTTTACCGCTGGCGGGGTGTACCGCCACAGCATCCACCACACAGTGTCTTTAAGATCCATGCAGTTCTGGTCCTACTCCATAAGTATAACTATGTATTGTCCAACCCCATCTTCGTATCTCAGCACTTAAGTCAAATCAGTGGTCCCCTCCATCCCATCCACGCATGCATGACACATATTATAATCTCTCCTCCCCAGCATGCAAGACACGGGCACAATCGCTCTCATCTATCCCTCACTAAATTCATGCCCTTTTATTTCTCTTTAGATAATTTCAATCATTCATATCTTTTAAGCTACAAATTTATTTTTGAATTTTTTATATATATTTGAATTCCTAGCGACAAGACCTCTCGAACCAGAACAATTTTCAATGCATTTAAACTACTTTCAATTTTACCGTTTCAAACAAATTTATGCTGTCAGAACTATGTTTAAAATCCATGTATTGAAATAAGTGAAATTATTTTAGAATTCAGTGAAATCCAGTTTTGAAACGAGTGAATTGTTAAAAATGATAGTTATTTGAAATAACATTTCTATAATAAGTGAAATTATTTTCTTGAAATGAGTGAAATCTTTTTTTCATACACATGGCAGATATTCCGGTGTGAAATACGTGAAACTTGTTATTTCAAAGTTTTGAAACAAGTGAAATATGTGTTTTAAGATGAACAAACTAACTTTTCCAAAATATGCTTTTTCTGAGTGAAATCTGTATTTTGAAACGACTAAAACTTGTTTTCTTAATTGTGTGAAATTATTTTCTCTAAATTGAGTGAAATCGGTTATTTCAAATAAGTGAAATCGGTTTATTTAAGATACGTGAACCAAGTGTTTTTGTAATGAGTGAAACCTTTTTTTAACTCATGAAAAATAAATTTCTCAAAGGAGTGAAATGTGCCTTTTCAAATTAGTGAAATACTTTTTTGAAAGAAGTGAAATACATTTTTCTGAATTAAGTGAAATAGGTTTTTCAAATTGAGTGAAACCAATTTTATGAAATAACTGAAATCATTGTTTGAATGATTGAAATCGTTTCTTGAAATGAGTGAAATATAATTTCTGAAACGAGCAAAATCTGTCTTATGAAGTGAGCGAATTTGTTTTTTCAATTGAGTGAAATCGGTTTCTTTAAAGAACTGCAATGAGTTATTCAAAATGAGTGAAATCAAATGAGTGAAGTTATTTTGTGATTTTTTAAACCATATATAACACTTATATAAATTAGTGAAACCTTTTAATGTTTTATGAAACTGATTTCACAAATAATTGAAATATATACAAAAAATATAGTTCAAATATATCCAAAATTGATCTTGTTCTTAAGATCTTCACACCACGAGTTCATATATATAGAATGTTTTAACAATGAGCCTTTGGTTCAAAAGATATGAATCGTTAAAAATCTAAGAATGAAAATAAAATGCATGTTCAGTGTACGTGGAGATATAATATTTTAACATGCATGCAATGATGCAACATTGTCCTTCGCTTGACACATTCTCCTGACAAAAGTTGAAATGACATGCAAAGGGCCCACATGTATTCTCTTTGTATTCCATTAACTTGTTCTATATCTCAAATAGCTGCACGAACCCCTAAAATTGCATGGATGGCCGATTCTCTATCGGTACATCCCGCCACCGGTAAAAAAAACTTATTCGGCACGCAGGGCCCTCTAAAAAGTACTCACGCCAAAGATGCTGATGGTCGACCATTTTGTTCTGCTAAATCTTCGCACGCTCAAGCTAAGAACTTGGATGATTTTTTTATTTCAACCTCCCACTGAGCTAGCAAAAATTTCACCTCCTCCGAGCCATCGTCAACTAGCATGTCTTTGATGGAATCATCATTGCACACATCCAACAATGATGAATTCTAGAAATAATCCTCCTCCAATGATCTTTTTTTTTTGCATTTTTGGGTTTTCTGCCCCCGCGTCGTCCCGTCTCGGGCGTCTCAGGCGGCTCCCAAAACCCTAGCCGCAAGGGTCACCCCCACCTCTCTCCCTTCCCTCCGCCGCCGCCGGAGGACGCCGTCGGGCGAAGCCCGAGGGCCGACGGCGGTGGCGGAGGCTCTCCTCCCTGGATCGCGTCGGAGGGGGTGGGGCGGGACCTCCACGCGCGTGACGGCGCGGCGGTGATCTGATCCATGGTGGCGCGACGGCGTGCTCTGGGCGGCGGCGCGGTTGCCTGGTGGCGAGCCGGCGGCGGCGGCGTGAAGAGGGTGTCGTGGAGGTTCGAGCTGGCCAGATCAGGATCCTGGGGTGGCGGCCCTGGACGGCGGCGGCGGGTGAAGCTCGGGCTTTCCGCGGCGGCATGGCGTGGTGCAGTTCATATCCATGGCAGATCTGCGTCGGCGATCTCGTGGTTCTGCCACGGATTGGTTCCGATCAGAGCCGGTGATGAGCGTGCGGGATCCATCTCGGCGGCTCTTGCGGTTTGGCGAGGTGGGGTGGGAGTCCTCCTCCAAGGCTCCAGTGGTGGCGCATTCAGGCAGTGGCCGGTGTGCCAGGGCTCCTACGATGGCACTGTTGTTGCGGATGGTCGCCGGATCTAGGTGGCTAGATCTGGGGCTTTGAAGACGGTCGAGAGAGTGCATATGTTGTCGGGTGGATTTCTTGAGACGGATCCGAGTGAAAACTTGGTCTTCGGTCATGGCCGGAGCCGGTGATGACGATGCCTTTATCGTCGTTTCCTTCATGAAGGCATCATCGAGGTACAAATCCCAAACCCACCCAATACCTCCTGGGGAAACCCTAGATCAGTTGATCGGATGACGACGGCATTCATGTGTCGTTACCCCCTTGGTGGCGGCATTCTTGGAGATGCACTCGGGCTCGAGGGACCAGCGGATGGCTTCTTCGGTGGGGTGGTGTTTCTTTCTACATATTCATGGCGGCGGCTCTTGGCGGCATGGAGCAGCGGAGGCTTGACGTCAGATGTGTGGTGATGGGCACGCGCAGGAGGTCGACACTGTCTAGCGTCGTGGTGGCGTCGGCGGCAGCTAGACCGGGCAAGGTTGATGGAGCAGTACAGCTTTGAAGATGGATTGGTGGCAAGTGGCTGCGGCGGCCTCATGCCCGGCAGGCGTCCTGGTTGAGGAACACGCCGGACTGGTGGGTGCCCATACCCGACAGGTGTCCTGGTTGGGACCTCAGGTCTTAGATGTTAGGTCTGGCTGCGATGTCTGTTTGGTATTAGGCTCGGGCTATCGGCGCCCCTTTATTAATTGGATAGGTCTAGCGACAGTTGTTGTTTAGACGTTGACTTTAGTCTTACTATTGTATGACTTTATAAGGTCTTGTGAGAATAATTAATGGAAAATGCTTATTTTTGACCGACTGATCCTAGGCAACTCGTAAGCCGCCTTGTTCTTTTGACGCGTGTCCCGCGTCGGCCGTCAATTCCCCACCACTGAAAACCTTATCCCTTCATCTTCTGATCCTTCCTCTTCGTCTCTTCCTCTCGTCCCCATCTCTTCACGGAGGCAGCAAAGCTAGACGCACATGTGTGCAGGCGACGCCAGAGGCAATGCCCAGCCACGCCCTGCTGCGAAATCCCGCCGGCGCAGGAGGGGGCGTCATTGCCGCTCGCCCGCGCTGGCCGCCGGCTCTGTGGCAGTGGCTCGCCGGCTCGGCTGCTGCTAGCCTGCACGAGCTGCTCCATGGGGAGGGTGGAGGCCACTGGCAGCGCCCCTCCAACAGCCTCAACGCTGCAAGGCCCCGACGAGTGCGCGGAATCGAGCTGCGAGCCCGGAGCGGCGGAGTTGTGAGCATGGACGCCGGAGCCCGGCGGTGGCGAAGTTGTGAGCATGAACACCGGTGAAAGGGGGGATGCTGCGAGCCGGCGCTGCTACGAAATGGCGGGTGCAGTGCATGCTCATGGTGCTACAATGGCACTGCAACCGGCACCGACAATGCAATCGAGAGTTCTCGCCCGCAGCGGATGCTCCTGGCCACATGATTGGGATACGCGGTGATGCTGCGGCGATGGGGCCATCGGGCGTCGTATCAAGCGAGCGACGGGTGAGAGAACCAATGGAGTTCACCGGGTTGCCGCATCATACTTGCTTTAAGGAGTTGCAGGTGGAGCAACACCGAGCCGCACGATGCGCTATGGAGGTGCAATGGAGCATGGTCGTGCTGCAATGAAGCCTTCATCAGAATGTCGACGCCGCTGCAAGGGAGCCTCACCGATGCTATGATAGAGCATTGTCGGGCGTCGAAACATCACCGGTGCTACAACAGAGCATCACCAGCATTGCGATGGAGCATTATCTGACCGTCGGAACATCACCGGTGTCGCGATGAAGCATTCACCGAACGAAAAGGTGCCACAGCACCCGGGGTCCCGACACCCCCTTATCTCACCGTTCAGCGATTATAAGATTCGTGTTGCGAACCGGTCAGCAGCAGTAACATTTTGCGGTAGCATGCAGAGTAGGTTTGGCAGGAGGTTAATTAAGCAGGCAATTAACCCAGACAAATAGGGCCGCCCTAGCCTATAGCATGCAGAATAGGCCTGGCAGAGTAGGCCTGTGATCAGCCTACGTTCGAGGAGCTTAATTCATCCATCCAGCCAGAAGCACACAGTATGAATCGATGTGCACATGTCCATCAACAGTGCTGGGCATTTGTGAAGCACATTTGGCCCTGCTCTTTCTTGTCCCTGGTACATATACGATTGCTTCTGCTTTAATTAGCTTAATAGCAGGGTGATCCGCACATTTGCGCGCTTAGATGTGTTATGTTTTTTTTTACATTTACCTTTTGTATATATATTATATTACAATTGATACAGAGAAATGCCATTGTATTTAACATAAGATTTAACCCACTAATTTTCTTCATTCTTTATTCTAAATTTGATAATAGTTTTTTCTCAAAACGAAAAGGTTTTGCACTTGCGACTACCCTGTCAGTACCGGTCAAGTATATTTTGGTTGCTAGATTATTTTTAAGAATTTCTTTGTATTGGTAATCTGTATCTTATCAAAAAGAGAAGTAATATGTATCTGTACCCGGCACATTACCAATTTACCATACTTGCAAGGCCCAAGCCTGCTCGGTCTGCAGAAGAAAGATTCTTGCTCACATGTTGCTAAAACGGCCACGACCATCCACGCTGTCAAAAATTACCGTCACAATGAGCAAAAGACGTGTAGTCACATCGATGCATGTGACATGCTGAACGGCTCAGTGACGCTCTACATTTATCACCAACCAGGCCGGGTGCATCTCTTTTCTTAATAGCAGCCTGACATGTCAATCCGGATGTAGACAGGCACGATATATTCTACCCTACGATGAACAGTGCGAGCAGCTCCCTGTTTGCTTTGTCTCCGGTGCTTAGCGAAATCCTAGACCTGCTAATACAACTAGCGTACAGAGCCTGGTCCAGATCTCGAGCAGAATGTTTTCTGGACGGACGCTGGTGATAACCGGGTGCCTATACACCCGGATGTTGAAAATCCACTCTCTTCACCGAACCGTCGGAACATCGACGACGCTAGGAGAATCACTGGTGCTATGATGGAGCATCGTCGGACCGTCGAAACATTGCCGGTGCTACAATGGAACATCACCGACACTGCGATGGAGCATCGTTGGACCGCCGAAACATTACCGGTGTTGCGATGAAGCATTCGCCGAACCGTCAGAACATCGACGGCCCTGCAAGGGAGCATCACCGGTGCTATGCTGGAGCATCATCGGGCCATCGAGACATCGCCGATGCTACAATGGAGCATCACCGGCACTGCGATGGAGTGGAACATCGTCAGACCGTCGGAACATCGACGACGCTACATGGGACCATCACCGGTGCTACGATGGAGCATCGTCGAGCCGTCGGAGCATCACCGGCACTTCGATGGGGCATCATCGAGTTGCCGGAACATCACCGGTGTCGCGATGAAGCATTCGTCACACCGTCAGAACATTGACGGCGTTGCAAGGGAGCATCGTCGGGTCGTTGAAACATTGCCGGTGCTACAACGGAACATCGCCGAGCCATCGGAGCATCACCGACACAGCGATGGAGCATCGTCGGGCCGCCAGAACATCACTGTTGCCACGATAAAGCATTCGTTGCACCGTCAGAACATTGACGACACTGCAAGGGAGCATCACCCAGGCTACGATGGGTCATAGTCGGGTCGTTGAAACATCACCGATGCTACAACAGAGCATTGCTGCGCCGTCGAAGCATCACCGGTACTGCAATGAAGCATAGCCGGGTGGCCGGACCGCCGTAGCATCGCAAAGTGCAGCGATGGTGCATCAATGGTGCTGAATGGGTGGTCGCAGCAGGGCAACACATCAGCCCCAGAACTCGTTGGCGCCGCTGCCATGGCTGATGTATGGCAAGCTCGTTGGCTGTTTTATTGTGAGGTCACCGGCGACGTGGTTGATACCACCTGAGGGCTACAGCTGGTGCTCTAAGCCGGCTAGATGCTCTTCTGGCTAGAGTTACGCGTGCGAGGGGTGCTGCGTTGGTGGCTAGATGCCGCCGAGAGACATATGTGCAAGTTGGGATGGAAGTCGTCGTGGTCCAGTCATCACTCATCAGTTAGCTAATCCAACAGCCCAAATTATACCGTATTAATGCAAATCAAGGGCGGGCAAGACGGCTTATTTTTCAACGGCATCATCCGGATGACGCCTAGCACGCGTCATAATTAATAAAGTGACCGCATACATCGCCTAGATGCAGAGGCCAGAGGTCATCCTCCTTTTCTAAAAAAAATGATCTTATTATACAATATGTACTACTAGCATTATTGCACAAACCAATTCTTAGCCTCCAAATTTGCCAGAAATCTATTTACCTTATGAGCACAAGATCAAACATTGGGTGGGCTTGCCACCGGCCGAATCGGTGATGGCAGGCAGACGAAGGGATGTTAGAGGTCAGGAAAGAGAGGGGGATGTGCGGTCCTGCAACTAACCTCCCGACGGGCTAGCCGGAGTAGCAGACGCCACGACGATAATCTCCCGTCCTAGCAAAGCCCAGCGCCAGCGTAAGGACGCCAACACGGGACTCCCGAAGGTCATGGGAGTGAGGCATTGTGGTGGAATATTGTCAAGGGGTGGCAACATCTTCACGTCGTCGGAGAAACGAGGAGGGACAAACCGCCGCCACTACAACACGGTAGTAATTACGAGGCATTAATAAATGCCTTTGAATGCTGAAAAAACGCCTTCAAAAGTCTAACTATAGTCGCGAAGGGAAAGGCATATCGCGGCGTTTTTTCAGAACGCCTTCGATGCTCAGGACCTTTCACAGCGATTTTTGGAACGCCTTCGATGCTCAGACCTTTCAAGGCGCTTCTCAAAAATGCCTCCAAAGGTACTGGCAGGAATTTGGAAAACAAGGCCAAAAAGAAAACACAAGGTCCAACTGCTGCTAATCATACTGCTGGGCCAACTTGGACCGTCAGGCCCGCATGAACAAACTTTCATCTACCCACGAATGAGACAGCCTTCCTTTACCCGCAGCTCTTTTTGGTTTCTTTGATAATCTCTACTTTTAATGGAGTAGTTGATAGCCTCGTATGATTTATTTTCGTCCCATCGTTTATGGGTTTTTTTGGTACCTCCTCCCATCTTCACTGGTTTTTTTGTCCCCTCCCTTCATCTAATTGGTTTATTTTCGCGTCACCCTCTCACACAACGAAAGAAATCTGAACAGATCAAAACTTTCCATACTGGCGCAAGTTATTTAATAATGTAGAATCAATCACAAACAATCTCTAAAAATAAAATCTAAATTAATTAACCTTACCTTAAATCACTCAATCACATTAATTAGAAAGCAAATATTTAATCTTCAGAAAAACGCTCAATCACATTAACCTTACCTTAACTCACGGATGGTAATCAATCTCCAAACAAAAGAAGCAATACATAGAGGGAGCAGTAAATAAACTCCCTTTCTTATGACACTAGGAATAATGTACGTGCAATGCACGTTTATTAGGTAGAATATCAATTGTTCGTTATATTAGGTAAGATATATCTGTTGCATGTTGGTATTTGGTAAGATATCAATTACATTTTTCGCAGGAATAGTAGGATATTAATTACATGGCAGATTTTATGGGATAGCGTTGAGCCAAAACATGTTTATAATCAATGCCAGTGGTGGGTAATTAGAGCGTTAAACGTGTTTGGTGCTCAACATTGGAGCGATTTGAACCGCTAGATAACATGATTTGACGGTCGAGATGGTTTGGATCTGTCATTTTAGGTCTTTTTATATTGGTATAGATGTATATGATCTTCCCTTCCCTCTCTGTTGTCGAGCGTTCTTGATTCTCGAGACCAATGCTTGGGAAGCGTCACTGGGTCGCGACGGTGCCGGAGGACGAGGACGGCGAGGCCGGGTGCTGCGGCACCGCGTTGGCCGCGACCGGTGAAGGGGGTGAAAAAGGGCGGCTTCCCTGGCCCTAGTCGTGGCCGTGGCCCTGGGAGTTGGTGCGGTGGAAGTGGCACTTGAAGGACTCGGCGTGAGTGGCCGGCGTGCAGACACACTTGGAAGCGGGTCCGTGGCGCGCGCCGGACGGCGCCGACGCCGACCCGGGCCACCTCCTCCGCGTATTCTTGGAGTTGTGGCTGGCTGATTTACATGAAATTAATTCTCTCAGTTGTGGTGGCAAATATAATACACATAATCCATATTGTTATGCACTAGCGTGTGTGTGTGAAATAGATGGACTATGGTCCCGTACTTAATAAGATGGATATGTGTGTGTGTGTGTTAGAGAGAGAGGGAGAGGGGGAGAGAGAGAGGAAGAGGGAGGAAGAGTGTGTGTGTGAGGATTTGATGGTAAAAAAGATCGTCAATGTAACTTGATATGTATGGTTTATTTTCTTGAACTCTTTAAGTTAATGTGGCCCCATTGCAACACACGGATGTTCTTCTAATTCTTGGCAGGTATTAAGTGGCTCCCCTTTTAAACACAACAAATTTGAAATCCCTAAGCGGTATGGGAGTAAATAAATTAACACTAGCGCTTCTGAACAGGCAAAAAATTAAATAGCCTCGGTCATGATTCAAACAGCGAAGTTGATATTTCAGCGACTAATAATCCTACACATACGGGGGTTTTATAGGTCTGTTACAGACTCCCTTTCACTAATTCACTCGCCCCTCTGATTTTCAGGAGATGGGACTCTTCTGCTAATCCTAAGCCAATCTATTTGCTCCACATCATTTTGTACGACGAATCATGTAAAAAAAGCCTGTAGCTCTAGCATTACTGTTCAGTGACAACACACTCCGCCACTCTGTTCCGCTGTTTCAGAAGCTGGCTGAATATGTTTTTATATTTACCTAAGTGGGTTGCAAGTGCGGAAGGCTGTGTCTAGCGATTTTGACTGAGATTACGAGGCGTTTTGCTGCCGAACGCCTTCAGATCGTGGCGGCGGTTTTCAGAAACGCCCTCTATGTTCAACATATTCCAGCGTTTTGAAAAAATGCCTTTAAATATGTATTAGCGCTTTGTAGAACGCCCCAGGATTCCACTGTTTGGAGGCATTCTTCGTAAGTGCCCTGCTAGCATGGGACTTTTGAAGGCATTTTTCAAGAACGCCTCTAAGTAAGCTAATCTAAGGCGTTTTAGAAAATGCCCTTACAAAGATGCCTCCAATTACTATTCGTGTTGTAGCGCGCCATGCCACCGCATTATCGCCTACCATCTTGGATCGTGGTGACCGTCGAGCTCACGTGGCTGTTGATTTCGACGACTATGAATCAGTAGATGGATTGGGAGTGGAGGCAGGGTGACAACTGTGGCGGGAGGACGAAAAGTGTGTGTGTGTGTGTGTGTGTGTGTGTGTGTGTGTGTGTGTGAAGGTTTAGTGGCGCCAAAATAAAATTGATATATTTAGAGGGACCTCTAAAATCACGATGCCCTTTACGAAATTTGTTCTCTCTTTTTGTAGAGTGAATACATGTTTATGTAATTCTAGTAAGACCGGTGAAACATAACTCATATGTTTTATTCCTATAATGCCGAAGCATAACTTAAATATAATATCTTGAATCGTTAAAAAATTGTGAAATGGCCTAAGTCACACAAGTCTTAACAAACATCTTTTACAAAAAAGAAAATGACACCCAATCTTTTAGGTTTGCCCAAATCTTCTTCCTTCTGCATCCACCAACCACGCACTGTGAATAAAGCTTGATGTCGTCTCCAGGCCTCCGCCTCGATGGAGCAAACTTGTTTAAACCAAAAGCTCGTAGAAGCAATGGTTAGTACAACACAAAAGAGGAGCAACATTTCGTATAATAGTGTGCAGAATTTCTCAAGTGGCAGTAACGAATCAATTTGAGTTAGACTAGGAAACAAGAGTGTGCGTGGGCGCACGTGGGGGAGAGAGAGAGAGAGATCGTTGAACCGTTGGAGAGTTTTCTTACTATTAATTTTCCATTCTTTGGTGCATGTTTTACGTCGTTTTGCGAGTCCTTATTTCTTCTTTTCCACACACAACTAGACTTGCACATCCGTCGGTCATGCACAATTGCAGTTGCACAAAAAATATTGAAAGAAGAAAAGAAAAAAAAATGTCAAACTCTAGCCACACCCAAGGAACTGTCCAACCCTCTTGTGTCACCGAAAGAAAGACACTTTTCTTTTTTTTTTGAGAAAACTTTCAATCTATTTATCTCAATCATGGCAGGACAGTGAATATCAGAAAGAATAAAAATTACATCTAGATCGATAGACCAAAAACGCTGAAGCGAGCTGAAGGCGTGCCACCGTCATCACCCCTCCCTCACCGAGCCGGACAAAACTTGTTGTACTCCCTCCGTCCGAAAAAGTTTGTCCCTCAAATAGATGTATCTAGCATCAAGTTAGTGCTAGATACGTCCATTTGAGGGACAAGCTTGGGACAAGCTTTTTCGAGCGGAGGGACTAATAGATAGTCAAGAAGTCGTCATGCTAAGACCCCATAGGACCAGCACACCAGAACAACAACCGCCGCCAATGAAGAGAAATATAGATCGAAAGGATCCAACCTGAAGGCACACGAGCGTAGGCGAACAAAGACCGTATCCGAGTAGATCCACCAAAAACAACCACGGATCGAATCCCGTGGGATCCGCCAGAGAGACACCTTCACACGCCCTCCGACGATGCTAGATGCAACACAGGGACGGGGGCTAGGCGGGGAGAACGTTATTCCATCTTCAGAGAGCCTCCACCATCTCTCCTTTCTGAGCAGGACACAAATCCTAACAAAACTAAAAGAAACATCTAAAAACGGGCCATCACAGACGGGACACCAAAAGAAAACATGTTGTGCAGTGGCGTGTTTCTATTGATCTCTTTTCTTGACGTGATGTTTTTTGTTGAGCTTTTGGTAATGTGAGGTGCACACAAAGCACATGTTTAGCATAGCATGGCCGCTACCACAAGAAAACCTAGATCACGTCTTCTCCTCTCGTCACCACCGGCGATGGAGGGGAGGTCCTTCAGAGATGTGGTGCCATGGTGAGACGTGCGATACGGCGCGGAGGGTCGGTGCTATGTGTGTGTTGGCGGCTGGTTCGAGTTGGCGGCTCAGCTCCGGCGCGTTGGCTACCTTCGGTGGCTGAATGGCCTAGCTTGGGCATTAGAGAAGGGGGCTTCGTGATGGGATGTTTGGCGGCGATTGGTCTTCGGTTATTTTAGGGTTTTGGATAGGAAGGTTAAACGGCGGTGCCATCCCTATGTAGGAATAAGTTTCACCATGTCCTATCGCCGTTTTGTTGGTGTGTTTATCGTTGACAGAGGGTGTTTGAAGTTGTGTCTTTGGCGGGTCTTCCAGGATCTGGTTGGTTTAGGTTTCTGGTGGGTCCGTCTGTATTCGGCCGGTTTTCGTGGTCTTTGAAGTTTCTACATGTCATTGTCGATGTTTTCTTCTCCAGGCGGTGATTTGCTTCGTAGATCACGAGCGCCGAAATCTCCTGGCCTACTTCGGCAACTTTCTGGCTGCTGCTTCCACGAGCTACTGGGTTGGAAAAAATTGCTCTGCCGAGGCGAAGGCCGAATCCAACTACTCTCACAGCGCGTAGCCGGTGGATGCAGGAGGAAGAAGACTTTGGCTCCCCATGAATTTGAATCTAATTTTCCTTTTCTGTATCATTGAGTTTGTAAGGACCTGTGTTACGTAATATACGGTCTTGGACCTTACACAAAAAAGGAAAAGTAGTGGCTGCACCCACCTTTGGTGCACCCACGGTGCACCCACGCAAGAAAACATAGCAAAACATTTCAAAAAAATCTGAAACTTTGTGGAAATGACATCAACAAATGTTAGAGAGGCTTGCAAATATTGGTGGTCAAATAACATTCGAGGAGGTCTATACAAAAAAGACAAATTCACTAAAAATTAGTCAAAATGTAAGTACACTGTTTGAGCAGATTTTGTAATTTTATCTTTTTGTAGAGAGTTTCTCGAATGTTATTTGACCACCAAATTTTGCAAGCCTCTCTAATATTTGTTGATGATCATTTTCACAAAGTTTCAGATTTTTTTGAATTTTTTTGATATATTTTCTTGCTGGGTGCACCGAGAGTGGGTGAACCATGCTCCACAAAAAAATATGTGAAGAGCACACGAGAAGATAGATTCTCTCTACTGTAAATATGACGGGTGATTTCCATCGGTGCTACTCCACAATATTGGAAGGCATGTCGGAATCAAATAAATTTTGAAGATTATTTTCCTTGTGGAGATATTTTTAGGTAGTATTCTTTATGAAAAACAAACACCAATTAACTTTAGAACTCCAAGATCTGAAATACTCCGATCTTAAAACGACTTGTGTTTTTCCTGGACTCCGTCTCTGTGTAGGCAGAGATTCTCCACGTATATAATTGGCAAGTGATGAAACGTACGCACGCACGCGGATAGATCGTACCCGTGAGTCCGTGACCAAAAGGCAGGCATGGCGCTGCCGGAGAACTTCGACGGCGGCCGTCGGGCCATCGTCATCGAGGACGTCCCGCCGGGCACCGGGATCGCAGACCTCGGCGGCGCCTTCTCTCCTTTCGGCACGATCCAGTTCGCTTCCATGGGTCCTCCTGCCGTCGTGGGTTTCGAGAGCGAGGAGGCCGCGGCGCACGCGCTGCTTGTGGCGTCCATGAAGAGCGTCAGCCTCCTCGGCGTCTACAGGGAGAAGGCGACCAGTCCGATCGAGGCAGCTGCGATGCCGCCATCAGCCGTGGCCGCGGCGCCGGAGGGAGCGACCAGTACGACGGCCGAGACCAAGACCAGCCAGAACAAGGCAGCGTCGTCAGCGCTCGCCGTGCACATAGACCAGGAGGCGATCAGCTCGCTCCTGGACTCCCTCCTCGCCCTGGATGAAAACCTCGACACCTTGAATAGCCTGCTCACCCAGCAAAGCTCCAAGAAGGAGGAGGAGGAGAAGGAGGAGGGCGACGACATCGACGTTTACAACTACGACAAGGCCTGGACAGACGGCTACAATTCGGCCTTGTACTGGCCGGACGACAACTACTACGACGCCTGGTTTGCCGGTTACCAGGCTGGAGCGAAGGATTCTCCGATTGGTTGAATTTACAGAATTCAAAGCTGCATCTAGGAGCTGGTGATTCTTTTAGACGTTAAAAGGCGTGGAAAGAAAAGTTCTGCATCTAGTTCGTGTCGTTATTGTGTCTGCAAATTGTCATGGATAAAACCCTAGAGTTATAATTTGTTAGGCAGTTAAGAAGTTTAGTGCTTAATGAAAACTAATGCAGTCTATTTCTCATTCATGCAAAGTGATACAGAAGGAGTACATATAGGGGCCGTAGCCAGCCCAGTACGTGGGCAACCTGGGGGTCGTGGCGTGGAGCGTGGGACGCTCCAGCGCTGACCGAGGCTGTCTCCTAACACCCCCCCCCCCCCCCCCCCCCGCGCAGTATCAGCGGCAGGCTCGACGACGTTGAGACTGGACCGGATGTCGATGAAGGCGGCGGAGGGTAGCCCCTTGGTGAAGATGTCCGCGAATTGCGCACTTGTGGGAACATGCAGGACTCTGACCTCACCTAAAGCTACCTTCTCTCTGACAAAGTGTATGTCAATCTCTATATGCTTAGTTCTACGATACTGAACAGGGTTACATGACATGTACACAGCAAAAATGTTGTCACAGTACACAATAGTAGCCTGCTAGATGGGGAGATGAAGTTCACCAAGGAGCTGATGAAGCCAGACTGTTTCAGCAACAGCATGTGCAACCGAGCGATACTCGGCTTCCGCAGAAGACCTGGAAACAGTAAGCTGCCGTTTGGACGACCAAGAAATCAAATTATCACCCAAATACACACAGTAACCGGAAGTGGAACGTCGAGTATCCGGGCAGCCAGCCTAGTCCGCATCAGAGTACGCTGTAAGAGTGAGTGGAGAGGAAGTGTTGATGAGAAGACCATGGTCGAGAGTGCCTTTGAGATAGCGGAGAATGCGTTTGACGTGGTTGTAATGTGGAAGGCGAGGATCGTGCATGTAAAGACAAGCTTGTTGCACAGAGTAGGCGAGCTCGGGACGGGTGAGAGTCATGTATTGCAAGGTTCCGGTAAGACTACGATAAAGTGTAGGATCAGGAAGAGGCTCACCGGAAGAAGATAGTTTGGATCCAGTGTCTGCGGGAGTGCGCATGGGATGACAATCAAGCATGCCGGCCTTGGATAGAATGTCGAGTGCATACTGTCTTTGGGAGAGAAAGAGGCCGGTAGAGGAGCGGGAAATGGCGATGCCGAGAAAGTGATGAAGATGACCAAGATCGATCATGCAGAATTCAGTGCGTAGAGAAGAAATAATGTGCTCGAGAAAGGAGGAGGAAGAAGCAGTGAGGACAATGTCATCCACGTAAAGTAGGAGGTAAGCGATGTGAGCATCAGATTTGAAAATGAAAAGAGAGGAGTCAGAGCGGGAAGGAAGAAAACCGATGGTGTGCAGAAAAGTTGTAAAACGTTGGAACCAAGCGCGCGGAGCTTGCTTTAAGCCATACAGTGATTTCTGCAAGTGGCAAACATGATCAGGGAAAGAGGGATCAGTGAAGCTGAGAGGTTGTCGACAGTACACGGTCTCAGTGAGAGAGCCATGAAGAAAGACGTTCTTGACGTCTAATTGGTGAATGGGCCAGTCAGAGGAGACAGCAATACTAAGAACAGCTCGAATGGTGCTGGGTTTAACCACCGGAGAAAAAGTTTCGTCAAAATCGATACCAGGTTGTTGTGAGTCCCCATGACAAACCCAACGAGCTTTGTAGCGCGAGAGAGAGCCATCAGAGTTGAACTTGTGGCGGAAAACCCATTTACCAGAGACCACATTAGCACCGGATGGGCGAGGAATCAGAGACCAGGTCTGATTATGTAAGAGAGCATCGTACTCATCTTTCATTGCTTGGAACCAGTTGGGGTCAAGAAGCGATGCTTTGTAGGAGGAGGGAATTGGAGAGATAGGAGGAGAGAGGGTGGAAGATGTGCTTGCGGTCAAGTTGAGACGGCGAGCAGGCTGTCGAAAACCAGACTTACTACGTGTGCGCATAGTGTGGTCATTTGCAGGAATGGGTATAGGAATGGTGCGGGGAGGAAGTGGGCGAGCTACATCGGATGAGGAAGGACTGAGAGAGTGGGAGGAAGAAGAAGAAGAAAGGGAACTAGTGGAATTGTTTAATGGGGTGGATGGCGAGTCAGGGGCTGATGTATGCGAAGGAGGAGTGACTGGGGATGGTGGGCCTGGTGCATGGGAAGGACAAGTGGATGGCGAGAGAGGCGTGGAGGAAATGGCGGGTGGGGTCTGGTTGATAGGTAGTGGCTGATCGACGTGAACAGGACCATGCATAGCATGCACGTCGATCACAGGCGATTTTGGCGATGAAGTAGAGGGTGCAGAAAGAGGAGAGGAGAGATTGGGAGGGTTGTGGTTAGCGAAAGGAAACATCGTCTTGTCGAAAGTAACATGGCGAGAGAGTATAATGCGGTTGGTTGGGAGGTGGAGACAACGGTAGCCACGGTGATCATCCGAGTACCCAAGGAAAACGCAAGGCAGCGAGCGCGGTGCTAGTTTGTTGGCAACTGTAACGGAGAGGTTTGGAAAGAATAGGCATCCAAAAATGCGAAGATCTGCATAGGAGGGAGCGGAAAGAAAGAGGGAATCATAGGGAGAGAATTTGGGGCAGGTCTTGGTGGGTCGTATGTTGAGTAGAAAGGTTGCGTGGCGGAGGGATTCGACCCAATATTGGGGTGGCATAGATGCTTGGATTAAAAGTGTGCGAAGAATATCATTGATACTGCGAAGAGAGCACTCGGCCTTGCCGTTTTGAGGAGTGGTATATGGACAAGAAAAGCGAAGAAGAATGCCGTGACGAAGAAAAAAATTACGGTTGCGAGCATTGTCAAACTCACATCCGTTGTCACATTGAAGAAAACGAATGGGAAGAGAGAAGTCAGCATACACATATTTTTGGAAGTTCACAAACACAGTATGCACATCAGACTTGCAGCGAAGAGGAAAGGTCCACATGAAATGCGAGTAGTCATCCACTATTACAAGATAAAACTTAAACCCGGAAACGCTAGGGATAGGAGATTGCCAGAGATCACAGTGTAACAACTCAAAGGGAAATGAACTAGTAGTGGCAGATGTGCCAAAGGGCAGCCTAACATGTTTTCCCATCTAACAAGACTGACACAAAGCGGAATCATGAGACTCCCGAACATGAGGTAGCTGAAACTCGCGAAGCAGAGTGGTCGTGGTGGCACTGTTGGGATGTCCAAAACGACGATGCCAAAGGGATATGGAGGCGATCATGGCATGAACTTGCGGTGTTGGAGAGGAGGCGTGGATAGTGTACATGTCGCCAGAGCTATTGAACCGAGCGATCACCTCCTTGCTGCGAAGATCCTTCACAGACACACCCAAGGGATCAAATTCAACAGAGACCAGGTTATCAATAGTAAACCGACGAACAGATATGAGATTTTTGATAAGAGCAGGAGCGAAAAGCACTTCTCGTAATGATAGGTTAGGAGAGAGCGAAGTAGAACCAATGCAAGAAATAGGAATAGATGAGCCGTTGCCTACAGTAATTGAGGGAAATATAGAAGGATGAAGAGAAGACAGGGAAGAGCTAGATGCGGACATGTGCGAGGAAGCACCAGAGTTGAATATCCATTCCGTACCTGCATCCTAGGTGGTAAGCGAGTTCATGGCCGCGATGAAGGCAGCCTGATCCCAGTTCAGCGCGGGTGGTGTCGAGGTCGACGCAGCAGTGGAAGCCGGTGGTGGCGCCTGATCCCATGAGGAAGTAGAGGAAGAAGTCGGTGGTGACGCCTGATCCCATGGTGAAGTAGAGGGAGAAGCATAGGTGTACGGCGATGGAGCCGAGGGAGGCGCCGCCGCCTGGTACAAAGGAACGTACGCCGTGTAGGCATGCTGTGGAGGCCGTGAGCCGAGGAGGCCCGGAGAGCCAAGTTGAGGACGCATGCCGGGCGCCCAAGCCCCGCTGTATGTCGGAGGAGCGCCGTAGGGAGAGGGCGCAGACCACGGCATTGGCCAGGCCTGAACAAGCCCGGTCCAGGGATCGTGTGAAGGACGCCATGGTGTCGGGGGAGTGGTCGAGGGCGCCGCAGGAGCAAATGGTGGTGCAGGTGAGGAGGCCGAAGACGATCCCGAAGAGCGCTGCTGAGGAGGATGGTAAACAGGGTTCTTGACTTTGTAGTCCGGACTCGGGCGCCAACCGGGAGGTGGCAGGGAGGAAGACGACCCGGAGGGCGCGATCGGAGGTGTTGCAGCAGCTGCAGTAGCATGTCGTGTGGTCGCGTGGTAGAGGCGCGGCGCAGCAGCCTTGCGCGCCTGGTTCTGCTCCTCCATTTGAAGCATGGAGCGGGCCTCAGCAAGTGTTGGCAGAGGACGGAGGAGAGGGATCAGGGTCGCCTGTTGAGCGAAGCGGTCGTCAAGACCGCCCATCAGTGCGTGAAGAAGTGACCGATCGGCAACCACCTCTCCAAGCTCGCGGAGCTCGTCGCCGATCGCCTTGATGCGTTGAAAGAAGACGTCCACGGGGCGATCGCCCTACGTGATCGTGCGAAGCTCGGTGTTGAGGGCGGAGACGCGAGCATCCCGGTTGTCCTGGAAGAGCCGGCGAAGCTCGGCCCAAATATCACGCGCGGAGGCACCGTCCGTCACCACAAGGTTGAAGAGCTCTGTCGAGATGCGAGTATACAGCCACTGGATGATGGCGAGGTCGTCTTTGATCCAGCGGGGATCATGGGGAGCGGCTGGGTGGTCGCCGGAGATGTGGTGGAGAAGGGAGCAGCGACCGAGATGTATCTCAAAGAGATGGCGCCAGTGGTAGTAATTGTGGTTGTTGAGATCAAGAACTATGGGGATGAAGGGAGTAATATCGGTTATGGTGTCGCTAAAGGTAAGGGATGAAGGTGGGATGGGGGCTGGCGGAGCAGTTGGCCCGCCCTGGATGGGAGCGGTGGCCATGGGTAAGGTGTGGCCGTCGGGGATGGGAGCAGTAGCGAGAGGAGTGGTTTGGCCATCGGAGAGTTGAGGAGGGTTGGTTGCCCGCTGGTGTTCGTCATGGCGAGTGAGGAGAGGAAGGATCGATATCTAATACCATGAAAACTGATGCAGTCTGTTTCTCATTCATGCAAAGTGATACAGAAGGAGTACATATAGGGGCCGTAGCCAGCCCACTACGTGGGCAACGTGGGGGTCGTGGCGTGGAGCGTGGGACGCTCCAGCGCTGACCGAGACTCTCTCCTAACACTTAAATTTTAGATACCTACTTGTTCGTGTCGTCTTTGTTTCTACAAACTTTCGTGATACAAGACGCTAGAGTTAAGATATCTCAGTTATGAAAATGTTTAGGGCTTAAATTTTAACATTTTAAGCGTTGATGTTTGCCTTTTTACACCGGATGCAAAAATGCTTTTTTTCCATTTCATGAAAGTTGACATGAACATGTGTGACAACACCAACATGAATCGGAGAAAGAGCTATTGATTAGTTTAGACATTCGCATCCATGCATACCAATTTCATTTATATTGCTCCCAATTCATAATAATTTATGACTATATATTCCATCAATAGTGTCACTTTAATCAGTCATGGGTTGGCCCAGCCAACGGGTCTGATTCAAGACGGAGACGCCCCCATCGGGGACGAATAGAGGCTAAGGACTGTACCAGTGATGCGGCTTTTCTAGTGTTTTTCTTGTGGCCGGTTTTTTTGCTCTTTTTGGTCCCTTTTTTGGCTGTATTCTATTCGGGTTTTTTCTTTTCTTCATTCTTTTTCTTTTTTGGTTCTTTTATTTTAATTGCACGCACTTCTCTTTTCAAATTTTGTGAAATTTTTTTAAATGTTAAAAAAATTCAAATAATGGTTGCTTTTCAAATTCATGAATTTTTTTCAAATCCATAAAAAAAATTCAAATTCATGAATTTTTTAAAAAAAATCCATGAACTCTTTTCAATATTCGTGATTTTAGACATTAAAAGACGTGGAAAGAAAATTAATCTACTTTTTGTGCTATCATTGTTTCTGCAAATTTTCATTGGACAAAACCCTAGATTTAAGACATCTATGTTTATGGTGAGGAGTAGTACTATATACGTTAACAAGAAGTTTAGTGCTTAAAAGTTTAACCCCTTCAGCGCTGAAGTTTGTCCTGCTCGATCGAATCAGAGAAGACATGCAAGGGCAAAATCGAGCCAAATATCCTTATGGGTGGGCCAGACATGGAAACAGAGTTAAGATACCTACTTGTTCATGTCGTTTGTGTTTTTGCAAATTTTCATTGAACAAGACCCTAGAGTTAAGATATCTCACTTATAAAAATGTTTAGTGCTTCAAATTTAACTTTTTAAGCACCAAAGTTCTCCTTTTTACTGAATGCGAAAATGTTCTCGCACTTCATGAAAGTTGACATGAACATGTCCGACAACATCAACATGAACCGGAGAAATAGCTATTGATTTGGCTAAGCATTCACATCCATCCATGCCAATTCCATTTGTATTGCTCAATTCATAATTGAAAAAGAATTGAGGGTACTCAATTTATAGTAGGGAGCAACTACTCAAAGGGTGCTCGGTGCCCCTTGGGAAAAAGAAAAAAAACATGTTATTTTTCTTTCAGGGGAGGCATAGATTTGCTTCCGCAAGAGGCAAAGCTTTGCATCTCGGAAAAGAAAAAAGATGTGTTTTTTTTTGCTTTCATGAAAGGCACGGATTTGCTTGCGCGAGAGGCATGGTTGTGTCTCTCGAAAAAGAAGAAAAAACACATTTTTCCTTTTTTTACTTCCACAAGAAGCACGGATTAGCTTCTCGTGGGGCCACAGATTTGCTTCCGCGAGAGGCACAGTTGTGCCTCTCGGAAAGAAAAAACAAGTGGGGGAAACTGTGCTCCGGGGACAGGTTTTTTTCTTCTGTGTTTTTTGTGGAAAAAATCATCAAAACCTATTAACATTAGTAAATTTATGAAGAAAATCAATTCCACGTTGATATTAAATAGCATATCAATTATGTGATTAGCACATGTGATTAGCATAGACGTTGATATTTCTTATGACATTAATTGCACGCTAAACACGATAAGCACTTGGAACAATCTAGGTCGTTAGATTGACATGGTTTAAAGACCGAGATTAATTGGATTTGCCTCTTTGGGTCATTTTATATTGATAAAGATGGGATTAGTTTTGAAGAATTTGATGCAAGAAATCAAACAATGAAAACGGTTCGAGATTTGAACGCACGGTTTAAGAGATAAAAAAATTTGAATAAACAAAATTACGAGGAAAAAAATCGAGGCTGCGACAAGTGACGCGCATGCAGTGCTCACTTGTCAGCGCATGAGAAGATGAAAGTGACTTTTGCAAGGGGTACCTCGTAATTAGTGATCTCCTATATTCCACCAATAGCGTCACTTTAATTTGTCATGGGCTAGGTCAGGCAATGGGCTGATTAAAGACCGAGACTACTACCTCTCTTCACGCCCACCACTCCGCCATGGCTATATGTCACATATACCGTTTTTTAATACGAATCGCCTACTAGCGACGTCCAGCGGATAGGCCCAGTAGTGAGGTTTCGTCTGCTGCGCGCGGTACGTGTGGTCCATTATGTTACTGCTATTTTTTCCTTTTGTGTTTTCTTTCGTTTTATCTGTTTTTCATAGGTTTTCCTTTTCTTTGCTTTGGTTTTCTTTGTTTTCTCATTCGTGTTTTGGTCTTCCTTTCTTTTTTGTTATACTTGGTTTCTTTTATTTCTTTCTTTTTTTCTTCGTTTTTTGGGAATTCTTGTTTTTGCTTTTTTCTTGTTTCTTTGTCAGTTTTTCTTGGGGTTTTTTCCACACATGACTTCTTCTTCTTAGTACACAATGTACGTTTTTAGAGCACACGTGAAGCATTTTATGATACACTTTGGATATTATTCAGATACATGATGTACATTTTGTTTAAATGTATGTTTTGAATACACAGTAAAAAAATCTAAATATCTGTTGTACATTTTTTAGTAGAAATAAAAAAAATTAACCTATCGGAATACACTTTTTACATTCTATAAACATTGTTTGAAATGTCACGAGCATTATTTTTAATCGATGGATTTTTTCTGTAAAATGTTACATGCATTTTTTAATGGTACCAAACATTTTTTTATAGTATGCAAACACTTTTTTTTACATTGTATAAAATTTGAGAAACTTTTTTAAAACTCACGAATATTTTTTAAATGGTGCGCACGTTTTTTAAAAAATAGTAAAATATTTTTCCATTGTATAATCATTTTTTAAAATAGCAGTACATTTTTTGAAACATGTAACATTTTTTAACTGTCACAAACATTGGTGCGACTTTATTAAATGCAATGGTGCACTGTAGAACACAGAAAAACCTAATAAACTTGATAATAAAAATTTTAATTAGAAACTCTTAATTTTATGTTTGAAGCGCATTAACAAAGACTGAAGTATTATGGCATGCTTTGGAACACGATGAATCACATTAAAACCGTATGATTGTTTCTGCAGGACATAATAGAACAACATTGATCTGGATGAAACACAACATTAAGTTTTCACCAAATGACACCAAGTTCCTTTGTATTAGTTTGATGTGCATTGACACACAATGTAACAATATGATAGACTTTGACCCAATGAACTACAATAGAACCAGTGACTGACATGTTATGGAACACTATGATACACCATGTAGCATCATGTGCAGTTTGTACGTAGGCATGTAACACCCCCAAGCAATGAGGCTTGCAACCTTTTCCACCAATTGAGAGGGCTGGTGAAACCGGACCTTGCCGCGGAACAAAATGAAAGAAAGAGGTTGAAGTCACTGCACCAAAACCAACCAACTGCCCCTGATTGACACACCAGCTGCCAATAAGATTCAAAGAGAGCCAACAGATCTGGCATTACCAATCCTCACATGCTCTTCACTAATGCTAGATCGGACGTTGTAGAGATAAGGACAGGCTGGAGACCTTGTTCCAACACGCCATTGTTACCATCACCGTGTAGATGGCGCAAGGTCGTCATCATCATGGCCGGCGCCGCAAACAGAGGGGGTGCGATGCTACTGTGTGGCGAGTGCAATGAGAACAACCTCATGCTCTGACCCATGTGCTAATGAAGTTACATAACTTCATGTTGTCATCTGAATTTGTCATAGCTACTTTTGTTGAGTGCCCAAAATAATTTGTAGCTGATGTTCAAATTATATGTAGTTACTTGTGTATGTTGTTGTGGTTAGTATACGTAACTGCTACCAATAACTATTGATTCTTAAATTGAGTTGTGTCAACATGTTCATTTATATGAAATCCATTATGAACACTTGCGCCAATATATTTCGAAAAACTATCTTCATCTGGATACTTCTTGCTTCACTTGGTATGGAAGTTTTCTTTTTCTTCCAAAAAGTTCGAGATGGTAGTACCATCAGAACACATTGTTGATGGTTTCAAGTGAGTTATTCGTCACATTTAGGCAATCGTGTCAGAAAGAGGGTTTTTCTTTGGCCAAAAGATACTTCGAACTAGGAACGAGCATGAAGAGATTAACAAGACTTCACTGCGTATGTTGACTTTCTTTTTGGACGATATCAATTTATGTACTTCGTTGAATTGTTTATCAGGAAAGAGTTGTGGGGCAAAAGAAATGTAGCAACACCATGCACACGCGTGTATATCATATATTAAAGGAGAAGACGTGTATAGAAACCCGAATCACCAGAGGTACCAACACCATGAAAGTATGTAGTCCCTCCTTTTTTTTCTCCGCGAATTAGGTTTGTCTGAAGTCAGATTCTTCAAGGTTTAACCAAGTTTATGCAAAAAATTGTTAGCATTCACAATACAAAATCAATGTCATTAGATTTTTTTTGCGGGTAATATCATTAGATTCATTATGGCATATATTTAAATATAAATTTGGTCAAATTTTATAAAGTTTGAATTTAAACAAATCTAGTATGTGAAGTAAAAAAGAAACGAAGTGAGTATGTACTACGAAAGAAATACACGCACTGGACAGACACCATGAATGTATGTATCAATGTATGACGTACAAATGGACGTGTCAAATTATCCTCTTCTTATCCAACAACCACAACCACCCGCACAAATTCAACGCACACTGCCGACCGGGTCGAGCCAAGAAGCAAAACGAGGACCGTTTCAAGGCAGGTGGTAGAGGCCGGACGGCGGCAGCGCGGCGGTGGCGTTGAAATAGGCGAGCGTCTCCGCCCACCGGCCGGCGTCCTTGAGCATGTGCACGGCGATGGTGTCCGGGCGGAAGCCGTGCCGGAAGCAGTTGGCCGGGGAGCTCCCCAGGTAGTTGTACATCCTGGGGGCGCCGTCGTACCGGTTCTTGGCCTTGCCGGCGACGTTGAGCCACCGCCCCGTCCACATGTCCTCCGGCCCGACGCGGTCGCGGCGGCTGACCTCCGACCGCGCCACCCAGCGCACCAGGTCCCACGACAGCGCGTACCCCATGCCGGACATGAAGGGCGGGAACGGGTAGAAGTTCTCGCGGTCGCAGGGCATCTGTAGGCCCAGGTACGCGTCCTCCCGCGCCGCGCCGGCCATCCACGCCGCCAGCGCCGGGAGCCGCAGGTACGTGTCGTCGTCGGCCTTCATCACGTAGTCGTAGGCGCCGTCGGGGAAGGCGCGCGCGGCGGTGGCGAAGAAGTCGTACGTCTTGCCGCCGTCCATGTTCTCGGAGCAGTTCAGCACGATGATGTCGCCGTAGCGCATGATCTCCAGGGCCACCAGCACGGCGTCGACGGCGGAGGTGACGTTGCAGAAGACGAAGCGCACGTCCACGGCGCCGGCGAGGGCGGGGTGCTCCTGCAGCTGCAGCGCGTAGACGGTCCGCAGCAGGTGCCGCCGCTCGTACTTGCCCGGCATCGTCTGGATGCCGATCAGCACGCGCACGCCGGGGTGCTCGACCGGCGCCTTGGCCGGCGTGGTGGCGTCGGCGTGCTTGACCGGCAAGAGGACGGCGTCGTGGGGCGGGGAGCCGGGGCAGCCGCCGGAGAAGAAGGACTGGAGGCGGAAGTCGTTGGGGTGGACGACGAAGACGGTGAAGGCGAGGAAGCCGGCGCCGAGGACGAGCATGAGGAGGTGGGAGGCCGTGAGCGGCGAGCCGGCGGCGCCCAGGCCCAGCTGCTTGTACAGGGAGGACATGGCTGCGCTCTGGGATCAGGTGCACCGGCGTGGTGCTTGCCGAGGGAGAAGGAATGGGAGCGCGGCGTCTGCTACTTGGCTAGAGAAGGAAATGGAGCGCCTGCTTCTGCTGCGTTGGACATGGACCTGGTCGTGGGCACGCGAGGCTGCTGATTTGGTCGACGACGGCGAGGTTGCGTGGATGGCGAAGAGACTGATTACGCATTGAGAAATTCGCAATCGGGAAGGGATGATGTCAGACGGAGGTGACAGATTGTGACTAATCCAACTCGAGTCATGCTTCGGGCTTCCACGGGGTATAATCAATAACTAGAGGGCAATTGCTAATCGACAGATGCTCACAGGGTACAGCGAGTTAAGCAACAAGTGCTCAAGACATTGTGCAGCCTACACTTGCTTCGGCAAAACGAGGCTCCGTCCATTTGTTTTGATCCGAATCACACTCAAGATGAGCTCTTCTTATAGAGGAGCTGATGACAGTCATACCAGAGGGAAGAGACTCGAAGTTGATGAGAATAGTCGATTTGAACTGTATCACGAATCAGTTTGGCACACATTAGAAGGGAGGACCTCGCTGGAGAGAAGGAAGGGGCTCGCCATCACTGGGTTGGGAATGGCAGTGGTGCGAGGGGGCGGACGGCTGGGGCGACAGAGGCCGGTGGTGGGGAGTGGTTCCAGGGAGGCGATGCGGGAACGCCACCGGCTGGCGGCTCAAGAAAGGAGATGCATCAAGAGGCTGAAGAAAGACCGTGGGACATTGATTTTTACATCCAACAGTTCACAGAATCGACTGACCTTAAACGAAATTTTCAGCTGACTGATTTCAGTTTAGCACGAATAGCAGTTTTAGTAGGACGAGATCAGATCAGGGCCAAAAATTGTTACTCCCGCCGTATCGGAGGGAGCACCTCCAGGGAAAACACGAATCCGTACAAATTTTCCTAACAAATCACAGTAATAATTCATAAAGATAAATGCAACCTGTGTAAGATATAGAACTAGGCCAAATAGTGGCGGTATATCCAAACTAAGCATTCACAGGCTTCACGGCGCATCAGGCAGAGAGCGAAATGGTACAGGGAGCAGACGCTCGGTACTCTATAACAGGGCAAAAATGTTAGCTCCTCCATGCAAAGCGCACTGAACAAGTGCTGCAAGACAAAGGGGATCACCGGAAAACAACACTCCACAGTTCACAAACAATCAGTAACTCACAAGGGCAACGCAAACGACAACCAGTAACCCGCAAAGACAAATACGATCAGGCACGGCTAAATAGTTGCAGTATATTGAAAGCAGCAGTCAAAAGCAAAACCCTGGTGCGAAACAGATCGTCTTCCATAGTACCTTATAATGTGCTCATCAACAAATCACCTAAGCAGAAAGTAAATAGTAACTCAAGCTGAAAGTACCAGGCAGACCAAGTGCCTCAGAACAGTCAAAAACTTGACAGGCATTACAACCTCTTCGGCCAGCAAGACTCCTACGCGTACCCGGCGAACCCGGCTTGAATCTTGAAGACCCTGATGGTTCCGTCGGTGTATCCGGTGTAGAGGGTGCTTCCGTCCGCGCTCCAGCTCAAGCTTGTGCAGTACAGCATCTACATAGTTGTAACAATACACATGTTAAAAATGACAAGTCATAAAGTAGGTTCAAGTAGACTGTTAAGCTAATGGAGAATACAATAGTGCAGATCCTCTCCAACAGAAGATTATACAGATTGCAGACAGTGTAACAAATACTTACACAATTGCTCCCAATATAAACTGTTGAAACAAAATTACATTCATGGTAGCAGTAAAACAGGATCAACAAGACACAGCAATGTTCAGATGTGCAGATCACTAAAAAGAATGATTTCAACACATTTTACAAACATCTGTAAACAAACAAACTAAATTGGACATGACAGCATCATGCTTCTGCTACACTTGCAAATTTGGTTATGGAGCTTCAAGATGGAACTGAACAGCAGCAAATTTGAACCACACGGTACTAAAACATGGTATCTATCCATAGACAGTTGATACATTATAGATCACAAGGGTATCTACCATGAACAGTTCAGTGTACGACAAGCGAGCATAAAGACAAATAAAGACAAGACATAAATTTCTACTCCCTCCGTTCCTAAATACAAGTCTTTGTAGAGATTTCACTATGGACCACATAGTGATGTATGTAGATACATCTTAGGGTGTAAATTCACTCATTTTGCTTCATATGTAGTCCATGGTGGAATCTCTACAAAGACTTATATTTAGAAACGGAAGGAGTAATTAAGTTCAACCCTAGATTCATGTGAGCAGAAAGAACATGAAAGCTTTTAAGGCAAGCTAAGCCAAGCCAATCACATTATGATTCAAACCAAGACATTATCATATTAACTGAAACAAAAAAAAATCACTTCCACTTTCATCACAATGTAATAATTAGTGATATCGAATTATCAACAAGCCATGAAGTTGCGCAGTACAATTAACTAGCAAGATACCCTACTGCATAATTTCAAGGGGCGTCATGTTGTGATTGGCCAAAATGGAACTATCCCAGCAAATATCCAGTGACGCATCATAATCAAACATCACAGCAGATCTAACAAGCAGGTTAACGATCCAGGAAAAGGAAAACAAGCAGGTTACCTGGTTCTTGGAGACCTGGACTTCTGGCTTGAGGTCCTGCACGACATGCTTGGACTCGAGGTCCCAGATCTTGACAGACTCCTCTGTCGCGGCACAGAGCCAGTAGCGGTTGGGCGAGAAGCAGAGCGCATGGATGATGGAGCCGGCTTCCAGCTGGTACAGCCTCTTCCCCTCGGACAGGTCCCAGAGCAGAGTGACGCCGTCCTTGCCGCCGGAGGCGCAGAGCGAGCCATCGGGGCTGACGGCGACGGCATTGACATAGCCACCGTGGCCGGCGAGGGTGGAGCGGAGCTTGCAGTTGGTGAGGTTCCAGACCTTGACGGTCTTGTCCCAGGAGCCGGAGACGATGGTGGGCTGCTGGATGTTGGGGGAGAACCTGACGCACGAGACCCAGCCGGTGTGGCCCTCGCCGCCGCCCATGTCGCCGCCGATGGTGTACTTGCACTCGCCGAGGGTGTTCCAGAGCTTGATGGTGTTGTCGCGGGAAGCGGAGACGATCTGGCGGTTGTCGACGGAGAAGGCGACCGAGATGACGTCCTTGGAGTGGCCGACGAAGCGGCGGGTGGTGAGGCCGGTGGAGAGGTCCCAGAGGCGGAGCTCGCCGTCCCAGGAGCCCGAGAGCGCGAACTGGCCGTCGGAGCTGATGACCACGTCCTGGACGAAGTGGCCGTGGCCGGTGAGGCGGCGGAAGGGCACGGCGTAGTCGGTGCCGACGGTGCCGTCGCCGAGGGACTGGACCGGGTTGGTGAGGTCCCAGACCAGCAGCGACTTGTCGCGGGAGCCGGACACGATGTAGGGCGAGTTGTCGATCGGCGCGGCGATCGCCGTCACCACGTCGTTGTGGCCGCGCATCGTGCCCACCAGGCCGAGCGACTCCTGCATGTTCGCCATGGCTGCCGCGGGGAGATTGGGGGGCGGGGGTGGCGGGGGTGGCGGCGGCGGCGGCGAGGGGGTGAGGGTTGGGGAAGGTGCGGCTAGGCTTTATAGTCTGGGGAAGGTGCGGCTAGGGTTTTGCAGGATCAGAGATGTGGCGCTTGGATGGTGGATGGGAAGATCGCCACCGTTCGTTGCGTGTGATAGTCTTTTCCTCTAAAATGGATACTAAATTAGTAGAGAAAACTACATTATGATATGATTTAGGCGTGGAAAAAAGGTGTGATTTCCGATGTTATTGTTCTGCTATGTGAATATTACATGAAAACTCTGAAAGTTACAGAAATATCAAACTAAAAATTTTGAACCAATTATAAAAAAAAGAAGGCGATGTGATGATTTTATACATGTTTGACAAGTCAATTTGTGCTTAATAATATTGCTGGGAGATTAAGAATCCACATTATTAGAAATGGGATTGCTAAGTCTCGGTCGATGCTATATTTATGGATCTTACATGAAGATCCGTGCAATTTTTTTCTTTTAGTTTTATTTTTTTTCTTACTCACATGTTATGTCACTTGACTTAGACTTGGGTAAGTCTTTTTTTGTGGGATTAGACTTGGGTAAGTCTGAGTCTACTGAGATCTAGCCACATCCTATCAGAAAAGTTTGGCAGTGGCAGCGCTTAATTTTAAATGTTGAAGATCATGTTCAAAAAATCCTATGATGACTAATTCTATTATAATGCTTCCTCGAGTGTTCCTCCCCGTTCAAGTGGAGGTGCTGACAATCAACTTGTGTTACATGGATCCGGTCAGGTGGTGCCGCCTAGCTCGTTGCCTAAACAAGACCTCAAGAGGACCAAGGCAACTCAATTACACAACAAAATAAAAAAAATGTGTTAGTAATGGTGGCCTCCCAGCAGGAGCGCCACCGAGACCAATGAATCTACTCAGCTAGAACTGCTGGGGGGGGCTCCCGGACAGTTCGTGTGCTCGTGACTTTGCTACAGTCGCATTCCCTCGAGATTGTGTTTCTTTATGAGACTAGGCAGAAATAATAAAATATGAAAAGGTTGAGATGACGAATTGGACTCTGAAGCTTTTCTAGTGTTGATGATAATGGCTTGAGCGGACGATAAGCTTTGTGTTGGCATGAATCTTTGATGATGGGTGTTAAAGATGAAGTTGATCGTTGTATTGATGCTCTTGATTGCACCTCAGACTCAGATCTCTTATGGCATTCAACGTGTGTTTATGGTGCGCCAGGAGTGAATGATAGCCATCTCACGTGGTCTAAAATGCTTGACTTGAGCACTTCTCAGCCACACTAAGGGTAGATTCGCAAATTTAGGTTTTTTTAGATACCTTGGAACTATGTTCTTAATTGATTTGGGCTTTTCAGGAGTCCCCTATGCATACGAGGTGCCACCAATTTGAGATCATGTGGGAGAGGGATCTTGTTCTTCCAAAAGTTATACAAGCTTCATGAGATGCTTTCAGTAATAAAATGGATCTTGGATATATTGAGGCTGCTATGTGAAAGATTGTGGATGTCGCCTAGAGGGAGGGTAAATAGGCGTTTTAAAATAATTACGGTTTAGGCTTGAACAAATACGGAATAAACCTAGCGGTTAATTTGTCAAACACAAAACCTAAAATAATTAGGCTCACCTATGTGCACCAACAACTTATGCTAAGCAAGATAAGCAACTATGAGATAGCAAGATATATGACCAAGAACAAGATGGCTAACACAAAGTAAAGTGCATAAGTAAAGGGCACGCGGAGACGACGATGTATCCCGAAGTTCACACCCTTGCGGATGCTAATCTCCGTTTGGAGCGGTGTGGAGACACAATGCTCCCCAAGAAGCCACTAGGGCCACCGTAATCTCCTCACGCCCTCGCACAAATGTAAGATGTCGTGATTCCACTAAGGGACCCTTGAGGGCGGTCACCGAACCCGTACAAATGGCAACCCTTGGGGCGGTCACCGAACTCGTACACTTTGGCAACCCTTGGGGGCGGTCATCGGAACCCGTCAAATTGCTCTGGGCGAACTCCACAACCTAATTGGAGACTCCGACGCTTGCCCGGAGTTTTACACCACAATGATTGAGCTCCGAACACCACCAACCGTCTAGGGCGCCCAAGCACCCAAGAGGAACAAGCTCAAGGGTACCAAGCACCCAAGAATAGGAGACTACAAATTTTAATCTTTCTTGTAGATTTTAAGGCTTAGCGGATAAAAGAGTTCACTAGATATGCAACTAGGTGAATGCAACCTATATGGCAAGCAAGCTCCAAGAAGAAAAGCTAGGCAACAAACTACTTAGCAAGCCAACAAGCATACAACAACAAAGAAAGGTGCGGGAAAGGATTAACCACAAGTGAGACGAGGACGCGGATTTTAACCTGAAGTTCACTCTTCCTTGGGGAAGAGCTAATCTCCGTTTGGAGCGGTGCCGGAGCCAAAGCTTGTGGAATGCCACCAAAGGCTCACCGTATTCTTCTTCGAGTCACCCCAACGGATGAGCCTCGAACCACTCGGGGTTGGTCTTGAAGGCGACCACCACACCTTTACAAACTTCTCCGGAGCACACCACAAGCAAGGAAGCTTCCGGAGGAACCTCTAACCACCTAGGAGCCCAAGCTCCAAGAGTAATAAGTCAATGGGGAAGAAATGTTGCGGGGAACGCGATTTGGTTTGGTCAAATTGTAGATCGGGTCTTGCTCTCCCAATCCCCAAAGTTTTAACAAGTTTGGGTGGAGGGATTGAGAGTATTGAGCAAAATGGGGTGTAGCAATGGTGGAGCTCAACAAGACATTAGGGTTAGGGGTTGGAGGAGGAAGAAAGGCCTTTTTATAGTGTTCATGTGAGGGTGGGGATTTCTGCCCGTTGGACCTCGTGCGCACGGGCTAAGTCAGCCCTGTGCGCATGGGGTATCCAGAGACAATCGCACCACCCCGTGCGCACGGGGGTCAAAAGACCCCGTGCGCATGGGGTATCCAGAGAGTTACGCAGTACCCTGTGCGCACGGGGGTCAAAAGACCCCGTGCATGGGGTACCCAGAGAGTTACCCAGTACCCCGTGCGCACGGGGGTCAAAAGACCCCGTGCGCACGGGGTACCCAGTAACTTACTATTGCAACTTTCTGAGTACCACAGCACACACACTAGGTTCATATGAGGTGGTTGGAGTGGGAAGGGTAAGAGAGTAAGGCTCGGCAAAAGCATTCCCACACAACATTTGTCCACATAGACCCCTCTTAATAGTGCGGTCTTTCCTACGACTCTAAGCAAACCAAAACTAAACCTTCGAAGCGTCGACAGACCACGCCTTTGTCCTTTTTGAAATGGGGGGTCGCACATCTCCATCGCGGGCGTTTAGAACCAATAACCTGAGATAAACTTTAGCAACCGATATTAGTTCAACTAACCACATTGTCATCACACCAAAATATAGCTTAAGTGCCATTAGCACTTTCAATCTCCCCCTTTTTGGTGCATTGATGACAACGTGGTTAGAGCATGGCAAAGAGGATAAATAGATAGAAGGCCATGGAACAAATAATGATCATGATAGCTCCCCCTATATGTGTGCCCGAAAACAAGAATGCATCTAGTACACCCATAGGAGGTTCGACCAAGATCATTATTGATAAGTCATGAGATTCATCAAAATAAACCTATAACGGTGCCTAGATCTCATGACACAGTGTGGTGAGCAAATAATGAGAGACCCGATAAGCATACGAAGATAATAGCAAGGTTCAATAATAAAGCTAGAGTCTCACAATAATGCTAGAGGCTCACAACCACACAGACGGAAAGGAAATAAGAGTATCTCAAGCCGACTAAAACCAACCAACAGCGAGAAACACGAGGCTTGAGATCTCAACACACCCACGAACACACACACTCACGAACACACACCACCACACACACCACTTCTCCCCCTTTGTCATCAAGACAACAAAAAGGAGACAAATGGCGACACGAGACCCACTAGACAAAAGGAGGAGCACTCGAGGCATCATCATCATCAAAACGCCACCCGGCCATTGGGAAAGACCGAGCAGTGGCCTCACTGTCGACGTCCTCAGAACCTGGACCGATCTCCTCACCAGCCGCAGCCCGTGCTGCCTTCTGCTCACGCCGAACAAGCTTCTCCTTGTTGATTTCCTTGATCCGACGACGCTGAATCTACTGACACATCTTGAACATGTTGCTCAAGGTCTTGAACAACGACTTCTTCTCTCCCTTGGCAAAGATGGCCTTAGAGCCAACAGACTTGGCCTTACCATGAGGGATCCGTACAGTAGAGGACATGCCTGGAGTGTAAGTAGCACGATCCTCAGGCCTAGGGTTGCACCCCTTCTTGATGGGCACATAGGGAGCAGGAGCAGTTGGGATCCAGTTGGAGTTGTGCTTGGGAACAGCAGTCTTGAAGCTCGCAATGTACTTTGCTGGACAGACGGTCTCAATCAACGCCTGTATGAAAGGAGCATAGATCAAGGACTTGTTCTCTTGAACACACTGACGCAACTCGTAGTACATGAAATCCAGAACATCCACTTTCTTCTTCTGATGAAGATACACAAAGACATCAAGCATGTAGCTTCGAATGTTATGGGAATCCCCAGCCTTTGGAGTGAGGGTATACCGCAGGATATGGCGCATGGTGTCATAGAGGGGCAAGAGGTCTTTGATTGACCCAGTGACAAACGACTTCTCTTGTTTGTAAGCAAAGGCAATCTCATCCTTAGTGCGCTGCCCACTTTCCCGAACAATGCCAAACTCATCAGAAACAGTCTCTTCATCCATGAATGGGTAGGGAATGATCTCGGAGAACTTTGCTATAGGAGCTGAACACTGATACGTTCCGGACATCCATGTGAGGGTGTGAGCAGAATCATTGGAGAAGTGCAGAGTGGCAAAGAACTGCATCACAAGATCTTCATTGTAGGGGTGGTTGAAGGTGACAAACGGAATCAGACCCAATCGTCCAAGAGCGGAGTACACACCGGGATACAGATGATCATTGTCGCGCAAACTCTCAGTGTTGACTTGCTTATGAGGAGCAAACTTCTTTGACTTGGTCATAAGAAGCTCATGATAGATTCTTTGCTGAAATCCATTCTTGAAACGGGGATCCATTCCCATACTCGTGGCCTTAACATACGGATGGTTCTGTCTCTCAGCCCAGATCTGTGGCTTGGTCCACTTGACAAGAGGCATATTCCGGAGGTCATGCCTGCCCGGAGTGGCTTCCTCCGGACTAGACTCCTCTCCCTCTTCTTCATCTTCCTCATCACGATCATCTTCTTCATCTTCCTCATCACGATCATCTTCTTCATCTTCCTCATCACGATCATCTTCTTCTTCTATCTCATCATCTTGTGATTCATATTCTTCCTCAGATTCATTGGAAGCCTCAACAATGGGCCGCTTTGAGGCTACACGGCGAGCACGGCCCTGACCTGTCCTAGACCCCTGATCCATGCCTTCAGACGGCTGACGACGAGCAATGGTGAAATATTTTGAACCTCCTTTTGCACGCTTGCGACGAAGCTCAGACCTCTTGTCAGCGGAGTCTGAAACACACACAAAAACCCAACAACACAAAGCACGAGGCACAAATGAGTACAAGTGCAAGGTAATTGGCAAGGAGATAGACAAAAGTCTAGGCAATAGTTCCTGGATAACCCGTGTGCACGGGAGTTTGACCCCGTGGGCACGGGGGTCCCGTGCGCACGGTACAGGACCGTGGGCATGGGCCCCCGTGCGCACGGGGGTTAAACACCCCGTGGACACGGGGGTCTCCCAGCGGCAGCCACTACCAGGAAGAGCTCCGAGAGTGGGTGCAGCAGAGGGACCAATGGATCTACGCACTAGACTTCTATCTACGAACTAGTTGAGGCCAAACGAATCTAGGGAGCAAAGAAACCCTAAAGCTAGAACAAAAGGGGGGAACTCAAGGAGATGGAACAAGAGGAGAGGACCAACCAGAGGAGGACCCCATCAGGACCCAGATCCATGGAGGAAGAACTCCGACAAGGCCCGGAGGAGCTCCGGCGAGAGAAGGCGACGGCGGCGGCGCTGGAGGCTTCCTGGAGAGTGGAGGGGGTGAATGGGTGGGAATGAACCCGAGCCCCCCATGCCCCACCTCTTTAGGACCAGAAACCGCAGACTCCGTGCGCACGGGCTAAGTGAGCCCCGTGCGCATGGTACAGAGCCCGTGGGCATGGTACAGGCCCGTGCGCACGGGGTATTCAGGAAATTTGACATGAGTGGATTTTTAGATACAGGGTTGAGTGTATACTCTTACCCCTACTTCATAAGGCACTCGGTCTACGTTCCTGAACACGCCGCGAGGGAAGTCCTATCACTATGGAAAGGGTATATGTGGAGCACTTGTACCAAAAAGAAGCGAGGAGAACCAACCAACAAAAAAGAAACACCACACCATACACATGAAACAAACATGGACAAAACCCTCAAGCAAGGGAGGTGGCCGAGGCCACCATGTTTGAGTTTACTTGGTATGGCACCGCGAAGATATGAACCTTGGGCCCAAGACCAATACTCATCTTTGAAGCACAAGTACCACCTAAAGTGGCTTATGTGAAAGATTGTGTTTGTTTTATGCACTTCTAGGATAAGATAGCTCATGAGTTGAGCTAGCTCCCCCTAGACATGTGCCTACATCTAAGCAAGATAGTACATGAGTATATGTGTGCGAGCAAGAGTTTCAACCGAAGTTACTAATATCCACGATATTTAGCTCATGCCTTAACTCGCGGAATCTTGCTTCGTCAAGGGGCTTGGTGAAGATGTCTGCTAGTTGATTCTCGGTGTTAACATGGAGTAACTCAATGTTTCCCTTGGCCACATGATCTCTAATGAAATGATGATGAATCTCAATATGCTTGGTCTTGCTATGTTGAACCGGATTCTCAGTGATCTTGATGGAACTTTCATTGTCACACCAAAGAGGCACTTTGTCACATTTGACACCGTAATCCATCAAAGTTTGCCTCATCCATAGTAATTGGGCACAACAACTTCCGGCAGCAATATACTCGGCTTCGGCTGTGGAGAGATATATACAATTTTGCTTCTTTGAAGACCAACTTACCAACGATCTACCTAGGAATTGACATGAGCCGGATGTGGACTTGCGATCAACCTTGTCTCCGGCCCAATCCGAATCTGAGTAACCCATTAACTCAAGTGATGATCCCTTGGGATACCAAAGGCCCAATTTTGGGGTATGAACCAAATATAGAAGGATCCTTTTCACTGCCGAATAGTGGCTCTCCTTAGGAGCGGATTGAAATCTTGCACACATACACACAATCAACATAATATCTGGCCTAGATGCACAAAGGTAAAGCAAGGAACCGATCATAGAGCGATATACCTTTTGATCCACTTCTTTACCATTTGGATCAAGATGAAGTTGACCATTTGTGGCCATGGGTGTCTTCATTGGCTTGACTTCTTGCATTTTGAATCTCTTGAGCATGTCTTGGATATAACGAGATTGATTGATGAAGGTTCCGCCTCTCAATTGCTTCACTTGAAACCCGAGAAAGAACTTCAACTCTCCCATCATGCTCATCGCAAATTCCTTAGTCATAAGATTCTCAAACTCAACGTTAATAGCATGGTTAGTTGACCCAAAGATAATATCATCAACATATATTTGGCAGACAAACAACTCTCCCTTTACCCTCTTCGTAAAGAGAGTGGAATCTATTACCCCAATCTGGAACCCCTTCTCGCTTAGGAATGCCGTAAGGTGATCATACCAAGCACAAGGTGCTTGTTTGAGTCCATAGAGTGCCTTATGGAGTTCATAAACGTGAGAGGGATGATCGAGGTCTTCAAAACCGGGAGGTTGCTTGACATACACCAACTCCTTAAGAGGACCATTAAGAAATGCACTCTTAACATCCATTTGATATAATTTGAAATCATGATGAGAGGCATAAGCAAGCAAGATGCGAATGGATTCGAGACGGGCAACGGGGGCAAAAGTTTCACCAAAGTCCAAACCTTCAACTTGGGTGAAACCTTGTGCCACTAACCTTGCCTTGTTTCTTATTACTTGTCCATATTCATCTTGTTTGTTCTTGAAAATCCACTTTGTTCCAATGACATTATGAAATTCCTTGGGTCTTTCTACAAGGGTCCACACTTTGTTGCGTGTGAAGTTGTTGAGTTCTTCATGCATGGCATCTATCCAATCCGAATTGTCAAGGGCATCTTCCACCTTAAGGGGTTCAACACAAGAGACAAACGAGTGATGTTCACAAAAGTTTGCCAAACGTCTACGAGTAGTTACCCCCTTTTTGATGCTTCCGTAGATGTTCTCGGAGAGGTGTTGAAGATGTTTTAGCTTGGCGGCCACTTTTTGCTCTTTGCGGTCAAGTTCTTCTTCACTTGGTTTTGGACTTGATGAAGAAGCTTGCCCTTGAGATTGCTTTAGCCTTGGAGACACCCTTCTCTTTGCAACCACAGGTTCTTGCTCAGTAGGAAGTGATGACGATGAAGACACTTGTGGTTGGGGTTGATCTAGATCTTGATCATGACTTTGAGCTTGATCTTGAGCCTCAACGATTGGTTCTTCATTATTCGGAAGAGTTTGCTCTTGATCTTGCTCAGGAATATGAGGGTCTTGATCTTGTTCTTGGATAGATTCATTATTTCCCAAGGCATCTTGTACAAGAGGTGTCGGTGATGACTTCCCTTGTGGAAAATCCTCAAGAGGGGCTCTTACTTCTTCTTCTACTTGGACATGGGGTGTTTCTTGTGGGAGAATGTGGCCTATCCCCATTGTCCTTATAGCTTGTGAAGGAGCCTCATCACCTACAACACTAGGAACAATTTGCTCCATGCGGGAGACGTTATCTTCATCAAACTCCACATTTACCGTTTCCTCAATGCATCCGGTGGATTTATTGAGAACTCGGTAAGCATGAGAGTTTGATGCATATCCAACAAATATGCCCTCATAAGTTCTAGACTCAAATTTAGCTAACCATGATTTTTTGTTTAAAATGAAACACTTACAACCGAATACCCGAAAGTATTTGACGTTGGGCTTTCTCCCAATTAGGAGCTCATAAGGGGTCTTGTTCTTGAGCTTGCGAAGATAAAGCCGGTTTGAAGCATGGCACGCGGTGTTGATGGCTTCTGCCCAAAGCTTGTATGGTGATTTGTACTCATCAAGCATGGTCCTAGCCATCTCAATAAGAGTCTGATTCTTCCTCTCCGCAACACCATTTTGTTGGGGAGTATATGGTGCGGCATATTGGTGCTTTATCCCCTCTTCACTCAAGAATTCATCCATTGTATAGTTTTTGAACTCGGTGCCATTGTCACTTCGGATTGCCTTGGTCTCACAGTTATGTTGACGTTGAGCTTCTTTGGCAAAGTTGATGAAGGTTTCTTGAGTTTCATCTTTAGTCTTGAGAAAGAACACCCAAGTATATCTTGTGAAGTCATCAATAATGACAAGGCAATATCTCCTTCCTCCCAAACTATCATATGTTGGAGTCCCAAATAGATCCAAATGGATAAGCTCGAGAGGCCTCAAGGTGGTGATGATAGTCTTCACTTTATGAGCTTTTTTCATGAAGCTTTCCGGCAATGCAAGCACTACAAGGACGATCTTTGGCAAAAGACACATTGGTTAGTCCAAGAATGTGCTCCCCCTTTAAGAGAGCTTGTAAATTTCTCATGCCCACGTGGGCTAGCCTACGGTGCCATAGCCACCCCAAGTCGGCCTTGGCCATTAGGGATGTTGCAAGATGAGTTTTCTCTTTCGAGAAATCAACCACGTAAAGGTTGTCTTCAACATGCCCAACATAGACCACTTTGAGATTTCTCCTCTTAAAGACGGTCACATGGAATTCACAAAAATGTGAATCATATCCGGCACGAGCCAATTGAATAGTTGAAAGTAAATTGTAGTGAAGGGATTGGACAAGCATGACATTTGCAAGAGATGAATCATTAGAGATTACCACCTTGCCCAAACCCAATACCTTTCCCTTGCTATTGTCACCAAAGGAGATGTCCGAAGAGGCCTTGAGTGAATCAACAAACTCCACAAGCATCTCCCTTTCTTCGGTCATATGATTGGTGCATCCACTCACTACAAAAAAAATACACTTCCGTGATGATACGTGTTTGTCACAGTAGGTCGCTTTTTTGTCATGCATGTACATCCATGACAAATTTATGACAGAATCAAGATAGTCATACCTGTGCTGTCGTAGAAGTGTTCCATGACATTACCAAAATTATCATCACGGAAGTGTCCACTTCCATGACGATAAATCGCGCGTCACAGAAGTGCTTTCGTCAAGGGTGACCGACACGTGGCATCCACCGTAACGGAATGTCGTTAAGCTATCAGGTCGGGTTTTGGATCCGATAACCCGTTAACAGCCCCGACCAATGGGGATTTTCCACGTGTAAAATCATCATTGGCTAGAGGAAACACGTGTTGGCTCATCGTCGGGACAAATGTCATCCACTCACTGGACAGAAGGCGCCTATGATACGTCGACACGTGGCACGGCCCAACAAGTTTAAATGGGCCGGCCCAACTAGAGGCCCACAAGATTTTGTGGACCATAATGGGCTGGCCTAGCTAAAGGCCCACGAAATTTTGCGGACCATAATGGGCTGGCCCAGCTAAAGGCCCACAAGATTTTGCGGGCCATAATGGGCCGACCCAGGTAAAGGCCCACGAGATTTTTTTGTGCCATAATGGGCCTGTTGGAAATATTCCCTAGAGGCAATAATAAAAGCATTATTATTATATTTCCTTGTTCATGATAATTGTCTTTATTCATGCTATAATTGTGTTATCCGGAAATCGTAATACATGTGTGAATAACAGACACCAACATGTCCCTAGTAAGCCTCTAGTTGACTAGCTCGTTGATCAATAGATAGTCATGGTTTCCTGACTATGGACATTGGATGTCATTGATAACGAGATCACATCATTAGGAGAATGATGTGATGGACAAGACCCAATCCTACACATAGCATAAGATCGTATAGTTCGTTTGCTAGAGTTTTCCAATGTCAAAGTATCTTTTCCTTAGACCATGAGATCGTGTAACTCCCGGATACCGTAGGAGTGCTTTGAGTGTGCCAAACGTCACAACATAACTGGGTGACTATAAAGGTATACTACGGGTATCTCCGAAAGTGTCTGTTGGGTTGACATGGATCAAGACTGGGATTTGTCACTCCGTATGACGGAGAGGTATCACTGGGCCCACTCGGTAATGCATCATCATTATGAGCTCAAAGTGACCAAGTGTCTGGTCACGGGATCATGCATTACGGTACGAGTAAAGTGACTTGCCGGCAACGAGATTGAACGAGGTATTGGGATACCGATGATCGAATCTCGGGCAAGTAACATACCGATTGACGAAGGGAATTGTATACGGGGTTGCTTGAATCCTTGACATCGTGGTTCATCCGATGAGATCATCGAGGAGCATGTGGGAGCCAACATGGGTATCCAGATCCCGCTGTTGGTTATTGACCGGAGAGCATCTCGGTCATGTCTACATGTCTCCCGAACTCGTAGGGTCTACACACTTAAGGTTCGGTGACGCTAGGGTTGTAGGGATATGTATATGCAGTAACCCGAATGTTGTTCGGAGTCCCGGATGAGATCCCAGACGTCACGAGGAGTTCCAGAATGGTCCGGAGGTAAAGATTTATATATGGGAAATCCTGTTTCGGCCATCGGGACAAGTTTCGGGGTCATCGGTATTGTACCGGGACCACCGGAAGGGTCCCGGGGGTCCACCGGGTGGGGCCACCTGTCCCGGGGGGCCACATGGGCTGTAGGTGGTGTGCCTTGGCCTACATGGGCCAAGGGCACCAGCCCCAAGAGGCCCATGCGCCTAGGGTTTCAAGGAGGAAGAGTCCTAGGAGGGGAAGGCACCTCCTAGGTGCCTTGGGGAGGAAGGATTCCTCCCCCTTGGCCGCACCCCCCTAGGAGATTGGATCTCCTAGGGCCGGCGCCCCCCCTTGGCCCTCCTATATATAGTGGGGGAAGGAGGGCTTTTCATCCACGCCTTTGGTTGCCTCCTTCTCCCTCTCCAACACCTCCTCCTCCTCCATAGTGCTTGGCGAAGCCCTGACGGAGTACTGCAGCTCCATCATCACCACGCCGTCGTGCTGCTGCTGGAGCCATCTTCCTCAACCTCTCCTTTCCCCTTGCTGGATCAAGAAGAAGGAGACGTTACGCTGACCGTACGTGTGTTGAACGCGGAGGTGCCGTCCGTTCGGCGCTAGGATCTCCGGTGATTTGGATCACGTCGAGTACGCCTTCCTCATCCCCGTTCTTTGAACGCTTCCGCGCGTGATCTACAAAGGTATGTAGATGCAATCCGATCACTCGTTGCTAGATGAACTCCTAGATGGATCTTGGTGAAACCGTAGGAAAATTTTTGTTTTCTGCAACGTTCCCCAACAGGGCCGGCCCAGGTAAAGGCCCACAAGATTCTTGTGGGTCATAATGGGCCGGCACAGCTAAAGGCCCACGAGATTTCGCCGACATTAATGGGCCGACCCAGCTGTAGGCCCACAAGATTTTGAGGACCCTAATAGGCCGGCCCATTAACTGGCTGCCATGTTTTGGGCCAAATGTCGGCCCATATTTGATCCAGTCCATTAATGGCCTGCCACGCTCCGGGCCTAATAGTGGCCCATATGAGATCCGGCCCGTTAAAAGCCTACCACGTTCTGGGCCAAATTATGGCCCAGATCAGGTCCGGCCCTTTAAGAGGCTTTGGGCTCAATTATGGCCCATATCAGATTCGGCCCGTCAACTGGACACTATGCTTTTGGGCCCACTTGCTAAAGGCCCACTTAGTAATTCAGCCTGATATTAGTTTTGGCCTGTTAAGGGCCCGTTTAACATTTCGGCCCTATATTAAATTCAGCCTGTTAAAAGTCCGTCATATAGTTGGGCCTAACTACGGCCCGGTTTGCATCCGGCCTGCTCGCAGCCGATATCTGATTGGGCCAAATAAGGACCCAGACAATTTTGGCCTGTTAAAAGCTCGTGATTTGATTCGCACAATCATGGGCCGGGGTTCATTTCGGGCTGCTGCGTAACTAGTAGGAATTAAGAACAAACCTACTCTATACAATAAAGAAATTACGGCATAGTAACTAAGAATAAACCTACACTACACAATAAAGGATTTAAGGTATATTACATCCACTAGGCATCAAAGTTCGCCACCAGTGATCATAAAGCGCAACGAAGAAGCAGATTACAAAAACTGGGCACCATTGCAGCGTAACAAAATAATACTGAACCGATACCACTTCCAAGACAGTTCGAGAAAGGTTAGCCTTGCGGGGGAACTGCTGCGCAAGCTGCTGAGCAAGGCTGTGAGACCGGCCTAGCATGTCGGTCATAGCTTCCAGGTGTAGCTGTTTAGCGATGAGGTTCTTATTGGTGTTCTCTGCAATCTTTCTTAGAGATAGGACTTCAAGTCGAAGTTGAGTTGCAGAATGCCTTTCTGCTAGAACTTGGGACTGAAGAAGTCGAACTGATTCAGACAATGAATTCTGTGAGCTTGTCTGACTGTTAGTCTCAAGTAACTTGAACACTGCATCAAGACAAGACTTTGGGGTTGTCTCGCTATCTTCAAGATGTTTTGCCTTCTTTGCTGCAATATATGTTGGGTTTGTCTCACAGCCTTCAGCAGACTTGTGCATGCCATCAGGCATATCACCCTGAAACAAAGCAGAGAGATGACAGGTTTTGCACGTGTATAAACAAAGATGATAACTATTCTGTCAATTCTATCCAATTTCAAATTAGAAAATAAAGAGTATGTTCAAAATATCAATAGCATAATTTGGCATTGTTCATAATGCGGGGAGCTTCACCACACTACTGGATTACCATGTCAACATAACAAGCATAGATGAAGGGCAAAGAAAATCATTGTATCTATTTTGGATAATGTGCATGGCATGTTGTTCATATCATCAGCCACATCAGTAAGATAAAATAGGAGATGATAAGGTGCAAACGTGGGCTGCTTCACCACACACTGGATTATAGATCCACAAAAACAAGCATACATATAGGGAGTATTAAGTAATGTGCATGGTATGAATAAGGAATTTGGTTTTACAAGTAAAACTTAGAACTTACGGTTCTTACGAACATGCATTTTGGTAGAAACAACAGTAAACGATAGGGAGTATGAGCAAATTAAACAGCAGTTGAGGATAAAGGCTTTAGAAGGACTGACTTACATTAACAGTTAACACTGGCTTTATAATGCCCTTCTCCATGGCAAGGGAAGGATAACTCAAGAATTTCAGCACAGAATCTTCTTCATAAGCATTGCCTGTACTCTACATTTTGTAGAGAGTAATTATAGATATGATAATACTGGAAGGGATAGAGGATAATGAAGATAAGATGCAGATTGATGCTACATAATCAACTACCAATCCCTGGAAGTACAAGCGTTACAGGACAAAATGTACTAACAAGAGCAATGGGCTACACTTCTGCACTGGCATTGCCTGTGTATTCTACTTGTTGGTAAGATTAAATATAGATATGATCTTTTTTAGTAAATGGTGGGCGAGGGAGATAAGATGCAGAATGCTACAAAATGAACCAATCCCTCTTCCAATAATACAAGAGTGTTTTGAACACTGGTGTACTATACAAAACGTTCTTATATTATGGGACGGAGGGAGTAGCTGTTAATGTAAGTACAGTGATAGACCACGTTCAGTCCTTACAAGAGGACTACAGAGCTAAACCTCTTCAAAAGGATTGGGTTGATTCTAAATTTATGTAAGAGTCCATACGGATCTTATAATGTCCACCAAATGGACGATTATGAGGCTAACATGTGCAGTGATGCTACATAATCAAACAGCTATGAAAGTAAGTATGGTCATACAGGGCAAGAGGTACTCACAAGAGCAATGTAGTGTGCAGTATAGTTGTGAGATTCTGTGGTCCCTTGAGAACGAATGTTCTTCTGCTAACAGTTTTCATACAAGTGAGACATTAAGGCAAATGCAGAAATGTAGTTCAAATTGTGATGTGATATCATAGACAGTACCTTACGCTGCAGCCGAGACCAATGTGTAACAAGATTATTCCAGTCACCATCGGATAAATGTAGCACCGGAGACTTTACAGAATTTTCGTTCAGAGGCTTGCCATCGAAGTGCGCTTGCCTCAGGTAGGAACGATACTTCATCAACGAGTGCTTGAAAAGCGCAACCAACCCTTGCTCGTCATCACAATCCAGCTTGCGCCTCGCCTATTTAAAAGAATGAAATCTTGTGTCTTCTGTCAGCAGAAACATATGCAGTAATGACCATGAATAACATTAGTACATTACTTACGCGTAAGTTGCGGAGGAAGACTGGAAATTGTTCTGTGTCTGCGGTATAATCTTTCCATGAAGGAAAGATGCGCACAAAGTTCCTGACAACAACATAAGCTTCATCTTCTAAACTGGGAAGAAATGGAACAGGGGTCCTATTTGCTGCAATTGGGGTTTAGGATTTTGCAACTGGATTTGGTGTACTCTTTGCTGGAATGGGGGTTTTGCGTCGTACAGCTGGTGCTATGTCAACTGGCATAATCATACTGTTTGCTGCAGTTGGGGTCTGCTGAGTTGGGGATCAGAAATGACCAGTGTAGTAGGGCTAGAGTCTGCTAGAGTTGGGGTATTTTCTGGGTCAGGTGATATTGCAACTACACCTAATGGGCTATTTGATTTATCAGGTGCCACTACCTTTTCCAAATACTTTGCTTGTGCTCCTCCACGATCAGCAATCGCCCTCTTCCTTTTGAACGTCTGATACACAAGAACAACATTTGAATGGATAAATATGGTATGATGATAGATGGAATATGTACTGAAAATGGATAGGCAGGGCGTATTCACATACACGATGTGTAAACTAAGCTAATGGCAGTTCAGCAAAGTAGAAGCAATGCAAAGCATCAGTTGCAAGATATGTGCGAGCAATGTAACCTTGGAAAGTCAGAGCAAGTACCTTGATGGGTGAATAAGATAGGGCATCTTCCTCTGACTCCTCCACTAGGGAGCTACATTGACTTAGGTCTCCCTCTAGCTCAGAATCGCTGTTAGGATCATACTCTGAGCATGAATCTGTAGGTGGAGAGTGTTTGCATTGCATTGCATCTAGACTTGATTTTAGTCCCTTAATGCCAAGTTTGACAGCCATGGCATTGTTCTGCTTTATTCTTTTCATGCGCGCAAGCTCATAATCATTATGATGCTGTTCAGAATCTGAGATTCATGAAAACATAAAAAGTAGTCATATTATCTATGGAATGCATTGCGGTTTCAACTCGGAGAGTGTCTCCCTATAAACCCCTGCATATGCAAAGTTCACCTCCCCAACCGTGCTGACCAGACCACACATAGAGATACACACCCGAGCGGCGAACATGCATTTTCGAAACTAATTTAGGAACATTTAGCTGACCAATTAAACAACTCTGTTTTAATAATATCAGATTCGTATTTGAACAACTAAGCTTGTTTAGCTTGATGGGTGGAGTAGTGTTATTATGACACGAAGCATGTATTCTGATCGTATAGTGATCATAAAAGGGGGAAACTCTAAGCGTATATTTTTTAGCAAAAGAGGGTTTCCCCTCTGATTTCTATTAAAGAAACCACCACGGAACCAACATGATCAATTAAACCCTAAGCATGATCAATTAAACCGTATTATGGCTGTGCCATGGCAGATTTGAAGCTGCAAACCGGAGAAATGGTATTTAGCATCCATTTTTTGCTTCGAACTAAGAACTAAATTCTAAGAGCTGAAAAGAAAGTAGAGTAACCAAGTTAAGATCTATTTTCTGGTTGAGATCAAAAAGTTGAGGAGATATGAAGTACCACCTCTCTTGCGGCGCCGTGTAGGCATCGGGGGTGTGATGGCTGTCGGTGGCGTTGAAGCAGATCTGCGACGGTAGACGGGTGTGACGCCCGGATAATTAAGCTACAGTGAACCTCCGCTAATGATGCCATGTCACCATGATTAATATTGTTAACCGCGCAATGCATCAAATCCCGTTTGAATTCAAATTCAAAATCAAGCAAACAATAAAAGTCTTCAAATGTCAGCAATTAAATGTTCTAAAGTTGACAAATAAATCCTAAGTAATTATGGTGGTGAAACCACATTCTTATAATATGATTAGATGCACCAAGTGAAATAAAACAGTAGCAAAACAATTAATTAAATTTTCTTTTGCAATTAATAAATGTTAAGACATTTTATTTAGTTGCCCAAAATTAATGGGGCATTAGCATAACTTTAATACTAAATCAAGACTTGCTTTTATATTTTAAAAGACTAAGCTAAAAAGAAACTAAAAATAAAACACTACAGAAAAGAAATAAATAAACAAAAGATAAAAATAAAACAATAATGAATAAAAGAAAGACCCCACCTTGCTGGACCTCGTCCCAGCTAGACACTGGGCTAGCCAGGCCAGGCCCAACCGGCCACCCATTCCTCCCATAACCCCTGCTAGCCCAAAACCTAACCGCCCCATCCACCCCACTCCCCCCCACGCCGTTCCCCTCCCCCCGATCCAGATCGGGATCGGGGAACGAACCCCGCCGCCGCCCGATGCCGTCACAGGACCGCTCCGCCGTCGCTGGCCTGCTTCCTTCCCTGCGCCGGCCGTCTTCGTCCTCCTCCTCACCCCCCGTTGCCCCGGTTCCTACGCACCCCCGTGAGGCTTCCCTTTACCCCCTTCCCCCTGGCTCCCACACGCACTTCGCCCGCGTTGTCCATCGTCGCCGCAGTCACCGCTGCACCCCCCCGCGTCCCTGGAGCCCCGTGGTCGCCGCCCATGGCCTCACCCTCCCCTGCCTGGCATCACTGCCTACTGCTACTGCTTCTCCCCTGCACTGCTCTGTGCCGTGCGTCGCGCCCATTGGCCGCTCCTGGCCTACCGCTCCCCAGCGCCAGCGCGCCGCCACTAACCTTTGCACCATCCCCGTGCGCGCCCACCCCCTCTCAGTCTCGCCGCTCGCGCATCCCGCATCCGCCTCGCCATATTGTAGCTTTTGCCGCCGCCGCCGTCCACAGCTCGGCCGCGCCGACACCGGCCCTTGCCGATGCGGCCGTGCCCCGGCCCCATCCCGCGGCCGCCTCTGCCCGCGCACCCCACCGGTCGCGGCTGCGTCCGCCTGGCCGGCAGCGCCTACCCCCTCCGCTGCCTGTGCCCCCTGGCCGGCACTGGCCCGCGCCCACGCGCGCCGCTGCCCCCTGCCCGCTCCGCTTTCAGCTGCCGTGGCCGCCGAAGCCCGCCGCCGCCTGCTCCTCGTGGCACTTGGCCGCGCCCGCCAAGGCCGCCGCCGTCCTGGACCTCGCCCCCGCTCCTGCGTGCCCTGCTTCCCTCCCCACCGGGCTCATTCCTCCTCTGGCCGGCGCTGAGGCCGCCGGCATGCCCCTGTGTGCTCTAGCGCGGTCCTCGCCCGGCCACCTGTGGGGCTAGCCAGGGCCACTTACCAGTGGGACCCAACTTGTTTTGATTAGTCATAAAAAAAGTGGAAAGAAAATAATTAAAAAGATAATTAATTCGTGATTAGTTAACTGGTTAAATTAACTAGACTAACTACCCACTAACACTGGACCCCCACCACTAATTAGTTTTAATGCAAACAACTCTTTAATATACATGTGACACTGACATGTGGGACCCCTCCTAATAGTTGACCAGTCAACTACTGACTGGGCAGTTGACTGGCCCCACCAGTCAGTCCCTCTAAGCGCTGCTGGGTGCACTGCACCGGGTGCACCCAACCTTTTCTGTTTAAATGTTTTTGATTTATTAATATAACTGTAATTTCAGAAAATGATTAAATCTTAGAAAATTAATATAAAATAATCCGTAACTCGAATGGAAAAACTTTGTACATGAAAGTTGCTCAGAACGACGAGACGAACCCGGATACGCAGCCCGTTCGTCCGCCACGCATCCCTAGCATAGCGAACACGCAACTTCCCCCTCCGGTTCATCTGTCCGAAAACACGAAACACCGGGAATCCTTTCCCGGATGTTTCCCCCCTTTCCCGGTATCACCTAGTACCGCATTAGGGCACACCTAGCATCGCGTATTGCTATGTTATGCCTTGTGTTGTTTTGATTGCTTTGCTATTTATTGTGTTCCCCCTCCGTTGCTTCTTTCTGGTAGACCCCGAGACTGCCGGCGACCCCCCAGTTCGACTACGGTGTTGACGACACGTCCTCCTTGCTAGAGCAACCAGGCAAGCCCCCCCTTTGATCACTAGATATCGCCTACTCTTCTCTATACTGCTTGCATTAGAGTAGTGTAGCATGTTACTGCTTTCTGTTAATCCTATCCTGATGCATAGCCTGTCATTGTTGCTACAACTATTGATACCTTACCTGCAATCCTAAGTGCTTAGTATAGGATGCTAGATTATCATCAGTGGCCCTACACTCTTGTCCGTCTGCCATGCTATACTACTGGGCCGTGATCACTTCGGGAGGTGATCACGGGCATATACTATATACTTTACACTGTTACATTATCGGTGATACTGTTTGGGGATGGGGGCTGAAGGGGCAGGTGGCTCCATCCAGGTAGTGGTGGGCCTAAGTTCCCGATGGCCCCTGACTGTTACTTTGAGGCAGAGCGACAGGGCAGGTTGAGACCACCTAGGAGAGAGGTGGGCCTGGCCCTGGTCGAAGTTTGCGGATACTTAACATGCTTAACGAGATCTTGGTATTTGATCTGAGTCTGGTTACTGGCCTATACGCACTAACCATCTACGCGGGGACAGTTATGGGCACTCGACATTGTGGTATCAGCCGAAGCCTTCGTGACGTCAGCGACCGAGCGGCGCGCGCCGGGTTGGACCGCGTAACGCAACTTCCTTTGTAATGGAGGTTGCTAGGTCTGCTCACCGGCCGCGTATGCAATGTGCAGGTGTGCAATGGGCGATGGGCCCAGACCCCTGCGCCATAGGATTTAGACCGGCGTGCTGACCTCTCTGTTGTGCCTAGGTAGGGCTGCGACGTGTTGATCTTCCGAGGTCGGGCATGACCTAGGAAAGTGTGTCCGGCCAAATGGGATCGAGCGTGTTGGGAAATGTGGTGCACCCCTGCAGGGAAGTTGATCTATTCGAATAGCCGTGTCCCTCGGTAAAAGGACGACCCAGAGTTCTACCTTGACCTTATGACAACTAGAACCGGATACTTAATAAAACACACCCTTCCAAGTGCCAGATACAACCTATGGTCGCTCTCTCACAGGGCGACGAGGGGAGGATCGTCGGTTAGGGTTATGCTACACGATGCTACTTGGTGAACTTACCATCTACTCTCTTCTCCTGCTGCAAGATGGAGGTTACCAGAAGCGTAGTCTTTGATAGGACTAGCTATCCCCCTCTTATTCCGGCATTCTGCAGTTTAGTCCACATATGATACCCTTATTCCTTTTGATACCAATGCATACATATGTAGTGTAGCTCCTTGCTTGCGAGTACTTTGGATGAGTACTCACGGTTGCTTTACTCCCCCTTTTCCCCCTTTCTACACTCTATTGTTGCGACCAGACGTTGGAGCCCAGGAGCCAAACGCCACCGTCGATGACGACTACTACTACTCGGGAGGTGCCTACTACTACGTGCATCCCGCTGACGACGACCAGGAGTAGTTTAGGAGGATCCGAGGCAGGAGGCTTGTGCCTTTTTCGATCTGTATCCCAGTTTGTGCTAGCCTTCTTAAGGCAAAATTGTTTAACTTATGTCTGTACTCAGATATTGTTGCTTCTGCTGACTCGTCTATGATCGAGCTCTTGTATTCGAGCCCTCGAGGCCCCTGGCTTGTAATATGATGCTTGTATGACTTATTTTATTTGTAGAGTTGTGTTGTGATATCTTCCCGTGAGTCCCTGATCTTGATCGTACACATTTGCGTGTATGATTAGTGTATGATTGAATCGGAGGCGTCACAAGTTGGTATCAGAGCCGACTGCCTATAGGAATCCCCCTTCCACGCTCCTTGGCCGATGTTGAGTCTAGTCGATGAAAACTGTTTTACTAACATGGCTGTGCGGCCCATGGGCCCACGTCGCCTTTGGGTGGTATTAGGATCTTTTACTCCTCGATCCTTACTCTGGGACTCTAAACTCTCTCCTATTCGGGTTAAATGATTTTACTAAATTTGACTCTAGGTTCTCGTAACCACTTTCTCCCGGAGAGCCCCTTATTACAGATGAACGCCTGCTACACCAGAAGATTCAGAAGATACTCTCCGATGTTATCCCGAGAACTTGTGCTCATTGCGTTTGCAATTCCCTTCCACCGTCAACCCCTATCGATAACTACATGCACTTGCCATTCTTACCTTAGTCCCCAGTTGCTCTTGTTATTATCCCGAAATACTCGTTGTTCCGAGAAACCCTGTGCCTACTACCTTGCAGTTCCTTGTTACATGAATACCCCTACGGATATTTCCTCGCACTTGCCGAGTATCCGCTCATCCCCAGTTGTTCAGGTGTTTCACAAAGGTCTTCGAAATACCATTCGATCTCCTGAAAATCATCAACAGCCTATTGCTCTCGAAATTCTTACTCGCTTGCATTATGATTGATCCCATAAGTATGGTAATATTATTGGCATCCTTAGTCATTATCAGTTTGAGTCTTTTGAATCAATATGTTGTGAATGCTCGCAATCCTTAATCAGATCCTTCATTTCGTCCTTCCGGCTCAGACATCATTTTAAACATGAGCTGGATCTCGACCAATCAAATTGCCTTTGATTGTACCCCTAAGGCTATTCAACTTATCCATCCCTAATCAGAGCATTGCTTCTGATCCCTTGTCTTGGAATTCATAATTCCTTTGCATTTGAACTTTGAATTAGTCAGTTGTTTCTATAATCAGATATCCTTGCATTTTCTTCCTCTGGTTGAGTACCGATGCTCACATCAGATCCCTTGTGGACCATCGGTTCCTTTGTTGGATTTTATCCGACAGTGTCCTTCATATTGAATAACCTTGTGAGCCTTCCATGGGTATATAATGCCTTTGGTAAGTTGTATCATCTGCTTTTGAACAATGCTCTACTTTCGAGCTGGTGATGTTTACTATTGAAGCTTGCGGAATATGTTTCCACGATACCCCAATGGGTTGAACCTATGCCTTCCTTATTATGTGTGAACTCGAAAGTCTTCACGAGTCATACTCTTCTGGTATTTTGCTAGATAAAATTTCTGCACTGCAGCTTCATCAAAAGCGAGAAGTAAAATGAAAGGTTATGCATGGAAGAAGTGGGAGTCGACCTTGAGCCTTTGCGTTCATGCCCATGGACCCGATGTGAAACTTATCATCAAAGCTTCTTGTAAATGATATTAATCCCCTTGTTATAAGTTCGTCCTGTATCTATGTTTGGTCCTTTGCAATCATGGTTCCGACCATATTTTCTCATTAATACCATTTATCAGACAAGTTGAGTACTTGTCTTGTGCAGATTATTGCACCTGTCCAACCTTTACTTTGATCTACCGTCGAGTATTACACTAGGATATCTTGATAATGTCATGGAACTGCATAACTTCTTATGGGTTATTCATCAACTGTCATTTCTCACCTACTTCAATTTTTCTGGGTTCTGGGTTGTCGTCAACCGAGAACACCGATATGTGAACCGATGCCTCATTCCGGTTCGATAACCCTAATTAATTTTCGTTGCTTATGAGTTTAATAATCCTTCCCGTCATTCCTAGCCTGATCGGCTATACCATTATTGGGCTAATTTTTAACTGTGCTACCTGGTCCTTATCTCCAGAGCACCACTTTTGACGATGAGCTAAGCTTACGTCGATTTTCCTCGTCATATCATTCGCCTTGAACAACAAGCTTGATTTCGAGTTTGTGTCGTGCTCGTGGTTCCAATAATTTTTCGCTTCATCATTCCGTTGACTTGATGTCGTCGCCAATCGATTACATCTTCATGAAATCTCGTGACAAATGTGTCGTGAACATCATCAACATTCTGAGCTCTTCCAAGATATCTATCGAATTCTTGATGAGAAATAGCATCCTTTGCCCTCGATGATTTGGGTTATCATCCACAACATTATTGCATTCCCTCCAACACAAAACTTGTTCCTGTTTTGTGGTGTACCTTGAGTTCCTTGCTATCCAACTTATGTTATGTTCTACCGCGGAGTATTACCATCTTTGATGTCAAGAATGTTGTGAGGATTGCTCCACCTCTTAAGAATTCTTGCTATAATGATACTTCTCACCATCACCATTCTTTCTTGGTCCTCGTGTTGATTCCAACCGGGGTACCCACAAGTGAACGGTGTTGTTTGGATTCTGCACTTCTAGCAACCCTATTGCTTTGAAGTTAACGATCGATAATTCATTCTTAGCCTATCGGTTGCTGAACCACCATTCTAACGTTGATCATGCCACTATAAGCCACATTTCGGGTGCACCTTTTCAACCAATGTTTAATTGTGTATGTTTTCCTCGAGCATACGTCATTATATCATTTGATCTGACTAATGTTATCTCCTTGTTCACATAGTTGTGGAAATCCATCTTTTGGAAACCTCGATGAATTGTCCCTGAGTTTGTCAGCCACCTCCTCATTCTCTCCTTGGTATCATGATGAACTCATGATTCGGAACTTGCTTCCATAGTTCATCTCCCGAGAATCTTGCAACGTCATCTCGTCAATTTAAGTTGCACCTTTTCTTCTCAGGCATCCTAAGTCTGGGGTATCCTGACACCAATCGGACCTAAATCTCGGTCAGACACGATGGTTGGAACATATTCCCAAGAATTATAACATTGGTATTTAACCCAATAAGGTGTTGTCATCCTAACACACCTGCCTGAAGGGCCTATTGTTATAGTTTCCTTTTTAGCAAGGTTAGTCATTCTTCCATGAGGAAATTGTAAGACTTATTATTAAGTTTATCCTGATGGATCCTTCATGTATCCGAAGTCCGACCTTTGCTTGAAGACCATGTCAATACTATCTCGAAGCATGTCTGTGGTACTCCGATTTTCAAGAAGAACATTTGAAGCCTAATGCTAAATGTTTCTTGCTCAATTATCCAGACACCGTTGTATGGGTAATGTAATGAAATTTCTCTCCCCTTACCTAAAGGGTTTTCTACATTATATCCTATCATGGATATCATGCTCTGCTTGTCATTGAGCAGGATATACCCCTGAAATATGTGTTTAAACACATTTTCCTTTCCATTGTTTTGTTTAACCTTTCTTGTAATCTGAGTTAGCTGAGCAGTGATAATTCCCTGCTTAGGTAAGCACCTCGTTGTACCACCCTGTTAGTAAGACCCTGTTACTATTGATGATGACATTCCGGTAGCCACCAATGGATGAGAACTTTGCCTATTGGTCCGCCTCGTTCAACGAGCGGGAAAGTGGTTCTCTTCGTCCCTCGCCCTTGGTACCGATGTTGTTACCAACATAACTAACAGGCTATCCCCTGACATGCCTTGCTTACATAATCATGCAAGATGTCACCGCCCTTTTCACCTTTATCCCACATGGTGGGCCCATAACCCACAGTTCCACATGATCGAAACCTGACTCTCCTATACACCCCCTGTTTCCATAGTTATTCCTCGCGCGTGACCTCGTATGTAATTCACGAACCACCTTCCTAGTGACCTATTTTGGTATCAGACGCAATACTTAATCTCGTTGCACTGAACCCCTTTTCACACTCTGTTTCAGGCAACGAACGATTGCCTGCCCACTCAAAACTTCTCATGCTACCTTCATACTTTGCTCTTGATATTTTATTAAGTTTCAATTCGAGAATTACTTTCCTCCACCTTCCCCGATGTTATCTACCAGCTAGACAACCTTACAAAGGTCTATTCTCTCGGAATACCCCCTTATTCTTTTGTAAGTACGATGGAGTTCCCAAAGAAAGGACGACAACTTCATCATGATGCATTGATGCATAGGAATGAAGAAATCAACGCTATGGATTGACCTCTTCGAGAAAAGCAACCAAGACTGAGAAGACTCGATAGAATTTTGTAACCACATCTTTCCCCTTACTCTACCTCTTAAATCTCGGGACGAGATCTTGTAGTGGAGGAGAATTGTGATGCCCGGATAATTAAGCTACAGTGAACCTCCGCTAATGATGCCACGTAACCACGATTAATATTGTTAACCGCGCAATGCATCAAATCCCGTTCGAATTCAAATTCAAAATCAAGCAAACAATAAAAGTCTTCAAATGTCAGCAATTAAATGTTCTAAAGTTGACAAATAAATCCTAAGTAATTATGGTGGTGAAACCACATTTTTATAATATGATTAGATGCACCAAGTGAAATAAAACAGTAGCAAAACAATTAATTAAATTTTCTTTTGCAATTAATAAATGTTAAGACATTTTATTTAGTTGCCCAAAATTAATGGGGCATTAGCATAACTTTAATACTAAATCAAGACTTGCTTTTATCTTTTAAAAGACTAAGCTAAAAAGAAACTAAAAATAAAACACTACAGAAAAGAAATAAATAAACAAAAGATAAAAATAAAACAATAATGAATAAAAGAAAGACCCCACCTTGCTGGACCTCGGCCCAGCTAGACACTGGGCTAGCCTGGCCAGGCCCAACCGGCCACCCATTCCCCCCATAACCCCTGCTAGCCCAAAACCTAACCGCCCCATCCACCCCACTCCTCCCCCCATGTTGTTCCCCTCCCCCCGATCCAGATCGGGATCGGGGAACGAACCCCGCCGCCGCCCGACGCGGTCACAGGACCGCTCCGCCATCGCCGGCCTGCTTCCTTCCCTGCGCCGGCCATCTTCGTCCTCCTCCTCGCCCCCCGTTGCCCCGGTCCCTACGCACCCCCGTGAGGCTTCCCTTTACCCCCTTCCCTCTGGCTCCCACACGCACTGCGCCCGCGTTGTCCATCGTCGCCGCAGTCACCGCGGCACCCCCCCCCCGCGTCCCTGGAGCCCCGCGGTCGCCGCCCATGGCCTCACCCTCCCCTGCCTGGCATCGCCGCCTACTGCTGCTGCTTCTCCCCTGCGCTGCTCTGTGTCGTGCGTCGCGCCCATTGGCCGCTCCCGGCCTGCCGCTCCCCAGCGCCAGCGCGCCGCCACTGACCCGTGCACCATCCCCGTGTGTGCCCACCCCCGCTCAGTCTCACCGCTCGCGCATCCCGCATCCGCCTCGCCCCGTTGTAGCTTTTGCCGCCGCCGCCGTCCACAGCTCGGTCGCGCCGACACCGCCCCTTGCCTTTGCGGCCGTGCGCCGGCCCCTCCGGCCCTGTCACGCGGCCGCCTCTGCCCGCGCGGCCCACCGGTCGTGGCTACGTTCGCTTGGCCGGCAGCGCGTACCCCCTCCGCTGCCTGTGCCCCCTGGCCGGCACTGGCCCGCGCCCACGCGGGCCGCCGCCCCCGCCCGCTCCGCTTTCAGCTGCCGTGGCCGCCGAAGCCCGCCGCCGCCTGCTCCTCGCGGCACTTGGCCGCGCCTGCCGAGGCCGCCGCCGTCCTGGACCTCGCCCCCGCTCCCGCGTGCCCTGCTTCCCCCCCCCCGCGCGCGCTCATTCCTCCTCTGGCCGGCGCCGAGGCCGCCGCCGTGCCCCTGTGTGCTCTAGCGCGGTCCTCGCCCGGCCACCTGTGGGGCTAGCCAGGGCCACTTACCAGTGGGACCCCCTTGTTTTGATTAGTCATAAAAAAGAGAGGAAAGAAAATAATTAAAAAGATAATTAATTAGTGATTAGTTAATTGGTTAAATTAACTAGACTAACTACCCACTGACACTGGACCCCCACCACTAATTAGTTTTAATGCAAACAACTCTTTAATATACATGTGACACTGACATGTGGGACCCCTCCTGACAGTTGACCAATCAACATGGACCAGTCAACTGCTGACTGGGCAGTTGACTGGCCCCACCAGTCAGTCCCTCTGAGCGCTGCTGGGTGCACTACACCGGGTGCACCCAGCCTTTTCTGTTTAAATGTTTTTGATTTATTAATATAACTGTAATTTCAGAAAATGATTAAATCTTAGAAAATTAATATAAAATAATCCGTAACTCGGATGGAAAACTTTGTGCATGAAAGTTGCTCAGAACGACAAGACGAACCCGGATACGCAGCCCGTTCGTCCGCCACGCATCCCCAGCATAGCGAACACACAACTTCCTCCTCCAGTTCATCTGTCCGAAAACACGAAACACCGGGAATCCTTTCTCGGATGTTTCCCCCCTTTCCCGGTATCACCTAGTACTGCGTTAGGGCACACCTAGCACTGCGTATTGCTATGTTATGCCTTGTGTTGTTTTGATTGCTTTGCTATTTATTGTGTTCCCCCTCCGTTACTTCTTTCCGATAGACCCCGAGACTGTCGGCGACCCCCCAGTTCGACTACGGTGTTGACGACACGTCCTCCTTGCCAGAGCAACCAGGCAAGCCCCCCCTTTGATCACCCGATATCGCCTACTCTTCTCTATACTGCTTGCATTAGAGTAGTGTAGCATGTTACTGCTTTCCGTTAATCCTATCCTAATGCATAGCATGTCATTGTTGCTACAACTATTGATACCTTACCTGCAATCCTAAATGCTTAGTATAGGATGCTAGATTATCATCAGTGGCCCTACACTCGTGTCCGTCCGCCATGCTATACTACTGGGCCGTGATCACTTCGGGAGGTGATCACGGGCATATACTATATACTTTACACTATTACATTACCGGTGATACTGTTTGGAGATGGGGGCTGAAGGGGCAGGTGGCTCCATCCAGGTAGTGGTGGGCCTAAGTTCCCGACGGTCCCCGACTGTTACTTTGAGGCGGAGCGACAGGGCAGGTTGAGACCACCTAGGAGAGAGGTGGGCCTGGCCCTGGTCGGCGTTCGCGGATACTTAACACGCTTAACGAGATCTTGGTATTTGATCTGAGTCTGGCTACTGGCCTATACGCACTAACCATCTATGCGGGGACAGTTATGGGCACTCGACGTCGTGGTATCAGCCGAAGCCTTCGTGACGTCAGCGATCGAGCAGTGTGCGCCGGGTTGGACCACGTAACGCAACTTCCTTTGTAATGGAGGTTGCTAGGTCTGCTCACCGGCCGCGTACGCAACGTGCAGGTGTGCAATGGGTGATGGGCCCAGACCCGTGTGCCATATGATTTAGACCGGCGTGCTGACCTCTCTGTTGTGCCTAGGTAGGGCTGCGACGTGTTGATCTTCCGAGGCCGGGCATGACCCAGGAAAGTGTGTCCGGCCAAATGGGATCGAGCGTGTTGGGAAATGTGGTGCACCCCTACAGGGAAGTTGATCTATTCGAATAGCCATGTCCCTCGGTAAAAGGACGACCCGGAGTTGTACCTTGACCTTATGTCAACTAGAACCGGATACTTAATAAAACACACCCTTCCAAGTGCCAGATACAAACAGTGGTCACTCTCTCATAGGGCGACGGGGGGAGGATCATCGGTTAGGGTTATGCTACACGATGCTACTTGGTGAACTTACCATCTACTCTCTTCTCCTGCTGCAAGATGGAGGTTACCAGAAGCGTAGTCTTCGATAGGACTAGCTATCCCCCTCTTATTCCGGCATTCTGCAATTCAGTCCACATATGATACCATTATTCCTTTTGATACCAATGCATACATATGTAGTGTAGCTCCTTGCTTGCGAGTACTTTGGATGAGTACTCACGGTTGCTTTGCTCCCCCTTTTCCCCCTTTATATACTCAATTGTTGCGACCAGACGTTGGAGCCCAGGAGCCAGATGCTACAGTCGACGACGACTACTACTACTCGGGAGGTGCCTACTACTACGTGCAGCCCGCCGACGACGACCAGGAGTAGTTTAGGAGGATCCCAAGAAGGAGGCATGCGCCTCTTTCGATCTGTATCCCAGTTTGTGCTAGCCTTCTTAAGGCAAACTTGTTTAACTTATGTCTGTACTCAGATATTGTTGCTTCCGCTGACTCGTCTATGATCGAGCTCTTGTATTCGAGCCCTCGAGGCCCCTGGCTTGTAATACGTTGCTTGTATGACTTATTTTATTTGTAGAGTTGTGTTGTGATATCTTCCCGTGAGTCCCTGATCTTGATCGTACACATTTGCGTGTATGATTAGTGTAAGATTGAATCGGGGGCGTCAGAACGGGTGCATCAGGGGATAAGTCTCGTTACGGTGGAAGAGAAGGTCGTGTGAGCGGCCCCGGCAAAGAGGACGACGGCACCGATGAAGCGAGAGGACGTGATGCAAGGCTATTGGTCCGTCGCCGTGGATGAGAAATGTCCATCTCTAGCAGTGGACGACGCGGTCTTGGTAGGCGCTCCGGCATGGTGGAGGACGGTGGCGATGGATGTGGTGGAGGACGGCGGCGATGGATGGGGTGGCTGACGGAGGCTGGTGTGGGAATGGGGTGTTCTAGCGTGGACGGTGTATGAATAGGAAAATGGAGGGAGAGGTACGGGGAACCATGTTTTTGGGACGCGCATGTCTGAAATATGGGAAAGTTACGAACTTATCCCCCGTTTCAAATTTGGATGTCTCGTCGGTTGGGGATAGGACGGTAATCTCGCATCTCCCAAGAATATTTGCCGGTAACTATTTCGGGCGAGGAGAGGGTGTTTTGCCGCCCACGGTTGGTGCCCGCGGTGTATGAACGGGGCTGACAGGTAGGGCGGTTGTGTCATGTCTGATGGAAGTTACACATCTGCCCCTATTTAAAATATTAGCCTACATCTATTTCGGACGAGGAGAGGGTGTTTTGCCGCCCACCGTGTATGAATGGGGAATGGAGGGAGAAACAGAGGTCTTTCGGACGAGCTTGAATCAAATGAGTTTTGCCGCCCATGTTTGACGCCCCCGTGTCGGAATGGGCTCAGAGGCGGCCGTGTCACGTCTAATTGAAGTTACTAACCTACCCCTATTTAGAGCAGTGGAAATCGGGCCGATGGATTGTCCGTGTAATGGGTAGACAGTAATTTCCATCTCCCAAACACTTGGCTTTGGGCAGCCGATGTGGGAGTGGACATTTTGCTGTTTCTTTCGAATTTTGGGACAATAAGCATCCACATTTACCCTGGCAACTAAATTCGAATCCATTTTGTATTCCTATATGAATCTTTATGAATCATTCTATGTGTTTTTATATATCTTCAATAGGACGACAAAGATGTATTCCACTGTCATATATGAATATGGTTTACAAATGCCGATACTCAAATTTAGAAACTAGAATCCAGTTTAAGGTGAATTCGAATTTTTGGAACACTTCATGTCCAACTCAAATGTCACACGCAGCATAATGTGTACTCCCATTTAGATATGTACACAAGCAATGTATCAAGATTCAAATACCGAGTCAATCAACCAAGAATGTACGGAACTAACAGACATATAAACACTTATAGAGTATATGGATCAATAATATCAACTAACATACATAAGCCAGGCCATTGTACTTTTTTTTGGCTGCAACAACATCCTTTTTTTAGCCAGCATCTTGGCCCTTTCCGATGCGTGCCACTTATGGTCCATCTATACTACTATTGCTGAATGCACATTCAGCCCGATTGGCATATTTGTAGGTCTGGCACAACAATCCAAATGAAATGTCTCCGAGTCTTATCAATTAATACAGACTTGTGCTCAAATAAAATTACAAATAAAAAAACAAAAAAACAATTATTACATGATCTCTAAAACAAATGGTTTGATTGATTACATGAACAGACAACACAAAGGTTATTCAACTATGGAAAGAACATTTCACCTATGATTTACCAAGTAGGAATTTAATTTCCTTTTTTCCTTCAGGACCTTAACAATCTGGTCAGTCTCAGCTTGCTTCGTTTTGAAATTCACCAAATATTTAATGGTTGTCTTGAGTACTTCTTGTGATTGTGCTGTTTGCTTCCTCAACATGTCAACTTCATCTCTAAGTGCAGAAGCAGAATCTCTTTCTACCACTAGTTTAGCCTCTAGAGCATCAGCAGTTGGCAATTCATAATGCACGATTGGGCTGGTGCCACTGCTGTGGGATGATGCAACATCCATGGGGACCTCGCTCTTTGATCTTGGGCTAACCTGTTTTGCCATTAAAGTTCCGATTGGATTCAGAAAAGTTGAAGTTAGCAAAACATCTCAACTGGGAGTTATAACAGCAAACCAGTTAAACAAACAAGAAATTAAAGAGTTTCAATTGGATGCTGAAAAGTAGTTATTAACATCATTGTAACCCGCTGTTGCAGCAGCAAAGCAGTTAAACAAACAAGTAGATATTTAAGTTAAGGCAAACAGGTAATTCTTAACAGTAAGTATCAAACACATCGATAGGCGCAGTCTGCAATATGATTAACAGGTTGTGCCATTATGTAATCAGTAGCAAACTAAATTAAGCCAAGCAACGTAATTGAATAATTTTGCAATAAGTGGCTAACTAAAATTCCGAGAAGCAGGTAACTGAACTTACGCTAGTTCTTTGTACGGGCACACTGCAACTTCTATTTCGCTTACAAGGTTGTACGAAGGAGTCCATGGCATCAATTGCTTGGATACGCAGTCCCAATACTTCTTTCTTCCCACACTACATGGGTAAGGCGAATGGTTAATCTGGTAAGATGGTGTGTCCTTGATATGTTATATGAGGACGTGTAGTCAGACTAGTTGTAGCCAAACACATCACACTGGCTTTTGCTGTATATTTCATGCGATTACTTTTGGCATATCGAGATCTAAGCAATATACAATAGGATGAAAAGACTGGCATCCTTCACATTATTGGCGAACTCAGTTCATTGAAACAAGCAATTCAACCATTCTGTGGGTAAATCAAAAGCGCCACTGAACTATTTTTCACTATCCAATCATACACGCAAAAAGGGGCGACTCCACCATAGGGGCTGGTATGGGCGGCCGCCTCAGGTGGCTGGAAAGTGTGCACCTAGTTTGAGTCGTCCAGGTTGGCCCACGCTAGTTTTGTTCGTCCCAACGCACGAGCAGGCAATGTAAAAAATGAAGAAAAATGTTTCAATTTGGATGGGCCAATAACATAAGTGCAAGGCAGGCCCTATAGCAGGCTCGCGGCCCAAACGAGCGCCTCCCATATCGATCGACAGCAGGAAAAATCTCAATTCATTCGGTCCAGCCTCCAATCTGGTTCGCTCCTAACCTAGCCGCCGCTGGACAGACTAACACAACACTTCCTCGCGCCCTCGTTGGAGGGCGGTCGCTGGGCTTCAAGCGAACGGAAGGACAAGAAGATGAAGATCCAATCCTGGGTGTAGCCTGGGTGGGAGGCAGCGGCGGCAGCACGGGCATGGCATCGAGCTTGTGCAAACGGACAGTCGCAGCTTGCAAGAGTAGCATGCGCAACGAGCAGGTACATCACATCCCTGATTATATCTAATTCAACTCTTCAATTTTTGGCCAATAGTTAAACCTGACGGTGTTGTAAAACTACTTGTATGTAGGGAATCTATGAGAAAATGAAACCAATTTCTACTTATTTTATAACTCCCCAATCAATACTGAACTGACTGAATCTGATGTATCTAATCAAGTTTCCGGTGTAAACATACAAGCTCATGTTGTTCTTGAGCCCGAAGTTTCTAATGAACAGACTGCTAATGAAGGATTTGATGCAAACATTTTACATGCTCCTGGTGATGAACATATAGTGTCTAATGAGGGATCTAATGCAAGCATTTTGCAAGCTCATTGAAGGATTTAGTGTCTAATGATGATCTACTATGTTGAGAGAGATAGAGATTTGCAGGCATTGATGACAAGCAAATTATAGTGCATTTTCATAGCTTGAGAAAACGTCGAGGCCATCTATCAGAAAGTCCCCGTATCATGACAACATAGCATAAATACTTTTCTAATCTGTTGTTTGAAACTATTGGCATACTTGTGCAGGATAGATATATTGATATGCAGTTTGCGCACTGGTTATACGTGCAATTACACTTCGATATTTTCAGCCAGAGAACGAATAATTCAAGCAGGTACAGACCATGTTTGTAGTCCTTGTACACCATGTTGCATTTTGTGTTTTTTGGTGCTTGCATCATTTAGTGTTTATAATCTAAACTACTTTGGATCATTAGCTGGTTTTCAAAGTGCATGTAGCTTCACATTTCTCAAGTTATGTTGATTTTCGGAGTGCAAGTGCCTTCGTATTTTTTAAGTTAAATGTTCGCCCCTGATAACTAGAATTCGTGGATCAGCCACTTCACACAAATCATACACGAATGCCAGTACGAATTAAATGAAATGCATGGACTTACGCTAGCTCGTTGTACAGGCTCACTGCAGCTCTGCTTGCGCTTGGGATGTTCCATGTACAAGTCCATGTTACCACTTGCTTGGATGTGCAGGCCTTGTGCTCCTTGCATCCCCCTCTGCATTTTTGACACGGCGAATGGTTGATCAAATAAGAGGAATCGACCTTGATGTTGTATCGGAGGACAGATACTTACAAGGTTATACGGGTGTGCAGGATGTGTACCAGATCCCGTAGCGCCGTCATGCTTCGCTAAAATATGGATTTGCTTGTTTCAGATGATATCTCCAGAAGAAATAAGAGTTAAGGTCAAAGTTGCATAGGCGGGTAAGCTAAGAGAGCAGTGAAAGGATATCCAAACATCGTCGGAATAGTGCACAAGGGAGTGATGTGTGGATACCTAGTTCGGGCCGGCGTTTGGGCATGCTCGCCTAGCTAGAGTGCGGGTCACTTCAGAGCCGTTGAGGGTGATGCGCTGGCGTTGGCTGGCCGCGCACGGATGTAGATCTTGAGTGGCAGCGGAGCGCTGCGATGCGGTGGACAAGACCGTTGGTGAAGCCCCAACGGCCTCGGGGGGCGGAGGTGTGACGATGTGCTCGGTGAAGTAGCCCCGGTGAGCTGGGAGACGGCGTCGGTGAAGCGCACCTAATGCGGTGGAACTCGGTGTCTGTGAGGCACGTCGGTTGCGGCGGCCGACGTTGTCGGTGGACCACCCAGTGTGGTGGACGAGGGCGTAGATGAGGTAGCTCCGGTGCGGTGGTGAAGTGCGACCGTCGTCTTCTTCGTCGTCGTCCGTCACAGAGGTGGGGAAAGAGACGAGACGAGGGGTGATTCGGGGGTTGGCGGCGAATTAGGGATTTGAGCAATCTGGGCGCGGAAGGGGGCGGTGGAGAAGAGAGATTTCGCAGGGCTGGAATTGGGGCCACCAGATATTTCAATCCGAAACATGGAAGCGCGAACTTATATTGTCATTGTCCTTTTTTTGGGGGGGAGGGGGGATGGGTGGGTGCTACACGTCCGTCCGACACACGCGACCACCCCGACAGGACTATGCTTCGGTGCCTTAAGGCACCTGCCTTTGTGTCCATGACATATGGGCCCAACAGGTGGCTGGCCCACATGTCAGTGACCCAAAGGCAGTTGCCTTTAAGGCACCGAAGCAGCGTCCACCCCGACACGACCCTGGTTTGCCTGGTGCACCTACATTTGAGAATGCAAACGAATCTTCTTTCATTTGCAAACGAATCTGTATGTATTACCATGCCCGTGTTTTCCTTGCAATAATTAGTCATTCGAAACGAGATACTCCATCCGTTCACTTTTGTAAGTCGTTTCAGACAACTTAAAATGAACTGTTTTGCACATTGTCTGAAATGTCTTCAAGGTCTTATAAAAGTGAACAGAGGGAGTACTATAAATTAATTAATGAGGAGTTATTTGAAAAAAAAATCGAAATGGTACCCACGCTAACGTGGATTAGAGTGTGTGTCACATAATTAGTTATTTGAATTAGAGTGTGTGTCACGTAGTTAGTTATTTGAATTAGAGTGTGTGTCACGTAGCGATCTCCAATTCTAACGTGGATTTCGCATTTCACTGTATCCACGCTACTTTTTTAATACAAATTCATATGTATATGATGAACACCATGGTAGTGAGAAAACTTTTGGATGGATTCAAACATATGACCTACAAAATAGCACAACAAACTGAGTTAATGTCAACTTTTCGAAACTTAGTATGACACGAATTCGAAATAATTACCCGTATGCCTGGTCCTCGGTTCAAATCTTACAATGTACACCGAATTGAAACATCGACATTAAGTCTCGTACTATGTACATTCAAATGTTGTTTTTAGCCCCCCCCCCCCGCACAAACCCTACATACTTCCTGTATCGGTCAATCTTCCTCTCCTAACCACCTTAGGAAGCTATCGGTTTCCAACACACGTTCATTCTTTCTCTCCATGTTTCGATCTCTTAGTCTCTCAACTACACAACCCGCTTTTCCACTCTGTTACCAAATGTATTTACCTCACACACCCGCCATTGCACCCCATGCCGAGCTCTCTCTCTCCCCCCTCTCCCTCTCACCCTCTCGCGCTAAATACATGCATTGCCTATCTAGCCCCCCAACCACTCGTGCATGCGCACGCACGCACGTTGTATATCTAGGTCACTCCCTCAAGACTATCTCACTCTTTCTTCCACACGGCGGGCCACATGATACGTCTCCAACGTATCTATAATTTTTGATTGCTCCATGCTATATTATATACTGTTTTGGACTATATTGGGCTTTATTTTCCACTTCTATATTATTTTTGGGACTAACCTATTAACCGAAGGCCCATCCCAGAATTGCTGTTTTTTGCCTATTTCAGTGTTTCGAAGAAACAGAATATCAGACGGAGTCCAAACGGAATAAAATCTTCGGGAACATGATTTTCTCATCGAACATGATCCAGGAGACTTGGACCCTGCTCCAAGGAACAAAAGAGGCGGTCACGAGGGTGGGGGGCACCCCCCTAGGGCGCGCCCCTGCCTCGTGGGCCCCTCGTTGCTCCTCCGGCGTACTTCTTCCTCCTATATATACACACGTACCCCCAAACAATCAGAACAGGAGCCAAAAACCTAATTCCATCGCCGCAACTTTCTGTATCCACGAGATCCCATCTTGGGGCCTGTTCCGGAGCTCCGCCGGAAGAGGGCCGTCATCACGGAGGGCTTCTACATCATCCTAGCCTCTCCAGTGAAGTGTGAGTAGTTTACCTCAGACCTTTGGGTCCATAGTTAGTAGCTAGATGGCTTCTTCTCTCTTTTTGGATCTCAATACAATGTTCTCCCCCTCTCTTGTGGAGATCTATTCGATGTAATCTTCTTCTTTTGCGGTGTGTTTGTTGAGACCGATGAATTGTGGGTTTATGATCAAGTCTATCTATGAACAATATTTGAATCTTCTCTGAATTCTTTTATGTATGATTGGTTATCTTTGCAAGTCTCTTCAAATTATCCGTTTGGTTTGGCCAACTAGATTGGTAGTTCTTGCCATGGGAGAAGTGCTTAGCTTTGGGTTCGATCTTGCGGTGTTCTTTCCCAGTGACAGAAGGGGCAGCAAGACACGTATTGTATCGTTGCCATCGAGGATAACAAGATTGGGTTTATTTCATATTGCATGAATTTATCTCTCTACATCATGTCATCTTGCTTAAAGCGTTACTCTGTTTTTAACTTAATACTCTAGATGCATGCTGGATAGCGGTCGATGAGTGGAGTAATAGTAGTAGATGCAGAATCGTTTCGATCTACTTGTCACGGATGTGATGCCTATATACATGATCATGCCTAGATATTCTCATAACTATGCTCAATTCTATCAATTGCTCAACAGTAATTTGTTCACCCACCATAGAAAACTTATGCTCTCGAGATAAGCCAGTAGTGAAACCTATGGTCCCCGGGTCTATTCTCATCATATCAATCTCCGTCGCTTTAATCTTGTTTTGTTTTTACTTTGCCTTTTACTTTTCACTTTGCATCTTTATATCAAAAATACCAAAAATATTATCTATCGGATCTCACTTCCGTAAGTAAACGTGAAGGGATTGACAACCCCTAATCGTGTTGGTTGCGTTGAGCTCTTTGTGTTGTGTAGGTACAAGAGACTTGCGCATGGCCTCCTACTGGATTGATACCTTGGTTCTCAAAAATTGAGGGAAATACTTACGCTACTCTGCTGCATCATCCCTTCCTCTTCGGGGAAAACCAACGCAAGCTCAAGACGTAGCAAGAAGGATTTCTGGCGCCGTTGCCGGGGAGGTTCACGCAAGTCAAGATTTGACTCCCGACAACGAGCCATTTCTGGCGCCGTTGCCGGGGAGTCTACGCAAAAAGTCGACATACCAAGTACCCATCACAATCCCTATCTCCCGCATTACATTATTTGCCATTTGCCTCTCATTTTCCTCTCCCCCCAATTCACCCTTGCCGTTTTATTCGCCCTCTCTCTCCCTATCCTCCCTCTCTATTTGCATCTTTTTGCCCGCTTGCTTTTTGTTTGCTCGTATGGTTGGAATAGTCGTTTATTTATTACTAAACAGAGAAGCTAATATCTATGGATCCTCATCCGCTTGCCAATCTTTTTAAGAGATCCAATTATGATGAACCAATTCCTAGTGATTTGGATGCACTAGATTATCTTTATAAGCTTTTGCCTGAAGTCCGTAAATGTGAAAATCGTGATGAAGTGCTTTATGAAGTGACTCATGATAGATATTTGAATAAAAAGCATGATTGCAATGATTTTATTATAAATCTTCTTGATGTCAATTGTGCTAATAAGATGCAAAACCCTAAGCTTGGGGATGCTAGTTTTGCTATGTCCTCTACTTGTTGCAATGATCATGATTGGGGTGATTCTGCTTTCGATCTTGAAAATTTATTTAAACCCCATGATGAATATGAGATTGATTATAATGTTTGCAATAATATTGAAAGTGGGTTTGGAAGAAAGTCAACTTTATATCCCACATATTTGGAGAATGTTCAATCTTATGAAGTTTTTAATAAAAGTGGGTTTGGAAAGGTCATGACTTTAGTTAATGTTAATCCCACTATTTTGGAAGAGTGGCAACTTTGCATGCATGAGGATCGTGTTGAAAATATTTTATGTGATAGCTATTTTGTTGAATTTGATTATGAACCTACATGTAATTATTATGAGAGAGGAAAATATAGTGGTAGAAATTTTCATGTTACTAAATTACCTCTCGTTATGTTGAGATTGCTATTGTTTCATTCCGCTTCCTTGCATATGCTAGTTTTTGCTTGCCTTGATAATTTGATTGCCTATAAGATGCCTATGCATAGGAAGTATGTTAGACTTAGATGTGTTTGTCACATGTTTTATGATGCTCTCTTTGTGCTTCAATTCTTGTCTTTCATGTGAGCATCATTAAAATTATCAATGCCTAGCTATAAGGCTTTAAAGAAAAGCGCTTGTTGGGAGTTAACCCAATCTTTATCCTTGCTGTTATTTAATTAATAAATTATTTAGCCTCTGTTTTGGTTGTGTTTTTTGTGTTTAATTAGTGTTTGTGCCAAGTTAGACCTATTGAATCTTCTTGGATGATAGTTATTTGATCTTGCTGTAATTTCCAGAAACTTTGCGTTCAGTGCCCGAATTACTAAAAATCATCAGAACGTGATAAAATACTGATTCCAATTGCTGCTGATCAATAAAGAAATTATCTAGGTCTTCTAATTTTGGTAGATTTTCTGGAGTTCCAGAAGTTTGCGTTAGTTACAGATTACTACAGACTGTTCTGTTTTTGACAGATTCTGTTTTTTGTGTGTTGTTTGCTTATTTTGATGAATCTATGGTTAGTACAATAGTTTATAATCCATAGAGAAGTTGGAATACAGTAGGTTTAACACCAAAATAAATAAAGAATGAGTTCACTACAGTACCTTGAAGTGGTTTTATGTTTTCTTTCTCTAACGGAGCTCACGAGATTTCTATTGAGTTTTGTGTTGTGAAGTTTTCAAGTTTTGGGTGAGTTCTTTTGATGGATTATGGAACAAGGAGTGGCAAGAGCCTAAGCTTGGGGATGCCCATGGCAACCCCAAGATAATCCAAGGACACCAAAAAGTCAAAGCTTGGGGATGCCCCGGAAGGCATCCCCTCTTTCGTCCACTTCCATCGGTAATTTACTTGGAGCTATATTTTTATTCACCAACATGATATGTGTTTTGCTTGGAGCGTCTTGTATTATTTGTGTCTTTGTTTATTATTTTTCCACAATAATCCTTGCTGTACACACCTTTTGAGAGAGTCATCTATGAATTAAAATTTGATAGAATACTCTATGTGCTTCACTTATATCTCTTGAGCTATGTAGTTTTGCTCTATGCACTTCACTTATATCTTTTGAGCGTTATAATTTTGCTCTTTGTGCTTCACTTAGATCTTTTAGAGCATAGTGGTGGTTTGTTTTAAAAGAAACTATTGATCTCTCATGCTTCACTTAAATTATTTTGAGAGTCTTAATAGCATGGTAATTTACTTAATATAAATATGCTTGGTGTTCAAGATATGTGAAATTTTCTTTTGAGTGCATTGAATACTAAGAGAAGATTGAAGCATGATAATTGTTTTGAGATATGGAGGTGATAATATTAGAGTTATGCTAGTTTAGTAGTTGTGAATTTAAAGAATACTTGTGTTAAAGTTTGTGATTCCCGTAGCATGCACATATGGTGAACCGTTATGTGATGAAGTCGGAGCATAATTTATTTATTGATTGTCTTCCTTATGAGTGGCGGTCGGGGACGAGCGATGGTCTTTTCCTACCAATCTATCCCCCTAGGAGCATGCGCGTAATACTTTGCTTTGATAACTTCTAGATTTTTGCAATAAGTATATGAGTTCTTTATGACTAATGTTGAGTCCATGGATTATATGCACTTTTTCCCATCCTTCCACCATTGCTAGCCTCTCTAATACCGCACACATTTCGCCGGTATCATACACCCACCATATACCTTCCTCAAAACAGCCACCATACCTACCTATCATGGCATTTCCATAGCCATTCCGAGATATATTGCCATGCAACTTTCCACCTTTCCATTCATTATGACACGCTTCATCATTGTCATATTGCTAGCATGATCATGTAGTTGACATCGTATTTGTGGCAAAGCCACCATTCATAATTCTTTCATACATGTCACTCTTGATTCATTGCATATCCCGGTACACCGGCAGAGGCATTCATATAGAGTCATATTTGTTCTAAGTATCGAGTTGTAATTGTTGAGTTGTAAGAAAAACAAAAGTGTGATGATCATCATTTTCTAGAGCATTGTCCCAAGTGAGGAAAGGATGATGGAGACTATGATTCCCCCATAAGTCGGGATGAGACTCCGGACGAAAAAAAATAGGCCATAAAAAAAGAGAAAAGGGCCAAATAAAAAAATGAGAGAAAAAGAGAGAAGGGACAATGTTACTATCCTTTTACCACACTTGTGCTTCAAAGTAGCACCATGATTTTCATGATAGAGAGTCTCTCGTTATGTCACTTTCATATACTAGTGGGAATTTTTCATTATAGAACTTGGCTTGTATATTCCATTGATGGGCTTCCTCAAATTGCCCTAGGTCTTCGTGAGCAACCGAGTTGGATGCACACCCACTTAGTTTCTTTTGATGAGCTTTCCGCTCTAGTGCATCCGTTGCATGGCAATCCCTACTCAGTCACATTGATATCTATTGATGGGCCTCTCCATAGCCCGTTGATACGCCTAGTTGATGTGAGACTATCTTCCCCTCTTTTTGTCTTCTCCACAACCACCCTTCTATTCCACATAGTGCTATGTCCATGGCTCACGCTCATGTATTGCGTGAAGATTGAAAAAGTTTTGAAAAAGTTAGAGTATGAAACAATTGCTTGGCTTGTCATCGGGGTTGTGCATGATTTAAATACTTTGTGTGGTGAAGATAGAGCATAGCCAGACTATATGATTTTGTAGGGATAACTTTCTTTGGCCATGTTATTTTGAGAAGACATAATTACTTTATTAGTATGCTTGAAGTGTTATTTTTATTTATGTCAATATGAACTTTTGTCTTGAATCTTTCTAATCTGAATATCCATACCACAATTACGAAATTTTGCATTGAAATTATGCCAAGTAGCACTCTGCATCAAAAATTCTCTTTTTATCATTTACCTACTCGAGGACGAGCAGGAATTAAGCTTGGGGATGCCTGATACGTCTCCAACGTATCTATAATTTTTGATTGCTCCATGCTATATTATCTACTGTTTTGGACTATATTGGGCTTTATTTTCCACTTTTATATTATTTTTGGGACTAACCTATTAACCGGAGGCCCAGCCCAGAATTGCTGTTTTTTTTGCCTATTTCAGTGTTTCGAAGAAATAGAATATCAGACGGAGTCCAAACGGAATAAAATCTTCGGGAACGTGATTTTCTCACCGAACGTGATCCGGGAGACTTGGACCCTGCTCCAAGGAACAAAAGAGGCGGTCACGAGGGTGGGGGGCACCCCCCTAGGGCGCGCCCCCTGCCTCGTGGGCCCCTTGTTGCTCCTCCGGTGTACTTCTTCCTCCTATATATACACACGTACCCCCAAACGATCAGAACAGGAGCCAAAAACCTAATTCCACCGCCAACTTTCTGTATCCATGAGATCCCATCTTGGGGCCTCTTCCGGAGCTCCGCCGGAAGAGGGCCGTCATCACAGAGGGCTTCTACATCATCCTAGCTAGCCTCTCCGATGAAGTGTGAGTAGTTTACCTCAGACCTTCGGGTCCATAGTTAGTAGCTAGATGGCTTCTTCTCTCTTTTTGGATCTCAATACAATGTTCTCCCCCTCTCTTGTGGAGATCTATTCGATGTAATCTTCTTCTTTTGCGTGTGTTTGTTGAGACCGATGAATTATGGGTTTATGATCAAGTCTATCTATGAACAATATTTGAATCTTCTCTGAATTCTTTTATGTATGATTGGTTATCTTTGCAAGTCTCTTCGAATTATCCGTTTGGTTTGGCCAACTAGATTGGTAGTTCTTGCCATGGGAGAAGTGCCTAGCTTTGGGTTCGATCTTGCGGTGTTCTTTCCCAGTGATAGAAGGGGCAGCAAGACACGTATTGTATCGTTGCCATCGAGGATAACAAGATGGGGTTTATTTCATATTGCATGAATTTATCTCTCTACATCATGTCATCTTGCTTAAAGCCTTACTCTGTTTTTAACTTAATACTCTAGATGCATGCTGGATAGCGGTCGATGAGTGGAGTAATAGTAGTAGATGTAGAATCGTTTCGATCTACTTGTCACGGACGTGATGCCTATATACATGATCATGCCTAGATATTCTCATAACTATGCTCAATTCTGTCAATTGCTCAACAGTAATTTGTTCACCCACCGTAGTAAACTTATGCTCTCGAGAGAAGCCACTAGTGAAACCTATGGTCCCCGGGTCTATTCTCATCATATCAATCTCCATCGCTTTAATCTTGTTTTGTTTTTACTTTGCCTTTTACTTTTCACTTTGCATCTTTATATCAAAAATACCAAAAATATTATCTATCGGATCTCACTTCCGTAAGTAAACGTGAAGGGATTGACAACCCCTAATCGCGTTGGTTGCGTTGAGCTCTTTGTGTTGTGTAGGTACAAGGGACTTGCGCGTGGCCTCCTACTGGATTGGTACCTTGGTTCTTGAAAACTGAGGAAATACTTACGCTACTCTGCTGCATCATCCCTTCCTCTTCGGGGAAAACCAACGCAAGCTCAAGACGTAGCACCACACTCTCTCAATCTCGCTCTCTTTATCTGAGTCTCGTTTAACCTTATTTTCTTTCACACACAAATGATATATCTCCCTGTTCGGGCCTCGATCGACATACTCTATACTCTCTCACGCAGATTGTCTATCTAGGTCAGTCCATCCAAGCCGCCACCACTCTTTCGACCTCATGGTGGGCCATGCTCACTCAATCTCTCTCTCTCTCTCTCTCTCCGTATGTCTCGATTGACCTCGCTCTTTCTTGTACAAAAACGATATATCACCATGTTGAGCCCAATTCGACCTATTCACATTGTATACTCTCTCACGCACATCGTCTATCTAGGTCACTCTCTCCAACCCGTCTCACTCTTTCGATCGCACGGCGACCCTATGTGATCGGTTGACCTTGCTTCCTCTCACGCACAAAATATATCTACACGTCTGTGACTGGATCATCTCTCAAGCTCTATCTTACAGCCCTCACCCTTGCCAAAAAGCTCAATCGGACAATATCTGTCCAGAGCATATATATTTGTTCAATGAATGTCGGACCACACTCACTTTGTCTCTCTATCTATATGTCTCTCGATTGACCTCGCTTTCTCACACCGTATCTTCCACGCGTTGAAGCTACTACCTCTCCATCCCTCGCAAAGCCGGAGCTATTTACATTGCGAGGGGCACTCCAACCTTGGATTAATTTGTGTAGGCATTTATTCCGGTCGGTTTAGATTATATTTTCGTAGCATTCGGCCCACAACTACTCCAATCACTGTAGCGGGTAATTAAGCTACGGGGAGCACCTAATATGAGCACCGGGGAGCCGTTGGATCGAAGATGCAGTGGCACACACGAGGCCTGAATGTTTTATTTGCAAAAAAACCTTTGGAGAGTTAGGAAATTGCGCATAATTACAAAGACTACTCCCAAGCCATTGGATCTCACTTCCAATGGTGTAAAAACTCGTATCACCATAGTATCTAAGCTGCGGGGTGGATGTGATATTCTATGCCACTGTCATTTTTGTTCGTAAACTTGCAAAAAACGTGTAACTCGTGCCGTTACTTGTCTAACCGCGCAAAGTGTTTGTTCAAAAAAACCATCCTACACTGAAATATCGGAACAACACACGGGGGTCCCACTTGTCATTAATCAAATTTGGACCTAAAACTAACAAATCTGAAAGATGAGATTCGAACTGGCAACCTGGACTACAAAGCGTAAGTCGATAGCCTGAAAAAACGAACGGTTGTTGGCTTTGTCCCATAACTTGATTTTATACAATACTTGCGTTGAGTAGAGTAGAGGGAGTGCCTCGTCAACACGTGCATGACCGTTATCTCACTTACTGGTGGGTCCCAGGTCTGCGATCTCAATCTCTCTTCTCTCCATCGTCTAACCTTTGCACGGGCACACACGAAGAGCGGCGCTAGCTTGCCGTGGTGTTATTACAACTAAAAAAACCTTGGAAAATAGAAGAATCGCCTAGAACAAGAGACGTTGTGGCTGGTCGAGACGGAGCTAACCACATCTATCCTCCGTGCCACGTTTGCATGATGAAGCTGTGTGGCTAGTGGGGTGTTTTCAACCGACTGGCTGGGTCCCGAGGTCGAAGCATAGGTACTCTACTACGTCTAATACAATATATTTTTACACACACATTTTTCCTCCGTGCCGAGATGTGGCACACCCTACTGCGCGGTTTCGGGGTCCTCCCGGGTGGTGCACGCATATATTCTTCCTGACGTGGGACGCCCTACCACGCGTTTTCTGGGTCCTCCTCGGTCGTAGCGCCGAAGCAAGTAAATGAGTCATCAAATCACGAAAGACCACCTTTCCCGCCGAGTACATCAGTGAAACACGGTGGCTAGCTAGTTGGGCTAGTTCGACCGATTAGCTAGGCCGCCGCCACATTTGTTTTTTCACCCCTTTTTTTATCTACTTGCCGGCAGGTAAATTTAAATATCCACCGCGGCGTTGCTCTGGTGTTTGGGTGCGGCAGGATTTTTAATTTTTTGATTGACAGGAGCAGGCGCGGCAGGATTTTTAATTTTTTGATTGACGGGAGCAGGCGCGGCAGCAATTAGTCACGATGACTCCGCCTGTACCCACTGCTCCCTGATGTGAGAAGTCATCGACTGGTGTTTTACCGTGGTGAAAACCAAAAGATTCCCCGCTCCCTCCGCCTTCCTGTAGATTGCATTGCCTTTCAGCCGTTTCGCCCCCTTTGCTTCCAATCCCCATTGCTTCTACCTGGTGCCATGGCGGCGCAACAGATCACGGAGTCCGAGGTGAGGCTCTTGACACAGGAGCTCCATGCCAAGGATACGGAGCTCAGGGCCAAGGACGTGGATCTCCGTGAGCTCAAGGAGGAGAGGAGTGCCATGCTCCTCCGTTATGTGCGGGAGTTCACGGAGCTTCAAAAGCGGTAGGAGTCCACCACAAAGATGCTCGAGGCGTCGGCGGCGTTGCTGCAGAAAGCGGGAGATACAATAGGCCGTTAGGGGAGCCGGCTGGAGCGCGAGCGGGCCGATCGTGACGAGGTCCAGGATCGCCTCAGCCACTTGGTGAACCAAGTTGCCACGCACGTGTTGCGGCTGCGCGATGCCTACCGTCGTGCCAGCGCGACGATGCCGGCCGTCAGGCTAAACCCTCTGCATGGGCATGTCCATGTCTCGGTGCAACATGACCGCTGGATCAAACTCAGACGGTGCAGATCAGTCACTGTAGCACAAAGCGTGTGGGTGTGTTTGGTTGCATTCTCATCTCAATATAGTTGTTTCCTCTTCGTGTATTTTTGTCAACCTACTAATGTGGACTCATGCACCCTTCATGCACTCTGCCAAACACCCAAAAGTGGGTTGAGAAGGGAAGTTTTGCTCCCATCCCGTGCACCCTTCATACACCCTGCCTAACACTATTCGTGTTTCATGTGGTTCATGTTTCTTGGAGTACTGTAGCACCGTACTCTCTGTGCGCTGTGGACCTAGTTCTGTTAACATTGATCTCACCGTCCATTCTCGACCGGACAGTCGAAAAAGCGGTACTATGTTACATATAGGAGTAGTTGACATGCGCACAACATCATTTGTTATCGTCATATCTTACTACACTAGCAACAAGATTGTGTAGTACTGACGTATGAACCACTGCACATGCCTAGTAGTAGGAGCACTGTGTATGTTCAAGTGGCCGCCGTGTTTCGCACTCCTCCGTCGTAAGAGTGGAAACGCTTGCTGTAATCATTTTTTTTCTTCTGAAAAACAGTGGACATGCTCTACCGTGCGGATCCTCCTCCAGCCATGCACTAAATTACTCACTTTCGCCGATGTGTGGGACAACCAGCATCGGGGTCCACCAGCCATGCACTAAATTACTCCGTAGTAGAGTGACGGTAGACTACCCCGATGGAAGCGCCACAATAATGCCCAATGAGCCGTCAAATCACAAAACCCCCTCCTTTCCAGCAGTAAGTTGGACGGACGAAGCAACCATCATTTCACTCTTCTCTCTCAGCTTCCTCTCTACCCAACCCTCACTTCTGCCTCATCTTTTTCCTCATTTCTTCAAGAAAACCCTGACCTGCTTCTGCCATTGTTCTTCTCTCCCAAAGAAGGAAAGGTGAGCGCATAAATGGTGTTGATTCTGGCCAAGGCCCGGTCTTGCAACCCCGAGACTGATCCTATAACTCCCTCTCTTTTATTCTTTTGGGTTTGTGATTATGGTTTCTTTTCTTTTATTTCTATTTAACAGTTTCTTGATGGACGCTGGAGCACCGACCGAAGTGATGTCTATGGCTCCGGCCAAAACCGTCGAGGCTCATGGTACGAAGAAGCGCAAGCACCCCGCCGAGACTACCGCAGCCAAGCTCAAAGCCATCGCCCTTTCCAAGCCCCCCTCTCCGGGATCCCTCATTAAGCAAGTCCAGGTAATATCTCTTCTTGACGATCTTTTTCTCGATCTTGATCGTGTTTTTTCATCTAACACGCAGTACTAGTACTAGTAGTACAACTTTCTGGGTGATCTTGCATGTGATTTTTGTGTGCCAAATGATGGTTCTAAATTCCTCTTTTGACCAAAACATGCGAGAGGTTGACACTGATTTCTTATAGATTACTTTCAACTACTCCCTCTGTCCCAAATTTCTTGTCTTAGATTTGTCTAGATATGGATGTATCTAATACTAAAATGTGACTTGATACATCCGTATCTAGACAAATCTAAGACAAGAATTTTGGGACGGAGGGAGTACTTTATGAACATCAATGCTACCTTTTAAGAGGGTATATTTGCCTCAGTAACTTGTGTGATGGATATTGCATGTAATCCCTATGCTCTCATGCCTTTGAAGACACTAGTAAATACACACGTGCAACGCACGTGTTAATATTTAGGCAATATATTAATTACAAGCGGATATTAGGTATGCTATTATTTGTGTGTTAATTATGTAATTAGTGCAATATTTGGTATGATATTAATTACACATTAAACACGTTTAACGCTCGCCATTGGTGCAGTCTAGGTCGTTGGATTGACTTAGTTCGATGGCCGAGATTAGTTGGATCTGCCTCTTTGAGTCTTTTTATATTGGTATAGATTCTAGTGTCTTTGTTCACTCATTTCTGTGCGTATATGTAGTCATATATGGAGTATAATATCGGAAATCATCTTATATTTCTGAACGGAGGTAGTAATAAAATATGGTTTCTGTTTGAATTATAACCAGGTCCGCGGTGGAGATGAAGTTCTCAAAGTCATGCCGTGTGAACTGGAAGACCTGATGAGTTCTACTGCTGAACTATCCAGTTGCCGTGTCCTTGTCGCCACGTGTCCTGAACTAGTGTTTTCCTGTAGCATTGTTGCCGGACGTGTTCTCGAGGCTGTACTTGACCACAACAATTTCCTGGCTGTGCCTTCGATTACGAAGGGTGTGGTTCTTGTAAAGCTTCCCAACAAATCTGATGCGGCCTGTCTTCATCATCATGTTTATGAGTGGAAAAACCACTCTGTTAGGTTCTCCAAGGTTGACAAGATGGTGATGGTGCATGTAGACATCTCACACGAAGTCCATGGCCTAGTCAGTTATGCGGGGTTCATCCCGTAGGTCGGTGGCAAAAAATAGTCTGCAGAGTTTAGTTAGTGCAACTTTGCTTGTCTATAGTAAGTACTATTGTTCAGTACTTGATTTGTGTTTGTGAACCCTGTATTGTTTATTAGTACTGCCGCTTTTGGTGTGTGGTCAGTCCTGAGAATGGTCTATGTTAATGTCTGTCCACTCAATTCAGTCTGTATATTTTGAAGTATCAATATCATATTTTTTGTGAGGACGGTCTATCAATTATGGTTACACTCCAATATTTGTATGCATTGCAGGGTTTATCGCACCCACCAGGATTTCCAGCCCCATGGATGTTCGGTCCATACGATTTGTCACGACCTTTGGACTGTCCTGCTTGTGGGAATAGGCGGGGCCCCTGCATGCCACGCGTAGTTGAACGATCAATCTTCTGTTTAGTACTTCAACATAGTGATTTCCTGGTAAGGATTCACTCGTGTCACATCAAGTAAATCTTATTGATTTACTGTCTAAATCTTATTGATTTAATGTCATGTTTTCTTTCTTTTCCTGCAATTTTACGATGCAGGTTTTGCCATGTGACATTCATCACGGAATAAATCGTATGGTTCGCTCTACGATGGCTATTTTTGCAGGTTTCACTTCTTATGTCGTGTCAGTAACGAAGGCACTGTCCATCACTTACATTACTGGAAAAAATTGGATCAGTCTGTTGTCTGAGTACAAGTTGAATCCCTATGATGAACTGCAATTTGGTTCAACAAAAACGCCACAATTAGTCCTTCTCGCATTTAAAAGAAATGAAGAAAAAGACTGGATCATGGTCACGGATCCTAGTCAAGTTAGAAAGCTGATCATAGCAGATCAGACACGATCACCGCTGTCTCGCACAGATCGAGCACCGACAGTTGCTCTAGCACTGACAGGGGCAGCAGCTCAGTCTGATCCAACTGAGGATTAGGCACCGACCGCCTCAGCGGATCAGTCTGATCTACCGAAGGATCGGGCATCGACACCGGCACCTGCTCTGACACCGGCACCAACTCTACAAGGAGCACCATCTCCGGCAGCAGCAGCGGCTTCGGCACCTGCACCAACACTTGCACTTGCATCTGCTCCGGCCCGTGCAGTTGCATCGGCAACAGATTGGGCTGCAGTTCGCACTTCATATACCAAATTCCTTACAAAAACTGACATGTCCACCTTCTTGGTAAGCATTGGCCGCCCAAGTGCTTCGTTCTTTTTTCTTTCCATGTTGTTTCACATGATTCACTGTGTTGATCTAACTGTTTGGGTATGTCTTCTTGTTTGCAAACAGAGAATTCCTAGAGCAACGAGGGAGTCGTTCAACAATTCGGGCGACCGCAGCCAAGTTTCTCTTACCATGCGCAGCCTTGGTGTGAATGAACCTGCTTAATATATCGTAAGTACAAAGGATGGTCGCATGATGATTGATGCTAAAGGATGGTCAAGGTTCAAATCTAAATCATATCTTACTATAGGGGATGATGTAAAAATCGAACTTTCTCGGCAAGGAGAGCTGGTCCAAATCAACTTTGAAATTCTTCAGTAGCAGCACGCAACTGCCTAACTGATCTATCCTCCGAGAGATTTTGATGTAATAATCTGGCAGGGTGAAAAAAGTGTCCTGTGCGTATAAGTAGTACGATAGTATTATTTATCACATGGTATATCGTTGATAGAATTGCAAATCTGATTGCTGGTTAGGAACTGTCGTTCGATTTCATTCCAACAGCTGCCGTGCTTTATTCAATTTTGTGTATTCGCCTTGCGACAGCATCTAAAACCAGCGCCGTACCGATCGCTTGCAATATGAAAAGCGCTGAGGTAGAACACATGGGCCCCTAAACATGCAGGGTCGGCCTGCGGCCCAAAGTCCAGAACCTGGTTTCGAGAAGCACTAGCTCAGTGCAAAAGTGGCGTCCTCCTCCTGCTGTGGGTTGGGCCAAGATGAATGTTGATGCTGCGTTATCTCGCAATGGTGAAAGGGGAGCCCTGGCAGTTGTGAGCCGGGACCATACAGGCTTCTTCCTTGGAGCATCGGCACTGGTGTGCGAAAGTGTTACTGATCCAGAGATCCTAGAGGCAATGGCATGTTGCGAGGGGCTATCTCTGGCTCTTGACTTAAACCTGCAACAAGTTCAGATTAGCACCGATTGTTCAGCAATAGTCAAGCATATCGGAGAGGCATACTTGGGGCCCAGCAAAGTTATTATGGACGAGATCAAGATGAAGAAGAATATGTTCCAAACCATGGAGATCATACATGAAAAACGCGAGTGTAATGTTGAAGCGCATGTGCTCGCAAAAGCTGCTACTTCTTTGCCCTGCGGGCGCCATCTTTGGCTCACAGGAACCCCTGAAATTATTTGTATACCTATGACTGTTAATCTTCAATAAAGCAGATTTTATCCCTAAAAAAACATCTGAGTATTATATTCTCAGCTGAACCCCCATAATGCCCGTGCGTTGCAGAGGGAGTATTTTTCTCGGCAACGTGAGCCTGTGATATAAAAGATTTGTATATTTCTTTACAGAGGGAGTATCTCTCTGTCAAAAAATATATTTATGTGTAACTAGTTACTCCGTCTTTCTACTTCCTTTCGCTGATATGTGGGGCAACCAGCAACGGGGTCCACGTGCCATATGCACAAATTAGAGTGCACAACTTCACGGTAGACACACCCCGGTCGTAGCGCCGCAGTAATGCCCAATGAGCCATCAAATCACAACCCCCCTTTCCAGCTTTAGTAGTAAGCTGGACAGACGAAGCGGCAATATTTCACTGGGCCTGAATCCCTTTCTCCCTCGTCTGCTTGTTCAGAGAAAAACCCCTCTCGGCGATTGCATAGGGTTTTCTCATGGAGAACCAGGTACGAATTCTTCATCCATCCCCGATAAACCCAAGTCCCTTGGTCGCAGGTAATCCTAGGATGGCAGTCGCCGCCGTTGATGCATTTTTCTTCCTACTGAATCTAGTGTGTTTCATTTGCAGTGCCCAAAGTGCGAGTACCCTACAGGTTTCTGTGCCCTCGGCGAGACGCCACACTTGTTCCTTCTCATCCTAACACAACATTTTGAAATGCGCACAGTATGTTCCTAGAATCCCCTTTTCTATCCGGGAGGGTGGGTTTTTTTTGAACATGCTGTGTTCTCATATTATTTTTCCTGCAGTGTATTATTTGCTTTGCCAGAACACATGTACTCAAGATGCTCGGCCTTGCCATAACTGAATACACTAGTTTAATGGTCACAGTGACGACAAGCCATGGATATAAGTTCCGAGTTGGGTTCATGAACCAAGAAGATTGCTGCTTTTTTATGGCTGAACTTGGATAAACTTTCTCAAGTGTTACAGACTGAAAGTTGGCGCATGAATGTTGATGGAAATAGCAGAACCTGGTCTCATCTTCACTATGATCTTCCACCCCGACGTCATTCCAATTGTTCATCCATGTTAGTTTTGTATCTGGTTCTTGCTTGTTGCCTCGATTACTTCTTAATCCACCTATTCTGTCTAACTAATCACAATTTAACTTTAGAAGTAGCAACGAATCTCTCACGAAGATGCTACTTCTAACTAATATTTTCTTATAATTGGTGGCATGTGTAGGTTTTTCAGAGTAAAGCAGTCTACTCGTTTGTTACTCTGTAATAAATCGGCTGTTACTAATGGCACTGAAGTTAACTGGATCGACATCCACAAGTTCCTACACTTTATTGATCGTCTTGAGGTCGTTGTGGGGCGTTTCAATGGTGGAAGGCCACATGGGATATGTGTGCCACTGCTGCACTCATTGAACAGGTCCAACTATATCGAGAAACTTATGGTACGAGTTGTTTTCTGTTATATATGTTGTTCATAAACTATTGCTTATACATAGTTTTACAGCTGTGATCTTCTTGAAACAGGAACTGTCGAGTTCTATTGTTCCTATACAGATGCCTGACCATGGTCGGGTCAGACTTGCGTTTGGTCACAACATGATGTTTATCTCGACCTACTCAATTCCCCTTGGAGGTGAAAAGATACTTATTCATGGGTGGTCTCAAATAATGAAGGCCCGTCCATCTTGGAGAATAGGACAGAAGATTATGTTCATGCTTTTCCATGGCTCTAGAGCGAATATCCTGTTTATTGACCATGTTGCGAGATGAAGCCGCTTTCAAAAGGTTGTGGATGCGCGGGGTGGCGCCTGGGCCTTGTCCTAGGGCTTGGCGGCCTCACCCTTGGTTAACTGTAGGCGAAGTAGCACTATTCGAGGCGTGCTTTGTACGGTTGAACCTGTATAAGTACTCATACTGCTTTCAGCTTTGGTTGTTAAGTGCCCCAGCTGGTTTCAGTTAAGGTTGTTAAGTACTACAGTCTGTCGTGTTTCTTCAGTCCTGTCTTTCTCCAGCCGCCAAAACCAAACCAGCACCGGCGGGGCCGCCTGATTCCGCCTCCCACGGCTGGCTGCGCCTCAGCGCACGCATCGCCGCCCCACCGTCTCCTAAATCGTTAACGCCGACGTCCTCCGCACACTTTGGTGCGCTCGCCGCGGCGCCACCCTCTCGCATTGTCAACATGGTCAACAAACAACATGAATCGGCAGAAGTACGTGGAGAGGATGACAATAGGGGCCCACCACGTCAGCGTATGGAAAAATAAAATGCTTCCTCCTAGTGTTTTCCTGACATTTGGGACCCATGACATTGGGAGCATATATAGTCAATAGACAAGAGAACAACACAAGATCGGCTGACACCTGGGACATAGCTACTCGAGCAGTATTTTTTTGTTTGGTATTGTTGAGACGGAGCAGGGTTTGAACTGGGATGTGGCCCGTCTAGCCCAGGCTTATATTTTATGTTCACCATGTGACCAGCCCAGCTATTTTTTCTTTGTGAAAATGAGCCCAGTTTAGTTTTTCTGAAGAATACCCAATCCAGGCCTACTTATTTTTCTATGCCCTGATGGGCTGCAACTCTTTCAAGTCGCCTGCAAATCTTGAAAGTAATATGAAATGGGTTGTAAATATAAAAACAGATGACAAATTGGCAATTACTTTATAATTTCTGAATTTTATTACATTTTCAGATTCCCATTTCACTGGGCATTAACCTAATTTAAATATATCTTCAAAGTACTTTAAATCTGGCTGGACATTTCGGTATTAAAAATAGTTTGAAACCCACAGAAATATGCGAAATTGGCCCTGGCCAACAAAAAAACGACTGCAATAAATTGCATAAGAAGTTGCCATGAGCTATATATAAATTATTAAAAAAAGAGGGAGTGGTCTGACTTGTGGGCCTGTTTAGTTGACGCGTATGCAAGATTTTTTTAGTTATTATATACGTCAACAAACCATTCTAGCAGAAGTAACCATTGGATGTCAATCCAACGGCCGTCGTGTTTCTTCAATATCTGATCTTCTTGCTCCAGCCGCCAAAGCAGTGCCGGCGGGACCGCCTACTCCCGCCTCCCGTGGTCGGCTGTGCTACCGCACAGGCCTCAGCACCCCCTACTACTCCCACCGCTGGCCAGGACATCCCTCTACTCACCCACATCCCCTGTTATTCTGCGGCGACGGCAGCCTCACACCGCAGCTGAACCGATGAACGCTCGTACTCCTCTTCGCGTGGGCATCCACTGCCGCGTCTTCCCCGGCTCCGCGTCGTCCCCTTCCTATGCCTCGCCGTCGTCCACCGCCGTGGTGCTCTCGGCGCGGCGTGGTCAATGTGGTCAACGCCCGACTTCCATCGGAACAGTACTGTACATGGAGAGGCTGACCGCTGGGTCCACGGCAGCCGCAAGGAAGTGCCTCCTTATTACGCGCAAAATAATTATTCCTCCACCTGACAGCGGGGACCCACCGGACGGGTCACCAGTATTTTGAGAAAAAAATCATTTCCCCCTGACTGCTGGGACCCACCGGACGCGCCACCGTATTTCGCGAAAAAAACGTCCCCCCCGCTGTCAGCTCGGACCCACTGGAAGTGCCTCCTTATTACGCACAAAAAATGAATACTCCCCCGCCTAGCTGGGACCCACCTTGGTGGGAGGCTGACTTGTGGGCCTACTAAGTTGACGGGGACGAGGGCTTTGTCAACTTAGTCAATATGAACGATTCTAGCTCCAGTGGCCGTACGATGTCCATCCAACGACCGTAGTGCTTCTTCAACCTCTGGTCTTCTTGCTCCAGCCGCCCAAAGCAGCGCCGGTCGTGCCGCATGCTCCTGCCTCCCGTGGCCGGCTGTGCTGCCGCGGAGGCCTCACCGCCCCCTACTATTCCCACCGCTGGCTAGGCCCTGCGGCGACGGCAGCCTCACACCACAGCCGAACCAGTGAACCCTCGTACTCCTCTCCGCGCGGGCTTCCACTGCCGCGTCTTCCCCGGCTCCGCGTCGTCCCCTTCCTAGGCCTCGCTGTCGTCCACCGCCGTGGTGCTCTCGGCGCGGCGTGGTCAATGTGGTCAACGACCGACTTCCATCGGAAGAGTACTATGCGTGGAGACGCTGACAGCTGGGTCCACGGCCGCAGCAAGAAAGTGCCTCCTTATTACGCGCAAAATAATTATTCCTCCACCTGACAGTGGGGACCCACCGAACGGGGCACCGTACTTCGCGAAAAAAACGTTTGCCCCTGACTGCTGGGACCCACCAGCTATATCTTCGCACGCAAGGAAGTGCCTGACAGTCGGGACCCACCTGGTCGAAGCGTACATAGCGTTCTCATTCTAGTCGCGAACGTGTACGTACATATATACTGGTCGATGTAGAGGCGCGCACGTAGCATGTACACGTACGTACAACGGCCAAGGTGCAAAAAAGAAAATACGGCCACATATGTGTACATACGGGCGGGGTCTCGAACGCCTACTCGCGCATACGTATGACCAGGGATCGTGTACATGGATGGGTCGGAATGGAGAAACAGCGTCGTCGTCGTGTTCATGGGGAGGCAACAGAATGCGTCGTGTTTATGGGGAGGCAACAGAATGCGTCGTGTTCATCGGGAGGGCTTGGACGGAACAAGCGATGGAAACGAGGCCTGGCGTACCGCAGAACGGAGGAAACGGCCTTGTGTTCGACCGGCCACGTTCGAAACGGGATCCTGTTCATCAGGAGGGGTCTGGCGTACCGCAAAACGGAGGAAATGGACCTCATACGGTCGAAACGGGGGTCCTGTTGATCGGGAGGGGTGTGGCGTACTGCAAAACGGACGAAACGGACTTGTGTTGGAGCGCTACGGTCGAAACGGGGGTCCTGTTCATCGGGAGGGGTGTGGCGTACCGCAAAACGGGACTCCACGGGATACTGTTCATCTCCACCGTCGACCCCCTCCAGCCTCCACGAGCTACTGTTCATCCACTGTCGACCTCCTCCAGCCTCCACCTGCGACTGTTCATCCACGGGCTCCTGTTCATCCAGCCTCCATTGCGCGCTACTCCACCGGCTACTGTTCAACCACCCCTCCACCGTCTACTGTTCATCCAGCCCTTCACACCACGGGGTCCTGTTCAACCACCCCTCCACGGGCACCCCTCCACCGTCTACTGTTCATCCAGCCCTCCACACCATGGGGTCCTGTTCAACCACCCCTCCACCGTCTACTGTTCATCCAGCCCTCCACACCACGGGGTCCTGTTCATCCACCCCTCCACGGGCACCCCTCCACCGTCTACTGTTCATCCAGCCCTCCACCACACCACGTGGTCCTGTTCATCCAGAGGCAATGCCACCGCTCACTGTTCATCCAACCCCCCCCCCCCCCCCCGCAACGCTCACTGCTCATCCCATTGATCGGCTTCAGTTAGCAGCAGTAGCGAAGGAATCGCTCGATCGGGTTCAGTTAACAGCCATCGATCGATCGCTCGGGTTCAGTAACGCGTAGCCGGCAGTGCAATCGCTCAGGTTCAGTTAGAGCCCAACGCCTCGCTCGGGTTCAGTTAGAGCCAACGCCTCGCACACACGCGCGTACGTGTACGAGAGAAACACGCATTGCTCGGCCCCTGACCTCCCACCGTAACCGGGAACTCCCCGAAACCCCCCCTCGCTTCTACCACTGTTTTTTCCGTCATGGACGGCCCAAAGAATGTCATGCAGCTGCGTCTCCGGCCCGCCCAGGACGAAAAGCCCATTTTCTGTCATGATTTTTTGTCATAGAAGTAGGAGCCCATCACATCTATGATGATACCGGGTTTTGTCACATATATCGTCATAGAAGTGTCATATGTATGACATAATTTTTTTTCGTTCGGCCCAAAATGTCACGGATGTGTCTTTTTTTTGTAGTGACTGTCGATCACCCATTGAGTTCCACCGGAGACATAGTCCTACAATAATCAAGCTTTGGTTATAGGTACCCATTTTGCAATGGGTCCTGGTGAGTTAGCAACAAGGGTCTTGGGAACCCAAATAGTCCAAGCATAATCATCATAGTTAGTTCCAACAAACTTTGCAAAGGTATAGCCATCATCTCCTCTCATGAGAACATATGATGGATTTTTCTTGCCGGTAAAATTCTTGGGAATAGCCTTGTCCCTAATGACCTTACCATTCCCAACACCCTTCATTTCCTTTTCCTTCTCCTTGTGCCCTTCTTGCACAAACACTGCCTTTTGGGGAGGGGAAGGAGTCGGACCGATCTTCTTGTTGTTGTTCTTCTTCTTCTTGTTCTTACCACTCTTAGATGCGGGATTAAACCCAACTCCCTCCTTGGCAACACACTCCTTTTGGTTGCTCAAGAGATCGTTTAGGTTTTTCTCCCCTTGGATGCATGATACAAGCCCTTTCTCAATTTGAGCTTTCAACTTCTTATTTTCCTCTTGAAGGGAGGTGCAATCATGAGCAAAGTTAGCCGTACAAGCATCCTCATTTAAATCAATATGAGGTACGGAAGTGAGATCCTTAATGGTTGTAGCTTTTAATTGAGCATAAGACTCGGTGAGAGCAATGAGGTCACCTTTGACAACCTTGGAACTAATCACAAGGAACTCATGCTCCTCAACAAGTCTTGTATGGTCAACTAGAAGTTTTTCAACTCTAACGTTAAGAGCATGTTTATTCTCAAGAGCAAGTTGCAAAGCATCGTTGGTTTTAACAAAGTCAATTTGATGAGCAGATAAGACTTCCTCAAGTGATGCTCTCATGACACTCTCTTCATTAAGTTCGTGCTCGAGGAGATCAACTCTCTCTTTTTCCTCTATAAGGAGGTTCTCAACGTTCTCAATAAAGTCATCGCGTTCGGCGAGCGACTTAAGGAGATCGCCAAAACGAGCACGAGCTTCACCATGAAGAGTTTTCATGAAAGCCATTAAGGATTCCTCATCATTATCCACACCCTCCTCACACTCATCCTCCACTATCTCACATGAGACATTGGGAGTGTAGTTGTCGGGTCTCTTGGGTTTGGACTTTGTTTTTACCTCTTTGGCCATGAGGCATCGATGAGTGAATGGCTTGTCCTTGTTTGGAGAGTCGAAGAGGCCGGTGGTGGAGGAGGAGGTAGTGGCATGCATGGCGAAGGCGGCCGTGCCCACTTGATCATCATCACCGTCATCTTCATCTCCAGACATGTATTCTTCATGAACAAGAGCCTTGTCATCCTTCCTGTTTGCAAACTTGGTGAACTTCTTCTTAAGCACAAGCTTCTCGGACTTGTCTTCACGTCTCTCATATGGACAATCATGAACGAAGTGTCTTGGGCTATCACAATTGTAGCATTTCCTTTGTCCAAAAGATCTTCCTTGAAGATTGCTTCCTTTGTTTGCCATGGTCCCAGAGTACTTCTTGACTAAGAGAGCCAAGTCTTCTGCAAAATCATTTGCCGGGCACGAGGTATCATTATCCTCCTCACATATCTCTTCACTCACTTCTTCCTCCCTTGAGGGTTGGCTCATCACTTTCTTGGCCTTCAAGGCAAGATTGGAGTTCTTGGTTGCTTGAGCTATTGCAAATGTTTTCTTGGACTTGGTTTCCAAAACAACATGGGTAGAGAAGGTGGAAACAACTTGAGCCGAAGTCAACTTGTGATAGTCTGGACGTTGATGAACCATCATGACTATGGTATGTTCTGTGAGAACCATAGCATCTATGAACTTGTCCTTGATGAATTCATCATTTTCCCAAGTGCACCCAAAGGTTCTCAAGTTGAGCACAAGGGACTTCAACCTTCGGTAAACCTCTTCTACGGACTCACCCTCATTCCTCACAAAGAGATTGACTTCTTGTTTGAGCAAGGCCAATCGAGATCTTTGAATTGCTTCATCTCCTTCAAGAGCCTCCTCAAGGCAATCCCAAATTTCCTTTGCGGTTTTGAGAAGAGCAATGGAATCACTATAGTTGAGGGAGTCCTGGATTAGGGGGTGTTCGGATAGCCAGACTATACCTTCAGCCGGACTCCTGGACTATGAAGATACAAGATTGAAGACTTCGTCCCGTGTCCGGGAGGGACTTTCCTTGGCGTGGAAGGCAAGCTTGGCGATACGGATATGTAGATCTCCTACCATTGTAACCGACTCTATGTAACCCTAACCCTATCCGGTGTCTATATAAACCGGAGGGTTTTAGTCCGTAGGACAACATACACATCAACAATCATACCATAGGCTAGCTTCTAGGGTTTAGCCTCCTCGATCTCGTGGTAGATCTACTCTTGTACTACCCATATCATCAATATTAATCAAGCAGAATGTAGGGTTTTACCTCCATCAAGAGGGCCCGAACCTGGGTAAAACTTCGTGTCCCTTGCCTCCTGTTACCATCCAGCCTAGACGCACAGTTCGGGACCCCCTACCCGAGATCCGCCGGTTTTGACACCGACATTGGTGCTTTCATTGAGAGTTCCTCTATGTCGTCGCCGTCAGGCTCGATGGCTCCTACGGTCATCGATAGCGATGCAGTCCAGGGTGAGACCTTCCTCCCCGGACAGATCTTCGTCTTCGGCAGCTTCGCACTGCGGGCCAATTCGCTTGGCCGTCTAGAGCAGATCGAAAGCTACGCCCCTGGCCGTCAGGTCAGATTTGGAAGTTTAAACTACACGGCTGACATCCGCGGGGACTTTATCTTCGACGAATTCGAGCCACTGCCGAGCGCGCCGCACTGTCACGACGAGCATGATCTAGCTCTGCCGCCGAATAGTGCCCTGGAGGCCGCACCCGCATCGGCTCCGACCCTTAATTCGGAGCCAACTACGTCGATCGAGGATGGGCGGTTGGACGCCACCCCGGGGGCTGCGACCCCAACGGCGATTGAGCCGAACGCCAGCCCCGTACTCTGCGAGACTCGCGACTCCAAGGAGCCGGACTCCTCTCCGGACTCCGAACCCTCTGCGCCCCTGCCGATCGAATCCGATTGGGCGCCGATCATGGAGTTCACTGCCACGGACATCTTTCAGCACTCGCCTTTTGGCGATATCCTGAAGTCACTGAAGTCTCTCTCTTTATCGGGAGAGCCCTGGCCGAACTACAGTCAGCAAGGTTGGGGTATGGACGATGAAGAAATTCAAAGCCCACCCACCACCCACTTTATAGCCACTGTCGGCGACTTAACCGACATGCTCGACTTCGACTCCGAAGACATCGACGGTATGGACGCCGATGAAGGAGATGATGAAGAACCAGTGCCTACTAGGCCCTGGAAAGCCACCTCGTCATATGACATATACATGGTGGACACCCTAAAAGAGGGAGATGGCGATGGAACAGCGGAGGATGACCCCTCCAAGAAACAGCCTAAGCGCCGGCGTCAGCGGCGCCGCTCAAAATCCCGCCAAAACAAACAAGGTGATTCCAGCACGGGAGATAATAATACTCCGGAAAGCGCCAAAGAAAACCCCCTCCAGCAAGATTTAGCACAGGAGGATGGAGAAACCAGCCCTCATGAGAGCGGCAGACAGAGAGGTCGAGGACGATAATTATATGCCTCCCTCCGAAGGCGAGGCAAGCCTCGACGATGACGAATTCGTCGTGCCAGAGGATCCCGTCGAGCAAAAGCGTTTTCAACGCAGGCTTATGGCCACGGCAAGAAGCCTCAAGAAAAAATACCAACAGCTTAGAGCTGATCAAGATTTTCTAGTCGACAGATGGACTGAAGTCCTTGCGGCCGAAGAGCATAAACTCGAACGCCCCTTCAAGAGCTACCCAAAGCGCAGGTTACTACCCCGATTAGAGGAGGAAGCACTTGATGCGGCCGACCGGCTACCTCGTGGTCGCGACAGAGAGGCCTCTCGGCCCTCCACTCAAGCCGCACCCCGTACCAAGGCACGGGAATATGCGCTGGACTTACGAGACATGTTGGAGGACAAGGCAAGGCAAACAAGATCGATCTACGGATCGCGTGGGCGCCCCACGGCTCGAGACGGTAACCGTCACGCCGGCCACAAATTTGGCAGGGCAGAACACAGTAGACAAGGCTCATTGGAGCTACGCCACGATATAGCCCAGTACAGAGGCGCCGCACACCCACTCTGCTTTACAGACGAAATAATGGATCATCAAATCCCCGAGGGTTTCAAACCCGTAAACATCGAATCATATGATGGTACAACAGATCCTGCGCTATGGATCGAGGATTATCTCCTTCATATCCACATGGCCCGCGGCGATGATTTCCACGCCATCAAATACCTCCCACTCAAGCTTAAAGGACCAGCTCGGCATTGGCTTAACAGCTTGCCAACAAGATCAATCAGTTGTTAGGAGGACCTGGAAGCCGCATTCCTCGACAATTTCCAGGGCACTTATGTGCGACCCCCAGACGCCGATGACCTAAGTCACGTAATTCAGCAGCCAGAGGAATCGGCCAGGAAATTCTGGACACGGTTCCTAACAAAGAAAAATCAAATAGTCGACTGTCCGGACGCTGAGGCCCTAGCAGCCTTCAAACATAATATCCGTGACGAGTGGCTGGCCCGGCACCTTGGACAGGAAAAGCCGAAATCTATGGCAGCACTCATGACACTCATGACCCGCTTTTGCGCGGGAGAAGACAGCTGGCTTGCTCGTAGCAACAATATGACCAAGAACCCTGGTAATTCAGACACCAGGGACAGTAGTGGCAGGTCGTGTCGCAACAAGCAGAAGCGCCGCATTAACAGCGACAATGCTGAGGATACGTCAGTTAATGCCGGATTCAGAGGCTCTAAATCCGGTCAGCGGAAAAAGCCATTCAAAAGGAATCCTAGGGGCCCGTCCAGTTTGGACCGAATACTCGACCGCTTGTGCCAGATACATGGCACCCCCGAAAAGAAAGCCAATCACAACAACAGGGATTGTTGGGTGTTCAAGCAGGCAGGCAAGTTAAACGCCGAAAATGAAGACAAGGGGCTGCATAGCGATGACGACGAGGAGCCCCGGCCGCCAAACAATAGTGGATAGAAGGGTTTTCCCCCACAAGTGCGGACGGTGAACATGATATACGCAACCCACGTCCCCAAAAGGGAGCGGAAGCGCGCGTTAAGGGACGTATACGCGGTAGAGCCAGTCGCCCCAAAGTTCAACCCATGGTCCTCCTGCCCAATCACCTTTGATCGAAGGGACCATCCCACTAGCATCCGTCATGGCGGATTCGCCGCATTGGTCCTAGACCCAATCATTGACGGATTTCATCTCACTAGAGTCCTTATGGACGGCGGCAGCAGCCTGAACCTGCTTTACCAGGATACAGTGCGGAAAATGGGCATAGATCCCTCGAGGATTAAGCCCACCAAAACGACCTTTAAAGGTGTAATACCAGGTGTAGAGGCCAACTGTACAGGCTCAGTCACATTTGAAGTGGTCTTCGGATCTCCGGATAATTTCCGAAGCGAGGAGTTAATCTTCGACATAGTCCCGTTTCGCAGTGGTTATCACGCACTGCTCGGGCGAACCGCATTCACTAAGTTCAACGCGGTACCGCACTACGCATACCTTAAGCTCAAGATGTCAGGCCCTCAAGGAGTAATTACGGTCAATGGAAACACCGAACGCTCTCTCCGAACGAAGGAGCACACGGCGGCCCTTGCAGCGGAAATACAAAGCAGCCTCTCCAGGCAGTTCTCCAATCCGGCCATTAAACGACCGGACACCGCCAAGCGCACCCGGCGTAACCTACAACAAGATCGCCTGGCATGATCCGAGCAGGCGTAGCAATGCGGCCCCAACCCCAATCCCCGCAAAAAGGCGACGCCAGTACTTCGCGTTCATAACTACGCCCTAGAGATACCATGGGTACAGGGGGAGGGGCACCATCACGGCACGCCTAAAAATACGGTTTAAACCGTACCAGGGGCTGCCGATTTTTTTATTTTTATTTTTCTCTTGCTTTCAGGACTCCATCCTTCGGAAGGCCTGTTCGGCATTTCAATTGCCACACAAACGATGCAAGAACCAGGGAAGCAGACAAGCCACGCCGCAGTACGGAACTCCCAGGTGGTCTCTATCACGAGCAGTATACCTGTTCCACATACTATTCTACAGCTTGCCCCTGGAACGGACATGTTAACTAGTCCAACCTTCCACTTATCGCATTATTTGTATCGTTCTGCTTTGATCGCAGCCCTTTTTAATAAACAATGCATAGCTTTCGTCTATTTTTACATTACCTTTATTCTTTTTATGTATGTTCCTTAATGACATGTTGCACCCGTACACGTTGGTACGGCCAAAATACGCCAGGGGCTTTAGTACCCCTCAATATGGTGTGAGAAGTCCGAACACTTTAACAAGTGCAGCACCCCGAACATATAGCATTATATGTGTCGGCTTCGAATCATGTCTTGGGTCAATAGTTGGGTTTGCCCGGCTCCTATGTTTTGGTGCCTTACGTTCCGCTATATCGGCTAAGGTAGCACTAGGAGAACCACTGCGATTGTGCCCCAGTTGAGCTGGGCCGAGCACCTCAGTGGAGAAAGCTAAAACTGACTGCCATGATGAAGCGAGAGCTGGTCGCTGTTCGAGAGGTTTTTCGAGTCCCTAAAGACTTATGCTGCTTAGGGCGAGGAGCCGGCTCTGTCCGGCCAAGGCGTGGATAGCGCCCCGAACTCGGTCTTCCGAATACCAGGGGCTTCGCCGAAATTTAAAATTATAGAATTCTATGGCTAAGTGAGAGTGTTCACGCATTATAGTCCGATTGCCTTGTTCGTTGGGCTGAGCGCCTCCCTCGAAGGACCCAAACATGGGAAAAAGAGCGCTCAGGTTTATCCCCGAACACCCCAGCACTAGCGGCATGGGGGCAGAAGCCGACGACTCGCCATCTCTCAGAATTGATAAACTGCCGCACAGAAGGTAATATTTTAAATTCCAACAGCATTGCTTAGCGCATATAAACAAGTTTTCAGCGTACAGGATAAAACGAGCAAGTTTCACTCAAAAATTACATCCCTAGAACATTCATCCGCCACAAGGCGGGCACCCTTCAGAACATCCTTATAGTAATTCTCAGGCTTGCGATGCTCTTTCCCCGGCGGTGGCCCGTCCTTCACCAGCTTCTCCGCATCCAGCTTGCCCCAGTGCACCTTCGCACGGGCAAGGGCCCTACGGGCACCTTCAATGCAGACGGAGCGCTTGATGACTTCGAGCCTTGGACAGGCCTCCACCAACCGCCGCACCAGCCCGAAATAGCTCCCAGGCAGAGCCCCTCCAGGCCACAGCCGAACAATGAGGCCCTTCATGGCCTATTCGGCCGCCTTGTGGAGCTCGACCAGTTGCTTCAGCTGGTCGCTCAGGGGCACAGGGTGTCCGGCCTCAGTATACTGAGACCAGAACACCTTCTCTGTCGAGTTGCCCTCATCAGCTCGATAGAATGCGGCAGCATCGGATACACTCCGGGGAAGATCTGCGAACGCTCCTAGAGAGCTCCGGATTCGGGTAAGTAACAAGTAACTCACGTTTATGTGTTTGCTTTGCATAAAGAATGCCTTACCACCGCTATCTTCTTCACCTCATCAACTCCTGGAGGGTCTTTTGGGATTCGGCCTTGGCAGACTTGGCATTTTCAATAGCCACCGCGAACTCGGACGCTCGCGTCTTTGAGTCAAGCTCCAAACTCTCATGTTTTTCCATGAGAACCTGGAGCTCTTGCCGCACCTTGCCAACCTCGGCCTCATACTTCTCCCACTCGGTGCGCTCCGAGGCCGCCCTCTTCTCGGCCTCGACCAGCGCCTGCTTAAGGGTCGCCACTTCAGACGTGGCCCCTAAAATAGCCACGATAATCCTGTCATTCTTTGCAATTGCACCTTTTTATATATATTTAAAAACATGGTATTTCTTACCTTCATTGTCCTCGAGCTGCTTCTTGGCACGCCCGAGCTCTTGCTCGGACCGCTCGAGGTTCTGCTTTAGTGTGTCCACTTCCGCAGTCGGTGCGGCGGACGCAAGCAGGGAAGCCTGCATATGCATATTGACTCATTTTTGTTAGACTCCTGCGAATTCTATTTGATCCTCTATTCGGCTTTTCTTCCCGAACGCCAAACAGAGCATCAGGGGCTACTGTCTATGCGGTACTATTATTTACACATTCTTTACTTACCTCAAAGCCTGTCAAAAGGCTAGTACAAGCTTCAGTCAGTCCGCTCTTGGCAGACTGAACCTTCTGGACCACCGCACTCATAATAGCGAGGTGCTCCTCGTTGATGGAGGCGCCTTGGAGCGCCTCCAACATATTGTCCGGCGCCTCCGGTTGGACGGGGGCCGCCGGCACGGTGGACTTGCTCCTCTTGGAAGGAGGTCCCCCGCCAGACTCTAGAACCTTTGAAGGTTCCGGAGCGATGTCTGGCCTAGAGCCGGACTTGGAGCCCTGAGGGGTTTCATCCCCTTTACTCCTGGAGTCTGGGAGGTCGCCTTGGGACGCCTCCAGGACCACCTCCTCCTGGCTTGGAACCTGTTGGGACAACACTTCAGTGTCGTCCGTAGGGCGGGGGGAGGAAGCCGTCGGAAGCGAGTTCACATCCGACGAGTCCAGTGAGCCGCTCGACGACGCGTCGAGCCGGTCTTTGGGTAGGCTGCATAAACATATTCGACGTAAGGGACAGCTGTGCAATAAACGAATACTATGAATTACTCTGATATCCGGATACTTACGATTTTGCCAGGGGCTTGGCCCTGGGCTGCCACTCCTCTCTGCCGTCGGCGTCGGTGGAGTAGTCCGGAGGAAGGGTTTTCCCCTTCTTGGACCCTCCGGCCTCCCTAGAGAGGGCGGCCTTCCTTTTCTTCTCTCCTCCTGCTGGAGGGGGAGAGCTCTCCTCTTCTTCCTCCTCGTCTTCACGGGAGGAATGCGCCTCGGAACCATCAGATGATGGATCCGACACCTCCTGGCGCCGGGCACTCTTTCGAGTTCCCGCGGCCTTTTCCGCGGCCTTCTTCTCCGGCACCACATAGGGTGCCGGAACCAGCAGCTTCGCCAAGCGAGCATCCGCTGGGCCTTCGGGCAAAGAAGCCGGACAGTTGATCTGTCCGGACGTCACCTGCCAATCCCGTCAAAGGCAAGGGAGCTTAGATCCCGCATGGAGTCAAACTATGAAAAACTGATACCCTGTAAAAGGAAAAAAATAGCTTACCACGAGAGCGTGACGCTGCGCACTGAATCCGCGATCCTCGGTAGAGGATGCGGGAGCCTCGGCGCCTTTGAAAAGCACCTTCCAGGCATCTTCGTACGTCGTGTCGAAGAGCCTGTTCAGAGTTTGGTGCCGCACCGGGTCGAACTCCCATAGGTTGAAAGCCCGTTGTTGACACGGGAGGATCAGGCGGATGAGCATAACCTGGACTACGTTGACAAGTTTGAGCTTCTTGCCCGCCAGGGTTTGGATGCATGTTTGGAGTCCGGTCAGCTCTCCTTTTTTACCCCAAGACAGGCCCGTCTCCTTCCAGGAGGTGAGCCGTGTAGGGGGTCCGGATCGGAACTCGGGGGGTGTGACCCATTCGGCGTCGCGCGGCTCGGTGATGTAAAACCACCCCGATTGCCACCCCTTGAGGGTCTCCACAAAGGAGCCCTCGAGCCATAGGACGTTGGCCATCTTGCCAACCATGGCGCCTCCACACTCCACCTGGTTGCCGTGCACTACCTTCGGCTTGACGTTGAAAGTCTTGAGCCATAGGCCGAAATGGGGGCGGATGCGGAGGAAGGCCTCGCACACGACGATAAACGCCGAGATGTTGAGGACGAAGTTCGGGGCCAGATTGTGGAAATCCAAGCCGTCGTAGAACATGAGCCCCCGGACAAATGGGTGGAGAGGGAAGCCCAGTCCGCGGAGGAAATGGGGGAGGAACACCACCCTCTCATGGGGCCTAGGGGTGGGGATGAGCTGCCCCTTTTCGGGGAGCCGGTACACGATGTCGTTAGACAGGTATCCGACCTTTCTCAGCTTTTTGATATGTCCCTCCGTGACGGAGGAGACCATCCACTTGCCTCCCGCTCCGAACATGGCTGGAGAAGGTTGAGGTGGGGAGTGCGGACTTGGGCGCTGGAGCTCGAGTGCGCAAGAATGGATAGGCGAAGGAGGAAGAAGGCGTAGGTGAAAAGGTGGATCCTTATCCCCTTATATGGAAGGACGCAACTACATGTCCCCACCAGCCTGGTAAAACTCGCTTATCTCCAAGCATCATAATCAATGGCGTGGTTGGGTTACCCACGCCCGTATTGATGAGAATCCCGGGATAAAGGGACATGATCTCTGCTTTAACAAGACGTGCCAAGGAAATCACCTCGCATAACGCGCTGAGGTGGGATAATGAAATGACTCGGATAAAGGCTTGGCCGTGGTGTGTCACGCTATGGAATACGTCAGCAGATTAGATTGGTGTAAATATTATTCTCTCTACGGCAATATGTGGAAACTTATTTTGTAGAGCCGGACACTATCTTTGTGTTCAAAATCTTCTATGAAGTACTTGGAGGAGGAACCCGCCTTGCAATGCCGAAGACAATCTGCGCGCCGGACTCGTCATCATTGAAGCCTGGTTCAGGGGCTACTGAGGGAGTCCTGGATTAGGGGGTGTTCGGATAGCCGGACTATACCTTCATCCAGACTCCTGGACTATGAAGATACAAGATTGAAGACTCCGTCCCGTGTCCGGGAGGGACTTTCCTTGGCGTGGAAGGCAAGCTTGGCGATACGGATATGTAGATCTCCTACCATTGTAATCGACTCTATGTAACCCTAACCCTATCCGTTGTCTATATAAACCAGAGGGTTTTAGTCCGTAGGACAACATACACATCAACAATCATACCATAGGCTAGCTTCTAGGGTTTAGCCTCCTCGATCTCGTGGTAGATCTACTCTTGTACTACCCATATCATCAATATTAATCAAGCAGGACGTAGGGTTTTACCTCCATCGAGAGGGCCCGAACCTGGGTAAAACTTCGTGTCCCTTGCCTCATGTTACCATCCGGCCTAGACGCACAGTTCGGGACCCCCTACCCGAGATCCGCCGGTTTTGACACCGACAATAGTCTTCAGTCACTGCGTTGCGAAGCATGTTGTGTGCGGTAGCATTGAATTGATCATCAACTGCTTCCCTTGGAGTGAGATTCATTGGGTCCTTGGGGTTGAATCCATTGACCACAATCCACCACAATTGAGTTTAAGCACTGCGCATGTGAGACTCCATATCTAGCTTCCACTTAGCAAACGCATTAGCTTTCAAAGGGGGCGGAGGCCCAACAGGATTAATGCGGGGATGTTGCAAGGGTTGAGGAGAGTAAAAGGGTTCCACGGCATTGTACTGGGGAACTTGAGTACGAGCCGGGGAAGCAAGAGGTTCCTTCAAGTCATCCGCATCATGAACCTCATTTGGGTTAAACGAGTTTGATGCGGACGTTGATGGCTTTAGGCGAGCATCAATTTCCTCCTTGACCGAGGCACGAACCTCTTTCAACATAGAGACTTTGAGGTCCGCAAACATTGAAAGAAGATCGGTCGCGGTCAAGGGGACATTCGGGTTAGTAGTAGCGGCAGGAGCAACGACCGGAGCACCAAGTGTCTCAGTCACGGCGGGGGGTTGGTTTTGACCATCCCCCGCAACGGGTAGGCCACCTCCCTCATTCCCTAGATCGACCATATCCTCTAAGGTTGTAAAACCTTATATTAGAGCATGAGGCTCTGATACCAATTGAAAGGATCGATACGGTCGACTAGAGGGGGGGTGAATAGGAGACTACAAATTTTAATCTTTCTTGTAGATTTTAAGGCTTAGCGGATAAAAGAGTTCACTAGATATGCAACTAGGTGAATGCAACCTATATGACAAGCAAGCTCCAAGAAGAAAAGCTAGGCAACAAACTACTTATCAAGCCAACAAGCATACAACAACAAAGAAATGTGCGGGAAAGGATTAACCACAAGTGAGACGAGGACGCGGATTTTAACCCGAAGTTCACTCTTCCTTGGGGAAGAGCTAATCTCCGTTTGGAGCGGTGCCGGAGCCAAAGCTTGCGGAATGCCACCAAAGGCTCACCGTATTCTCCTTCGAGTCACCCCCAACGGATGAGCCTCGAACCACTCGGGGTTGGTCTTGAAGGCGACCACCACACCTTTACAAACTTCTCCGGAGCACACCACAAGCAAGGAATCTTCCGGAGGAACCTCTAACCGCCTAGGAGCCCAAGCTCCAAGAGTAATAAGTCAATGGGGAAGAAATGTTGCGGGGAACGCGATTTGGTTTGGTCAAGTTGTAGATCGGGTCTTGCTCTCCCAATCCCCAAAGTTTCAACAAGTTTGGGTGGAGGGATTGAGAGTTTCAACAAGTTTGGGTGGAGGGATTGAGAGTATTGAGCAAAATGGGGTGTAGCAATGGTGCTCTAATATATAGCCCGTGCGCACGGGGTATCCAGAGACAATCGCACCACCCCGTGCGCACGGGGGTCAAAAGACCCCGTGCGCACGGGGTATCCAGATAGTTACGCAGTACCCCATGCGCACGGGGGTCAAAAGACCCCGTGCACACGGGGTACCCAGAGAGTTACCCAGTACCCCGTGCGCACGGGGGTCAAAAGACCCCGTGTGCACAGGGTACCCAGTAACTTACTGTTGCAACTTTCTGAGTACCACAACACACACACTAGGTTTATATGAGGTGGTTGGAGTGGGAAGGGTAAGAGAGTAAGGCTCGGCAAAGGCATTCCCACACAACATTTGTCCACACAGACCCCTCTTAATAGTGCGGTCTTTCCTACGACTCGAAGCAAACCAAAACTAAACCTTCGAAGCGTCGATAGACCACGCCTTTGTCCTTTTTGAAATGGGGGGGTCACACATCTCCATCGCGGGTATTTAGAACCAATAACCTGAGATAAACTCTAGCAACTGATATTAGTTCAACTAACCACATTGTCATCACACCAAAATATAGCTTAAGTGCCATTAGCACTTTCACTAGCCATGGAGCATTGGATGCTAACCGGATAATATGGACTTGGAAGGTTCTGGTCGGATTCGACATAGTCGGATCCGAGTCGAGATAAGATCCGAGTCGGACAGACCCAACTATGAGACGCAGTGATATGTCATCTGTGAGTCTCTAGTACAACATATGTTCTATGTCCAAAGACCTGAGCTGACGCATGTACACGGGATGGTGACAGACTTGCTTTGGGCCGACCAAACGCTACTCCGTGACTGGGTAGTTACAAAGGTAGGTTTCAGGCTTGTCCAGACCCATGCTGCGAGACATGGTCGAGCAAGATGGGATTTGCCCCTCCGACCAGGAGAGATATACTCTGGGCCCCTCGTGTGATCCAACCAGGATAAGCATGGCCATGCAACAAGGATTATGAGATAATCCGGATAGTGGTCGACATCACTGGAACGAGAGAGAGAGAGGTTGGGCTAGCACAAGGATGACAGACTCGCTTTGAGCTCGATAACATATATCGTGTGGCGAAAGGAATGGAAGTATGATGTACATGTTCGCTAACCAGCTTCATAGTCTGCTTGGTGTTCGGCATGCCTTGCTAGAGGCCGCTACCAACCGTGCAGTTCGGAGTTGATCCGAACTGCGACCAAGCGGACTTGAACCTAAGGGGTCACACGCTTAAGTGAAGGAACCTACGAGGTCAGATCCGAGGACACTGGTCGGATGTGATCCGAACTGTATTCGGACTGTGGCCGAGTAGACTTATGGGCTTTAGGGTCCGTGCGAGGCCCAAGTGTTGAGCCCGCGACAGACGCCTATATATAGTGGAGGTGCCGCACACTCAGGCGGTTGATCGCTTTGGCGCTGTCACTAGGGTTTGCATGTGTTGCGAATAGACACCTCCACTCGCCGCTGGTTGTGTGATCTGACCTAGCAGTCCGCCGCACGACGTTTCTCCTGTACGCACGGATACCGTTAGAGGCGGTGCACTTGCGCCGCTCCGGTGAACCTGTACGTGGGAACCGACCACCGGTTGTACGAGGGAGATCGGACGAGGAGGAGACGATCCATGCGGACGCGCTTCCCCAACTCTTCTTCCGCTGCACGGCACTGCGCGTCTAGTGGTAACGAACTATGATCCATCTCCCGTAGCATGTTCTTGGTTGTTCTGCGTGTAGGAAATTTTAATTTGCAGTCGACGCACCTTACCGTATATCCCATCAGTAACTTCCACGTATCACCGTGGAGAACTCAAACCGATGAACCAAATGCAATGGCAAGGGCACACGGAGTGTCCAAATCCTTCTCTCTCAAATCCCACCAAAGCAACTAATGCTAGGTAGGAAAATGAGAGGAAGAACAAGAAGGAGAGCACCAAGAACTCCAAGATCTAGATCCAAGGGGTTCCCCTCACATAGAGGAGAAAGTGATTGGTGGAAATATGGATCTAGATCTCCTCTCTCTTTTCCCTTAAAAACTAGCAAGAATCCATGGAGGGATTGAGAGTTAGCAAGCTCGAAGAAGGTCAACAATGGGGGAAGAACACGAGCTTAAAGGATAAGGTTCAATGGGGAAGAAGACCCCCTATTATAAGGGAGGAGACAATCCAACCGTTACCCCCGCTCAGCCCCGCACAGGGCGGTACTACCACTGGGGGGGTACTACCACTGTGGCCAGCGATACTACCATTCCACCTCGCGGTACTACCGCGCAGTGAGAAGAGAGCGAGAAGCAGAGCAGGACCTGGACCCAGGGTGGTACTACCGTGGTGATAAGGGCGGTACTACCGCCTCTACTGCCGCAGCTAGTGCCGCAAAACCCGACACAAGAGGAGAACCCTCGAATCGAGGCGGTAGGAGCACGGAGCCGCAGCGGTACTACGACTGAGAGCTCCAAGCGGTACTACCGCTGTGGAGCGGTCTGCCGCTTGTAGCTCTTGAGCGGTACTACCGCTGGGGTTCGCGGTACTACCGCTGGGACCAGATCTCAGGGAGAAGGCTGCAAGGGAGCCTTCAACGAAGGGGAAAAGCTCACAGAGTGCAGAGGGGATGTGTACGTGATGAATCCACCCATACTTTTCTGAAACAGATCCCATAAAACCAGAACTGCCATAACTTCTGCAAAAGAGCTCCGAATTGAGCAAACTCAAGCTTGTTGGATACAAGATGATGAGTAGCATCAAAACAGCGACTGGTTATAGAAAGAAAAGGTAGGGGAGGTATGCCTAACAAATGGAGTGAAACCTCCAACAGAGAAGAACAGGCATAACCTCCAACATCGAAAACATCATAGAAGATGCAAATGAACTCCGTTTTCGATGAACTCGAGCTTTTCATCAAGATGACCATAAGCTCCAAAACTCTCAAAGAGAACCAAACAAGAACCAAGAAATATGATGCAAGGATGCAATGGTTTGAGCTCTCTACGAACGATACGATCAAGGTACTCATCGAGAGCCCCCCTTGATAGTATGGCAATCGATCCTATGACCCGGTCTCCCAACTACCACTAGGAGACTGGTAAAATAGAAAACATATCAAGGGGAAACATTTGTCTTGCACATAGTCCACTTGAGCTAGATGATGACGATCTTGACTTCCTCAAGTTGGACCACCTTTATTGATTGTGTTGGCTCGATGAAGACTAGTTGATTGCTCCCCCATACTCCATTATGGGTGAGCCACTCTTCGTCTCATCTTCGTAAATCCATTGTTACCATAATGGATGGCAAGCTTCAAGCATTTGATCTCTTCATGATGCTCCACTTGAACTTGCACATCGCAACCATACCATGGGATCACTTGATCCCTCAGTACATCTTGTATGCTTTGTGTGTTGATCAACTTGATTCATTCTTGACTTAATCTTGATCAACCTTGAATCTTTCCAATTCTCTTCATTTGGATGATGTCTTGAAAGGTAGACATGAATGATCACACAATCTTCTTCTTCAAGACATGCTTGCAATAAGCTCAACACTCACATGACCAATCTTTGGATAATTCTTGGTCGACACGAACTCTCCTTGAAACCAACACATGTACTCCAAGAAAAGCCTATGGACAAAACCTTCAAATATAACTCAAGGCAACCATTAGTTCATAGAGATTGTCATCAATTACCAAAACCAAACATGGGGGCACCGCATGTTCTTTCACTATGGGTAGTACCATAAATTCTATGTACAAGTGGAGTGACAAAACATTTGGCAACATTGCGATGGAGCCCCCAAAACCATGCAATCAAATTGTACAGCTGGTGTATATGAATGCAGATATGAAGTAAATTCAAATAGTGGACGACTGAATGAATGAATTATTATATAAGGAAGAAATCTCGTGGTTCTAGAGGTCCCCGATCGCATGGTTTAAAGAGAGATATTTTCAGAGGAAGGCTGAGGGCAAGGAAGAACAAGATTCGCAAACTCACAGATGAATCCGGAGCTACCTTCTCATGAGGAAACCATGCAAACTATGGTCATGTCATACTTTCTCTACTCCTATAAAGACTCGGTTGGTGATGATGGTGTGTCTGCCACCCGTCATTTCTGACCATCAAATCTGCATATAACGATGGTGAGGTAAGTTGTGGCATTTTGGCAACAAGACCCCACTTCTCTGCTCCAATTTGCAGAAAACTCCTTAGTATCTTGAAAGTTGAAACCAACCACATCTCTCTCACCTCATCAAAACAGCCACAAGGAATATATTTTGAGTGAAACGTAATACGAGTATACTTTTAGTGATATATATATATATATACCAAAACTAGAGTGTTTTTCTTTCAAGTTTGTGAACATGTATTATTCTACTTTGGATCCATTGCAATGCACAGGCACATTTGCTAGTAAGAACTTATTCACGACAGATATGAGAACCTTGTTGCATCTCATGTTGTTGTTCTTTTTGAGCCATCTATTTCTGACGAGGCCAACACTAAGCTTTGTGAGGAATTTTGAGCCATGTATTACTGATGCTTGCTCTATTTCTATCTATTGATCTGCTTGTATCGCATTTGCTTTTATGGATCTTACTCGGGATTTTCAACGTCTTGATCTACCACTGCATGATATTGTGCGAATAATGCCTACCAAGCTCCTCTATAAGCCTGTTGTGTGTAGGTGTGAGATTGGACGAGATCTCATACCAATTGCACTCTCTTCACATTTCAGGATGAACGATCACTTGATCCATTTTCAACATCGGGAAGATGTAAGTTTTTTATAGTTCTTTTCAATCTCTACTCACAATTTCCTTGAGTGTTGTGATGTATAGGGAAGGCATATCTCATCGAATCTTTGACAACCAAGAGGATGTAAACAATCACCAAGCTTCATTATTTCGGACTTCAACGGGCTATGGAAGACACACTTTAAGGCTTTGAATGAGCACACTGAGCACATTGCCACCGACATGCATCAACCTTAAGCTCGAATGAGGGACTATCTAGACGCCAAGATGGACGCGCAGATGGCTCAAATTCCTGACATGTTTGACAAGTGCAAGTATTCATAATCTTCGTCCTCCTCAAGAAGACAATCAAGTGGACACTCATCCGAGCTACCATCCCATGCAAGTACACAACGATATCAATGTCGTCATCATCAACGCCGAAAATATTATCAACATTCATGGCAATGGATTCTAAGGTCACATTCTTGATCATCACCCTCGCTGACGTGAAGATCAAGAGCAACAATATGCCTTCGACCGCCAAATGCATCCAAATGAAGAATGGAGTCGACAACAAGAGGATTATCGTCAAGATGAAGAACGGGAGGCACATCGGCAAGAAAGAAGAACATCATTTGGAGCAAGCCAGTCAAGCGCAACGAGATCTCTGTGATGCTACTTACAACCTTCAAGAGCTCAATCGAAGGGCAAGAGAAGAGTGCCAAGACGAAGAGGCTCGCATCAAGCACCGTCACGAAATGAGGTGTGTGGTGAACACACCTTTTCCCCATGCCAAGAAAAATAATAAAGAGTGCGAAGACTACCGACCTCCTCAACGTCAACCTCACAACAACCAAAAAGGTGAAACACACTTCTCGGTCGCTGCTTCTACAAGTTCATGTGTTTTTAAGAGTTTGCTCCGTTGAGATAGGCCCAGAGGCGGTAACCAGCTTTGCCCACGGCACACCGCCAATAGATGCGGGAAGAAGACTTCGACACCCCCAAGAATTTGAATGTATTTTTCAGTTTATGTAAGGACGTTTTGGTCTTTGCTACTTAATATTAGCAATTGAATTTAAGTTTTGAAAGCTAGACCCGGTGAATTTCTACTTTTTCTGCTGTAGCTAAAAAAAGGGTGAGATTTTTTTTAGAAAAATAAGTAGAATTTCAATTTCTAAGCAAAGCCAAACTAACTAGCAAACACTGTTGGGCCTTTGGAGCCTGTCCCTTAAGGTGGGCTCACAAGATGAGCCAGATTTATAAAGAACAAACCCATAAAAGATTGTCATGGTCTTCCATTCGTACCGGGAATGACTAATTAGGGGTACTCCGACGGGGCACTTCCCTGCGCATGAGAGCACATGAGCCCTTCACATGGTGTGTCCAGCCATCGCCACATGTCACACACTGACGCACCTTGCAAGGGGATTTTTTTGTTTGTTTTTGCTGGTTTTCAGATTTTGCTTGAATTTTTCTAGGTTTTCTTGAACTTTTTAGGTTTTCTGGATTGTTTGCTTTTTTGTGTTTTCGTTTTCTTAAATAAGTTTTATTGCTTTTCAAAATACGCATCGAACATTAATACATGTTTTACATTTTTTAAATAAATGTTGAACATTTTTGAACGTTTGTTATATGCACGCTAAACAATATTAATTCATTTAAAATATTTTTCTAATAAACGGTCAACATTTTTTAAATAGGCCTTGCGTGTTTTTTGAATACATGTTGAACATTTAAAATACACAGTGAACAACTTTAGAATATGTGGTGAACATTTTTCTTCTTCTTTGGCAGCTAGTCGCCCTTTTTCTTCTTCTTCTTTGGACTCCCACGACCCCATGTAATTCCAGTAAACCGTACTCCTAGCTAATAAAGTGGGGGTTTGCCGCCCACCAGCGAACTAGCGCTCACGCGCCTGCCAATCTTCGCTGGTCTTTTCTCATCTGACATTTTCTACCATTGATCTGTTGTCCTAGGAAAAAATAGCTGGTTTTCTATCACGCTTCTGAAAAAAATGTAAAACCCCCAAAAGTTTACATGTTTAAAAACTCTGTGAAAAAGATGTTAACTGAAAAAGTTCACAAATTTGAAAAAAGTCCACGAATTTGGAAAAGTTCACTACTTTGAAAAAGCTCATGAGTTTTTAAAACTGTTCATGATATTTTAAAAAATTTGGGCTTTGAAAAATAGTCCACGAATTTTTAAAAAAAATTGAAAATTTGAAAAGGTTCATTAAATTTAGAAACATGATTTTAAAAAGTTTATCAGTTACAAAAAGAAAAAAGGAAAAAAATAAATAAAAGAAAAAAAATCAAACAACACCCATCCTAAAAAGCAAAGAAAAACCGCCTGAAAAAGCAAGAGAAAACACTATATGGGCCAACCCACTACGAAAGCGTCCCCGAGGGGTATGGGCGATGTGTACCTAATGTACTATGGTTGGCGCTATAAGCGCTGAATAGGAGTTAACGCTAGTAGTTATTAGTGCCGCTGGCTAAAGATGAGTATGAGTGGACCAGCCCAATAGGTGAGCGAAGCCATGCACGACGTCAGCGAACGATAGTGCCATCTCGGGAAGAGCGACTTATAGACGCTCCCGATTCCCGACACGCCTATGTCTCGCTTGTAGCAAGACCGACGGGTGTGTGGGCTACAATGCCGGGTTAATAAGGCCAGGCCCGGCTTGCAAGATGCGTACAAACCGGTGTAGCCCTCGCTAGCTAGTAATTCATAGCTGATCACGAGCACATATGCTCCCTTGTGAATAGTAAACTCAAAAACAATGACAAAGTATTTAAAAATCTAAAAAATTTGCACATAAAAATGAACACGTTTATAAGGGCGTGCAAAATTTCATGGCACTTTGACATTGGAGGAGCTAGGGACAGAAAAAACAAAATAATTGCTCCAAAATAATAATAATAAATGAACCCTTCGCAAAATATCATTTTTTCAGAGCTCCAACAATGGCAAATTGCCCCGAAATTGTGCACACACCTATAAAACCTTGTGCATATTTGGAGTCAATTTGTTTTTGTTTTTGTTTATTTTCCCTAGCACAGACACGCTAGCTAGATTCTATAAGCTAGTAAATACATACGACTCTTCTTGGATTTTTTTTTACCTTTATACTTCTATATATTAAAAAATGTTCTCATAAGGAGTAAAATATATTTTAAAATATTTGTGTTTTATAAGTTTTCTAAAAAGTATTCTTCATGTATTAAGAAATGCTCATATAGATCAACAAAAGTGTTCACACATTTTTAATCAAAGTTTCATGACATTGAAAAAATATTGGTACCATTCAACAATATTTTCACATATTTAAAAAATCGATTATGTCATTATTAAAATGTTATGTTTTTTTAAAAAATGCGCATCTTTAAAAATTTCAAAGATTTTAAACATTTAAAAGAAAATTTTCACACGTTTAGAAAATGTTCACGAAAGTGTAAACATTTGTTCTCACAATTTTTTAGGAAAATGTTCTTGACATGTAAAAGAAATCTATAACCAGTCAAAGATGTTCACATGTCCTAAAATGATCAGAAAAACGTAAAAAAATCATACATTTTGTATGAAAATATTTCATGAGATGTGAAATAATATCCACTCTTTTTAACTAAAACATTTGAAAAAAATGAAGAAGAAACCAGAAAATGTAGAAAAAGAGGAAACATAAAAACAAAATGAAAAAAATTATAAAAATAAAAACCCTAAATAAAACCAATAGAAAAATTAGAACAATATATGTAATGAAAAATCAAATGAAACCTCCCTCAAACCAGGCGAAAGGTTCCTAAAACCGCTTGCTGGAAGGTTCCCCAAACTGGTCGTAGTAGGTCCCCCAAACCGCTGGAAAACATAGTTGGGCCGACCTACTTCACCCGAGGCCGGATGCGTCCGCTTCTTCTATCTCACAATAAGCGAGACATAGCTTTTCCGGACTTTACCTCACCTTCTGCAATTACAATTCCTTCCTTTGAGAATAGCTAAAACATCATCTATAAATTTTCTGGAGGAAAAAAAATCATCTATCTATAATATGCATGTTCGGTAAATGGAAAATCTCATATTGACTAACCATACGTCACATCATGCTTCATGGAAAAGAAAGAAGTAACACTTATAACTATCGGGTCACAAAGCAGCTTTTGTTACCTCTTAAATAAAGCAATACACATATCATGACAATCTCACACATAAGTAGATTGAATGCATATTGCACAAGACTTATATGATCTTGCGGTGTCGGTGAGACCAAATGATCTCCAACTGGCGTATCAATGTCCACGACCAATAACAACTTGTTATTGACAAATACACATGTCGATCTAATATTCATGTGTGTCCTCATGTTTCGCATAGTGTAGTCTCAATTCACATCCCCCCAATGGCCAGAGAAAGTGCTAGAGGAGAGAGAAGTGGTTGCGGTTGCTTGAAGATCACAGGAAAATGATGTGACATCGGTTGATAAGTTGTCATCCTCATGGTAGAGCACTTGTAGACATGCTCAACATGGTGTGCTTCATCGACCTCAGTGAAAGTCGATGCTATCTAGTATTTATTTTTCTCGTCATAATCATTGTAACCAGCACATCAAGATAATAGTAAGCCGAGGGAGGGCCAAAATAAATGGTTTTACTTATTTATATCGAACTTTTTTACTTTTTGTACTCATTCTCTCAACATACCATCTTCATAATCATATATTTATACTAAGTTAAGCAATTTTAGTCGTAACAAATGGTTCTAAATACTAATATTTTTTAATAACAACTCTAATATCCATCCAATGCAAAAGTATTTGCACAGAACTTAAAATTATTGTACAAGGAAATTTATATTAGACATTTCTTTGTAAGAATTTTCATTAAATCCTTTCATTAAATTGAAATTCTCTAGGCCAAAGAATTTTATAAAATGCTTGTCCCTACAAATTACTTTGTGCCAGTTAGATGAATTATATGTATATATGTGTGTGTGATTGTGTATAGCTAAATAATCATAAATATCTTAGCAAAGAGCATAAAAATGTATGGCTAACAAATAACTTGATAGAGCTATTTGGAGCGTATGATTGTATACTACCTTTGCTAGTAAATAAAATTATGACGAGTTCTTTAATCGTGGTCCCTATAGCGACATGGAGTTTTTAACCCTAGCTCACATGCTCTCGTGATGAACAGCAAACTCCAAACATATAGTTAAAATACAATAAAAAATTCAGGATTTTCCTTGATAAACATAGATGAATGTTTCAACTGCATGCAAAATGTTGTGACAAAATGACATTCGTGGAGGTCTGGAAAAAAATCAATGCTCCCAAAATACTATTAATTGGTGGTGGTGTAGTGTATTTGTGGATTGCCTAACCCTTTTCCATCAGTTCAGACATTTGGTTGCGTCGACTAGTGTATGAAGCTTAACATGGTATCAGGGCCCAAGGTCTTGAGTTCAAGTACTGGCTTCCACAATTTATCTAAAAAATGGACATGCTACTTCTCGCATCACACATGAGAGGGGTGTTGAAGTGTATACGTGGATTGCCTAGCCATTTTCATCAGTTCGGATTTTTGATTGCGTTGGCTAGTGCATGAAGTTTAACAATTGGAAACATTTTGGTGCATCGATTTTGTTATTCTTATCTAGACCTCCATGAATGTTATTTCATCACAACATTTTGCACGAAGTTAAAACATTCATCAATGTTTATCATAAAAAGTCAATTTTTTAAATTTGTTTATTTTTTTGGATTTTATTGGTTACAAGGGAGCATGTGTGCTCGAGATCAAAAGAGCACTTTCGGTTCCTATAGGCGATTCCCAAAGAGTCCTCAAACACAGAGAGGCATGTCCAGAGTCCTAAAAATAAGTAAACTACTCATTGGGACCCACAGTTTGACGCTTAAGATGAAAGCCTTCAAAGATGGCGGACAGGGCTCAGAGATACAAACTTGCAGGGCGTGGCTTGATCACATGATTATGTAAGAGATCTACAATCAAAGCCCCATGTCCTTCGCAATTATACTCGGGCGGCTTGCCCGGACATAAAGAGCCAACCAACCGGGTCGTGCAGAGCCATTCCAAATGTCCGGGCTGACTGGTACCCCCCATGCCCATATGTGGGGCAGATATGGCGACGCCCGGACGCGTCCGCCACGTTGGACTGATGGATGGGCCCATGCCAAAACCATTGGTCTGACAGTCACCTCCTCTAGTTTAGGTGAGGACGGCGGGGACACATTCGTGTCGCGGCTCCGCCGCATCGCCGGAGGGACCAAATCAAACTGTTTTAAGCGCGACGGCGAGGCAACCCTAGTCCCGTTGTTAGGACAAATTTCTCCCTTAGTGGTTTTGGTGATTGATGACAATGAATATGAAAATGTCCACAAATTTTGAAAATGTTTGCAAATTTGAAAAGGTTCATTAAATTTAGAAACATGATTTAAAAAACTTTATCAGTTATAAAAAATAAAAATGGGATAGGAAAAAATAAAAAAAAGAACAAAAAAAAATTCAAACAACACCCATCCTGAAAAAGAAAAAAAAACGCGTGAAAAAGTTGGACGAACCTACTAGAAGGTTCGTAAGCAAAATAAAACACTATATGGGCCGACCCACTATGAAAGTGTCCCCGAGGGGTATGGGCGATGTATACCAAATGCACTGTAGTTGGCGCTATAAGCGCCGAATAAGAGTTACCGCTGCCGCTAGCTAAAGATGAGTATGAGTGGACCAACCCAATAGGTGAGCGACGCCATGCACGACGTCAGCGAACGCTAGTGCCATCTCGGGAAGAGCGACTTATAGATGCTCCCGAGTCCCGACACGTCTATGTCTCTCTTGTAGCAAGATCGATGGATGTGTTGGCTACAATGCCAGGTTAATAAGGCCAGGACCAGCTAGCAAGATGCGTACAAACCTGTGTAGCCCTCGCTAGCTAGTAATTCATAGTTGATCACGACCACATATGCTCCCCCATGGAACAGTAAACTCGAAAATAAAGGCAAAAGTATTTAAAATCTAATTCTTTTGCACATAAAAAATGAAAAAAATATAAGGGCGTGCAAAATTTCATGGCAATTAGACATTGGAGGAGCTAGGGACAGAAAAAACAAAATAATTGCTCCAAAATCAAAAAAAAATTGAAACTTTCTCAAAACATTTTTTTCAGAGCTCCTCCAATGGCAAATTGCCCCAAAATTTTGAACACACCTATAAAACCTTGAAGCCCTAAAAAACCCTATAAAACCTTTTGCATCTTTGGAGCCAAAAAAAATTGTTTTTGTTTCTTTTCCTTGGCACCGAAACGCTAGCTAGCTTCTATAAACTAGTAAATACATACGGTTCTTCTTGGAATTTTTACCTTTATATTTCTATATAAAAAAAAATTCTCCTAGGGATTAAAATATATTTAATTTTTTTTTATAAATTTTCTAAAAGCATTCTTCATTTATTAAGAAATGTTCATGCAGATCAAAAAGTGTGTTCACACATTTTCTATCAAAGTTTCATGACATTTAAAAAATATTGGTACAATTCAACAATAATATTCACACATTTAAAAATTGTTTATGACATTATTAAAAATGTTAGGATTTTTTAAAAAAAATGCGCAATTTTTCAAATTTTCAATGATTTGTAACCATTTAAAAGAAATTTTCACATGTTTAGAAAATGTTCACGAAAGTGTAAACATTTGTTGTCACAATGTTCTACGAAAATGTTCTTGACATGTAAAAAAATCTATAACCAGTCAAAGATGTTCACATGTTCTAAAATGACCAGAAAAATAAAAAAATACAATTTTTATGAAAAATATTTCGTGAGATGTGAAATAATATCCACTCCTTTTTAAGTAAAACATTTGAAAAAACAAAGAAGAAACAAGAAAATGAAGAAAAAGAGGAAACATAAAAACGAACATGAAAAAAAAGTATAGAAATAAAAACTGTAAATAAAACCAATAGAAAAAGTAGAAAAATATATCTAATGAAAAATCGAACGAAAGCTCCCTCAAACCAGGCGAAAGGTTCCTAAAGCCGTTCGCTGGAAGGTTCCCCAAACTGGTCAGTATTAGGTTCCCCGAGGCCGAAGACGGACGCTTCTTGTGTCTGGCAATAAGCGAGACATAGCTTTTCCGGCCTTTACCTCGCCTTGTGCAATTACAATTCCTTCCTTTGAGAATAGCTGAAACATCAGCTATAAAATATTCTGGTGGAAAAAAACCATCTATCTATAATGGAATACTAGTAAAAGGTACATGCTTCGCATGTCAAAACACTCGCATTTTGTTCATATGTAGTCTCCAAATGACGATGTGTAGAGGAAACATATTAGCAAACGACCAAACATAACACGGTCAATGCATGTCATGCATGGTTTGTGCTACTCACATATGTGTTACTCTCACCCCTTTCATCTCCGGTTTGGCATCCTCTACATTGTTCTCTGAGTTGAGAGAGTCCCCAGCCGCATGTTACGACTGAATAGAGGAAATGTATTTAGAGGTCTAGGACTGTGAGGAAAATATAAGACTTTGGGAGGGATGGGAAATGTGAGTAATATTGGGAGACAGCCTACGTTTGAATATTTTCCAGTGCATCCAACAGCTTGCGTTTGAATATACAGGCGGCCGTCTCGCGGAGAGATTCTTCACATTAATTAATAATGAGCAACAAGACAAGAAAACGTGTGGTAAGGAAGCATGAGGGATTCGGTCAGATGTTCCTAACTTTGTCAAAAAAGTAATAATCAGATGTTCCTAACAGCCAAGCCATGGAAAGCCGCCTCATCCAAAACCTATAATTTCCAACAGCTCCACCTGTCAACCTCTCGAGTCTCCCACTCCAAGATTAAAGCACACCACAAACCAATGCAAGCAAGAAAGATGGCCATATGGCAGTTGAAAGCGCGCGGAATAACTCACTTCGCAGCAAGATATGATATGACAATGATCGATGGATGCTAGCTTCCTTTTCATCATTATTAAAGCATTCTGACAGACTGCTATACTAGCACTTCATCTCAGAATCAGACTGCCGCAAGAGCCACGGCCAGCCGGGCAACAGCGACGGCGCCCACTCCATCTCTTGCTTCTCCCTCGCCGCCTCTTCAGATACCCGGCCGATCAAAGCCCCGGCCTGCAAGCCTCCTCCTCCTCCTCCTCTACCTTCCCTTCCATTCCCTCCTGACCTTGCTTAGCATCTCCGTCCACGCTTCTCGCGCAATTCCCCCGCTTCCGACGTTACCTTGCCTTGGACGCGCGCTACATCGGCCGACGCTAGCTATATGTGATCCTTGCAAGCCAGGGGTTGATGGCGGACCATTTCGCGGTGATGGCGGGCCGGCTGCTCACGGCGTCCACGGTGCAGTCTGCCATCGACGAGGCCTCCAGTGCTGCTTCGTCTTCGGCGCCGACGTGTCGTGAAAAGGCCGTCGTCGTTGAAGATGGTGGCGGCAGGCCGAAGAGTGGCGTGCTGGTGGAATGCAGGATCTGCCAGGAGGACGGCGACGAGACATGCATGGAGGCCCCTTGCTCCTGCAAGGGCAGCTTGAAGGTAAAAACGTCTTGCATATGGAGTACATTGCTCTTGTCTGAAAGCAGTGGCTGAGTTGAATCAGTGTCTCTTTCAGTATGCTCACCGGACATGCGTCCAGAGGTGGTGCGACGAGAAGGGGGACACCATATGTGAGATATGCTTGCAGGTGAAGTTCAAATTCGAAATTCAGTTTCTCTAGCTAGTAACTTGTACACATGCCTGACGAGCTAATCATCATCCCTAATCATGTAAAAGTGTGGATAATTGCATGCTGTCATCCACTGACATATGTAGATTGTATTTCTTGGTGATAAAACAGCAATTCACACCAAACTACAAGGCTCCTTCCAAGTTGTTTCAGCAGGGAAGAAACTCCATTTTCTTCAGGTACCAATAATTCCTAATGCTTCACCTATCAAACATATGGCATCTGACAAATGGATCATCTAATGCTCTTCTCATTAGCAGAACCCCTGCGTACATCCAAGCACAGGCCCGGAGCTCTTCCACATCGACAAGCTACGAGTACGATCGCCAAGCTTCCACCCCAAAGGCTGTAATCTGTTGCCGCATAATTGCTATAACTGTAAGTGCCGGTGAAAAGTTCCAGACATCTGTTGTTTCGTTCGACGGCTTCAAAAATTAACAGCCTAAAACATTGTTGCAACCTCAGCTGATGCTTCTCCTGGTGCTCCATGACGCCATCTCGGTCTACCTCGGCGATCAAGGCGTCTACACCGTCGCTCTTGTCACCGTAAGTGAGGCTCTGAAAATTTGGAGACAATTCTCACGTTTTTTATGGGACCTGGCAAATGTAACCTGGTGTGCAAAATTTTGTTTTGTGGAACCAGCTGCTGATGCTTAGAACTGCTGGAATTGTGATACCGGTCTACATCATCTTGGTCGCGGTGACCGAAGTGCTTTATCGACGCAGCGAGTGGCGGGTTTGTAAAACCATCTTGATCCTAATGCCGAAATGTTTATGAAGTTTCTTGCTGAAATGGAAATGGAAATGGAACGCAATGCAGGCTATGCATGGTCAGGTTTCAGAACCAGAAGCCACAGGGAGCACGCAGCCGGTGCCAATTCCGCCGCAGCAACAGCGTGTGGTTATCACCATCCAGTAGTGCACCAAGGGGAACAGATATGGACATCGGCCGTCAAGTATGGCATCTGGATGCGGTTTTGAGCTTCGGGTGTGCCATCATGTCGACACAAGAGATGGAGGATATGTACATAATAATTGTGAGTTGTGAGCTTGTGGCTGTCCATATATCATCTTCGAATACCTGTGTATATCGAAAGAAAAACACATATGTACATTCATGGACACTCGCTTCAGAAGCAGTGAAGATGAAGTGTTCCTGCTGTACAAGACGAGAGACAGGAGTACAAGATGATGTAGGAATTTTAGAAATGTGCAATGTACATTCGATGCGCAGAGAAAATGCAGGAATCACTTTGTCGCCTTCATTGTTGTTGTTATTGTTGCTCGACAATTCGCCAGTCCCAAATGCTGCTTGTGCAAGGTATATCAGCCTCTAGGTGCACTACCATGCTGTCGTCGACAGCACAAATTTCAATACCATAGACAGAGTATATCCGATAAAAGTCGCAATACTTCAGGATTAACATTGAGTTCAAAATTTTACGGATCAAATGGGCAGCAACAGCTCATCCATGTCCAGCAATCAGATCACAACTATATGGTAAAAACAGAACTACATTTGAGCCTATAACAAGGTGCAGGTTAGGTCATCATGCTTCTGTAAGTATTTCATCTGTAAATGACAGCTCCAACATTGGATTCTGTGCACTCTCTGTGAGCTACTTACCAAGATTTTTAACCCATCCAAGAAATATACATTCACGGAGGCCACCTCTGATGAAGTGCACAGTGAGCAACTGGTGGGCTGTTTTTCAGTTCCAGTTCTTTCTTTGCCTGTAAAATCGACAAGTAGAACCTAATCACTTCTCTATGATTTGAATTCCGTAAACGCACACGGCAAGAATGATATCCTACCAACCTAAAATTGTCTAATCATATTTTCTTTAAAGAGTGTAAACGGTACGAGTACTTTCTGTTCTTCTGCTGAGTTCTCCAGAAGCAAGCTAGTGCCCCAAATGTACAGCTGGCAGCTGCAACACCCAGGGCAGCTCCAATTGGGACTCTTGCAGCATGTGAGGAGGCATCGTCAGCAAGTGCCGCCCCTACTTGCGTCCTCCCTTGAAGAGACTCCATGTAGGTTTCTTTATAGGATGATACGAGCGTCTTCCCATAGTAGTTAACCAAGAATGGAAATACTTCGTCCTCATTCCAGTCAACCTGCAAGGTCCCGTCACTTGTCCTGCTTGAAGAACGATAGCAAGATGGGCAGAGTGCCTTTGGAGGCCAGATAGCCTTAGGGAATGATGGATCGCCAGTTCCCATATCCTTTTCTTCTTTCATCAACCTCTCATTAACTTTGTTATGCGTGCTCCATAGCCAGAGGCTGAGATCACGGGCTGACTTGAAGGGAACTGACACACTACAAGCAAAGGCCACACACAGTCAGGCATGTAGTAGTTTTTTTGGTTTTTAAAGCAACAATGTAACAGAGTTTATTTTGCAAACCTTGAACACATATCATAGAAGTGTTTGCGGCATTCCTCACAGATGAAGAAATTGTGTATGAAATCACATATTGACGTAAAGGTTGATTGGCTTTCACCATCCCCAATTTGGACAGTAAGTGAATGCAGCAAAACCCATAGACCACAGCTGATACAGGAAATAGCGTTAAGTTCATGTGATATTAAGTTGTTCATCTGCCTGTCCCTACAGCCTACTTTAAAAAAATGTACATGAAAGAGTCCACATAATACCAAAAGAATAAAATTGCACCCTACGAAAATGTTCAGAACATATGCAGAGAGCAGACGTCACCTAAATCCTCTTGTTTCACTTTTACTTCCACGGCAGAAGATCTGCAGCAAAAACAAAAATAAGAAGAGCAAATCTGAACTAAAAAAACGAAAAGCACATACACAATACATTCCTTGTATCCTTCTAGTTAAACAACTAAGGGCTATGAAAATTGGCTCTACAAGGAAGGAATCACATGCCTAAAGCAAAGTATGGTCTGCTCACAAAATACGTCAGGTATTAGGCTAGAGTAAATCAGGACTGAACAATCTATACCTAAATAAAGTAAATCACCAGTTCAGATTGTGTGTGTGGGATATCAACAAGGTCCCAATATAAGAGAACGCATAGAAAAGAAATCAGCATCAGGCTAAGCATAAGAAAGAGGACATACCCAGTAACCGCGAGGCACCTCCTTTCCACAGATCTTGTGGTTATCTGCTGCAACACTTTCCAACAATTTAGAACTGTCTTGTGAACTTAAAGAGAGGTTCGAAGGCCAGTGATCATCAAAGTTAATAAGTAGATCAGCAGATCCTCTTCGACACCTATGGAATCAACAAAACATTACAAAATGAAAAATACAGAATAACTATACTTCATCACTATAAATTCAAAAGAACACCTCATACCTCTTGGATGGATGATGAGCCACCAAAATTTGTAAAAACCTTATAAGAGAGTCACGAGTGTCTGGCTTGATCATCTACAGTTTGCAAGTACCAGTAGCAGTAGTCAGCAAAAGAGCAGCAAATAGCATGTCAATTGTGAATTGTGATCATTTATCTAGAACCTTGTTGTCCAAAATTATCTGTAACGCATGAGCTGTTGCTTCCTCAACATCGTAAATTGCTTGAACAACCTAATACAACAGATTAAGTACATAAACGAAGGTTCTGAAGGACTCAAACAAACTGCTTGTTAGTGCATGAAATAAGATTTTATGCAATTTGGCTCAACAAATAAATTATTCAGCTGTACCCGTTTAGGATCTGAAGCATTGTTTGGAAGCATATTTTCATTCTCATATTTTCTGTCATCCAAAGTGAACGAGCTGCACATAGCATAGAGGGTATATTAATAAAATCCATCAGCCTGTAATGGTAGAACTGAAACAAAATATCGAAGCATCTAAGCAACAGAATAAGATGTTAAACCCAAATATACACACTGATGTACTTAGGTCAGAAACAGAGGTAACAAAAATAGGAGCACAAAATTTTAATAGTTCGGTAGATGCCATATCAACTGAACTTTTAGCGACAGTGAAATAGTTGGGAGAAAAACTTGCCTTTCCAGTTGCTTATTTATCCACTTAAGTAAGCGCTCTGCTGTTCTTCCATCATCAATCAATTTTATTTCGCTTTTCTCTTGCTTCCGGTCCCACTTAGTGTTAGCAAATTTTGGTGGGGGGCCCCAAAGTAGGAAAGGATAATGGTCAACAGAAAATCTACTGCAAAGATCTACATTCACCTGTGCTGCCAACATTCAAAAGAAATAAAGCATCACTGCATGCCAATGCACACCACTGCTTGAGAAACTAATAAGTTAGCAATGCAATTCAGTATATTATCAGATTTCTGACAGAAATGAGAATTAAATTAAATGAGAGACTAATGTTTTCACATGAGAAGAACCTCCTGTATTTCTAGCCTTCTGGCTGGCAATAACAAACAGGACGAACTATAAACTGAAGATGCACATCGACACTTCTCTAGGTTATTTCTAGCCTTTTAAAGCGCTTAGTTATTTAGCTTCAGCAAACTGATGAAGATTATCACCCTTCACGAGAAGTACTGTACCTTTGATGCGCAATCAACCCTAGCCATCAGTATTCTGCCAGGATGCGCAGCATCTGGACCATTGAAAAGTTTCGCAACCTTCTCATAATGAGGCTGCAGGTAAGGAAGAAATCAAGATTAGCAAGAGTAGCCTTCCAGATCATATGAATATACGATACATTCTATCACCATAGGCTCAATACCTTGTAGTTTCTGCAAGCTGGACACCTGAACAAGCATGACAGGCATTTAGTTAGCAGAAATAAAACAAGATGGAAACAAATGACATTAAGCAGTAATGAAATGGAGTGCTAAGAGGGTGTTAAGAGTGTTTCCACAAAGATAAGCCAGTCAGTCCTTCAAATTTTCCGTAGTCAATGGTAAAATTAGTGGACAGTATGGTAGGTAGAAATGAATTCGAATTTGGCAAGCAGCAATTTACTAGGGACAAAAGAGATCTTCTATCAGTGAAAATTCTCTAACTGAGGGGCAGTGATATCACTCTATAGTCCACATCTACGACCCATGTTTATTATTAAGTACTCCCTCCGTCCGGAAATACTTGTCATCGAAATGGATAAAGAGGGATGTATCTAGAACTAAAAATATATCTAGATACATCCCCTTTTATTCATCTTGATGACAAGTATTTTCGGACGGAGGGAGTAGTTAGGCATAATGATTAATAGTTTAATAAATCTTAACAAACTAATAGTCTAACAAGTCAAACCAAAATAAGCTTGGCAGGGAACATCTCTAGAGCATAGATTCACTCAAACAAAATAGTAGTATGAGTTGACAAAATCATCAGGTTTCATTTGGTTCCAGTCAGTAGCAATTTCAGACATAACACGACGAAAGTACAATTACACTATTCTGACACATATGAAAACTACACGCGAGTGGCTAATACCGTGCTCAGTAGCTGAAATCAGAGACACTAATCATTTTGGATTTGCGACCGGCAGATCGACAACAACATGAAACCCCGCTTCACAGCCTCGATTCGTATCCATCTCGCGATTCCATTCCAGATCAAATCGAATCGAAGAGACTTTCCGTATCGAATAAAAAATGACGCGAATCAAGCCGGGGGGCGACTGACCAGTGGGCGAAGAACTCGACGACGGCGAACTGCTCCCGCGAGGCCGTGAGGAAGGCGTCGAAGCTGGTGGCGTTGAGGTCCACGGCGTAGTCCCCCTGCGCGGCGGCCTCCGCCCCGTCGCCGACGCCGAGCGACCGGAGGGCGTCCGCGCGCCCCGCGAGGGAGGAGGCGGCGGCGAGGGCGAGGACGAGGACGAGGACCCGCGCCGCCGCGGGGGCCATGGGATCGGCCGGCGGGGGCTGGATCTCACCGGTCCGGCGCGGCGGGGATCCGGCGATCCGCTTCGGACACCCGCGCAGCTCTCGTGCTCCGATTGGTCAGACCAGCAGTAGTATACCGCTAGTAGCCTCCGCCTGGGGTTTAGACTTTTAGTTAGGGGAAAGCTTCTCCCGTAATTACGCCTGCGGATTGCTAATTACGTAGTGCTGCCGTGTAAAGGCGGGCGGACTGGGATATGATTACGGGAACGGTTTTCCGTTCGCTGAGCGGTGGGTCCGGATGGGTGGGCGGTGGACATGTGGCCCACTGGTGGCGGGGTGGAGATGAGTGTGTTTCGTGTGGCTTTGCTGGGTTGGGTTTGTGTTGGGTGCTGTGCCACGTTACGCTTTTTCGCAGGTCAAACGGTGCGAATTAGGCAGCACCGTTTTTTTTTGAGGGAAAAGCCTTGTGGCATTTTATTCAATTTGGGAAAGTGTTACATCAAAGATTACATGAGGTAATAAGAAAGAAGGCATCTCATCTAACCACTCTTCACATATTTTTGAATCATAGCATCGCCTAGCTAGAAAATGTGCAACTCTGTTTGCTTCTCTCGGACAATGAGCAAAAGAAATATTCGGGATGTCATGGGCCAGATGAAAACAATCAGTAAGGGTAGCTGAGTAGGGGCTCCAAATTTCTGTCTCTCCATTACATGCATGTACCAGTTCTTCACAGTCTCATTCTACTTCAACATTCTAGCACCCCACTGCATAAACCAGCCGTAGCCCCAAGCGAAGAGCAATTGCTTCAGCTGATTGTGCACTAAGAGTGTTATCTATAAGCTCTGAGACCCTGACAATCGCTTCTCCATGGCAATTACGAAGAACAGCAGCTGCAGCCCCACTCCCGTCCTCGAAGAAGGACGCACATTCAGTTTGTACGACCCAGGAGCTGGACGTTGCCATCGAGCTTCAGAAGTTACCGCAGCTGGACGTGTCACGTGATTTGAAGTTATAGCTTGGATAGCAAACGAGGAACTTGGTGCAGGTTTGACATTCACCCCCTTTACAGCTTCACGGTGTTCCCACCAGATGTACCATGCGCCAACGGCAACCGTTTTCTGGAGCCCCAGTTGTCCCAAGACAGGAGATTTTTTCATCGGATTTCTGAGTAACTCCTCCATTACCACTGAGTCCGAGCGATCAGTGTGAATAGCTGCATCTATTATCTCATCCAAACCCAAGGACTTCCAAACCTGACGTGCACGAACACAAATGAAAGCCAAATGACGAATATCCTCTGGTCCTTGGTGACATATAGGACATGAAGGTGAGACTTTGATATGTCTACTTCGCAATACTCCCACCCCAGGTATGGTTCCATGTAGTGCTCGCCAGACAAAAATCTTTATCTTGCTTGGAACTTGTAGTTTCCAAAGAGTCTCCCAAACAGGGTTGTTTGTTGATGTTTCAGCTGGGTCCTTTCTCATTCTTGGTCCGAATTGGTGCTCCCACTCGACATAGTATGCTGATCGAACCGAGAAACAAATTTTTTTTATGACATTCCACGCTACAAAATCATCCAGTAAATGAGTAGATAATGGGATCTTCAAAATCCGTTGAGCATCAACACCAAAGAATATAGGCAGCACCGTTTTGTTTGGAATTTCGCCCAAGTTCGCCCTCTCTAGGTATGGCCGAAATTTATACGAGTTTGATGATCATGACCTTGACATTTTGTTTTTGTTTCCAAGATAATTTTTGATCTATTTATCATGACATTGTCATGATAGTATAAGGAACGGAGAAATAAAAAAGATACCCACAAAAAAAAGACAATATCCATATCCGTAAACCATCAAGCAACATCTACAAGCACCGGGGTGACTCGGAGGCGCGCCTCCCTCATCAAAGTCAGGTCAAATTTATTGCCGTAGATAATCGGGAAGTCATCATGTTAAGACCCTATAGAACCAGCACACTAGAATAACAATTATCGCTGATGAAGAGAAATAGATATCGAAATAATCCAACCTGCAGACACATAAATGAAGACAAACAAAGACTGGATCCAAACAGATCCACCAAAGACGAACACTAACCGAATCCCGCGAGATCTGCCGACGCCACACCTCCACACACCCTCTGACAATGCTATACGCATAACTGAAACGAGGGCTAGATGGGGAGAACGTTATTCCATCTCCAGGGAGTCGTCGCCGTCGTCTCGTCTTCATGAGTAGGACACACCCTAGACGAACTCAAAAAATACCAACAAATGGAGCACGATCCATCCCGGTAGCAGGGCCACCAAAGACAAGGTGGACCGGTGGTGCCAGCGGAAGGCACATGGACCCTAAGCTTCTTTTCTTTCTTTGAGAAGAAGTGGCGGCTGTGTTGCGTCTCAATCACGGACGCGATGTACTCCCTTCGTCCGCGAATAAGTGTACGTCTAGCTTTTGTGCTAAGTTAAAGTTTTAAAATTTTGACCAACTTTATAGAAAATAATAGTAACATATATGGCATCAAATTGATATATTATCAAAGTACAATTGAAAACCAATCTAGTGGTACTAATTTGGTGCCATAAATGCTTTTACTTTTTTCTAGAAAGATGGTCAAAGTTTTAAAACTTTGACTTGAGACAAAAGCTAGATGTACACTTATTCATGGACGGAGGGAGTATGTTAACAAACATTGTCCACTTTGTCCTCCACTTCTCACTGTTGCAGGATCTATGACATGGGCTCTTCGAATTTTCTCCTATTTATTTTGATGGCAATGTCGATCGTCGATGCCCTACCTCGAGGTTCACTGCTTTTTTACACCCTCAACCAAGTGTCTTACTGTTGAGGGCTACTGAGGGCGTCACTACCAGCTCATTATTTGTTTTATTAATTGAAAATTATAAAAAAAAGGAGAAAGAAGGCTAAACTCTACACCTAGAAACAATACATTCAATAGCATGTTTCTTCGTGAATTGAGAGTAACTTAGATGGTTAGGTTCTTTGTGGTAGAACCAACCGACTAGAATTTAAGTTCTAAACTTGACATTGGTGCTTGCATTTTAAATTTTTATTTCAGGCTTTCTGACGGCGTTCATTTAATTGGAGGAGATATTTCCGTCAACTACAAAGGCGTCTATGGTGACATCGTTAGTCTCTAAATATTGTGTTGGCTTGGTATCTCGAAAGCGCTCATAGGGGTAAAGTGTGTGTATGCACGCTTTCATATGAGTGAGTGTATGTGAGCGTCTGCCTCTATGTACTTTAAAAGATATTGATTTAATCTTAGGCGTGTGAAAGAAGCAACGACCTTTATTACTCCTAGGCAAGTCTCCTCCCAATCGAAAATTCGAATGGTCACAAAGGTGCCAGGGCACACACCTACCAACCGCTCCATGCCACTTGTTTGCCTCGCGATTCGCAAAGTACTTGGATGTCCCACGAGAGCACAATAAGTTTTAAGTTTCAATCGTTGGAAAACTGAAACTTGTGATTTTCTTGCTCACTCTTACCAAGTTGCATAGAAAAATTCTAAGACATTTTCTTTTGTCGATCATAGGCACAAAATTCGTTCGACGTCCCAAGCAGAACTTATGATTTAATAGTTGTGTCTTAAGGCCACAAGGCCCGCAAAAGCCCAGTGTTTCTCATTGTGTGTCTCTCTCCAAGTCACAATCCCCCGATAGCCCTATCAACCAGCTTAGTCAAGAGAGATTTATTGGGGAGAGAGTGGTGATTGTGGATGACTGGAGATCACACAAAGATGGCATGACATAAATTCATATTCTTACTGAAGCAATCAACAATGTGAAAGTCACCACCTTGATGGTGGAGCATGTTACAAACCTGCTGAAGATGGCATGCTCTGTTGACCAAGCTCTCTCAGTGCGATGGGAATGGGATGTCATCTAGTTGTCGTATTTTTTCTCATCATGATCATTGTAGCTGGTAGACCGAGATATTATTTATATTGGTTATCAATTATTTATATTCAACATGTTTACTTTATTACTCATTCTCTCAGCATACCATCTTTATAATTATACTTTTCTATTATATTAAGAAAATATAGTCATGTAAAGATGTCTCTAAATATTAATATAAACTATTTTCATTGAAACTCCGATATCCAAAGATTGCAAAGATATTTGCACAAAACTCAAAAGCATATTGTACAAGGAAATTGATGTTACTTTTTTTTATTTTCAGAATTTCTATTTAAAACCTTATGCTAAAGTAAAATCCTCTAGGACAAAGCAAATAAAAACAAAATTCTCGTCCAGTAAATGGGAAATCCCATCTTGACTAACCATACCTCACATCATGCTTCATGACAAACAAATGAGTAATCTTTATAACTATCAGGTTACAAAGTAGCATTTGCTAACCCAAGCAAAACACTACACATATAAGTACAGATGGCAATGTCAGGCATAAGTACATAACATAGACATTGGACAAGACCTATATGTTATCACAGTGCCTCAATTAAGTTGGTGCAACTCCACGTTCTCTAATGTGTGCTCATATAAATGTCTTGATAGATCAATGGCCATGACCATTGAAAGACTGTCATCAATAAACACACATGTCGATCTAATATTATCGTGTGTCCATGTGTTTCGCATATTTTATTCCCAAGTCACAACTCTCCTATGACCAGAATGAGTGATGGGGAGAGAGCGGTGGTTGCAGTTGCTTGAAGATCACACGAAAACATCATAACAAACAGTTAATTCATTTGACCGTGAGAAGTTGTCATTCTGATGGTGCATCACTTGTAGACTTGCTCAACATGGTGAGTGTCGTGGTTTTGTCACAACAGATGTCCTTGTGAAAGGACCAAGTCATCAGGCCATCTCAACTAGGTGGTAGCTTGAATGGGGTTGATTGGAAACGAGGAACGCGAGTTTACCCAAGTGTTAAGGCATATCTCTCTCGATGTTTTTGGTGATTGATGACAACATATTTGTGGACTAACCATGTGCTTTGAGCATTTCAGAGATTCATCCTTTGGCTCGAGACGATTTCTTTCCCCTCAGAGTGTTTTTCAAGACGGTGTAGCTCTTTCGTTTCTTGTTGGTGGACTATTTTCGTAGGAGTCACCGTACTATCAAGAGGGGGTCCGCTTTGGTAAGGCTAGGGTGGAATCATCACGTACAATTCCGCTTCACACCCTCTGGGCCTTACCGCGTCGTTGGAGGTTTGATTCCTTGTTGTTTGGGCAGTCTTTGGCCCCAACGGTAGTACCGCGGTGCCCAGCGGTAGTACCGCTTGAGGGTCCCCAGCGGCAGTACCGCTGCGGTACCGGGCCACTACCGCCTCGACTTGAGGGTGGCGCTTCTCGTGTCGGGTTGAGCGGCACTTGCAGCGGTAGTAGGTGCGGTAGTACCGCCCTACCACCGCGGCAGTACCGCGCTGGGCCGGTCCCTCCTCTATCTTCAAGCCCTCCCAGTCTGGGCGGTAGTACCGCAAGGGGGAGCGGTAGTACCGCTGGGTCCAGCGGTAGTACCGCCCTCTGCGGGGCTGTTTTGAGGGTAACGGTTGGATGGGGTCCTTTTGTATAAAAGGGGGTCCCCTTCTTCCTCGTTGACTTACCTCTTCCCCCATAAGCTCCATTAATGCTCCAAGCTCAATTTTTGCCCGATCTCTCTCCCTAGCCAATCATACTTGTTGATTTGCTCGGGAGTGGTTAAGAAAGCCCCGATCTACACTTCCACCAAGAGAAATTTGATTCCACCACCAATCCCTAGCGGATCTTGTTACTCTTGGGTGTTTGAGCACCCTAGACGGTTGAGGTCACCACGGAGCCATAGTCCATTGTGGTGAAGCTTCGTGGTGTTGTTGGGAGCCTCCGATTGAGTTGTGGAGATTGCCCCAACCTTGTTTGTAAAGGTCCGGTCGCCGCCTCCAAGGGCACCAATAGTGGAATCACGGCATCTCGCATTGTGTGAGGGCAAGAGGAGAATACGGTGGCCCTAGTGGCTTCTTGGGGAGCATTGTGCCTCCACACCGCTCTAACGGAGACGTACTTCCCCTCAAAAGGAAGGAACTTTGGCAACACATCCTCGTCTTCACCGGGTCCACTCTTGGTTATCTCTTACCTTTACTTGTGCAAGCTTATTAGTGTTACTTCTCTTGCTTGCTTGTATGTTCGTTGTTGTTGCATCATATAGGTTTCTCACCTAGTTGCACATCTAGACAACCTACTTTGTTGCAAAGTTTAATTTGGTAAAGAAAAGCTAAAAATTGTTAGTTGCCTATTCACCCCCTCTCTAGTCAACCCTATCGATCTTTTCAATTGGTATCAGAGCCTCGTCTCTTTTCTAAGGACTTTGCCGTCCGAAGAGTATGGTTGACACCGTAGACGGTGTGGAGGAGCACTCCGGTGTGAATCCGATCTCGTTTACGGGTGATGGGGGAACCTCGGTCTCCCGTGAGGAATTCAATGTAGCCTTGGAGACATTGAAAACCTCAATGACGACCGAGGTTGAAAGCATGTTTACTAAATTCATTGAAGGGCTTAAACTATCCACTACACCGTTGAAAGTGGGTGATCCCATTGACAAGGTGACGGATGCTAACTCCGACAAGGGGGAAACTAGTAGTGAAAAGGCTTCTTCTTCTAGTGGTAAAAATGGCACCGACATCTTTGCCCATGTGGAACAACCACTTGTTTATGGCAGATCGATTCCTTCCACTCATTTGAATCATGTCGGTTCTCCCCCTAAGATTGTGAAAAATGAGGACTTTGATTCTTGGGTTTATCGCTTTAAGCGTCATTTAAATCATGTGAATACTAATCTTTGGAGAATCATTGAAGAAGGTTCTATCCGCATGACCCAAGCAACTTCACTCCTCGAGAAGCCGCGGATAATCAATTCAATGATAATGCTCTCTTCATCATCCAAGATGCAATTCCACCCGAAGATCTACCTCATCTCCGGCCATTCGCCTTGGCCAAAGATGCATGGCTTTGTGTTGTCTCTCTCTACCGGGGAAGTGCAAGCATTCAACACTCCAACTATGAAGTAGTGCAAGATGAAGCCGACGAGTTTGCTACGAAAGAAGATGAAGAACCTCGTGAGCTTTATCGGAGAGTAACCAAACTCGTGGTCTCACTCCGAGATCATGGGAGCAAGGACATGGATGACAATTGAATCAAGCGCAAATTCCTCAAGGCAATGATGCCTTACCACAAGGTCATGTCCTCCGTCATTCGTCAAAGACCCGACTTCCACACCTTGACCTCAAGTGAAGTGTTGGATGAGTTTGTGGCTATGAACATCTTGGACAAGACCGCCAACAATGCGGTACTTCGCTCTCAAAGGGCAAAGAAGCCCAACCTTGCATTGAAGGCCAAGGTTTGTGTTGAAGAAGTAGAAGAAGAGGAAGAAGAGGAAAGCAACCCCGAAGATACAAAGTATGCCTATCATGAACACATGGCACTTGCTTCAAGGCAATTTTGGAGCAAGAAGAACTCAAGGCCAAACTTCAACAAGAACAACTCAAGTGGCACAAAGAGCAAGCAACGTGTGAGGACTTGCTACAATTGTGGCAATGTGAGCCATTTCGTTGCGGAATGTCCGTATGAGAAGAGGGAAGACAATGGTGGCAAGCTCATCCGGAAGGACAAAGCTAAGTCGTTCCCTAACAAGAGAAACTTCACCAAGAAGACCCCTCACAAGGCGTTGGTGGTTCAAGAAGAGTACCATGAGGATGATGATGATGATGAAGATGGTGAGTCGGTTGCCATGGCCTCCGTTGCCATTGCAAAAGCTCCACGAGTGTCTCTCTTAGACTCACCCAATGAGAACATCACCGCCAAGTGCCTCATGGCTAAGGCCACCAACAAGGTAACCCCCAACATCAAAACTACCATCATTAATAATCCTTCCTTGACGGATTGCATTGATGAATATGAGGGATCCAATGTGGAGGAAAATGAGTTTGAGTCCTTTATGGGTAAACTCAAGGGTAAATCCAAGAAGCATTTTGTTGCTCTCTTGGAACAACTTGGTGAAGCCAATGACATGATCGAGGCTCACGAAGATACTATCTCCAAAATGGAGGGGCATAGTCATGACTATGCCGATGATATTTCAGATCTTTCCAATGCTCTTGAGGAAGAGCGTGGTCTTCGTTTGGCTCTTGAGGAGTCACACAACGTTGATCATGCTAAGTTAAAGAAAGATTTTGATCATGTTCTCGTTGTCTCTCGTGTGCTAAACTCCGAGAAGGCCAAGCTTGGGGTTGATCTTGCTAGACTCAAAGAGGAGTTTTACCTACTTGACAAGGCTCACAAGGTCTTGAAGGGTGCTCATGCTAGCCTCAAAGAGTCTCATGATCAACTTCAAGTAAAGCTAACCAAGGAGAAAACCACTTTTCCTCGTATGATGTTAATTGATAATGCAAATGCTACTAACCCATGTTGTGAGCATGTGCATCTTGTTGAGGAGAACGCTAAGCTAAAGGTGCAACTTGAGAAAGGTCTTGTGTCTTGCATACAAGGCGAGAAGAATCTCAGCGACCTTTTGACCAACCAAAAGGGAGTTGTGGCCAAGGAAGGGATTGGGTACGTGCCCAAGTCCAAGAACAAGAAGAAGAATGACAAGGCCAAACGACCTCCTCCTCTCAAGCAAACTTTTGTGAAGGAGGGAGAGTGTGCTACTAAGGAGAAGGAGGAGAACTCCGTGAGGGGTAGTGATGCCAAGAAGGGCAACGCTTCCATTCCCAACAAAGCCGGCGACTTTAACCCTTCTTATGTTTTGTGTCGTGCTAGAGATGGGCATGTTTATGCCAAATTTGTTGGTTCTCCTTATGAGCACATTGAATGGTCTATTTGGGTTCTTAAGACTCTTGTTACTAACATCAAAGAACCCATTACAAAATGGGTACCTAAAACTAAGCATTGATCTCTTGTAGGTGTTTGCTTCCGGTGGGGGATCATGGTTGCTCGATAGTGGAGCTACTAATCATATGACCGGAAGCAAGGACTTGGTGGTGGACATGCAAAAGATTCCATCCATGCCCACCAATGTCGAGTGGGGTGACGCCTCGTCCTCTAAGGTATTGGGACTCAGCAAAGTTGTCATTTCTCATGATCTTACGATCGAGAAGGTCATGCTTGTTGAGTCCCTTGCATACAATTTACTTTCTGTTTGTCAACTAGCACTCATGGGCTTTGCCATTTTCTTTGATATTTATACCGTGGCCCTCTTGTGGAGCAAGACTCTTAAAGTAGCCTTTGTTGGGCATGTCGAGAATGGTCTCTATGTGATTAACTTTTCGGAGCGACCCACTAAGACCGCGACATGCCTAATGGCTAAAGTTGACGTGGGATGGCTTTGGCATCGCCGTCTAGACCACGTCAATATGAGATCTTTGCAAAGTCTTCTCAAGGGGGACCATGTCCGTGGACTAACAAATGTTAGTTTTGCCAAAGATCGTGCTTGCAGTGCTTGCATCGAAGGAAAGCTACATAAGAAGGCTCGCCCTCCCACGACTATCATCTACTCGAAGAGGCCTTTGGAGCTCCTTCATTTGGATCTCTTTGGACCTCCATCCTTTGATAGTCTTGGGGGTGGAAAGTATTGCTTGGTGATTGTAGATGACTATTCAAGATACACTTGGGTATATTTCTTCAAGAGGAAGAGCGAGACCCAACAAACCGTCATCGACTTTGCAAATGAAGCTCAACGACAACACAATGCAAAGATCTTGACAATAAGAAGCGACAACGGTTCTGAGTTCAAGGACTACACCTTGGATGAGTTTTTGAGTGATGAGGGAATCAAGCATCAATATTCCGCACCTTATATCCCTCAACAAAATGGTGTAGCGGAGAGGAAGAACAGGACGTTGATGGATGTGGCAAGGACCATGATGGCGGAGTTCAAGTCTCCCTACAACTTTTGGGCCGAAGCCATCAACACCGCGTGCCATGCATCTAATCGGCTCTACCTCCGCAAAGGTTTGAACAAGACTCCATATGAGATACTAATCGGTAACAAGCCCAACCTCAAGTACTTCCGGGTGTTCGGGTGTAAGTGTTTCATTCTCAAGAAAGGTGTCCGGTTGTCTAAATTTGAGGCTAGAGCTTATGAGGGCATATTTGTTGGTTATGCTACAAACTCTCATGCTTACAGTGTTCTCAATAAGTCCACGGGACTTATTGAGGAAACGTGTAACGTGGAGTTTGATGAGAATAACGGGTCCCAAGTGGAGCAAAGTGGTACTTGTGATGTAGGTGATGAAATTCCTCCCCAAGACATAAGAAGAATGGGTGTTGGTCATATCCTACCCATTGAGGAACCCCTTGAGGCCGAAGGAGAAGGACAATGTTCTACTCAAGTGGAACCTTCACCAACCCAAGACCACACGCTTTCGAAGAACAAAGTGAGGGCCCTCAACCTCAAGAACAATACCAAGGGCAAGATCAATCTCAAGATGGGGTTGTAACATCAAGTGATGCCCAAGGTCAAGCTCCCTCCTCCGAGCAAGTTCAAGATCAAGAGCTTCTACGAGATCAAGAACAAGCTCAAGACGACGCTCAAGATGATCAAGTGACCACTCCTTGTCTCACCCCCGAGGAGGAATTGGAGTGTTGTGCCGCCAAGGTTGCTTCCAAGCTCTCCACCAAGGATCATCTCATGACAAATGTGCTTGGAAGCTTAAGAAAGGGGGTAAGCACTCGTAGAAAATTAGCAAACTATTGTGAACATCACGCGTTTGTCTCTTGTGTTAAACCCCAAAAGGTGTATGAGGCGCTCGAAGATCCGGATTGGCTCAATGCCATGCATGAAGAACTCAACAACTTCGAGCGCAACAAAGTGTGGAGATTGGTGCCAAGGCCAACGGTGAACCACAATGTCATTGGAACCAAGTGGATATTCAAGAACAAGCAAGATGCTCATGGGATTATCATTCGTAACAAGGCTCATTTGGTAGCACAAGGCTACTCCCAAGTCGAGGGTATCGACTACGGTGAAACATTTGCCCCCGTTGCTCGTCTTGAATCTATTCGCATGTTGATTGCATATGCTTCTCATCATAACTTTAAGTTACAACAAATGGATGTGAGGAGTGCTTTCCTTAATGGTCCGATTAATGAATTCGTATATGTCAAGCAACCCCCTGGGTTCGAGGATCCCTACTTCCCTGATCATGTGTATCAACTCGATAAGGCACTCTATGGCCTTAAACAAGCCCCACGTGCATGGTATGACCACCTTACCGAGTTGTTACAAGACCGTGGTTTTGAAGTTGGGCTAATCGACCCCATTATTTTTACTAAGAAGGTCAAAGGGGAGTTGTTTGTGTGCCAATTATATGTTGATGATATTATCTTTGGTTCCCCTAACAAAGCTTTCAATGAGGAATTTTCCGCTCTCATGACCTCAAAGTTCGAGATGTCTTCCATGGGAGAGTTGAAGTTCTTTCTCGGGTTCGAAGTGAAGCAAAGGAGAGAAGGAACCTTCATCAATCAAGCCAAATACATGCAAGATATGCTAAAGAGATTCAAGCTAAGTGATGTCAAGCCGGCTTCCACTCCCATGCCCACCAAGTGCCAACTTGACATTGATCCCAATGGTAAAGTGGTGGATCAAAAGGTGTATCGCTCCATGATTGGCTCCTTGCTTTACCTTTGTGCATCTAGACCGGATATCATGTTGAGTGTGGGAATTTGTGCACGGTTTCAAGCCGCACTTAAGGAAAGTCACTTTGTGGCGGTCAAGTGAATCTTTCGATATTTGGATCATACCCCAAACTTTGGCTTATGGTACCCAAGAGGAGCAAACTTCAAGCTTGTAGGTTATTCGGACTCGGATTGGGCGGGAGACAAAGTGGATAGGAAGTCCACTTCCGGAGGGTGCCAATTTCTTGGTTGCTCTTTGGTGAGTTGGTCTTCCAAGAAGCAAAGTTGTGTGTCTCTCTCGTCCACGGAAGCAGAGTATGTGGCTGCCGGTAGTTGTTGTGCACAACTTTTATGGATGAGGCAAACTTTAAAGGATTACGGTGTCACTTGTGACGAAGTGCCTCTTTGGTGTGACAATGAAAGTGCCATCAAGATTTCTCTCAACCCGGTGCAACACTTCAAGACAAAGCATATTGAGATTAGGTATCACTTCATCCGGGATCACATTAGGCGAGGGGAGATCGAGCTCAACTATGTCAAACTCATGATAACCTGGCAGATATTTTCACGAAGCCTTTGGATGAAGCAAGATTTCACGAGTTAAGGCATGAGCTAAATATCATTGATTCGAGCAATGTGACTTGAACCCTTGCACACCCCACCACACTCAACCTGTCGTCTAGTTTAGGTGTAGGCATGGACATAGGGGGAGTGTTGTTCTCTCAATGAACTTTCCACCCCCCCATAATGCATAAACTAACCAAACTCTTTCACATTAACCATTTTTGATGGTACTTGTGCTTCAAAGATGAGTGTTGGTCATTGGCCCAAGGTTAAAATCTTTGTGGCGCCATACCTCTGAACTCAAACATAGGTGGCCTCGGCCACCGCCCTCTCTTGGAGAGGTGTGTGTCTTCGTTCCTTTTGTCGGTTCTGTGTGTGTGTTCTCGCATTTGTCTTGTTTTTTTTTCTTTTCCTTGAGCATAGCCCTTTTTGGTAAGTCCTTTTTGCGGCAGAGCGGTACTACCGCTGCGTGCGCGGTACTATCGCTGACAAGGGTCAAGCGGTACTACCGCCCACCCCAGCGGCACTACCGCTGCGGGGCGGGTGATGGGGGGTTATGTCGGGGCAGGGGGAGTTGTTTCTCCCCCATACCCATTCGCCCCCACTCGTCTTCCTCGTCGCTCCAGCGACCTCTCGCCGTAGGAGGGGCCCGGCCGGCCACCGTTTTCGTGCCGTCCCTCTCCATTTCCTCCGGTGGAGTCGATCCCCACCACGTCCTCTAGCCATGGATGCCGGTATTGCCCCCGTTCCCATTCTCTCTTTGCCTAGATCTTGCATCTAGTTTTTAGGGGCAATAGGCATTGTTCTTCTCATCTTTTGGCTAAGGCGAGGCTTGAGTAGGATGGAGATGGCTTCTAGGCCCTGTGGATTGAAGTTTGGTAGGTTTATTTTTGAATTTGGCATCTCCGGTAGTGCCAGATCCGTCCACGGCAGTAGGGAACCACCGTTCCCCATCTGGCGCGGCACTACCGCCCTCCTTGAGCGGTACTACCGCGCAAGCGGTATTGCCGCTTATGGGTCGCGGTACTACCGTTCCCCATATGGCGCGGTACTACCGCCCTCTTCTAGCGGTACTATCGCGCAAGCTAGATGCCTAATTCCATCTTTTCCTACCAAGCTTTGATCCGTGTTGTGTTCTTTGGTGGCTTATGCTCTTTTCTTTTGTGTGTTTCTTCTGCTCGTGTGTTTGGTTCCAGGTGGTGATCATCCTGAGCAGCAGGCCCGCCATATCAACCTCGGTCATGCCACGTCAAAGCGCTACCACACTTCTGAGTCAGCCGATGGTTCATCTAGTGCTCAACCGCCGCCAGCAGGCGCAACCTCAAGTGCCCCACCGCCTCCTCAGCACACGAAGAGATCTACAAGCAAGCCAAAGGGAAAGACTATGACTGAGATGACTGCCAAGGAGTTTTGGGCAAAGCGTCGCCGCAACCCCTATGAGGAAGACCAAGATCCCACTTTGGTCAACCGCCCGTTCTAGAACCGCTTTCAGTTCGCCATCTTCTTTGATGTGATCAAGGCTAAGAAGAATCACTTTGTTGATGTCCGTTCCATCGACACCGATCCAATGGAAAAGGACCCTGAGTACTTTGGCGAAGCCCTTCAGATGTGCACTCAGTTGAACATTCTCAGAATCATGCAGTTCAACAAGGACTTTGATGCCGACATCATATGCCAATTCTATGCCACTGTCCATCTTGGAACTGATGCAGAAAGGACTTTGACTTGGATGACAAATGGCAAGTTGCTCTCTATCACGTGGAAGGCCTTCATGGAGTTACTTGGGGTGGAAGATCACGGGCTTGAGCATCCAGTCGGCTTCCGTCCTCACCGCAATGTCACCTCCACTCACAAGCAAGCTCTCTGGCCCTACTGCTATCAGAAGGTCAACCCTAAGACAAAGAAGGTAACCTATGAGTTGTTGATAACCCACAAGTATAGGGGATCGCAACAGTTTTCGATAAGTAAGAGTGTCGAACCCAACGAGGAGCTAAAGGCAGAACAAACATTCCCTCAAGTTCTATCGACCACCGATACAACTCTACGCACGCTTGACGTTCGCTTTACCTAGAACAAGTATGAAGCTAGAAGTACTTTGTAGGTGTTGTTGGATAGGTTTGCAAGATAATAAAGATTACGTGAATAAAAAGTAGGGGTTGTTTAGGTAAAGAGACAACTAAGTTAGTTTTAGTAGAGAGCTTTTTGTTATGAGAAAGTTATTTGTCCCTAGGCAATCGATAACTAGACCGGTAATCATTATTGCACTTTTATATGAGGGAGAGGCATAAGATAACATACTTTCTCTACTTGGATCATATGCACTTATGATTGGAACTCTAGCAAGCATCCGCAACTACTAAAGATCATTAAGGTAAAACCCAACCATAGCATTAAAGCATCAAGTCCTCTTTATCCCATACGCAACAACTCCCTTACTCGGGTTTGTGTTTCAGTCACTCACGCAACCCACTATAAGCGAATCATGAACGTATTGCAACACCCTACGGCGGGGATCCCTCACGCTTGCGCGACACGGAGAGCACCATAGGATAGCACCAATAATAAAACATGCAACTCAAACCAATCTTGATCATCAAATAGCCCATAGGACAAAACGGATCTACTCAAACATCATAGGATAGCCATACATCATTGGGAAATAATATATAGCGTTGAGCACTCTAACACCCACGATGCGGCTATATCTCCCACATGTCGGAGCACGACTTAGATGCATAACCGCATAGTAGGCATGTCACAAGAGGGGTAATCTTTACACATCCCATGTACTGAATAAAAAAGAGATATAGAGTTGGCTTACAATCGCCACTTCACACAATACATAAATATAGCATTACATCATCCAGAATATGTAACGCCCTCGATGCGGCTATATCTCCCACGTGTCGGAGCACGACTTAGAGGCATAACCGCATTGAAAGCAATGTCGCAAGTGAGGTAATCTTCACACAACCCATGTAATACATAAGGGAAAAGATACATAGTTGGCTTACAATCGCCACTTCACACAATTACATGAATAAAGCAATACATCAACCAGATACAATCAAGGTCCGACTACGGAACCAAAATAAAAGAAGACTACCCCAAATGCTACACAGATCCCCGATCGACCCCAACTGGGCTCCACTACTGATCAACTAGAACGAAATAACACAAAGGACAAGATCTTCATCGAGCTCCTCCTTGAGCTCGGTTGCGTCACCTGCACGGCATCATCGGCACCTGCAAACTGGTTTTGGAAGTATCTGTGAGTCACGGGGACTCAGCAATCTCACACCCTCGCGATCAAGACTATTTAAGCTCATGGGTAAGGTAAAAGGTATGAGGTGGAGCTGCAGCAAGCGACTAGCATATATGGTGGCTAACATACGAAAATGAGAGCGAGAAGAGAAGGAAAAAGCACGGTCGAGAACTATGATCAAGAAGTGATCCTAGAACAACCTACGTCAAGCATAACTCCAACACCGTGTTCACCTCCCGGACTCCGCCGAGAAGAGACCATCACGGTTACACACGCGGTTGGTGTATTTTAATTAAGATCAACTTCAGGTTTTCTACAACCAGAGATTAACAAATTCCCATCTGCCCATAACCGCGGGCACGACTTTCGAAAGTTCAAATCCCTGCAGGGGTGTCCCAACTTAGCCCATCACAAGCTCTCACGGTCAATGAAGGATATTCCTTCTCCCAAGACAATCCGATCAGACTCGGCATCCCTGTTACAAGACATCCTCGACAATGGTAAAACAAGTCCAGCAAGACCGCCCGATGCGCCGACATCCTGATGGGAGCTGCACATATCTCATTCTCAGGGCAACACCGGATGAACACTACGTACAGCTAAAACCAACCCTCAAGTTTCCCCGAGGTGGCGCCGCAAGTGGCTCTGTTTCGGACCAACACTTAGACAAGCACTGACCGGGGGGGGGGGGTTAAAATAAAGATGACCCTTGGGCTGGCCTAACCCAAGGGAAAAAGGCTAGGTGGCGAATGGTAAAACCAAGGTTGGGCCTTGCTGGAGGAGTTTTATTCAAAGTGAACTGTCAAGGGGTTCCCATTATAACCCAACCATGTAAGGAACGCAAAATCCGGGAACATAACACCGATATGACGAAAACTAGGGTGGCAAGAGTGGAACAAAACACCAGGCATAAGGCCGAGCCTTCCACCCTTTACCAAGTATATAGATGCATTAAATAAATAAGAGATATTGTGATATCCCAACAAAATATCCATGTTCCAAACATGGAACAAGCTCCAATCTTCACCTGCAACTAACAACGCTATAAGAGGGGCTGAGCAAAGCGGTAACATAGCCAAACAACGGTTTGCTAGGACAAGGTGGGTTAGAGGCTTGGCTTAACAATATGGGAGGCATGATAAGCAAGTGGTAGGTATCGCAGCATAGGCATAGCAAAAGAGCGAGCATTTAGCAAGCAAAGATAGAAGTGATTTCGAGGGTATGGTCATCTTGCCTGAAATCCCGCAAGGAAGAAGAACGATTCCATGAAGAAGGCAAACGGACGTAGTCGAACGGATCCTCACAAACGCGACGTAATCGGAACCAACCCGAAGAAGCACACCGGAAAGAAGCACACAACATAGTAAACAACCAACACATGAACATGGCATGATATGCGGGATGCGGGATGCGGTGCATATGCATGATTTGGAAAGGAATGATTGAACCTGGCCTCAACTTGGAAATCCAAGAGTGCCACTGGAAAGGTGAGTTGATTTCGGTTGAAATCGATATAAAGATCACCGGAATCGGATGCACGGTTTGGAAATGACAAGCAAAACAAATATGGCACCGGTCTGCGATTAACAGCAGGTAGCCATCTAAATGCATCAAGAACAACATGCTACAACACTCAAACATGGCAACAAAATACATGGCAGGGATCCACTCATGATTCTTGACAGAAGATGAACACTGAGCTACGGCTAATTCACTTATTAACAGGCTCAAACAAGCATGTCAAAAGTGCAAATGATAACAGGTTTCAGACTTAGTGAAATTAACAGCATGTCAGGAATTTATCATCAGGAAGCAATGTTTAGAGCACGATAACTATATGCTACAGGAACATATCATGGCAAAGCAAGGCATGGCCTGAAGCTACTCTAAGCATATAACCTTAGTGAGCTTGAGCCAAAAGGGATCAGGAAATACAATTGCAAGCATGTGAACATAGCAAAAACATAAACAGATTCAGACTTAGTGAAAAACTGGAGCATGGCAAAACAGTTAACGAGTAGGCATGTTTACGAGCTCGATGCACTCACTACAGAGCATGGCATGACAAACTAAGCATACACCCATCAAGAAGACATGGCATAGAAGCTAGACATGGCAAGAACAACAACATAACATGCACGGATCAACAACAACAAGCTCGGCAAAATCGCTAAACAAGTTAACAATCTGCCAGGAACATTTTATAGCAAAAGTAGAACTCGATTAACTCAAGCTAGGGTGCTACATAAATGCAAACAAAGACATGGATGGATAGAGCACCACAATATTAACAAAACATCCTTACTGATCATCCTCAAAAGAGGCACGGATCACTAGGAAAAAACATGAACATATGGCATAAAAACAAAACAGGACAAAGACTTAGTGAAATTCTAAGTCCCTGAAATCAGCATCGATGATTACGCTACTTTGCACGCTTGTGCTAGTCACCACATAGATCACAAAAATACATGGCATACACCCCTGTAAAGATGGCATGGCATATAACAAAACACATGTAGAGCTCAGGATCATAGCATGCACACATTAATCATGGCAAAAATGACAAAAGGCCATTTGCTGAAACAGATCTGACAAATTCATCACATAGCCCTCTTCCAACAGCATTCCGGGCATCAAGATGAGCTCAAATGAAAATGATGCAATGAGATTAAATGATGTACTCGTCGAGACGAACAATTTGACATGCTACACGCATGAATCGGAGCAGCGGGTGCAAAGTTATGATGCGATGAATATGACTGAAAAAGAAGCAGATCTGGGGACTTAGTCAAAAATTTAGACCTCTCGGGGAAAAAGGTCAACGCGGGACCGGATGAAGCGGGACAGCGCAGTGCGGTTGCGGGCGACGTGTTTGGATCGGGGATGGGTGGATCTCATACAACCGCCCAGATCCGGCGAGGGACGGCTTCCGGCGAGGTCTTCGCCGGCAGGACGGCGGACGACGGTAGGGCGCGGCGGCCGGCGAGGAGCGCGCGGCTGCCGGAGCACCGGGTGGCGCACCAGGCGGAGCAGCAAGGCGGTGGAGCAAGTGGGGCGTCGCCGGCGAAAGAGGACGACGGCGGTCGCCGGTCGGAGTGGATCTGGGCGGCGCCGGCAGGCTCAGGAAATGGCGGCGGCGCGGGGCGGATTCCGACAATGGCGCTGCGGCGGCGTCGGCGACTGGAGGCGGAGAAGACGCTGGGCGCGAGGCGCATGTTCGATTGGCGGCGGCGGGCGACCGACAGGGCCGGGAGGGCCGCGGCTGGGCCCGGCGGGCCTGGCGGGCGGCGCGGCGAAGTGGGGAAGGAAGGAGGCCAGGTGGCGCGTGCGGGTTGGCCCGGAGCGGCGGCGGAGCTGAGGTGGCACGACGCTATTGGGCAAACTAAGGTGGCGGTGGCAAGCGGACATGTCCGGCCGGTGGTGGGAAGTTTGTCCGGTGGCTCAAGGAGCGGGGCTAGGGTTTCATCTGCGCGAAAATTTCGGGGGAGGCCACATATTTATAGGTAGAGGGAGCTAGGAGAGTCCAAAAGAGGTGTGGTTTTCGGCCACGCGATCGTGATCGAATGCTCTATACGATGGAGAGGGTTTAGGTGGGTTTTGGGCCAAATTGGAAGGGTGTTGGGCTGCAACACGCACGAGGCATTTTCGGTCCCTCGGTTAACCGTTGGAGTATCAAACGAAGTCCAAATGGCACGAAACTTGACAGGCGGCCTACCGGTAGTAAACCAAGGCCGCATGACAAGTCTCAGTCCATCCGAAAACGTTTAACACCCGCACACGAAAAGATGTAGAAAGGGACATCGGGTGACATAGAAGCGCCGGATTGCAAAACAGACAACGGGGAAAATGCTCGGATGCATGAGACGAACATGTATGCAAATGAAATGCACATGATGACATGATATGACATGCATGACACGCAAGAAATGACAAGGCAACAATAGCGAATACCCGGAGGACACCTGGCACATCGGTCTCGGGGCGTTACAGAATACAATCAAGGTCCGACTACGGAACCAAAATAAAGACAACCCCAAATGCATAAGATCCCCGATCGCCCCAACTGGGCTCCACTACTAATCATCTGGAAAGGAAACATAGTAACGTCCTGAATCCTCGTCGAACTCCCACTTGAGTTCGGTCGCATCCCCTGTACTGGCATCATCGGCACCTGCATTTGGTTTTGGAAGTAATATGTGAGTCATGGGGACTCAGCAAATCTCACACCCTCGCGATCAAGACTATTTAAGCTTATGGGTAGGAAAGGTAGTGAGGTGGAGATGCAGCAAGCACTAGCATATATGGTGGCTATCTTACGCAAATGAGAGCGAGAAGAGAAAGCAAAGAACGGTCGAGAAGCTACAAAGATCAAGAAGTGATCCTGAAACTACTTACGTTCAAGCATAACACGAGACTGTGTTCTCTTCCCGGACTCCGCCGAAAAGAGACCATCACGGCTACACACGCGGTTGATTCATTTTAATTAAGTTAAGTTTCAAGTTTTCTACAACCGGATATTAACAAATTCCCATCTGCCCATAACCGCGGGCACGACATTCGAAAGTTCAAAACCCTGCAGGGGTGTCCCAACTTAGCCCATCACAAGCTCTCACGGTCAACGAAGGATATTCCTTCTCCCAGGAAGACCCGATCAGACTCGGAATCCCGGTTACAAGACATTTCGACAATGGTAAAACAAGACCAGCAAAGCCGCCCGATGTGCCGACAAATCCCGATAGGAGCTGCACATATCTCGTTCTCAGGGCACACCGGATGAACACTATGTACAACTAAAACCAACTCTCAAGTTTCCCCGAGGTGGCGCTGCAAGTGGCTCTGTTTTGGACCAACACTCAAAGGAGCACTGGCCCGGGGGTTTAAAATAAAGATGACCCTTGAGTCCGCGGAACCCAAGGGAAAAAGGCTTAGGTGGCAAATGGTAAAACCAAGGTTGGGCCTTGCTGGAGGAGTTTTATTCAAGGCGAACTATCAAGGGGTTCCCATTATAACCCAACCGCGTAAGGAACGCAAAATCAAGGAACATAACTGTTGGGGAACGTTGCAGAAAACAAAAATTTTCCTACTCGTTTCACCAAGATCATCTAGGAGTTCATCTAGCAACGAGTCATTGGATTCATCTACATACCTTTGTAGATCGCGCACGGAAGCGTTCAAAGAACGGTGATGATGTAGCCGTACTCGACGTGATCCAAATCACCGATGACCAAGCGCCGAACGAACGGCACCTCCGCGTTCAACACACGTACGGGACGGGAGACGTCTCCTCCTTCTTGATCCAGCAGGGGGGGAGGAGAGGTTGATGAAGATCCAGCAGCACGACGGCGTGGTGGTGGATGCAGGGCGTCACAGTAGCAGGGCTTCGCCTGTACTACGAGGAAGAGAGACGTAAAGGGGAGAGAGGGAGGCGCCAGGGGCTGTGGTATGAAATCCCTCCTCTCCCCCACTATATATAGGAGGGCCAAGGGGGGGTGGTGCGCAGCCTAGGAGATCTGATCTCCTAGGTGCGGCGGCCAGGGGAAGGATTCCCTCCCCCCCCAAGGCACCTTAGAGGTGCCTTCCACCACTTGGACTCCTCCCCCATGGAAACCCTAGGCGCATGGGCCTAGTGGGGCTGGTGCCCTTGGCCCATGCAGGCCAAGGCGCACCCCCTACAGCCCATGTGCCCCCCCGGGACAGGTGGCCCCACCCGGTGGGCCCCCGGGACCCCTCCGGTGGTCCCGGTACAATACCGATAACCCCGAAACTTGTCCCGATGGCCGAAATAGCATTTCCTATATATAATTCTTTACCTCCGGACCATTCCGGAACTCCTCGTGACGTCCAGGATCTCATCCGGGACTCCGAACAACATTCAGGTTACTGCATATACATATCTTCACAACCCTAGCGTCACCGAACCTTAAGTGTGTAGACCCTACGGGTTTGGGAGACAAGCAGACATGACCGAGACGACTCTCCGGTCAATAACCAATAGCGGGATCTGGATACCCATGTTGGCTCCCACATGCTCCACGATGATCTCATCGGATGAACCACGATGTCGAGGATTCAATCAACCCCGTATGCAATTCCCTTTGTCAATCGATATGTTACTTGCCCGAGATTCGATCGTCGGTATCCCAATACCTCGTTCAATCTCGTTACCGGCAAGTCACTTTACTCATACCGTAATGCATGATCCCGTGACCAGACACTTGGTCACTTTGAGCTCATTATGATGATGCATTACCGAGTGGGCCCAGTGATACCTCTCCGTCATACGGAGTGACAAATCCCAGTCTTGATCCATGTCAACCCAACAGACACTTTCGGAGATACCCGTAGTCTACCTTTATAGTCACCCAGTTACGTTGTGACGTTTGGTATACCCAAAGCACTCCTATGATATCCGGGAGTTACACGATCTCATGGTCTAAGGAAAAGATACTTGACATTGGAAAACTCTAGCAAACGAACTATACGATCTTGTGCTATGTTTAGGATTGGGTCTTGTCCATCACATCATTCTCCTAATGATGTGATCTCGTTATCAATGACATCCAATGTCCATAGTCAGGAAACCATGACTATCTGTTGATCAATGAGCTAGTCAACTAGAGGCTCACTAGGGACATGTTGGTGTCTGTTATTCACACATGTATCACGATTTCCGAATAACACAATTATAGCATGAATAAAGACAATTATCATGAACAAGGAAATATAATAATAATGCTTTTATTATTGCCTCTAGGGCATATTTCCAACAGTCTCCCACTTGCACTAGAGTCAATAATCTAGTTACATTGTGATGAATCGAACACCCATGGAATTCTGGTGTTGATCATGTTTTGCTCTAGGGAGAGGTTTAGTCAACGGATCCGCTACATTCAGGTCCGTATGTACTTTACAAATCTCTATGTCTCCATTTTGAACATTTTCACGAATGGAGTTGAAGCGACGCTTGATGTGCCTTGTCTTCTTGTGAAACCTGGGCTCCTTGGCAAGAGCAATAGCTCCAGTGTTGTCACAGAAGAGCTTGATCGGCCCCGACGCATTGGGTATGACTCCTAAGTCGGTGATGAACTCCTTCACCCATATTTCTTCATGCGCTGCCTCCGAGGCTGCCATGTACTCCGCTTCACATGTAGATCCCGCCACGACGCTTTGCTTGCAACTGCACCAGCTTACTGCCCCACCATTCAAAATATACACGTATCCGGTCTGTGACTTAGAGTCATCCAGATCTGTGTCGAAGCTAGCGTCGACGTAACCCTTTACGACGAGCTCTTCGTCACCTCCATAAACGAGAAACATTTCCTTAGTCCTTTTCAGGTACTTCAGGATATTCTTGACCGCTGTCCAGTGTTCCTTGCCGGGATTACTTTGGTACCTTCCTACCAAACTTACGGCAAGGTTTACATCAGGTCTGGTACACAGCATGGCATACATAATAGAACCTATGGCTGAGGCATAGGGGATGACGCTCATCTCTTCTATATCTTCTGCCGTGGTCGGACATTGAGCTGAGCTCAATTTCATACCTTGCAACACAGGCAAGAACCCTTTCTTAGACTGATCCATATTGAACTTCTTCAATATCTTATCAAGGTATGTGCTTTGTGAAAGACCTATGAGGCGTCTCGATCTATCTCTATAGATTTTGATGCCTAATATATAAGCAGCTTCTCCAAGGTCCTTCATTGAAAAACTCTTGTTCAAGTAGGCCTTGATGCTGTCCAAGAGTTCTATATCATTTCCCATCAAAAGTATGTCATCTACATATAATATGAGAAATGCTACAGAGCTCCCACTCACTTTCTTGTAAACGCAGGCTTCTCCATAAGTCTGTGTAAACCCAAACGCTTTGATCATCTCATCAAAGCGAATGTTCCAACTCCGAGATGCTTGCACCAGCCCATAAATCGAGCGTTGGAGCTTGCACACTATGTCAGCATTCTTAGGATCGACAAAACCTTCCAGCTGCATCATATACAATTCTTCCTTAAGGAAACCATTAAGGAATGCCGTTTTGACGTCCATTTGCCATATCTCATAATCGTAGAATGCGGCAATTGCTAACATGATTCGGACGGACTTCAGCTTCGCTACCGGTGAGAAAGTCTCATCATAGTCAACCCCTTGAACTTGTCGATAACCCTTAGCGACAAGTCGAGCTTTATAGATGGTCACATTACCATCCGCGTCTGTCTTCTTCTTAAAGATCCATTTATTTTCTATGGCTCGCCGTTCAATGGGCAAGTCAGTCAAAGTCCATACTTCATTTTCATACATGGATCCTATCTCGGATTTCATGGCTTCTAGCCATTTGTCGGAATCCGGGCCCGCCATCGCTTCTTCATAGTTCGAAGGTTCACCGTTGTCTAACAACATGATTTCCAAGACAGGGTTGCCGTACCACTCTGGTGCGGAATGTGTCCTTGTGGACCTTCGAATTTCAGTAGGAGCTTGATCAGAAGTATCTTGATCATTATCATCAACTTCCTCTCTAGTTGGTGCAGGCACCTCAGGAACATTTTCTTGAGTTGCGCCATTTACCGGTTCAAGAGGTAATACTTCATCAAGCTCTACTTTCCTCCCACTTACTTCTTTAGAGAGAAACTCTTTCTCCAGAAAGAGTCCATTCTTGGCAACAAAGATCTTGCCTTCGGATCTGAGGTAGAAGGTGTACCCAATAGTTTCTTTTGGGTATCCTATGAAGACGCATTTTTCCGACTTGGGTTCGAGCTTTTCAGGTTGAAGTTTCTTGACATAAGCATCGCATCCCCAAACTTTTAGAAACGACAGCTTAGGTTTCTTCCCAAACCATAATTCATACGGTGTCGTCTCAACGGATTTCGACGGAGCCCTATTTAAAGTGAATGCGGCAGTCTCTAAAGCATAGCCCCAAAAAGATAGCGGTAAATCAGTAAGAGACATCATAGACCGCACCATATCCAATAGAGTGCGATTACGACGTTCGGACACACCGTTACGCTGAGGTGTTCCAGGCGGCGTGAGTTGTGAAACTATTCCACATTTTCTTAAGTGTGTGCCAAATTCGTGACTCAAGTATTCTCCTCCACGATCTGATCGTAGAAACTTGATTTTCCTGTCACGTTGATTCTCAACCTCACTCTGAAATTCTTTGAACTTTTCAAAGGTTTCAGACTTGTGTTTCATTAAGTAGACATACCCATATCTACTCAAGTCATCAGTGAGGGTGAGAACATACCGATAGCCACCGCGAGCCTCAACACTCATTGAACTGCACACATCAGTATGTATGATTTCCAATAAGTTGGTTGCTCGCTCCATTGTTCCTGAGAACGGAGTCTTGGTCATTTTACCCATGAGGCATGGTTCGCACGTGTCAAATGATTCATAATCAAGAGACTCTAAAAGTCCATCTGCATGGAGCTTCTTCATGCGTTTGACACCTATGTGACCAAGGCGGCAGTGCCACAAGTATGTGGGACTATCATTATCAACCTTACATCTTTTGGTACTCACATTATGAACATGTGTAGTAATACGCCCGAGATTCATTATGAATAAACCATTCACCATAGGAGCATGACCATAAAACATATCTCTCATATAAATGGAACAACCATTATTCTCAGATTTAAATGAGTAGCCATCTCAAATTAAACGAGATCCCGATGCAATGTTCATGCTCAAAGCTGGCACTAAATAATAGTTATTGAGGTTTAAAACTAATCCCGTAGGTAAATGCAGAGGCAGCGTGCCGACGGCGATCACATCAACCTTGGAACCATTCCCGACGCGCATCGTCACCTCGTCCTTCGCCAGTCTCCGTTTATTCCGCAGCTCCCGCTGTGAGTTACAAATATGAGCAACGGCACCGGTATCAAATACCCAGGAGTCACTATGAGTACTGGTAAGGTACACATCAATTACATGTATATCAAATATACCTTTGGCGTAGCCGGCCTTCTTGTCCGCTAAGTATTTGGGGCAGTTCCGTTTCCAGTGAACCTTCCCTTTGCAATAAAAGCACTCTGTCTCAGGCTTGGGTCCATTCTTTGGCTTCTTCCCGGCAGCTTGCTTGCCGGGCGCGGCAACCTCTTTGCCGTCCTTCTTGAAGTTCTTTTTACCCTTGCCTTTCTTGAACTTAGTGGTTTTATTGACCATCAACACTTGATGTTCCTTCTTGACTTCTACCTCCGCTGATTTCAGCATTGAGAACAACTCAGGAATGGTCTTTTGCATCCCCTGCATGTTGAAGTTCATCACAAAGCTCTTGTAGCTTGGTGGAAGCGACTGGAGGATTCTGTCAATGACCGCATCATCCGGGAGATTAACTCCCAGCTGAGACAAGCGGTTGTGTAACCCAGACATAGTGAGTATGTGCTCACTGACAGAACTATTTTCCTCCATCTTACAGCTGAAGAACTTATCGGAGACTTCATATCTCTCGATCCGGGCATGAGCTTGAAAAACCATTTTCAGCTCTTCGAACATCTCATATGCTCCATGTCTCTCAAAACGCTTTTGGAGCCCCGGCTCTAAGCTGTAAAGCATGCCGCACTGAACGAGGGAGTAGTCGTCAACACGTGTCTGCCAAGCGTTCATAACGTCTTGGTTCTGTGGGACGGGTGGATCACCTAGCGGTGCTTGTAGGACATAATCTTTCTTGGCAGCTATGAGGATGATCCTCAGGTTCCGGACCCAGTCCGTATAGTTGCTGCCATCGTCTTTCAGCTTGGTTTTCTCTAGGAACGCGTTGAAGTTGAGGACTACGTGGGCCATTTGATCTACAAGACATATTGCAAAGATTTTAGACTAAGTTCATGATAATTAAGTTCATCTAATCAAATTATTAATGAACTCCCACTTAGATTAGACATCCCTCTAGTCATCTAAGTATTACATGATCCAAGTTGACTAGGCCGTGTCCGATCATCACGTGAGACGGACTAGTCAACGTCGGTGAACATCTTCATGTTGATCGTATCTTCTATACGACTCATGCTCGACCTTTCGGTCTTCTGTGTTCCGAGGCCATGCCTGTACATGCTAGGCTCGTCAAGTTAATGAAGGAAATATGCCCTAGAGGCAATAATAAAGTTATTATTTATTTCCTTATAATCATGATAAATGTTTATTATTCATGCTAGAATTGTATTAACCGGAAACATAATACATGTGTGAATACATAGACAAACAAAGTGTCACTAGTATGCCTCTACTTGACTAGCTCGTTAATCAAAGATGGTTATGTTTCCTAACCATGAACAATGAGTTGTTATTTGATTAACGAGGTCACATCATTAGTTGAATGATCTGATTGACATGACCCATTCCATTAGCTTAGCACACGATCGTTTAGTATGTTGCTATTGCTTTCTTCATGACTTATACATGTTCCTATGACTATGAGATTATGCAACTCCCGTCTACCGGAGGAACACTTTGGGTGCTACCAAACGTCACAACGTAACTGGGTGATTATAAAGGAGCATTACAGGTGTCTCCAAAGGTAGATGTTGGGTTGGCGTATTTCGAGATTAGGATTTGTTACTCCGATTGTCGGAGAGGTATCTCTGGGCCCTCTCGGTAATACACATCACATAAGCCTTGCAAGCATTACAACTAATATGTTAGTTGTGAGATGATGTATTACGGAACGAGTAAAGAGACTTGCCGGTAACGAGATTGAACTAGGTATTGGATACCGACGATCGAATCTCGGGCAAGTAACATACCGATGACAAAGGGAACAACGTATGTTGTTATGCGGTCTGACCGATAAAGATCTTCGTAGAATATGTAGGAGCCAATATGGGCATCCAGGTCCCGCTATTGGTTATTGACCGAAGACATGTCTCGGTCATGTCTACATTGTTCTCGAACCCGTAGGGTCCGCACGCTTAAGGTTACGATGACAGTTACATTATGAGTTTATGCATTTTGATGTACCGAAGGTTGTTCGGAGTCCCGGATGTGATCACGGACATGACGAGGAGTCTCGAAATGGTCGATACGTAAAGATTGATATATTGGAAGCCTATGTTTGGACATCGGAAGTGTTCCGGGTGAAATCGGGATTTTACCGGGTTACCGGGAGGTTACCGGAACCCCCCCGGGAGCCATATGGGCCTTCATGGGCCTTAGTAGAAAGGTGAAAGGGCTGCCCACAAGGGCTGCGCGCCTCCCCCCTTCCCCTAGTCCTATTAGGACTAGGAGAGGTGGCCGGCCACCCCTCTCCCTCTTTCCCCCTCGGGGAATCCTAGTTGGAATAGGATTGGAGGGGAGTCCTGCTCCCGGAAGGAGTAGGACTCCTCCTGCGCCTCCCTCCTTGGCCGGCCAGCCTCCCCCCCTCTACTCCTTTATATACGGAGGCAGGGGACACCTCTAGACACACAAGTTGATCCACATGATCTATTCCTTAGCCGTGTGCGGTGCCCCCTGCCACCATATACCTCGATAATACTGTAGCGGAGTTTAGGCGAAGCCCTGCTGCTGTAGTACATCAAGATCGTCACCACGCCGTCGTGCTGACGGAACTCTTCCCCGACACTTTGCTGGATCGAAGTCCGGGGATCGCCATCGAGCTGAACGTGTGCTCGAACTCGGAGGTGCCGTAGTTTCGGTGCTTGATCGGTTGGATCGTGAAGACGTACGACTACTTCCTCTACGTCGTGTCATCGCTTCCGCAGTCGGTCTGCATTGGGTACGTAGACAACACTCTCCCCCTCGTTGCTATGCATCACATGATCTTGCGTGTGCGTAGGAATTTTTTTAAAATTACTACGAAACCCAACAGTTAACCCTAAGTGTTTTGCATGTGTTCCGAGGCCATGTCTGTACATGCTAGGCTCGTCAACACCCGTTGTATGTGAACGTAAGGATCCATCACACCCGATCATCACGGCGTGCTTAGAAACGACGAACTTTAGGAACGGTGCACAGTTAGGGGAGAACACTTCTTGAAATTGTTATGAGGGATCATCTTATTTACTACCGTCGTTCTAAGTAAACAAGATGCAAAACATGATAAACATCACATGTAATCAAATAATTAACGTGACATGATATGGCCAATATCACATAGCTCCTTTGATCTCCATCTTGGGGCTCCATGATCATCTTGTCACCGGCTTGACACCATGATCTCCATCATCATGATCTCCATCGTCGTGTCTCCATGAAGTTGCTCGCCAACTATTACTTCTACTACTATGGCTAACGTGTTTAGCAATAAAGTAAAGTAATTTACATGGCGTTTCTCGATGACACGCAGGTCATATAAAAGAATAAAGACAACTCCTATGGCTCCTGCCGGTTGTCATACTCATCGACATGCAAGTCGTGATTCCTATTACAATAGCATGAACATCTCATACATCACATATAGATCATTCATCATTCATCACAACTTTGGCCATTCATATCACAAACCGCTTGCTGCAAAAACAAGTTAGACGTCCTCTAATTGTTGTTGCAGGTTTTTACGTGGCTGAATTAGGGTTCTAGCAAGAACGTCTTCTTACCTACGTTAAAGCCACAACGTGATTTGTCAACTTCTATTTACCCTTCATAAGGACCCTGTTCATCGAATCCGCTCCAACTAAAGTGGGAGAGACAGACACCCGCCAGCCACCTTATGCAACTAGTGCATGTTAGTCGGTGGAACCGGTCTCACGTAAGCGTACGTGTAAGGTTGGTCCGGGCCGCTTCATCCCACAATACCGCTGAAGCAAGAAAAGAATAGTAACGGCAAGAAAGTTGACAAATCTACGCCCACAACTAATTGTGTTCTACTCGCGCAAGAAGAACTACGCATAGACCTGGCTCATGATGCCACTGTTGGGGAACGTTGCAGAAAACAAAAAATTTCCTACTCGTTTCACCAAGATCATCTAGGAGTTCATCTAGCAACGAGTCATTGGATTCATCTACATACCTTTGTGGATCGCGCACGGAAGCGTTCAAAGAACGGTGATGATGTAGCCGTACTCGACGTGATCCAAATCACCGATGACCAAGCGCCGAACGGACGACACCTCCGCGTTCAACACACGTACGGGATGGGAGGCGTCTCCTCCTTCTTGATCCAGCAGGGGGGGAGGAGAGGTTGATGAAGATCCAGCAGCACGACGGCGTGGTGGTGGATGCAGGGCGTCACAGTAGCAGGGCTTCGCCTGTACTACGAGAAAGAGAGACGTAAAGGGGAGAGAGGGAGGCGCCAAGGGCTGTGGTATGAAATCCCTCCTCTCCCCCACTATATATAGGAGGGCCAAGGGGGGGGGGTGGTGCGCAGCCTAGGAGATCTGATCTCCTAGGTGCGGCGGCCAGGGGAAGGATTCCCTCCCCCCCAAGGCACCTTAGAGGTGCCTTCCACCACTTGGACTCCTCCCCCATGGAAACCCTAGGCGCATGGGCCTAGTGGGGCTGGTGCCCTTGGCCCATGCAGGCCAAGGCGCACCCCCTACAGCCCATGTGGCCCCCCGGGACAGGTGGCCCCACCCGGTGGGCCCCCGGGACCCCTCCGGTGGTCCCGGTACAATACCGATAACCCCGAAACTTGTCCCGATGGCCGAAATAGCATTTCCTATATATAATTCTTTACCTCCGGACCATTCCGGAACTCCTCGTGACGTCCGGGATCTCATCCGAGACTCCGAACAACATTCGGGTTACTGCATATACATATCTTCACAACCCTAGCGTCACCGAACCTTAAGTGTGTAGACCCTACGGTTCGGGAGACAAGCAGACATGACCGAGAAGACTCTCCGGTCAATAACCAACAGCGGGATCTGGATACCCATGTTGGCTCCCACATGCTCCACGATGATCTCATCGAATGAACCACGATGTCGAGGATTCAATCAACCCCGTATGCAATTCCCTTTGTCAATCGATATGTTACTTGCCCGAGATTCGATCGTCGGTATCCCAATACCTCGTTCAATCTCGTTACCGGCAAGTCACTTTACTCATACCGTAATGCATGATCCCGTGACCAGACACTTGGTCACTTTGAGCTCATTATGATGATGCATTACCGAGTGGGCCCAGTGATACCTCTCCGTCATACGGAGTGACAAATCCCAGTCTTGATCCATGTCAACCCAACAGACACTTTCGGAGATACCCGTAGTCTACCTTTATAGTCACCCAGTTACGTTGTGACGTTTGGTATACCCAAAGCACTCCTACGATATCCGGGAGTTACACGATCTCATGGTCTAAGGAAAAGATACTTGACATTGGAAAACTCTAGCAAACGAACTATACGATCTTGTGCTATGTTTAGGATTGGGTCTTGTCCATCACATCATTCTCCTAATGATGTGATCTCGTTATCAATGACATCCAATGTCCATAGTCAGGAAACCATGACTATCTGTTGATCAACGAGCTAGTCAACTAGAGGCTCACTAGGGACATGTTGGTGTCTGTTATTCACACATGTATCACGATTTCCGAATAACACAATTATAGCATGAATAAAGACAATTATCATGAACAAGGAAATATAATAATAATGCTTTTATTATTGCCTCTAGGGCATATTTCCAACAATAACACCGGTATGACGGAAACTAGGGCGGCAAGAGTGGAACAAAACACCAGGCATAAGGCCGAGCCTCCCACCATTTACCAAGTATATAGGTGCATTAAAGTAAACAAGATATAATAATGATATCTCAACAATAATCATGTTCCAAACAAGGAACAAACTCCAATCTTCACCTGCAACTAGCAATGCTATAAGAGGGGCTGAGCAAAGCGGTAACATAGCCAAACAATGGTTAGCTAGGACAAGGTGGGTTAGAGGCTTGACATGGAAATATGGGAGGCATGATAAAGCATGTGGTAGGTATCGCGGCATAGCAATTGAACGAGCAACTAGCAAAGCAAAGATAGAAGTGATTTTGAGGGTATGGTCATCTTGCCTGCAAAGTTCTCCGAGTTGACGTAAGCTTGATCCTCATAAGCGTACTCAACGGGTTCCTCGATCACATACTCGTCTCCCGGCTCTACCCAAGGCAAGAACACAAGCAAAGGAGACAACAATCAACCACGGTGCAATGCGCAAGCAACACGATGCAAAACATGGCATGATATGCGGGATGTGATATGCAATGCATATGCATGCTCCGGAAGGAAAAGATTGAATCAGGCCTCAACTTGGCAAAACAAGAGTGCCGCTGGAAAGATGAGTTGATTTCGGTCGAAATCGATATAAAGATCACCGGAATCGGATGCACGGTTTGCAAATGGCAAGCAAAACAAGAATGACACAATTATGCGATTAAGAGCACGATGCCATCTAGAATGCAACAAGAAACTAAGCTACTACAATCCAACATAGCAACAAAGCACATGGCAGTGATCTACTCAATATGCTTGACAAAAGATGAACACTGAGCTATGGCTAAATCACACAAGAGCATGTTCAAACAAGCATGGCAAAAAGGCAAAAGATATCAGCATCACAGACTTAGTGAAAATAACAACATGCCAGGAATTAACATCAGGAAGCAAAGTTTAGAGCAAGATAACAACATGCTACAGGATCAGATCATAGCAAATCAAGGCATGATATGAATCTACTCAAAGCATATAACAAAAGTCCCTTACTGACCATAAGCCAAAAGGGCACAGAAAAATAAGATGGAACCCATGTAAACATAGCAAGTTCGTTAACAGATTATGAAGGCATGTTTGCGAGCTCGATGCACTCAACACAAGGCATTGCATGACAAACTAAGCATACACCCAGCACGAAGACACGATCAAGAAGCTAAACATGGAAAGAACAATCTCATAGCATGCATGGATCAACTACAATAACCTTGGCAAAATTGATTAACACGTAAACAATCTGCCAGGAACATTTTGTAGCAAAAGTATAGTAAGATTGAGTCATGCTAGGGTACTCCATAAATGCAAACAAGGACATGGATGGATAGAGCATAACCATATGCCCAAATCATCCTTACTGAACATACTCAAAAGAAGCATGGATCACTCTGTAGCAACATGAATACATGGCATTAGAATAACAACAGGGAAATGACTTGGTGAAATTCTAAGTCCCTGAAATCAGCAACATCACGAGAGCTACTTTGCATGCTTGTGCTAGTCACCACATTGATCACAAAAATACATGGAATACACCCCTGTAAGGATGGCATGGCATAGCCCAAAACACATGTAGAGCTCATGCTCATATGCAGCACACATTAATCATGGCAAAAATGACAAATGCTCAAGATCTGCTAAGTAACAGGAACAAACATTTTATAGCACTCTTGCATCAGTCATTTGGGCATCAATATGGACTCAAACAAGCATGGTGCAATGGAACAAAATGAAGAGGACATCATGATGAACATTTTGATATAAGGCACGCCCAAAACGGAGCAACGGATGCGGAGTTATGACATGATGAATAGAGCTCCAGGATGTAAAAATAAAAGGACTTGGGGGCATTTCAAAGTCAACCCTAATCTCCAGATCTAGATACGGGCGTGCGCGGACTTCTAGGTTCACCGGAGTTGAGTGGATCTCGCCGGATCTCGTCGGGAGGAGGTGGCCGGAGCTGGGGAGGAGGTGTTGGAGTGGAGAGGACGAGGGGGCGGCGCCGCGGTACGTGCGGCGGAGCTCCGGTGGCCGCCGCCGCGGTCCGGGCTGCCGGAGACGGCGGGCGGCGATGGCCGGACTGGCGGATCCCGGCGGAAGGTGCGGAGGCCGGGTGGCGGCGCGGGCGGCGCGGAGGAGCGGGCAGCGGCGGCTGGCGGGCGCGGGCGACGGGAAGGAGCGGGCCCGTGGGGGCCGGACCTGGGCTCGCGGGCCAGCAACGGTGACGGCGGTGGCGGCGACACGTGGCGGCGTCCCGTTGGTGCGGTGGCGGTGGCGGACGCGTCCGACCGGAGCAGACGTGTTCGGCGGCGCGAGGAGGGGGGAGATCTAGGGTTTCGCCCGAAAATTCGAAGGAGTGCACATATTTATAGGTAGGGGGAGCTAGGAGAGTCCAAATAGAGTGCGGTTTCCGGCCACGCGATCGTGATCGAACGGCCGGGATGATGGAGGGGGTTTGGATGGGGTTTGAGCCACTTTGGAGGGGTGTTGGACTGCAAGACACACCCTTTACGGTTCCTCGGTTAACCGTTGGAGTATCAAACGGACTCCAAATGGCACGAAACTTGACAGGCGGTCCACCGGTGGTGTACCAAGGCCGCTTGGCAAATCTCGGTCCATTCCGAGAATGTTTAACACCCACACATGAAAAGAGGCAAAAGGGGCGCCGGAGGACATAGGAGTGTCGGATCGCAAAACGGACAACAGGGAAAATGTTCGGATGCATGAGACAAACACGTATGCAAATGCGATGCACATGATGACAAGATATGAAATACATGACATGGACAAAATGCAAAATGAAGACAAAACCCAACCACGAGGGAATATCATAACTTAGAGCCGAAAATGGCAAGAGTTGGAGTACAAATATGGTAAGTTACATACGGGGTGTTACAAGCACCATGTTTAAGTAGAGATTACAGCGGGTAAGAGAGAGGTTACACCGCTGCATAGAGGGGGGAAGAGCTGGTGATGATGGCGGTGAAGTTGTTGGTGAAAATTGCGGTGATGATGATGGCCACGGCAGTGTTCCGGCGCCACTGGAAGAGAAGGGGAGAGGGGGACCTTCATCTTCTTGTTCCTTGACCTCCTCCCTAGATGGGAGAAGGGTTTCCCCTCTGGTCCTTGGCCTCCATGGCGTGGGAGGGGTGAGATGTTGGGTTTCGTAGTAATTTCAAAAAATTTCCTACACACATGCAAGATCATGGTGATGCATAGCAACGAGAGGGGGAGTATGATCTACATACCTAGTAGATCGACAACGGAAGCGTTTGGTTGATGTAGTCGTACGTCTCCACGATCCGACCGATCAAGCACCGAAACTACGGCACCTCCGAGTTCTAGCACACGTTCAGCTCGATGACGATCCCCGGACTCCGATCCAGCAAAGTGTCGGGGAAGAGTTCCGTCAGCACGACAGCGTGGTGACGATCTTGACGTACTACTGCTGCAGGGCTTCGCCTAAGCACCGCTACAATATTATCGAGGACTATGGTGGCTGGGGGCGCCGCACACGGCTAAGGAATAGATCACGTGGATCAACTTGTGTGTCTCTGGGGTGCCCCTGCCTCTGTATATAAAGGACTAAAGGGGGGAAGGCTGGCCGGCCAAGGAGGGCGCGCCAGGAGAGCCCTACTCCCTCTGGGAGTAGGATTCCCCCCCCCCCCCAATCCTAGTTGGAATAGGATTCGCGGAGGGGGGAAAAGAGAGAGAGGGGCCGGCCCCCTCTCCTTGTCCTATTTGGACCAAGGGAGGGGAGGGGCGCGCGGCCCATGAAGGGCTGCCTCTTCTCTTTTCCACTAAGGCCCATCATGGCCCATTTAGCTCCCGGGGGGTTCCGGTAACCTCCCGGTACTCCGGTAAAATCCCGATTTCACCCGGAACACTTCCGGTATCCAAACATAGGCTTCCAATATATTAATCTTTATGTCTCAACCATTTCGAGACTCCTCGTCATGTCCGTGATCACATTCGGGACTCCGAACAAACTTCGGTACATCAAAATGTATAAACTCATAATATAACTGTCATCGTAACCTTAAGCGTGCGGGCCCTACGGGTTCGAGAACAATGTAGACATGACCGAGACATGTCTCCGGTCAATAACCAATAGCGGAACCTGGATGCTCATATTGGCTCCTACATATTCTACGAAGATCTTTATCGGTCAGACCGCATAACAACATACGTTGTTCCCTTTGTCATCGGTATGTTACTTGCCCGAGGTTCGATCGTCGGTATTCCAAATACCTAGTTCAATCTCGTTACCGGCAAGTCTCTTTACTCGTTCTGTAATACATCATCCCGCAACTAACTCATTAGTTGCAATGCTTGCAAGGCTTAAGTGATGTGCATTACCGAGAGGGCCCAGAGATACCTCTCCGACAATCGGAGTGACAAATCCTAATCTCGAAATACGCCAACCCAACATGTACCTTTAGAGACACCTATAGAGCTCCTTTATAATCACCCAGTTACGTTGTGACGTTTGGTAGCACACAAAGTGTTCCTCCGGCAAACGAGAGTTGCATAATCTCATAGTCATAGGAACATGTATAAGTCATGAAGAAAGCAATAGCAACATACTAAACGATCGGGTACTAAGCTAGTGGAATGGGTCATGTCAATCAGATCATTCACTTAATGATGTGATCTCGTTAATCAAATAACAACTACTTGTTCATGGTTAGGAAACATAACCATCTTTGATTAACGAGCTAGTCAAGTAGAGGCATACTAGTGACACTTTGTTTGTCTATGTATTCACACATGTATTATGTTTCCGGTTAATACAATTCTAGCATGAATAATAAACATTTATCATGATATAAGGAAATAAATAATAACTTTATTATTGCCTCTAGGGCATATTTCCTTCACGAGAGCACCTCCAAGTTTGGATATGTCTCTCTGTCTCTCTCTGTTTCTGCGTTGTCAGATTCTACCCTTTCACCGTTTCTTATATTCCCGGAGATCCGTAACTCTGATTGGGCTGAAATTTTAACACGATCTCTATCCGGATATTAGCTTTCTTGCAGCAAAAGAAGGCCATCAACCGCCTTACGGGGTGGCCACGAGGGTCAGGGGCGCACCCAGGGGGGTGCGGCACGTCCCCTGCCTCCTGGCCCCCTCGGGCATCGTCTCACGTGGATTTTTCTTCCCAAAAATCATATATATTTCAAAAAAAATCTTCGTCGGTTTTTATCAAATTTGGACTCCGTTTGATATGGATATTCTGCAAAACAAAAAACATGCAACAAACAGGAACTGGCACTGGGCACTGGATCAATATGTTAGTCCCAAAAATAGTATAAAAAGTTGCCAAAAGTATATGAAAGTTGAATAATATTGGCATAGAACAATCAAAAATTATAGATACAACGGAGACGTATCAGCATCCCCAAGCTTAATTCCTGCTCGTCCTCGAGTAGGTAAATGATAAAAAAGATATTTTTTTATGTGGAATGCTACCTAGCATAATCTTGATCACATATCTAATCATGGCATGAATATTAAGATACGAGTGATTCAAAGCAATAGTCTATCATTTGACATAAAAACAATAATACTTCAAGCCTACTCATAAAGCAATCATGTCTTTTCAAAATAACATGGCCAAAGAAAGTTATCCCTACAAAATCATATAGTCTGGGTATGCTCCATCTTCACCACACAAAATATTTAAATCATGCACAACCCCGATGACAAGCCAAGAAATTGTTTCATACTTTTGATGTTCTCAAACTTTTTCAATCTTCACGCAATACATGAGTGTGAGCCATGGACATAGCACTATAGGTGGAATAGAATGGTGGTTGTGGAGAAGACAAAAAGGAGGAGATAGTCTCACATCAACTAGGCGTATCAACGGGCTATGAAGATGCCCATTAATAGATATTAATGTGAGTGAGTAGGGATTGCCATGCAACGGATGCACTAGAGTTATACGTGTATGAAAGCTCAACAAAAGAAACTAAGTGGGTGTGCATCCAACTCGCTTGCTCACGGAGACCTAGGGCATTTGAGGAAGCCCATCATTGGAATATACAAGCCAAGTTTTATAATGTAAAATTCCCACTAGTATATGAAAGTGACAACATAGGAGACTCTCTATCATGAAGATTATGGTGCTACTTTGAAGCACAAGTGTGGTAAAAGGATAGTAACATTGTCCCTTCTCTCTTTTTCTCTCATTTTTTATTGTTTTATTTTTTTCTATTTGGTCCTTCTCTTTTTTATGGCCTCTTTTCACTTTTTTTATTTGGGCTTCTTTGGCCTCTTTTATTTATTTATTTATTTTCGTCCGGAGTCTCATCCCGACTTGTGGGGGAATCATAGTCTCCATCATCCTTTCCTCACTGGGACAATGCTCTAATAATGATGATCATCACACTTTTATTTACTTACAACTCAAGAATTACAACTTGATACTTAGAACAAGATATGACTCTATATGAATGCCTCCGACGGTGTACCGGGATGTGCAATGATGCATGAGTGACATGTATGAAAGAATTATGAATGGTGGCTTTGCCACGAATACGATGTCAACTACATGATCATGTCAAATATTATGTCTTCACAAAATAACATGGCCAAAGAAAGTTATCCCTACAAAATCATATAGTCCGGCTATGCTCCATCTTCACCACACAAAATATTCACATCATGCACAACCCCGATGACAAGCCAAGCAATTGTTTCATACTTTTGACATTCTCAAACCTTTTCAACTTTCATGCAATACATGAGTGTGAGCCATGGACATAGCACTATAGGTGGAATAGAATGGTGGTTGTGGAGAAGACAAAAAGGAGAGGATAGTCTCACATCAACTAGGTGTATCAACGGGCAATGGAGATACCCATCAATAGATATCAATGTGAGTGAGTAGGGATTGCCATGCAACGAATGCACTAGAGCTATAATTGTATGAAAGCTCAAACTGGAAACTAAGTGGGTGTGCATCCAACTTGTTTGCTCAGGAAGACCTCGGGCATTTGAGGAAGCCCATCATCGGAATATACAAGCCAAGTTCTATAGTGAAAATGCCCACTAGTATTTGAAAGTGATAACTCAAGAGACTCTCTATATGAAGAACATGGTGCTACTTTGAAGCACAAGTGTGGTAAAAGGATAGTAACATTGCCCGTTCTCTCTTTTTCTCTCATTTTTTTGTTTTTTTGGTGGGCTTATTTGGCCTCTTTTTTTATTTGGGCTTCTTTGGCCTCTTTTATTTTTTGTAAAGTCCGGAGACTCATACCAACTTGTGAGGGAATCATAGCTTCCATCATCATTTCCTCACATGGGACAATGCTCTAATAATGATGATCATCACACTTTTATTTACTTACAACTCAATATTACAACTCGATACTAGAACAAAATATGACTCTATATGAATGCCTCCAGCGGTGTACCGGGGTGCAATGATCTAGCATAGCAATGACATCAAAAAACGGACAAGCCATGAAAATATCATGCTAGCTATCTTACGATCATGCAAAGCAATATGACAATGAATGCTCAAGTCATGTATATGATGATGATGGAAGTTTCATGGCAATATATCTTGGAATGGCTATGGAAATGCCATAATAGGTAGGTATGGTGGCTGTTTTGAGGAAGGTATATGGTGGGTTTAAGGTACCAGCGAAAGTTGCACGATACTAGAGAGGCTAGCAATGGTGGAAGGGTGAGAGTGCGTATAATCCATGGACTCAACATTAGTCATAAAGAACTCACATACTTATTGCAAAAATCTATTAGTCATCGAAACAAAGTACTACACGCATGCTCCTAGGGGGATAGATTGGTAGGAAAAGACCATCGCTCATCCCCGACCGCCACTCATAAGGAAGACAATCAATAAATAAATCATGCTCCGGTTTCGTCACATAACAGTTCACCATACGTGCATGCTACGGGAATCACAAATATCAACACAAGTATTTCTACTAATCCACAACTACCCACGAGCATGACTCTAATATCACCATCTTTATATCGTAAAACTATTGCAAGGAATCAAACATATCATATTCAGTGATCTACAAGTTTTATGTAGGATTTTATGACCAACCATGTGAATGACCAATTCCTGTCATCTCTCTAAATAGATATAAGTGAAGCAAGAGAGTTTAATTCTTTCTACAAAAGATATGCCCATGCTCTAACAAATATAAGTGAAGCAAAAGAGCATTCTACAAATGGCGGTTTTCTATGTAAAGAGAAACAGGCAATCCAAGCTTTAAATGATATAAGTGAAGCACATGAAGCATTCTATAAAGCCATACTCAAAAGATATAAGTGAAGTGCATAGAGCATTCTATAAATCAACCAACGACTATCTCATACCAGCATGGCACATAAAAGAAAAATGAAAACTAAATGCAAAAGACACTCCAAGATTGCACATATCGCATGAACGAAACGAATCCGAAAACATATCGATACTCATTGAAGAAAGAGGGGATGCCTTCCGGGGCATCCCCAAGCTTAGACGCTTGAGTCTCCTTGAATATTTACTTGGGGTGCCTCGGGCATCCCCAAGCTTGAGCTCTTGCCTCTCTTCCTTCTTCTCACATCGAGACCTTCTCGATCATCGAACACTTCATCCACACAAAACTTCAACAGAAAACTCGGTAAGATCTGTTAGTATAATAAAGCAAATCACTACTCTAAGTACTGTTGCAAACCAATTCATATTTTGTTTTTGCATTGTGTCTACTGTAATATAACTTTTTCATGGCTTAATCCACTGATATAATTCGATAGTTTCATCAAAACAAGCAAACTATGCATCAAAAACAGAATCTGTCTAAAACAGAACAGTCTGTAATAATATGAACATTCACCATACTTATGATACTTGAAAAATTCTGCCAAAATTAGGAAAAATAAAAAAAATTCATATAAATACGGTGCAAAAGGAATCAGAACCGTTTGACGTTCCAGTAAAAAAATGTAAAATCGCGCACTACAGCCAAAGTTTTTGTCCTACACCGTACAAACCAACAAGCATTGTAAACATCCTAAAGAAAAACCTTGGCACATCTACCATTCTTAAGAAGTTGCTCCCCACTTCCACCCATTCTCTCAACATGCACACTGTCCACATCAACTTGCATGCCACGTCAGCGTTTCCTGCCATATGGTGAAGCCACATCATCTGCATACAACATTTTTTGCATTATATTTTTCTGAAAACTGCAGCCCAAGGAGTGTCCTTCTCCCTCCCAGCAGCGCCTCCTATATTCTCCAAAGACCACGGTAGTCTCCCATATACGGTTTCTCCTCTCCCTCTTCACCTTCTCAATTAAACTGTATTGATTCTCCTCTCCCTTTTCACCTTCTCAATTAAATCCCATTCCCCTACTCTCCACGACTGTTTTCCAGAAGAGACAAATTGATTTCCATCTCCCTCATGCAGGAGTACAGTACTGATGCACTTGATCTTCTCTTTAGGTGGCGGAGGCGATCCGATCCATCATCTCACAATTACATGCGGCGGCCCTGATCGAGAATGCCCAAGTTTTTCCCTTGAATGAATTCGAAGCTGTTGTTGAAACCCGTCTCTGTAGGTGCCTTGCGTGATGACGGGGGACACATCTGCAGCCTTCGTTGTCGCGCTCGACCCATTTCAATCCCCCCACCGTACCAGGTTCCTCCTGATTATTCCTCTATTTCCCGTTTTCCTCACCTTTGCTTCCCTATAGTCACTTGGCCCGTAGACCATCTTTTCTATGCCTTTCTTGAGTATGTTCGGAGATGAGCCAATGTTTGCATTATGATTCGCACATGTGCGTTAACATTTTTACCAAGCTTAATGCATTAGCACGCCATAACTAGATTGACTATATAGACCACTTCGTTAGAACGATGTTAATAAGGTTGAGTATCATGGAAAAGCCAAAACACAAGAAAAGGGACCATTATTCATTTTATATGTTACTTAATCTCTCTCTCTCTCTCTATATATATATATATATATATATATATCTTTCTAATAAATAATCATATGTGCATCTTATCATTTTGTCTGTTTTCTTTTGCAGAAATTGGGGTACGCAGTGAGACTTGCTGGATTGGCAACTGTTGCATGTTCTTGAGGACAGACAATCTTTCTCTTTGCTACCTCTACATGTATGATTTTCAATGGCTAATTTTTTTTATCAGTTCAAGTAACAACTTCTCTTCTTTTAGATTTAAAATTCATCGTATGATATAGAAACTGCACACGATTCTGCTGCATGTGTTTTGTAGCTGCGTCTCCTCACACATGCATTCAGTTCGTCTCTCCCTCAGTTGTAACCGAAGGTGAAACCTCAAGCCTACAACCATATTTTGATTACCACCACCCATTCACGTTTGGCCAATATGAATGCAATCATTTAATGCCCACATTAATAGTGTTTAGTGGAGTTTTCCCCCAACCATTAGGAGATTGTCGTCTCCTATTCCTGTCAACTCCTTGACACAAGATCCACCTGGTGCTCCACATCTCCCACAAACTCTCTCTCTCTCTCTCAACACACACACACATTTTTCATGGTAAGTTGTCGAATTCCTTTTGTCACTACCTAATCATCTTTTATGTGTTGTTGAAGCAGGGATAGGAATACACAATTATACTATATATTTGGCTTATGAATGACACATATTTGGCTCTTCAAGGATAACTTGACCTGGGGATCAATGTAAGAAGTCATAAACAAATGTCTTCACTGTAGCTTTCAGTAAAGGTAAGGATCAATTTTTACTTTTATTATTTCTTTCATGTATTTATGTTGGGATTCTTGCATGTAATTCTAAAACTTGGTCTGACATCAATTAGCTTATTCATAGTAGTCATGTAGACTACTTTTCAGAAAAAGGTCTAAAGACATAGTTCATTCCGTATGAGTGAGTGTAATAAGTTAGTGATTAGTCATACCCTTTAAATTGCATTATGTGAATTCTTCCCTCCCCTAATCAGGACATGTTTGAATTTCCTTTTGTCAGGATTTCTTCACGATCCATTGGTTTATTAGCAATTGCTACTCCACTTCCTCTGTACCATTTCTTTTGGGTATTACTACTATTAACAGTTGAGTCACATGGTTTTATAGAATTTACCTTCTACCTTTGAAAGCTAAGAACTTCCCGCAGCAACGCGCGGGGTATCATCTAGTTATTTTTATAATACGATGGAATTGTACAAGGGAATAATTATTTTTATTGAAAAGTTTCTGTAATCAAGATTCACAAAGTTTCCGTGAGCATGAACAAAGTTCAAGGCTAGCTCCCACTTCAACAATGCTCGTCTTTCTCACTTTCGCTTTCCTTTTTGAAAAAGTTTTGGGTTCCCCTCTTTATTTTTGTTGTTTTTAAACTATATAAAAGCACTCAACAGAAGTAAATGACTCTCTAAAACTTCCGGGTTGTCTCCCTAGCAGCGCTTACTTTAAAGCCATTAAGCTAGGCATATAGTGCTCAAGTAGTGAATCCACCCGGATCCCAAGGTATATCAAAGCCAATTTTAATTAACAATGATTTGTAATTTATTAGTGAGCACAAAGTAACATATATCATGTAACAATGAAGTCTAACTCTCTTCCTATGCATCGGCATGCCATAAAAAACAATTCATGCACACATAGTAAAGGCCAATGCATAGTATAATCAGTTTCTTGCAATTTTATCGTATTGGAAACATAGAGAGGTGGAGATATAGTTCCTCTCTCATAATAATTGCAAGTAGGAGCAGCAAGCACATGCATATTATATCTATCAAAATCATCATGTGTAGTAGTAAAAGGCAACCCATCAATATAATCCTTAATAAGCACAAACTTCTCCGATATAGTGTAGTTTGGATAATTCAAAAAGATAATAGGACTATCATGTGTGGGTGCAATAGGAACAATTTCATGTTTAACATAAAGAACTATAGCAAGTTCATCTCCATAAGAATAATCCATATTGGCATCTTGGCCACAAGCATAGCGAGCATCATCAAAAAGGGATATTTCAAAAGAATCAACGGGATCATAGCAATTATCATAGCATTCACCCTTCGGTAAGCACGAAGGGAAATTAAACAATGTATGAGTTGAAGAGTTACTCTCATTAGAAGGTGGGCACAGGTGATCAATCCGCTCTTCCTCCTTTTGTTCTTCGCTCTCCTCATCTTTTTCATCCAATGAGCTCACAGTTTCGTCAATTTCTTCTTCCATAGATTCCTGCAAAATATTAGTCTTTTCTTGGATAGCGGAGACTTTCTCAATAAATGCATCAATATCGGAATTGTATTCATAATTCTCATAACAATATTTAAGGATAGCTAAATTTTCAGGTCTGTACACAACATCATAAAGATTTTCATATTCTTTGAACATAGATTCAATTTCATAAGCACCCATAAAAGCAACAAATTCTTCCCACATCATAGTAGTCATATATACCTCTAGCATAAAAACTCAAAGTTTCATTATCATTAAATTCACATGAAAAGGGAAGGTGTGGAGCCTTCATCCTAGAGCAACAAGTATAATCATATCTCAAGCATAGTTGCCTAGCATACCAATATAACATATAAATTTGATCCCATAATAGTTTCCCTTTTTGAGTCAAGTGATAATCCCTAAAGTATTCACGTTGATCCAACGTGTCTCCTATTACCAAAGTGAATGGGGTTTTCTCTGGATTATCAAAGTAATACATAATATCTGTCACATAACGAGCATCGAGGGTTTTAGGAGGTTCCTCATCTCCATGAGCAGCAAGTACATCTAATTTTTTTGGTATTTCGTGTTCCATATCCATAACTAAATATAAAGAACAACTAAGGACAGCAAATAAAAATTGCTTAGTGATAAAGCAAACAAGCACACACGAGAATATTCACCCCACGCTATTGCTCCCCGGCAACGGCGCCAGAAAAAGGTCTTGATAACCCACAAGTATAGGGGATCGCAACAGTTTTCGATAAGTAAGAGTGTCGAACCCAACGAGGATCTAAAGGTAGAACAAACATTCCCTCAAGTTCTATCGACCATCGATACAACTCTACGCATGCTTGACGTTCGCTTTACCTAGAACAAGTATGAAACTAGAAGTACTTTTAAGGTGTTGTTGGCTAGGTTTGCAAGATAATAAATATTACGTCAATAAAAAGTAGGGGCTGTTTAGGTAAAGAGACAACTAAGTTAGTTTTAGTAGAGAGCTTTTTGTTACGAGAAAGTTATTTGTCCCTAGGCAATCGATAACTAGACCATTATTGCAATTTTATATGAGGGAGAGGCATAAGCTAACATACTTTCTCTACTTGGATCATATGCACTTATGATTGGAACTCTAGAGCGCATCCGCAACTACTAAAGATCATTAAGGTAAAACCCAACCATAGCATTAAAGCATCAAGTCCTCTTTATCCCATACGCAACAACTCCCTTACTCGGGTTTGTGTTCCAGTCACTCACGCAACCCACTATAAGCGAATCATGAACATATGGCAACACCCTACAACGGGGATCCCTCACGCTTGCGTGACACGGAGAGCACCATAGAATAGCACCAATAATAAAACATGCAACTCAAACCAATCTTGATCATCAAATAGCCCATAGGACAAACCGGATCTACTCAAACATCATTGGATAGCCATACATCATTGGGAAATAATATATAGCGTTGAGCACTATGTTTAAGTAGAGATTACAGCGGGTAAGAGAGAGGTTACACCGCTGCATAGAGGGGGGGAATAGTTGGTGATGATGGCGGTGAAGTTGTTGGTGAAGATTGCGGTGATGATGATGGCCACGACAGCGTTCCGGCGCCACCGGGAGAGAAGGGGAGAGGGGGCCCCTTCGTCTTCTTATTCCTTGACCTCCTCCCTAGATGGGAGAAGGGTTTCCCCTCTGGTCCTTGGCCTCCATGACGTGGGAGGGGCGAGAGCCCCTCCGAGATTGGATCTGTCTCTCTCTGTTTCTGCGTTCTCAGATTCTACCCTTTCACCGTTTCTTATATTCCCGGAGATCCGTAACTCCGATTGGGCTGAAATTTTAACACGATCTCTATCCGGATATTAGCTTTCTTGCGGCAAAAGAAGGGCATCAACCACCTTACGGGGTGGCCAGGAGGGTCAGGGGCGCGCCCCCCTGCCTCGTGGCCCCCTCGGGCATCATCTCGCATGGATTTTTCTTCCCAAAAATCGTATATATTCCAAAAAAAATCTTCATCGGTTTTTATCTGGTTTGGACTCCGTTTGATATGGATATTCTGCGAAACAAAAAACATGCAACAAACAGGAACTGGCACTGGGCACTGGATCAATATGTTAGTCCCAAAAATAGTATAAAAAGTTGCCAAAAGTATATGAAAGTTGAATAATATTGCCATGGAACAATCTAAAATTATAGATACGACGGAGACGTATCAGCTGTCTACCTATCTGGACGTCCTTCACCGTGCCTTCTGCGAGACTCTTTTCCCGCGCATTGGGAATCTGGATATGGTCCACTCCTATCTTGTGGACAAGCTTCTTTTCTGCCAGCATGAGAAGGAAGAAACCACTGGAGAGACCCTGGACATTTCTCATGTTATGTGAAAGTTGAATAATATTGCCATGGAACAATCTAAAATTATAGATACGACGGAGACGTATCAGCTGTCTACCTATCTGGACATCCTTCACCGTGCCTTCTGCGAGACTCTTTTCCCGCGCATTGGGAATCTGGATATGGTCCACTCCTATCTTGTGGACAAGCTTCTTTTCTGCCAGCATGAGAAGGAAGAAACCACTGGAGAGACCCTGGACATTTCTCATGTTATGTGGTCTGAACTTCTGTCTGCCATTTCTGAGCGCAAGTGCCTGATCTATGGTCCTTTCATCATGCTACTCATTGAGAAGGCCTGGGCACATCACTATCCCAGAGCTGCGCTGGAAACTGGAGAGTTGATTTCTCATGATATCAAATGTCTGAGGAAGAAGGACAACTGGGGCACCTAGGCCCCTCGATCTGATGCTCCACCTTCTGAGGCTGACATGGAGTTCGAGGACGATGCTGAGGCCGACAAGGATGATGACTATGAGCCCTGCGGTGTGGAGCCCTCATGGGCTAAGAGGATTAAGCGCAAGATGAAGAAACTTTTCTGCATGGAGTCTCATGGCCAGTACATGTCTCATGTCTCTGAGAAGAAGGCCCGCAGACGTCACAAGGAGCTCATGCACCAGTTGGGTGCCACTGTTAACAGCGGATCTGAGGAGAGGATCACTGACGAGGGGGAGTGGGTTCAGCAGCATTGCCCATGGACCGATTCAGACGCCGAGCAGTTTCCGACCGATGACGGCGGTGCAAACGATCCCGCTGAGATGTGATGTTCGAGATCCTCAGCTTGCTATCACCTGGAGCCGTAGCAATGCTCTTTGCCATTTTGATGTCTCGCTGCCAAAGGGGGAGAGAGTTTAGGGATTTGTGTTGTTGCCGTGTTGCGAGTGTGTCCTTGTGTCTTTGTGGTTTGTGGTGTCTTGTGTTTTCTCGTCATTTTTCTTGGTTTGGTTTGGTGCCAGTGAGACCTAATTAAGTTCTAGACATATGGTGTGAGACATATCCTACCTTATCTTTACCTTTATTATCTATGTCTATCCAGTACTGTAGTATCTTGAGTTGCATGCTTATCCTGTTTTATACCCTGCTCTCTGAAGGATATATGCCCTAGAGGCAATAATAAAGTTATTATTTATTTCCTTATATCATGATAAATGTTTATTATTCATGCTAGAATTGTATTATCTGGGAACATAATACTTGTGTGAATACATAGACAAACTAAACGTCACTAGTGTGCCTCTACTTGACTAGCTCGTTAATCAAAGATGGTTATGTTTCCTAACCATAGACATGTGTTGTCATTTGATTAACGGGATCACATCATTAGGAGAATGATGTGATTGACATGACCCATTCCATTAGCTTAGCACCCGATCGTTTAGTATGTTGCTATTGCTTTCTTCATGACTTATACATGTTCCTATGACTATGAGATTATGCAACTCCCGTTTGCCGGAGGAACACCTTGTGTGCTACCAAACATCACAACGTAACTGGGTGATTATAAAGGAGCTCTACAGGTGTCTCCAAAGGTACATGTTGGGTTGGAGTATTTCAAGATTAGGATTTGTCACTCCGATTGTCGGAGAGGTATCTCTGGGCCCTCTCAGTAATGCACATCACATAAGCCTTGCAAGCATTGCAACTAATGAGTTAGTTGCGAGATGATGTATTACAGAACGAGTAAAGAGACTTGTCGATAACGAGATTGAACTAGGTATTAAGATACCGACGATCGAATCTCGGGCAAGTAACATACCGATGACAAAGGGAACAAAGTATGTTGTTATGCGGTCTGACCAATAAAAGATCTTTGTAGAATATGTGGGAGCCAATATGAGCATCCAGGTTTCGCTATTGGTTATTGACCGGAGACATGTCTCGGTCATGTCTACATTGTTCTCGAACCCCTAGGGTCCGCACGCTTAACATTACGATGACAGTTTCATTATGAGTTTATATATTTTGATGTACCGAAGTTTGTTCAGAGTCTCGGATGTGATCACAGACATGACGAGGAGTCTCGAAATGGTCGAGACATAAAGATTGATATATTGGACGGCTATATTCGGACACCGGAAGTGTTCCGGATGATTTCGGAGAAAACCGGAGTGCCGGAGGGTTACCGGAACCCCCCGGGAGAAATAATGGGCTTTATGGGCCCTAGTGGAGAGAGAGAGGGGCGGCCAGGGTGGGTCGCGCGCCCCCTCCCCCTCTGGTCCGAATTGGACTAGGAGAGGGGGGGCGGCGCCCCCTTTTCCTTCTCCCTCTCCCCTTCCTTTCCCCCTCCTAGTAGGAGTAGGAAAGAGGGGAGTCCTACTCCTACTAGGAGGGAGTAGGAAAGAGGGGAGTCCTACTCCTACTAGGAGGAGGACTCCTCCTCCTTGGCGCGCCCCAAGGGCCGGCCGGCCTCCCCCCTTGCTCCTTTATATACGGGGGCAGGGGGCACCTCTAGACACACAAGTTGATCTTCAAGATCGTTCTCTTAGCCGTGTGCGGTCCCCCCTCCACCATAGTCCTCGATAATATTGTAGTGGTGCTTAGGCGAAGCCCTGCGACAGTAGAACATCAAGATCGTCACCACGCCGTTGTGCTGACGGAACTCTTCCCCGACACTTTTTTGGATCGGAGTCTGGGGATCGTCATCGAGTTGAATGTGTGCTAGAACTCGGATGTGCCATAGTTTCGGTGCTTGATCGGTCGGGCCGTGAAGACGTACGACTACATCAACCGAGTTGTCATAACGCTTCCGCTGTCGGTCTACGAGGGTACGTAGACTACACTCTCCCCTCTCGTTGCTATGCATCACCATGATCTTGTGTGTGCGTAGGAATTTTTTTGAAATTACTACGTTCCCCAACACTCTCATGTATCCTATGCTTAGAATTGTTGGACTATAAAATATAGGGGGAGTGTTGATCCTAATGTGTGTGTCTTGCATTCCAAAGGCACTACTAACTAAGTGCACATATTCAGGGGGAGCCCGTCTATATTTTGTAGTTCTAAGTATCTTTACTTTCATGTCTTTTCCCTGTGCAAATCCCTGGTTGTCATCAATCCACCAAAAGGGGGAGATTGTTAAGGCATATCTCTCTCGATGTAGTTTTGGTGATTGATGACAACATATTTGCGGACTAACCATGTGCTTTGAGCATTTCAGAGATTCATCCTTTGGCTCGAGACGATTTCTTTCCCCTCAGAGTGTTTTTCAAGACGGTGTAGCTCTTTCGTTTCTTGTTGGTGGACTAGTTTCGTAGGAGTCACCGTACTATCAAGAGGGCGTCCGCTTTGGTAAGGCTAGGGTGGAATCATCACGTACACTTCCGCTTCACACCCTCTGGGCCTTCCGGCGTCGTTGGAGGTTTGATTCCCTGCTATTTGGGTAGTCTTTGGCCCCAGCGGTAGTACCGCTTGAGGGTCCTCAGCGGCAGTACCGCTACGGTACCGGGCCACTACCGCCTCGACTCGAGGGGGGCGCTTCTCGTGTCGGGTTGAGCGGCACTTGCAGCGGTAGTAGGTGCGGTAGTACCACCCTACCACCGCGGCAGTACCGCGCTGGGCCGGTCCCTCCTCTATCTTCAAGCCGTCCCAGTCTGGGCGGTAGTACCGCTGGGTCCAGCGGTAGTACCGCTGCCCCCTGCGGTAGTACCGCCCTCTGCGGGGCTGTTTTGAGGGTAACGGTTGGATGGGGTCCTTTTGTATAAAAGGGGGTCCCCTTCTTCCTCGTTGACTTACCTCTTCCCCCATAAGCTCCATTAATGCTCCAAGCTCCGTTTTTGCCTGATCTCTCTCCCTAGCCAATCATACTTGTTGATTTGCTCGGGAGTGGTTGAGAAGGCCCCGATCTACACTTCCACCAAGATTCCACCACCAATCCCTAGCGGATCTTGTTACTCTTGGGTGTTTGAGCACCCTAGACGGTTGAGGTCACCACGGAGCCATAGTCCATTGTGGTGAAGCTTCATGGTGTTGTTGGGAGCCTCCGATTGAGTTGTGGAGATTGCCCCAACCTTGTTTGTAAAGGTCCGGTCGCCGCCTCCAAGGGCACCAATAGTGGAATCACGACATCTCGCATTGTGTGAGGGCGAGAGGAGAATACGGTGGCCCTAGTGGCTTCTTGGGGAGCATTGTGCCTCCACACCACTCTAACGGAGACATACTTCCCCTCAAAAGGATGGAACTTCGGTAACACATCCTCGTCTTCACCGAGTCCACTCTTGGTTATCTCTTACCTTTACTTGTGCAAGCTTATTAGTGTTACTTCTCTTGCTTGCTTGTATGTTCGTTGTTGTTGCATCATATAGGTTGCTCACCCACTACTAGAAATCCCCATATTTCCGACGGTGATATCTAATAGCCGACGGGTCGTCGGTTATTTTAGTAATAGCCGACGGTACTTTCAATCGCCGACGGTTATTGCCAACTCACAAGGATTACTACTAATAGCCGACGGTATACTAGATTGCCCGACAGTGAAAAGCCCATGCTTGGGTATCCAATTTAATGTCCGACGGTTAGTGTAATGCCCGACGGTTCTTGCTACACCCTCGGGGAATACATGTAATGCCCGACGGTGGAATTTAATAGCCGAAGTTGAAAATAAAACTCTCACCTATGAGTGGAAATGGCCGACGGTACTTATGTGACTCTCAATTATTTGAGAAAATACTCGACGGGGGATAGCAATAACTGACGGTTAACCTTTACTCTCGGTGATATGTTTCAACGGACGACGTCGTTAAACATGTGGAATGACCGATGTTATATTCCAGATAATTCCTGTATAAGAAAATTTCCAAAAATTAGGTCCCCGCATCGAAACATGTCTGGAATCAGTTAGGTCTCACCCACCGCCCATGCTGCAGTCGCCTCTACCGACAGTCGTCATCGAGCAAAGGTCGCACGACGGTGGCGGCGTGGCCATTTCCTCATCCTGCTCGGGGTTGGGTATGCTCGCACTTACGTGGTGAGGTGGTGCCGCAGGGGCCGACGCAAGGAGCTAAGTCGTGGGCATCCGGGGTGGCCCGGCCGGCGCGAACCCGCTGCACATGGGTCGCATCACGGTGCGAGGTGGTCCTGCAGCTTGGGTGGGGCTATGTAGGAGGCACGGAGGCGTAGTGGGGAGAGCTAGGAGGCTCGTCGTGGGTACGAGGAAGCCGAGATGATGCATGGTCCCTACCGGGTGGTTGGTAGTCATGGCTGGTACTAGTGCTATGCATGGGGTGCAGATCTGATGCAACGCGCGTGGTTCTGGTCCTGGCTGGCGTGGTGTTTCTTCGTGGCTTGTGGTGCTACGACGGAGTGTCGTGTGGCGGTGCAGGTGCACAAGGGGCTCAGTAGCATGGATCTGCCGCCGTGGGGTCATGCGATGGCACAGTGAGGGACTGCTACTCGGGCAAAGCGGGCCATGGGGCGGTCTAGTTCAATGAGGATTTGGGTCCTAGCACCAAGATCTGACGGTTGCGATGGCGGATGTTGCATACACGGTGTCGGCCGGTGCCATGTGCTTAAGTAGCTGTCACTCAGATGTGCTCTTGCGTGCTTCCCAAAAGCTAGAGCAGTGGCCGCAGAGTGTAGATGTGGTGGTGCGGTGGACCATGTGGTACGCTGACGTGCGTAGACCCATGGCTACGGTGCAGCAATTCTGGTCTCCATAGAGCACGGTCGGCGCGTCTGATGTATGGTTGCGGCTCGGAACCATGTTGGTTCTTGGCCTCGGGCGGTGCTCCTTTGTTCCTTGACGTCATGGTGCTCGATAGGGCATAGCGGCTCGTGCTGCGTCCGGCGGCTCTGCGTCTAGATGACCGTTGGTGGATCTCGGGCCTCGTGATGGAGGTTGGCCGCCGGTGGTCTCCGCAAGGTGCTGATGGCTGCTGCGGATCTCGGGACTTCTTTGTTGGTGGCAGCTTCAACGGTGGTGGTGGTTGGTTGGCTTGCCGGAGCCTATGCGGCATAATGTGCGGCTGAGGTGGTGTGGGAGCTTGGGTGAAGACCCCGTCTCAGCTTTGTGTTGTGCGAGTGATGGCGACGGCTGTGACCATCGTTGACCTTCATGTATGCATAACTATTTTGCTGTCACACCCCTCCCACGCGGATTGGGCCATCACGGCCACTCTGGGCGAAACCCCTGATCTTGTGTGACTATGGAGACACTTTGGTGTCGTATTCCTCCCGGGCACTTCATCTTAGAAGTTCGGCATCAGCAAGTAGGACCGTGTATGATGAGGTTGTGGCTTCCAGGCTTCTGTGGCAACGATGATGGCGGGAGCAATGTCAATGACGCAACAATGTTTGTGGTAGTCGGCACTTCTCCAACGTGGCCGTGGGATTGCCTCGATTTGTTCGTCGCCGTGAAGTCGAAGTTACGACGGCGGGTCCATGTGGTGTGCCTGGTTTGTCCTTCATAGTTCTTCGTCAAGTTTGGAGTTGCATTGTCTGGTTGCCACAATTACATTTTATGACAAACCTGAAAATAATTACTTTCGATTTTTTTCCGACTGAATATGTGTTGCATGTACAGTATTTTTTATATAAATTCTTTTATCAGGTACTCCCTCCGTTCCGAATTACTTGTCACACGTGTGGATGTATCTAGATGTATTTTAGTTATAGATACATCCATTTCAGCGACAAGGAATTTCGAACAGAGGGAGTAGTATCAATAACCATTTCACTTATAAGGAAAAAAAAGGAACCATTTCACCCCATGCCACTATTTCCCTCTTGCCACTTACCAAATTTTATGGCCCATCTTCTATCGGCCACGTGCCCACGTCCTCCCATCCCTCGCCCCTTTTCCCTCTGAAACCTCCCACGCCGCATCTTCTCTTCTCGCTTCCCCGCTGCCATGCGCCAACCCCGCCGTCACCCGTCGATCCGGCTGCGGCGCTGCGCACTTCCACCCTCGTTGCCCTCCCTGGTCCAGCAATGTCACCTGCTCCCTTCAACTCCCATCTCGATCTTCATGGCCCTCAGATCTAGCATCCCTCGGCCACGACGCTGCCGGATCTGGTCGGCTTGGCCTCGTCGCCCCAACCAATAGGTGCTCGACGCCGCCTCTCAGGATTCAGGAACGCAGCGGTCTTCTTCGTCAGCTCTATATCCCTCCACTTCCTACGCCATGTATCGGCCATCTGCCCTTTCTTGAAGCTCCTCCTCATCCAAGTGGCCACCTGATGTTGCCGAGTGGACCACGCTCACTCGCGCCTTCGCCCACTAGTACTGGTCGCCACTTCCTTTGCGCAATTCGTCGAGCAGGTCATCTGTGTGGCGTATGTGTGCTGTTGTAATGGATGGCTTGTTTTCTGGTGGTTGAGGTGCAGGATTTTCTCGTATCTTTCAAGTTGAATACCGGGGAGATGGTGCCATGGTGGGCTACTATGGTGGTGAGGTTCACATTCTACAGTGAGGCCATGGCCATCGTTGTTTGCATGTCTGTTTAGGTATAGTTTTTGTTTGTATGATTGCTGAAAAACAAAGGCAAGCCTATTAGTTTGGAAAATAAAGTCAAGCCTATGTGTTGAAAGATAGTTTGATTGACTAGTAACTAGTAAGTAGCCATTTGGCGCCAGTGAGGTGAGATAGCTAGCTTGTGTTGATGCATGTACGTTTGATCAAGGCTACCTAGTTGCAGCAGTTGGAACTATAGTACTACTCCCTCCGTTCCTAAATATTTGTCTTTCTAAAGATTTCAACAAATGACTACATACGAAGCAAAATGAGTGAATCTACAGTCTAAAATATGTCTATATACATACGTACGTGGTAGTCCATTTAAAATCTCTAAAAGACAAATATTTAGGAACGGAGGGACTAGTACATAACAGAAGAGACACTGTGTCAGCATGTGCAATCAGGATAGGGATGTATACTTCATACTATTGTATAACTTAACTAGTTGTCCCTGCCAGACAACTAATTTACATTGAAGAGGTCCTCCATTCATGTAGTACGTACATTCCTTGTTCTTTTTCCTTCAGTTTTGGTCTGTAGATGTACTTGTAAGTTTTTTCATCTCGCTTTTGCTTTTCTTTTCAGTATTTTGTACTCTCTCTGTCTCAAAATAAATGTCTCAATTTTGTACTAACATTAGTATAAAGTTATACTAACCTTGAGACACTTATTGTAGGACGGAGGGATTATTTCTGTAATATTTAGCTCCTGTTCCTAAAGCTGTGCATCCACTGGCATGTTAACTTCATGTCCTGTGTGTTCTTTCTCAATGATGTAGAGCAGGGCAGAGCAGGGGTTCTTACTTATTGTTCTTATACACGCTATGTTATCATGCAGGTGGCAGTTGGGACTATCTGAAGAGCAATAATGTCATATTTGAAAGCGGACGAGATGATGTTTGTCAACACGAAACTGAAAAGGTTGGTCCATCATCTCTTAGCCATACATCCCATCTAGTTATGCGCCAATTTAGTTCTAGACAACATGCACATGGAGAAACATATATGCGAAAATACATGTATCTTCATCACTACCATTGAGTTTTGAACTTCTGATAAGAACACTGCCCTGTCAATCGACTTCCTTGTTTTGAGACCTTCCTTTTTTATTTGAGATCTTGTGTCTGAGGCACACTGACCACTTGGCCAGCGTACAATGCCTTTGAAGACCATGCTATACAGATAACTTGCTTTGGGACCTTTTTTTTTTTATTTTAGCTGATTTCTTAGCTTACCACATTGCCTAGGTGGTACTACTGTACTATATATATATATAATGTATGCACCTGCTTGTGCCCTATTTTCCTAGATGTGGCTCATAACTGAGATATCTATCTATGGACTAGCTGTTTTCTTTACACTAAATCTATCTTAATTAAGGTGCGAGGGGTAAAATTTTGTTGAACTCATATAGGAATTTTTTTTCCTGTATCACATGGCCATCTTGGTCTAACTATAGCACATGGGGGTTCTGGAGATATGATGAATACAGTTAATTAGAAAATTGTCATGTGCTTGGAATTATATGAATGTTACAAGTAATTCGAAAAGCATGATGTGTTCTGAACTGTTGCAAACTTATTATAAAATTGAAATCACTGTGGTTTATTGGTATATTATTTCTGTAGTATACAGAGCAACGTGTAGTCCTCAATATTTATTATTTTGAGTATGTGTTCCTGCTGATTCATGTTACCCTGAAAATTGCATGTGAAGGATCAAAAGGTAAATATGTAGTCATACTGCTAGATAGCAGCTAACTAGTCAGTTAGAAGATCTAAAGTTTGTCACTGTATGCTCAATTAAATTTCAACTACATTACATCATTTTCATCTCCCTTACAACTAGTCTAATCATTTCTTAGGGATGTGAAACAATACTGGAGGAATCGTGATCTATGGCAAGGGCGATGATGTCTATGGCGATGATTGTCATGATCTATATGGCCATGAGCGTTATGATCCATGAAGGGTGATGAGTCTAATGATCTTTCTTCAGGACATGCAACAAAGTGAACTTCTGAAGTTTTGGTCAATTTTAGCTTAGGCATAATGCTTGGACCATTATATATTAGTTACTATTTTGTTTTGCATTCCAAACTTCCTAGATAGATCATGATGAACAGTGTAATTTGGATGCACGTCATTAGGCTTATGGTATTTTGGAAGTTGCACTAAATATAATATATGTTACTTGGTCATGTATCGTTGTGCAATTATGAGATATACTCCCTCTTCGTCCCAAAATATAAGATGTTTTTAACACTATCATAGTGTAAAAAATGTCTTACATTTTGGGACGGAGGGAGTAAATTTGAAGTGGAAAGCAATCCTTGAGGGGTGACTAATGGCCTACTGAGGGAGTCCTGGATTAGGGGGTGTCCGGATAGCCAGACTATACTTCGACCGGACTCTTGGACTATGAAGATACAAGATTGAAGACTTTGTCCCGTGTCCGGAAGGGACTTTCCTTGGCGTGGAAGGCAAGCTTGGCGATACGGATATGTAGATCTCTACCATTGTAACCGACTCTATGTAACCCTAGCCCTCTCCGGTGTCTATATAAACCGGAGGGTTTTAGTCCGTAGGACGAACAACAATCATACCATAGGCTAGCCTCTCGCGTAGGTTTAGCCTCTCTGATCTCGTGGTAGATCTACTCTTGTACTACCCATATCATCAATATTAATCAAGCAGGACGTAGGGTTTTACCTCCATCGAGAGGGCCCGAACCTGGGTAAAAACATCGTGTCCCTTGTCTCCTGTTACCATCCGCCTAGACGCACAGTTCGGGACCCCCTACCCGAGATCCGCCGGTTTTGACACCGACATTGGTGCTTTCATTGGGAGTTCCTCTATGTCGTCACTTTTAGGCCCGATGGCTTCTCCGATCATCAACAGCGATGCAATCCAGGGTGAGACTTTTCTCCCCGGACAGATCTTCGTATTTGGCGGCTTTGCACTGCGGGCCAATTCATTTGGCCATCTGGAGCAGATCAAAAGCTACGCCCCTGGCCATCAGGTCAGATTTGGAAGTTTGAACTACACGGCCGACCTCCGCGGAGACTTGATCTTCGACGGATTCGAGCCGCAGCCGAGCGCGCCGCACTGTCACGATGGGCATGATCTAGCTCTGCCGCCAAACAGTGCCCTAGAGGCCGCACCCGCATCAGCTCCAACCCTTAATTCGGAGCCAACTGCGCCAATCGAGAATGGGTGGTTGGACACCGCCTTGGGGGCTGCAATCTCTACGGCGATCGAGCCGAACACCAGCCCTATTCTCTGCGAAGCTCGTGACTCCAAGGAGCCGGACTCCTCTCCAGACTCCGAGCCCTCCGCGCCCCTACCGATCGAACCTGATTGGGCGCCGATTATGGAGTTCACCGCCGCAGACATCTTTCAGCACTCGCCCTTCGGCAATATTCTGACTTCACTAAAGTCTCTCTCTTTATCAAGAGAGCCCTGGCCGGACTATGGCCAGCAAGGTTGGGATGCGGATGATGAAGAAATTCAAAGCCCACCCACCACCCACTTCGTAGCCACTGTCGGTGATTTAACCGACATGCTCGACTTCGACTCCGAAGACATCGACGGTATGGACGCCGATGCAGGAGACGATCAAGAACCAACGCCTATAGGGCACTGGAAAGCCACCTCGTCATATGATATATACATGGTGGACACCCTAAAAGAAAGCAATGGCGATGGAACAGCGGAGGATGACCCCTCCAAGAAGCAGCCTAAGCGCCGGCGTCAGCGGCGCCGCTCTAAATCCCGCCAAAACAAAAACGGTGATTCCGGCACGGGAGATAATAACACCCCGGACAGTGCCGAAGACAACCACCTCCAGCAAAATTCAGCACAGGAGGATGGAGAAGCCAGCTCTCATGAGAGAGCGGCAGACAGAGAGGTCGAGGACGATAATTATATGCCTTCCTCCGAAGACGAGGCAAGCCTCGACGACGATGAATTTGTCGTGCCGGAGGATCCCGTCGAACAAGAGCGTTTCAAACGCAGGCTTATAGCCACGGCGAGCAACCTCAAGAAAAAACAGCAACAGCTTAGAGTTGATCAAGATTTGCTAGCCAACAGATAGACTGAAGTCCTTGCGGCCGAAGAGTATGAACTCGAACGCCGCTCCAAGAGCTACCCAAAGCGCAGGTTGCTACCCCGATTAAAGGAGGAAGCACCTAAACCTACATCACCAGCGCATGACGCGGCCGACCGGCCACCTCGTGGCCGCGACCGAGAGGCCTCTTGGCCCTCCACTCAAGCCGCACCCCGGCGCCGCTCAAAAAATTCCAAGGCACGGGAAAATGCGCCAAACCTGCGGGATATATTGGAGGACAAGGCAAGGCAAACAAGATCGATCTACGGATCGTGTGGGCGCCCCACAGCACGAGATGGTTCTCGTCATGCCGGATACAGTAAATCCGGCCGGGCCAAACACAGTAGACAAAGCTCGTTTGAGCTGCGTCGTGATATAGCCCAATACAGAGGCGCCGCACACCCACTATGCTTCACAGATGAAGTAATGGATCATCAAATCCCCGAGGGTTTCAAACTCGTGAACATCGAATCATACGATGGCACAACAGATCTTGCGGTATGGATCGAGGACTATCTTCTTCATATCCACATGGCCCGCGGTGATGACCTACACGCCATCAAATACCTCCCACTCAAGCTTAAAGGACCAGCTCGGCATTGGCTTAACAGCTTGCCAGCAGAATCAATTGGTTGTTGGGAGGACCTGGAAGCCGCAGTCCTCGACAATTTCCAGGGCACTTATGTGCGACCACCAGACGCCGATGACCTAAGCCACATAATTCAGCAGCCAGAGGAATCGGCCAGACAATTCTGGACACGGTTCCTAACCAAGAAAAATCAAATCGTCGACTGTCCGGACGCAGAGGCCCTAGCAGCCTTCAAGCATAACATCCGCGACGAGTGGCTTGCACGGCACCTAGGACAGGAAAAGCCGAAATCTATGGCAGCCCTCACGACACTTATGACCCGCTTTTGCGCGGGAGAAGACAGCTGGCTAGCTCGCAGCAATAACATGACCAAGAGCCCTGGTAATTCGGATACCAAGGACAGTAGTGGCAGGTCGTCACAACAAGCAAAAGCGCCGCATTAACGGCGACTATGCTGAGGATATGACAATTAATGCCGGATTTAGAGGCTCTAAACCCGGTCAGCAGAAAAAGCCATTCAAAAGAAATACTCCGGGCCCGTCCAGTTTGGACCGAATACTCGACCGCTCATGCCAGATACATGACACCCCCGAAAAACCAGCCAATCACACCAACAGGGATTGTTGGGTGTTCAAGTAGGCAGGCAAGTTAAATGCCGAAAGCAGAGACAAGGGGCTGCATAGCGATGATGAGGAGGAGCCCCGGCCGCCGAACAACAGTGGACAGAAAGGTTTTCCCCCACAAGTGCGGACGGTGAACATGATATACGCAAGCCATGTCCCCAAGAGGGAGCGGAAGCGTGCGCTAAGGGACGTATACGCGATGGAGCAAGTCACCCCAAAGTTCAACCCATGGTCTTCCTGCCCGATCACTTTTGATCGAAGGGACCACCCCACTAGCATCCGTCATGGTGGATTCGCCGCATTGATTCTAGACCCAATTATTGACGGATTTCACCTCACTAGAGTCCTTATGGACGGCGGCAGCAGCCTGAACCTGCTTTACCAGGATGTGGTGCGGAAAATGGGCATCGATCCCTCGAGGATTAAACCCACTAAAACGACCTTTAAAGGCGTCATACCAGGTGTAGAGGCCAATTGTATAGGCTCAGTTACACTTGAAGTGGTCTTCGGATCTCCGGATAATTTCCGAAGCGAGGAGTTAATCTTCGACATAGTCCCGTTCCGTAGTGGCTATCACGCACTGCTTGGGCGAACCGCATTTGCCAAGTTCAATGCGGTGCCGCACTACGCATACCTCAAGCTCAAGATGCCAGGCCCTCGAGGAGTCATCACGGTCAATGGAAACACCGAACGCTCTCTCCGAACGAAGGAGCATACAGCGGCTATCGCAGCGGAAGTACAAAGCAGCCTCTCAAGGCAATTCTCCAGTCCGGCCATTAAACGTCTGGACACCATCAAGCGCGCCCGGAGTAACCTACAACAATACCGCCTGGCACGTTCCGAGCAAGCATAGCAATGCGGCCCCAACCCCAGCCCTCGCGAACTTGCGAAACCAGTGTTGCGCGTACATAACTACGCTCTGGAAATACCATGGGCAAAGGGGGAGGGGCACCATCACGGCACGCCCGAAACACGGCTTAAACCGCACTAGGGGCTGCCGACTTCTTCATTTTCTCTTACTTTCAGGACTCCACTCTTCGGAAGGCCTGTCCGGTAGTACAATTGCCGCACAAACGATACAACAACCAGGGGAGCAGAAAGCTACGCCGCACTATGGAACTCTAAGGTGGTCTCTATAACGAGCAGTATACCTGTTTCACATAACATTCCGCAGCTCGCCCCTGAAAAGGACATGTTAAATAGTCCCATCTTTTGCTTATTGCACTATTTGTATCGTTCTGCTTTGATCGCAGCTTTTTTAAATAAACAATGCATAGCTTCCGTCTATTATTGCATTACTCTTTTTTACGAATATATGTTGATTAATGACATGTTGCACCCGTACACTTTGGTACGGCCAATACGTCAGGGGCTTAAGTACCCCACAATACGGTGTGAGAAGTCCGAACACTTTCACAAGTGCGGCACCCCAAACTTATAGCATTATATGCATCAGCTCCGGATCATGTCTTGGGTCAATAGTTGGGTTTGCCCGACTCCTATGTTTTGGTACCTTACGTTCCGTTATATCGGCTAAGGTAGCACTAGGAGAACTACTGCGATTGTGCCCCAGTTGAGCTGGGCTAAGCACCTCAGTAGAGAAAGCTAAAACTAACCGTCATGATGAGGCGAGAGTTGGTCGCTGTTCGAGAGGTTTTCGAGTCCCTAAAGACTTATGCGCTTAGAGCGAGGAGTCGGCTTTGTCCGGCCTAGGCGTGGATAGCGCCCCGAACTCGGTCTTCCGAACACTAGGGGCTTCGCCGAAATTTAAAATTATAGAATTCTATGACTAAGTGAGAGTGTTCAAGCATTATAGTCCGATTGCCTTGTTCGTTGTGTTGAGCGCCTCCCTCGATGGACCCAAGAATGGGAAAAAGAGCACTCATGTTTATCCCGAACACCCCAGCACTCGTGGCATGGGGGCAGAAGCCGACGACTCGCCATCTCTCAAATTTGATAAACGGCCGCACAAAAGGTAATATTTTAAATTCAAAAGTGTTGCTTAGCGCATATGAACAAGTTTTCAACGTACAGGATCACAAATGCGAGTTTACTCAAAAATTACATCTTTGGAGCATTCATCCGCTATAAGGCAGGCACCATTCAGGACGCCCTCATAATACGCTTCCGGGACGCGATGCTCCTTGCCCGGCGGCGGCCCGTCCTTCACCAGCTTCTCCGCATCCATCTTGCCCCAGTGCACTTTAGCACGGGCAAGCGCCCTACGGGCACCTTCGATGCAGACGGAGCGCTTGATTACTTCAAGCCATGGACAGGCATCCACCAGCCACCTCACCAGCCCGAAGTAGCTCCCAGGCAAAGCCTCTCCAGGCCAAAGCCGAACTATGAGGCCCTTTATGGCCTGTTCGGCCACCTTGTGGAGCTCGACCATTTGCTTCAGCTGGTCGCTCAAAGGCACCAGGTGTCCGGCCTCAGCATACTAAGACCATAACACCTTCTCCGTCGAGCTCCCCTCCTCGGATCGGTAGTAGGCAGCGGCATCAGACGCACTGCGGGGCAAATCTGCGAATGCTCCTGGAGAGCTCCGGACTCGGGTAAGTAACAAGTAATTCACTTTCACGTGCTTGCTTTGCATAATGAATGCCTTACCCGCCGCTATCTTCTTCATCGCTTCCATTTCTTGGAGGGCTTTCTGAGCTTCGGCCTTGGCAGACTTCGCGCTTTCGAGGGCTGCCGCAAGCTCGGACGCTTTCGTCTTTGAGTCAAGCTCCAAACTCTCGTGTTTTTTCACGAGAGCCTGGAGCTCTTTCTGCAACTCCTCCACCCGTGCCTCCTTCTTCCCTCTCTCTGTGCGCTCCGCGGCCGCTCTGTTTTCGGCCTCGGACAGCGCTTTCTTAAGGGTTGCCACCTCGGTCGTGGCCCCTATAATAGCACGTTGATCCTGTCATTTTTTGCAACCACATCTTCTCTATATACTTGCGCAAGGTATTACTTACCTTCCTTCTCCTCGAGTTGCCTCTTGGCATGGCCGAGCTCGTTCTCGGACCGCGCGAGGTTTTGCTTTAGCGTATCCACCTCCGCAGTCAGTGCGGCGGAGGCCAGCAGCGAAGCCTGCATACGCATATTGACTTGATTATGTTAGACTCCTGCGAATGTTATTAGATCATCTATTCGGCTTTTCTTTCCAAACGCCGAACAGAGTATCAGAGGCTACTGTCTATGCGGTAATATTTTTACATATTCTTTACTTACCTCAAAGCCTGTTAGAAGGCTGGCACAGGCTTCAGTCAGTCCGCTCTTGGCGGACTGAACCTTCTGGATCACCGCACTCATAATAGTGCGGTGCTCCTCGTCGATGGAGGCGCCTTTAAGCACCTCCAGCAAATTGTCTGGTGCCTCCGGTTGGACGGAGGTCACCAGCTCGGTAGGCTTGCTCCTCTTGGAAGGAGGCTGCCTACCGGAGTCCGGAACCGTTGAAGGTTCCGGTGTGGTGTCTGGCTCAAGGCCGGACTCGGGGCCCTTGGGGGTTTTATCCCCTTTGCGCCTGGAGTCCGGGAGGTCGCCTTGCGGCGCCTCCAGGACCACCTCCTCCTGGCTTGGAACCTGTTGGGACAGCACCTCGGCATCGTCCGTAGGGTGGGGGAAGGTAGCGGGCGGAAGTGAATTCACGTCCGACGAATCCAGGGAGCCGCTCGACGACTCGTCGAGCCCGGCCTTGGGCGGACTGCATAGTCATACTCGGCGTAAGAAGGAGCTGTGCAAGAAAGGAACACTATGAATTGCTCTGGTGTCCGAATACTTACGATCTTGCCAGGGGCTTGGCCCTGTGCGGCCACTCCTCTTCGCCGTCATCAGCGTTGGTGGAGTAGTCCGGAGGAAGGGTCTTCCCCTTCTTAGACCCTTCGGCCTCCCCAGTTGGGGCGGCCTTCCTTTTCTTCCCTCCTCCCGCTAGAGGGGGAGAGGTCTCTTCTTCCTCCTCCTCGTCTTCATGGGAGGAGTGCGTCTTGGAGTCGTCGGATGATGAATCTGACACCTCCTGGCGCCAGGCACTCTTTCGAGTCCCCGTGGCCTTCTTCTCCGGCATCACATAGGGTGCCGGAACCAGCAGCTTCGCCAAGCGAGCGTCCGCTGGGCCTTCGGGCAAAGGAGCCGGATAGTTGATCTGTCCGGACGTCTCCTTCCAATCCTGTCAAAGGTAAGGGAGCTTAGATCCCGCATGGAGTCAAACTATGAAAAACTAATACCCTGTAAAAGGTAAAAACAGCTTACCGCACAAGCGTGACGCTGCGTGCTGAATCCGCGATCCTCGGTAGCGGATGCAGGGGCCTCGACGCCCTTGAAAAGCACCTTCCAGGCATCTTCGTACGTCGTGTCGAAGAGCCTGCTCAGAGTTCGGTGCCGCGCCGGGTCGAACTCCCACAGGTTGAAAGCCCATTGTTGACACGGGAGGATCCGGCGGATGAGCATAACCTAGACTACGTTGACAAGTTTGAGCTTCTTGTCCACCAGGGTTTGGACGCATGTTTGGAGTGCGGTCAGCTCTCCTTTTTTACCCCACGACAGGCCCGTCTCTTTCCAGGAGGTGAGCCGCGTAGGGGGTCCGGATCGGAACTCGGGGGCTGCGACCCATTCGGGGGCGCGTGGCTCGGTGATGTAAAACCACCCCGATTGCCACCCCTTTAGGGTCTCCACGAAGGAGCCCTCGAGCCATAGGACGTTGGGCATCTTGCCCACCATGGCGCCTCCGCACTCCGCCTGGGTGCCGTGCACCACCTTCGGCTTGACATTGAAAGTCTTGAGCCATAGGCCGAAATGGGGGCGGATGCAGAAGAAAGCCTCGCACACGATGATAAACGCCGAGATGTTGAGGACAAAGTTCGGGGCCAGATCGTGGAAATCTAGGCCATAGTAGAACATGAGCCCCCGGACAAATGGGTGGAGAGGGAAGCCCAGTCCGCGGAGGAAATGGGGGAGGAACACCACCCTCTCATGGGGCCTAGGGGTGGGGATGAGCTGCCCCTCTTCGGGAAGCCGGTGCGCAATGTCGTTAGACAAGTATCCGGCCTTCCTCAGTTTTTTTGATGTGTCCCTCCGTGACGGAGGAGACCATCCACTTGCCTCCCGCTCCGGACATGGCTGGAGAAGGTTGAGGTGGGGTGTGCGGACTTGGGCGCTGGAGCTCGAGTGCGCAAGAATGGATAGGTAAAGGAGGAAGAAGGCGTGGGTGAAAAGGTGGATCCTTATCCCCTTATATGGGTGGACGCGACTATGCGTCCCCACCAGCCTGGTAAAACTCGCTTATCTCCAAGCGCCGTAATCAATGGCGCGGTTGGGTTACCCATGCCCGTATTGATGAGAATCCCGAAATAAGGGGACACGATCTCTGCTTTAACAAGACGTGCCATGAAGACCGCCTCGCTAAACAAGCTGAGGTGGGACAGTAAAATGATTCGAATAAAGACTTGGCCGTGGTGTGATGTCACGTTACGGAATACGTTAGCAGATTAGATTTGTGTAAATATTATTCTCTCTATGGCAATATGTGGAAACTTATTTTGCAGAGCCGGACACTACCTTTATGTTCAAAATCTTCTATGAAGTACTTGGAGGAGGAACCCGCCTTGCAATGCCGAAGACAATCTGCGCGCCGGACTCGTCATCATTGAAGCCTGGTTCAGGGGCTACTGAGGGAGTCCTGGATTAGGGGGTGTCCGGATAGCCGGACTATACTTCGGCCGGACTCCTGGACTATGAAGATACAAGATTGAAGACTTCGTCCCGTGTCCGGAAGGGACTTTCCTTGGCGTGGAAGGCAAACTTGGCGATACGGATATGTAGATCTCCTACCATTGTAACCGACTCTGTGTAACCCTAGCCCTCTCCGGTGTCTATATAAACCGAAGGGTTTTAGTCCGTAGGACGAACAACAATCATACCATAGGCTAGCTTCTAGGGTTTAGCCTCTCTGATCTCGTGGTAGATCTACTCTTGTACTACCCATATCATCAATATTAATCAAGCAGGACGTAGGGTTTTACCTCCATCGAGAGGGCCCGAACCTGGGTAAAAACATCGTATCCCTTGTCTCCTGTTACCATCCGCCTAGACGCACAGTTCGGGACCCCCTACCCAAGATCCGTCGGTTTTGACACCGACACCTACCATACAACAAACATCTCAAGTACGGAGACTTCACTATCGGTGAATCTCTATATTGATGGTCTTTGTTGGACTCTCAACCATAGGAATCCCCGAAGGGGTGTATACACAGTTGGCTATCGTAATGGCTTTCGGTTTCATTCTCCTCTCGGTTATAACAATCCGTGAAGGATTTCGTTCTCCTCTTGGTTATAACAAACCCCGAAGGGTCAAATATACCGTCATCTATTGCGAAAGCCGATGGGAACTAATAACAGTCAGAAAAATAGATATCCGACTTGGAACCGTCAGCTATAAGCGTCGTCAAGTTTATGTGAGCTGGCTGGCAACCAAAACATGCCTGGCGGCTCACCGTCAGCTAATTACCCTCGGAGAAGGTATTACCCATCAGTACCGTCGGCTATGAGTGTAATGGCCGACGAAGCATAGCCGACGGGAGATTGCCGACGGTGTACCGTCAGTTATATGGAAATCCAACGGTGAACTGAAATATCCGACGGTAATTTGACCCTCGGTTATAATGAAAAACCTAGTAGTGACCTAGTTGCACATCTAGACAACCTACTTTGATGCAAAGTTTAATTTGGTAAATAAAAGCTAAAAATTGTTAGTTGCCTATTCACCCCCCTTCTAGTCAACCCTATCGATCCTTTCACCAAGTTCGGCCACTCATGGTGGAGGTAAAAGCCTACTCCTACTTGATTGATATAGATGCTCATCTCGATTACAAGGATGCTCTTTCGCTCCCTATCTCTCTGAGATATTGTAACCTCGCTTTGGTTCCTAAGAACTCCCCTTTATATAATAGGATGAGGGGCTATAGAGAAGAGTCTGGGTTGGTAGTATTCTTAACTCGTATCCTAGTTAGGAAAGTCTCTCCTGGTCCTCTTCGTGAATCGGCCCACAAAGCTCATGTCAGAGTCGGCACCCACAGGTCGGGTCTCGTTCTGGGCCTTTGGTCTTTCCTCTTATTTAGCTTTATCACAACCCGGAGGTGGTGTGACTCCCAGAGCATACAAGCTCAAAGACGGGTCACACTAATGACGAGTCTTATTCGTGGGGAATATCCCCAATAGTGAGTTTCACGGAACTCGGTAATAGAATCATTGTAACCAGCAAATCAAAATAATATCAAGACTAGGAAGGGCCAAAATAAATGGCTTTATTTATTTATATTGAACTTATTTATTTTTTGTACTCATTCTCTCAACATACAATCTTCACAATTATATATATTTATATTAAATTGGGCAATTTTAGTCATGTAACAAAAAGTTCTAAATATTAGTATAAAATATGTTCATTAGAACTCTACTATCCGTCCATTTGCACAAAACTTAAAATTGTTGTGCAAGGAAATTCATGTTAATTAGATGTTTATTTGTAAAAAAATCATTAAAACCTTTCATTAAATTGAAATTCTCTAGGCTAGTGCATGTCCTCACAAATTAGTTTGTGCCACTTAGATGAATTGTAGTTATGTATGTGTGTGTGATTTTTTATATCTCAATAATCATTAAATATCTTAACAAGGAGCATAAAAACATATGGCCAAATATCTTGATAGAGCTATTTGCAGTGTATGATTGCATATAACCTTTGCTAGTAAATAAAAATGATGACAACCCTATAGGCGATTCCCAAGGAGTCCCCAAACAAACAGGAGCATGCCCAGAGTCTTAAAAATAAGTAAACTACTAGTGGGGACTTGGAGAGTGACGCCTAAGATGAAAGCCTTCAAAGATGGCGGACGGGGCTTGGAGATACAAACTTGCATGGCATGGCTAGATAACATGACTATATAAGAAGACATATGCCTTACAAAATACAAAGCCAACACATATCGCACATGCCAACCGTCTCGAAGCATTGGCAAGCAGTAGATTGAACATTTCCACTTTTAGTCCTCCCTTGTAACTCTTTTGGATTATTCATTACATAAGTGGGTATCTAGGGGATTGGTACATTGTAGAATTGCTAATGCTTATTTTGATACGTGTATGATTACTTTTTTGCTAGGTTGTGCGATGATCACCTACAACATACTCTATGACTGTTGTCTGATTTAAGGGAGTGGGCACACACTTTATTTAGAAAATTAGTGACCTTCGTATGACGTGTTGGTATCAATGAGGAGCAATGTCACGGGTGGTCACAACACTCGAACCATCGATCTGATCTATCAATCTTAATTACCAGGCCGGCCTGCGAGCAATGGTAATGGAAGGAGGACAACAATGTTGAATAATATAGCATGACGACTTCAGCTATTTATAGATGACATGCTTACCAAGTGTTTGAGACGACCAGCATCATCACATTAGAGGTACACAGAAGCATTTATACTAACTAACGTGAACTGAAATCTATTGTGTTTATCCATTTCATTATCATTATAGGAAAAATGTTTCAATCACGTTTGCTTTATTTACTCACTTATCAAATCATTTAGTTTAATTCTTTGCTGATAATTTTATGCTATTTTGGAATATTGCAAGAACTTTTCCAAGTTAAGGATTTTGAAATGCATGACACCTCAAGTGTTCCAGAAACACCACATTCCACTCTCTTTGACTCATTTTGGATCAACTTTCAACTGAGTATAGTATATACTTCCAATAAATTGTATTACGCTAATCATGTGTACCAAGGAGTACCAATAATCAACAGTATTTGGTGGCCAAACGAGCGCCCATAAACAATCTCCCTTCACTCTTCCAACATAGAACATTGAACTAGCTCGTTCCGCACATGGGCTAGCTCTGCCACTTTCAATCGTGAAATCTGATCATTTAACTAGAACCTTGTGCTAAAAAATTATCTGTAATGCATGGGCTGTTGCTTCCGCAACATTGTAAATTGCTTGAACAACCTAGTACAACAGATTCAGTATGTCAACAAACTGCTTGTTAGTGCATGGCACAAGATTTTATGCAGTTTGGCAAATAAAGTATGCAGCTGTACCTGTTTGGGATATGAAACATTGTTTGGAAGCATACTTTCGTTCTCATATTTTTTGTCATCCAAAGTGAACAAGCTGCACATAGCATAAAGAGGGTGTATTAATAAAATCCATCACGCCTGTAATGGTAGAACCGAACTAAGCAACTAAGCAAACCAAGATGTTAAGCCCAAATATACAGACTGATGTACTTGGTTCGGAGACAGATGTATAACACATTAGGTGCACAATTTTTTGATAATTCGGTGGATGACATATGAACTTTAAGCGATAGTGAAATATGTAGGAGAAAAACTTGCCTTTCCATTTGCTTATTTATCCACTTAAGTAAACGCTCTGCTGTTCTTCCATCATCAATCAATTTTAGTTTGCTTTTCTCTTGCTTCCGGTCCCACTTAGTGTTAGCAAATTTTGGTGGGGGGCCCCAAAGTAGGAAAGGATAATGGTCAACAGAAAATCTATTGCAAAGATCTATGTTCACCTGTGCTGTCAAACATTCAAAAAAAATCACTGCTTGAGGAACTAATAAGCAATAAGTTAGCTTGGGTTTCTGACAGAAATGAGAATTAAAATAAATCAAACGAGGGACTAATCTTTCACGTGAGAAGAACCTCTTGTATTTCTAACCTTCATGTTGACAATAACAAACAGGACAACTATAAACTGAAGATGCACATCGATACTTCTCTAGGTTATCTCAGCATAGAGTTGCAACAATATCGCCTTTTAAGTGCTTATTAGTTGTTTAGCTTTAGCAAACTGATGAAAATTATCACTCTTCACGAGAAGTACTGTACCTTTGATGCACAATCAATCCTAGCCATTAGTATTCTCCCAGGATGTGCAGCATCTGGACCATTGAAAAGTTTCGCAACCTTCTCATAATGAGGCTGGAAGTAAGGAAGAAATCAAGATTAGCAAGAGTGGCTTTCCAGATCGTGCGAATATATGATACACTCTACCACCATAGGCTCAATACCTTGTAGTTTCTGCAAGCTGGACACCTGCACAAGCATGATGGGTATTTAGTTAGCAGAAATAAAACAAGACGGAACAAACGACATTAAGCAGGAACGGAATGGAGTACCAACGGGGTGTTAAGAGCATGTTTCCACAAAGGTAAGCCAGTCAATCCTTGAAATTTTCCATGGCCAATGGTGAATTAGTGGAGAATATGGTAGGTAAAATGAATTCAAATTTGGCAAGCAGCAATTTACTAGGGACAAAAAAAGATCTTCTAATCAGCGAAAATTCTCAAACTAAGGGGCAGTAATATAACTCCATAGTCCACATCCATGATCAATCTCTATTTAGTTAGGCATAATGATTATTATTGTTTTGCGAAAAAGGCATAATGATTATAATATTTTTAAAAATTGTAACAAACTACAACTAAACCTGGCAGGGAACATCTCTAGAGCATAGATTCTAGAATTAAACACAACATAGTTTTGCAGAGTTTTGAAGTGTTGAGTAATTCTTCAGTGGCTATGAGTTTACCAAATCATCATGTTTCATTCGGTACAAAACTCACACATAACACAACGGAAGTACAATTACACTATTTTGATACATACGGAAAACTACACACGAGGGGCTAATCATTTTCGATTTGCGACTGACAGATCGACAAGAGCACGAAAACCCCACGTCACATCTCGGGCCATCGAGCTATCCCGAAACCTCGATTCGTAACCATCTCGCGATTCCAGATCAAGTGCTCCCATCGAATCGAATCTAAGGAATAAGACGCGAATCAAGCCGGGGACTGACCAGTGGGCGAAGAACTCGACGACGGCGAAGGACTCCCGCGATGCCGTGAGGAAGGCGTCGAAGGTGGTGGCGTCGAGCTCCACGGCGTAGTCCCCCTGCGCGGTGGCCCCGTCGCCGACGCCCAGCGACCGGAGGGCGTCCGCGCCCACGGCGAGGGAGGAGGCGACGGCGAGGGTGAGGAAGAGGAGCCGCGCCATCGCGGGAGCCATGGATCGGCGGGGGCTGGATATCTCCGGCGCGGTGGCGTTCCGTTGTTCCGTTTCAGATACCCGCGAAACTCTCGTGCTGGGATTCAGTCATTAGTCAGACCAGTAGGACTACACTTTGTAGCCTCCGCCTCCGCCTCCGCCTGGGGTTTTCGACTTTGGGAAACGTTCGTTTCAGCCGGCGGACCGTGGCTCGCCTCTTCCGTGCGACGCGTGTCTTTTGCGCGTTTGTTTCTATTTTTTTCTTCTCTAACATCATGTGTGTGTTCTTTTTGGCAAACCCGAACCCTCCAAAAAAGCGCTATCTTCCTCACGGCCTTGTAGGATTAGGGCATCTACAACCGGATCCCTGTACCCACTTCAAACGTCCGGAAGGGTTGTCTAGTCAGTGTCCAGACGAGTTTTGGTCACCCAACCGGGCTCCCATAGCCGGGCCAAACGTCCGGATTGACCTGCACCCTGAACGCGCCCGGGCATGCCTGCCATGTAGCACCGACGGATAGGACACATGTGGGGATGCGGAGAGACCGCTGGTCCGACGGGCGCCTCCAACAATCCGCGTCGCGTGGCACCGCTCGAGCGTGCTGCGAGGGAGGAAGCCGGCTATTTAAGCTGGACGAAGACATCAGAACCCTAAATCGACCCATTTCTTTTCCTTTCTCCTCACTGTCGTTGGCACTTTCATTTTCATCCGCCACTTGCGATGCCAAGACGCCGAATTACCACATACACCATGCTCACTCCGGAGCGAAGGGTGCAACTGCTAGAGTAGATCTAGGCGAGGCGGGCTGCTCGTTTCGCCGCCGGCCTTTCTCCGGAGCCATCAGAGGATGAAGAGGAGGAGGAGGGGAAGCCCGTTGAGAAGGAGGAGGTGCCGGGGGAGGAGGAGGCCCTGCCAGCTGCGGGCTTCGCCATGGCGGAGGCGGGGGCGGAGTACGAGGCCGCCCAAGCGATGGAGATGGCGGAGCATACTGCCATCCTCGAGTCCATCCAGGATGAGGCCTATGTTGAGGCCAACCGGTAGTTCATCCAGCGATATTACACCACCGCCATGAGATGCAATTTATTTTCGACGTGTCTAGCGACGATTAATCTTCAACTTTATTATTTTATTGCTTGAACACTAACTGTACATGGACATGCAAATTATGTAATGCGATTTCTATGCAATCTATGCGTAATATTATGTTGTTGTCTAAAGGTTACACAACTATATAATTGGCGTTGAATATTGCAAACCAGTGCAAGTTCTATGAAATATATGTGTAATTTTAACCATTGTTTACTTCAAAATTCGTTACTCAATTTATTTCTTCTTTTGGGTAATACTCATGCCATTAATTCATTCTATTTTAGAATAACATCTGTTTTAGTTTATGTTTCCGTGTTCTTGCTTGTGCTAATGTCTCTGGCTCTAATTGTTTTCGCCTATTCAATATTTTGGTTGTCAGGTGTTCTCCTATATTTGCATATGCGTGTGTTTTGATGTTGCAGTGGTGTGACACTATTTCATTTTGTGTTAAGAAATTAAAATGAGTTCTTTCTTGTAATTTACCGAATTACTTTTATTTCTTCATTTTCTTTCTTTGTTTAGGTTAATATAAAATGTTCTTAACTCATTCTGTCTTAGAACTTTTTTTGTTTTAGTTTTCTCGCTGCTTCTAATGTTTCTGGTTCCAGTTTTTGTTCTTGTTGATTAGTTGATTTTTTTCTTGTCGGATTTTCTTCTATATTTGTGCATATGTATATTTCAGGTGATTTTTAGTTGGTAACTACTCCCTCCGTCTCATAATATAAGAGCGTTTTTGACACTACGCTAGTGTCAAAAACGCTCTTATATTATGGGACAGAGGGAGTATATTTTTGAGTAAATATATGTTACTTTATTGTTGAGAAAACAAAACTATATTGTTTATGTTGTATATAGAACTAAATGAAATTGAGATTTGTACACACCATGTGTCAATATGCGTAATTATCTACCAAGTATGTTAATTCTTTCTAATCAAATTGAACCAGTACACAAATTCCAAGACAATATGTGCTTAGGCTTAAACATTTTGTTGCAGGGAGTTACAAAACATCTACCAAAACGTCATATATTTTGGAAAGGAGGTAGTAGATGGATGCATGGCGTGGCATACAAGTGCTAGCAACCAGAGGGCCCATCCAGGTGGATGCATCACCGAGGTCGCATTTGTCTAAAAAAAGGAGGTCGCGTAGGCTTTCTCAATAATAAAAAAAGGGTCTGCGAACCAATCTGTAGTTGAATGGCTATGGTATCTCCAGCTCATTAGAGTTCAAATTTTGGTGCTCGCATTTATTCCTGGATTTATTTCAGAATGTCCGGCGATGCGCATTCAGTGGGGGGAGACGTTCCTATCGACGATGAGGTGCCTACGGTGACTTCGTAAATTTCAAGATGATATGTCGGCTCAGTCTTTCGAAGATGCTTATAGGGGTAGGGTGTACGTGTATGTGTTTATAAAGATGAGTGCATGCGTGTGTATATAAGCGCTTGCGTCTGTACTGTGTTAAAAAAAAGTCTAATAGGCGCTCCCAATGTCTTTCTAGAAAAGGAGCCATGAGAGGAGACAAGACGTGACAACATTTGGCATATCTTTGCTCTATCCACATTATGTCTATGATGCAACCACATTTCATGCATGGGTGACGAGCCAAATCGTAGAGCATATATGCTTCCATACAACGGTGTCGGACAATGGAAGTGTTGGAGCATGGTTCAAGCTCGTCATTGGTTCAACAAAAATGTTCTCGAAGGGATAGGACGGATTATTGTTAAATGAAATTATAACGAACTGACTGATCCCTGCTTTGCCGGCGAGCTAATCGTGTCAACTCCACCAGATCCTACGGGCGCTCGCACGAAGTCAACGAAGGCCTCGAGGCCCCGGTCCGATGACCCGCCGTCGGCCAGCGCCGCCGCCGCCTCCTCCTTCCACGCCGTCGCCCTCCTCCGGATTGCCACTGCCTCCGGCCCGCTCATCACCTCCTCGATGCACGCACGGAACCCATCCTGCGTGACCGGCGCCGGCAGCCGGACGCCGACCCCGAACTCCTCCACCAAGAACTTGGCGTTGGTGAACTGGTCCGACCACCACGGGTACGCGACCACCGGCACGCCCGCCGCCAGCGCCTCCGTGACGGAGTTCCACCCGCAGTGCGTCACGAAGCACCCGACGGCGCCGTGCCGGAGCACGCGCCCCTGCGGGCACCACGCCACGATCCTGCCGGTGTCTCCTCGGCATGCGGCGAGGACGGGCTCCGGGAGGTGGAGGAGGTCGTCGCGCACCACCCAAATGAACGGCCTGCCCGTGCCGGCCAGCCCCTCCGCCAGGGCCACCGTCTCGTCCCGCCCGATGTCCACGAGGCTGCCGAACGCCACGTACACAACAGAGCGCGGCGGCTGCGCGTCGAGCCACGCCATGACGCAGCCGTCATCGTCGGCAACGGCCGGTTCATCGTCGTCCAGGAGCGGGCCGACGGGCGTGACGGCGACGTCGCGAGCCCGTAGCGCGTCGATGGCGTCGCGCTCGAGCTCGTGGAAGGTGTTGACGAGCACCCACGACGGCGCCTGCCTCCCACGGACCTCCACGAGCTGCCTTCGGAGCATCTGGCCCCAGAGGTTGTGCGCGAACTCGGGTCGGACCATGAGCGGCAGCTCGTGCAAGGACATGGCCGGCAGCCCGGGCAGCGCCACCGGTGCGTCGTCGGCCGTGCTCGGGAACGGCGTGTCGTCGTCGTAGAAGTGGTGGTAGAGCGAGAGCACAGCGCAGGACTGGTTCCAGAGCGTCGCGCAAGGGAGGCCGAGCTCCCAGGCCACGTCGAGCGCCCAGGGCACGAAGGTGGTGTTGACGACGCAGGAGACCGGCCGGCCGGCGTCGGCCTGGCGCCGTACCAGGTCGGCCAGCGCCGCCGGGCCCTCAGCCGCGACGTGCCGCAGCATGTCGTCGGGGGTCATCTGGCCGCCGTCGTGGTCGCGCAGCTGGTACAACTCGAAGCGGACGCCGTCGCGGTGGGTGGCAGCACGGAGGCCGGCGTGGCGGAGGGTGGTGAAGGTGACGAGGATGCCCCTCGCGGCGAGGCGCCGGCCGAGGCGGAGTAGCGGGTTCACGTGGCCCTGCAGCGGGCACGACACGAGGAGGACGTGCGGCTGCGCCGCCGCCGCCGCCGGGATGGCGCCTTCTTGGCAGCTCATGGTAACTTGGTAAGCGTGTTTGCTCGCTCTGTGGGAGGAGTAGGAGATCGATCGTGCTAGCTAGCGTACGTGTTCCTTGCATACGGAACTGGGATATATATATAGGGAGCCTAGTCGCTCTGTGCACTCGCCGGCGCCGGGAGAGAGGACCAAGACGCCGCCCCGGCGTTTTTATAATGAGCGCGAGGCTCGTGGCAGGCAGGCAGGCAGCTCGGGTTCATCACTGTGTGCGCGACTGTGGTTACGGCGGAACGTACTGCACTCGCACGTATCTCATAACTGATGCTGGTCGCCGCGACCGGCCTCTGCATGCAGCACGTGCACGAGTTGGCGCAACTTTCTTGTCATCGGCCTTAGCTTAACACCAGTTTGACGAGTCGCCATGTTCAAACTGCGTCCAGAAATGTCAAATCACACCTTTCACAAAGCCATTTCTAATTTCCTGGGGTCACTTCATGGTGGAGTGCTCCTGAGTCCTGGCCAATCTCATGCTGCTCCCTGTAAAGCCAATCATGCATGTATTTTGAGTTCTATTTTTCTGTTAGTACTTGTCCTTACATCGGCATTTCAAGTTCCAAATGATAAATGTTACACGTGTGACACAAAGTACTCCGGCCCTGACGATTTTACAACTAAAATTGTCATAAAAAAACCAACCCCAAAAAACTAAAACTTGCCATCGATTTTATTTGCCAAGCTTGACAACTTGAGTAGTCATCCTCGCGTCACTAAAGTTGCCATAAAAAACGTTCGGAATAGCCATGTGTTCATGTCACCCGTGTGACACTTATCAGGGTCCTTAAATTTCAGTACTGACAAAACCGACTCCCTCCGTCCCATAATATAAGTGTATTTTTTACACTACACTAGTGTCAAAACGCTCTTATATTATAGGACGCATGGAAGTATTTAAACTATTTTTCACAAAAACCATGGCAATTCAAAGATTGTTTTAAAAAGGAAATACTTCAAAACATTTATTTATTTTTAAATAAAAGTAGTTTCAAAATAGTTGGATATCTTGTTCGGAAGTTGTATTTAAAATTTCAACCATTTCATTGTCATTTCAGAATGTCTTATTTTATCCTTTTTCAATTATTTTAGTTACTTTCCGTTATTTCAAAATAAAATTACATCTACAATTCATAAATCTTCATACGAATCTCAATTATTTTAGACATAATTAAAACAATTTCTAAAACATTCGACACACTTTCAATTATTTTAGTCATGACTATAACCCATAACGGTTTCAAACACGTTTCAATTATTCTAGTCACAGCTTCAAAATCATTTAAACATATTTGAATTATGTCAGACATTTTTCAATAACTCAATCATATTCTACTAATTGTGGAACTTGTATTGTAAATTTTGAGATAAAAATTGAGGTCTTTATTTTTTGTTGAGTAAAATTTATTTGAAAATCAATGAGATATTATTGTTCAGTATTTACCGGGCGGGTACAACCCATGGGTACCAAATACTTTTGGCATATGCATTGTATTGGAATCACTAAAATAAGTCATCGATCTCAAAGCATATGTAGATGGGCAATTCTTCTATACTAAATAGTGGAACCCGTTAGAAAATCCAACTTCGGTGCTATTTTTTGTTGAAAAAAGTGCCAAAAAGGGCCCCGACCCATTGTAAGCAATGGTACAGAACTTCATATTAATAGAGCTTGAGGTCAAAACCAGAGTAGCAACCAGTTGAATTTCAACGGTACATGGCAATGAATGGCAACAAAGAGCAACAACAGTTTGATGGTTTCAGCGCAGACTAAGAGTTTTCAAGGGCTCACACAACCACCATCGGTCGACACCGAGACTGAAATGTGTAAGTACACCATAACCACACACCGAAAAACTCCGCCCTCATCATAGAGGCCCTATTTGGTTCGGCTGTGGATTTCTAAAAGCAGTTGTGAAAAATTTGCTGTGGAAAAATAGCTGTGAAAAATCTGATGTGAAAAAGATGTAGGTTATTTGACAAACCAGCTGATACAACCTTTTTAGATTTTGGCCGCAGCGGAATCAGATTTTGGAAAGCACGTCCTGGGCTGCTTCCGTTTTTGCTGGGTTCGCCCTTTGGTTCAGATTCTGCTACGCGGCAGCGGAATCCGTCGATAAAAGCTGAACCAAACAGGGCCAGAATAAATGCCATCTCTAACAACAGTCCAACACGGTATATGAATGAAAAGAACACCATTAGAACATAATTAAAACCAAAGCCAACGTAGATAAAACCAAAATTAAACCTATTGCGGCCGGCAACACTAGTGTATGCCTCGCCGCGGCCTCCGACCATTCCTATAAACCTTCATGGGTATATCAGCTTTTCTCCGGCGAGCACGCACCCCTCCCACCCTCCAACCCGAAAGGAGCGAGTCAACCATCAGACTCCCATCCACCTGCGACACCACTGCCTAGTTGTTGCCGACTCTGGGTTGTTTCCAGGCGAGGTATCGCCGACGCTCGCCAAGGATTTTACATCTTCTGCCTCAGGCTATATGCAGCGTTGGGTGCTAAGAGAGAGAGAGAGAGAGAGTATGATAGCATCTCCAAATAAATTTTGGTCTTACAACGGGGAAGTGCTTTACATAGGTGCTTAATGGCGTTTGGATTGTTGACACGTGAAGTGAGGAGAGCAGTTTTCTCTCTTAAGCAGCCGCTAGCACCGGAAGCCAATTTTTGCTTCCCTCCTCTCTTTCTAAGCACATGTGCAAGCCGAAGCTTAAATAAAACCGTTTTTTTTCTAGGGCACCGGCATAAGCACCCGCATTGTGCAGAGCCTTAGACCCCTCCCAATGCTTCACCTTATACAGGTGCTAAGCGTGTCATGTAGATAAAAAAAATCTAACGTGGCGAGACAATTAAAAGGAGAGAGATGGGTTTGATGACCCCAGGAAGAACCAATGCCAATCGCGTAAACCTAGGTAGAACATTTAAATGAAGCAAACTCATCAATGCATGAAAGAGTTTAGTAGCTAACCGATTAAATGAAGACAGCTTAGCAACAAGTTAGGTGGTGTTTGGTTCTCTAGTCCTAGGACTTTTTCTAGTCCCTAGAACTTTTTGAAAAAGACTCTTAAGGAGGTGCTTCTAAGGACTTTTAGCAAAAAGTTTTAAAAAAGTCCCACCCTTTTTGGTTTGCTAGAGACTTTTTCTGATGCCAACACAAAAAAGTCCCTGGAACCAAACACCCCCTTAAGCACCTATACATTGGGGAACTATAGTTGCTAAAGTATTTAATGCACTTAGCATTTCATCTAAGCACCTGTCCATTGACAGAGGTCTTAGGGCTTCGCCATAATCAACTGACGCTAAAGAGAATTTCGGGCAACCGAGGACTGCAAAACCGTATTTCTGGGTGACGATTATAAATACCATTTGACCCGAAAAACTGTAAGGCAAGGCCCTACAGTATATTTTTATTGCATAAATGAAATCAAATAACCTTGCAAAAAATTGAAATCAAATTGTTCCCAGATCAAATATCCAAAAATATTGGTTGGAACTTGGTTCCCAGAACGGCACGTACTCCCCTGGCGTACGCAGGAGTGGTTGGATGGAGTTAATTATTGTGCACGACTGTGGACGATGATCGGCCGCAGTCAGCTCACTCGGTCTTGCATGTTCCAAGTTCCAGTGACACACTGGGACAGCAGAGCACTGTGACCTTGATCCGCCCCGGCCTACGACGTGAAGGATCTCTCTGTACGTGTGCAGTTCGACCTGTTTGCCTGTCAGAACCTGCCCTTGTGTGGCCATGTACGTACGTACGTGACCCGCGGCATGTGCCCGGTCGAATCGACCATGCACATGTGTATAGGCACAACGGCAAGGTACGGGAGACTGGTGGCCAAGCGGCGCACACGCAGCACGGTGTGGTGCAGTGCAGACGGGGGCTGGGACTGGGCAGCCAACGCCCAAGGCACCACACACTGTAGTCTGTTCGGATGTGTAGGATCATCCACGTGCATGCAGAGCCAGGTCCCCGTTTTTGCTGCTTCTAAAACGCACCAGTTCCCTTCTAAAATAGAAAAAAAAAGGCATCTCCAACGCCAACCCTAAAGTATCTCCAATAAATGATATAGATGTAAAAATAATTGGAATATACATCAGTTAGGCTAAAAAATGTCCCTCTAACGCATGATGTAGATATAAACCTTTTACATCTAAGCTTACCCCAGATGATATATCAAACACATTCAGCTGTGCATCAAGAGCGAACGCTCGCTGTGTCCACGTCGAATTTACTATGCCGAAGGAGGAAAATTAAAAACCGAAGGGGAAAACTTAAAAGCGCGACGACCCATCGATCCCTGCACACACACAAGCCTTCTCTCGTCTCCTCTCTCGCGAGCTCACCCACGCCGCCGCCACCCACGCCGGCCGATTCCGGCGAGTACCGGCAGCGGGTGGCACACCAACGACCTTCCCTCGACGCGCTCATTCCTCCCATCCGTCCAGATCCGTCGCTAGAGGCCTCCCGCGCTCGCTCCAGACCCTCAGCCATGGCTAGGTTTTCGGGTGCGGCATCCCCTTCGTCTCTGGCGAGGCTCTGGCGGCCTTTTTGACTCCAGGCCGGTCGAAACCATGGCATCTTCTCCTCCACCGCGCCCAAGGCTAGAAGGCGGGCGGCGCCGCGAGCTCCCGTCCTGATGAAGCCGCAGGAGGATGAGCTCGACCCAGACAAGGTCATTGCGGTCATTAGCGCCTCCTCCTCCGCGGGAGACCATCGGCAAGAGGAAGGATGCACCGGTCGCCCTCCTTGTCAAGTGCATATGCCGCCTCTGCTCGTGCTTCCCTTAGGTGTGAGGTGAGGCTCAACTTCTATTTCTGCTGGTTACTAAATACTTATCATTGTTGGATGTTAGCAGAAATTCAGGGAATATATGTTGCCAAAAGTTTGTAAACCTTTGGTCATCGAGTTGTGATCATATGATTTTTATTGGATGTTCGACTAGAGCTGTTGTTGAATATTACTCGTGGAGCAGAACGGCAGCTGCAGTGGCGCGTCCCGGGAAATGCTGCATTGAATTAGGTTGAGTAGCAAGTGTATGTTGCATTTGAACTCTCTCAAGACCGTGTCTTCAATTTGAGCTTTGACCTCTGCCTGGATAGTATACACAATTAGTGCACTGATTAGGTTTGTAATCGTCGCTGATACATGCATAAACAAATATATGTCGGCCTCATGATCCTTTATGCTTCTATTTGGTGTATTTTTGCTCAATTACACGTGAGGTATAATCTGTTCTTTCATGAAACTGATTGTGTTCTTTCACGAGACACATAATTTGAAGCCTAATTCCAAGTCGTTCTCTTTTCTTCTCTCTGTCCCTGCTCTGACGGTGACTGGGCCTGTCAGGCTCGAGCAGTCTTTCAACATATTCCTCATGGTGAGTGATTGAGTGATACAAACAGCTCTTTTGTTATCGGTTTGATTGCCTGAGCTGAACATGTCATTATCTTACATCTTGCTATGTCCATAGGATGCAGTCATTCTGATACTCGGTGTGTTGTACCATGATCGCGACTATGCCAGGTTCTTCATGCTCGAGACCAACGCCAGCGTGCCATATTTCGGTGAGGGTCTCGTCTTACTCACTGAATTTTGCCAACAGTTGTAAATTAACTTATTACTTGTTGGATATGGGCATGCTGTCTTAGATTTTGAGATTGACCAAGTACTGAATTAAAACGTAGCTAGAGGAAAACAATTGCTCATGATACTTCATATATGCATGATATTGTTGATTAAATTCAGTTGGACTTGAAAGAATTTCAGTTTCCATTTGAGCTTCTTTTCTAGATTACTTCATCATTGTGTTTTCTGTTTGATAGGTTAGTTGTTTTCTAACCAAAAAGCACTTTTCATTAGGATACTGGAATGTTAAATCCTACATTACAGTACTTAGTACCCTCATCTTTAGGTGCTCCTACTGTTCTTATCTCTGGCAATGCAAGGGTTGTTTCATGGACTTCAAGATACAAGGATACCTCTATGGAGGTGTTTGGTTTGGGTGGTGGTAACGCAAACATTAACGTGAATGGATCACGGTGGGATCTTGGATGTAATGGACCATTCGCTGCTCTGTTTGGTTCGGACCAGTAAAGGATCACATGTAGGTGCTTGATTTGAAAGCAGCGGAGAAACGATGGTTATACCATGGGTATCCGGAGAAGAAGACTACCTCAAACAGCAGGGGATGGACATCTCTGGGCTGTACGCCACCGGCGTCGCCACTCACGATAAGTAGGCGATAGGATCAAGATCTGCGGCAGACACGATCTGGGCTGGGCGGCTTCGCTCGACTCGGCTAGCTCCGGTAACGCGTTTCGTTTATGGTGGGGATAGTCCGATATCGGATTTGAGCTGCAGTGGGACTTGATAGTGCAGAACCTGTTTACGTGTTTACGTGCAAATTGAACCAAACAAACGTAACGGTATGTAATAATGATGTAATCGGATAACAGGCAGAATAGTCCGAACGAAACACCTCCTATATGTAGCTCGTATAGTAGTTTTTCCTTTCTTGGATAGCACTATCTGTATTCTCTCTCTTTCCACTTATTTAGGGCAACAACATGGTCTTACACATCTTTACCATTTTAATTATGTCTCCAGAAACTCACTAAAATTATGATAATCTAGTAGTAGTTTTTTTTGTTTTTATTATAATAAAGGTCTGCACACATATTTGTCGTTAAAGTTTGAAATGGTTGAATTTACATATTTTGAAAATTTACATATATAATGAATGGAGTTAGTGATGGGGGGATGTGTATAGCTAAACCAAAATTTAGAAAAGAAAACCCCGATTATGTAAGCAGTCCCGCCCAACATATATCTGGCGATTTTATATTCATATGCTAATCTTAGTCAAAGTAACACTTTTTGTCTGCAGAGGTGAAATGTTGTTGAACCGGTATGGGCCCTAGCCCATCAAGATCTGTCTCTTGGGCCCAAGCCCATGAGAGGTGCTGACCTAGAAGAGGAGCCCCTCTTCCCTTCTCAAGTGAGAGCCGCCACATCTAAGACACACACTCATGCAGGAAACAAGACAGGAAGCGAGGCTGCTGTCTGAAGGTACCCATCTCCCGATTCAACAAATGTAATGTGAGGTTTGAAGAATTTCTTCCATACCACAATATAGCCTTTTTTATGATTTAGGTGCGGCTAACTCTCTTCTGTTAGTGTGTGATGTGCTTGCTTATATGTGAATCTTAAAGCATTCAGATGGTTGTACAAGTTCTGATCATATTGTTATGTATGTCCTTGCAGGCCAACAAGATGGTTGGTGTTAAGGTAAGAAATAGGGGCAGCACATGGTAACTCCAGCGAGCAGCACGGACGGCACACAACAAAAAGATAGCTAGGAACATGACCATCAGTGTGGATGATGAGTTGATGATTATGGGCACGGTGTGTCGACATGGGTACGATTTCTATCTCTCTCTCTGTTAAAAATATTCACCTATCAATACCAGTTCGATCTCAACCCTTTTTTTCACGTCTCCCTCCACCATTTGATTTTGTCTCGAGGGTTGTTGCTTCATGTAGGTTTTCAAGTCATAGTTGACTTGACGTATGATTTATTTGTTGCAATATATCAAACATTCACATGATTTATCGAACACTAACTTGATGTATGATTTATTCACTCCTGATAAGATTTTTTTATTATGTCTGCGGGTTAATTGTGGCCAGCATATTGTTAAATTTTGTCAAGCAGCCTGGAAACAGATACAAATAATGTGAGTTTACAATGTGTTAAACTTTCAATTCCTTTTTTGTTTGTAATCATGTGAATTCTATTTGAATCTAGTTATGCTTTTTTATATACACATTTTCATCTGTAAGTCCTGGGAAGAACCAAGGTAGGCATAGGAAACTGCAGGCTCAGTCTTTCTTATAGTTGGTGTTCGTAATATTAACGTCTCTGTGAGAAGCAACATATAAAGCCATGTTTTTCTTCTTATGTTCATATTTTTATATCTACCACACTTACTGTAAGCAACACACTGTAACGCCCCGAGACCGTTGAGCCAGGTGTCCTCCAGTTATTCGCCGTCGTTGCCATGTCATTTGCTTACGTGTTGCATCTTTTCATGTCATCATGTGCATTGCATCATCACGTTTTCGAAACTTGCTTCTGTCCCAGTCTCCCAGTTCCTTCCATTGTCCGTTCTGAGCCCAGACACACTTGCACGCGCCCGCGGCACGTCTGAAATATTATTTTATAAGTGACCGGAAAATGTTCTCGGAATGGGATGAAAGTTGGCGTGCGGTGTTGTTTTGTTGTCAGTCGGCTGCCTGCCAAGTTTCATCGCGTTTGGAGTCCGTTTGATGCCCCAACGGATAACTATAGCGGCAGTATACTCGGTCTTATCGTCGGACGTTTTCGGTCTCCGGAAATCGTGTCGGGCTGCATCTCTCCCCTCTCATCTCAGACCAACCCGCTCTCCACAGTCCACCTAGGCCCATGCCTACCCCTCTTTGCACAGTGCACCGGACCTCCTCGCGCGCGCGTCCGAAAGCCGTCCCGGACTCGACCCGGTCAGTCGTCACCGTTGTGTCCGGATCATCCCCAAACATCTACAAAACGTCTCCGTTTTGTTAATTGGACTTCCTTGTGTATTTTTCTCGACCGCTCGATTTTAATTGGAGGGACGGATTAGCCCCTAAACTCTCCCTCTTTCCTTATATATAGTCCCTAGTCTAAATCTGGACAAAAACCCTATTTCCTAGGGATCCTCCCCTGTCCAGCCGTCGCCGCCAGCCACCTGGTCTCCTCCTCTTTTTCCGCGCGCCCCCAATCGCGAGCCAGCCTCCAGATCCACCCGCAGCCATTCCTCTCGATCTCTCCCCACCAGCCTCCTCCTTCCTTCGATCCAACCAGCCGCGGGATCGGGGGAGGAGCCCTCACGCCCGAGCCTCGCCGACCCTACAGGCCGCGCCCTCCGGCGACCCCGCCGCCGGCGGCCATGACCAGGACTGACCTCATCCCGGTCCTCTCCTCCTGTTTTTCCCTCTCTCTCTCTCTCACGGTGGTTCTCTCTCTCTCTCCTTTCCAGGAATGAAAAGGAGTTCGCCCAAGCTCCATGGCGCCACCGCCACCGTCCTGCTTCGTCTGGTGTCCTTCGAGCAGCGCCACCCGCCGGATCCGCTCGATGTTCGCCTCGCCCCTGCGCCCCAAGTCCCGCGTCGGAGCCGCCTGCAACCCGCCCTCGTCGCCACCTCGACCGCTCCTCTCCTCCTCGAGCTCCTCGTCGACGACGAGAGCCTCCAGCTGGACCCCGCAGGCCGCACCCTCCAGCTCATCGCCGCGGTCGGTCCTCCCCAATCCTCATCGCCGGCCTCTGCTTCTGCGTTTGGAAACGACGACGAACAGCGACAAGTCGCCCGTCTGCGTTGACCCCCTCCTCTGCCTCGTGCGAAGCCCAGTTCCAGCAGGGCGTGCGTGGCCCAGCGCCAAGGCTCGGCTTCCTGGAGCCCGATGTGAGGAAGCCCATCCTTTGTTTGCTCCTGTGCAGCCCAGTTCGGGCCAGTTTCGGCCCGAGTTGTGTTTTTTTTTCGCAATATGTTTTAGCTTATTCCAGAGAATGCCCGTTTTGCAGAAAAGCACTCATACATCATGCATATCATATCTCACAAACCGTGCATCGGATTAAAACAAACTTAACATGAAAGTTGCTTAGAATTGTGTGTAGTTTCATATTATGTTACTTTCATCTATGTTTAAGATGTTTAAAATGTTGTTTGGTTAGATTTGCTCCTATGACATGCTAAAATGTTTTAAATCATAACTAAATAACCGTAGCTCGGTTTTGAATAAACTTTATATGTAAATGGGGTGAAAAAATGCCTAGTTTAACATGGTGGCATCACTTTGCATGTTTAACAACTCTAAAATTGTGTTTAGGGCAGAACAGTATCAAACCTAAAATGTGCACATGAGGAGTTTCCGGACTTGTTGTTTTGTTGTTTCCGGCCTCATTTAAACTTGCCTAGATAGGTAGTTTTGTTGTGCTTCACCTCTTGCCATGTTAACAACATTTAATCTTGTTGGTTACCTAAACAGGAGAGAACTAAATAAGTGATGTGGTGTTTTCTTCAATATGCAACTCCATTGCATAATGAGCTCCACTTAATTTGTAGGATTGTTTATGCATTTTGCCATGCCATGCTTCATTAAACCGGACATGCATCATACTTGATTGTGCATCATGCCATGATTATGTGGTGGTTGTTTATTATGTTGTGTGCTTCTTTCCGGTGTTGCTTCTTCGGGTTGGTTCCGGTAACGTCGCGTTTGTGAGGACCCGTTCGACTACGTCCGTTTGTCTTCTTCGTGGACTCATTCTTCTTCCTTGCGGGATTTCAGGCAAGATGATTCATACCCTCGAAATCACTTCTATCTTTGCTTGCTAGCTGCTCGCTCTTTTGCTATGCCTATGCTGCGATACCTATCACCTGCTTATCATGCCTCCCATATTGTTGAACCAAGCCTCTAACCCACCTTGTCCTAGCAAACCGTTGTTTGGCTATGTTACCGCTTTGCTCAGCCCCTCTTATAGCGTTGTTAGTTGCAGGTGAAGATTGAAGTTTGTTCCTTGTTGGAACATGGAGATGTTCCTTGTTGGAACATGTTTACTTGCTGGGATATCACAATATATCTTATTTAATTAATGCATCTATATACTTGGTAAAGGGTGGAAGGCTCGGCCTTATGCCTGGTGTTTTGTTCCACTCTTGCCGCCCTAGTTTTCGTCATATCGGTGTTATGTTCCCGGATTTTGCGTTCCTTACGCGGTTGGGCTATAATGAGAACCCCTTGACAGTTCGCCTTGAATAAAACTCTTCCAGCAATACCCAACATTGGTTTTACCATTTGCCACCTAGCCTCTTTTTCCCTTGGGTTCTGCAGACTCAAGGGTCATCTTATTTAAACCCCCCCGGGCCAGTGCTCCTCTGAGTGTTGGTCCACCTCGTCAGCCGCCGGTGACCACCAGGGGCAGCTCTGGGCTGGCCTACCAAAAGTTTAGACAATCTGAGTGTGCCCTGAGAACGAGATATGTGCAGCTCCTATCGGGATTTGTCGGCACATTCGGGCGGTGTTGCTGGATTTGTTTTAACCTGTCGAAGTGTCTTGAAGAACCGAGATATCGAGTCTGATCGGAACGTCTTGGGAGGAGGTCTATTCCTTCGTTGACCGTGAGAGCTTGTCATGGGCTAAGTTGGGACTCCCCTGCAGGGATTTGAACTTTCGAAAGCCGTGCCCGCGGTTATGGGCAGATGGGAATTTGTTAACGTCCGGTTGTAGATAACTTGAACCTTAACTTAATTAAAATGAATCAACTGAGTGTGTTACCGTGATGGCCTCTTCTCGGCGAAGTCCGGGAAGTGGACATGGTGTTGGAGTAATGCTTGCGCAGGTTGTTCTCTAGTTTCTCGCTCGCGCTTTGCCTCCTCTTCTCGCTCTCTTTTGCGAACAGGATAGCCACCATATTTGCTAGTCGCTTGCTGCAGTTCCACATATTTACCTTGCCTTACCTATAAGCTTAAATAGTCTTGATCGCGAGGGTGCGAGATTGCTGAGCCCCTGTGGCTCACAGATTACTATTACACCAGATGCAGGGCCTGATGATTCTGCTCCAGGTGACACGCTCGAGCTCAAGTGGGAGTTCGACGAAGACTCTCAACGATACTATGTTTCCTTTCCTGATGATTAGTAGTGGTGCCCAGTTGGGGGTGATCGGGACCGTGTCGCATGTTGGGTTATCTTTTATTTTGGCGCCGTAGTCAGGCCATGAGTGTTTGAATGATGTAATGTTATTTATGTACCTTGATTGATGTGGCGAGTGTAAGCCAACTATGTTATCTCCCCTTTTATTATCTATACTGCATGAGATGTTGTGAAGATTGCCTTACTTGCGACATATGCCTTCAATGCGATTATGCCTCTAAGTCGTGCCTCGACACGTGGGAGATATAGTCGCATCGAGGGTGTTACACACACCAAGCACTCCATGAGCATAGAACAGAAATGAATATATAGGTTTTAGTCAGTACAAAAAACTGATGTTTTTTGTATTCTTTAGCTTACAGTTCAGCAACTGTGCACTAGTAGCTATTTATTCGAGAACGGCATAAGGAAGGTATCCAATTTATTTTCAGGTTTTGATGTATAGATTAATTGACCATCCACCTTAGTTATTTTCATACTTGCATCATTTAGTGTGTACCTTAGTTTGCTGTAGTTGTGCCTACTAATCAAGCTGATGTAATTGTTAACATGTTGATTCGGTAGTGTACGAATTCATCATGGTTTGGGTATATCATTAGCATTGTGATTCGAAACATCAGGTATTCAGATCAGATACAAAGACATACATAAATAATTAAATTTCTTTTTCCTGGATGTTTCTTTCAGAGTGCATATAAGAATACCATGATTTTTTTCTGTAGCAATCCAAGCCACCCTTTCCTAGCAGGTTTGGTGCTTTCCAAGCTGTCAACAATTATTGTGATTGACCATGGGAACGAAGCTTTTACCACTTGTGGAGATTTCAGACCGAGTGAAGAAGGTACACAGTCTCCTAACTTCACAACATTTTGGTTCAGTCATTAATTTATATACAAAGTAATATGCAATCACTACTGGTTGCTTTTGGGAATCCAGACTAACCTTTACCCATGGATTATTCTTTCCTGTGCTTCTCTATGCTGAGGTAAGCCGGTTCTGATGTGCCGAAAAGGAGAGCAAGGGCAGCGCCTCCTTCCTATCCTCACCCAGGTAACCTTTGCAATGGGCAATCTTTGCTGCAGCATGGAGCTCTAGAGTACTTAGTCTAGATTCAACTGAGTTGCAAGTGTACCTTTGTTCAGTTATTGATACCTTTTCTGGTAGATTTTAGACTTGCTATCCTGTGTTAATTTAAGGGCTGTCTAAATTTTGTTTCCTTCATGTTGCTCGTGTAGGGTGGGCGGCGATCTGTCTATGAAGTTTTAGAGGTAAATCAGGAATAGTTTTTTTTGTGATTCATAGGCCATAGTTCAGCGTCCGTGCAGTAAATGTTGTGAGCAATGCAACATTTCTCTTACCATGTTTTGTGTAAATATTTCATCGGAAAGGATTGTGCTACTATGTACCATTACTCTTGGATGCAACTTTTTGTCGCAAATATCTCGATTTAATCTGCATCATTACTCTAAATGCTTCTTCAAGTCATGTATAGTATCTTTGAAATTTTGTGTGATCTCCCATCCCCATTTCTTAGAGGCGCTGTAATGATCTGAATGAAAGCCTTTTTATTTGCAAGTGACAGACTACACCCTGATACACATAGTTAGAATGCACTAACCTATTATGATGATACTGTAGCATGGTCATTTGGATCAGTGAGATGCACATTTTCTCCTTCCTTCTCTAATATGTAATTTTGAGTGTGTTACTTTGCCTCTTCCATTGGTAATACAAAGGTATTAGAATTTAATTGATTTGCATTTTACAAGATGGAATTTCTTCTTTGAGTGCAGGGATTCAAAGATGATTAGTACTTGGTTTTCATGGTCATTAAAGTCGAGTGCTGAGTGGATACTATGGTGAGCTTAATCAAATAACTATTCCCCTTCACGAGGAATAGAAAGAGCCAGCGATTGCGTGACGCTTCGTGTGTGGCTGCTTATTCCTTCCTAGGGATTGCCTTCGCAAGAAAACTTTCTGTTCGCTTACCTTTCTCTCCCAGAGGCATCCCTCCTTCTAGATCTCATTATAGCTTTCATGTGAAAGTCGCTTGATCATGGGCATAAGCAGAACACATTTAGTTTCATTGGTGCGTGCGGATGAGCAGTGAACTTGGAAGGATTTCTATTCCCATGTGATCTGCTTGGTCTATGTGTGAGCATCATTCCTAAATATAGCTCATCATGCCATTCTTTTTGGTCCATGACCACATCAATGTGGATGTTCCTATTAAAACAAAGGTACATAATTGATATTTTCCTTGATTATTAATTCCTCGATTTTGTTGCTCAGATTTGTATCCCACGATTTCATTTACTGTGAGATGCTATCGACACACACGGGCACACATGCCTAATCTATTCTCAGGTTCAGTTTCTGGTCACTTCAGTGAGGTTTTTCATCAACTAATATCTTTGAACTCATATTGTGCACCTTTATATATGGCGGTTGGCTGTATACCTTTAGTCTGCTTTGTCAAAGGCTGTTGGTATTAAGCTTTAGTGCTTCATTGTTCATCATAGTCTCATTCCCTTGATAATTAATAATGAGGCAATGAAAAATAGGTGAAACTGTAAGAAACATGAAGCGGAGGAACACGATTCAGTTTGTCATTGGAAATTAGTTTCCATGGCTAAATTACTCAACTCTGCACCATGTTTTTTCTCGCTCATCTTGTTTATTTTCTATGGTATATTGTTCTTTATCGGTTCCATTATTTCTTCAAGAACCCGCAGATCAACTATGTTTAGATATGATTTACTTCCGAAAATAATGAATTGCGTTTGTGCTTTCAGCTTAGGCGAATCTATACCTTGATTACAAATTCTACATTCTCCTCTTTGGATGTCATTTCTTTTGCTAGATGTAATTGCATGCCTTTGTTCCATGACTCTTGAGTCTGCCGCTTCGTCTGCTCTGGGATCACACCAATCGCTAATTTGATGCACATATGAATCCCTAGATCTAATGTGATGTACTAATTAGTATCTGGCGAGGCCTTCAAGTTCTGATGCAACTTAGAACATCCCTCTTGAAGCAAAAGTCACACTGACAATATAAAATTATAACTTTGATTTTACGAATCATTTACCCTCACTAGTGTGTTGATGAACTGGCAAGATGGCTAGCTAATAGCATATATTACTTTCCTTTTCTTGCAAGCTCAAAGTTGGTTGTCCTAATGTATTATTGATTAGAAACAATAATACAAATTACCGATACACCTGACTGGAAGTTCTGACCAACGTTACTCTTGCATTATCCGGACTCTGAAATATGCAATAAAATCCAGTTCAATGTTTATCATTAAAACATCAACTATAATATTGCCTTATTAGCTGTGTGGGTATTAGTTATGATAATATTTCTTTTAAAATGAATCTTAGAATGATCAAAATATTACATTCACAATGGCCAACCAGTGAACTATTAAACTTTGTTATATAAAAATCCTACTGAATATCTTCACTCATTTTTAAGTATTACAGGGCTTCCACATATCCTGCTCGAGTGGTGAGTAGATGACCATGCACCATGGTAGGGAGGCATGGTGTTGAGCCACTGATGGAGGCACTACACTGCCAGGATGTGTCTGTCATGACACCAATGAGGCATGGCGGCATTTGTTCAACCGGAAGGTGCTGCAGTTAGGCAGTCTCTTACTCCTTTATCTCTATTTTGTGTCGCTGCTTCTACTTTTGTTGTCTAATGCATATATTTGGAGGATTTAGGTCAAATGTCCCTATTAGTGAATACTATGTTCTTATGTATTCCCAAGAAACTTTTTTGTTTTGACAACAATTGGTGAGTTCGAACTAAAAGGGGCCATACATGAGAGAATCATTTTGTAACTATGTTATACAAGCCAATTTAAAGAGTTTGTCATCTCTACTCCTAATGTCTCAGTTGGTAGGTCGCGTTCCGGGTTTTATTTTCGTCCAACCTCACCCGGTCTTTTTTGGTACTTCTTTGATACTTCCTCCCACCTCCGTCTCAGCCGCGAAAAACCAAGGAAAACCCCGCGATCGAGTCCGGCACACGCCCAACCTCCCGTCGTAATTAACTGAGACGATCGAAAATAAACCACCGAGCACAAACCGGCGAAAATTAACCAGCGAAAAAAAACCAAAACATCGCACGCACGTACGAGCGAGGCCGCCCACCCTCGAGCGAGAACCACTCGCACGCACGACTCACTCAGCAAATCATGCGCCGCCCCCCTCCATCCTTCGCCACCGCCGCTCCATCCCTTCGCCGCCGCCGCTCCATCCCTTCGCCGCCGACCACGATCCACTTCAGGAGACGCAGTCGATCCCGTTGAGGACCTGCTGCCCATCATGTCGAGGATCCGAAGACGATCCCCTTCAAGAGCCTTGCCGATCCTTCTCCACACGCCACTGCCTCCCTTGCGAAGATGCCTTGCCATGGATATCAATCGGCGCCACGACGGCCGTGGCCTCCCCACCCGCCGACGTTCCAGATCCGGCCATCGTTGACCCCCTCCAGATCAGTGATTGGTCAAGGTAGGGGTGTGTGGCTCTATCCATCTTCCCGCGTGTACGGCGTCCGTGTATCCCGGGCAAGGGTGCTTGTGAGATCGGGAGGCGATCAAAAGGAGGAAGAGGAGATCCATGGTTGGGGATACATTCAACGACCTAGGCATCATCCTCCCTGACGTTGTACTCGAAGCCCGCAGCCATTACCTTCTCAATCTATGTTAGTCAGCAGCAGCAAGGTCAGGCCCCACTATATTTTCTTCAGATCTTGCATCGCCATGGTGACTCCACAAAATTGTGTAATTTGAGATTCTGATATAGATGTAGGCCTGTAACACACCTTGAACATGCACTGAAAATTGTTGTTTACAGTCTGATTTCTAAACGTGATGAAAACCCCTATTTAAAAAAGGATTTAATAGAATTTGTAGTGATTCTTTTGTCAGATTGATAATATATTGCAAATTATGCTTGATGGTTAATTTCTTGGCATAAAAGGTGCTTATTTGAAATTTGGTTACTACTGAAATTTTGTCAAGATACTTGGACTTGTTCATTGTTCAGTCAGGTTCCAATCAAGAGTTAACCTGAGACAATAGAAAGTACTGTCTGTGTAATTATTGATGGTTCTGGAATAAGGATTAAACCAAATCAACGAAACAAATCCTCGAGGATGCCTTTTTTGGTAGCTAGCCAGGTTAAACTTTTCAATCCGTGCTCAGCCCTGTACTCATAGGCCCATTGTTTCAATATTTATGAAGCACCACATTTCCAAATACATTTATTAAGCACCCTACCAATGTCAAGTTTTCAGATCTTGCGTACTTTCTTGTGGTACATGCCTGCAAATTTTTGTACAGTCTATAAAAAAACGACGACTGTCCGGTCTGGTCATAAACGTAGCCTAATCATAAAAAATGAAGTACACAAAAAACTTCATAAACATAGTTGTCACAATTTTTTATTAACCTTGTTTTTACAATCTTTCAGATTATTCAGAAAACGAGTTACACAATTTTTTTATTTAGAGAAAGAGTTACCACCATTTTTTTAAGAAACAACTTTCATGTTTTTCTTTAGAAACATTTTTTACCACTATTATGAAACTATGTTCATATTAAAGATTACAGCTGCAAAAAATATAACAGCTGCATGATGGTTAATCAAATCAAGGATGGTCGAGAACTTGCAGATGCTACGTTTTTTATTTTGAAGTTAAGACTCAACTTGGAGCATTGGAGCATTTGAGAAATCTCACCACCAAGTCGACATCCAGCAATGGCATCTAGAGCACAAAGGTCTAAAATTGAAAAGTACACAATCTGTCGAAATGCTCTCACCATCTCATGAAATTGATGTGCTCGGTGAGGCAGAGGACGATGGTGTAGTGCTGCCGAAGCTCGGTACTTCCTTCGCTGCACTATGCTTGCTCTTCTAGGTGTCATCCAACGTTGCCCTTGCGCGCATCCGCATCAGTCTCCAACCTTGTTACAATTAATATATTAACGCCCATTGCTTCAAAGGGATATATATGAAAAGACAACAGAATAGAAAACCATAGAAACATGGTGGAAATGACTAAACAGAGTTACTATATGCACATCTTTGTAGAGAAGGTAAGAACAAAAGAAATTCCTTCCTCTGCTCCAAGTGTGACACCTCTGAATCTTTCAGTTGTAGAAGAAGACAGAATGGAGATTAGACTAATCTGCCTTCTCGTTTTGAAGATCACAACAACATTTACTACATCACGACGCACAAGAACCTAACGGTTACGTCAAACGGAGTTTGGAAATCAACAATCGTGAGTTGTGAGATAACAAAATAATCACATCTGACTTGGTCACTCAAAATAACTTATGCAGGTGAGAACCCTTACTGTGCTACTGCTAACGCCATAATTTATTTGATTCAAGTGGAGAGCTTTTTTATTCCTCCAAAGCCCAAGATATATAGCATTTTTCAGAGAAAGGTAACAGCCTCAACAGATTCTAGATAAGAAAAGGTCACGGAAGTGCATGAAGCTGGATTTGAGAGTGAGACTGAGAAGAAAAGACTACGGGGTAATCAAAGTACAATAGGTGATTCAAATAGAATGTTTAGGATACATATGTTTACAGTTGATTTTCAGTTCGTAGAAATATAATGTTTGGTACATCTGGACTGAAACAAAACTCAAAAAATTGTACCTTCGCTGTGTGATTTCCCTGTCAAATACCGAGCATACTATCAGTAGGCTGTGTAGCAGGCCAACAGGCAGCAAGCCAGCAACTCAGCCTGGGTTGGCCAGATCGACGGTGCGGCTCAGCTTGAGGTAGAAATCTTCAAGTCGCCCTCGGCTCCGGAAATCGCCCTGGGATGGCTAGATCCACGGCGCGGCTCGCCGACGGCCGGATCCGGCTGCTCACCGCGACACCTGGTCTCACCACTGCTCACTAGACCCGGCCGAAACAGATAACTGTGGCGGGGACCGAGGAGTGGAGGGGATGGGAGGAGGCAGGGACGCGCCAAGGTGGGGAGTTGTGGCGGCTGGGACGGCGTGGCGGAGAGGATTGGCGGCGGCGACGATGTGGCGGAGAGAACGAGCAAGAGGGGTGAGAGAGTGGATGATGTACGTGACACCATCGAGGGATTAGAGGGAAAGGAGACATGACAGCTGGCGTGGAGAGGAGGTGTCGAACGATGCCATGGAAGGAAGAGGATGATGTGCGGCAATGACAAAAGCGGATGGGCTTCGACAGTGGCGTGAAGAGGAGGATCATCGAAGTTGTGGAGGAAGGAGGAGGGGGCGGCTGACATCGTGGAAGGGATAGGAGAGGTCGGGAGACGGCATGGAGCGAAGAAGAGGCGCCATTCCTGCAAAAAGCTGACGACTACATTCCTGATATTGTGCATGAATATCATAAGCGCATCAAGCTAATCTTAATTTGTAATAGGTTATTAGTTGAATCATCGCTCTCTATGTATACATCGTCAAATTACCGTTTTTACCGTCTTACATTGCAAGTGAAGTGGATTTTAATTATTACTCGATTGCACTCGTGCTATCTTTTCTATACATGTGAAATTTAACATGCATTATGTTTATATATAACTTTAACAAAATATTTCAAAAGTCTGTGGCAACGCACGACCATTCTACCTCTCTTATGATAAAAATAAAAATAAATGGCAATAAAATTCTAACAATAAATGTTATCAAGGATTGATATATCTACCTATCACAAGAGAGGTAGGAGTAGTATGTTCTAGAAGATGTGTTTTTCTGTAGTGTTTCTAAATGGTAAATTGTATGGTTTCAAGCACCTAAGAAAAACGTCCTACAATGATTTGATTTGATCTGTTCGCTCGCTCGCCCCTCCCCCCTCGCGGGCGACATGCGAATCCCCGACCCCCCCTCTCCTCCAACCCCTCCCCGTCTTTCCCCCCTGCCGCCGCCGGCGTGGTCCGCCAGGTCATTCCCACGCGGTGCTGGCAGAGGCGGGCCGTTCTTTCCCCGCTCGTGCGTTGGGGGTGGGGTGGGGGGGCTGATGGCGGTGGTGCTCCTCGGGCGAAGGCGGGCCGTTCTTTCCCCGCATGCGCCTTGCGGGCCGTGGGTGCTCCTGATGCGGCGACGCGGCCGTTGGCTGCAAGGCGCGTGGTGGTGCGGCTGGCTGGGGGCGTCCACTCCGCCCAGATCTAGGCCATTTTGGGCCCCATCTGGGTTGGGGCGGGCCGGCGGTCCGATGTGCGGCGGTGTGGCTCCCTGGTGGTGGTGGCGAGGCATCGGGGGGTGCGGGTGGTGGCGGCTTTGTCGGCCGACGTGCTGCAGTGTGGCAGCAGGGGCTGCCCTAACCCATTTGGGCCCGGTCGGGCCAGTAGGGGCCTGGTAGGCCCCTGCCGTCACGTCTGGTCGGCTTCGCGGCAGCGGCGAAGGTTGTCCCCTCTCGTCGGCTGAGTTGTGGATGCCCCCGAGCCCCTTGGCTCCTCTTCCCTCCTCCAGATCTCGTGTCGGTGGCCTCAGGAGACGACGAAGTTGGTTCAGTGAACGTGGTGGCAAAGGCTGGTGGGCGGCAGGTTGGTTGGTACACTTCAGATCGTCGGGGGTGGTGGTGGTTGTGTTTGGGTTCGTGAAATCCCTGGCGGCTCGTCCGGCATCGACGTGGTGCCGTCTGCAGACGCCGCCGGACCTCCCTAAAGGTCCTCGGGTATACGCCTTCCCCACTGTCCTGTGCGTACCGAGGGAAATCCTAGGACTTGTCCGGGCAGCAGTGGTGTCGTCGTCGCATTCCTTCTTGAAGGTGTTGCTCTGTACGCGACGCTTCGGGTGCTAGGAGCGCGGTGGTACTTCACCGGACAGTGCAGCGGTTACCGGTCATCTTTGTTTCATTGACCTACCGATGTCGGCATTTGTTGCCAATTATTATCTTTCGTTTGACATGCAACAAATACAAATTTTCAAAATCCCGTTGCAACGCACGGACAGTCTACTAGTATTATTGATTGATCGGTTATATAGTTTTCACATTATGGTACAGTATGAGTGAATTTGCATGTGTTAGTAAGCCTATTTGTATCGTGGAATTAATCTTATCCTAATGTTGATGTACATGGCTCACTGAATGCATAACCAAGCTGAGATCAGGACCCAAGTAGCCATCTAATATGCTTAGATAAAATTGAAGCGCACAAGACTGCCTCAAGAGGCGCGCCACGGGCGCGCCCCTACCCCTAGTATATTTTATTTCATGCAGCTACAACTATGAGAACATGGGCCTTCCCCTTGTCTTGAACAACGCATTGTGCACGCGCGCAGAGTAGGTGGCCATGGCAGCTCACACGGAAAGTCCCGCATGCCCAGATGATCAGTCGTCTTGTGGTTGCGCTTCGTGACCCCATGGTGTCGAGATCGACAGAGAATAGCCATGTCCCTTTTTGCCGGGGCGAACACGATAGACTTAGAGCAACTCTAGCAGATCCTGTAAAACGCCCGGTCTGTAAAAATTTCGGCGAGTATGCGGGCTCGGCTCAATTTTCTGGTCAGAACAGAGCCCGCATACTCGTCCGGCCCGCAATTTTTTTTGCGGTAGCCCGCAAACCGCACGTCCCGAGCAGTATAACTACGGTTTCGCGACCCTTTTGCGGGTCCAAACCCTATCCCTTCATTGCCACGAGCCACCCGATTCCCCTTTCCTCTTTCCCAATTTCTTGCCGCCGGCGACCACCCGCCCCACCTCCAGCCGCCATGTGGGGGCGCATGTGGAGCTCCGGACGCGGCTCCGGCAGCAGATCCGGCCGTGAGCGCGACCCGGAGCGCGAGCGGCACGTCCGGTCGGACGACGCGAGGAAGCGCGGCGCCCGGAAGTGGACCAACCATGGGATGTCGTCGCCGGCGAGCTTCAACCGCCGTGAGACGGAGGAGTACGACCGGCGCGCATCCTTCTCCTCCGCGAGGTCCTACGCCGGATCCTCCTTGTCCTCCGGCGCGGGCTTCCTCCCCATGAAAAGGGAGTGATCGGACGACGAGGAGGAGCCGGAGCCGCCGGCGCCGTTCGCCTTCGTCCCGGTGAAGGAGGAGCCCGAGGAGCCCGCTCAGCTCGGCCGCCGTGGAGTCATCGGCCCCGAGGACTACGTCGCGGACTTCGACGCCGTCGCCGCCGCCATCGCCGAGCGGAGCGTGCGCGAGGAGGAGGAGCGCCGGCGCCACGCCGAGGAGCTCGAGGCCCTCGAGTGGCGGCAGACGGTCACCGACAACCGCGCCGCCAACGAGAAGGCTGAGGAGTGGCGCCGCATTCGTGCAGAGCAGGCGGTGAAGTACGTCGACCTGTGCAGCTCCGGCGAGGAGGATTGAGGGTCCGGCTCCTCCACGGCGTCATCCAGTTGCCGCGACCTCGCCGCCGTCAGATCCAACCCCTATGCTAGTAGTTTAACGTAGTTTGTAGTATAAACTCTGCTTGTAGTTTGTTGATCATGTGATGAACTATGTAGTATGTGATGAACTATTAGTGCAATTTCTTTCGTGAAAGTGTTTTTTAAAATTATGCAGGTTTTGATACGGATTCTGTTCTGCCGCGCATGTTTTCGACCCGCAAACGTGATCTTCGTGAAACCATAAGCATGTCTTACGAGTTGAATTTTTGTAGGGTCTGCTAGAGTTGCTCTTAGGGCTGGTCATTACGACCTGCAATGGCGCGTCGAAGTACCCCTCCTTGTACTCTGCCAGCCCACGCGTCGCCTCCTTCAACTCCACGCTCTTGTGGATCTCCCACTCTTCGAAGGACGTGCGCGCGAATAACACCAAGACCAGGAGGTTGCTGCCTTGCAGGCAAACAAATCGAATGTTCTGAGGTACGATCCTCAGTGACCTGCAGCACCTTCTCCTGAAGGCTATCTGGCAACCAGCGGTAACGACCACCATAAGTTACCAGGCGTTGGTCATCATCGCCTTTGAAGCTCCAGAAGAGATAGTCGGAGGAACAAGTGTGGCCGAGGAAATGCAGCGAGCCAGCGCCGTCGAGAGGGATGTTGTCGCAGAGGCGCCTACTCTGCTCGGCGTACCAGCTGTGCGGCCCGGGTATTCCTCTCCGGGCCTCGGTCTTCTTGTTCCGGGCGAACAGGCACACCGTGGGTCCGTGTCGCAACCAATGTCGTCGCACACCCCGTCGTATGCTTGGTAGACCACGCAGGCCACCTTGAACGTCTCTATGCTGTCGACGACGTGCGGTTCATCGGACACGGGATTGGCCACGGTGGTCCTCTTGGTGCCGATCAGGTACGCGCCGAGGCAGGGGTGGTGCTTCATCTCCTCCATGCGCGGGATGAGCCGGTGGCGCCGGGTGGCCGGCTCGCAGAGCAGGAGGTCCGGGAAGCAGCGGCGCATCCACCGGCCGCTCTTCCTCCTCCTGGCGAGGAGCAGGAGGCTGCGGCTGCTGTCGACGACCTCCCACGCGCCCTCTGCCGCCTGGGAGGAAGTCGAGCGAGAAGTGGCGGCCGTCGACGGCGGGCTGCTGCGCGGCGGTGGGGACGAAGACGACCTCCCGGCCGCGCGGGGACGCGCGGTTGTAGTAGTTCCCTGCGAGGGGCCGTGGGTGCGGGCCCTGCGGGTAGCGGCCGGTGTCGACGGCCCATTCGAAGAAGCGTGGGGCGGCCATGATCCGGCGCCACCGCTTGCAGGTGGCGGCTGCGCGGACGAGGCAGAGAGGGGACTCCATGAGACACTCGAGGATCAGCTCCAGGAGCTTGTCCGGGACGTCGTGCAGCGTCGTCGCCGCCGGTGGTGGTTTCGCGCGGGCGGCCATGGAGTGATCGAGCGGTGGTTTCCCTCTGCGCAAGGAAACCCTATGTGGCACATATTTGCTTGTCAGGTTAACAGATCGAATCCGTCTCGTGTACGTGTATCATATCGGCCTGGGTTGCACGGGGACGTACGTGTACGTGAATCCGTACGCAAGCCGGCCTAAGAGCATCTCCAACAGACGCCGCGCGCAAAAAACTGGTTTAGCGCGTGCCCATCGTTTGGTTTGGCGTGACACGCAGCGTTGGCTCCAGCGGCCGTGCTAAAATGCAGCGCGCGCGCCGCTCCAGCAACGCGCGCGACTCACCGATGCATTGCATATTGCATTTTGAACACAAAATTTGATGAAACATTCAAAATGCAATGAACATGACATATAAAATTTCACACAAACAAGTTGATGAAGAAAATTTCATGCCCACAAGTTTAAAATCATGCCCACAAGTTCATCCAACCAAGTTCAAAATGCAAATCAAGTTCAATACACAAATGAAAGACACATCATTCCTCGTCCTCGTCTTCGTCCTCGTCCTCATCTTCGGAAGACGATTCTTCCGCCTCCAAAGATGAATCTTCATCATCGTGCACCGCATCACGTGAAGCTCTGGCGGTGTTGGCAAGATCTTCAACGGCATCTTCATGGGAATGTGTGCGAGGAGGCACATCGAAAGACATTCCACCCATGACGGCCGGAGGTGCACCCATGCCTCCCATGAGAGAAGCAAAACTCATGCCTTCCATGGCGGCCATAGCGTCGGGGGGTGCTCCAAAGCCAGCCATGCCTCCCATTGCACCGCCCACGGTACCTCCGAAGCCACCCATGCCACCCATGGCGCCGATGCCACCGCCACCCATTGCGCCGAGGCCACCGCCACCCATGGCGCCGAGGCCACCGTCACCCATTGCGCGAATCATGGCTCTTTTTTGGATCAAGACTTCTTCTGGCGGAGGCGAGGCCAACACCACCCGGGCTAGGGTTTGCGGCGGCGGCGGCGGCGGTGGGGGGTCGCGGCTATAGGACGGGGTGAGCGGGGTGCCGGCGCGTGCGTCTATGGGGTGTGGGTCGCCGGCGCCGGCGCGCGCAGGGCTTTGGAGGGGGAGAAGACAGAGCGCTCGACTGTGCCGCGCGCGGAAGCGGGCGCCGCAAATACACCGCGCGAGGTAGCGCTTCCTGCCGCGCGCCCAACTCCTTATATCGCGCGCGCGGTTATTACGCGCCCGCTGGAGCCACCCGCCGGGTTGCGCGCGCGCTAAACTGGGTATATTTACGGAGCGGCGCCTGTTTAGCGCGCCCGCCGAGTTGATCATGTTTTTTCCTATAGTTTTTCTTTTTGAACACAATACAACAAAAGATATATTCATGTCCGTAGACCATCTGGTGATGATTATAAGCGTTGGAGCGAGCCGAAGGCGCGCCACCGTCATCGTCCCTCGCTCATCAAAAACAGACCAAATTTGTTGTAGTAGACAGTTGACAGGTCGTCATGCTAACGCCCCATAGGACTATCACACCAGAAAAACAACCGTCACCGATAAGAAAAGTATAGATCAAAAAGATTCAACCTGTACACACATGAACAAAAACTGGATCTAAGTAGATCCATCGGAGACCGGCACCGACTGAATCCCATGAGATCCGCCGAGGACACACATCCACACGCCCTCACGGAACAATAGACGTATCACATAAACAGGGGCTAGACATGGATAACCTTATTCCATCTTCAGGAAGTCCCCATTGTCTCATCTTCGTGAGCAGGACACAAACCTAAACGAACTCACAAAAACACCTAACAAGGGAGCAAGATCCGACCCGCGAGCAAGGGCTAAGGTCCACCGTGTCTCTATAGGCCTACAACCATCGGAGACGAGGCAGACCGACATCGGCACCGATGCTAAGTAGAGGAACCCTATGTTTTTTCCTTTCTGAGAGAGAAGGCGGCTGCTGCGTTCGATCATGTTCTCTTCACACACACGTTGATTTTCTTGGGGTCTATCCGGGGCACATGTAGATGTGCCCTACTTATTGCACATCTAAGTGACTCAAGCAAATATAAAAAGAAAAAGAAAAAGAGAAAAGAAAATACCCGCACAAAGCTTCACCTAAAATCAATGGCATAGGACTTAAATGTGCAATAGGGCACATCGAGACGTGCTTTAGAAACACGGTATTTTGTGGATGATGTGGTGAATATTTTGTGTAAATATTTTTCTGATGTGTTTGGAATTGTTTAAGCTATCATGTTTATCTTTGATGGACAAAACTTTATTATAATTATTTACCCTCGGGTTAAATCTAAGAGTTAATGAACTTAAGTTAGTTCGTTTCCGTTTCCACGTGAACACCTTTAGGTATGACAGTCATTCAATGCTATCTGAGAGAATGATCGGTCCATGGAGGAAGCTTCCTGAGGGAACGTTCCCCCCTATATGAGGGGCCAAGTTAAATAAATGAATGATAAATTGGCATTTGCATAAGTCTATCACATATTTGTTTGATGTGCTAAATGTACAACAGTTTTGCTCCCGAAGTTCAATAAATGAAGGGTATATTGAAATGAGGGATATTCTGTGTAAATCTCTTAAAGATTTGTATATAACCAACATTAAGAAAAGCTACACTAGTTATACCATATTTGTTGGATTCATAGAACTTCAATTATTAACCATGTACTCTAATAAGGGTACATCTAAATGAGGGATTCATATTTGTGTACTATATAACCTAAAAATACCGGTGTTGCCAAGCTATATTGATCGTCTCATATTATTTAGATGGATACAACTTTAATTATAAATTACTGACCCTCAAAGTAAAATAAATAAAGAATGTATTTAAATGGGGATTTATAAATCTACAGAAACGTAACCATAATACACTATTAGGAAAGTAACCTTTATCATTTCATATTTTTTCTGATGAGTAATATCACACGTACTTATGGATCAAACACCCACATATGTGAGTTAAATCTTACTCCCTCCGTAGTGATCAAACACCTATATACATCCATTTGAGCGACAAGTAATTCTGGACGAAGGGAGTATATATTAACTAGACATGTCAATAAGTTATGTGCATATGTGATCCGAAGAACACCCAATGAACCCCAAATAATATGTTCAAACCAAAATCCAAAACACCTAAACCCTAATTCTTATCTCAACTGTTTACCAACTCAGGTACACAAGAAAGGAAAACATGAAACCGAAGTTGTATGACGGGCCTACAATAATTGACTCGTCACATCATCGCATAAAAAGACTCATCACTAACCCCCCGGCCCCCGCCCCCATATTATCAATTCCTTTCCTTGCCAACAAGCACCTCTATTCTCAACCCTATTCTGAGACATGTTTGCGAATGCATGTTTGTAATTCTAATAACTTACAAGGATACAAAAATATGCCATGGCTAGAGCACCCATTTGACATGTAAATATCCTTCTATAAGTTGTGGGTTCATCATGAGCATCATCAAACAAGAGCAACCTTTATGAAAATTTAGTTTCAGACTTAGAAACACATAAAATTATTATTTTTAAACAAATGGAGAAATATTTGCCGTATTTCATTGATTAAGAATAAGATATTTGAGTACACAAACACCGGTCGGTCGTGGCTCATACAAAGGAACTAGTCTCCTGGTATTATGACTCTAAGGATGTGCCCCCTGCTTTAATCCAAAGCGTTGTTTCTTTCTTGATGTTTGAGAAGACGATGGTAGGCATCATGCATGTGTTCCAGAAGAACCTAGCATTGCGCTCGTTACAAATTTCCAAGGAGGCAAGCATGAAGATTTAAGCGTTGGATTTTGGAAAGTTACCATCACGGTATGAGACCGCCTCCCACCACCCAATGACGGAGTCAAACCTTTGCCAGCGAGCGGGGTCGAGGTCGTGCCAACCGAGCCAAAGTTTGATCATATTCCCAATCCGCACTGAGAAGGGACACTTGAAAAAAAGATGAGCCATTGTCTCCGGATCATGCTTGCAAAGTTGACACACCCCACAATTTGGCGAACCCCGCTTGGCCAACCTACTAGCTGTTCAGACCCGGTTGTGTATGATTAGACACCCAAACAATTTGCATTTCAGGGTGCACAAGGCTTCCAAATGACTAGTTTGAATATAGTCGGGAAGATTCTGGCGAATTGGGAGCCGCGGGTCAACTTAGCAGAATAGCACGAGTCTGCAGTGAGTTCCCCAAGCAATGGGGTGCTCAACGCCTTCATGAAGCTCGAAGTGTTGAAGCAGTGTCCAGAGATGGAAGAACTTGTTGATGTGCTCTGTCGTCATGCCACTGGAGGTGTCAATCCGGTCTATCCAATAATTGTGTTGAAGGGCGAGTTTTATTTCCCAGTTTTCTTCTTGGAAGCCTCTTGAATAAGAGGGACGATTCTCCTTGGACACATTATAAAATAAAATTTTCATTCAATAGAACGGAATAATATTTACATTCAGCATATTAAAATAATTTACGAGTCTTCCATTACTCAAACTCTCGTGAATAAACACTAAGGGCTCACGTTTTCATTAACTTGAATTCCTATATCTCCCCCTCTCATTATGTTCATGATCAAATCACTGCATAAACTGGGAAAACATTTCAATTCCAAAATCTGAACATAATTTCATTTAATTTTACCAAATGCCTTTTAAAATCAATTTAAAAAATAAGGGACTGTTTTATGATGAATGACGTGCAAGTCTAGAGGTAGCTTTTGAATAATAATATCAATATCAAATCTCCATTGTATCTGGAAAACAAACAATAGAAAATGTACGCGTTCAACAAATACAAGTATGCGAGCATCGGCCTTTCCCTTTCCTTACACAACTCCCTACACAAGCACGTATAGTAGGTTGCTATGACGGCTCAAACGCATAATTCCGGTTGCCCAAATGATCGACTATCTTGTGGTTGCATTTCAAAGTGTGCAAGTTCAAAAAATACAAGTATGCGAGCAGTGGCCTTGCCCTTGTGTTACACAACTCCCTACGCAAGCACGCATAGTAGGTTGCCATGGCAGCCCAAACACATAATTCCAGTTGCCCAAATGAATGCATTTCAAAATGTACACGTTCAACAAATACAAGTATGCGAGCATGGGCCTTGACCTTGCCTTACACAACTCCCTACGAAAGCACACATATATAATTGGTGGCCATGTCAGCTCAAACACTGGTAGAAAAAGGGCCTATAGTCCCGGTTCGTAAGTGCCTTTAGTCCCGGTTCCGAAACCGGAACTAAAGTGTCGGTACTAATACCTCCCCCCTTTAGTCCCGGTTCAATCCAGAACCGGGACTAAAGGCCCTCCACGTGGGCAGTGCGCAGAGCCCAGTCAGGAGACCCTTTGGTCCCGGTTGGTGGCACCGGGACCAAAGGGTCTCCTGACTGGGCTCTGCGCACTGCCCACGTGAAGACTCTTTGGTCTCGGTTGGTGGCACCAACCGGGACCAATAGGCATCCAAGCGTCAGCACTTCTGTGGCTGGGGTTTTTGTTTTTTTTGAAAGGGGGGGGGGGTTGGGGGTTTTGCAGGGTTAATTTAGGTGTTTCATATATTGTGTTAGCTAGTTATAATTAATAGAGGGAAGTGTCCTCTCTCATGTCCGTGCTTGGTCGACGCTACGTACTATACATACGTATATAGAGAGGACTAGACACGCTAGCTAGCTAGTAAGCAAACGAAGGAAACAAAAGATCGTCATGAACATATATGCATATATACAGAGAGAAGTGATATCGACCACCTCTCCTTCTCCGAGAGATTGGTCGAACAACAAGTTCTCGTATATCTATCTGACACTACCGGCTACATATATACAATAATTATCTCTTACAAATATAATCATACGGACTCAGGGTCCACATAGAATTCTCCATCTTCAGGGATCACGTGGTCAAGAAAGAATGCCGCCAATTCCTCTTGAATTGCTCGCATGCGAGCTGGTGCTAGGAGTTCATCCCGCTTCCGAAACATCTAATTTGAAGAAGGGGGTCAATACATACATATATATATATATATATATATATAAATGAATGAAACTCAACACAAATGATGGTAATAAAATAAAATTGTGAATGTTGTTATTTACGTACTTCATATTGTTCGTTAGAGTACCCGCCCTGCTCACAGGTCGTGTGGCGGATGGACTCGCAGATGTAGTATCCACAGAAATCATTCCCTTGTTCCTGCCACAACCACTTTACAAGAAATAGAGGTCAATCAAACTGATAAGCAAGAATGCTAAATGGTATTGATGAAACTAGCGCTTGAATCACTAGGAGATGCGCGGAACATGCTACTATAGTACTTACTTTCGAGTGTCTAAATTCCAGCTCCTTCGGCAGTCCCGGAACTGTTTTGGTGAATTTTCTCCAAACCCTGCCGGACAAAGAAAACAATTACTTGATATCAGGAAATGAACAAAGCTGCTGATATGGTGGATAATGATCGATTTAACTTACTTCTTGAGGATTTCAGTCATGTCCGCATACTCCTTGGGATCTTTTCGTTTAGAGTCCAAGACGGTTACTACTCCCTGCTCAAGCTTAATCTCTAGGAGAATATAGTGGTAACTGCACACACATGCATAACTCATCAATTACATTACTATAACCTTGACTAATATATAAGGGAAACCGAATACGCACAAGACAGTAACACTCACCTGAAGTTGTAAGGAAAGAGTATTATATCTTTGTTTTGATTTATTACGAACGATCGTAGCAAGCTGGCCTCGGTAGCTGCGGCATGAAGTTTAACCTGAGTTGCATCTATGAGATATGTGTTAATGAACCCAATATCACCGACTTGTCTTTTCTTCAATTCGGCGATCTTCAATCTGCATAATATAGTGAGGATGATTATAAATACATGCAATGAAAGAGCTAAGCTATATAGAGAAACTTAATGACAGAAGTAGTACTATTTACAGACAGTAGCAGGCGACCGTTGTTTTATCGAGGGCCAATTGATTGAAAAACTGATAGAACTCCTCAAATGGAACAGGCAACAGATCAATTCCAACGAGGTCATGCTCCAGTTTAACTCTCGCATACAAAGTACTCCTCCCCCCAGAGTCTCTGCAGATTTTCAAGTACCAATCATACAATCTTCGCATCATCGTTGATAGAGATCTTTCATCTTTGACGAGAGGCTTCCCGTACTCGTATCTTTGTATCTGCACCTTCATGGGTTCATAATGTACTTCGTCGGGCAGGTAATCTGCAAGATTGCTATAACCGGGCACCATCCTCAGATCATTATCGACGTTGTGGCTAGGCACCTTGAGCGGGGGGGCACGATTGCTTCGCTTGTTCGCTGAGCTGGGCAATTTGTTTCCCAGCTCGTCGTTCTTTCAGCCTTTGATCACTGACAGTACTTCCCGACCGCTCCGCTTCGGCAAATTCCTTTCCAATAATGCGGTCATAGTTTCCTTTCGGCGGATCAGACTTCGGTGGTTTTGTCAGGGCAGCCAGAGTGCGCTTCACTTTCACCCGATCTACCTTCTCCTCCGGAGGTGGATGTTTCTTTGCTTTCACCCCTTCAAAGAAGTTCCTCACTTCTTCTCGCGCGATCTCGGCGTTCTCCTCCAGGGTCCTCTCATATGGTAACTTCTCTGGAGTCTTCAGAGAAGGACCGAATCTGTATGTCCTCCCGCCTCTGGTTGTACTGCTAGACGCCGACCGAGCAGACGGAGCGGTTGTCTTCTTTACTTGCTTAAGCGGCGTAGGAGAAGGACTACGACGCGCCGGAGCAGCTGGAGCGGCGGCAGGTCTCTTCCGCCCTTGCTGACGAGGCGGAGAAGGAGGAGGCTGGCTGCTCGGGCGCGTCGGCGCAGGCGGAGAAGGAGGCGGAGTGCCGCCACGCGCCGGAGAAGGAGCCGGCCGAGGGCCCTGATCGTCACTCGCCGGAAGAGGAGGCGGTGGAGGCGGAGTGCCCTGACTCGCCGGAGGAGGAGGAGGAGGCGGTGGCGTCCAGTTCGGAAGGTTGATGAGCTCCTTCCGCCATAGGCATGAGAGCAGACCCCAGCCGAGTCTCCCCTTCACCGGTAGGGTGGTCAAGCTGGAGGTCCTCAAATCCCTCCGTTATCTCATCCACCATCACCCTAGCATATCCTTCTGGAATCAGCCGGAAGTGAAAAGTTGCGCCGGGTTCAGTAGGATAAACAGAGCCAACAGCCGCCTTGACCTTCAAATTCATCCATTGCGTCATAAGGTGGCAGTTTTGAGACTCCGTTATAGCATCCACGGGATAGCTGGCAGGAGCCGTCAAGGCATGCTCCAGCTGAAGCAGCTCGGTGGAAGCCACGCTGCTTCTGCGCTGAGATGGCGGGGTAGCTTCGGGGGAGGTTTCGGCAGTACGTTTGCTGCGATTTGCTTCTCGTTCCTCTATCGCGTCTACCCTTGCTTGCAGCGCCTGTATTTGGGTCTGCTGCACTTTTTTTCTCTTTTCATTATAAGTTTAAACTCATAATTCAGCTTGCCCAATTGATCGATTGTCTTGTGGTTGCATTTCAAAATGTGCAAGTTCAACAAATACAAGCATGCGAGCATGGGCCTTGCCCTTGCCTTACACAACTCCCTACGCAAGCGCGCAAAGTAGGTGGCCATGGCAACTCGCACAGAAAGTCCAGTATGCCCAAATGATCGACTGTCTTGTGGTTGCATTTCGCCACCTCCATCGTGTCGAGGTCGATGGAGAATAGCCATGTTCCATTTTCCAGAGCGAGGACGATGAACTTTGGGCTTGTCATAACAACTTTCAAAGAGCCGTCAAAGTACTCCTCTTTATACCCTGTCAGGCCACACGTTGCCTCCATCAACTCGAGGCTCTTGTGGAGCTCCCATCCAATACCCAAGTATGCAACCGTGGGTATTACAAAGATCTGGAGAGTGCTCCCCTGCAAGCAAACAAACCGAACGTTCTCGTAGGCACTGTCGTCGGTGACTCGCAGGACCGTCCCGTTGAAGTTCTCTAGCAACCATGGGCCGCCGTAAGACACCAGGCGTTCCTTGTCGCCTTTGATGCTCCAGAACAAAGAGCCTTCGGCGTGACCGAGGAAATGCAGCGAGTCCGCGCCATGGAGGTGGGCGTTGTAGTTGTAGCCAAGGCAGCGGCTCCGCTCGGCGTACCAGCCGTGCGTCTCGGGTCTCCCTTTCCTGACCTCCGTCTTCCTGGCGAAGATGCATGCCCTGGCGCTGCCAACGTCGTCACACAGCCGGTCGTGTCCTTGGTAGATCACGCAGACCACTTTGAATGTTTGCATGGTGTCGAGAAGGCGCCTGTCACCTGAGGGCTTGAACTCGGTGCACCTCTCGGTGCCGACGAGGTACGAGCCGAGGCAGCGGTGGTGTTTCATCTCCTCCATGCGCGGGATCAGCTGGTAGCGCCGCGTCGCCGGCTCGCAGACGAGGAGTCTTGGGAAGCAGCGGCGCATCCACGTGCCCTTCCTCTTCTTGGCGAGGAGGACCAGGCTGCGGCTGGTGTCCACGACCTCCCATTTTCTGCATCCGCCGGGGAGGAAGTCGAGGGAGAAGTGGCTGTTCTTGATACCGTACCGCGCCGCCGGCGGAGTGGGGACGAACACGAACTCCCGGCCGCCGAGGGAGGACGAACGAGTGCGGTAGTTTCCTGCGACCGGGCGCGGGTGCGGGGCCTGTCTGTAGCCGACCCTGTCGACCTCGCTGAGGAAGAAGCGTGGACGGCCCATGATCCGGCGCCACCGCTTGCAGGTGGCCGCCGCGCGGGCGAGGCAGAGAGGCGACGCCATGAGGCGCGCGAGGATCGGCTCCAGGAGCCTGTCAGGGACGTCATGCAGCGTCGTGGGCGCTGGTGGCTTCGATTCGGCGTCCATGGAGCTGGCCCGCCGGATGTGCTGTCTCCCTCTGCGCCGCAGATCGATCGATCGGGGGTAGAGAGATTTATTTCTCACCGTAGCAAATCGAATCCGCTGCTAGAGGCTGATCGCACGGTGCTTTCTTTTAGGTTTATCACACCGTGCTGTGGTCTACACAGGCCGTCGGGCCGAGGTGATCACGTGCCATTCGTCGTCGTGGGCCCCGCCCGAGCCCGCCTAAACAAGAAGGTGAAAAAAAAGAACGATCAGTGTGTGTGCACGATAAATTTCTTGCGTCGACAATAAGAAAAGAATAATTTGCTATAATGCTTTAAAGATGAATAATTTGCTATAAGAAAGACTAATTTCTTGCGGGGAAGAATGCTTTTCTTCGGCTTGTGAAGTAGTAGTAGTACGTTCCAAGAGAAACATTCGTTTTATGAGGTAAGTTTTCTTTTCAAGTGTTGCAAGCATTTGGCGTTTGCTTCAGCAGGTATACGCGTTAAGCAGCACTTTTCCTTTGCGTTTTTCGGTCAAATTACTCACCCTCTTTACCCTGTTTTAAGGGGCAACATTATTATGTTACGTGTTTTGTTTGCAAAGCAATACTCATAAGTATCAGATTACCTACTAGTCCCTCGGTTTCAAAATAAGTATTGTGGTTTTAGTTTAAATTTGAATAAAAACTACTACACTTATTTTAAATTGAAGATAGTACTGATTACATGTTGACGAGGGAACTTAACAGTGATTGGTTTCACTTTTACTCCCTCCGGTTAGCTCCCTTTTTTGAATTTGGAGAACTCGTCTGCTATGTGCTTTTCTTCAAATAAAAAGGAGGGGGGGGGGGGGGGGGGGGGGGGGGGATCACTGTCTTTTATTAACTAAGTGGCCTCGGCCGCAATAATGTCGTGAATAAAAACGGGGAATAGAAAACCAGGTCCTACACAATTTATTCAGGCAGCCATTCCTAGCTAGAGTATCCGCCACGCGATTCGCGGTACTTATAGCCCAAGTCACCCTAAAATCTCCTCGATGAGAGGTCCGTGCCGTGATCGATCCAGTCCTTCGTTCCTCGGCACTTGGATCGAGCTCTACTTGCCTCCCCTCATGAGAATCATTTGTAGCCAGCCATAAGTGATATAGAAGCATGACCATGACACTTTTTGTTTGCTTATGAAGCTTTTCTAAACCAATCCAACATGCATCTTCTCAAGTCTTGTGGCGTACAGCAGCCGGCAGGGTAACATCCTCGTCTCCTCTGTCAGAATTAACCAACGCCCACACATGACGAGTATGTGAGCAGCTCCAGAACCTGTGCAGGGCTGATTCCTCCTTGCCGCAAATGGAATAGCAAACACCTTGCTTTATTTTTCTTCTCTGCAGCTACGTTGCGCGGATACTTCAGAAAGCACGAGTATCCAGCCGAATACTGCCCCGATACTCGGATACTGCAAGGCCATTCCGTATGAGCATCCACGCGTGTATCTTGGCCTTCGCCGGAGCGTTGGTGTCCCAGAGTTGCAGTCAACCATTATGTTCAGAGACGGAAGATGACGATTCCGGTGCCCCTTGCTGCATCGTCTGATATCCATTGCATGACGATTCCGGTGCCCCTTGCTGCATCGTCTGATATCCATTGCCAAGTGATACTGCCGACCAGATGCCAAAGATGTTGTTCTTTGTGTGATTCCACGCTAGATAATCCTCCCGCCCTGGCCCTCCGATCTACACCTGCAAGATGTGCTATACATTGCATGGAGGAGAGCATGCTCAATCGTGGGTAAGTCTCGCACCCCCCCAGAGTAGTCGAGGAGGTTCCCCACCTTGCGTATGTTCTCCTTATTCTGAGCGCCCAGTGGCTCCCTCGAACCTGCTCGGGGAATCCAGTTATCTACCCATGCATCAACAGTACATTCGTCACCAATGCCCCATACTAACACAGCCTTGAGTAGTTCTCTGCCAACCAAGATACTCTTCCATATATGTGACCCATTCTTCGGGCAGGTGGCGTTGAGGAAATTTGATCCTTGAGTATACGCCATGCTTGTTTTGCTAGCAGTGCCTGGTTTGAAGGCCTCGAAGTCACGGAACCCCATCCCCACCCCCTCACCCCCCCCCCCCCCCCCGCGCACTTGCTTTGGCACATTTTATTCGAACCGATCCAATGGACCCTGCGTTTACCATGATCCGCTCCCCACCAAAATTTTGAAGAGATAGTTGTCAGATTTCAGCATGTTTTTTTGGCAAACTGGAAGCAGCTCATAGAGAATGTGGGAGTTGCTTGAAGTACATATTTCACTAGCGCCTCTCTGCCCGTTGGAGAGCCCTTGTCATTTCCAACCGCCTATTTTTGCAGCGGACCGTTCAGTCACATATTTAAAGCACCCATCTTTTGAGCATCGAACCATTGTTGGGAGCCCGAGATATCGCCCATTAAGAGCTTCCTAGTCTATACCTGCTAACTGTTTCAGAGAGGATTTCCTTGCCTCATCCCAACCCTTCCCAGAGAAAATATAGGATTTCTGGTAGTTCACCTTTTGACCCGAAGCACATTCATACATGTAAGAATATTGTGGAGCTCAAGAAGGCTATCCCCGCTAGCCTCTAGAAAAACAATGCTATCATCGGCAAATAGGAGGCGAGTAATGTGAGGGTCATCCCTCCCAAACTCGACTCCCTTGATCCGCTGCTCCTCTCGAGCCTTTCTCAGGAGTGTAGAGAAACCCTCCACACAAAATAAGAAGAGGTAGGGAGAGAGTGGGTCTCCCTGCCTCAAGCCCTCAACCCTCGGGAAGGAGTGAATAATGAAGAAGTGTCACCATTGAAGTGTACGGAAAACTTAACCGAGCAAACACACCACATAATAACCTTGACCCACTCCTCCGAAAAACCCATCCGCGTCCTTATCTTCTCCAAATAAATCCACTCTATTCGGCCATATGCCTTCATCATATCTAACTTTACCCCATAGAGAGCCTTCTTCCTCTTCAGTGATGAGACGACCTGGGACGAAAGCGCTTGGCTCTTCTGAGATCAACACTGGGGAAATAACCTTTAGCTTGTTAGCTAAAACCTTCGAGGCAATTTTGTACAACACATTGCTTAAACTAATAGGCCTGAACTATGATATCAACTTAGGTGACTTAACCTTAGGAATCGGTACCAATACCGTGTTGTTAAATCGGCCGGGAACTTGTTACCATTTAAAAAATCTTTAACTCCATAGCACAGGAACACTAGTTCATGCTAGTTGTTTATTGGAACTTCCACATCATTTTTCAAGATTGACTTCTCTGGATTAACCTTGTGATCAACCATCGGTATTGCGATTGTTACACTGCACCAATAGAATGTCCACTCGTATCCAGATTTTCTCTAATTTTATTGAAATTTTTGCTTAATTATATTTTTCTGAATAAATGTGTAATCGTAGTCTTTTTCTAAATGAGGCTAAATATTTGCCTCATCTATAAGAAGAGAATAGAGTTTGTATTACAAGTGACCTGCATACAACCATGAGATTTCTCTCCAACATTAAAGCACTAATTTCTTCACACCCGCGGCGACCCAAAAGCTCCATCTCTCCAATGATCTTGTTGAGCATGATTGCAAGGGGAGCACTTTTGTGATGAAAGAACTGCAAGATAATTGTCCATCTTCAGCTAGTTAGGGCATCCACTGATATGGAGTCACTAGCAGTCCTTTTATGTTGACTTCACATAATTTAGAGTCAAAGGAAAAATAATTTATGCAATAGGGTGCCTGTCGGTGTCAAAACCGGCGGATCTCGGGTAGGGGGTCCCGAACTGTGCGTCTAGGCCGGATGGTAACAGGAGGCAGGGGACACGATGTTTTACCCAGGTTCGGGCCGTCTTGATGGAGGTAAAACCCTACGTCCTGCTTGATTAATATTGATGATATGGGTAGTACAAGAGTAGATCTACCACGAGATCAAGGAGGCTAAAACCCTAGAAGCTAGCCCATGGTATGATTGTATGTTGTATATGATCTATCGACTAGCCTGGCCCTGGTTTATATAATGCACCAGAGGCCTAGGTTAACAAGAGTCCTAGCCGAATACGCCGGTGGGGAGAAGTCCTTGTCTTGATCGCCAAGTCTTGTGGAATCTTCCTTGTATGCGGCAGCTGTCCGAACTGGCCCATGAGTATACGGCCACGGGGGTCCTCGGCCCAATCTATCAGATCGGGAGATGACGTGTTGAGTACCCCCTAGTCCAGGACACCGTCAGTAGCTCCATGAACCGGTCTTCAAGTTAGGGACGCTCCTCGATTCTTCCAAACTGTTCTTCATCATCGGTCGTCGGTCTTGAAAACTGGTTCAACAAATCTTCTCATCTTCGATCTTGAGGATCGCCGAAATGCATTCGACGAGTTTATACGCCGGGTATCCGAGGAGCCCCTTTAAGTTTTCGGCCTTTATCAATGCCTTATTATTTTTATGCCACACCTCGGGTTTGAAGTTGTTCCCGGGAGGCAGTGTCCTCTTGCGTCCGAGCTCTAACGCCGGACTGTATTCGAGGTATCTTTTGCAGCCGAGCACCAATGCCGGACCGCTTCCCAGCTCTAACGCCGGAATGTATCCGAGCTCCAACGCCGGACTATGTATCCGAGCTCCAACGCCGGACTGTATCCGAGCTCCAACGCCGGACTATATCCGAGGTGTCATATCACCTTGGTTCAAAAAAGTTTGAAGGAGTTTAGCCGAGCTTAATGCCGGAAATGCCCTCTATGGAGCCAGCCACTAGCGCCCGAGCTTTATGTCGGACTGCTTCCGAGGTGGTGCACCACCCCGAATGTGGGCCGATTTTTGTGAATATTTTTTATTGGTGCAATTTATTCTCTGCCGAGATATATAGCCAGTAGCCCTCAAGGTGTGTATCGGTCTAAAACCCGAGATGCACCTGAAGGATGACGTAAGACCGCTGATCCTAGTAGCCGCAGAGACTCATGTTGATTTGCAAAATCAGCCTGAGGATCAAGTCCAAGCTCAGCAGAATACTTCGGGACACTAAAAGCGGCGTGCTCAGTCCTCGAGACTCAGGTTGGGTGCGGCCGACCAACCTGAGGATCAAAATCTCCTCGGAAACTATATTGCACATAAAATTTTCTGCATTGGACAAGCAATGCAGTAGCCCCCGAGACACTGGTCGGGTGGCAACACCAGATCAGGGGATCGATGTGCCCCTTTAATATTTGTAAATAATAAGCCCGAAGCCCAGTAGCCCCCGAGCCTTAATGCGGGCATGGGTGGCCGAATTAGGGATCAATATCCATAGTAAAATCACGAATTATGTGTAATGACTCTATGTATCCAAGTACTTTACGTCATTAATGCTCAGATCCGCATTGTACAAAACTTTGTTGACCGACCATCGGCTTCCACCTCCTCGGCCAGTAGCCGAGGAGTGTTTGTCCTACTTTATAAAGCCTTTATGAGGGCAAATATTTACAACAAACAAGGCAATCTGTGAAGGAAATATGCCCTAGAGGCAATAATAAAGTTATTATTTATTTCCTTATATCATGATAAATGTTTATTATTCATGCTAGAATTGTATTAACCAGAAACATAATACTTGTGTGAATACATAGACAAACAAAGTGTCACTAGTATGCCTCTACTTGACTAGCTCGTTAATCGAAGATGGTTATGTTTCCTAACCATAAACAAAAGAGTTGTTATTTGATTAACGGGATCACATCATTAGGAGAATGATGTGATTGACATGACCCATTCCATTAGCTTAGCACCCGATCGTTTAGTATGTTGCTATTGCTTTCTTCATGACTTATACATGTTCCTATGACTATGAGATTATGCAACTCCCGTTTACCGGAGGAACACTTTGTGTGCTACCAAACGTCACAACGTAACTGGGTGATTATAAAGGAGCTCTACAGGTGTCTCCAAAGGTACATGTTGGGTTGGTGTATTTCGAGATTAGGATTTGTCACTCCGATTGTCGGAGAGGTATCTCTGGGCCCTCTCGGTAATGCACATCACATAAGCCTTGCAAGCATTGCAACTAATGAGTTAGTTGTGAGATGATGTATTACGGAACGAGTAAAGAGACTTCCCGGTAACGAGATTGAACTAGGTATTAAGATACCGACGATCGAATCTCGGGCAAGTAACATACCGATGACAAAGGGAACAACGTATGTTGTTATGCGGTCTGACCGATAAAGATCTTCGTAGAATATGTAGGAGCCAATATGGGCATCCAGGTCCCGCTATTGGTTATTGACCGGAGACGTGTCTCGGTCATGTCTACATTGTTCTCGAACCGTAGGGTCCGCACGCTTAAGGTTTCGATGACAGTTATATTATGAGTTTATGAGTTCTGATGTACCGAAGGAGTTCGGAGTCCCGGATGAGATCGGGGACATGACGAGTAGTCTCGAAATGGTCGAGACGTAAAGATCGATATATTGGACGACTATATTCGGATATCGGAAAGGTTCCGAGTGATTCGGGTATTTTTCGGAGTACCGGGTAGTTACGGGAGAAGCAATGGGCCTTGATGGGCTTTAGTGGGAAGAGAAGAAAGGGCCAAGGGGCTGCTGCGCCCCCCCTTCCCTCTGGTCCGAATTGGACTAGGGAAAAGGGGGCCGGCCACCTTTCCTTCTCCTCTACTTCCTTCTCCCTTCCTCCCCTCTTGGTGGACTCCTACTAGGACTTGGAGTCCTAGTAGGAACTCCTCCCCGACGCTTTGCTGGATCGGAGCCCGGGGATCGTCATCGAGCTGAACGTGTGCCAAGAACTCGGAGGTGCCTGAGTAACGGTGCTTGGATCGGTCGGATCGTGAAGACGTACGACTACATCAACCACGTTGTGCTAACGCTTCCGTTGTCGATCTACAGGGGTACGTAGATCACACTCTCCCCTCTCGTTGCTATGCATCACCATGATCTTGCGTGTGCGTAGGAAAATTTTGAAATTACTACGTTCCCCAATAGTGGCATCCGAGCCTAGGTTTTATATGTTGATGTTATATGCACGAGTAGAACACAAGTGAGTTGTGGGCGATATAAGTCATACTGCTTACCAGCATGTCATACTTTGGTTCGGCGGTATTGTTGGACGAAGCGGCCCGGACCGACATTACGCGTACGCTTACGCGAGACCAGTTCTCCCGACGTGCTTTGCACATAGGTGGCTTGCGGGTGACGGTTTCTCCAACTTTAGTTGAACCGAGTGTGGCTACGCTCGGTCCTTGCGAAGGTTAAAACAACACCAACTTGACAAACTATCATTGTGGTTTTGATGCGTAGGTAAGATTGGTTCTTGCTTAAGCCCATAGCAGCAACATAAAACTTGCAACAACAAAGTAGAGGACGTCTAACTTGTTTTTGCAGGGCATGTTGTGATGTGATATGGTCAAGACATGATGCTGAATGTTATTGTATGAGATGATCATGTTTTGTAACCGAGTTATCGGCAACTGGCGGGAGCCATATGGTTGTCGCTTTATTGTATGCAATGCAATCGCCCTGTAATGCTTTACTTTATCACTAAGCGGTAGCGATAGTCGTGGAAGCATAAGATTGGCGAGACGAAACGATGCTACGATGGAGATCAAGGTGTCGCGCCGGTGACGATGGTGATCACGATGGTGCTTGGAAGATGGAGATCACAAGCACAAGATGATGATGGCCATATCATATCACTTATATTGATTGCATGTGATGTTTATCTTTTATGCATCTTATCTTGCTTTGATTGACGGTAGCATTATAAGATGATCTCTCACTAATTATCAAGAAGTGTTCTCCCTGAGTATGCACCGTTGCGAAAGTTCTTCGTGCTGAGACACCACGTGATGATCGGGTGTGATAGGCTCTACGTTCAAATACAACGGGTGCAAAACAGTTGCACACGCGGAATACTCAGGTTATACTTGACGAGCCAAGCATATACAGATATGGCCTCGGAACACGGAGACCGAAAGGTCGAGCGTGAATCATATAGTAGATATGATCAACATAGTGATGTTCACCATTGAAACTACTCCATCTCACGTGATGATCGGACATGGTTTAGTTGATTTGGATCGCGTGATCACTTAGAGGATTAGAGGGATGTCTATCTAAGTGGGAGTTCTTAAGTAATATGATTAATTGAACTTAAATTTATCATGAACTTAGTCCTAGTAGTATTTTGCAAATTATGTTGTAGATCAATAGCTCGCGTTGTTGCTTCCCTGTGTTTATTTTGATATGTTCCTAGAGAAAATTGTGTTGAAAGATGTTAGTAGCAATGATGCGGATTGGATCCGTGATCTGAGGTTTATCCTCATTGCTGCATAGAATAATTATGTCCTTGATGCACCGCTAGGTGACAGACCTATTGCAGGAGCAGATGTAGACGTTATGAACGTTTGGCTGGCTCAATATGATGGCTACTTGATAGTTTAGTGCACCATGCTTAACGGCTTAGAATCAGGACTTCAAAGATGTTTTTGAACGTCATGGACCATATGAGATGTTCCAGGAGTTGAAGTTAATATTTCAAGCAAATACCCGAGTTGAGAGATATGAAGTCTCCAACAAGTTCTATAGCTAAAAGATGGAGGAGAATCGCTCAACTAGTGAGCATGTGCTCAGATTGTCTGAGTACTACAGTCGCTTGAATCAAGTGGGAGTTAATCTTCCAGATAAGATAGTGATTGACAGAATTCTCTAGTCACCATCACCAAGTTAGTAGAACTTCGTGATGAACTATGATATGAAAGGGATAACGGAAACGATTCCCAAGCTCTTCGTAATGCGGAAATTGACGAAGGTAGAAATCGAGAAAAACATCAAGTGTTGATGGTAGACAAGACCACTAGTTTTAAGAAAAGGGCAGAGGGAAGAAGGGGAACTTCAAGAAGAACAGCAAGCAAGTTGCTGCTCAAGTGAAGAAGCCCAAGTCTGGTCCTAAGCCTGAGACTAAGTGCTTCTACTGCAAAGGGACTGGTCACTGGAAGCGGAACTATCCCAAGTGATTGGCAGATAAAGAAGGATGGCAAAGTATATTTGATATACATGTTATTGATGTGTACTTTACTAGTGTTTATAGCAACCCCTCAGTATTTGATACTAGTTCAGTTGCTAAGATTAGTAACTCGAAACGGAAGTTGCAGAATAAACAGAGACTAGTTAAGGGTGAAGTGACGATGTGTGCTGGAAGTGGTTCCAAGATTGATATGATCATCATCGCACACTCCCTATACGTTCGGGATTAGTGTTGAACCTGAATAAGTGTTATTTGGTGTTTGCATTGAGCATGAATATGATTTGATCATGTTTATTGTAATACGGTTATTCATTTAAGTAAGAGAATAAATTATTGTTCTGTTTACATGAATAAAACCTTATATGGTTACACACCCAATGAAAATAGTTCGTTGGATCTCGATCGTAATGATACACATAATCATAATATTGAAACCAAAAGATGCAAAGCTAATAATGATGGTGCAACTTATTTGTGGCACTGCCGTTTAGGTCATATTGGTGTAAATCGCATGAAGAAACTCCATGCTGATGGGTTTTTGGAATCACTTGATTATGAATCAGTTGATGCTTGCGAACCATGCCTCATGGGCAAGATGACTAAAACGCCGTTCTCTGGAACTATGGAGCGAGCAACTGACTTATTGGAAATAATACATACTGATGTATCCGATGAGTGTTAAGGCTCGTGGCGGGTATCATTATTTTCTGACCTTCACAGATAATTTGAGCAGATATGGGTATATCTACTTAATGAAACACAAGTCTGAAATATTTGAAAAGTTCAAAGAATTTCAGAGTGAAGTGGAGAATCATCGTAACAAGAAAAATAAAAGTTTCTATGATCTGATCGCGGAGACAAATATTTGAGTTACGAGTTTGGTCTTCAATTAAAACAATGTGGAATAGTTTCACAAACTCATGCCACCTAGAACACACAGCATAATGGTGTGTCCGAACGTCATAACCGTACTTTATTGGATATAGTGCAATCTATGATGTTTCTTACCAATTTACCACTATCATTTTGGGGTTATGCATTAGAGACAGCTGCATTCACGTTAAAAGGGCACCATCTAAATCTGTTGAGACGACACCGTATGAACTATGGTTTGGCAAGAAACCAAAGTTGTCGTTTCTTAAAGTTTGGGGTTGCGATGCTTATATGAAAAAGTTTCATCCTGATAAGCTCAAACTCAAATCGGAGAAGTGCGTCTTCATAGGATACCCAAAAGAAAATGTTGGGTACACCTTCTATCACAGATCCGAAGGCAAGATATTCGTTGCTGAGAATGGATCCTTTTCAGAGAAGGAGTTTCTCTCGAAAGAAGTGAGTGGGAGAAAAGTAGAACTTGATGAGGTAACTGTACCTACTCCCTTATTGGAAAGTAGTTCATCACAGAAATCTGTTCCTGTGACTACTAGACCGATTAGTGAGGAAGCTAATGATGATGATCATGTAACTTCAGATCAAGTTACTACCGAACCTCGTAGGTAAACCAGAGTGAGATCCGCACCAGAATGGTACAGTGATCCTGTTCTGGAAATCATGTTACTAGACCATGACGAACTTGCGAACTATGAGGAAGCGATGATGAGCCCAGATTCCGCAAAATGGTTTGAGGCCATAAAATCTGAGATATGATCCATGTATGAGAACAAAGTATGGACTTTGATGGATTTGCCCGATGATCGGCAAGCCATAGAAAATAAATGGATCTTCAAGAGGAAGACGGACGCTGATAGTAGTGTTACTATCTACAAAGCTAGAATTGTCGCAAAAGGTTTTCGACAAGTTCAAGGTATTGACTACGATGAGATTTTCTCACTCGTATATATGCTTAAGTCTGTCCGAATCATGTTAGCAAATGCCGCATTTTATAAAATCTGGCAAATGGATAAACAAAACTGCATTCCTTAATGGATTTCTTAAAGAAGAGTTGTATATGATGCAACCAGAAGGTTTTGTCAATCCTAAAGGTGTTAACAAAATATGCAAGCTCCAACGATCCATCTATGGACTGGTGCAAGCATCTCGGAGTTGGAATATACGCTTTGATAAGTTGATCAAAGCATATAGTTTTATACAGACTTACGGTGAAGCCTGTATTTACAAGAAAGTAAGTGGAAGCACTACAACATTTCTAATAAGTATATGTGAACAACATATTGTTGATCGAAAATAATGTATAATTTTCTGGAAAGCATAAAGGAATATTTGAAAGGAGTTTTTCAAAGAAAGACCTCGGTAAAGCTGCTTACATATTGAGCATCAAGATCTATAGAGATAGATCAAGATGCTTGATAAGTTTTTTCAATGAGTACATACCTTGACAAGATTTTGAAATAGTTCAAAATGGAACAGTCAAAGAAAGAGTTCTTGCCTGTGTTGCAAGGTGTGAAATTGAGTAAGACTCAAAGCCCGACCACGGCAGAAGATAGAAATAGAATGGAAGCCATTCCCTATGCCTCAGCCATAGGTTCTATAAAGTATGCCATGCTGTGTACCAGATCTATTGTATACCCTACACTGTGTTAAGCAAGGGAGTACAATAGTGATCTAAGAGTAGATCACTGGACAGCGGTCAAAATTATCCTTAGTGGAATAAGGATATGTTTCTCGACTATGAAGGTGACAAAAAGGTTCGTCGTAAAGGGTTACGTCGATGCAAGTTTTGACACTAATCTAGAAGACTCTAAGTCTCGATCTAGATACATATTGAAAGTGGGAGCAATAAGCTAGAGTAGCTCCGTGCAGAGCATTGTTGACATAGAAATTCGCAAAATACTTACGGATCTGAATGTAACAGATCCGTTGACTAAAATTATCTCACAAGCAAAACATGATCACCTTAGTACTCTTTGGGTGTTAATCACATAGCGATGTGAACTAGATTACTGACCCTAGTAAACCCTTTGGGTGTTGATCACATATCGATGTGAACTATGGGTGTTAATCACATGGTGATGTGAACTATTGCTGTTAAATCACATGGCGATGTGAACTAAATTATTGACTCTAGTGCAAGTGGGAGACTGAAGGAAATATGCCCTAGAGGCAATAATAAAGTTATTATTTATTTCCTTATATCATGATAAATGTTTATTATTCATGCTAGAATTGTATTAACCGGAAACATAATACTTGTGTGAATACATAGACAAACAAAGTGTCACTAGTATGCCTCTACTTGACTAGCTCGTTAATCAAAGATGGTTATGTTTCCTAACCATAAACAAAAGAGTTGTTATTTGATTAACGGGATCACATCATTAGGAGAATGATGTGATTGACATGACCCATTCCATTAGCTTAGCACCCGATCGTTTAGTATGTTGCTATTGCTTTCTTCATGACTTATACATGTTCCTATGACTATGAGATTATGCAACTCCCGTTTACCGGAGGAACACTTTGTGTGCTACCAAACGTCACAACGTAACTGGGTGATTATAAAAGAGCTCTACAGGTGTCTCCAAAGGTACATGTTGGGTTGGCGTATTTCGAGATTAGGATTTGTCACTCCGATTGTCGGAGAGGTATCTCTGGGCCCTCTCGGTAAAGCACATCACATAAGCCTTGCAAGCATTGCAACTAATGAGTTAGTTGTGAGATGATGTATTACGGAACAAGTAAAGAGACTTCCCGGTAACGAGATTGAACTAGGTATTAAGATACCGACGATCGAATCTCGGGCAAGTAACATACCGATGACAAAGGGAACAACGTATGTTGTTATGCGGTCTGACCGATAAAGATCTTCGTAGAATATGTAGGAGCCAATATGGGCATCCAGGTCCCGCTATTGGTTATTGACCGGAGACGTGTCTCGGTCATGTCTACATTGTTCTCGAACCGTAGGGTCCGCACGCTTAAGGTTTCGATGATAGTTATATTATGAGTTTATGAGTTTTGATGTAACGAAGGAGTTCGGAGTCCCGGATGAGATCGGAGACATGACGAGTAGTCTCCAAATGGTCGAGACGTAAAGATCGATATATTGGACGACTATATTCGGACATCGGAAAGGTTCCGAGTGATTCGGGTATTTTTCGGAGTACCGGATAGTTACGGGAGAAGCAATGGGCCTTGATGGGCTTTAGTGGGAAGAGAAGAAAGGGCCAAGGGGCTGCTGCGCCCCCCTCCCCTCTGGTCCGAATTGGACTAGGGAAAAGGGGGCCGGCCACCTTTCCTTCTCCTCTACTTCCTTCTCCCTTCCTCCCCTCTTGGTGGACTCCTACTAGGACTTGGAGTCCTAGTAGGACTCCACATCCTGGCCGCACCAATTGCCTTGGCCGGCCTCCTCCTCCTCCATCCTTTATATACTGAGGCAAGGGACACCCCATGAACATAAGTTGATCTTCGTGATCATTCCTTAGCCGTGTGCGGTGCCCCCCTCCACCATATTCCACCTCGGTCATATTGTAGCGGTGCTTAGGCGAAGCCCTACAACGGTAGAACATCAAGATCGTCACCACGCCGTCGTGCTGACGGAACTCCTCCCCAACGCTTTGCTGGATCGGAGCCCGGGGATCGTCATCGAGCTGAACGTGTGCCAAGAACTCGGAGGTGCCGGAGTAACGGTGCTTGGATCGGTCGGATCGTGAAGACGTACGACTACATCAACCACGTTGTGCTAACGCTTCCGTTGTCGATCTACAAGGGTACGTAGATCACACTCTCCCCTCTCGTTGCTATGCATCACCATGATCTTGCGTGTGCGTAGGAAAATTTTGAAATTACTACGTTCCCCAACAATCTGGCCATACGGTTTTATAAACAAAGGTACGCAGAGAGTTATATTACTGTTTAACAGAAGAAATATCTTCCAAAGAAAATAGTCCCGCTATCGGTTCCTTTCTTTGGGTTGTCATGCTAAGCATGATCATTAAACCTCAGCTCTAATGTAAGAGCAAAATATCAAGGATTTAGTTTGGGAGGCCAGTTAATAGCCCCTGGTAGTGTTCGGCGACAGTCAGGGTCAAGCCGTAAACACTTCGGCCAATGTTATGAACGAACCGTCATTTAACATAGTCATCGGATCGCTGACCAGTTTACGCTTATTGTGACAGTCGGTTTTTAGCTTTCTCTACTGAGGTGCTTAACCATGTGAGCTGGAAGCACAATCGCAGTGGTTCTCCCTTTGCACGCCTAGCCGAACAAAACGGAACGTAGGAAGCAAGTGCAGGAGTCGGGCAACCCAACTATTGACCGAAGACACAATTCAAAACCGATGCATATATAGCAATATCTGAGAATGTTTTTGCCGAATCCCTAAAGGTGTCCGGCGTTGCACTGCGAGACTAATGCTGGAAAAGCACAAATAGTTTAAAAGTGCCAAAAAGCTTGGAAAACCATGAAACGTCAGTAAAAACATGACGTCCGAACAAGATCAAGTGTTCGGTGTCAATCCGAAAATTGGTCTTAGAAAAAAGAAGTGCTTCTGTCGTGCTTTAACATGATACATCCTATCTCATGACTTCGAGCGGGTCAGCCTACGGCTTCAAACTCCTATCCCGAGGGCGGAGTACTTCTCATTAGGCCAGTTTAGCAAACTAAACTCTAACGGCTTTGAGAGAGAAGTTAGGCTCCCCGGCTAGTGACTGCACACTCGCGTCGAAAAAAGGAGTGATAAATAATAATAATAATAAAACTTTGCAACGACTAAGAAGAAGAACACTTATTATAAAACAGCTCAAATAAACTTAAGAGCCCCCAAGTGACTTGGGTAGAAGAATGATTGCATGTACCGAAGTACTTATATCATATCTATGTTCAACCGAACTTTAAACGCGTCTTAACCGACCGTCGGCTTCTCCCTCTTCGGTCAAGGACCGAAAAGTGTTATGTACTCTATCGGTCGAGAATATCGACGGTGTTTCCAATAACCAGGCAATCAGGCCATAAGGCTGTAACAGACAAAGCGCGCTCAGGGAACTTATGCTATATTACTGCGAAGTGTAAGAAGCATCTTCAAAGAAAATAGTACCCCCACCGGTACCTTTCTTCGGTGCTCATTGTTATTATGAGACTTGTGCAATAGATTTTTTGTACTCATGAGTTCCGTTGTGTGCCGACCATCATTGAAAACTATAAGAGCGTTATCTTTCGGCTTCACCCAGTCTGAGGTCCGGCTCGGGTGACCCGATCGTGACAATCGCAGAGGTGCTCCGTTTACTCCCTAGCCGAACAATCGGGAACGTATGGGTAAACACAGGAGCGAGGCAACCCAGCTTGCCAATCGCTTAAGTCAACATGGTGCATATTGTGGCGTAATACACGAACAAGGAACAAAGCCGTACAAGTATAATCATATGCAACAGGAAAAGCTTCATAAAGGAAGCCCCCAAATAAACGGGGTATTTGAATTTATACGTCACAAACAAAGTTTGGACAAGGAAATTTTTTACAAGCAATTTTTTTCCAAAAAAGTATAATGCTTGGTCGAACCGAACACAAGTTAGAAATTAAAGCTTTGAGCATGAAAGCGACTTAGCTGGTTAATGTGTTCGTTATTGATGACGCGGTCCGAGCTTGATGCGGGGCAAGGTTCCATCCCCCAAGCCGGTCCCGAGGTGGCGGAGCGGAGATCTCGACACACCGAAGTGGTGACATAGCACGGTCAATGCAGACCGGCAGAGTGATGCCGAAGTCCCGGATCATTTTCCTGTGCACAAAAAGTAGTGCAAACCGGAGATAATAGTAATAATAATAATTAAAAAAATCGTTGCATAATAAATAATTTATGCAAAGTGAGTAATAAAAGAAATATGTCCTGGCGACGAAGTCAATGTCGATGCAGGGCGTCGGCGTGATGCGGTAAAGGCGTGGCAAAGCCTGAATTCACAGGTCGGTCCGAGTTCCGGATGCGATGTTCGCCGGACTATGTACGGAAAATGACCGAACCACCAGGCGACCCTTGTTAATGCGGCCATCATTTGATAGACCTATGTACATATGATGGACAAATCAGAGTAATAATTCCTTGGGAAAAATAAACCCAAACAAGCAAAAAATATTAGGATTGATAGCACCTGGTTTATTTGTTGTAGCAATTCGAAGAAAGGTGATTCCCAAAATTGGGACTCGATCCGCACACCCATTGCCTGAATGGCGATAAAGCGACGGTATGGCGATGCTGGCAAAGGTTGGCTCGCCGAGGCAAAGCCCTCGGTCCAGCTAACATGACGGAGCTGGTCGGCTAGTGACGCCGAAGTCTCCGGAGTAGGTTGATGAAGAGATGGCGAAGCCCCCGGTCCAGTCGAGATGTCGAAGCCTTGATGTCAGCCGATGAGTCGAAGTAGGTCGGTGTGACGGACACCAGCTTGAAGAAGCAATAGTGCGGCCCTGCCGATGCAGGTCGTGACGTGGTCGATGCCGACTTGATGAAGTGACCGTGCGGCGATGCCGGTATGCCCGCTCCGTGTAATCCGTGGGGCGGCGATTTTGGTGATAATTTATCCTTCGCGCTGCCGAACTCTTGTTCGGCTTGCCGAGATGATGATCCGAAGAAATTGAGCTCGGCTCAATAAAGTGACAGCGTGTCTAGCGCAGGTCGGCAGCCGTAGAGCAACGTTATCAGGCTGGTTTGACACCAGCGTGATGATGAAGATCATATTGAAAAAGACTTCAAAATTAGCGGGACGCGTTTGGAACAAAACACAATACCCCATACGAAACTTTTTTCAAAAAGGATGTCCGAAATCCCATTCATAAAAAAGATGAATTCGGGTCGGATTCGTTCTCGCGCAGAAAACAGATCCGAAAAGTGATGCATTAATCGGAAGGTTACCGGAGTTTGGATGGTCGGATCGAGCTGAAATTTTGAGGGGTGGTAGATATAGTAATTCCGCAGCCGATCAACGGTTGGATCTTCCAAAGGACGTCCGAGCTAGAAGCTGGACATCACGCCCTAAACTCGTCCAGATTCCCGTTCAGATTTGACAGGGCTCCGGTATATTATAGATTGCCGGAGATTCCTCTATCGGAACTCGACGAAATTTTGCATGGTCTTTGAAGACTCAATTCCGCACAATTCCACCAAAGGGATCGTCAAAGCGATGCTCTAATAGGTGGTGGCAGCGGATACAAGTTCGCTGTTTGGAAAAACGGCACGGTCGCTTGAGGGCAATGTTGACGTTGAGCCCCCGAGCTCCATAGATGATTCCTCCGTGATCTTGATAGAGATCGGAGTTGATGTTTGATGAAGGCCCTCGTCCGAACATGGTGATCCGAACACGGGGCGCAATTCTTGGTCGAACCGAGGTGACCAGTCGAGCTGGTAACGGAGATGCCAAAGTTGCAGTTGATCTACAGGCGAGCCATCGATCCTTTTGTCGATCACACAGCGGAACTCTCAATGAAAGCACCAATGTCGGTGTCAAAACCGGCGGATCTCGGGTAGGGGGTCCCGAAATGTGCGTCTAGGCCGGATGGTAACAGGAGGCAGGGGACACGATGTTTTACCCAGGTTCGGGCCGTCTTGATGGAGGTAAAACCCTACGTCCTGCTTGATTAATATTGATGATATGGGTAGTACAAGAGTAGATCTACCACGAGATTAAGGAGGCTAAAACCCTAGAAGCTAGCCCATGGTATGATTGTATGTTGTATATGATCTATCGACTAGCCTGGCCCTGGTTTATATAATGCACCAGAGGCCTAGGTTAACAAGAGTCTTAGCCGAATACGCCGGTGGGGAGAAGTCCTTGTCTTGATCGCCAAGTCTTGTGGAATCTTCCTTGTATGCGGCAGCTGTCCGAACTGGTCCATGAGCATACGGCCACGGGGGTCCTCGGCCCAATCTATCAGATCGGGAGATGACGTGTTGAGTACCCCCTAGTCCAGGACACCGTCAATGCCTCTTAACCTGATTCTACACGAAGAGTTTACATTGATCATAGTTGAGAAAACATAATCGGCAATCCAACTGGTAAGGCCACCGGTTTAGGGTTTTACCTGTTGGACCGTCTGTTGAGCTGCTTCATTTGCGACAAAAAAAGAATATTTAAGTTATTTAAAGAAAATAACCTCTAATCAAATATATAAACTTAGTATTGGTTGTGCTTTATTATTAAATCACACTTTGAAGGTAGCCCAGTTGGCATTTGTCTTTGGGCGCGCGGTGACACTAGATCAGAGGTTCAATTCCCATCAGTGGTTACTCGTCACTAACACCCCCAATTTGAGCATTTAGAGTCGCCAACAAACACCTTTATTCTCAACCGTGTTCTTAACATCTTTATGAAGCTTGTTTCTAGTTCTAATCACTTACGGGGATAGCAAAACATCCTATAAGTCGCGGTCTATAGTAAGCATCACCAAACAAGAACAACACGCTTTTATGAAAAACATTGTCAGACTCAAAAAAGCATATAATAAATTTTAGAGCACTAGACAATAAACATCAGAAAAAAAATATATTTATCATCACCATATTGCAACAGATTGGAACGTCCTTCCACTACTTATTGAACCCCAGTTTGCATAGCTTTATCTACAATGATAGTCAGAGCACTCTAAAAAAACCTTTCAATTGAAACATTTTTTATACAATATACAAACAATAATTTAATTTTACATATATCTTTTCAAAAGCAACTTCAAAAGGAAGAGCACTTTGTTTTTTATGATGAAAGGTGTTCAAGTCTAGAGGTAGTTTTGAATAGGAAATATCGTCTCAACAACTCCATGATATCTGAAAATAAAACAATAAGAAGGCGTACACCATCAACAAATACAAATATGCGAACATGGCCCTTGTTCTTGCCGTACACAACCCTCTATGCAAGTAACGCAAGCACGTATAGTAGGTGGCCAGGGCAGCTCGCACGGATAATCCCGTAAGCCCAAATGATCGGTTGTCTTGTGGTTGCGTTTCGCCACCTCCATGGTATCAAGGTTGACGGAGAATAGCCATGTTCCACTTGCCGGAGCGAGAAGGACGAACTTCGGGCTGGTTACAACAACCTTCAAAGAGTCCTCAAAGTACTCCTCTTTATACCCTTCCAGCCCACGCGTTGCCTCCATCAACTCGAGGCTCTTGTGGAGCTCCCACGCATTACCTAAGTATGTGATCGTGGGTCTCACAAAGATCTGGAGGGTGTCCCCCTGCAAGCAAACAAATCGAATGTTCTGGCGGGTACTGTCGTCCGTGACTCGCAGGGCCGTCCCTTCGAAGCCGCGTGGCAACCAGCGGGGGCCATAAGTCAGCATGCGCTCCTTCTGGCCTTCGATGCTCCAGAACAAAGAGTATCCAGCGTGAACGAGGAAATGCAACAAGTCAGTGCCATGGAGGCAGAAGTTGTTGCCAAGGTTGTGGCTCTGCTCGGCGTACCAGCTGTGCGTCTCATGTCTCCGGTCTCCCCCTCCGCGCCTGGCTCTTGCTGTCCCGGGCGAAGAAGCATGCCCTCGCGTTGCCAATGTCGTCACACACCCCGTCGTATTGTTGATAGACCACACAGACCACCTTGAATGTTTCCATGCTGTCGACGACATGCACGCGGATGCCGATCTCAGGCTTGAACTCAGCGCGCCTCTCTGTGCCGACGAGGTACGAGCCCAGGCAGCGGTGACGCTTCATCTCCTCCATGTGCGGGATCAGCTGGTAGCGCCGCGTGGCCGGCTCGCAAACCATGAGGTCGGGGAAGCAGCGGCGCATCCACCCGCTCTTTTTCTTCTCGGCGAGGAGCACAAGGCTGCCGCCGTTGTCGACGACCTCCCATGCACTACTGTCACCGGGGAGGAAGTCGAGGGAGAAGCGGCGGCTCTCAACACCGTGCTGCGCCGTTGGGACGAACGCGATCTCCCGGCCGCCCAGAGGGGACACACGGTTGTAGTAGTTTCCTGCGACGGGGCGTGGGTATGGGGCCCGTGGACGGGCTTTGCAGAGCTCGGTGACCAAGAACCATGAGCGGCCCATGATCCGGCGCCACCGCTTGCAGGTGGCCGCCACGCGGACGAGGCAGAGAGGCGACGACATGAGGCGCTCGAGGATCGGCTCCAGGAGCCTGTCAGGGACGTTCTGCAGCGTCGTCAGCGCTGGGGGCTTCGCGTCGGCGGCCATGGAGATGCCGGCCGGATCAGCAGTCTCCCTCTGCGCCGCAGATCGGGGTGTAGAGAGATTTATTCCTCAGCGTAACAAATGGAGTCCGCTGCCAAAGTTTTTTTTTTTTTGGAGGCAAGTCAAAGTTTGGGTAGGCTTACTACACAGCCCTCGGGCCCAGTTGTTCACGGGCCATGAGCCGGTGACACCGCCATTCGTCGTCCTGGGCTGCGCGCGAGCCTGTCTAAACAAGAAAGTGGAAACATCCGAGCCTGTCTACACACCTTGAATGTTTCCATGCTGTGGACGACACGCATGCCGCCCCCGGGCTTGAACTCAAAGTTCCTCTCGGTGCCCACGAGGTGTGAGCCGAGGCAGCGGTGATGCTTCATCTCCTCCATGCGCGGGATCAGCTGGTAGCGGCGCGTGGCCGGCTCGCAGACCAGGAGGTCGGGGAAGCAGCGCCGCATCCACCCGCTCTTCTTCTTCTTGGCGAGGAGGACGAGGCTGCGGCTGCTGTCCACGATCTCCCATTTTTTGCTGCCGCCGGGGAGGAAGTCGAGCGAGAAGTGGCGGCTCTCGACGCGGCGCTGCGCCGCCGGCGAGGTGGGGACGAAGACGATCTCCCGGCCGCCCAGGGGGCACACACGGTTGTAGTAGTTTCCTGCGACGGGGCGTCGGTTTGGGGCCGGTGGGTGGGCTATGTAGAGCTCGCTGGCGAAGAACCATGAGCGGCCCATGATCCGGCGCCACCGCTTGCAGGTGGCCGCCGCGCGGACGAGGCAGAGAGGCGACGACATGAGACGCGCCAGGATCGGCTCCAGGAGCCTGTCGGGGACGTCCTGCAGCGTCGTGGCCGGCGGTGGCTTGGCGTCGGCGGCCATGGAGATGGCCGGCCTGATCAGCAGTCTCCCTGTGCGCCGCAGATCGGGGTCGAGAGATTTATTCCTCAGCGTAACAAATGGAATCCGTTGTCAAAGTTTGGGCAGGCTTATCGCACACGGTGGTGTGGTACTGGTCTAGACCTTTTTTTTTAGAACAAACATGGTACTGGATTAGATAGCCCTCTGGCCCAGTTGTTAATGGGCCATGAGCCCGTGACACTTTGCCATTTGTTAGAGGCCGCGCGCGAGCCCGCCTCCCTAAAAAAAAGGAAAGTGATAAAAAAAAAAGTAGCACGATTAGTGTGTGTGTGCACTGTGCACAACTAGTTCCCGGCGGGGGATTCTAAAAAAAAAGGTTCCTGTCGGGGAAGAATGCTTTTCTTCGGCTCTGAAAGTAGTACGTACGTTCCAAGTGAAACATTCGTTTGATAAGAAAAGTTTTCTTTTCATGTGTTGCAAGTATTGGCTTTTGCTTCAACAAGTTAACCTGTTAAACGACACTTTTCCTTTGCGTTCGTCAATCAATTCACTCACCATCTTTACCCTGTTTCGAGGGGCAACATAATTATGTGTCTTGTCTGCAAAGCAATACTCCTATCATCAGATTAACTTAACCATTTGCCTGTCACCGAGGGGATTCGACAGTGATTGCTTTCTCTTTTACTCCCCCCGGCCAGCTCTATTTTTTGGATCTGAAGAAAAGGGAAACATCAGTCGGCGGTAGAATCGATTCACAATCGGCTATGTGCTTTTCTTTCTACCCCGCATCAAGGGTGATGCCAAACAAGATAGGAGTTCTAGTTCCTGCTGGCTGTTTATTGTGCTTTTCACATTGTTTTTCAAGAATGTCCTTTTCGTATTTACCTTGTGACCGACGATCGGTGTTGTCATAGCCAAGCTGTACTAAAATAGAATACGTATCTAGGTTTTCTCTGTTTATACTGAAATGTTTGGTTAAATATATATGTTTTATGAGCAAATGTGTAGAGTCATAGTCCATTTTTACTGCAAGAAAAATTGTTCATCTCCACCGATGGGTAGTCAAAACAGTTCTTTTATGTTCACTCCACGTAATTTAGAGTCAATAGTAAAATAGTTTATGCAATAGGGTGCATTTTAAACTGATTCTACACGGAAAAAAGCTATTAACAGTTTAGATGATGTGGCCTACAGTTAAATAAAGAAAAAGAGAACTGAGTATCATGGTATGATACCGTATCAGATTAGATGGTGTGGTACTATGTGTCATGCATGACAATAAATAAGGTCATCTATAATACCAACCTATCATTTAGTGATGCTCTAACCACCAGATAACTTGACGATGGGGGTAAAGTGGTTTTGGCCCAGCGAGCCAAACTTAGATACAACCCACTATGATCAGCCTACTATGCACTATATATAGTATCATACATCAATATCATATGCATGATATTAGCTAGTATACGACACTTTCCAATGCGGGACTGATTCTAAACGACGAGCTAGCATTAAATAGGTCAATGTACAAAGGCAACAAGGTTGACTCCTTAACGAGAGTGTGACTCTTAATGAAGAGTTTGTTTGATTCTCCGTGCACATCGAGAATTATCCTACGTGGCAGAAATAAAAATCATCTCCATGTGCTTTTAGATGACCACAAACAAAATTAATACAAATACTTAATACTCTGCCATCTTCAAATCAATATCTCAAACATTTCTTTGGATCGCCATGGCAGTTCCTTATACAGTGTCAAATCTTCTTCTTCTTAATACAAATGACTCGCAAATCTCGTGCATCTTCTTGAAAACAAAAGGTTGAAACATGGAGATTTTGAAAAAGAAAATTGTTAACCTTGTCTAGTGATATGACCTAGTATCCTTGCGTACAAAACATTCTAAAACGTGTACGCCAAAATTTCCTATCTTTGACTTCTGATACGTAGAAGTATATGTTTCAATTGATCTGGTAAAAGTAATACTAGTATAATTAAATCTCAAGATGATATGCCGGCTCAGTTTTTCGGAGGTGCTCATAGGGGTAAGGTATACGTGTGTGCGTTCATAGGGATGAGTGTATGCGTGTGTATATGAGCGCTTGTGTCTGTACTGATGTTCAAAAAAAAGGTAATATCCTTGTACTATTTCTTTTGGAAAGAAACAATAGGACAATGATATTGGCCCAAAATTCAAAGGTGAATTATTTCCCCCTTTCCCAGGAGATGTTTGCCATTTCGAATTTTAACATGTTTTTGTAGGAACAGGGATGAACAAACAAATGGCAAAGCTGACCTGATCCACATATGTATACGTTTTGAATTCTTCCACAAAGTCAGACTGTACAATCAATTCCTTGGTTTTCACCACATATATCCTTTCCAACTTCTGTTGAACTTGATGTCAAAAAATTCGAGAACAAAGAAGAAGAAGAAAAATGAGCTGCTAGTAAGTATATTTCAGCGTCTGCACAGGAGGTGATTCTCCTCGTGGATGGTCTCGAGGTTGGGCCGCCTGGAGCGCGCGCTGCTGAGCCGGTGCTTGAGCACGTCGATCTCCGCGGCCACCGCGTCGTCCACCATCTCGTCCAGCCGCGCCCTCGGCGACGGCGCCTCCTCCGCGGCCGGCACGAAGGTGACGGCCGGCTCTGGTGCAGCCGCCGTCGCCGCCGCGGCCCCGACGGAGGACACCTTGGCGGAGCGGCGGGCCTCCCGCGTGGCCGCGGCGGCGAGGCGGGCCATGTCGGCTGCGGCCAGCTTCGTGCCGATGCGGTTCATGGGGAAGGTGGCGTAGACGACGCCCATCTCGAGGTCCTCGTCGGCGTGGAGCGCCTCGAGGCGGGTGCCGACGCGCGCGTGGCGCGTCTCGGCCACGAAGTGGCCCGGCGCGTCCATCATCAGCTCCGCCGCCGTGGCCGGCAGCGACACCCGCCGCACCGCGCCGTCGGGGAGGATCACCCGCGCGCCCTTCCCGCCCGGCGTCTTGGCCAGCGTGCACGACAGGTAGTTCCCCATGCCCGCTCGCGCGCCGCCGACAGAAGCTCCTCCAAGAACCGCGCGCGCTCGCACACCACACCAGAAGAAGCTGTTGCGCAAGGAGCCAAGCGGGGATGGAGGCCGAGCTAAAACAAGATCGCGCCGCGGAAGCAAAGCAGGTTGTTGAAGTGGCCGGGAACGCGATGGATGTTTGCGGTGGTTGGTTTGGGTTTGCAGCTTGCCGGCGACGCCGCGGCTTTATATAGCTACCGCGGGTCGCCTCGGCGGTGGCTAGCTAGCTTGGATTGGAAACGCGTGCGGAGGAAGGTGACGGCGAAGGCAAGTCAGCGGGAGGGAGGTGGGTGTCTCCTCCCGCCGCGGGGCGCGTGCGAGGGTGTGGATGATGGGGTCGGGTCGTCGGTCGGCCCGCGCGCGCGGTGGTGATCTGCGATGCGCGTGCGGCGTGGTGGGGACGGAGCTCCCCTGCTGGCTGGGTGTGGGTGGGTCGGAATGTTCGATGGAAAAATGGTGTCGCCCCGGCCGCGTCGTGGGTGGCCGCGGCTTTTATCCGTGGGCGCCCGTCTATTTCAGGCTGTCAACGACACCTTTTCTGGCTTCAGATTCAGACCCAACAGCCAAGAACTACAAACTGTATTTCCTAAATCCGGCGCTTGCATGGGTTTTTGTATGACTCTAGCCAGTCTTTACACATTCTTTTTGTTGTCTTTGCACATCTAAGGGCGTCAGCGGCGCCAAATATAGCGATTAGCGATTATGATTATCCCACGAGAAACATAGGGCTGGGTTGGTTTTGGAAGTACGTAGTACTTGTTTAGGTAAATCCTTGAGATTATTAGGGTGGGTTGATTTCAAAAGCATTTGTTCAGGTAAATCATTCAGATTACTTGTTGTGTCTTCCAGTGAGAAAGCGACGAATCGTTGTTGGGTCTTGCCTTGTTTTCTTCTTCTTTAGTAGTCCTGGACTGAAGAATGAGTGAGTAGAGGAGCTCAAGATATTGCATGTCTTTTTGTTGGATGTCGTTTTCTTGGGCTGGGTTTGGCTTGTCAATATTCAAACATGTGACAGTCATTTCCGCACGCCTTAAACGTGCTCCCGATGTCCAGCGCCGTGCTTCCATTTAACCATTTAGGCCTCCTTTGATTTAAAGGAATTTCATAAAAATTATAGAAGACAGGATTCTTATAGGATTTTTTCCTTTAGAGCTCTTTTGTTCATAGGAATGGATTCCTATTCCTACATAGGATTGGTTCCTATCCTCCACATTTTATAGGAAAATAAAAAAGAGTCTAGACTCAATGGAAAAATTCATTTGGTGTCAATCAAATGCCATCTTGTTTCCTATTCCTACTCATAAGATTTGAGATACATGTCATCTCATTTCCTACAAAATTTCTATCTCTATGATAATCTTATCCTATGAATCAAAAGAGGCCTTAGCCTGCGGAGCAGGTAATAGATTTGGTCTGGTCCGTGGCTGCTGATGTAGACACGCAGAACTAGGGGCAGCAGCGGGCAAGTTAAGATGTTTTCCGTTGCTGTTATTGATCTGATTGTACTGCTAAGTAGTAAGAGAATCATGGTTAGCCTAGCTAGCAGTACATGTGCTACTCGCAAACTATTCCATCTTTCTTGCGCAAACTCCACTCGTGTAGCAGTATAAAATAATCACAGTGGGTAATTCACCTACCGACATGAACTGAAACTCTACCCCTGTAAATTTCTCAATCTTTTCGCAAGGGGACTCCCAGCGTTGACGACTGCAGCTAGCAAGCCAGGTTCATTGTTCAGACTCCAGGCTCATTAAACAATGTATACAGGTAGTATAAAGCTAATCCTTGCGAAGATTGTTCTAACCAAAATCCTCCGCCATGTACAACGTACCACTCAGGGCATCTCCAGCCGTTGGCCTTAGGAGGGGCAAAAAATCGCCCTCTAAGGACGCACCAGCGCTAAACCGCGCATTGGAAGCGTGATGCTCTTCAATCACGGCCTCATACGGGTTTTTAAAATGTTTAAATTCGACGCAAATACAACGCAAACACGGGCGAGTTCGTTTAAATTTAAACATATTTTAAAAAAAAATCTATCGCGGGCTACCCCGCCGTCTTCCTCGCCGCCCGCCCACACGGTTCTACATGCCGAGGAGGCTGTAGAACCGCGTGTAGTCACCACCGTTGTCGTCGTCGCCTCCGCCGTCCCTGCTGCATCCCTCCCCCGGTTGGCGCGGCGGGTTGGACGGTCCGAGGGCATCGTCGTCGTCGCTATCGAAGATGACGACACCGTCCTCGTCCTCGCGCCCACGTTTGCGGGCGGCGATCTCCTCCAGGGCCCGGCGCTGCCAGATCATCTCCTCGCGCAGGTAGTCGTCGCGCGACCACTGCATGGCGTCCTCGTCGGAGAAGCCGCGCCGGGCTATCTCCTCGTACTCCAGGGGAGGCTAGACTCCACCTTGGGCTCGACGAGGGTGCCGGAGCTGCGGGTACGCGCGCTGACAGACGTGTCCTGGAGCTCCGGCTTGATGGGGCGGAGGTGGAGGCAGGGAGAGCCGCCGGACGAGGAGGAGGACACCCCGGTCTCCATGCGCCTCGGCGTCCAGGAGCTTCCCCGGCGGCGTGAGAAGGACAAGGGAGCGGGGTACTCGAGGCGCGACGTGTTGCCGCCCTCGATGTACTCGAGGACGGACTCCAACGTGCGCCCGGGCACGCCCCACCACCGACGCCGGCCGGCGGCGTTGAACCTGCCGGAGGGCACGACGCCGTTGGTGGCCTCGAGCTGCTCGCCGTGCCGGCGACGGAAGTACGGCTCCCAGATTGGGCTGTCGGGGACGTACCGGGGCCCCTCCCTCGCCGCACGCGGTCGGGGCGAGCGGATGCGTGCGATCTCCGCACGCCGTGCCGCGCCGGTGGGTACCGGGGGCACCGGCACGCCGCCGGCGCTGATCCTCCACACCCCGGGCACCCGCATGTCCGGCGGGACCGGGTACTCGGACTCGAAAAGGAGGCGAGCCTCGTCCTCGTGCAGATGACGGCGCCCGAATCCGTTTGCCGCCGCGCCGTCGCCTAGCAAACGCTCGGCCATGCTTTCTCAACTGGTGACGGCGAGAGGAGGAAAGGGGAAGAAATGAGCGCGTCGTCGGTGGATGATCGGGGTGAGTCTCTCCGGCGCGCTTGCAGTCGGCTTTTATAGGCGGAGACGCCGCGTGGTAGGCTTGGCCGGCGCGTTACGGTGGCGTGATTGCGTGGCGGCCAAGGGACGCGTCACCCAGCCTTCACTGCGCCGCCTGTGAGGCATCAATGGAGGCTGACCGACGCGGCATCTTTGGCATTGATTCGCCACGGGAAACGAGGCGATGAGGACAACGAAGGGGCGAGAAAAGAGTAGAGTCGCTGACGCGGCGGGCCCGCGGCTCTTCGCGGCAAAAACGATTCGCCCGGCGCCCCCGAGCGACCCTCAGCGCGCCGGGTTCGGGTTGGGTCCGCCGGCGCCAATTTCGGCTCGAACCGACGAAAACTGGGCTCTTGGAGGCACGACTGGGCCAATTTTTTAACGCCGGCGGACGAAAAAACGTTTGAGGGGACTTCTTGAAGACGCGGCTGGAGATGCCCTCACTCTATACATTATCAACTGCGGAGAAACGAAGACTATGCTCTGGTCTGAACCAAGCCGACAGGGACAGTATTGTTTGCAAAAGGAAAGGAAAAGATAACGAGGTCAGTAACACTGACTAAGCCTTGGGTGATTAAATGCAAGTGCCAGTTGAACGATTGACCCGGGAAACGGGGCGAAAATTTCCACATGAGGCCCTTGATCTCGATCCAGCTAGATACTGTATCATTCTCTGGTTAAGAAAGTCGGCAGCGTCGACGAGGGAAACTGCCAGGAAATTAACACGAACATGGGATAAACACCGGTCTGCTGACACGATCGATATGCTCCACGGCCGTGTGGACCTTGTTGGATCGAGCTCACCGATGGATGGATCACGTCGGCCACTCCCTTATTTTACAGGCTTCTGGTATGCACATGTGGCGTCCGTGCGTGCACCGGGTTGCTGGTGGATCACTCGACCGGCCGGTGTACTTTTCGACGGTGGTCGCTTGACGCCTATGCCAACCGTGGTCTGAGCCAGCAGGAATGCGCGTTTGGCTTCACTGGAATGGAAATGGTTGACCTATGATGAACTGATTTATATTATTATTATTTGTATATATAAGGGGAGGTCAAAGTTTTGGTGCGATCGACCGGGCAACACGTCGTGCGCCGTTATCTCTCGGTACTGGTGTTTTTGTTACATACAGAACGTATATCATTCAACACCATGTGCGTATGTTGTGAGCGTGAAGATAATCCGTCCATGGCGCCGGTCCGTTTTAAATCTGGTGCTCGCACAGTTTTGTGTGACTCCAGTCTTCACACATTCTTCTTTTTGTTGAACTAGGGGAATCAACGATGCTAGAGCATCTCTAACTGATCTCTTATCATCTTTTTTTTTTTTGCGGGAGAAACAGGCCCCCATTGATCCTTATTTGTCTAACACAATTTTTTGAGGAATTAAGTAAAAAAATGGCTTCTCCTTTTCATTCTTAAGCGAAGAATCTCACTTCTCATGAAAATTTCTCCCCCCAAACAACTCCCTCTCGTCGTTGCCTTCTCTTCTTGTCACCGCCATCCACTTTGCTGCTACCACCGCAGGCCCCGATTCCGGTGGGAATGGATCTGTAGGACACCTCCGTAACCCCAGCTCGAATTGACCAACGCATCGCCGGCCGCACGAAGGATGTGTCTCGGGACCAAAAAGTGGTGTGGGTCGCCGAGCCGTCAACAATGGCCGGCGACAAGGCCACGACAGCCGCATGAAGACCGCCCGCCCTCCGCTTGGTCCGGCCGAAGGAAGGGAAGGCCCTCACCAAGACGACGACGATGACAGGGACGAAGAAGAAGAAGAAGAAGAAGAAGAAGAAGAAGAAGTCATTTCCACCTCCGGCACGTTCGGCTGTCGTAACCACGACCGAGGGACATGAAAACCAAGTGGGCGTATGGAAGAGGAGGTGAAATGAGGGTGGGGAACTGTTACTCAGCTAGCGGTTAGTCGAGTATATTTAAGAGTCACGGCCCCCGCAAATGGTCAATCTACTAACAGTTTTTGACGTTCAGTTAATTCCTGGTTAGAGAATTAAAATTTGATTTATCCTTCTCTGACACTTTATTGGGGATCGGTTAGAGATGTCCTTGGCTCAAGTCCGAACCAAACCAACATGGACAGTCTTGTGTGCAAAAAAAGAAGAAGAGTAAATCGGCTCGCTTTTGTGCTTGTAATCGTCGATAGGTGGTCTACGAAACGGGATGCAATTTTTATTATTTTTGGTATTGTTGTGATTGAAGATAAATAAATCGAAAGTTTTCTAAAAAAAACGCTGACTAAGGCTTCGGTGATTAGATGCACAAGTGCCGATTGAAGGACTGACCGGAAACAGGCCGAAAAATTCCACATGAGGCTCTCGATTTCGACCCAGCTAGCCATTTATCATACTTGTTAAAAATTTCACCAACGTCGACGAGAGAAACTGCCAGGAAATTAACATGAACATGGGATAAACACCAGTCATCTGATGAGACCGGACACGATCGATATGCTCCACGGCCATGTGGACTTTGGAGCTAGTTCACCAATCGACCACGTCGGCCACTCCCATAATTTATCGGCTCGTAGTAGGTACATGTGGCGTCCGTGTGTCGGTACGAGCACCTGACTTGACCAACTGCTGGTGCAACGCTCTGACTTGCTCGGCCGGTGTACTTTTCGACACTTGTAGCTTGATCTGGAGGATGAACAGAGGGCCAGGTGGACCGCCACTTGATCTGGATCCAAGGTTTTTCTTCTTCTTTTTGAGCCTGAATCTAGATCCATGCTTTTTTTTAACACAAATCTAGATCGGATTTGTTAGATAAGTGTGAGCCATTTTTTTTTTCAAAAAGAGGGAACCACTAAGTGGTGGCTTAACGTTTTCTTTAAATTGTCTAAAATATATCTTGTTGACCATCAGTGAGATGTCTGGACGCGTGATGCCGCAGTGTGCCACTCATAGGCCTTGTTTGTTTCAGGCTTTCAGCTTTGGGAGACAGCTTCGGACAGGGAAAATTTGAAACGGAAACACACAACTATTTTAAAGCAGTTGTTGAATCACAACCCAAAGCTGACTCATGCTAACTTTAGCGTAACAGCCCAAAGCACATCTTGACGTACTTCACAGCCAAACATGTTTCCTTGTCACCTTGTCCTTGGTGTTTGGCCGTAATTATGTCATAACGGCCACCGCATCGACAACCTATCTCCCATTTCGCCCCCTCCTCCTAATGCAGGGCATTTTCACCAGCTCACAGTCATTTCCACAGCTGCATCGCCAAACAACTAACTTTCTCCGCAACAGCTTCCTCGGCACAACAGCTTGGCGAGCATAGCAATTTTACGGCTTGATTTTTCAAAGCTGCATCCCAAACAAACAGGGCCTTAGTGGCATTTCTAAGTTACTAAAACTGTTAGTGGCGTTCCTTAGCAGTGTTCCACTAGTGAATTAATGGCAAAAAACTATTATATGTAGGATGACATTTTTTCCATGTTTTACATGACATTTTCTAATAAGAGCATAACATTTAAAAATATATTAGTAACATGGCATTTTAATATTAAGAGATGGCATTTTTAATATTGAGAGATGGCATTTTCATATTAAGAGATGGCATTTTATGTTTAAGAGATAGCATTTTTATATTAGGAGATGCCATTTTTTGTTTTTAGATGTCATTTTTTGTTCATTAAGAGATGGAATTTTTAAAAAAATATTAGTAACATGGCATTTAATATTACTAGATGGCATTTTTATATTTAAGAGATGGATTTTTATATTAGGAGATGACATTTTTTGTTTTTAGATGTTATTTTTTGTTCAACAGATGGCATTTTAAAAGATATTAGTAACATGGCATTTAATATTAAGAGATAACATTTTTATATTTAAGAGATGGCATTTTTATATTAGGAGATTTATTTTTTGTTTTTAAATGTCATTTTTTGTTCAATAAGAGATGGCATTTTTAAAAACATTATTAGTAACATGGCATTTAATATGAAGAGATGACATTTTTATATTTAATATATGTCATTTTTTATATTTAGATAAGATTTTTTTGTTTTTAGATGGCATTTTTGGTTCATTAAGAAATGGAATTTTTTATATTTAAGAGATGGCATTTTTTATATTAAGAGGTGACATTTTTTGTTCATTAAGAGCTGACATTTTTTATATTTAAGAGATGGCATTTTTTATATTTAAGAGATGGAATTTTTTATATTAAGAGATGGCATTTTTTGTTCATTGAGAGATGGCATTTCTTACATTTAAGACATGTCATTTTTTATATTAAGAGATGACATTTTCTGGTTTTTAGATTGCATTTTTATTCATTAAGAGATGGCATTTTTATTTATTAAGAAATGACATTTTAATTATTAAGAGATAACATTTTTATTTATTAAGAGATGACATTTTAATTATTAAGAGATGTCGTTTTTATTTTTTAAGAGATAACATTTTTAATTATTAAGAGATGCCATTTTTATTTTTTAAGAGATGGCATTTTTGCTCATTAAGAGATGGTACTTTTTTATCATGGCAAGTTTTTCCTTTCTTTTGTTTATTAAGAGATGGCAATTTTTTCCTTTTTTTGCTTATTAAGAGAGCGCAGTCTTTTTTGTTCCTGACATTTTTATCCCGAGGATGGCAGTTTTAAAGTTTTTTAGCTTGGCATTTTTCATTTTTGTAGTTCATACAACCTTTTATAATCATACTCATTGTATTTTTATAAAATTAGAGAGATGCCATTTTTAATAGTCAACTTTATAGCCTACCTTACTATAGGATTGACTATAGTGAAATATTATAGATGACATGGCAACTTTATATAGATCGACTGGCTATTCCTCTCAGCTTCCTCCTTGTTTCGTTGGGCCCAATGATGGCAACGCGTGCTCCCATGTTGATGTCTTGGAGTCCGCGTAGCTGAACCCGATGTCGATCTAGAGGAGCAGTGCCCCGCTCTTTGGCAGCTTCTTTGTTGGCCTTCGACAGCGCTCCAGGTTTCCCTCTCTGCTTGTATCTGCTACTCGTACACCTCGCCTTTTTTGTGCGCCCCCTTCCTCCTCTGCTTGTACCCGCTCACAAAATCATGGAGGTTGCCACAGTAGAGGTGCAGGTTCTCGTCGTGCAAATGTATGGTGTCGTCGCAGACGGTGTTGAGGAAGTCCCGACCGTGGGACACGGCGACCAGCGTCTTTGTTGTTCCACCGCGAGCATAGGGTACTGCTCGTCGTGCACTGTATTTCTATTTGTTTTCAGGCCACTGAAGCTTACCTAGTCGGATGTCACGGGTTGATTGCTGAAATGGATTCATTTGAAGCTTGCGCGGGACCAATAGAGGCTTGGAACAGTGCGGCTCCACTTGTCATTCATTGATTGTCGAGGAACCTGTAACTTCTCCAGTTCTCCGAGGAGGCCCCGTTTTGGTCAGGCTAACCAAGTTGCTAATTGGATTTCCAGAAAATTTGGTCATCTTTGTGAACTGAAGCTCCATCGGTATAAGTTTGGCCATCTTTGCGAACTGAAACTCGATCGGTGTGGCTGCAGCAGTCCAAGTTCAGTGTCCAGATTCCGCACCAATTAAACAAGGGACATTAAACAATGCCTACGTTATCAATAACAAAGCCTTGTAAAAGCAAAATACTCTGCAGGTAATATAGTGTACCTGCCACGAGGTGCGAACTCAACTGACAGGCACAGCGCCCCTTTAAATTTAAATTCAGAAGCACCGGCCAGGTGTCTGGCACACGCACTGACACGTGCCGGCTGAACAATTGAACAATTTTTTTTTAACAAAAGGCCTAAACGTATCAAACAAATACCGCGTCAGATCTTCTCCAAAAGATTTACCGAAACCACGCCCCCAGGCCGTTCTCCATTGCCATATCCTTCGTCTCGGATATGCTGGACTCATGGCACCAGGTCCCGTGTTCCAGCTTCTGAACCCAATCTGCGTAGTTCTTCATTCCTCTGGGCCTAGAGAACTTGACACCGTTGATGTAGCTTGCTGATCCAAGACCAAACACATACTCCCTCCGTTCCAAAATACTTGACTTTCATTTGTTTAAAAATGGATGTATCTATACTAAAACATGTCTAGATACATCTATATTTTGACAAATAGAAGGCATGTATTGTGAGACGGAGGAAGTAGAACGGACTGTTTTGCCAGTATGTTACGTTGTGCTTGCACTCGTAACCAGGCTTGCAGTAGCTACTGATCTCGTAGTGTTGATATCCTGCTTTGGAAGAGCAAATACTCCGTACGCAGTTTCATACGCATCCAAAGGAGAGTTTGAAAATAGTCTGCCTCAGTCGGTTGCCAGGGAAAACAAATAAAGAGCGGTTTATGTAAGCTACGAACAGAAAGGTAAAACAGAAAATAAAAAGAGACTAAACTAAGTGGAGCGGTGTTTGAATAGTAAATCGTTTCGAGGGTTCAAGAGTCATCGCCACAAGCAAGTATGGATACGCACAACATATCTGAAAGTATAGTTCTAGATTCGTATTGCTAATCCACTTGAATAAGATTATGTGTGGACGGAGGCAAGTAAAAATATGTGTATACATACAGCAACCACGTATCACGCGTGTTACTACCGTTGTTTCCCCGCGCCGGTTTTCGCAACGGTGATAAAGGGTTTTCCATTGAACACGGCATAAGCTTTAGGGTTCTTCGTTACTCTATTGCAATGATCAGGGAATGGGGGACATAAGTATCGTCACCACAAACCTCCGAAAACCAACCGTCACACCAATAGCAATTCCCTCAAATCCAGAATGACTAATGTTGAGTGATCAACATTCACAACACCATGAGAAAATCAACGCAACACATAAAAAGAGGATGACTGGATCGCTCATAGACATTAAGTTCAAATCATGCAAGGGTTCAACCATATCCTCGAGAACTAATGCAGCTACTCAAACATGAAAGGGGTAAACATAGAAGGGAGAGGTGTGATACAAGCTGACACCGAGTCGGTGAAGGGGAAGTCAAGGCGGTGCCAATGGAGATTACATCAGTGGAGATGGCACGCGCCCAAAGGCCGCTGCAGTGCGGTGGTGGAACCTCCATTTCCTTGTTCTTGTCTTGTCCCTTCTTCTATGGATGTGATCTTGGAACAACAATGGAGATGGAGGCCGTGTATATGCCGGTGGCTAGGGTTGGCGGTGTATATATAGGAGGCCTCCACAAGTCTCCCCCGTTGATATAGCTCCTCGACTTTGATCCGAGGGCTATAGATGAGCCAAATCCAATCTCAATACCTCCCTTGGTGGTCAAGGAAGTCGCGGAAACAAACGGGGTCGAACTCCACCAAGAACCGAGTCTGATCTGGGCAATTTTGTAGCTTTCTAGGCCTGGTACGACCGTGCATGATCGTACCTAGTGTCATCTTTTGCTCTAGACGGTTGTTTAGTAAAACGGTTGCCATTTGTTTATATGAACTCCAAGTTTGACATTCTTGGGCTCGTTGAATTTGCATGAATGACGTCGATGCATATGTAGTGTTGGATCTTTAATTTGAGCACTTTAAACAATATCTTTTGACACTTTAAAATGCCTATATCTGGTTCTTGGAAATCCTCAGTATGGATCTCAACCTTGGCATTGTCATCGTGCTTGGTGTAATCAGACGGCTTTGCACGCTGCAATCAGACGTCTGTGAGAAGGTGACCGGTCGAGGCTTTCACTGGTCAACCGGCGCCTTGTGCTGCCCATAAAATTATCTTTTTATAACCAAGTTTGACTGTACCCCCTATATGCTTAATATCACCATATCAAATAGAGCTATGCTCTAGTACCTTCCAGCAAAATATATAAATGTACTAAAAACAGTTTATACATGCTATAATACATGTCAAAGCGGCATAAATTAATTTTGAGGATTGTGATTCCATCTCTTTTAGTTTGTTTGGATCTGGAGCGATTTTAATTTAGTTACTGTAAACGCTTAAACTATGTTTCAACATCAAACATAATTTATATAAACACATACATTTATATATGAGCAAAAATATATTTGCGTTAAATAGAAGGAACACTATAGTTCAATAGTATCAACACAAACGGTAGGTGAATTTGCTAGAAACATTTTGAAACACATTGTTAATACTATCTCTATAACTAAATATAAGACATTTTCCAGTTCAGTTGAACTGCAAAAGCATCTTATATTTAGTTATAGATGTAGTATCATATACTAATAGTTGTGCTAATACCAAAAGGCGTTGCTCCCTCTAGTAAGAATATACAACTTCTAGGTTTAGAATAAAATTAGGAGCACGCGTAAATGTTCCATTAAATCATTTCGCAGCCTGTTTGTATTCAACTCGGACGCAATAAATATCAAACAAAGTTTCTAAACTTAAGTTGGGCACACATATCAAATAGTGAAATTGATGAAAATAAATAGGTGACGTGTTCTAAAATAATTAAAGGACAAGCAAACAATGAAAAATAGCTGCTAATTAGTGAAGAAAAAAGTGTTGAACAAATATAAAAGTTTGTTATAAATAGGTGAGGAACTTTCGATTCTCATCTCCGCGATGCACATATGGGTTCGCACACGAACACGTCATCGTGTATCCTCCACGCCGAGAATGATACATCGCAATTTATGTTGAAGGAGACTCAGCCGGAAGCGCAGCATGCAAGCAATCCGACGGGCGCTTTTGTTGATTCGAAACCCCACACGCCCGGGACAGACTCTATCAAGGCGCTCATGTAATGCCCTCGATGCGGCTACATCTCCCACGTGTCGAAGCACGATTTAGAGGCATAACCGCATTGAAAGCAATTTCGCAAGTGAGGTAATCTTCACACAACCCATGTAATACATAAGGGAAAGAGATACATAGTTGGCTTACAATCGTCACTTCACATAATACATAAATAAGTCATTACATTCATCCAAATACAATCAAGGTCCGACTACGGAACCAAAATAAAAGAAGACTACCCCAAAAGCTACACTGATCCCCGATCGTCCCAACTGGGCTCCACTACTGATCACTGAAACGAAAACAACACAATGAACGAGATCTTCATCGAGCTCCTCCTTGAGCTCGGTTGATTCACCTGGAGCGGTATCATCGGCACCTGCAAACTGGTTTTGGAAGTATCTGTGAGTCACGGGGACTCAGCAATCTCACATCCTCGCGATCAAGACTATTTAAGCTTATGGGTAGGGTAATAGGTATGAGGTGGAGCTACAGCAAGCGACTAGCATATATGGTGGCTAACATACGCAAATGAGAGCGAGAAGAGAAGGCAAAGCACGGTCGAGAAACTATGATCAAGAAGTGATCCAAAACTACTTACGTCAAGCATAACTCCAACACCGTGTTCACTTCCCGGACTCCGCTGAGAAGAGACCATCACGGCTACACACGCGGCTGATGCATTTTAGTTAAGTTAAGTTTCAGGTTTTCTACAACCGGACATTAACAAATTCCCATCTGCCCATAACCACAGGCATGACTTTCGAAAGTTCAAATCCCTGCAGGGAGTCCCAACTTAGCCCATCACAAGCTCTCACGGTCAACGAAGGATATTCCTTCTCCCAAGACAATCCGATCAGACTCGGCATCCCGGTTACAAGACATCCTCGACAATGGTAAAAAAAAGTCCAGCAACACCACCCGAATGTGCCGACAAATCCCGATAGGAGCTGCACATATCTCGTTCTCAGGGCACACCGGATAAGCAATCCGTACAACTAAAACCAGCCCTCGAGTTTCCCCGAGGTGGCGCTGCAAGGGGCTCTAGTTTGGACCAACACTCAGAGGAGCACTGGCCCGGGGGGGGGGTTAATAAAGATGACCCTTGAGTCTACGGAACCCAAGGGAAAAAGAGGCTAGGTGGCGAATGGTAAAACCAAAGTTGGGCATTGCTGGAGGAGTTTTATTCAAGGCGAACTGTCAAGGGGTTCCCATTATAACCCAACCGTGTAAGGAACGCAAATTCCGGGAACATAACACCGGTATGACGGAAACTAGGGCGGCAAGAGTGGAACAAAACACCAGGCATAAGGCCGAGCCTTCCACCCTTTACCAAGTATATAGATGCATTAATTAAATAAGAGATATTGTGATATCCCAACAAAATAACCATGTTCCAAACATGGAACAAGCTCCAATCTTCACCTGCAACTAACAACGCTATAAGAGGGGCTGAGCAAAGCGGTAACATAGCCAAACAACGGTTTGCTAGGACAAGGTGGGTTAGAGGCTTGGCTTAACAATATGGGAGGTATGATATAGCAAGTGGTGGGTATCGTAGCATAGGCATAGCAAAAGAGCGAGCATCTAGCAAGCAAAGATAGAAGTGATTTCGAGGGTATGGTCATCTTGCCTGCAAAGTTCTCTGAGTTGACTTGATCCTCGTAAGCATACTCAACGGGCTCCTCGTTCACGTACTCGTCTCCCGGCTCTACCCAAGCAAGAACAACAAACAAAAGGAACACAATCAACCACGTGCAATGCTCAAGCAACATGATGCAAACATGGTATGATATGCGGGATGCGATATGTGATGCATATGCATGATTTGGAAAGGAATGATTGAACCCGGCCTCAAATGGAAATTCAAGAGTGCCACAGGAAAGGGGAGTTGATGTCAGTCGAAATCGATATAAAGATCACCGGAATCGGATGCACGGTTTGGAAATGGCAAGCAAAACAAATATGGCACCGGTCTGCGATAATCAGCACGAGACCATCTAAATGCATCAGGAACAACCTGCTACAGCACTCCAACATGACAACAAAATACATGGAAGGGATCCACTCATGATGCTTGACAAAAGATGAACACTGAGCTACGGCTAATTCATTCAATAACAAGCTCAAACAAGCATGGCAAAAGTGCAAAAGATATCAGGTTTCAGACTTAGTGAAATACTGGAGCATAGCAAAACAGATATCAAGTAGGCATGTTTACGAGCTCGATGCACTCACTACGAGGCATTGCATGACAAACTAAGCATACACCCAGCAAATAGACATGACATAGAAGCTAGACATGGCAAGAACAACAACATAGTATGCATGGATCAACAACAACAAGCTCGGCAAAATTGCTAAACATGTTAACAATCTGCCAGGAATCATTTTATAGCAAAAGTAGAGCTCGATTGACTCAAGCTAGGGTGCTCCATAATTTCAAACAAAGACATGGATGGATATAGAACAACATTATCTACAAAACATCCTTACTGATCATGCTCAAAAGAGGCACGGATCACTAGAAAACAATATGAACATAAGGCATAAAAATAATGACAGGGCAAGGACTTAGTGAAATTCTAAGTCCCTGAAATCAGCATCATTGAGTAAGCTATTTTTCATGCTTGTGCTAGTCACCACAAAGATCACAAAAAATACATGGCATACACCCCTGTAAAGATGGCATGGCATTCTTCAAAACACATGTAGAGTTCAGGATCATAGCATGCACATATTAATCATGGCAAAAATGACAAAAGTGCATTTGATGAAACAGATCTGAAACTATCATCACATAGCCCTCTTCCAACAGCATTTCGGGCATCCAGATGAGCTCAAATGAAAATGATTCCATTAGATGAAGTGATGTACTCGTCAAGATGAATATTTTGATATGCTACACGCACGAATCGGAGCCACGATGAGGAAGTTATGATACGTCAAAGTATGCAAAAAAATAACTGGAGAGGGGGAAAAGTCAACCGAGTTCGTTTTCAGATCTAGGGTTCCTCCGCGGGCACGCAGTCGGAGGTCTCCGGCGAGGTCGCAGCGGCTCCGGCAAGGAAGAAGAGGCGTCGGGGAGGCGAGGGAGAGGCAGATCCAGCCTCTCCCGACCGGATCCGACGGCGGTGGGGCGGCTCCGGCCACCGCGGTGGTCGAGGAGGCGCGGGGGCTCGCGGGGCTGGCCGGCGGCGAGCTCCGGCTGGCGAGCCGGGCGCGAGGCGGCGGAGGCAGCGCCCTGGCGGCGAAGGCGGCGAGGAGGGTGGCGCGGCTCCGAGGCGCCTCGGGCGCGGGAGACAGGCGGCAGCGGCTGCGGGCTCGCGCGGGCCCGCGATGGGCCTGGCGGGCCGCGGCGGCGGGCGGTGGCGGAGTGCCATGTGGCGAGGCCGGATTGGCTGCGGGCGGCGGCGCTGAGGAGCGGACATGTCCGGCGGTGACGGAGACACGTCCGGTGGTGCGAGGTAGATGAAGACTAGGGTTAGGGTGGAAGGAGATCCGGAATTTCGGGGAGGGGATCTATTTATAGAGGTAGAGGGAGCTAGGAGAGTCCAAATGAGGTGTGGTTTGCGGCCACGCGATCGTGATCGAACGGCCTAGGTGATGGGAGAGGTTTAGGTGGGTCTTGGGCCACTTTGGAGGGGTGTTGGGCTGCAACACACACAAGACCTTTTCGGTCCCTTGGTTAACCGTTGGAGTATCAAACGAAGTCCAAATGGCACGAAACTTGACAGGCGGTCTACCGGTAGTAAACCAAGGCCGCATGACAAGTCTCGGTCCAATCCGAGAACGTTTAACACCCGCACTCGAAAAGAGGTAGAAAGGGACACCGGAGGACATAGGAGCGCCGGAATGCAAAACGGACAACGGGGAAAATGCTCGGATGCATGAGACGAACACGTATGCAAATGAAATGCACATGATGACATGATATGACATGCATGACACGCAAGCAATGACAAGACAACAACAACGAATAACTGGAAGACACCTGGCACATCGGTCTCGGGGCGTTACAACACTCCACCACTACGAGAGGATCTCGTCCCGAGATCTAGAATGGCACTGGAGGAAAAACGGAAGAGAAAGAGAAGAGGTAAAACTAAGTTGCTTCTTTGACAAACGAGTGAAAACAAAGAACCTTGAGATGTTGAACAAATTGAAAGAAAGAAAAACAATGAAGATGAACAAAGTTGCATACACTCTGTTAAACAAGTGGAACAAGGAACATTACTAGAGCCTTGTAGGTTGAAAGACATAGAAAAGGGTTGCAATGGACAAGAAGTACATGCAAGCACTCCGGTAGAAATGATATGTACAAGGAACGATAAGGATCAATTACGACAATACTCCGGTTAAACAAGATAGAGAAGGAATAAGAATGATATAAATAGGACAACACTCCGACTGTAAATGAAAGGAAATGAACATGATCTTGACAAAACAAGGTGATGGGTCGAAGAGAGCAACATCACAATGCCTCCGGAATAAATGTAAGAATGGAATCAAAAGAACGGAGGAGAAAACAACCTCTTGAGAGAGCACGCTTACAAGAAATGAACTTGGGTCATATATAATCATCACAAAGAGCTACATTCCCAACGGGAGGCTTTAAGTGAACACTATAGCAAGATAACTCAAATGAAAGAGATTGATGGATTTAAAATATCTCGTTCTTGATAACTTGTGAATCATGAAGCACGAAGGGAAAATATCAAGAATGACATAACACCACCTCACAATATATGCGTGAAAGAATTGCACTCCGAATTGCAAGAAGGAGAAAACTTGAGCTCCTCTGAAAAGAATGTTGATGAACACTTTGAGAAGGAATTAAATCATTGATGAACCATCATGTAGAACCTTCATGAAGAACTCCGGTAAACAAAAGAATGATCAAACGGAAGGAAATAGAAGTTGAAAACACAAGGTGAATCCTTGTACCAATTTAAATGATTCTCCGTGGTGATATAATTGAAAGAGGTTGGAACTCCGGAAAAAGAAAAGATGAATAATTGAGATCAAGAATTTTAATGAACCTCCGGAATAAGGAATTAATCAATTGGATGAAACAAGAATAAGAATTACATTATGCTTATCCTTCATCAAATAAATTGATAACAAAATGGATTTGGTACACTACTTATTCTCGTAGAAAGGATTAAGAGTGATATAGCATAAACTTAAGAAGGTCTTCAACGATCCACCGGAAGGATTGAAATAACGAATAAATTGATATGGTAAAGAAGGAAGAGAAGTCTTGAACGAACCACCGTAAGAATTGAACAATGAATGAAGTAAAAGGATGCATCACCGGTAAGAATTAGCAAATGAACGAACATACTTGAGACAATCTAGATACATGAGAACGAAGGGATCACGAATTGATTAGAGATCACTTGAACGATGCACCGGTAAGATTGTAGAATGATAACTGACAGCTGAGAATGAATAAACCTGAATTGATGGACTCCGGATAACAAACTGAGAAGACTCTTGAATTGCTCTGGATAGGTGAAAAGAATTCCGGACAATCGAAAATAATTATGAGAGGATGGCAACAAACTAGAATCACGAATCTTGAAGAGAATGGAGCAAGATTAAAGAGAAACTCTTCTTCGCTCTTCAAAATCCGAGAATGACGACGAGAAACACCACCATGAATTATTTAGACACTCCGGAAGAATCAAAACGAAGAGGTTGAGCCAACGATGAAAAGATTTTGACAGATCTTGGAGAAGACATTTGACTGATGATAATTAATTCTTATGTCAAACTTTAAAAGATTTGAGAATAGCTCCGGTAAAATTAGAAGAGTCAGGTAAGATCCTGGAAAAAGACCTGTGGGTTAGGGCCCACTCAAAAGAAACACCGTCGAAAATATTACTTGAAAAGAGAGATTGCACTGGTGGAATTAAAAGTCCTGAATGAGATAACATCCTCGAAATAGGTTGAACGGATCTTGAATGACAAGACGAGCCTATTGAGATATCTTGAGCACTCCGGAACAAATGAATAGCGAGAAGTGAATTATTATGAGGTGCATCGGCATAAGAAAAGCATTGAAACGAGGAAAAGATATGATCGACAAAGCTTGAATTGAATCCACTGGAGAAGAAAAAGGAATGAGGAATGACGAACTAGAAGAGCATCTTCATGTGAACCACCGGGTAGAACATTGAAATAAAAGAATGAAGAGACTTCACAAGAATAAAAGGATGCTTGATTAAGAAATCCGAGTCCTTGAAGAAACAAGGGTGGGTGGGCGGGAAAACAAAGACGACTTGGAATGGATGAAACGAACGCCATTGAGAAGACTTGAGTCGATCTTGCGGATGTGACAAATGATCGGATCCACTTGAAGAGAGACACACCGGTTGAAAAGGATTGACATGACAATCTCGATTATCATGAAGGATTGGTATTCACATAGAAATATGAGAACACCATTTGGGAAAAGTATGGAATCAACGCTTGACATTGAAGCAACTCGAATACCAACACTCAAAACAAAGGATTGGCTTGCAGAATAAGCCGGAACAAACATATGATAGAAATTTCATCCAAAGTTTTCGTGGTGGGGCCTACACGGGCTCGATCGTACAGCACCATCATGTACAAGGCAGTGCACATGACATACGAAGCGTCCCCGAGTCAGCATAGCCAAGGACTCTTTAAGACACAATGAGACCACTGTAAAACCAACCGTGGATAGGCGGACCACTAGATGTCGAACCCCAATTTCATATCATACATCTGTCGGAAAGATATCCTAGGAGCTACTTGAATTCCCACTTATAAACTCCCGAAATTTTCCGGTTATGCAATCAGGGGTTGGGGATACAGGGGAAGCATAATATATCACCAAAACTAGCAAATCCTACATCCAGCTGTATCCATCCTTCAACACATAACCAAGAAACCTTCGGAAATCGTTTACCTCAACCTTCGAAAAGCATCCGTTATACGAGTTATGGTGATACTCCCGAACTCCCGCCCCAGTACTGGGTGGCGTCGAAGTTATCTCACCAACAACTGCATAAAAGAGATTTTCGATGTCGGCAAAACTCAGGTATTCCAGAACTGCAACGATAAAATTGTGACGACAACACCTCGGAGCTCAAGTCCCCGGGACACTGCCACAACCCCTAAATGTCAGGAGGCACCAAGAACAATGTTCTCGTCACAAAACCATCGGAATGATTCCAAGATACCCGCATGATCCTAGATTTTTTAGTGAAATTTGAGAAGAGAAGAGTCAAAACTCTACGCCAGGATGCCTCACCAGAGCAACGAAGGGACCAAGGAGTAAAAAGAATCCTACTCTCCGATATATATAATTCCCAAATGACTCAAAACATTTTTCTAGACTCAACAACGCCAACGATTCGATCAAGCAGGGGGCTCCTAAGGTCGGGGAAGGCTCTGATTACCAACTTGTAACGCCCTCGATGCGGCTATATCTCCCACGTGTCGAAGCACGACTTAGAGGCATAAACGCATTGAAAGCAATGTCGCAAGTGAGGTAATCTTCACACAACCCATGTAATACATAAGGGAAAGAGATACATAGTTGGCCTACAATCGCCACTTCACACAATACATAAATAAGTCATTACATTCATCCAAATACAATCATGGTCCGACTACGGAACCAAAATAAAAGAAGACTACCCCAAAAGCTACACCGATCCCCGATCGTCCCAACTGGGCTCCACTACTGATCACTGAAACGAAAACAACACAATGAATGAGATCTTCATCGAGCTCCTCCTTGAGCTCGGTTGATTCACCTGGAGCGGTATCATCGGCACCTACAAACTGGTTTTGGAAGTATCTGTGAGTCACGGGGACTCAGCAATCTCACACCCTCGCGATCAAGACTATTTAAGCTTATGGGTAGGGTAATAGGTATGAGGTGGAGCTGCAGCAAGCGACTAGCATATATGGTGGCTAACATACGCAAATGAGAGCGAGAAGAGAAGGCAAAGCACGGTCGAGAAACTATGATCAAGAAGTGATCCAAGACTACTTACGTCAAGCATAACTCCAACACTGTGTTCACTTCCCGGACTCCGCCGAGAAGAGACGATCACGGCTACACACGCGGCTGATGCATTTTAATTAAGTTAAGTTTCAGGTTTTCTATAACCGGACATTAACAAATTCCCATCTGCCCATAACCGCGGGCACGGCTTTCGAAAGTTCAAATCCTTGCAGGGGAGTCCCAACTTAGTCCATCACAAGCTCTCACGGTCAACGAAGGATATTCCTTCTCCCAAGACAATCCGATCAGACTAGGCATCCCGGTTACAAGACATCCTCGACAATGGTAAAACAAGTCCAGCAACACCACCCGAATGTGCCGACAAATCCCGATAGGAGCTCACATATCTCGTTCTCAGGGCACACCGGATAAGCAATCCGTACAACTAAAACCAGCCCTCGAGTTTCCCGAGGTGGCGCTGAAAGGGGCTCTAGTTTGGACCAACACTCAGAGGAGCACTGGCCCGGGGGGGGGGGGGGGGTTAATAAAGATGACCCTTGAGTCTGCGGAACCCAAGGGAAAAAGAGGCTAGGTGGCGAATGGTAAAACCAAAGTTGGGCATTGCTGGAGGAGTTTTATTCAAGGCGAACTGTCAAGGGGTTCCCATTATAACCCAACCGTGTAACGAACGCAAAATCCGGGAACATAACACCGGTATGACGGAAACTAGGGCGGCAAGAGTGGAACAAAACACCAGGCATAAGGACGAGCCTTCCACCCTTTACCAAGTATATAGATGCATTAATTAAATAAGAGATATTCTGATATCCCAACAAAATAACCATGTTCCAAACATGGAACAAGCTCCAATCTTCACCTGCAACTAACAACGCTATAAGAGGGGCTGAGCAAAGCGGTAACATAGCCAAACAACGGTTTGCTAGGACAAGATGGGTTAGAGGCTTGGCTTAACAATATGAGAGGTATGATATAGCAAGTGGTAGGTATCGTAGCATAGGCATAGCAAAAGAGCGAGCATTTAGCAAGCAAAGATAGAAGTGATTTCGAGGGTATGGTCATCTTGCCTGCAAAGTTCTTTGAGTTGACTTGATCCTTGTAAGCCTACTCAACGGGCTCCTCGTTCACGTACTCGTCTCCCGGCTCTACCCAAGCAAGAACAACAAACAAAAAGGAACACAATCAACCACGTGCAATGCTCAAGCAACATGATGCAAACATGGTATGATATGCGGGATGCGATATGTGATGTATATGCATGATTTGGAAAGGAATGATTGAACCCGGCCTCAACTTGGAAATCCAAGAGTGCCACTGGAAAGGGGAGTTGATGTCGGTCGAAATCGATATAAAGATCACCGGAATCGGATGCACGGTTTGGAAATGGCAAGCAAAACAAATATGGCACCGGTCTGCGATAATCAGCACGAGACCATCTAAATGCATCAAGAACAACCTGCTACAGCACTCCAACATGACAACAAAATACATGGCAGGGATCCACTCATGATGCTTGACAAAAGATGAACAGTGAGCTATGGCTAATTCACTCAATAACAAGCTCAAACAAGCATGGAAAAAGTGCAAAAGATAACAGGATTCAGACTTAGTGAAATACTGGAGCATAGCAAAACAGATATCAAGTAGGCATGTTTACGAGCTCGATGCACTCACTACGAGGCATTGCATGACAAACTAAGCATACACCCAGCAAATAGACATGGCATAGAAGCTAGACATGGCAAGAACAATAACATAGCATGCATGGATCAACAACAACAAGCTCGGCAAAATTGCTAAACATGTTAACAATCTTCCAGGAATCATTTTATAGCAAATGTAGAGCTCGATTGACTCAAGCTAGGGTGCTCCATAATTGCAAACAAAGACATGGATGGATATAGAACAACATTATCTACAAAAAATCCTTACTGATCATGCTCAAAAGAGGCACAGATCACTAGGAAACAACATGAACATAAGACATAAAAATAATGACAGGGCAAGGCCTTGGTGAAATTCTAAGTCCCTGAAATCAGCATCATTGAGTAAGCTACTTTTCATGCTTGTGCTAGTCACCACAAAGATCACAAAAAATACATGGCATACACCCCTGTAAAGATGGCATGGCATTCTTCAAAACACATGTAGAGCTCAGGATCATAGCACGCACACATTAATCATGACAAAAATGACAAAAGTGCATTTGATGAAACAGATCTGAAACTATCATCACATAGCCCTCTTCCAACAGCATTTCGGGCATCCAGATGAGCTCAAATGAAAATGATTCAATGAGGTGAAATGATGTACTCGTCGAGACGAACATTTTGATATGCTACAGGCACGAATCGGAGCCACGATGAGGAAGTTATGATGCGTCAAAGTATGCAAAAAAAACTGGATAGGGGGAAAAGTCAACCGAGTTCGTTTTCAGATCTTGGGTTCCTCCGTGGGCACGCAGTCCGAGGTCTCCGGCGAGGTCCTAGCGGCTCCGGCGAGGAGGAAGAGGCGTCAGGGAGGCGAGGGAGAGGCAGATCCGGCCTCTCCCAACCGGATCCGACGGCGGTGGGGCGGCTCCGGCCACCGCGGTGGTCAAGGAGGCGCGGGGGCTCGCGGGGCTGGCCGACGGCGAGCTCCGGCTGGCGAGCCGGGCGCGAGGCGGCGGAGCAGCGAGGAGGGTGGCGCGGCGGGCGCGGGAGACAGGCGGCGGCGGCTGCGGGTGTTGGAAATATGCCCTAGAGGCAATAATAAAATGATTATTATTATATTTCCTTGTTCATGATAATCGTTTATTATCCATGCTAGAATTGTATTGATAGGAAACTCAGATACATGTGTGGATACATAGACAACACCATGTCCCTAGTAAGCCTCTAGTTGACTAGCTCGTTGATCAATAGATGGTTACGGTTTCCTGACCATGGACATTGGATGTCGTTGATAACGGGATCACATCATTAGGAGAATGATGTGATGGACAAGACCCAATCCTAAGCATAGCACTAGATCGTGTAGTTCGTATGCTAAAGCTTTTCTAATGTCAAGTATCATTTCCTTAGACCATGAGATTGTGCAACTCCCGGATACCGTAGGAGTGCTTTGGGTGTGCCAAACGTCACAACGTAACTGGGTGGCTATAAAGGTACACTACAGGTATCTCCGAAAGTGTCTGTTGGGTTGGCACGAATCGAGACTGGGATTTGTCACTCCGTGTAAACGGAGAGGTATCTCTGGGCCCACTCGGTAGGACATCATCATAGTGTGCACAATGTGATTAAGGAGTTGATCATGGGATGATGTGTTACGGAACGAGTAAAGAGACTTGCCGGTAATGAGATTGAACAAGGTATCGGGATACCGACGATCGAATCTCGGGCAAGTATCGTACCGATAGACAAAGGGAATTGTATACGGGATTGATTAAGTCCTTGACATCGTGGTTCATCCGATGAGATCATCGTGGAACATGTGGGAGCCAACATGGGTATCCAGATCCCGCTGTTGGTTATTGACCGGAGAGTCATCTCGGTCATGTCTGCATGTCTCCCGAACCCGTAGGGTCTACACACTTAAGGTTCGGTGACGCTAGGGTTATAGAGATATTTGTATGCGGTAACCCGAAAGTTGTTCGGAGTCCCGGATGAGATCCCGGACGTCACGAGGAGTTCCGGAATGGTCCCGAGGTAAAGAATTATATATAGGAAGTGCTATTTCGGCCATCGGGACAAGTTTCGGGGTCACCGGTATTGTACCGGGACCACCGGAAGGGTCCCGGGGGTCCACCGGGTGGGGCCACCTGCCCCGGGGGGCCACATGGGCTGTAGGGGGTGCGCCTTGGCCTATATGGGCCAAGGGCACCAGCCCCAAGAGGCCCATGCGCCAAAGGGACAAGAGGAGGGGAGAGTCCTAAAGGGGGAAGGCACCTCCGAGGTGCCTTGGGGAGGATGGACTCCTCCCCCCCTTGGCCGCACCCTTCCTTGGAGGAAGGGGCAAGGCTGCGCCCTCCCCCTCTCCCGTGGCCCTATATATAGTGGGGGGAAGGGAGGGCAACCATACCTGAGCCCTGGCACCTCCCTCTCCCTCCCATGACACATCTTCCTCCTCCCGCAGCGCTTGGCGAAGCCCTGTTGGAATCCCGCTACTTCCACCACCACGCCGTCGTGCTGCTGGATCTCCATCAACCTCTCCTCCCCCCTTGCTGGATCAAGAAGGAGGAGACGTCGCTGCTCCGTACGTGTGTTGAACGCGGAGGTGCCGTCCGTTCGGTGCTAGGATCATCGGTGATTTGGATCACGACGAGTACGACTCCATCAACCCCGTTCTCTTGAACGCTTCCGCGCGCGATCTACAGGGGTATGTAGATCCACTCCTCCCTCGTTGCTAGATGACTCCATAGATTGATCTTGGTGACACGTAGGAAAATTTTGAATTTATGCTATGTTCCCCAACAGTGGCATCATGAGCTAGGTCTATGCGTAGTTTCTATGCACGAGTAGAACACAAAGTAGTTGTGGGCATTGATTTTGTTCAATATGCTTGCCGTTACTAGTCTTATCTTGATTCGGCGGCATCGTGGGATGAAGCGGCCCGTACCGACCTTACACGTACTCTTACGTGAGACTGGTTCCATCGACTGACATGCACTAGTTGCATAAGGTGGCTAGCGGGTGTCTGTCTCTCCCACTTTAGTCGGGTCGGATTCGATGAAAAGGGTCCTTATGAAGGGTAAATAGCAATTGGCATATCACGTTGTGGTTTTTGCGTAGGTAAGAAACGTTCTTGCTAGAAACCCATAGCAGCCACGTAAAACATGCAAACAACAATTAGAGGACGTCTAACTTGTTTTTGCAGGGTATGCTATGTGATGTGATATGGCCAAAAGGATGTGATGAATGATATATGTGATGTATGAGATTGATCATGTTCTTGTAATAGGAATCACGACTTGCATGTCGATGAGTATGACAACCGGCAGGAGCCATAGGAGTTGTCTTAATTTATTTATGACCTGCGTGTCAACATAAACGTCATGTAATTACTTTACTTTATTGCTAACCGTTAGCCATAGTAGTTGAAGTAATAGTTGGCGAGACAACTTCATGAAGACACGGTGATGGAGATCATGATGATGGAGATCATGGTGTCATGCCGGTGACAAGATGATCATGGAGCCCCAAGATGGAGATCAAAGGAGCTATATGATATTGGCCATATCATGTCACTATTATTTGATTGCATGTGATGTTTATCATGTTTATGCATCTTATTTTCTTAGAACGACAGTAGTAAATAAGATGATCCCTCATAATAATTTCAAGAAAGTGTTCCCCCTAACTGTGCACCGTTGCGAAAGTTCGTCGTTTCGAAGCACCACGTGATGATCGGGTGTGATAGATTCTTACGTTCACATACAACGGGTGTAAGACAGATTTACACACGCAAAACACTTAGGTTGACTTGACGAGCCTAGCATGTGTACAGACATGGCCTCGGAACACAAGAGACCGAAAGGTCGAGCATGAGTCGTATGGTAGATACGATCAACATGAAGATGTTCACCGATGATGACTAGTCCGTCTCACGTGATGATCGGACACGGCCTAGTTGATTCGGATCATGTAATCACTTAGATGACTAGAGGGATGTCTATCTGAGTGGGAGTTCATAAGATGAACTTAATTATCCTGAACATAGTCAAAAGGTCTTCGCAAATTATGTCGTAGCTTGCGCTTCAGTTCTACTGTTTAGATATGTTCCTAGAGAAAATTTAGTTGAAAGTTGATAGTAGCAATTATGCGGACTAGGTCCGTAAACTGAGGATTGTCCTCATTGCTTCATAGAAGGCTTATGTCCTTAATGCACCGCTCAGTGTGTTGAACCTCGAACGTCGTCTGTGGAAGCTGCGAACATCTGACATACACATTTTGATAACTACGCGATAGTTCAGTTAAACGGTTTAGAGTTGAGGCACCGAAGACGTTTTGAAACGTCGCGAAACATATGAGATGTTTCGAGGGCTGAAATTGGGATTTCAGGCTCGTGCCCACGTCAAGAGGTATAAGACCTCCGACGATTTTCTTAGCCTACAAACTAAGGAGAAAAGCTCAATTGTTGAGCTTGTGCTCAGATTGTCTGAGTACAACAATCATTTGAATCGAGTGGGAGTTGATCTTCCAGATATGAAAGTGATGTTTCTCCGAAGTCATTACCACCAAGCTGCTAGAGCTTCATGATGAACTATGATATATCAAGGACATATATGATGATCCTTGAGATATTCGCGATGTTTGACACCGCGAAAGTAGAAATCAAGAAGGAGCATCAATTGTTGATGGTTGGTGAAACCACTAGTTTCAAGAAGGGCAAGGGCACAAAGGGATACTTCATGAAACGGCAATTCAGCTGCTGCTCTAGTGAAGAAACCCACGGTTGAACCCAAACCCGAGACTGAGTGCTTCTGTAATAAGGGGAACAACCACTGGAGAAGAATTACCCTAGATACTTGGTAGATGAGAAGTCTGGCAAGGTCGATAGAAGTATATTGGATATACATTATGTTGATGTGTACTTTACTAGTACTCCTAGTAGCACCAGGGTATTAGATACCGGTTCGGTTGCTAAGTGTTAGTAACTCGAAATAAAAGCTACGGAATAAACGGAGACTAGCTAAAGGTGAGCTGACGATATGTGTTGGAAGTGTTTCCAATGTTGATACGATCAAGCATCGCACGCTCCCTCTACCATCGAGATTGGTGTTTGCGTTGAGCATAGACATGATTGGATTATGTCTATCGCAATACGGTTATTCATTTAAGGAGAGAGTAATGGTTACTCTGTTTATTTGAATAATACCTTCAATGGTCTTACACCTAAAATGAATGGTTTATTGAATCTCGATCGTAGTGATACACATGTTCATGCCAAAAGATAGTAATGATAGTACCACCTACTTGTGGCACTGCCGCTTAAGTCATATCGGTATAAAACGCATGAAGAAGCTCCATGTTGATGGATCTTTGGGCTCACTCGTTTTTGAAAGGTTTGAGACATGCGAACCATGTCTATTGGTGTATATGCATGAAGAAACTCCATGCAAATGGACCGTTTGGACTCACTTGATCACTTGAGACATGCAAATCATACCACATGGGCAAGATGACTGAAAGCCTCGTTTTCAGTAAAATGGAACTAGAAAGCAACTTGTTGGAAGTAATACATTTTGATGTGTGCAGTCCAATGAGTGCTGAGGCATGTAGTGGATATCGTTATGTTCTTACTTCACAGATGATTTGAGTAGATGTTGAGTATATTTACTTGATGAATCACGAGTCTGAATTATTGAAAGGTTCAAGTAATTTCAGGGTGAAGTTGAAAGATCGTCATGACAAGAGGATAAAATATCTATGATATGATCATAGAGATGAATATATGAATTAAGAGTTTGGCACAGAATTAAGACATTGTGGAAATTGTTTCACAACTAATACAGCCTGGAACACCATAGTGTGATGGTGTGTCCGAACATCATAACTGCACCCTATTGGATATGATGCATACCATGATGTCTCTTATCGAATTACCATGATAGTTTATGGGTTAGGCATTAAAGACAACCACATTCACTTTAAATAGGGCACCACGTAATTCCGATGAGATGACACCATATGAACTATGGTTTAGGGAAACCTAAGCTGTCATTTCTTAAAAGTTTGGGGCTGCGATGCTTATGTGAAAAAGTTTCAGGCTGATAAGCTCGAACCCAAAGCGGATAAATGCATCTTCATAGGACACCCAAAACAGTTGGGTATACCTCCTGTCTCAGATCCGAAAGCAATAAGGGATTGTTTCTAGAATCGGGTCCTTTTTCGAGGAAGAGTTTCTCTCGAAAGAATTGAGTGGGAGGATGGTGGAGACTTGATGAGGTTATTAAACCGTCTCTTCAACTAGTGTGTGGCAGGGCACAGGAAGTTGTTCCTGTGGCACCTACACCAATTGAAGTGGAAGCTTGTGATAGTGATCATGAAACTTCAGATCAAGTCACTACCAAACCTCGTGGGATGACAAGGATGCGTGCTACTTCAGAGTGGTACGTAATCCTGTCTTAGAAGTCATGTTGCTAGACAACAATGAACCTACGAGCTATGGAGAAGCGATGGTGGGCCCGGGTTCCGATGAATGGCTCGAGGCCATAAATCCGAGAGAGGATCCATGTATGAAAACAAAGTGTAGACTTTGGCAGAACAGCTCGATGGTCGTAAGGCTGTTGAGTGCAGATGGATTTTAAAAGGAAGACGGACAATGATGGTAAATGTCACCATTAAGAAAGCTCGACTTGTCATTAAGATGTTTTCCGACAAGTTCAAGGAGTTGACTACGATGAGACTTTCTCACTCGTAGCGATGCTAAGAGTCTGTTGGAATTATATTAGCGATTACTGCATTATTTATGAAATCTTGCAGATAGGATGTCAAAACATTGTTTCCTCGACGATTTTCTTGAGGAAAGGTTGTATGTGATACAACCGGAAGGTTTTGTCAATCCTGAAAGATGCTAATAAGTATGCAAAGCTCCAGCAATCCTTCTGAGGACTGGAGTAAGCATCTCGGAGTTGGAATGTATGCTTTGATGAGATGATCAAAGATTTTGGGTGTATACAAAGTTTATGAGAAACTTGTATTTCCAAAGAAGTGAGTGGGAGCACTATAGAATTTCTGATGAGTATATGTTGTTGACATATTATGGATCAGAAATGATGTAGAATTTCTGGAAAGCATATAGGGTTATTTGAAAAATGTTTTTCAATAGAAAACCTGGATTAGGCTGCTTGAGTATTGAGCATTAGGATCTATGAGGATAGATCAAAACGCTTAATAATACTTTCAAATGAGCACATACCTTGACATGATCTTGAAGGTGTTCAAGATGGATCAGTCAAAGAAGGAGTTCTTGCCTGAGTTGTAAGGTATGAAGTTAAGACTTAAAGCTCGACCATGGCAGAATAGAGAGAAAGGACGAAGGTCATCCCCTATGCTTAAGACGTAGGCTCTACAGTATGCTATGCTGTGTACCGCACCTGAAGTGTGCCTTGCCATGAGTCAGTCAAGGGGTACAAGAGTGATCCAAGAATGGATCACAGGACAGCGGTCAAAGTTATCCTTAGTAACTAGTGGACTAAGGAATTTTCTCGATTATGGAGGTGGTAAAAGAGCTCGTCGTAAAGGGTTACGTCGATGCAAGCTTAACACCTATCCGGATAGCTCTGAGTAGAGATACCGGATACATATAATGGAGCAACAATTTAGAATAGCTCCAAGTAGAACAGTTATTTGGAATAGCTCCAAATAGAACGTGGTAGCTGCATCTAGGAGATGACATAGAGATTTGTAAAGCACACACGGATCTGAAAGGTTCAGACCCGTTGACTAAAACCTCTCTCACAAGCAACATGATCAAACCCAGAACTCATTGAGTGCTAATCACATAGTGATGTGAACTAGATTATTGACTCTAGTAAACTCTTTGGATGTTGGTTACATGGCGATGTGACCTGTGAGTCTTAATCACATGGCGATGTGAACTAGATTATTGACTCTAGTGCAAGTGGGAGACTGTTGGAAATATGCCCTAGAGGCAATAATAAAATGATTATTATTATATTTCCTTGTTCATGATAATCGTTTATTATCCATGCTAGAATTGTATTGATAGGAAACTCAGATACATGTGTGGATACATAGACAACACCATGTCCCTAGTAAGCCTCTAGTTGACTAGCTCGTTGATCAATAGATGGTTACGGTTTCCTGACCATGGACATTGGATTTCGTTGATAACGGGATCACATCATTAGGAGAATGATGTGATGTACAAGACCCAATCCTAAGCATAGCACTAGATCGTGTAGTTCGTATGCTAAAGCTTTTCTAATGTCAAGTATCATTTCCTTAGACCATGAGATTGTGCAACTCCCGGATACCGTAGGAGTGCTTTGGGTGTGCCAAACGTCACAACGTAACTGGGTGGCTATAAAGGTACACTACAGGTATCTCCGAAAGTGTCTGTTGGGTTGGCACGAATCGAGACTGGGATTTGTCACTCCGTGTAAACGGAGAGGTATCTCTGGGTCCACTCGGTAGGACATCATCATAGTGTGCACAATGTGATTAAGGAGTTGATCACGGGATGATGTGTTATGGAACGAGTAAAGAGACTTGCCGGTAACGAGATTGAACAAGGTATCGGGATACCGACGATCGAATCTCGGGCAAGTATCGTACCGATAGACAAAGGGAATTGTATACGGGATTGATTAAGTCCTTGACATCGTGGTTCATCCGATGAGATCATCGTGGAACATGTGGGAGCCAACATGGGTATCCAGATCCCGCTGTTGGTTATTGACCGGAGAGTCGTCTCGGTCATGTCTGCATGTCTCCCGAACCCATAGGGTCTACACACTTAAGGTTCGGTGACGCTAGGGTTATAGAGATATTTGTATGCGGTAACCCGAAAGTTGTTCGGAGTCCCGGATGAGATCCCGGACGTCACGAGGAGTTCCGGAATGGTCCATAGGTAAAGAATTATATATAGGAAGTGCTATTTCGTCCATCGGGACAAGTTTCGGGGTCACCGGTATTGTACCGGGACCACCGGAAGGGTCCCGGGGGTCCACCGGGTGGGGCCACCTGCCCCGGGGGGCCACATGGGCTGTAGGGGGTGCGCCTTGGCCTATATGGGCCAAGGGCACCAGCCCCAAGAGGCCCATGCGCCAAAGGGACAAGAGGAGGGGAGAGTCCTAAAGGGGGAAGGCACCTCCGAGGTGCCTTGGGGAGGATGGACTCCTCCCCCCCTTGGCCGCACCCTTCCTTGGAGGAAGGGGCAAGGCTGCACCCTCCCCCTCTCCCTTGGCCCTATATATAGTGGGGGGAAGGGAGAGCGACCATACCTGAGCCCTGGCACCTCCCTCTCCCTCCCATGACACATCTTCCTCCTCCCGCAGCGCTTGGCGAAGCCCTGTTGGAATCCCGCTACTTCCACCACCACGCCGTCGTGCTGCTGGATCTCCATCAACCTCTCCTCCCCCCTTGCTGGATCAAGAAGGAGGAGACGTCGCTGCTCCGTACGTGTGTTGAACGCGGAGGTGCCGTCCGTTCGGTGCTAGGATCATCGGTGATTTGGATCACGACGAGTACGACTCCATCAACCCCGTTCTCTTGAACGCTTCCGCGCGCGATCTACAAGGGTATGTAGATCCACTCCTCCCTCGTTGCTAGATGACTCCATAGATTGATCTTGGTGACACGTAGGAAAATTTTGAATTTATGCTATGTTCCCCAACAGTGGCATCATGAGCTAGGTCTATGCGTAGTTTCTATGCACGAGTAGAACACAAAGTAGTTGTGGGCATTGATTTTGTTCAATATGCTTGCCGTTACTAGTCTTATCTTGATTCGGCGGCATCGTGGGATGAAGCGGCCCGTACCGACCTTACACGTACTCTTACGTGAGACTGGTTCCATCGACTGACATGCACTAGTTGCATAAGGTGGCTAGCGGGTGTCTGTCTCTCCCACTTTAGTCGGGTCGGATTCGATGAAAAGGGTCCTTATGAAGGGTAAATAGCAATTGGCATATCACGTTGTGGTTTTTGCGTAGGTAAGAAACGTTCTTGCTAGAAACCCATAGCAGCCACGTAAAACATGCAAACAACAATTAGAGGACGTCTAACTTGTTTTTGCAGGGTATGCTATGTGATGTGATATGGCCAAAAGGATGTGATGAATGATATATGTGATGTATGAGATTGATCATGTTCTTGTAATAGGAATCACGACTTGCATGTCGATGAGTATGACAACCGGCAGGAGCCATAGGAGTTGTCTTAATTTATTTATGACCTGCGTGTCAACATAAACGTCATGTAATTACTTTACTTTATTGCTAACCGTTAGCCATAGTAGTTGAAGTAATAGTTGGCGAGACAACTTCATGAAGACACGGTGATGGAGATCATGATGATGGAGATCATGGTGTCATGCCGGTGACAAGATGATCATGGAGCCCCAAGATGGAGATCAAAGGAGCTATATGATATTGGCCATATCATGTCACTATTATTTGATTGCATGTGATGTTTATCATGTTTATGCATCTTATTTGCTTAGAACGACGGTAGTAAATAAGATGATACCTCATAATAATTTCAAGAAAGTGTTCCCCCTAACTGTGCACCGTTGCGAAAGTTCGTCGTTTCGAAGCACCACGTGATGATCGGGTGTGATAGATTCTTACGTTCACATACAACGGGTGTAAGACAGATTTACACACGCAAAACACTTAGGTTGACTTGACGAGCCTAGCATGTGTACAGACATGGCCTCGGAACACAAGAGACCGAAAGGTCGAGCATGAGTCGTATGGTAGATACGATCAACATGAAGATGTTCACCGATGATGACTAGTCCGTCTCACGTGATGATCGGACACGGCCTAGTTGATTCGGATCATGTAATCACTTAGATGACTAGAGGGATGTCTATCTGAGTGGGAGTTCATAAGATGAACTTAATTATCCTGAACATAGTCAAAAGGTCTTCGCAAATTATGTCGTAGCTTGCGCTTCAGTTCTACTGTTTAGATATGTTCCTAGAGAAAATTTAGTTGAAAGTTGATAGTAGCAATTATGCGGACTAGGTCCGTAAACTGAGGATTGTCCTCATTGCTTCATAGAAGGCTTATGTCCTTAATGCACCGCTCAGTGTGTTGAACCTCGAACGTCGTCTGTGGAAGCTGCGAACATCTGACATACACATTTTGATAACTACGCGATAGTTCAGTTAAACGGTTTAGAGTTGAGGCACCGAAGACGTTTTGAAACGTCGCGAAACATATGAGATGTTTCGAGGGCTGAAATTGGGATTTCAGGCTCGTGCCCACGTCAAGAGGTATAAGACCTCCGACGATTTTCTTAGCCTACAAACTAAGGAGAAAAGCTCAATTGTTGAGCTTGTGCTCAGATTGTCTGAGTACAACAATCATTTGAATCGAGTGGGAGTTGATCTTCCAGATATGAAAGTGATGTTTCTCCGAAGTCATTACCACCAAGCTGCTAGAGCTTCATGATGAACTATGATATATCAAGGACATATATGATGATCCTTGAGATATTCGCGATGTTTGACACCGCGAAAGTAGAAATCAAGAAGGAGCATCAATTGTTGATGGTTGGTGAAACCACTAGTTTCAAGAAGGGCAAGGGCACAAAGGGATACTTCATGAAACGGCAATTCAGCTGCTGCTCTAGTGAAGAAACCCACGGTTGAACCCAAACCCGAGACTGAGTGCTTCTGTAATAAGGGGAACAACCACTGGAGCAGAATTACCCTAGATACTTGGTAGATGAGAAGTCTGGCAAGGTCGATAGAAGTATATTGGATATACATTATGTTGATGTGTACTTTACTAGTACTCCTAGTAGCACCAGGGTATTAGATACCGGTTCGGTTGCTAAGTGTTAGTAACTCGAAATAAAAGCTACGGAATAAACGGAGACTAGCTAAAGGTGAGCTGACGATATGTGTTGGAAGTGTTTCCAATGTTGATACGATCAAGCATCGCACGCTCCCTCTACCATCGAGATTGGTGTTTGCGTTGAGCATAGACATGATTGGATTATGTCTATCGCAATACGGTTATTCATTTAAGGAGAGAGTAATGGTTACTCTGTTTATTTGAATAATACCTTCAATGGTCTTACACCTAAAATGAATGGTTTATTGAATCTCGATCGTAGTGATACACATGTTCATGCCAAAAGATAGTAATGATAGTACCACCTACTTGTGGCACTGCCGCTTAAGTCATATCGGTATAAAACGCATGAAGAAGATCCATGTTGATGGATCTTTGGGCTCACTCGTTTTTGAAAGGTTTGAGACATGCGAACCATGTCTATTGGTGTATATGCATGAAGAAACTCCATGCAAATGGACCGTTTGGACTCACTTGATCACTTGAGACATGCAAATCATACCACATGGGCAAGATGACTGAAAGCCTCGTTTTCAGTAAAATGGAACTAGAAAGCAACTTGTTGGAAGTAATACATTTTGATGTGTGCAGTCCAATGAGTGCTGAGGCATGTAGTGGATATCGTTATGTTCTTACTTCACAGATGATTTGAGTAGATGTTGAGTATATTTACTTGATGAATCACGAGTCTGAATTATTGAAAGGTTCAAGTAATTTCAGGGTGAAGTTGAAAGATCGTCATGACAAGAGGATAAAATATCTATGATATGATCATAGAGATGAATATATGAATTAAGAGTTTGGCACAGAATTAAGACATTGTGGAAATTGTTTCACAACTAATACAGCCTGGAACACCATAGTGTGATGGTGTGTCCGAACATCATAACTGCACCCTATTGGATATGATGCATACCATGATGTCTCTTATCGAATTACCACGATAGTTTATGGGTTAGGCATTAAAGACAACCACATTCACTTTAAATAGGGCACCACGTAATTCCGATGAGATGACACCATATGAACTATGGTTTAGGGAAACCTAAGCTGTCATTTCTTAAAAGTTTGGGGCTGCGATGCTTATGTGAAAAAGTTTCAGGCTGATAAGCTCGAACCCAAAGCGGATAAATGCATCTTCATAGGACACCCAAAACAGTTGGGTATACCTCCTGTCTCAGATCCGAAAGCAATAAGGGATTGTTTCTAGAATCGGGTCCTTTTTCGAGGAAGAGTTTCTCTCGAAAGAATTGAGTGGGAGGATGGTGGAGACTTGATGAGGTTATTAAACCGTCTCTTCAACTAGTGTGTGGCAGGGCACAGGAAGTTGTTCCTGTGGCACCTACACCAATTGAAGTGGAAGCTTGTGATAGTGATCATGAAACTTCAGATCAAGTCACTACCAAACCTCGTGGGATGACAAGGATGCGTGCTACTTCAGAGTGGTACGTAATCCTGTCTTAGAAGTCATGTTGCTAGACAACAATGAACCTACGAGCTATGGAGAAGCGATGGTGGGCCCGGGTTCCGATGAATGGCTCGAGGCCATAAATCCGAGAGAGGATCCATGTATGAAAACAAAGTGTAGACTTTGGCAGAACAGCTCGATGGTCGTAAGGCTGTTGAGTGCAGATGGATTTTAAAAGGAAGACGGACAATGATGGTAAATGTCACCATTAAGAAAGCTCGACTTGTCATTAAGATGTTTTCCGACAAGTTCAAGGAGTTGACTACGATGAGACTTTCTCACTCGTAGCGATGCTAAGAGTCTGTTGGAATTATATTAGCGATTACTGCATTATTTATGAAATCTTGCAGATAGGATGTCAAAACATTGTTTCCTCGACGATTTTCTTGAGGAAAGGTTGTATGTGATACAACCGGAAGGTTTTGTCAATCCTGAAAGATGCTAATAAGTATGCAAAGCTCCAGCAATCCTTCTGAGGACTGGAGTAAGCATCTCGGAGTTGGAATGTATGCTTTGATGAGATGATCAAAGATTTTGGGTGTATACAAAGTTTATGAGAAACTTGTATTTCCAAAGAAGTGAGTGGGAGCACTATAGAATTTCTGATGAGTATATGTTGTTGACATATTATGGATCAGAAATGATGTAGAATTTCTGGAAAGCATATAGGGTTATTTGAAAAATGTTTTTCAATAGAAAACCTGGATTAGGCTGCTTGAGTATTGAGCATTAGGATCTATGAGGATAGATCAAAACGCTTAATAATACTTTCAAATGAGCACATACCTTGACATGATCTTGAAGGTGTTCAAGATGGATCAGTCAAAGAAGGAGTTCTTGCCTGAGTTGTAAGGTATGAAGTTAAGACTTAAAGCTCGACCATGGCAGAATAGAGAGAAAGGACGAAGGTCATCCCCTATGCTTAAGACGTAGGCTCTACAGTATGCTATGCTGTGTACCGCACCTGAAGTGTGCCTTGCCATGAGTCAGTCAAGGGGTACAAGAGTGATCCAAGAATGGATCACAGGACAGCGGTCAAAGTTATCCTTAGTAACTAGTGGACTAAGGAATTTTCTCGATTATGGAGGTGGTAAAAGAGCTCGTCGTAAAGGGTTACGTCGATGCAAGCTTAACACCTATCCGGATAGCTCTGAGTAGAGATACCGGATACATATAATGGAGCAACAATTTAGAATAGCTCCAAGTAGAACAGTTATTTGGAATAGCTCCAAATAGAACGTGGTAGCTGCATCTAGGAGATGACATAGAGATTTGTAAAGCACACACGGATCTGAAAGGTTCAGACCCGTTGACTAAAACCTCTCTCACAAGCAACATGATCAAACCCAGAACTCATTGAGTGCTAATCACATAGTGATGTGAACTAGATTATTGACTCTAGTAAACTCTTTGGATGTTGGTTACATGGCGATGTGACCTGTGAGTCTTAATCACATGGCGATGTGAACTAGATTATTGACTCTAGTGCAAGTGGGAGACTGTTGGAAATATGCCCTAGAGGCAATAATAAAATGATTATTATTATATTTCCTTGTTCATGATAATCGTTTATTATCCATGCTAGAATTGTATTGATAGGAAACTCAGATACATGTGTGGATACATAGACAACACCATGTCCCTAGTAAGCCTCTAGTTGACTAGCTCGTTGATCAATAGATGGTTACGGTTTCCTGACCATGGACATTGGATTTCGTTGATAACGGGATCACATCATTAGGAGAATGATGTGATGTACAAGACCCAATCCTAAGCATAGCACTAGATCGTGTAGTTCGTATGCTAAAGCTTTTCTAATGTCAAGTATCATTTCCTTAGACCATGAGATTGTGCAACTCCCGGATACCGTAGGAGTGCTTTGGGTGTGCCAAACGTCACAACGTAACTGGGTGGCTATAAAGGTACACTACAGGTATCTCCGAAAGTGTCTGTTGGGTTGGCACGAATCGAGACTGGGATTTGTCACTCCGTGTAAACGGAGAGGTATCTCTGGGTCCACTCGGTAGGACATCATCATAGTGTGCACAATGTGATTAAGGAGTTGATCACGGGATGATGTGTTATGGAACGAGTAAAGAGACTTGCCGGTAACGAGATTGAACAAGGTATCGGGATACCGACGATCGAATCTCGGGCAAGTATCGTACCGATAGACAAAGGGAATTGTATACGGGATTGATTAAGTCCTTGACATCGTGGTTCATCCGATGAGATCATCGTGGAACATGTGGGAGCCAACATGGGTATCCAGATCCCGCTGTTGGTTATTGACCGGAGAGTCGTCTCGGTCATGTCTGCATGTCTCCCGAACCCATAGGGTCTACACACTTAAGGTTCGGTGACGCTAGGGTTATAGAGATATTTGTATGCGGTAACCCGAAAGTTGTTCGGAGTCCCGGATGAGATCCCGGACGTCACGAGGAGTTCCGGAATGGTCCATAGGTAAAGAATTATATATAGGAAGTGCTATTTCGTCCATCGGGACAAGTTTCGGGGTCACCGGTATTGTACCGGGACCACCGGAAGGGTCCCGGGGGTCCACCGGGTGGGGCCACCTGCCCCGGGGGGCCACATGGGCTGTAGGGGGTGCGCCTTGGCCTATATGGGCCAAGGGCACCAGCCCCAAGAGGCCCATGCGCCAAAGGGACAAGAGGAGGGGAGAGTCCTAAAGGGGGAAGGCACCTCCGAGGTGCCTTGGGGAGGATGGACTCCTTCCCCCCCTTGGCCGCACCCTTCCTTGGAGGAAGGGGCAAGGCTGCACCCTCCCCCTCTCCCTTGGCCCTATATATAGTGGGGGGAAGGGAGAGCGACCATACCTGAGCCCTGGCACCTCCCTCTCCCTCCCATGACACATCTTCCTCCTCCCGCAGCGCTTGGCGAAGCCCTGTTGGAATCCCGCTACTTCCACCACCACGCCGTCGTGCTGCTGGATCTCCATCAACCTCTCCTCCCCCCTTGCTGGATCAAGAAGGAGGAGACGTCGCTGCTCCGTACATGTGTTGAACGCGGAGGTGCCGTCCGTTCGGCGCTAGGATCATCGGTGATTTGGATCACGACGAGTACGACTCCATCAACCCCGTTCTCTTGAACGCTTCCGCGTGCAATCTACAAGGGTATGTAGATACACTCCTCCCTCGTTGCTAGATGACTCCATAGATTGATCTTGGTGACACGTAGGAAAATTTTGAATTTATGCTACGTTCCCCAACAGTGGGCTCGCGCGGGCCCACGATGGGCCTGGCGGGCCGCAGCGGCGGGCGGTGGCGGAGTGCCACGTGGTGAGGCTGGATTGGTTGCGGGCGGCGGCGTTGAGGAGCGGAGATGTCCGGCAGCGACGGAGACACGTCCGGTGGCGCGAGGTAGATGAAGACTAGGGTTAGGGTGGAAGGAGATCCGAAATTTCGGGGAGGGGATCTATTTATAGAGGTAGAGGGAGCTAGGAGAGTCCAAATGAGGTGCGGTTTGCGGCCACGTGATCGTGATAGAACAGCCTAGGTGATGGGAGAGGTTTAGGTGGGTCTTGGGCCACTTTGGAGGGGTGTTGGGCTGCAACACACACAATGCCTTTTGGTCCCTCGGTTAACCGTTGGAGTATCAAACGAAGTCCAAATGTCACGAAACTTGACAGGTGGTCTACCGGTAGTAAACCAAGGCCGCATGACAAGTCTCGGTCCAATCCGAGAACGTTTAACACCCGCACCCGAAAAGAGGTAGAAAGGGACACCGGAGGACATAGGAGCGCCGGAATGCAAAACGGACAACGGGGAAAATGCTCGGATGCATGAGACGAACACGTATGCAAATGAAATGCACATGATGACATGATATGACATGCATGACACGCAAGCAATGACAAGACAACAACAACGAATAACTGGAAGACACCTGGCACATCGGTCTCGGGGCGTTACAACACAACTGCTATGGGCTGCCCTAGGTTGACCTAATCACCCCTAGGGCCTCGTCAGTCGCTGCAGTCGAAAATGGAGAAGAATGACAGACAAGAAAGAAGATAAACGAGGGAGAGATAAACATGTCGGGGAACGTAGTAATTTCAAAAAAATTCCTACGCACACGCAAGATCATGGTGATGCATAGCAACTAGAGGGGAGAGTGTTGTCCACGTACCCTCGTAGACCGAAAGCGGAAGCGTTAGCACAACGCGGTTGATGTAGTCGTACGTATTTATGATCCGACCGATCAAGTACCGAACGTACGGCACCTTCGAGTTCAGCACACGTTCAGCCCAATGACGTCCCTCAAACTCCGATCCAGCCGAGTGTTGAGGGAGAGTTTGTCAGCACGACGGCGTGGTGACGATGATGATGTTCTACTGACGCAGGGCTTCGCCTAAGCACCGCTACAGTATTACTGAGGTGGACTATGGTGGAGGGGGGCACCACACATGGCTAAAAGATCAAATGATCAATTGTTGTGTCTCTAGGGTGCCCCCTGCCCCTGTATATAAAGGAGCAAGGGGGGGGGGTGCGGCCGGCCAGGAGAGAGGGCGCGCAAGAGGAGTCCTACTCCCACCGGGAGTAGGACTCCCCCCTTTCCTAGTTGGATTAGTACTTGGGAGGGGGAAAGAGGAGGGAGAGAGGAAGGAAGGGGGCGCCGCCCCCCTCTCCTTGTCCTATTCGGACTAGGGGGGAGGGGCGCGCGGCCCAGCCCTGGCCGCCTCTCCTCTTCTCCGTAAAGGCCCACTAAGGCCCATTAACCTCCCGGGGGGTTCCGGTAACCTCCCGGTACTCCGGTAAAATCCCGATTTCACTCGGAACACTTCCGATATCCAAACATAGGCTTCCAATATATCAATCTTCATGTCTCGACCATTTCGAGACTCCTAGTCATGTCTGTGATCACATCCGGGACTCCGAACAACCTTAGGTACATCAAAACATATAAACTTATAATATAACTGTCATCAAAACGTTAAGCGTGCGGACCCTACGGGTTCGAGAACTATGTAGACATGACCGAGACACGTCTCCGGTCAATAACCAATAGCGGAACCTGGATGCTCATATTGGTTCCCACATATTCTATGAAGCTCTTTATCGGTCAGACCGCATAACAACATACATTGTTCCCTTTGTCATCGGTATGTTACTTGCCCGAGATTCGATCGTCGATATCTCAATACCTAGTTTCAATCTCGTTACCGGCAAGTCTCTTTACTCGTTCCGTAATACTTCATCCCACAACTAACTCATTAGTTGCAATGCTTGCAAGGCATAAGTGATGTGCATTACCGAGAGGGCCCAGAGATACCTCTCCGACAATCGGAGTGACAAATCCTAATCTCAAAATACGCCAACCCAACAAGTACCTTCAGAGACACCTGTAGAACACCTTTATAATCACCCAGTTACGTTGTGAAGTTTGGTAGCACACAAAGTGTTCCTCCGGTAAACGGGAGTTGCATAATCTCATAGTCATAGGAACATGTATAAGTCATGAAGAAAGCAATAACAACATACTAAACGATCGTGTGCTAAGCTAACGGAATGGGTCAAGTCAGTCACATCATTCTCCTAATGATTTGATCTCATTAATCAAATGAAAACTCTTTGTCTATGGTTAGGAACCTTAACCATCTCTGATCAATGAGCTAGTCAAGTAGAGGCATACTAGTGACATACTGTTTGTCTATGTATTCACACATGTATTATGTTTCCGGTTAATAAAATTCTAGCATGAATAATAAACATTTATCATGATATAAGGAAATAAATAATAACTTTATTATTGCCTCTAGGGCATATTTCCTTCAGTCTCCCACTTGCACTAGTGTCAATAATCTAGATTACACAGTAATGATTCTAACACCCATGGAGCCTTGGTGCTGATCATGTTTTTCTCGTGAAAGAGGCTTAGTCAACGGGTCTGCAACATTCAGATCTGTATGTATCTTGCAAATTTCTATGTCTCCCACCTGGACTAAATCCCGGATGGAATTGAAGCATCTCTTGATATGCTTGGTTCTCTTGTGAAATCTGGATTCCTTCGCCAAGGCAATTGCACCAGTATTGTCACAAAAGATTTTCATTGGACCCGATGCACTAGGTATGACACCTAGATCGGATATGAACTCCTTCATCCAGACTCCTTCATTTGCTGCTTCCGAAGCAGCTATGTACTCCGCTTCACACGTAGATCCCGCCACGACGCTTTGTTTAGAATTGCACCAACTGACAGCTCCACCGTTCAATGTAAACACGTATCTGGTTTGCGATTTAGAATCGTCCGGATCAGTGTCAAAGCTTGCATCAACGTAACCATTTACGATGAGTTCTTTGTCACCTCCATAAATGAGAAACATATCCTTAGTCCTTTTCAGGTATTTCAAGATGTTCTTGACCGCTGTCCAGTGATCCACTCCTGGATTACTTTGGTACCTCCCTGCTAGACTTATAGCAAGGCACACATTAGGTTTGGTACACAACATTGCATACATGATAGAGCCTATGGCTGAAGCATAGGGAACATCTTTCATTTTCTCTCTATCTTCTGCAGTGGTCGGGCATTGAGTCTTACTCAACTTCACACCTTGTAACACAGGCAAGAACCCTTTCTTTGCTTGATCCATTTTGAACTTCTTCAAAACTTTGTCAAGGTATGTGCTTTGTGAAAGTCCAATTAAGCGTTTTGATCTATCTCTATAGATCTTGATGCCCAATATATAAGCAGCTTCACCGTGGTCTTTCATTGAAAAACTCTTATTCAAGTATCCCTTTATGCTAACCAGAAATTCTATATCATTTCCAATCAACAATATGTCATCCACATATAATATTATAAATGCTACAGAGCTCCCACTCACTTTCTTGTAAATACAAGCTTCTCCAAAAGTCTGTACAAAACCAAATGCTTTGATCACACTATCAAAACGTTTATTCCAACTCCGAGAGGCTTGCACCAGTCCATAAATGGATCACTGGAGCTTGCACACTTTGTTAGCTCCCTTTGGATCGACAAAACCTTCCGGTTGCATCATATACAACTCTTCTTCCAGAAATCCATTCAGGAATGTAGTTTTGACATCCATTTGCCAAATTTCATAATCATAAAATGCGGCAATTGCTAACATGATTCGGACAGACTTAAGCATCGCTACGGGTGAGAAGGTCTCATCGTAGTCAATCCCTTGAACTTGTTGAAAACCTTTTGCAACAAGTCGAGCTTTATAGACAGAAACATTACCGTCAGCTCCAGTCTTCTTCTTGAAGATCCATTTATTCTCAATTGCTTTCCGATCTCCGGGCAAGTCAACCAAAGTCCACACTTTGTTCTCATACATGGACCCCATCTCAGATTTCATGGCCTCAAGCCATTTTGCGGAATCTGGGCTCACCATCGCTTCTTCATAGTTCGTAGGTTCGTCATGGTCTAGTAACATAACTTCCAGAACAGGATTACCGTACCACTCTAGTGCGGATCTTACTCTGGTTGACCTACGAGGTTCAGTAACAACTTGATCTAAAGTTTCATGATCATCATCATTAACTTCCTCACTAATTGGTGTAGGTGTCGCAGAAACCGGTTTCTGTGATGAACTACTTTCCAATAAGGAAGCAGGTACAGTTACCTCATCAAGTTCTACTTTCCTCCCACTCACTTCTTTCGAGAGAAACTCCTTCTCTAGAAAAACTCCGAATTTAGCAACAAAAGTCTTGCCTTCGAATCTGTGATAGAAGGTGTACCCAACAGTCTCCTTTGGGTATCCTATGAAGACACATTTCTACGATTTGGGTTCGAGCTTATCAGGTTGAAGCATTTTCACATAAGCATCGCAGCCCCAAACTTTCAGAGACGACAACTTTGGTTTCTTACCAAACCACAGTTCATAAGGCGTCGTCTCAACGGATTTCGATGGTGCCCTATTTAACGTGAATGCGGCCGTCTCTAAAGCATAACCCCAAAACGATAGCGGTAAATCAGTAAGAGACATCATAGATCGCACCATATCTAGTAAAGTATGATTACGACGTTCGGACACACCATTACGCTGTGGTGTTCCGGGTGGCATGAGTTGCGAAACTATTCTGTGTTGTTTGAAATGAAGACCAAACTCATAAATCAAATATTCTCCTCCACGATCAGATCGTAGGAACTTTATTTTCTTGTTACGATGATTTTCAATTTCACTCTGAAATTCTTTGAACTTTTCAAACGTTTCAGACTTATGTTTCATTAAGTAGATATACCCATATCTGCTTAAATCATCTGTGAAGGTGAGAAAATAACAATATCCGCCACGAGCCTCAACATCCATTGGACCACATACATCTGTATGTATGATCTCTAACAAATCTGTTGCTCTCTCCATAGTACCGGAGAACGGCGTTTTAGTCATCTTGCCCATGAGGCACGGTTCACAAGTACCAAGTGATTCATAATCAAGTGGTTCCAACAGTCCATCAGTATGGAGTTTCTTCATGCGTTTTACACCGATATGACCTAAACAGAAGTGCCACAAATAAGTTGCACTATCATTATCAACTCTGCATCTTTTGGCTTCAATATTATGAATATGTGTATCACTACAATCGAAATTCAACAAAAATAGACCATTCTTGAAGGGTGCATGACCATAAAAGATATTACTCATATAAATAGAACAACCATTATTCTCTGATTTAAATGAATAACCGTCACGCATCAAACAAGATCCAGATATAATGTTCATGCTCAACGCTGGCACCAAATAACAATTATTTAGGTCTAATACTAATCCCGAAGGTAGATGTAGAGGTAGCGTGCCGACCGCGATCACATCGACTTTGGAACCATTTCCCACGCGCATCGTCACCTCGTCCTTAGCCAATCTTCGCTTAATCTGTAGCCCCTGTTTCGAGTTGCAAATATTAGCAACAGAACCAGTATCAAATACCCAGGTGCTACTGCGAGCATTAGTAAGGTACACATCAATAACATGTATATCACATATACCTTTGTTCACCTTGCCATCCTTCTTATCAGCCAAATACTTGGGGCAGTTCCGCTTCCAGTGACCACTCTGCTTGCAGTAGAAGCACTCAGTCTCAGGCTTAGGTCCAGACTTGGGTTTCTTCTCCTGAGCAGCAACTTGCTTGCTATTCTTTTTGAAGTTCCCCTTCTTCTTCCCTTTGCCCTTTTTCTTGAAACTGGTGGTCTTATTGACCATCAACACTTGATGCTCCTTCTTGATTTCTACCTCCACTGCCTTTAGCATTGCGAAGAGCTCGGGAATTGTTTTATCCACGCCTTGCATATTATAGTTCATCATGAAGCTCTTGTAACTTGGTGGCAGTGATTGGAGAATTCTGTCAATGATGCTATCATCCGGAAGATTAACTCCCAGTTGAATCAAGTGATTGCAGTACCCAGACATCTTGAGTATATGCTCACTGACAGAACTATCCTCCTCCATCCTGCAGCTGTAGAACTTATTGGAGACTTCATATCTCTCAATCCGGGCATTCTTTTGAAATATTAACTTCAACTCCTGGAACATCTCATATGCTCCATGACGTTCAAAACGTCGTTGAAGTCCTAGTTCTAAGCCGTAAAGCATGGCACACTGAACTATCGAGTAGTCATCAACACGTGACTGCCAGGCATTCACAATGTCTGCAGTTGCTGGTGCAAGTGGTACACCTAGCGGTGCTTCCAAGACATAACTTTTCTGTGCAGCAATGAGGATAATCCTCAAGTTACGGACCCAGTCCGTGTAATTGCTACCATCATCTTTCAACTTTGCTTTCTCAAGGAACGCATTAAAATTCAACGGAACAACGGCATGGGCCATCTATCTACAATCAACATAGACAAGCAAGATACTATCAGGTACTAAGTTCATGATAAATTTAAGTTCAATTAATCATATTACTTAAGAACTCCCACTTAGATAGACATCCCTCTAATCCCCTAAGTGATCACGTGATCCATATCAACTAAACCATGTCCAATCATCACGTGAGATGGAGTAGTTTCAACGGTGAACATCACTATGTTGATCATATCTACTATATGATTCACGCTCGACCTTTTGGTCTCCGTGTTCCGAGGCCATATCTGTTATTGCTAGGCTCGTCAAGTTTAACCTGAGTATTCCGCGTGTGCAACTGTTTTGCACCCGTTGTATTTGAACGTAGAGCCTATCACACCCGATCATCACGTGGTGTCTCAGCACGAAGAACTTTCGCAACGGTGCATACTCAAGGAGAACACTTTATACTTTGATAATTTAGTGAGGGATCATCTTATAATGCTACCGTCAATCAAAGCAAGATAAGATGCATAAAAGATAAACATCACATGCAATCAATATAAGTGATATGATATGGCCATCATCATCTTGTGCTTGTGATATCCATCTCTGAAGCACCGTCATGATCACCATCGTCACCGGCGCGACACCTTGAGATCCATCGTAGCATCGTTATCGTCTCGCCAATCTTATGCTTCTATGACTATTGCTACCGCTTAGTGATAAAGTAAACATTACAGGGCGATTGCATTGCATACAATAAAGCGACAACCATACGGCTCCTGCTAGTTGCCGATAACTCTGTTACAAAACATGATCATCTCATATAATAAAATTTAGCATCATGTCTTGACCATATCACATCACAACATGCCCTGAAAAAACAAGTTAGACGTCCTCTACTTTGTTGTTGCAAATTTTACGTGGCTGCTACGGGCTTAGCAAGAACCGTTCTTACCTACACATCAAAACCACAACGATAGTTTGTCAAGTTGGTGTTGTTTTAACCTTCTCAAGGACCGGGCGTAGCCACACTCGGTTGAACTAAAGTTGGAGAAAGTGACACGCGCCAGCCACCTGTGTGCAAAGCACGTCGATAGAACCAGTCTCGCGTAAGCGTACGCGTAATGTCGGTCCGTGCGGCTTCATCCAACAATACCGCTGAACCAAAGTATGACATGCTGGTAAGCAGTATGACTTATATCGCCCACAACTCACTTGTGTTCTACTCGTGCATATGACATCTACGCATAAAACCAGGCTCGGATGCCACTGTTGGGGAACGTAGTAATTTCAAAAAAATTCCTACGCACACGCAAGATCATGGTGATGCATAGCAACGAGAGGGGAGAGTGTTGTCCACGTACCCTCGTAGACCGAAAGCGAAAGCGCTAGCACAACGCGGTTGATGTAGTCGTATGTATTCACGATCCGACCGATCAAGTACCGAACGTACGACACCTCCGAGTTCAGCACACGTTCAGCCCGATGACGTCCCTCGAACTCCGATCCAGCCGAGTGTTGAGGGAGAGTTTCATCAGCACAACGGCGTGGTGACGATGATGATGTTCTACCGACGCAGGGCTTCGCCTAAGCACCGCTACAGTATTATCGAGGTGGACTATGGTGGAGGGGGGCACCGCACACGGCTAAAAGATCAAACGATCAATTGTTGTGTCTCTAGGGTGCCCCCTGCCCCTGTATATAAAGGAGCAAGGGGGTGCGGCCGGCCAGGAGAGAGGGCGCGCCAGGAGGAGTCCTACTCCCACCGGGAGTAGAACTCCCCCCCCTTTCCTAGTTGGATTAGGACTTGGGAGGGGGAAAGAGGAGGGAGAGAGGAAGGAAGGAGGGGGGGCCCACCCCCTCTCCTTGTCCTATTCGGACTAGGGGGGAGGGGCGCGCGGCCCAGCCCTAGCCGCCTCTCCTCTTCTCCGTAAAGGCCCATTAACCTCCTCGGGGGTTCCGGTAACCTCCCGGTACTCCGGTAAAATCCCGATTTCACCCGGAACACTTCCGATATCCAAACATAGGCTTCCAATATATCAATCTTCATGTCTCGACCATTTTGAGACTCCTCGTCATGTCCGTGATCACATCTGGGACTCCGAACAACCCTCGGTACATCAAACCATATAAACTCATAATATAACTATCATCGAAACGTTAAGCGTGCGGACCCTATGGGTTCGAGAACTATGTAGACATGATCGAGACACGTCTCTGGTCAATAAGCAATAGTGGAACCTGGATGCTCATATTGGTTCCCACATATTCTACGAAGATCTTTATCGGTCAGACCGCATAACAACATACGTTGTTCCCTTTGTCATCGGTATGTTACTTGCCCGAGATTCAATCGTCGGTATCTCAATACCTAGTTTCAATCTCGTTACCGGCAAGTCTCTTTACTCGTTCCGTAATACATCATCCCGCAACTAACTCATTAGTTGCAATGCTTGCAAGGCTTAAGTGATGTGCATTACCGAGAGGGCCCAAAGATACCTCTCCGACAATCGGAGTGACAAATCCTAATCTCGAAATATGCCAACCCAACAAGTACCTTCGGAGACACCTGTAGAGCACCTTTATAATCACCCAGTTACGTTGTGACGTTTGGTAGTGTCGTGGTTCTAACTCTGACAGTGATGTAGGGGGGTGAGTATGGAGAGGCTAGATCCTAGCTACTGGGAAGTTGTTACACGCGAGGTTTACGAGTTCAGGCCCTTCTCGGAGGAAGTAATAGCCCTACGTCTCGGAGCCCGGAGGCGGTCGACTGGATTATGCGTGTATGGGTTATAGGGGTGCGAACCCTTCCTACTGAGGAGGGGGGTGGCTTATATAGAGTTCGCCGGCCCCCTCCTGCCCTCAGTAATGCAGGGTTTAAAGTACATTTAAGATGGGGCGTTACTAGTAATGCCTCTAATAAAGTGCTATAATGACCATGAAGACTACTTAGCAGCTGACCGTTTGCCTACGGAGTGACTGTAGGTCTCCTGGCAGTCGAGTGATTAGCTTCATGGTCGAGTGGTAGCTTCTTGGTCGAGTGTCTTGAACCTGTCGAGTGGAGTACCTTCAAGTCGATTGATAGGTGATTTCTTCTAGGGATGTCCTTGGGTAGGACTCTTTGGGACGGGTCCGTGCTCCTACCCCAGGTACATAGCTTCATCATTAGCCCCCGGATGGATCGAGGTTAGAGTGGGGGAAGAGTTGGGGATCCTTTCCGACTGGTTCTTTGGGGCTGTATGAGTGCCTCGTTTAGGGTCAGTTGTCGCGGATGACGTCACCAACCTCTTTCAGTCGCCTTGATCCATTCCAGGTCCTTCGTCGAGTGAATATCCTTGCTTGCGACATGCCGAGTGTTGGTGCGAGCGGGATACTCTGTTTTTGGCAAGCGGTTCTGCGGCCCGCGGATCTCACGGGATTTGGATTTTGGGAAGCGCGCGGGACGGGAGCAGCCGCAATAATCGGAAGTGATAAAGCGGAAACTCCTCGATCCTCGCGTCGCCTTTTTCGCCACGTACTGCGCGCGCGTCTGCTGCGGGATTTGACTGGACTGCCTGGGCCTACCAGTCAGCCACTCGGGAGCAGCCCCTTATAAGTTGCCGGCTCGGGGTTTCCAAGCCGCGCGCTTCTCTTCTTCTTCCTTCTTTCTTCCTCTCTCCCTTCGCCAGCCCTCCCGCGACCCTCGGCCGTACCCTAGCGCCGTTAGCCCGTGCGAGACCTCGCCGGTGACGATGGTGAAGGGCAAGACCACTGCTTTGGAGCGCGCGAAGAAGGCGGCGGCGGCGGGGAAAGGAAAGAAGTCTTCACGAGGCGGATCTTCTTCCCGGACCACCCTGCCCAAGGGTTGGATTCAGGGCGACTGGATGCCATCGGTGCTCCGGCAGGAAGATCTCGACGACATGGTCGAGGGAGGAGCTATTCCCCACGAGGCTGCGCGTCTCCCGGGGAGGGAGATCGAGCCGCAACCCCGCGACGGTGAGTGTGTGCTCCTCGCCACCCACATCGACCGAGGGTTTTCTCTGCCTCCCCATCCATTCTTCCGGAGCTTCTTGAATTTCTTCGGAGCGCAGCTCCATCACTTTACCCCCAACTCCATAGTCTACCTTGCCGCATTCATTTCCATGTGCGAGGCCTTCCTGGGTTGCCGTCCGCATTGGGGGCTTTTCAAGCATATCTTTACTTGCCGCTCTCAGTCGGTTAAAAAGGCCAAGTCGAGTGATGAGAAGACGCAAGTGATCCAGCTGTGCGGGGGCCTTGCGATCCAGACGAGGGGGAAGAGCTGTTTCCCCTCTATCACCTTCCTGGAGTCGGTCCGCGGCTGGCAGTCGACCTGGTTCTACTGCCAGGACCAGGCGACCCCCGGACAGTCGACTGGTCTTCCTCCTTTTTCTCTCGACCGAGCCGAGAAGCCCGTCTCTCTGAAGGTCACGCCGGAGGAAAGTGCCCAAGTCAAGGTATTGGCGGGTCGAGTGGTTGAGCTTGTCCGTGAGGGAGTGACTGGGATGGATCTGTTAGAGGTCTTTCTCCAGAGGCGCATCCAACCGCTCCAAGCGCGAGACCACCCGATGTGGCTATATTCTGGCCTTGACGACACCACTCGGATCCACCCGGAGGAGGTCACCGACGAGATGCTGGAGGGGTGGCTGTCAAGCATCACGGGGAACAAAGACAACCCCCGAGGAGCCAGAAGGGTAATTCCACTCGACAACTCATATGAAGTGGATCAGGTATGTCTTTGTGTCGGATATCTGGCCCTCTGTATTAGCCTTCTTTGGGTAAGTCGATTGACTTTCGTCCTGTCTGTTGTCTTCCAGGCTACCACTGAGATGTACTCGACGCCCAACGGGGCACAAGGGTCGACTGAGGAAGGTGAGGGGAGCGGAGGCGAGAGCGGGGACGACCAGGTCGAGTGGGAGTCCGACGGCGAGGGAGAGGAAGGCGACGACATTTTCTCCAGCGAAGAGGAGGAGGAGGCTGAACCCTCCCGCCCGGAGGGACGGTCCAAGCCCGCCCACGATCCAGCGCAGGAACGTGGCAAGGCGGCTGCTCCTGTTGGGCAGTCGTCGAAACGCCCTCGGACTTCTTCTCCTCCGCCGACCGGGAAGGCTCCCAAGCACCCACGAACAACGCCATCCAAGCCGCCCAAGGCCTTGCCCAAGATGAAGATAGCTGTTCCCACCATTTCGGGGTAACAATAACACTTTCTTTCCTTTGTCGACTGTGGACGGATCCTTGGTCGATTCACTGGGCCAACTGACTAACTTTCGAGATTTGCAGTGGTGCAACTTCTGAGGTCTCCGCCAGGAACGACGACCAAGAGATGGAGGACGTTGTCACCTCCAACCCTGGTACGATCACTGACGTCCTGCTTACGAGTCGACTGAAGCGTTGGTCGATAGAATGTTTTCCTTGCAGCTCCTCCTCATGTTATTGACCTCCCGGACGACGACAACGCACCACTGAGGGTGAAGAGGAAGAAGAAGGCGTTGGCTGGCAAGACTCCGCAATCCACTCTGGCGCCTGAGGCCGTAGTTCGGGATGATGGCGAACCCACTCGGGCTTCCGTGACTTTCGCTGTTCCTCTGACGAGTGTGCGGCCTTCAGCGTCGACTGCAGATCCGTCTTCGCTTTTTGCTGCGTACCCCGTCCCTGAGGACCAAGCGGCTGCTGCGAAGGAGGCTGTACGCCAGGCTGGAGTCATGATGGAATAGGTAAAAGTGGCTCGGGAGGCTTGCCAGGCGGCTTATGACGCAAGCTCGGCTCTTCAGAGCAATGTCCAGGTCAGTCGACTTCAACACTTGGTCTGTTTTGGTATGTCCTTTGAAGAATCTCTTTTCCGAAGATCTTTAAGTTTGTACACCCATCGGGTGTGTTTGCCAGTTTTTGGACGAGTGGGGGCACGCTAAGTGCACCCACTGGGTGTAGTCCCCGAGACTACGGTCGACTGGTGGCAGTCGACTGTAGTCTTTAAATTGAGTCGTAGTTGAGTTTCTTCGCTCTGTCTGATCGGGCCATGTCGAATGGAACGGTATCCTGTCGACTGCGGGCAGTCAACGTCTTTCTTTCTCTTCTTTTTTTTACTGTGGGGGCACGCTGAGTGCACCCACTGGGTGTAGCCCCCGAGGCTACTGTCGAATGTTTTGCTTCGGCTGTAGTCTTAGAAACTCCATTATTGTCTCTTAGCTGTTCGGAAGCAACTTGTCTTTGAATCGACTTCAGGGGTCGGTCGGGTGGGATAGGAACCGGTGGGGGCACGCTAAGTGCACCCACCGGGTGTAGTCCCCGAGACTATGGTGGACTGCTGGCAGTCGACCGTAGTCTTAGTATTTATTGCCTTTGTTGCTTTTCTTCTTTTTTACTGAAATTGTAACTTCTCCCCTTTGACTTCAGAAATCTTGTGATCTTGGAACCCGCTTGGCTGACTTGGAGAAGCAGCAAATTCAAATGAACCTTGATCTGGAGCTGGCCAGGACAGAGCTGCAGAAGGTCAGAGACGGCGCCACGGGTAAGACGCCTTTGTCGACTGGTTAATTTTCAGGCTTGAGTATCTCTTCGCTTTCTCCGACTCAATCATCATTTTTGCAGAAAAACTGAAAGAAGCTCTGGCGAAGAAGGATCAGGACTTGGCTGCCGCCTGTAAGGAGGCTGATGACAAGACCGCTCTGGCCGCGCAGAAGCTGGCTTCGGTCGACCAATTAGAAGGGGAGAACACCAAGTTGAAGACCGCTCTGAAGGAAGCCAACAGGGAGTGTTCGCGTTGGAAGAAGGAGAACCTCACCCTGAGCGAGAAGATGGAAGGCATCGCTCGCAGGAGGGACGACCTGGAGAGCTATTTGAGGAGCTTTGCCAAGAAGCTGTACATCAAGCTCGAAGGTGCACAATCAGTTCCGACTGGTTCTTTTTTTTGTGTCGACTCAGTTTTATGAAATTTGACTTATCCTTGGGTCGTGCATGCAGAACTTTGCCAGAACTTCGAAGAGGAGACCGGGCGGATCGAAACAGGTTTGGATCCAATCAACTCTCCGGTGCAAGACGAAGCTGCCATGAACCTGCTCCGACTGGAATCCCGTGTTGACGGCGTCGTGGATTACTTGGCTCGACTGAAGGTCGCCATGACGCGGATCGACCCGACGCTTTGGCCAGAGTCCACGCTCCAGAATGATCTCGAGTCTCTGATGACTCGACTCAACGGAATCCCTGACCGAGTGCAAGAGTGGAAGAAGTCTTCAGCTCGGTGTGGTGCTGACGTGGCTCTGTCTCTGGTCCGCGTCCATTGCAAGGAGGTGCGGGAGGAGAAGCTGGCCGCCATCCAAGTCACCAACACGAGGAAGCACAAATTCCAGGACTTCATGGAGACATTTATTGCTGCTGCTACCCGCATCGCAGATGGGATCGACTTGGATGAGTTTGTCGCCCCTGCCAGTCCTCCTCCTCCTGAGGAATGAAAAAACTTGCCTCGGAATGCCGAGTGTATCTTGTAATCCGTTAAACTCTGCTTTAAATTGGCCTTAAACTCTGCCGAGCTGGGGGCTCGAGTACTTTGATCTGAGGTCTCTGGGACCTTTTAGGCTTTATTTGAACTTGATTTCTCGTTGAATCTCTTTGTGGATGACCCGTCAAGTGGGATTTGATCTTCACTCGAAATAACTTTGTGTCTGTGGTGCAGCTCCGAAGGAGAAGGTGGCAGTCGACCTGCCCCTCGTCGTCCTCGGGAAATGAGAAGTGTTCCATACTTAGGCGAGCGCTGGGCTGCAGCTAAGCCTCCGAGCGGGAGGTTTGCTCTCGCTCAGTAGGATTTTAAACTTAGGCGAGTGCTGACTGCAGCTAAGTCTCTTCGTAGGAGAACTTAGGCGAGCGCGGGACTGCAGCTAAGCCCCCGAGTGGGAGGTTTGCTCTCCACTCGGTAGGATTTTCAAACTTAGGCGAGTGCTGGACTGCGGCTAAGCCCCCGAGTGGGAGGTTTGCTCTCCACTCGGTAGGATTTTTCAAACTTAGGCGAGTGCTAACTGCAGCTAAGTCTCTTCGTAGGAGAACTTAGGCGAGTGCTGGACTGCAGCTAAGCCCCCGAGTGGGAGGTTTGCTCTCCACTCGGTAGGATTTTTCAAACTTAGGCGAGTGCTGACTGCAGCTAAGTCTCTTCGTAGGAGAACTTAGGTGAGTGCTGGACTGCAGCTAAGCCCCCGAGTGGGAGGATTGCTCTCCACTCGGTAGAATTTTTCAAACTTAGGCGAGTGCTGACCGCAGCTAAGTCTCTTCGTAGGAGAACTTAGGCGAGTGCTGGACTGCAGCTAAGCCCCCGAGTGGGAGGTTTGCTCTCCACTCGGTAGGATTTTTCAAACTTAGGCGAGTGCTGACTGCAGCTAAGTCTCTTCGTAGGAGAACTTAGGCGAGTGCTGGACTGCAGCTAAGCCCCCGAGTGGGAGGTTTGCTCTCCACTCGGTAGGATTTTTCAAACTTAGGCGAGTGCTGACCGCAGCTAAGTCTCTTCGTAGGAGAACTTAGGCGAGTGCTGGACTGCAGCTAAGCCCCCGAGTGGGAGGTTTGCTCTCCACTCGGTAGGATTTTTCAAACTTAGGCGAGTGCTGACCGCAGCTAAGTCTCTTCGTAGGAGAACTTAGGCGAGTGCTGGACTGCAGCTAAGCCCCCGAGTGGGAGGTTTGCTCTCCACTCGGTAGGATTTTTCAAACTTAGGCGAGTGCTGACTGTAGCTAAGTCTCTTTGTAGGAGAACTTAGGCGAGTGCTGGACTGCAGCTAAGCCCCCGAGTGGGAGGTTTGCTCTCCACTCGGTAGGATTTTTTTTTGAACTTAGGCGAAATGGATTCGCGGCCAAGTCACCCACTGGGGGTTTTCGTATGTAAACAAAAGTGACAGCAATCATTGGAACACTCTTGACTTTGATAAAAATGAACTGCGGAAGTTTCTCTTATTACATCTTTATAGGAAGGAACTTAAGTGTAAAAGGGGCGGAGTAGTTCCGCATTCCAAGCTCGCGGCTCGTCGATCTGGCGATCAACATTGTAGAGGTGATACGCTCCGTTGTGGAGGACTCTGGTGATGATGAAGGGGCCTTCCCAAGTGGGAGCAAGCTTGTGTGGTTTCTGTTGATCCACTCGGAGGACCAAATCTTCTTCTTGGAAGGCTCGACTCTTCACATGCCGGGCATGGAATCAACGCAAGTCTTGTTGATAAATGGTCGATCTGATCATGGACATCTCTCTTTCTTCTTCCAGGAGGTCTACTGCATCTTGCCGAGCCTGTTCTGCTTCATCTTCGGTGTAAAGCTCGACTCGGGGAGCGTTGTGAAGGAGATCACTTGGCAGAACGGCTTCGGCTCCATAAACAAGAAAGAATGGGGTTCTTCCAGTCGACCGGTTTGGGGTGGTCCTTAATCCCCACAGAACTGACGGAAGCTCGTCGACCCAGGCACCTGCCGCGTGCTTGAGATCACGCATTAGTCGAGGTTTTAGTCCTTTGAGGATCAGACCATTTACTCTTTCAGCTTGTCCATTCGACTGGGGATGGGCGACTGATGCATAGTCGACTCGAGTGCCTTGAGAGGCGCAAAAGGCTCTGAACTGGTCTGAATCGAAGTTTGACCCATTGTCAATGATGATGCTGTGAGGGACTCCATATCTGAATGTTAGTCCTCTGACGAAACTAATAGCAGTGCGAGCATCGAGGTTCTTGATGGGTTTAGCTTCAATCCATTTGCTAAACTTGTTGACTGCCACAAGCACATGGGTGAAACCGCTCCTGCCTGTTCTCAGAGGACCGACCGTGTCCAGTCCCCAAACAGCGAAGGGCCAGACGAGTGGAATGGTCTTCAGGGCTGATGCGGGCTTGTGGGACATGTTGGAGTAGAACTGACACCCCTCACACTTGTCAACTATCCCTTTCGCCATCTCATTTGCTCTTGGCCAGTAAAATCCCGCTCGGTATGCTTTGGCCACAATGGTCCGAGAGGACGCATGGTGACCACAGGTCCCCGAGTGGATCTCATCAAGGATCATCTGACCTTCTTCCGGTGTTATGCACTTCTGACTGATTCCAGTCGCGCTTTCTCTGTACAACTGTCCTTTTATGACTGTGAAGGCCATGGATCGACGGACGATCTGTCGAGCCTCTTCTTCGTCCTCCGGGAGTTCTTTTCTTAGGATATACGCGATGTATGGTACCATCCAGTCGGGAGTGATCGCCAAGATTTCCATGATTAGGTCGACCATGGCAGGAACTTCGACTTCAGTCGGTTCTTTGGCACTTTTCGGCTGCGGGGTTTCTTCTGTGAAGGGATCTTCTTGGACTGACGGCGAGTGGATGTGTTCCAGGAACACGTTGCTGGGAATGGCCTCCCTCTTGGAGCCTATCTTTGCCAGATCATCGGCTGCCTGATTTTTCAGTCGGGGAATGTGATGAAGCTCTAGCCCCTCAAATTTCTTTTCTAGCTTTCTTACTGCGTTGCAGTAACCGTTCATAGCCGGACTTCTGATGTCCCACTCCTTCATCACCTGATTAACCACCAAATCTGAGTCGCCGTAGACCATGAGGCGACGGACGCCGAGTGAAATGGCCATGCGCAACCCATACAGAAGTGCTTCATACTCCGCTTCATTGTTGGAGGAATCGAAGTGAATCGGGAGGACGTATCTGAGCTTATCTCCTCAGGGGGAGACTAGAACTACCCCAGCACCGGAACCATTCAGCATCTTAGATCCATCGAAGAACATGGTCCAGTGCTCTGAGTGAACTTGAGTCGGAAGTTGCTGTTCAATCCACTCGGCGACGAAATCTGCGATTGCTTGGGACTTAATAGCCTTCTTTGCTTCAAACCTGATATCTAAGGGAAGGAGTTCAATCGCCCACTTGGCCACTCGACCAGTTGCATCTCTGTTATGCAGTATCTCTGACAGTGGAGCGTCGCTGACGACTGTAATGGAGTGGTCAGAGAAGTAATGTGCAACCTTATTCGTGGTCATGTAAATCCCATATACAAGCTTCTGGTAGTGAGGGTATCTTTGTTTTGAAGGGGTCAAAACTTCAGACAGATAATAGACTGGGCGCTGAACTCTGAAGGCCTTTCCTTCTTCTTCCCGCTCGACCGTGAGTACTGTACTGACAACTTGTCCCGTGGCCGCAATGTACAGCAGCAGAGGCTCTTTGCTGATTGGGGCAGCAAGCACCGGCTGGGTGGAGAGCAGAGCTTTGAGTTCTGCAAACGCTGCGTCAGCTTCTGGAGTCCACTCGAACTTGTCAGACTTCTTCATCAGTCGGTAAAGAGGCAACGCCTTTTCACCGAGACGAGAAATGAATCGACTTAAAGCGGCCAAGCAGCCTGTAAGCTTTTGGACATTGTGCATGCGTACAGGACGCTTCATCCGGAGTATGGTGCCAATTTTCTCAGGATTGGCGTCGATCCCTCGTTCGGAAACGAGAAAACCGAGTAACTTTCCGCCTGGAACTCCGAATGTGCACTTTGACGGATTGAGCTTGATATCATACCTCCTGAGGTTGGCAAAGGTTTCGGCAAGGTCAGCTCGCAGGTCGGAACCTTTGCGTGACTTGACCACAATATCATCCATGTATGCCTGCACATTCCGACTGATTTGAGTGAGTAAACACTTCTGAATCATTCTCATGAACGTGGCTCCGGCGTTCTTGAGGCTGAACGGCATGGTGACGTAACAGAAGCACCCGAATGGAGTGATGAAAGCTGTTTTGATCTCGTCGGGCCCATACAGACGGATCTGATGGTACCCGGAATAGGCGTCTAGGAAAGACAGTCTCTCGCACCCCGCAGTCGAGTCGACTATTTGGTCGATGCGAGGGAGGGGAAAATGATCTTTCGGGCAAGCCCGATTGATATGCTTGAAGTCAATGCACATGCGAAGTGACTTGTCCTTCTTGGGGACCATGAAGACATTGGCGAGCCACTCAGAGTGGTAAATTTCTCGGATGAACTCTGCTGCTAAGAGCCGAGCCACCTCCTGGCCAATGGCTTGCTTCTTCTGGACGGCGGACCGTCGAAGATGTTCCTTCACAGGCTTGAATTTTGGGTCGACCTGTAGACGGTGCTCAGCCAGCCCCCTAGGAACTCCAGGCATGTCGGAGGGTTTCCATGTGAAGATGTCCCAGTTCTCACGGAGGAGCTGGATGAGCGCTTCTTCCTATTTGGAGTCAAGCGTCGTTGAGATGTGAGTCGGGGCAGCATCGGGGTCGGTCGGGTGAATGTCGACTGTCTTTGTTTCACCGGACGACTAAAAAGCTGATTCTGAAGCAGGCTTCTTGGCTCGTAGCAACTCGCTTGGATCGGCAGTCTTTTGATACTCCTGCAGCTCGACCACTGCCATCTGAGCATCTGCAATCTTTGAGCCCTTCTGAAAGCACTCTTCCGCCTTCTTCCGATTGCCTGTGACAGTGATCACACCTTTGGGGCCAGGCATCTTCAGTTTGAGATACACGTAACATGGCCGGGCCATGAAGCGTGCGTAAGCTGGCCTGCCCAAAATGGCGTGATAAGCACTTTGGAAGTCCACAACCTCGAATGTCAACTTTTCCTTGTGGTAATTCTTTGAATCACCGAAAACCACATCGAGAGCGATCTGGCCGAGTGATTGGGCTTTCTTCCCAGGAATGACTCCGTGGAAACTCATGTTACTGGTGCTGAGTCTGGACATCGGAATGCCCATTCCTTTCAATGTTTCAGCATACAGTATGTTCAGGCCACTGCCCCCATCCATCAGGACTTTAGTCAGTCGAGTGCCTTCAACAATTGGGTCGACCACCAAAGCTTGCCTCCCAGGGGTGGCAATGTGCGTCGGGTGATCAGACTGGTCGAATGTGATGGTAGTCTGAGACCACTTCAGGTAACTGGGTGTTGCCGGGGCAACCATGTTCACCTCTCGGTTAATGACTTTCAGTCGACTTTTGCTTTCGACATCGGCAAAAATCATCAGGGTGGAATTGACTTGGGGGTATCCATCGTCACTGTCTTCCTTGTCCTCGACTCTGTCCGACTCTTTTTCCTTATCCTTGGACTGCTTTCCTTGGAACTGCTGGATCAGGAGCCGGCACTGTCGAGTGGTATGCTTTGGGTAAATAAAATTACCATCTTCATCCTTCTTGGTGTGGATGTGACATGGTAGGTCCAAAACATCATTTCCGTCTTGATCCTTGACTTTCTTGGGCTTCGAGGTGCCCTTGGATTTTCCCTTGAAGTTTCCCTGGGCTACGGCCAGGGCCTCCCCAGGAGCGGCCGGCTCGGCCTTCCGTTTCTGCTTCCAACTGGAATTGCCTCCGGTTTCCTGGGCGACTGCTTTCTGCTTGCCACTCCGGAGTCGATCTTCATCTTCTCCGTTAGCATACTTGGTGGCAATCTCCATCATCCGATTCAGAGACATCTCTCCAGTTCGACCGAACTTCAGATTCAACTCTCTGTATTTAACACCTTCTTTGAAGGCACAAACTGCCTGATGGTCTGGCACATTCTCAACCGAGTGATGCAGCGTGATCCACCTCTGGATGTATTCCCTCAGAGTTTCATTCGGCTTCTGCACGCAAGACCGCAACTCTGTAAGGCCTGCAGGTCGCTTGCATGTTCCTTCAAAGGTTGTGATAAACACTCGGGAGAGATCCTCCCAAGTGTAAATGCTGCTGGGGGCCAACTGATTTAGCCACGCTCTGGCCGAGCCCTCTAACATGAGAGGCAAATGCTTCATGGCCACCTCATCGTTGCCACCGCCAATCTGTACAGCCACTCGGTAATCTTCGAGCCAGGTGTCAGGCTTAGATTCACCGGTGAACTTGCTGATTCCAGTCGCCAACCTGAAATTGGGAGGAATCACTGCGGCTCTGATGGCTCGACTGAAACACTCTGGCCCTGAAGCGCGTACTCTGCTGCTGGCAGGCGCATCTGGCCTTCTCGATGAGCTCTGTTCCTGTCAACCAAACCTTGAACAAGGATGGATCTCGCATCAAAGCTTGGGTCCCTAGGGTTGACTGGAATCCTCTGCCCAACACTATGAGGGCGTCTGTCATCTTGCCGTCGAGGCGCATATGACCCACTCCTCGGGGGAGGGGTTGGCACTCGACGTCGATCATCACGGTCGAATCGGTGATCATACTGCTCATTCCTCCTGTACTGGTCACGCCGGTCACCACGTCCCTCACGCCTCGGGGGCGACCTCGGGCTGTGAGCCGACTCGACTGTATCTGTTGCGACAGATCGACTGTGGATCCTATTCCGCGACTGAGAGACAGCGGAATTCTGGTTTCCCGCCGCCCGGAGCAATGCTCTGATCTGTAACAAGCCCCTGCCAGCCTCCGACTGGGAGGGCTGAATCGATTCTGCTATACGGGCCGCAACGGCCAAATTCTGAACTGGGGTTCGATATACCTGCATCGGCGGGAAGAGCTGGCGTCGACTAGACTCGGGAGCCCGCTGACGCGCTTGCTCGTCGAGTGCTCGCTGGAGATTCTCCAGTCGAGTGCGCTCGGCCAAGTTGGCCAAACGCGCGTCCTCCAAGGCCCGGGCCTCAGGGGTCTCTCCGACGATAGGAGTGCGGAGCGCGTCCATGTTCCGGCGGCGAAGCTCCTCTCGCTGTAATGATGTGAGAGGTTCGGGGAGATACTCATCCTGGAGATGCGACGGATCGCCCCCACCCGCGCCTCCATCAGTGCGAGGGAAACCGGGGGGACTGTGTGTCCCATCGACCGCCAGAACCTCAGTTGCTGGATCGCTGCTGTCGCACTCAGATGCGGTCTCCACGGAGCCAGTCGACAGGTCGAACAGGCTGTAGAGGGATTCGACGGGCTCGATTGCCGCGACTTGTGGGGCTGCCGATTGGCGGGCCACGGCATGCCTCACCCACCGCTGAAGTCTTGACCGACCGGAGCGCTTGCGCTGGTGGGAGACAGGGCGGGGAGACGACGCAGGGGTCGACCGATACTGGGTCGACGGCACGAATGCATGCGCGGAAGTGCGTCGCGCCGCGGATGGGGAGCGCGTCGATGTCAAGTGGTGCCTCCTGAAGCCAGGCAGAGTCGTCGGCGATGAAGGTGAGCGCGCCGAGACAGATCTCGCGGCCCTCCACCAAAACTCCGCAAGAAACCATGATCAAAAGGGATCGGAAAAGATCGCAACTTCTCCAACTAAGCGCTAAGATTCCTGCCCCACGGTGGGCGCCAACTGTCGTGGTTCTAACTCTGACAGTGATGTAGGGGGGTGAGTATGGAGAGGCTAGATCCTAGCTACTGGGAAGTTGTTACACGCGAGGTTTACGAGTTCAGGCCCTTCTCGGAGGAAGTAATAGCCCTACGTCTCGGAGCCCGGAGGCGGTCGACTGGATTATGCGTGTATGGGTTATAGGGGTGCGAACCCTTCCTACTGAGGAGGGGGGTGGCTTATATAGAGTTCGCCGGCCCCCTCCTGCCCTCGGTAATGCAGGGTTTAAAGTACATTTAAGATGGGGCATTACTAGTAACGCCTCTAATAAAGTGCTATAATGACCATGAAGACTACTTAACAGCTGACCGTTTGCCTACGGAGTGACTGTAGGTCTCCTGGCAGTCAAGTGATTAGCTTCATGGTCGAGTGATTAGCTTCATGGTCGAGTGGTAGCTTCTTGGTCGAGTGTCTTGAACCTGTCGAGTGGAGTACCTTCAAGTCGATTGATAGGTGATTTCTTCTAGGGATGTCCTTGGGTAGGACTCTTTGGGACGGGTCCGTGCTCCTACCCCAGGTACATAGCTTCATCAGGTAGCACACAAAGTGTTCCTCCGGTAAACGGGAGTTGCATAATCTCATAGTTATAGGAACATGTATAAGTCATGAAGAAAGCAATAGCAACATACTAAACGATCGTGTGCTAAGCTAACGGAATGGGTCAAGTCAATCACATCATTCTCCTAATGATGTGATCTCATTAATCAAATGACAACTCTTTGTCTATGGTTAGGAACCTTAACCATCTCTGATCAATGAGCTAGTCAAGTAGAGGCATACTAGTGACTTTTAGTTTGTCTATGTATTCACACATGTATTATGTTTCCGGTTAATACAATTCTAGCATGAATAATAAACATTTATCATGATATAAGGAAATAAATTATAACTTTATTATTGCCTCTAGGGCATATTTCCTTCAAAACGGACAAAGGAAAAAATAGTAGAGTGATTGTCCGATTGTGTGTTGTTCAATCGACCGTCACCCTTTAGGTATATAAGAGGCGGGACTTACTATGTAAGAAAAAATCTTAGGTTTACGTCCAAAACATTAATTTGGGTGGTTTGGTCCAAACTTTCCAAAACAGTTCGGTCCAAAAATTGGTTACACCTTGCGGGTTGTTTTTGGGCAGTAAACGATCTCAGATCAAAATCGCATAAAAGGCAAATTTAACTGTTTCAACAAAAATATGAATATCTTGCATTGAAATTCTCCCTTCGCCAATACCGGTATTCAAAGTTGCGGCTAGGGGGTGATCTTTGCTTCTTTGCATGATTTGGCCGATGAGCATTCTTCTCTTCACTCTTCTTTTGATATTTATCTAATAGCTCATCGAAGGTGACTTTCGATTTCTTACCCTCGTGCTTATTTCAGCTTGTTTTATTTTTGGCTTTGCTTGCACCGACCTTTGAATTTTCTTGCTCCCCACCAGTGCTTGATGTCTTCATTGTAGCTTCGATGGAATTCTCACTCTCAAAAATATCTTCATTGCACACTTACAATTTCCTTACTTGAAAGCTTGATTCCATCATCTGTAATTTTTACCTTCTCATCTCTTAATGAATAGGCTTGAAGAAACTGATGCAAAAACCTTTTCCTATCAGGACCAATAGGAATAGTTTGGTCTCTCTTGGTATTTCAACAAATTTCAATTGTTTTTTATCAATGGACAATTTAATATTAGACGAAACATATTGTAATCCTTAAAATTATGCTCGAACAAATTATGCAACTTACAATACAATTGTCTTTGGTTTGATGGCTTGACATGGTGATAAAAAATTCTAATGTAATTATTGTTAGAGCAACAAATCAAATACTCGATCACACATACTTGAATTGAAGGTATACTTTTTATATTCTAGTAGATCTTGATGTAAGAACGATTTTGAAACTAAGCACATGAATGGTTCGGATTTGGAATCTCCCGATTCAGCTACTCCCTTAATTTACCGACTCGTAGTAAGTACATATGGCATCCGTGCGTGCACCTGGTTGCTGGTGGATCACTCGACCGACCAGTGTACTTTTCGACGGTGGTAGCTTGACGCCTATTCCAACAGTAGTTTGAGCAAGCAGGAATGCGTGTTTGGCTTCACTGGAAAATGGTTGACCTGTGATGAACTGATTTATATTATTGCATGTCAAACTTTTGGTGCAACCGATCGGGCAACACGTCATGCGTATTTCTGGGTCTGGCGATAATCGATAGCCTTTTGTGGCTTCAGAATGATCAGCGCAGAAGGACCGCGATCCATTTTAAATCTGGTGTTCGCATGAGCTCCGTGTGACTACAGTCTTCACACATTCTTCTTTTCAATGAGCTAGAGGAATCAACCACGCTAAGAGCATCTCTAACTAATCTCTTATAATTAACTTCTTGAAGTTAACCGCACCTCACTGATCCTTATTTGTTTAACTCGAAATTTTGGGGAGTTACGCCAAATAAATGGCTTCTCTCCTCATTCTTAAGCGAATAGTCTCATGAAACCACCCCATCCCCCCGGGTCCCAACTCTCTCACGTGGCCGCCTCCTCTTCCTGTCGCCGCCATCCAATTCGCCGCTACCACCGAAGGCCCCGATTCCAGCGGGAACGGAGCCGTAGGACACCTCCGTAACCCAGCCGTAATAGACACACGCGTCGCAGGCCGAGCGAAGGAAGCGTCTCGCGACCAAAAAGTTGTGTGGGCCGCCGGGCCGTCAACAATGGCCGACGACAAGGCCATGGCAGTCGCATGACGACTGCTCGCCCTTCGCTTTGTGGCTTTGTCCAACGGGCGGCAAGCTGGGAAGGCCGTCACTGAGATGACGACGACGAAGAAGAAGAAGGCGTCCACGCCGACGCCCCCTCCTCGTCCAGTGGCTATATTTATGAGTTACGGCCGCTGCGAATGGCCGATCCATTAACAGTTTTTGAGGTTCAGTTAGCTTCTGGTTAATTAGAGAAGTAAAATTAGATTTATCCTCCTCTAACACTTTATTGGGGATCGGTTAGGGATGCCGTCGACCCAGGTGTGAACTAGGACAGGGACAGTCTTGTGTGCAAAAGAAAAAAAGTCAGTAACACTGACCAGGCCTTCGGTGCTTAAATGCACAAGTGCCGGTTGAACGATTGACCCGGGAAAAGGGGCCAAGCTTTCTACTACACGAGGCTCTTGATCTCAATCCAGCTAGTCATTTATCATATTGGTTAACGAAGAATGTCGCCGAGAGAAACTGCCAGGAAATTAACTTGAACATGGGATAAACACCAGTCTGCTGATGAGATCGGACGCGATCGATATGCTCCACTCCCTTAATTTACTGGCTCGTATGTACATGTGGCGTCCGTGCGTGCACCTGGTTGCTGGTGCATGGCTCGACCGACCGGTGTACTTTTCGACGGCAGTAGCTTGACGCCTATGCCGAACGTGGTTTGAGCCAGCAGGAATGCGCGTTTGGCTTCACTGGAAATGGTACACCTACGATGAACTGATTATATTATTATTATTTGTATATATAAGGGCAGGTCAAACTTTTGGTCAGGGCCGTACCAGTGAAATCGGAGGCCCTGTGCAAATCAAAATTAGGTCTTATGTGCAAAAGAAAAAGAATCATTTTTTTGTCAACCACTGCAATTTTTCGCAGGGAATTACACCAGTTGAAAGGACAAGCTCAAAAGACCTGATGATAGCATGTAATGCATTGATGGATGGTGATTGTGGATAGTAGGTGGCTTGGCGTAAAATATTTCCAACTGTTATTTAGTAGTATTAGGGCCTTAGTTGAAACATTGATTAACAAACAATTTGAGGCCCTCCGATGCTGGGGGCCCTGTTCAGTCGCTCCTGTTGCACATGGGGACATACGGCCCTGCTTTTGGTGCAATCGACACGTCGTGTGTCGTTATCTCTCGGTACTGGTATTACTGTTACAGAACATATATTATCATTCAACACAATGTGCGTATGTTGTGAGCATGAAGATAATCCATGGCGCCGGTCTAGTTCTGGGTCTGACAATAATCGACAACTTTTTGTGCTTCAGAATGATTAGTGAAGAAGAACTGTGATCCATTTTACATCTGGTGTTCGCATGAGTTTTGTGTGACTCCAGTCTTCACACATTCTTCTTTTCGTTGAACTAGGGGGATTGACGGTGCTAAGAGCATCTCTAACCGATCTCTTATAATCGGTCAACTTCTCGAAGTTTTTTTAGGAGTTAACCGCGCCTCGCTGATCCTTGTTTGGCTCAAAATTTTGAGGTGTTACGCAAAAAAAGGCTTCTCTTCCTCATTATTAAGCTAATAGTCGAACTTCTTATAAAATTTTCTCCCCTCTCCTAACTCCCTCCCGTGGCCACCTCATCTTCCCGCCACCGCCGTCCAATTCGCTGCTACCACAGAAGGCCCCGATCCATACGGGAATGGAGCTACAGGACACCTCTGTTACCCTACCGGAATCGACCCACGCGCCACGAGCCACACAAACGAAGCGTCTCGGGATGAAAAGGTGTCTTAGATCGGTGACAAGGCCACGACAGCCACATGACGACCGCTCGCCCTCTGTTTTGTCCGGTCGGCGGCAAGCGGGTGAGGAAGGCGATGGAGGACGGGAAGGCCCTCACTGAGATGATGAGGAAGAAGAAGAAGACGTCCATGACGACACCTCCTCCTCGTCTGGTGGCTTGTAGCACTTCTCGGGCCACCCCTTCTTCTCCACCTTGAACACGTTCGACCATCGTAGTCGCGACCGAGGCCCATGACAACCAAGAGGGCAACGGCGGGCTGAAAGAGGAGGCAAAATGAGGGTGGAGAACTTTTACTCCGCAACGGTCGGTCGAGTATATTTAAGAGCATTGGCTGCTGCGAGCGGTCAATCTACTAAGAATTTTTTAGGGTTTCGGTTAGTTCCTGGTTATAGAGAAGTAAAGATAGACTTATCCTCCTCTAACACTCTATTGGGGATATGTTAGAGGTGCCCTGGGCTTAGATCTGAATCAAACTAATAGGGACGATCTTGTGTGCAAAGGAAAATAAAATCGGCTCGCTTCAATGTTTGTAGTCGGTGGTCTACAAAATAGGATGTCCACGTTAATCTGGATCCAAGTTTTTTCTTTTCTTTTTGAGCCTGATTCTAGATCCAAGTTTTTTTAACACAAATCTAGATCCAAGTTGTTAGATAAGTGTAAGCCATTTTTCTCAAAAAGAGGGAACCACTAAATGGTGACTTAATGTTTTCTTTAAATTATTAAAAAATATCTTCTTGACCATCAATGAGATGTCTGGACACGTGAGTGATATTGCAGCGTGCCACTCTTAGGCCTTGTTTGTTTCAGCTTTGAGTCTTAATAAACCAAAAATTAAGCGAGTGTGCTCTTTTTTATTCATGACATTTTTATCCTGAGGATGGCAGTTTTAAAGTTTTTTAGCATGGCATTTTTCATTTTTGTAGTTCATACAACCTTTTATAATCATATTGATTGTATTTTTATAAATTAGAGAGATTTCACTTGTAATAGTCAACTTTATAGCCTACCTTACTATTCGAATTACTATAGTGAATGACTATAGATGACATGGCAACTTTATATAAATCAATTGGCTAGACATGGCAACTTTATATAGATCAACTAGCTATACTGTCATCCATACTCTCAGCTTCCTCCTTGTTCCGTTGGGCCCGATGATGGCAATGCGTGTTCCCATGTTGATGCGTTGGAGTCCGCGTAGCTGAACCCGACGTCGATCTGGAGGAGTCGTGCCCCGCTCTTTGGCAGCTTCTTTGTTGGCCTTCGACGGCGCTTGACCTTTCACCTTCTCCCAAGCAGCCTTGCTCCAGGTTTTCCTCTCTGCTTGTATCCGCTACTCGTGCACCTCGGCCTTCTTGTGCACCTCCTTCCTCCTTTGCTTGTACCCGCTCTCAAAATCATGGAGGTTGCCACAGTAGAGGTGGAGGTTCTCGTCGTGCAAATGTATGATGTCGTCGCAGACGGTGTTGAGCAAGTCCCTACCGTGGGACACGACGACCAACGTCTTTGTGTTCCACCGCGAGCACAGGGTACGGCTCCAGACACAGCACTGTATTTCAATTCGTTTTCAGGCGACTGAAGCTTACCCGGTCGGCTGTCATGGGTGATTGCTGAAACAGATTTACTTGAAGCTTGTGCGGGACCAAACGCATAGAATGGCCGGTTTTGCCGGTAACGGTATGTTACATTGTGCTTGCACTCGTAACCAGGTTTGCAGTAGCTAATGATCTTGTAGTGTTGATATCCTGCTTTGGAAGAGCAAATACTCCTTGCTTAGTTTCATATGCATTCAAAATAGTCTACTTTAATCGGTTGCCAGGGAAAACAAATAAAGAGCAGTTTATGTAAGCTACGAACAGAAAATAAAAAAGAGACTAAACTAAGTGGAATGCTGTTTGAATAGTAAAGCGTTCTCGAGGGTTTCAGCGTCATCACCACAAGTATGATATGCACAACATATGTGAAAATATAGTTCTAGATTCGTATTACTAATCCACTTGAATAAGATTATGTGTGGATGGAGCCAAGTAAAAATATGTGTATACATTTAGCAACCACGTATCACGCGTGTTACCACCGTTATTTCCCCATGCCGGTTTTCGCAACAGTGATGAAGGGTTTTCGCTTGAACACGGCATAAAGCTTTAGGATTTCCGTTACTTTCTATTGCAATGATCAAGGAATGGGGGACATAAGTATCGTCACCACAAACCTTCAAAAACCAACCGTCACACCAATAGCAATTCCCTCAAATCCAGAAAAGACTAATGTTGAGTGATCAATCTGTTGGGGAACGTAGTAATTTCAAAAAAATTCCTACGCACACGCAAGATCATGGTGATACATAGCAACGAGAGGGGAGAGTGTTGTCTATGTACCCTCGTAGACCGAAAGCGGAAGCGTTAGCACAACGCGGTTGATGTAGTTGTACGTCTTCACGGCCCGACCGATCAAGCACCGAAACTACGGTACCTCCGAGTTCTAGCACACGTTCAGCTCGATGACGATCCCCGGACTCCGATCCAGCAAAGTGTCGGGGAAGAGTTCCGTCAGCACGACGGCGTGGTGACGATCTTGATGTTCTACCGTCGCAGGGCTTCGCCTAAGCACCGCTACAATATTACCGAGGATTATGATGGAGGGGGCACCGCACACGGCTAAGAGAACGATCACGAAGATCAACTTGTGTGTCTAGAGGTGCCCCCCTGCCCCCGTATATAAAGGAGCAAGGGGGGAGCCGGCCGGCCCTTGGGACGCGCCAAGGAGGGGGGAGTCCTCCTCCTAGTAGGAGTAGGACTCCCCTTTCCTAGTCCAACTAGGAAGAGAGAAGGGGGAAGGAAAGAGAGGGAGGGGAGAGGGAAAGAGGGGCTGCGCCCCCCTCCCCTAGTCCAATTCGGACTCATCATGGGAGGGGGCGCGCCACCTCCTGGGCTGCTGCCATCTCTCTCCCCCAAGCCCACTAAGGCCCAATACTTCCCCGGAGGGTTCCGGTAACCCTCTTCCGGCACTCCGGTTTTCTCCGAAATCACCCGAAACATTTCCGGTGTCCGAATATAGCCGTCCAATATATCGATCTTTATGTCTCGACCATTTTGAGACTCCTCATCAAGTCTGTGATCACATCCGGAACTCCGAACAACCTTCGATTCATCAAAATATATAAACTCATAATGAAACTGTCATCGTAACGTTAAGCGTGCAGACCCTACGGGTTCGAGAACAATGTAGACATGACCAAGACACGTCTCCGATCAATAACCAATAGCGGAACTTGGATGCTCATATTGGCTCCTACATATTCTACGAAGATCTTTATCGGTCAGACCGCACAACAACATACGTTGTTTCCTTTGTCATCGGTATGTTACTTGCCCGAGATTCGATCGTCGGTATCTCAATACCTAGTTCAATCTCGTTATTGGCAAGTCTCTTTACTCGTTCCGTAATACATCATCTCGCAACTAACTCATTAGTTGCATTGCTTGCAAGGCTTAAGTGATGTGCATTACCGAGAGGGCCCAGAGATACCTCTCCGACAATCGGAGTGACAAATCCTAATCTCGAAATACGCCAACCCAACATGTACCTTTGGAGACACCTGTAGAGCATCTTTATAATCACCCAGTTACGTTGTGACGTTGGTAGCACACAAAGTGTTCCTCCGGCAAACGGGAGTTGCATAATCTCATAGTCACAGGAACATGTATAAGTCATGAAGAAAGCAATAGCAACATACTAAACGATCGGGTGCTAAGCTAATGGAATGGGTCATGTCAATCACATCATTCTCCTAATGATGTGATCCCGTTAATCAAATGACAATACATGTATATGGTTAGGAAACATAACCATCTTCAATTAACGAGCTAGTCAAGTAGAGGCATACTAGTGACGTTTAGTTTGTCTATGTATTCACACAAGTATTATGTTTCCGGTTAATACAATTCTAGCATGAATAATAAACATTTATCATGATATAAGGAAATAAATAATAACTTTATTATTGCCTCTAGGGCATATTTCCTTCAGTCTCCCACTTGCACTAGAGTCAATAATCTAGTTCACATTGCCATGTGATTTAATACCAATAATTCACATCTCACCATGTGATTAACACCCACAGTTCACATCGACATGTGACCAACACCCAAAAGGTTTACTAGAGTCAATAATCTAGTTCACATCGCTATGTGATTAACACCCAAATAGTACTAAGGTGTGATCATGTTTTGCTTGTGAGAGAAGTTTAGTCAACGGGTCTGCCACATTCAGATCCGTACGTATTTGCAAATTTCTATGTCAACAATGCTCTGCACGGAGCTACTCTAGCTAATTGCTCCCACTTTCAATATGTATCCAGATTGAGACTTAGAGTCATCTGGATCAGTGTCAAAACTTGCATCGACGTAACCCTTTACGACGAACCTTTTTTCACCTCCATAATCGAGAAACATATCCTTATTCCACTAAGGATAATTTTGACCAATGGCCGGTGATCTACTCCTAGATCACTATTGTACTCCCTTTCCAAATTCAGGGCAGGGTATACAATAGGTATGGTACATAGCATGGCATACTTTATAGAACCTATGGTTGAGGCATAGGGAATGACTTTCATTCTCTCTCTATCTTCTGTCGTGGTCGGGTTTTGAGTCTTACTCAACTTCACACCTTGTAACACAGGCAAGAACTCCTTTTTTCACTGTTCCATTTTGAACTACTTCAAAATCTTGTCAAGGTATGTACTCATTGAAAAAACTTATCAAGCGTCTTGATCTATCTTTATAGATCTTGATGCTCAATATGTAAGCAGCTTCACCGAGGTCTTTCTTTGAAAAACTCTTTTCAAACATTCCTTTATGCTTTGCAGAATAATTCTACATTATCTCCGATCAACAATATGTCATTCACATATACTTATCAGAAATGTTGTAATGCTCCCACTCACTTTCTTGTAAATACAGGCTTCACCGCAAGTCTGTATAAAACTATATGCTTTGATCAACTTATCAAAGCATATATTCCAACTCTGAGATGCTTGCACCAGTCCATAGATGGATCGCTGGAGCTTGCATATTTTGTTAGTACCTTTAGGATTGACAAAACCTTCTGGTTGCATCATATACAACTCTTCTTTAATAAATCCATTAAAGAATGCAGTTTTGCTTATCCATTTGTCAGATTTCATAAAATGCGGCAATTGCTAACATGATTCGGACAGACTTAAGCATAGATACGAGTGAGAAACTCTCATCGTAGTCAACACCTTGAACTTGTCGAAAACCTTTTTGCGACAATTCTAGCTTTGTAGATAGTAACACTACTATCAGCGTCTGTCTTCCTCTTGAAGATCCATTTAATCTCAATGGCTCGCCGATCAATGGGCAAGTCAATCAAAGTCCATACTTTGTTTTCATACATGGATCTCATCTCAGATTTCATGGCCTCAAACCATTTCGCGGAATCTGGGCTCATCATCGCTTCCTCATAGTTCATAGGCTCATCATGGTCAAGTAACATGACCTCCAGAACAGGATTACCGTACCACTCTGGTGCGGATCTCACTCTGGTTTACCTACGAGGTTCGGTAGCAACTTGATCTGAAGTTACATGATCATCATCATTAGTTTCCTCACTAATTGGTGTAGTAGTCACAGGAACATATTTCTGTGATGAACTACTTTCCAATAAGGGAGCAGGTACAGTTACCTCATCAAGTTCTACTTTCCTCCCACTCACTTCTTTCGAGAGAAACTCCTTCTCTAGAAAGGATCCATTCTCAGCAATGAATATCTTACTTCGGATCTGTGATAGAAGGTGTACCCAACAGTTACTTTTGGGTATCCTACGAAGACGCATTTCTCCGACTTTGGTTTGAGCTTATCAAGATGAAACTTTTTCACATAAGCATTGCAACTCCAAACTTTAAGAAACGACAAATTTGGTTGCTTGCCAAACCATAGTTCATACTGTGTTGTCTCAACGGATTTAGATGGTGCCCTATTTAACGTGAATGCAGCTGTCTCTAATGCATAACCCCAAAACGATAGTGGTAAATCGGTAAGAGACATCATAGATCGCACCATATCTAATAAAGTACGGTTACGACGCTCGGATACACCATTACACTGTGGTGTTCAGGTGGCGTGAGTAGTGAAACTATTTCACATTGTTTTAACTGAAGGCCAAACTCGTAACTCAAATATTCTCCTCCACGATCAGATCGTAGAAACTTTATTTTCTTGTTACGATGATTTTTCACTTCACTCTGAAATTATATAAACTTTTCAAATATTTTAGACTTTTGTTTCATCAAGTAGATATACCCATATCTGCTCAAATCATATGTGAAGGTCAGAAAATAACGATACCCGCCGCGAGCCTCAACACTTATCGGACTGCATACATCAGTATGTATTATTTCCAATATGTCAGTTGCTCGCTCCATTGTTCCGGAGAACGGAGTCTTAGTCATCTTGCCCATGAGGCATGGTTCGCAAGCATCAAAATGATTCATAATCAAGTGATTCCAAAAGCCCATCAACATGGAGTTTCTTCATGCGCTTTACACCAATATGACCTAAACGGCAGTGCCACAAATAAGTTGCACTATCATTATTAACTTTGCATCTTTTGGCTTCAATATTATGAATATATGTATCACTACGATCGAGATCCAACGAACCATTTTCATTGGGTGTATGACCATAGAAGGTTTTATTCATGTAAATAAAACAACAATTATTCTCTAATTTAAATAAATAACCGTTTTGCAATAAACATGATCAAATAATATTCATGCTCAACGCAAACACCAAATGACACTTAGTATAGGGAGTGTGCGATGATGATCATATCAATCTTGGAACCACTTCCAACACACATCGTCACTTCACCCTTAACTAGTCTCTATTCATTCTGCAACTCCCGTTTCGAGTTACTACTCTTAGCAACTGAACCAGTATCAAATACCGAGGGGTTGCTACGAACACTAGTAAAATACACATCAATAATCTGTATATCAAATATACCTTTGTTCACTTTGCCATCCTTCTTATCCGCCAAATACTTAGGGCAGTTCCGCTTCCAGTGACCAGTCCCTTTGCAGTAGAAGCACTTAGTCTCAGGCTTAGGACCAGACTTGGGCTTCTTCACTTGAGCAGCAACTTGCTTGCCGTTCTTCTTGAAGTTCCCTTTCTTTCCCTTTGCCCTTTTCTTGAAACTAGTGGTCTTGTTAATCATCAACACTTGATGCTCTGTCTTGATTTCTATCTTCATCGATTTCATCATCATGAAAAGCTCGAGAATCGTTTTCATCATCCCTTGCATACTATAGTTCATCACGAAGTTCTACTAACTTGGTGATGGTGACTAGAGAATTCTGTCAATCACTATTTTATCTGGAAGATTAACTCCCACTTGATTCAAGCGATTGTAGTACCCAGACAATATGAACACATGCTCACTGCTTGAGCTATTCTCCTCCATCTGTTAGCTATAGAACTTGTTGGAGACTTCATATCTCTCAACTCGGGTATTTGCTTGAAATATTAACTTCAGCTCCTGGAACATCCATATGATCCATGACATTCAAAACGTCTTTGAAGTCCTGATTCTAAGCTGTTAAGCATGGTGCACTAAACTATCAAGTAGTCATCATATTGAGCTAGCCAAATGTTCATGATGTCTGCATCTGCTCCTACAATAGGTCTGTCACCTAGCGGTGCATTAAGGACATAATTCTTCTGTGCAGCAATGAGGATAAATCTCAGATCACGGATCCAATCCGCATCATTGCTACTAACATCTTTCAACTTAGTTTTCTCTAGGAACATATCAAAAATAAAACAGGGGAGCTAAACGCGAGCTATTGATCTACAACATAGATATGCTAATACTACCAGGACTAAGTTCATGATAAATTGAAGTTCAATTAATCATATTACTTAAGAACTCCCACTTAGAAAGACATCCCTCTAATCTTCTAAGTGATCGCGTGATCCAAATCAACTAAATCATAACCGATCATCACGTGAAATGGAGTAGTTTTCAATGGTGAACATCACTATGTTGATCATATCTACTATATGATTCACGCTCGACCTTTCGGTCTCAGTGTTTCGAGGCCATATCTGCATATGCTAGGCTCGTCAAGTTTAACCTGAGTATTCTGCGTGTGCAAAACTGGCTTGCACCCGTTGTTGATGGACGTAGAGCTTATCACACCCGATCATCACGTGGTGTCTGGGCACGACGAACTTTGGCAACGGTGCATACTCAGTGAGAACACTTTTATCTTGAAATTTAGTGAGAGATCATCTTATAATGCTAAAAGATAAACATCACATGCAATCAATATAAGTGATATGATATGGCCATCATCATCTTGTGCTTGTGATCTCCATCTCCGAAGCATCGTCATGATCACCATCGTCACCGGCGCGACACCTTGATCTCCATCGTAGCATCATAGTCGTCTCGCCAATCTTATGCTTCTACGACTATCGCTACCGCTTAGTGATAAAGTAAAGCACTACAGGGCGATTGCATTGCATACGATAAAGCGACAACCATATGGCTCCTGCTAGTTGCCGATAACTCGGTTACAAAACATGATCATCTCATACAATAAAATTTAGCATCATGTCTTGACCATATCACATCACAACATGCCCTGCAAAAACAAGTTAGACGTCCTCTACTTTGCTTATTGCAAGTTTTACATGGCTGCTACGAGCTTAAGCAAGAACCAATCTTACCTACGCATCAAAACTACAATGATAGTTTGTCAAGTTGGTGCTGTTTTAACCTTCACAAGGACCGGGCGTAGCCACACTCAGTTCAACTAAAGTTGGAGAAACTGACACCCGCCAGCCACCTGTGTGCAAAGCACGTCGGTAGAACCAGTCTCGCGTAAGCGTACGCGTAATGTCGGTCCGGGCCGATTCATCCAACAATACCGCCAAACCAAAGTATGACATGCTGGTAAGCAGTATGACTTATATCGCCCACAACTCACTTGTGTTCTACTTGTGCATATAACATCAACACATAAAACCTAGGCTCGGATGCCACTGTTGGGGAACGTAGTAATTTCAAAAAAAATCCTACGCACACGCAAGATCATGGTGATGCGAAGCAACGAGAGGGGAGAGTGTTGTCTACGTACCCTCGTAGACCGAAAGCGGAAGCGTTAGCACAACGCAGTTGATGTAGTCGTACGTCTTCACGATCCGACCGATCCAAGTACCGAACGCACGGCACCTCCGAGTTCTAGCACATGTTCAGCTCGATGACGATCCCCGGACTCCGATCCAGCAAAGTGTCGGGGAAGAGTTCCGTCAGCACGACGGCGTGGTGACGATCTTGATGTTCTACCATCGCAGGGCTTCGCCTAAGCACCGCTACAATATTATCAAGGATTATGGTGGAGGGGGCACCGCACACGGCTAAGAGAACGATCACGAAGATCAACTTGTGTGTCTAGAGGTGCCCCCCTGCCCCGTATATAAAGGAGCAAGGGGGGAGGCCGGCCGGCCCTTGGGGCGCGCCAAGGAGGGGGGAGTCCTCCTCCTAGTAGGAGTAGGACTCCCCTTTCCTAGTCCAACTAGGAAGAGAGAAGGGGGAAGGAAAGAGAGGGAGATCGAGAGGGAAAGAGGGGCCGCGCCCCCCTCCCCTAGTCCAATTCGGACTCCTCATGGGAGGGGGCGCGCCACCTCCTGGGCTGCTGCCCTCTCTCTCCCCTCAGGCCCACTAAGGCCCAATACTTCCCCGGAGGGTTCCGATAACCCTTCCGGCACTCCGGTTTTCTCCGAAATCACCGAAACACTTCCGGTGTCCGAATATAGCCGTCCAATATATCGATCTTTATGTCTCAACCATTTCGAGACTCCTCGTCATGTCCGTGATCATATCCGGGACTCCGAACAACCTTCGGTACATCAAAATATATAAACTCATAATGAAACTGTCATCGTAACGTTAAGCGTGCGGACCCTACGGGTTCGAGAACAATGTAGACATGACCGAGACACGTCTCCGGTCAATAACCAATAGCGGAACCTAGATGCTCATATTGGCTCCTACATATTCTACGAAGATCTTTATCGGTCAGACCGCACAACAACATACGTTGTTCCCTTTGTCATCGGTATGTTACTTGCCCGAGATTCGATCGTCGGTATCTCAATACCTAGTTCAATCTCGTTATCGGCAAGTCTCTTTACTCGTTCCGTAATACATCATCTCGCAACTAACTCATTAGTTGCATTGCTTGCAAGGCTTAAGTGATGTGCATTACCGAGAGGGCCCAGAGATACCTCTCCGACAATCGAAGTGACAAATCCTAATCTTGAAATACGCCAACCCAACATGTACCTTTGGAGACACATGTAGAACACCTTTATAATCACCCAGTTACGTTGTGACATTTGGTAGCACACAAAGTGTTCCTCCGGCAAACGGGAGTTGCATAATCTCATAGTCACAGGAACATGTATAAGTCATGAAGAAAGCAATAGCAACATACTAAACGATCGGGTGCTAAGCTAATGGAATGGGTCATGTCAATCACATCATTCTCCTAATGATGTGATCCCGTTAATCAAATGACAACACATGTCTATGGTTAGGAAACATAACCATCTTCGATTAACGAGCTAGTCAAGTAGAGGCATACTAGTGACGTTTAGTTTGTCTATGTATTCACACAAGTATTATGTTTCCGGTTAATACAATTCTAGCATGAATAATAAACATTTATCATGATATAAGGAAATAAATAATAACTTTATTATTGCCTCTAGGGCATATTTCCTTCACAACCTTCACAACACCATGAGAAAATCAACGCAACACTTCAAAAGAGGATGACTGGATCGCTCATAAACATTAAGTTCAAATCATGCAAGGGTTCAACCATATCCTCAAGAACTAATGTAGCTACTCGGACATGAAAGGGATAAACATAGAAGGGAGATGCATGATACAAGCTGACACCAAGTCGGTGAAGGGGAAGCCAAGGCAGTGTCGATGGAGATTACATCAATGGAGATGGCACAGGACCAAAGGACGCTGCGGCGTGGTGGCAGAGCCTCCATTTCCTTGTTCTTGTCTTGTCCCTTCTTCTATGGATGTGATCTTGGAGCAGCAATGGAGATGGAGGTTGTGTATATGCCTGCGGCTACGGTTGGAGGTGTATATATAGGAGGCCTCCTCGTGTCCCTCCGTTGATACAGCTCCTCCAATTTGATCCAAGGTTTGTAGATGAGCCAAATCCAATCTCAATACCTCACTTGGTGGCCAAGGAAGTTGCGGAAACAAAAGGGGACGAACTCCACCAAGAATCGCGTCTGATCTGGGTGACTTTGCAGCTTTCTGGGCCTGGTACGACCGCCAATACGACCGTGCGCAGTCGTACCGAGCGTCATCTTTTGCTCCGGACCTTTTTTATAGTAAAACGATCGCTGTTTCTTCATATGAATTCCAAGTTTGAAATTCTTGGGCTCGCTGAATTTGCATGAATGATGTCAATGCACCTTAGTGTTGGATCTTTAATTTGAGCACTTTAAACAATATATTTTGACACTCTAAAATGCCTATATCTGGTTCTTGGAAGTCCTCAGTATGGATCTCAACCTTGGCATTGTCATCGTGCTTGGTGTAATCAGACGGCTTTGCACGCTACAATCAGACGGCTGGAAAGGTGACTGGTCGAGGCTTTCACCGTTCAACCGACGCCTAGTGCTGCCCATAAAATTATCTTTTTATACACCAAGTTTGACCATACCCCCTATAAACTTAATATCACGATATCAAATAGAGCTATGCTCTAGTACCTTCCAGCAAAATATATAAATATACTAAAAACAATATATACACGCTATAATACATGTCAAAGTGGCATAAATTATTTTTGAGGAATGTGATTCCATCTCTTTTAATTTGCTTGGATTAGGAGAGATTTTAATTTAGTTCAATTATTGTAATCTCATAAACTATGTTTTCAACATCTCACATAATTCCTATAAACACATAAATTTATATATTAGCAAAATTATATTTGCGTTAAAATAGAAGGAACCCTATAATTCAATATTATCAACACAACCGGTAGGTGAATTTGCTAGACACAGTTTGAAAAACATTGTTAATACTATCTCTATAACTAAATATAAGACATTTTTTAGTTCAATTGAACCGCAAAAACATCTTATATTTAATTATAGATGTAGTATCATATACTAACAATTGTGCTAATGCCGAAAGAAGCTGCTCCCTCTAGTAAGAATATACATCTTCTAAGCTTAAAATAAAATTAGGAGCACTCGTAAAATGTTCCAGTATATCATTTTCGTAACTTGTTTGTATTCAATTCAGATGCAATGAATATCAGACAAAATTTCTGAACTTAAGCCGGGCAAACATATCAATAGTGAAACTTATGAGAATAAATAGGTGACGTATTCTAAAATAATTAAAGGAGGAGCAAACAAAGAAAAATTGTTGCTAATTGGTGAAAAGAAAGTGCGAAACAAATATAAAAGTTCGATATAAATAGGTGATGACTTTTGATTCTCAACCGTGACGCACGTTGTCGTTGGCAGTGGCGGAGTACATGGTGTTGGTCGTCGACGAAAGAGAAATTACGGCTTCTAGAAAGAGATATGAAATTGCTAAAGTAACACACTTTTCCTTTTCTTTGACTCAGTGGCATATCCTTCTTCTTGTTAGATAAAATGGTACACACTGACTTTTTATCTCAATTTTTAGGTCTAGGTCTGGGCCCACAAGTAAGAATTTTTAGGACAATTTTGTCCCTTGGCTGTTTTGACTTGGTTGGTTCGATCAGAATAGCGGCAGACAAGACAGTGACCAGAACCTCTGAGACAGAACAACGCCGCCACCTCGCTCTCCTCACCGTGCCTCCTCCCGGTGCACCGCCCATCCCACCGTCGTCGCATCTAAGTGTGGCTCCTCACCACTCCCCAGCCCTCTGCCCCGTCTCGCCGCACTCTAGCCACTTCACCGCCAGCTAGAAAGTAAAAGGCGTCGCCCCTTCACGCACCATAGTAGTCAGACACTAGCCGCTCGGACCTCCGCTCAACGCCGCTGCGGCACCCTCTGATCGCCCCAGCTGTCACACCATAGCAGCGCGTCCATGTATAGGTCGCTGCTGGCCGCGCTGTTGGAAATATGCCCTAGAGGCAATAATAAAAGCATTATTATTATATTTCCTTGTTCATGATAATTGGTTTTATTCATGCTATAATTGTATTATCCGAAAATCGTCATACATGTATGAATAATAGACACCAACATGTCCCTAGTAAGCCTCTAGTTGACTAGCTCGTTGATCAACAGATAGTCATGGTTTCCTGACTATGGACATTGGATGTCATTGATAACGAGATCACATCATTAGGAGAATGATGTGATGGACAAGACCCAATCCTAAACATAGCATGAGATCGTATAGTTCGTTTGCTAGAGTTTTCCAATGTCAAGTATCTTTTCCTTAGACCATGAGATCGTGTAACTCCCGGATACCGTAGGAGTGCTTTGGGTATACCAAATGTCACAACGTAACTGGGTGACTATAAAGGTATACTACGGGTATCTCCGAAAGTGTCTGTTGGGTTGACATGGATCAAGACTGGGATTTGTCACTCTGCATGACGGAGAGGTATCACTGGGCCCACTCGGTAATGCATCATCATAATGAGCTCAGAGTGACCAAGTGTCTGGTCACGGGATCATGCATTACGGTACGAGTAAAGTGAATTGCCGGTAACGAGGTTGAACGAGGTATTGGGATACCGACGATCGGATCTCGGGTAAGTAACATACCGATTGACAAAGGGAATTGTATACGGGGTTGCTTGAATCCTCGACATCGTGGTTCATCCGATGAGATCATCGTGGAGCATGTGGGAGCCAACATGGGTATCCAGATCCCGCTGTTGGTTATTGACCGGAGAGCGATCTCCGTCATGTCTACATGTCTCCCGAACCCGTAGGGTCTACACACTTAAGGTTCGGTGACGCTAGGGTTGTAGGGATATGTATATGCAGTAACCCGAATGTTGTTCGGAGTCCCGGATGAGATCCCGGACATCACGAGGAGTTCCGGAATGGTCCGGAGGTAAAGATTTATATATGGGAAGTCCTGTTTCGGGCATCGGGACAAGTTTCGGGGTTATCGGTATTGTACCGGGACCACCGGAAGGGTCCCGGGGGTCCATCGGGTGGGGCCACCTGTCCCGGGGGGCCACATGGGCTGTAGGGGGTGCGCCTTGGCCTACATGGGCCAAGGGCACCAGCCCCAAGAGGCCCATGCGCCTAGGGTTTCAAGGGAGGAAGAGTCCTAGGAGGAGAAGGCACCTCCTAGGTGCCTTGGGGAGGAGGGATTCCTCCCCCTTGGCTGCACCCCCCTAGGAGATTGGATCTCCTAGGGCCGGCGTGCCCCCCCCCCTTGGCCCTCCTATATATGGTGGGGGAAGGAGGGCTTTTCATCCACGCCTTTGGTTGCCTCCTTCTCCCTCTCCAACACCTCCTCCTCCTCCATAGCGCTTGGCGAAGCCCTGCCGGAGTACTGCAGCTCCATCAACACCACGCCGTCGTGCTCCTGCTGGTGCCATCTCCCTCAACCTCTCCTCTCCCCTTACTGGATCAAGAAGGAGGAGACGTGGCTGTTCCGTACGTGTGTTGAACGCGGAGGTGCCGTCCGTTCGGTGCTAGGATCTCCGATGATTTGGATCACGTCGTGTACGACTACCTCATCCCCGTTCTTTGAACGCTTCCGCTCGCGATCTACAAAGGTATGTAGATGCATCCGATTACTCGTTGCTAGATGAACTCATAGATGGATCTTGGTGAAACCATAGGAAAATTTTTGTTTTCTGCAACGTTCCCCAACAGCGGCATCATGAGCTAGGTCTATGCATAGTTCTTCTTGCGCGAGTAGAACACAATTTGTTGTGGGCGTAGATGTTGTCAACTTTCTTTCCGTTACTAGTCTTATCTTGCTTCAATGGTATTGTGGGATGAAGCGGCCCGGACCAACCTTACACGTATGCTTACGTGAGACCGGTTCCACCGACTAACATGCACTAGTTGCATAAGGTGGCTGGCGGGTGTCTGTCTCTCCTACTTTAGTTGGAGCGGATTCGATGAAAAGGGTCCTTATGAAGGGTAAATAGAAGTTGACAAATCACGTTGTGGCTTTCACGTAGGTAAGAAAACGTTCTTGCTAGAACCCTACTTCAGCCACGTAAAACATGCAACAACAATTAGAGGACGTCTAACTTGTTTTTGCAGCAAGTGCTTTGTGATATGATATGGCCAAAGTTGTGATGAATTATGAATGATCTATATGTGATGTATGAGATGTTCATGCTATTGTAATAGGAATCACGACTTGCATGTCGATGAGTATGACAACCGGCAGGAGCCATAGGAGTTGTCTTTATTTTTGTATGACCTGCGTGTCATTGAGAAACGCCATGTAAATTACTTTACTTTATTGCTAAACGCGTTAGCCATAGTAGTAGAAGTAATAGTTGGCGAGCAACTTCATGGAGACACAATGATGGAGATCATGATGATGGAGATCATGGTGTCATACCGGTGACAAGATGATCATGGAGCCCCAAGATGGAGATCAAAGGAGCTGTGTGATATTGGCCATATCATGTCACTATTATTATTTGATTGCATGTGATGTTTATCATGTTTTTCATCTTGTTTGCTTAGAACGACAGTAGTAAATAAGATGATCCCTCACAACAATGTCAAGAAGTGTTCTCCCCTAACTGTGCACCGTTGCTAAAGTTCGTCGTTTCGAAGCACCACGTGATGATCGGGTGTGATAGATCCTTACGTTCACATACAACGGGTGTAAGACAGTTTTACACATGCAAAACACTTAGGGTTAACTTGACGAGCCTAGCATGTGTATAGACATGGCCTCGGAACACAGAAGACCGAAAGGTTGAGCATGAGTCGTATAGAAGATACGATCAACATGAAGATGTTCACCAACGTTGACTAGTCCGTCTCACGTGATGATCGGACACGGCCTAGTTGACTCGGATCATGTTATACTTAGATGACTAGAAGAGGGATGTCTATCTAAGTGGGAGTTCATTGAATAATTTGATTAGATGAACTTAATTATCATGAACTTAGTCTAAAATCTTTACAATATGTCTTGTAGATCAAATGGCCAACGTAGTCCTCAACTTCAACGCGTTCCTAGAGAAAACCAAGCTGAAAGACGATGGCAGCAACTATACGGACTGGGTCCGGAACCTGAGGATCATCCTCATAGCTGCCAAGAAAGATTATGTCCTACAAGAACCGCTGGGTGACGCACCTGTTCTCCCTGCAGAACAAGACGTTATGAACGCTTGGCAGGCACGAACCGATGACTACTCCCTCATTCAGTGCGGCATGCTTTACAGCCTAAAGCCAGGGCTCCAAAAGCGTTTTGAGAGACATGGAGCATATGAGATGTTCGAAGAGCTGAAAATGGTTTTCCAAGATCATGCCCGGGTCGAGAGATATGAAGTCTCCGACAAATTCTTCAGCTGTAAGATGGAGGAAAATAGTTCTGTCAGTGAGCACATACTCACTATGTCTGGGTTACATAACCGCTTGACTCAGCTGGGAGTTAATCTCCCGGATGATGCGGTCATTGACAGAATCCTCCAGTCCCTTCCACCGAGCTACAAGAGCTTTGTGATGAACTTCAATATGCAGGGGATGGAGAAGACCATTCCTGAAGTATTTGCTATGCTGAAATCAGCAGAGGTAGAAGTCAATAAGGAACATCAAGTGTTGATGGTCAATAAAACCACTAAGTTCAAGAAGGGCAAGGGTAAAAAGAACTCCAAGAAGGACGGCAAGGGAGTTGCCGCGCCCGGCAAGCAAGCTGCCGGGAAGAAGCCAAAGAATGGACCCAAGCCCGAGACTGAGTGCTTTTATTGCAAGGAAAGTGGTCACTGGAAGCGGAACTGCCCCAAATACTTAGCAGACAAGAAGGCCGGCAAAACAAAAGGTATATGTGATATACATGTAATTGATGTGTACCTTACCAGCACTCGTAGTAGCTCCTGGGTATTTGATACCGGTGCAGTTGCTCACATTTGTAACTCAAAGCAGGAGCTGCGGAATAAGCGGAGACTGGCGAAGGACGAGGTGACAATGCGCGTCGGGAATGGTTCCAAGGTCGATGTGACCGCCGTCGGCACGCTGCCTCTACATTTACCTACGGGATTAGTTTTAAACCTCAATAATTGTTATTTAGTGCCAGCTTTGAGCATGAACATTGTATCGGGATCTCGTTTAATTCGAGATGGCTACTCATTTAAATCTGAGAATAATGGTTGTTCCATTTATATGAGAGATATGTTTTATGGTCATGATCCTATGGTAAATGGTTTATTCTTAATGAATCTCGAGCGTATTGCTACACATATTCATAGTGTGAGTACCAAAAGATGTAAGGTTGATAATGATAGTCCCACATACTTGTGGCACTGCCGCCTTGGTCACATAGGCGTCAAACGCATGAAGAAGCTCCATGCAGATGGACTTTTAGAGTCTCTTGATTATGAATCATTTGACACATGCGAACCATGCCTCATGGGTAAAATGACCAAGACTCCGTTCTCAGGAACAATGGAGCGAGCAACCAACTTATTGGAAATCATACATACTGATGTGTGCGGTCCAATGAGTGTTGAGGCTCGCGGTGGCTATCGTTATGTTCTCACCCTCACTGATGACTTGAGTAGATATGGGTATGTCTACTTAATGAAACACAAGTCTGAAACCTTTGAAAAGTTCAAGGAATTTCGGAGTGAGGTTGAGAATCAACGTGACAGGAAAATCAAGTTCCTACGATCAGATCGAGGAGGAGAATACTTGAGTCACGAGTTTGGCACACACTTAAGAAAATGTGGAATAGTTTCACAACTCACGCCGCCTGGAACACCTCAGCGTAATGGTGTATCCGAACGTCATAATCGCACTCTATTAGATATGGTGCGATCTATGATGTCTCTTGCCGATTTACCGCTATCCTTTTGGGGGTATGCTTTAGAGACTGCCGCATTCACTTTAAATAGGGCTCCGTCGAAATCCGTTGAGACGACACCATTTGAATTATGGTTTGGTAAGAAACCTAAGTTGTCGTTTCTGAAAGTTTGGAGATGCGATGCTTATGTCAGGAAACTTCAACCTGAAAAGCTCGAACCCAAGTCGGAAAAATGCGTTTTCATAGGATACCCTAAAGAAACTACTGGGTATACCTTCTACCTCAGATCCGAAGGCAAGATCTTTGTTGCCAAGAATGGGTCCTTTCTAGAGAAAGAGTTTCTCTCGAAAGAAGTAAGTGGAAGGAAAGTAGAACTTGATGAAGTATTACCTCTTGAACCGGAAAATGGCGCAACTCAAGAAAATGTTCCTGAGGTGCCTGCACCGACTAGAGAGGAGGTTAATGATGATGATCAAGATACTTCTGATCAAGCTCCTACTGAAATTCGAAGGTCCACAAGGACACGTTCCGCACCAGAGTGGTACGGCAACCCTGTCTTGGAAATCATGTTGTTAGACAACGATGAACCTTCGAACTATGAAGAAGCGATGGCGGGCCCGGATTCCGAAAAATGGCTAGAAGCCATGAAATCCGAGATAGGATCCATGTATGAAAACGAAGTATGGACTTTGACTGACTTGCCCGTTGAGCGGCGAGCCATAGAAAATAAATGGATCTTTAAGAAGAAGACAGACGCGGATGGTAATGTGACCATCTATAAAGCTCGGCTTGTCGCTAAGGGTTATCGACAAGTTCAAGGGATTGACTACGATGAGACTTTCTCACCGGTAGCGAAGCTGAAGTCCGTCCGAATCATGTTAGCGATTGCCGCATTCTATGATTATGAAATATGGCAAATGGACGTCAAAACGGCATTCCTTAATGGTTTCCTTAAGGAAGAATTGTATATGATGCAACCGGAAGGTTTTGTCGATCCTAAGAATGCTAACAAGGTGTGCAAGCTCCAACGCTCAATTTATGGGCTGGTGCAAGCATCTCGGAGTTGGAACATTCGCTTTGATGAGATGATCAAAGCGTTTGGGTTTACGCAGACTTATGGAGAAGCCTGCGTTTACAAGAAAGTGAGTGGGAGCTCTGTAGCATTTCTCATATTATATGTAGATGACATACTTTTGATGGGAAATGATATAGAACTCTTGGACAGCATTAAGGCCTACTTGAATAAAAGTTTTTCAATGAAGGACCTTGGAGAAGCTGCTTATATATTAGGCATCAAGATCTATAGAGATAGATCGAGACGCCTCATAGGTCTTTCACAAAGCACATACCTTGATAAGATATTGAAGAAGTTCAATATGGATCATTCTAAGAAGGGGTTCTTACCTGTGTTACAAGGTGTGGAATTGAGCTCAGCTCAATGTCCGACCACGGCAGAAGATATAGAGGAGATGAGTGTCATCCCCTATGCCTCGGCCATAGGGTCTATTATGTATGCCATGCTGTGTACCAGACCTGATGTAAACCTTGCCGTAAGTTTGGTAGGAAGGTACCAAAGTAATCCCGGCAAGGAACACTGGACAGCGGTCAAGAATATCCTGAAGTACCTGAAAAGGACTAAGGAAATGTTTCTCGTTTATGGAGGTGACGAAGAGCTCGTCGTAAAGGGTTACGTCGACGCTAGCTTCGACACAGATCTGGATGACTCTAATTCACAAACCGGATACGTGTATATTTTGAATGGTGGCGCAGTAAGTTGGTGCAGTTGCAAGCAGAGCGTCGTGGCGGGATCTACATGTGAAGCGGAGTACATGGCAGCCTCGGAGGCAGCACATGAAGCAATATCGGTGAAGGAGTTCATCACCGACCTAGGAGTCATACCCAATGCGTCGGGGCCGATCAAGCTCTTTTGTGACAACACTGGAGCTATTGCTCTTGCCAAGGAGCCCAGGTTTCACAAGAAGACAAGGCACATCAAGCGTCGCTTCAACTCCATTCGTGAAAATGTTCAAGATGGAGACATAGAGATTTGTAAAGTACATACGGACCTGAATGTAGCGGATCCGTTGACTAAACCTCTCCCTAGAGCAAAACATGATCAACACCAGAATTCCATGGGTGTTCGATTCATCACAATGTAACTAGATTATTGACTCTAGTGCAAGTGGGAGACTGTTGGAAATATGCCCTAGAGGCAATAATAAAAGCATTATTATTATATTTCCTTGTTCATGATAATTGTCTTTATTCATGCTATAATTGTATTATCCGAAAATCGTAATACATGTGTGAATAATAGACACCAACATGTCCCTAGTAAGCCTCTAGTTGACTAGCTCGTTGATCAACAGATAGTCATGGTTTCCTGACTATGGACATTGGATGTCATTGATAACGAGATCACATCGTTAGGAGAATGATGTGATGGACAAGACCCAATCCTAAACATAGCATGAGATCGTATAGTTCGTTTGCTAGAGTTTTCCAATGTCAAGTATCTTTTCCTTAGACCATAAGATCGTGTAACTCCCGGATACCGTAGGAGTGCTTTGGGTATACCAAACGTCACAACGTAACTGGGTGACTATAAAGGTATACTACGGGTATCTCCGAAAGTGTCTGTTGGGTTGACATGGATCAAGACTGGGATTTGTCACTCCGCATGACGGAGAGGTATCACTGGGCCCACTCGGTAATGCATCATCATAATGAGCTCAGAGTGACCAAGTGTCTGGTCACGGGATCATGCATTACGGTACGAGTAAAGTGACTTGCCGGTAACGAGGTTGAACGAGGTATTGGGATACCGACGATCGGATCTCGGGCAAGTAACATACCGATTGACAAAGGGAATTGTATACGGGGTTGCTTGAATCCTCGACATCGTGGTTCATCCGATGAGATCATCGTGGAGCATGTGGGAGCCAACATGGGTATCCAGATCCCGCTGTTGGTTATTGACCGGAGAGCGATCTCCGTCATGTCTACATGTCTCCCGAACCCGTAGGGTCTACACACTTAAGGTTCGGTGACGCTAGGGTTGTAGGGATATGTATATGCAGTAACCCGAATGTTGTTCGGAGTTCCGGATGAGATCCCGGACGTCACGAGGAGTTCCGGAATGGTCCGGAGGTAAAGATTTATATATGGGAAGTCCTGTTTCGGGCATCGGGACAAGTTTCGGGGTTATCGGTATTGTACCGGGACCACCGAAAGGGTCCCGGGGGTCCACCGGGTGGGGCCACCTGTCCCGGGGGGCACATGGGCTGTAGGGGGTGCGACTTGGCCTACATGGGCCAAGGGCACCAGCCCCAAGAGGCCCATGCGCCTAGGGTTTCAAGGGAGGAAGAATCCTAGGAGGGGAAGGCACCTCCTAGGTGCCTTGGGGAGGAGGGATTCCTCCCCCTTGGCCGCACCCCCCTAGGAGATTGGATCTCCTAGGGCCGGCGCCCCCCCCCCCCCCTTGGCCCTCCTATATATAGTGGGGGAAGGAGGGCTTTTCATCCACGCCTTTGGTTGCCTCCTTCTCCCTCTCCAACACCTCCTCCTCCTCCATAGCGCTTGGCGAAGCCCTGCCGGAGCACTGCAGCTCCATCAACACCACGCCGTCGTGCTGCTGCTGGTGCCATCTCCCTCAACCTCTCCTCTCCCCTTGCTGGATCAAGAAGGAGGAGACGTGGCTGTTCCGTACGTGTGTTGAACGCGGAGGTGCTGTCCGTTCGGTGCTAGGATCTCCGGTGATTTGGATCACGTCGTGTACGACTACCTCATCCCCGTTCTTTGAACGCTTCCGCTCGCGATCTACAAATGTATGTAGATGCATCCGATTACTCGTTGCTAGATGAACTCATAGATGGATCTTGATGAAACCGTAGGAAAATTTTTGTTTTCTGCAACGTTCCCCAACACGCGCTGGACGGCTGGAGCGACGCGTCCATGTACAGGTTGCTGCTGTAGTTGTGCTTTGCTCTGCTCGCTTGATGAGCCATGGACGGGTGAGGATGCGATGGAATTGGTGGAGCGTTAGGAGAAGAGATGAAGCGGGACGATGCGTCGGGAGATGAGGACAACACGTCGAGACAGAGGCACGACCAGGCGATGGCAGTGGAATTGGCGACGCGTGTGGGAGGAAGCGGGCGAGGCAGCAGTTCCTCTTCTCTACCTCATCTCGTCTGCCTCTGTTTCGATAGAAACATATCGCTGGCAGAAACGATGGAAGGCCCTAGTGAGGTTCGATCCAACCAGTAAGTCAAAACGACGGAGGGGCAAAATTGTCCTATGAATTCTAACATGCGAGACTGGACAAAATAAGCTAAAAAATCAGTGTGTGTCATTTTATCTAGCAGTGAATCAAAAGTGTGACATTTTATCTAATAAAAAGGAAGATGAAGCATTGGGTCAAAATACAAGGAAAAGCGTGCTATTTTATCAAATTGCTCCTACAAAGATGGTGGACAGCGAATCAACAACTAAGAGAAATGTAGGCTATAGGACTCGTGACTCTAAGAGGACAACATTTCCAACTGCATAGGAGCACCACGGAGTTGTGGGAATGCAGAAAGGAGACCGATACCTGTTAGCGAAAGAGATCCCGTGATAAGGAAGAAGAGGGCGGTGTCAGTGATTTGGAACTTCTCCATTGGTTCGTTTGTTGCATTTTTCCATTCTACGATAACTGGTGCGGTAGAAGAAGAACTCTTGTGATGAAATCAAAGATGTGCAGGATGAGGATTGGAGAAAGAATGAGACCAGTAAACATGTCGGCTGACATTTTTTGTCGTATGAATCTCTGACGAGTAGGGACCCTACTAGTTTCAGCATCAAACGCGCTAAGTGGACGACCGGTGCTTTTTGCAATGTAATTACTCATGAACCTTTGTCGTAAAAAAAGTGACTAGTCACTGTTTTCTGCAAAGCAAAATTCACATTGAATGTGGCCAAACATGCCCACACTCATGAGGGGAGCTACATGACCTTGCTCACCTGCACCAAACCTCTCACCAAAGGTCCGGAGCCGGTTGTGGGTGTGGTATTCACAGTGGTTGGCAGGGATGCTCGGGTACCGGAGATCATATCTCCCGCCGGCATGATGCGGCAGGCGGCCAGGTTATTGTCAGTTTGCCACCAAAGAGAACAAGCAGAGCTTTGGCGTATGCACCACAACCCACTCCTCCACTTACACGCTGGTAGCAATTGGGGTTTGTGTGGGCTGTCACATTGCCTCGCGCTAATCGTAGTGGACTATAACGGGCATCCGCAGATGACCACAGAGCGTGATAGTTTCTGTAATCTAAGTTTCTCCGAGGCCACATTTACTGTAATAGGAGAGCTAATCAAGTTCCGAATGAGACTGCTAAATTTTTTGTCTATATGAACTGAAACTCGATAGGCCTAAGTTTCTCCATCTCTGTGAAGGAAACTCGGTACCTTTTTCTTTACATGAAACTCTCGGCACCTGACTGCAGCAATTCAAGTTCTTTTTTCCGGAACACGCAAGAGCTTTGCGTGTGGATTCATTAAGATTGAAAGAGTTTTAGCTACATGATGCTAAAGAAGAAAGGCTCTAGCAATCCACATCCACCCCAAGCCTATAGGGATTTCGCTCTTGTTCTCGCACTATCCCGACTCCGCTCCTCTTCGTATGCCAAGCTAGTTTCCATAGCCTCCACTCCACAAGGATTTGTTTTAGGAATGGTCACTCCGCAAGGATTTTGTTTGCCACCTCGCTGTCCGAGGTTGAGATGTTATCAGAAGTTCGCCGATTCCTCTCTTTCCAGATGGAGAATATCACCGGAGTGATTATCGCACCGGCTTCCTTTGTGTTTGCCCTCGGATAATTGGCGAGCACCTCCTCCCGCCGACACACGAGAACTGAATTTTGCTAAAGAAGGCACGGGATGGCAATATTCAGAGCTACGGTCACCAATGACCAGACAGTCCTGGAGAATGGGCACTGCATTACAAGATGATTCATCGTTTCAGGCTCCTGAAGGCACAGCGTACACAACAGTTGGTGCTGAGGCCCTCGATCTTGAAGACGATCCTTTCTGTTTGCCCTCCACAAGGATTCTCTTCAGGACCAGCAGTTCAAGTTCAGTGTCCAGACCCCGTGACCACTAAACGATTCATGTGCACATTATCAATAACCAAGCCTTGCCAAAACATAATCCTCGCCAGGATGTACTACACTACATTACCATCTCAGGAGGTGCGAACTCAACTGACAGGTAGAAGGCGCCCCGTTAAATTCAAATTCAGAAAGCACCGGCTAGGGGTCTGGTAAACACACGATTGGTGCTAGCTGAACAATTGAACAATTTTGTAAAACAAAAATTGCTATGGATCCCAGTGATCAGCTAATGTCTAGTATATCAGTAAGTGTCAATTTTGTCAGATAAAATCTGACAAATAAGAATGTGGAATTATCAATGCGAAAAGCCAGCTACTCTTGTCATGGCGAAATAGTCCCAAAGGCAAGCGAGATCAACTCGTTGGACAGCAGAAATCCATCCGGGTCACTCAGGCGGAGGAAGGCCACCCTGCTCCCACTCATCTCACCCTCCAAATCTGACTCAAACTCATTGAACTGCAGGGCCACTTGCTCCTTGTCCATGGCGATCACCAACCCACTCTCAACAAAAGGCCTAAACGTCTCGCACAATGACCGTGTCAGACCCTCGCCAAAAGATTTACTGAAACTGTGCAGATCCAGCCCGCGAGCTGTTCTCAGTGATAGCATCACCGAGTCCATCGCCATATCCTTCGTCTCGGAGACACTAGGCTCGTGGCACCAGGTCCCGTCTTCCAGCTTCTGAACCCAATCTGCGTAGTTCTTCATTCCTCTGGGCCTAGAGAACCTGACACCGTTGATGTAGCTTGCCGATCCCAGACCAAACGCATAGAACGGCCTGTTTTGCCAGTATGTTACGTTGTGCTTGCACTCGTAACCAGGCTTGCAGTAGCTACTGATCTCGTAGTGTTGATATCCTGCTTCAGAAAGCTGTTTTGAAGCGATCTTGTAGAAGTTTGCAGAGTCTGTCTCATTTGGGAGAGGAAATACACCAGGCGTATAGCTGCAACATTTAATATGAAAAGGATGAGATCGGCATCAATCTGACACATATTTAAGGATGAGCTCATTTCATCTTTCATACAAAAATGTGACTGAAAATTAATATGTGACCAAATTGTTAGAAACTTGGATATAGGATGGCAGGCTAGAGAACAACATGGCTTTATAAGGTCGTAGTATAATGCAATTGGTTGAGTAATACACCCCAAAACAAATCCAGTTAAGCCTTTTAACATGCAACTATCAGCATCATGAGTTCAATAAGAAGACTGAACTTCTTTCTCTGGAGTGATATAATCTTCGCAAACAGTGAGGCAACAGTCAGAGCTTCGGTTCAGTTCTCACTGAACTATAGGAACACTTTGCAAGATATCAAACATGATATAAATGAATACGATGAAAAGGGCAAGACCGCAAGAGTGTAATCCAGGGACAAGCTAGCAAGGAGACAACTCCTTACTAGATAAGTTGTATGCCACCTGATGTCAGATGGTTTATGTCATTACGTGGACACCAGTTTTACCGCCAAACTAATACTGCAACTTGGACGGCAGTGATCAGAATCAAAGAGGAAAAAGTAATTCTGTCTGCCTAGGACATGGTGCCACGATGCCTTAATGCTGAGAAGCAGAAACCATTGCATCGCATGTCTAGAAGGTGTCCAAAAGGCGCTGATCTACACTAATCAGGCCGATGTTGATTGACAGCAACAGCCTGACGGTGGCTAATGCCATCGATCCTCATATGTTGTGCTGGTCCACAATTAGTGGTGGCATTCAGGAGATTTGTCAATTGTTGCCTGAATTCCCGAGTCACAGAATACTCAAAATCTAAAAGCAGGATAACAGGGTAGCGCATGGTTTAGCTCGATGCTGTAGAAAGGTGTTGTGTGGTGGTGTTCTACAAGATGCAGTCCCGGCTTGCCTGTTGATTATGATACTGCAGGATCGTAACCTCAGCTCTGTAACCTAATTAATACAAGTAGCCCCTTTCCAATAAGAGAAGACCAAACTTCTAAAACACAAACCAGTGCAAATCAAAACAACACTTGTAGCTAACTGTGTGACGATGATGGTTGCAGTGTGTTAGTTTTTCTCCAATTCGTTATTATCTATAGAACAGAACCACCACAAACAACACACATATTTGTCAGGACCGATAATGTTTTCAAGATAGGGGTCATAGCTCATAGATATGGATAGAATGAACTCACATTTGGCCAAACTTGGTGCCCTGCTCGATCTGCAGGTCGTAGACGGAGACATGCGTGGGGCGGGCATCGACGGTGCACCGCAAGCTCTCCTCCCACATCTCCTGGGTCTGGTTGGGCAGGGAGGATATGAGGTCCATGCTCCAGTTCTGGAGCCCCTCGCAGGCGGTCACGATCCCGACGGCCTCGTGCACCTCCCGCAGGCCGTGCGCGCGGCCGCACGCCCGGAGCAGCTCCTCCTGGAACGCCTGCACGCCGAGCGACACCCGGTTCACGCCCACGCCCACCAGCTCCCGCAGCTTGGCCGCGTCGAACGTGCCGGGGTCCATCTCGATGGACACCTCCGGGCACGCGGACAGCCCGAACCTGCCGCGCAGCGCGTCCAGCACCGCGGCCACCAGCCTCGGCGGGACCAGCGACGGGGTGCCGCCGCCGAAGAAGATGGTCTGCAGCGGCACGCCGTCGTCGGAGACGGGCCGCGTGGCGGCCACCTCCCGGAGCAGGAGGCGCACGTAGTCGGCGATCCGGGGGTCCTCGCCCTCGCCCGGGCCGCCGGGGGAGGGCGCGGAGGAGCCGAGCGCCACGATGGGGAAGTCGCAGTAGTGGCACCGCTTGCGGCAGAAGGGGAGGTGCACGTACGCGGAAGCCGGGGGGAGCGGCCGTGGCGGAGGGGGCGGCGGCGGGACGGCGGCGGCCGGGAAGGCATAGCGACGAACAGGTGGTGGGCGGGGTGGGCGGATTGGGGGCGGTTTCCTGTGCGGCAACTGGAACACCAGCGGGAAGGCTGATCTTAGCATTACTGACCACTCGCCTGCCAAGGCTCCTCCCGGTGGGCTGGTAAAGAGACAATTTTGCATTGAGTTGAATGGCTACACATCCAAATTGATTTTTAAATAAATCCAAACGTGTTTTTTTAAAGAACTTCTATTTAGTCATCAGGTGTCAAGATAGTACAAAGAACAACATAAGTAAAAAAATTACATCAAAATCAATAGACCATCTAGCGACGACTATAAGCACCCGAGCGACTGAAGGGGCACCACCGTCACCACCCTCCCTTATTGAAACGGGGCAAATCTTATTGTAGTAGACAGATGAGAAGTCGTCGTGGTAAGGCTATATAGACTAGCGCACCAAAATAACAACCGCCATCGACGAGGAGAAGCGTAGATATGAAGGATCCGATTTGTAGACACACGCAGACAAACGAAGACCAAATTCACATGAATACACCAAAGACAAAACGCCGATTGATTCCGATGAGATCCACCAGAGACCAACCTTCACACGCCCTCTGACGATGCTATAAGCAGCGGTGTATCAGGGCTGGGCTGGGAGAGTCTTATTCCATCTTCAAAGAGTCGGCGCTACCTAACGTCTCTGAGTAGGACACAAACCCTAACAAAACTAAAAAAACTTTCAAAAACAAAGCCCCCCGTTGGCAAGAGTCAGGATCCACCATGCATCCATGGCCCTCAGGTGTGCTGGCGGGAGGCACAGAAAACACTAGTGACAGGGTTCCACTGCCTAGGAGCGAAGGGGTACGAGCGTTGCGCGTATTTAACCATGTTTGTTGATAGTTTACAAAAATCGCATCAGATTAAAAAAAGACAAAAAATAATCAAAAGGTCAAGATAAAACATAAATAAAGTTATATCAAAAGTCCTTGGTAGTCATTGACTCCAGACTCGTCTCTTGCATCTCGACTTTTCTTTAAACATCCAGTGAAGAAACTGCGGACAAGCGAACTTGCACATGGTGCATTCCCAAATTCAAAGGTTTCAAAGAGCGTGTATGAGCCATCTATGACAATGGCTTAGAAGCGAAGACCGTCGAACGTACTGTGACCGAGGATACATCGTTTGTAAGATAGGTTGTTGAATTGTTGCTTCACCTACTAGGAGCACATACAAAAAATCAACATACCCAGTGACAAGAGCATGCTTGACAAAAAGAACGAATATGCATGCCTATTGATAAGAGCTTGACAATACTATCATGGCCACTATCGAATGATAGGCTGAAGCGCCCAGCGACAATCTACAAGAGCGGGAGCCATTGATCTGCGGGGCTAAAACACCATCAATTCTCGGTAGGCCGTATCAGCCACATTAGAACGACAATAGAAACCATGAGAATTATTCCGTACTACGCCACCTCCATCATCTAGACTTTGTTGTCGAGGACACGTAAATAAAACATAGATGAACAGCAAACTGGATTCAGAGTGTTGATCGACCCGGCGCAAAGGCTGGGAGCCATCGAAAACCATGAACCTCCAAAACGAAGGAAGAGTTTAAGCACACACGCTTCTTAAGTATTTGTTCGCCTTTTTACTTGTTTTTCATCATACTTAAAACGAAATTGGTCATCTTGTCCTTATCCTTAAGTATGTTCTCCCTTTTTTCTTCATTTTGATTTTTCTTCTTGTACATTTGTTTATGTCATTGATTTTTCTTGAATTTTTTCTTAACGTTCTACCATTTATTGATATACCAAATAAATTATGTTTTCTTTAACAAGCCAGTAGTTTTCACTAAAAATATCCTGACATTTATTTAGCTAGGCAAATCACAGGTAGTAGCATTTTGTAAACAATTATTTACATAATTACATTTTTTTAGGGGAATTTACATAATTACATTGATATGAAAAATTAAATCACTGGACTAACGTGCTATAATATTTATTGCCAGTTATAAACACGGACAATTATTTAGTGTTTTCTATAAGAAAAATTATTAAAAAGCATTCCCTCGAAGAAGGGGAAACAAAACCTAACGGTGCATGGGCCGAGTTAACCAGGCCAATATCTGGCCCAACACATGAATCGCTATGTTGGCCCAACACGTGGCTTTGCGCCTGCCTGCCACCGCGTGCCCTATATAGCCTTGAGCCGCCGCGGCCAGCGTCACCGCCGACGCATCAACCCCGTCTCCCACGACCCACGAGGGTCGCCGCCGTCGCCATCGCCGTCCCCGTTCCCCATCGTCTCGTCGTTGCGTCCCTGCCGACTCCACACGCCCACGAGCCTCGGCCACTGGGTTTTGGGTTCCAAGGTCTGAGCTTGTGATCAGTCAAACCCCACTGACCTCCACAATTGCAGGGCAGATGAATGCTGCTGCTTCGTCTAATCAACATGCTAATGCCACGATAACTACTCGATTTTTTTTGTTCAGGAGTTCCTTCCTGTAAATTCACTCGCGTGGCCGTCTCGTTATTAAATTTACATTTTCCATCGTGAGTTTGTGACAGGTTGAGCAGGATGGGGATCGCCACGGAAGGAGGCCCCAGAGAGAGGGAGAACCACCGAGGCTCTCTGGACGAGATGGAGATGAAGGTGGCCAGATTCTCCCGGGGGAAGGCGGCGAACCTGGGGGTAGGAATAGGATTGCTACTCTCCTTCTGTCCTAGTGTGGTTGTTGGAAATTCAGGTGCTAGTTTCTTTGCCTGCTATGCTACTTCAGAAGTGAATTTGGCATCTTTGGTTTTCTTCGTAACAGGATTTGCGCGACAAGAAACTGAAAGGGCAGCTCGCTGGAAAGGAGAAGCTGATAGGAGTGTCCGCCAAAGCTGCCGCGCAGGCTGAAAAGGTCTGTGTTTGTGTATTTGTTGCAGAATGTGTGTGAATTTGTTGATTCATACAACATATATGTTGCTATCTCACTGGAAATCTCGGGGGCACTAACCAAACGGTGTATGCATGATAAAGGGAATCTGGCATTCTCGACTAGTGACTTGTGGCAATGTGATGTTCTAGAATATAGCTCTTCTTTAGCTGTTCACCAGTGTCGTGCGGAACTGTTTGGATGAAGTGCTCTACTCATATGTATAGAATCCACATTTTAAATGTAAACATAGATTGATCTGGCGTTGCTGTTAAAGAGATGATGGCCAGCCAGCGAAAGACCGGCCAGTAGATTTTCGACGCATCTACCGTGACAAGGAGTAAAATTTACCGAGTGTACACATACTCTTTTTGGATCGTTTTAATTCACATTGCTTGACAATTATGGCATAGATAGATATGGCTATATGTCACTTTGAGTATGGACTCTCTTGCATAACTCCATGGTGCTCGTCGGAACATAATATAACCCTGCACCCATCTAAATTCTTTGCCTACCTCATGCCTCTTGATTTTCATGCTAAACAACTATCCAGTCGAACTGACTTGTGAAAAACATGAGATAATTAATTTGCACTATGCTGATTTTTTATTACTCAATTTACAGTGGCTGTTGCCTATCGAGGGGGGCTATTTAGAGCCTGAAGGTCTCGAAAAGACATACAGATTTGAGCAGTGGTCGATTCTGCCAAAGGTGGACATTTGGAGTTCAAGAAAATCATTTGACATGATCTTACCTGGTAAATATGTAGATCTGTTACACTATTATCTGAATCTGCCACCCTAGCTACATTATCCAGTACCAAAATAGCCACATGATGCCCAGCTCAGATTTACGATATCGTATTTCTTGATTCTTATTGTGTATGCCTTTATAGACTTACCATGTGGTTGTTACATATACCCTTCTTACTGTTTACGTGAAAGGAAGATGCAAGTTAGCCTGTAAAACATTTGTAACCATAACATAACATTGACACTATCAGCTTTGTACGACTAAACAGTTTCCTAATCGAATAATTCAGTGAAAGAACTCTGCTGCAGGCTCTTATGTTATTTCATTAGGCATACTCTATGTTGCCACCTTGCTGAATGCTGACCGTCAGTTTCCCTAATTATGGTTTATGACCATGAGTTGTATGAGGGTGCTGACTAGCTGTTTTGTATGCAGTGTTTGGTCCTTATACTCTAGAATACACACCAAATGGGCGCTACATGATAGTAGGTGGGCGAAAAGGTCATGTTGCATTTATGGATATGTTGAATATGGAACTCATCAATGAATTTGAGGTCAGCTTTCAGTATTTAAGCAGTTTGTCAGGTTTACTTCTCTTTTTGTTCTTTTTTCCTCAGTAAAATGTTCACTATTGAATTTCAGTGCTTTGCTCATAAATTAGACTTGTGAGAATGATCTTAGTCTGGTCCTCAATATTGGTGGAAATTAGCAGTATTAAAAGTTTGTGCCTTTTGTTAGACCAACCTGAAAGCAAGAACTAAATGAACTCTGGGGTTTAGTCTGCTAGTTCGAGAAATATACACATGTGAAGGCTAAAAGGAGCCTAAGATACCATTGAGAAATAAGGATATCTATTTTATGTACTCATAAGTTGTAAGTAAAGATGATACACATTTTAATTGTGGAGGGCGTGGATGTTGAAGTCAAGGAACTACTTATAGTTCATATTTTTCCAAGGTATTGAAACTAGAAACTAGAGTACCTGGTAGGTACCCAACAGTTTGCTCACCTTGCAGGAGATTACATGGGTTAATCACCCTTATACTTAGTTATAATCAGCCTTATACTCTGGTTATTCTGATAACCTGTGAGTGCACCTAGTACGAGTTTACAACTTAGTAAATCTAGTAATTGAGTTTTTTCATTTCATACGGTTTGAGTGATAGCAGCTCAAATTCGGATAAAATATGCTGAGTTTAGCGTAGGTAGTTTTTCTTGTTTGCCCAGAAAAGACTAAAGTCTTCAGAGACTTTCCCGTTGTCTCCCCGTTGGTTCCCAAGGTTTGGAGAAGTGATAGCTAGGCACTAAGCGGGCGGTGTATGGATGCCTAGTTCCTAGACAGTAACCTGGAACATGGTGACAAGCAGCCAAGTAGCCAACCGTATACCTGGGCCAAGGACCATGCATCCAAGAGCAAAAATTACAAAGGTAAGGGAGTAGGATGGAGGGTGTCTGCAGAGAATGTACAGGTCGTTGCAGCTGGCAGCTGGAGGAGGATGTTTCGTGGCGATAGGGGAGTGTGGCTCGTGGAGTCTGCAAAATGATGTCCCCTGTCCCTATGTTTTAGTCCATAAAGGAGCGTGTAAGCAGCGCCTAGTAGCATCTTTTGAACCTTGATGAAAGAAAGCGGACCTGACCCCTTCGCATTGTTTGTCCCTCGTAAAAAAGGAGAAATTTCTATATAAGGATACCACGAATCTTGACACAAACTGAATGGTCTAGATAGAGGGTACACTGGTATGTGGGTACAAAAAATCCACACTCCATTCTAAAATTGTTCCCCGCTTTTCTCCGACATCAGCCCCTGGTTTTTATAATCACTGACTGTAGACATCTCCAACATTATTTCTTGTTGCACCTCATATATGTATTGTACTTCTCTGATCTTATCTTTTTATAGGTGAAGGAAACTGTGCACGACGTGGCATTTTTACAGAACGAGCAACTCTTTGCAGTCGCCCAGAAAAAGTAATTTATTGACTGTACTCAAGCTTTGCGACATATTTCCATTTCTCATGAAGTATATCAACATGTTCTATGTGCTAAAAAGGATGTAATAAGATGACCCCTACAGCTTGATGATGTAAAGAAAGGATGGACAAACCCATGCTCACCAAAATAAGAACCGTTGTCAGAATATGTTTGATATGTGGATCAATCAGGCTACAGAATGACGCAACATTTCAACATGATTCACTACACCGTTTCCCTGTACGATTTCCCATGAGTGGGATCATCATAAAATGGCATCTGTGAACAAGACTAATTTTTGGCAGTTTCTTGAACTGTTAGTGCATAAATATGTGGGCTAGGTACAGCTTAGGGTTGCCTTCTGACTTCAATATTCGAGAATGGGTTGTTGATCTGGACTCTGGAACTGTTAGTTTCTTAAATCGTGTATTAATACTCTATGTGCAAATGGTGCTTACAAGCTGTGAAGGGCTGATTATGCTAATGATTTCTATAGATTTTTTATAGTTCCTCACAAGAATATTGTTCAAACAGGTATCCGTACATATATAATCGTCATGGCACAGAAATTCACTGTCTGAAGGTAATCATGATTTAAATGCCTCTATGTTCTTGGTAACTTTGCCCTGGTTTTTGATGATTTTGAAGAAGTGGTTGTATATATAGTAAATCCGGGAATAGGAGCCTTTGTATGATCTCTACAGAACTAGTGATTAATAATAACTCTTATGTTAGGTACATTCAGTGATTTGTTCTTAGATCAGCTAATGGGAATACATGACCTCCCTTTTTTGTAGTTGGAAAACTAATAACTAGTGCCCAGACCACATATTGATATGCATCTGCATGTCAGTGCGATATTCAGATGCATTTTTGACAACTGAAAGCTTAGTGGTGGCAAAATACCGGGCATGCAAATATCCGAATTGAATGTTCCTTTGTTGATGAATGTGATGCTTTTTTTCACATAGGGCTTTCCAAAAGGAACTTATTGGTACATACTAAACAGTTGAGTACTGCAAAAAAATTGTGGCAATGAATTACTTTGGACAGTGCTTCTGTTTCGTAAGCATGATAACACTAGTGCAGCGACACCGTCATAGCTATCAGTCAATCATCGAATTTGTACCCAATGCATCTCCACGAAAGACGTGCTATCTCCAAAATACTTCTTTTGGGAGTCTAACAGTGATCACTCTTCCGTTTCACAGGAACATGGCAAATCGCTGAAACTTCAGTTTCTGGATAAACACTTACTCTTGGCATCGATAAACAGCTTCGGGCAGCTCCACTACCAAGATATGAGCACTGGTGAGATGATTGCAAACTACAGCACACGTCTTGGATGTACGGACGTGATGCGGGTAAATCCCTGCAATGCCGTCATTGGCCTTGGGCACATGCTGGTGGGGAACTCACAATGTGGAAGCCAACCAGTGTGAAACCCCTTGTCACAATGTTGTGCCATGAGGGCCCTCTGACTGCCGTCGCATTTGACAGGGGTGGTCACCTTATGGCAACTGCAGGTGGAGACCAGAAGATTAAGATTTGGGATCTCAGGAAGTTTGAGGTTGTGCATTCATACACCGCACGTGCTCAGTCCCTGGATTTCAGCCAGAAGGGGTTGTTGGCGAGCAGCAACGGATCTCTAGTGGAGATATACAGGGATTGCGGGGGGCAGGACTATAAAATCTATATGAAGCACAGAATGGTAAAGGGATATCAGGTGGGCAAGGTTTTGTTCCGCCCTTACGAGGACATCTGTGGGATCGGGCACTCCATGGGCTTTTCCTCCATGCTCGTTCCTGGATCAGGCGAGCCAAACTTCGATACCTTTGTTGACAACCCCATGGAGACCGGCAAGCAAAGGCGGGAGAAGGAGGTGCGGTCCCTTCTTGACAAGCTCCAACCAGAGACCATCATGCTTGATCCGAATGTGATAGCCACCGTAAGACAACTGAAGAAGAAAGAGAAGAAAACCAAGAAAGAGATCAAGGACGAGATTGAAGGTGCCGTCGAGGCCGCCAAGAACATTAGGGTCAAGAAGAAGACCAAGGGTAGGAGTAAGCCGAGCAGGCGGGCCAAGAAGGAGGAGGAGGAGGTTCTCAGAGCCAAGAGGCCTTTGTTGGATCAACACAAGGAAGGCAGTGGGCACCCGGATAAGAAACAGCGGATCGGCGATGAGACCGAGCTGCCGAAAGCATTGCAGCGGTTTGCCAAGAACAGGCAATCGTGATCTTAGTTATCAACTTATCATTAGCGAGTGTGTGCTGTAGTCTATTATGTAAAGGAGTAGCTGGCAAGTAGTAGTTCATGTGAACTTGTTAGAAAAATATGCACCCAAATTTTATTCTCTGCTGAGCATGACGTTCTCCAGGTTGAAGTTTGGTTTAGGTCAGCTGTTCTTCCTGAGCTGGCATAATTTTTATGTTTGATGATGATGATGAGGTTGAGGCTTGAGAGTCCCGTTTGATCTAATTACTTGTGCCTTGGTGGTGTCTTAACACTGTTTTATGTGCTGAGCTCCAATTCCTATTGGAATTAGCAACACTGTTTTCGTAGGATGAAATGTCCTTGGGTCAGAAATACTCGACCAATGCAGCATAGAAAGAAACTATAAGTATAGGTCTGGTGGTTACTGTTGTGAAAGGGGCATGTGTTACTTGTGTATATGTTTTTCGGTTGTAGGATCACTTAGATTCATGAAGAAACTGTCAAAACCCACTGAAAATTATACTGAACGATCTCCTGTTCCCAACCTTAGTTGTCGCCACGCCGAAGGTGTCCACACCGCTCTCGGCCTAGAAAGCTTTTTTTACCGGTGCTGGGAGCTACCGGGAGCTACCGGCGAACCATCCACCGTTCACATTTTTTTTGCGAACTGTGTTTAAGTAGGACCCGTTCATATGTATAACCATGTATTGTGGCAGTTAATCTTCGGAAACACTAACGCCCATACGTGTGGGTGTTCCCCAACTCGCTCACACGTCTGGATCGTCGTTCACTGTCTTTTGCACAAATCTTGACACGAAAAGGTGGATTTAATGTGCCACGTAGGACGGGGCTGGTGTGTGGGCATTGAAGAGTTTGCCCACACACCCGCACCATGCTGTTTGCCAGCTGCGCTGTGTGGGCGAACTAGTTTCTGCCCACACAGCCACCACCTAGTTCATCCGCGTGTGGGCGAACTGTTTTTCGCCCACACGACACTTCTACGTTGTGGATAGCAACTGCAGTTACGCGAACGTGGCAACTAGGTAAACACACATGGCAACTGTGATTCTTTGCTAGACGGCAACTGCAGTTGCGCGTACGTGGCAACCAGATAAACACACATGGCAACTGTGATTAGCAATACATGGCAACTATGGTTGGACCACACGTGGCAACTAGGTAAACACACATGGCAACTACTGTTTGACTATATGTGGCAAGTAGTTAATCACACAGCAACTACGGTTTGATTACACACGACAACTACCAGAAATTAGACATGGCAATTATAGTTAACCAAAATAGATAGAGTTGCCATGCTTTTACAACTACACTTGCTATCCCGGATAACTACATCTGCCAACCAGGATGGCAACTAAATTGTCATCCCGCGGGATACCTAACGTAGCTGCGCCAGGACGTGTGGGCATTTTTGCTTCGTGCCACACACGCGAGGTGGTGATGAGTAGTATTTGTTGGGCGTGTGGCACGAAGTAGCCGCGCCTACACGTGTGGGTAATTCTAATGTCTGCCCACACACAGCCCGTGTGGGCTGCCTCCTGCTCACACCATACACGATGTGTGGGCACATGTCGAATATACCACACGTGTGGCAGTTGTCAGCGTCCTTAATATTTTGTATATGTCCATGTAAGGAGAAGCAGTACTTTTTGTAGTGGAATGTACGCATGCATGCAGCATCTCCTCTCTCTCAAACAAATCCATGCATTTTATTTTTGTTTACATTTTTAGATGGCCAATATTTTTTACAGCATTGTTCTATTATTTACAATTTTCATATATTCAAATTCTTGAACATAAGATCTTTAGAATGCCAATCTTGAGTATATTTAAACTAGTTTAATTTTTACTATTTCAATCATATCAAAATATTAATTTCACTCATTTCAAATTACAATTTTAGAAATGATTGAAATCGGTTATTGAAATGATTGAAACCACTTTCCCAAATATAGTTTTCTTTGTGAGTTTCATATTCCAGCTTGTGAAACTGTTTCTTCAATGGAGTAATTATGATGTGTTTTTCTGAAACTAGTGAAATCTATCTTTTGTAATGAGTGTAATCAGTTTTTTGAAACAAGTGAAATATAGTATTTCAGTTGAGCGACTGTAATGTGTTTTCTGAAATGAGTGAAATGAGTTATTTGAGAAAAGTGAAATATATCTTTTTGGTGTGAAATGGCTCTTTCAATGTGTGAAACTGATATTTCTGCTGAGTGAAATATGTTCCAATATTTTTTCCATAAATATGAAGTGAAATGAGTTTTTGAGATATATTTTATAATGAGTTAAATCAATTTTCCAAATCAGTGAAATGCGTTGTTTCAAATTTGTGAAATACTTATTTTGGAAACTAGTGAAAGGAGTAATACGTTTTCTCAAAATGACTGCAATGTGTTTTCTGAAACTAGTGAAATGGGTGAAATCTATATTTTGCAAATGAGTGCAGTGTGTTTTCTAAAATGAGTGAAATAAGTTATTTGAATAAAAGTGAAATAAAACCAATTTTTGCTGTGAAACTAATTTTTCAGTGTTTGAAAATGATATTTTTTATAAGCGGAATGCATTTCAATATATTTCGTAAATTTGCAGTGAGATTAGTATTGCAAATGAGAGTAATGTGTTTTCTGAAATGTGTGAAATCTATTTTGGAAACGAGTGAAATGGTTTTTTAACTGATAATTTGTTTAAATAACTGTAATGTATTTTCTGAAATGAGTGAAATATATCTTTTGCAAATGAGTGTAATGTGTTTTATGAAACTAGCGAAACGAGTAAAATATATCTTTTGTAACAAGTGAAATCAGTTTTTTGAAACGTACGAAATATGTATTTCAATTGAGTGGGTGTAATGTGTTTTCTGAAATGAGTGAAATGTATCCTATTTAATTGAGTGTAATGTGTTTTCTAAAATGAGTGAAATATATCTTTTGTAACGAGTGTAGTGTGTTTTCTAAAACTAGTGAAATGAGTGAAATATGTTTCTTTTCGTTGAGTGAAATATGTTTTCTTGAAATCGGTTAAATAAAATTAGATGAAATATATCCAATATTGGCCTTATTTTAAAGTTCATGGCATGAGCAATTCAAATCTATAAAAAGTTTCAAAGACAAAAAATTATTTCAAAAGTTATCAACTATTCTAACTATCACAATGAAATAAAATGCTGGTCTTCATTTTGAAGAGAGAGAATATTATATGCATGCAGCCACTCACCCTTCTCTCTCTCTCTCTCTCTCTCTCTCTCTCTCTCTCTCTAAACTGTTATTACCTTGTATACCCATGACAAAATACTATCATCCAAGGCAGCAAGATATAGTCATCATGCAGGTTGCCCTATTATTAGCCATGGCTTTAGGCAGCCAATCCATTTTAATGAACGCGCGTTGATTCCAGCAATCAAGTCTCGAGATTCATGCCACTACAAATCCAATCAAATCATTCCTATGCACGTCTTCACCTTCGACAATATAAGAAGCCTACCCCCATCTCCCTCATGTCATCTGCAAACACAGCTTCCTACATTCTCTCTTACTCCTCGAGAAGAAGAACTCTTGCAACAATGGCGGTTTCGTCGAAGCTTTTCCCGGCCGCCGTCCTCCTCCTGCTTCTCCTCCTGGCCACAGGTAATTGATTGCTTGTTTGTCCTGATGGGCGGGCTAGTAATTAACTTCAAACCTAACCTGAGACTGATTGTTCTTGATGTGTACGTGCAGAGATGGGGCCTGTGCGGGAGGCCATGGCGTGCGAGCACGCGCGGTGCAAGAAGTGCACCGGGGCGTGCTTCGACCCGGATGAGTGCGCCATCACGTGCCGGAACGAGGGCTACGACTCCGGCGACTGCACCGGGAGCGGAGCCTACCGCTGCACGTGCAGCAAGAATTGCTAGCTAACTAGTGCGTGAAGAACACACGAGTAGAATAAAAAGGGGATTACAGTTCTGTGCTACTCTAGTTTGTTCTTTCCTTTTTGACCATGGATTTTTTGTTCGAAGGTTCACACGAATGTGGCCTAAACTTAGTGGTTCCAGTTCTGAGATTATTTTGTATCGCAAGCTATGTACTAAGAGAGATTTCTCTCAACAAAGATTATACTAAAAGAGAGTAATCGTTTGTCAAAGGTTTATCCTTCAGAACATACAGGAGTATACGGCGGGCAATCAAATTGACATGGCAAGCATCCAAAACTGCTTAGCAAATGGCCGACAAGTGGGTAACGTTGGGGCGACACAAAACAAACATATACTAGCATCTTAACCCTTCAGAACAAACGCAATGGCGGTTTCCCTGGTCATCCTTCTCCTAGCCACATGTACGTTGTAATTGATTGGTTATCCTAATGATATTGGGTGCTTATGCACGCATGGATTAAACGTCTCCAATCACAACGGTCATTTGTCCCCGGAACACATTGTACAGCGTGTCCACTTTAGACCCTTTACTTGTCTAGTTTTTTCGAAAAGGATGATGACCGACGGCATCATTTGTCTAGGTACAGAACAATATCTCTCAATCCATTTTCAAATTGTTTAAAACAAGCACATGAATGATAGGGTGGTCCGCTCTTCATTAGTGAGAGGAAAGAAAGAAAAAAAGGTCAAAGATGAGCCGGTCCGACGGACTATATATCCGGACACCTCAGTTTCTTTCACACATGGCTGGGTTTGTGGAGTGAAGCCAATTTATTCATCAAAAAAAAGGCTGGGTTTGTGGATTTGCGGACAACCATGACAAACGGAGGATTTTGGGGACTCGGTTTAAGAGGCTTCACACACTGTTCGGGCTGTCTGTCTGGATATATAGATATATGAGGACGATAATATAGGATCTGACTAAAAGGACGTGGTTGTTCTAATCCCGAGCTCATGTGAGCTCAGTTGAACAAAAAGAATGGAAAAATTCAAAAATTCTGAATTTTTTTGGTAGCTGTAGGTTTGACAAAATATATACGAGGACGATTTGACAAAATGTTTATAGGTTTGCAAAATTCCATCACCATATTACATTCATGGAAATCATGGCAAAAGAAACAAAATCAATGCGACAAAATGTTATTTTCAAATGTACTTTGGAGCATCGATTTTGTTTTTGTTTCATGATGAAATTTGCGATCCAACAAACATTTTGTCAATGTTTCACACACAAAAAAATCAGTATTTTGGAAAAAAAATTACTGGTCACCTGCGCTCACATGAGCTCGGGCTTAGGACATCACATTCGCTGACGAAATATATTTCTTTGTCTAGCGTAGATTCATTTATACGTGCTATAAATTGTTGGAGCTGCCACTTACACTCAGAGTTGGCAGCTGGGTGTTGTGAAATACTCCCTTCGTTACCTTATATATGGTGTATTTACTTTTAATTCAATTTTACTAAATTTTTGCAAGTTAAGGTGTATTTCTTTTAATCTCATGTTATCGTTTCTATGCCTCCACCCTCATGTACGAACAACCTCACACGAGAATCAAGGCTGAAAGCTAGTATCATAGAATGATACCATATCTTAATGAAAAGAATTACTACTATGTGTCATGCAAAACAATAAATAAGGTCATCTCAGATACTAATGTACTATTAGTGGCTTTAAAATGAAATCAAAATTCATTCATCAAGGCATGATAAAATACGACGATCGCAATTTCATTACAATGAGGCTAAAATTAGCCGTTAATGGATTTGATATGTGTTCCGGGAAATGATGAAGGTATCTTGACCTCTTAGGAAAATGGAAGGCAAAGATTGGTTGTCGATTTCTATAAATACAAGGTGGATATTTATTAATTGATTTATATAAAGATAAAAAGGTTAGTCAAATTATGTTGTTTCTTTGGGGGAAGTCAAACGAGTGAGGCATTTTGGAGCTCATCTTTTTGAAAATTCAGAAAGTGTATTTCAAAGGCTCAAAATATTTTGGAAAAAATCTACATGTTCATAAGAATGTATTCTATAAGTGTGTAAAGTTTCACTATAAAATATAATATCATGTGAGCTACATAAAAAGACAAATTCATGTTTTTTTAATGAACAATGAATGCACACTCACCTTTTTAAAATCATGTATTTATCTGTTGTTCACTAGTAAAAACCCATGAAATTTCCTTTTTGTGTAACTATCATCGTCCAACTTTACACATATGTGGTACACATCCATATGAACATGTGTGATTATTTCTTAACTTCAAAATGTGAATATTGATTGTTTTTTTAGGGAAAAAACGAGCCATCTGAATTTTCGAAGTCAAATTCTATTTAGCATTTCATAAATGCAAATTGGATTATAATTTTTGCATCCTGCAAATTTCAGCCGATTTGTTTCAGAGTAGCTTTTTTTTAGTGGTTGTTTCAGAGCGTTTTTTTTTCTTTTTGCCCAAAGACAGTGCTGTGAACGACGTATGGGCTTGCAGCTGTGAGGGCCCTTAAGACAAAAGCCCAAACAGAGGTGGTAACTTGAAGAAAACCCTAACTCTAGGCAGGCCCGGGCCGCACGCACCGTCGACCCGGCGGCGCATACTCTGTCTCCGGGGAGAAGTGACGTCGTCGGCGGGGCGACGCAGCGAGCGGAGCAACGGCGAGTCCGGGGCCAGGTTTGCCCCTCAGCTCGTCCATCTCAACTCTGAACCCTGGGATGTCAACATTTCCTTCTTAATTTTTTGCGGTAGGGATGCCAACATTTTCGACAGATCCACTCGCAGATTCGCCATGTCGTCGACGTTCGCCGGTGTATCCGTCGTGGCCGGCGGCAAGCTGAGCCCTTCCACAGCATCGTCCTTCCTCACCATCACGGACTGGGGGTACCACCTGCTTGTGGTCCAAGACTACTCGCGTACCAAGCAAGCCACTCCCACCGGCGAGTGGATCAGCTCTCGTCCTTTCATGGTAGGAGGCCATAAATGGTGCATTGACTACTTTCCTAACGGCTACACGGAGAGTTGTGCCAACTTCATTTCTCTATTTGTTAACCTTCTCGATGACGATGACGATGACGATGACGACGCTGAAGAGCCTGTGAAGGGGAAGTTCAATGTCAGTTTCATCGACGAGGCGGAGAAGCACAAGCCAATGTACATTTCGGAAACTGAAGCATTCAATTTCCACTCTGAGTCCATGCTGGGCTACAACATGTTCATGGAAAAAGATGTCCTTGAACAATCATTGCATCTAATGAATGATTGTTTCACCATCCGGTGTGACATCATGTTGTTCAGCTCCAAGGATGCCGGTGGCGATAAGGTGCTCATGTCTGAAATAGACCAACATTTGAACAATCTCCTTCAAACTAAGGTGGGTGCTGATGTGACATTCGAGGTCAGCGGTGAGATGTTCGCTGCGCACCGATGTGTGCTTGCAGCCCGGTCTAAAGTCTTCATGGCACAACTCTTTGGCCCCATGAAGGAGGGCACTACTACATCCTGTGTCATACAGATCAAAGACATGGAAGCAAAAGTGTTCAGGGCTCTGCTTAGCTTCATCTACACAGACTCACTCCCTAAGATGGAGGATGACAAGATGGAGGAAGACGAAGCAGCTGCTGTGGAAGAAGGACAAGAAGAGGAAGCAACAGAGGATGAAATGTCAGAAGTTGCGGAACAAGGACAAAGAGAGAAACCACCAGAGACTGTGCAATGGCTGCAAGGCTTGCTTGTAGCCGCAGACAGATATGATCTCCAACGGCTCAGGTTTATCTGTGAAAGGCAGTTGTCCTTGCGCATAGGTGTGAGCTCGGTGGCGTCTACTCTTGCTCTAGCTGAGCAGCACCACTGCCGCCCATTGAAGGCGGCATGCTTGAAGTTTATCCAAGCCCAATCTCCGTCGTGTTTGCAAATAGTAATGGCGACCGATGGCTGGGAGCGCTTAATTACAACCTATCCCTTTGTTTTGAACGAGCTCTTTGCCATGTTTGCTTTGAACCAGAAGTAACACTTCATATGGTATACATGTTCCTTGGATCGGTAATGACACTTGTGCATATATGGGATTCTCTAGAGATCGTAGTATGTCTCTCTTGCTTTTGTCTCATCATTTAATTTGCCTATCTGCTGAATCGGGCAAATCCAACATATGGGCAAACTGTCTCCTCATGGTCTGTAAATTCAGGTGTAAGCATCAATGCTGATCTGCATTGCAGCAATGTGCTAGTCGTTTTATCCTACTATATTTCTATGTGTTTTAGTTGTGTTGCATGTTGTTTCCTTTGTGCCTTCCCTGTCATGTAAATATCTTTTTCCAGTTGTTATCAGGGAAAACATGTAAATCTTGCTCCGGCACTCAGGAACCTTCTCCTGGGTGATTTGCCGTTCTCCTCGGGTGGGCAGAAAGATTTTGCAAAAGTTCAATGTTGTAGTTGTGCCCCTGTAGCCCGAATGATGGTTTCCGTTGAGGTGCGTTTTGAAGCACGAATGGTTGCTGTCAGTTTCGGTGTTTAAAAAATGGGGAGAACTCCCAGTGCACATCGTTGTCTATATATTGATGTCAGTTTGCAAGAAAGCAGGGGATATGAATCATCACTCTACCTATTTGTAAATTATCAGCAAAGAAAATATGTGAAAGTGTCCGTGGCCTATTTTAACTTGAGGAAACTAGTGCGTTTTGACCGCTTGTAACTTGTTGCTCTTGGCGCGGCGGATTTCAGCAGAGATGTATGTGGGGTTGAAATTCATGTTACAAATTAGTGTGCAAGGTAGGTCAACCTTTAGTGCATATTGGTTTCTGCATGCACCTGGCAATCAGGCAACATGTTGCCTGCTTATCTTTTGGTTTATCACAGCTACTACTACATGAAAATTCAAATGCTGCCAGCAATGTTATGTTCGATTGTGTAGAGCTCGTCTCGCACGCAACAACGATATATAGTTTAGCGCGTCGGTCGACCTGTAGAACAGTAGAAAGAAATCTTATGTGCAGGTATGGCATACCCTGACTTGCTAGACATCTGCAGCAGAAGGCACCAATATAATTCTGTTTTCAACCATGAGAAACAAAATATATGGCTGTCACTCAATCAGAAAATTACTTCTTGTATCGACTTAGCCATGTGTCTCTCACAAGAGACAACCTGCCATTTTACGCAAAAAATAAAAATAAAAAAATAAGAGACAACCTGCCATGCCAGAGTATCTTGGGAGTTAAGTTCCCGTCTTCAGTGCCGTTGGAGGCAGACCACACAGGCCTCGAATAAGGTTATCTAAGATGTTAACATCTTATACTATGCACTACGAAGTGGTATCATACACTACGAGTAGCCTAACTGTACTGCGTGCTATTAGCTGGATGCAGACCACAAAATCATTTGTTTCCCGACGGAAGGGCATGCAACATGCATTTCTGTTTGAAAATATACTTCTAAGGGATTATTCAAGGGTATTTTTGTCTCAAGTTCTGCTCGATTGCGTGTGTTACCAAGAAAATACACCTTACGGAAAGGACGAAGGGAGTAGAAAGAAAATTACGTCACGGTTTTCCTCGTGGGGATTTTGAATCTAACTTTGATATAATTATCAGTGGTTTTAAAATGAAATCAAATACATTCATCAAGGCCCCATAAATGTGACGACCGCAATTCCATTATAGTGAGACTAAATTTAGCCATTAATTGATTTGATATGTGTTCCCGAAAAATTAAGGTATCTAGATCTCTTAGGAAAACGGAAGGCAGAGATCATTTGTCGCTCTCGGTAAATACAACGTGGATACTTTTTAATTGATTTACAAAGATAAAACAAAGGCCAGTCAAATTCTTTAGTTTCTTTGGGGCAAGTCAAACGAGCGAGGCATTTTGGAGCATAGGCTCCATGGAGGTCTTTTTTTGGGAAAATTCAAAAAGTGTATTTCTGGTCCTCAAAAAATGGAAATGTCATCATATTCATATGGATGTGTTTATAAGTGTATAATTTTTTCACGATGAGATTCATTGACATGTGAGCTACACAAAAGAGACAAATTCGTGGGTTCTTAATATCGAACAATGTGTGCATGTTCACCATTTTCAAATCACAAGTTTATCTTTTTGTTCATTGTTCATTATTAAAAAGTAAAAACCCACGGATTTGTCCCTTTTGTGTAGCTCTCACGTTAATGTATGTCATCGTCAAACTTTACACATATGTAGTATACATCCATTTGAACATCTGTGATTAATTTTACAAAAAAATATTGGAACTTCAAAATGTGAATTTTGAAAAAAGAAAAGAAAAAAGAGCTGCATCTGCATTTTTCAAGTGAAATGCTATATAGCATTCCATAAATGAAAGCCGGATTATATTTATATTTTCTGGAATGAACTGGATTATATTTTTGCATCTGCAGATTTCTGCCCGATTCGTTTCAGGCTTCGGTTCGCCCAAATCAGTGTTGTGAATGATGTATGGGCTTGCAGCTCGTGGGCTCTGAAGGCCTTAAAACAGAAGCCCAATCAACGTGGTAAGTTAAAGAAAACCCTAACTCTTGGCAGGCTCAGGCTTGCCTAAAAAAAAGGCAGGCTCAGGACGCACGCACGCACAGACGAGCCGGCGGCGCATACTCTGTTTCCGGGGAGCAGCGACGGCGTCGGCGCGGGCGGCGCAGCGAGCTGAGCGACGGCGACTCCGTGACCAGGTTTGCCATGTCGATCCACTCGCAGATTCGCCATGTCAACTCTGAACTTTGGGACGCCAACATTTTCGATGGATCCGCTCGCAGATTCGCCATGCCGTCGACGTTCGCCGGTGTATCCGTCCTGGCCGGCGGCGAGCTGTGCCCTTCCACCGAGTCGCCCGTCGTCACCAGCACGGACTGCGGGTACCACCTGCTTGTGGTCCAGGACTACTCGCTGACCAAGCGAGCGACACCCACCGGCATGAGCATCTGCTCTCGCCCTTTCATGGTGGGACGCCATGAGTGGTGCATCGAGTACTATCCTAACGGTCAGAAGAAGAGCTGTGCCGACTTCATTTCTCTATATGTTAACCTTCTCAACGACGACGACGATGCCAAAGAGCGTGTGAAGACGAAGTTCGAGTTCAGTTTCATCGACGAGGCGGAGAAGCACAAGCCGATGTACATTTCTGGAACCGAGACACTCAGCTTCCGCGGCGAGTGTCTGCGGGGCTACGGCAAGTTCATGAGAAAAGATGTCCTTGAACAATCGGCGAATCTGATGGATGATTGTTTCACCGTCCGGTGTGACATCATGGTCTGCGACACACAGGATGCCGGTCGCAACAAGGTGCTCCTGTCTGAAATAGACCAGCATTTAAACAATCTCCTTCAGACTAAGGTGGGTGCTGATGTCACATTCGAGGTCAGCGGCGAGATGTTCGCTGCACACCGATGTGTGCTTGCAGCCCGTTCTAAAGTATTCATGGCACAATTCTTCGGCCCCATGAAGGAGGGCACTGCTGCATCAAGTGCCATCCAGATCAAAGACATGGAAGCAAAAGTGTTCAAGGCTTTGCTTAGCTTCATCTACACGGACTCACTCCCTCTATTGGAGGACGACGACATGGAGGAGGATGAAGGAGAGGCCGTGGAAGAAGGACAAGAAGAGGAAGCAGCAGAGGATGAAATGGCAGAAGTTGCGGAACAAGGAGAAGGAGAGGATGCAGCAGAGGATGAAACGGAGCTGCAATGGCTACAAGATTTGCTTGTAGCTGCAGACAGATATGATCTCCAACGGCTCAGGTTTATCTGTGAAAAGCGATTGTCTGAGCGCATAGGTGTGACCTCAGTGGCATCCACTCTTACTCTAGCTGAGCAGCTCCACTGCCGCGGATTGAAGGAGGCGTGCTTGAAGTTTATCCAAGTCCAATCTCCCTTGTGTTTGCAAAAAGTAATGGCGACTGATGGCTGGGAGCCGTTAATTATCACCTACCCCTCTGTTTTGAACGAGCTCATTGCCAAACTTGCTTCAAACCAGAAGTAACACTCTGCGTGATGTACGCATGTTCCTTAGACCTGTAGTGACTCTCTTGTCAGTCTTATGCATATATGGAATTCTCTAGAGAGATTGTAGTCTGTATGTCATGCTTTTGTCTCGTTGTGTAATTTGCATATATGCTGAATCAGACAAACCCGGCATATGGGCATACTGTCTCGTCATGGAATGGATGGTCTGTAAATTCAGGAGCAATGAAGCATGTTCATCTGCATTGCAGTAATGTGCAAGTTCCTTCGACCTGTAGTGACTCTCTTATCAGAAGTGCCAATGTTTATCTGTGTTGCAGCAACGTGGGAAGTTCACCAGCTAGTCGTTGTATCCTCGTATATTTCTCTATGAATTAGTTGTGTCGTATATTGTTTGCTGTCTGCCTTCCCTATCATGTTAAAATCCTTTTCCAGTGGTTATCAAGAAGCACACGTAAATCTTGATCCAGTAAGGAACTTCTCCTGGATGCTTTGCTGTTCTCCCTGAGTTGTGCCCCCATGGGAGACGAAGGTCGGAACTCGAAGATCTTATAAAAGTTCAATCTTTTAGGTGTGCCCCTAAACCCCGAAAAGATGACTTCAGTTCTTATTTTGAAGCTCTTTCAAAAGAAAACTTGTTTTGAAGCACAGTTGAGTGCTGTCAATTTCGTTGACGAAAAGATGGGGAAAGTTTTCAGTGCACATGCAGACAGGGGCTATATTTGGAGCTATGCTCGTGTTAACCTAGATAGGTAGGGAATCAATTGATATCCTAGCTGCTTCGATCCTGTTACAAATTCCAGGGCATACATAGCAGTTCTTTGCTGGGTATCAGAATCCAAACATTTAGTGATGAACACATTATTGTCTTTATGTTCATGCCAGTTTGCATGAAAGCAGAGGATATGAATCATCACTCCACCTGTTTGTAAATTTTCATCGTCAGAGTAAATAGGTAGGGAATCAATTGAGGAAACTAGGTGCTTTCGACGCTTGTAACTTGGCGCGATTGGCACAATAGCTTTGAGCAGAAGTGCATGCGGGGTTGAATGGTTGACCAATTATCCATCTTACAAATTAGTATGCAGGATAGTCGACCTTGTGCAAACTAGTTTCTGCATTCACCTGCCAATCAGGCAACATGTTGCCTGTTTATCGCACAGCCACAGCTATATGAAAAATGTAATGCTGCCAGCGATGTTATGTTGAGTTGTGTAGGTTTAATATCACAAGCAACGCGGATACATAGAGTTAAGCATCTCCGTCGACCTGTCGAAACAAATCTTCTGCGGAACTACAGCAGAAGGCAGCAATGTAAATCTGTTACCAACTAACAGAAACATGACATATGGTTGTGACTTTGATCAGAATAATATGTGCCTGTATCAACTTAGCCAAGCGTCTCTCCCAACATTGGCCCTGCCATGCCTGATGACATACTTTCAGTTACCTACACAGCATTCCCCGGCATTCCTCGAGAATCAAGCGGCGTGCGCAGCGAGATAGGCAAGGCGCCTCTCTTCAAAGGAGTACTCGGTGCTCTCTAGCAAACACAGCTCTGGCTTGTCATTGGAGACGCAGACAGGTGCAGCAGTCAGAGCAGGCGTTGTGGTCATTTGCATGGGAGAGGTCACCATCATCGGCGTCTTGGGAGTTGGTGCTGCGAGTATCTTGGGAGTTCGGTTCTCGCCTTCGGTACCATTGGAGGCAGACCGCACGGGCGTCGCTGGGTTGCTATTTCCGGGTGCGATCTGCGTGAAGGGTTTACGAGGGGTTTCAGTCTCACCAAGAGTACTTGCCTTGAATGATAACTTCTTGATCGGAGGACTGGCAGTGCCTTTGCTTCTACTACCTGAAAGCGTTTTTTTTGTTTTCATCAGAGATAGTCTGTTAATTTGAAAGTAAAGAAACTGAACAACTGCATCAGCTATGGTTAAGTGAACTTGCCAGGGGACAGAGTGCCACTATCTTCTGTCTTCTTGGCTGAACGGACGGATCTTGACTGAGGTGTCACTGATTTTGGAGTTCGCACTGGCCCACCGCCAACAGACAGCCTCCGGTTTGTACCAGCCGAGGGGTTTCTGGTAAGCTTCTTCCCGCTGTTCGACCTTGATGAAGGGCTCGGCTTTGATCCGTACAGCATCTCCTGCTCAGCTTTGAATTGATCCTCAAGCTTCTTCTGATCCTGCAATCGCTCACCCATCAGATACCATCCGCAGATGAACACAGATGCAAGTGCAGAAAAAGTTAAGCAAAATATGAATACCCTTTGCCTCTTCTTTTCCTGCTCCTTTTCTTCACGAACTATCCTATAATCATCAAGCATCGACAAAAGACTAACCTGAAATGTTGAATGGCATGAACCTTTGACAGTATAGAAACAGATATTGTGTTTACTCACAAGAATAGCAGTGAAATTACGGATACATACACCATCATAAGTAAACTCAGTGCCCCTTTCTTTCTCCCAAGCTATTACTTTATTTGTAAGAACGTCTACAATTCCTGCTTCATGCAACAATGAACCGATCAGCAGTAGCATTTTAAAAATAACAAGCAGAAAAACGTAGTTAGTAAGGGTCTTTCACCTGGTATCTTGTTAACCAAAACACGGGCTTTTTCAGCTCTCTTAAGCATAATATGTGCACCCCTCCCAGCATTATATCGGTTATCGTCCTAACATAACATGTAGATAGCGAAATTAGTAGCAGTTGACATAGAAAATTTTGTCATATAGCCTGGATCAAATCATCAAACACAACCATACTTTGCTGTAATCCTCTAACCAAGCTTCCTCCTCACATGCATTTAGCCACCTTTCAACTCGCTCAAGAATATCCTTCCTGCTAAAAGCGTCTTCTTTAACTGTAGCGATGTATGCCTCGATTTGTTCCAGAAGAAGTGAGGGATCAATAGCACCTGCAATGAAACAACAAATTACAACATTAATAAATGATATCAACAAACACATCTGTTTGTATCTGAATGCTGCAGCAGAGAAATTTACAGGAAAAAAATCCTTATTCTGCCAGAATCCAGATGCACCAAAGCATGTTAGAAAGCTAGAAACATACCTGCTTCAATTGCCTCAATTGCCTCGATATTGAACTGAGTTTCATAATGTTCATCCCCAACTAAATGTGCTCGTCGACGATGCTCTTCTAGTTCTGTTTGCTTCTTAAGAACTAAGTCCTTCATTTTACTGACTTTCAGTTGCTCAAGCCTCAGTACCTCAGCTTCTACCTGCATCAAAGAATATCATCTCCACTAAGCTAACCAAGAAATACAATTAAAGCAAGTTCTGCAAACAACACATTGACTCACAAAGTTCATGACGTCAATGGAAAGGGCATTGGCCTCTGTTATTTCAGGTTCTGATGCAGCAATATTGCATGTTATATTCTGGAATGACTGTTGCTCTTCTATCGGCGTATCCATAAGATTCCATAGTTCCAGCATTGTAGACGAGAGGTCTTGAAGCTGTTAGAGCTAACAGAGTTAAGGGCCGAAAGCAGTCATATGATGATTTTCTAGGTTAGAACTGTAAGGTGCTAACCTTCTGCATCCTTTCAATTTTTGATTCCCGTAGTCTCTGTATTGCCAACGCCAACCTCTCAATTGTGGTGTTGCTTATGTTCATTGGTACGCCATCCTCATCGAGACTGGGGTGTACATCAGATATTGTTTGTTTGAAGTCAACGGCAAGTACTTTACATAAGGAATGCAAAGTATTCAGGTAATCCATTACTTGCTTTAGCCGCTCACTCTGCAAGATATTCAGAAAATGGCAGAGCTAGCATATGTGAGAAATAGAAAATGTAATCAGTGGGTACAAAGGGGAAAAGGCATGAATATGAACCTTCTCTTTCTCTAGGAACTGCAGCTCCATTCTTAACTCTTCTAGCCTTCTGCAGGATAGATCAGATTGATCCACAGGTGCTTTAAAAGGGACAAAATCTGCAGGTCTGATCTCAGATGATATCTTCTTTATCTTGCCTATAACATCAAGAATCTGATTCCATCTTTCGACCTTTCTCTTCTTCATCTCTTCCAGATATGGGACGATTACACTTAGCTCCTCCCGTAAGCCACATCCTTTCTGTGTAGAATGAAGAAAAGATATAATGGAAAATACTCATTATTGGTGGAGTCCCAATAGGAAGCATCAAGCATTTGAAATTAGTTGCATTAACAATACATGTGGAGCGAACATGAAACATCATTATTCTGAAGTTGTGTTCTACAGTCAAATTGGTCTGTTAATAAACACAGCTGCCTCGTTAGGGTGAAATCAAAATGTTATGGCTGCAACCAAATTTGCATGAGACTTAGTTTTCCTCTGCATGTATTGGTTGGAATCGCTAGCATTATAAACCCATCAGCCAACTTATTGCTGACAATTAGGCATACTTGCAACCATCTATGGAATAATTCGTGTATTTATTTATTTATTTGAAAGAGGATTCATATTTCAATATCCTGCTTTCTCATCAGATAAATGAAATGACAGAAGTAACAAAAACAGATGGCTGTCCTGGCAGGAATTTATAACGTAGCTAATAGCTAACCTGCGTGGCACAGAATTAAGTTCCTAACACAATTAAGACTGGCTGGATAACAGAATTGTAGGGACCCGAAATTCATTTACACAGTGTACACTGCACATAATTAGCACAGTAGTTTTTGTCTCATCAGCACAAGTTCCTTTGCGGTGTTCGAGAAAACAACAGGTCGAGCAGTGACCAACCAACCTGCCTGACGAGGACGGGCGGCTCGGCCATGGCGGAGCAGACGGCGGCGAGCTCGGCCTGGGCGTCGGCGATGGCCTGGCGCAGCTGGGCCCGGCAGCGGCTGGCCTGGTCCACCTTCCTCCGGTAGGCGTCGAGGCACTCCTGCTGGAGCTCGAGCAGCATCGTGTCCCTCGCGGCGCCCTGCTCCCCGATCTCGTCCCAGATGACCTGCGCGCACGCACACACGCAACCAACCACGAGCGATTATCACGCATACACGCACACACACCCGCCGCAAAATCACACCACCGCGGTACGTAATCGAAGGGGCGGGGGGCGCACGCACCTGGAGCTCCCGCATGAGGGCGCCGCACGCCGTCTCCATCTGGAGGAGCTGGTCGCCGGGGCGACGGCCGCCGCTCATCCCGGTCCCGCGCGAGGGCGCCGCGGCCTGCGAGGGGGCCGAATCGAGGGGGATCAGTTAGGGCCTGCCGCGGCTTAATTTCCGGCCCCGTGATTACGAGCTCACTCACCAGTGTGCGGCGCCTCGGCGTGCCGGCGGGCGGGGCGGAGGGGCGGGCGGCGCGATTGAGGTGGGGATGGGTGCGGCGGAGGAGGAGGAGGGGAGGTTTGATTTGAAATGGGTTGGGAATGGGGAGGGAGGCGATTGCGGGGCACGCGGGGTTGGCGTTTGTGTTTTCGGGATTTCCGGGGAGGAAGAAGGGAACTGCGCTGGTGGTCCCCACTCGTTTCGAATTCGCGTCAGGACCCGTCGTGGGCCTCCCGTTCCCCTTTCGTTGGGGCAAGGCAACGTTTGGGTTTGGGCTCGCCTCCTTGTCAATCTCCTCTTTTCTTTGTTTTTGAGAAGATGGCATAGCTAACCACTCATGTCAAGTGGTCAAGCTCCTCTTTTCTCTCTGCACATTCTCATTCTCAAAAGAAGAAGAAATCTATTAATTCTCAAAAAAAAATCTATTCTCATTGTTACTAATCGCACTTTTCTCAAAAAAAAAAAGCAATCACTCTGTCCATTCTCATTCTCAAAAGAAAAGAAAAAAACTGCCTAAAAACAAATCACTCACTCTGTGCATTTTGAAACTGAACTCGAAACCCATGCCAAGAATAAATCGAACCGAACAAATTCTATGGTTTTTACGGTATCTGGTTTTTGATACGACACTGTTTTGAATTTTGGTCTTTTCGTATATACCGAAAAACCGATCGGTTAACTGGATTAAATGAGGTCAGAAATATGTTTATATTTCTTTGAGGGAGCACTGTGCAAAACAGCCAATCACATGAGCATGTGAGCTTGTCTCGCTTGCATTGTCCAACATTCACATTGGCCACATGATGTCTCTACTGTTAAAGGGGAATGCATACGTCGTCCTCGTTCATACGCAACTACCAATGGGAAAATAATTTGAAAGTTGAACGTCGAATCAATTTGAAAATCAAGTCATTAATGAATTAATTAGCAACACAATTTAATTACATGTGCAACTAATTAATCCAATTAAATAGAGATTTTCCGTGTGGAATCAATTATCAAGTCATTAATACAATTATTTAATTACTAGGAAGCCGGTTAATTAGGCCTTCCAGATAATTAGAAATAGGGATTTAACCCTATTTTGCAGAATGGTCTACACTGCTCATAATGTACCACTTCTCGCATGCCACCACTCTTTAAATATTGTTTCATCCCTAGCAACTTCTCGCATGCCACCACAACATTGTTTCATCACGTAGAAAAGCTAGTATAAAAGATTAAAAGGAGTTGTTGCCTGCTCACTCAAGCCCACAGAAAAAGTTAATGGGCAGACCAAAGGCCCAAAAAAGCTTGTAACTTGTTTTTTTTTTTTTGCAAGAGTTAGATTCGCTAAGCATGTCTGTTTAGTTTTAATGTTTTTGTAACAATGTCTTGGTGAGGATGGACAACTCTAAATGATTGTAGGGTGGTTGATGCTATACGCTTAAATGAGGGACATCTATGGTGGTGGCTCCTGTTCTAAATGATTGTAGAGTTATTACGAGAGTTCGGGAAGGTTAGTATTGAGCATTGTATCACAGAATCAAATGTAGTTGTTCATGAGCTAACTGAGTAGGGGCATGCAAACACCCCTTCCGTATGGGTGAATGCACCTCCGGTTTCTATTTGTAAAAGATTTAGCAGATAATGTAAGCATTATTTGAGTGTAATAAAACTAACCATAAAGGCCTTTAGTAAAAAAACATGTCCATTTTTATTTTTAGTTTTTTGGTACGTAGTCATGTTTCTCTATAGAAAACATGCTAAACATGCGGAAATTGCTTTTGAAGATCTAGCTCCATGCAGACCTCCAAATATAAATTTAAAATTCATGAAAATTCATATTTTTACATTTAGAAAAATCTGAAGAAAAAAATAGAGATAGATAAATGCATAGAGCCCAAATGTGTAAATTTTTAGGACGAAATACGTTAAAATGGGGAGTGTGCAAAAAAGACATATTAAGCTTTTAACACATGATATTATTCATTCTTCAAGACCATGAATTTGTCTTTTCATACAGATCACATTTCAACGTATTTCATCCTGGAACTTTACACGCATATGTCTCACGTCCTGGTTTACTTGTACAATTTGTTCAGATTTTTTTTGAAACCGAAATTTTCAAATTTCATTTTTTTTCAAAAAAAAACAGCCTCCATGGAGGCCGACAAAAACGGCTTTCTCTTAACAAAGCAAAGCATGCATATGCAAATACTTAGGAAGGGAGGGAGTACATAACTAAAACTTACGAAGAAGCCACAGTCCTTAAACAAGTGTCGGACACAGATGCGATGTTTGACATTGCTTGTGATGATATTTCTATGTTATCATCACAAGAAACCATTAAAAGAAACAAGACACCCATAGTGGCACACACGATGCGATGTTTGACATTGCTTGCGTTGATTTGAATTTATTTTTCTATGTTTCTCAGAGAAACCAAAAGACACAACGTAGAAAACGAGGCACTTTTAAAACCTGAACACAGACAACTTCGCCAACAACAATAAACTAAACCAATTCATGATCTGTCGGATCTGCATTACAAAGGGCACAAGTGTTTTCCAAGCCAAGAGTAGTGTTGCTGTTGTGCAGACTAAACCAATGTCACTGCAGTTGCTTATTACGGGTAAATTGGAGTAAAAACGAACAAAAACAAGGATCCCTCAGCAGGAGCTGGCACACTCCTGCTCGTGAGCAAGTCTCGGGCGAACAGCTGAAATCCCAAAAAAATTAACTTGTACAGGGCGGTGGCAACACCTTGTCATCAAGCGTTCTCGCTGGCGATCTTCTCTGCCTTGGCGATGACTTCATCGATGCCTCCAACCATGTAGAACGCATGCTCCGAGATGTCGTCGTACTTGCCGTCCAAAACACCCTGGACGTTTCATCAGGCATGTTAGCAGAGCGCACACAATATAACCAAGCAGTCATATGAGAAACAGTTATTCTTAAACAAGCAACTGCACACAAAAGAGTGTCTCAAGTTGCTGAGTAAGATGGATCATAAGCAACAGAAACGTAATAAGTTTTGTGCAATGTTCATGCTGCATGGGCTGTCCACAGGTTTGCAAGCATGTGGCAAATACCAACTAATTTTCATGACCAGGCACTTCTAAAATAGTGGCATTACTTACTGTTCTAAAAAGAACTACCATGGTTCAATTCTCACCTGGAAACTTTGAACACCCTCCTTAAGATCCACGTACTTCCCTGGAGCACCAGTGAAAACTTCAGCAACGTGGAAAGGCTGGCTCAGGAACTTCTGGATCTTCCTTGCACGAGCAACCGTCATCTTATCATCTTCACTGAGCTCATCCATACCCAAAATGGCAATGATATCCTGAAGATTCTTGTAGTTCTGAAGAACCTTCTGGACACCACGGGCAGTGTTGTAGTGATCCACACCCAGAACGTGGGGAGAAAGCATTCTTGATGTCGAGTCCAAAGGATCGACAGCAGGGTAAATGCCCAGCTCAGAAATCTGCACAAGTAGCTCATTACAGTCATGATGTGCATGTTGTGTGTGCGTTGAATAATGATCATGTACAAAGGATGACGGACAAACCTGTCGTGACAACACAGTAGTAGCGTCAAGATGGGCAAAGGTGGTAGCAGGAGCAGGATCCGTCAAATCATCAGCAGGCACATAAATAGCCTGGACAGATGTAATAGAACCCTTCTTTGTCGTCGTAATCCGCTCTTGCAGTCCTCCAAGATCGGTGGCAAGAGTTGGTTGGTATCCCACAGCAGATGGAATACGTCCAAGGAGAGCAGACACCTCAGAGTTTGCCTGCCATTTAAGAGTAATAAAAGATAGAACTATTAAGACTTGATAGCAATGGTAACAGCAGGTTAGAAAGAGAAATATTGTTCAACAACACAATATGGAGCACAGAAACAGAGGTGTCAGTACAAGAAACGCCCTGCAAAATTTACCTGGGTGAAACGGAAAATGTTGTCAATAAACAAGAGCACATCTTGTCCTTCAGCGTCACGGAAATGTTCAGCAACAGTCAAACCAGTCAGACCAACACGAGCACGAGCACCCGGGGGCTCGTTCATTTGCCCGTAGACAAGAGCACACTTGCTCTCAGCCTGCCACAGAAATCATTTTGTAAGGAAAGATAGCTTGCATATATGAGCTTCAGAGCTAAAATTTCAAACTCCATAACAATTACCTGCTTCTCATCAAGCTTAATGACACCACTTTCAATCATTTCCCTGTACAAGTCATTACCTTCACGGGTACGTTCTCCGACACCAGCGAAAACAGAGAAACCACCTAAGGAAAACGAATTAACCAGGTACAATCAGTAAACCATAAGAAGCAGCTACACAATATAAACAATACAACTTTGTAGAATACCAACCATGGGCCTTGGCAACATTGTTGATCAACTCCATAATAAGAACAGTTTTACCCACTCCTGCACCACCGAAGAGACCAATTTTGCCACCCCTTTGGTAAGGTGCAAGCAAATCCACGACCTGTCAGATACAGAACCATCACACTACGATTAACACTTGTTACATTATGACACATGCTCACACTGCATTTAATGGTTACATGAAATATCCTAAGATAGTCACGGTGATAGTGAAATGTTGTACCTTAATTCCAGTAACAAGAATTTGCTGCTCTGTGGCTTGCTCAACAAAAGCAGGGGCCTCACGATGAATAGGAAGGAAGTCGTGTGTCTCTACAAGATAGAGATGTATCAATAATAACAATGGTAAAAAGACATGTACATGAAGGAACTCGTGTAGAGAATGTCACTTACTTATGTCACCCTTGTGGTCAATTGGCTCACCAATAACGTTAATGATACGTCCAAGGGTGGCCCTCCCAACAGGCACCTGAGAAGGAGAAACAACTTCCAAGTCAAACAAATGAAGCACACTGCAGGTGAGTACTCCCTCCGTAAACTAATATAAGAGTGTTTAGAATACTAAACTAGTGATCTAAACACTCTTATATTAGTTTACAGAGGGAGTATGATTCAACTTCCAAAAAGAATACCACCGATGTACATGTATACATCATATACAAGCAGAGGCTCTTGCAGCAGGCTGTAAATTAATCCATCTAAGGACACAGAAACCAAGTTTCTAGTATTCATTAGGCCACACATGATATAGATAACTGTAACAAACAGACTTAAAAATTGAACTAGTGGCTACAGGCCTATGGAGCATCAAAGTTGAACCTAGATATATCACACAGATGCACATATGAATCATAATTAACTTCAAAGGTTTGATAATCGAACAGCAGACTACCAACACCCAACCACAGCAGTCAGAACTTGTGAATAATACGTATACAAATACCAATGTTTAACAATCTACACAGATCCTACGGAACACAACAAGCAATCAACGTATATGTAATGATGGAAGATAAAAGAGATGTATATCCGACACGTGCCAGTCGGATTCGTGCATCCAGATCAAATCTAACCCCGCCAGATCTACATTTCATCAGATCGGGCACGACAGGAAATGCAGTTGCGGAAAGGGCGGGCGGAAAGGGAGATGCGGTGATTACAGTGATGGGGGATCCGGTGTTGAGGACTTTCTGGCCGCGCACGAGCCCCTCGGTCCCGTCCATGGCGATGGTGCGCACGACGTTCTCGCCGAGATGCTGCGCCACCTCGAGCACGAGGCGGATGCTGTTGTCGAGCACCTCGAGCGCGGTGAGGATGGGCGGGAGGCCCTCGTCGAAGCGCACGTCGACGACGGCGCCGATGACCTGGCAGACCTGGCCGATGGAGCCGGCGCCGGTGAACTCGTCGGTGATCTTGGCACCGACGTACTTGTCGGAGGTGGGGGGCAGCTTCTCGGCGGGGGCCTCGGCGGCGGCGGCGGCGGAGGCGTAGTTGGCGGCGCGGTTGAAGAGGTAGCCGGCCGGGGACGGGCGGTGGAGCGGGGCCGCGCGGGGGAGCGGCGACGGGGAGGCCGCGCGCGCGCGGGAGGCCGACCGGAGGAGCGAGGAGAGGGCCCGGCGCGTCGCCATGGCCGCGGATCGGGCGCTGGATCTAGGGTTGGACTTTGTGCGGCGGCGGCACCGCTGGGTGGGGGTGGGGTGGGGTGGGGGGGAGAGGGGAGGAGGGGAGTGAGGCGTGGAGAGGGCTGGGGAATAAAAGCGGGTGTGGTGGTATCGAAGGGCGGAATGCGGGGTGCGGGTGGACGCGGTCCACGGGGGCCGCGAAGCGTGGGGGGACGGACGGCCCGTTTGGTCGCTCGCTCGCGGGGCGATCTGGCTGGTGGTGTATGGGGCCGGTCCAGTGGACTGCCGGGTGTTTTGATTCGGAATGGATTCATTGTGGCTTCGTTTCGCAGCTGGGGCGGTGGAATATGTTCCTGTTTTTGTTCGCTCTCGTTTAGTAAACTTTTTATTTCTTCGCTTTTTTTTTTGAAGGAGATGATAGCTGGGAAACGTTCCCTAGTTAGGAGGTCCCAGCGAATGGCCCCCTAGCCCTTGGATACAGATCACATGAATGGCAAAAAAAAAAAATATCTCAACATTTTTTTACGATACATTGCGATATCCACTTTTGATCATGACAAGTTTTGTAAAGTTGCTATGGTAGATTTTGTGAAGTTGTCGTGGCAATTTTAGTTGAAATTGCATGGCAGTTCGAGAGATTTTGCTGGGAAAGCACTCTCAGGAAACGTTTTCCACGTGGAAGGAAGAAGATAGAAGGACGAAGAGGATGAAGACAAACTTCCATGTGGGATCCTTCTTAACTCCTCAAATTTGGAATTGAGACTTCGGGACTTGAATTAGGGCAAGAGTTAGAGATGTCCTAACTATGTTGCAACTATTAATAAACAAAATCCAAGGTAACCTAATGGAGATGAGCTTACCCGGATGGGTCCAGGCGAAGAAGGTATGGGCTTTCCCATCATTGGTTTTGGTTTTGCTTATGGGCCACATCCCCTACTAGGCATGCATGGGCCTGCTCTTTCTCGGACACATTCATCCCATCGAATAGAAAAATATATGTTCATTCGCACATTCTCTTTCCTTGTACATCACAACATTACCTAAAGGAGGCATCACTCACTCCCTTACCATCTTATCTCACCGCATAGAGACATCCGTACAAACCCATCCATCAGCATCCTGAGTCGAAGGCCCAATCCGCTCCATCATCGTAGAACAATTAAGACGCACTATAGTTTGTCAGACCAGTTTGCCACATAGAAATCCATGAACCATGTCGTTGCGGACTTGCTTTGCTCTAGCCTAGCCTCCTAGGCATGCAGGCAGATCTAGCAGGGATTTTGTTATTTTTAGGTCAAATTATGTCTTTTGTGTAGCCTACAAATTGTTGTATTATTTAATGGAATTTTTACATACTCATTTACATTCATCATGATATTTTTAACTTTCCATCAGCAACAAAAATGAATGGTGTGCACTAAATAACAGATAGAAAAAAGAAGTAAAGCCTGGTTATGGCGGAGAAGTAGTGATTCACAAGACCAACTTTTGAGATTGGGCAATACGTGTTCAAATATGCATAACTCCATAGTCATTATCCATCACAACATTGGGTTATGGCGTAAACTAATCGAAGGCTAGAAAAACAGAGGAAAAAATGCCTCCTTAGAATCAAAAGATATGCTTCAAAACAAACACAAACTGTATGAAATTCGCTTCTTGCTAGTCACGAAGACAACTCCACTACAATGCCTTAACCTGCATCATAAAAAATACGGGTGCTCCATGGCATTCTTTATTTGCTGACATCCTCTCTATCGGCTCGTGTTTGCTGCCGCATTTTTCCAAGGATCACATTCATAAGTTAGTACAAGATTCTTATAAGAGCACATTTTCTTACGTGTTTTCTACAAGGATCAAGTAGCCTGAATACACATGTTTGATTACTAACCTCAAGCAAATCAAGACCATTGGCGTAGAGACCGGAAATTGCAGGAGATAGCTTTGAGAAGTTCTAGTAAGGGTACTCGTGCAAGTTTGGGAACTTGCATACTCCTGGCCATACATCATTGCTCGGATTGCCCAGGAACCTAGCATTCAAAACCCAAGATAGTCCATGTACATTTCATACCTAATAGGCTAATATTAATGGCAATCAATAAGACAAGTAACATGTGACAAGGTGTGTGGCGCCAAGGACCTCAGGCTCCGTACCATAGAGCATGGATCCGCAAATGAATTTAGATGTGTCACGAATAGACCAATGAAGCGGAATTGTGCAGAATCAACCATAGTTAGGTGCAATAATGTTAATAGAACTCGTTGGAAATTTTAGTTGCTCGACAAAATCCACTAAAAACTAAGCACCATAGCCCAGACCAAGCTTCAAATTTTCAAAATTGTCTTAGTAATATTGTAAAAATATAGGTCCACGTTCTCCAAATTCAAGGGCTTGTGTTCTCTTTAATTTTTTTGGTTTTATCTATTAAATATTTTGTATAACATGACAGTGAAGTACACAGTGAAAGGAAATACAAGACTCCAGAAGAAAAGAAAGAGAATGCAAACATCAACATAAACTAAAGAGTATAGACATTGTGGAACCAAATTGGATAATATATCAATGTCCTATCGGCAAGGTACCACATTAGAACTAAAATGATGTATCTCTTTGGAGAATACATACAACGGTATTGTAAATCAAACCAAAATCATGGTAGAAAAAGCGAGTAAACTATGAATATTAGTTGCACAACTTTTATCATTCATGGTGTATGGCCAATACCTCTGCATCACACTACATAAGCTTACCTTCATATTATCGTTGACGAATAGATCTATGTAGATACCGCAAATACAATTGTAATAGATGGTGCATCCAACAACAATGTGTGCAAAACTTTTAATAAACAATGGTCTATCCAGCATCAATATATGACTGGATTGAGAATTAGAAGATAATAAGACGGAGAAAAAAGAGCAGTCAAGGGGGATTACATCAAATGTGAACAAAGAAATAACATTTTGTGTTGACTTTTCAAGTTATCAGTTATCACATATCCCCTTGACCGCATTATATGGGTATCATTTGTGCCAACCAAACTGAGAATATAAGAGAGCACACTATAGGTTGAGAGGACAAAATCAATATATTTTTGCAAGCTGATTGGGACAGAATAATAAGAGCGGCGTTTTGGTGTCCGGGCTCAGTAAATCGTAAGAAGTTAAACAAACATTTTTTTGTGATGCAAGATCACTACTAGGGAAAACTTTATACACCGAAATTTAGCAGTAGCGCGTGTTAAAAATGGGCGCTAGTGCTAAATAGCAGTAGCGCGCGTGCGTAAACCGCGCTACAGATACAATAATAGCAGTAGCGCGTGCACATGAAAAAGCGCTACCACTAATATTCTCATTGCTAAACCGATAGCCTACGCATAGCAGTAGCGGTCTTGAGAGAAGCGCGCTACCGCTAGGACATAAGTAGCAGCGCGTTTCGCGCGGAGAGCGCTACTGCTAATGGAAATAAAATAAAATGAAAAACAAATGGAAAAGTAAATGAAAAAGAAAGAAATAGAAAAAGGAGAAAGAAAAAAATAAAATATAGAGCAAAATAAATGAGAAAGCGAAAAAAGGAGAAAGGCGTAGCAGTAGCATTTGTTCGTAAGAGGCGCTATAGCTAATGTAGTTGCAGCGCGTTCCTAGACCCCCGCTGTAGAAACAGAAAAGGAAATAAGAAATATGAAAAAAATTACATAGCTATAGCAGTAGCGCGTTTTGTGAAAATCGCTATAGCTAACTTGGCTATAGCGCGTTTCGCGAAAAGCGCTACCGCTAAGTTTGATTTAACCAGAAAAATGTTTCCTCCCGGCCACCACTTCTCCCTCAAATCCTCGACCCACCCCGCCGCCGTCTGCCCGATTCGCTATCGCCCCACTTCGCCGCCGTCTCCTGCTGACGTCGACGCCCCCGGAGCCACCAGAGCCGCGCGCCGTCGACGCCACCGGAGCCGCCCCTAACGCCACCGGAGCCACGCGACCTCATCAATGCCATCGGAGCCGCAGTCGACGCCACCGGAGCCGCAGTCGACGCCACCGGATCCTCCCTCGCCACAACTGCCTCCCTCGCCGTCACTGGAGACGCCCCTGCCTCCCTCGCCACCACTGCCTCCCGCGCCACCACCGGAGCCATCCTCTGTAAGTCCCCACCCCTCCTCTCTCTCTCTCTCCCTAAATTAGTTAGGTTAATTTAGTTAGGTTAATTAGTTAGGTTAATTTGACAGAGACACCCCTGCCTCCCTCGCCACATCTGCCTCCCTCGCCATAGGAAAAAATTGTATATGCTTAACTAGGGCAGTAGGGTTAGGGTTGTAGTGTTTAATTACAAATGTTAGGAAATTAAGGTTTAACTAGATGTTAACTAGGGTGGTAGGATTTAGTTTAGAGAAAAAATTAATATAAAAATATAAATTTCTATTAGTGTTGCAAATCTAGTAGGTTCTTAATTTTTAGTGAATTTTTATTAGGACAAAAATTTAGGACATAATTTGAGTTCTAGGTTCATAATTTGAGTTCTAGGGTTCATCCATCTATATTTGGTTTTTGAATTGAGTTTCGGGGAGCATGAGATTTGTGTAGATTTTCTTGAAGTGTCAAACACTAGGAGATGCAAATTTGAAGTGGTCATGATCTATGAAAAATCCTCAATTGTGTTTGCTCATTGATCATAATCGAAATTGAAGTGGTTCGATTATGCCCAAGTGGCCTTTTGTTGTTTCCAGGGAATGAAGCCGAGTGGCCTATGTTTTGCCGGAATGTTGATTCATTTCCGTTTCGGCAAAATCCAGGTTCTAAATTTGTCCACTTTTTAGCAAAGGCCATGTCGAAATTTTCCGTGAATTTCGGCATGACTTGTGCTACAAACTAGGACATATCGAGTGCCCGGGATTTGCCGCACCGGAAAGGAGTCAACGTTCTTGCAAAACAATAGGCCTTTTTTATGTCATTATTCATTTTATTAGGTCTAGAATTAATTGACTAGATTTAATCGTAGGAAACATGGCTAGCAACGATGAAGGACAAGGTTCTAGTGATTGCGACGACGTCTACCGGGCGGTAGAGGAATTTTTGAGCCTTGCTGACGAGACTGAGACTAGCGCTGAGACTGAGACCGGTGCTGAGACTGAGACCGGCATCGAGACCGGCGCTCAGACTGAGACCGGCGCCGAGACTAGCGGAGCCAGTGTAGAACCAAAAGCAAAGAGGCAACAGCTTCCTAACAAGCTCAGGACTACTAGACTGGTGGTCACGGAGGTGGACGACGACAATTTTGAGCCAAAAGCGCCCCAGGAAGCGCGCGCGTGCTACGGCAATCAAATAGGCTGCATCGTGCGGACAACCGCCACCATCAACGATGAGAAACTACAGAAGATAGATAATATGAGGACCTCCCTCCTAAAGAAGTTTCACCAGATATTCTTGTTCCCAGGGCGGAATGAAAAGGATTATAAAGATCTAGATAAGGACCCGACAATGAAGAAGATAAACAAACACGCCATGACCAAGTTTAGCGACGCGTTGGCCGCCTGGAAAACAAGGGTGAAAGCAAGGATCATCGACAAGAAGGAACCCTACTCGGAGATTGTAAAGGATAATCCGACAATCACGGAAGAACAGTTTCAAATATTCAAGGCGGCTTGCGAGGCCGAAGCTGCCAAAAAAAAGTCTAAGTACATGAAGGGGCTTCAATAGAGGAACATTGGGAGCCACTGTCGGTGTTCTAGGAACGGGGGTCCCCAGACTTGCCTGCCTGCAGCCTGCGGCGTGGCTCAAAAGGGGGCCCAGCGCGGCCCATCTTCACCAACACAAACCCAAGACCCTCGCGAGGGGCCAAGCCTCGCGGGGCGGACGACGCGGAGCTTCCTCAGGCACGGCCTCGTCAGGCTGGCTCACGAGGAGGTGGAGAGACCAAGGCAGAATACCTCACGAGGTGCCCGTGACGCAAGCCATGACGACCAAGGGCGCCAGGCGGGTGCCAGCCCGCGCAGTGTCCTCCTTTCCTCTTTGGTGCAAAGGGGCAAGCGCAGCCGTGGAGTACCGAGGCATCTGGCAAAGGTTGCCATTTCGGTGCAACGAGACCAAGACCAGGAGGACTACGAGACGGAGGTCACCGTGGAGCCCAAGACGGCGTCATCACCAGAGCTTTGCGCAGGCGAAGACTACTTTTGTCAGGATAGCTGATACTAGCTGTCCCCCTTCAAATTAGCCCGCCATTGTTGGCTCCCTTCCCGCTCGATATTCGGGAAGAGGACCAGGGCCTCTATAAATAGGACCAGCCACCCACAGAGCAAAAGGGGGTTCGAAGGAGAGAAGAGAAAAAGAGAAGAGAAGGGGAGAAGGATAGAAAGAGAGCTGAGAAGGAGGAGGCTCTTTAGAGAGGGGTTCCGATGAGAGAGAGAGAGAAAAGGGTGACTGAACTCCTCCCAGCAGTTCATCCCCCCAGCCAAGAACAGTCCCTCGCGAGGCTGTTCTTCCTTGTATTGTTCATCATCATCAGCCCAAGAGGCAATCCACCACACCATACACTGGAGTAGGGTATTACACCACAACGGTGGCCCGAACCAGTATAAACCCTGTGTCTCTTGTGTTGTTCTTTCCATAGTTTAGATCCTAGCAAGGCGGAGGGGTGCAGGTAGGTAGGAGGCGAAATCTCCGTGCGCACCCCAGTGTTCGAACCTCAAGGGTCTGCCGGAACCCAAAATCCGACAGCCACCACCTCGGAAGCCGTGGTTATGGCGGGAAGAGGTCCAAATGGGCCAAGGAGGACGCTTAAGCCGCGAGTCTGGGCATCCCAGACCCCTTGGCAGAGTTCACCGTCCCCCAAGAGCGTGACGTCCTCAGGGCCCGGCACCGTTGGGACCCAGTGAAGAAGGTTTTCGAGACGAACGCGGTCACGACGGAGTTCATCACACTGCTGGTAATTTTAGTTTTTGATCAATTCGACTGCACGTTAGTCATATTGTTAAACGATCCTTGTGCCTTTTGCAGAGAGAGCAGCACAGGATTCCGGCCGAAAGCGACTCGCCGTTTGATGTCTACTACACAACCTTCTTCTTGTAGACGTTGTTGGGCCTCCAAGTGCAGAGGTTTGTAGGACAGTAGCAAATTTCCCTCAAGTGGATGACCTAAGGTTTATCAATCCGTAGGAGGCGTAGGATGAAGATGGTCTCTCTCAAGCAAACCTGCAACCAAATAACAAAGAGTCTCTTGTGTCCCCAACACACCCAATACAATAGTAAATTGTATAGGTGCACTAGTTCGGCGAAGAGATAGTGAAACAAGTGGTATATGGATAGTAGATAAAGGTATTTGTAATCTGAAATAATAAAAACAACAAGGTAGCAAGTGATAAAAGTGAGCATAAACGATATTGCAATGATAGGAAATAAGACCTAGGGTTCATACTTTCACTAGTGTAACTTTCCTCAACAATAATATCATAATTGGATCACATAACTATCCCTTAACATGCAACAAAGAGTCACTCCAAAGTCACTAATAGCGGAGAACGAACGAAGAGATTATGGTAGGGTACGAAACCACCTCAAAGTTATTCTTTCCAATCAATCCGTTGGGCTATTCCTATAGGTGTCACAAACAGCCCTAGAGTTCGTACTAGAATAACACCTTAAGACACAAATCAACCAAAACCCTAATGTCACCTAGATACTCCAATGTCACCTCAAGTATCCGTGGGTATGATTATACGATATGCATCACACAATCTCAGATTCATCTATTCAACCAACACAAAGGACCTCAAAGAGTGCCCCAAAGTTTCTACCGGAGAATCACGATGAAAACGTGTGCCAACCCCTATGCATAGGTTCATGGGCGGAACCCGCAAGTTGATCACCAAAACATACATCAAGTGAATCACGTGGCATCCCATTGTCACCACAGATACGCACAACAAGACATACATCAAGTGTTCTCACATCTTTAAAGACTCAATCCGATAAGACTACTTCAAAGGGGAAACTCAATTCATTACAAGAGAGAAGAGGGGGAGGAGAAACATAAGATCCAACTATAATAGCAAAGCTCGCGATACATCAAGATCGTGCCAAATCAAGAACACGAAAGAGAGAGATCAAACACATAGCTACTGGTACATACCCTCAGCCCCGAGGGAGAACTACTCCCTCCTTGTCATGGAGAGCACCGGGATGATGAAGATGGCCACCGGAGAAGGATTCCCCCTCCGGCAGGGTGCCGGAGCGGGTCTAGATTGGCTTTCGGTGGCTACGGAGGCTTCTGGCGGCGGAACTCCCAATCTATTGTGCTCTCGGATGTTTTAGGGTATATGGAGATATATGTAACACTCCAAAAAATTGATTTGGTTTTATCAAGTTCTCTATTTGATTTGAAGGAGGTTATTTAAAATTCTTCTAAAAGACCCTCCTTTTCAAAAAAAATTCTTTTATGACAAATATTTTTTTTGGGGTTCATCCAAATCTTGATCTTTGGTCTTGAGGGTTTTTTATCTTGTATTGGCTCAGCACAAATAAGGTTGGAAGGTTTTTACAATTTCTGTTTAATAAAAATAATTCCAAAGTTTTGGATTTATTCTTCCCCATCCAAAAAGTATCCTCTTGCCATGACCTAGGTAAAATATTTTCTTCCAAAACCCACCTCCCTACTTTGGATCAAGCCAAGCATCCAATCCCAGCAAGTTTCAACTTCCCCTAAATTTTATTTCTATTTATTTTAACCTCAACATCTTTTTTGTCATTTAATTTGGACCTTAGAGATTTACAAAGGAACTGCCAAATTTCCTTTGAGTTTTGACTCCAAATAAATTTCTCTGGCTAGTCCTTAGCACCCTCAACCAAGATCCATCAAGATCCACTGGTCCACAATTCAAAATTTTCAAAATGTTCTTGCTGCAAGTTTGGACCAGATTTGCCATTTTTGGTGAAATTCATTTGTTTTCTTTTCCTAAAAATCTGAGAAAAATCAGGCAGCCTCTAGATGCATCAAGAGGTCACCTCACCAAGTCCCAGCTCCATAAATTTTTTCCTCGTGTCCAAAACATTTCGTCGAACAGCTGGCGTGCACTGTTCCTATCAAATTCAGAGTTTTAGTGATCAGTTTCAGTCGTCAGTGTCGTTTTCTTTAGAGCCTCACGTCGATCTCGCCAATAACTGCAGTGGCGCCTTGCTCCTTGTTCTCCCTCCTTATCCAGTGCGCCGCACTGTTGCATGGACTGTTGCGAGCGTCGACGGTGAGCTGGCAGAGGTGCATCGCCCCCGTGAGCGGCGGCAGCAACACTCGCTACGGCTGCCAGAGAGGAGCAGCGTGGAACGGCGCCGTCCAGCACCACCCACACCACCAGGCGCCTCCGCGTGGCCGTCCCCTTGTACGTGCTGCAGAGCCGTCGTCGTGGCCTGGAAAGCACAGAGCACGCTCCCTGCCGCCGACATGCCCGTGAGGCCGTTCCATCGAGAGCTTGGAGTATCAGCCAAGTCATACCAAATTTAGCCCTTGAACGGAACCAGTGGACCATCACGATGATGCCCAATCACCTAAACCTCCAGCCCGACCACTGCCTCGCCGTAATCACCTACCAGAGTTATCCCGTTCTCGGCAACCGCCTCGGGCCGGCTATAAATAGCGACCCCGAGCTCGTCCGCAACCCAGCACCTCCCCTCCTCTCCTCAGAACCTCGCCACGCTCACCAGAAGGCCTCGGGAGAGCCTTCTTCCCCGACTCCGGCCGCCCCGATCCGCTTCGGGCTTCGGCAAGATCCTCTCTGGTGAGACCACCCCCGCCTCCCAGACTGTGCCAGTCGCCTCCTAGTGCACCCACTCTTCTAACCCGAGCCCCAATTTGACGTTTGCAGCCCTCTCCGGCGAGATCCATCACCGCCCGAACCACCGTTCGCCGCAGTGGAGGCCGCCATGGACGTGGTGCTCGCCGACGACCAACTCCACCACCCACAGACGCGGGAGAGCTCAGTGAGTCCATAGGTACCCTCCTTTCCCCCTACCTCGCCGTGGATCGACGCCGGCGACCGCCGCGGCCCTCCGGTGCCGGTGTGCTCTGTTTAAAAGTTTTAAACCTGACGGGTGGGACCCCCTCGTCAGCCTCTCCCCATCTTATTCGAACCGTTTTCTGAAAACACCTTCGGGTAAAATACGTGTTCCTTTGGGGTTGGCGTATTTCAAACCAAAACGTTTTCTATTTTTATAAACTAACCCCTGGAAACTTTCTATTTCATTACAGATGAGTCCCTGGACTAAAACCTTAATAACTTTTAAACAAAAGATGATTTTGAGTTGATTCTTTTTCTGTCATCTTTATTTTTCTGTCTAGTTTTTTATCATATTTATTTGAAAAATATTTGGAACAATTTTTATGCACGCTCGGTATTCACGTTACTATCCGATTTTTTTATACTGTAGATACCGGAGGAGGTGACGGAACCGCAAACTTCGCCGAGCTAGACTCCGGCTACTCCGAACCAGGCAAGCATGTTTGAACCTTTGATATGATGAGTGTTTTGCATGTTTGCTTGAGTAGTTTTCTCATGGCATGTTTATATAAGCATTAGTGAATGTTATATTGCATGCAAGGCAAGCTACAGGTGAGCTTCGAAGTCGATGTGTTCATGATGGTGAGACAATCTGATCATGTAGTGGCATGATAGGTTGTGAGCTGGTATTGTTGAAGCATGCCAGTCTTATGTCAATCGCGTAACACCAGTATGAACGTGGATCGAGTCTTGTTCCCGTCCGTTCCCTTCCGTGCTACCACATGTTTTCTGCAAAGAATGCGGTTTAGTAAGTTGCAAACCTCTTTCCTTGTACACACCAAATAAAGGGGCCGTGATGAGGGTTCCATGGCCTTGGATTAAAGCCCGTCATCCAGTCAGGGGGCATGGGTGTTTCCGGTTGGGACCGAGAGGGGGGCACCCCTTAGAGCGCGCGATATAAATTTGATCCCATGCCATTCGAGGTTGTGACCTCCCCGTCTTAAAGTTTCTCTTGAACGTTGCCTAGGATCATTCCTGGCAGCGAAATGTGGAATGGGTGTGTACTGGTTAGATGTGTTTCTTCTAAAATACCGTAAACGGAACTAGTCCTTTGTGACTACTGAAATCCGTTGGCTGTGGTTAAAGAGTACAAACTCTGCAGAGTCAAAACCATTCGAGTATCCATGTCCACGATCAAGGACTTGGACATCATCTCAGTGTCAGTGTCAGTCTCAGTGTCGATCTCAGTGTCAACCCCAGTGATAGTCTCCGGAGAATAAGCATGAAACTGAGAGTGGTAAACCCGGCTGAATGTTATTTTTGTGGACGGACTAACCAGTTTATTATTATGTACTAAGTATCTCCTTGGGATGATTTAAATTCATGAGCTACTTAAATTCGAATGACGAAATATAAGCCCTTTATGTGATGTCGCTCAGACGTCCGACTGTGGCATTCTTGTTATTTACTTTTGATATAAGCCCTTTATGAGATGTCGCTCAGACGTCCGACTGTGGCTTTTTTGTTATTTACTTTTGATATAAGCCCTTTATGTGATGTCGCTCAGACGTCCGACTGTGGCTTTTTTGTTATTTACTTTTGATATAAGCCCTTTATGTGATGTCGCTCAGACGTCCGACTGTGGCATTCTTGTTATTTACTTTTGATATAAGCCCTTTATGCGATGTCGCTCAGACGTCCAACTGTGGCATTCTTGTTATTTACTTTCGATATAAGCCATTTATGTGATGTCGCTCAGACGTCCGACAGTGGCATCCTGATTATTTACTTTCATTATAAGCCCTTTTCGAGATGTCGCTTACACGTTCGATTGAGGCACGCACTGTCATTTACATTTCAATATAAGCCCTTTATGAGGTGTCGCCCTGACGCCCGACTACAGCATGTTAATTTATTTTTACCTTTCGAGGCGTCGCTTCAGACACCCGATTGGTCTTCAGCTATTTTTATTGGGATTTTGGGAGGACTACCGCCTGACTCCCTTTTATTTATCGTGCAGTGAAAAATTTATTATCTGAGTGTGCATTACTAATCTGCTCATGTGCATCATGTTTGCAGTTGTTATATCTTATGTCCAAACGGTCTTGCGAGTACATTCAAAGTACTCACCTGGCTTGTTGATTTGGCCAGATGTTGATGAAGGCGATCTCATGGATGAGGAGTTCGATAGCGAGTCCGACGCCTAGAGGAGTCCCAGTTAGTCCCGTGCGATCCTGGATTTGGTCACTTGTATTATATACGCTTCCGCTACCCAAATAAATTCATCGAGCCTCACTCCGGCGCTTGATGAACTGTAAGATTTTGGAGTCATGTCACCCACTTCACTGTGACGTATCCACCACCACCTTTATTACGAGTCAGTAGTATGCCACCACACCCCTTGTGTCATATCCGCCTTTATGTATAATATCTGCGTGCTTTTAATAAATTGTTGAGCAGCCTCAGCTCAACCTTGTATAATATTTAGTACGTCTAGATTTCTTTATCAAGGATTTGTCTACCAGTAAGAAGGATTATCTTGTACTGATCAATACAAGGGTTGACTTTTCAATAAATGTTTTATTGGAAAACCGGTCCTGGCAACCTTGGTATCAGAGCCAGGCTGACTGTAGGAACTCGGAGAAGTGCACTAGCCTAAATAACATGTCAGGAATGTGTACGCACTTCCTGAGTGATGTATTGTATAATTACGGCTTGCGTGTAAGATATGTACTGAGCGGTCCTTCTCCATGCGCAACCAAGTATTTCCTTGAAAAATGTTGGAGTTCTTAAAAAAATCAGCCTTTGCAAAACTATTTATTTTTGCCACTCAGTTTTCTCATGATTTCTGCAAAAATACCCCAGAGTGGAAAATGCCTCGTCCCTGGACTCGTTCCATGCCAAGTCCGCCAGAAGAAAATTATGGTACCCAGACAAGTAACAATTTCACTCAGGGGCGGTCAAGTCAGCAAAGCAGTGAAACAGCATTTTCTCAAGTATGCCGCCTTTATGAGCAAAGCCAGCAGCAGCATCAAGAAATGATGAACCATGTTATCAATATGGGAAATCACCGTGAACCATATCAGCAGCATTCCAAGTTGTCTGAACTACAAAAGACACGTCCCCCAATGTTCTCTCATACTGATAGACCTCTTGAGGCCGATGACTGGCTTCGAGACATTGAAAGGAAGTTAATTATTGCACAATGTTCGGACCGTGAGAAGGTACTTTGTGCACCTCACTACCTCACAGAAGCAGCTGCATCATGGTGGGAGAATTTCCTACACATGCACCCGAATGAAAATAACATCACCTGGGAAGATTTTAAAGAAGGTTTTCGTGGGGCGCACATTCCCAGAAGTATTATGAAGATCAAGAAGAGGGAGTTTGATGACCTCAAGCAAAGAAGCATGACAGTGATTGAGTACAATAGTCAGTTTACTCAATTATCTCGTTATGCCAACGAAGAGCATATGACTGAAAATAAAAAGATGGAAAAATTTCTGGACAGTCTGGCACCAGCACTTAAATGCCAGCTAGTCGTACACACTTTTCTGGATCTCAAAACACTTGTGGACAAGGCTATTACATTGGAAAATGAGCGCCGCAGCTTGGAGGATTTTCGCAAGCAAAAAAGGGACAAGACTACTCATGCTCGCAACAACCGGAACAAGACTGACCTTTAGAAAATTGGAGCGAACAAATCCACAACCACTGTTCTACGCCCAAACAAAAAAAATTCATGCAAGGGACAAGGATTTCACATATCGCCCAGGTTTTAGTTGCTACGCTTGTGGAGAGGAAGGACACTATGCTAAACAGTGCCCAAAGCCAAGAAACTCGGCCCCCAAGCCGAACAACAGTGAGAATAATTTAACACCCAAGCGTAACAACTTCAACCCCAATAACAATCACAAGAAGGGTCACTTGAACCATGTGACCAAGGAGGAAGCACAGGATGCCCCGGATATCGTACTCGATATGTTCCCTGTCAACACAATACCTGCCACGCTTTTGTTTGATTCTGGAGCTTCTCACTCGTTCATTTCAAAGAAATTTGCTTTGCAACATGATTTTTCGATGCTTCCCTTGGGAAAATCCATGATCATCAAGTCCCCCGGGATTAAGCAAATCACTCAGAGTTACTGCCAAGGTGTGGTTATTGAGACTGAGGGACTAAAGTTTCAGGCAAACCTCATCGTATTGGAAAATAAGGGACTGGATGTTATCCTAGGAATGGACTGGTTAACCACCAACAAGGGATTTATCGGCTGCTTCAATCGGACTGTAATTGTCACTCATCATCACGGGAAGACGATAAAAGTTGCAGCTCAAGAAAGACCAATATCACGGCAACCAAAGTTGAACAAGGTGGACATTTCAGAGTTAAGAAAAGTTCCAGTGGTATGTGAGTTCCCTGACGTATTTCCCGAAGAACTACCAGGCATGCCACCAGACCGGGAAATAGAGTTCATCATTGAACTAGCACCTGGAACCACCCCCATTTACAAGAAACCTTATAGAATGGCACCCTCCGAGTTGGTAGAATTAAAGAAGCAAATAAAAGAATTACTGGACAAAGGATTTATACGGGCCAGCTCCTCACCTTGGGGTTCACCAGTATTATTTGCCAAGAAAAAGGATGGGACACTGAGATTATGTATAGACTATCGAGCACTCAACATGGTCACCATCAAAAACAAATATCCGATGCCACGGATAAATGATTTATTTGACCAGCTCGCACAAGCCAAGGTTTTCTCAAAAATTGATTTAAGGTCGGGGTATCATCAATTAAAAGTACGGACAGAAGATATCCCTAAGACAGCATTCACCTCCAGATACGGATTATATGAGTTTACAGTAATGCCGTTTGGACTAACAAACGCCCCCGCATATTTTGTCCATCTCATGAACAAAGTTTTTATGAAATTTATGGACAAATTTGTTGTGGTCTTCATTGATGATATTCTGGTATACTCTAAGACACCAGAAGAGCATGCTGAACATCTCAGAATTGTACTGGGAGAATTAAGGAAACATCAATTATACGCCAAATTCAGCAAATGTGAATTTTGGTTAAGACAGGTTGGTTTTCTAGGCCACGTATTGACCCAAGAAGGTGTTGCCGTGGACCCAGAAAAAGTCAAGGCCGTACTTGGCTGGAAACCACCAGCCAACGTGACAGATGTACGAAGTTTCCTAGGAATGGCTGGATATTACCGAAGGTTTATTGAGGGGTTCTCCACCATAGCAAAACCAATGACACAGTTACTCAAGAAGGATAAGAAATTTGTATGGACTGAAGCTTGCGAGAAAAGTTTCCAAGAACTCAAGAGGAAATTAACAACAGCACCAGTATTGGTTGTACCAGACATACACAAGAGTTTTGAAGTATATTGTGACGCATCCCAGAAGGGCCTCGGATGCGTACTAATGCAAGAAGGCAAGGTAGTCGCATACGCTTCCAGGCAACTACGAAAGCATGAAGAAAATTATCCTACTCATGACTTGGAATTGGCAGCAATCATTCATGCACTCAAAGAGTGGAGACACTTTTTGCTTGGAAATTGTTGTGAAATATATACAAACCATAAAAGTCTCAAATATATTTTCACACAGCCAGAAGTCAATTTACGACAACGGTGCTGGTTGGAATTAGTGAAAGATTATGATGTTGGCATTCACTACCATCCAGGAAAGCCGAATGTAGTGGCAGATGCTCTTAGTCGAAACCCCAGCTCGAGCAACGACGGTCTACAGAACTTGAGACCTGACCTGAATTTCAGCAGGAGTTCGCCAAACTCAACTTGGTGATGGTCACTGAAGGCACTGTGTCAAATTCGGAAATACAGCCCACCCTAATGGAACAAATTAAGAAGGCTCAGCACGGACACCCCAGCATTGAAGGCATAAAAAGAAAAGTGAGTCTGGGCAAGGCCTCAGAATTCGTCATAGACGATAAGGGAATATTATGGTATGGAGACCGACTTTGCGTACCAAATATAGAGGACCTCAAACAGCAAATTCTAGCCGAAGGCCACACCGCTCCATATTCAATCCACCCTAGAGGAACCAAAATGTACAAGGACATTCAGGAAAAAATTTGGTGGCACGGTATGAAGAGGGATATAGCCGCATTCATTGCGTGTTGTGATTCATGTCAGTGCATTAAAGCCGAGCACCAAAAACCAACAGGTCTATTATAACCAAACAGGATACCTGAGTGGAAATGGGACGAAATTGGAATGGATTTTATTGTCGGGCTACCTCGGTCACAACATGGAAATGATGCCATATGGGTCATCACAGATAGATTAACTAAGGTGGCACATTTCATCCCAGTAAAGACAACCCACACCACTCAGAAACTTGCCAAGCTTTACCTCTCCCGTATAGTTTGTCTGCATGGAATTCCAAAGACTATAATATCCGACAGAGGCACTCAATTCGTCTCTAAATTTTGGGATCAGTTACAACAAGCTCTGGGGACTCAACTAGTATTCAGTAGAGCATACCACCCCCAGACCGAAGGACAAACTGAACGTGTGAACCAAATTCTAGAGGACATGCTAAGAGCATGCGTTCTCACCTATGGAACCAGTTGGGAAGAAAGCTTGCCGTATGCCGAGTTCGCATACAACAACAGTTACCAAGCCAGTCTACAAATGGCACCTTTTGAAGCCTTGTATGGGCGAAGATGCCGTACCCCATTAAACTGGTCAGAAACAGGAGACAATCGTATCTTCGGCCCAGACATGCTCAAGGAAGCTGAGGAGAAAGTTAGACTAATCAGGGATCGACTCAAGACAGCCCAGAGCCGACAAAAGAGTTATTGTGATAACAAATAACGTGAGGTCGGTTTTGAACCCGGTGAATATGTGTACCTACGAGTATCTCCTATGAGGGGCCTGCAACGATTCAAAGTTAAAGGAAAGCTAGCACCACAATTTATCGGACCCTTCTGTGTGGTTGCACGAAGAGGCACAGTAGCCTACCCGCTAGACCTACCCAAAGAGCTGTCAGACGTCCACGACGTGTTCCACGTCTCAGAGTTGAGGAAATGTATAAGCAACCCGGAGAAGCATGTATCTCATGAGAACATTGACGTGCAACCAGACCTCACCTACAGAGAACGTCCAATAAAAATATTAGAGGAGTCTGAAAGGAGGACACGTCAGAAAACAACTAAGTTTTTCAAGGTTCAGTGGAGCAATCACACCGAGGATAAAGCAACATGGGAAAGAGAGGATTTCCTTCGGGCAGAATACCCACACCTATTTGAGGATCAGCTGAAATCTCGGGGACGAGATTTTTCCTAAGGGGGTAGGTGTTGCAACACTCCAAAAATTTTGATTTGGTTTTATCAAATTCTCTATTTGATTTGAAGGAGGTTATTTAAAATTCTTCTAAAAGACCCTCCTTTTCAAAAAAAATCTTTTATGACAAGTATTTTTTTGGGTTCATCCAAATCTTGATCTTTGGTCTTGAGGGTTTTTTATCTTGTATTGTCTCAGCACAAATAAGGTTGGAAGGTTTTTACAATTTCTATTTAATAAAAAGAGTTCCAAAGTTTTGGATTTATTCTTCCCCATCCAAAAAGTATCCTCTTGCCATGACCTAGGTAAAATATTTTCTTCCAAAACCCACCTCCCTACTTTGGATCAAGCCAAGCATCCAATCCCAGCAAGTTTCAACTTCCCCTAAATTTTATTTCTATTTATTTTAACCTCAAAATCTTTTCTGTCATTTAATTTGGACCTTAGAGATTTACAAAGGAACTGCCAAATTTCCTTTGAGTTTTGACTCCAAATAAATTTCTCTGGCTAGTCCTTAGCACCCTCAACCAAGATCCACTGGTCCACAATTCAAAATTTTCAAAATGTGCTTGCTGCAAGTTTGGACCAGATTTTCCATTTTTGGTGAAATTCATTTGTTTTCTTTTCCTAAAAATCTGAGAAAAATCATGCAGCCTCTAGATGCATCAAGAGGTCACCTCACCAAGTCCCAGCTCCAGAAAAATTTCCCTCGTGCCCAAAACATTTCGTCGAACAGCTGGCGTGCACTGTTCCTGTCAAATTCAGAGTTTCAGTGGTCAGTTTGAGTCGTCAGTGTTGTTTTATTCAGAGCCTCACGTCGATCTCGCCAGTAACTGCAGTGGCGCCTTGCTCCCTGTTCCCCCTCCTTATCCAGTGCGCCGCACTGTTGCATGGACTGTTGCGAGCGTCGACGGTGAGCTGGCAGAGGTGCATCGCCCCCGTGAGCGGCGGCAGCAACACTCGCTACGGCTGCCAGAGAGGAGCAGCGTGGAACGGCGCCGTCCAGCACCACCCACACCACCAGGCGCCTCCGCGTGGCCGTCCCCTTGTACGTGCTGCAGAGCCGTCGTCGTGGCCTGGAAAGCACAGAGCACGCTCCCTGCCGCCGACATGCCCGTGAGGCCGTTCCATCGAGAGCTTGGAGTATCAGCCAAGTCATACCAAATTTAGCCCTTGAACGGAACCAGTGGACCATCACGATGATGCCCAATCACCTAAACCTCCAGCCCGACCACTGCCTCGCCGTAATCACCTACCAGAGTTATCCCGTTCTCGGCAACCGCCTCGGGCCGGCTATAAATAGCGACCCCGAGCTCGTCCGCAACCCAGCACCTCCCCTCCTCTCCTCAGAACCTCGCCACGCTCGCCAGAAGGCCTCGGGAGAGCCTTCTTCCCTGACTCCGGCCGCCCCGATCCGCTTCGGGCTTCGGCAAGATCCTCTCTGGTGAGACCACCCCCGCCTCCCAGACTGTGCCAGTCGCCTCCTAGTGCACCCACTCTTCTAACCCGAGCCCCAATTTGACGTTTGCAACCCTCTCCGGCGAGATCCATCACCGCCCGAACCACCGTCCGCCGCAGTGGAGGCCGCCATGGACGTGGTGCTCGCCGACGACCAACTCCACCACCCACAGACGCGGGAGAGCTCAGTGAGTCCATAGGTACCCTCCTTTCCCCCTACCTCGCCGTGGATCGACGCCGGCGACCGCCGCGGCCCTCGGGTGCCGGTGTGCTCTGTTTAAAAGTTTTAAACCTGACGGGTGGGACCCCCTCGTCAGCCTCTCCCCATCTTATTCGAACCGTTTTCTGAAAACACCTTCGGGTAAAATACGTGTTCCTTTGGGGTTGGCGTATTTCAAACCAAAACGTTTTCTATTTTTATAAACTAACCCCTGGAAACTTTCTGTTTCATTATAGATGAGTCCCTGGACTAAAACCTTAATAACTTTTAAACAAAAGATGATTTTGAGTTGATTCTTTTTCTGTCATCTTTATTTTTCTGTCTAGTTTTTTATCATATTTATTTGAAAAATATTTGGAACAATTTTTATGCACGCTCGGTATTCACGTTACTATCCGATTTTTTTATACTGTAGATACCGGAGGAGGTGACGGAACCGCAAACTTCGCCGAGCTAGACTCCGGCTACTCCGAACCAGGCAAGCATGTTTGAACCTTTGATATGATGAGTGTTTTGCATGTTTGCTTGAGTAGTTTTCTCATGGCATGTTTATATAAGCATTAGTGAATGTTATATTGCATGCAAGGCAAGCTACAGGTGAGCTTCGAAGTCGATGTGTTCATGATGGTGAGACAATCTGATAATGTAGTGGCATGATAGGTTGTGAGCTGGTATTGTTGAAGCATGCCAGTCTTATGTCAACCATGTAACACAAGTATCAATGTGGATCGAGTCTTGTTCCCGTCCGTTCCCTTCCGTGCTACCACATGTTTTCTGCAAAGAATGCGGTTTAGTAAGTTGCAAACCTCTTTCCTTGTACACACCAAATAGAGGGGCTGTGATGAGGGTTCCATGGCCCTGGATTAAAGCCCGTCATCCGGTCAGGGGGCATGGGTGTTTCTGGTTGGGACCGAGAGGGGGGCACCCCTTAGAGCGCGCGATATAAATTTGATCCCATGCCATTCGAGGTTGTGACCTCCCCGTCTTAAAGTTTCTCTTGAACGTTGCCTAGGATCATTCCTGGCAGCGGAATGTGGAATGGGTGTGTACTGGTTAGATGTGTTTCTTCTAAAATACCGTAAACGGAACTAGTCCTTTGTGACTACTGAAATCCGTTGGCTGTGGTTAAAGAGTACAAACTCTGCAGAGTCAAAACCATTCGAGTATCCATGTCCACGATCATGGACCTGGACATCATCTCAGTGTTAGTGTCAGTCTCAGTGTCGATCTTAGTGTCAACCCCAGTGACAGTCTCCGGAGAATAAGCATGAAACTAAGAGTGGTAAACCTGGCTGAATGTTATTTCTGTGGACGGACTAACCGGTTTATTATTATGTACTAAGTATTTCCTTGGGATGATTTAAATTCATGAGCTACTTAAATTCGAATGACGAAATATAAGCCCTTTATGTGATGTCGCTCAGACGTCCAACTGTGGCATTCTTGTTATTTAATTTTGATATAAGCCTGTAACGCCCCGAGACTGATGCGCCAGGTGTGTTCCAGTTATTCGCTGTCGTTGCCATGTCATTTGCTTGCGTGTTGCTTCCTATCATGTCATCATGTGCATTGCATCATCATGTTTTCAAAACTTGCAGCTGTCCCGGTCTCCCAGTTCCTTCCGTTGTCCGTTCTGAGCCCAGACACACTTAGACGTGCCCGCGTCACCTCCGAAATATTATTTTATAAGTGGGAGGGAAATGTTCTCGGATTGGGTTGAAAGTTGGTGTGTGGTCTTATTATAGTGTAGATAGACCGCCTGTCAAGTTTCATCACATTCGGAGTCCGTTTGACGCCCCAATGTTTTACTATAGCGACAATATAGTCGATCTATCGTCGGACGTTTCCGGTCTCCGGAAACAGTTGCCGGGTTGCTTTCCCCCTCTCTCTTCTCAGCCCACCACCACTCACCGTCAGGCCCTACCTAACCTCTCTCGTCAGCCCGCGGCCCTCCTCGCGCGCGCGTCCGAAAAGCTGTCCCGAACCCGACCCGGGCAGTCGTCACCGTTGTGTCCGGATCTTCCCCAAACGTCTACAAAACATCACCGTTTTCTTATTTGGACTCCCTAGCTATTTTATCCGGGGTCGTCCGATTACGATCGGATGGACTGAGTAGCCCCTAACCTAACAAACCTACCTATATAAACAGTCAACCCTAATTTCTAGGGGAGTTGTCCCATTCATCCCTCTCGGCCGCCGCCACTAATCCTCTCGGGATCCCCTCACTCAATCTCCCTCGATCCCATCGCCCAGCCAACCAGAGCCGCACTCCTCCCGATCCAAATCCTCTCCAACCTCCTCCTTTTCCCCGATCCAGCGCGCCCGAGCTCCACCTTGCGTGCCCTCCTCCTCGTCCTTCCGGCCGCAGCAGACGAACAGGAGGCCTCGCGCCTGCCTCCTCCTCGTTGCCTTGCTCGAGCCCAACAGGAGAGGAGCCCCGGCCAGCGAAGCTCTCACCGCCGACAAGCCTTGCCAATCCCCCCGCCAGGTTAACGGTCCCTGTCGCTCCTCTTCATCGCCTGTTTCTTCTCCCTCCATTTCTCCCTCTCTCTGCTCCTCACTAGTGACGCTGCCCTACAGGAACCACCGCCGCCATGGGAGTTCGCCGGAGTGGAGCTCCTTCCTCGACGTCGAGCTCTCCAAGCCCAGCCGCCAGGGACCTCCTCCACGCCCTGTTGACCCGTGCCCATCCGCCTCGGAGCCAGCCTCCTCTGCATATGCATCGCGCCCGAACCACTCGAAGCTCCATGCTCCCCTGCCGGTGCATCCCGCCTCCATTCCGGCGCCGAGAATGGAACCCCCGCCGTCGGATCCACGCCCGCGCCCTATTCCTGGTCGCCTCCACCTGGATCTGCCCCATCCTCGTCGCCGGGAGACGCCAGCGCCAGGTCCTCCACCGCCTGCGTCCTCTGCTTCCGGGACGAGAGTAACATGCCTCGTCCCGCCCGCGTTGACCACGCCTCCAGGCCGACATGCCCTTCGCAGCCTGCCTCCTCCACTGAACTGGGCCGTGGCCCATGTGAGCAGCCACCCCCAAACCCTCTGTGCTCTGTTGGGCCAACAGAGACGGCTCGTTTCATGTTTTTTCCATATAACGTTTTTCCTATTTTCCAGAGACAACAGTTTTTACAGAAAAACCCTCCTGTTTCATGCATATAATAACTCAACAACCGTGCATCATATGTTAAAACATTATATATGAAACATGCTTAGAATTTTGTCTAGCTTCATAATATGTCACTTTCATCTATGTTTAAAATGTTTAAAATGCTGTTTGGTTAAATTTGCCCCTATGTCATGTTAAAATGATTTAATTCATAGCTAAATAACCATAGCTCCAAACCTAACAAACTTTATATGTAAATGGGGAAGAAAAATGCATAGTTTAACTTGGTGGCATCACTTTGCATGTTTAACAACTCTAAAATATGGTTTAGGGCAGAACAGTACCAAACCTTATAATTTGCTTATGAGGATTTTCCAGACTTGTTGTTTGTTGTTCCGGCCTCATTTAAACTTGCCTAGATAGGTAGATTTCTTTTGCCTCACCTCTTGCCATGTTTAACAACATTTAATATTGTTGGGTACCTAAACGGGAGAGAACTAAATAATTGTTATGGTGTTTCGTCAATATGCAACTCGTTGCATATTGAGCTCCATTTAATTTGTAAATTGCTTGTGCACTTTGCCATGTCATGCTACATTAAACCGGACATGCATCATACTTGATTGTGCATCATGCCATGATTATGTGAGGGTTGTTTACTTTGTTGTTTGCTACTTTCCGGTGTTGCTTCTTCGGGTTGGTTCCATTAACGTCGCGTTTGTGAGGATTCGTTCAACTACGTCCGTTTGTCTTATTCATGGAATTGTTCTTCTTCTTTGCGGTATTTTAGGCAAGATGACCATACCCTCGAAATCACTTCTATCTTTGCTTGCTAGTTGCTCGCTCTTTTGCTATGCCTTTGCTGTGATACCTACCACTTGCTTACCATGTCTCCCATATTGCTAAGCCAAGCCTCTAACCCACCTTGTCCTAGCAAACCATTGTTTGGCTATGTTACCGCTTTGCTCAGCCCCTCTTATAGCGTTGTTAGTTGCAGGTGAAGATTGGAGTTTGTTCCTTGTTGGAACATGGATATTTTGTTGGGATATCACAATATCTCTTATTTAATTAATGCATCTATATACTTGGTAAAGGGTGGAAGGCTCGGCCTTATGCCTGGTGTTTTGTTCCACTCTTGCCGCCCTAGTTTCCGTCATATCGGTGTTATGTTCCCGGATTTTGCGTTCCTTACACGGCTGGGTTATAATGGGAACCCCTTGTCAGTTCACTTTGAATAAAACTCCTCCAGCAAGGCCCAACCTTGGTTTTACCATTTGCACTAACAACCTAGTCTTTTCCCTTGGGTTTTGCGGACTCAAGGGTCATCTTTATTTTAACCCCCCGGGCCAGTGCTTCTCTATGTGTTGGTCCAGAATGGGCAGCCTACGGGGCCACCTCGGGGCAACTCGAGGGTTGGTTTTACTCGTAGCTTGACCTATCCGGTGTGCCCTGAGAACGAGATATGTGCAGCTCCTATCGGGATTTGTCGGCACATCAGGGTGGCTTTGCTGGACTTGTTTTACCATTGTCGAGGATGTCTTGTAACCGGGATGCCGAGTCTGATCGGATATTCTTGGGAGAAGGAATATCCTTCGTTGACCGTGAGAGCTTGTGATGGGCTAAGTTGGGACACCCCTGCAGGGATTTGAAATTTCGAAAGCCATGCCCGCGGTTATGGGCAGATGGGAATTTGTTAATGTCCGGTTGTAGAAAACCTGAAACTTAACTTAACTAAAATGCATCAACCGCGTGTGTGACCGTGATGGTCTCTTCTCAGCGGAGTCCGGGAAGTGAACACGGTGTTGGAGTTATGCTTGACGTAGGTTGCTCTAGGATCACTTCTTGATCATAGTTTCTCGAATGTGCTTTGCCTTCTCTTCTCGCTCTCAGTTGCGTATGTTAGCCACCAAATATGCTAGTCGCTTGCTGTAGCTCCACCTCATACCTTTTACCCTTCCTATAAGCTTAAATAGTCTTGATCGCGAGGGTGTGAGATTGCCGAGTCCCCGTGACTCACAGATACTTCCAAAACCAGCTTGCAGGTGCCGATGATACCGTGCAGGTGACGCAACCGAGCTCAAGGAGGAGCTCGATGAAGATCGTGTTCGTTATGTTGTTCCATTTCCAGTTGATCAGTAGTGGAGCCCACTTGGGACGATCGGGGATCTGTGTAGCTTTTGGGGTAGTCTTCTTTTATTTTGGTTCCGTAGTCGGACCTTTAGTGTATTTGGATGAATGCAATGCTTTATTCATGTATTTGTGTGAAGTGGCGATTGTAAGCCAACTATGTATCTTTTCCCTTATTGTATTACATGGGTTGTTTGCGAAGATTACCTCACTTGAGGCATTGCTTTCAATGCGGTTATGCCTCTAAGTCGTGCTTCGACACATGGGAGATATAGCCGCATCAAGGGCGTTACAAGTTGGTATCAGAGCCTTCCCCGACTTAGGAGCCCCCTGCTTGATCGAATCGTTGGCGTTGTTGAGTCTAGAAAAATGTTTTGAGTCTTATAGGTTTATATATATCGGAGAGTAGGATTCTTTTTACTCCTCAGTCCCTTTGTTGCTCTGGTGAGGCATCCTGGCGTAGAGTTTTGACTCTTCTCTTCTCAAATTTCACTAATTTTTTTAGGATCACGCGGGTATCTTGGAATCGTTCCGATGGTTTTGTGACGAGAACATTGTTCTTGGTGCCTCCTGACATTTAGGGGTTGTGGCAGTGTCCCGGGGAGTTGAGCTCCGAGGTGTTGTCGTCACAATTTTATCGTTGAGATTCTGGAATACCTGAGTTTCGCCGACATCGAAAATCTCTTTTATGCAGTTGTTGGTGAGATAACCTCGACGCCACCCAGTACTGGGGCGGGAGTTCGGGAGTATTGCCATAACTCGTATAACGGATGCTTTTCGAAGGTTGAGGTAAACGATTTCCGAAGGTTTCTTGGTTATGTGTTGAAGGATGGATACAACTGGATGTAGGATTTGCTAGTTTTGGGTGAGATATTATGCTTCCCCTGTATCCCCAACACATGATTGCATAACCGGAAAGTTTCGGGAGTTTATAAGTGGGAATTCAAGTAGCTCTTAGGATATCTTTCCGACAGATGTATGATATGAAATTGGGGTTCGACGTCTAGTGGTCCGCCTATCCACGGTTGGTTTTACAGTGTGCTCGTTGCATCTTAAAGAGTCCTTGGCTATGCCGACTCGGGGACGCTTCGTATGTCATATGCACTGCCTTGTACATGATGGTGTTGTATGATCGAGCCCGTGTAGGCCCCACCACAAAAACTTCGGATGAAATCTCTATCATATGTTTGTTCCGGCTTATTCTGCAAGCCAATCCTTTGTTTTGTTTTTGAGTCTGGTATTCGAGTTTCTTCGAAGTCAAATGTTGATTCCATACCTTTCCTAAGCGGTGTTCTCATACCCCGATGTGAATACTAATCCCTCTTGATCATCGAGGTTGTCTTGTTAATTCTTTTTCAACCGGTGTGTTTCTCTTCAAGTGGATCCGATCTTTTCAACATCAGTAAGATCAATTATCATTTCTTCTCAACGGTGTTGCTTAATCCGTCCCAAATTGCTTTTGTTTTCCCACCCTCCCACCCTTGTTTTCTTCAAGGACTCAGATTTCTTAATCAAGTATCATCTTATGGATGTGAAGTCTCTCCATTCTTTTCCGTCAATGTTTTTATCCGGTGATTCTCAGGAAGATTCTAACGGAGACTCAAGTTTATCATTCTTCATTCTTTTTCTTCTTCGGTGGATTCAATTCAAGCTTTGTTGACCATATTCTTTTTCATTGTTTCAAATGCTTTTCCCAAGCCGGTGCACCTCTTAATCGATCTTCTCTCTATTCATATCCGAAGTGTTGAAGATATCTCAGAAGGCTCTTCTTTTCGTTCAACAGTTGTTCAACCTATTTCGAGATTGCTATCTCATTCAAGCCATTTAATTCAACCGGTGCAATTTCTCTTTAAATCGTTCAATGGTGTTTCTTTTGAGTGGGCCCTAACCCACAGGTCTTTTTCCAGGATCTTACCTGACTCTTCTTATTTTCCCGGAGCTATCCTAAATTCTTTTGAAGTTTGACGTAAGTATGAATTATCATCAGGCAAATGCCTTTCTCCAAGAGCTTCCAATTTCTTTTCATCGTTGGCTCAAACTTTCTAATTTTCATTCCGGAGTATCTCAACAATTCTTGTTGGTGTTTCCCATTGTCTTTTCCAACTTTTGAAGACCGAAGAAGATTTTCTCTCAATCTTGCTCCATTCTCTTCAAGATTCATGGCTCTAGCTTCGTGCCATCCTCTCTTAATTGTTTTCGATTGTGAGTATTCTTTTCACCCTTCCGGAGCAATTCAGGAGTCTTTTTAGTTTGTTTCTCCGGAGCCCATAATCTCAGAGTTAATCATTCTCAGCTTTCAGTTATCGTTCTCCTAATCTTACCGGTGCATCATTCAAATATTCTATAATCAGCTCGTGATCTCTTCGTTCTCTTGTACCAAATTCCCTCAAGTATCTTCATTCATTCTTTATTTCTTAACGGTGATTCATCCCTTTATCTCGGTCATTTCCTGTTATTATGGTGGTTTGCTCAAGATTCTATCCCATGGTTATCATATTAATCCATTCGTTGTTTTAATCCTACGGGTGGTTCGTTGAAGTTTTTTCCCCAAGTTTGCTCTATATCTATCTTAATCCTTTCTACGAGAATAAGTAGTATGGAAAAATCCATTGCTTGTCATCAATTTAAATTGGTGAAGGATAAGCATAATGTAATTCTTATTCTTGTTTCATCCAAGTGATAAATTCCTTCCTTCGGAGTTTGTTCATGATGAATAAATTCTTGATTTCTTTTGTTCATCTTTCTTTTCCAGAGTTCCAAGTTTTTGCCGCTTTATCTCGTCGTGGAGATCCATCTAATCATTGCAAGGCTTCAACCTTATTCTTTTCATCCTTCATTCGTTTGATCATTCTTTTATTATCAGAGTTCTTCATGGAGGTTCTACACAATGGTTCATCAAGGATTTAATTCCTTCTCGAAGTGTTCATCGAGATTCTTTTCAGAGTAGCTCAAGTATTCTTCGTCTTGCAATCCGGTCTGCAATTGTTCTCCCTTATCTTTTGAGGTGGCAATATATCATTCTTCATTCACAAGAATGAGGCATTTTAAAATCCATCAATCTCGTCATTGGAGTTATCTTGGGTTATATTTCGCCTAAAGCCTTCCCTAAGGATTGTTGCTAATTATGGTGCTTATAAATGACCTGAGTTCTTCACTTATCCTCCCGGTGATATAAGCTTCTCGTCTCCTTGTTCATATCAATCCAATTCTTTCTCCTGTGAGTGGCAGGTTGTCACCTCATTTTTGAGATGTTTTCCATTAGCCCACTTCAAGCTTATGATTTCGCTGTTGGTTTTCCAACAACTCCGTTTTAACCTTCCTCGAAGGGTGCTCTCTAAGCTCATTTGTGGTAGAACTTGGCTTTTTCTTCTACATTCTTTTATTCCAACGATCTATCTTCTATTATTTCTTCCGGAGGCATTGTGATGTTTCACTCTTCGACCCATCATTCCATTTTTGTCAAAGATCATGTTCTTTCATTTTGCTTATCCATTCAACCGGAGTGTCGTGTTTTCATTCAAGTTCTCTCATCTTATCAAGTTTTTCCTCTCTTTTCAACCGGAGTGCCGTCTGAAATCTTTCTTACCCCTTGTACCATTCTTTCAATACTTCCGGAGGGAGTATGTTTGATCTCATCAAGTATCCTCTCATCTTGTCAAGTTCATGTTCATTTCTTTCCATTTTCAGTCGGAGTGCTGCCCTAATTATATCATTCTTATTCCTTCTCTATTTTGTTTTGACCGGAGTGGCTTCAATGTCTATCTTGTCACTTAAGCTCGCCTTTTTCGCTGTATTTCTGGTTCCTTGTCCAACAGAGTGATTTCATTTCGTTCATCTCCATTGTATTCTTTCTTTCAATTTGTTCAACCTCTCAAGGTTCATGGTTTCACTCGTTTGTTAAAGAAGCAACTTAGTTTTTACTGCTTATCTTCCTCTTCCGTTGTCCCTCCGGTGCCATTCTAGATCTCGGGACGAGATCCTCTCGTAGTGGTGGAGTGTTGTAATGCCCCGAGACCGATGCGCCAGGTGTCTTCCAGTTATTCGCTGTCATTGCCATGTCATTTGCTTGCGTGTTGCTTCCTATCATGTCATCATGTGCATTGCATCATCATGTTTTCAAAACTTGCATCTGTCCCGGTCTCCCAGTTCCTTCCGTTGTCCGTTCTGAGCCCAGACACACTTGCACGCACCCGCGGCACCTTCGAAATATTATTTTATAAGTGGCCGGGAAATGTTCTCGGATTGGGTTGAAAGTTGGCGTGTGGTCTTATTATAGTGTAGATAGACCGCTTGTCAAGTTTCATCGCATTCGGAGTTCGTTTGACGCCCCAACGTTTTACTATAGCGACAATATAGTCGGTCTATCGTCGGACGTTTCCGGTCTTCGGAAACAGTTGCCGGGTTGCTTTCCCCCCCTCTCTTCTCAACCCACCACCACTCACCGTCAGGCCCTACCTAACCTCTCTCGTCAGCCCGCGGCCCTCCTCGCGCGCGTGTCCGAAAAGCTGTCCCGAACCCGACCCGGGCAGTCATCACCGTTGTGTCCGGATCATCCCCAAACGTCTACAAAACATCACCGTTTTCTTATTTGGACTCCCTAGCTATTTTATCTGGGATCGTCCGATTACGATCGGATGGACTGAGTAGCCCCTAACCTAACCAACCTACCTATATAAACAGTCAACCCTAATTTCTTGGGGAGTTGTCCCATCCATCCCTCTCGGCCGCCGCCACTAATCCTCTCGGGATCCCCTCACTCAATCTCCCTCGATCCCATCGCCCAGCCAACCAGAGCCGCACTCCTCCTGATCCAAATCCTCTCCAACCTCCTCCTTTTCCCCGATCCAGCGCGCCCGAGCTCCACCTTGCGTGCCCTCCTCCTCGTCCTTCCGGCCGCAGCAGACGAATAGGAGGCCTCGCGCCTGCCTCCTCCTTGTTGCCTCGCTCGAGCCCAATAGGAGAGGAGCCCCGGCCACCGAAGCTCTCACCGCCAACGAGCCTTGCCAATCCCCCCGCCAGGTCAAGAGCTCCCCATCGCTCCTCTTCATCGCCTATTTCTTCTCCCTCCATTTCTCCCTCTCTCTGCTCCTCACCAGTGACGCCGCCCTACAGGAACCACCGCCGCCATGGGAGTTCGCCGGAGTGGAGCTCTTTCCTCGACGACGAACTCTCCAAGCCCCGCCGCCAGGGACCTCCTGTGTGCCCTGTTGACCCGCGCCCATCCGCCTTGGAGCCAGCCTCCTCTACATTTGCATCGCGCCCGAACCACTCGAAGCTCCAAGCTCCCATGCCGGTGCATCCCGCCTCCATTCCGGCGCCGAGAATGGAACCCCCGCCGTTGGATCCGCGCCCGCGCCCTGTTCCTGGTCGCCTCCACCTGGATCCGCCCCATCCTCGTTGCCGGGAGACGCCAGCACCAGGTCCTCCGCCGCCTGCATCCTCTGCTTCCAGGACGAGAGCAGCGCGCCTCGTCCCGCCCGCGTTGACCGCGCCTCCAGGCCGGCATGCCCTTCGCGGCCTGCCTCCTCCACTGAACTGGGTCGTGGCCCATGTGAGCAGCCACCCCCAAACCCTCTGTGCTCTGTTGGGCCAACAGAGACGGCCTGTTTCATGTTTTTTCCATATAACGTTTTTTCCTATTTTCCAGAGACAGCAGTTTTTACAGAAAAACCCTCCTATTTCATGCATATAATAACTCAACAACCGTGCATCATATGTTAAAACATTATATATGAAACATGCTTAGAATTTTGTCTAGTTTCATAATATGTCACTTTCATCTATGTTTAAAATGATGTTTGGTTAAATTTGCCCCTATGTCATGTTAAAATGATTTAATTCATAGCTAAATAACCGTAGCTCCAAACCTAACAAACTTTATATGTAAATGGGGTAGAAAAATGCATAGTTTAACTTGGTGGCATCACTTTGCATGTTTAACAACTCTAAAATATGGTTTACGGCAGAACAGTACCAAACCTTATAATTTGCTTATGAGGATTTTCTGGACTTGTTGTTTGTTGTTCCGGCCTCATTTAAACTTGCCTAGATAGGTAGATTTCTTTTGCCTCACCTCTTGCCATGTTTAACAACATTTAATATTGTTGGGTACCTAAACGGGGGAGAACTAAATAAATGTTATGGTGTTTCGTCAATATGCAACTTGTTGCATATTGGGCTTCATTTAATTTGTAAAATTGCTTGTGCACTTTGCCATGTCATGCTTCATTAAACTGGACATACATCATACTTGATTGTGCATCATGCCATGATTATGTGAGGGTTGTTTACTATGTTGTTTGCTACTTTCAGGTGTTGCTTCTTCGGGTTGGTTCCGTTAACATCGCGTTTGTGAGGATTCGTTCGACTACGTCCGTTTGTCTTCTTCATGGAATTGTTCTTCTTCCTTGCGGGATTTCAGGCAAGATGACCATACCCTCAAAATCACTTCTATCTTTTCTTGCTAGTTGCTCGCTCTTTTGCTATGTCTTTGCTGCGATACCTACCACTTGCTTATCATGTCTCCCATATTGCTAAGCCAAGCCTCTAACCCACCTTGTCCTAGCAAACCATTGTTTGGCTATGTTACCGCTTTGCTCAGCCCCTCTTATAGCGTTGTTAGTTGCAGGTGAAGATTGGAGTTTGTTCCTTGTTGGAACATGGATATTTTGTTGGGATACCACAATATCTCTTATTTAATTAATGCATCTATATACTTGGTAAAGGGTGGAAGGCTCGGCCTTATGCCTGGTGTTTTGTTCCACTCTTGCCGCCCTAGTTTCCGTCATATCGGTGTTATGTTCTCGGATTTTGCGTTCCTTACACGGTTGGGTTATAATGGGAACCCCTTAACAGTTCGCTTTGAATAAAACTCCTCCAGCAAGGCCCAACCTTGGTTTTACCATTTGCACTAACAACCTGGCCTTTTCCCTTGGGTTTCGCGGACTCAAGGGTCATCTTTATTTTAACCCCCCGGGCCAGTGCTTCTCTAAGTGTTGGTCCGAAATGGGCAGCCTGTGGGGCCACCTCGGGGCAACTCGAGGTCTAGTTTTACTCGTAGCTTGACCTATCCGGTGTGCCCTGAGAACGAGATATGTGCAGCTCCTATCGGGATTTGTCGGCACATCCGGGTGGCTTTGCTAGACTTGTTTTACCATTGTCGAGGATGTCTGGTAACCGGGATGCCGAGTCTGATCGGATTGTCTTGGGAGAAGGGATATCCTTTCGTTGACCGTGAGAGCTTGTGATGGGCTAAGTTGGGACACCCCTGCAGGGATTTGAACTTTCGAAAGCCGTGCCCGCGGTTATGGGCAGATGGGAACTTGTTAATGTCCGGTTGTAGAAAACCTGAAACTTAACTTAACTAAAATGCATCAACCGCGTGTGTAACCGTGATGGTCTCTTCTCGGCGGAGTCCGGGAAGTGAACACGGTGTTGGAGTTATGCTTGACGTAGGTTGCTCTAGGATCACTTCTTGATCATAGTTTCTCGAACGTGCTTTGCCTTCTCTTCTCGCTCTCATTTGCGTATGTTAGCCACCAAATATGCTAGTCGCTTGAAGATCGTGTTCGTTATGTTGTTCCATTTCTAGTTGATCAGTAGTGGAGCCCACTTGGGACGATCGGGGATCTGTGTAGCTTTTGGGGTAGTCTTCTTTTATTTTGGTTCCGTAGTCGGACCTTGAGTGTATTTGGATGAATGTAATGCTTTATTCATGTATTTGTGTGAAGTGGCGATTGTAAGCCAACTATGTATCTTTTCCCTTATTGTATTACATGGGTTGTTTGCGAAGATTACCTCACTTGCGACATTTCTTTCAATGCGGTTATGCCTCTAAGTCATGCTTCGACACGTGGGAGATATAGCCGCATCGAGGGCGTTACAAAGCCCTTTATGAGATGTCGCTCAGACGTCCGACTGTGGCATTCTTGTTATTTACTTTTGATATAAGCCCTTTATGTGATGTTGCTCAGACGTCCGACTATGGCATTCTTGTTATTTACTTTTGATATAAGCCCTTTATGTGATGTCGCTCAGATGTCCAACTGTGGCATTATTGTTATTTACTTTCGATATAAGCCCTTTATGTGATGTCGCTCAGATGTCCGACTGTGGCATCCTGGTTATTTACTTTCATTATAAGCCCTTTTCGAGATGTCGCTTAGAGGTCCGATTGAGGCACGCACTGTCATTTACATTTCAATATAAGCCCTTTATGAGGCGTCGCCCTGACGCCCGACTGCGGCATGTTAATTTATTTTTACCTTTCGAGGCGTCGCTTCAGACACCCGATTGGTCTTCAGCTATTTTTATTGGGATTTCGGGAGGACTATCGCCTGACTCCCTTTTATTTATCGTTCAGTGAAAAATTTATTATCTGAGTGTGCATTACTAATCTGCTCATGTGCATCATGTTTGCAGTTGTTATATCTTATGTCCAAACGGTCTTGCGAGTACATTCAAAGTACTCACCTGGCTTGTTGATTTGGTCAGATGTTGACGAAGGCGATCTCATGGATAAGGAGTTCGATAGCGAGTCCGACGCCTAGAGGAGTCCCAGTCAGTCCCGTGCGATCCTGGATTTGGTCACTTGTATTATATACGCTTCCGCTACCCAAATAAATTCATCGAGCCTCACTCCGACGCTCGATGAACTGTAAGATTTTGGAGTCATGTCACCCACTTCACTGTGACATATCCACCACCACCTTTATTACGAGTCAGTAGTATGCCACCACACCCTTTGTGTCATATCCGCATTTATGTATAATATCGGCGTGCTTGTAATAAATTGTTGAGCAACCTCAGCTCAACCTTGTATAATATTTAGTACTTCTGGATTTCTGTATCAAGGATTTGTCTACCAGTAAGAAGGATTCTCCTGTACTGGTCAATACAATGGTTGGCTTTTCAATAGATGTTTTATTGGAAAACCGGTCCTCACAATATATAGGCGGAAGAAGTATGTCAGGGGGCTACGAGGGGCTCACGAGGGTGGAGGGCGCGCCCAGGGGGGTGGGCGCGCCTCCCTGCCTCGTGGCCTCCTCGTAGATCCCCCGACGTGCACTCCAAGTCTTCTGGGCTTCTTTCCTTCCAAAAATGAGTTCCATGAAGTTTCAGGTCAAGTTGATTCCGTTTGATTTTCATTTTCTTTGAAACCCTAAAACATGGTAAAAACAGAAACTGGCACTAGGCTCTGGGTTAATAGGTTAGTCCCAAAAATGATATAAAAGTGTATAATAAAGCCCATAAACATTCAAAACAGTAGATAATATAGCATGGAGCAATCAAAAATTATAGATACGTTGGAGATGTATCAGCATCCCCAAGCTTAATTCCTGCTCGTCCTCGAGTAGGTAAATGATAAAAGAAAGAATTTTTTATGTGGAATGCTAGTTGGCATAATTTCAATGTAATTCTTCTTAATTGTGGTATGAATATTCAGATCTGAAAGATTCAAGACAAAAGTTCATATTGACATAAAAATGATAATACTTCAAGCATACTAACTAAGCAATTATGTCTTCTCAAAACAACATGGCCAAAAGAAGTTCATCCCTACCAAATCATATAGTTTAGTCATGCTCCATTTTCGTCACACAAGAATGCTCTCATCATGCACAACCCCGATGACAAGCCAAGCAATTGTTTCATACTTTAGTAATCTCAAACCTATAAACTTTCACGCAATACATGAGCACGCGCCATGGATATAGCACTATGGGTGGAATAGAATATAATGAGGGGGGTTATGTGGAGAAGACAAAAAAGGAGAAAGTCTCACATCAACGAGGCTAATCAATGGGCTATGGAGATGCCCACCGATTGATGTTAATGCAAGGAGTAGGGATTGCCATGCAACGGATGCACTAGAGCTATAAATGTATGAAAGCTCAACAAAAGAAACTAGTGGGTGTGCATCCAACTTGCTTGCTCACGAAGACCTAGGGCACTTGAGGAGGCCCATTGTTGGAATATACAAGCCAATTTCTAAAATGAAAAATTCCCACTAGTATATGAAAGTGATAACATGAGAGACTCTCTACTATGAAGATCATGGTGCTACTTTGAAGCACAAGTGTGGTAAAAGGATAGTAACATTGTCTCTTCTCTCTTTTTCTCTCATTTTTTTATTTGGCCTTTTCTTTTTTATGGCCTTTCTCTTTTTATGGCCTTTCTCTTTTTTTCCTCACTTGGGACAATGCTCTAATAATGATGATCATCACACTTCTATTTATTTACAACTCAATGATCACAACTCGATACTAGAACAAAGTATGACTCTATATGAATGCCTCCTGCGGTGTACCGGGATATGCAATGACTCAAGAGTGACATATATGGAAGAATTATGAACGGTGGCTTTTCCACAAATACGATGTCAACTACATGATCATGCAAAGCAATATGACAATAATGGTGCGTGTCATAATAAATGGAACGGTGGAAAGTTGCATGGCAATATATCTCGGAATGGCTATGGAAATGCCATAATAGGTAGGTATGGTGGCTGTTTTGAGGAAGATATAAGGAGGTCTATGTGTGACAGAGCGTATCATATCACGGGGTTTGGATGCACCGGTGAAGTTTGCACCAACTCTCAATGTGAGAAAGGGCAATGCACGATACCGAAGAGGCTAGCAAGGATGGAAGGGTGAGAGTGTGTATAATCCATGGACTCAACATTAGTCATAAAGAACTCACATACTTATTGCAAAAATATACAAGTCATCAAAAACCTCGGCACTACGCGCATGCTCCTAGGGGGATAGATTGGTAGGAAAATACCATCGCTCGTCCCCGACCGCACTCATAAGGAGGACAATCAAATAACACCTCATGTTTCAAATTTGTTACATAACGTTTACCATACGTGCATGCTACGGGACTTGCAAACTTCAACACAAGCACTTATCAAATTCACAACTACTCAACTAGCACGACTTTGATATTATTACCTCCATATCTCAAAACAATCATCAAGCATCAAACTTCTCTTAGTATTCAACACACTCATAAGAAAGTTTTATTATTAATCTTGTATACCTAGCATATTTAGGATTTTAAGAAAATTACCATGCTATTTAAGACTCTCAAAATAATATAAGTGAAGCATGAGAGTTCATCTATTTCTTCAAAATAAAACTACCACCATGCTCTAAAAGGTATAAGTGAAGCACTAGAGCAAATGATAAACTACTCCGAAAGATATAAGTGAAGATCAATGAGTAGTCGAATAATTATGCAACTATGTGAAGACTCTCTAACATTTAATAATTTCAGATCTTAGTATTTTATTCAAACAGCAAACAAAGCAAAATAAAATTACATTCTAAGAATGGCAATCATCATGTGAAGAAGCAAAAACTTAGGACCAACCGAAACTAACCGATAGTTGTTGAAGAAGAAAGGTGGGATGCCAACCGGGGAATCCCCAAGCTTAGATGCTTGAGACTTATTGAAATATTATCTTGTGATGCCTTGGGCATCCCCAAGCTTGAGCTTTTTTGTCTCCTTAATTCCTCTCATATCACGGTCTCCCTAAATCTCAAAAGCTTCATCCACACAAAACTCAACAAGGACTCGTGAGATAAGTTAGTATAAACCATTGCAAAAACCTTATCATACTCTACTGTGGCAAATCACTAAAATTATTGTTCAACATTGCATACTAAATGCCTCTGCATATTTAATAGTCCTATCCTCAAATAGAATCATTAAAGAAGCAAACATATGCAAACAATGCAAACATAACAACAATCTGCCTAAATAGGATAGTCTGTAAAGAATGCTGCAACATCCATACTTCCCTAGCTCCAAAAATTATGAAATAAAATTAACAATGTATTAAATTTATCAGAGATTAATATGCAAAAGGTTTCAATATTTTATCACATTCTGACTTTTCTAGGGAATTATTGCAACATCGGTAAACTTTTTGTTTTCAAACAGCAACATGTATACTTGTAACATAGGCATAGTAAAGGCTATCAATGCCACTTTTATTGAAATAAAAGATGCAAAACATTTTTCTAAATAAAATCAAGAAAATCCTAACAAAATAAATTGACGCTCCAAGCAAAACACATATCATGTGGCGAATAAAAATATAGCTCCAAGTAAAGTTACCGATGAACGAAGATGAAAGAGGGGATGCCTTCCGGGGCATCCCCAAGCTTAGGATCTTGGTTGTCCTTGAATATTACCTTGGGGTGCCTTGGGCATCCCCAATCTTAGACTCTTGCCACTCCTTATTCCATAGTCCATCGAATCATTACCCAAAACTTGAAAACTTCACAACACAAAACTTAACAGAAAACTCGTAAGCTCCGTTAGCGAAAAAAAACAAAACACTACTTCAAGGTACTGTAATGAACTCATTCTTTATTTATATTGGTGTTAAAACTACTTTATTACAACTTATCTATGGTTTATAAAATATTTTAGTAGCCATAGATTCATCAAAATAAGCAAACAACACATAGAAAACAGAATCTGTCAAAAACAGAACAATCTGTAGTAATCTGGATCAAACGTATACTTATGGAACTCATAAAATTCTAAAATAAATTTCTGGACCTGAGGAATTTATCTATTAGTCATCTTCAAAAAGAATTAACTAAATAGCACTCTCCAAATAAAAATGGCAGCAATTCTCATGAGCGCTAAAGTTTCGGTTTTTTACAACATGATCATAAAGACTTCACCCAAGTCTTCCCAAAGGTTCTACTTGGCACAAACACTAATTAAAATCATAAAACCACATCTAAACAGAGGCTAGATGAATTATTTATTACTAAACAGGAGCAAAAATCAAGGAACAAAAGTAAAGTTGGGTTGCCTCCCAACAAGCGCTATCGTTCAACGCCCCTAGCTAGGCATGATGATTTCAATGATGCTCACATAAAGGATAAGAATTGAAACATAAAGAGAGCATCATGAAGAATATGACTAGAAAATTTAAGCCTAACTCACTTCCTATGCATGGGGATTTTGTGAGCAAACAACTTGTGAGAAAAATAATCAACTAGCATAGGAGGGCAAAACAAGCATAGCTTCAAGATTTTAAGCACATAGAGAGGAAACTTGATATTATTGCAATTCCTACAAGCATATGTTCCTCCCTCATAATAATTTTCAGTAGAATCATGAATTAATTAAACAATATAACCAGCACCTAAAGCATTCTTTTCATGATCTACAAGCATAGAAATTTCATTACTCTCCACATAAGCAAATTTCTTCTCAACCGGAATAGTGGGAGTATCATAAGAGACTTGAATACTATAAATTGTTTCCACATTAAAAGAGTAATGTTCAGAAAAAGGGTAATCATAATCATGACAAGTTTTATAAATATAATCATCACTACTTTTTATAGCATATGTATCATCACAATAATTATCATAAGTAGGAGGCATGCTATCATCATTATAAATTTGCATATCAAAACTTGGGAGACTAAAAATATCATCTTCATTAAGCGTAGCATCCCCAAGCTTGGGACAAACATTAATTGCAGCAAATATATTCTCAAAAACATCATCTTCATCAAACATAACATCCCCAAGCTTGGGCCTTTTCATATCATAAGCATAATCACTTTCATCATTAATAGTATGGATAGCACCAATAGTATAGCAATTATCATATTCTTCCAAGCAAGTGCCAAAAAGATTTTCAAGATCATAAGAAGTATCATTACCTTCCATAATTATATTTTCAAGAGGCACAATAGTAATAGGGGCAGCATTATTTGGGAGAGACATCTTTTTACCTCTCTTCCTTTTTCTTTTCTTCTTCTTCACCACATCATGTGTGGGTTCAATCCTCTTTTTGGAGCTCCTTATTAATGAGATTTGTTGAATAGGAGGCTCCTCCTCGTTACCTGATTCATCATAAGAAATAATAGGAGGATATTGGGAAGTATCTTCCCTTTCATTAGTATTCTCTTCATCTTATATTTGTTTTCTTTTCTTTATGTAGTTGGCAATATAAGGATTTTCAATGCAATTCACCGCACAATACATATAAATTTCCTCAAGATCAAAACCAAGAAGTTTATAACAGGCAAATTCTGGAAGATAGTTAGTTATACGTTTTATTTCTTCGTAGTCCATAAGCAAACTAAGTTCATTATAATGTGCAAGGGAAATCAAGTCATCACAATTTTTGGACACGATTAGATCATGAAATAATTTGCATCGGATAGTGAAATGATCATGTTCATTGCAAAGCTCACAAGTATGGACAAGATAATTTAAATTTTTAGCACATTCATCTAGCTCTTCTTGCAACAATTTAGTTTCTAAGTACTTATGCCTCTTGCAATATCTATCTTCTCTATTTGGTGTGTACTTACAAAACCAATGCACTCCACAAAAATTGACTTGTTTATAGGAGACATTTTCATCATAACTAGTGCAATCATCATTAGTATCATGGATATTCAAAGAATTCGTACTAACAACATTGCAATCATGCTCATCATTCAAATATTTAGGGCCAAACATTTTATAGATTTCTTCTTCTAGCACTTGAGCACAATTTTCCTTTCCATCATACTCACGAAAGATATTAAAAAGATAAAGCGTATGAGACAAACTTAATTCCATTTTTTGTAATTTTCTTTTATAAACTAAACTAGTGATAAAACAAGAAACTAAAAGACTCGATTGCAAGATCTAAATATATTCCTTCAAGCACTCACCTCCCCGGCAACGGTGCCAGAAAAGAGCTTGATGTCTACTACACAACCTTCTTCTTGTAGACGTTGTTGGGCCTCCAAGTGCAGAGGTTTGTAGGACAGTAGCAAATTTCCCTCAAGTGGATGACCCAAGGTTTATCAATCCGTAGGAGGCGTAGGATGAAGATGGTCTCTCTCAAGCAACCCTGCAACCAAATAACAAATAGTCTCTTGTGTCCCCAACACACCCAATACAATAGTAAATTGTATAGGTGCACTAGTTCGGCGAAGAGATAGTGAAACAAGTGGTATATGGATAGTAGATAAAGGTATTTGTAATCTGAAATAATAAAAACAGCAAGGTAGCAAGTGATAAAAGTGAGCATAAACGGTATTGCAATGATAGGAAATAAGGCATAGGGTTCATACTTTCACTAGTGTAAGTTCCCTCAATAATAATATCATAATTGGATCACATAACTATCCCTCAATATGCAACAAATAGTCACTCCAAAGTCACTAATAGCAGAGAACGAACGAAGAGATTATGGTAGGGTACGAAACCACCTCAAAGTTATTATTTCCAATCAATCTGTTGGGCTATTCCTATAGGTGTCACAAACAGCCCTAGAGTTCGTACTAGAATAACACCTTAAGACACAAATCAACCAAAACCCTAATGTCACCTAGATACTCCAATGTCACCTCAAGTATCCGTGGGTATGATTATACGATATGCGTCACACAATCTCAGATTCATCTATTCAACCAACACAAAGGACCTCAAAGAGTGCCCCAAAGTTTCTACCGGAGAATCACGATGAAAACGTGTGCCAACCCCTATGCATAGGTTCATGGGCGGAACCCGCAAGTTGATCACCAAAACATACATCAAGTGAATCACGTGGCATCCCATTGTCACCACAGACACGCATGGCAAGACATACATCAAGTGTTCTCAAATCTTTAAAGACTCAATCTGATAAGACTACTTCAAAGGGGAAACTCAATTCATTACAAGAGAGAAGAGGGGGAGGAGAAACATAAGATCCAACTATAATAGCAAAGCTCGCGATACATCAAGATCGTGCTAAATCAAGAACACGAAAGAGAGAGATCAAACACATAGCTACTGGTACATACCCTCAGCCCCGAGGGAGAACTACTCCCTCCTTGTCATGGAGAGCACTGGGATGATGAAGATGGCCACCGGAGAAGGATTCCCCCTCCGGCAGGGTGCCGGAACGGGTCTAGATTGGCTTTCGGTGGCTGCGGAGGCTTCTGGCGGCGGAACTCCCGATCTATTGTGCTCTCGACCATAATCTCTTTGTTTGTTCTCCGCTATTAGTGACTTTGGAATGACTCTTTGTTGCATGTTGAGGGATAGTTATATGTTCCAATTATGTTATTATTGTTGAGAGAACTTGCACTAGTGAAAGTATGAACCCTAGGCCTTGTTTCCTAGCATTGCAATACCGTTTATGCTCACTTTTATATTTGCTACCTTGCTGTTTTTGTATTTTCAGATTACAAATACCCATATCTACTATCCATATACCACTTGTATCACCATCTCTTCGCTGAACTAGTGCACCTATACAATTTACCATTGTATTGGGTGTGTTGGGGACACAAGATACTCTTTGTTATTTGGTTGCAGGGTTGCTTGAGAGAGGCCATCTTCATCCTACGCCTCCTACGGATTGATAAACCTTAGGTCATCCACTTGAGGGAAATTTGCTACTGTCCTACAAACCTCTGCACTTGGAGGCCCAACAACGTCTACAAGAAGAAGGTTGTGTAGTAGACATCAAGATCTTTTCTGGCGCCGTTGCTGGGGAGGTGAGTGCTTGAAGGTATATCTTTAGACCTTGCAATTGAATCTTTTTGTTTCTTGTTTTATCACTAGTTTAGTCTATAAAAGAAAACTACCAAAAAATGGAATTAAGGGTACCTCATATGCTTCATCTTTTTAATATCTATCATGAAAATAAGGATTCCGATAATTGTGCTCAAGTGCTAGAAGAAGAATGCATTAGAATGTTTGGCACTAAATCTTTGAATGATGAGCATGATTGCAATGTTTTTAGTATGAATTCCTTGAATATCGATGATGCTAATGATATGCAAAGCCACAAGCTTGGGGAAGCTATGTTTGATGAAGATGATATTTTTTGTCCCCCAAGTTTTGATGAGCAAATTTATTATGATGAAAGCATGCCTCCTATCTATGATGATTATTGCGATGACACATATGCTTTAAAGAATAATGATAACAATGAAACTTTTCATCTTGATTTCAATTTTCAATCCCATGATAGTTATTTTGTTGAGTTCGCTCCCACTACTATTCATGAGAAGAAATTTGCTTATGTGGAGAGTAATAAAAATTCTATGCTTGTAGATCATGAAAAGAATGCTTTAGGTGCTGGTTATATTGTTGAATTCATTCATGATGCTACTGAAAATTATTATGAGGGAGGAATATATGCTTGTAGGAATTGCAATAATATCAAGTTTCCTCTTTATGTGCTTAAAATTTTGGAGTTATGCTTGTTTTACCTTCCTATGCAAGTTGATTCTTGTTCCCACAAGTTGTTTGCTCACAAAATCCCTATGCATAGGAAGTGGGTTAGACTTAAATGTGCTAGTCATATTCTTCATGATGCTCTGTTTATGTTTCAATTCTTATGTCTTATGTGAGCATCATTGAATTCATCATGCCTAGCTAGGGGCGTTAAACGATAGCGCTTGTTGGGAGGCAACCCAATGTTATTTTTGTTCCTTGCTTTTTGCTCCTGTTTAGTAATAAATAATTCATATAGCCTATGTTTAGATGTGGTTTTATGTTTTAATTAGTGTTTGTGCCAAGTAGAACCTTTGGGAAGACTTGGGTGAAGTCTTTATGATCATGCTGTAAAAACAGAAACTTTAGCGCTCACGAGAATTGTTGCCATTTTTATTGGAGAGTGATATTTAGTTAATTATTTTTGCAGATGATTAATAGATAAATTCCTCACGTCCAGCAATTTATTTTAGAATTTTATGAGTTCCATAAGTATACGTTTGATTCAGATTACTACAGACTGTTCTGTTTTTGACAGATTCTGTTTTCATCGTGTTGTTTGCTTATTTTGATGAATCTATGAGTAGTATCGGAGGGTATGAACCATAGAGAAGTTGGAATATAGTAGATATTATACCAATATGAATTTAGAATGAGTTCATTACAGTACCTTATGATGATGATTTGCTTTCTTATACTAACGGAGCTTATGAGTTTTCTATTAAGTTTTGTGTTGTGAAGTTTTGGGTAAAGATTCGATGGAGTATGGAATAAGGAGTGGAAAGAGCCTAAGATTGGGGATGCCCAAGGCACCCCAAGGTAATATTCAAGGACAACCAAGAGCCTAAGCTTGGGGATGCCCCGGAAGGCATCCCCTCTTTCGTCTTCGTTCATCGGTAACTTTACTTGGAGCTATATTTTTATTCACCACATGATATGTGTTTTGCTTGGAGCGTCAATTTATTTTGTTAGTATTTACTTGCTGTTATTTAGAATAATGTTTTTCATCTTTTATTTCAATAAAAGTGGCATTGATAGCCTTTACTATGCCTATTTTACAAGTCTTCATGTTGCTGTTTGAAAACAGAAAGGTTACCGCTGTTGCAATAATTCCCTAGAAAAGTCAGAATGTGATAAAATGTTGAAAACTTTTTCATATTAAGCTCTGATAAATTTACTACAGTGGGAATTTTATTTCATAATTTTTGGAGTTAGGGAAGTATGGATTTTTCTGCACTCTTTAGAGACTGTCCTGTTTAGGCAGATTGCTGTTATGTTTGCATTGTTTGCATATGTTTGCTTCTTTAATGATTCTATTTGAGGATAGGACTATTAAATATGCAGAGGAATTTAGTATTCAATGTTGAATAATAATTTTAGTGATTTGCTACAGTAGAGTATGATAAGGTTTTTGCAATGGTTTGTACTAACTTATCTCACGAGTCCTTGTTGAGTTTTGTGTGGATGAAGCTTTTGACATTTAGGGAGACCGTGATATGAGAGGAATTAAAGAGACACAAAATCTCAATCTTGGGGATGCCCAAGGCATCCCAAGATAATATTTCAATAAGTCTCAAGCGTCTAAGCTTGGGGATGCCCCGGTTGGCATCCCACCTTTCCTCTTCAACAACTATCGGTTAGTTTCGGTTGATCCTAAATTTTTGCTTCTTCTCATGATGTTTGCCATTCTTAGAATGTCATTTTATTTTGCTTTGCTTGCTGTTTGAATAAATTATCAAGATCTGAAATTATTAAATGAGAGAGAGTCTTCACATAGCTACATAATTATTTAAACTACTCATTGGTCTTCACTCATATCTTTTTGGAGTGGTTTGTCATTTACTCGTGTGCTTCACTTATATCCTATGAGTAAATAGTTGAATGAGCGAATATCATAAATCTGAAATTATATATGTTTCATATGCTTATCCCATGGGGAGTGATGACTTCACATATAAGAAGTAGAAGTGGTAAATTTATTGAAGTTTAGCAAACATTGTATTGGTCACTTGAACAATTCATGAAAGAATATTGAAGGAAGAGAGATTTCACATATAAATATACTATCTTGGACATCTTTTGTTGTTGTGAGTGATGAAGCTATGTACCTAGGGTAGGGTCATGGACCTGTCCAGCATACCCTCCCCAAGGACATCTTTACAAAGAATCAGAAGCAGTTGAAGAGAAACCATCATCCACTCGACCGTGGAGATGCGCTCAGTCGACCACCTTGAAGACACTCGACCACCAGAAGATGAGGAACCCTCCACTCTGCAACGGTTAGGACTTAAACCATAGCATTATGAGCATTTATGACACTTTACTATAGACGTTACCAGTAACGCCTTTCCTTTACGAGCATTGAACCCTGTGTAACGGAGGGGAGCTGGGGTCCTGGCGCACTCTATATAAGCCACCCCCCTCCTCTGGGACAAGGGTTCGCACTTTTGTAAACTCACACACACACATATAATCCAGTCGACCGCCTCAGGGCACCGAGACGTAGGGCTGTTACTTCCTCCGAGAAGGGCCTGAACTCGTAAAACTCATGTGTACAACTACTCCATAGCTAGGATCTTGCCTCCTCATACCTACCCCCCATTCTATTGTCAGGCTTAGATCCACGACAGTTGGCGCCCACCGTGGGGCAGGTGTCTTAGCGACTTATTGGAGGAGTTGCAATTTTTCCGATCCCCATCATCATGGTTCCAGGCGGAGGTTTGGCTGAGGGCCGTGAGATCCGTCTCGGCGCGCTCGTGTTTGTCGCCGACTACTCCGCTTGGCTTCAGGAGGCACCACTCAACATTGACGCGCTCCCCACCCGCAGGGCGACACACTTTCACGCGTGCGTCCGCGGCGTCCTCCTGCGGCAACCGTCGACCCAGTACCAGTCGACTCCAACGGCTTTCCCTTTCCCTGCGACCCGCCGGGCCAAGCGCACCGGCCGGCCGAGGATTCAACGGTGGGTGAAGCATGCGGTGGCCCGCCAGTCGGCCACCTCTCAAGTCGCGGCGATCGAGCCCAACGAGTCTCTCTACAGCCTGTTCGATCTATCGACTGGCTCCGTAGAGACTGCATCTGAGTGCGGCAGCAATGACTCGGCAGCGGAAGTCCTGATGGTCAATGGACCACGCGGTCCTCCTGGCTTCAATCGTGAAGACGGAGGTGACAGGAACGATGATCCGTCACGCGTTCACGAGGAGTACCGCCCCAAGCCTCTCTCCTCGCAGCAGAGAGAAGAACTTCGTCGCCGAAACATGGATGCCCTGCATACTCCTATAGTTAGAGAAACACCCGAGGCCCAGGCCTTGGAGCAGGCTCGCTTGGCCAATCTGGCTGAGCGCACTCGGCTGGAGAACCTCCAGCGCGCACTCGACGATCATGCTCGTCAACGTGCTCCTGAGTCCAGTCGACGCCAACTTTTTCCACCTCCAACTCAGGTATACCGAACACCGATCCAAAACCTAGCAGCTGCTGCCCGAATAGCAAAGTCGATTGAACCTTCCCAGTCAGAAGCTGGCCGAGGTCTGGCGCAGATCAGGGCCTTGCTCCGGGTAGCAGGAGAGCAGAATACGGCCATGTCTCAGTCGCGGGATAGGATCCATAGCAGATCTGTGGTCGCAGATACGGTCCAGTCGGCCCATAGCCCGAGATCGCCCCCGAGGCGTGAGGGACGTGGAGAGCGACGTGACCAGTACAGAAACTAGGAGCAGTATGATCGTCGAGCCGATCGCGATGGTCGCCGTCGGGTGCCCGCGCCTCCTCCAAGGAGTGGGTCATACGTGCCGCGGCCACATGAAGACAGACGCCCTAACAGCGTCGGAAGAGGTATTCCAGTCGACCCCAGGGAGCCAGGCTTTGATGCGAGATCTATTCTCGTGCAGGGCTTGGTCGACAGAAACAGAGCTCAACGAGATGGCCATGACAGAGGCCCGCAAACCAGTAATAGGGTTCATGTCTCTGGCCCAGAGTGCTTCAGCAGAGCTATCAGAGCTGCAGTGATTCCCCCCAACTTCAGGTTGGCGACGGGAGTCAGTAAGTTCACCAGAGAGTCCAAGCCTGACACCTAGCTCGAGGACTACCGAGTGGCTGTCTAGATTGGTGGCGGCAATGATGAGGTGGCCATGAAACACCTTCCTCTAATGTTGGAGGGCTCGGCTAGAGCGTGGCTGAATCAGTTGGCACCTGGCAGCATCTATACCTGGGAAGATCTCGCCCGAGTGTTTGTCAGAACGTTTGAGGGTACTTGCAAACGTCCAGCAGGTTTGACAGAATTACAGTGTTGCGTCCAGAAACCGAATCAAACTTTGAGAGATTATATCCAGAGGTGGATCACCCTGCACCACACGGTGGAAGATGTGTCTGATCATCAGGCAATTTGTGCTTTCAAGGAAGGCGTCAGGTACCGGGAGTTGAATCTGAAATTCGGTCGGACAGGAAACATGACTCTGACTCGGATGATGGAAATTGCCACCAAGTATGCCAATGGTGAAGAGGAAGGGCGACTGCGGAGCGGCAAGCACAAAGCAGTCGCCCACGAAGCTGGAGGAGGAAACTCCAGTCGGAAACAGAAACACAAGGCCGAACCAGCTGCTCCGGGTGAGGCCTTGGCTGTGGTTCAAGGAAAGTTCAAGGGGAAGCCCAAAGGGCCGTGGAACCCCAAGAAAGTAAAAGATCAAGATGGAAATGACGTGTTGGATCTGTCGTGCCATATCCACACCAAAAAAGACGAAGAAGGTAATTTCATTTACCCCAAGCATACCACTCGACAGTGTCGGCTCCTGATCCAGCAGTTTCGAGAGAAACAACCTAAGGAAAAGGAGAAGGAGGCAGACAAAGCTGAGAGTGAAGGAGAAGATGATGATGGTTATCCTCACGTGAATTCCACTCTAATGATTTTTGCTGATGTTGAAAACAAGAGTCGATTGAAAGTCATCAATAGAGAAGTAAACATGGTCACTCGAGCGACACCCAGTTACTTGAAATGGTGGCAGACTGCCATTACGTTCGACCAATCTGATCATCCAGCGCACATCGCCACCCTTGGGAGGCAAGCGCTGGTGGTCGACCCGGTGGTCGAAGGCACTTGACTGACAAAGGTCCTGATGGACGGTGGCAGTGGCCTGAACATTCTGTATGCAGAAACGTTGAAAGGTATGGGCATTCCGATGTCCAGACTCAGTGAAAGCCATATGAGTTTCCATGGGGTCATCCCAGGCAAGAAGGCTGCGTCCCTCGGTCAGATTGCACTCGACGTGGTTTTCGGTGATGCCAAAAATTACCGCAAAGAAAAGTTGACGTTTGAAGTTGTGGATTTTCAGAGTGCGTATCATGCAATTCTGGGCAGGCTAGCTTATGCACGATTCATGGCTCAACCTTGTTACGTGTACCTCAAACTGAAGATTCCTGGTCCCAGAGGAGTGATCACTATCTCTGGTAATCGGAAAAAGGCGGAAGAGTGTTTCCAGAAGGGCTCAAAGGTCGCCAATGCCCAGATGGCCGTGGTAGAACTGCAAGAATACCAGAAAAATGCAGACCCGAGTGACTTGCTGCGAGCCAAGAAGCCAGCCACGGATTCAGCATTCCAGTCGTCTGGCGAGACGAAGTCTGTTCACATTCACCCGACGGACCCCAATGCAGCTCCGACCCACATTTAGACCACACTCGATTCCAAATAGGAAGAAGCCCTCATCCAGTTCCTCCGTGAGAACTGGGACATCTTTGCATGGAAGCCTTCTGACATGCCAGGTGTTCCCAGGGGACTGGCTGAGCATCGTTTGCGAGTTGACTCGAAAGTGAAACCAGTCAAAGAGCATCTCCGACGGTCCTCCGTCCAGAAAAGAAAAGCAATTGGCGAAGAGGTGGCTCGGCTTTTGGCAGCTGAGTTTATCCGAGAGATTTACCACTCTGAGTGGTTAGCCAATGTTGTCATGGTCCCAGAGAAAGATGACTCGCTCCGCATGTGCATCGATTTCAAGCATATCAATTGGGCCTGCCCGAAAGATCACTTCCCTCTCCCTCGCATCGATCAGATAGTCGATTCGACTGCTGGGTGCGAGCGTTTGTCCTTTTTGGACGCCTACTCCGGGTACCACCAGATCCGTCTGTACGGACCCGATGAAATAAAGACAGCTTTTATCACCCACGTTCGGGTGCTTCTGTTATGTCACAATGCCATTCGGCTTGAAGAACGCCGGAGCCACATGTATGCGGATGATTCAGAAGTGCCTGCTCACTCAGATCAGTCGGAATGTGGAAGCATACATGGATGACATTGTGGTCAAGTCACGTAAAGGTTCCGACCTGCTGACCGACCTCGCTGAAACCTTTGCCAACCTCCGAAGGTATGATATCAAGCTCAGTCCGTCAAAGTGCACGTTTGGAGTTCCAGGAGGCAAGTTACTCGGTTTTCTTGTTTCCGAATGAGGAATCGATGCTAACCTAGAGAAAGTAGGAGCTATACTCCGAATGAAACGCCCTGCGCATGTGCATGATGTCCAAAAGCTTACTGGTTGCTTGGCCGCCCTAAGTCGATTCATTTCTCGCCTCGGTGAAAAGGCGCTGCCTCTTTACCGACTGATGAAGAAATCAGATAAGTTCGAGTGGACTCCAGAAGCCGATACAACATTTGCAAAGCTAAAAGCCCTGCTTTCCACCCAGCCGGTGCTTGCTGCTCCAATCAGCAAAGAGCTTCTATTGCTTTATATAGCAGCCACTGGACAAGTCGTCAGTACAGTACTTACGGTCGAGCGGGAAGAAGAAGGAAAAGCGTACAAAGTTCAACGCCCAGTTTATTATATTTCTGAAGTCCTGACCCCGTCAAAGCAGAGATATCCTCACTATCAGAAGCTTGTCTATGGAATTTACATGACCACGGAGAAGGTTGCACACTACTTCTCAGATCACTTTGTTACAGTCGTCAGCGACGCTCCATTATCAAAGATTCTGCACAACAGGGATGCAACTGGTCGAGTGGCAAAATGGGCGATTGAACTCCTTCCCTTGGATATCAAGTTTGAGGCAAAGAAAGCTATCAAGTCCCAAGCAATAGCAGATTTCCTCGCCGAGTGGATCGAACAGCAACTGCCGACTCAAGTTCACTCTAAGCACTAGACCATGTTCTTTGACGGATCCAAGATGTTGAACGGTTCTGGGGCTGGAGTAGTTCTGGTATCCCCCCGAGGAGACAAGCTCAGATATGTCCTCCAGATTCACTTTGATTCCTCCAACAATGAAGCAGAATATGAAGCACTCCTGTATGGGTTGCGCATGGCCATCTCACTCGGTGTCCGTCGCCTCATGGTCTATGGCAACTCAGATTTGGTAGTTAATCAAGTGATGAAGGAGTGGGACGTCAGAAGTCCGGCCATGACTGGTTACTGCAACGCGGTGAGAAAGCTTGAGAAGAAGTTCGAGGGGTTAGAACTCCACCACGTCCCCCGATTGAAAAATCAAGCAGCCGATGAATTGGCAAAGATAGGTTCCAAGAGAGAAGCCATTCCCAGCAATGTGTTCTTGGAGCATATTCACACGCCGACAGTTCAAGAAGACCCTTTCACTAAAGAGCCCCCGCAGCCCAAGAGCGCCACGGATCCGACTGAAGTCGAGGTCCCAGCTGTGGTCGACCTGATCATGGAGGTTTTGGCCATTACTCCCGACTGGACGGCGCCCTACATTGCGTACATCCTCAGGAAAGAGCTCCCAGAGGATGAAGAAGAAGCTCAACAGATCGTCCGTCGATCCAAAGCTTTTACTGTGATACGAGGGCAGCTGTTCAGGGAAAGTGTGACTGGAGTCGGTCAGAAGTGCATAACACCAGAAGAAGGTCGGATGATCCTCAATGACATCCACTTGGGGACCTGTGGTCACCATGCGTCCTCTCGGGCCATCATGGCTAAAGCATACCAAGCTGGATTCTATTGGCCACGAGCAAATGAGATGGCGAAAGATATAGTCGACAGATGTGAATGCTATTAATTTTACTCCGATATGTCTCACAAGCCAACGTCAACCCTGAAGACCATCCCCCTCATCTGGCCCTTCGCTGTTTGGGGTCTGGATATGGTTGGACCGCTGAGAACCGGCAAAAGCGGCTTCACTCACGTGCTCGTTGCAGTCGACAAGTTTACCAAATGGATCGAAGCCAAACCTATCAAGAACCTTGATGCTAGCACCGCTGTCAGTTTTATCAGGGAATTGACATTCAGATATGGAGTCCCACACAGCATCATCACGGACAATGGGTCAAACTTCTATTCTGATGAGTTCAGAGCTTTCTGCGCCTCTCAGGGCACTCAAGTCGACTATGCTTCTGTCGCTCACCCGCAGTCGAATGGACAAGCAGAAAGAGCCAATGGCCTAATTCTCAAAGGACTTGAACCCCAACTGATGCGTGATCTCAAACACGCGGCAGGTGCTTGGGTTGATGAACTTTCGTCAGTTCTGTGGGGCTTAAGGACAACTCCTAATCGGTCGACTGGAAGAACTCCTTTCTTCTTAGTTTATGGAGCCGAAGCTGTTCTGCCAAGTGACTTGCTCCACAATGCACCCCGAGTTGAACTTTTCTCCGAAGCGGAAGCAGAGCAGGCCCGACAAGATTCAGTCGATCTCCTAGAGGAGGAAAGAGAGATGGCCTTGATCCGCTTGACCATTTATTAGCAAGATTTGCGTCGATTCCACGCCAGGAATGTGAGGGGTCGGGCCTTTCAAGAAGGAGACTTGGTTCTTCGAGTGGATCAGCAGAAACCACACAAGCTCGCTCCAACTTGGGAAGGCCCCTTCATCGTCACCAAAGTTCTCCACAACGGAGCATACCGTCTTTACAGCATCGAGCATCAGGAAGACGAGCCACAGGCTTGGAACGCGGAGCTGCTCCGCCCCTTTTATACTTAAACACTCGCTCGAATAAAATGTAATAAGCAACACCTTTTGTAATTCGTTTATCAAAGACAAGAGCTTACGGTTCTCTCATTCGATTGTGTTGTTCTTATTTACTTTTGAAATCCCCCAGTGGGTGGGCTTAGTCGCGAATCCGTTCCGCCTAAGTTTGAAAAAATCCCACCGAGTGGAGAGCAATCCTCCCACTCAGGGGCTTAGCTGCAGTCGAGCACTCGCCTAAGTTCTCTTACTAAAGAGACTTAACGGCAGTCAAGCACTCGCCTAAGTTTGAAAAAATCCCACCGAGTGGAGAGCAATCCTCCCACTCGGGGGCTTGGCTACAGTCGAGCACTCGCCTAAGTTCTCTTACTAAAGAGACTTAACGGCAGTCAAGCACTCGCCTAAGTTTGAAAAAATCCCGCCGAGTGGAGAGCAATCCTCCCACTCGGGGGCTTAGCTGCAGTCGAGCACTCGCCTAAGTTCTCTTACTAAAGAGACTTAACGGCAGTCGAGCACTCGCCTAAGTTTGAAAAAATCCCACCGAGTGGAGAGCAATCCTCCCACTCGGGGGCTTAGCTGCAGTCGAGCACTCGCCTAAGTTCTCTTACTAAAGATACTTAACGGCAGTCGAGCACTCGCCTAAGTTTGAAAAAATCCCACCGAGTGGAGAGCAATCCTCCCACTCGAGGGCTTAGGTCCAGTCGAGCACTCGCCTAAGTTCTCTTACTAAAGAGACTTAACGGCAATCGAGCACTCGCGTAAGGTTGAAAAAATCCCACCGAGTGGAGAGCAATCCTCCCACTCGAGGGCTTAGCTGCAGTCGAGCACTCACCTAAGTTCCCTCACTAAGAGGCTTAACGGCAGTCCGGCACTCGCCTAAGTTTGAAAAATCCTACTGAGTGGAGAGCAATCGTCCCACTCGGGGGCTTAGCTGTAGTCGAGTACTCACCTAAGTTCTCTCACTAAGAGGCTTAACGGCAGTCCAGCACTCACCTAAGTTTGAAAAATCCTACCGAGTGGAGAGCAATCCTCCCACTCGGGGGCTTTGCTGCAGTCGAGTACTCGCCTAAGTTCTCTCACTAAGAGGCTTAACGGCAGTCCAGCACTCGCCTAAGTTCGAAAAAACCCTACCGAGTGGAGAGCAATCCTCCCACTCGGGAGGCTTAGCTGCAGTCAAGCACTCGCCTAAGTTCTCTCACGAAGAGGCTTAACGACAGTCGAGCACTCGCCTAAGTTCGAAAAAACCCTACCGAGTGGAGAGCAATCCTCCCACTCGGGAGGCTTAGCTGCAGTCGAGCACTCGCCTAAGTTCTCTCACTAAGAGGTTTAATGGCAGTCCATCACTCGCCTAAGTTTGGAAAATCCTACCGAGTGGAGAGCAATCCTCCCACTCGGGGGCTTAGCTGCAGTCCGGCACTCGCCTAAGTTTGAAAAATCCTATCGAGTGGAGAGCAATCCTCCCACTCGGGGGCTTACCTGCAGTCGAGTACTCTCCTAAGTTCTCTCACTAAGAGGCTTGACGACAGTCCAGCACTCGCCTATGTTTGAAAAAACCCTACCAAGTGGAGAGAAATCCTCCCACTCGGGAGGCTTAGCTGCAGTCGAGCACTCGCCTAAGTTCTCTCACTAAGAGGTTTAACGGCAGTCCAGCACTCGCCTAAGTTTAGAAAAAATCCTACCGAGTGGAGAGCAATCCTCCCACTCGGGGGCTTAGCTGCAGTCTAGTACTCGCCTAAGTTTGAGACCCATTCCTATCCGCAAGGACGACGAGGTGCAGGTCGATGCAGCCTTCTCCTTCGGAGCTGCGGCACAAATACAACGTCCACTCCATCCCTGTCCGCAAGGACGACGAGGTGCAGGTCGACTGCAACCTTCTCCTTCGGAGCTGCGGCACAAATACAACGTCCGCTCCATCCTTATCAGCAAGGACGACGAGGTGCAGGTCGACTGCAACCTTCTCCTTCGGAGCTGCGGCACAAATACAATGCCCGCTCCATCCTTATCCGCAAGGACGACGAGGTGCAGGTCGACTGCAGCCTTCTCCTTCAGAGCTGCGGCACAAATACAACATCCGCTCCATCCCTATCCGCAAGGATGACGAGGCGCAGGTCGACTGAAACCTTCTCCTTCGGAGCTGCGGCACAAATACAACGTCCGCTCCATCCTTATCCGCAAGGACGACGAGGTGCAGGTCGACTGCAACCTTCTCCTTCGGAGCTGCGGCACAAATACAACGTCCGCTCCATCCCTATCCGCAAGGATGACGAGGTGCAGCAAGCAAAGTCCATCCGAAGGCAAACACAAGCACATTTGAAGATAAACCAAATTCAAATAAATACTAAAAGGTTCCAAGTAGCGAATCGAAAGTACTCGGGCACCAAGCCCGAAGGAGTTTAACGGTTACAGAAATCACTCGGCATTCCGAGGCAAATTTAAAGCGTATCCAAGTTTCATAAGATTGTTCACTCGGCCCGAGGAGGGTGGCAGGCTCCACGAATGAGTCCAGATCGATCCCATCAGCGATCCGAGTGGCGGCAGCAATGAAAGTCTCCATGAAGGACTAGAAGTCGTGCTTTTTGGTGTTAGCGACTTTGATCGCAGCCAGCTTGTCTTCACGAGCCTCCTTGCAATGGACTCGCACCAGGGACAGCGCCACATCAGCACCACACCGGGCGGAGGATTTCTTCCATTCTTGCACTCGGTCAGGGATCTCGTTCAGTAGAGTCATCAGAGATTCCAGATCATTTTGAAGCATCGCCCCCGGCCAAAGCGTCGAGTCGATTCGAGAGACAACCTCCTTCAGGCGTGCGAGGTAGCTTGTGGCGCTGGCGATACGGGACTCCAGTCGGAGCACGTTCATCGCAGTTTCATCGCGGACCGGGGAAGCGATAGGGTCCAGACCCATCTCGACCCTTCCAGTTTCTTCGTCGAAGTCTTGACAGAGTTCTGCAGCCAAAAGTCAGTTCATCAACCGAGAAAAATCCGATTGCAAGCATCAACACAGTAGGATTAAAAGAAATACCTCCCAGCACGAGATAAAGCTTCTTGGCGAGGGTCCTCAGATAAGCTTCTGTGTCGTTCCTCTTGCGGATCGCAGACTCCAACTTTTCGTTCAGGACGACCTTATCCTTCTTCAGGCTGGTCACTTCGCGGTTAGCTTCATTAAGACAAGATGTCAGTCTAGTCACCTCTCCTTCAAGCGTTCCGACTGAAGCAAGCTTCTTGTCTGCGAGAGCAGTTTTGTCTTGGGCTGCTTTTTGCGCGGCGGCGAGGTCCGAGTCCTTCTTGTCCAGAGCCAACTTCATTTTCTCTACAAAAGAAATAATCAAATCAAAAAAGAGATCAAAGAGATATATTGAAATTCAGTCGGCAATCAGTTACCTTCCATACCAGCGGCCTCGTCTTGAGCTTTTTTCAGATTTTGCTGAGCCAATTCCAAGTCTAAGTTGAGTTGCCTCTGCTTCTCTTCGAGTTCGGCAAACTTGGAGATAAGAGTACAAGACTTCTGCAGGAAGCAAGAGACAGATCAATCGATAGGTTCGAAGGTAGTTCATTTCCAAGTGAATAAAACCTAAAGAAGTGGACAACAAGCTATTCAGACCCCAGTCGACTACCAGTAGTTGACCGCGGTCTCGGGGACTACACCCAGTGGGTGCACTTGGCGTGCCCCCACCGGTTCTGATCCCACACTACCGGCCCGCCGGAGTCGAGTGCAAGGAGTAAAAAAAGGAGAGAGAAAGAACAATTGCGCCATCAAGAAAGAAGAACTCAGACCACAGTCGACTGCCAACAGTCGACCGCGGTCTCGGGGACTACACCCAGTGGGTGCACTTAGCGTGCCCCCACCGGTTCTGATCCCACTCACCCAGACCGAGTGGAAGAGCGAAACTACCAAAAACGACAGCAACACCCAGTGGGTGCTCTAATTCAATGCGAACAATAGGAGATTGTGCATAAGAAGATTTTTCGAGAACAAAAATAGTCGGAAAGTCTACTCACCTGGATGTTGGCCCGAAGGGCGGCACTAGCGTCGTAGGCAGCCTGACTGCTCTCGTGCACTATCTTCACCCGCTCCATCATCATATCAGCCTGTAGGATGGCTTCCGCAGCCGCTTCCGACTGGTTGTCTGGGACGGGGTAGCTGGTGAAAAAGTGTGCAGACGACCCAGGTGCGGCTGCTTGAGGCTCCATGGTGTGGAGTTGGATAGTTGAAGGAACCACAGGCGCGGTCGACCGCGTGGGATGCCCACTCGGCAAGGGTGCAGCGAATGTCACAGTGGCCCTGCCTGCGTCTTCAGCTTGACAGACGGGAGGCGTTGCAGTTGGTTCTTGCCGAGCCACCCTGCCAGCTGTTACCTTCTTGCTCTTCCTAGGCTTAGGAGCCACATCTTCGTCGTCGTCCGGAAGATCAATGATGTTGGGTGGAGCTGCAAGACAGAACATTCGACCCCAAGTGAACCACTCGACCCTAAAAGGATCAAGAATCGAAATCGCAAGAGTTCATACCTGGGTTAGAGGTTACCGCATCCTCCATTTCCTCGTCCCGGTACTGGTATGAAGAGGTCCCTGACGTAGCAGCACTGCAAAGGCCCGCATTCAATCGGTTACACCCAGTTAATCGAATCCACATAAAGGACAAGTCATATGGTTACCCGGAGATAGTAGGAACGGTCACTTTGATCCGGGGCAAAGCTTTGGGCGGTTTGGAAGAGATGGCTTTCGGCACTTTCGGCGCTGGAAGCGGCGCGACCTTAGATTGCTTTGGAGGCTTCTCAGTCGGCGTCGGGGAAGACGTCCTGGGGCGCTTCGAGGATTGCCTGATCGGTGCAGCCACCCAGTCCAGAGCACGTGCCGGGTCATGAGTGTGCTTGGACCTCCTCTCCCCTCGAGGAGGTGAGTCGACTTCTTCCTCATCGGTCGATTCATCGCTCTCCTCGTCCTCCTCGGCTTCCGAATGCTCCTCGCCGCTCTCGCCCCCGCTCCCTTCTTCTTCAGCGCCTGGGTCCTGCACTCCGTTGGGCATCGAGTACATTTGAATGAGGGCCTAAAAGGATAACAATCAAAAGACATTCAGTCGACCACAAACGGGACATCACGTGGTGAATCGGAAAGATACTTGATAAAACAGAAATATACCTGCTCCGGCTGGTGCGAGTTGTCGAATGGAATCACCCTCCTGGATCCCCGAGGGTTGTCTTTGTTGCCAGTGATTCCCCTCAACCAGTTCTCCAAGATATCCTCGCTAACCTCCTTCGGGTGGATCCGAGTGGTATCCTCGAGCCCAGAGTACATCCACATCGGATGATCGCGCGCCTGAAGAGGTTGGATGCGTCGACCGAGAAAGACCTCCAGCAGATCCATCCCGGTCACTTCATCGCGGACAAGCTGGACGACCCGTTCAACCAGCTCCTTGACCTGTGCCTTCTCTTCTAGAACTACCTTCAGGGGAGCAGGCTTCTCCACTCGAGCCAAGGAAAAAGGAGGAAGTCCAGTCGACTGGCCAGGGGTTGGCTGATCCTTGTAGTAAAACCAAGTCGACTGCCAGCCCCGGACCGAGTCAGGAAGGATCATGGCTGGGAAAGTACTCTTGCTCCTCATCTGGATCCCCAAACCACCGCACATCTGGATCACCCGCATCCTCTCATCACTCGACTTGGCCTTTTTGACCGACTGGGAACGGCAAGTGAAGATGTGTTTGAAAAGCCCCCAGTGCGGTCGACAGCCCAAGAAGTTTTCGCACATGGACACGAAAGCGGCCAGATAGACTATGGTGTTCGGAGTGAAATGGTGGAGCTGAGCCCCAAAGAAGTTCAAAAAACCCCGGAAGAAAGGGTGGGGAGGCAGTGAGAATCCGCGATCTATGTGGGTTGCGAGGAGGACACACTCACCCTCTCTAGGCTGCGGCTTGGTTTCGTCCCCCGGGAGCCGAGCCGACTTGTGAGGGATCAATCCCCCCTCCACCAGGTCGTCGAGGTCGTCCTGCGTAATTGTCGAGCGGATCCAGTCGCCCTGGATCCAGCCCGTCGGCAGGCCGGACCTCGACGAGGATCCACCCCGGCTGGTCCGCTTGCCCTTCGCCTTCGCGGTCGCCTTCTTCGCGCGTTCCAGTGCCGCCGTCTTATCCTTCCCCATGGTGGCGGATCGAGCTCGAGCGGAGGTCCGGCGACGAGGCGAAAGCAAGAGTGGCGGAGGGATCGGGAGAAAGAGAAGAGAGAATGGGAGCGTGCGGAGCAGAGGCCTGGCTCGAGACCTTTTATAAGGCCTTCCACCGAGTGGCTGACTGGTGGACCCAAGCGATCTAAACAAATCCCGCAATAGTCACGCGCGCAGCACATGGCGAAAAAGGTGGCGCGGGGATCGAGGAGACTTGCCTAATTCGTCCCGATAGCCTCGGTTCCTCCCGTCTGGCGCACTTCCCAAAATTCGAATCCCGCGAGATCCGCGGAGAGCAGATCAACCTGTCAGACTGAAGACAAACACCCTCTACATCATCATTCGGAATTCTACCATGAAAGTTCACTCGACAACAACCAAGAATGGACCAAGGCGATTGAGAAAGGAGTCAACGTCGTCACCTCAACTCATTGTTTCAGGACAAGGCATATTGATAGCACAAAGAGTGGGTCGGAAGTGTTCTCAACCCCTTCCTCACTCAAACCCTGATCCATTTGGGGGCTAATGATGAAGCTATGTACCTAGGGTAGGGTCATGGACCTGTCCAGCATACCCTCCCCAAGGACATCTTTACAAAGAATTAGAAGAAGTAGAAGAGAAACCATCATCCACTCGACCGTGGAGATGTGCTCACTTGACCACCTTGAAGACACTCGACCACCAGAAGATGAGGAACCCTGCACTCTGCAACGGTTAGGACTTAAACCATAGCATTATGAGCATTTATGACACTTTACTGTTGACGTTACCAGTAACGCCTTTCCTTTACGAGCATTGAACCCTGTTGTGACGCCCCCGATTTGACTGTACACTAATCATGCACGCAAATGTGTATGATCAAGATCAAGGACTCATGGGTAGATGTCACAACACAACTCTACAACAAAAAAAATCATACAAGCATCATATTACAAGCCAGGGGCCTCGAGGGCTCGAATACAAGAGCTCGATCATAGACGAGTCAGCGGAAGCAACAATATCTGAGTACAGACATAAGTTAAACAAGTTTGCCTTAAGAAGGCTAGCACAAACTGGGATACAGATCGAAAGAGGCGCAGGCCTCCTGCCTGGGATCCTCCTAACTACTCCTGGTCGTCGTCAGCGGGCATCACGTAGTAGGCACCTCCGGTGTAGTAGGAGTCGTTGTCGAAGGTGGCGTCTGGCTCCTGGGCTCCAACATCTGGTTGCGACAACCAGGTAGAAGGGATAGGGGGAAAAGAGGAGAAAGCAACCGTGAGTACTCATCCAAAGTACTCGCAAGCAAGGAGCTACACTACATATGCATGGGTAAATGTGTAAAGGGCCATATCGGTGGACTGAACTGCAGAAAGCCAGAATAAGAGGGGGGATAGCTAATCCTGTCGAAGACTACGCTTCTGGCCACATCCATCTTGCAGCATGTAGAAGAGAGTAGACTGAAGTCCTCCAAGTAGCATCGCATCGCATAACCCTAACCGATGATCCTCCCCTCGTCGCCCTGTGAGAGAGCGATCACCGGTTGTATCTGGCACTTGGAAGGGTGTGTTTTATTAAGTATCCGGTTCTAGTTGTCATAAGGTCAAGGTACAACTCCAAGTCGTCCTGTTACCGAAGATCACGGCTATTCGAATAGATTAACTTCCCTGCAGGGGTGCACCACATAACCCAACACGCTTGATCCCATTTGGCCGGACACACTTTCCTGGGTCATTCCCGGCCTCGGAAGATCAACACGTCGCAGCCCTACCTAGGCACAACAGAGAGGTCAGCACGCTGGTCTAAATCCTATGGCGCAGGGGTCTGGGCCCATCGCCCTTTGCACACCTGCACGTTGCGAACGCGGCCGGAAGCAGACCTAGCCTAGTGGCGTTCCAGTCCAATCCGGCGCGCGCCGCTCAGTCGCTGACGTCACGAAGGCTTCGGCTGATACCACGACGTCGAGTGCCCATAACTGTCCCCGCGTAGATGGTTAGTGCGTATAGGCCAGTAGCCAGACTCAGATCCAATACCAAGATCTCGTTAACGTGTTATTCTGAAATAACCACGGACGCCGACCAGGGCCAGGCCCACCTCTCTCCTAGGTGGTCTGAACCTGCCCTGTCGCTCCGCCTCAAAGATCCACTCGCGGGTGCTCCTCAAGCCGACCCGTCTTTAGTCACCACATGTATCTTGTATAAAGTATATAGTATATACCCATGATCACCTCCCGGGTGATCACGGCCCGATAATATAGCATGGCAGACGGACAAGAATGTAGGGCCACAGATGGAAATACTAGCATCCTATACTAAGCAGTAGGATAGCAGGTAAGGGTAACAACTGTAGCAACAATGACAGGCTATGCATCAGAATAGGATTAACAGAAAGCAGTAACATGCTACACTACTCTAATGCAAGCAGTATAGAGAAGAGTAGGCGATATCTGGTGATCAAAGGAGGGGCTTGCCTGGTTGCTCTGGCAAGTAGGAGGGGTCGTCAACACCGTAGTCGAACTGGGCAGCAGCAGCGTCGGTCTCGGTGTCTAGCGAAAGAAGAGGGGGGGAAGAAACAATGAATATAATGCAAACAGATGCATAATGATGAATGACAAGACAAGTAACGGTGCTAGGGGTGCCCTAACGCGGTATTAGGTGATACTGGTGAAGGGGGATAACATCCGGGAAGGTATCCCCGGTGTTTCGCGTTTTCGGACAGACGAACCGGAGGGGGAAAGTTGCATGTTCGCTATGCTAGGGATGCGTGGCGGATGAACGGGCTGCGTATTCGAATTCGTCTCGTCGTTCTGAGCAACTTTCATGTACAAAGTTTTTTCATCCGAGCTACGGTTTATTTTATATTATTTTTCAAAGTTTTAATTTAATTTTAGAATTATCAGAATTAATTTAATTAGGAAATGCCATTATGATGTCAGCATGACATCAGGGTGATGTCAGCAGTCAACACTCAGTTGACTTGGTCAATCTGACGCATGGGTCCCACTGTCATTGTCTAACTAACTAATTGTTTAGTTAGATTAATTTGCAGGTTAATTAGGTTTATTAGTTAGTTAACAGAATTAATTAAGTTAACTAATTAAGTTAATTAAGTTAATTAATTAATTAATTATTTTATTTATTTAATCATTACTTTTTAAATATTTTTAATTTAATTTTTTTATTAAATTAAACGTTCTGGGCCATGGGCCCCACATGTCATTGGCCCCTGGCCTTAGCAGGCACAGGGTGCCGCGGGCGGGTTACGGGCGCTAGCGCCAAGCGCCCAACGGGGCGAGCCCGGGCGCACCAGCGACGGCCGACAGGGCGCCGGACTTGCCCACGGGGAGGGGTGGTCGGCGCGAGCCCGGACCGGAGCAGGGGGAGAGGAAGGGGAGCGTGCGTGCGCGGAGGCAGCAGCAGCGACGGAGGCGGGGCGGGAGCTAGCGTGAGCGGGAAGCGCGGGCGCGCCGGTGGTCAGAAGTAGCAGCGTGGCAGTGGCTGCAGGGGGCGGTGGCGGCGTTGAGAGAAGCGGGTAGCGGTGGCGCGCGACCGGACGGAGCAGGACGGGGGCAGCCTCGGCCCGGAGAGGCGATGCAGGGGCGTGACGGGCGAGTTTAGGCGCGCGGGCCGCGGCCAGGGGAAAGGCGAGCGCGTGTGCGGGCGGCGACGGGTGTGCGCGTGCTCACCGCAAGCACGAGCACCGGGCGGCGCGAGTGGCCGCTGGGGCGGGCGCGCGCGAGCTGGGCACGACCAGCGCGGGGCGACCGCAGGCAGGGCTTGGGCAGACGTGCGCGTGGCGACGGAGAGAGGCGCGCCGAGCGGGGTAGCAAGGAGAGGAGGGGGTCTCACGGCGGGGAGCAGGGTTCGTGGCAACGGGGATCGGGGTGGTGGTCGGAGACGATGGCGTCGACGTAGACGAGGCAGACCGACGAGGGAGCGCTCCGGGGAGGAGCTTCGGTGGCGGCGACGTTCGGTCGCGAGGCGGCGGTTGGCGCCGCGAGCCCCGATCCGATCTGGATCGGGGGAGGGGGCGCGTCGTGGGGAGGGGAGTGGGGGGGAGCGAGTGGGGATGGGGATTAGGGTTTCTGGGGTGTGGGGTGGCCTATAGGCCAGGGGCGGCCGGCTGGGCCATGGCCCAGTTGGGCCAAGGGGTCCAGTGGGGGGGGGGGGTCTCTTTTGTTTTAGTTTAGTTTTCTGTTAGTTTGTTTTTTTTCTATTTTATTTCTTTTCTTCTTTTCTGTTTTATTAAATTTCGGTGTTTATGAAAAACCCAAGTTGCACCTAAAATATTTTTAATACTTATGCCGCTACCGCAATCAACTTGGCACCTAATATAAAATCATTTGTAATTGTTTATTATTTTATAATCATTTAACTAATTGTTTTTGCTACTATTTTATTCATTTTGAGTATTTACATATTTTATACAAGTGTGGTTTCTCCACCATAATTACCTACGCATTATTTGGCACAACCAGAACATTTTAGTTTTATTATTTGAAAACTTTTATTGTTTGCCTAATTTTGAATTTGAATTTGAATCGGTTTCGAACTAACTGGAGATTAGCAACTATAAACGAGGTCACGTGGCATCATTAGCAGAGGATCACTGTAGCTTAATTACTCGAGCGTCACAATTCTCCTCTACTACAAGAAATCTCGTCCCAAGATTTAGGAGGTAGAAGGAAACGGTGCAGGGTATTCATCGCGAAGACGATCCTCGCGTTCCTAGGTGGCTTCGTCTTCAGAGTGATTCGACCACTGGACCTTGAGGAACTTGATCGCCTTCTGACGGGTGCGGCGTTCAGCTTGGTCGAGAATGCGGACCGGATGCTCTTTATAGGAGAGGTCCTGTTGCAATTCGAGCACTTCATGGTCCACTGCTCGGATTGGGTCCTTGAAGCAGCGTCGAAGTTGTGACACGTGGAACACATCGTGAACCTGAGAAAGGTTTGACGGAAGCTCCAGTTGATACGCCACTTTTCCACGCCTTTCGAGAATAGTGAAAGGACCAATATAGCGGGGAGCTAACTTTCCTTTGATCCCGAAGCAGTGTGCACCCTTCATTGGTGTAACTCGAAGATAAGCCTTTTCGCCAGGTTGATAGACCATGTCTTGGTGATGACGGTCATACTGACTTTTCTGACGTGACTGAGCAGTCTTGAGATTCTCGCGAATAATGCGAACTTGTTCTTCGGCCTGTTGGATAATATCCGGACCGAAGAGTGGACGTTCCCCAGTTTCTGACCAGTTCAGAGGGGTTCGACACTTTCGTCCATATAGCACTTCGAAGGGGGACATCTTCAGACTAGCTTGATAGCTATTATTATAAGAGAACTCGGCATATGGAAGAGATTCCTCCCATTTCTTGCCGAATGAGATTACACAAGCTCGAAGCATGTCTTCGAGAACTTGGTTGACACGTTCAACCTGTCCTTGCGACTGAGGATGAAACGCAGTACTGAACGACAGATGAGTTCCCATAGCTTCTTGGAAATTCGCCCAAAACCTTGAAGTGAATAAGCTGCCACGGTTTGAACTGATAACCAGTGGAATACCGTGAAGTGAAACAATTCTGGCCATGTAGAGAGTAGCAAGCTGACTAGCAGTGATTGTCTCTTTGACCACCAGAAAATGGGCAACTTTGGAAAGCCGGTCAATGACGACAAGAATAGCATCATTACCTTTCTGCGATTTGGGAAATCCAGTGACGAAGTCCATTTCAACATGGTCCCATTTCCATTCAGGAATAGAGATAGGTTGCAGAGTTCCAGCAGGCCTTTGATGCTCTGCTTTGATTCGGCGACAAACGTCACACTCTGCAACATAACGAGCAATGTCCTGCTTCATATTAGACCACCAGAATCTTTGATGAATATCCTGGTACATCTTTGTACTACCAGGATGGATGGACAGGCGTATCATGAGCTTCTTGCATAACCCTTTTAGTCTTATCCAGGTTTTTCTTCGAACATGGTACCACTAGGCGGCCTTTGAAATACAAGGCGCCATCGTCGGCGATAGTGAAGAACGAGGGCTTTCCTTCTGCTAGATGGCGTTTAATCTTATGGACTTCAGAGTCATAACCTTGAATAGTCTTTATACCAGCTACGAGATCTGGTACGACAGCCAGGGTATTTAGAGAACCCTTAGTAACAACAAGAAGATTCATCTTGCGGAACTCCGGGGGAGGGGGAGCGAGTGCTCCAGGAGGAACAATATGGAAGTTCAGCTTTCTAAATTCTTCGACAAGCGAGGGCTGAACTTTGTGAACCTGGAGGTGGTTACAGTAAGACTTGCGGCTCAAGGCATCAGCCATTACATTAGCCTTGCCGGGGGTATAGGATATACCCACGTCAAAGTCTGCAACAGTCTCCATCCATCTTTGCTGACGTAGGTTCAAATCTGGCTGAGTAAACAGATACTTCAGACTTTGATGGTCGGTGAAGATCTCGCAACGATTACCGAGAAGGTAATGTCGCCACTGCTTCAGTGCATGAATGAGAGCAGCAAGCTCGAGGTCGTGAACTGGGTAGTTCTCTTCATGAGGGTGCAGTTGACGAGAGGCATAAGCAATCACTCTGCGCTCCTGCATTAGGACACAGCCTAATCCTTGATGGGAAGCGTCGCAGTAAATGATGAAGTCCTTCTTAGTATCAGGTGGTGCAAGCACGGGGGCAGAAGTCAACTTGTCTTTGAGCGCCTGAAAACTTTCCTGACACTTGCCTGTCCAGTCAAACTTGACACCCTTATGTAACAGATTAGTCAGGGGCCTGGCAATCTTGGAGAAGTTCTCGACGAATCGACGGCAATAGCTGGCGAGACCGAGGAAACTTCGGACTTGCTTCACATTCTTCGGAGGAGTCCAATTGAGAATAGCCTGAACTCGTTCAGGGTTGACGGCAATACCATCCTTGGAGATGACATGCCCAAGATAGGTTACTTCGGGGAGCCAGAATTCACACTTGGAATACTTAGCATACAGCTGATGCTCTCAAAGCTTTTCCAGCACAAGACGAAGATGTTCAGCATGTTCTTCCTTGTTCTTGGAAAATACAAGGATATCGTCCAAATAAACCACGACGAACTTGTCGAGGTAATCCATGAATATATAATTCATCAGACGAGAGAAGGTGGCTGGAGCATTCGTTAAGCCGAATGACATGACGGTGTACTCGTATGATCCATACCGAGTCACGAAGGCGGTTTTTGGGATGTCCTCTTCACGAACACGGATCTGGTGGTAACCCAACCTCAAGTCGAGTTTGGAGAACACTGATGAGCCAGCCAGTTGATCATAAAGATCATTGATTCGAGGAATAGGATATTTATTCTGAATGGTAGCTTGGTTTATAGGACGGTAGTCTTGGACTAATCGGTTTGTCCCATCCTTCTTCTTAACAAAGAGAGAAGGTGCTCCCCAAGGAGAGCAACTTGGGCGAATGAAACCTTTGACAAGAGATTTGTCGATTTCCTCCTTAAGCCCAATGAGTTCATGCGGCGGCATCTTGTAGGGTCGTTTAGCTATAGGCGTAGTGCCGGGTTTCAAGTCGATGATGAATTCGACAGCTCTAGCAGGGGGAATCCCCGGAAGTTCTTCTGGGAAGACATCTTGGAATTCATGAACGACGGTAATGTTTTCAATGCCCTCGAGTGGTGCAGTGTTCAATGCATTCAAGGCATAAAGACGTGCCTCGGCGTTCTGAACTAGATGAGCTTGGTAAGCAATTATTTCATCAGAAGGGTGTAGCAAATGGACGACCTTAGTGGCGCAAACTATAGAAGCAGTATGCGCTTTCAACCAATCCATTCCCAGAATGAGGTCAATGCTACAGGACTTTAGTACGATGGGGGAGGCAAGGAATTCCAGTCCTTCAATTTCAACGGGAACGTTGTGACTAACCATAGAGGTTTGACACTGGCCCGCAGGAGTGTGTACCACAATCGCAGTGTTCATCTCTACGTATTTAATGCCATGCATGAATGCAAACTCAGCTGATAAGAATGAATGTGATGCTCCTGTATCAAATAAAACAGATGCTGGTATGGAATTTATGAGGAGTGTACCCATCACGGTAGCAGGCTGGTCTAGAACTTCATTGAGATCAATGTGGTTGGCATGAACACGACCATAAGACTTGGTACTGTTGTTGCGGGGCTGGTTGCTTCCACGGCCCGTTGCTGGAAGGGCCAGTTGATTCTGGTTCTGGTTGCATTCCCTAGCACGGTGCCCTGGTTGCCCACACCTGAAGCACAATCCATTATTGGGAGTGGGAACAGGAGCTTGTGGTGGTGGAGCTGGAAGTCTTGGCTGCCTAGTTGGAGGAGCAGGCAGATGAGGTGCAGCATAGGTCTGCCTTGGGGTGGGTGCATGCGGCTGGTACATGCTGTTGGGAATCCATATCTTGCGCTTCTGCGAGGACGGGCCCGAAGAAGAGCCCGTGTCACGGTTGCGCCTGTGAGAGCTCTGGTATTCCTGCAGACCAGTTTCGACATTGATGGCTTTGTTCACCAGAGTGGCGAAATCAGCAAAGTCATGCACTAGAAGTGCGAGCTTGATGTCAGCTTGAAGGCCATCATGGAACTTCTCCTGTCTGCGTGCATCAGTTGCGATGTCTTCTTCAGCATAGCAGGACAAGTCAAGAAACTCCCGCTGGTAAGCTTCCACAGTTTTGTTGCCTTGGGTGAGATTGCGGAACTCACGCTTCTTCCGGTCCATGACTCCCTGAGGAATGAAGCAAGCACGGAAGGCAGCTTGGAAGTCTGGCCAGGTGATGATTGTTCCAGCTGGCAGAGTACGCCTGTGGCTGTCCCACCATTGAGCCGCGGGTCCTTTCAGGAAGAAGGAAGCAAAGGTGACATAGCTGGCAGGGGCTACATCAGCAGACTCCATCTCATAGGTGATGTCACGGAGCCAGTCGTCAGCATCCAGAGGCTGAGTTGAGCTGCGGTACACGGTTGGGTTGAGGCGCATGAAATCTTGTAGAGTCACTTGGGTTGGCTGCTGGTTCATATTGGGGCGAGGAAACTGAGCCATAATATTCTCCATGAACTGACGATTCAGCTCAAACTGTTGCATCATCCCAGCCATGTACTTAGGCGGTGGTGGGGCGTTGCCACCACGACCACGACCACCTGGTCTAACCATCCTGCTAATATTTAACAGAGATAGTTCAGCATTGAGAAATTTGCAAAAACAAGAATCATTCATGATGAAACATGCACAACGAAAGCAGCACGATAGATACTACATAGTAGTGGCATATCTTACAAAAGAGATCATGCATAGAGTTCGTTACACAGCGTTCAGTACATAGGCTAAGACATCATAGGCGGCACATAGGCTCGCGGCGAATGCATCTAACCCTAATAAGCAAGTCTACGTCAGTCCCATGCGGTACTGCGGAGGTAGGTGTAGCCCGACAGCTGGTAGTGACGCGAAGGGAAGACCTCCACGCGAGTAGCCTGGGGTCCGCGGATACTCTGGTGCGGAACCCGATGCGCAGGTGGCAGGAGAGGGCCCAATGCAGGAGAGTAGCCTCCCACATCTGGCCAGCCGACGCCCTGGGGCATCACGGTCCGGGCAGGGTAGATCGTAGTGCTGGAAATATGCCCTAGAGGCAATAATAAAGGCATTATTATTATATTTCCTTGTTCATGATAATTGTCTTTATTCATGCTATAATTGTGTTATCTGGAAATCATAATACATGTGTGAATAACAGACACCAACATGTCCCTAGTAAGCCTCTAGTAGACTAGCTCGTTGATCAACAGATAGTCATGGTTTCCTGACTATGGACATTGGATGTCATTGATAACGAGATCACATCATTAGGAGAATGATGTGATGGACTAGACCCAATCCTAAACATAGCACAAGATCGTATAGTTCGTTTGCTAGAGTTTTCCAATGTCAAAGTATCTTTTCCTCAGACCATGAGATCGTGTAACTCCCGGATACCGTAGGAGTGCTTTGGGTATACCAAACGTCACAACGTAACTGGGTGACTATAAAGGTAGACTACGGGTATCTCCGAAAGTGTCTGTTGGGTGACATGGATCAAGACTGGGATTTGTCACTCCGTATGACGGAGAGGTATCGCTGGGCCCACTCGGTAATGCATCATCATAATGAGCTCAAAGTGACCAAGTGTCTGGTCACGGGATCATGCATTACGGTACGAGTAAAGTGACTTGCCGATAACGAGATTGAACGAGGTATTGGGATACCGACGATCGAATCTCGGGCAAGTAACATATCGATTGACAAAGGGAATTGCATACGGGGTTGATTGAATCCTCGACATCGTGGTTCATCCGATGAGATCATCGTGGAGCATGTGGGAGCCAACATGTGTATCCAGATCCCGCTGTTGGTTATTGACTGGAGAGTCGTCTCGGTCATGTCTGCTTGTCTCCCGAACCCGTAGGGTCTACACACTTAAGGTTCGGTGACGCTAGGGTTGTGAAGATATGTATATGCAGTAACCCGAATGTTGTTCGGGGTCCCGGATGAGATCCCGGACGTCACGAGGAGTTCCGGAATGGTCCGGAGGTAAAGAATTATATATAGGAAGTGCTGTTTCGGGCATCGGGACAAGTTTCGGGGTTATCGGTATTGTACCGGGACCACCGGAGGGGTCCCGTGGGCCCACCGGGTGGGGCCACCTGTCCCGGGGGGCCACATGGGCTGTAGGGGGTGCGCCTTGGCCTACATGGGCCAAGGGCACCAGCCCTACTAGGCCCATGCGCCTAGGGTTTCCACCAAGGAGGAGTCCAAGTGGTGGAAGGCACCCCGAGGTGCCTTGGGGGGGAGGGAAACCCTCCCCTGGCCGCCGCACCTAGGAGATCAGATCTCCTAGGCTGCGCACCAACCCCCCTGGCACCCCTATATATAGTGGGGGGGGAGAGGAGGGATTTCAGACCAGCCCCTGGCGCCTCCATCCCCCCCGTTACGTCTCTCCCTCGTAGTCTTGGCGAAGCCCTGCTTCTGTGACGCCCTGCATCCACCACCACGCCGTCGTGCTGCTGGATCTTCATCAACCTCTCCTTCTCCCTTGCTGGATCAAGAAGGAGGAGACGTCTCCCATCCCGTACGTGTGTTGAACGCGGAGGTGCCGTCCGTTCGGCGCTGGTCATCGGTGATTTGGATCACGTCGAGTACGACTACATCATCACCGTTCTTTTGAACGCTTCCGTGCGCCATCTACAAAGGTATGTAGATGCATCCGATGACTCGTTGCTAGATGAACTCCTAGATGATCTTGGTGAAACGAGTAGGAAAATTTTTGTTTTCTGCAACGTTCCCCAACAGTGGCATCATGAGCTAGGTCTATGCGTAGTTCTTCTTGCGCGAGTAGAACACAATGAGTTGTGGGCGTAGATTTGTCAACTGTCTTGCCGTTACTAGTCTTTTCTTGCTTCAGCGGTATTGTGGGATGAAGCGGCCCGGACCAACCTTACAGGTACGCTTACGTGAGACCGGTTCCACCGACTAACATGCACTAGTTGCATAAGGTGGCTGGCGGGTGTCTGTCTCTCCCACTTTAGTTGGAGCGGATTCGATGGACAGGGTCCTCATGAAGGGTAAATAGAAGTTGACAAATCATGTTGTGGCTTTAACGTAGGTTAGAAGACATTCTTGCTAGAACCCTAATTCAGCCACGTAAAACTTGCAACAACAATTAGAGGACGTCTAACTTGTTTTTGCAGCAAGTGGGTTGTGATATGATATGGCCAAAGTTGTGATGAAGGATGAACGATCTATATGTGATGTATGAGATGTTCATGCTATTGTAATAGGAATCACGACTTGCATGTCGATGAGTATGACAACCGGCAGGAGCCATAGGAGTTGTCTTTATTCTTTTATATGACCTGCGTGTCATCGAGAATCACCATGTAAATTACTTTACTTTATTGCTAAACGCGTTAGCCATAGTAGTAGAAGTAATAGTTGGCGAGCAACTTCATGGAGACACGATGAAGGAGATCATGGTGTCAAGCCGGTGACAATATGATCATGGAGCCCCAAGATGGAGATCAAAGGAGCTATGTGATATTGGCCATATCATGTCACATTTATTATTTGATTGCATGTGATGTTTATCATGTTTTGCATCTTGTTTACTTAGAACGACGGTAGTAAATAAGATGATCCCTCATAATAATTTCAAGAAGTGTTCCCCCTAACTGTGCACCGTTGCGACAGTTCGCTGTTTCAAAACACCACGTGATGATCGGGTGTTTTATTCAGATGTTCACATACAACGGGTGTAAGACAGATTTACACATGCAAACACTTAGGTTGACTTGACGAGCCTAGCATGTACAGACATGGCCTCGGAACACAGGAGACCGAAAGGTCGAGCATGAGTCGTATAGAAGATACGATCAACATGAAGATGTTCACCGACGTTGACTAGTCCGTCTCACGTGATGATCAGACACGGTCTAGTTAACTCGGATCATGTAATACTTAGATGACTAGAGGGATGTCTAATCTAAGTGGGAGTTCATTAATAATTTGATTAGATGAACTTAATTATCATGAACTTAGTCTAAAATCTTTGCAATATGTCTTGTAGATCAAATGGCCAACGTAGTCCTCAACTTCAACGCGTTCCTAGAGAAAACCAAGATGAAAGACGATGGCAGCAACTATACGGACTGGGTCCGGAACCTGAGGATCATCCTCATAGCTGCCAAGAAAGATTATGTCCTACAAGCACCGCTAGGTGATCCACCCGTCCCACAGAACCAAGACGTTATGAACGCTTGGCAGACACGTGTTGACGACTACTCCCTCGTTCAGTGCGGCATGCTTTACAGCTTAGAGCCGGGGCTCCAAAAACGTTTTGAGAGACATGGAGCATACGAGATGTTCGAAGAGCTGAAAATGGTTTTTCAAGCTCATGCCCGGATAGAGAGATATGAAGTCTCCGATAAGTTCTTCAGCTGTAAGATGGAGGAAAATAGTTCTGTCAGTGAGCACATACTCACTATGTCTGGGTTACATAACCGCTTGTCTCAGCTGGGAGTTAATCTCCTGGATGATGCGGTCATTGACAGAATCCTCCAGTCGCTTCCACCAAGCTACAAGAGCTTTGTGATGAACTTCAACATGCAGGGGATGCAAAAGACCATTCCTGAGTTGTTTTCTATGCTGAAATCAGCGGAGGTAGAAGTCAAGAAGGAACATCAAGTGTTGATGGTCAATAAAACCACTAAGTTCAAGAAAGGCAAGGGTAAAAACAACTTCAAGAAGGACGGCAAGGAGGTTGCCGCGCCTGGCAAGCAAGCTGCCGGGAAGAAGCCAAAGAATGGACCCAAGCCCGAGACTGAGTGCTTTTATTGCAAGGGAAGCGGTCACTGGAAGCGTAACTGCCCTTAGTACTTAGCGGATAAGAAGGCCGGCAAAACAAAAGGTATATGTGATATACATGTAATTGATATGTACCTTACTAGTGCCCGTAGTAGCTCCTGGGTATTTGATACCGGTGCAGTTGCTCACATTTGTAACTCAAAGCAGGGGCTGCGGAATAAGCGGAAACTGGCAAAGGACGAGGTGACGATGCGCGTCGGGAATGGTTCCAAGGTCAATGTGATCACCGTCGGCACGCTGCCTCTGCATCTCCCTTCGGGATTAGTTTTAAACCTTAATAATTGTTATTTAGTGCCAGCTTTGAGCATGAACATTGTATCGGGATCTCGTTTAATTCGAGATGGCTACTCTTTTAAATCTGAGAATAATGGTTGTTCCATTTTTATGAGAGATATGTTTTATGGTCATGCTCCTATGGTGAATGGTTTATTCTTTATGAATCTCGAACGTGATGCTACACATGTTCATAATGTGAGTACCAAAAGAAGTAAGGTTGATAATGATAGTCCCACATACTTGTGGCACTGCCGCCTTGGTCACATAGGTGTCAAACGCATGAAGAAGCTCCATGCAGATGGACTTTTAGAGTCTCTTGATTATGAATCATTTGACACGTGCGAACCATGCCTTATGGGTAAAATGACCAAGACTCCGTTCTCAGGAACAATGGAGCGAGCAACCGACTTATTGGAAATCATACATACTAATGTGTGCGGTCCAATGAGTGTTGAGGCTCGCGGTGGCTATCGTTATGTTCTCACCCTCACTGATGACTTAAGTAGATATGGGTATGTGTACTTAATGAAACACAAGTCTGAAACCTTTGAAAAGTTCAAGGAATTTCAGAGTGAGGTTGAGAATCAACGTGACAGGAAAATCAAGTTTCTACGATCAGATCGTGGAGGAGAATACTTGAGTCACAAATTTGGTACACACTTAAGAAAATGTGGAATAGTTTCACAACTCACGCCGCCTGGAACACCTCAGCGTAATGGTGTGTCCGAACGTCGTAATCGCACTCTATTAGATATGGTGCGATCTATGATGTCTCTTACCGATTTACCGCTATCTTTTTGGGGCTATGCTTTAGAGACTGCCGCATTCACTTTAAATAGGGCTCCGTCGAAATCCGTTGAGACGACACCGTATGAATTATGGTTTGGGAAGAAACCTAAGCTGTCGTTTCTAAAAGTTTGGGGATGCGATGCTTATGTCAAGAAACTTCAACCTGAAAAGCTCGAACCCAAATCGGAAAAATGCGTCTTCATAGGATACCCAAAAGAAACTATTGGGTACACCTTCTACCTCAGATCCGAAGGCAAGATCTTTGTTGCCAAGAATGGGTCCTTTCTAGAGAAAGAGTTTCTCTCGAAAGAAGTAAGTGGGAGGAAAGTAGAGCTTGATGAAGTATTACCTCTTGAACCGGCAAATGGCGCAACTCAAGAAAATGTTCCTGAGGTGCCTGCACCGACTAGAGAGGAAGTTAATGATAATGATCAAGATACTTCTGATCAAGCTCCTACTGAGATTCGAAGGTCCACGAGGACACGTTTCGCACCAGAGTGGTACGGCAACCCTGTCTTGGAAATCATGTTGTTGGACAACGGTGAACCTTCGAACTATGAAGAAGCGATGGCGGGCCCGGATTCCGACAAATGGCTAGAAGCCATGAAATCCGAGATTGGATCCATGTATGAAAACGAAGTATGGACTTTGACTGACTTGCCCGTTGAACAGCGAGCCATAGAAAATAAATGGATCTTTAAGAAGAAGACAGACGCGGATGGTAATGTAACCATCTATAAAGCTCGACTTGTCGCTAAGGGTTATCGACAAGTTCAAGGGGTTGACTACGATGAGACTTTCTCACCAGTAGCGAAGCTGAAGTCCGTCCGAATCATGTTAGCAATTGCCGCATTCTACGATTATGAGATATGGCAAATGGACGTCAAAACGGCATTCCTTAATGGTTTCCTTAAGGAAGAATTGTATATGATGCAGCCGGAAGGTTTTGTCGATCCTAAGAATGCTGACAAGGTGTGCAAGCTCCAACGCTCGATTTATGGGCTGGTGCAAGCATCTCGGAGTTGGAACATTCGCTTTGATGAGATGATCAAAGCGTTTGGGTTTACGCAGACTTATGGAGAAGCCTGCGTTTACAAGAAAGTGAGTGGGAGCTCTGTAGCATTTCTCATATTATATGTAGATGACATACTATTGATGGGAAATGATATAGAACTCTTGGACAGCATCAAGGCCTACTTGAATAAGAGTTTTTCAATGAAGGACCTTGGAGAAGCTGCTTATATATTAGGCATCAAAATCTATAGAGATAGAACGAGACGCCTCATAGGTCTTTCACAAAGCACATACCTTGATAAGATATTGAAGAAGTTCAATATGGATCAATCTAAGAAGGGGTTCTTGCCTGTGTTACAAGGTATGAAATTGAGCTCAGCTCAATGTCCGACCACGGCAGAAGATATAGAAGAGATGAGCGTCATCCCCTATGCATCAGCCATAGGTTCTATTATGTATGCCATGCTGTGTACCAGACCTGATGTAAACCTTGCCGTAAGTTTGGTAGGAAGGTACCAAAGTAATCCCGGCAAGGAACACTGGACAGCGGTCAAGAATATCCTGAAGTACCTGAAAAGGACTAAGGAAATGTTTCTCGTTTATGGAGGTGACGAAGAGCTCGTCGTAAAGGGTTACGTCGACGCTAGCTTCGACACAGATCTGGATGACTCTAAGTCACAGACCGGATACGTGTATATTTTGAATGGTGGGGCAGTAAGCTGGTGCAGTTGCAAGCAAAGCGTCGTGGCGGGATCTACATGTGAAGCGGAGTACATGGCAGCCTCGGAGGCAGTACATGAAGCAATATGGGTGAAGGAGTTCATCACCGACCTAGGAGTCATACCCAATGCGTCGGGGCCAATCAAACTCTTTTGTGACAACACTGGAGCTATTGCACTTGCCAAGGAGCCCAGGTTTCACAAGAAGACAAGGCACATCAAGCGTCGCTTCAACTCCATCCGTGAAAATGTTCAAGATGGAGACATAGAGATTTGTAAAGTACATACGGACCTGAATGTAGCGGATCCGTTGACTAAACCTCTCCCTAGAGCAAAACATGATCAACACCAGAATTCCATGGGTGTTCGATTCATCACAATGTAACTAGATTATTGACTCTAGTGCAAGTGGGAGACTGTTGGAAATATGCCCTAGAGGCAATAATAAAGGCATTATTATTATATTTCCTTGTTCATGACAATTGTCTTTATTCATGCTATAATTGTGTTATCCGGAAATCGTAATACATGTGTGAATAACAGACACCAACATGTCCCTAGTAAGCCTCTAGTAGACTAGCTCGTTGATCAATAGATAATCATGGTTTCCTGACTATGGACATTGGATGTCATTGATAACGAGATCACATCATTAGGAGAATGATGTGATGGACTAGACCCAATCCTAAACATAGCACAAGATCGTATAGTTTGTTTGCTAGAGTTTTCCAATGTCAAAGTATCTTTTCCTCAGACCATGAGATCGTGTAACTCCCGGATACCGTAGGAGTGCTTTGGGTATACCAAACGTCACAACGTAACTGGGTGACTATAAAGGTAGACTACGGGTATCTCCGAAAGTGTCTGTTGGGTGACATGGATCAAGACTGGGATTTGTCACTCCGTATGACGGAGAGGTATCGCTGGGCCCACTCGGTAATGCATCATCATAATGATCTCAAAGTGACCAAGTGTCTGGTCACAGGATCATGCATTACGGTACGAGTAAAGTGACTTGCCGGTAACGAGATTGAACGAGGTATTGGGATACCGACGATCGAATCTCGGGCAAGTAACATATCGATTGACAAAGGGAATTGCATACGGGGTTGATTGAATCCTCGACATCGTGGTTCATCCGATGAGATCATCGTGGAGCATGTGGGAGCCAACATGGGTATCCAGATCCCGCTGTTGGTTATTGACTGGAGAGTCGTCTCGGTCATGTCTGCTTGTCTCCCGAACCTGTAGGGTCTACACACTTAAGGTTCGGTGACGCTAGGGTTGTGAAGATATGTATATGCAGTAACCCGAATGTTGTTCGGGGTCCCGGATGAGATCCCGGACGTCACGAGGAGTTCCGGAATGGTCCGGAGGTAAAGAATTATATATAGGAAGTGCTGTTTCGGGCATCGGGACAAGTTTCGGGGTTATCGGTATTGTACCGGGACCACCGGAGGGGTCCCGTGGGCCCACCGGGTGGGGCCACCTGTCCCGGGGGGCCACATGGGCTGTAGGGGGTGTGCCTTGGCCTACATGGGCCAAGGGCACCAGCCCTACTAGGCCCATGCGCCTAGGGTTTCCACCAAGGAGGAGTCCAAGTGGTGGAAGGCACCCCGAGGTGCCTTGGGGGGGAGGGAAACCCTCCCCTGGCCGCCGCACCTAGGAGATCAGATCTCCTAGGCTGCGCACCAACCCCCCTGGCACCCCTATATATAGTGGGGGGGAGAGGAGGGATTTCAGACCAGCCCCTGGCGCCTCCATCCCCCCCGTTACGTCTCTCCCTCGTAGTCTTGGCGAAGCCCTGCTTCTGTGACGCCCTGCATCCACCACCACGCCGTCGTGCTGCTGGATCTTCATCAACCTCTCCTTCTCCCTTGCTGGATCAAGAAGGAGGAGACGTCTCCCGTCCCGTACGTGTGTTGAACGCGGAGGTGCCGTCCGTTCGGCGCTGGTCATCGGTGATTTGGATCACGTCGAGTATGACTACGTCATCACCGTTCTTTTGAACGCTTCCGTGCGCCATCTACAAAGGTATGTAGATGCATCTGATGACTCGTTGCTAGATGAACTCCTAGATGATCTTGGTGAAACGAGTAGGAAAATTTTTGTTTTCTGCAACGTTCCCCAACACGCAGAACGCGACAGATCACCAGAGCGGACAGAGGGGTGCAACAGCGTCAGAGCACGATACAGGTGCTGACGGGTGGTGTACAAATCATGGCGAAGAGCTCGGTTAGGTCTATCCAGCCCATCAGCATGCAGAACCAGGTTCTGATGGTAGAAGGGCTCTCGGGTGACAGTGGAGTAGGCAGCAGTGTAGTATCCCTCCGCCCCAACATCGGACGCGATAGCAATGTGCCTGAAGGGGGAGGTATCCAACTCCTGATACTCTCCACGAAGAAGTGTCAGAGCAGCATAAGCAGCATCGTGGACCACCATATCGATAGTCACTCCAACACCATGAGCAGTGTGCAGCACAGTAGTGGAGTCATACTCCCGAGAGTAGAGGTGGACGATGGCACGGTACTGCTCCTAGTTGAAGTCCTGATACTCCTCATAAACGGTGTACTCAGGGTGCCAGCGATAACCCAGATAGGTCATCATCTCAACCAACACAGCAGGTGATCCTGAGGCACCAATGGCCATCGTGTGGCGCACGACCTGCCTCGTGGGTTCCATCTGGAAACAAAGATGTCTTCACAGGAGTCAAATGACAATGTGGATAATGTTCAAACACTACTCTAAAGAATAACTAGGGCTTATCCAACTTTGGGGTGAACGTGGTCACGGGATCCTAGTGTTAGAGTTAGTAAAATCGTTTAACCCGAGTAGGAGAGAGTTCAGTGTCCCAGAGTAAGGATCGAGGAGTAAAAGAGCCTAATACCACCCAGATGGCGATGTGGGCCCGTAAGGCACACAGCCATGTTAGTAAAAGATTTTGTAATGTCTAGACTCAACTTCGGCCAAGGAGTGTGGAAGGGGGATTCCTACAGGCAGTCGGCTCTGATACCAACTTGTGACGCCCCCAATTTGACCGTACACTAATCATGCATGCAAATGTGTACGATCAAGATCAAGGACTCACGGGTAGATATCACAACACAACTCTACAACAAAAAAAATCATACAAGCATCATATTACAAGCCAGGGGCCTCGAGGGCTCGAATACAAGAGCTCGATCATAGACGAGTCAGCGGAAGCAACAATATCTGAGTACAGACATAAGTTAAACAAGTTTGCCTTAAGAAGGCTAGCACAAACTGGGATACAGATCGAAAGAGGCGCATGCCTCCTGCCTGGGATCCTCCTAACTACTCCTGGTCGTCGTCAGCGGGCATCACGTAGTAGGCACCTCCGGTGTAGTAGGAGTCGTTGTCGAAGGTGGCGTCTGGCTCCTGGGCTCCAACATCTGGTTGCGACAACCAGGTAGAAGGGATAGGGGGAAAAGAGGGAGAAAGCAACTGTGAGTACTCATCCAAAGTACTCGCAAGCAAGGAGCTACACTACATATGCATGGGTAAATGTGTAAAGGGCCATATCGGTGGACTGAACTGCAGAAAGCCAGAATAAGAGGGGGGATAGCTAATCCTGTCGAAGACTATGCTTCTGGCCACCTCCATCTTGCAGCATGTAGAAGAGAGTAGACTGAAGTCCTCCAAGTAGCATCGCATAGCATAACCCTAACCGATGATCCTCCCCTCGTCGCCCTATGAGAGAGCGATCACCGGTTGTATCTGGCACTTGGAAGGGTGTGTTTTATTAAGTATCCGGTTCTAGTTGTCATAAGGTCAAGGTACAACTCCAAGTCGTCCTGTTACCGAAGATCACGGCTATTCGAATAGATTAACTTCCCTGCAGGGGTGCATCACATAACCCAACACGCTCGATCCCATTTGGCCGGACACACTTGAAGGAAATATGCCCTAGAGGCAATAATAAAGTTATTATTTATTTCCTTATTTCATGATAAATGTTTATTATTCATGCTATAATTGTATTAACCGGAAACATAATACATGTGTGAATACATAGACAAACAGAGTGTCACTAGTATGCCTCTACTTGACAAGCTCGTTAATCAAAGATGGTTATGTTTCCTAACCATGGACAAAGAGTTTTTATTTGATTAACGAGGTCACATCATTAGTTGAATGATCTGATTGACATGACCCATTCCATTAGCTTAGCACACGATCGTTTAGTATGTTGCTATTGCTTTCTTCATGACTTATACATGTTCCTATGACTATGAGATTATGCAACTCCCGTTTACCGGAGGAACACTTTGGGTGCTACCAAACGTCACAACGTAACTGGGTGATTATAAAGGAGCATTACAGGTGTCTCCAAAGGTAGATGTTGGGTTGGCGTATTTCGAGATTAGGATTTGTCACTCTGATTGTCGGAGAGGTATCTCTGGGCCCTCTCGGTAATGCACATCAGATAAGCCTTGCAAGCACTGCAACTAATATGTTAGTTGTGAGATGATGTATTACGGAACGAGTAAAGAGACTTGCCGGTAACGAGATTGAACTAGGTATTGGATACCGACGATCGAATCTCGGGCAAGTAACATACCGATGACAAAGGGAACAACGTATGTTGTTATGCGGTCTGACCGATAAAGATCTTCGTAGAATATGTAGGAGCCAATATGGGCATCCAGGTCCCGCTATTGGTTATTGACCGGAGACATGTCTCGGTCATGTCTACATTGTTCTCGAACCCGTAGGGTCCGCACGCTTAAGGTTACGATGACAGTTACATTATGAGTTTATGCATTTTGATGTACTGAAGGTTGTTTGGAGTCCCGGATGTGATCACGGACATGACGAGGAGTTTCGAAATGGTCGAGACGTAAAGATTGATATATTGGAAGCCTATGTTTGGACATCGGAAGTGTTCCGGGTGAAATCGGGATTTTACCGGGTTACCGGGAGGTTACCGGAACCCCCCGGGAGCCATATGGGCCTTCATGCGCCTTAGTGGAAAGGAAAAAAGGGCAGCCCAAGGGGGCTGCGCACCTCCCCCCTCCCCTAGTCCTATTAGGACTAGGAGAGGTGGCCGGCCACCCTTCTCCTCTTTCCCCCTTTGGGAATCCTACTTGGAATAGGATTGGGGGGGGAGTCCTACTCCCGGAAGGAGTAGGACTCCTCCTGCGCCTCCCTCCTTGGCCGGCCAGCCTCCCCCCCTCTACTCCTTTATATACGGAGGCAGGGGACACCTCTAAACACACAAGTTGGTCCACGTGATCTATTCCTTAGCCGTGTGCGGTGCCCCCTGCCACCATATACCTCGATAATACTGTAGCGGAGTTTAGGCGAAGCCCTGCTGCTGTAGAACATCAAGATCGTCACCACGCCGTCGTGCTGACGGAACTCTTCCCCGACACTTTGCTGGATCGGAGTCCGGGGATCGTCATCGAGCTGAACGTGTGCTCGAACTCGGAGGTGCCGTAGTTTCGGTGCTTGATCGGTTGGATCGTGAAGACGTACGACTACTTCCTCTACGTTGTGTGATCGCTTCCGCAGTCGGTCTGCGTTGGTACGTAGACAACACTCTCCCCTCTCATTGCTATGCATCACATGATCTTGCGTGTGCGTAGGAATTTTTTTTGAAATTACTACGAAACCCAACAGTGGCATCCGAGCCTAGGTTATTTATGTTGATGTTATATGCACGAGTAGAACACAAGTGAGTTGTGGACGATACAAGTCATACTGCCTACCAGCATGTCATACTTTGGTTCGGCGTTATTGTTGGACGAGACGACCCGGACCAACCTTACGCGTACGCTTACGCGAGACCGGTTCCCTCGACGTGCTTTGCACATAGATGGCTTGCGGGCGACTGTCTCTCCAACTTTAGTTGAACCAAGTGTGGCTACGCCCGGTCCTTGCGAAGGTTAAAACGGAGTCTATTTGACAAACTATCGTTGTGGTTTTGATGCGTAGGTGAGATTAGTTCTTGCTTAAAGCCCGTAGCAGCCACGTAAAACTTGCAACAACAAAGTAGAGGACGTCTAACTTGTTTTTGCAGGGCATGTTGTGATGTGATATGGTCAAAACGTGATGAGATATAAGTTGTTGTATGAGATGATCATGTTTTGTTAAAGTTATCGGCAACTGGTAAAAGCCTTATGGTTGTCTCTTTATTGCATAAGATGCAAGCGCCAAATAATTGCTTTACTTTATCGCTATGCGATAGCAATAGTTGCAAGAGCAATAGTTGGCGAGACGACCATGTGACGACACATTGATATAGATCAAGATGATGGAGATCATGGTGTCATGCCGGTGACGATATAGATCATGACAGTACTTTGGAGATGGAGATCAAAGAAGCAAGATGATGATGGCCATATCATGTCACATATTTTGATTGCATATGATGTTTATCTTTTATACATCTTATTTTGCTTAGTTTGACGGTAGCATTTTAAGATGATCTCTCACTAATTATCAAGAAGTGTTCTCCCTGAGTATGCACCGTTGCAAAAGTTCTTCGTGCTGAGACACCACGTGATGATCGGGTGTGATAGGCTCTATGTTCAAATACAACGGGTGCAAAACAGTTGCACACGCGGAATACTCAGGTTATACTTGACGAGCCAAGCATATACAGATATGGCCTCGGAACACGGAGACCGAAAGGTCGAGCGTGAATCATATAGTAGATATGATCAACATAATGATGTTCACCGATGAAACTACTCCATCTCACGTGATGATCGGACATGGTTTAGTTGATTTGGATCACGTGATCACTTAGAGGATTAGAGGGATGTCTATCTAAGTGGGAGTTCTTAAGTAATATGATTAAATTGAACTTAAATTTATCATGAACTTAGTCCTGGTAGTATTTTGCAAATCATGTTGTAGATCAATAGCTCGCGTTGTTGCTTCCCTGTGTTTATTTTGATATGTTCCTAGAGAAAATTGTGTTGAAAGATGTTAGTAGCAAAGATGCGGATTGGATCCGTGATCTGAGGTTTATCCTCATTGCTGCACAGAAGAATTATGTCCTTGATGCACCGCTAGGTGACGGACCTATTGCAGGAGCAGATGCAGACGTTATGAACGTTTGGCTAGTTCAATATGATGACTACTTGATAGTTTAAGTGCACCATGCTTAACGGCTTAGAATCGGGACTTCAAAGACGTTTTGAACGTCATGGACCATATGAGATGTTCCAGGAGTTGAAGCTAATATTTCAAGCAAATACCCGAGTTGAGAGATATGAAGTCCCCAACAAGTTCTATAGCTAAAAGATGGAGGAGAATCGCTCAACTAGTGAGCATGTGCTCAGATTGTCTGGGTACTACAATCGCTTGAATCAAGTGGGAGTTAATCTTCCAGATAAGATAGTGATTGACAGAATTCTCTAGTCACCATCACCAAGTTAGTAGAACTTCGTGATGAACTATGATATGCAAGGGATAACGGAAACGATTCCCAAGCTCTTCGTAATGCAGAAATTGACGAAGGTAGAAATCGAGAAAAACATCAAGTATTGATGGTAGAAAAGACCACTAGTTTCAAGAAAAGGGCATAGGGAAGAAGGGGAACTTCAAGAAGAACAGCAAGCAAGTTGCTGCTCAAGTGAAGAAGCCCAAGTCTGATCCTAAGCCTGAGACTAAGTGTTTCTACTGCAAAGGGACTGGTCACTGGAAGCGGAACTACCCCAAGTGATTGGCAGATAAGAAGGATGGCAAAGTGAACATAAGTATATTTGATATACATGTTATTGATGTGTACTTTACTAGTGTTTATAGCAACCCCTCAGTATTTGATACTAGTTCAGTTGCTAAGATTAGTAACTCGAAACGGGAGTTGCAGAATAAACAGAGACTAGTTAAGGGTGAAGTAACGATGTGTGTTGGAAGTGGTTCCAAGATTGATATGATCATCGTCGCACACTCCCTATACTTTCGGGATTAGTGTTGAACCTGAATAAGTGTTATTTGGTGTTTGCGTTGAGCATGAATATGATTTGATCATGTTTATTGTAAAACGGTTATTCATTTAAGTAAGAGAATAAATTGTTGTTCTGTTTACATGAATAAAACCTTATATGGTTACACACCCAATGAAAATAGTTTGTTGGATCTCGATCGTAGTGATACACATAATCATAATATTGAAACCAAAAGATGCAAAGTTAATAATGATAAGTGCAACTTGTTTGTAGCACTGCCGTTTAGGTCATATTGGTGTAAAGCACATGAAGAAACTCCATACTGATGGGCTTTTGGAATCACTTAATTATGAATCAGTTGATGCTTGCGAACCATGCCTCATGGGCAAGATGACTAAGACTCTGTTCTTCGGAACAATGAAGCGAGCAACAGATTTGTTGGAAATCATACATACTGATGTATGTGGTCCGATGAATATTGAGGCTCACGACAGGTATCATTATTTTCTGATCTTCACAGATGATTTGAGCAGATATGAGTATATCTACTTGATGAAACATAAGTCCAAAACATTTGAAAAGTTCAAAGAATTTCAGAGTGAAGTGAAAAATCGTCGTAACAAGAAAATAAAGTTTCTACGATCTGATCGTAGAGAAGAGTATTTGAGTTACGAGTTTGGCCTTCAGTTAAAAACAATGTGAAATAGTTTCACTACTCATGCCACCTGGAACACCACAATGTAATGGTGTGTCCGAACGTCATAACCGTACTTTATTAGATATGGTGCGATCTATGATGTCTCTTACCGATCTACCACTATCGTTTTGGGGTTATGCATTAGAGACAGCTGCATTCACGTTAAATAGGGCACCATCTAAATCCGTTGAGACGACACCGTGTGAACTATGGTTTGGCAAGAAACCTAAGCTGTCGTTTCTTAAATTTGGGATTGCGATGCTTATATGAAAAAGTTTCATCCTGATAAGCTCAAACTCAAATCGGAGAAGTGCGTCTTCATAGGATATCCAAAGGAAACTATTGGATACACCTTCTATCACAGATCCGAAGGCAAGACTTTTGTTGCTAAATTCGGAAACTTTCTGGAGAATGAGTTTCTCTCGAAAGAAGTGAGTGGGAGGAAAGTAGAACTTGATGAGGTAACTGTACCTGCTCCCTTATTGGAAAATAGTACATCACAGAAAACTGTTTCTGTGACACCTACACCAGTTAGTGAGGAAGCTAATGATGATGATCATGAAACTTCAGAACAAGATACTACTGAACCTCGTAGATCAACCAGAGTAAGATCCGCGCCAGAGTGGTACGATAATCCTTTTCTGGAAGTCATGCTACTAGATCATGATGAACCTACGAACTATGAAGAAGCGATGGTGAGCCCAGATTCCGCAAAATGGCTTGAGGCCATGAAATCTGAGATGGGATCCATGTATGAGAACAAAGTATGGACTTTGGTTGACTTGCCCGATGATCGGCAAGCCATAGAAAATAAATGGATCTTCAAGAGGAAGACGGACGATGATAGTAGTGTTACTATCTACAAAGCTAGAATTGTCGCAAAAAGTTTTTCGACAAGTTCAAGGTGTTGAATACGATGAGAATTTCTCACTCGTATCTATGCTTAAGTCTGTCCGAATCATGTTAGCAATTGCCACATTTTATGAAATCTGGCAAATGGATAAACAAAACTGCATTCCTTAATAGATTTATTAAAGAAGAGTTGTATATGATACAACCAGAAGGTTTTGTCAATCCTAAAGGTGCTAACAAAATATGCAAGCTCCAGCAATCCATCTATGGACTGGTGCAAGCATCTCGGAGTTGGAATATACGCTTTGATAAGTTGATCAAAGCATATAGTTTTATACAGACTTGCGATGAAGCCTGTATTTACAAGAAAGTGAGTGGGACCTCTGTAGCATTTCTGATATTATATGTGGATGAAATATTGCTGATTGGAAATGATATAGAATTTCTGAATAGCATAAAGGGATACTTGAATAAAAGTTTTTCAAAGAAAGACTTCGGTAAAGCTGCTTACATATTGAGCTTCAAGATCTATAGAGATAGATCAAGACGCTTAATAAGTTTTTTTAATAAGTACATACCTTGACAAGATTTTGAAGTAGTTCAAAATGGAACAGTCAAAGAAAGAGTTCTTGCCTGTATTGCAAGGTGTGAAATTGAGTAAGACTCAAAGCCCGACCACGGCAGAAGATAGAAAAGAATGAAAGTCATTCCCTATGCCTTGGCCATAGGTTCTATAAAGTATGTCATGCTGTGTACCAGATCTATTGTATACCCTGCACTGATTTGGCAAGGGAGTACAATAGTGATCTAGGAGTAGATCACTGGACAGCGGTCAGAATTATCCTTCATGAAATAAGGATATGTTTCTCGATTATAGACGTGACAAAAAGGTTCGTCGTAAAGGGTTACATCGATGCAAGTTTTTGACACTGATCCAGATGATTCTAAGTCTCAATCTGGATACATATTGAAAATGGGAGCAATTAGCTAGAGTAGCTCCGTGCAGAGCGTTGTTGACATAGAAATTCGCAAAATACTTACAGATCTGTATGTGACAGACCCGTTGACTAAAATTATCTCACAAGCAAAACATGATCACACCTTAGTACTCTTTGGGTGTTAATCACATAGCGATGTGAACTAGATTACTGACTCTAGTAAACCCTTTGGGTGTTGATCACATATCGATGTGAACTATGGGTGTTAATCACATGGTGATGTGAACTATTGCTATTAAATCACATGGCGATGTGAACTAGATTATTGACTCTAGTGCAAGTGTGAGACTGAAGGAAATATGCCCTAGAGGCAATAATAAAGTTATTATTTATTTCCTTATTTCATGATAAATGTTTATTATTCATGCTATAATTGTATTAACCGGAAACATAATACATGTGTGAATACATAGACAAACAGAGTGTCACTAGTATGCCTCTACTTGACTAGCTCGTTAATCAAAGATGGTTATGTTTCCTAACCATGGACAAAGAGTTGTTATTTGATTAATGAGGTCACATCATTAGTTGAATGATCTGATTGACATGACCCATTCCATTAGCTTAGCACACGATCGTTTAGTATGTTGCTATTGCTTTCTTCATGGCTTATACATGTTCCTATGACTATGAGATTATGCAACTCCCGTTTACCGGAGGAACACTTTGGGTGCTACCAAACGTCACAACGTAACTGGGTGATTATAAAGGAGCATTACAGGTGTCTCCAAAGGTAGATGTTGGGTTGGCGTATTTCGAGATTAGGATTTGTCACTCTGATTGTCGGAGAGGTATCTCTGGGCCCTCTCGGTAATGCACATCACATAAGCCTTGCAAGCACTGCAACTAATATGTTAGTTGTGAGATGATGTATTACGGAACGAGTAAAGAGACTTGCCGGTAACGAGATTGAACTAGGTATTGGATACCGACGATCGAATCTCGGGCAAGTAACATACCGATGACAAAGGGAACAACGTATGTTGTTATGCGGTCTGACCGATAAAGATCTTCGTAGAATATGTAGGAGCCAATATGGGCATCCAGGTCCCGCTATTGGTTATTGACCGGAGACATGTCTCGGTCATGTCTACATTGTTCTCGAACCCGTAGGGTCCGCACGCTTAAGGTTAGAATGACAGTTACATAATGAGTTTATGCATTTTGATGTACCGAAGGTTGTTAGGAGTCCCGGATGTGATCACGGACATGACGAGGAGTCTCGAAATGGTCGAGACGTAAAGTGTGATATATTGGAAGCCTATGTTTGGACATCAGAAGTGTTCTGGGTGAAATCGGGATTTTACCGGGTTACCGGGAGGTTACCGGAACCCCCCGGGAGCCATATGGGCCTTCATGGGCCTTAGTGGAAAGGAAAAAAGGGTAGCCCAAGGGGGCTGCGCACCTCCCCCCTCCCCTAGTCCTATTAGGACTAGGAGAGGTGGCCGGCCACCCTTCTCCTCTTTCCCCCTTTGGGAATCCTACTTGGAATAGGATTGGGGGGGGGGAGTCCTACTCCCGGAAGGAGTAGGACTCCTCCTGCGCCTCCCTCCTTGGCCGGCCAGCCTCCCCCCTCTACTCCTTTATATACGGAGGCAGGGGACACCTCTAAACACACAAGTTGATCCACGTGATCTATTCCTTAGCCGTGTGCGGTGCCCCCTGCCACCATATACCTCGATAATACTGTAGCGGAGTTTAGGCGAAGCCCTGCTGCTGTAGAACATCAAGATTGTCACCACGCCGTCGTGCTGACGGAACTCTTCCCCGACACTTTGCTGGATCGGAGTCCGGGGATCGTCATCGAGCTGAACGTGTGCTCGAACTCGGAGGTGCCGTAGTTTCGGTGCTTGATCGGTTGGATCGTGAAGACGTACGACTACTTCCTCTACGTTGTGTGATCGCTTCCGCAGTCGGTCTGCGTTGGTACGTAGACAACACTCTCCCCTCTCGTTGCTATGCATCACATGATCTTGCGTGTGCGTAGGAATTTTTTTTGAAATTACTACGAAACCCAACAACACTTTCCTGGGTCATGCCCGGCCTCGGAAGATCAACACGTCGCAGCCCTACCTAGGCACAACAGAGAGGTCAGCACGCCGGTCTAAATCCTATGGCGCAGGGGTCTGGGCCCATCGCCCTTTGCACACCTGCACGTTGCGAACGCGGCCGGAAGCAGACCTAGCCTAGTGGCGTTCCAGTCCAATCCGGCGCGCGCCGCTCAGTCGCTGACGTCATGAAGGCTTCGGCTGATACCACGACGTCGAGTGCCCATAACTGTCCCCGCGTAGATGGTTAGTGCGTATCGGCCAGTAGCCAAACTCAGATCCAATACCAAGATCTCGTTAACGTGTTATTCTGAAATAACCACGGACGCCGACCAGGGCCAGGCCCACCTCTCTCCTAGGTGGTCTGAACCTGCCCTGTCGCTCTGCCTCAAAGATCCACTCGCGGGTGCTCCTCAAGCCGACCCGTCTTTAGTCACCACATGTATCTTGTATAAAGTATATAGTATATACCCGTGATCACCTCCCGAGTGATCACGGCCCGATAATATAGCATGGCAGACGGACAAGAATGTAGGGCCACAGATGGAAATACTAGCATCCTATACTAAGCAGTAGGATAGCAGGTAAGGGTAACAACTGTAGCAACAATGACAGGCTATGCATCAGAATAGGATTAACAGAAAGCAGTAACATGCTACACTACTCTAATGCAAGCAGTATAGAGAAGATTAGGCGATATCTGGTGATCAAAGGAGGGGCTTGCCTGGTTGCTCTAGCAAGTAGGAGGGGTCGTCAACACCGTAGTCGAACTGGGCAGCAGCAGCGTCGGTCTCGGTGTCTAGCGGAAGAAGAGGGGGGGAAGAAACAATGAATATAATGCAAACAGATGCATAACGATGCATGAGAAGACAAGTAACGGTGCTAGGGGTGCCCTAACGCGGTATTAGGTGATACCGGTGAAGGGGGATAACATCCGGGAAAGTATCCCCGGTGTTTCGTGTTTTCGGACAAACGAACCGGAGGGGGAAAGTTGCATGTTCGCTATGCTAGGGATGCGTGGCGGATGAACGGGTTGCGTATTCGAATTCGTCTCGTCGTTCTGAGCAACTTTCATGTACAAAGTTTTTTCATCCGAGCTACGGTTTATTTTATATTATTTTTCAAAGTTTTAATTTAATTTTAGAATATCAGAATTAATTTAATTAGGAAATGCCATTATGATGTCAGCATGACATCAGGGTGATGTCAGCAGTCAACAGTCAGTTGACTTGGTCAATCTGACGCATGGGTCCCACTGTCATTGTCTAACTAACTAATTGTTTAGTTAGATTAATTTGCAGGTTAATTAGGTTTATTAGTTAGTTAACAGAATTAATTAAGTTAACTAATTAAGTTAATTAATTATTTTATTTATTTAATCATTACTTTTTAATTATATTTAATTTAATTTTTTTATTAAATTAAACGTTCTAGGCCATGGGCCCCACGTGTCATTGGCCCCTGGCCTTAGCAGGCACAGGGTGCCGCGGGCGGGTTACGGGCGCTAGCGCCAAGCGCCCAACGGGGCGAGCCCGGGCGCACCAGCGACGGCCGACAGGGCGCCGGACTTGCCCGCGGGGAGGGGTGGTCGGCGCGAGCCTGGACCGGAGCAGGGGGAGAGGAAGGGGAGCGTGCGTGCGTGGAGGCAGCAGCAGCGACGGAGGCGGAGCGGGAGCTAGCGCGAGCGGGGAGCGCGGGCGCGCCGGTGGTCAGAAGTAGCAGCGTGGCAGTGGCTGCAGGGGGCGGTGGCGGCGTTGAGAGAAGCGGGTTGCGGTGGCGCGCGACCGGACGGAGCAGGACGGGGGCGGCCTCGGCCCGGAGAGGCGATGCAGGGGCGCGACGGGCGAGTTTAGGCGCGCGGGCCGCGACCAGGGGAAAGGCGAGCGCATGTGCGGGCGGCGACGGGTGTGCGCGTGCTCACCGCAAGCACGAGCACCGGGCAGCGCGAGTGGCCGCGGGGGCGGGCGTGCGCGAGCTGGGCACGACCAGCGCGGGGCGACCGCAGGCAGGGCTCGGGCAGACGTGCACGTGGCGACGGAGAGAGGCGCGCCGAGCGGGGTAGCAAGGAGAGGAGGGGGTCTCACGGCGGGGAGTAGGGTTCGTGGCAACGGGGGTCGGGGTGGTGGTCGGAGACGATGGCGTCGATGTAGACGAGGCAGACCGACGAGGGAGCGCTCCGGGAAGGAGCTTTGGCGGCGGCGACGTTCGGTCGCGAGGCAGCGGTTGGCGCCGCGAGCCCCGATCAGATCTGGATCGGGGGGAGGGGGCGCGTCGTGGGGAGGGGAGTGGGGGGGGGAGCGAGTGGGGATGGGGATTAGGGTTTCTGGGGTGTGGGGTGGCCTATAGGCCAGGGGCGGCCGGCTGGGCCATGGCCCAGTTGGGCCAAGGGGTCCAGTGGGGGGGGTCTCTTTTGTTTTAGTTTAGTTTTCTGTTAGTTTATTTTTTTCTATTTTGTTTCTTTTCTTCTTTTCTGTTTTATTAAATTTCGGTGTTTATGAAAAACCCAAGTTGCACCTAAAATATTTTTAATACTTATGCCGCTACCGCAATCAACTTGGCACCTAATATAAAATCATTTGTAATTGTTTATTATTTGACAATCATTTAACTAATTGTTTTTGCTACTATTTTATTCATTTTGAGTATTTACATATTTTATACAAGTGTGGTTTCTCCACCATAATTACCTACGTATTATTTGGCACAACCAGAATTTTAGTTTTATTATTTGAAAACTTTTATTGTTTGCCTAATTTTGAATTTGAATTTGAATCGGTTTCGAACTAACAGGAGATTAGCAACTATAAACGAGGTCACGTGGCATCATTAGCAGAGGATCACTGTAGCTTAATTACCCGGGCGTCACACCTGTGTAACGGAGGGGAGCTGGGGTCCTGGCGCACTCTATATAAGCTACCCCCCTCCTCTGGGACAACGGTTCGCACTTTTGTAAACTCACACACACACATATAATCCAGTCGACCGCCTTAGGGCACCGAGACGTAGGGCTGTTACTTCCTCTGAGAAGGGTCTGAACTCGTAAAACTCGTGTGTACAACTACTCCATAGCTAGGATCTTGCCTCCTCATACCTACCCCCCATTCTACTGTCAGTCTTAGATCCACGACAGTGAGCACTCATTAAAATATGACATGCTAAAAGGTTGAGGTTGGACAAGGAAGACAACGTAATGGGTTATGTTTTCTTATATCTGAAATAAAGTATATTTCATGGATCATCCAACATGTTGAGCTTGCCTTTCCCCCTCATGCTAAACAAATTCTTCGCACCAAGTAGAGATACTACTTGTGCTTCCAAACATCCCTTAAACCAGTATTGCCATGAGAGTCCACCATACCTACCTATGGATTGAGTAAGATCCTTCAAGTAAATTTTCATCGGTGCATGCAATAAAAATTGCTCTATAAATATGTATGATCTTTTAGTGTGGAGAAAATAAGCTTTATACGATCTTGTGATATGGAAGCAATAAAAGCGACGGACTGCATAATAAAGGTCCCTATCACAGGGGACAATAAAGTGACCTTTATTTTGCATTAAGATTTATGCATCCAACTATAAAAGCACATGACAACCTCTGCTTCCCTCTGTGAAGGGCCTATCTTTACTTTTATCTTCTACCCTTATGCAAGAGTCATGGTGATATTCACCTTTCCTTTTTACATTTTATCCTTTGGCAAGCACATTGTGTTGGAAAGATTCTGATATATATATATATATATCCAATTGGATGTAAGGCATCATGAACTATTATTGTTGACATTACCCTTGAGGTAAAAGGTTGGGAGGCGAATCTATAAGCCCCTATCTTTCTCTGTGTCTGATTAAAACTTTGAACCCATAAATATCGTGTGAGTGTTAGCAATTGTGAAAGACTACATGATATTTGAGTATGTGGGGTATGCTAAATCAAAGCTCTGACATATACTCTTCCTGAAAATAAGATGAATTGTAATTGTTTGATGACTGATAACATGGTTTGTTAGTTTTCAAGAAAATTTATGATCTATACTTTAACATGTGAATAGCTTGTTACTTGATCATGAGAAGCTTTATGAGATGAGCTATTGTTATGATATATAATGATGCTAGAAAAGGTGACTGAAATTATCATTGATCAAACTTGTGCACCTGCTAGCATTCACACTTCATAAATTATTTCTTTTATCATTTACCTACTCGAGGACGAGCAGGAATTAAGCTTGGGGATGCTAATACGTCTCCAGTGTATCTATAATTTATGAAGTATTCATACTATTATATTATCTATTTTGGATGTTTATGTGCTTTATTAGACACTTTTATATTATTTTTGGGACTAACCTATTAACCCAGAGCCCAGTGCCAGTTTCTGTTTTTTCCTTGTTTTAGAGTGTCGCAGAAAAGGAAAATCAAACGGAGTCTAATTGACCTGAAACTTCACGGAACTTATTTTTGGACCAGAAGAAGCCCACGGAGTACCGGAGTTGCACCAGGAGAGTCCCGGGCTGCCCACGAAGGTGGGGGGCACGCCTACCCCCTGGGCACGCCCCCTACCTCGTGGACAGCCCGGAGGTCCACTGACGTACTTCTTCCTCCCATATATACCCATATACCCTAAAAACTTCGAGGAGCAGAATAGACCGGGAGTTCCGCCGCCAGAAGCCTCCATAGCCACTGAAAACCAATCTAGACCCGTTCCGGCACCCTGCCGGAGGGGGAATCCCTCTCTGGTGGCTATCTTCATCACCCCGGTGCTTTCCATGACGAGGAGGGATTAGTTCTCCCTCGGGGCTGAGGGTATGTACCAGTAGCTATGTGTTTGATCTCTGCTACCTCTTGAGCACTGCGTTGGTTTTCCCCGAAGAGGAAGGGATGATGCAGCAAAGTAGCGTAAGTATTCCCCTCAGTTTTTGAGAACCAAGGTATCAATCCAGTAGGAGGCTACGCGCGAGTCCCTCGTACCTGCACAAAACAAATAAATCCTCGCAACCAACGCAAATAGGGGTTGTTAATCCCTACTTGGCCACTTACGAGAGTGAGATTCGATAGATATGATAAGATAATATTTTTGGTATTTTTATGATAAAGATGCAAAGTAAAATAAAAGCAAAGTAAAAGCAAAAGGAAACAACTAAGTATTGGTAGATTAATATGATGAAGATAGACCCGGGGGCCATAGGTTTCACTAGTGGCTTCTCTCGAGAGCATAAGTATTCTACGGTGGGTGAACAAATTACTATTGAGCAGAATTGAGCATAGTTATGAGAATATCTAGGTATGATCATGTATATAGGCATCACGTCCGAGACAAGTAGACCGACTCCTGCATGCATCTACTACTATTACTCCACTCATCGACCGCTATCTAGCATGCATCTAGAGTATTAAGTTAATGAAAACATAGTAACGCCTTAAGCAAGATGACATGATGTAGAGGGATAAACTCATGCAATATGATGAAAACCCCATCTTGTTATCCTCGATGGCAACAATACAACACGTGCCTTGCTGCCCCTACTGTCACTGGGAAAGGACACCGCAAGACTGAACCCAAAGCTAAGCACTTCTCCCATTGCAAGAAAGATCAATCTAGTAGGCCAAACCAAACTGATAATTCGAAGAGACTTGCAAAGATAACCAATCATACATAAAAGAATTCAGAGAAGATTCAAATATTGTTCATAGATAGACTTGATCATAAACCCACAATTCATCGGTCTCAACAAACATGCCTAATTGAACGTCCAATAAAAGGCCGCATGTTCACCTGGAGCAACATGCAACAAGATCCTCTTCTTGAACAACTCGATTGGTTCTTCACAAGCACAAACTGGACTACATCTTGCCCTAAAACCATGGTAAAACCACTAGGTAAACCTGTTTCTGATCATATACCTTGTGTGGTTAATATTGAAACTGCCATCCCTAGATCCAAACTATTTCGCTTTGAAACATATTGGGTCCAACACCCTAGTTTTATGGATGTGGTTGCAAAGTCTTGGGCCAAAAATGTCACATCCACAAATCCTGCCACAAATCTTTGCTGTAAACTTAAAACTCTATGCAAAGATCTTAAACAATGGAGCAAAGGAATTTCCAAACTCTCTGTGGCAATTGAGAATTCTAATAAAGCTCTTTGCGAGATCGATGAATTGGAAAATAAACGTTCATTAACTGTCCCGGAGAATAACTTCAGAAAAATACTCAAAAACCATATTCTCCGGTTGCTCAGATATCAGCAACTCTATTGGAAAAAACGGTGCACCATACGGTGGGTTAAATTTGGGGACGAACCATCAAATTTTTTCCAGGCAATGGCTTCGGAAAGGTACAGAAAGAACAATATTGCATCCCTAACTCTACTGATGGGATTGCTGTTGAAGATCACACAGGGAAAGAATCAATCATCTTCCAAACTTTCAAAGAAAGAATGGGTTCTTCATCTGGACATGACATGAAATTTGATCTACACAGAATCATCAAGAAGTGCCATGACTTGGATGTTCTCACTGTCCCCTTTTCAAACATCGAGATTAACAACGTAATTAGAGAGATGCCCGCGGATAGAGCACCTGGCCCGGATGGTTTCACGGGTGTGTTTCTCAAGAAATGTTGGCCAATAAATTAAGGAGGACTTCTACAAGCTCTGCCATCAATTTCACGAGGGCAATCTTTCACTTGAGAGCATTAATGATGGGTTCATCACACTCATCCCAAAGATCAGCTCTCCCAAAACGATCAATGATTATAGACCAATCACGCTCTTGAACTATTGTCTTAAGGTTATCACGAAGATCCTGGCCAATAGATTACAAAAAGTCATACTCAAGATCGTGCACCGTAATTAGTATGGAGTTCTCAAGTGGAGAACTATTCAAGATTGCCTTGCATGGGCATACGAATACATATATCAATGTTAACAATCCAAGCAGGAAATTATGCTCCTAAAACTAGACTTTGCAAAAGCATTTGACACGATTGAGCATGAGGCCATGATTGACATTATGAAAAGCATGGGGTTTAATGATGAATGGATAAGCTGGGTTCGATGCATATTCTCCTCAGGTAAATCATCAGTGTTACTAAATGGAACACCTGGTCGGCAATTTCTTTGTCAATGTGGAGTACGGCAGGGCTACCCCCTCTCTCCACTAATTTTTGTACTTGCGGCCGATCTTCTTCAAGAAGTCATCAATGATGCTTTCCAGCGCAATCTTATACGCCTACCATTTCATTCAACAAACCAAAAAGTGTATCATGTGATCCAATACGCCGATGACACTATATTGGCCATTCCAGCATGCATGCAACAAGCTCAGATTGTCAAGACCATATTAACCGACTATGCCTCCTCAGTTGGACTAAGAATAAACTTCCACAAGTCTACTCTTATCCCAATCAATTGTGGCACAGAAAAAGTGAGGAGATTGCCAACACCTTCGGATGTGTCGTGGGGAAAATGCCATTCACCTACCTTGGGCTGCCACTTGGCACTACTAAACCCTCTGTCCAAGAGCTTATGCCCCTTGTTTTCTCCCTCGAGCGACGGTTATCTGCCACCCTCAACATGGTTTCTTATGGTGGCAAACTATCGCTTCTAAACTCGGTCATTACATCGCTCATTATCTTTGCCATCTGTACTCTAAGACTGCCGACAAAGATCATTGAATTACTGGACAAAATAAGAAGGAAATGCTTGTGGATTAAAAAAACGGACCATGGAGACAAAATTAACTCCCTTGCCTCCTGGGAAATGGTGTGTCGGCCCAAGACCAGTGGTGGCTTGGGCGTATTAAATCTGCGTGTTCAAGGCGATTCCCTACTGCTTAAATACCTTCACAAGTTCTACAATAAGTGGGACACACCGTGGGTGCAATTGATTTGGGACACTTACTACATTGACCAAATCCCACATGCATCTGACCCATGTGGATCGTTTTGGTGGAGAGATGTGATCAAGCTAATACCAACTTACCGGGGTATCTCTAAGGTGACTGTGGGGAATGGTGAAAACATACTCTTTTAGAAAGACATGTGGAGAGAGGACATACTTGCCGACTCATATCCTCGAGCACTCTCATATGCCAAAAATGAGGATCTGTCTGTCCAACAATTCTTGGGCATCACCACCCTACAAGAGGCATTTCATTTACCACTCTCACCACAAGCATATGCAGAAATTAGACAACTTCAGCTAAAAGTTTTGGAGGTTCAACTCTCCAATGAGATTGACAAGTGGACATACGTTTGGAACACCAATCTCTTCTCTGCAAAACAATACTATACATTCTACTTCAGAGAAATTCAAGCACATGAACCTTTTGGATGGATTTGGAAATCTAAGTCAACCATGAAAATAAAAGTCTTCGGGTGGCTGCTACTTTCTGACCGCCTCAACACCAGGAATATGCTAAAGCGAAGGCATTACAATATTGGAGATGATCATGACTGCATTCTTTGTGGTTTACCAATTGAGGAGACGTTGGAACATCTCTTCTTCGAGTGCCACTTCAGCTCTGATTGCTGGTCTCACCTTGGCATCTCCTGGTCTCAGGGCAGCACAAGACTGGACAACATCTCCAAAGCAAAACAAGACTGGAATAGGCCACTCTTTATGGAACTATTTTTGCTGGCGGCCTGGAGTATATGGAAGGAGCGCAACGACAAACACTTTAGAAAGATCATACCAGCTAAAACCTCCTGGTTAAGTAGACTTAAGGCTGATTTTTCACTGCTCACCCATAGGGTTAGAGAGGAGCACAAACAATACATTTCAATAATACTGGCATCCCTGCAAACTAGTACCTGCTTCCTGTTGGAAATATGCCCTAGAGGCAATAATAAATTAGTTATTATTATATTTCCTTGTTCATGATAATCGTTTATTATCCATGCTAGAATTGTATTGATAGGAAACTCAGATACATGTGTGGATACATAGACAACACCATGTCCCTAGTAAGCCTCTAGTTGACTAGCTCGTTGATCAATAGATGGTTACGGTTTCCTGACCATGGACATTGGATGTCGTTGATAACGGGATCACATCATTAGGAGAATGATGTCATGGACAAGACCCAATCCTAAGCCTAGCACAAGATCGTGTAGTTCGTATGCTAAAGCTTTTCTAATGTCAAGTATCATTTCCTTAGACCATGAGATTGTGCAACTCCCGGATACCGTAGGAATACTTTGGGTGTGCCAAACGTCACAACGTAACTGGGTGGCTATAAAGGTGCACTACGGGTATCTCCGAAAGTGTCTGTTGGGTTGGCACGAATCGAGACTGGGATTTGTCACTCCGTGTGACGGAGAGGTATCTCTGGGCCCACTCGGTAGAACATCATCATAATGTGCAAAATGTGATCAAGGAGTTGATCACGGGATGATGTGTTACGGAACGAGTAAAGAGACTTGCCGGTAACGAGATTGAACAAGGTATCGAGATACCGACGATCGAATCTCGGGCAAGTATTATACCGGTAGACAAAGGGAATTGAATACGGGATTGATTGAATCCTTGACATCGTGGTTCATCCGATGAGATCATCGTGGAACATGTGCGAGCCAATATGGGTATCCAGATCCCGCTATTGGTTATTGGCCGAAGAGGTGTCTCGGTCATGTCTGCATGGTTCCCGAACCCGTAGGGTCTACACACTTAAGGTTTGGTGACGCTAGAGTTGTTATGGGAAATAGTAAGTGGTTACCGAAGGTTGTTCGGAGTCTCGGATGAGATCCCAGACGTGACGAGGAACTCCGGAATGGTCCGGCGGTGAAGATTGATATATTGGACGAAGGGTATTGGAGTCCGGAAGTGTTCCGGAGGTACCAGGCTATGGCTAGCATGACCGAAAGGTGTTTCGGGAGCCCCAGCAAGTGTTGGAGGGCCTCATGGGCCAAAGGGGAAGGGGCAAACCAGCCCACTAAGGGTTGGTGCGCCCCCCACACCCTTTCCCACGTTACTTGGGGAGGTGGGGCGCCTCCACCTGGCTTGGGAGGCAAGCCTCCACCTGCTTGGCTTGGGGGGCAAGTCTCCCTAGGATTTTCCCTAGGGAGATCCAATCTGCCTAGCCGCCGCCCCCTAGGGGAAACCCTAGGGCGCCTCCCCCTCTCCCCTTGCCCCTATATATAGTGGAGGAGTGGGAGGGCAGCCGCGACCTCTTCCCTGGCGCAGCCCTCCCTCCTCCTACCTTCTCCTCCTCCTCCATGGTGTCACGACCGGTTTTCCAATAAAAATATTTATTGAGAAACCAATCTTTTGAGTCCAGTATGAGAAAAATTCTCCTTACCGGTAGACAAATTCTTGATACAATAAGCCAGTAGCATAAAATATATTACAGGGTCGAACTACGGTTGCTCAACCAAATTATTACAAGCACGCCAATAATTATACATAATGGCGGACATGACACAGTGGTGTGGAGGCATACTACTGACTCGAGGATAGGGTGGTGGTGGAAAAACACAGCGGGGAGAGAGATACAAGACTCTAAAACTGGCATCTCATCGAGCGTCGAGGTGAGGCTCGATGAATTTATTTGGTAGCGGAAGTGGATATGATACAGTGACCAAACCCAGGGTCGTATGAGACTGACTGGGATTCCTCTAGGCGTCGGACTCGCTATCAAAATCTTCATCCATGAGATCGCCTTCGTTAGCATCTGGCCAAATCAACAATCCAGGTGAGCACTTTGAAAGTACTCGCAAGACAGTTCGGACGTAAGATATAACAAATGCATGCATGGATGTGTCATGTTTAACTTTTAACAGTGGCACATTAATTTCGTAAAAATAAGACAGGTAAAAAGGGAGTCGGCGGTAGTCCGCTCGAAAACCCAACAAAATAACTGTAAATCCAATCAGGGTCGGAAGCGACACCTTGATAGGAAGATAAGTAAATAAATCACGCCGCAGTCGGGCGTCTAGGAGACACCACATAAAGGGCTTAAAAGAAATGCCACAGTCGGGCGTCTGAGCGACGCCACATAAAGGGCTTTAAAAGAAATGCCACAGTCGGGCGTCTGAGCGACGCCACATAAAGGGCTTTAAAAGAAATGCCACAGTCGGGCGTCTGAGCGACGCCACATAAAGAGCTTTAAAAGAAATGCCACAGTCGGGCGTCTGAGCGACGCCACATAAAGGGCTTTAAAAGAAATGCCACAGTCGGGCGTCTGAGCGACGCCACATAAAGGGCTTTAAAAGAAGTGCCACAGTCAGACATCGGGGCGACATCATAGAAAGGGCTTTTATTGAAAGTAAATAATAACAATGCCACAGTCGGACGTCTGAGCGACATCGCAGAAAGGGCTTTTATTCACAAGGAAATATTGCTCATAATAAATATTCATCTCATGATAATAAACGGGTTAGTCCATCCACAGAATTAAACATTTAACCGGACTTAGCACTCATGGGATTCACCGGAGTCTCTGTCATCAAACTGACACCGTTAGAACAAGATAATACGAATTTGGACATGGAATAGATGATTCAAGGGAATGTATGACTCTGCAGAGTTTGTACAAAAATTTTCCCACAGCCAACGGATTTCCGTAGTCACAAAGGACTAGTTCCGTTTATGGTTTTTTGGAAGAAAACACAGCTAACCAGTACACACCCATCCTACCTCTCGATGCCAGGACTCACCCTAGACATCGTCCAAGAAAAACTTTTGAGACGGGGAGAACACAATCTCGAATAGCATGGGATCAAATTTATATACGCGCGCTCTAAGGGGTGCCCCCCTCTCGGTCCCAACCGGAAACACCCATGCCCCCTGACCGGATGACTGGCTTTAATCCAGGGCCATGGAACCATCATCCCGGCCTCTCCTTTTGGTGTGTACCAGGAAAGCGGTTTGCAACTTACTAAGCCATACTCCTTGCGGAAAACATGTGGTAGTACAGGGAAGGAAATGGGAGGAACTGGACCGATACGGTTTGACACTGTAGTCATATAGCCTGGCATAAGACTGGCATGCTACAACACTGCCATCTTTCCCATCCTCATGCCAACACACGGCCATTCATACTCACATCCATCCACTTATGGATCATCGAACTCACTTACCTCAACAATGCATGGAAACAACGTTCATCGGTATGCTCAACAACATGCCATGAGACTAACTAAATGCAAAACATGCCAAGACACTCATCATATCAAAAGTTCAAACGTGCTTGCCTGGTTCGGAGTAGTCGGAGCCTAGCTCGGTGAAGTTTGCGGTTCCGTCACCTCCTTCGGTATCTACGGTATAAAGAAAATATATGCGCTATCGTAAATACCACGAGGTGCACAAAAAGTATTCCAAATATTTTTCAAATAAATCTAATAAAAAAACTAGACAAAATTTTAAAGAGGACAGAAAAAGAATCAATCAAAAATACTATTCTGTTTAAAAGTTATAAAGGTTTTTGTCCAGGGACTCATCTGTAATGAAACAGAAAGTTTCCAGGGGCTAGCTTATAAAAACAGAAAACGTTCCAGTCTTGAATACGCCAGCCCAGAGGGGAAAGCGTATTTTGCCCGAAGGCATTTTCAGAAAACGATTCGTTTAAAAAGATCTGAGAGGCTGACGGGCGGGTCCCACTCGTCAGGTTTAAACTTTCAAACGGGGGACGAAGCTCATCGACGCCCGAGAGCCGCGGTGGTCGCCGGCGGCGATGCACGGCGAGGCAGGGAGATCGGAGAGTACCTCCGTGTTCAGGGCGCCCTTCCGCGTCGGTTGGTGGTGGTGGTGGCGGTCGGCGAGCACCATGTCGACGGCGAGCCTTGCTCCGGCGGACGGCGGTTCGGGTGGTTGCGGACTTCGTCGGAGAGAGCTGTGAAGATCAAATTGGGGAGGGGGTTAGACCTCTGGAGGTGGTACGAGGTTACGGGCGAGAGTAGGGTGGTGGAGGAGTTCTCACCGGAGTGAATCAAGACGGAGGCCGAGGCGGAACGAGGCGGCCGGAGTCGGGGGAGGAGACCTCCTCGAGGCTCCTCCAGTGGCCTGGCGGGGTGTTTGTGGGGTGCAGTGGTTGCGCGTGCTCGAGGGCGAGCTCGGGTCTCCTTTTATAGGCGATCCGAGGCGGTGGCCGTGAACGTGGATCTCCGGCGATGGTTACGGTGGCGCAGTGCTTGGTCGGGGGAGATTAGGGAGTTGGGCGTCATCGTGGAGGTCTACTGGTTCCATTCAGACGCTAACCGGACTTGGATTAGAAGCTTAGGGCAGGCTTTGGTCGGAACGGGACGGCGCGGGTCCGTTGGCGGCAGAGAGCGCGTCCAGTGCTGTCGGGCCACGGCGACGGTGCAGCGGGGGTGCGCTGGCGTGCATGAGGCCACGCGGAGAGCCAGGGAGCGTTGGGCGGCGCTGAACGGCATTGAGCCGCCGTTCTGCTTCCTGTCGGTCGCTACGGTGGTTCGGCCGCCGCAAGACACACCGGCGCAGGCGGGCCAAGGCGTCGCCGACGCCGGGAAGGCGCCAAGCGCGCGTGTGGTGCTCCAGACAGGAGGAAGAGGCGGCGAGGAACGTGCCAAGGGCACTGTCTACGCATGATTGAAACTGACGAACGAAAACGACACTGAATCTGAATATTTCTGAATATGAACAGCAACAGTGCATGGAAGGTGTTCGACAGAATGAATTTGGCCTCTGGGGATTTTTCCTTGAGCTGATTTTTGGTGGAGTGGCTACTCATTGCTCCAGTAGGCTGCCTGAATTTTGGTGGAATTTTTGGAGAAGTGTAGATATGAATTTCACCAAATTTGGCAAATCTGGTCCAAACTTGCAGAGACTGAAATTTGAAAAATTTGAAAAGAGGAGGAGTGGATCAAGATGGTTCTGGGTTGTGGGTACAAAGGACTATCCAGGAGAGTTGGTTTGAGGTCAAAACTCAAATGCAAAAGGGTACTTGCTTTGAAAATCTCTCACGCTCCAAATAATTTGCAGAAATGATTTGAGGGGAAAAATAATTAGAATAAAATCCAAAACTTGCTTGGATTAGTTGGGACAGAGAACTTAGGTTGATTACAAGGAGGAGGGGAGGTTTTGGCGGGGTTTTACCACATGGGTAAAATACAAAGTCATGGGTGGTTTCCAAGATATGAAAATCCCAAATTTTCATAGAGTTTCTCTTTAAAAGAAAAAGATTAAACTCCCAAAATAATTTGAGAGGGAACCAACAGAGAAGAAGTTTCAAAAGATCAAACACCATAGTTTGAAGAAAAATAAAATCCTTGCCAAAGAAAAGGAAGTTTTTTAAGAGGAAGGATTTCTGGAAAAGAAATTTTAAATGCCCTCTTTTAAAAAATCCATCAAAGTTTTTGATGAAAACCAATTAAAATTTTTGGAGTGTCACAACACCTACCCCCTTAGGAAAAATCTCGTCCCTGAGATTTCAGCTGTTCCTCAAATAAGTGCGGATGCTCTGTCCGAAGAAAATCCTCTCTTTCCCAAGTTGCTTCACTGTCGGTGTGATTGCTCCACTGAACTCTGAAGAATTTGATGGTCTTCTGTCGGGTCCTCCTTTCAGACTCCTCTAATATTTTTACGGGGCGTTCCCGATAAGTGAGGTCTGGCTGCACATCAAGGTTCTCATGGGATACTTGTTTCTCTGGTTTGCTTACGCACTTCCTTAATTGAGAGACGTGGAACACGTCGTGAATGTCGGACAAGTCTTCGGGTAAGTCTAGCTGGTAGGCTACAGTGCCTCTTCGTGCCACTATGCAGAATGGTCCAATGAATCTTGGTGCTAACTTCCCTTTAATCTTAAACCGTTGCAGTCCCCTCATAGGTGATACTCGTAGGTACACAAATTCACCGGGTTCAAAATTGACCCCACGATGTTTCTGATCGTAATAACTCTTCTGTCGGCTTTGAGCGGTCTTGAGTCGGCCCCTAATTAGCTTGACTTTTTCCTCGGCTTCTTTGAGCATGTCTGGGCCGAAGATACGGCTGTCTCCGGTCTCTGACCAATTTAGCGGGGTACGACACCTCCGTCCGTATAGGGCTTCAAAAGGTGCCATTCGCAGGTTGGCCTGGTAGCTGTTGTTGTATGCGAACTCGGCATATGGCAGACTTTCTTCCCAACTGGTTCCATAGGTGAGGACACATGCTCTCAGCATGTCTTCTAAAATTTGGTTTACGCGTTCAGTCTGTCCATCAGTCTGGGGATGGTAGGCTGTACTGAAGGCCAATTGAGTTCCCAGAGCCTATTGTAAATGATCCCAGAATCTCGAGACAAATTGAGTGCCTCTGTCGGATATTATAGTCTTCGGGACTCCATGCAGACAAACTATACGGGAGAGATAAATCCTGGCAAGCTTCTGAGTGTTGTAGGTTGTCTTTACTAGAATGAAATGTGCCACCTTGGTTAATCTATCGGTGATGACCCATATGGCATCATTCCCGTGTCGTGACCGAGGTAGTCCGACAATAAAATCCATTCCTATTTCATCCCATTTCCACTCAGGTATTTTGTTTGGTTGCAGTAGTCCGGTTGGTTTTTGATGCTCAACTTTTATGCGTTGACAAGAATCGCAACATGCAACGAATGTGGCTATGTCCCTCTTCATACCGTGCCACCAAAATCTTTCCTAAATATCCTTATACATTTTGGTTCCTCCAGGGTGGATCGAGTAGGGAGTGGTGTGTGCTTCAGCTAGGATTTGCTGTCTGAGGTCCTCTATGTTTGGCACGCAGAGTCTGTCCCCGTACCGTAATATTCCATCATCGCCTATGACAAACTCCGAGGCCTTGCCCATACTCACCTTTCTTTTAATTCCTTCAATGCTGGGGTGACCAGGCTGAGCTTCTTTAATTCTCTCCACAAGGTCGGGCTTTATTTCCAAGATTGATATGGTGCCTTCCGCGATCATTAACAAGTTGAGTTTGGCAAATTCTTGTTGGAATTCAGGTCTCAAGCTTTGCGGACTGTTTTCATCGGAGCTGGGGTTCCGACTAAGAGCATCGGCCACTACATTTGCTTTCCCTGGATGATAGTGGATACCAACATCATAATCCTTTACCAATTCCAACCAGCGTCGTTGCCGTAAGTTTAGTTCTGGCTGTGTGAAAACATATTTGAGACTTTTATGGTCCGTGTATATTTCACATCGATTCCCAAGTAAGAAATGCCTCCATTCCTTAAGTGCATGAATGACTGCTGCCATTTCTAAGTCATGAGTGGGATAATTTTCCTCATGCTTGCGGAGTTGTCGTGAAGCGTGTGCGACAACCTTGCCTTCTTGCATCAACACGCACCCGAGACCTTTTCGGGATGCGTCACAATACACCTCAAAATTCTTGTGTATGTCTGGCACAATTAATACCGGTGTTGTCGTTAATTTCCGTTTTAGCTCTTGGAAACTTTTCTCGCAGGCTTCTGTCCATTCAAACTTCTTGTCCTTCTTGAGTAACTGCGTCATTGGCTTGGCTAGGGTGGAGAATCCTTCAATAAATCTGCGGTAATATCCTGGCATTCCCAAGAAACTTCGTATGTCCGTTACGCTGGCTGGTGACTTCCAGCCAAGTATGGCCCTGACTTTCTCCGGGTCCACTGCGATACCGTCTTGGGTCAGCACGTGGCCTAGAAAGCCTACTTGTCTTAGCCAAAATTCGCACTTGCTGAACTTGGCATACAATTGATGTTTCCTGAGTTCTCCTAGCACAATCCTGAGATGTTCCGCGTGCTCTTCTGGTGTCTTGGAGTATATCAGAATATCATCGATAAATACCACAACGAACTTGTCCATAAACTTCATAAATACTTTGTTCATGAGGTGAACAAAATATGCGGGGGCGTTTGTTAATCCAAAAGGCATAACTGTGAACTCATATAGTCCATATCTGGAGGTGAAGGCTGTTTTGGGGATATCTTCTGTTCGCACTTTTAATTGATGGTATCCTGACCTTAAGTCAATCTTTGAGAATACCTTGGCCTGAGCGAGCTGATCAAATAAATCATTTATTCGTGGCATCGGGTATTTGTTCTTGACTGTGACCATGTTAAGTGCTCGGTAGTCTATGCACAATCTTAGTGTTCCATCCTTCTTTTTGGCAAATAAAATTGGTGATCCCCAAAGTGAGGAGCTGGCTTGAATGTATCCCTTGTCCAGTAATTCCTTTATTTGTTTCTTCAACTCAATCAATTCGGATGGTGCCATTCTGTATGGTTTCTTGTATATGGGGGTGGTTCCTGGTGCTAGCTCAATGCTGAATTCTATTTCTCGGTCTGGTGGCATGCCTGGTAGTTCTTCGGGAAATACATCTGGAAATTCACATACCACTGGAACCTTGCTTAACTCAGAAACGTCCACCTTATTCAATCTCGGCTGCCGGGGTATTTTTCTTTCCTTGGCTGATACTTTTATTGTCTTCCCGTGGTGGTGCGTGAGAATTACAGTCCGGTTGAAACAGTCAATAAAACCTTTGTTGGTGGTTAACCAGTCCATCCCTAGGATGACATCCAGTCCTTTATTTTCCAACACAATAAGGTTGGCGAAAAATTTCAATCCTTCGAACTCAATAACCACATTCTAACAGTAACTCTGAGTAACTTGCTGAATCCTAGGGGACTTGATGATCATGGATTTTTCCAAGGGAAACATCGAAAAATTATTTTGCAAAGCAAAACTTTTCGAAATGAATGAGTGAGAAGCTCCAGAATCAAACAAAACCGTTGCAGGTATTGTGTTGACAGGAAACGTATCGAGTACGATATCCGGAGCGTTTTGTGCTTCTTCTTTGGTCACGTGGTTTAGATGACCCTTCCTGTGGTTGTTGTTGGGGTTGAAATTGTTGCGCTTGGGCGCTGAATTATTTCCACCATTGTTTGGCTTCGGGGTCGAGTTCCTTGGCTTGGGGCACTGTTTGGCGTAGTGCCCTTCTTCTCCACAAGCGTAGCAAGTAACGCCTGGGCGATATGTGAACTCTTTGTCCCTTGCATGGAAATTCTTGGTTGGGCGTGAGATGTTTGTCGTAGGTTTGTGTGTCCCACCTTTCTGAAAATCTGTCCTGCTTCGGTGGTTGCGCGCAAGAGTAGTCTGGTCTCTTTTTCGCTTGCGTAAATCCTCCAAGCTACGTCTCTCATTTTCCAGAGTAATAGCTTTGTCCACTAGTGTCTTAAAATCTGGAAAAGTGTGAACGACCAGTTGGCATTTAAGCGCGGGCGCCAGACCGTCAAGGAATTTCTCCATCTTCTTGCTTTCAGTCATACGTTCTTCATTGGCGTAGCGGGACAATAGAGTAAATTGACCATTGTATTCTGACACTGTCATGTTCCTTTGTTTGAGGTCATCGAACTCTCTCTTCTTGATTTTCATAATACTCTTGGGAATGTGTGCACCACGGAAACCTTCCTTGAAATCATCCCAGGTTATATCATTTTCGTTGGGGTGCATGTGCAGAAAATTCTCCCACCATGATGCAGCTGCTCATGTGAGATAGTGCGGAGCATATAGTACTTTCTCGAGATCTGAACATTTTGCAATAATTAATTTTCTCTCCATATCTCGAAGCCAATCCTCGGCTTCAAGAGGTTTGTCAGTATGAGAAAATGTTTGGGGACGTGTCTTCTGTAGCTCAGATAACTTGGAATACTGCTGATACTGTCCATGGTGATTTCCCATGTTGATGACTTGGTTCATCATTTCCCGATGTTGTTGCTGACTCTGCTCATAAAGGCGGCACATTTGTGAAAGTGCCGATTCATTGCCCTGTTGGCTTGACTGTCTGTGTGAACTTGTTGCTGGGTTGTGTATCATAATTTTCCTCTGGTGGAGTTGGCATGGAACGAGTCCAAGGATGAGACATTTTTCACTCTGGGGATATATTTTGTAAAACCCATAAGAAAAGCGAAAAGAGTCGCAAAAACAATTCCATAAATGCATAAAGCTGGCAAATAAAAAAAATTAAATAACCAAGCTTACTTAAGAAAAACAAATCGATTTGCGCACGGAGAAGGACTGCTCATTACATATCTTACACGCGAGCGGTAATTATACAATACATCACTCAGGATATGCGTACATAATCCTAACATGTTATTTAAGCTAGTGCACTCCTCCAGATCCTACATGATGCGCAAGCAAGCTACTTCTCACAACCTATGTACATATAAACATATCATACAAAGCGGTACATTGCATGGCGGCTAAGCGTACTCAGGCGGAGATGTTGACGACCTCCTTTGCCCTGCCGAGGGTGAGGCGTAGTGTCACGACCGGTTTTCCAATAAAATATTTATTGAGAAATCAATCTTTTGAGTCCAGTATGAGAAAGATTCTCCTTACCGGTAGACAAATTCTTGATACAATAAGCCAGTAGCATAAAATATATTACAGGGTCGAGCTACGGCAGCTCAACCAAATTATTACAAGCACGCCAATAATTATACATAATGGCGGACATGACACAATGGTGTGGAGGCATACTACTGACTCGAGGATAGGGCGGTGGTGGAAAAACACAGCGGGGAGTGGGATACATGACTCTAAAACTGGCATCTCATCGAGCGTCGAGGTGAGGCTCGATGAATTTATTTGGTAGCGGAAGCGGATATAATATAGTGACCAAATCCAGGGTCGCACGAGATTGACTGGGATTCCTCTAGGCGTCGGACTCGCTATCGAACTCTTCATCCATGAGATCGCCTTCGTCAGCATCTGGCCAAATCAACAAGCCAGTGAGTACTTTGAAAGTACTCGCAAGACAGTTCGGACATGAGATATAATAAATGCAGGCATGAATGCGTCACGATTAATTCACCAATGTATATTCAAAAATTAGCATAGCGAAGTAAGTAAAAGGGAAACGGCGGTAGTCCGCCTGAAGTCCCAACATATCATAAATAAAAGAAGAAGGTAATTTCATTTACCCCAAGCATACCACTCGACAGTGTCGGCTCCTGATCCAGCAGTTTCGAGAGAAACAGCCTAAGGAAAAGGAGAAGGAGGCAGACAAAGCTGAGAGTGAAGGAGAAGATGATGATGGTTATCCTCACGTGAATTCCACTCTAATGATTTTTGCTGATGTTGAAAACAAGAGTCGATTGAAAGTCATCAATAGAGAAGTAAACATGGTCACTCGAGCGACACCCAGTTACTTGAAATGGTGGCAGACTGCCATTACGTTCGACCAATCTGATCATCCAGCGCACATCACCACCCTTGGGAGGCAAGCGCTGGTGGTCGACCCGGTGGTCGAAGGCACTTGACTGACAAAGGTCCTGATGGACGGTGGCAGTGGCCTGAACATTCTGTATGCAGAAACGTTGAAAGGTATGGGCATTCCGATGTCCAGACTCAGTGAAAGCCATATGAGTTTCCATGGGGTCATCCCAGGCAAGAAGGCTACGTCCCTCGGTCAGATTGCACTCGACGTGGTTTTCGGTGATGCCAAAAATTACCGCAAAGAAAAGTTGACGTTTGAAGTTGTGGATTTTCAGAGTGCGTATCATGCAATTCTGGGCAGGCTAGCTTATGCACGATTCATGGCTCAACCTTGTTACGTGTACCTCAAACTGAAGATTCCTGGTCCCAGAGGAGTGATCACTATCTCTGGTAATCGGAAAAAGGTGGAAGAGTGTTTCCAGAAGGGCTCAAAGGTCGCCAATGCCCAGATGGCCGTGGTAGAACTGCAAGAATACCAGAAAAATGCAGACCCGAGTGACTTGCTGCGAGCCAAGAAGCCAGCCACGGATTCAGCATTCCAGTCGTCTGGCGAGACGAAGTCTGTTCACATTCACCCGACGGACCCCAATGCAGCTCCGACCCACATTTCGACCACACTCGATTCCAAATAGGAAGAAGCCCTCATCCAGTTCCTCCGTGAGAACTGGGACATCTTTGCATGGAAGCCTTCTGACATGCCAGGTGTTCCCAGGGGACTGGCTGAGCATCGTTTGCGAGTTGACTCGAAAGTGAAACCAGTCAAAGAGCATCTCCGACGGTCCACCGTCCAGAAAAGAAAAGCAATTGGCGAAGAGGTGGCTCGGCTTTTGGCAGCTGAGTTTATCCGAGAGATTTACCACTCTGAGTGGTTAGCCAATGTTGTCATGGTCCCAGAGAAAGATGACTCGCTCCGCATGTGCATCGATTTCAAGCATATCAATTGGGCCTGCCCGAAAGATCACTTCCCTCTCCCTCGCATCGATCAGATAGTCGATTCGACTGCTGGGTGCGAGCGTTTGTCCTTTTTGGACGCCTACTCCGGGTACCACCAGATCCGTCTGTACGGACCCGATGAAATAAAGACAGCTTTTATCACCCACGTTCGGGTGCTTCTGTTATGTCACAATGCCATTCGGCTTGAAGAACGCCGGAGCCACATGTATGCGGATGATTCAGAAGTGCCTGCTCACTCAGATCAGTCGGAATGTGGAAGCATACATGGATGACATTGTGGTCAAGTCACGTAAAGGTTCCGACCTGCTGACCGACCTCGCTGAAACCTTTGCCAACCTCCGAAGGTATGATATCAAGCTCAGTCCGTCAAAGTGCACGTTTGGAGTTCCAGGAGGCAAGTTACTCGGTTTTCTTGTTTCCGAATGAGGAATCGATGCTAACCTAGAGAAAGTAGGAGCTATACTCCGAATGAAACGCCCTGCGCATGTGCATGATGTCCAAAAGCTTACTGGTTGCTTGGCCGCCCTAAGTCGATTCATTTCTCGCCTCGGTGAAAAGGCGCTGCCTCTTTACCGACTGATGAAGAAATCAGATAAGTTCGAGTGGACTCCAGAAGCCGATACAACATTTGCAGAGCTAAAAGCCCTGCTTTCCACCCAGCCGGTGCTTGCTGCTCCAATCAGCAAAGAGCTTCTATTGCTTTATATAGCAGCCACTGGACAAGTCGTCAGTACAGTACTTACGGTCGAGCGGGAAGAAGAAGGAAAAGCATACAAAGTTCAACGCCCAGTTTATTATATTTCTGAAGTCCTGACCCCGTCAAAGCAGAGATATCCTCACTATCAGAAGCTTGTCTATGGAATTTACATGACCACGGAGAAGGTTGCACACTACTTCTCAGATCACTTTGTTACAGTCGTCAGCGACGCTCCATTATCAAAGATTCTGCACAACAGGGATGCAACTGGTCGAGTGGCAAAATGGGCGATTGAACTCCTTCCCTTGGATATCAAGTTTGAGGCAAAGAAAGCTATCAAGTCCCAAGCAATAGCAGATTTCCTCGCCGAGTGGATCGAACAGCAACTGCCGACTCAAGTTCACTCTAAGCACTAGACCATGTTCTTTGACGGATCCAAGATGTTGAATGGTTCTGGGGCTGGAGTAGTTCTGGTATCCCCCCGAGGAGACAAGCTCAGATATGTCCTCCAGATTCACTTTGATTCCTCCAACAATGAAGCAGAATATGAAGCACTCCTGTATGGGTTGCGCATGGCCATCTCACTCGGTGTCCGTCGCCTCATGGTCTATGGCAACTCAGATTTGGTAGTTAATCAAGTGATGAAGGAGTGGGACGTCAGAAGTCCGGCCATGACTGGTTACTGCAACGCGGTGAGAAAGCTTGAGAAGAAGTTCGAGGGGTTAGAACTCCACCACGTCCCCCGATTGAAAAATCAAGCAGCCGATGAATTGGCAAAGATAGGTTCCAAGAGAGAAGCCATTCCCAGCAATGTGTTCTTGGAGCATATTCACACGCCGACAGTTCAAGAAGACCCTTTCACTAAAGAGCCCCCGCAGCCCAAGAGCGCCACGGATCCGACTGAAGTCGAGGTCCCAGCTGTGGTCGACCTGATCATGGAGGTTTTGGCCATTACTCCCGACTGGACGGCGCCCTACATTGCGTACATCCTCAGGAAAGAGCTCCCAGAGGATGAAGAAGAAGCTCAACAGATCGTCCGTCGATCCAAAGCTTTTACTGTGATACGAGGGCAGCTGTTCAGGGAAAGTGTGACTGGAGTCGGTCAGAAGTGCATAACACCAGAAGAAGGTCGGATGATCCTCAATGACATCCACTTGGGGACCTGTGGTCACCATGCGTCCTCTCGGGCCATCATGGCTAAAGCATACCAAGCTGGATTCTATTGGCCACGAGCAAATGAGATGGCGAAAGATATAGTCGACAGATGTGAATGCTATTAATTTTACTCCGATATGTCTCACAAGCCAACGTCAACCCTGAAGACCATCCCCCTCATCTGGCCCTTCGCTGTTTGGGGTCTGGATATGGTTGGACCGCTGAGAACCGGCAAAAGCGGCTTCACTCACGTGCTCGTTGCAGTCGACAAGTTTACCAAATGGATCGAAGCCAAACCTATCAAGAACCTTGATGCTAGCACCGCTGTCAGTTTTATCAGGGAATTGACATTCAGATATGGAGTCCCACACAGCATCATCACGGACAATGGGTCAAACTTCTATTCTGATGAGTTCAGAGCTTTCTGCGCCTCTCAGGGCACTCAAGTCGACTATGCTTCTGTCGCTCACCCGCAGTCGAATGGACAAGCAGAAAGAGCCAATGGCCTAATTCTCAAAGGACTTGAACCCCAACTGATGCGTGATCTCAAACACGCGGCAGGTGCTTGGGTTGATGAACTTTCATCAGTTCTGTGGGGCTTAAGGACAACTCCTAATCGGTCGACTGGAAGAACTCCTTTCTTCTTAGTTTATGGAGCCGAAGCTGTTCTGCCAAGTGACTTGCTCCACAATGCACCCCGAGTTGAACTTTTCTCCGAAGCGGAAGCAGAGCAGGCCCGACAAGATTCAGTCGATCTCCTAGAGGAGGAAAGAGAGATGGCCTTGATCCGCTTGACCATTTATTAGCAAGATTTGCGTCGATTCCACGCCAGGAATGTGAGGGGTCGGGCCTTTCAAGAAGGAGACTTGGTTCTTCGAGTGGATCAGCAGAAACCACACAAGCTCGCTCCAACTTGGGAAGGCCCCTTCATCGTCACCAAAGTTCTCCACAACGGAGCATACCATCTTTACAGCATCGAGCATCAGGAAGACGAGCCACAGGCTTGGAACGCGGAGCTGCTCCGCCCCTTTTATACTTAAACACTCGCTCGAATAAAATGTAATAAGCAACACCTTTTGTAATTCGTTTATCAAAGACAAGAGCTTACTGTTCTCTCATTCGATTGTGTTGTTCTTATTTACTTTTGAAATCCCCCAGTGGGTGGGCTTAGTCGCGAATCCGTTCCGCCTAAGTTTGAAAAAATCCCACCGAGTGGAGAGCAATCCTCCCACTCAGGGGCTTAGCTGCAGTCGAGCACTCGCCTAAGTTCTCTTACTAAAGAGACTTAACGGCAGTCAAGCACTCGCCTAAGTTTGAAAAAATCCCACCGAGTGGAGAGCAATCCTCCCACTCGGGGGCTTGGCTACAGTCGAGCACTCGCCTAAGTTCTCTTACTAAAGAGACTTAACGGCAGTCAAGCACTCGCCTAAGTTTGAAAAAATCCCGCCGAGTGGAGAGCAATCCTCCCACTCGGGGGCTTAGCTGCAGTCGAGCACTCGCCTAAGTTCTCTTACTAAAGAGACTTAACGGCAGTCGAGCACTCGCCTAAGTTTGAAAAAATCCCACCGAGTGGAGAGCAATCCTCCCACTCGGGGGCTTAGCTGCAGTCGAGCACTCGCCTAAGTTCTCTTACTAAAGATACTTAACGGCAGTCGAGCACTCGCCTAAGTTTGAAAAAATCCCACCGAGTGGAGAGCAATCCTCCCACTCGAGGGCTTAGGTCCAGTCGAGCACTCGCCTAAGTTCTCTTACTAAAGAGACTTAACGGCAATCGAGCACTCGCGTAAGGTTGAAAAAATCCCACCGAGTGGAGAGCAATCCTCCCACTCGAGGGCTTAGCTGCAGTCGAGCACTCACCTAAGTTCCCTCACTAAGAGGCTTAACGGCAGTCCGGCACTCGCCTAAGTTTGAAAAATCCTACTGAGTGGAGAGCAATCGTCCCACTCGGGGGCTTAGCTGTAGTCGAGTACTCACCTAAGTTCTCTCACTAAGAGGCTTAACGGCAGTCCAGCACTCACCTAAGTTTGAAAAATCCTACCGAGTGGAGAGCAATCCTCCCACTCGGGGGCTTTGCTGCAGTCGAGTACTCGCCTAAGTTCTCTCACTAAGAGGCTTAACGGCAGTCCAGCACTCGCCTAAGTTCGAAAAAACCCTACCGAGTGGAGAGCAATCCTCCCACTCGGGAGGCTTAGCTGCAGTCAAGCACTCGCCTAAGTTCTCTCACGAAGAGGCTTAACGACAGTCGAGCACTCGCCTAAGTTCGAAAAAACCCTACCGAGTGGAGAGCAATCCTCCCACTCGGGAGGCTTAGCTGCAGTCGAGCACTCGCCTAAGTTCTCTCACTAAGAGGTTTAATGGCAGTCCATCACTCGCCTAAGTTTGGAAAATCCTACCGAGTGGAGAGCAATCCTCCCACTCGGGGGCTTAGCTGCAGTCCGGCACTCGCCTAAGTTTGAAAAATCCTATCGAGTGGAGAGCAATCCTCCCACTCGGGGGCTTACCTGCAGTCGAGTACTCTCCTAAGTTCTCTCACTAAGAGGCTTGACGACAGTCCAGCACTCGCCTATGTTTGAAAAAACCCTACCAAGTGGAGAGAAATCCTCCCACTCGGGAGGCTTAGCTGCAGTCGAGCACTCGCCTAAGTTCTCTCACTAAGAGGTTTAACGGCAGTCCAGCACTCGCCTAAGTTTAGAAAAAATCCTACCGAGTGGAGAGCAATCCTCCCACTCGGGGGCTTAGCTGCAGTCTAGTACTCGCCTAAGTTTGAGACCCATTCCTATCCGCAAGGACGACGAGGTGCAGGTCGATGCAGCCTTCTCCTTCGGAGCTGCGGCACAAATACAACGTCCACTCCATCCCTGTCCGCAAGGACGACGAGGTGCAGGTCGACTGCAACCTTCTCCTTCGGAGCTGCGGCACAAATACAACGTCCGCTCCATCCTTATCAGCAAGGACGACGAGGTGCAGGTCGACTGCAACCTTCTCCTTCGGAGCTGCGGCACAAATACAATGCCCGCTCCATCCTTATCCGCAAGGACGACGAGGTGCAGGTCGACTACAGCCTTCTCCTTCAGAGCTGCGGCACAAATACAACATCCGCTCCATCCCTATCCGCAAGGATGACGAGGCGCAGGTCGACTGAAACCTTCTCCTTCGGAGCTGCGGCACAAATACAACGTCCGCTCCATCCTTATCCGCAAGGACGACGAGGTGCAGGTCGACTGCAACCTTCTCCTTCGGAGCTGCGGCACAAATACAACGTCCGCTCCATCCCTATCCGCAAGGACGACGAGGTGCAGCAAGCAAAGTCCATCCGGAGGCAAACACAAGCACATTTGAAGATAAACCAAATTCAAATAAATACTAAAAGGTTCCAAGTAGCGAATCGAAAGTACTCGGGCACCAAGCCCGAAGGAGTTTAACGGTTACAGAAATCACTCGGCATTCCGAGGCAAATTTAAAGCGTATCCAAGTTTCATAAGATTGTTCACTCGGCCCGAGGAGGGTGGCAGGCTCCACGAATGAGTCCAGATCGATCCCATCAGCGATCCGAGTGGCGGCAGCAATGAAAGTCTCCATGAAGGACTAGAAGTCGTGCTTTTTGGTGTTAGCGACTTTGATCGCAGCCAGCTTGTCTTCACGAGCCTCCTTGCAATGGACTCGCACCAGGGACAGCGCCACATCAGCACCACACCGGGCGGAGGATTTCTTCCATTCTTGCACTCGGTCAGGGATCTCGTTCAGTAGAGTCATCAGAGATTCCAGATCATTTTGAAGCATCGCCCCCGGCCAAAGCGTCGAGTCGATTCGAGAGACAACCTCCTTCAGGCGTGCGAGGTAGCTTGTGGCGCTGGCGATACGGGACTCCAGTCGGAGCACGTTCATCGCAGTTTCATCGCGGACCGGGGAAGCGATAGGGTCCAGACCCATCTCGACCCTTCCAGTTTCTTCGTCGAAGTCTTGACAGAGTTCTGCAGCCAAAAGTCAGTTCATCAACCGAGAAAAATCCGATTGCAAGCATCAACACAGTAGGATTAAAAGAAATACCTCCTAGCACGAGATAAAGCTTCTTGGCGAGGGTCCTCAGATAAGCTTCTGTGTCGTTCCTCTTGCGGATCGCAGACTCCAACTTTTCGTTCAGGACGACCTTATCCTTCTTCAGGCTGGTCACTTCGCGGTTAGCTTCATTAAGACAAGATGTCAGTCTAGTCACCTCTCCTTCAAGCGTTCCGACTGAAGCAAGCTTCTTGTCTGCGAGAGCAGTTTTGTCTTGGGCTGCTTTTTGCGCGGCGGCGAGGTCCGAGTCCTTCTTGTCCAGAGCCAACTTCATTTTCTCTACAAAAGAAATAATCAAATCAAAAAAGAGATCAAAGAGATATATTGAAATTCAGTCGGCAATCAGTTACCTTCCATACCAGCGGCCTCGTCTTGAGCTTTTTTCAGATTTTGCTGAGCCAATTCCAAGTCTAAGTTGAGTTGCCTCTGCTTCTCTTCGAGTTCGGCAAACTTGGAGATAAGAGTACAAGACTTCTGCAGGAAGCAAGAGACAGATCAATCGATAGGTTCGAAGGTAGTTCATTTCCAAGTGAATAAAACCTAAAGAAGTGGACAACAAGCTATTCAGACCCCAGTCGACTACCAGTAGTTGACCGCGGTCTCGGGGACTACACCCAGTGGGTGCACTTGGCGTGCCCCCACCGGTTCTGATCCCACACTACCGGCCCGCCGGAGTCGAGTGCAAGGAGTAAAAAAAGGAGAGAGAAAGAACAATTGCGCCATCAAGAAAGAAGAACTCAGACCACAGTCGACTGCCAACAGTCGACCGCGGTCTCGGGGACTACACCCAGTGGGTGCACTTAGCGTGCCCCCACCGGTTCTGATCCCACTCACCCAGACCGAGTGGAAGAGCGAAACTACCAAAAACGACAGCAACACCCAGTGGGTGCTCTAATTCAATGCGAACAATAGGAGATTGTGCATAAGAAGATTTTTCGAGAACAAAAATAGTCGGAAAGTCTACTCACCTGGATGTTGGCCCGAAGGGCGGCACTAGCGTCGTAGGCAGCCTGACTGCTCTCGTGCACTATCTTCACCCGCTCCATCATCATATCAGCCTGTAGGATGGCTTCCGCAGCCGCTTCCGACTGGTTGTCTGGGACGGGGTAGCTGGTGAAAAAGTGTGCAGACGACCCAGGTGCGGCTGCTTGAGGCTCCATGGTGTGGAGTTGGATAGTTGAAGGAACCACAGGCGCGGTCGACCGCGTGGGATGCCCACTCGGCAAGGGTGCAGCGAATGTCACAGTGGCCCTGCCTGCGTCTTCAGCTTGACAGACGGGAGGCGTTGCAGTTGGTTCTTGCCGAGCCACCCTGCCAGCTGTTACCTTCTTGCTCTTCCTAGGCTTAGGAGCCACATCTTCGTCGTCGTCCGGAAGATCAATGATGTTGGGTGGAGCTGCAAGACAGAACATTCGACCCCAAGTGAACCACTCGACCCTAAAAGGATCAAGAATCGAAATCGCAAGAGTTCATACCTGGGTTAGAGGTTACCGCATCCTCCATTTCCTCGTCCCGGTACTGGTATGAAGAGGTCCCTGACGTAGCAGCACTGCAAAGGCCCGCATTCAATCGGTTACACCCAGTTAATCGAATCCACATAAAGGACAAGTCATATGGTTACCCGGAGATAGTAGGAACGGTCACTTTGATCCGGGGCAAAGCTTTGGGCGGTTTGGAAGAGATGGCTTTCGGCACTTTCGGCGCTGGAAGCGGCGCGACCTTAGATTGCTTTGGAGGCTTCTCAGTCGGCGTCGGGGAAGACGTCCTGGGGCGCTTCGAGGATTGCCTGATCGGTGCAGCCACCCAGTCCAGAGCACGTGCCGGGTCATGAGTGTGCTTGGACCTCCTCTCCCCTCGAGGAGGTGAGTCGACTTCTTCCTCATCGGTCGATTCATCGCTCTCCTCGTCCTCCTCGGCTTCCGAATGCTCCTCGCCGCTCTCGCCCCCGCTCCCTTCTTCTTCAGCGCCTGGGTCCTGCACTCCGTTGGGCATCGAGTACATTTGAATGAGGGCCTAAAAGGATAACAATCAAAAGACATTCAGTCGACCACAAACGGGACATCACGTGGTGAATTGGAAAGATACTTGATAAAACAGAAATATACCTGCTCCGGCTGGTGCGAGTTGTCGAATGGAATCACCCTCCTGGATCCCCGAGGGTTGTCTTTGTTGCCAGTGATTCCCCTCAACCAGTTCTCCAAGATATCCTCGCTAACCTCCTTCGGGTGGATCCGAGTGGTATCCTCGAGCCCAGAGTACATCCACATCGGATGATCGCGCGCCTGAAGAGGTTGGATGCGTCGACCGAGAAAGACCTCCAGCAGATCCATCCCGGTCACTTCATCGCGGACAAGCTGGACGACCCGTTCAACCAGCTCCTTGACCTGTGCCTTCTCTTCTAGAACTACCTTCAGGGGAGCAGGCTTCTCCACTCGAGCCAAGGAAAAAGGAGGAAGTCCAGTCGACTGGCCAGGGGTTGGCTGATCCTTGTAGTAAAACCAAGTCGACTGCCAGCCCCGGACCGAGTCAGGAAGGATCATGGCTGGGAAAGTACTCTTGCTCCTCATCTGGATCCCCAAACCACCGCACATCTGGATCACCCGCATCCTCTCATCACTCGACTTGGCCTTTTTGACCGACTGGGAACGGCAAGTGAAGATGTGTTTGAAAAGCCCCCAGTGCGGTCGACAGCCCAAGAAGTTTTCGCACATGGACACGAAAGCGGCCAGATAGACTATGGTGTTCGGAGTGAAATGGTGGAGCTGAGCCCCAAAGAAGTTCAAAAAACCCCGGAAGAAAGGGTGGGGAGGCAGTGAGAATCCGCGATCTATGTGGGTTGCGAGGAGGACACACTCACCCTCTCTAGGCTGCGGCTTGGTTTCGTCCCCCGGGAGCCGAGCCGACTTGTGAGGGATCAATCCCCCCTCCACCAGGTCGTCGAGGTCGTCCTGCGTAATTGTCGAGCGGATCCAGTCGCCCTGGATCCAGCCCGTCGGCAGGCCGGACCTCGACGAGGATCCACCCCGGCTGGTCCGCTTGCCCTTCGCCTTCGCGGTCGCCTTCTTCGCGCGTTCCAGTGCCGCCGTCTTATCCTTCCCCATGGTGGTGGATCGAGCTCGAGCGGAGGTCCGGCGACGAGGCGAAAGCAAGAGTGGCGGAGGGATCGGGAGAAAGAGAAGAGAGAATGGGAGCGTGCGGAGCAGAGGCCTGGCTCGAGACCTTTTATAAGGCCTTCCACCGAGTGGCTGACTGGTGGACCCAAGCGATCTAAACAAATCCCGCAATAGTCACGCGCGCAGCACGTGGCGAAAAAGGTGGCGCGGGGATCGAGGAGACTTGCCTAATTCGTCCCGATAGCCTCGGTTCCTCCCGTCTGGCGCACTTCCCAAAATTCGAATCCCGCGAGATCCGCGGAGAGCAGATCAACCTGTCAGACTGAAGACAAACACCCTCTACATCATCATTCGGAATTCTACCATGAAAGTTCACTCGACAACAACCAAGAATGGACCAAGGCGATTGAGAAAGGAGTCAACGTCGTCACCTCAACTCATTGTTTCAGGACAAGGCATATTGATAGCACAAAGAGTGGGTCGGAAGTGTTCTCAACCCCTTCCTCACTCAAACCCTGATCCATTTGGGGGCTAATGATGAAGCTATGTACCTAGGGTAGGGTCATGGACCTGTCCAGCATACCCTCCCCAAGGACATCTTTACAAAGAATTAGAAGAAGTAGAAGAGAAACCATCATCCACTCGACCGTGGAGATGTGCTCACTTGACCACCTTGAAGACACTCGACCACCAGAAGATGAGGAACCCTGCACTCTGCAACGGTTAGGACTTAAACCATAGCATTATGAGCATTTATGACACTTTACTGTTGACGTTACCAGTAACGCCTTTCCTTTACGAGCATTGAACCCTGTTGTGACGCCCCCGATTTGACTGTACACTAATCATGCACGCAAATGTGTATGATCAAGATCAAGGACTCATGGGTAGATGTCACAACACAACTCTACAACAAAAAAAATCATACAAGCATCATATTACAAGCCAGGGGCCTCGAGGGCTCGAATACAAGAGCTCGATCATAGATGAGTCAGCGGAAGCAACAATATCTGAGTACAGACATAAGTTAAACAAGTTTGCCTTAAGAAGGCTAGCACAAACTGGGATACAGATCGAAAGAGGCGCAGGCCTCCTGCCTGGGATCCTCCTAACTACTCCTGGTCGTCGTCAGCGGGCATCACGTAGTAGGCACCTCCGGTGTAGTAGGAGTCGTTGTCGAAGGTGGCGTCTGGCTCCTGGGCTCCAACATCTGGTTGCGACAACCAGGTAGAAGGGATAGGGGGAAAAGAGGAGAAAGCAACCGTGAGTACTCATCCAAAGTACTCGCAAGCAAGGAGCTACACTACATATGCATGGGTAAATGTGTAAAGGGCCATATCGGTGGACTGAACTGCAGAAAGCCAGAATAAGAGGGGGGATAGCTAATCCTGTCGAAGACTACGCTTCTGGCCACATCCATCTTGCAGCATGTAGAAGAGAGTAGACTGAAGTCCTCCAAGTAGCATCGCATCGCATAACCCTAACCGATGATCCTCCCCTCGTCGCCCTGTGAGAGAGCGATCACCGGTTGTATCTGGCACTTGGAAGGGTGTGTTTTATTAAGTATCCGGTTCTAGTTGTCATAAGGTCAAGGTACAACTCCAAGTCGTCCTGTTACCGAAGATCACGGCTATTCGAATAGATTAACTTCCCTGCAGGGGTGCACCACATAACCCAACACGCTTGATCCCATTTGGCCGGACACACTTTCCTGGGTCATGCCCGGCCTCGGAAGATCAACACGTCGCAGCCCTACCTAGGCACAACAGAGAGGTCAGCACGCTGGTCTAAATCCTATGGCGCAGGGGTCTGGGCCCATCGCCCTTTGCACACCTGCACGTTGCGAACGCGGCCGGAAGCAGACCTAGCCTAGTGGCGTTCCAGTCCAATCCGGCGCGCGCCGCTCAGTCGCTGACGTCACGAAGGCTTCGGCTGATACCACGACGTCGAGTGCCCATAACTGTCCCCGCGTAGATGGTTAGTGCGTATAGGCCAGTAGCCAGACTCAGATCCAATACCAAGATCTCGTTAACGTGTTATTCTGAAATAACCACGGACGCCGACCAGGGCCAGGCCCACCTCTCTCCTAGGTGGTCTGAACCTGCCCTGTCGCTCCGCCTCAAAGATCCACTCGCGGGTGCTCCTCAAGCCGACCCGTCTTTAGTCACCACATGTATCTTGTATAAAGTATATAGTATATACCCATGATCACCTCCCGGGTGATCACGGCCCGATAATATAGCATGGCAGACGGACAAGAATGTAGGGCCACAGATGGAAATACTAGCATCCTATACTAAGCAGTAGGATAGCAGGTAAGGGTAACAACTGTAGCAACAATGACAGGCTATGCATCAGAATAGGATTAACAGAAAGCAGTAACATGCTACACTACTCTAATGCAAGCAGTATAGAGAAGAGTAGGCGATATCTGGTGATCAAAGGAGGGGCTTGCCTGGTTGCTCTGGCAAGTAGGAGGGGTCGTCAACACCGTAGTCGAACTGGGCAGCAGCAGCGTCGGTCTCGGTGTCTAGCGAAAGAAGAGGGGGGGAAGAAACAATGAATATAATGCAAACAGATGCATAACGATGAATGACAAGACAAGTAACGGTGCTAGGGGTGCCCTAACGCGGTATTAGGTGATACTGGTGAAGGGGGATAACATCCGGGAAGGTATCCCCGGTGTTTCGCGTTTTCGGACAGACGAACCGGAGGGGGAAAGTTGCATGTTCGCTATGCTAGGGATGCGTGGCGGATGAACAGGCTGCGTATTCGAATTCGTCTCGTCGTTCTGAGCAACTTTCATGTACAAAGTTTTTTCATCCGAGCTACGGTTTATTTTATATTATTTTTCAAAGTTTTAATTTAATTTTAGAATTATCAGAATTAATTTAATTAGGAAATGCCATTATGATGTCAGCATGACATCAGGGTGATGTCAGCAGTCAACACTCAGTTGACTTGGTCAATCTGACGCATGGGTCCCACTGTCATTGTCTAACTAACTAATTGTTTAGTTAGATTAATTTGCAGGTTAATTAGGTTTATTAGTTAGTTAACAGAAGTAATTAAGTTAACTAATTAAGTTAATTAAGTTAATTAATTAATTAATTATTTTATTTATTTAATCATTACTTTTTAAATATTTTTAATTTAATTTTTTTATTAAATTAAACGTTCTGGGCCATGGGCCCCACATGTCATTGGCCCCTGGCCTTAGCAGGCACAGGGTGCCGCGGGCGGGTTACGGGCGCTAGCGCCAAGCGCCCAACGGGGCGAGCCCGGGCGCACCAGCGACGGCCGACAGGGTGCCGGACTTGCCCACGGGGAGGGGTGGTCGGCGCGAGCCCGGACCGGAGCAGGGGGAGAGGAAGGGGAGCGTGCGTGCGCGGAGGCAGCAGCAGCGACGGAGGCGGGGCGGGAGCTAGCGTGAGCGGGAAGCGCGGGCGCGCCGGTGGTCAGAAGTAGCAGCGTGGCAGTGGCTGCAGGGGGCGGTGGCGGCATTGAGAGAAGCGGGTTGCGGTGGCGCGTGACCGGACGGAGCAGGACGGGGGCAGCCTCGGCCCGGAGAGGCGATGCAGGGGCGCGACGGGCGAGTTTAGGCGCGCGGGCCGCGGCCAGGGGAAAGGCGAGCGCGTGTGCGGGCGGCGACGGGTGTGCGCGTGCTCACCGCAAGCACGAGCACCGGGCGGCGCGAGTGGCCGCTGGGGCGGGCGCGCGCGAGCTGGGCACGACCAGCGCGGGGCGACCGCAGGCAGGGCTTGGGCAGACGTGCGCGTGGCGACGGAGAGAGGCGCGCCGAGCGGGGTAGCAAGGAGAGGAGGGGGTCTCACGGCGGGGAGCAGGGTTCGTGGCAACGGGGATCGGGGTGGTGGTCGGAGACGATGGCGTCGACGTAGACGAGGCAGACCGACGAGGGAGCGCTCCGGGGAGGAGCTTCGGTGGCGGCGACGTTCGGTCACGAGGCGGCGGTTGGCGCCGCGAGCCCCGATCCGATCTGGATCGGGGGAGGGGGCGCGTCGTGGGGAGGGGAGTGGGGGGGAGCGAGTGGGGATGGGGATTAGGGTTTCTGGGGTGTGGGGTGGCCTATAGGCCAGGGGCGGCCGGCTGGGCCATGGCCCAGTTGGGCCAAGGGGTCCAGTGGGGGGGGGGGTCTCTTTTGTTTTAGTTTAGTTTTCTGTTAGTTTGTTTTTTTTCTATTTTATTTCTTTTCTTCTTTTCTGTTTTATTAAATTTCGGTGTTTATGAAAAACCCAAGTTGCACCTAAAATATTTTTAATACTTATGCCGCTACCGCAATCAACTTGGCACCTAATATAAAATCATTTGTAATTGTTTATTATTTTATAATCATTTAACTAATTGTTTTTGCTACTATTTTATTCATTTTGAGTATTTACATATTTTATACAAGTGTGGTTTCTCCACCATAATTACCTACGCATTATTTGGCACAACCAGAACATTTTAGTTTTATTATTTGAAAACTTTTATTGTTTGCCTAATTTTGAATTTGAATTTGAATCGGTTTCGAACTAACTGGAGATTAGCAACTATAAACGAGGTCACGTGGCATCATTAGCAGAGGATCACTGTAGCTTAATTACTCGAGCGTCACAATTCTCCTCTACTACAAGAAATCTCGTCCCAAGATTTAGGAGGTAGAAGGAAACAGTGCAGGGTATTCATCGCGAAGACGATCCTCGCGTTCCTAGGTGGCTTCGTCTTCAGAGTGATTCGACCACTGGACCTTGAGGAACTTGATCGCCTTCTGACGGGTGCGGCGTTCAGCTTGGTCGAGAATGCGGACCGGATGCTCTTTATAGGAGAGGTCCTGTTGCAATTCGAGCACTTCATGGTCCACTGCTCGGATTGGGTCCTTGAAGCAGCGTCGAAGTTGTGACACGTGGAACACATCGTGAACCTGAGAAAGGTTTGACGGAAGCTCCAGTTGATACGCCACTTTTCCACGCCTTTCGAGAATAGTGAAAGGACCAATATAGCGGGGAGCTAACTTTCCTTTGATCCCGAAGCAGTGTGCACCCTTCATTGGTGTAACTCGAAGATAAGCCTTTTCGCCAGGTTGATAGACCATGTCTTGGTGATGACGGTCATACTGACTTTTCTGACGTGACTGAGCAGTCTTGAGATTCTCGCGAATAATGCGAACTTGTTCTTCGGCCTGTTGGATAATATCCGGACCGAAGAGTGGACGTTCCCCAGTTTCTGACCAGTTCAGAGGGGTTCGACACTTTCGTCCATATAGCACTTCGAAGGGGGACATCTTCAGACTAGCTTGATAGCTATTATTATAAGAGAACTCGGCATATGGAAGAGATTCCTCCCATTTCTTGCCGAATGAGATTACACAAGCTCGAAGCATGTCTTCGAGAACTTGGTTGACACGTTCAACCTGTCCTTGCGACTGAGGATGAAACGCAGTACTGAACGACAGATGAGTTCCCATAGCTTCTTGGAAATTCGCCCAAAACCTTGAAGTGAATAAGCTGCCACGGTTTGAACTGATAACCAGTGGAATACCGTGAAGTGAAACAATTCTGGCCATGTAGAGAGTAGCAAGCTGACTAGCAGTGATTGTCTCTTTGACCACCAGAAAATGGGCAACTTTGGAAAGCCGGTCAATGACGACAAGAATAGCATCATTACCTTTCTGCGATTTGGGAAATCCAGTGACGAAGTCCATTTCAACATGGTCCCATTTCCATTCAGGAATAGAGATAGGTTGCAGAGTTCCAGCAGGCCTTTGATGCTCTGCTTTGATTCGGCGACAAACGTCACACTCTGCAACATAACGAGCAATGTCCTGCTTCATATTAGACCACCAGAATCTTTGACGAATATCCTGGTACATCTTTGTACTACCAGGATGGATGGACAGGCGTATCATGAGCTTCTTGCATAACCCTTTTAGTCTTATCCAGGTTTTTCTTCGAACATGGTACCACTAGGCGGCCTTTGAAATACAAGGCGCCATCGTCGGCGATAGTGAAGAACGAGGGCTTTCCTTCTGCTAGATGGCGTTTAATCTTATGGACTTCAGAGTCATAACCTTGAATAGTCTTTATACCAGCTACGAGATCTGGTACGACAGCCAGGGTATTTAGAGAACCCTTAGTAACAACAAGAAGATTCATCTTGCGGAACTCCGGGGGAGGGGGAGCGAGTGCTCCAGGAGGAACAATATGGAAGTTCAGCTTTCTAAATTCTTCGACAAGCGAGGGCTGAACTTTGTGAACCTGGAGGTGGTTACAGTAAGACTTGCGGCTCAAGGCATCAGCCATTACATTAGCCTTGCCGGGGGTATAGGATATACCCACGTCAAAGTCTGCAACAGTCTCCATCCATCTTTGCTGACGTAGGTTCAAATCTGGCTGAGTAAACAGATACTTCAGACTTTGATGGTCGGTGAAGATCTCGCAACGATTACCGAGAAGGTAATGTCGCCACTGCTTCAGTGCATGAATGAGAGCAGCAAGCTCGAGGTCGTGAACTGGGTAGTTCTCTTCATGAGGGTGCAGTTGACGAGAGGCATAAGCAATCACTCTGCGCTCCTGCATCAGGACACAGCCTAATACTTGATGGGAAGCGTCGCAGTAAATGATGAAGTCCTTCTTAGTATCAGGTGGTGCAAGCACGGGGGCAGAAGTCAACTTGTCTTTGAGCGCCTGAAAACTTTCCTGACACTTGCCTGTCCAGTCAAACTTGACACCCTTATGTAACAGATTAGTCAGGGGCCTGGCAATCTTGGAGAAGTTCTCGACGAATCGACGGCAATAGCTGGCGAGACCGAGGAAACTTCGGACTTGCTTCACATTCTTCGGAGGAGTCCAATTGAGAATAGCCTGAACTCGTTCAGGGTTGACGGCAATACCATCCTTGGAGATGACATGCCCAAGATAGGTTACTTCGGGGAGCCAGAATTCACACTTGGAATACTTAGCATACAGCTGATGCTCTCAAAGCTTTTCCAGCACAAGACGAAGATGTTCAGCATGTTCTTCCTTGTTCTTGGAAAATACAAGGATATCGTCCAAATAAACCACGACGAACTTGTCGAGGTAATCCATGAATATATAATTCATCAGACGAGAGAAGGTGGCTGGAGCATTCGTTAAGCCGAATGACATGACGGTGTACTCGTATGATCCATACCGAGTCACGAAGGCGGTTTTTGGGATGTCCTCTTCACGAACACGGATCTGGTGGTAACCCAACCTCAAGTCGAGTTTGGAGAACACTGATGAGCCAGCCAGTTGATCATAAAGATCATTGATTCGAGGAATAGGATATTTATTCTGAATGGTAGCTTGGTTTATAGGACGGTAGTCTTGGACTAATCGGTTTGTCCCATCCTTCTTCTTAACAAAGAGAGAAGGTGCTCCCCAAGGAGAGGAACTTGGGCGAATGAAACCTTTGACAAGAGATTTGTCGATTTCCTCCTTAAGCCCAATGAGTTCATGCGGCGGCATCTTGTAGGGTCGTTTAGCTATAGGCGTAGTGCCGGGTTTCAAGTCGATGATGAATTCGACAGCTCTAGTAGGGGGAATCCCCGGAAGTTCTTCTGGGAAGACATCTTGGAATTCATGAACGACGGTAATGTTTTCAATGCCCTCGAGTGGTGCAGTGTTCAATGCATTCAAGGCATAAAGACGTGCCTCGGCGTTCTGAACTAGATGAGCTTGGTAAGCAATTATTTCATCAGAAGGGTGTAGCAAATGGACGACCTTAGTGGCGCAAACTATAGAAGCAGTATGCGCTTTCAACCAATCCATTCCCAGAATGAGGTCAATGCTACAGGACTTTAGTACGATGGGGGAGGCAAGGAATTCCAGTCCTTCAATTTCAACGGGAACGTTGTGACTAACCATAGAGGTTTGACACTGGCCCGCAGGAGTGTGTACCACAATCGCAGTGTTCATCTCTACGTATTTAATGCCATGCATGAATGCAAACTCAGCTGATAAGAATGAATGTGATGCTCCTGTATCAAATAAAACAGATGCTGGTATGGAATTTATGAGGAGTGTACCCATCACGGTAGCAGGCTGGTCTAGAACTTCATTGAGATCAATGTGGTTGGCATGAACACGACCATAAGACTTGGTACTGTTGTTGCGGGGCTGGTTGCTTCCACGGCCCGTTGCTGGAAGGGCCAGTTGATTCTGGTTCTGGTTGCATTCCCTAGCACGGTGCCCTGGTTGCCCACACCTGAAGCACAATCCATTATTGGGAGTGGGAACAGGAGCTTGTGGTGGTGGAGCTGGAAGTCTTGGCTGCCTAGTTGGAGGAGCAGGCAGATGAGGTGCAGCATAGGTCTGCCTTGGGGTGGGTGCATGCGGCTGGTACATGCTGTTGGGAATCCATATCTTGCGCTTCTGCGAGGACGGGCCCGAAGAAGAGCCCGTGTCACGGTTGCGCCTGTGAGAGCTCTGGTATTCCTGCAGACCAGTTTCGACATTGATGGCTTTGTTCACCAGAGTGGCGAAATCAGCAAAGTCATGCACTAGAAGTGCGAGCTTGATGTCAGCTTGAAGGCCATCACGGAACTTCTCCTGTCTGCGTGCATCAGTTGCGATGTCTTCTTCAGCATAGCAGGACAAGTCAAGAAACTCCCGCTGGTAAGCTTCCACAGTTGTGTTGCCTTGGGTGAGATTGCGGAACTCACGCTTCTTCCGGTCCATGACTCCCTGAGGAATGAAGCAAGCACGGAAGGCAGCTTGGAAGTCTGGCCAGGTGATGATTGTTCCAGCTGGCAGAGTACGCCTGTGGCTGTCCCACCATTGAGCCGCGGGTCCTTTCAGGAAGAAGGAAGCAAAGGTGACATAGCTGGCAGGGGCTACATCAGCAGACTCCATCTCATAGGTGATGTCACGGAGCTAGTCGTCAGCATCCAGAGGCTGAGTTGAGCTGCGGTACACGGTTGGGTTGAGGCGCATGAAATCTTGTAGAGTCACTTGGGTTGGCTGCTGGTTCATATTGGGGCGAGGAAACTGAGCCATAATATTCTCCATGAACTGACGATTCAGCTCAAACTGTTGCATCATCCCAGCCATGTACTTAGGCGGTGGTGGGGCGTTGCCACCACGACCACGACCACCTGGTCTAACCATCCTGCTAATATTTAACAGAGATAGTTCAGCATTGAGAAATTTGCAAAAACAAGAATCATTCATGATGAAACATGCACAACGAAAGCAGCACGATAGATACTACATAGTAGTGGCATATCTTACAAAAGAGATCATGCATAGAGTTCGTTACACAGCGTTCAGTACATAGGCTAAGACATCATAGGCGGCACATAGGCTCGCGGCGAATGCATCTAACCCTAATAAGCAAGTCTACGTCAGTCCCATGCGGTACTGCGGAGGTAGGTGTAGCCCGACAGCTGGTAGTGACGCGAAGGGAAGACCTCCACGCGAGTAGCCTGGGGTCCGCGGATACTCTGGTGCGGAACCCGATGCGCAGGTGGCAGGAGAGGGCCCAATGCAGGAGAGTAGCCTCCCACATCTGGCCAGCCGACGCCCTGGGGCATCACGGTCCGGGCAGGGTAGATCGTAGTGCTGGAAATATGCCCTAGAGGCAATAATAAAGGCATTATTATTATATTTCCTTGTTCATGATAATTGTCTTTATTCATGCTATAATTGTGTTATCTGGAAATCATAATACATGTGTGAATAACAGACACCAACATGTCCCTAGTAAGCCTCTAGTAGACTAGCTCGTTGATCAACAGATAGTCATGGTTTCCTGACTATGGACATTGGATGTCATTGATAACGAGATCACATCATTAGGAGAATGATGTGATGGACTAGACCCAATCCTAAACATAGCACAAGATCGTATAGTTCGTTTGCTAGAGTTTTCCAATGTCAAAGTATCTTTTCCTCAGACCATGAGATCGTGTAACTCCCGGATACCGTAGGAGTGCTTTGGGTATACCAAACGTCACAACGTAACTGGGTGACTATAAAGGTAGACTACGGGTATCTCCGAAAGTGTCTGTTGGGTGACATGGATCAAGACTGGGATTTGTCACTCCGTATGACGGAGAGGTATCGCTGGGCCCACTCGGTAATGCATCATCATAATGAGCTCAAAGTGACCAAGTGTCTGGTCACGGGATCATGCATTACGGTACGAGTAAAGTGACTTGCCGATAACGAGATTGAACGAGGTATTGGGATACCGACGATCGAATCTCGGGCAAGTAACATATCGATTGACAAAGGGAATTGCATACGGGGTTGATTGAATCCTCGACATCGTGGTTCATCCGATGAGATCATCGTGGAGCATGTGGGAGCCAACATGTGTATCCAGATCCCGCTGTTGGTTATTGACTGGAGAGTCGTCTCGGTCATGTCTGCTTGTCTCCCGAACCCGTAGGGTCTACACACTTAAGGTTCGGTGACGCTAGGGTTGTGAAGATATGTATATGCAGTAACCCGAATGTTGTTCGGGGTCCCGGATGAGATCCCGGACGTCACGAGGAGTTCCGGAATGGTCCGGAGGTAAAGAATTATATATAGGAAGTGCTGTTTCGGGCATCGGGACAAGTTTCGGGGTTATCGGTATTGTACCGGGACCACCGGAGGGGTCCCGTGGGCCCACCGGGTGGGGCCACCTGTCCCGGGGGGCCACATGGGCTGTAGGGGGTGCGCCTTGGCCTACATGGGCCAAGGGCACCAGCCCTAGTAGGCCCATGCGCCTAGGGTTTCCACCAAGGAGGAGTCCAAGTGGTGGAAGGCACCCCGAGGTGCCTTGGGGGGGAGGGAAACCCTCCCCTGGCCGCCGCACCTAGGAGATCAGATCTCCTAGGCTGCGCACCAACCCCCCTGGCACCCCTATATATAGTGGGGGGGAGAGGAGGGATTTCAGACCAGCCCCTGGCGCCTCCATCCCCCCCGTTACGTCTCTCCCTCGTAGTCTTGGCGAAGCCCTGCTTCTGTGACGCCCTGCATCCACCACCACGCCGTCGTGCTGCTGGATCTTCATCAACCTCTCCTTCTCCCTTGCTGGATCAAGAAGGAGGAGACGTCTCCCATCCCGTATGTGTGTTGAACGCGGAGGTGCCGTCCGTTCGGCGCTGGTCATCGGTGATTTGGATCACGTCGAGTACGACTACATCATCACCGTTCTTTTGAACGCTTCCGTGCGCCATATACAAAGGTATGTAGATGCATCCGATGACTCGTTGCTAGATGAACTCCTAAATGATCTTGGTGAAACGAGTAGGAAAATTTTTGTTTTCTGCAACGTTCCCCAACAGTGGCATCATGAGCTAGGTCTATGCGTAGTTCTTCTTGCGCGAGTAGAACACAATGAGTTGTGGGCGTAGATTTGTCAACTGTCTTGCCGTTACTAGTCTTTTCTTGCTTCAGCGGTATTGTGGGATGAAGCGGCCCGGACCAACCTTACAGGTACGCTTACGTGAGACCGGTTCCACCGACTAACATGCACTAGTTGCATAAGGTGGCTGGCGGGTGTCTGTCTCTCCCACTTTAGTTGGAGCGGATTCGATGGACAGGGTCCTCATGAAGGGTAAATAGAAGTTGACAAATCATGTTGTGGCTTTAACGTAGGTTAGAAGACATTCTTGCTAGAACCCTAATTCAGCCACGTAAAACTTGCAACAACAATTAGAGGACGTCTAACTTGTTTTTGCAGCAAGTGGGTTGTGATATGATATGGCCAAAGTTGTGATGAAGGATGAACGATCTATATGTGATGTATGAGATGTTCATGCTATTGTAATAGGAATCACGACTTGCATGTCGATGAGTATGACAACCGGCAGGAGCCATAGGAGTTGTCTTTATTCTTTTATATGACCTGCGTGTCATCGAGAATCGCCATGTAAATTACTTTACTTTATTGCTAAACGCGTTAGCCATAGTAGTAGAAGTAATAGTTGGCGAGCAACTTCATGGAGACACGATGATGGAGATCATGATGATGGAGATCATGGTGTCAAGCCGGTGACAAGATGATCATGGAGCCCCAAGATGGAGATCAAAGGAGCTATGTGATATTGGCCATATCATGTCACGTTTATTATTTGATTGCATGTGATGTTTATCATGTTTTGCATCTTGTTTACTTAGAACGACGGTAGTAAATAAGATGATCCCTCATAATAATTTCAAGAAGTGTTCCCCCTAACTGTGCACCGTTGCGACAGTTCGCTGTTTCAAAACACCACGTGATGATCGGGTGTTTTATTCAGATGTTCACATACAACGGGTGTAAGACAGATTTACACATGCAAACACTTAGGTTGACTTGACGAGCCTAGCATGTACAAACATGGCCTCGGAACACAGGAGACCGAAAGGTCGAGCATGAGTCGTATAGAAGATACGATCAACATGAAGATGTTCACCGACGTTGACTAGTCCGTCTCACGTGATGATCGGACACGGTCTAGTTAACTCGGATCATGTAATACTTAGATGACTAGAGGGATGTCTAATCTAAGTGGGAGTTCATTAATAATTTGATTAGATGAACTTAATTATCATGAACTTAGTCTAAAATCTTTGCAATATGTCTTGTAGATCAAATGGCCAACGTAGTCCTCAACTTCAACGCGTTCCTAGAGAAAACCAAGATGAAAGACGATGGCAGCAACTATACGGACTGGGTCCGGAACCTGAGGATCATCCTCATAGCTGCCAAGAAAGATTATGTCCTACAAGCACCGCTAGGTGATCCACCCGTCCCACAGAACCAAGACGTTATGAATGCTTGGCAGACACGTGTTGACGACTACTCCCTCGTTCAGTGCGGCATGCTTTACAGCTTAGAGCCGGGGCTCCAAAAACGTTTTGAGAGACATGGAGCATACGAGATGTTCGAAGAGCTGAAAATGGTTTTTCAAGCTCATGCCCGGATAGAGAGATATGAAGTCTCCGATAAGTTCTTCAGCTGTAAGATGGAGGAAAATAGTTCTGTCAGTGAGCACATACTCACTATGTCTGGGTTACATAACCGCTTGTCTCAGCTGGGAGTTAATCTCCTGGATGATGCGGTCATTGACAGAATCCTCCAGTCGCTTCCACCAAGCTACAAGAGCTTTGTGATGAACTTCAACATCCAGGGGATGCAAAAGACCATTCCTGAGTTGTTTTCTATGCTGAAATCAGCGGAGGTAGAAGTCAAGAAGGAACATCAAGTGTTGATGGTCAATAAAACCACTAAGTTCAAGAAAGGCAAGGGTAAAAACAACTTCAAGAAGGACGGCAAGGAGGTTGCCGCGCCTGGCAAGCAAGCTGCCGGGAAGAAGCCAAAGAATGGACCCAAGCCCGAGACTGAGTGCTTTTATTGCAAGGGAAGCGGTCACTGGAAGCGTAACTGCCCTTAGTACTTAGCGGATAAGAAGGCCGGCAAAACAAAAGGTATATGTGATATACATGTAATTGATATGTACCTTACTAGTGCCCGTAGTAGCTCCTGGGTATTTGATACCGGTGCAGTTGCTCACATTTGTAACTCAAAGCAGGGGCTGCGGAATAAGCGGAAACTGGCAAAGGACGAGGTGACGATGCGCGTCGGGAATGGTTCCAAGGTCAATGTGATCACCGTCGGCACGCTGCCTCTGCATCTCCCTTCGGGATTAGTTTTAAACCTTAATAATTGTTATTTAGTGCCAGCTTTGAGCATGAACATTGTATCGGGATCTCGTTTAATTCGAGATGGCTACTCTTTTAAATCTGAGAATAATGGTTGTTCCATTTTTATGAGAGATATGTTTTATGGTCATGCTCCTATGGTGAATGGTTTATTCTTTATGAATCTCGAACGTGATGCTACACATGTTCATAATGTGAGTACCAAAAGAAGTAAGGTTGATAATGATAGTCCCACATACTTGTGGCACTGCCGCCTTGGTCACATAGGTGTCAAACGCATGAAGAAGCTCCATGCAGATGGACTTTTAGAGTCTCTTGATTATGAATCATTTGACACGTGCGAACCATGCCTTATGGGTAAAATGACCAAGACTCCGTTCTCAGGAACAATGGAGCGAGCAACCGACTTATTGGAAATCATACATACTAATGTGTGCGGTCCAATGAGTGTTGAGGCTCGCGGTGGCTATCGTTATGTTCTCACCCTCACTGATGACTTAAGTAGATATGGGTATGTGTACTTAATGAAACACAAGTCTGAAACCTTTGAAAAGTTCAAGGAATTTCAGAGTGAGGTTGAGAATCAACGTGACAGGAAAATCAAGTTTCTACGATCAGATCGTGGAGGAGAATACTTGAGTCACAAATTTGGTACACACTTAAGAAAATGTGGAATAGTTTCACAACTCACGCCGCCTGGAACACCTCAGCGTAATGGTGTGTCCGAACGTCGTAATCGCACTCTATTAGATATGGTGCGATCTATGATGTCTCTTACCGATTTACCGCTATCTTTTTGGGGCTATGCTTTAGAGACTGCCGCATTCACTTTAAATAGGGCTCCGTCGAAATCCGTTGAGACGACACCGTATGAATTATGGTTTGGGAAGAAACCTAAGCTGTCGTTTCTAAAAGTTTGGGGATGCGATGCTTATGTCAAGAAACTTCAACCTGAAAAGCTCGAACCCAAATCGGAAAAATGCGTCTTCATAGGATACCCAAAAGAAACTATTGGGTACACCTTCTACCTCAGATCCGAAGGCAAGATCTTTGTTGCCAAGAATGGGTCCTTTCTAGAGAAAGAGTTTCTCTCGAAAGAAGTAAGTGGGAGGAAAGTAGAGCTTGATGAAGTATTACCTCTTGAACCGGCAAATGGCGCAACTCAAGAAAATGTTCCTGAGGTGCCTGCACCGACTAGAGAGGAAGTTAATGATAATGATCAAGATACTTCTGATCAAGCTCCTACTGAGATTCGAAGGTCCACGAGGACACGTTTCGCACCAGAGTGGTACGGCAACCCTGTCTTGGAAATCATGTTGTTGGACAACGGTGAACCTTCGAACTATGAAGAAGCGATGGCGGGCCCGGATTCCGACAAATGGCTAGAAGCCATGAAATCCGAGATTGGATCCATGTATGAAAACGAAGTATGGACTTTGACTGACTTGCCCGTTGAACAGCGAGCCATAGAAAATAAATGGATCTTTAAGAAGAAGACAGACGCGGATGGTAATGTAACCATCTATAAAGCTCGACTTGTCGCTAAGGGTTATCGACAAGTTCAAGGGGTTGACTACGATGAGACTTTCTCACCAGTAGCGAAGCTGAAGTCCGTCCGAATCATGTTAGCAATTGCCGCATTCTACGATTATGAGATATGGCAAATGGACGTCAAAACGGCATTCCTTAATGGTTTCCTTAAGGAAGAATTGTATATGATGCAGCCGGAAGGTTTTGTCGATCCTAAGAATGCTGACAAGGTGTGCAAGCTCCAACGCTCGATTTATGGGCTGGTGCAAGCATCTCGGAGTTGGAACATTCGCTTTGATGAGATGATCAAAGCGTTTGGGTTTACGCAGACTTATGGAGAAGCCTGCGTTTACAAGAAAGTGAGTGGGAGCTCTGTAGCATTTCTCATATTATATGTAGATGACATACTATTGATGGGAAATGATATAGAACTCTTGGACAGCATCAAGGCCTACTTGAATAAGAGTTTTTCAATGAAGGACCTTGGAGAAGCTGCTTATATATTAGGCATCAAAATCTATAGAGATAGAACGAGACGCCTCATAGGTCTTTCACAAAGCACATACCTTGATAAGATATTGAAGAAGTTCAATATGGATCAATCTAAGAAGGGGTTCTTGCCTGTGTTACAAGGTATGAAATTGAGCTCAGCTCAATGTCCGACCACGGCAGAAGATATAGAAGAGATGAGCGTCATCCCCTATGCATCAGCCATAGGTTCTATTATGTATGCCATGCTGTGTACCAGACCTGATGTAAACCTTGCCGTAAGTTTGGTAGGAAGGTACCAAAGTAATCCCGGCAAGGAACACTGGACAGCGGTCAAGAATATCCTGAAGTACCTGAAAAGGACTAAGGAAATGTTTCTCGTTTATGGAGGTGACGAAGAGCTCGTCGTAAAGGGTTACGTCGACGCTAGCTTCGACACAGATCTGGATGACTCTAAGTCACAGACCGGATACGTGTATATTTTGAATGGTGGGGCAGTAAGCTGGTGCAGTTGCAAGCAAAGCGTCGTGGCGGGATCTACATGTGAAGCGGAGTACATGGCAGCCTCGGAGGCAGCACATGAAGCAATATGGGTGAAGGAGTTCATCACCGACCTAGGAGTCATACCCAATGCGTCGGGGCCAATCAAACTCTTTTGTGACAACACTGGAGCTATTGCACTTGCCAAGGAGCCCAGGTTTCACAAGAAGACAAGGCACATCAAGCGTCGCTTCAACTCCATCCGTGAAAATGTTCAAGATGGAGACATAGAGATTTGTAAAGTACAAACGGACCTGAATGTAGCGGATCCGTTGACTAAACCTCTCCCTAGAGCAAAACATGATCAACACCAGAATTCCATGGGTGTTCGATTCATCACAATGTAACTAGATTATTGACTCTAGTGCAAGTGGGAGACTGTTGGAAATATGCCCTAGAGGCAATAATAAAGGCATTATTATTATATTTCCTTGTTCATGACAATTGTCTTTATTCATGCTATAATTGTGTTATCCGGAAATCGTAATACATGTGTGAATAACAGACACCAACATGTCCCTAGTAAGCCTCTAGTAGACTAGCTCGTTGATCAATAGATAATCATGGTTTCCTGACTATGGACATTGGATGTCATTGATAACGAGATCACATCATTAGGAGAATGATGTGATGGACTAGACCCAATCCTAAACATAGCACAAGATCGTATAGTTCGTTTGCTAGAGTTTTCCAATGTCAAAGTATCTTTTCCTTAGACCATGAGATCGTGTAACTCCCGGATACCGTAGGAGTGCTTTGGGTATACCAAACGTCACAACGTAACTGGGTGACTATAAAGGTAGACTACGGGTATCTCCGAAAGTGTCTGTTGGGTGACATGGATCAAGACTGGGATTTGTCACTCCGTATGACGGAGAGGTATCGCTGGGCCCACTCGGTAATGCATCATCATAATGATCTCAAAGTGACCAAGTGTCTGGTCACGGGATCATGCATTACGGTACGAGTAAAGTGACTTGCCGGTAACGAGATTGAACGAGGTATTGGGATACCGACGATCGAATCTCGGGCAAGTAACATATCGATTGACAAAGGGAATTGCATACGGGGTTGATTGAATCCTCGACATCGTGGTTCATCCGATGAGATCATCGTGGAGCATGTGGGAGCCAACATGGGTATCCAGATCCCGCTGTTGGTTATTGACTGGAGAGTCGTCTCGGTCATGTCTGCTTGTCTCCCGAACCTGTAGGGTCTACACACTTAAGGTTCGGTGACGCTAGGGTTGTGAAGATATGTATATGCAGTAACCCGAATGTTGTTCGGGGTCCCGGATGAGATCCCGGACGTCACGAGGAGTTCCGGAATGGTCCGGAGGTAAAGAATTATATATAGGAAGTGCTGTTTCGGGCATCGGGACAAGTTTCGGGGTTATCGGTATTGTACCGGGACCACCGGAGGGGTCCCGTGGGCCCACCGGGTGGGGCCACCTGTCCCGGGGGGCCACATGGGCTGTAGGGGGTGTGCCTTGGCCTACATGGGCCAAGGGCACCAGCCCTACTAGGCCCATGCGCCTAGGGTTTCCACCAAGGAGGAGTCCAAGTGGTGGAAGGCACCCCGAGGTGCCTTGGGGGGGAGGGAAACCCTCCCCTGGCCGCCGCACCTAGGAGATCAGATCTCCTAGGCTGCGCACCAACCCCCCTGGCACCCCTATATATAGTGGGGGGGAGAGGAGGGATTTCAGACCAGCCCCTGGCGCCTCCATCCCCCCCGTTACGTCTCTCCCTCGTAGTCTTGGCGAAGCCCTGCTTCTGTGACGCCCTGCATCCACCACCACGCCGTCGTGCTACTGGATCTTCATCAACCTCTCCTTCTCCCTTGCTGGATCAAGAAGGAGGAGACGTCTCCCGTCCCGTACGTGTGTTGAACGCGGAGGTGCCGTCCGTTCGGCGCTGGTCATCGGTGATTTGGATCACGTTGAGTATGACTACGTCATCACCGTTCTTTTGAACGCTTCCGTGCGCCATCTACAAAGGTATGTAGATGCATCTGATGACTCGTTGCTAGATGAACTCCTAGATGATCTTGGTGAAACGAGTAGGAAAATTTTTGTTTTCTGCAACGTTCCCCAACACGCAGAACGCGACAGATCACCAGAGCGGACAGAGGGGTGCAACAGCGTCAGAGCACGATACAGGTGCTGACGGGTGGTGTACAAATCATGGCGAAGAGCTCGGTTAGGTCTATCCAGCCCATCAGCATGCAGAACCAGGTTCTGATGGTAGAAGGGCTCTCGGGTGACAGTGGAGTAGGCAGCAGTGTAGTATCCCTCCGCCCCAACATCGGACGCGATAGCAATGTGCCTGAAGGGGGAGGTATCCAACTCCTGATACTCTCCACGAAGAAGTGTCAGAGCAGCATAAGCAGCATCGTGGACCACCATATCGATAGTCACTCCAACACCATGAGCAGTGTGCAGCACAGTAGTGGAGTCATACTCCCGAGAGTAGAGGTGGACGATGGCACGGTACTGCTCCTAGTTGAAGTCCTGATACTCCTCATAAACGGTGTACTCAGGGTGCCAGCGATAACCCAGATAGGTCATCATCTCAACCAACACAGCAGGTGATCCTGAGGCACCAATGGCCATCGTGTGGCGCACGACCTGCCTCGTGGGTTCCATCTGGAAACAAAGATGTCTTCACAGGAGTCAAATGACAATGTGGATAATGTTCAAACACTACTCTAAAGAATAACTAGGGCTTATCCAACTTTGGGGTGAACGTGGTCACGGGATCCTAGTGTTAGAGTTAGTAAAATCGTTTAACCCGAGTAGGAGAGAGTTCAGTGTCCCAGAGTAAGGATCGAGGAGTAAAAGAGCCTAATACCACCCAGATGGCGATGTGGGCCCGTAAGGCACACAGCCATGTTAGTAAAAGATTTTGTAATGTCTAGACTCAACTTCGGCCAAGGAGTGTGGAAGGGGGATTCCTACAGGCAGTCGGCTCTGATACCAACTTGTGACGCCCCCAATTTGACCGTACACTAATCATGCATGCAAATGTGTACGATCAAGATCAAGGCCTCACGGGTAGATATCACAACACAACTCTACAACAAAAAAAATCATACAAGCATCATATTACAAGCCAGGGGCCTCGAGGGCTCGAATACAAGAGCTCGATCATAGACGAGTCAGCGGAAGCAACAATATCTGAGTACAGACATAAGTTAAACAAGTTTGCCTTAAGAAGGCTAGCACAAACTGGGATACAGATCAAAAGAGGCGCATGCCTCCTGCCTGGGATCCTCCTAACTACTCCTGGTCGTCGTCAGCGGGCATCACGTAGTAGGCACCTCCGGTGTAGTAGGAGTCGTTGTCGAAGGTGGCGTCTGGCTCCTGGGCTCCAACATCTGGTTGCGACAACCAGGTAGAAGGGATAGGGGGAAAAGAGGGAGAAAGCAACTGTGAGTACTCATCCAAAGTACTCGCAAGCAAGGAGCTACACTACATATGCATGGGTAGATGTGTAAAGGGCCATATCGGTGGACTGAACTGCAGAAAGCCAGAATAAGAGGGGGGATAGCTAATCCTGTCGAAGACTATGCTTCTGGCCACCTCCATCTTGCAGCATGTAGAAGAGAGTAGACTGAAGTCCTCCAAGTAGCATCGCATAGCATAACCCTAACCGATGATCCTCCCCTCGTCGCCCTATGAGAGAGCGATCACCGGTTGTATCTGGCACTTGGAAGGGTGTGTTTTATTAAGTATCCGGTTCTAGTTGTCATAAGGTCAAGGTACAACTCCAAGTCGTCCTGTTACCGAAGATCACGGCTATTCGAATAGATTAACTTCCCTGCAGGGGTGCATCACATAACCCAACACGCTCGATCCCATTTGGCCGGACACACTTGAAGGAAATATGCCCTAGAGGCAATAATAAAGTTATTATTTATTTCCTTATTTCATGATAAATGTTTATTATTCATGCTATAATTGTATTAACCGGAAACATAATACATGTGTGAATACATAGACAAACAGAGTGTCACTAGTATGCCTCTACTTGACTAGCTCGTTAATCAAAGATGGTTATGTTTCCTAACCATGGACAAAGAGTTTTTATTTGATTAACGAGGTCACATCATTAGTTGAATGATCTGATTGACATGACCCATTCCATTAGCTTAGCACACGATCGTTTAGTATGTTGCTATTGCTTTCTTCATGACTTATACATGTTCCTATGACTATGAGATTATGCAACTCCCGTTTACCGGAGGAACACTTTGGGTGCTACCAAACGTCACAACGTAACTGGGTGATTATAAAGGAGCATTACAGGTGTCTCCAAAGGTAGATGTTGGGTTGGCGTATTTCGAGATTAGGATTTGTCACTCTGATTGTCGGAGAGGTATCTCTGGGCCCTCTCGGTAATGCACATCACATAAGCCTTGCAAGCACTGCAACTAATATGTTAGTTGTGAGATGATGTATTACGGAACGAGTAAAGAGACTTGCCGGTAACGAGATTGAACTAGGTATTGGATACCGACGATCGAATCTCGGGCAAGTAACATACCGATGACAAAGGGAACAACGTATGTTGTTATGCGGTCTGACCGATAAAGATCTTCGTAGAATATGTAGGAGCCAATATGGGCATCCAGGTCCCGCTATTGGTTATTGACCGGAGACATGTCTCGGTCATGTCTACATTGTTCTCGAACCCGTAGGGTCCGCACGCTTAAGGTTACGATGACAGTTACATTATGAGTTTATGCATTTTGATGTACTGAAGGTTGTTTGGAGTCCCGGATGTGATCACGGACATGACGAGGAGTTTCGAAATGGTCGAGACGTAAAGATTGATATATTGGAAGCCTATGTTTGGACATCGGAAGTGTTCCGGGTGAAATCGGGATTTTACCGGGTTACCGGGAGGTTACCGGAACCCCCCGGGAGCCATATGGGCCTTCATGGGCCTTAGTGGAAAGGAAAAAAGGGCAGCCCAAGGGGGCTGCGCACCTCCCCCCTCCCCTAGTCCTATTAGGACTAGGAGAGGTGGCCGGCCACCCTTCTCCTCTTTCCCCCTTTGGGAATCCTACTTGGAATAGGATTGGGGGGGGAGTCCTACTCCCGGAAGGAGTAGGACTCCTCCTGCGCCTCCCTCCTTGGCCGGCCAGCCTCCCCCCCTCTACTCCTTTATATACGGAGGCAGGGGACACCTCTAAACACACAAGTTGGTCCACGTGATCTATTCCTTAGCCGTGTGCGGTGCCCCCTGCCACCATATACCTCGATAATACTGTAGCGGAGTTTAGGCGAAGCCCTGCTGCTGTAGAACATCAAGATCGTCACCACGCCGTCGTGCTGACGGAACTCTTCCCCGACACTTTGCTGGATCGGAGTCCGGGGATCGTCATCGAGCTGAACGTGTGCTCGAACTCGGAGGTGCCGTAGTTTCGGTGCTTGATCGGTTGGATCGTGAAGACGTACGACTACTTCCTCTACGTTGTGTGATCGCTTCCGCAGTCGGTCTGCGTTGGTACGTAGACAACACTCTCCCCTCTCATTGCTATGCATCACATGATCTTGCGTGTGCGTAGGAATTTTTTTTGAAATTACTACGAAACCCAACAGTGGCATCCGAGCCTAGGATATTTATGTTGATGTTATATGCACGAGTAGAACACAAGTGAGTTGTGGACGATACAAGTCATACTGCCTACCAGCATGTCATACTTTGGTTCGGCGGTATTGTTGGACGAGACGACCCGGACCAACCTTACGCGTACGCTTACGCGAGACCGGTTCCCTCGACGTGCTTTGCACATAGATGGCTTGCGGGCGACTGTCTCTCCAACTTTAGTTGAACCGAGTGTGGCTACGCCCGGTCCTTGCGAAGGTTAAAATGGAGTCTATTTGACAAACTATCGTTGTGGTTTTGATGCGTAGGTGAGATTAGTTCTTGCTTAAAGCCCGTAGCAGCCACGTAAAACTTGCAACAACAAAGTAGAGGACGTCTAACTTGTTTTTGCAGGGCATGTTGTGATGTGATATGGTCAAAACGTGATGAGATATAAGTTGTTGTATGAGATGATCATGTTTTGTTAAAGTTATCGGCAACTGGTAAAAGCCTTATGGTTGTCTCTTTATTGCGTAAGATGCAAGCGCCAAATAATTGCTTTACTTTATCGCTATGCGATAGCAATAGTTGCAAGAGCAATAGTTGGCGAGACGACCATGTGACGACACATTGATATAGATCAAGATGATGGAGATCATGGTGTCATGCCGGTGACGATATAGATCATGACAGTACTTTGGAGATGGAGATCAAAGAAGCAAGATGATGATGGCCATATCATGTCACATATTTTGATTGCATATGATGTTTATCTTTTATACATCTTATTTTGCTTAGTTTGACGGTAGCATTTTAAGATGATCTCTCACTAATTATCAAGAAGTGTTCTCCCTGAGTATGCACCGTTGCAAAAGTTCTTCGTGCTGAGACACCACGTGATGATCGGGTGTGATAGGCTCTATGTTCAAATACAACGGGTGCAAAACAGTTGCACACGCGGAATACTCAGGTTATACTTGACGAGCCAAGCATATACAGATATGGCCTCGGAACACGGAGACCGAAAGGTCGAGCGTGAATCATATAGTAGATATGATCAACATAATGATGTTCACCGATGAAACTACTCCATCTCACGTGATGATCGGACATGGTTTAGTTGATTTGGATCACGTGATCACTTAGAGGATTAGAGGGATGTCTATCTAAGTGGGAGTTCTTAAGTAATATGATTAAATTGAACTTAAATTTATCATGAACTTAGTCCTGGTAGTATTTTGCAAATCATGTTGTAGATCAATAGCTCGCGTTGTTGCTTCCCTGTGTTTATTTTGATATGTTCCTAGAGAAAATTGTGTTGAAAGATGTTAGTAGCAAAGATGCGGATTGGATCCGTGATCTGAGGTTTATCCTCATTGCTGCACAGAAGAATTATGTCCTTGATGCACCGCTAGGTGACGGACCTATTGCAGGAGCAGATGCAGACGTTATGAACGTTTGGCTAGTTCAATATGATGACTACTTGATAGTTTAAGTGCACCATGCTTAACGGCTTAGAATCGGGACTTCAAAGACGTTTTGAACGTCATGGACCATATGAGATGTTCCAGGAGTTGAAGCTAATATTTCAAGCAAATACCCGAGTTGAGAGATATGAAGTCCCCAACAAGTTCTATAGCTAAAAGATGGAGGAGAATCGCTCAACTAGTGAGCATGTGCTCAGATTGTCTGGGTACTACAATCGCTTGAATCAAGTGGGAGTTAATCTTCCAGATAAGATAGTGATTGACAGAATTCTCTAGTCACCATCACCAAGTTAGTAGAACTTCGTGATGAACTATGATATGCAAGGGGATAACGGAAACGATTCCCAAGCTCTTCGTAATGCAGAAATTGACGAAGGTAGAAATCGAGAAAAACATCAAGTATTGATGGTAGACAAGACCACTAGTTTCAAGAAAAGGGCATAGGGAAGAAGGGGAACTTCAAGAAGAACAGCAAGCAAGTTGCTGCTCAAGTGAAGAAGCCCAAGTCTGATCCTAAGCCTGAGACTAAGTGTTTCTACTGCAAAGGGACTGGTCACTGGAAGCGGAACTACCCCAAGTGATTGGCAGATAAGAAGGATGGCAAAGTGAACATAAGTATATTTGATATACATGTTATTGATGTGTACTTTACTAGTGTTTATAGCAACCCCTCAGTATTTGATACTAGTTCAGTTGCTAAGATTAGTAACTCGAAACGGGAGTTGCAGAATAAACAGAGACTAGTTAAGGGTGAAGTAACGATGTGTGTTGGAAGTGGTTCCAAGATTGATATGATCATCGTTGCACACTCCCTATACTTTCGGGATTAGTGTTGAACCTGAATAAGTGTTATTTGGTGTTTGCGTTGAGCATGAATATGATTTGATCATGTTTATTGTAAAACGGTTATTCATTTAAGTAAGAGAATAAATTGTTGTTCTGTTTACATGAATAAAACCTTATATGGTTACACACCCAATGAAAATAGTTTGTTGGATCTCGATCGTAGTGATACACATAATCATAATATTGAAACCAAAAGATGCAAAGTTAATAATGATAAGTGAAACTTGTTTGTAGCACTGCCGTTTAGGTCATATTGGTGTAAAGCACATGAAGAAACTCCATACTGATGGGCTTTTGGAATCACTTAATTATGAATCAGTTGATGCTTGCGAACCATGCCTCATGGGCAAGATGACTAAGACTCTGTTCTTCGGAACAATGAAGCGAGCAACAGATTTGTTGGAAATCATACATACTGATGTATGTGGTCCGATGAATATTGAGGCTCACGACAGGTATCATTATTTTCTGATCTTCACAGATGATTTGAGCAGATATGAGTATATCTACTTGATGAAACATAAGTCCAAAACATTTGAAAAGTTCAAAGAATTTCAGAGTGAAGTGAAAAATCGTCGTAACAAGAAAATAAAGTTTCTACGATCTGATCGTAGAGAAGAGTATTTGAGTTACGAGTTTGGCCTTCAGTTAAAAACAATGTGAAATAGTTTCACTACTCATGCCACCTGGAACACCACAATGTAATGGTGTGTCCGAACGTCATAACCGTACTTTATTAGATATGGTGCGATCTATGATGTCTCTTACCGATCTACCACTATCGTTTTGGGGTTATGCATTAGAGACAGCTGCATTCACGTTAAATAGGGCACCATCTAAATCCGTTGAGACGACACCGTGTGAACTATGGTTTGGCAAGAAACCTAAGCTGTCATTTCTTAAATTTGGGATTGCGATGCTTATATGAAAAAGTTTCATCCTGATAAGCTCAAACTCAAATCGGAGAAGTGCGTCTTCATAGGATATCCAAAGGAAACTATTGGATACACCTTCTATCACAGATCCGAAGGCAAGACTTTTGTTGCTAAATTCGGAAACTTTCTGGAGAATGAGTTTCTCTCGAAAGAAGTGAGTGGGAGGAAAGTAGAACTTGATGAGGTAACTGTACCTGCTCCCTTATTGGAAAATAGTACATCACAGAAAACTGTTTCTGTGACACCTACACCAGTTAGTGAGGAAGCTAATGATGATGATCATGAAACTTCAGAACAAGATACTACTGAACCTCGTAGATCAACCAGAGTAAGATCCGCGCCAGAGTGGTACGATAATCCTTTTCTGGAAGTCATGCTACTAGATCATGATGAACCTACGAACTATGAAGAAGCGATGGTGAGCCCAGATTCCGCAAAATGGCTTGAGGCCATGAAATCTGAGATGGGATCCATGTATGAGAACAAAGTATGGACTTTGGTTGACTTGCCCGATGATCGGCAAGCCATAGAAAATAAATGGATCTTCAAGAGGAAGACGGACGATGATAGTAGTGTTACTATCTACAAAGCTAGAATTGTCGCAAAAAGTTTTTCGACAAGTTCAAGGTGTTGAATACGATGAGAATTTCTCACTCGTATCTATGCTTAAGTCTGTCCGAATCATGTTAGCAATTGCCACATTTTATGAAATCTGGCAAATGGATAAACAAAACTGCATTCCTTAATAGATTTATTAAAGAAGAGTTGTATATGATACAACCAGAAGGTTTTGTCAATCCTAAAGGTGCTAACAAAATATGCAAGCTCCAGCAATCCATCTATGGACTGGTGCAAGCATCTCGGAGTTGGAATATACGCTTTGATAAGTTGATCAAAGCATATAGTTTTATACAGACTTGCGATGAAGCCTGTATTTACAAGAAAGTGAGTGGGACCTCTGTAGCATTTCTGATATTATATGTGGATGAAATATTGCTGATTGGAAATGATATAGAATTTCTGAATAGCATAAAGGGATACTTGAATAAAAGTTTTTCAAAGAAAGACTTCGGTAAAGCTGCTTACATATTGAGCTTCAAGATCTATAGAGATAGATCAAGACGCTTAATAAGTTTTTTTAATAAGTACATACCTTGACAAGATTTTGAAGTAGTTCAAAATGGAACAGTCAAAGAAAGAGTTCTTGCCTGTATTGCAAGGTGTGAAATTGAGTAAGACTCAAAGCCCGACCACGGCAGAAGATAGAAAAGAATGAAAGTCATTCCCTATGCCTTGGCCATAGGTTCTATAAAGTATGTCATGCTGTGTACCAGATCTATTGTATACCCTGCACTGATTTGGCTAGGGAGTACAATAGTGATCTAGGAGTAGATCACTGGACAGCGGTCAGAATTATCCTTCGTGAAATAAGGATATGTTTCTCGATTATAGACGTGACAAAAAGGTTCGTCGTAAAGGGTTACATCGATGCAAGTTTTTGACACTGATCCAGATGATTCTAAGTCTCAATCTGGATACATATTGAAAATGGGAGCAATTAGCTAGAGTAGCTCCGTGCAGAGCGTTGTTGACATAGAAATTCGCAAAATACTTACAGATCTGTATGTGACAGACCCGTTGACTAAAATTATCTCACAAGCAAAACATGATCACACCTTAGTACTCTTTGGGTGTTAATCACATAGCGATGTGAACTAGATTACTGACTCTAGTAAACCCTTTGGGTGTTGATCACATATCGATGTGAACTATGGGTGTTAATCACATGGTGATGTGAACTATTGCTATTAAATCACATGGCGATGTGAACTAGATTATTGACTCTAGTGCAAGTGTGAGACTGAAGGAAATATGCCCTAGAGGCAATAATAAAGTTATTATTTATTTCCTTATTTCATGATAAATGTTTATTATTCATGCTATAATTGTATTAACCGGAAACATAATACATGTGTGAATACATAGACAAACAGAGTGTCACTAGTATGCCTCTACTTGACTAGCTCGTTAATCAAAGATGGTTATGTTTCCTAACCATGGACAAAGAGTTGTTATTTGATTAACGAGGTCACATCATTAGTTGAATGATCTGATTGACATGACCCATTCCATTAGCTTAGCACACGATCGTTTAGTATGTTGCTATTGCTTTCTTCATGGCTTATACATGTTCCTATGACTATGAGATTATGCAACTCCCGTTTACCGGAGGAACACTTTGGGTGCTACCAAACGTCACAACGTAACTGGGTGATTATAAAGGAGCATTACAGGTGTCTCCAAAGGTAGATGTTGGGTTGGCGTATTTCGAGATTAGGATTTGTCACTCTGATTGTCGGAGAGGTATCTCTGGGCCCTCTCGGTAATGCACATCACATAAGCCTTGCAAGCACTGCAACTAATATGTTAGTTGTGAGATGATGTATTACGGAACGAGTAAAGAGACTTGCCGGTAACGAGATTGAACTAGGTATTGGATACCGACGATCGAATCTCGGGCAAGTAACATACCGATGACAAAGGGAACAACGTATGTTGTTATGCGGTCTGACCGATAAAGATCTTCGTAGAATATGTAGGAGCCAATATGGGCATCCAGGTCCCGCTATTGGTTATTGACCGGAGACATGTCTCGGTCATGTCTACATTGTTCTCGAACCCGTAGGGTCCGCACGCTTAAGGTTACGATGACAGTTACATTATGAGTTTATGCATTTTGATGTACCGAAGGTTGTTAGGAGTCCCGGATGTGATCACGGACATGACGAGGAGTCTCGAAATGGTCGAGACGTAAAGATTGATATATTGGAAGCCTATGTTTGGACATCGGAAGTGTTCTGGGTGAAATCGGGATTTTACCGGGTTACCAGGAGGTTACCGGAACCCCCCGGGAGCCATATGGGCCTTCATGGGCCTTAGTGGAAAGGAAAAAAGGGTAGCCCAAGGGGGCTGCGCACCTCCCCCCTCCCCTAGTCCTATTAGGACTAGGAGAGGTGGCCGGCCACCCTTCTCCTCTTTCCCCCTTTGGGAATCCTACTTGGAATAGGATTGGGGGGGGGGGGGAGTCCTACTCCCGGAAGGAGTAGGACTCCTCCTGCGCCTCCCTCCTTGGCCGGCCAGCCTCCCCCCTCTACTCCTTTATATACGGAGGCAGGGGACACCTCTAAACACACAAGTTGGTCCACGTGATCTATTCCTTAGCCGTGTGCGGTGCCCCCTGCCACCATATACCTCGATAATACTGTAGCGGAGTTTAGGCGAAGCCCTGCTGCTGTAGAACATCAAGATCGTCACCACGCCGTCGTGCTGACGGAACTCTTCCCCGACACTTTGCTGGATCGGAGTCCGGGGATCGTCATCGAGCTGAACGTGTGCTCGAACTCGGAGGTGCCGTAGTTTCGGTGCTTGATCGGTTGGATCGTGAAGACGTACGACTACTTCCTCTACGTTGTGTGATCGCTTCCGCAGTCGGTCTGCGTTGGTACGTAGACAACACTCTCCCCTCTCGTTGCTATGCATCACATGATCTTGCGTGTGCGTAGGAAATTTTTTTGAAATTACTACGAAACCCAACAACACTTTCCTGGGTCATGCCCGGCCTCGGAAGATCAACACGTCGCAGCCCTACCTAGGCACAACAGAGAGGTCAGCACGCCGGTCTAAATCCTATGGCGCAGGGGTCTGGGCCCATCGCCCTTTGCACACCTGCACGTTGCGAACGCGGCCGGAAGCAGACCTAGCCTAGTGGCGTTCCAGTCCAATCCGGCGCGCGCCGCTCAGTCGCTGACGTCATGAAGGCTTCGGCTGATACCACGACGTCGAGTGCCCATAACTGTCCCCGCGTAGATGGTTAGTGCGTATCGGCCAGTAGCCAAACTCAGATCCAATACCAAGATCTCGTTAACGTGTTATTCTGAAATAACCACGGACGCCGACCAGGGCCTGGCCCACCTCTCTCCTAGGTGGTCTGAACCTGCCCTGTCGCTCCGCCTCAAAGATCCACTCGCGGGTGCTCCTCAAGCCGACCCGTCTTTAGTCACCACATGTATCTTGTATAAAGTATATAGTATATACCCGTGATCACCTCCCGAGTGATCACGGCCCGATAATATAGCATGGCAGACGGACAAGAATGTAGGGCCACAGATGGAAATACTAGCATCCTATACTAAGCAGTAGGATAGCAGGTAAGGGTAACAACTGTAGCAACAATGACAGGCTATGCATCAGAATAGGATTAACAGAAAGCAGTAACATGCTACACTACTCTAATGCAAGCAGTATAGAGAAGAGTAGGCGATATCTGGTGATCAAAGGAGGGGCTTGCCTGGTTGCTCTGGCAAGTAGGAGGGGTCGTCAACACCGTAGTCGAACTGGGCAGCAGCAGCGTCGGTCTCGGTGTCTAGCGGAAGAAGAGGGGGGGAAGAAACAATGAATATAATGCAAACAGATGCATAACGATGCATGAGAAGACAAGTAACGGTGCTAGGGGTGCCCTAACGCGGTATTAGGTGATACCAGTGAAGGGGGATAACATCCGGGAAAGTATCCCCGGTGTTTCGTGTTTTCGGACAAACGAACCGGAGGGGGAAAGTTGCATGTTCGCTATGCTAGGGATGCGTGGCGGATGAACGGGTTGCGTATTCAAATTCGTCTCGTCGTTCTGAGCAACTTTCATGTACAAAGTTTTTTCATCCGAGCTACGGTTTATTTTATATTATTTTTCAAAGTTTTAATTTAATTTTAGAATATCAGAATTAATTTAATTAGGAAATGCCATTATGATGTCAGCATGACATCAGGGTGATGTCAGCAGTCAACAGTCAGTTGACTTGGTCAATCTGACGCATGGGTCCCACTGTCATTGTCTAACTAACTAATTGTTTAGTTAGATTAATTTGCAGGTTAATTAGGTTTATTAGTTAGTTAACAGAATTAATTAAGTTAACTAATTAAGTTAATTAATTATTTTATTTATTTAATCATTACTTTTTAATTATATTTAATTTAATTTTTTTATTAAATTAAACGTTCTAGGCCATGGGCCCCACGTGTCATTGGCCCCTGGCCTTAGCAGGCACAGGGTGCCGCGGGCGGGTTACGGGCGCTAGCGCCAAGCGCCCAACGGGGCGAGCCCGGGCGCACCAGCGATGGCCGACAGGGCGCCGGACTTGCCCGCGGGGAGGGGTGGTCGGCGCGAGCCTGGACCGGAGCAGGGGGAGAGGAAGGGGAGCGTGCGTGCGTGGAGGCAGCAGCAGCGACGGAGGCGGAGCGGGAGCTAGCGCGAGCGGGGAGCGTGGGCGCGCCGGTGGTCAGAAGTAGCAGCGTGGCAGTGGCTGCAGGGGGCGGTGGCGGCGTTGAGAGAAGCGGGTTGCGGTGGCGCGCGACCGGACGGAGCAGGACGGGGGCGGCCTCGGCCCGGAGAGGCGATGCAGGGGCGCGACGGGCGAGTTTAGGCGCGCGGGCCGCGACCAGGGGAAAGGCGAGCGCATGTGCGGGCGGCGACGGGTGTGCGCGTGCTCACCGCAAGCACGAGCACCGGGCAGCGCGAGTGGCCGCGGGGGCGGGCGTGCGCGAGCTGGGCACGACCAGTGCGGGGCGACCGCAGGCAGGGCTCGGGCAGACGTGTGCGTGGCGACGGAGAGAGGCGCGCCAAGCGGGGTAGCAAGGAGAGGAGGGGGTCTCACGGCGGGGAGCAGGGTTCGTGGCAACGGGGGTCGGGGTGGTGGTCGGAGACGATGGCGTCGATGTAGACGAGGCAGACCGACGAGGGAGCGCTCCGGGAAGGAGCTTTGGCGGCGGCGACGTTCGGTCGCGAGGCAGCGGTTGGCGCCGCGAGCCCCGATCAGATCTGGATCGGGGGGAGGGGGCGCGTCGTGGGGAGGGGAGTGGGGGGGGAGCGAGTGGGGATGGGGATTAGGGTTTCTGGGGTGTGGGGTGGCCTATAGGCCAGGGGCGGCCGGCTGGGCCATGGCCCAGTTGGGCCAAGGGGTCCAGTGGGGGGGGTCTCTTTTGTTTTAGTTTAGTTTTCTGTTAGTTTATTTTTTTCTATTTTGTTTCTTTTCTTCTTTTCTGTTTTATTAAATTTCGGTGTTTATGAAAAACCCAAGTTGCACCTAAAATATTTTTAATACTTATGCCGCTACCGCAATCAACTTGGCACCTAATATAAAATCATTTGTAATTGTTTATTATTTGACAATCATTTAACTAATTGCTTTTGCTACTATTTTATTCATTTTGAGTATTTACATATTTTATACAAGTGTGGTTTCTCCACCATAATTACCTACGTATTATTTGGCACAACCAGAATTTTAGTTTTATTATTTGAAAACTTTTATTGTTTGCCTAATTTTGAATTTGAATTTGAATCGGTTTCGAACTAACAGGAGATTAGCAACTATAAACGAGGTCACGTGGCATCATTAGCAGAGGATCACTGTAGCTTAATTACCCGGGCGTCACACCTGTGTAACGGAGGGGAGCTGGGGTCCTGGCGCACTCTATATAAGCTACCCCCCTCCTCTGGGACAACGGTTCGCACTTTTGTAAACTCACACACACACATATAATCCAGTCGACCGCCTTAGGGCACCGAGACGTAGGGCTGTTACTTCCTCCGAGAAGGGTCTGAACTCGTAAAACTCGTGTGTACAACTACTCCATAGCTAGGATCTTGCCTCCTCATACCTACCCCCCATTCTACTGTCAGTCTTAGATCCACGACAGTGAGCACTCATTAAAATATGACATGCTAAAAGGTTGAGGTTGGACAAGGAAGACAACGTAATGGGTTATGTTTTCTTATATCTGAAATAAAGTATATTTCATGGATCATCCAACATGTTGAGCTTGCCTTTCCCCCTCATGCTAAACAAATTCTTCGCACCAAGTAGAGATACTACTTGTGCTTCCAAACATCCCTTAAACCAGTATTGCCATGAGAGTCCACCATACCTACCTATGGATTGAGTAAGATCCTTCAAGTAAATTTTCATCGGTGCATGCAATAAAAATTGCTCTATAAATATGTATGATCTTTTAGTGTGGAGAAAATAAGCTTTATACGATCTTGTGATATGAAAGCAATAAAAGCGACGGACTGCATAATAAAGGTCCCTATCACAGGGGACAATAAAGTGACCTTTATTTTGCATTAAGATTTATGCATCCAACTATAAAAGCACATGACAACCTCTGCTTCCCTCTGTGAACGGCCTATCTTTACTTTTATCTTCTACCCTTATGCAAGAGTCATGGTGATATTCACCTTTCCTTTTTACATTTTATCCTTTGGCAAGCACATTGTGTTGGAAAGATTCTGATATATATATATATATATCCAATTGGATGTAAGGCATCATGAACTATTATTGTTGACATTACCCTTGAGGTAAAAGGTTGGGAGGCGAATCTATAAGCCCCTATCTTTCTCTGTGTCTGATTAAAACTTTGAACCCATAAATATCGTGTGAGTGTTAGCAATTGTGAAAGACTACATGATATTTGAGTATGTGGGGTATGCTAAATCAAAGCTCTGACATATACTCTTCCTGAAAATAAGATGAATTGTAATTGTTTGATGACTGATAACATGGTTTGTTAGTTTTCAAGAAAATTTATGATCTATACTTTAACATGTGAATAGCTTGTTACTTGATCATGAGAAGCTTTATGAGATGAGCTATTGTTATGATATATAATGATGCTAGAAAAGGTGACTGAAATTATCATTGATCAAACTTGTGCACCTGCTAGCATTCACACTTCATAAATTATTTCTTTTATCATTTACCTACTCGAGGACGAGCAGGAATTAAGCTTGGGGATGCTAATACGTCTCCAGTGTATCTATAATTTATGAAGTATTCATACTATTATATTATCTATTTTGGATGTTTATGTGCTTTATTAGACACTTTTATATTATTTTTGGGACTAACCTATTAACCCAGAGCCCAGTGCCAGTTTCTGTTTTTTCCTTGTTTTAGAGTGTCGCAGAAAAGGAAAATCAAACGGAGTCTAATTGACCTGAAACTTCACGGAACTTATTTTTGGACCAGAAGAAGCCCACGGAGTACCGGAGTTGCACCAGGAGAGTCCCGGGCTGCCCACGAAGGTGGGGGGCACGCCTACCCCCTGGGCACGCCCCCTACCTCGTGGACAGCCCGGAGGTCCACTGACGTACTTCTTCCTCCCATATATACCCATATACCCTAAAAACTTCGAGGAGCAGAATAGACCGGGAGTTCCGCCGCCAGAAGCCTCCATAGCCACTGAAAACCAATCTAGACCCGTTCCGGCACCCTGCCGGAGGGGGAATCCCTCTCCGGTGGCTATCTTCATCACCCCGGTGCTTTCCATGACGAGGAGGGATTAGTTCTCCCTCGGGGCTGAGGGTATGTACCAGTAGCTATGTGTTTGATCTCTGCTACCTCTTGAGCACTGCGTTGGTTTTCCCTGAAGAGGAAGGGATGATGCAGCAAAGTAGTGTAAGTATTCCCCTCAGTTTTTGAGAACCAAGGTATCAATCCAGTAGGAGGCTACGCGCGAGTCCCTCGTACCTGCACAAAACAAATAAATCCTCGCAACCAACGCAAATAGGGGTTGTTAATCCCTACTTGGCCACTTACGAGAGTGAGATTCGATAGATATGATAAGATAATATTTTTGGTATTTTTATGATAAAGATGCAAAGTAAAATAAAAGCAAAGTAAAAGCAAAAGGAAACAACTAAGTATTGGTAGATTAATATGATGAAGATAGACCCGGGGGCCATAGGTTTCACTAGTGGCTTCTCTCGAGAGCATAAGTATTCTACGGTGGGTGAACAAATTACTATTGAGCAGAATTGAGCATAGTTATGAGAATATCTAGGTATGATCATGTATATAGGCATCACGTCCGAGACAAGTAGACCGACTCCTGCATGCATCTACTACTATTACTCCACTCATCGACCGCTATCTAGCATGCATCTAGAGTATTAAGTTAATGAAAACATAGTAACGCCTTAAGCAAGATGACATGATGTAGAGGGATAAACTCATGCAATATGATGAAAACCCCATCTTGTTATCCTCGATGGCAACAATACAATACGTGCCTTGCTGCCCCTACTGTCACTGGGAAAGGACACCGCAAGACTGAACCCAAAGCTAAGCACTTCTCCCATTGCAAGAAAGATCAATCTAGTAGGCCAAACCAAACTGATAATTCGAAGAGACTTGCAAAGATAACCAATCATACATAAAAGAATTCAGAGAAGATTCAAATATTGTTCATAGATAGACTTGATCATAAACCCACAATTCATCGGTCTCAACAAACATGCCTAATTGAACGTCCAATAAAAGGCCGCATGTTCACCTGGAGCAACATGCAACAAGATCCTCTTCTTGAACAACTCGATTGGTTCTTCACAAGCACAAACTGGACTACATCTTGCCCTAAAACCATGGTAAAACCACTAGGTAAACCTGTTTCTGATCATATACCTTGTGTGGTTAATATTGAAACTGCCATCCCTAGATCCAAACTATTTCGCTTTGAAACATATTGGGTCCAACACCCTAGTTTTATGGATGTGGTTGCAAAGTCTTGGGCCAAAAATGTCACATCCACAAATCCTGCCACAAATCTTTGCTGTAAACTTAAAACTCTATGCAAAGATCTTAAACAATGGAGCAAAGGAATTTCCAAACTCTCTGTGGCAATTGAGAATTCTAATAAAGCTCTTTGCGAGATCGATGAATTGGAAAATAAACGTTCATTAACTGTCCCGGAGAATAACTTCAGAAAAATACTCAAAAACCATATTCTCCGGTTGCTCAGATATCAGCAACTCTATTGGAAAAAACGGTGCACCATACGGTGGGTTAAATTTGGGGACGAACCATCAAATTTTTTCCAGGCAATGGCTTCGGAAAGGTACAGAAAGAACAATATTGCATCCCTAACTCTACTGATGGGATTGCTGTTGAAGATCACACAGGGAAAGAATCAATCATCTTCCAAACTTTCAAAGAAAGAATGGGTTCTTCATCTGGACATGACATGAAATTTGATCTACACAGAATCATCAAGAAGTGCCATGACTTGGATGTTCTCACTGTCCCCTTTTCAAACATCGAGATTAACAACGTAATTAGAGAGATGCCCGCGGATAGAGCACCTGGCCCGGATGGTTTCACGGGTGTGTTTCTCAAGAAATGTTGGCCAATAAATTAAGGAGGACTTCTACAAGCTCTGCCATCAATTTCACGAGGGCAATCTTTCACTTGAGAGCATTAATGATGGGTTCATCACACTCATCCCAAAGATCAGCTCTCCCAAAACGATCAATGATTATAGACCAATCACGCTCTTGAACTATTGTCTTAAGGTTATCACGAAGATCCTGGCCAATAGATTACAAAAATTCATACTCAAGATCGTGCACCGTAATTAGTATGGAGTTCTCAAGTGGAGAACTATTCAAGATTGCCTTGCATGGGCATACGAATACATATATCAATGTCAACAATCCAAGCAGGAAATTATGCTCCTAAAACTAGACTTTGCAAAAGCATTTGACACGATTGAGCATGAGGCCATGATTGACATTATGAAAAGCATGGGGTTTAATGATGAATGGATAAGCTGGGTTCGATGCATATTCTCCTCAGGTAAATCATCAGTGTTACTAAATGGAACACCTGGTCGGCAATTTCTTTGTCAATGTGGAGTACGGCAGGGCTACCCCCTCTCTCCACTAATTTTTGTACTTGCGGCCGATCTTCTTCAAGAAGTCATCAATGATGCTTTCCAGCGCAATCTTATACGCCTACCATTTCATTCAACAAACCAAAAAGTGTATCATGTGATCCAATACGCCGATGACACTATATTGGCCATTCCAGCATGCATGCAACAAGCTCAGATTGTCAAGACCATATTAACCGACTATGCCTCCTCAGTTGGACTAAGAATAAACTTCCACAAGTCTACTCTTATCCCAATCAATTGTGGCATAGAAAAAGTGAGGAGATTGCCAACACCTTCGGATGTGTCGTGGGGAAAATGCCATTCACCTACCTTGGGCTGCCACTTGGCACTACTAAACCCTCTGTCCAAGAGCTTATGCCCCTTGTTTTCTCCCTCGAGCGACGGTTATCTGCCACCCTCAACATGGTTTCTTATGGTGGCAAACTATCGCTTCTAAACTCGGTCATTACATCGCTCATTATCTTTGCCATCTGTACTCTAAGACTGCCGACAAAGATCATTGAATTACTGGACAAAATAAGAAGGAAATGCTTGTGGATTAAAAAAACGGACCATGGAGACAAAATTAACTCCCTTGCCTCCTGGGAAATGGTGTGTCGGCCCAAGACCAGTGGTGGCTTGGGCGTATTAAATCTGCGTGTTCAAGGCGATTCCCTACTGCTTAAATACCTTCACAAGTTCTACAATAAGTGGGACACACCGTGGGTGCAATTGATTTGGGACACTTACTACATTGACCAAATCCCACATGCATCTGACCCATGTGGATCGTTTTGGTGGAGAGATGTGATCAAGCTAATACCAACTTACCGGGGTATCTCTAAGGTGACTGTGGGGAATGGTGAAAACATACTCTTTTAGAAAGACATGTGGAGAGAGGACATACTTGCCGACTCATATCCTCGAGCACTCTCATATGCCAAAAATGAGGATCTGTCTGTCCAACAATTCTTGGGCATCACCACCCTACAAGAGGCATTTCATTTACCACTCTCACCACAAGCATATGCAGAAATTAGACAACTTCAGCTAAAAGTTTTGGAGGTTCAACTCTCCAATGAGATTGACAAGTGGACATACGTTTGGAACACCAATCTCTTCTCTGCAAAACAATACTATACATTCTACTTCAGAGAAATTCAAGCACATGAACCTTTTGGATGGATTTGGAAATCTAAGTCAACCATGAAAATAAAAGTCTTCGGGTGGCTGCTACTTTCTGACCGCCTCAACACCAGGAATATGCTAAAGCGAAGGCATTACAATATTGGAGATGATCATGACTGCATTCTTTGTGGTTTACCAATTGAGGAGACGTTGGAACATCTCTTCTTCGAGTGCCACTTCAGCTCTGATTGCTGGTCTCACCTTGGCATCTCCTGGTCTCAGGGCAGCACAAGACTGGACAACATCTCCAAAGCAAAACAAGACTGGAATAGGCCACTCTTTATGGAACTATTTTTGCTGGCGGCCTGGAGTATATGGAAGGAGCGCAACGACAAACACTTTAGAAAGATCATACCAGCTAAAACCTCCTGGTTAAGTAGACTTAAGGCTGATTTTTCACTGCTCACCCATAGGGTTAGAGAGGAGCACAAACAATACATTTCAATAATACTGGCATCCCTGCAAACTAGTACCTGCTTCCTGTTGGAAATATGCCCTAGAGGCAATAATAAATTAGTTATTATTATATTTCCTTGTTCATGATAATCGTTTATTATCCATGCTAGAATTGTATTGATAGGAAACTCAGATACATGTGTGGATACATAGACAACACCATGTCCCTAGTAAGCCTCTAGTTGACTAGCTCGTTGATCAATAGATGGTTACGGTTTCCTGACCATGGACATTGGATGTCGTTGATAACGGGATCACATCATTAGGAGAATGATGTGATGGACAAGACCCAATCCTAAGCCTAGCACAAGATCGTGTAGTTCGTATGCTAAAGCTTTTCTAATGTCAAGTATCATTTCCTTAGACCATGAGATTGTGCAACTCCCGGATACCGTAGGAATACTTTGGGTGTGCCAAACGTCACAACGTAACTGGGTGGCTATAAAGGTGCACTACGGGTATCTCCGAAAGTGTCTGTTGGGTTGGCACGAATCGAGACTGGGATTTGTCACTCCGTGTGACGGAGAGGTATCTCTGGGCCCACTCGGTAGAACATCATCATAATGTGCAAAATGTGATCAAGGAGTTGATCACGGGATGATGTGTTACGGAACGAGTAAAGAGACTTGCCGGTAACGAGATTGAACAAGGTATCGAGATACCGACGATCGAATCTCGGGCAAGTACTATACCGGTAGACAAAGGGAATTGAATACGGGATTGATTGAATCCTTGACATCGTGGTTCATCCGATGAGATCATCGTGGAACATGTGGGAGCCAATATGGGTATCCAGATCCCGCTATTGGTTATTGGCCGAAGAGGTGTCTCGGTCATGTCTGCATGGTTCCCGAACCCGTAGGGTCTACACACTTAAGGTTTGGTGACGCTAGAGTTGTTATGGGAAATAGTAAGTGGTTACCGAAGGTTGTTCGGAGTCCCGGATGAGATCCCAGACGTGACGAGGAACTCCGGAATGGTCCGGCGGTGAAGATTGATATATTGGACGAAGGGTATTGGAGTCCGGAAGTGTTCCGGAGGTACCAGGCTATGGCTAGCATGACCGAAAGGTGTTTCGGGAGCCCCAGCAAGTGTTGGAGGGCCTCATGGGCCAAAGGGGAAGGGGCAAACCAGCCCACTAAGGGTTGGTGCGCCCCCCACACCCTTTCCCACGTTACTTGGGGAGGTGGGGCGCCTCCACCTGGCTTGGGAGGCAAGCCTCCACCTGCTTGGCTTGGGGGGCAAGTCTCCCTAGGATTTTCCCTAGGGAGATCCAATCTGCCTAGCCGCCGCCCCCTAGGGGAAACCCTAGGGCGCCTCCCCCTCTCCCCTTGCCCCTATATATAGTGGAGGAGTGGGAGGGCAGCCGCGACCTCTTCCCTGGCGCAGCCCTCCCTCCTCCTACCTTCTCCTCCTCCTCCATGGTGTCACGACCGGTTTTCCAATAAAAATATTTATTGAGAAACCAATCTTTTGAGTCCAGTATGAGAAAAATTCTCCTTACCGGTAGACAAATTCTTGATACAATAAGCCAGTAGCATAAAATATATTACAGGGTCGAACTACGGTTGCTCAACCAAATTATTACAAGCACGCCAATAATTATACATAATGGCGGACATGACACAGTGGTGTGGAGGCATACTACTGACTCGAGGATAGGGTGGTGGTGGAAAAACACAGCGGGGAGAGAGATACAAGACTCTAAAACTGGCATCTCATCGAGCGTCGAGGTGAGGCTCAATGAATTTATTTGGTAGCGGAAGCGGATATGATACAGTGACCAAACCCAGGGTCGTATGAGACTGACTGGGATTCCTCTAGGCGTCGGACTCGCTATCAAAATCTTCATCCATGAGATCGCCTTCGTTAGCATCTGGCCAAATCAACAATCCAGGTGAGCACTTTGAAAGTACTCGCAAGACAGTTCGGACGTAAGATATAACAAATGCATGCATGGATGTGTCATGTTTAACTTTTAACAGTGGCACATTAATTTCGTAAAAATAAGACAGGTAAAAAGGGAGTCGGCGGTAGTCCGCTCGAAAACCCAACAAAATAACTGTAAATCCAATCAGGGTCGGAAGCGACACCTTGATAGGAAGATAAGTAAATAAATCACGCCGCAGTCGGGCGTCTAGGAGACACCACATAAAGGGCTTAAAAGAAATGCCACAGTCGGGCGTCTGAGCGACGCCACATAAAGGGCTTTAAAAGAAATGCCACAGTCGGGCGTCTGAGCGACGCCACATAAAGGGCTTTAAAAGAAATGCCACAGTCGGGCGTCTGAGCGACGCCACATAAAGGGCTTTAAAAGAAATGCCACAGTCGGGCGTCTGAGCGACGCCACATAAAGGGCTTTAAAAGAAATGCCACAGTCGGGCGTCTGAGCGACGCCACATAAAGGGCTTTAAAAGAAGTGCCACAGTCGGACATCGGGGCGACATCATAGAAAGGGCTTTTATTGAAAGTAAATAATAACAATGCCACAGTCGGACGTCTGAGCGACATCGCAGAAAGGGCTTTTATTCACAAGGAAATATTGCTCATAATAAATATTCATCTCATGATAATAAACGGGTTAGTCCATCCACAGAATTAAACATTTAACCGGACTTAGCACTCATGGGATTCACCGGAGTCTCTGTCATCAAACTGACACCGTTAGAACAAGATAATACGAATTTGGACATGGAATAGATGATTCAAGGGAATGTATGACTCTGCAGAGTTTGTACAAAATTTTTCCCACAGCCAACGGATTTCCGTAGTCACAAAGGACTAGTTCCGTTTATGGTTTTTTGGAAGAAAACACAGCTAACCAGTACACACCCATCCTACCTCTCGATGCCAGGACTCACCCTAGACATCGTCCAAGAAAAACTTTTGAGACGGGGAGAACACAATCTCGAATAGCATGGGATCAAATTTATATACGCGCGCTCTAAGGGGTGCCCCCCTCTCGGTCCCAACCGGAAACACCCATGCCCCCTGACCGGATGACTGGCTTTAATCCAGGGCCATGGAACCATCATCCCGGCCTCTCCTTTTGGTGTGTACCAGGAAAGCGGTTTGCAACTTACTAAGCCATACTCCTTGCGGAAAACATGTGGTAGTACAGGGAAGGAAATGGGAGGAACTGGACCGATACGGTTTGACACTGTAGTCATATAGCCTGGCATAAGACTGGCATGCTACAACACTGCCATCTTTCCCATCCTCATGCCAACACATGGCCATTCATACTCACATCCATCCACTTATGGATCATCGAACTCACTTACCTCAACAATGCATGGAAACAACGTTCATCGGTATGCTCAACAACATGCCATGAGACTAACTAAATGCAAAACATGCCAAGACACTCATCATATCAAAAGTTCAAACGTGCTTGCCTGGTTCGGAGTAGTCGGAGCCTAGCTCGGTGAAGTTTGCGGTTCCGTCACCTCCTTCGGTATCTACGGTATAAAGAAAATATATGCGCTATCGTAAATACCACGAGGTGCACAAAAAGTATTCCAAATATTTTTCAAATAAATCTAATAAAAAAACTAGACAAAATTTTAAAGAGGACAGAAAAAGAATCAATCAAAAATACTATTCTGTTTAAAAGTTATAAAGGTTTTTGTCCAGGGACTCATCTGTAATGAAACAGAAAGTTTCCAGGGGCTAGCTTATAAAAACAGAAAACGTTCCAGTCTTGAATACGCCAGCCCAGAGGGGAAAGCGTATTTTGCCCGAAGGCGTTTTCAGAAAACGATTCGTTTAAAAAGATCTGAGAGGCTGACGGGCGGGTCCCACTCGTCAGGTTTAAACTTTCAAACGGGGGACGAAGCTCATCGACGCCCGAGAGCCGCGGTGGTCGCCGGCGGCGATGCACGGCGAGGCAGGGAGATCGGAGAGTACCTCCGTGTTCAGGGCGCCCTTCCGCGTCGGTTGGTGGTGGTGGTGGCGGTCGGCGAGCACCATGTCGACGGCGAGCCTTGCTCCGGCGGACGGCGGTTCGGGTGGTTGCGGACTTCGTCGGAGAGAGCTGTGAAGATCAAATTGGGGAGGGGGTTAGACCTCTGGAGGTGGTACGAGGTTACGGGCGAGAGTAGGGTGGCGGAGGAGTTCTCACCGGAGTGAATCAAGACGGAGGCCGAGGCGGAACGAGGCGGCCGGAGTCGGGGGAGGAGACCTCCTCGAGGCTCCTCCAGTGGCCTGGCGGGGTGTTTGTGGGGTGCAGTGGTTGCGCGTGCTCGAGGGCGAGCTCGGGTCTCCTTTTATAGGCGATCCGAGGCGGTGGCCGTGAACGTGGATCTCCGGCGATGGTTACGGTGGCGCAGTGCTTGGTCGGGGGAGATTAGGGAGTTGGGCGTCATCGTGGAGGTCTACTGGTTCCATTCAGACGCTAACCGGACTTGGATTAGAAGCTTAGGGCAGGCTTTGGTCGGAACGGGACGGCGCGGGTCCGTTGGCGGCAGAGAGCGCGTCCAGTGCTGTCGGGCCACGGCGACGGTGCAGCGGGGGTGCGCTGGCGTGCATGAGGCCACGCGGAGAGCCAGGGAGCGTTGGGCGGCGCTGAACGGCATTGAGCCGCCGTTCTGCTTCCTGTCGGTCGCTACGGTGGTTCGGCCGCCGCAAGACACACCGGCGCAGGCGGGCCAAGGCGTCGCCGACGCCGGGAAGGCGCCAAGCGCGCGTGTGGTGCTCCAGACAGGAGGAAGAGGCGGCGAGGAACGTGCCAAGGGCACTGTCTACGCATGATTGAAACTGACGAACGAAAACGACACTGAATCTGAATATTTCTGAATATGAACAGCAACAGTGCATGGAAGGTGTTCGACAGAATGAATTTGGCCTCTGGGGATTTTTCCTTGAGCTGATTTTTGGTGGAGTGGCTACTCATTGCTCCAGTAGGCTGCCTGAATTTTGGTGGAATTTTTGGAGAAGTGTAGATATGAATTTCACCAAATTTGGCAAATCTGGTCCAAACTTGCAGAGACTGAAATTTGAAAAATTTGAAAAGAGGAGGAGTGGATCAAGATGGTTCTGGGTTGTGGGTACAAAGGACTATCCAGGAGAGTTGGTTTGAGGTCAAAACTCAAATGCAAAAGGGTACTTGCTTTGAAAATCTCTCACGCTCCAAATAATTTGCAGAAATGATTTGAGGGGAAAAATAATTAGAATAAAATCCAAAACTTGCTTGGATTAGTTGGGACAGAGAACTTAGGTTGATTACAAGGAGGAGGGGAGGTTTTGGCGGGGTTTTACCACATGGGTAAAATACAAAGTCATGGGTGGTTTCCAAGATATGAAAATCCCAAATTTTCATAGAGTTTCTCTTTAAAAGAAAAAGATTAAACTCCCAAAATAATTTGAGAGGGAACCAACAGAGAAGAAGTTTCAAAAGATCAAACACCATAGTTTGAAGAAAAATAAAATCCTTGCCAAAGAAAAGGAAGTTTTTTAAGAGGAAGGATTTCTGGAAAAGAAATTTTAAATGCCCTCTTTTAAAAAATCCATCAAAGTTTTTGATGAAAACCAATTAAAATTTTTGGAGTGTCACAACACCTACCCCCTTAGGAAAAATCTCGTCCCTGAGATTTCAGCTGTTCCTCAAATAAGTGCGGATGCTCTGTCCGAAGAAAATCCTCTCTTTCCCAAGTTGCTTCACTGTCGGTGTGATTGCTCCACTGAACTCTGAAGAGTTTGATGGTCTTCTGTCGGGTCCTCCTTTCAGACTCCTCTAATATTTTTACGGGGCGTTCCCGATAAGTGAGGTCTGGCTGCACGTCAAGGTTCTCATGGGATACTTGTTTCTCTGGTTTGCTTACGCACTTCCTTAATTGAGAGACGTGGAACACGTCGTGAATGTCGGACAAGTCTTCGGGTAAGTCTAGCTGGTAGGCTACAGTGCCTCTTCGTGCCACTATGCAGAATGGTCCAATGAATCTTGGTGCTAACTTCCCTTTAATCTTAAACCGTTGCAGTCCCCTCATAGGTGATACTCGTAGGTACACAAATTCACCGGGTTCAAAATTGACCCCACGATGTTTCTGATCGTAATAACTCTTCTGTCGGCTTTGAGCGGTCTTGAGTCGGCCCCTGATTAGCTTGACTTTTTCCTCGGCTTCTTTGAGCATGTCTGGGCCGAAGATACGGCTGTCTCCGGTCTCTGACCAATTTAGCGGGGTACGACACCTCCGTCCGTATAGGGCTTCAAAAGGTGCCATTCGCAGGTTGGCCTGGTAGCTGTTGTTGTATGCGAACTCGGCATATGGCAGACTTTCTTCCCAACTGGTTCCATAGGTGAGGACACATGCTCTCAGCATGTCTTCTAAAATTTGGTTTACGCGTTCAGTCTGTCCATCAGTCTGGGGATGGTAGGTTGTACTGAAGGCCAATTGAGTTCCCAGAGCCTGTTGTAAATGATCCCAGAATCTCGAGACAAATTGAGTGCCTCTGTCGGATATTATAGTCTTCGGGACTCCATGCAGACAAACTATACGGGAGAGATAAATCCTGGCAAGCTTCTGAGTGTTGTAGGTTGTCTTTACTAGAATGAAATGTGCCACCTTGGTTAATCTATCGGTGATGACCCATATGGCATCATTCCCGTGTCGTGACCGAGGTAGTCCGACAATAAAATCCATTCGTATTTCATCCCATTTCCACTCAGGTATTTTGTTTGGTTGCAGTAGTCCGGTTGGTTTTTGATGCTCAACTTTTATGCGTTGACAAGAATCGCAACATGCAACGAATGTGGCTATGTCCCTCTTCATACCGTGCCACCAAAATCTTTCCTAAATATCCTTATACATTTTGGTTCCTCCAGGGTGGATCGAGTAGGGAGTGGTGTGTGCTTCAGCTAGGATTTGCTGTCTGAGGTCCTCTATGTTTGGCACGCAGAGTCTGTCCCCGTACCGTAATATTCCATCATCGCCTATGACAAACTCCGAGGCCTTGCCCATACTCACCTTTCTTTTAATTCCTTCAATGCTGGGGTGACCAGGCTGAGCTTCTTTAATTCTCTCCACAAGGTCGGGCTTTATTTCCAAGTTTGATATGGTGCCTTCCGCGATCATTAACAAGTTGAGTTTGGCAAATTCTTGTTGGAATTCAGGTCTCAAGCTTTGCGGACTGTTTTCATCGGAGCTGGGGTTCCGACTAAGAGCATCGGCCACTACATTTGCTTTCCCTGGATGATAGTGGATACCAACATCATAATCCTTTACCAATTCCAACCAGCGTCGTTGCCGTAAGTTTAGTTCTGGCTGTGTGAAAACATATTTGAGACTTTTATGGTCCGTGTATATTTCACATCGATTCCCAAGTAAGAAATGCCTCCATTCCTTAAGTGCATGAATGACTGCTGCCATTTCTAAGTCATGAGTGGGATAATTTTCCTCATGCTTGCGGAGTTGTCGTGAAGCGTGTGCGACAACCTTGCCTTCTTGCATCAACACGCACCCGAGACCTTTTCGGGATGCGTCACAATACACCTCAAAATTCTTGTGTATGTCTGGCACAATTAATACCGGTGTTGTCGTTAATTTCCGTTTTAGCTCTTGGAAACTTTTCTCGCAAGCTTCTGTCCATTCAAACTTCTTGTCCTTCTTGAGTAACTGCATCATTGGCTTGGCTAGGGTGGAGAATCCTTCAATAAATCTGCGGTAATATCCTGGCATTCCCAAGAAACTTCGTATGTCCGTTACGCTGGCTGGTGACTTCCAGCCAAGTATGGCCCTGACTTTCTCCGGGTCCACTGCGATACCGTCTTGGGTCAGCACGTGGCCTAGAAAGCCTACTTGTCTTAGCCAAAATTCGCACTTGCTGAACTTGGCATACAATTGATGTTTCCTGAGTTCTCCTAGCACAATCCTGAGATGTTCCGCGTGCTCTTCTGGTGTCTTGGAGTATATCAGAATATCATCGATAAATACCACAACGAACTTGTCCATAAACTTCATAAATACTTTGTTCATAAGGTGAACAAAATATGCGGGGGCGTTTGTTAATCCAAAAGGCATAACTGTGAACTCATATAGTCCATATCTGGAGGTGAAGGCTGTTTTGGGGATATCTTCTGTTCGCACTTTTAATTGATGGTATCCTGACCTTAAGTCAATCTTTGAGAATACCTTGGCCTGAGCGAGCTGATCAAATAAATCATTTATTCGTGGCATCGGGTATTTGTTCTTGACTGTGACCATGTTAAGTGCTCGGTAGTCTATGCACAATCTTAGTGTTCCATCCTTCTTTTTGGCAAATAAAATTGGTGATCCCCAAAGTGAGGAGCTGGCTTGAATGTATCCCTTGTCCAGTAATTCCTTTATTTGTTTCTTCAACTCAATCAATTCGGATGGTGCCATTCTGTATGGTTTCTTGTATATGGGGGTGGTTCCTGGTGCTAGCTCAATGCTGAATTCTATTTCTCGGTCTGGTGGCATGCCTGGTAGTTCTTCGGGAAATACATCTGGAAATTCACATACCACTGGAACCTTGCTTAACTCAGAAACGTCCACCTTATTCAATCTCGGCTGCCGGGGTATTTTTCTTTCCTTGGCTGATACTTTTATTGTCTTCCCGTGGTGGTGCGTGAGAATTACAGTCCGGTTGAAACAGTCAATAAAACCTTTGTTGGTGGTTAACCAGTCCATCCCTAGGATGACATCCAGTCCTTTATTTTCCAACACAATAAGGTTGGCGAAAAATTTCAATCCTTCGAACTCAATAACCACATTCTAACAGTAACTCTGAGTAACTTGCTGAATCCTAGGGGACTTGATGATCATGGATTTTTCCAAGGGAAACATCGAAAAATTATTTTGCAAAGCAAAACTTTTCGAAATGAATGAGTGAGAAGCTCCAGAATCAAACAAAACCGTTGCAGGTATTGTGTTGACAGGAAACGTATCGAGTACGATATCCGGAGCGTTTTGTGCTTCTTCTTTGGTCACGTGGTTTAGATGACCCTTCCTGTGGTTGTTGTTGGGGTTGAAATTGTTGCGCTTGGGCGCTGAATTATTTCCACCATTGTTTGGCTTCGGGGTCGAGTTCCTTGGCTTGGGGCACTGTTTGGCGTAGTGCCCTTCTTCTCCACAAGCGTAGCAAGTAACGCCTGGGCGATATGTGAACTCTTTGTCCCTTGCATGGAAATTCTTGGTTGGGCGTGAGATGTTTGTCGTAGGTTTGTGTGTCCCACCTTTCTGAAAATCTGTCCTGCTTCGGTGGTTGCGCGCAAGAGTAGTCTGGTCTCTTTTTCGCTTGCGTAAATCCTCCAAGCTACATCTCTCATTTTCCAGAGTAATAGCTTTGTCCACTAGTGTCTTAAAATCTGGAAAAGTGTGAACGACCAGTTGGCATTTAAGCGCGGGCGCCAGACCGTCAAGGAATTTCTCCATCTTCTTGCTTTCAGTCATACGTTCTTCATTGGCGTAGCGGGACAATAGAGTAAATTGACCATTGTATTCTGACACTGTCATGTTCCTTTGTTTGAGGTCATCGAACTCTCTCTTCTTGATTTTCATAATACTCTTGGGAATGTGTGCACCACAGAAACCTTCCCTGAAATCATCCCAGGTTATATCATTTTCGTTGGGGTGCATGTGCAGAAAATTCTCCCACCATGATGCAGCTGCTCCTGTGAGATAGTGCGGAGCATATAGTACTTTCTCGAGATCTGAACATTTTGCAATAATTAATTTTCTCTCCATATCTCGAAGCCAATCCTCGGCTTCAAGAGGTTTGTCAGTATGAGAAAATGTTTGGGGACGTGTCTTCTGTAGCTCAGATAACTTGGAATACTGCTGATACTGTCCATGGTGATTTCCCATGTTGATGACTTGGTTCATCATTTCCCGATGTTGTTGCTGACTCTGCTCATAAAGGCGGCACATTTGTGAAAGTGCCGATTCATTGCCCTGTTGGCTTGACTGTCTGTGTGAACTTGTTGCTGGGTTGTGTATCATAATTTTCCTCTAGTGGAGTTGGCATGGAACGAGTCCAAGGATGAGACATTTTTCACTCTGGGGATATATTTTGTAAAACCCATAAGAAAAGCGAAAAGAGTCGCAAAAACAATTCCATAAATGCATAAAGCTGGCAAATAAAAAAAATTAAATAACCAAGCTTACTTAAGAAAAACAAATCGATTTGCGCACGGAGAAGGACTGCTGATTACATATCTTACACGCGAGCGGTAATTATACAATACATCACTCAGGATATGCGTACATAATCCTAACATGTTATTTAAGCTAGTGCACTCCTCCAGATCCTACATGATGCGCAAGCAAGCTACTTCTCACAACCTATGTACATATAAACATATCATACAAAGCGGTACATTGCATGGCGGCTAAGCGTACTCAGGCGGAGATGTTGACGACCTCCTTTGCCCTGCCGAGGGTGAGGCGTAGTGTCACGACCGGTTTTCCAATAAAATATTTATTGAGAAATCAATCTTTTGAGTCCAGTATGAGAAAGATTCTCCTTACCGGTAGACAAATTCTTGATACAATAAGCCAGTAGCATAAAATATATTACAGGGTCGAGCTACGGCAGCTCAACCAAATTATTACAAGCACGCCAATAATTATACATAATGGCGGACATGACACAATGGTGTGGAGGCATACTACTGACTCGAGGATAGGTCGGTGGTGGAAAAACACAGCGGGGAGTGGGATACATGACTCTAAAACTGGCATCTCATCGAGCGTCGAGGTGAGGCTCGATGAATTTATTTGGTAGCGGAAGCGGATATAATATAGTGACCAAATCCAGGGTCGCACGAGATTGACTGGGATTCCTCTAGGCGTCGGACTCGCTATCGAACTCTTCATCCATGAGATCGCCTTCGTCAGCATCTGGCCAAATCAACAAGCCAGTGAGTACTTTGAAAGTACTCGCAAGACAGTTCGGACATGAGATATAATAAATGCAGGCATGAATGCGTCACGATTAATTCACCAATGTATATTCAAAAATTAGCATAGCGAAGTAAGTAAAAGGGAAACGGCGGTAGTCCGCCTGAAGTCCCAACATATCATAAATAAAAACCGATCGGGTGTTTGAAGCAACGCCTCGAAAGGTGAACAAATAAAAATAAGGAAATGATGCCACAGTCGGACGTCTGAGCGACATCGCAGAAAGGGCTTTAAAGGAAATGCCACAGTCGGACGTCCGAGCGACATCACAAAAAGGGTTTTAAAAGAAGTGCCACAGTCGGACGTCTAAGCGACATCACAGAAAGGGCTTGAAAAGAAATGCCACAGTCGGACGTCTGAGCGACATCACAGAAAGGGCTTTAAAAGAAATGCCAAAGTCAGACGTCTGAGCGACATCACAGAAAGGGCTTTAAAAGAAATGCCACAGTCGGACGTCTGAGCGACATCACAGAAAGGGCTTTAAAAGAAATGCCATAGTCGGACGTCTGAGCGACATCACAGAAAGGGCTTTAAAAGAAATGCCACAGTCGGACGTCTGAGCGACATCACAGAAAGGGCTTTAAAAGAAATGCCACAGTCGAACGTCTGAGCGACATCACAGAAAGGGCTTTTATTCACAAGTGAATAATACTCATAATCAACATTCAGTTCATGAAAATAAACGGGTTAGTCCATCCACAGGAATAATCATTTAACCGGAATTAGCACTCATACGATTCACCGGAGTCTCTGTCATCAAAACTGGCACTTGTCAGGATAAGATAATACTGAACTTGGACATGGAATAGATGATTCAAGGAATATATGACTCTGCAGAGGTTGTACAAAAATTTCCCACAGCCAACGGATTTCCGTAGTCACGAAGGACTAGTTCCGTTTACGGTATTTCAGAAGAAAACACGGCTAACCAGTACACACCCATCCTACCTCTCGATGCTAGGAATCACCCTAGACATCGTCCAAGAAAAACTTTTGAGACGGGGAGATCACAATCTCGAATAACATGGGATCAAATTTATATACGCGCGCTCTAAGGGGTGCCCCCCTCTCGGTCCCAACCGGAAACACCCATGCCCCCTGACTGGATGACTGGCTTTAATCCAGGGCCATGGAACCATCATCCCGGCCTCTCCTTTTTGGTGTGTACCAGGAAAGCGGTTTGCAACTTACTAAGCCGTATTCCTTGCGGAAAACATGTGGTAGTACAGGGAAGGAAAAAGGAGGAATTGGATCGATACGGTTTGACACTGTAGTCATATGGTCTGGCATAAGACTGGCATGCTACAACACTGCCATCTTACCCATCCTCATGCCAACACATGGCCATCCATACTCACATCCATCCACGTATGGATCATCGAACTCACTTACCTCATCAATGCATGGAAATAACGTTCATCGGTATGCTCTTCAACATGCCATGAGACTAACGAAAATGCAAAACATGCCAAGACACTCATCATATCAAAAGTTCAAACATGCTTGCCTGGTTCGGAGTAGTCGGAGCCTAGCTCGGCGAAGTTTGCGGTCCCGTCACCTCCTTCGGTATCTACGGTATAAAGAAAATATATGTGCTATCGTAAATACCACGAGGTGCACAAAAAGTATTCCAAAAAATTTTCAAATAAATATGATAAAAAACTAGACAAAAATCTGAAGAGAACAGAAAAAGAATCAATCAAAAATATTATTCTGTTTAAAAGTTATAAAGGTTTTTGTCCAGGGACACATCTGTAATGAAACAGAAAGTTCCCCGGGGCTAGATCATAAAAACAGAAAACGTTCCCGTATAGAATACGCCAGCCCAGAGGGGAAAGCGCATTTTGCCCGAAGGCGCTTCCAGAAAACGATTCAATAGAGAGGGCAGAGAGGCTGACGGTGGGGTCCCACTCGTCAGGTTTAAACTTTCAAAAGGGGGGGGGACGAAGCTCGTCGGCGCCCGAGAGCCGCGGTGGTCGCCGGCGGCAATCCACGGCGAGGCAGGGAGATTGGAGGGTACCTCTGTGTTCAGGGCACCCTTCCGCGTCGGTTGGTGGTGGTGGTGGTCGCCGGCGAGTACCACGTCGGCGGCGAGCCTTGCTCCGGCGGACGGCGGCTCGGGTGATCGAGGGGCTCGTCGAAGAGAGCTGCAGTGATCAAATTGAGGAGGGGGTTAGGCTTCTGGTAGCTAGAGGGAGTAACCGACGGGGTTTGGGCGCTGGAGACGGCCTCACCGGAGCGAATCGAGGTGGAGGCCGAGGCGGATCGGGGCGGCCGGAGCTAGGGGAGGAGACCTCGTCGAGGTCCTCCTGGTGGCCTGGCGGGGCGTTGGTGAGGTGTAGTGATGATGCGTGCACGAGGGTGAGCTCGGGGGCCCTTTATATAGGCGGTCCGAGGCGGTGGCCGTGAACGGGGGTCTCCGGTGAAGATTACGGTGGCGCAGAGCTTGGTCGGGGGTGCTTAGGGAGTTGGGCGCCATCACGGAGGTCCACTGGCTCCATTTAGGTGCTAACCCGGCTGGGATTTGATGCTTAGGGCGAGCTCGACAGAACGGGGCGGCGCGGGCCCGTCGGCGGCAGGGAGCACGTCCCGTGCTTGCCGGGCCACGGTGACGGTGCCATGGGCGTGCGCTGGCATGCATGGGCCATGCGTAGAGTCAGGGAGCAAAGGGCGGCGCGAAACGGCGTTGAGTCGCCGTTCTTGTTGCCTGTCTGCTGAAACGGGGTTTCGGCCGCCGCAAGACACGCCGGTGCGGGCGGCCAGGGGCGCCACCGACGCCGGGAAGACGCCAAGCGCGCGTGCGGGATGCTCCAGACAGGAGGAAGAGGCGGCGGGGAACGTGCCAAGGGCACTGTGGGCATGTGACTGAACCTCTGTCGAAGATCGACACTGAACTCTGAATCTTTCTGAATTTTGAACAGCAACAGTGCATGCAAGGTGTTCGACAGAATGAATTTGGCCTCTGGTGATTTTTCCCTGAGCTGATTTTTGGTGGAGTGGCTACTCATTCCTCCAGTAGGCCGCCTGAATTTTTGTGGAATTTTTGGAGAAGTGTAGATATGAATTTCACCAAATTTGGCAAATCTGGTCCAAACTTGCAGAGACTGAATTTTGAAAATTTTGAAAAGGGGAGGAGTGGATCAAGATGGTTTTGGGTTGTGGGTTCAAAGAACTATCCAGGAGAGTTGGTTTGAGGTAAAAACTCAAAAGCAAAAGGGTACTTGCTTTGAAAATCACTCAGGCTCCAAATAATTTTCAGAAATGATTTGAGGGGAAAAATAATTAGAATAAAATCCAAAATTTGCTTGGATGAGTTGGGACAGAGATCTTAGGTTGATTACAAGGAGGAGGGGAGGTTTTGGAGGGGTTTTAGCACATGGGCAAAAAAAATACCAAGTCATGGGTGGTTTCCAAGATATGAAAATCCCAAATTTTCATAGAGTTTCTTTAAAAGAAAAAGATTAAACTCCCAAAATAATTTGAGAGGAAACCAACAGAGAAGAAGTTTCAAAAGATCAAACACCATAGTTTTGAAAAAATAAAATCCTTGCCAAAGAAAAGGAAGTTTTTGAGAGGAAGGTTTTCTGGAAAAGAAATTTTTAAATGCCTTCTTTTAATAAAAATTTAACAAAGCTTTTGATGAAAACCAATTAAAATTTTTGGAGTGTCACAACACCTACCCCCTTAGGAAAAATCTCGTCCCCGAGATTTCAGCTGATCCTTAAATAAGTATGGATGTTCTGTCCGAAGAAAATCCTCTCTTTCCCAAGTTGCTTCACTTTCGGTGTGATTGCTCCACTGAATTCTGAAAAACTTGATGGTCTTCTGTCGGGTTCTCCTTTCAGACTCCTCTAATATTTTTACTGGGTGTTCCCGATAAGTGAGGTCTGGCTGCACGTCAATGTTCTCATGGGATACTTGCTTCTCTGGTTTGCTTACGCACTTCCTTAATTGAGAGACGTGGAACACGTCGTGGATGTCGGACAAGTCTTCGGGTAAGTCTAGCTGGTAGGCTACAGTGCCTTTTCGTGCCACTATGCAGAATGGTCCAATGAACCTTGGTGCTAACTTTCCTTTAATCTTAAACCGTTGCAGTCCCCTCATGGGTGATACTCGTAGGTACACAAATTCACCGGGTTCAAAATTGACCCCACGATGTTTCTGATCGTAATAGCTCTTCTGTCGGCTTTGAGCGGTCTTGAGTCGGTCCCTGATTAGCTTGACTTTTTCCTCGGCTTCTTTGAGCATGTCTGGGCCGAAGATACGGCTGTCTCCGGTCTCTGACCAATTTAGCGGGGTACGACACCTCCGTCCGTATAGGGCTTCAAAAGGTGCCATTCGCAGGCTGGCCTGGTAGCTATTGTTATCTGCGAACTCGGCATATGGCAGACTTTCCTCCTAACTGGTTCCATAGGTGAGGACACATGCTCTCAGCATGTCTTCTAAAATTTGGTTTACGCGTTCAGTCTGTCCATCAGTCTGGGGATGGTAGGCTGTACTGAAGGCCAATTTAGTTCCCAGAGCCTGTTGTAAATGATCCCAGAATTTCGAGACAAATTGAGTGCCTCGGTCGGATATTATAGTCTTCGGGACTCCATGTAGACAAACTATACGGGAGAGATAAATCCTGGCAAGCTTCTGAGTGTTGTAGGTTGCCTTCACTGGAATAAAATGTGCCACCTTGGTTAATCTATCGGTGATGACCCATATGGCATCATTCCCGTGTCGTGACCGAGGTAGTCCGACAATAAAATCCATCCCTATTTCATCCCATTTCCACTCAGGTATTTTGTTTGGTTGCAGTAGTCCGGCTGGTCTCTGATGTTCAGCTTTTATGCATTGACAAGAATCGCAACATGCAACGAATGTGGCTATGTCCCTCTTCATACCGTGCCACCAAAATCTTTCCTGAATATCCTTATACATTTTGGTTCCTCCAGGGTGGATTGAATATGGAGTGGTGTGTGCTTCAGCTAGGATTTGCTGTTTGAAGTCTTCTATGTTTGGCACACCGAGTCTGTCTTCGTACCGTAATATTCCATCATCGCCTATGATGAACTCCGAGGCCTTGCCCATACTCACCTTTCTTTTAATTCCTTCAATACTGGGGTGACCGGGCTGAGCTTCTTTAATTCTCTCCACAAGGTCGGGCTTTATTTCCAAGTTTGATATGGTGCCTTCCGCGATCATTAACAAGTTGAGTTTGGCAAATTCTTGTTGGAATTCAGGCCTTAAGCTTTGCAGACTATTTTCGTCGGAGCTGGGGTTCCGACTAAGAGCATCGGCCACTACATTTGCTTTTCCTGGATGATAGTGGATACCAACATCATAATCCTTTACCAATTCCAACCAGCGTCGTTGCCGTAGGTTTAGTTCTGGTTGAGTGAAAATATATTTAAGACTCTTATGGTCCGTGTAAATTTCACATCGATTCCCAAGCAAGAAATGCCTCCATTCCTTAAGTGCATGAATAACTGCTGCCATTTCTAAGTCATGAGTGGGATAATTTTCCTCATTCTTGCGGAGTTGTCGTGAAGCGTATGCGACAACCTTGCCTTCTTGCATCAACACGCATCCGAGACCCTTTCTGGACGCATCACAATACACTTCAAAATTCTTGTGTATGTCGGGTACAATTAATACCGGTGCTGTAGTTAGTTTCCGTTTTAACTCTTGGAAACTCTTCTCGCAGGCTTCTGTCCATTCAAATTTCTTGTCTTTCATGAGTAACTGCGTCATTGGCTTGGCTAGGGTGGAGAATCCTTCAATAAATCTGCGGTAATATCCTGCCATTCCCAAGAAACTTCGTATGTCTGTCACGCTGGCTGGTGCCTTCCAGTCAAGTATGGCCCTGACTTTCTCCGGGTCCACTGCGATACCGTCTTGGGTCAGCACGTGGCCTAGAAAGCCTACTTGTCTTAGCCAAAATTCGCACTTGCTGAACTTGGCATACAATTGATGTTTTCTGAGTTCTCCTAGCACAATCCTGAGATGTTCCGCGTGCTCTTCTGGTGTCTTGGAGTATACTAGAATATCGTCGATGAATACCACAACGAACTTGTCCATATACTTCATAAATACTTTGTTCATGAGGTGAACAAAATATGCAGGGGCATTAGTTGGCCCAAAAGGCATAACTGTGAACTCATATAGTCCATATCTGGAGGTGAAGGCTGTTTTGGGGATATCTTCTGTTCGTACTTTTAATTGATGATATCCTGACCTTAAGTCAATCTTTGAGAATACCTTGGCCTGAGCGAGCTGATCAAATAAATCATTTATTCGTGGCATCGGGTATTTGTTCTTGACTGTGACCATGTTAAGTGCTCGGTAGTCTATGCACAATCTCAGTGTTCCATCTTTCTTTTTGGCAAATAAAATTGGTGATCCCCAAGGTGAGGAGCTGGCTCGAATGTATCCCTTGTCCAGTAATTCCTTTAATTGTTTCTTCAACTCAATCAATTCGGATGGTGCCATTCTGTATGGTTTCTTGTATATGGGGGTGGTTCCTGGTGCTAGCTCAATGCTGAATTCTATTTCTCGGTCTGGTGGCATGCCTAGTAGTTCTTCGGGAAATACATCTGGAAATTCACATACCACTGGAACCTTGCTTAACTCAGAAACGTCCACCTTATTCAATCTCGGTTGCCGGTGTATTTTTCTTTCCTTGGCTGGTACTTTTATTGTCTTCCCGTGGTGATGCGTGAGAATTATGGTCCGGTTGAAACAGTCAATAAAACCCTTGTTGGTGGTTAACCAGTCCATCCCTAGGATGACATCCAGTCCTTTATTTTCCAACACAATAAGATTGGCGTAGAATTTCAATCCTTCGAACTCAATAACCACATTCTGACAGTAACTCTGAGTAACTTGCTGAATCCCACGGGACTTGATGATCATGGATTTTTCCAAGGGAAACATCGAAAAATTATTTTGCAAAGCAAAACTTTTCGAAATGAATGAGTGAGAAGCTCCAGAATCAAACAAAACCGTTGCAGGTATTGTGTTGACAGGAAACGTACCGAGTACGATATCTGGAGCATTTTGTGCTTCTTCTTTGGTCACGTGGTTTAGATGACCCTTCCTGTGGTTGTTGTTGGGGTTGAAATTGTTGCGCTTGGGTGCTGAATTATTTCCACCATTGTTTGGCTTCGGGGCCGAGTTCCTTGGCTTGGGGCACTGTTTGGCGTAGTGCCCTTCTTCTCCGCAAGCGTAGCAAGTAACGCCTGGGCGATATGTGAACTCTTTGTCCCTTGCATGGAAATTCTTGGTTGAGCGTGAGATGTTTGTCGTAGGCTTGTGTGTCCCACGTTTTTGAAAATCTGTCCTGCTTTGATGATTGCGTGCAAGAGTAGTCTGGTCCCTTTTTCGCTTGCGTAAATCCTCCAAGCTACGTCTCTCATTTTCCAGAGTAATAGCTTTGTCCACTAGTGTCTTAAAATCTAGAAAAGTGTGAACGACCAGTTGGCATTTAAGCGCGGGCGCCAGACCGTCAAGGAATTTCTCCATCTTCTTGCTTTCAGTCATACGTTCTTCATTGGCATAGCGGGACAATAGAGTAAATTGACCGTTGTATTCTGACACTGTCATGTTCCTTTGTTTGAGGTCATCGAACTCTCTCTTCTTGATTTTCATAATACTCTTGGGAATGTGTGCACCACGGAAACCTTCCTTGAAATCATCCCAGGTTATATCATTTTCATTGGGGTGCATGTGCAGAAAATTCTCCCACCATGATGCAGCTGCTCCCGTGAGATAGTGCGGAGCATATAGTACTTTCTCGAGATCTCAACATTTTGCAATAAGTAATTTTCTCTCCATATCTCGAAGCCAATCCTCGGCTTCTAGAGGCTTGTCAGTATGAGAAAATGTTTGGGGACGTGTCTTCTGTAGCTCAGATAACTTGGTATGCTGCTGATACTGTCCATGGTGATTTCCCATGTTGATGACTTGGTTCATCATTTCCCGGTGTTGTTGCTGACTCTGCTCATAAAGGCGGCACATTTGTGAAAGTGCCGATTCACTGCCCTGTTGGCTTGACTGTCCCTGAGTGAACTCGTTGCTGGGTTGTGTATCATAATTTTCCTCTGGTGGGGCTGGCATGGAGCGAGTCCAAGGACGAGACATTTTTCACTCTGGAGATATATTTTGTAAAATCCATAAGAAAAGCGAAAAGAGTCGCAAAAACGATTCCATAAATGCATAAGGCTGGCAAATAAAAATCAAATAACCAAGCTTACTCAAGAAAAACAAATCGATTTGCGCACGGGGAAGGACTGCTCATTACATATCTTACACGCGAGCGGTAATTATACAATACATCACTCAGGATATGCGTACATAATCCTGACATGTTATTTAGGCTAGTGCACTTCTCCAGATCCTACATGACAACAAGCTACTTCTCACAACCTATGTACATATAAACATATCATACAAAGCAGTACATGCATGGCGGCTAAGCGTACTCAGGCGGAGATGTTGACGACCTCCTTTGCCCTGCCGAGGGTGAGGCGTAGCGAGGCTGGAGACTCGACTTCCTCCTCGCTAATAGGCTCCATACGTGTAGTGTTGCGCTGAGTGGATGGAGCGGGTGCCAGGGGCGGAGCAACACGAATAGGAGTGGGCGCGCAGGGTGGTGCAGTGCGCGCTGGAGTGGGCGCAATAACTTGGTTGAACTCTTCGGCGGTAGGTAGGCGACGAGTAGGGGCATAAGATGCTGAGGACGAGACCCAAGTCAGTGGCGGTGCGGTGGGTAGGAGCTCCCTCCTGTTGGCAGCACAGCCATGAACTGAGTCCATGCGGGCAGCCACGAAGTCGTCCACCAGGTTGTCGAAGGCTGCCTCCAGGGCCCGGAGATACTCAATAAGCATCTCAAAAGCCTCGTCTCGTTCTCCTCTGGGGCAGGAGAATGCGTAGTGACAGGTGTAGGGCACATGGCATGGAAGATAACGGTAACGACGAGTCTTTATCACGGGGAGGACATCCCTGAGACGAGCTATCGCCTCGCGGGCTGCCATCTGCATAGCATGCTTCTCCGTAGGCATGGCTCTTCCCAAGAGCCGGAAGCGGCGTAACTCACCCCGCCCTCCCTTGAACTGCACCGCGACCTGGTGCATGGTCAGACTGTCGTTGACTCGGTGCTGGCAGAGTGTGAAGACTGAGCGCACAGATGGCCCCATCGCGACCTGAACGATGAAGGAAAGAAGCTTGACGAACCCATCGGGCATGTTGGCGAAGGTCTGAGACTCGCAGCTGTTGTCGGCCATCTACAAAAGTAGGCAAAAATTCTGCATGGTCAGATCATAAATTTATGCTGACTGACAGAAAATGACTACAATCAAGAAAATATGAAAAGGCTCAAACATGCTAATAACTAATTAGCGATCGCACCTAGTGGCTTCCTACAGTCAGCCTGGCTCTGGTACCAAGCTTGTCACGACCGGTTTTCCAATAAAATATTTATTGAGAAATCAATCTTTTGAGTCCAGTATGAGAAAGATTCTCCTTACCAGTAGACAAATTCTTGATACAATAAGCCAGTAGCATAAAATATATTACAGGGTCGAGCTACGGCAGCTCAACCAAATTATTACAAGCACGCCAATAATTATACATAATGGCGGACATGACACAGTGGTGTGGAGGCATACTACTGACTCGAGGATAGGGCGGTGGTGGAAAAACACAGCGGGGAGTGGGATACATGACTCTAAAACTGGCATCTCATCGAGCGTCGAGGTGAGGCTCGATGAATTTATTTGGTAGCGGAAGCGGATATAATATAGTGACCAAATCCAGGGTCGCACGAGACTGACTGGGATTCCTCTAGGCGTCGGACTCGCTATCGAACTCTTCATCCATGAGATCGCCTTCGTCAGCATCTGGCCAAATCAACAAGCCAGTGAGTACTTTGAAAGTACTCGCAAGACAGTTCGGACATGAGATATAATAAATGCAGGCATGAAAGCGTCACGATTAATTCACCAATGTATATTCAAAAATTAGCATAGCGAAGTAAGTAAAAGGGAAACGGCGGTAGTCCGCCTGAAGTCCCAACATATCATAAATAAAAACCGATCGGGTGTTTGAAGCAACGCCTCGAAAGGTGAACAAATAAAAATAAGGAAATGATGCCACAGTCGGACGTCTGAGCGACATCGCAGAAAGGGCTTTAAAGGAAATGCCACAGTCGGACGTCCGAGCGACATCACAAAAAGGGTTTTAAAAGAAGTGCCACAGTCGGACGTCTAAGCGACATCACAGAAAGGGCTTTAAAAGAAATGCCACAGTCGGACGTCTGAGCGACATCACAGAAAGGGCTTTAAAAGAAATGCCACAGTCGGACGTCTGAGCGACATCACAGAAAGGGCTTTAAAAGAAATGCCACAGTCGGACGTCTGAGCGACATCACAGAAAGGGCTTTAAAAGAAATGCCACAGTCGGACGTCTGAGCGACATCACAAAAAGGGCTTTAAAAGAAATGCCACAGTCGGACGTCTGAGCGACATCACAGAAAGGGCTTTTATTCACAAGTGAATAATACTCATAATCAACACTCAGTTCATGAAAATAAACGGGTTAGTCCATCCACAGGAATAATCATTTAACCGGAATTAGCACTCATACGATTCACCGGAGTCTCAGTCATCAAAATTGGCACTTGTCAGGATAAGATAATACTGAACTTGGACATGGAATAGATGATTCAAGGAATATATGACTCTGTAGAGGTTGTACAAAAATTTCCCACAGCCAACGGATTTTCGTAGTCACGAAGGACTAGTTCCGTTTACGGTATTTCGGAAGAAAACACGGCTAACCAGTACACACCCATCCTACCTCTCGATGCTAGGAATCACCCTAGACATCGTCCAAGAAAAACTTTTGAGACGGGGAGATCACAATCTCGAATAGCATGGGATCAAATTTATATACGCGCGCTCTAAGGGGTGCCCCCCTCTCGGACCCAACCGGAAACACCCATGCCCCCTGACCGGATGACTGGCTTTAATCCAGGGCCATGGAACCATCATCCCGGCCTCTCCTTTTTGGTGTGTACCAGGAAAGTGGTTTGCAACTTACTAAGCCGTATTCCTTGCGGAAAACATGTGGTAGTACAGGGAAGGAAAAAGGAGGAATTGGATCGATACGGTTTGACACTGTAGTCATATGGTCTGGCATAAGACTGGCATGCTACAACACTGCCATCTTACCCATCCTCATGCCAACACATGGCCATCCATACTCACATCCATCCACGTATGGATCATCGAACTCACTTACCTCATCAATGCATGGAAATAACGTTCATCGGTATGCTCTTCAACATGCCATGAGACTAACAAAAATGCAAAACATGCCAAGACACTCATCATATCAAAATTTCAAACATGCTTGCCTGGTTCGGAGTAGTCGGAGCCTAGCTCGGTGAAGTTTGCGGTCCCGTCACCTCCTTCGGTATCTACGGTATAAAGAAAATATATGTGCTATCGTAAATACCACGAGGTGCACAAAAAGTATTCCAAAATTTTTTCAAATAAATATGATAAAAACTATACAAAAATCTGAAGAGAACAGAAAAAGAATCAATCAAAAATATTATTCTGTTTAAAAGTTATAAAGGTTTTTGTCTAGGGACTCATCTATAATGAAACAGAAAGTTCCCAGGGGCTAGCTCATAAAACAGAAAACGTTCCCGTATAGAATACGCCAGCCCATAGGGGAAAGGGCATTTTGCCCGAAGGCGCTTCCAAAAAACGATTCAATAGAGAGGGCAGAGAGGCTGATGGTGGGGTCCCACTCGTCAGGTTTAAACTTTCAAGAGGGGGGGGGGACGAAGCTCGTCGGCGCCCGAGAGCCGCGGTGGTCGCCGGCGGCGATCCACGGCGAGGCAGGGAGATCAGAGGGTACCTCCGTGTTCAGGGCACCCTTCCGCGGTTGGTGGTGGTGGTGGTCGCCGGCGAGTACCACGTCGGCGGCGAGCCTTGCTCCGGCGGACGGCGGCTCGGGTGATCGAGGGGCTCGTCGGAGAGAGCTGCAGTGATCAAATTGAGGAGGGGGTTAGGCTTCTGGTAGCTAGAGGGAGTAACCGACGGGGTTTCGGCGCTGGAGACGGCCTCACCGGAGTGAATCGAGGTGGAGGCCGAGGCGGATCGGGGCGGCCGGAGCTAGGGGAGGAGACCTCCTCGAGGTCCTCCTGGTGGCCTGGCGGGGCGTTGGTGAGGTGTAGTGATGATGCGTGCACGAGGGTGAGCTCGGGGGCCCTTTATATAGGCGGTCCGAGGCGGTGGCCGTGAACGGGGGTCTCCGGTGAAGATTACGGCGGCGCAGAGCTTGGTCGGGGGTGCTTAGGGAGTTGGGCGCCATCACGGAGGTCCACTGGCTCCATTTAGGTGCTAACCCGGCTGGGATTTGATGCTTAGGGCGAGCTCGACAGAACGGGGCGGCGCGGGCCCGTCGGCGGCAGGGAGCACGTCCCGTGCTTGCCGGGCCACGGTGACGGTGCCACGGGCGTGTGCTGGCATGCATGGGCCACGCGTAGAGTCAGGGAGCAAAGGGCGGCGCGGAACGGCGTTGAGCCGCCGTTCTTGTTCCCTGTCGGCTGAAACGGGGTTTCGGCCGCCGCAAGACACGCCGGCGCGGGCGGCCAGGGGCGCCACCGACACCGGGAAGACGCCAAGCGCGCGTGCGGGATGCTCCAGACAGGAGGAAGAGGCGGCGAGGAACGTGCCAAGGGCACTGTGGGCATGTGACTGAACCTCTGTCGAAGATCGACACTGAACTCTGAATCTTTCTTAATTTTGAACAGCAACAGTGCATGCAAGGTGTTCGACAGAATGAATTTGGCCTCTGGTGATTTTTCCCTGAGCTGATTTTTGGTGGAGTGGCTACTCATTGCTCCAGTAGGTCGCCTGAATTTTTGTGGAATTTTTGGAGAAGTGTAGATATGAATTTCACCAAATTTGGCAAATCTGGTCCAAACTTGCAGAGACTGAATTTTGAAAATTTTGAAAAGGGGAGGAGTGGATCAAGATGGTTCTGGGTTGTGGGTTCAAAGAACTATCCAGGAGAGTTGGTTTGAGGTAAAAACTCAAAAGCAAAAGGGTACTTGCTTTGAAAATCACTCAGGCTCCAAATAATTTTCAGAAATGATTTGAGGGGAAAAATAATTAGAATAAAATCCAAAATTTTCTTGGATGAGTTGCGACAGAGATCTTAGGTTGATTACAAGGAGGAGGGGAGGTTTTGGAGGGGTTTTAGCACATGGGCAAAAAAAATACCAAGTCATGGGTGGTTTCCAAGATATGAAAATCCCAAATTTTCATAGAGTTTCTTTAAAAGAAAAAGATTAAACTCCCAAAATAATTTGAGAGGAAACCAACAGAGAAGAAGTTTCAAAAGATCAAACACCATAGTTTTGAAAAAATAAAATCCTTGCCAAAGAAAAGGAAGTTTTTGAGAGGAAGGTTTTCTGGAAAAGAAATTTTTAAATGCCTTCTTTTAATAAAAATTTAACAAAGCTTTTGATGAAAAGCAATTAAAATTTTTGGAGTGTCACACGTAGCGAGGCTGGAGACTCGACTTCCTCCTCACTGATAGGCTCCATACGAGTAGAGTTGCGCTGGGTGGACGGAGCGGGCGCCAGGGGCTGAACAACACGAACAGGAGTGGGCGCGCAGGGTGGTGCAGTGCGCGCGGGAGTGGGCGCAATGACTTGGTTGAATTCTTCGGTAGAAGGCAGGCGACGAGTAGGTGCATGAGATGCTGAGGACGAGACAAAAGTCAGTGGTGGTGCGGTGGGTAGGAGCTCCCTCCTGTTGGCAGCACAGCCATGAACTGAGTCCATGCGGGCAGCCACGAAGTCGTCCACCAGGTTGTCGAAGGCTGCCTCCAGGGCCCGGAGATACTCAATGAGCATCTCAAAAGCCTCGTCTCGTTCTCTTCTGGGGCAGGAGAATGCGTAGTGACAGGTGTAAGGCACATGGCATGGAAGATAACGGTAACGACGAGTCTTCATCACGGGGAGGATATCCCTGAGACGAGCTATCGCCTCGCGGGCTGCCATCTGCATAGCATGCCTCTCCGTAGGCATGGCTCTTCCCAAGAACCGGAACCGGCGTAACTCACCACGCCTTCCCTTGAACTGCACCACGGCCTAGTGCATGGTCAGACTGTCGTTGACTCGGTGCTGGCAGAGTGTGAAGACTGGGCGCACAGATGGCCCCATCGCGACCTGAACGATGAAGGAAAGAAGTTTGACGAACCCATCGGGCACGTTGGCGAAGGTCTGAGACTCGCAGCTGTTGTCGGCCATCTACAAAAGTAGGCAAAAATTCTGCATGGTCAGATCATAAATTTATGCTGACTGACAGAAAATGACTACAATCAAGAAAATATGAAAAGGCTCAATCATGCTAATAACCAATTAGCGATCGCTCCTAGTGGCTTCCTACAGTCAGCCTGGCTCTGGTACCAAGCTTGTCACGACCGGTTTTCCAATAAAAATATTTATTGAGAAACCAATCTTTTGAGTCCAGTATGAGAAAAATTCTCCTTACCGGTAGACAAATTCTTGATACAATAAGCCAGTAGCATAAAATATATTACAGGGTCGAACTACGGTTGCTCAACCAAATTATTACAAGCACGCCAATAATTATACATAATGGCAGACATGACACAGTGGTGTGGAGGCATACTACTGACTCGAGGATAGGGCGGTGGTGGAAAAACACAGCGGGGAGAGAGATACAAGACTCTAAAACTGGCATCTCATCGAGCGTCGAGGTGAGGCTCGATGAATTTATTTGGTAGCGGAAGCGGATATGATACAGTGACCAAACCCAGGGTCGTACGAGACTGACTGGGATTCCTCTAGGCGTTGGACTCGCTATCAAAATCTTCATCCATGAGATCGCCTTCGTTAGCATCTGGCCAAATCAACAAGCCAGGTGAGTACTTTGAAAGTACTCGCAAGACAATTCGGACGTAAGATATAACAAATGCATGCATGGATGCGTCATGTTTAACTTTTAACAGTGGCACATTAATTTCGTAAAAATAAGACAGGTAAAAAGGGAGTCGGCAGTAGTCCGCTCGAAAACCCAACAAAATAACTGTAAATCCAATCAGGGTCGAAAGCGACACCTCGATAGGAAGATAAATAAATAAATCACGCCGCAGTCGGGCGTCTAGGCGACACCACATAAAGGGCTTAAAAGAAATGCCACAGTCGGGCGTCTGAGCGACGCCACATAAAGGGCTTTAAAAGAAATGCCACAGTCGGGTGTCTGAGCGACGCCACATAAAGGGCTTTAAAAGAAATGCCACAGTCGGGCGTCTGAGCGACGCCACATAAAGGGCTTTAAAAGAAATGCCACAGTCAGGCGTTTGAGCGACGCCACATAAAGGGCTTTAAAAGAAATGCCACAGTCGGGCGTCTGAGCGACGCCACATAAAGGGCTTTAAAAGAAATGCCACAGTCGGGCGTCTGAGCGACACCACATAAAGGGCTTTAAAAGAAGTGCCACAGTCGGACGTCGGGGCGACATCACAGAAAGGGCTTTTATTGAAAGTAAATAATAACAATGCCACAGTCGGACGTCTGAGCGACATCGCAGAAAGGGCTTTTATTCACAAGGAAATATTGCTCATAATAAATATTCATTTCATGATAATAAACGGGTTAGTCCATCCACATAATTAAACATTTAACCGGACTTAGCACTCATGGGATTCACCGGAGTCTCTGTCATCAAACTGACACCGTTAGAACAAGATAATACGAATTTGGACATGGAATAGATGATTCAAGGGAATGTATGACTCTGCAGAGTTTGTACAAAAATTTTCCCACAGCCAACGGATTTCCGTAGTCACGAAGGACTAGTTCCGTTTACGGTTTTTCGGAAGAAAACACAGCTAACCAGTACACACCCATCCTACCTCTCGATGCCAGGACTCACCCTAGACATCGTCCAAGAAAAACTTTTGAGACGGGGAGATCACAATCTCGAATAGCATGGGATCAAATTTATATACGCGTGCTCTAAGGGGTGCCCCCCTCTCGGTCCCAACCGGAAACACCCATGCCCCCTGACCGGATGACTGGCTTTAATCCAGGGCCATGGAACCATCATCCCGGCCTCTCCTTTTGGTGTGTACCAGGAAAGCGGTTTGCAACTTACTAAGCCATACTCCTTGCGGAAAACATGTGGTAGTACAGGGAAGGAAATGGGAGGAACTGGACCGATACGGTTTGACACTGTAGTCATATAGCCTGGCATAAGACTGGCATGCTACAACACTGCCATCTTTCCCATCCTCATGCCAACACATGGCCATTCATACTCACATCCATCCACTTATGGATCATCGAACTCACTTACCTCAACAATGCATGGAAACAACGTTCATCGGTATGCTCAACAACATGCCATGAGACTAACTAAATGCAAAACATGCCAAGACACTCATCATATCAAAAGTTCAAACGTGCTTGCCTGGTTCGGAGTAGTCGGAGCCTAGCTCGGTGAAGTTTGCGGTTCCGTCACCTCCTTCGGTATCTACGGTATAAAGAAAATATATGCGCTATCGTAAATACCACGAGGTGCACAAAAAGTATTCCAAATATTTTTCAAATAAATCTGATAAAAAATAGACAAAATTTTAAAGAGGACGGAAAAAGAATCAATCAAAAATACTATTCTGTTTAAAAGTTATAAAGGTTTTTGTCCAGGGACTCATCTGTAATGAAACAGAAAGTTTCCAGGGGCTAGCTTATAAAAACAGAAAACGTTCCAGTCTTGAATACGCCAGCCCAGAGGGGAAAGCGTATTTTGCCCGAAGGCGTTTTCAGAAAACGATTCGTTTAAAAAGATCTGAGAGGCTGACGGGCGGGTCCCACTCGTCAGGTTTAAACTTTCAAACGGGGGACGAAGCTCGTCGGCGCCCGAGAGCTGCGGTGGTCGCCGGCGGCGATCCACGGCGAGGCAGGGAGATCGGAGAGTACCTCCGTGTTCAGGGCGCCCTTCCGCGTCGGTTGGTGGTGGTGGTGGCGGTCGGCGAGCACCACGTCGACGGCGAGCCTTGCTCCGGCGGACGGCGGTTCGGGTGGTTGCGGACTTCGTCGGAGAGAGCTGTGAAGATCAAATTGGGGAGGGGGTTAGACCTCTGGAGGTGGTACGAGGTTACGGGCGAGAGTAGGGTGGCGGAGGAGTTCTCACCGGAGTGAATCAAGATGGAGGCCGAGGCAGAACGAGGCGGCCGGAGTCGGGGGAGGAGACCTCGAGGCTCCTCCAGTGGCCTGGCGGGGTGTTTGTGGGGTGCAGTGGTTGTGCGTGCTCGAGGGCGAGCTTGGGTCTCCTTTTATAGGCGATCCGAGGCGGTGGCCGTGAACGTGGATCTCCGGCGATGGTTACGGTGGCGCAGTGCTTGGTCGGGGGAGATTAGGGAGTTGGGCGTCATCGTGGAGGTCTACTGGTTCCATTCAGACGCTAACCGGACTTGGATTAGAAGCTTAGGGCAGGCTTTGGTCGGAACGGGACGGCGCGGGTCCGTTGGCGGCAGAGAGCGCGTCCAGTGCTGTCGGGCCACGGCGACGGTGCAGCGGGGGTGCGCTGGCGTGCATGAGGCCACGCGGAGAGCCAGGGAGCGTTGGGCGGCGCCGAACGGTGTTGAGCTGCCGTTCTGCTTCCTGTCGGTCGCTACGGTGGTTCGGCCGCCGCAAGACACGCCGGCGCAGGCGGGCCAGGGCGCCGCCGACGCCGGGAAGGCGCCAAGCGTGCGTGTGGTGCTCCAGACAGGAGGAAGAGGCGGCGAGGAACGTGCCAAGGGCACTGTCTACGCGTGATTGAAACTGACGAACGAAAACGACACTGAATCTGAATATTTCTGAATATGAACAGCAACAGTGCATGCAAGGTGTTCGAAAGAATGAATTTGGCCTCTGGGGATTTTTCCTTGAGCTGATTTTTGGTGGAGTGGCTACTCATTGCTCCAGTAGGCTGCCTGAATTTTGGTGGAATTTTTGGAGAAGTGTAGATATGAATTTCACCAAATTTGGCAAATCTGGTCCAAACTTGCAGAGACTGAAATTTGAAAAATTTGAAAAGAGGAGGAGTGGATCAAGATGGTTCTGGGTTGTGGGTACAAAGGACTATCCAGGAGAGTTGGTTTGAGGTCAAAACTCAAATGCAAAAGGGTACTTGCTTTGAAAATCTCTCAGGCTCCAAATAATTTGCAGAAATGATTTGAGGGGAAAAATAATTAGAATGAAATCCAAAACTTGCTTGGATTAGTTGGGACAGAGAACTTAGGTTGATTACAAGGAGGAGGGGAGGTTTTGGAGGGGTTTTACCACATGGGTAAAATACAAAGTCATGGGTGGTTTCCAAGATATGAAAATCCCAAATTTTCATAGAGTTTCTCTTTAAAAGAAAAAGATTAAACTCCCAAAATAATTTGAGAGGGAACCAACAGAGAAGAAGTTTCAAAAGATCAAACACCATAGTTTGAAGAAAAATAAAATCCTTGCCAAAGAAAAGGAAGTTTTTTAAGAGGAAGGATTTCTGGAAAAGAAATTTTAAATGCCCTCTTTTAAAAAATCCATCAAAGTTTTTGATGAAAACCAATTAAAATTTTTGGAGTGTCACACATGGTGCTTGGCGAAGCCCTGCCGGAGAACCACGAGCTCCACCACCACCACGCCATCGTGCTGACGGAGCTCTCCCTCAACTTCTCCTCTCCCCTTGCTGGATCAAGAAGGAGGAGACGTCCCCGGGCTGTACGTGTGTTGAACGTGGAGGTGCCGTCCGTTCGGCACTTATATCGGAATCAACCGCGATCTGAATCGCTACGAGTACGACTCCATCATCCGCGTTCTTGCAACGCTTCCGCTTAGCGATCTACAAGGGTATGTAGATGCACTCTCCTTCCCCTCATTTCTAGATTTCTCCATAGATTGATCTTGGTGATGCGTAGAAAATTTTGAATTTCTGCTACGTTCCCCATCAGTGGCATCATGAGCTAGGTCTATGCATAGATTCTATGCACGAGTAGAACACAAAGTAGTTGTGGGCGATGATTTGTTCAATTTGCTTGCCGTTACTAGTCTTATCTTGATTCGGCGGCATTGTGGGATGAAGCGGCCCGGACCGACCTTACACATACTCTTACGTGAGACAGGTTCCACCGACTGACATGCACTTGATGCATAAGGTGGCTAGCGGGTGTCTGTCTCTCCCACCTTAGTCGGATCGGATTCGATGAAGAGGGTCCTTATGAAGGGTAAATAGCAATTGGCATATCACCGTTGTGGCTTTTGCTTAGGTAAGATGCGTTCTTGCTCGAAACCCATAGCAGCCACGTAAAACATGCAACAACAATTAGAGGACGTCTAACTTGTTTTTGCAGGGTATGCTATGTGATGTGATATGGCCAAAAAGAATGTGATGAATGATATGTGATGTATGAGATTGATCATGTTCTTGTAATAGGAATCACGACTTGCATGTCGATGAGTATGACAACCGGCAGGAGCCATAGGAGTTGTCTTTATTTATTGTATGACCTGCGTGTCACTGAATAACGCCATGTAATTACTTTACTTCATTGCTAAACCGTTAGCCATAGTAGTAGAAGTAATAGTTGGCGAGACAACTTCATGGAGACACGATGATGGAGATCATGATGATGGAGATCATGGTGTCATGCCGGTGACGATGATGATCATGGAGCCCCGAAGATGGAGATCAAAAGGAGCAAAATGATAATGGCCATATCATGTCACTATTTGATTGCATGTGATGTTTATCATGTTTATACATCTTATTTGCTTAGAACGACGGTAGTAAATAAGATGATCCCTCATTAAAATTTCAAGAAAGTGTTCCCCCTAACTGTGCACCGTTGCAAAAGTTCGTCGTTTCGAAGCACCACGTGATGATCGGATGTGATAGATTCTTACGTTCACATACAACGGGTGTAAGCCAGATTTACACACGCGAAACACTTAGGTTGACTTGACGAGTCTAGCATGTACAGACATGGCCTCGGAACACAAGAGACCGAAAGGTCAAGCATGAGTCGTATGGTAGATACGATCAACATGAAGATGTTCACCGATGATGACTAGTCCGTCTCACGTGATGATCGGACACGGCCTAGTTGATTCGGATCATGTAATCACTTAGATGACTAGAGGGATGTCTATCTAAGTGGGAGTTCATAAGATGAACTTGTTTATCCTGAACATAGTCAAAAGGTTTTTGCAAATTATGTCGTAGCTCGCGCTTTAGTTCTACTGTTTTAGATACGTTCCTAGAGAAAATATAGTTGAAAGTTGATAGTAGCAATTATGCAGACACTAGAAGGCTTATGTCCTTAATGCACCGCTCGGTGTGCTGGACCTTGAACGTGGTCTGTGGATGTTGCGAACATCTGACATACACGTTTTGATGACTACATGATAGTTCGGTAATGTTAAATGGTTTAGAATTGAGGCACCGAAGACATTTTTGAAATGTCGCGGAACATATGAGATGTTTCGAGTGCTGAAATTGGGATTTCAGGCTCGTGCCCACGTCAAGAGGTATAAGACCTCCGACGATTTTCTTAGCCTGCAAACTAAGGGAGAAAAGCTCAATCGTTGAGCTTGTGCTCAGCTTGTCTGAGTACAACAATCACTTGAATTGAGTGGGAGTTGATCTTCCAGATAAGATAGTGATGTTTCTCCAAAGTCATTGCCACCAAGCTGCTAGAGCTTCGTGATGAACTATAACATATCAGGGATAGATATGATGATCCTTGAGATATTCGCGATGCTTGACACCGCGAAAGTAGAAGTCAACTAGGAGCATCAATTGTTGATGGTTAGTTAAAAACCACTAGTTTCAAGAAGGGCAAGGGCAAGAAAGGGATACTTCATGAAATGACAAGTCAGTTGTTGCTCAAGTGAAGAAACCCAAAGTTGAACCCCAAGCCCGAGACTAAGTGCTTCTGTAATAAGGGGAACAGCCACTGGAGCAGAATTACCCTAGATACTTGGTAGATGAGAAGGCTGGCAAGGTCGATAGAAGTATATTGGATATACATTATGTTAATGCGTACTTTACTAGTACTCCTAGTAGCACCAGGGTATTAGATACCGGTTCGGTTGCTAAGTAAAAGCTACGGAATAAACGGAGACTAGCTAAAGGTGAGATGACGATATGTGTTGGAAGTGTTTCCAAGCTTGATGTGATCAAGCATCGCATACTCCCTCTACCATCGAGATTGGTGTTAGACCTAAATAATTGTTATTTGGTGTTTGCGTTGAGCATAGACATGATTGGATTATGTCTATCGCAATACGGTCATTCATTTAAGGAGAATAATAGTTACTCTGTTATTTGAATAATACCTTCAATGGCCTTGCACCTAAAATGAATGGTTTATTGAATCTCGATCATAGTGATACACATGTTCATGCCAAAAGATATAAGATAGTAATGATAGTACCACCTACTTGTGGCACTGCCATGTAAGTCATATTGGTATAAAACGCATGAAGAAGCTCCATGTTGATGGATCTTTGGACTCACTCATTTCTGAAAAGATTGAGACATGTGAACCATGTCTGTTGGTATATACGCATGAAGAAACTCCATGCAGATGGACCGTTTGGACTCACTTGATTTTGAATCTCTTGAGACATGCAAATCATACCACATGGGCAAGATGACTGAAAGCTTCGGTTTCAGTAAAATGGAACAAGAAAGCAACTTGTTGGAAGTAACACATTTTGATGTGTGCAGTCCAATGAGTGCTGAGGCACGCAGTGGATATCGTTATGCTCTTACTTCACAGATGATTTGAGTAGATACTGAGTATGTTTACTTGATGAAACACAAGTCTGAATTATTGAATGGTTCAAGTAATTTCAGAATGAAGTTGAAGATCGTCGTGACAAGAGGATAAAATATCTATGATATGATCATAGAGATGAATATCTGAGTTGCGAGTTTGGTACACAATTGAGACATTGTGGAAATTGTTTCACGACTAGTACCGCCTGGAACACCATAGTGTGATGGTGTGTCCGAACATCATAACTGCACCCTATTGGATATGATGCATACCATGATGTCTCTTATCGAATTACCACGATAGTTTATGGGTTAGGCATTAGAGACAATCGCATTCACTTTAAATAGGGCACCACACAATTCCGTTGAGACGACAACATATGGTTTAGAGAAACCTAAGCTGTCATTTCTTAAAAGTTTGGGGCTACGACGCTTATGTGAAAAGTTTCAGGCTGATAAGCTTGAACCCAAAGCGGATGAATGCATCTTCATAGAATACCTAAAACAGATCCGAAAGCAATAGGGATTGTTTCTAGAATCGGGTCCTTTCTCGCGGAAAAGTTTCTCTCGAAAGAATTGAGTGGGAGGATGGTGGACACTTGATGAGGTTATTGAACCGTCACTTCAACTAGTGTATAGCAGGGCACAAAGAGTTGTTCCTGTGGCACCTACACCAATTGAAGTGGAAGCTTATGATAGTGATCATGAGACTTCGGATCAAGTCACTCCCAAACCTCGTAGGATGACAAGGATGCGTACTACTTCAGAGTGGTACGTAATCTTGTCTTGGAAGTCATGTTGCTAGACAACAATGAACCTACGAGCTTTGGAGAAGCGATGGTGGGCCCGGATTCCGATGAATGGCTCGAGGCCATAAAATCCGAGAGAGGATCCATGTATGAAAACAAAGTGTAGACTTTGGCAGAACGGCTCGATGGTCATGAGGCTGTTGAGTACAGATGGATTTTAAAAGGAAGACGGACAATGATGGTAAATGTCACCATTAAGAAAGCTTGACTTGTCATTAAGATGTTTCCCGACAAGTTCAAGGAGTTGACTACGGGGAGACTTTCTCACTCGTAGCGATGCTAAGAGTCTGTTGGAATTATATTAGCAGTCACTGCATTATTTGTGAAATCTTGCAGATAGGATGTCAAAACATTGTTTCCTCACGATTTTCTTGAGGAAAGGTTGTATGTGATACAACCAGAAGGTTTTAACAATCCTGAAAGATGCTAACAAGCATGCGAAGCTCCATCAATCCTTCTAAGGACTGGAGTAAGCATCTCGGAGTTGGAATATACGCTTTGATGATGATCAAAGATTTTGGGTTTATACAAAGTTTATGGGAAACTTGTATTTCCAAAGAAGTGAGTGGGAGCACTATAGAATTTCTGATGAGTATATGTTGTTGACATATTGTTGATCGGAAATGATGTAGAATTTCTGGGAAGCATGCGAGTTATTTGAAAAGTGTTTTTCAATGGAAAACCTGGATTAGGCTACTTGAGTATTGAGCATTAAGATCTATAAGGATAGATCAAAACGCTTAATAGAAATTTCAAATGAATACATACCGTGACAAGATTTTGAAGAAGTTCAAAATGGATCGGCAAAGAAGGAGTTCTTGGCTGTGTTATAAGGTATGAACATTGAGTAAGACTCGAAACCTGACCGCGGCAGAATAGAGAGAAAGGACGAAGGTCGTCCCCTATGCTTTAGACGTAGGCTCTACAGTATGCTATGCTGTGTACCGCACCTGAAGTGTGCCTTGCCATGAGTCAGTCAAGGGGTGCAAGAGTGATCCAAGAATGGATCACAGGACAACAGTCAAAGTTATCCTTAGTAACTAGTGGACTAAGGAATTTTCTCGATTATGGAGGTGGTAAAAGAGTTCGTCGTAAAGGGTTACGCCGATGCAAACTTTGACACTAATCCAGATTATTCTGAGTAGTAAACTGGATTCGTATAGTAGAACAGTTATTTGGAATAGCTCCAAATAGAGCGTGGTAGCTGCATCTAGGAGATGACATAGAGATTTGTAAAACACACACGGATCTGAAAGATTCAGACCCGTTGACTATAACATCTCTCACAAGCATAACATGATCAAACCCAGAACTCATTGAGTGTTAATCACATGGTAATGTGAACTAGATTATTGACTCTAGTAAACTCTTTGGGTGTTAGTCACATAGGGATGTGACCTTGAGTCTTAATCACATAGCGATGTGAACTGGATCATTGACTCTAGTGCAAGTGGGAGACTGTTGGAAATATGCCCTAGAGGCAATAATAAAGTAGTTATTATTATATTTCCTTATTCATGATAATCGTTTATTATCCATGCAAGAATTGTATTGATAGGAAACTCAGATACATGTGTGGATACATAGACAACACCATGTCCCTAGTAAGCCTCTAGTTGACTAGCTCGTTGATCAATAGATGGTTACGATTTCCTGACCATGGACATTGGATGTCGTTGATAACGGGATCACATCATTAGGAGAATGATGTGATGGACAAGACCCAATCCTAAGCCTAGCACAAGATCGTGTAGTTCGTATGCTAAAGCTTTTCTAATGTCAAGTATCATTTCCTTAGACCATGAGATTGTGCAACTCCCAGACACCGTAGGAATACTTTGGGTGTGCCAAACGTCACAACGTAACTGGGTGGCTATAAAGGTGCACTACGGGTATCTCCGAAAGTGTCTGTTGGGTTGGCACGAATCGAGACTGGGATTTGTCACTCCGTGTGACGGAGAGGTATCTCTGGGCCCACTCGGTAGGACATCATCATAATGTGCACAATGTGATCAAGGAGTTGATCACGGGATGATGTGTTACGGAACGAGTAAAGGGACTTGCCGGTAACGAGATTGAACAAGGTATCGAGATACCGACGATCGAATCTCGGGCAAGTACTATACCGGTAGACAAAGGGAATTGAATACGGGATTGATTGAATCCTTGACATCGTGGTTCATCCGATGAGATCATCGTGGAACATGTGGGAGGCAATATGGGTATCCAGATCCCGCTATTGGTTATTGGCCGAAGAGGTGTCTCGGTCATGTCTGCATGGTTCCCGAACCCGTAGGGTCTACACACTTAAGGTTTGGTGACGCTAGAGTTGTTATGGGAAATAGTAAGTGGTTATCGAAGGTTGTTCGGAGTCCCGGATGAGATCCCGGACATGACGAGGAACTCCGGAATGGTCCGGCGGTGAAGATTGATATATTGGACGAAGGATATTGGAATCCGGAAGTGTTCCGGAGGTACCAGGCTATGGCCAGCATGACCGAAAGGTGTTTCGGGAGCCCCGGCAAGTGTTGGAGGGCCTCATGGGCCAAAGGGGAAGGGGCAAACCAGCCCACTAAGGGTTGGTGCGCCCCCCACACCCTTTCCCACGTTACTTGGGGAGGTGGGGCGCCTCCACCTGGCTTGGGAGGCAAGCCTCCACCTGCTTGGCTTGGGGGGCAAGTCTCCCTAGGATTTTCCCTAGGGAGATCCAATCTGCCTAGCCGCCGCCCCCTAGGGGAAACCCTAGGGCGCCTCCCCCTCTCCCCTTGCCCCTATATATAGTGGAGGAGTGGGAGGGCAGCCGCGACCTCTTACCTGGCACAGCCCTCCCTCCTCCTACCTTCTCCTCCTCCTCCATGGTGCTTGGCGAAGCCCTGCCGGAGAACCACGAGCTCCACCACCACCACGCCGTCGTGCTGACGGAGCTCTCCCTCAACTTCTCCTCTCCCCTTGCTGGATCAAGAAGGAGGAGACGTCCCCGGGCTGTACGTGTGTTGAACGCGGAGGTGCCGTCCGTTCGGCACTTAGATCGGAATCAACCGCGATCTGAATCGCTACGAGTACGACTCCATCATCCGCGTTCTTGCAACGCTTCCGCTTAGCGATCTACAAGGGTATGTAGATGCACTCTCCTTCCCCTCATTGCTAGATTTCTCCATAGATTGATCTTGGTGATGCGTAGAAAATTTTGAATTTCTGCTACGTTCCCCATCACAGACATGGCCTCGGAACACCGAAGACCGAAAGGTCGAGCATGAGTCGTATAGAAGATACGATCAACATGAAGATGTTCACCGATGTTGGCTAGTCCGTCTCACGTGATGATCGGACACGGCCTAGTTAACTCGGATCATGTTTCACTTAGATGACTGGAGGGATGTCTATCTGAGTGGGAGTTCATTGAATAATTTGATTAGATGAACTTAATTATCATGAACTTAGTCTAAAATCTTTACAATATGTCTTGTAGATCAAATGGCCCATGTTGTCCTCAACTTCAACGCGTTCCTAGAGAAAACCAAGCTGAAAGACGATGGCAGCAACTATACGGACTGGGTCCGGAACCTGAGGATCATCCTCATAGCTGCCAAGAAAGATTATGTCCTAGAAGCACCGCTAGGTGACGCACCTGTCCCAGAGAACCAAGACGTTATGAACGCTTGGCAGTCACGTGCTGATGATTACTCCCTCGTTCAGTGTGGCATGCTTTACAGCTTAGAACCGGGGCTCCAAAAGCGTTTCGAGAGACACGGAGCATATGAGATGTTCGAAGAGCTGAAAATGGTTTTTCAAGCTCATGCCCAGGTCAAGAGATATGAAGTCTCCGACAAGTTCTTCAGCTGTAAGATGGAGGAAAATAGTTCTGTCAGTGAGCACATACTTAGAATGTCTGGGTTGCATAACCGCTTGACTCAGCTGGGAGTTAATCTCCCAGATGACACGGTCATTGACAGAATCCTTCAGTCGCTTCCACCAAGCTACAAGAGCTTTGTGACAAACTTCAACATGCAGGGGATGGAAAAGACCATTCCTGAGGTATATTCAATGCTGAAATCAGCGGAGGTGGAAATCAAAAATGAACATCAAGTGTTGATGGTGAATAAAACCACTAAGTTCAAGAAAGGCAAGGGTAAAAAGAACTTCAAGAAGGACGGCAAGGGAGTTGCCGCGCCCGGTAAGCAAGCTGCCGGGAAGAAGCCAAAGAATGGACCCAAGCCTGAGACTGAGTGTTTTTATTGCAAGGGAAGTGGTCACTGGAAGCGGAACTGCCCCAAATACTTAGCGGACAAGAAGGCCGGCAACACTAAAGGTATATGTGATATACATGTAATTGATGTGTACCTTACCAGCACTCGTAGTAGCTCCTGGGTATTTGATACCGGTGCGGTTGCTCACATTTGTAACTCAAAGCAGGAGCTGCGGAATAAATGGAGACTGGCGAAGGACGAGGTGACGATGCGCGTCGGGAATGGTTCCAAGGTCGATGTGATCGCCTTCGGCACGCTGCCTCTACATTTACCTACGGGATTAGTTTTAAACCTCAATAATTGTTATTTAGTGCCAGCTTTGAGCATGAACATTGTATCAGGATCTCGTTTAATTCGAGATGGCTACTCATTTAAATCCGAGAATAATGGTTGTTCTATTTATATGAGAGATATGTTTTATGGTCATGCTCCGTTGGTGAATGGTTTATTCTTAATGAATCTCGAGCGTAATGTTACACATATTCATAGTGTGAATACCAAAAGACGTAAGGTTGATAATGATAGTCCCACATACTTGTGGCACTGTCGCCTTGGTCACATAGGTGTCAAACGCATGAAGAAGCTCCATGCAGATGGACTTTTAGAGTCTCTTGATTACGAATCACTTGACACGTGCGAACCATGCCTCATGGGTAAAATGACCAAGACTCCGTTCTCAGGAACAATGGAGCGAGCAACCAACTTATTGGAAATCATACATACTGATGTATGCGGTCCAATGAGTGTTGAGGCTCGCGGTGGCTATCGTTATGTTCTCACCCTCACTGATGACTTGAGTAGATATGGGTATGTCTACTTAATGAAACACAAGTCTGAGACTTTTGAAAAGTTCAAGGAATTTCAGAGCGAGGTTGAGAATCAATGTGACAGGAAAATCAAGTTCTTGCGATCAGATCGTGGGGGAGAATAATTGAGTCACGAATTTGGCACACACTTAAGAAAATGTGGAATAGTTTCACAACTCACGCCGCCTGGAACACCTCAGCGTAATGGTGTGTCCGAACGTCGTAAGCGCACTCTATTAGATATGGTACGGTCTATGATGTCTCTTACCGATTTACCGCTGTCATTTTGGGGCTATGCTTTAGAGACTGCCGCATTCACTTTAAATAGGGCTCCGTCGAAATCCGTTGAGACGACACCGTATGAATTATGGTTTGGGAAGAAACCTAAGCTGTCGTTTCTAAAAGTTTGGGGATGCGATGCCTATGTCAAGAAACTTCAACCTGAAAAGCTCGAACCCAAATCAGAAAAATGCATCTTCATAGGATACCCTAAAGAAACTATTAGGTATACCTTCTACCTCAGATCTGAAGGCAAGATCTTTGTTGCCAAGAATGGGTCCTTTCTAGAGAAAGAGTTTCTCTCGAAAGAAATAAGTGGGAGGAAAGTAGAACTTGATGAAGTATTACCTCTTGAACCGGTAAGTGGCGCAGCTCAAGAAAATGTTCCTGAAGTGCCTGCACTGACTAGAGAGGAAGTTGATGATGATGATCATGAAACTTCAGATCAAGCTGCTACTGAACTTCGTAGGTCCACGAGGACACGTTCCACACCAGATTGGTACAACAACCCTGTCTTGGAAATCATGCTGTTAGACAACGGTGAACCTTCGAACTATGAAGAAGCAATGGCGGGCCCGGATTCCGACAAATGGCTGGAAGCCATGAAATCCGAGATAGGATCCATGTATGAAAATGAAGTATGGACTTTGACTGACTTGCCCGATGATCGGTGAGCCATAGAAAATAAATGGATCTTTAAGAAGAAGACAGGCGCGGATGGTAATGTGACCATCTATAAAGCTCGGCTTGCCGCTAAGGGTTATCGACAAGTTCAAGGGGTTGACTACGATGAGACTTTCTCACCCGTAGCGAAGCTGAAGTCCGTCCGAATCATGTTAGCAATTGCCGCATTCTATGATTATGAGATATGGCAAATGGACGTCAAAACAGCATTCCTTAATGGTTTCCTTAAGGAAGAATTGTATATGATGCAACCGGAAGGTTTTGTCAATCCTAAGAATGCTGACAAGGTGTGCAAGCTCCAACGCTCGATTTATGGGCTGGTGCAAGCATCTCGGAGTTGGAACATTCGTTTTGATGAGATGATCAAAGTGTTTGGGTTTACGCAGACTTATGGAGAAGCCTGCATTTACAAGAAAGTGAGTGGGAGCTCTGTAGCATTTCTCATATTGTATGTGGATGACATACTGTTGATGGGAAATGATATAGAATTCTTGGAAAGCATAAAGGCCTACTTGAACAAGTGTTTTTCAATGAAGGACCTTGGAGAAGCTGCTTATATATTAGGCATCAAGATCTATAGAGATAGATCGAGACGCCTCATTGGTCTTTCACAGAGTACGTACCTTGACAAGATATTGAAGAAGTTCAAAATGGATCAGTCAAAGAAGGGTTCTTGCCTGTATTGCAAGGTACGAGATTGAGCATGGCTCAATACCCGACCACGGCAGAAGATAGAGAAAAGAAGAGTGTCGTCCCCTATGCCTCGGCCATAGGGTCTATCATGTATGCTATGCTGTGTACCAGACCTGATGTAAACCTTGCCGTAAGTTTGGTAGGAAGGTACCAAAGTAATCCCAGCATGGAACACTGGACATCGGTCAAGAATATCCTGAAGTACCTGAAAAGGACCAAGGATATGTTTCTCGTTTATGGAGGTGACGAAGAGCTCATCGTAAAGGGTTACGTCAATGCTAGCTTCGACACAGATCTGGATGACTCTAAGTCACAAACCGGATACATGTATATTTTGAATGGTGGGGCAGTAAGCTGGTGCAGTTGCAAGCAGAGCGTTGTGGCGGGATCTACATGTGAAGCGGAGTACATGGCAGCCTCGGAGGCAGCACAAGAAGCAGTCTGGGTGAAGGAGTTCATTACCGACCTAGGAGTCATATCCAATGAGTCGGGCCCGATGACTCTCTTCTGTGACAACACTGGAGCTATTGCCCTTGCCAAGGAGCCCAGGTTTCACAGGAAGACCAGGCATATCAAGCGTCGCTTCAACTCCATTCGTGAAAGTGTTCAGAATGGAGACATAGAGATTTGTAAAGTACATACGGACCTGAATGTGGCAGATCCATTGACTAAACCTCTCCCTAGAGCAAAACATGATCAACACCAGATCTGCATGGGTGTTCGATTCATCACAACGTAACTAGAATATTGACTCTAGTGCAAGTGGGAGACTGTTGGAAATATGCCCTAGAGGCAATAATAAAATGGTTATTATTATATTTCTTTGTTCATGATAATTGTCTATTATTCATGCTATAATTGTGTTATCCAGAAATCGTAATACATGTGTGAATACATAGACCACAACACGTCCCTAGTGAGCCTCTCGTTGACTAGCTCGTTGATCAAAAGATAGTCATGGTTTCCTGACTATGGACATTGGATGTCATTGATAACGGGATCACATCATTAGGAGAATGATGTGATGGACAAGACCCAATCCTAAGCATAGCTCAAAGATCGTGTAGTTCGTTTGCTGTAGCTTTTCCGAATGTCAAGTATCATTTCCTTAGACCATGAGATTGTGCAACTCCCGGATACCGTAGGAGTGCTTTGGGTGTGCCAAACGTCACAACGTAACTGGGTGACTATAAAGGTACACTACAGGTATCTCCGAAAGTATCTGTTGGGTTGGCACGAATCGAGACTGGGATTTGTCACTCCGTATGACGGAGAGGTATCTCTGGGCCCACTCGGTAATGCATCATCATAATGAGCTCAATGTGACCAAGTGGTTGATCATGGGATCATGCATTACGGTACGAGTAAAGTGACTTGCCGGTAACGAGATTGAACAAGGTATTGGGATACCGATGATCGAGTCTCGGGCAAGTAACGTACCGATTCACAAAGGGAATTGTATACAGATTGATTGAATCCTCGACATCGTGGTTCATCCGATGAGATCATCGTGGAGCATGTGGGAGCCAACATGGGTATCCAGATCCCGCTGTTGGTTATTGACTGGAGAGGCATCTCGGTCATGTCTGCATGTCTCCCGAACCCGTAGGGTCTACACACTTAAGGTTCGGTGACGCTAGGGTTGTAGAGATATTAGTATGCAGTAACCCAAAAGTTGTTCGGAGTCCCGTAAGAGATCCCAGACGTCACGAGGAGTTCCAGAATGGTCCGGAGGTAAAGATTTATATATAGGAAGTCCGGTTTCAGCCATCGGAAAGGTTTCGGGGGTCACCGGTATTGTACCGGGACCACCAGAAGGGTCCCAAGGGTCCACCGGGTGGGGCCACCCATCCCGGAGGGCCCCATGGGCTGAGTTGGGTGGGTAACCAGCCCCTAGTGGGCTGGTGCGCCCCCCTTGGGCCTCCCCTGCGCCTAGGGTTGGGAAACCCCAAGGGTGGGGGCACCCCCCACTTGGCTTGGGGGGGAAGCCACCCCTTGGCCGTCGCCCCCTTGGAGATCCATCTCCTAGGGCCGGCGCCCCCCAAGGCCCCTATATAAAGAGGGGGGAGGTAGGGCAGCTGCACCCCTTGCTCTTGGCGCCTCCCTCTCCCTCCGTAATACCTCTCCTTCCCGCTTGCGCTTGGCGAAGCCCTGCCGGGATCCTGCTGCATCCACCACCACGCCGTCGTGCTGCTGGATCTTCATCAACCTCTCCTTCCCCCTTGCTGGATCAAGAAGGAGGAGACGTCTTCCCAACCGTACGTGTGTTGAACGCGGAGGTGCTATCCGTTCGGCACTTGGTCATCGGTGATTTGGATCACGTCGAGTACGACTCCATCAACCCCGTTCTCTTGAACGCTTCCGCGCGTGATCTACAAGGGTATGTAGATGCACTCCTCTCTCCCTTTTTGCTAGATGACTCCATAGATTGATCTTGGTGATGCGTAGAAAAATTTAAAATTCTGCTATGTTCCCCAACACTTCCCATCCCCCAAAGGAGGATGGTTTGTAACTACAATGTACAGTTTCACTAACCTACATTAATATATAACACAGTGGGAGGTACTCCTACTGTTTCTGGTCAGAAAAAACAAACACACCACAAAAAGAAGATTACATCGAATAGATCTCCACAAGAGAGGGGGAGAACTTTGGATTGAGATCCAAAAAGAGAGAAGAAGCCATCTAGCTAATAACTATGGACCTGTAGGTCTGAGGTGAACTACTCACACTTCATCAGAGGGGCTATGGTGTTGATGTAGAAGCCCTCCATGATCGATGCCCCCTCCGGCGGAGCTCCGGAACAGGCCCCAAGATGGGATCTCGTGGATACAGAAAGTTGCGGCGGTGGAATTAGGGTTTTGGCTCCGTATCTGATCGTTTGGGGGTACGTAGGTATATATAGGAGGAAGGAGTACGTCGGTGGAGCAACAGGGGGCCCATGAGGGTGGAGGGCGCGCCTGGTGGGGGTAGGCGCGCCCCTACCTCGTGGCTTCCTCTTTTGTGTCTTGACATAGGGTCCAAGTCTCCTGGGTCTTGTTCGTTGAGAAAATCATGTTCCCGAAGGTTTCATTCCGTTTGGACTCCGTTTGATATTCCTTTTCTTCGAAACCCTAAAACAGGCAAAAAAACAGCAATTCTGGGTTGGGCCTCCGGTTAATAGGTTAGTCCCAAAAATAATATAAAAGTGGATAATAAAGCCCAATAATGTCCAAAACAGTAGATAATATAGCATGGAGCAATCAAAAATTATAGATACATTGGAGACGTATCAAGCATCCCCAAGCCTAATTCCTGCTCGTCCTCGAGTAGGTAAATGATAAAAACAGAATTTTTGATGCGGAGTGCTACTTGGCATAATTTTAATGTAATTCTTCTTAATTGTGGTATGAATATTCAGATCCGAAAGATTCAAGACAAAAGTTCATATTGACATAAAAATAATAATACTTCAAGCATAGTAACAAAGCAATTATGTCTTCTCAAAATAACATGGTCAAAGAAAGTTCATCCCTACAAAATCATATAGTTTAGTCATGCTTCATTTTCGTCACACAAGAATGCTCTCATCATGCACAACCCCGATGACAAGCCAAGCAATTGTTTCATACTTTAGTAATCTCAAACCTATAAACTTTCACGCAATATATGAGCGCGAGCCATGGACATAGCACTATGGGTGGAATAGAATATAATGAGGGGGGTTATGTGGATAAGACAAAAAAGGAGAAAGTCTCACATCAACGAGGCTAATCAATGGGCTATGGAGATGCCCACCGATTGATGTTAATGCAAGGAGTAGGGATTGCCATGCAACGGATGCACTAGAGCTATAAATGTATGAAGGCTCAACAAAAGAAACTAGTGGGTGTGCATCCAACTTGCTTGCTCACGAAGACCTAGGGCACTTGAGGAGGCCCATTGTTGGAATATAAAAGCCAAGTTCTATAATGAAAATTCCCACTAGTATATGAAAGTAACAAAACAAGAAACTCTCTATCATGAAGATTACGGTGCTACTTTGAAGCACAAGTGTGGAAAAGGATAGTAACATTGTCCCTTCTCTCTTTTTCTCTCATTTTTTTGGGCCTTCTCTTTTTTTATATGGCCTTTCTCTTTTTTGGGCCTTCTTTTTTTATAGCCTTTCTCTTTTTTTATTTCTCACTTGGGACAATGCTCTAGAAAATGATGATCATCACACTTCTATTTATTTACAACTCAATGATTACAACCCGATACTAGGACAAAAGATGACTCTATATGAATGCCTCCGGCGGTGTAGCGAGATATGCAATGGACCAAGAGTGACATGTATGAAAGAATTATGAACAGTGGCTTTGCCACAAATACTATGTCAACTACATGATCATGCTAAGCAATATGACAATAATGAATGTGTCATGATGAACGGAATGGTGGGAAGTTGCATGGCAATATATCTCGGAATGGCTATGGAAATGCCATAATAGGTAGGTATGGTGGCTGTTTTGAGGAAGATATAAGGAGGTTTATGTGTGAAAGAGCGTATCATATCACGGGGTTTGGATGCACCGGCGAAGTTTGCGCCAACTCTCAATGTGAGAAAGGGCAATGCACGGTACCGAAGAGGCTAGCAAGGATGGAAGGGTAAGAGTGCATATAATCCATGGACTCAACATTAGTCATAAAGGACTCACATACTTATTGCAAAAATCTACAAGTCATCAAAAACCTCGGCACTATGCGCATGCTCCTAGGGGGATAGATTGGTAGGAAAAGACCATCGCTCATCCCCGACCGCCACTCATAAGGAGGACAATCAAATAAGACCTCATGTTTCAAATTTGTTACATAACGTTTACCATACGTGCATGCTACGGGACTTGCAAACTTCAACACAAGAATTTATCAATTTCACAACTACTCAACTAGCACGACTTTGATATTATTACCTCCATATCTCAAAACAATCATCAAGCATCAAACTTATCTTAGTATTCAAAACACTCATAAGAAAATTTTATTATTCTTGAATACCTAGCATATTAGGATTTTAAGCAAATTACCATGCTATTAAGACTCTCAAAATAATCTAAGTGAAGCATGAGAGATCAACAGTTTCTATAAAACAAATCCACCACCGTGCTCTGAAAGATATAAGTGAAGTACTAGAGCAAAACTATATAACTCAAAACATATAAGTGAAGCACATAGGGTATTCTAACAAATTCCAAATCATGTATGGCTCTCTCAAAAGGTGTGTACAGCAAGGATGATTGTGGTAAACTAAAAAGTAAAGACTTAAATCATACACGACGCTCCAAGCAAAACACATATCATGTGGCGAATAAAAGTATAGCTCCAAGTAAAGTTACCGATAGAAGTAGACGGAAGAGGGGATGCCTTCCGGGGCATCCCCAAGCTTTGGCTTTTAGGTGTCCTTAGATTATCTTGGGGGTGCCATGGGCATCCCCAAGCTTAGGCTCTTGCCACTCCTTGTTCCATAATCCATCAAATCTTTACCCAAAACTTGAAAACTTCACAACACAAAACTCAAAGTAGAAAATCTCATGAGCTCTGTTAGTGAAAGAAAACAAAAGACTACTTCAAGGTACTGTAATGAACTCATTCTTTATTTATCTTGGTGTTAAACCTACTGTATTCCAACTTCTCTATGGTTTATAAACTATTTTACTGGCCATAGATTCATCAAAATAAACAAACAACACACGAAAAACAGAACCTGTCAAAAACAGAACAGTATGTAGTAATCTGTAGCTAGAGCAAGATCTGGAACAAAAAAAATCTAAAATAAGTTGCTATACGTGAGGAATTTATCTATTAATCATCTGCAAAAATAATTAACTAAATAACACTTTCCAAATAAAAATGACAGCAGTTCTCGTGAGCGCTAAAGTTTCTGTTTTTATAGCAAGTTCAACAAGACTTTCCCCACGTCTTCCCAATGGAATTTCCCCTTTGAAGTTATCTTATCGGATTGAGTCTTTAAAGATTTTAGAACACTTGATGTATGTCTTGTCGTGCGTATCTGTGGTGACAATGGGATTTCACGTGATTCACTTGATGTATATTTTGGTGATCAACTTGCGGGTTCCGCCCATGAACCTATGCATAGGGGTTGTCACACGTTTTTGTCGTGATTCTCCGGTAGAAACTTTGGGGCACTATTTGAGGTTCTATGTGTTGGTTGAATAGATGAATCTGAGATTGTGTGATGCATATCGTATAATCATACCCACGGATACTTGAAGTGACATTGGAGTATCTAGGTGACATTAGGGTTTTGGTTGATTTGTGTCTTAAGGTGTTATTCTAGTACGAACTCTAGGGCTGTTTTTGACACCTATAGGAATAGCCCAACGGATTGATTGGAAATAATAACTTTGAGGTGGTTTCATACCCTACCATAATCTCTTCGTTTGTTCTCCGCTATTAGTGACTTTGGAGTGACTCTTTGTTGCATGTTGAGGGATAGTTATATGTTCCAATTATGTTATTATTGTTGAGAGAACTTGCACTAGTGAAAGTATGAACCCTAGGCCTTATTTCCTAGCATTGCAATACCGTTTATGCTCACTTTTATCATTTGCTACCTTGCTGTTTTTATATTTTCAGATTACAAATACCCATATCTACTATCCATATACCACTTGTATCACCATCTCTTCACCGAACTAGTGCACCTATACAATTTACCATTGTATTGGGTGTGTTGGGGACACAAGAGACTCTTTGTTATTTGGTTGCAGGGTTGCTTGAGAGAGACCATCTTCATCCTACGCCTCCTATCGATTGATAAACCTTAGGTCATCCACTTGAGGGAAATTTGCTACTGTCCTACAAACCTCTGCACTTGGAGGCCCAACAACGTCTACAAGAAGAAGGTTGTGTAGTAGACATCATCGTACATCGACTTCTTCCCCGCGGATAAGTTCTTCCTTTGATTCGATTACATATTCGACATGTTCCATGTGAAGAAGCTGGATTTTACGTTTGTCCGCCTTTATGCCTTGCACATGAACTACATCATCGGGGTTCAGCAGATACCTCATATCTGTGTCGTCGACCCGTACTTCATGCGCGAGAGCTTCTTGGGAGTCTGCACAAAGCACCGTGAATACGCAAGGGAATACATCGTCAATTTCATGCTCGCCAATAAGGACAAGGAGGCGATTCTTGTGCCTTATCATCCCCTATAAGTCATCTGCACAGATATCCTTCCTTCGATTTCAATCATTCATTTGCATGGTGGAGGCTAATTAATTTGAGGTGTACTATTTTGCGCAGCTGCGGGCACGCCGTCCTCATCATCCTCTACCCCCGATACTCCCACGCTCTTTACTTGGACTCGTCTAAAAACATTCACAAAAAGGATTACACCCACATCCAGGATGTTCTCGACGGTGCTATGTTTTACTACGAAGCACGGGGTGGAGAGGTCACGGACAAGAAGAGAAGGGGCGGCAGGCTCGCCTTCGGCCATAAGACCGACTTCTGTTGCATCCAGCAACCGAGTGGTTCTCTTAATGATGGATTCTATGTCCTACACCACATGCTGGAGTACAAACGGGATCACCAGAACCTTCGCATGTCACCTACATCCAGCGATGCCCATATTCTGCAATGGGAAAAAAACGTAGGAGATATCGAGGATCATCGACTTCGAGCCGAATTCTATCACATCCAGCGCGAACTTTCCCAAATCATCATGAAGGAGGTCGTCGGAAAAACAGGGATGTTCTACGAAGAAGGAAAAATTTCGCGGGAAGACATCCGAACACGGGTAGCCTCTCAGCGTCTTGACCTGAAGCCTTTCACTAGGCTCGGGAACTATCTCCCTGACTTGGATGGGTGGCACGACATGTTGGAGTGATTGTCGATATATGATAATGTGTCCGTTCAGTCCATACTTTTTGTATGACGAAACTTTGAGTTATGCACGACGAAACTTTATTTGTGATGTAATTAAACCGTCCTCCTCGACTAGCGACGATCACTCTAGTTAGGGCATTTTGGGTACGATCAACTTTGTTATTTATGCTTATGATATGTTGCTTCTATTTTTGCCAAGTCTGTCTCTTTCTGTTGCTCAACTATATATGTTGCATATCATCGACTCATGTGACGATGCAGGTGCATAGATCATCGATGGCGAAGAAGTGCTACGCCAGGAGTATATATACGACGAGTGGCTGGAGTGTCAGGCCCAGGTGTACCGGTTTCCGGTTTCCGAGCGACAGGTAGTAGTTAGTTTAGGTTCACGCTAATGCGAGAGAGGGATACGAACTCATGTACTGCATAGTTCTGCTCTCACTCAAAGTGATAGCTCTTCTCGCGTATATCATTGTTTAGATGGATGACGATGTAGTTGCAAGTAATCGAGACTTGTATCGCTATTTTCGAGATGATGACGAGATACCACTTTGTGTTGGATGATGATTATGATGAGACTATTTGTATGTATATGCTATGATTACATTTGTGGTCTCGCAGCTATTTGTATGTGTATCATGATGACATTTGTATCTGCTAAAGATTCTTGTATAAAGCCTATTCAAATACAAAACAATTATGCAGAAAAAAACAAAAAGTACTAAAATTAGCAGTAGCGAGTGGAGAAAGTTAGCAGCAACGTGACAGTAGCAGTAGCGTGTCCAGCCCAAGCACGCTAGAGCTATTAGCAATAGTGAGCTTGCACGAAGCGCGCTGCTGCTACACTTGTATACCAGTAGCGCAGGCGCCCACGCGCTGCTGCTAAGTGTTAGCTGTAGCGCCGTCCCCGCACTACTAATGTACCTAAAACTCGCGCTGCTGCTAGTCTTTTCCCTAATAGTGGATGCTCGGATGCGTGATACTCGTGCCAAATTTCGTGAAGTTTGGTCATTCGAGTAGCTCGTGGCAAAAAAAATTCAGGTCTGTGAGAAACATTTGAAAATAGCATTGGCCATGCCCGAATTTGTCTTTTTTGCCGCGCGCTCCTCGAATGTCCAAACTTCATCAAATTTTGCACGAACATCACACGCATGAACATCTTGCTTAAAAAAGAAATTCAGATTTTTTTATTTTTTCTATTTTTAATTGATGTACTGTTCACCGGCTCATTTGAGCCCGGGCACCGAAGGGGTTTTTCACATAATAATGCAACTATAGTTTGATTGTAGTAGGAACTCCTCTCTAAAAGGACAACTATGGCAACCGCAAAAAGAAGGACAACTATGGCACTTGAGCACTCTATATAGGATGATGAACGGACTCGAAAGTCCTGGAACATTCATAAATAAACATGGTTAAAGATGTAGTTGGTTTGGGCACGTGATGAGCTTGCGGAATCAAAGTAGACACGGTGACGACCGTCATTGCATTCATATGTTTTCTCTTGCTTCAATGCTTTATAGAAGAAATAAGAGTAGGTGAGGGGATAAGGGAAAGTGTTGTGTGACACAACATTCATGGTTGGATGAGGTTCTATTCACTTCAATTATGCACTATTTTTTGGTCGGTTCACCCGCAATGGATTGGTGGGTTCAAATTTTCAACAAAATTTATGAAAAACTGGTAATTTTAGTTAGTACCTAGATATTTGTAACCCGCAATGGATTGGAGGGTTCAAAATTTCAACAAAAATTATGAAAAATTGGTAATTTTAGTTGGTACCTAGATATTTGTAACGTTGAAGTGTTAGGTCAAACTCATCAATCAATTTTAAATTAATCTTAGTTTTGTTGACTCGTTGAATTTTGGGAGGTTGATAACTGGTGATGCCAGCAGGACCACCTAAGGCAATGAGGTTCCTATATGTATGGCTTGTCGAACCAACTGAGCAAATACCTTTAGTTGTTGATTATCATGAACAAGAAGAATCATAACTGGTGTGCTACGAGCATGGCCGATCTAAGGACTAGTGCATCACTCCCTTTGCAACCATAATTATGATTAGAGTAAAATACACCATAGATCCTAAAATGTATTCATGGTGTGTCAACTAGGTCCTAAATGTTTAAGAATGCATGTCTAAATCCTAATTGTTTTTTAAACACCCACATTCATTAGTTACTTAAAAGGTTATTACAACCATTTGTTAGAGCATACACCATGGAGGGCGAAAAACTATTACGAAGAACACCATCCGATCTAGTATCAAAACTATACTTCACAATCTCATGCGCCATCCCATTGGTCAGGCGGTTAATTTTAAAAACTTCAAAATTCTGAAGCAGCCTGGAAATGGTTAGAGCCTTCTTCTTCAAATCAACAAAAGGGGGCCTGTCAAGTTTTTCACTTGCAAGGAAGAAAGCAATAAAAGCACAATCAGTCCAACGTAGAGACCGACCAGGCAAGCCCCAAGCTCGGCTTCATTCACACTGGAATGCCACTCAATGAAATTCCACGAAGATGATGACACATCGTCGAAGAAAATCCTAACAATAAACCCATGCTCGCGACACCAATGCTCTCCACAAAACTGGCATATCAAGGTTGATCCTGATGTAATCAGATGGGGGAGGCTGCCAAACCATGGTAAAAGAACGGAGCAGTGGTGAACCAACCCATGATCCTGATGTAAAATGTTGTCTACCTGATGCAAATCAACTTGCCACGTGTACTTATCAGATGCGCACAGGACCCTCGGTGAATCGCTTTCTACAATTAGAACCCAAATTTGCATTTAGAACTTTTAAGACTTAGTTGATACACCTCGAATACTTTGCATATCACTCTTATTATTATTGCACTATTGAATTTGAAATCGGTGCTTTCGGGTTGTCATATGATGGACATCAGTTCATGTCACGTTGAACTATTTGTAGTGTTGAATTTAACTCTTCTTTTATTCCTGCTAAGTAATCAATCAAGCTCTAGATTTAGAAGAAAAAAAGTTAGAGATAACAAAACTTTCGCAACACCTAGAAAACAAAGGTGGCAAATGCAGTTATGCAAATGTGTTATTATAAAATAAATAAAGTGATACAAGATATTAAGTATCCAAGCGACTTTTCTTCAAAAAACAAGAAAATGATAGATGAGCTTCAAACATGGCTTGTGGGGTCAGCACTGGCCTTGGGCGACATGGCAGGCGCCGAAGGAGGAGGGTCAACATTGGCTTCTGACGACGCAGTAGACACCGGAAGAGGTAGGTCACCGGCGGCAGCTGCAGTAGGCGCCGAAGGAGGAAGTTCACCGGCGGCAGCTGCGGTAGGCGCCGAGGGAGGAAGGTCACCGGCGGCAGCTGCCTTCTGTTCAGCATTACTCGCAGGCACCGCCGCCGCCGGCTGTCCCATGGCGATCCCCGACTCCTGCGCGAGCGGCGACTTCGTAGAGCCTGCAACCGATGTGGCCTGCAGCAGGATGTACGAGGCGATCTGACAGACCATCGATATGACGAACATGACCGTGGCCGCCACGAACGGTCCGGTGCCCGGCGGGACGCATTTCCCGTCGTCGTCGGTCGGCAGGCCTCCGGGTGAGCTCACGATGGCCCCCACCATGAACAGTATCACCACGATGATGGAAAGGACCCTGCAAATTTGATATACACGCATGTCATGTATGCATGTATGTAAACCATCAACCAATCAACAGGTGCGAACTGCGAAGCATGCACGGGGTACCATGAGACGCTGGACAAGACGACGGCGACGATGCGCTTGGCCTCGCCGGGGATGCCCCACGACCGGCAGCAGCCGCAGCAGCCGGTGGCGGCGGTGGCCACGATCTGCGTCGTCAGCGCCAGCAGCATAGCCAGGACCCCGCAGCCCACCGCCGGCGAGCCATTGTAGTCGCACCACAGTCCGTCGTTGTTCGTAACGAATGACTGCATGCCCATGGACACACGGTTGGCGCGCAGGCATGCAAACCAAGAATCAATGGAGATGTGTGAGCGTTTTGTCGTCTAACCTTTGCCGCCGAGGCCGCGCCGGCGATGCCGAAGATGACCGTGACGAGGCCGAGGACGCCCACCGCGGCGCACGCCGCCACCATCCCTTTCGTCATCCCCATCGCTCTAGCCAGAAGATGTCGACTCTACTCTCTCAGCTCTAATTTCCTAACCCCTGGCAAAAACAAAATGTTTAGGTTTTCCTAACGAGGTTAATCAAGGCTTTTGATGCTCTATATAGAACCTTATGTATACGTATATATGATGTGTGTGCATACGAGGTAGCTAGGGTTATTTCGACGACGGTCCTGTACAAGGTTGATTCCTTGTTTCATTTCGTTACGTGCTATAAAGTTGTCGACTCCACCTATGTTTATATTGTTGGTGCTTAATTAAGCTGCATGCAAGCTGTTTCGCACACTGTGCGGGTACCAAGCTTTTGCATCGGGTTCTCAGTTGATCCGTCTAATAGTTGTGGACTTGGTCACGACCGGCAGCTGGCTAATTCTCTCTTTTTCCCGCAAAAGAAGCTATAATTCTCTTTTGTTATAACAATTTCAATATATTAACTAATTAGCTAATGCAAAAGCTTGCTAGGCGCACTTCTTTCAATATAGTAGTATTCAATACACTAGTAGAAAAAGGGTCAAACGTGAAGTACATTAGTTCCGGTTTGAATTTGAGCCGGCACTAATGTGTACATTAGTGCCGGTTCCAACGGCTAGCCGGGCCGCTCTCATTAGTACCGGTTCGTGGCGAACCTTTAGCACCGGTTCGTGCCACGAACCGGTACTAAAGTGAGTGGTGGCAGGATGTTGTCAGTCCGGGGCCCCTCCAGCACCTTTAGTACCGGGTCGTATCACGAACCGGTACTAAAGGTCGTCCTACATAGACCCTTCGTCCACCCGAGCTCGCTCTGTTCTTCCCCTTTCCCCTCCCCTCTCTGTTCTTTTCCCTCTTCCTCTCAAGCTCATCACACATTTTGCCCAAGATTTGAAGGCCCCCATCCATTCAAATGATCACAAAGGTTAGCAACTCTTTCCTTTCATCTCTCATTGCTAGATTAGCTCGTGCAATGATTTATATAGTGATTGATTTTTGAGTTTAGTAATTTGGGTGGAATTATATATATGTGCTAGTATTTGATTTATATGCAATTTGAGGTCAAAAATAACACTTAGTTTTGCATATGTAGGTGTGGTTTACTTAGTACCTTCTAAATCTCCGTCGTAACCACCGTCGATCGCTCGCAACGTCCCGTCGCCGGCACCACCTTGTGGTGAGCCTCTTGTTCATGAAGTTTTATATAAAAAATTGATGTTTGTGTGATTTGGATATATAGTTACTCGTATAATTATCTTACCCATACGTTGTTTGTTATGCATAGTGCCATGGTTTTGATATCCGTCCCCGTCGGCCCTTGTCCGGGTTATGATTCGGATGTGGTATATTCTCTTTTAAAACTATTCATTGCATTTCGTGTTTATGAAAAATTATGCCCATCAAGTTGACATAGATATTTCTATGTAGGAGGTAGTTGAACCCGAAATTCCAACCGACCCTATTGTTGAGAGGTTAAATTTAGTTGAAAGAGAAAACGAGGATTTGAAGAAAAAATTGAAAAGAATTGAGGGGGAGAAGATGGAATTGGAGTTGCATGTTGCCGATGTCGTCGCTGATCACAAGATTAAGATGAAGAAAATGCACTTGAAGATTAGAAAGATTAGAAAATATGCCATTCATAGTGAGGCTTGGTATCATTATGCTGTTGGATCAATTGTTACCTTAGTTGCGATCTTGATCGCATTTGTTGTCGCATTTAAATTCTTTAGCTAGAGAGTTATTTGTTTATTGCATTGAAGTGTTGTATGCTCTTTATGTATGAACTTTATGTATTGTATTAATTTGATGTTTTCGGTGCTGTGTATTGAAGATGAGCCGGCAATGGATGTACGATAACCGATGCTCTCCTGAGTTCATTAATGGCGTGCGTACTTTTCTGCTTGCGACTGAGGCAAACAAGCGAGCGGATGATTTTATGCATTGTCCATGTGCTGACTATAAGAATGGTCGCAATTACTCTACGTCAAGAACCATTCACGTCCACCTGTTTTAGTCCGGTTTCATGCCCCACTATAATGTTTGGACCAAGCATGGAGAAAGAGGGGTTATGATGGAAGACAATGAAGAAGAAAAGGACGACGACAGCTATCCTGGCCATGGTTCCCTGAATACGATGATACAACAATGATGAAAGAAGCTGAGCCGGTAATGCGGGAAGAAGCTGAGCCGGCAATGCGGGAAGAAGCTGAAGAAGAGGCATCGGATGAGCCCGTTGATGATCTAGGTCGGGCCATTGCCGATGCAAAGAGAAACTGCGCAAGTGATTTGGAGAAGAAGAAGTTGCAGCGCATGTTAGAGGATCACAAAAAATTGTTGTACCCGAATTGCGAAGGTGATAAGAAAAAGTTGGGCACCACACTGGAATTGCTGCAATGGAAGGAAGAGAATGGTGTATCTGACAAGGGATTTGAAAAGTTGCTGGTAATGATAAAGGATATGCTTCCAAAGGATAACGAATTGCCCGAGTGTACGTACCAAGCAAAGAAGGCTGTCTGCCCTTTAGGGTTAGAGGTGCAGAATATACATGTATGCCCTAATGGTTGCATCCTCTACCGCCGTGAGTACGAGGATTTGAACGATTGCCCGGTATGCGGTGCATTGCGCTATAAGATCAGCCGCGATGACCCTGGTGATGTCGAGGGCGAGCGCCCCAGGAAGAAGATTCCTGCCAAGGTGATGTGGTATGCTCCTATAATACCATGGTTGAAACGTTTGTTCCAAAACAAAGAGCATGCCAAGGCGATGCGATGGCACAGAGAAGACCGTAAGAAAGACGGAAAGTTGAGAGTACCCGCTGATGGGTCGCAGTGGAGAAAAATCGAAAGAAAGTACGGGAAGGAGTTTGCAGATGACGCAAGGAACGTATGGTTTGGTCTAAGCGCAGATGCCATTAATCCTTTTGGGGAGCAAAGCAGCAACCATAGCACCTGGCCTGTGACTCTATGTTTGTATAACCTTCCTCCTTGGTTGTGCATGAAGCAGAAGTTCATTATGATGCCAGTGCTCATCCAAGGCCCTAAGCAACCCGGCAACGACATTGATGTGTACCTAAGGCCATTAGTTGAAGAACTCTTACAACTGTGGAATGGAACATGTGTACGTGCGTGGGATGAGCACATGGGGGAAGAATTTGACCTAAAGGCGTTGCTGTTCGTGACCATCAATGATTGGCCTGCTCTCAGTAACCTTTCAGGACAGACAAACAAGGGATACCGCGCATGCACGCACTGTTTGGACGATACCGACAGTATATATTTGGCTAATTGTAAGAAGAATGTGTACCTGGGACATCGTCCATTTCTTCCGAGCAGGCATCCCGTAAGAAAGAAAGGCAAGCATTTCAAAGGTGAGGCGGATCACCGGACGAAGCCTCGCCACCGTACTGGTGCTGATGTACATGATATGGTCAAGGATTTAAAGGTGGTCTTTGGAAAGGGTCCTGGTGGACAACCTGTTCTGAATGACGCTGACGGACGCGCACCCATATGGAAGAAGAAATCTATATTTTGGGACCTACCCTATTGGAAAGACCTAGAGGTCCGCTCCGCAATCGACGTGATGCACGTGACGAAGAATCTTTGTGTGACCCTGCTTGGCTTCTTGGGCGTGTATGGGAAGACAAAAGATACACCTGAGGCACGGGAGGACCAGCAACGTATGCACGGAAAAGACGGCATACATCAGGGTCATGCAAGCTACGCTCTTACCAAAGAAAAGAAGGAAATCTTCTTTGAATGCCTGCTTAGTATTAAGGTATCGTCTGGCTTCTCGTCGAATATAAAGGGAATAATAAACATGGCAGAGAAAAAGTTCCAGAACCTAAAGTCTCATGACTGCCACGTGATTATGACGCAACTGCTTCCGGTTGCATTGAGGGGGCTTCTACCGGAAAACGTTCGATTAGCCATTGTGAAGCTATGTGCATTTCTCAATGCAATCTCTCAGAAGGTAATCGATCCAGAAATCATACCAAGGTTAGAGAATGATTTGGTGCAATGTCTTGTTAGTTTCGAGTTGGTGTTCCCACCATCCTTTTTCAACATCATGACGCACATCCTAGTTCACCTATGTAAAGAGATTAACGTTTTGGGTCATGTATTTCTACACAATATGTTCCCCTTTCAGAGGTTTATGGGAGTATTAAAGAAATATGTTCATAACCGTGCTAGGCCAGAAGAAAGCATCTCCAAGGGCCATGAAAATGAGGAGGTCATTGAGTTTTGTATTGACTTTATTCCTGACCTTAAGCCGATTGGTGTTCCTGAATCGCGGCATAAGGGCAGACTGGATGGAAAAGGCACGCTAGGAGGGGAACAAATAATATGTATGGACGGACATTCTCTCACTAAAGCACACTACACAGTTCTACAGAATTCCGCCTTGGTGGCTCCGTATATGGATGAACACAAGAATTTGCTACGTATATGACGGACATTCTCTCACTGAAGCACACTACAGGGTTTCAGACAAAAACTCATCCATTACAAAAGGCATTTCATTTTTTTAAATAACCTAAGCATTATCAAATTGAATATAATGATAAAACACACTAATATTAAACATAAAAAAAAAGAATCACTAAAAAATCTATTCTCAAAGTTAAGTTATTCACAAACTAGTGATTCACACAAATTTTAAATAAATCAAAATTTAAGCTATTCAAATTTGTAAACTACCGGTACTAACAGAAAGTTTGTAATTTTTTGTACCTAAAGCAAAAATATTCACAAAGAAACTCTAAATACAGCAAAAAAACAACTCAAACAAAAATAAATAAAGAAAAAAAATAAGAAAAAAAAAGCCCACCTACTGCGCCACAGCAGCCTGCATACGATTAGAAACCCAACCTGTTGTTGGGCCAGGATGCAGGCCCGCAAAGGCCCAGTAGACCCACATGGCAGCACAGAACATTTAGGCCCAGTAGGCCTGCTTTGGAGAGGAGCTCGAGGGAGCTACCGCACTGGGGCTTATAAACCAGTGCGGACGCCCCTCGACTAGCGAGGTGGGACTAAACATTTCGCACCGCACCTGCGCCAGCGCACCCCTTTAGTGCCGGGTGGTAGAACCAACCAGTACTAAAGGGGGGGCCTTTAGTACCAGTTGGAGCCACCACCCGGCACTAAAGGGGGTGCGGTTCCCGCCGCTTGGCCTGGCCAAAACAGACCTTTAGTACCGGTTGGTGGCTCCAACCGGTACTAAAGGTCCATCCTACATAACTAAACACTTCAAAAATTTCAGTTTCTCCTCTGCTTCTTCTCCTCTGCCCCGTCACCCGCCGCCTCCGTCTCCATAACCCTTGTCGCCGCCCCCGTCCCCGTCGTCACCGCCGCGCCGTCCCGGCCCGTCCCGCGTCGTCCCCGTCCCCGTCGTCGCCGCCCCGGCCCGTCCCCGTCGTCGCTGCCCCGTCCATGTCCCCGTCGTCGCCATCCCCGTCGTCGCCGCGCCCGTCGCCGTCGCCGTCGCCGCCCCCCGTCGCCTCTCGCCTCGCTGGTGAGCACACACACACACATAGTTAGTTATAGAAATTTTAGAAATGTTATAGAAATGTTAGAAATTTTTCTGTTTTTTAGTTATAGAAATAGTTAGAATTGTTAGAAAATTTTCTGTTTTTTAGTTATAGAAATAGTTATAGAATAGTTAGAATTGTTAGAAATTTTTCTGTTTTTTAGTTATAGAATTAGTTATAAAAAAGTTAGAAATTTTTCTGTTTTTTAGTTATAGAAATATTAGAAATGTTATACAAATGTTAGTTATATATATAGAAATGTTATAATTTTTTTTCTGTTTTTTAGTTATAGAAATATTAGAAATGTTATAGAAATGTTAGTTATATAGCATTGTTAGAAATTTTATAGGAATGTTAGTTATATAGAAATGTTAGAAATTTTAGTTATCAAAATCCAATCATTAAAAAAATGTTACTTTTTGCGGGCATATAACTAGTATTTGTTCTGGACGATGCCCGGCCCGCATCCTTGCCGTCGACCCATCCGCGACGACGTCCGGCTGACCCATGTCCGGGACTGGGCTCCGCCGGGCTGGCACTGGGAGGTGCTGCCTGGAGGGGCGCGCCGCTTGATGAGGAACCCGGCCCCGGGTCCCGTCGTCGACCCTGATCTCGCTTGGTGGCGTTCGCGTGGGCCAGTTTCGGTGCGGAGGGAGCCGGCCCCGCCGGAGGAGGTACGTCGCCGTGTCAGGGAGGAGGACGAGCATGTCCATCGCTACATGGTTGCGTTAGAGGGCGGCAGGTTCTCCAATACCTGGCAGTTTCTTCAGGGATCTCACTTCAGCTATGATCCTGTGAGGGTTCCTTCTCTTTGGGTGTCCACCGCCCGCGCTGAAGGAACCGCGAGTGTCCTAGATTCTTCTGTGGTATTCGATCTTTATTAGCTACCTAGCCAGTGATGTACTCGATATATAATATTCGAGACGATGTATTCGAGATTATATATTATTCGAGACGATGTATTCGAGATTATATCTATTATTCGAGACGGTGTATTCGAGATTATATCTATTATTCGAGATGATGTATTCGAGATTATATCTATTATTCGAGACGACGTATTCGAGATTATATTCGATGATGCTTATTATGTATTATGATTGATTCAGTTTTTCCTTATTAATTGATTGCATCCATGCATTGTAATTTGAATATATTTCTTTTGGATTAGTTAAACAAAGCCTATGGCGGACAATACCGGCAGAGAGGGAGAAAAGGCCCTGTTCAATATCATACGCAATCCTCGCGGGCCAGATGATGATCAGAATGAAGAAGATTATGACGGCTCCGAATATCTAAACAACACCGGGGAGGGTGATATGATATTCGATCGCGATGACCGAATTGATGAAGTCGTGAACTATGAATATGACGAAGAAAATGTTGATCTTGAAACAACAAAGACCGACGAGGTATATATATTTATATAAGCAGGCATCTGGTGATCATCACATGTTTTAAATGACTTGAAGATATATTAACGAATCGATCTTTCTTCTTTCAGCCATCCGGATCGAGCAAATCTTCAGGCAACAGGACGAAACGAGGCCCGAGCAAAAAGTTGAAGGAGGGCGTAAAGTACAATATCGAGGCAATCAAACCTAATGGCGAACCATTCGCGCCTAAGAAGATCGCGGACAAGTTCGTTCGTCAGTGCGGAGTGTTGGAAATATGCCTAGAGGCAATAATAAAAGTATTATTATTATATTTCTTTGTTCATGATAATTGTCTTTATTCATGCTATAACTGTATTATCCGGAAATCGTAATACACGTGTGAATACATAGACCATAATATGTCCCTGGTAAGCCTCTAGTTGACTAGCTCGTTGATCAACAGATAGTCATGGTTTCGTGGCTATGGACATTGGATGTCATTGATAACGGGATCACATCATTAGGAGAATGATGTGATGGACAAGACCCAATCCTAAGCATAGCACAAAGATCGTGTAGTTCGTTTGCTAGAGCTTTTCCAATGTCAAGTATCTTTTCCTTTGACCATGAGATCGTGTAACTCCCGGATACCGTAGGAGTGCTTTGGGTGTATCAAACGTCACAACGTAACTGGGTGACTATAAAGGTGCATTACAGGTATCTCCGAAAGTGTCTGTTGGGTTGACACAGATCGAGACTGGGATTTGTCACTCCATATAATGGAGAGGTATCACTGGGCCCACTCGGTAATGCATCATCATTATGAGCTCAAGGTGACCAAGTGGTTGGTCACGGGATCATGCGTTACGGTACGAGTAAAGTGACTTGCCGGTAACGAGATTGAACAAGGTATTGGGATACCGACGATCGAGTCTCGGGCAAGTAACATACCGATTGACAAAGGGAATTGTATACGGGGTTGATTAATCCTCGACATCGTGGTTCATCCGATGAGATCATCGTGGAGCATGTGGGAGCCATCATGGGTATCCAGATCCCGCTATTGGTTATTGACCGGAGAGTCGTCTCGGTCATGTCTGCTTGTCTCCCGAACCCGTAGGGTCTACACACTTAAGGTTCGGTGACGCTAGGGTTATGAAGATATGTATATGAAGTAATCCGAATGTTGTTCGGAGTCCCGGATGAGATCCCGGACATCACGAGGAGTTCCGGAATGGTCCGGAGGTAAAGAATTATATATAGGAAGTGTTGTTTCGGCCATCGGGACAAGTTTCGGGGTTATCGGTATTGTACCGGGACCACCGGAGGGGTCCCGGGGGCCCACCGGGTGGGGCCACCTGTCCCGGGGGGGGCCACATGGGCTGTAGGGGGTGCGCCTTGGCCTATATGGGCCAAGGGCACCAGCCCTACTAGGCCCATGCGCCTAGGGTTTCCACCACGGAGGAGTCCAAGTGGTGGAAGGCACCCCGAGGTGCCTTGGGGGGAAGGGAAACCCTCCCCTGGCCGCCGCACCTAGGAGATTGGATCTCCTAGGCTGCGCACCACCCCCCCTTGGCCCTCCTATATATAGTGGGGGAGAGGAGGGATTTCATACCTCAGCCTTTGGTGCTTCCTCTCTCCCCGTTACGTCTCTCTCTCGCAGTATAGGCGAAGCCCTGCTACTGTGACGCCCTGCATCCACCACCACGCCGTCGTGTTGCTGGATCTTCATCAACCTCTCTTCCCCCCTTGCTGGATCAAGAAAGGAGGAGACATCATCCGTTCCGTACGTGTGTTGAACGCGGAGGCACCGTCCATTCGGTGCTAAGATCATCGGTGATTTGAATCACGTCGTGTTCGACTACATCATCCCCGTTCTTTGAACGCTTCCGCTCGCGATCTACAAGGTACGTAGATGCATCTAATCACTTGTTGCTAGATGAACTCCTAGATGGATCTTGGTGAAACCGTAGGAAAATTTTTGTTTTCTGCAACGTTCCCCAACAGTGGCATCATGAGCTAGGTCTATGCGTAGTTCTCTTGCACGAGTAGAACACAAAGTAGTTGTGGGCGTTGATTTTGTTCAATATGCTTGCCGTTACTAGTCTTATCTTGATTCGGCGGCATCGTGGGATGAAGCGGCCCGGACCGACCTTACACGTACTCTTACGTGAGACAGGTTCCACCGACTGACATGCACTAGTTGCATAAGGTGGCTAGCGGGTGTCTGTCTCTCCTACTTTAGTCGGATCGGATTCGATGAAAAGGGTCCTTATGAAGGGTAAATAGCAATTGGCATATCACGTTGTGGTCATTGCGTAGGTAAGAAACGTTCTTGCTAGAAACCCATAGCAGCCACGTAAAACATGCAAACAACAATTAGAGGACGTCTAACTTGTTTTTGCAAGGGTATGCTATGTGATGTGATATGGCCAAAAGGATGTGATGAATGATATATGTGATGTATGAGATTGATCATGTTCTTGTACAAGGAATCACGACTTACATGTCGATGAGTATGACGATCTACAAGGATGATCATGGAGCCCCAAGATGGAGATCAAAGGAGCTATGTGATATTGGCCATATCATGTCACTATTATTATTTGATTACATGTGATGTTTATCATGTTTTGCATCTTGTTTACTTAAAACGACGGTAGTAAATAATATGATCCCTTACAACAATTTCAAGAAGTGTTCTCCCCTAACTGTGCACCGTTGCTACAGTTCGTCGCTTCGAAGCACCACGTGTTAATCGGGTGTGATAGATCCTTTCGTTCACATACAACGGGTGTAAGAAGTTTTACACATGCAAAAACACTTAGGGTTAACTTGACGAGCCTAGCATGTGAAGACATGGCCTCGGAACACAGAGAGCGAAAGGTCGAACACGAGTCGTATGGAAGATACGATCAACATGGAGATGTTCACCGACGATGACTAGTCCGTCTCACGTGTTAATCGGACACGGCTTAGTTGACTTGGATCGTGTAACACTTAGATGACTAGAGGGATGTCTAATCTGAGTGGGAGTTCATTAATAATTTGATTAGATGAACTTAATTATCATGAACTTAGTCTAAAATCTTTACAATATGTCTTGTAGATCAAATGGCCAACGTTGTATTCAATTTCAACGCGTTCCTAGAGAAAACCAAGCTGAAAGACGATGGCAGCAACTATACGGACTGGGTCCGGAACCTGAGGATCATCCTCATAGCTGCCAAGAAAGATTATGTCCTACAAGCACCGCTAGGTGATCCACCCGTCCCACAGAACCAAGACGCTATGAACGCTTGGCAGACACGTACTGATGACTACTCCCTCGTTCAGTGCGGCATGCTTTACAGCTTAGAACCGGGGCTCCAAAAGCGTTTTGAGAGACATGGAGCATATGAGATGTTTGAAGAGCTAAAAATGGTTTTTCAAGCTCATGCCCGGATCGAGAGATATGAAGTCTCCGATAAGTTCTTCAGCTGTAAGATGGAGGAAAATAGTTCTGTCAGTGAGCACATACTCACTATGTCTGGGTTACATAACCGCTTGACTCAGCTGGGAGTTAATCTCCCGGATGACGCGGTCATTGACAGAATCCTCCAGTCGCTTCCACCAAGCTACAAGAGCTTTGTGATGAACTTCAATATGCAGGGGATGGTAAAGACCATTCCTGAAGTATTTGCTATGCTGAAATCAGCAGAGGTAGAAGTCAGGAAGGAACATCAAGTGTTGATGATGAATAAAACCACTAAGTTCAAGAAGGGCAAGGGTAAAAAGAACTTCAAGAAGGACGGCAAGGAAGTTGCTGCGCCCGGCAAGCAAGCTGTCGGGAAGAAGTCAAAGAATGGACCCAAGCCTGAGACAGAGTGCTTTTATTGCAAAGGGAAGGGTCACTGGAAGCGGAACTGCCCCAAATACTTAGCGGACAAGAAGGCCGGCAACACCAAAGGTATATTTGATATACATGTAATTGATGTGTACCTTACCAGTACTCGTAGTAACTCCTGGGTATTTGATACCGGTGCCGTTGCTCATATTTGTAACTCACCACAGGAGCTGCGAAATAAACGGAAACTGGAAAGGGACGAGGTGACGATGCGCGTCGGGAATGGTTCCAAGGTCGATGAGATCGTCGTCGGCACGCTACCTCTACATTTACCTACGGGATTAGTTATAAACCTCAATAATTGTTATTTAGTGCCATGTCTGAGCATGAACATTGTATCAGGATCTCGTTTAATACGAGATGGCTACTCATTTAAATCCGAGAATAATGGTTGTTCTATTTATATGAGAGATATGTTTTATGGTCATGCTCCGATAGTCAATGGTTTATTCTTAATGAATCTCGAGCGTATTACTACACATGTTCATAGTGTGAGTACCAAAAGATGTAAGGTTGATAATGATAGTCCCACATACTTGTGGCACTGCCGCCTTGGTCACATAGGTGTCAAACGCATGAAGAAGCTCCATGCAGATGGACTCTTAGAGTCTCTTGATTATGAATCATTTGACACGTGCGAACCATGCCTCATGGGAAAAATGACCAAGACTCCGTTCTCAGGAACAATGGAGCGAGCAACCAACTTATTGGAAATCATACATACTGATGTGTGCGGTCCAATGAGTGTTGAGGCTCGCGGAGGCTATCGTTATGTTCTCACCCTCACTGATGACTTGAGTAGATATGGGTATGTCTACTTAATGAAACACAAATCTGAAACCTTTGAAAAGTTCAAAGAATTTCAGAGTGAGGTTGAGAATCAACGTGACAGGAAAATCAAGTTTCTACGATCAGATCGTGGAGGAGAATACTTGAGTCACGAATTTGGCACACACTTAAGAAAATGTGGAATAGTTTCACAACTCACGCCGCCTGGAACACCTCAGCGTAACGGTGTGTCCGAACGTCGTAATCGCACTCTATTAGATATGGTGCGATCTATGATGTCTCTTGCCGATTTACCGCTATCTTTTTGGGGCTATGCTTTAGAGACTGCCGCATTCACTTTAAATAGGGCTCCGTCGAAATCCGTTGAGACGACACCGTATGAATTATGGTTTGGGAAGAAACCTAAGCTGTCATTTCTAAAAGTTTGGGGATGCGATGCTTATGTCAAGAAACTTCAGCCTGAAAAGCTCGAACCCAAGTCGGAAAAATGCGTCTTCATAGGATACCCTAAAGAAACTTATGGGTATACCTTCTACCTCAGATCCGAAGGCAAGATCTTTGTTGCCAAGAATGGGTCCTTTCTAGAGAAAGAGTTTCTCTCGAAAGAAGTAAGTGGGAGGAAAGTAGAACTTGATGAAGTATTGCCTCTTGAACCGGTAAATGGCGCAACTCAAGAAAATGTTCCTGAGGTGCCTGCACCGACTAGAGAGGAAGTTATTGATGATGATCAAGATACTTCTGATCAAGCTCCTACTGAAATTCGAAGGTCCACAAGGACACGTTCCGCACCAGAGTGGTACGGCAACCCTGTCTTGGAAATCATGTTGTTAGACAACAGTGAACCTACGAACTATGAAGAAGCGATGGCGGGCCCGGATTCCGAAAATGGCTGGAAGCCATGAAATCCGAGATAGGATCCATGTATGAAAACGAAGTATGGACTTTGACTGACTTGCCCGTTGAACGGCGAGCCATAGAAAATAAATGGATCTTTAAGAAGAAGACAGACGCGGATGGTAATGTGACCATCTATAAAGCTCGGCTTGTCGCTAAGGGTTATCGACAAGTTCAAGGGGTTGACTACGATGAGACTTTCTCACCGGTAGCGAAGCTGAAGTCCGTCCGAATCATGTTAGCGATTGCCGCATTCTATGATTATGAAATATGGCAAATGGACGTCAAAACGGCATTCCTTAATGGTTTCCTTAAGGAAGAGTTGTATATGATGCAGCCGGAAGGTTTTGGCGATCCTAAGAATGCTGACAAGGTGTGCAAGCTCCAACGCTCGATTTATGGGCTGGTGCAAGCATCTCGGAGTTGGAACATTCGCTTTGATGAGATGATCAAAGCGTTTGGGTTTACGCAGACTTATGGAGAAGCCTGCGTTTACAAGAAAGTGAGTGGGAGCTCTGTAGCATTTCTCATACTATATGTAGATGACATACTTTTGATGGGAAATGATTTAGAACTCTTGGACAGCATCAAGGCCTACTTGAATAAGAGTTTTTCAATGAAGGACCTTGGAGAAGCTGCTTATATATTAGGCATCAAGATCTATAGAGATAGATCAAGACGCCTCATAGGTCTTTCACAAAGCACATACCTTGATAAGATTTTGAAGAAGTTCAAAATGGATCACTCCAAGAAAGGGTTCTTGCCTGTTTTGCAAGGTGTGAGATTGAGTTCAGCTCAATGCCCGACCACGGCAGAAGAGATAGAAGAGATGAGTATCATCCCCTATGCCTCAGCCATAGGTTCTATTATGTATGCCATGTTGTGTACCAGACCTGATGTAAACCTTGCCGTAAGTTTGGTAGGAAGGTACCAAAGTAATCCCGGCAAGGAACACTGGACAGCGGTCAAGAATATCCTGAAGTACCTGAAAAGGACAAAGGACATGTTTCTCGTTTATGGAGGTGACGAAGAGCTCGTCGTAAAGGGTTACGTCGACGCTAGCTTCGACACAGATCTGGATGACTCTAAGTCACAAACCGGATACGTGTATATGTTGAATGGTGGAGCAGTGAGCTGGTGCAGCTACAAACAGAGCGTCGTGGCGGGATCTACATGTGAAGCGGATTACATGGCAGCCTCGGAGGCAGCACATGAAGCAATATGGGTGAAGGAGTTCATCACTGACCTAGGAGTCATACCCAATGCGTCGGGGCCAATCAAACTCTTTTGTGACAACACTGGAGCTATTGCACTTGCCAAGGAGCCCAGGTTTCACAAGAAGACAAGGCACATCAAGCGTCGCTTCAACTCCATTCGTGAAAATGTTCAAAATGGAGACATAGAGATTTGTAAAGTACATACGGACCTGAATGTAGCGGATCCGTTGACTAAACCTCTCCCTAGGGCAAAACATGATCAACACCAGAATTCCATGGGTGTTCGATTCATCATAATGTAACTAGATTATTGACTCTAGTGCAAGTGGGAGACTGTTGGAAATATGCCCTAGAGGCAATAATAAAAGTATTATTATTATATTTATTTGTTCATGATAATTGTCTTTATTCATGCTATAACTGTATTATCCGGAAATCGTAATACACGTGTGAATACATAGACCATAATATGTCCCTGGTAAGCCTCTAGTTGACTAGCTCGTTGATCAACAGATAGTCATGGTTTCCTGGCTATGGACATTGGATGTCATTGATAACGGGATCACATCATTAGGAGAATGATGTGATGGACAAGACCCAATCCTAAGCATAGCACAAAGATCGTGTAGTTCGTTTGCTAGAGCTTTTCCAATGTCAAGTATCTTTTCCTTTGACCATGAGATCATGTAACTCCCGGATACCGTAGGAGTGCTTTGGGTGTATCAAACGTCACAACGTAACTGGGTGACTATAAAGGTGCATTACAGGTATCTCCGAAAGTGTCTGTTGGGTTGACACGGATCGAGACTGGGATTTGTCACTCCATATAACGGAGAGGTATCACTGGGACCACTCGGTAATGCATCATCATTATGAGCTCAAGGTGACCAAGTGGTTGGTCACGGGATCATGCGTTACGGTACGAGTAAAGTGACTTGCCGGTAACGAGATTGAACAAGGTATTGGGATACCGACGATCGAGTCTCGGGCAAGTAACATACCGATTGACAAAGGGAATTGTATACGGGGTTGATTAATCCTCGACATCGTGGTTCATCCGATGAGATCATCGTGGAGCATGTGGGAGCCATCATGGGTATCCAGATCCCGCTGTTGGTTATTGACCGGAGAGTCGTCTCGGTCATGTCTGCTTGTCTCCCGAACCCGTAGGGTCTACACACTTAAGGTTCGGTGACGCTAGGGTTATGAAGATATGTATATGAAGTAATCCGAATGTTGTTCGGAGTCCCGGATGAGATCCCGGACGTCACGAGGAGTTCCGGAATGGTCCGGAGGTAAAGAATTATATATAGGAAGTGCTGTTTCGGCCATCGGGACAAGTTTCGGGGTTATCGGTATTGTACCGGGACCACCGGAGGGGTCCCGGGGGCCCACCGGGTGGGGCCACCTGTCCCGGGGGGGGCCACATGGGCTGTAGGGGGTGCGCCTTGGCCTATATGGGCCAAGGGCACCAGCCCTACTAGGCCCATGCGCCTAGGGTTTCCACCACGGAGTCCAAGTGGTGGAAGGCACCCCGAGGTGCCTTGGGGGGAAGGGAAACCCTCCCCTGGCCGCCGCACCTAGGAGATTGGATCTCCTAGGCTGCGCACCACCCCCCCTTGGCCCTCCTATATATAGTGGGGGAGAGGAGGGATTTCATACCTCAGCCTTTGGTGCTTCCTCTCTCCCCGTTACGTCTCTCTCTCGCAGTATAGGCGAAGCCCTGCTACTGTGACGCCCTGCATCCACCACCACGCCGTCGTGTTGCTGGATCTTCATCAACCTCTCTTCCCCCCTTGCTGGATCAAGAAAGGAGGAGACGTCATCCGTTCCGTACGTGTGTTGAACGCGGAGGCACCGTCCGTTCGGTGCTAAGATCATCGGTGATTTGAATCACGTCGTGTTCGACTACATCATCCCCGTTCTTTGAACGCTTCCGCTCGCGATCTACAAGGTACGTAGATGCATCTAATCACTCGTTGCTAGATGAACTCCTAGATGGATCTTGGTGAAACCTTAGGAAAAATTTTGTTTTCTGCAACGTTCCCCAACAGTGGCATCATGAGCTAGGTCTATGCGTAGTTTCTATGCACGAGTAGAACACAAAGTACAATATCGAGGCAACAGGACGAAACGAGGCCCGAGCAAAAAGTTGAAGGAGGGCGTAAAGTACAATATCGAGGCAATCAAACCTAATGGCGAACCATTCGCGCCTAAGAAGATCGCGGACAAGTTCGTTCGTCAGTGCGGAGTTCTTGTGAAGGACCTACTCCCGATCTCCCTTCAAGAATGGAGAGAGCCATCAAAGCCATGTCCAGGAGTTACTTTTGTCGACGACAGACAAAAACATTTGCTTTGGAAAACGCTCATGGAACATTTCACCCTACCAGATCATTTCACAAAAGCAGATGTGGACAAAGTCAAGGACCATGCTCTTAGGAAGATGGCGGTTGCATTTAAGAACCACAAGATTCGTGAATGGGCCAAGTACGTCAATGGAGGAAGCAAGACTCTAGTATTCGAGGGAGTACTAGAGAAGCAAAGTGCTCGTTGGGACGATTTCGTGAAATTCAAGGATTCTGAATTATCTAAGGAACGGTCGAGAATAAACAAGGCCAATGCCGCAAAAAAGGATAAGTTCCATAAGCTGGGGCCAGGTGGCTATGCGGTGGGATTGCCTAAGTGGGATAAGTCTGAGAAAGAGATGCTGGATGCAGGTGTCACTCCAGAAACATTGAGCTGGCCCCCCAGGTGCAGGACTTGGTTCTATGCGCATGGGGGAGAGTTAGACCCGAAGACAGGCAAAGTTTCCAAGAAGGCATGTCTGGACGGAGCCGAAGATAAGCTACTTGTTGCAATAGAAGAGGCTCGATCCGGGTTGTTCGAGCCCAACAGAGAGAACGCCGAGCTTATGCGTGCACATTCCTGGAGGTGGTGGTTGATGAGGTGGTGGATCAATATTCGGGGCTAGAGCTTGACATTCCTGGAGGTGACGATGAGCACACACTAGGAGAGGCCAACCATCGTATCATCCTATGGAGAAAGGATTGCATCATCTTTCCAAGGCCACCAACACCGCGTCATCCGACTCCTCGTCGCAGTCCGCCACCGAGTCAGCATACTCCCGCTCCTCCAAGTCCACCAACGCGTCAGGCCACTCCTCCTCCAAGTCCGGCACAACTTCAGGCCACTCCTCCTCCAAGTCCGGCAAAGAGTCAGGCCACTCCTCCTCCAAGTCCGGTACAGCTTCAAGCAACTCCTCCTCCAAGTCCGGCACAGCTTCAGGCCACTCCTCCTCCTCCAACTCAGCCACGTCAGCCGTCTTCGCCGCCTCAGCAATCACGAAAGAGAGACGCCTCAGCTATGGTGCGTAGCGGTACAAGTCGAGGTAGTACTGCAGGTACAGGCGGAGGCAAGTGATTTCAATATGGTCCAAGAAGCCTCGCGCCTCTTCCGTAGAGGCCTTACGACAAGTCCGAGGAGGAAAACGTAGCCATATCGAAGGCCGAGGTGGAAGCCCATTTTGCACCGAAACCGCCACCGTCGCCAAGGGAGAAAGTGCCTGTGGAAAAGATTGACCACTTCATTCGTATGGCTAGACCACCAGCTCCCAAGCCTGTTGACTCAGACTATGAGTGCCACATCAAGAAGTTAAATCGAGCACGTCTACAGAAAGAGGCGAGCTCGAGCTCGAGCAAATCAGCTGGCAAAAGGAGCGGTAAAACCGTTCCCCAGCTGGGAGAACAGGCGGCACAATCAATCCCCCCGCTTGTTATGCCAACAACACATGAGAGTAGGCGCGTCCAATATTATTGTGGGCAAACCGTTAACGTTCCCGGGCTGGGCGATGTCGTAATAACCGAGGAGCATATTGCGCAGGCTGAATCGATCGGGATCACTGTTGGACAACTCCTCGATATCGAGCCCATGTCTCCGACTAGAGAGGAGGAAATAAAACGGAAATATGCCCGGGGCCAACCTTTGGTCGAGCCAGAGGAGGTCAATAAGCTCCCAACGAGAATGTATGCATTGCATCAATGGTACATGGACATTACCAAGATTTCCAATCAAGAGTCCGTCATGGTGAATGTCAACGAGGAGCATTACTACCATAAGAAAGCTGTGACCGTTGAGTATTCAGAACTTTTTCAGCTATACAATAAAGACGCACTCGACAAATCTATCATCGGTTGCTATTGTCTGTAAGTGATTTCTTTCTGTAATTTAAGTCTCAAGCTAGCTGATCATTTTGATCAATCATTACCTGTAATTATCCTCACTATATTCTTTCTGTGGTATTATGCAGGATGAAGATTTATGAAATGAAAAAAGGTGGACGCTATGGCATTGGGTTCATTGATCCAAATACCATTAATGAATACACATGGAAAATAGATCCATATCACGCAAAATGTGTAGAGGAAAGCATGCTACAGTTCTTCAAGGAACTCAAATACAATGAAGATATACTACTTCCTTACAACTTCCAGTGAGTCACACTGTCTTGTACTACAAATTCTGTTTTTCCCTACTAGCTGTAGCTACATGTTTTTGCTTACATATGCCCGCTTAATTAAGACATGCAAATGTGTGTGCATGCAGATTTCACTGGATCTTGTTAATCATTAAAGTTGATCAAGGAACAGTTGAAGTACTAGACTCGCTACTTAAGAAAGCAAGTGACTACGGCATCGTGAAGGGGATAGTCAACAGGTAATTTCAATCATTATTAACTATATCTCGGCCTATTTTATTAGTTCGTCATTTCCTGATAACAACTATTTAATAACCCATTTATTCATTTTCTTTGTCGGCAGGCAGGGCTTGGGCAAAGTTCATCAGGGTCACTCCATGCCCATGGAAACAAAGTCTGAAATGGTATCGACCCAAGGTAAGTAATTAAGTAGTACTCCCTCTGTAAACTAATATAAGAGCATTTAGATCACTAAAGTAGTGATCTAAACACTCTTATATTAGTTTACGGAGGGAGTACTACCTAGCTGTCATCTCTTTAATACTCATGCTTGATTAATTATTATCTGATCAAAATTCCATTCTCGTAAAGGCCCTGAAGCAGGCGCCGGGGAATGATCTATGTGCATACTACGTTTGCGAGAACATTCGCATGATGGCGTCCAAAGGAGCAAATCTCAAAGACAGGAGTGGGTACGATATCGATTGTCAGAACACTATTCACAACTTTTACACCATTATCGATATCTAGTCACACAACTAATACACATGCATATTGATCTCCTTCTTAACAGTTCAAAGAGGTGCGGGACAAGCTCCTAGCACAGGACCGCATAGAAGCAATTCAAGAGGAAATAGCGGGATTTTTGCTCGACCAGGTCATAGATCCCAAAGGAGAATACTATTACCCGCTACCGCCCCCATGAACCACTTCCAATTGTTATCGTGCTCCGAAGGCACCAATTAGCTAGGCTAATGCTACTGGCTCCGAAGGCACCAATTAGGAGAAATTGTGTGTGTGTGTGTGTGTGTGTATACACATGTGTGTGTATATATGTGTGAATTAATTAATGGTGGTTGTGAGACATTCGATGATATATATATATATATATATATATATATTATGATCAGTCGTTCTACTAGAAATTCTATTTATATATATGCATAACGTGTACAATATGTAGTATCGTAAAATACCAGCAAACGAAAAAGAATTAAATGGAAAACACAAAATTAAATGAAAAAGAAATCATAAACCCAAAACCCCCCAAACATTTTAATACCGGTTGGTGACACCAACCGGTACTAAAGGGCTCCCTGCCCCGAAGCTGGCTCGTGCCACGTGGTTGCCCTTTAGCACCGGTTTGTGCTGAACCGGTACTAAAGGGGAGGGGGCCTTTAGTGCCTACATTTTAGCGCCGGTTACCAAACCGACACTAAAGGGCCTTACGAACCGATGCTATTGCTCGGTTCTGCACTAGTGATATATTAACTTTAAGTCCAAAAAAATCAAAAAGTACTCAAGTTTTTTTGGCAACAAGGACTGCTTCGTGATGGAATGACATTTTTGAAGGTCTAGGAATAGTGTTCCAAAATGCTTTCAAAAATAGCAATTTAGGGGCATCACTTTTTTGGCCAGAGCAATACAAATGTTGTGCTTCATGAAACTTTACATACATGAAAACACTCACTAATGTTTATTTTTAAATGATATTTTTTATCCTTTTCGCTATTCATCCGGGTGCATCCAAAACTCCATGTCCTTCTACTCACCTCGTAAGAGCATCTCTAAGCGGACACCCATTCACCTCGCCAGCTCTACATTTGTCCCAGCGTACTGCCCGGAGGGGGCCTGGACAGAAAAACATTCTGCAACTGAACCCTTCACTTTCAGTCCATATGTCCGAGCAATATGACACCCCCATTACTAAGCCCATATGTGGGGCGGAAATGGCAGTGGCTGGATACTTTTGGACGCGTCCAAGTCAGACCAGCCCACCATGACCCCATAAAACCTCACCGCCACCCCACCCTGGACCCCTAACTCACTCTATCTCCTCTGCTCCTAGATCTGTCCTATACTCTCGCTCCACTCCGGTGTCATTCCGGCCGTCCCTCGCCATCATGTTCGGTTCCGGCAGCGAATCCAGATCTGAGGCAGATCCCATTGACCGAGACACCCTCGCGGCAGACTACGTCAAGGAGTTCTCTGCCCGCGTAGCCATCCACCGTTCCCGGATGGAAATGGGCGGTCGTCGAGCTTCGTGGCCTCCGCGATGACCCAACAATGCTCTTGCAGCTATTCGATCGACCGTTGCAGCTCGCAGATGTCTATGTCGCCCCTGGTGACCTAGCAGGGATCTTCCAGCCCTGGATCGTCACAACCGGCAAGAACTCCCTACCGGCACTAGGTGTTGGCCCCCAGTCCTCCGAGCCCATAGTGGCTCCCTAAGTCCAAGGCACGACCAACTTGCCGTGCCAAGCAAGCGTCTCGGGTAGGATCCAGTTGCTTCGGTCATGTCTGCGGGTAGCTCGTCGAGGTCCGCGCCGCTCCCTGCACTCTGAGTCAAACAAAGAGTTGTTACTTCACGACGACTTGTGTCGTTCCTTGACCAGCACGGAGATGGACACCCGCTGCCACTACCACAAGAATGCGAACATCGCAACAGGGCATTGAGGCACCGGAGTGGCTGGCAGATGAGCAACCCGGCACCGCTGCCAAAGCCCGTTGCCTCACCGTGGAGTAGGCCCACACTGCCCGGCGTCTCTTCGGGCTCCCCTCCTCCGCTAGCTCCTCCGCCGACTCTGACGCCCCCGGATAATGATCCCCTACGTCGTCTTTGAGATGTACTGTCGCCACCTCAGAGATGACATGGGCAAGGTCAAGGTGGCCACGATCATATCCTATGAACTACTAGAATTGATGTGTCCTTTTGTGCTTGTATGGAACGTTGTTTGTGGTATGTGCTCTTATGTGATGATTCGATGTATGTGTGCTATGTGTTAATCAACATTGCGTATGGTTTTATGGATTTGGGTTAGCGCGCTAAGCGTGTTCGACATATGGGTGGCCAAAATCCCTATCCGAATAATCCAAAACCCCTATGAATTTATTTATTTTGAATTGAATACCCCTATGAAATGAGTGATTTCGCTATGGAATTCGTTTGAAAGGTACCACTACTATTTATTTTTTTGAGGGAAAGGTACCACGACTAAAATCCTCGTGCTATCTCGTATGGGCCTGAAGTTTTTTTTTTTCCCTATGTATATGTGCACCGAGCTGCTACGCTCACACAGGCTTCTTTCTTCCTCAACCTCCTCTGCTCCCTCCTGCTCCTTTGCCCAGGCCCCTCTCGGCCTCTGCTCAATGGAGTGGCCGACGAGCGAGGATTGATGCCCGCTACTGAATTCCCTGAATTCCTTCTCGTTCCTCTATTTTTCCCCCGATCAATTGACGCCCTAATCTCCCTGATTTTGAGCCTGTGTTGTTGGATCGCAGGTCCTGGTCGCAGCCGTGCAGCTAGACGGCGCACACCGGAGCTCGGGGTACGCAGCCGCGGCGGAGCTGCTCCGGCGTAGACCCGCGGCCTGGTGCTCTACTGCCACTCCTGCGCTTTCCCCATTACTCCCGTTCCCCAAGTCGAACTGGTACTACTGAACTGCACCCATCTGGCCGATCTAGTTCAGACATCAGAGTTAGACATTTTCCACTGTGGTGCGGTTTTCTACAGTGCTGGATTTGCTTGTGCACCTTGGGCCCTTGTGGTTAAATTTTTTCCCAGAACACATGCTGTCAAGATTAATAGTCAGTGCACCCTAAACCATCATCTCTAAAAAAAATCTTTTAGACCTATGTAGTTACTTCTCCCTGTCTCCAGAATGACCGCAGGATCAAATGATTCACATGGTGACTGCTACAACTTGACGAGAAGTTAAGGCCTGCCGTGAGGGCGTGTAACTGCTAGTAGTGTTCAGATTTGCTTCACATCAGACCTTCAGCAAACTCCAAACATAATGCAGAAGTTCAGCTACAATATTGTACAGAGTTGTGGAGCTTAGCCCTTCAGAGGTCGTGAGATATCGAAGTACATCTCAGCACATAAGAAATAGGAGTAATATTTATGACCAGCAGTCCAGCATCAAGCAAACTCAAAAGTACCACACTCCAAGACAGGATAACAAAACATAACCACATAGAACAAGATTCAAACTTAGACACACGTGTCTCAGCACAGCAGTGGGGCCGTCAAGAGTGGAAGAGCGATGCATGCTACAGTCGAGGTAGAAAGGAGCCAAGGGGTCCGCACCAGCCACAGCGCGGAGAGAGTTCAAGTGTAAGTGAACTTGAGGCAGTCCAACACTCGACTCCTGAAGGCAGTGGAGACGAGGTCACTGGATCTTGAGACTGTTGGAAAACGAAGCTTCATTCTCCCAGCCTGCATCCGAATTAAATTACTCAAGGATACAATGAAATGAATGACCAAAATATCATAAATTAATGTTTACAAAAGGTTTTCTGTGAGAGTGATGTATGCCATTTACCTTTGCATTTATTTATAGCTGTGAATCTGAAATCACAGTTCATTCGATTTCCTTGCAGCGGATACTCGCAATCTTTGGCCAGCTTTCTCCATCGGGTGTTTGGCAGCTCTCCTTCAAGCGCTCACAACGCCGAACACATATATGTTGAAGGGAGGATGGTAGATCAGGTAAAGATGATATGTTGGGGCACCCGTAGATACCAAGCTTTGTCAGACTGGACAGACACTTCAGATTTATTGGCAGGGACCTCATTTCACTACTATATAATGACAGGTACCGCAGGGATGAGAAATTTGCAGATTCTTCGAATGAAACAGATGGCTCCTTGCAATTAATAAGATTGAGGAATTCTGGAACTGTAAAACCTTTAGCCGAGAGCATGTGGTTGAGTATCACAGGACTGCTAACACTGAGTGATTTCTGCACCCGAAACTGTGAGATGCACTTCGCTTTGAGCTTCGGGACATCTTTTAAATATACGCTGTGAAGTTGCAGGAAAGACAGTCCTTCAATAAAGCACAGATCAGGGAGATCTACTAGTCTTAATGATGCAAGGGAGGTCAGATGACCAATTGACAAGGATGCAAGGCCTCCACAGCCACCCATGTCAAGATCTCAGGTGCGGTAGACCACTACTGAAGAAATTAGCTCCAACCACGCACCGGGATGTAATGAGCATCGTAAGTGATAATGGCATTTCATCTGCTCCACGTGCCAAGTCTAGAGAAGGGCAGGAGTAAAATCTGACATCCAAAAGAGAGGTAGCAGCTCGTAAACCCCCTAATGACCTGAGACACCAGCAAGACTCGATGCACAGGTAGCGAAGCTCTGTCAAATGTTGGAGGACCTCTTGAGATGGAAGTGTAGTCAAAGTCATGATCTTATCTAAGGTCAGCATTCTCAGAGAAGTGAGAGTATTAAGGCAAACAACTAATGCCCCATCTGTAATACTGCATGAATAAAGATGAAGTTGGGTAAGTTGTGATGGTGGAACCAGAGGCAGCCCGATGCTTCTTCCATAAATGAGTCTCATCCTCTCCTTGTGGCAACATATCCATGCATTGATGCTATCCTCTATCACAAATTCCTCTCTTTCTATAACACTTCTAATGTTTTCAACACCTGACATATCTACATCCATCAATACCATCAACTGCTCCAGAGATGAAAATTCCGATGCTATTATGTCACTTGTTTTTGATACTGAACCCTCACTTGATATCAAAGGAAGATTTGATAACAATTGTGTAAACGAGGCTTCTGTATTCCCAGCCTGCAACCAAATTAAACAAATGAAAGATACAATGAAATGAATGAACAAAGTATTTCAATGATCAAAATATCATAAGATAATGTCCACAAAAGGTTTTCTGAGAGAGTACCAGTATACTACCTTTCCATTTATTTGTAGTTGTGGATCTGTGTAAGTGTATCTAGTGCCACCCCTAGTTGGTTTTGGAGTATTGACGACAAACCTAGTTGAGGGACTAATGTGTTTGTAAGAATTGCAGGATAACACAGGTAGAAGTCCCTCATTGATTCGGTTTACTACCAGAGATGACCCCCAAAAATGTACGAAGACATTGAAGACAATGGTGGTATATGAAGATATTCACATTGAATACTATGACAAGAGAAGACACTACGTGAAGCCAATGGAACTCGAAGACTTAGATCTTTCGTAGTTCTTTTTCATTTGTGTTGAGTCACAGGAACCACCGTACTATTAAGTGGGGTCCAAGAGAACCAGTCAGAATGACTGGAGTGATGCCTAATTCAAAATCCTATGTCTTCGAGCAAAGACTATGAGAGCAAATCTTGTCCAGAGTCGGACAAGTCAGCTTTACTTGTAGCCCAAGTAAAGTTGCCGTGTGAGTTCAAAATCTGACCGTTGGAACACGTGTCAGTTCCTTAGTGACCCAGGGTCATTTCGGACAAATCAGGTTGGGTTGCCCAGTGGCTATAAATAGTCCACCCCCTACAACCACAAACGGTTGGCTGCTCAGATTTCAGTGCACGGCTTTTGTCGTTTGAGAGCAACCCACCTCGAAGCCTTTGAGAGAAAATTCCTAGCGAGGAGAAAAGCCCTAACCACCCAGAGCCAGAGTAAATTGGGCATCACTTAAGTCTTCTTGTCTGAGTGATCTGAAGACTTATTACACTTGAGGACTGTGCATCCTCCAGACGGTTAGGCGTCGCGTTCTGAGCATCCAAGAGAAATTGTGGATTGCCGGTGAACGAAGTCTGTGAAGGTTTCGGAGTCCACCTTGAAGACTTATCAGAGTGATTGGGCGAGGTCTGTGTGACCTTAGCTCAAGGAGATTACGGTGAGGACTGGGTGTCCTGAGCTGCGTGTTCAGGACTGGGTGTCCGGGACTGTGTGTCTTTTGGTTTAAATACCTAGCCGCTCCAACCAGACGTACAGTTGTCACAGCAACTGGAACTGGTCCAACAAATCATTGTCTTCAACGAGTCACTGGTTTCATCTTCACTTCCTTTTACTTACTGGTACTCATTGTGAAGCCATTGCATGCTTGCTCTATCTCTTGTCTTCACAACGTAACTGTATGATTTGATTGGCTTCATAACTTCTTCCTACCTGATCCTTATTACACCGCAGCTACTTGTCATTGTGCTTTCACTCTATTGAACACTTGACCATGGCTTGCCTAGTGTAATCTAACTTCCGCTGCATAGTGATAGGCATATCTCTACTGTTTGCCTTCATAACCTTCACGTTTTGAAGACTTTCATAAAAATCGCCTATTCACCCCCCCTCTAGTTGATATAACGCACTTTTAATTGGTATCAGAGCAAGGTGCTCCCTTGTTCTGTGTGATTCGGTTTAACCACCTGGAGTTTTAGCTATGTCAACTGCAGGGATAATCAAAGTCTCCGATGCGTGCCCCGTCTTCGATGGAACTGAATATCCCTACTGGAAGAATAAGATGCGCATGCATCTTGAAGCCATTGACGTCGACCTATGGTATGTCGTCGAGAACGGCGTTCCCAAGGCTGGAGAAGGTGTCACTGCTGCTGATGTCAAGAAGTTCACTCAACTGGACTCTACTGCCAAGAATATCATCTGTGGTCATCTGACCAAAGGACAATATGGCCGTGTGAGTGCTTTGAAGACATTCAAGCTGGTCTGGGACTGGCTCTCCAAGGTCAATGAAGGCATCTCAACCCAGAGAGATCAGAGAATCAGCGTTCTTCGCAACCTCTTCAACCGCTTCAAGCGAAATGACAATGAGAATGTCCAGCACACATTTGATCGGCTCACTGACATCACAAATGAGCTTCAAGCCCTCGGCGCTACTGAGATCACCAAACATGAAATCGTCAAGACGCTGCTGAGATCACTTGATAGTTCGTTTGACATCCTAGCCCTGATGATTCAAGAACGTCCTGATTTCAAGACACTCGATCCGTCTGACATACTTGAGAGGCTCAACACACATGAGTTTCAGCTTTCTGAGAAAAGAGATATCTACGGTCCAAACTATGGGCGAACTCGTGCCTTGAAGGCAAAAGCTGTTTCCTCATCTGAAGAAGAATCTGACAGCAGTTCTGATGATCCTGAAGACATTGGAAGGGAACTTGCAATGCTAGTGAAGAAGTTCCAAAAATTCACCAAGAAGAAAGGCTTCAGAAAGTCTTCACGATCAAGCTCAAGGAATGATGAAGCTTCTGCTCATGACTACAAGAAGAAAACATGCCACAAGTGCAAGAAAACTGGACACTCATCTCTGAGTGTCCACAGTGGGACAATGAGAACAGAAGGAAGAAGAAGAGCAAGGAATATGACTCTGACGACAAGAAGAAGAAGAAATACTCAAAGTCTTCTTCCAAGTCTTCCTCAAAGTCTTCATCACACAAGAAGAGCTCATCTGGCAAGGCACGTGCGTTTGTTGGCAAGGAAATGGATTCAGAGAAAGAGTCCGCTTCTGAGGAGGCAGAGATAGAGTCTGAGGAGGAGTCTGGTTCTGGCATTGCAAGTCTGGCTACAGCATACGTCGCCAAGTCCATCTTCAACACTGAAGACAATGACTTCATCACCGACACCGATGCAAATGACAAGGACGACTCCGCTCCTACCTACTGCTTCATGGCATGCGGTGCCAAGGTAAACAAACGCACTACTCACTATCAAACATCCAGTGACGATGACTCTGATTGTGATTCAAAACCCAGCTACAAAACACTTGCTAAAATTGCAACTGAACAACAAAAGGCCATGGAACATATTCAAAAACTGTTAGACAGAAGCGATGATCTGTTGGGTGCTGAAATGACTCGATCTGAATCCTTAATTGAAGACATAAAAAATCTTCACGTTAAGTATCAGGAACTTGAAGATCGTCTTGAGACTCTCTCAACTACTCATTAAAAACTTTCCTATGATTATCTTCAAAGGAAGCAAGAACTTGAGAAGTTGAGAGCGGATCATGAAGATCTTCAAAAGGAAAACGAGTCACTTCGCGCCGAACAGATCAGTTCCGCTCAGGAAGAATTTGAACCACCATGCCTTAAATGCATTGAGCGTGATAATGCTACTTCTGTTGCTGAATGTTCCACTGCTACTGCTGTTGCAATATCTTCAACTGTTGAAATGGTAACTAACCCCTCTGCTGAGGATACCACTGCTATTGCTGATGAGAATGCTAGGTTGAAGACATTGCTTGAAACAGGGATGTACAAAAGTCTTAAAGGGCATCAGACATTATGTGATGTCCTTAAGAAGCAGATTCTGAACCGGAACCCTAGGAAAGAGGGTGTTGGGTTCATAAGGAAAATAAATGCAGATGGCTCTTACTGGAAACCTGAGCAGTACCCCAAAACCACATGGGTTGCTGCAAAGGAATCCTCGGCAGATCCATCCAATCTATCTGGCTTCACTTGTGCTAACCCCATTATCATTGATGAATCCTTTGATGCAAACTATAAACTGTTTAAGAATCAGAATGGTGAAGTGTTTGCCAGGTACATTGGTACTAACTGCAGGAATGGATCGCCTATGAAGAAGATCTGGGTTCCGAAAACGTGTCTGGAAAATCTTCCTGTGAATGTCTTCATGACACCTCACATGAAGAAGACAAACCTCAGCCCAAAGGCTTCATACAGACAGAGAACTCACCTGAGTCGCACTAACGCAAATGTTTTGCAGGGAAACCATACTCAGGCATATGAATATGAGAGCGGTTCATCAAACCGTCATGTTCATATGACCAAGAACTATTCTGCCTATTCTTATGAGTACTATTGTCCTCCTGCTAGACTGTTTGCTAGGGCTCCAAAGCCAAAATTCTCAGATGCTGCACTTAGACTTATTGCTTCTAAGCCACCCTTAAAGATGTGGGTGGTTAAGAAAGCTTAACTCTCTTTTGCAGGGAAAGGTCTCCAGCAGAAAACCAAAATCTTCTGACGCTATTGCTGGGGACCTTAAAAATCTTGCAGGGCGCAAGATAAAATGCCCTAATGGCATCACTATGTATTTCGTTCCTGAATCGCATGCTACTCTCCCTATTAGTCCTAATTTGGATCTAAGTTTTCATAACCCACTGGTTCGTCAAATGTTTTTGCTTCACAATTCTCTTCGTGAAGCCTATCCCCCTAACTGCACTGTAGGGTACGACACCAGCGTCTTCAGAGTCTTCAGAATGGATTATTGACAGTGGATGTACAAATCACATGACCGGCAAAAGAAGCCTTCTTATGGACTCAACCTTACGTCCATCCGGCAAGAGCCACATCACATTTCCTGACACTGGTAAAAGTAAGGTATTGGGTCTAGGTAGAGTTGCAATCTCAAAGGATCAACACATGGATAAAGTCATGCTTGTTGAATCTCTTGGCTTCAACTTAATGTTTGTCTCAATGCTTTGCGATTTGAACATGGTCATAATATTTGGAAAATATCGTTGCCTGGTACTAATGGAATCTGACAAGTCTCTAGTGTTTGAAGGGTATCGAAAAGATGATTTGTATGTGGTAGATTTCTCAGCAGGGCCACAGCTTGCAGTATGTCTTCTTGCAAAAGCTTCAGAATGCTGGCTTTGGCATCGGAGGCTTGGGCATGCTGGGATGAGGAACCTCCACACCCTTGCGAAGAAGAAGCATGTCATAGGCATCGAGGGCATCAAGTTCAAGAAAGACCACTTATGCGGTGCCTGTGAAGCAGGGAAGATGACGAGGGCAAAACATCCCTCGAAGACAATCATGACCACTACTCGACCCTTCGAACTGCTTCACATGGATATTTTTGGTCCCACTCACTACTCAACTTTTTCCACTACTGCTTGCCTCTATGGCTTTGTCATTGTTGATGATTACTCTAGATATACTTGGGTGCACATAATCCTTTACAAGACTGAAGTGCAGGATGTCTTCAGACGCTTCGCCAATCAAGTTATGAACAATTATGGCGCCAAGATAAAGCACATCAGAAGTGACAATGGCACTGAATTCAAGAACACTGACCTTGATACGTATCTTGATACCTTGGGCATCACACATGAATTCTCAGCTCCGTACACGCCACAGCAGAATGGCGTCATCGAACGCAAGAACAGAACACTCATTGAGATGGCCAGAACGATGCTAGATGAATACAAGACTCCAAGAAAATTCTGGACTGAAGCTATTGACACTGCATGCCATACAATCAACCGCGTTTATCTTCACAAGCTTCTGAACAAGACACCTTATGAACTACTAACTGGCAAGAAGCCAAATGTCAGTTACTTCAGAGTATTTGGCGCAAGATGCTGGATTAAGGACCCACACCATACCTCAAAATTTGCACCAAAAGCACATGAGGGTTTTATGCTCAGATATGGAAAGGATTCGCACTCCTACAGAGTCTTCAATCTCTTTCACTACAAAGTGGTTGAAACAGTGGATGTGCGGTTCGATGAAACCAATGGTTCACAAAGAGAGCAACTGCCAAATGTGCTAGATGAAGTTCCAGCCAGTGAATCAATCAAGCTTATGGGAACTGGAAAGATTATACCTTCTGAAGCTCATCCTGAAGAAGAACTTATCATCTCAGCACCTGATCCACATGAAGACAATGCTCAGCCTGAAGACATTCCTCCCAACGACAACACAGATCAGCAAGAGCAAAGTCTTCGCCCTGTACATCCTTGTGTTGCCAATGAAGTGCAGATTGACAGAATAATTGACAGCATCAATGCACCTGGTCCACTCACTCGTTCAAGGGCAACTCAACTGGCAAATTTCTATGGGCACTTCGCATTCGTCTCAATTTCAGAACCCAAGAAAGTTGAAGAAGTCTTTATGGAACCTGAATGGATTCAAGCAATGCAAGAAGAGCTTCAACAATTTGAGCTGAACAATGTTTGGGAACTGGTTAAGCGTCCTGATCCACGGAAGCACAATATAACAGGCACCAAATGGATATACCGCAACAAGCAAGATGAGCATGGTCAAGTCGTCAGAAACAAAGCTCGCCTCGTTGCTCAAGGATATACTCAAGTGGAAGGCATTGACTTCGATGAAACATTTGCTCCTGTGGCTAGACTTGAAGCCATACGTATACTGCTGGCCTATGCAAATCATCACAACATACTTCTGTATCAAATGGATGTGAAGAGTGCCTTTCTCAATGGCAAGATTGAAGAAGAAGTGTATGTTGCACAACCACCTGGGTTTAAAGATCCAAAACATCCTGACATGGTATACAAGCTCAACAAGGCACTGTATGGTCTCAAACAAGCCCCTCGGGCCTGGTATGACACACTCAAATACTTCCTGAAGAGCAAAGGCTTCATACCTGGTTCCCTAGATCCCACTCTCTTCACGAAGACATATGATGGTGAACTGTTTGTGTGCCAAATATATGTGGATGACATTATCTTCGGCTGCACCAATCAGAAGTACAGTGAAGAGTTTGGCTATATGATGCAAGAGCAATATCAGATGTCTATGATGGGGGAGCTGAAGTTTTTCCTCGGTCTTCAAATACGGCAACAACGCAACGGCATCTTCATATCTCAAGAGAAGTATCTCAAAGAGTGCCTGAAGAAGTTTGGTATGCAAGACTGCAAAGGCTTCACAACACCAATGCCAGCCAAACATCATCTGGGTCCCGACGATAATGGTAAAGAATTCGATCAAAAGGTATACCGCTCCATGATTGGTTCTTTGCTTTATTTATGTGCATCTAGGCCAGATATTATGCTTAGTGTTTGCATGTGTGCTCGATTTCAAGCGGCACCAAAGGAGTCGCATCACTTAGCAGTGAAGCGAATTCTTCGATATTTGGCTCACACCCCAACTCTAGGATTATGGTATCCAAAGGGCTCAGAATTTGATCTGGTTGGATTCTCGGATGCTGATTATGCTGGTGACAAGGTTGATCGGAAGTCTACATCAGGCACATGTCATTTTCTGGGACGATCACTTGTATGTTGGTCTTCAAAGAAGCAGAACTGTGTATCCCTCTCCACTGCTGAATCTGAATATATTGCTGCTGGATTTTGCTGCGCTCAGCTTCTGTGGATGAAGCAAACACTCAAGGACTATGGCATTCATCTGAAGCAAGTGCCACTCTACTGCGACAACGAAAGCGCCATCAAGATCGCCAACAACCCAGTTCAGCACTCGAAGACAAAGCACATTGAAATTCGTCATCACTTTCTCAGAGATCATGTTGTGAAGGAGATATTGATATCATACACGTCAACACTGAAGAGCAACTGGCAGATATCTTCACCAAGCCCTTGGATAAGAAGAGATTTTGCAAGTTACGGTGTGAGCTAAATATCTTGGAATCCTCAAATGTCCTGTGATCAGGCACACATCCTAACACTTATGCATATTGATGACTTAGATGTGCAACACACGAAGTAACGTATATCTTCAATCAATGAAGACATACATTCTAAGGGTGAATACATTAATATGGAATTTGACTTCGGAGCGCCACGATAATTGTGCGCCATGTCTGGATCTAATACTTCCTATACGGTGGGTAACGCCACCACCGAACGTTCTATTTTGAAGTGTTTCACTCATGGCGTTACCTTGCAATGTCTTCACATTTGGTTTGACTTCAATCTCAACATGTCTTCATGATTATCTTCACTACGCTGATTATATAGATACTAGTGTTCTGTCCTCTACAGCATTCACTTATAGCTATGTCTTCTTGTTTGAATCTTTTGAACTAAGTGAATGTGATCGGACCCTTATCTCTCTATGCTTTCTATCTCAAATTCTATCTCTCCAAGTCATATGCATTCTATTGAAACTGTCGAATGTCTTCTCTGCGTCCTTGTCAGCAGAAGACACAGAGACAACCTTTAAAACCGTTTTCAATGCTCATTCATCCACAAGAAATCCGGAGAAGTAGGAACGACCACCCGACAATCCAGGCGTGCGTGGGATGTGGAACTGCCCCCGAGATTCCGCATGATGGCCACGTGCTGTTCAGATGCGAATCGCCAGGGGCACCTGTGTAATAGCGCAGTGCCGCCCCTGTAACTATAAATACACACTCACCGCGGTCATTATCTCCTTCTTCCTCCCTCGCACGAACCCTAGCGCCACCGCTAGCTCTAGACGACGCCGGCGACGAAGCGCTTCACTGCCGCAACCTCTCCGACGCCGTTTTCACACCGACTGCGGACATCGTCCTCTCCGCCGTCGCCGTAGGTGTCTTTCGTCGCCAAGTTAGGGCACGGAGGATTGAACTGCTCGGCCTCATCTCCCACTTCGTCTAACAGTTCCAAGTGTGGTAAATAAATCTTCTTTTTACAGCCCCTTTTGATCCTATGGTTCTGTCACTTTCTGCCATAAGAAGTTTCTATTCACACAAGTTAGATCTCTCTCAATCTGCATCTCATAACATGCCTAGTATATTCACTTGTGCTTCATGAAGTAGTTAGATTCCTCACTTGTACTGATCTGTGGGTTCGTACAAATCTGGAACCAACTTCTTTTCTATGAGTGAATGTCTTCGTACGATGAGGTCAATGTCTTCTAAAACCGATTTATCTTCAAAATCTTCTGAGAATGCATATGACCTCTTCCCCTTCCCTCGCGCCTTAATGCTGTCACAGGTACATGTCCGTGGGAGAATCTTTTGGTTCTCATAGTCTGCATTCATTTGCAGAGTTGTTACAGCATCACATAAATTCTCCTGAAGCCAGTTCCTGTTGGTCCAGCAAAAGGAAGCCTTTGAAGCCTTTGAACGTTCTGAAGCCTTCCAAGTTAAGGTTTATGGCTTCAGAAACAGCAGCAAGGAAGGGAGGCAGACAGCGTCGTGGTGGAACATCCAAAGATCTGCCTGATGAACTGGCAGAGATGTACAAAACAGATCCTGAAGAGAATTATGGTCAGTGCAAGACCCGAATCCAATGGATTCGACGCTACTGGGCAGAGCAATGGTTTCAATACCGCTTCGTCACCCAGGAGTATGCTGAGAAAAACGCCATCAAGAGACCTTGGGGAGACGTCCTATACAAAAATCTCGTACCCAGATCCAGAGATGAAGCCATTGCTCAAGGCTTCTACCCATGCATGGTCCGTGGACCACAGCCAGCTGAAGCACATCCGTCGTCACTACTCTGGTGTCGTGACGACAATCTGTTCAAGCGCAACTTCCAGTTTGCCCAGAACTCAGCGAAGCAAAACAAGAAGAAGTTGGGGTTAGACTTCAACCCTGGTCCCTCCGCACCAAGGGCAGATGGCACACGCGACGCAGAACCCAATATCATCGGTCTGTATGCAAATCTTGAGGGCCTCATCACCCGCATCTTAGTCCAAGGGACTGCCGTGAATGACCCTCCTGCTGACTCTGAGTCTGATGAAGTGCCTGCTGTACCGAAGCTAAAGCAGTCCAAGAAGCCAAAAGTTTCAAAGCCGGCCCATTCACCAAAAACATCAAGGCGAAGCCATTGGCAACTGCACCTCCTGAAGACAGTGTGCAGTCTGAAGACGTATCTCGCGTCTCCAAGCCTCAGAAGGCCAAGGTGCCTCAGCCACACACCGGCAAAGAGCTCACAGCTGCTGCCATTCTGCGCAGTGAAACCATTGATCTGTCAAGCGATGAAGATCTTGGAGATGACGCTCTTGAGCAGCTCATCAAGAGCAAAGAAGCTGAAATCTTCAACAATCTGCCTCTCTTTGATGTCGCCATCATCCACAACTTCATCGATGAATGGTTTGCCTCACCAAACATAAGCTTCGAAGATCTGCAGCTGCCCATAGGCCTCAGCGTCGCCTTCCAAGGCGCTATTGCTTCAGAACTTGCAATTGCTCAACGCATTGTTGAATTGAAGCAGAAAATTGATTTTGAAAAGGCTCAGTTCAAGAAGCACATGGCCACCCTCAGCGTGCAAGAAGTCAAGAACTTCAAGATCATGTTGCACGAGCTAAAGGAAAACTTTCTGAAGAAGCGTGCAGAAGCTCAGGGTTCGCGGGAGTGAATGAAGACTCCGGCTGATCGCTGTGTGCAAGCCTATAACGAGGCTGAGAAGCGCAAGGCACTTGGGCGTCCCGGCATCGACCCCAGGATGGCCGCGAAGAAGAAGAAGAAGCCTACTATGGCTGAACAAGAAACACCAAGGCAAGAAGCTGTTCCGATTGTCTTCCCAACCGCAACGACTGGCTCGAAGCCAAAGAGCCGGTCAACCGCTTCAGAGCTCAAGAAGACACGGAATGCTGAGGCTGAAGCAAGGAAGAGAAAACATGCTGAAGCCTCTCCTTCTGACCCCACCAAGAAGAAGCGCAAGATCAAGAAAGCTTGGGCTGCTCCCACAGAGCCCTTGATGGTTGAACCCCTCTCTGTCATCTATCCTGACGCATATCGTCAGCTGACAGTTCATGAGCCGAGGCTTCTGAAGCTGAAGATATTCCAGCAGCCGACCCCATCGCTGCTAAAGACATTGGTCACCAGGACAATGTACAAGATGATGCAGCCCTTCCTCAGCTTGAAACAAGCGAACTCATCAGCATTGGTTGTCCTCTGACGCCAATTGCACAAGATGCGTCATGGGAGGATCGCCCACAAGTGGAAGAAGAATCTGAGGTCCAGCCCACTCCAACTCCACAAGCGTCGTCTGCATTTCGCAGGCTTCGCAAAGGTCCAAGGCCTCAAGAATCTGCTGACGACATTCCGGCTGCATCAGCCGAAGACAATGAAGAAGTACCACAAGATCCAACTCCCCCGATCCAATAAGAAGCAGTTCTCCAGGAGAACGTGCCTGAGTCTGTCCCTCCAACTACATAAGTGGAGGCTGAAAATGTTGCGGCTGCCACAACCAACACTGAAGCCAATGTGGAGCCCTCCCCACCAAAAGCTTCAGAAGACAGTGAAGCTACTGATCCAGACACGTCTGTTCCTGAGTCTGCTGCAGGTCCTCAATTTGATTACCATGTTGAGCACAGGCCTCAAGTCCAGACGCCAATCCCAAGACTGCCAAGGTTCCTAGGTCCTGCATCAACACCTGGTTCCTTTAACATCAATAGCTTCAAGGCAGATAATACGTTCTTCAACAGCTCCAAGAACCCCTATTCAAGGAAAAGGATTGTATCAGATAGGTTCTGGAGCTATCCTCAGCGCAGCTACTATTCATGCATCCTATACAACCAAGGTTGCATCTTCCCGCACAAGCGCCTTGATGTTGAAGCCATTGCTGGTCTGCCCTGTTTAGAGGAAGCTTTGGATTGCTTTAAGCAAGTGGGTCTGCTGCAGTTTGTGACTGATGAGGAGCACTGGAATGAAGAGCTTCTACTACAATTCTATGCCACCCTCCACATCAAAGGATACAACAGAGATCCGAAGACTTGGGTCCTGGAGTGGATGACCGGCAATGTCCATCACGAAGCCAATGCATTTGATATCATTGAGCTCACCGGCCTGCCCACTCCTGGCGAATTCTACGAGGAAGGCTGTCAACTACATGCTGAAGCTATTGAGAGCATACTCCAGAGGCCTGAACCAAATATGAGTCAGATGCTCTCAATGATGAAGCCATTGCCCCACGATGCACCTTATCCAACAGAGTTCTTCGTTGAAGACCTTGAGTACCTGCCCAGAACCATATATCACATCATCCGGCGGACTCTCTGGCCCATTAAGGGACACTCTCCACATGCCAAGATTGAGGGTGCAATGAAGACTCTGATATTCTATATCCTTCATGGCAAATGGTTCAATGCGCAGGATTTCTTCATACGCCAATTTGCAGCATCAGGCTCAGATTTATTTGGTTTGAAGTTCTATGCTCCTTGGGTAATGAGGCTGATCAAGCTTCACTCTGCGATTTCATATCAGCCCTCAGCCCGCAACCATCAGATTTTCTTGCCAAATGTGGATACCTCTGCTGAAGACATATATCCTGAGCCTGCCAAGCAACCTCTGTGTCTTCAGAATGCAGAACACCAGAGCTTCACTCAGAATGTTGAAGGTGTTGAAGCCATCTCAAGGGTGTATCCGTTGGCTGGCACTACACGTGCACCACACCCTGCATCAACTGAAGCCACTGACAGCACACCTGCTCAAAGACCCAAGAAGCGTGCTCGTACTCTCACTGACCGAGAGCTTCTTGTGGCCCTTCATCAAAAGCAGGATAGGCATCACGACTGGTTGAAGAGACAAATGAAAAGCCTCTTGGTGGATGTCAATCGCATCAGAAATCTTGCCACCAAGAATGCATTCGTTGCACATGAAACTTGTCGCCGCACCTGGAAAGGACTCACAATGCTGTGCTCTGAAGCTGATCTTCATGAGGATGGCTTCAGAGAGCGATTCAAGTTTGACTCCACACCTCCCAGAAGGGCTGTGCTAGGCGGAACTCCGTCACTTGAAAACTCAGAGTTCTCTTCATCTGCTGCCACGGTGACTGCACGGATAATCAAGGAAGAAGACGACGCTACATCACCACCACCTCCTTCAGCGCGCGTCGACTCGGCACCAAGCTCTTCAGCACCGCCAAACAACTCCAACGACCCTGCTGCGCATGGGAACGCGTAGAAAAACTCTATGTCTTCAAACCTTTTTGGTCATCACTGACAAAAGGGGGAGAAGCATATGATGTTTATAGTCTTCAAGCGGGTCAATATGGGTGGGTGCCTTATATTTTGCTACATTTTGCTTCGTGCTTACAACTCCCGTTCTGCTACATTTGCTTCTTTGAGTTGTAACACTTAGACTCGATGGTCGTCTGCTACTTGTTTGCCACTTTGTTTTGCGAAGATAAATTCCGCATGTGCGACGATAAATTCCGCACTTAGATCATTCTGCAGACGTCCATTTTTCATTATGCATGTCATTATCTTCATATACTTTTACATGCATAGTGGATTGTCATCATAAGTTGAAGTGGGTCTCCACAAGTACAACCTGCCATGTGCATTTGCATTCAAGAAGCAAATTACTTATATGCACATCTTCAGGGGGAGCCCTTGTAGTTTATGAAGACAATTCCTTTACAATTTCACAAATTATATTCCCCGTTGAAAACTTCAACTAGTTTGTCATCAATCACCAAAAAGGGGGAGATTGTAAGTGCATCTAGTGCCACCCCTAGTTGGTTTTGGAGTATTGACGACAAACCTAGTTGAGGAACTAATGTGTTTGTGAGAATTGCAGGATAACACAGGTAGAAGTCTCTCATTGATTCGGTTTACTACCAGAGATGACCCCCAAAATGTACGAAGACATTGAAGACAATGGTGGTATATGAAGATATTCACATTGAATACTATGACAAGAGAAGACACTACGTGAAGCCAATGGAACTCGAAGACTTAGATCTTTCGTAGTTCTTTTTCATTTGTGTTGAGTCACAGGAACCACCGTACTATTAAGTGGGGTCCAAGAGAACCAGTCAAAATGACTGAAGTGATGCCTAATTCAAAATCCTATGTCTTCGAGCGAAGACTATGAGAGCAAATCTTGTCCAGAGTCGGACAAGTCAGCTTTACTTGTAGCCCAAGTAAAGTTGCCGTGTGAGTTCAAAATCTGACCGTTGGAACACGTGTCAGTTCCTTAGTGACCCAGGGTCATTTCGGACAAATTAGGTTGGGTTGCCCAGTGGCTATAAATAGTCCACCCCCTACAACCACAAACGGTTGGCTGCTCAGATTTCAGTGCACGGCTTTTGTCGTTTGAGAGCAACCCACCTCGAAGCCTTTGAGAGAAAATTCCTAGCGAGGAGAAAAGCCCTAACCACCCAGAGCCAGAGTAAATTGGGCATCACTTAAGTCTTCTTGTCTGAGTGATCTGAAGACTTATTACACTTGAGGACTGTGCATCCTCCAGACGGTTAGGTGTCGCGTTCTGAGCATCCAAGAGAAATTGTGGATTGCCGGTGAACGAAGTCTGTGAAGGTTTTGGAGTCTACCTTGAAGACTTACCAGAGTGATTGGGCGAGGTCTGTGTGACCTTAGCTCAAGGAGATTACGGTGAGGACTGGGTGTCCTGAGCTGCGTGTTCAGGACTGGGTGTCCGGGACTGTGTGTCTTTTGGTTTAAATACCTAGCCGCTCCAACCAGACGTACAGTTGTCACAGCAACTGGAACTGGTCCAACAAATCATTGTCTTCAACGAGTCACTGGTTTCATCTTCACTTCCTTTTACTTACTGGTACTCATTGTGAAGCCATTGCATGCTTGCTCTATCTCTTGTCTTCACAACGTAACTGTATGATTTGATTGGCTTCATAACTTCTTCCTACCTGATCCTTATTACACCGCAGCTACTTGTCATTGTGCTTTCACTCTATTGAACACTTGACCATGGCTTGCCTAGTGTAATCTAACTTCCGCTGCATAGTGATAGGCATATCTCTACTGTTTGTCTTCATAACCTTCACGTTTTGAAGACTTTCATAAAAATCGCCTATTCACACCCCCCCCCTCTAGTCGATATAATGCACTTTCAATCTGAAATCATAGTTCATATGAATTCCTTGCAACGGATACTCGCAATCTTTGGCCAGCTTTCTCCATCAGGTGCTTGGCAACTCTTCTTCAAGTGCTCACAATACCAAACAGATATACGTTGGAGGGAGGATGGCAGATCAGGTAAAAATGATATGTTGGGACAGTAGCCGATATCAAGTCGTATCAGACTGGTCAGGCACTTGAGATTTCCTGGCAAGGACCTCATTTCACATTCATATAATATCAGGTGCTGCACGGATGAGAAATTTGCAGATTCTTCGAATGAAAGGGATGTCTCCTTGCATCCTTGAAGGGAGAGAAATTCTGGAACTGTAAAACCTGTAGCGCCGAGCATGTGGTTGAGTATCACAGGGCTGCTAACAGTAAGTGCTTTCTGCACCCGAAACTGTGACATGCACTTGGCGTTGAGCTTCGGGACATCTTTCAACTCTAAGTCGTGAAGTTGCAGGGAAGGAAGTCCTTCAAGAGAACACAGATCCTGGAGATCTCGTAGTCTTAATGATACAAGGGAGGTCAGATGACCAATCGACAAGGATGCAGAGCTTCTGCAGCCAACCATGCCAAGGTTTGTCAGGTGCGGCAGGCCACTACTGAAGAAATTAGCTGCAAGCACGCACCAGTATATATATAGATTCTTAAGAGATAACGGCAGTTCATCTGTTCCATCTGTCAAGTCTAGAGAAGGGCAGGAAATTAAACAGACTTCCAAAAGAGAGGTAGCTGCTCATAAACCCCCTAATGACCTGAGACACCAGCAAGACTTGATATCCAGCTCTGTTAGGTTTGTCAAATGTTGGAGGACCTCTTGAGACGGAAGTGTAGTCAAAGTCATGATCTCATTTAAGCGCAAAATTTCCAGTGAAGTGAGACCATTAAGGCAAACAGCTAATGCCCCATCTGTAATATTGCATGAAGAAAGTTCAAGCTGGGTTAGTTCTGATGTTGGAACCAGAGGCAGCCCAATGTTCCTTCCATAAATGAGTCTCATCCTCTCTTTGTGGCAACATATCCATGCATTGATGCTATCCTTTATCACAAATTCCTTTCTTTCTATAACACTTCTAATGTTTTCAAGATGTGACATATCCGCATCCATCAATGCCATCAACTGCTCCAAAGATGAAAATTCCAATGATACTATGTCCCGTGTGTCTGATACCTGAAACCCACTCACGATCAAAGAAAGGTTTGATACCAATTGGTCTGTATTCATAATGTCCTCCCACTGATCATGCTGTTCTGGTTCAACGCTGGAAACAAATATAAGCAGTGGACACTTTGCAATTGATAACGTTTTAAGACCTGCTGGAAGACAAGGTAATGTCTTTAGGTTTGGCACATTCTTGAGGCGAAGTGAGCAGCAATTCCTGAAGAGTTCTGCATTGGTTGGTAGGCTTTCTAACGCAGTGCAATTAACAAGCACAAAGTTTTCCAAATTCTCAAAATGTGAATCCTCAAGAAACCAACCTGGATATTTTGCAGATCTGTAACCTTCAATTGCGAGGTCCCTAAGTTGAGGCGGTGGCATCAGGCCTTCCAGAATCTTCAGGTGTAAACTGTCCTCTACATTTATGTCATCCATATAACTCCAGCCAAGCTGCAAGCTTTCCAGATGAGTTTTCTGGTGTAGGTTTGACTCCAAAACTTCATCCATTGTGACATTCTCAAGATGTGTAACATTTAAAGAGCCACCACCGGCCGTTCATCTCCCTCAGCTGCCACAACTCATATCCCTTCTGCTTTTGCACAGAAAAATAACTAAGTTCTTGGAGCAAAGTAAGCTTGCCTATGTTAGGAACTTGAGGCAGAGCATTGTTGTATGGATCTTTTATTCTATTACCATACAAACTGTGCCTTTCAAGATACCACAGCTTACTTAAATTGCAGAGATTTTCAGGCAAATTCTCAACTTTGGGACTGAACTTAAGGAACTGTAAGTGGTAAAGGGTAAATAATGATCTTGGCAATTCAGAAATCCACGTATTGACCATGTTTAAATACCTAAGATGCTTCTGCTCACCTATTGATTCTGGCAACTTGCCACTGTTGAAGACTGACAAATATAGTACACGCAACTTCGAATTCCGCAGTATCTGACTAAAAACATCACTTACATCATCTATAATTGGATCAATGCAGATAATAGTACGTAAATGATGTAGCTTGCAAATGCTTTGCTTATGCTGTATCATACTCTCAACACGAACAGATAAGTGTCGAACAGTGCTTGGTATTTCTGCCATCTTATCATCTTCCAATGTGAAACAATGCTCTATAGAGAGTGACTGTGTCAAGTCATGAATAAGATCATGCATAACATAGGATGTAGTAGAGTTTATCTCGGTAACTGATTGAAAGAATGAAACAGAGACCAACTCACTGAAGTAATCTTTTCCAATATCTTCCACTCTTTTGTTCTCGTTGCACGAATCAATAAATCCCTCTGCAATCCACAGATGAACCAACTCCCTCATGTTATAGCGATAGCCTTTTGGATATAAGCTGCAATATAGAAAGCATCTCTGCAGACGTGGATCTAACTTATCATAACTCCACAACAGAGCTCTCCCGGGATCATTTAAGTTGTCCGTCTTTAGAGCATAATTCCATGAAGTGGTATCCTTTGTCCTGCTCAACTGTAAACCCACTGTTTTTGCTGCTAAAGGAGATCGTCCCAGTCTATTGGCAATCTTCTCTGCAATCTCTTCTAGCTTCTGACGTAGCCTACAATTTCCGATTTCTTCTCCAGAAAAGGCATGATTTTTGAAGAGTGTCAAGAACTCGGCGTCTTCCATCTTTTCCAAAGGAACAATCTTGTTACAGTAAAGAGAAGCTGGAAGTATATTCGATCGAGAAGTCACCAAAACTTTGCTTCCAGTCTGCTCAGAAACTAATGGACGCAGGAGTTGCTCCCATTCCATCTCATTGCCAGATTCTTCAAACCAAACATCATCCAATACAAGCAGGAATTTCTTTGAGTTTTGCAGCAAGCCCCTTAATTTGCACTGGAGAGGATCAAGATTACCAAGACGTGGGCATTCGCCCTCCACCACAGACTCAATAATCTCCCGTGTATGACGTTCGACATCAAGTCTGCGTGAGATGCACACCCACATCCTGACATCAAAATGTTCTTTTACCCTCTCGTCATTGTAAACATATTGTGCCAAGGTGGATTTTCCCATGCCTCCTGCTCCAATAATAGCCAAACCCGAATATGTAGCTGAACTAGACTCAATACCAACCTGCTTGGTAAGAAGGTTTATTATATTGTCGCGATCCTTGTCACGACCTATTACATTCGGAGGTGGAATTGATGTGACCTGAGGAACAACGGCTGCTTGTACAACAGGGCCCTCTGCAGTGTTGCCAGCTGGTAAGCAAACAAGATCACGGAACTCCTTGCCTTTTGCCAGAATGGCCTTCAGTTCCTTCAGTTGGCGAATTAGCTTCCTGTTGTTGGAGGACATATTTGACAACCGGTTGGACACAAAATGCACAGGCTTCATAATAGTGCTGGTGGTACAGGCATGTCGTGGCAAGGGATCCTTCCCGCTCTTCGCTTTGCTCTCAAGGCGGTTATACTCATAATCATCCAGCAAGTCTTCTGCGCTGAAGAAGGCTTGTTTGAGCTCTTGGATCCATTTGTCCAGCTTAGCCCTGTGGTTGTTCTTGTTAGCCACATCAATCATCAATTCGAACTGTGGCATGATGGTGGTCTCAAGGTCATGGAGCTCACTCGCCATGTCAACCCCGAGGTACGTCGAAGTATCAGTGAGGAGCTTCTTCAGGATCGGCGATGCCACCATTTGTAAGACAGCCATCACCGCCACCGTCATGGAGTTGCAGTCTGTTTGGGATGTTTTTGGGCTGATTTTGACAATGTACGGATCTTAGGTGTAGTGTATAAGACACGAAATGGAGGAAACTTTGGAAGATTTTAACTGCCAAACGATGGGAAACAGGGTAAAAGAACTCCGGAGACAGATTTTCCTTTTTTTTTGTTTTGGGGGGGGGGGGGGGGGGTAACTTGGATGGTGGGGTGCAGGAGTGATATGACGAAATGAAAAACGCGCAATAGAAGTGGACTGTTTTTTTTTTGGTATAATGGGGTGATCTGAGGAAATGATATCGAGTAATGGAAGTGCTTCTGGAGGGCCAAACAGGTCGTGAAGGCAGCAGTGGATGAAAAACCTGCAGAAATTGGAACGACGAGATAAATTAGCAGACCGCTGAAAGGAAGAAAAGGAGCACAGCCAAAAATACAGATTTCTTTTCATTCTTCTTTTGTGCCGACAGAAGTATATCTAGAGGAAAATAGAGCAAAACTATCAAGTGAAAACGTCAGAGCTATGATCTAGAAGCTTACACGGATGATGGAGCTTGGAAGCAGACTTGTCAGAGCACAACGTGTCGAGGAAGGCAGATGCAAAGTTGCCGGAGATGCAGGTTCGAGCTAGTGTTTTGCTATTGCAAACGAGACGCAGAAGTCTTCAAAGAGCAGGTCAGCAAGGTAACCCCAGCTCTGATCCTGTATAATTAAGTTGAGCTGAGTTGGAGTCTCTCAAAAACTAAACTGTAACACTCTTGATAACTCATTATAAGATATATTTTTTCCCATCTTTTGTGCGGACAGTAGTATTTCTAGATGCAAAACTAACAAGTGAAAATATCGCCTAGATACTTCTGCAAAGAATCAATAAAAGGCTTCCTTCTCCAAAAAGAAAAAAACATGTGAAAACATCAAAGGGATGGTCTTGAAGCTTACACGGATGATCGACCTCAGAAGCAGAGTTGGATGATCGACCTTTGAAGCAGAGTTATTGGAGTGGCGCAGCGAGGAAGGCAGATGCAAGGTTGCCGGGGATGCTATTGCAAATGAATGAGGGCGGGTGCAAGGTTCGCAGAGATGCTATTGCAAATGTGCCGCAGAAGTCTCCAAAAGCAGCAGGTCAGGAAGATAACCCCAGATCTAATCCGGTATAATTAAGTTTCGCTGAGTTGGACTCTCTGAAAAACTAAACTGTAACCACTCTTCCATAGCTCATTAATCAATAAAACATGTGCAAGTAGGCTAATTAATCTATGAATTATGTGTAAGTAGCCTAGGCTGTACCGCCAAAATATAAACAACTGACAGCCCGTTCATGTTATAGAATTACTCGCCAACAAACATGCTGACATAGATATCTCTCAGCACTCAGTGAATAGAAGAAACAACCCTGTTTGTGTTAGCCGCAGAGGCTTCACCAGTTAGAATCTCTTGCGCTTGCGAAGTACCATGTAGCCTCAGAGAAACTACCCTCTCATTGTGATAGGCCCGCTGTTAGCACGTCAAAATCAAAGAAAGTTCAGTGAAATGGTGGGTTAGGTAAGGTTACCTGCTTCTCCAATTTTATTCTCCAGCACTGGCCTTTCGCACTTTCCGTGTGCCTTCATTTCGGTTCCAAAAGCTACGAGCAAGAATAATATTCCCTCCGTAAACTAATATAAGAGCATTTAGATCACTAAAGTAGTGATCTAAACACTCTTATATTAGTTTACAGAGGGAGTATATGACTCCAATGACAATGAGGGTGCGTCGCCACCTCCTGAGCGAAGAACTTGGAAGGCCACCAGACTCCTGGTCACCTGGATGCTTTGGAAATAGAGGAATGGGAAGATCTTTAATAACACAGGAACAAGATGCAGCTCTGCCCAAGTTCTCAGCAGAATAGTGGACGCGGTGAGATGCTGGAGGGACGCTGGGCTCGCACCAATGAACAAGTTCTTCGAGCCACCCTAGTTACAGAGCAAACTGTAACACGCCATGAGAATCACAACAGAACGAACAGTCACATGGCCAATACAATACAGGGTAATATTACTTTACTGTTTCAAATTAACAACAGTGTACATCCATCCCAGTATTAACAGCAGAAGCAATACATGTTTGGCAATCCACAGTCACCAAACGACCAAACCATTCACCCTCCATTACAAAAAACGACAGCCTAATCTACAAAGGCGGAGCAGATGGTGAAGACAGCAATGATCTTGTGCTAGAACATTCAGTTTGCAATGCTCCAATCCACCAGGAATCAAAATCGATCATGATGAACCACCGAATACCTGCAAGTGCGACGAAAGCAGGTCAAATGACTAGCTAGCTAAGATAAAAAGCACCACCAGATAAACTGCCAGAGGGCTGCACACTACTTACTCCGGCCAGAATATTTTTTGAGAGCTTTGCCTTTTTATTAGGGCCTCTATCCTCAACTGCTCTATTCTGTCGAGGAATTGGACAATCGTTATTCGTCTCACCAACATCATTGGATTCTTTTCCTTCAGTCTTTTGCTTCTGTTTCAAGGATGTCACCAACGTATATAGAGATTTTAGTAATGAAACTTGCAGTGAACGGCAAAATGAGGGAGAAAATATCCGGTGTTCGGGCTAGCTTGTAACTGAAATGTTTTGTCTGGTGATCTCTACTCTTATAAAAACCACAATTGGTGATGATGGTGTGCCTGCCAACTTTGATTCACAATCGTTCGATTCATATCCAACGTCCACGAAGCAACCCATGGCAATTTTACAAAGACACCCACTATTCTGTTACATATTTGCAAATATGCCCTTGTCTCTCTCTTCAAGCCTATCCCCCGGCTCTCCCCCAACCTCATCCAACCAGTAGCACCGGCAGCGTCGGAGCCGATATGGCGTGGTGGCCGCCGGCGGTGCCGTCCGCCTCGGAGCCTCTCATGCCTCCCTCAACTCCACCGGCCACCACAACCCCTCCCCCCCCCCCCCTTCTCCATCTCCTCCGTTGCCGACCTCTGCAGGCACACCGGCGGCGCCGTCCCTCCGCAGGCGCCTCTCCCGCCTCCTTCTCTTCCAGAGAAGTGCCGCCGCACAGCAGCACCACCACTTCCCCCTCCTCCTTGCCATCGCCTCCGCCCCCTCCTCCGTATCCTCCCACGCCGGCCTCGGCAGGCACGCCGGCGGCGCCGTCCCTTCGCCGGCGCATCTGACTACATTGCCAGCTCAGGGCCCCCACCCAGCATCACCACCACCTCTTCCTCCTCTTCCCCATCCCCTCCGCCTCCTCCCCGATGCTGAACTCCGCAAGTACGCCGGCGGCGCCGTCCGTGCCCCGAGGCTTCTTCTGGCTCCTCCCCCCTGCTGCAGAAGCCCGCTCGCCCACCCCCCGCCCCCTCTCCTCATCGCCGTCTTCTCCGCTCTCCCCCTTCTCTAACTCTGACCTCCACAAATACGTCGCCGGCTACAGGCTGCTGATCCTCGGCGGCGGCGGCACCGCCACCTAATGCTACTTCTCCCCGCCGACGCACTCCACTGCCTGTTCTGGTGCTATGGTCGGCTACCGCCTGTCTTTCCCAGACCTCATCGTTCCCACCCTGCCGCCTCCCAAATTCAAATTTTCGTCACCCAAATGCGCGCGCCTGGTCGAACTGTCTAGAAACCACCCTTTCAGCCCAATATAAATACAAGTGAGCAGGCAGATGAGACTCACACTGCTCGAACTACATCCCAAGAAGCAACACGGTGGTCAAGCTCTCATATCTTCAAATCGACAGATTGTGAGGAGGTCGATTTACTGCCCATCGCCTTCTAATTTGCTTCGCCAAGGACCAAGGTATGTTGTGTTATGCAATACCAAGATTTAGTAATGATTGCAATAGATGAGTATCTGCACATACTACTATTAGATGATGATGCCTCTTTTATTTGTGAAGTTAACATCAAAACAAGAATTTGCAGATCACTGTATGGTTGTATAACATGTTTTTTATTTGTTATTTTAAGTTTTTATGCATACTGATCGTTGGGGCTTTGACCTCCAAGTTGGTCTGTTTCCTATTAAAAGAATTAAAAGATCTGCATCTTAGTTCTAGGTGGATCAGCTTATTTTATATGAGTTGGTCAGAGAGAAACTGATGTTGCTAGGTTTGTTATATTTCCCTTCATATAAAATCACATGACTTAGTCAGTCATATGTATGCATAGAGATACTCACTTCAGCTCCAACTGTCCTTGGGTTTGGTTTTCACCAACTAAATCACTGAAATTTTTGAAAAAAAATGATTATTTACATGGCAGGTCCAGAAGAAATTTGATAAGCCTAGAAGTTCCTGGAGAAACACTTGGATTTGGGTGTGAAGCTGAAAATTAAAAGGTCAGGACCAAATTCATACTTGATCACTGGAATTCATTGGTTTACTGTTGTATTCTATTATGCTTTGGCTTGTACTTTTTGGCTGCCACACCTCTGCATAACATTTGTTTTTATTCATGTTGCTTACCTAATGATTATCAAATTCATCCAGTGTGCAATTTCGTATCTAATGATGATGAACTGCCCTTCGGTTAAGGAATGTTTCTTTTGACTTCTGGCAAAGAATAGTTGTCTTATTAGATTGCATATAGTGTTCCTACTAGCTTTCGATTCAATTTTTTCTAACCTCCACTTCTGTTTTTTGGGGGAAACTAGCAGCTATTACACCCCAAATGTTACAGCTCTCATGCCAACAAAGTGCTAAAGGAAAACAAAAAGGTTGGTTCCTGTACCTTACTGTTTGGCAAAACAATCTGCTTGTATATTTCTTATTTATACCTAACCATTTACCGTCCAACTTGTAATAACACAGTGGTCGACAGCAGTAGCAAGCCCAACAGAACTTGCTCCAATGGCATGCCATGTGCTCGAACAGGTTTATTTATACGTGAACCAACGGATGCGACAAATTTAAGTTACTCATCTTCAGATGATGAAGTGACAAACCAATCAGCGACGGTGATTTTTCCTACTTATACTGGTATGCTCACATCAATCGACGGATTGGAGCGAGGAGAAAGCTCAAAAGGTAAATCTATAGGGCGGAAGTGTTTGCTTATATAATTCCGTTTACCCACTTAATTAATTTCTCGTGTAAATTCTGTAGGGCGAAAGCGTGCACGTGAAGCAATAAGATATGCTAGCCGTACACCAGAGCAAATCCAAGCAAGGCGAGAACGTGTTAGAGCACGTCGGCAAAATTTGACACCTAAGGAGAAGGAAGAGATTAATGCACGAAGAGAGAAACGACAACGTATGACACTTGAAGAGAGAAATGCAAGCCAGCGAGCACGTAGGCAAAGTTTGACACTAGAGGAGAGGCAAGAAAGAAATGCACGCCAACGAGCGCGTCGGCAAAGCCTGCCACCGGAAGAGCGGCGGGCACTTCTAGCTCAACGTAATGCAAGTTATGCATCTAGACGAGATACCCCATGCATGGATTCCATTGTATCAAATTGCCCTACAGGTTCATTGCTGGGACATGCATCATCAAGCTCTTATGCCTTTAGTTACCCAAGTACACTGACTCAAACTTTTTCTACAATTCAAGGTAATTCTCACATACACATTCCTTTATTTGCCAATTTTGTCAAAGTTGAGCATGCATTTTTACAGTCATTGAAATAGCAGGTAATCTAGAAAGCATACCTGAAGGAATGGAAGATGATCACATAGTTTTCACTAGCAAAGGTATGATTGTGGTGCTGATGCCTTCCTTTTCTCTACTACTATAACACACACTACTCAAACTATGTAGTAACTTCATTCCTCAAATTACATTTAGGTGACGCTAATACTGTCCAGTGCAAGGAACTCACATCGGTGCAATGTCCAACATCTACATCAATGGACAGTTCATCATTGGCCCCTGATGACTCCATATGCCCAGGTTCCCCAACGGAAAGCTTTAATGTGGATGATGATTTTTCTCATATGACCGAAGAAGAAGATGATGAGTACTTCGCATTTGCTGGGTGAGGTATTAAAAATTCCATGGATGTCTTATTTCCCTACATATGTATAGCACAGAAAATGCAATACCTATATATAACACAATTCATCTCATGTGTGTACAGGGAACACTGAAGATTGCGATGACATGGTAGATGCTTTTACAACAGACAACATTGTTCCTGACCCATATGACTGTGTTTACCAGAATATACCAAAAAGTACTCACACGCTGGTGCCAAAGCCTGATTGCAAGCATTGCGGCGCAAAGAGGTTCCAGTATGAGACAAATGGATTTTGTTGCCAGTCTGGAAAAATTAAGTTAGCACAGTCAGAACCACCCTTGGAACTTCAGATGTTGTACACAAGTTCAGATAGTGATGCTGTGCATTTTAGGGATAACATTCGCTACTTCAATGGCCACTTTTCATTCACCACTCTTGGAGTCAGTCTTGACAATAGATACACAAACATGAGGTCAGGAGTCTATACATTCCGAGCCCATGGTCAGATTTACCACAACATCTTCTCATTTGGTCCAACACAAGATGGACCTAAGCATCTAGAGTTATACTTCTACGATGATGACCCGAGTCTACAACATAGGTTTCGGCGCTCCCCGAACCTAGACCGAGATGTCATTCGAAGGCTTGTCAACATCCTTAAGGATAATCCTTATTCTGAAACATTCAGGAATCTAGGTGGAGTCGATGACCTTGAGGATTATCGTATTGAACTGAACACCGACATGAGGTTGGACCAACGGAGATATAACTTGCCTATATCATCAGAGGTTGCAGCTATTTGGGTTGAGGGTAATGAACTATGTAAGCATTTTGACCGTAGCATTGTCCTATTTGGTAATGACAACAAGAGATATAGCATCCAACCATATTATGGATGCTATGATCCATTGTCTTACCCTTTGTTCTTCCCAAGAGGGGAGATTGGTTGGCATCCTGAGATCCCAAAGAACAGTGTCAGCTTGAATGAGATACTTCAATCCCGCCGCAGTGGTCGAAAGAAACCAGGTACATATAATGAAATTAGCATTTATTCATTTTTTTATTATCCCCAGTGTACTTATTTTCTTAATCAGTTCTTTCTGTTACCTCCCATTTCCGTAGGTACATGTACAAGTAGTCGATTATGTGTCTCGGTCAGAGACTACTATTGTTACAAGTTTCAAATACGTCGTGGTGTATTTAACACCATGCTATACGGTAAACGACTGTTCCAACAATATGTGGTCGACATGTACATCAAGGTTGAAACCTCTAGGTTAGACTATATAAGAAATCACCAGAAACAAATACGCTCTGATCTATACCAAGGTGTTGTTGATAGCCTTCAAGCTGGGGAAAACCGTGCGGATGCTGTGGGCAAATGGATTGTACTTCCTACATCATTTATTGGGGGAAGAAGAGATAGGAGACGAAGATACCTTGATGCCATGGCCTTGGTGCAGAAGTATGGGAAACCAGATATCTTTTTAACCATGACTTGCAACCCGAATTGGGATGAGATAATTGGTGCCTTGGAGCCTGGACAAACCCCACAGGATCGCCCTGATCTTGTTGTACGAGTATTTAGAGCAAAGTTGGAAGACCTCAAGATACAACTTTTCAAAAAGCACATGCTCGGCAAGGTAGCAGCATATGCATATGTTGTCGAGTTCCAGAAAAGGGGTCTACCACATGCTCATTTCCTCCTAATCATGGAGGGGAGGTACAAGCTAACATGCCCAGAGCAATATGATTGTATCATATCTGCTGAATTGCCAGACAAATTCAAGTACCCTGAGTTGTACAAGATGGTCGTCAAGCATATGATGCATGGCCCTTGTGGAGTCCTAAACCCCAAAAATGTGTGCATGCAAAATGGCAGTTGCAAGAACTACTATCCACGGCCATTTAATGCGTCAACTCTTCAGGGAAAGGACTCATATCCCATATACAGGAGGAGAGATGATGGACGTCGTGCAAAGGTACGAGGTGAAGAATTAGACAATAGGTGGGTTGTTCCATACAATCCTTACCTACTAAGAAGGTATAATTGCCACATCAATGTCGAGGTTTGCTCAAGCATAAAAGCTGTAAAGTACCTCTTTAAGTACATATACAAGGGGCATGATCGAGCATCTGTTTCTATCGACGAGGTGGATAATGATGGGAGCATTGATGAAATAAAGCAATACAGAGATTCCAGGTGGGTTACTCCACCAGAAGCATTATGGAGGATCTATGGTTTTGACCTTAGTGAGATATTTCCATTTGTTAAACAACTACAACTCCACCTCCCTAATATGCACATGGTGTCGTTTCCAACGGGCGCAAATCTGAATGATGTCCTCTCTCAAGAAGGAGCTTCCAAGACCATGTTAACCGAGTATTTTGAGGCAAACAAGAAATATGAGTTGGCTCGAGGAATCTTATATAAGGATTTCCCTGCGTCTTTTGTTTGGGTGTCAGGTAGCAAGTATTGGAAAAGGAGGGCTAAACACACGCAGATTGGGAGAATTGTGTCTGCACATCCAGCTGAAGGGGAGAGGTATTATCTTAGAGTGCTTCTAAATCATGTCACGGGTGCTACATCCTTCCAAGACCTAAGGACAGTGAATGGTATTGTTTTCCCAACATTCCGTGAAGCTGCTGAAAATAGGGGCCTTATCGAGTCTGACAATAGTATCGACGAGTGTCTTAATGAGGCTGAGGTTTTTCATATGCCATCTTTCCTTCGGAGGCTATTTGCTACTATATTGGTCTTTTGTGAGCCCAGCGATGTGCGTGGCCTATGGGACCGGCACTTGGAAGCTATGACAGAAGACTATCGACTAACCCACATGTCCCCCCATGAAGTTGAGCAGATGGCTCTGTTAGATATAAAAACCATGCTACAATCGATGGGGAAGGACATATCGTCATTCCCTCTTCCAGAAATTGACGACTCATATGATGCCCCAGATAATGAGGCTAGGGAGATCATAGAGGAGTCCACGATCGAGGTGGACCCAGAACACATTGGCTTGTCATCTTTTCTAAACCCAGAACAGAGATATGCATATGATGAGATACTTGCGACAATTAATAGTGGCCAGGGAGGTGTGTTCTTTGTCGATGGACCAGGAGGCACAGGAAAAACATATCTGTACAAAGCTCTACTTGCAAAAGTACGTGGTGAGGGTCAGATAGCTGTTGCAACACCGACGTCAGGTGTTGCTGCATCCATCTTGGCTGGAGGGAGGACTGCACACTCGAGGTTTAAAATACCACTAAACATTGAAGACGGTGGGGTTTGTAGTTTCGCCAAGCAAAGTGGGATAACTAAGCTTCTTATGAGGGCGTCCCTCATAATTTGGGATGAGGCCTCCATGACAAAGCGCCAGGCAGTCGAGGCCCTGGACAATAGCATGAGGGACATCATGGGTCAACCTGACCTGCCGTTTGGTGGAAAGACGGTTGTGTTTGGGGGAGACTTTAGACAAGTGCTTCCTGTTGTTCGTAAGGGAACAAGGTCACAGATAACTGATGCGACCCTACGTAAGTCTTATCTTTGGAATAGTATGAGACAACTAAGACTGGTCCGTAATATGAGGGCTCAGGTTGATCCATGGTTTGCTGATTATCTTCTGCGTGTTGGGAATGGCACCAAAGATACGGTGGATGATGGTTACATACGACTTCCAGATGAGATTTGCATACCAAACACCGGTGATGACGCCTCTGATATTGACAAGCTTATTGAAAGTGTGTTCCCGATGCTGCAAGATGAAAACATCTCAGATCCAAACTACATAACATCTCGAGCAATTTTGTCAACTCGGAATGAGTACATTGACAAGATCAACATGAGGATGATTGAGAGATTTCCTGGGGAGGAGATGGTATACCACAGTTTTGATCGGGCTGAGGATGATCCACACAACTACTATCCTGCAGAATTCTTAAATTCATTAACACCTAACGGGCTACCTCCCCACATCCTAAAGTTGAAGATTAATTGCCCTATTATATTGTTACGGAACATTGACCCAGCGAATGGGTTGTGCAATGGGACTAGGTTGGTTGTCCGGGGGTTCATGAGGAATGCAATTGATGCTGAGATTGTGCTGGGCCAGCATGCTGGTAAGAGGGTGTTCCTTCCTCGAATTCCTCTCTGCCCGTCAGACGACGAGATGTTTCCATTTAGGTTCAAGAGGAAGCAATTCCCTGTTAGACTTAGCTTTGCTATGACCATTAACAAGGCACAAGGACAAACTATACCAAATGTTGGTGTATACCTCCCTGAACCTGTATTTTCACATGGCCAACTCTATGTTGCTCTTTCTAGAGCTACGTCTGGAAGTAATCTGAAGATTCTTACTATCCCGGGTAAGGAAGAGGAAGGCCGGTTCAACTCCATTGCAAAATTTACAAAGAACATAGTCTACAAAGAAGTTCTCAATGTGTAGTCCAAGGTATCAATCACTCAAGTACAATTTGGTGTCTGTTAAAATTTCAATATTTATAACCAGGGCCAGTCATCTAAAATTGTTTTCCATCTACAGGTCTGAAGTTTGGGCAGTGGACTTTCAAAATGGCAACTTGGATACTTGCTTTAGTGTTCATGATATTTTTTATTTTGTAAATGTCAGCTTCCTCACGTCAGACATTTACATGTGCACAACAAATGTACCTTCTCGCTATGAGATAAGCACTACAAATTATTTCTTCCTTTACATGTGTGTGTAGTGTAAACATTACAACACCTTGCATCATACAGAACTAACCTAGAGTGATATGCTTGATCTTCTATGCCAGATGGTATTTAAAAAAATGTGTTTCTCACCAAGGAAAGTAGTTATAATAAGCATCAGCATCAGTATGAGAAACAAATTTAAGATGACTGAAATATTATGTTAAAAAAATAGCCAGAAGATCCTGATCTTACTAAACAGAGTTCCTGGCTGGAAGATATTTTTTATGTTTTGCTCAAGTAGCAGGCAGTAGGTAGCTTTGTCTTTTCATCTTGTTACAGTCAAATCTTGCTTTATATAATGTAGAAGAGGATGAAAGTTTGTTTATTTAAGAAATAATCTAATGATTAGAACAATGAATGCCTTCTAGGGGCGTCGCCTCCAGTGGCTTCCTATACATTGAGCATTTCTTTGTAAGATGTAACATAATACAAGGCACCTATCTGATAAATGGGAAAAACGTGTATATACTTTGTTGTGTATTACCAATATATATGTGTCTATGTTTCATACTGTAAAACATGGTCATTGATAATTTTGCTATTAAACAGTGCTTGCTGGAGACTAAAATAGACGAGAGCCGCATTGGTAGAGGTCAGTGGACTGGAGGTGTGCGGTGCACTGAGAAGGCGAAGCAGAGGCTGAAAGTTAGACTAATTTTCTGTGCTTCACGAGCTGCTTTGTAGCAAAGTTAAATACTCTGTTTTTTTACAGTGAGGGGAGATACTTGTTGCACATATAAGCTATGTAGCGCTTATGTTTTTTAGATGGAAGATACTCTACTTTGTGGCAGGGAGAGATAGTGCTACTTCTGTCATATTCTTGTACATACATCTCTAAGCTTAATAACAATTGATTATGCTCTTTGTTGATTTTCCATGATGCAACTTTTTGATGATGCGGTTCTTGTGTCGAGGCCTGTATGATTCATGAGATGATTGGTTTCAAGAATGAAGAAATAGTGGCAAATAAACAAAATAAGACATTATGGCACATTGTATTTGGAAAATTGTCATGATGTGTGTCCTTGTAGTTGTAATGTTTTAGCCGAAGTTTGTTTATTCATGCTTTATTTCTATCTTGCATACATGACTGAGAACACATATGTTTACAATCTTTTTCATTCATCATCTAGAAATGCAGGCCTCTTTTTATTTATTTCAAGTTTACTTCGTAAGTAAATATTTGTATGCTAAAACTGTAATCAAAATGTTTTCGCTAACAAACATAAGCGAAATATTCAAATCCATTTGAGCTTTATCTCTCTTGGAATGGTGTCACCTCTAAAACGTTTTCCCGTGGCAACGCACGGGTCGGTGCCAGTCGCACTTCCATTGCACTGAGTTGTGGGGACAAATATCAATATGTCGCATCATGTTATTCCATTATTGATATTAAGGCCAGGTTTAAATGAGGTGCTTGATTTGTTACCATTTCTAGCTGGAAATGGTGTATGGGATGGAGGTGGCGTCCAAGTGAAGCAAAGAGGACTTGAAATCAGACCAATTTGGATTCGGAGATAAAGCTGGTCAGTCGTGAAGTTGACCGATTTGGATTCAGTGTCGCCGTTGTTGCCACATGTGTGTGAACAGATTTTCTATCTGCCGCATGGTCTCTATCAACTTGATATAGGATAGAGCGAGCAATGATAAAACTCAATGTGGAGTACAACAAGTCTTTCAGTGAGGCGGAGATGGAGAAGAAACTGTTTGGCTTGGACGCATGGGTTTGTGGATTGCAAACCATATTTTTGATTGTGCTTGATATTTATGTATCTATCAACAACACATCATTACTTTGATCAATGACTGTATTTTTTTTTATTTTGTCAGCAGCAGCGTATGGGATCGTAACTATAACTTAAGTTAACCTTTTTTTTTATCCCGTAGCGTAGCACGGGCATCTTACTAGTCATAAATAAAGATGGCACAGGACAGAAAGAAAATCCCCAGCGTGAATTATGCTAGCAGAGGTATGTTAAACAATACAGCATACCTTTTCTATGCGCTCACGAATAAATTTCTGTGTACGAGACTTTTCAGCATTAGAGAGATAATGATCACGTTGTTTCTTCGCAGCTGTTATCTCCAATGTTAATTTCTGTTCCCTGATATGAGTCTTCTCAGCTGCATTAAACTACAAGGATTAGACTACGTGAGTTCACATTACTGACAAGTTTATAGCTACTTTACAGTTTTGTACTTTAGGCATACCTATTTCACCAACCAGATCATCCCATTTGAACTTCCTGAGATACTTTATGTTCCAGATGTCATAATAAAATGATGACCTCTTCTTCCCACCTAATAAAATACATACAAGAATAATTGAGCTCTCTAGCACACATTGTATAGCTCTTCAAACATGACAGAGCCGACAAAAGCAATCCTTTTGAGGCCAAAAATTTGAGGGGTTTGAGGGTTGAGCAGTAAAAAGGAAGAACATATCATCCATGTTCAGTATATCTAATGTAAATCAACGGTAACATAGAAAGAATAAAACACATGAAACATAGAGCCGAGAACAAACCTATTTGTTCACCATTAAGCAGATTAGCCACCCTCTTGGCGACACTTTTCTTTGCAAACTCAACCCACCTAGAAAGATTTTAGGAACATTATTAAGGCCATACAAGTAACAAATACAACAATAAAAATATGTCAAAATTGTGAAATACTACGCATCATCTACCACATCTTTACATGACTACTCCAGAAATGCAATAAGTAGACAATGGTAAGTATTGCTCCATGTTTGACTTTCAGCATAAAACCGAAAAATGGGATCTAGCAAGTCTCTACAAAGCAGCTCATCTGTGTATTTTGACAACATACCCTTCGGAGTAAGCCTTCGCTTTTACGTTACTATGCTTGCGATGACCTTGACCTGGAGGAAAGAGATGACATTAGTAGATGACAGTTAAGAAGTTGGGTTCTTTTCATTTACAAATATGGTGAGCATTATAAAGAGCAGTAGAGCACTTCACATTCTAAGACGTATAACCACGAGGGACAGGAAAAACAACTCGCTGTCGCTGCACAGTATACTGCCGCAGCAACATGTGCAATCAGCATGCAAAACATGATTATCATTCGATGACATGTTTTCTACTTGAATTTTCCCCTTCCCCTAGAAGAAATGAAGAATGTTTTCACAAATACAAGCAAGACAAACAAACCTAGAACTCCATGAACAGCCTTCTGCTACCGAAATACAGGCTTGTTACACGCGTTGAGGCATGTTATATGCAGCAGAAACTCTGCGCGGGATTACACGCATCTCCCTCGATCATCCACAAGGGAGACTTGAAGATCAGATAAATATGGTTTGTTCTCTTTGTTTTTTATAGGCTGGCTAACATCGCTGCATTGCCCTTTGCGTATTCGCATGAATAAAAAAGTAGGGCTTTCAGCTTATTTGTGTTCCTCAAATGAACGCTGCTTAGCTTTGGCACCGTATCATCACAAATTGGACATAAAAAACGCAGCCACCAATTCAGTCAGTTCATGACGGGGGATTACCTTCGGGTACGAGGTAGATCCTCTGCACCTCGCCGTACTTGGAGAAGATTTGTCGGACGTGCGACGGGTTCATGTGGGGAGGGACGCGGCTGAGGTAGCACACCCCACGCTTGCTGAAGCCACCCAGACTCTTGTTCAGAGGCCGCTTCCTCTTCTCTCCGGCGCCTCCACCCTCCTCGCCTTCGATCCCGGTGCCTCCTTCCTCCTCTCCGACCAGGTCTTCCTCTTCATCAGTGTGGTACTCGTTCTCGGTGGTCTCTGCCATGGGTGGCGGTCGGCGGGTTAACGGAGACTGCGCGGATCAAAAATCGAGGCCGGCCACACCTCAGTCCATAAATACAGACGCCAAACCGTAACATTTAATAAACTTGTAGCGAAAGGTATGATGAACTTCTGACTGAACTGGCAACACACAAGGAATTCTATCTTGCGTCATTCAGAAATTGCATCTGGCCACGCTGCTGAACCTAACAAAATCCAAGTGGTGCAGTAGGGGCCGGAGTAGTGCAGTAGGGGGAGGAGGCTGCTCACCTTGAGCTGGGGGGAGGCTCTGGCGTGGATATTGCTGGAGGGTGGACGGAGCAGGTCGTCCGGCTGCCGGCGGCGACCAACGGCAGTGGCCGCAAATGCGGGATTTGACTGCACGGCGACTGCGGGCGGTGGTGGACGGAAACCTGCGGCGTGAGGCCGAGATGCGACGGGGCGGCAGCGGCGGCGTGACGGCGCGACGGCGGGCAGGCGGCGGCGCGTCGGCGGGCTGGCGGCGCCGCAGCTAGGGTTGAGCGAGCTCTGTTCGGGCCAGGCTAAACGGTTAGGCCTGTTTGGGTTCACAGGATAAGATTATTATAGGAATAGGAATCTTGTATGAAATGAGATAATATGTATCTCAAATCCTATGAGTAGGAATAGGAAACAAGATGTCATTTGATTAACATCAAAGGAATTTTTTCATTGAGTCTAAACTTTTTTTTATTTTCCTATAAAATGCGGAGGATAGAAACTAATCCTATGTAGAAATAGAAATCCATTTCTATAAACCAAAGGGGTCTAAAAAAATCCTATAAAAATCCTATCCTCTAGAGAATTTCTATGAAATTCCTAAAGCCTTAGAGGTTGCACTTCGGGAGGGCAATCGAGTCCTGCTTCTTGTTTCTTCGAAGCTGGGCCGGGGCTGCTCAAAAAAATTGCACGGCAGGCTGCTCAACCTCTGATTGGATGGGCATCCTGGCCGCTCGATCGGATCTATCACCCACGGACGGTGGGGATTCGATCTCGTCAGCGGATAGAGCCCTCTTCTGCTTGCACGGGCGTGATGCAGCAATACTTGAGAAACTGAAATGCTCTCTCTCTCTCTCTCTCTCTGCATGTTTCTGTGCTATTTTTTGGCACCACCATTGCCTAAGATTTTGTGTGATATTTATTTTCTTTCTAATTGCAGGATGAACATGCTCTTACTTTACTCGCATCTTGTTTACCGAGTTTCATGTTTATAATCTGTGAATGAGTTTCTCATCTCAACTCTTTACTCCACATTGAACTAGAAATGGCTCGACTTCTGAATTGCATTAGGTTTATCGTCAATGTGACCTTACGAATGGATTGTGTGTTGGCTAGGGCGTCGCGATCGGCCAAGAGCCGTCGCGGCATGGTTCAGGAGGCTCGGGGTGGTTCATCAAGTGGAGCAGGTCCTGGAGGAAGTGGAGTAAGAGTAGCAAGAGCGAAGACGGTGTCAAGAAGGAAGGAATGGAGAAAAGGCAGAAGGAGCAAACACAGCATTTCAGTACACCAGCAACCCAGCATTTCAGTCCAGTCCAGACTAAAGGGGCAACCAACAGCAAGAGCAAAACCACTCAGTCGATTACCTTTGCAACTCAAGTGATTTTGTAACTCCAGTGCCATTAGGCCGCGCTTGGAATCAGTGTAATCAAATACAGACGTATTTATTTTACACGAGTAACTTACCGGCCACTATTATTTATTTTATTTACACGAGTAACTTACCGGCCACTAGCAGATTTTCAGTCGGAAACAAAACAATGGACAGAGGTCTGTATTTTTTTTCTACAGAGGTATCTGAAACTACAGCGGTAATCCAAACAAGGCCTTAGCATTCATATTATGACAATATGTTTTCAGAAATCACATGCACAATCATGAGTAACCCCTAACCAACAAGAGGCAGGCAGGATGCCAAGATCTATGTTAGTAAGTGTATGTAGCTCAAGGCAACAGTAATGTCTTTAATACATCTTGTTCAAAAAATGAAAAGCAGACTCTGGTGCAACAGGGCTACTCGCTAGCTGAACAGGCTCCTCGATTCTAGATAATAGACCTCAAAATGTGTGCAAGTGCAGAGAGAAATAACTCGGAAATAAGATTTGACCAAACCAAGCAATAACAGACCCTGAAGAATCAAAACATCCCACGTGCTTGCTAATCAAGAAATGCAAGACCAAACTACTCTAGTGCTGCAACAGGGCCTACTTACTAGTACATGAAACATGAATCGCAAAACATGCTCCAAACTGCAAAATAGTTGAACAGCCTCCTCAATCCACGCTCTTCCACATTATAGACCTCAAAATGTGATCAGCACCACCACAGGATGATGAAAGATTCAATAGTCGAGACCCGATTAGGTCCATGGTTGCACATAAATTATACAGTATACTAGATGTTTGATTTCATTAAGCACAACAAAGAGGTTCTAGTCGTCTAATCATTGGCCTCGGTTTTGGACTTCTTTTTTTTCTTTTTCCCTTCTGTGGCCGTCTTAGGCTCAACAGACTCTGCAGCATCACGGTTCTTCTTTTTCTTTTTCTTGGGAGTCTCGTCTTGCTCGCCATCGACATTGGCTGCCATCTCTTGATCCTGGGGCTCCTCTAGCTTGTGCTTCTTTTTCTTTTTCTTCTTCTCTGTCCCTTCTTCTGCTGCCGCCGTGTTGGCAGGCTTATCAAGATCCATGGCGTCACCGTCAGCCTCAGATTTGGACTTCTTTTTCTTACTTTTCTTGGCAGTCGTGTCACCGTTCTCCTTCTCCTTATCTGCGAAAAGAAATGTTCAGGGCAAGGTGTAAATATACACATGTACAAAAAGACTTGAAATTAAGTTATTGAGAGACCAATATATAAAGACAAGTACCCTTACCCTCCTCTGAGACTGTGTTGGTCATACCCTCCTCAATTGCAGCTTTCATTACATCAAGGTTCTTGCGTGGTGCAACACCCTTGTCATAAAAGTCTAATCTCTCCTCGACTTGTTCACGCAGTTTCTCACCGAAAATGGAGCTACTCATATCTGGAATTCATAAACCAGTGAGGAAAACAAACAGAAAAGGCAGTCAGGATGTTTAACCTTTGCAAACAAAGTCCTTCAACTAACCTGAATAACAGTCAATGCGTGAAGCAATTGAGCATTTGTTTGCCAGGTATCTAGCCATTCTTCCCTTGTTCTTGGTCGATGCACGGCCAATAAAAGATGAGTGGAATATGAGGCCATACTTCGGTGTGTTTCCACGTGTTTTAAGAGCTCTGCGGTAAAATTAGGAAATCAATCACAATATTTCAGAAGCATAGAGGACAAAGTCTGAATACTTGACGAAACAGTTAGTACTTGAGTAGAAGGGCAACTACAAATAAGAAAGCACAGCTTGGAAATAGGGTGTGGGAATGCATAGGCAGTCCAGTCAGTCACAATTACCTGAAGAGCGCCTTCTCAGCACCTAGTATCTGGAGAGTGGAGGCAGGGCATTTTGCAAGATTTGAAAGACTGCCAGCATGAGAGATTAACCGAGCTCCAACCATTTCACCAATCAATGACGTCAGATTAGGTGCAATATCATTCATCTTTGTCACCAGATACTCATAGAGATTTTTACGGTACTCAGATAGATTCATGACCCTTTGAGCAAACTGTTGGACATTGATCAAATCAACTGGTGAAAGGTCCTGGCCTGAAAATAAAAAGAAGAATACGTAAACTAAGCAACCATGGCAACTACTGAGAAGCAATACCAATTGTGGAGATGGTTGTTACCCATAGATGCCTTTGCTGCTTCAACAATTTCTTTTGCCTTGTCCTCATCTCCAATCAGATCTGCTAAAGCTGGAATGTCTTTCTCTGACAAATCAGATTTGTTTACTACAAACTTGGCAAGCTTAGCATAAAGGTAGTTGTCATTCACAATTTTGACCAGCTCAGGAAAATGCCATCCATACCACTCCCTGCATCATGGTTATGCAACAATTAATACACCCATGCAACTAACACAACTACAGTGACAAATGTTTAAAACTAGTTACAGCGCCAACAAGGGTAAAAAGAAAAAGAAATTTGTCATTACACCCACCAAAAGCATACAGTGTTGCCCCCCAAAAAAAGCATACATAGTGCAGGATATACTGCACAGTTGATAAGTTAAAATGATCTTTCACTACCATGGGATATACTGTAAGATAGTACAGTGTACACAGCACGTATGTCACTGTAAGCCCGAAAGTGACATGACTGGACATGCAACTAACATAAACACAGGAAGATGTATTTGATCACGTGAATTGAGGAGATTTGTCAAGACTCACAATACGCAATTGAATGCGCATGGTAAAACCAGAGACTTGGGCTTAGGGTTTGAAATATAGCATATAGACAAAATATGATTGATGCCACTGATGTAAAAGAAAAACTGGTTACAAAAGAAGAGGCATACAAACGACATTAATCAAATTTCAGCTGTTTTTTTAACTCCTGCAATCAGAAATGGTGGCATAACCAGCATATACCGACAGCTAAACTGGAAAAGTAATGAACAAATGTCAACTCTAGTGCCTATACCTAGAACTTTCTCAGGACTTGTATGTCGCCATCAACTTTTCTTTTTGAGATAATCCAAGTCTCATCGCGACAGCCAAACCAAAGAACCAGATACTGGTTAATAAATTAAGCAAGTTAAGAATAAGATGAGGAACCAACCTCACTCTCATGGAGAAGGAATTGACATCCTTATCGAGTGTATCCAACAGAAAGATGGCTTGAATCACCATGTTATCCACGCGATTCACATTGAACTTGACCTTTGCCCTGCTATAGCTATGCCCCAGACCCAACTGGGCCTTCTCCAGGTCAGATGGCTGCAATAAAAAAACAAACAGAACAAAGTTTACAAACAAGTATATATGGAACAAGAGCAGTGATGGAATAAAACCAATTTGTGAAACTACAGACAATGCACTGTATGATCTAGGTAAACTTAATTAGTAAAAATGATATGTCAAGCATAAGGTGGTAATTGTCCAACTCTCTGCGCCGACTTGATGCAAAATCATACTGTAGTTCATACCACCAAAACATTAAACTTTTCCCACTGCTGCACAATCCTCTAAAATCAAATACACCAGCCACAACCCAGGCCAGACCACAATGTGATTTGATTTATCCTACTAGACAGCTTTACGACCCATGTCTGACAGTTGAATCTTTATTACGGGAAAATGTAAAACATGGAAACTAGACAGACGCAAATGCAAAAATCCATCACCTTGAGTTGGTCAATGAACTGATCGAAGTGCAGCCGCACGGCGCGGAGCAGTTCCTGGACATAGTCGTTGGACTCGCAGGGGATTCCGGTGGCCTCGGTGATGTGGGAGCCGACCTTGGGCTCCATGACGCCGACCCTGAACTTGGCCTTCTTCCCCTCCTTGACCTTGGGCAGGTTGAGCTCCAGGAAGTTCCTCAGCTCGTCGGTCATGATCCCTGGGCCACCAAAGGAGCATTCGCTCGTCACGGGGGTCATAATAAAGCAGGGAGATTTGACACGAGGGTTCCACCGGGAGAGGAGGGGGCACGGTACCTTCGGAGATGGCGTTGCACTGGTTGAGGGCGTCGACGGCGGAGAGGAAGGGGGTGAAGCCGGCGAGCTTGACGGCCTTGCTGAAGCGCTTGAGGTCGAGCACGGTGGAGCGGACGGCGTCCACGCTCTGGCCGATCTCGTCGATGCCGTGGGCGTGGAAGAGCGCGTACCCCGACGCCGACTCGAAGAGCAGGTAGAGCGCCATCTCGCCCGCGCGCTTCGCCGGCGGCGGCCGAGGGGTTTGGGAGGCGGAGGCGGGGGCGGAGGCGGGGAAGAGGCTAGGGTTTAGGCCAAGGGATGTGGGCTTCGCCGGGGCCTTACTTATGGTGGGGTTTCCGTTGACGCTACGCTGGGAAGTCTGGGCCGTTCGATTGGATCAGCGCCGGTTGCACAATTCTCTTCCCCTCCTTTTGCTATTCTAACATCTAACATAAAAATAAAATTATCACCATTTGTACTGTGAAACTGCTATGCACACGATACACCCTTCTCTGTTATTGTTACCGTTTTACCTTCCTATCAATTGGTTTTAATCTTGTGACTAGCACGACAAGAGGCTACAATCCTGATGCGTTGGGGACAAGCGTGTTTTGTGCGCAGATGCCGCGCACTTTGTTTGTTAGGTGACTCGTTCTGTATTGACAATCTTGATTCCTAGCTGAGACAAATACTTGTTGATGGGCTGCTACTTCACCCTTATACTTATGGGAATCCCAACCACACTGCGGAAGAAACAATAACCCAACAAAATCTATGGTAGCCCGTCTACCCTAGTGCCAAACACGATGGCGACAGTAAAATGGCCAGATAAAAAAAGTACAAACGGGTCAAATTGTCTTAAAGTTTGATCAAAGGGTCAAAACAGTTAATTTAGCCTCTACCAGTGCCCACCCATCCAATAAGGTGCAGCCAGCTCATCGGTACCACATTTGTATATCTCTGTATTGTGCAAATCCCCTCTTGTATAGCAATTTTAAGAAGTCACATCAACTGCCATGCCGGTCTCTCAAACTTTTCTCACACAAAAACAACTACCTACGTCAGAGAAGTGCATGCCGCATGCATGCTTGGGTCCCAATTTTCCGTCCTCTCTCCGCACCCAAAACCCATTCATTTTATTTGGCTTTGTAAATTTAGACAACTTATTTTTTTTTACCAAAACTAAACTTTTTAGACTTTATATATATTTGAAACTCTGGCAACAAGATCTTTAAAACATAACCAATATTGCATATTTTTTATACGTGTTTAAATTGTAGTATTTCATAAATTTTAGATGGCCAATATTTTTAACAGTAATGCTCTATTATTGAATTTTTTATATATTTCAATTCCTGAACATATATTCTTTAGAACAAGACCAATCTTGAATATGTTTAAACTAGTTTCATTTTTGCTATCTCAATCATATTAAAATTTTAATTTCACGCATTTCATATTTACATATTTAGATTATTGAAATCAGCTACTGCTATGATTGAAATCACTTTTATGAAAAAACAATTCGTGTATATGAAACCTTTTTCAGTGTGAAATATGTGAAACTTGCTATTTCAAAAATGAAACACTGGTTATTTAAAAAAAATTGGAGTTGACTGTCTCAATTTTTTTAAAGTGAGTGAAGTCTTGTTTGAAACTACTGAAATTGTTTTTTTTCAAAGATATTTTTTTCAAATAAGTGAAATCAGTTCTCTGAAATAAGTAAATCATTTCACTCGTTTTATAAGTAAGACATCCGGCATTTCACAAGTGAAAAAAGTGAAATCTGTTTTTGATACACATGACACATATTTCAATGTAAAATACGTGAACCTTGTTATTTAGAATTTTTAAACCAGTTATTTCAAACACAACAAAATTCAATTGTTTTTGAACTCTTTTATAATGAGTGAAATATGTTTAATGAAGCAAGTGCTTTTTTGAAATAATTTAGATCGGTTTTTGACATGATTAAAATCAATTATTTCAAATGATTGAAATATTTTTTCTTGCGAAACAGGTGAAACCAGTCTCTTAATGATTGAGATCCAGTTTTTGGAATGAGTGAAATTATATTCTTAAATGAATGAAGCGAGTGAAGTTAGTTTTTGAGTGAAATTGTATTTTTAAATGAGTGAAATTATAATCTTAAATGAGCGAAATCAATTTATAAACATGCATGTTTTAAAGCAAGTGAAATCGGTTATATGAAACAAGTACATCAGTATTTTAAAGCAATGAAATCAGTTTTAAAATGTGTGTGAATTTTTTTAAATGCATGAATTCTGCCATTTGAAATGAGTGAGATCGTATTTTTTAATTGGGTCAAATGTTACTTTGAATCGGCTGGAATGTTTTTTGGAGATGACTGAAATATGTTTTTTCAGTTTGAGTGAAATATGTTTTTTGAGATCAGCGAAACTAGTTCAAATGTATCCATAATTGATCTTATTCTGAAAGTCTTCTTGTCATGAATTCAAATATATATCATCCAAAAATTAAATTGAAGTTTTCGTTCAAAAGATATCTATCATCCAAAAATTCACAATGAAATTAAATGGAAGTTTTTTAGTGGAGAGAGAGGGAATATTTTAAAATGCATGCAACCGGCCTTCTATGAACATTTTTTCTCTTTCCTGACAAAAGCTGACAATAGCATGCAAAGGACCCACATGTATTCCGTGTATTTCAATTCTGTCACTCACGCATCAAAAAAGGGCTCGAATCTCCAAAACAACATCAACGGCGGATGTCTCACCGATAGGTACCGGTTCCGGTAAAAAAAATTACTCACATGGGAACGCTAGAAGCTGGAGAGAACGGGGAAGCCAAGTTTTTAGGATCAAAAGAGAAACTGTAAGTTATCGACTTGATCGGTCACTCAATTGCACTGTACGCAACCGAGGACAGGTCAGACCCAGGCATTGCCACGACAGTAGTCGCCAGAAGTTCGGGTGTCGGGGAGAAGTACACAAAGCTCTGCACCTATGATGGTGTCACCATTTGGGAATCGAGCTAAATCCTCCGCGATAGAATTTTCACCCCCAACATGTTGTACACACAAGTAAATGTAGAAACAATCAACCAGTTACTGGACATTTGAAATAACCGTGAATACATTTGAGCAATACAAAGCTTGTTTTATTGGAGCTTGCCAATGGTTTTCTTCAGCAAGTGCTACTCATGTGCTGCTGCTACGCAACTGATTCTTTGACTTTGCTTTCGAAGGGGGCAGGGCATAAGCTCTTTCTGCTCCCAGACCAATAATGCTTACATTGGTGGCACAGCCATGTGAGACCCAGGGCATAGGGCTCCGGTCTACGTGATGTTAGCGACGGAATTCCCTAAATGACGCACATTGTGTCAAGATGTCGATGTTTGCAACTAGCAATAGATGGAGCGATCGCAGTGGGCCGGCCCATGTTACCTGTTTAGCATATACACGGATCCTGGTTTATTGCTGAACGATTTTTGTTTTGGTTTCCCTTTTTTGTTTTGGTTTTTATTTTTTTATTAATTTTTCGTTTTTTACTTTTTCTTTTCTTTTTTCCTTTTCCTTTTTCAAGTTGATTTTCCTTTCAATATGTTTTTCGAAATTTTCAAATTTTGTTCATATTTTCAAGAAATATTTATCTTTTAATTGTTATTCATAAATTAAAAAATGTTCTAGTATAAAAATATATAATAATTTCAAGCAATCTTCCTGTCTTTAAACTTTTTTACAAGTTGAAAAAATGTTCAGGAATTTCAAAATATGTTTATTATTTTTTGTTCACAAGTTGAATTTTTTTTCATTTTTGAAAAAATGTGCTTGTATGTTTTGGTTTCAAATTTTTGTCTGAAAATAAAAAACGTTCACATTTCATAAAATGTTCGTGATTTCAAATTTTTGTTCGGAATTTCAAGTAATGTTCTTTTGTTCGTGATTACAAATTTTAGTCAGAGATTCAAAAAATGTTCAAGAATTTTAGAAAATGTTCGTTATTGAAAATTGTTCGGAATTTCATGAAATGTTCCATTTTAAAGTTTTTTTTCACAATTTTTAAAAATGTCCGCGGTTTCAAAATTTTGTTCCACATATCATGAAATGTTCCACTTATCAAATATTTTTTTCAAATTCAAAAAATGTTCACGGTTTCAACATTTGTTCAGAATTTAGTAATTTGTTTACAAATTCAAAAAATGAATTATTTTTTCCAAAAACAATAAAAGTTTTTAGTTTTTTTTGTTCACATATTCAAAAAGTGTTCCGGTCTCCGGTTTTTCCTCCAGGAACTCAAGAAATGTTGGTACCTTTTCAAAATATACATTAAAATAACATTCATCCCAGTAAGTAATTCAGATTCGCTACAATAGCTACTTCCGGTTCGCTACTACATCTATGGTTAGTTCTTTAAGCTATGCACTGCTCTGTTAACAACAATATTGGTTAGCTGGAGTGGCTAGGAGCACGTATTAGTACATAGTTGGTCTATGGTTCAAATACGGGGTCGGCGCGTTTCTTTTTTCTGCTATCTTTTTCGTCCTGTGGTAGAACTTAATGGGCCGGCCTAGTCAGGCTGGTTAGCTTTCACCTTTCTCAAGCAAAGGTTTGTGGACTTCTACTCGGACATGTCCGCTGGCTCTATATGATGGGGTAGGATTATGCTCATTGTGAGATCGAAATAATAAAGAGAAGAGCCACATCCCTGTACCTTTGTCTATTTTGTGTGTGTGTTCATTGTCGGCAACATGAGACCGGCCATGCCGACGGCGACGCCAGAGGGCGTCGTTCCCCTCCTTGGAGGCGTCGGTATGGACTGATCTCCTCACTTAACCTTCCCCTAGGTCTTCCGGGCGAAAGCCCTAACTTTGTTGGGCAGCGGCGGCGCTCACGGCGTCGTTCCCTTCTTGAAGATGCCGTTTTGGGAACCTTGGGGTTGGGTGGCGCTTGTGGGTGGTGGGCGACGACGGTGGTGTGGCCCTATTCTAGCATGGATTTATGTCCGTTGCTTGGAGATGGACTTGTGTAGGTGGAGGTTGTCGGCTGACGTAGTGGTGGCGTCAATGGCGGGGACCTGGCAAGGCTCGCATGGGCGGAGGTCGTCATTTGGCGTCATGGTGTCGATGGCGGAGGACCTGTCAAGGTTGTCACCTCAATCTGCTCTGAAGATGAACCAGCGGAAGACGGCAGCGACGACACATGTGAGTGCGTCGGACCGGTTTGAGCCCCGGACCTGGCAGATGGCTCGGTCTGGGCCTCCGGCTTTAGGTGTCAGGCTTAGGTGAGAAGTCTGGGTATGTGACCCAACTTGCAGCCCTTCATCATTTGGATAGGAGTAGCGGCAGATGTTGACAAGATGACGGATTCAGGCATACTATTGTTTTATTTTATAAGGTCCTCGAGAATAATTATTAAAATGGCCGCATGCATCTCTCAGATACAGAGGCGGGGGGTCATCCTCCTTTTCACAAAAAAAAACTTGCTCTTTGTTTGTATGCCATGCAAAGATACAACTGAATGCTGAACATTAATTGAATGCTGAACATTAATTGCTTAGATGCGACCCACGGGCCGCGGCATACACGTTGCGTGTACACCCGTCTAGCCTCCCTCACAAGCAGTGTGGATGCTCATGAGAAGATAGCATCAAACCTTTTCCCCCCTTGAATGTTGAACCAACAAAAAGCTAGCATCAAATCTTTTTCCCTTACAACCAAGAAACAACATCAAACCTGTTCTTTTTACATCAGGAAGATAGCATCGAAAATATTATTATTACATCTTACACAACAAATAATTAATGAAAAAACCCCAGCACACACACTTCAAATCGAAACCGACGTGATGGGCGTGAAAGAATGGGAAGAAAAACACCACACACACACACACACACACACACACACACTTGAAGTCCAAACAAACGTGCAAATGATGATGGAATAATAAAAGTAATTAATGATGATCGTGGCCACACAAACCACGAACATGATCAATATCCATGCATATATACGCTAGCTAGCTAGCAGTTCTTCTCGGCCTTGTGTAGCTTGCACGTCACCTTCTGGAAGACGACGGTGGTGGCGTCGGGCTTGACGAGCTGCAGCTTGAGCGGGCAGACGGCCTCGATCTTGCACTTGGTGTAGCGCGCCGTGTAGCTCACCTTGCGGGACAGCGCCACCTCCACGTCGAACGTCCCCGTCTTGCTCTCCTTCTTGTACTCCTGCTCGCCGGCGCTGCCCAGCGACACGAAGGCGCCTTGGGAGGAGGAGGTGAGGTGGTACACCCTGGTGGCGCCGGCGGGGTGCTTGTCGCCCGTGGCGGCGACCTGCACGCGGTCGAACTGCTGGCCGTCGAACCTGTAGGCGGCGACGAACGGCTCCACGTTCTTCATGCTCATCGCCCAGTTGGGGTTGCGGACCTTGAGGGTGAGCGAGAGGTTGTAGGCGATCCCCGTCACCGGGGAGGTGAGCAGGTCGAACCTGGTGAGCGAGGCGTCCTCCACGGTGATGGTGACGTGGCGGAGGTAGACGAAGGCGGCCAGGAGGACGGCGAGGAGGACCACGACCGCGACGACGCCGAAGCAGATGAAGAGGTACTTGACTTCATCCCTCGTCAGGTAGCAGTCGTCGTCGCGGCCGCACATTGTTGCCGCCGGCCGGAGGCTTTTCTTCTCGGTGGAGGTGGTGTTTATCAGGAGTTTGCTGCCATATGCCGACTCTAGAGGAGGTGGGTGTTTATCAGGAGCCTGTGGGCAGGATCTCTGGATGGGGGTGGAAGCAAGCAAAGTATCTACGTGGTCCGTCCGTGTGATCGTGTATAGCATTTGCAAACAGCTCAACTGCCATGTGAATTTGCTTTTGTCATTCACACTCTGGTGGAGTGGGAGCAGAGCATCCGACATGTGTGTCGCTCGTCTTGCCATAACAAAAGGGCCCACATATGTCCCTTTCAAACAAAACGCTGATATAAGAGCTACACTGGCAGTCTGTGGGCAGTTACCGGTCACACCTCATATTTTTTACTATGCATCCGAGTATCTCATATTTCACCCGACCCCAAAATCTATACAAAGCATGCACAAGAAAAAAATATTCTGCGTACTGCGCAAATTACACTAGCCTCAACTGCGCTTCGGCGCCGTTGGATCTCTGTGGTGGGCACCGGGTAGACGGGAGCGTAGGAGCACTCGACCATATCGGCAAGCATCTCGTTGACTTCTGCTTCCTGATCCACCTGGAGGATACGGCGGTTGGCCTCCGCCTTTGCCTCCGATTGGAGGGCATCGAGGATTGCCTGCTGCTCCATTATTATTTTTCAATTTTTTTTGAATTGTGAAGGCGGAAAAATAGCAGTGGCGCACCATGCACTAGTGCGCCATTGCTAATTTATTTATTTTTTGCATTTTTTTCGAAATTTTTTGCCTCCAGATCTTAAAAGCCCTGTATCTTTTATTCGGTTAGGTTTTTGGGGATTCTAAAAATCTTCAACAGGATTCCCTCGGTTGAATTTGGATGTAACTTTTTGAGTAGATAATTTTTCATATAAAAAACTTTTTCATCGGAGGTCGTATGCAAAAGTTACGGCCATTTTACCGAAACACGGCGGCCTTTTGCAAAAAAAAATTTCAAAATCCATGTTTGTTAATTTTCCTAACAACAAGAACACATAACACATGGGCATCTATTTTTTTGAACTTTTTTTGAATCTTTTATCATTTTCTTTTATTTTTTTTAAACCTAAAAGGCAATTCAGGGGGTGTTTGTGTGTGTGAGGCTGGTGCGCCATTACTAACCTCACACACACGCAGGCACACCACCATCAGACATAGCAATGGCGCACCGAAACAAATAGCAATGGCGCACTATTCATGTGGTGCGCCATTAGTAAAAACATAGCAATGGCGCACCTAATTTTGATGCGCCACTGCTATATAGCAGTGGCGCACCACCAACATGGTGCGCCACTAGTAGAGATATTGGGGATAAGCCTTTTTCTAGTGACAAACAAAATAGCACGATAGTACATATTGCATAAAAAGGTCCACAAGACACAAACAAACATAGTTTTTTCAAACATAATGTTAGGAAGAGGCCCGAATTTATCGGTATATTCCTGATAAATCGCTTGTCAAGGTGATAAATCGATCCAAACGATAAACGGTGAAGATAAGACATAATCTTATCAGCCACCTCATGAGTAGCTATAATTCGAACGATAAATCGTTGAATCTGAAGATTTTTTCAACAAGTGATTGGGGTACATTTTTCTTAACCACTCAAAAATGGTGCTTAAAAATTTCGTTTTCTTTTTGGCCTAAGTACACCTTAATTTTTGTTCAATAATACATTGTACTGTACGCTACACAATAGAAAATCCGGCCCCAAAATTAACAAAAAACAAACCTAATTTTTTGCATGTAGTTGTTTTTTTTGTCTCACATGCAAGCATGTATATGGATGAAAATTTACAGTTATAGTACACTAATATACCTGCATGTACACGTTTTTTTTGGAAACTTTCATACCGTAGAATCCATTTTTTAACTTCAAAAGTCGGGCTCAATGTGTCTGTGCTCCAAAGGCATTATTCGCAAAACCTACGGCTATCCAAAACAATTCCTGGAACAATATTCCCTTCTTTTGTAGAATTATATCCACTAACCCTCTTATCTGTCGAAGTGAACATATTGATTAGTCTGCCCTTTTTTTAATTTGCTGCATTTCCATTAAACATAATAAAGCAAATACAACTCACATTGGACTGAAAAGAAATATCCAGGAAGGACACATAACCCAAAGAAAATCAGAGGTAACCTGAACTTGTTGGGGCCTCTGTGCATAGCCATACCGTTGCCCACCACCGTTCATCGTCATCGCTAGGGCGACCTCCGGAAGAGAACAAAGTGAGGAGCAATTGAATCTAGGACCAAGTGTTGGAAATATGCCCTAGAGGCAATAATAAAATGATTATTATATTTCCTTGTTCATGATAATTGTCTATTATTCATGCTATAATTGTATTATCCGGAAATCGTAATACATGTGTGAATATATAGACCACAATGTGTCCCTAGTGAGCCTCTAGTTGACTAGCTCGTTGATCAACAGATAGTCATGGTTTCCTGGCTATGGACATGGGGATGTCATTGATAACGGATCACATCATTAGGAGAATGATGTGATGGACAAGACCCAATTCTAAACATAGTACAAGATCGTATAGTTCGTTTGCTAGAGTTTTTCCAATGTCAAGTATCTTTTCCTTAGACCATGAGATCGTGTAACTCCCGGATACCGTAGGAGTGCTCTGGGTGTACCAAACGTCACAACGTAACTGGGTGACTATAAAGGTATACTACGGGTATCTCCGAAAGTGTCTGTTGGGTTGACACGGATCAAGACTGGGATTTGTCACTCCGTATGACGGAAATGTATCTCTGGGCCCACTCGGTAATGCATCATCATAATGAGCTCAAAGTGACCAAGTGTCTGGTCACGGGATCATGCATTACGGTACGAGTAAAGTGACTTGCCGGTAACGAGATTGAACGAGGTATTGGGATACCGACGATCGAATCTCGGGCAAGTAACGTACCGATTGACAAAGGGAATTGTATACGAGGTTACTTGAATCCTCGACATCGTGGTTCATCCGATAAGATCATCGAGGAGCATGTGGGAGCCAACATGGGTATCCAGATCCCGCTGTTGGTTATTGACCGGAGAGCCATCTCGGTCATGTCTACATGTCTCCCGAACCCGTAGGGTCTACACACTTAAGGTTCGGTGACGCTAGGATTGTAGAGATATGAATATGCAGTAAACCGAAAGTTGTTCGGAGTCCCGGATGAGATCTTGGACGTCACGAGGAGTTCCGGAATGGTCCGGAGGTGAAGAATTATATATAGGAAGTGCAGTTTCGGCCATCGGGAGAGTTTCGGGGGTCACCGGTATTGTACCGGGACCACCGGAAGGGTCCCGGGGGTCCACCGGGTGGGGCCACCCATCCCGGAGGGCCCCATGGGCCAAAGTGGGGAGGGGAACCAGCCCATAGTGGGCTGGTGCGCCCCCTTGGCCCACCCCATGCGCCTAGGGTTGGGAACCCTAGGGTGGGGGGGCGCCCCACCTGGCTTGGGGGGCACTCCACCCCTTGGCCGCCGCCCCCCCCCCCTAGGAGATTCCATCTCCTAGGGCCAACGCACCCCCTAGGGGGCCTATATAAAGGGGGGGAGGGGGCAGCCACACCCTTGAGTCTTGGCGCCTCCCTCTCCCCTGCTACACCTCTCCCTCTCGCAGTATAACGACGAAGCCCTGCTACGGTGACCCCCTGCATCCACCACCACGCCCTCGTGCTGCTGGATCTTCATCAACCTCTCCTTCCCCCTTGCTGGATCAAGAAGGAGGAGACGTCACGCTGACCGTACGTGTGTTGAACACGGAGGTGCCATCCGTTCGGCGCTAGGATCTCCGGTGATTTGGATCACGTCGAGTACGACTTCCTCATCCCCGTTCTTTGAACGCTTCCGCGCGTGATCTACAAAGGTATGTAGATGCAATCCGATCACTCGTTGCTAGATGAACTCATAGATGGATCTTGATGAAACCGTAGGAAAATTTTTGTTTTCTGCAACGTTCCCCAACAGGAAACACCATCGCTGAAGTAGCTTTATGAGCCGAAGAAGTGGCGTGCGATGAATGGTAAAGCTAATGTCGATGTGGCGCGTCGGGCGGGGTTTCCCCCCTGTTCCTTAGACCGCAGATCTTGTTTGCTCGGCCAACATCATTGGAGAGGCGAATAAGGTCTTCCCTCTATCAAGCACAAACCTTGCACCTGAACAAGCATCTCCTGAACATCGACAACACCACGGTCTGATGGAGTAGTGGATGCTGTCAGACACCTAAACTCATCTCGTCCAGACACCCTGGCTAAGTCGAAGCAGGCATCACCTAGGAAGGAGCGGACTAGAGGAAAATTATTCCACAACGGCGCTGCTGCCGCTACCTCAACGCCACCGCCCAGAACACCAAGTCGTTCACCCAGATCCAAGAGGAACCGGGCAGCAAAAACGAAAAATCCTAGATCCATTACCACCAACGGAGAGGATCACCATGTCAGGAGAAGATCAGAGGTATTCACCGCCCCCGTCGTAACTGCCAGTCCGATAGAACTGATGAGGAAACACTAGCTACTAGAACCTACACCTAAAGCCTACTGCTACAAAGATCTACACGAGGATCCCGGTGGCCCTCACCCACCAACAACCACTAGGTCATCAGGGACAGGGAGCCACCAGGATCGATGCCGGAATGCGCTACGCATGGGGCAAGCGGTTGCCTTTTTCTCCTAGTTCGTGGGAGACGGAACTAACCGCGGTGATCAGTGTGCCCTTGTGCTCATGTAGACAACCAAAAGTCAAATAGGTGTAGCAAATATTGTCACTGATGGTCTGATTAAATCCTTCCCATTTGTGGATTCTCTCAATAAAGTAAGAACCAAATATATGTACTCCCTATGACCTATTAAATCAGCGACAATTAATATGAATTGGAGAGAGAGAGAGAGTACGTAGCAATTTTCTAGCCCTCTGTAATTGTTGACAATGCATCTGAATCTTCTTTCCAAAATCATCAAGAACTAAATAAATACAATGAGCTGCACATGGAGGTGGCACCCGACTATGTCCACAAAGTATGTGTGTGTGCGTGGAGGGGGGCGAGGGGGTGCAGTCGACCGATGGTCATAGTTTCGGTTTTGATAAACTTACAAAATGGTGTTAATATAGACAAGAGGAAGGAAAAAATGTTACTAAAAGGAGAGAGAAATTAAGAAGGAGAAAAGTCGTTTAAGATGTAAAGATGGAGGGGGGGAATCTGTACTAGGTTGCTAAGTGAAAAGAAAAAGGAGAGAGTGATTTTCTTTTTTTAAAGGTAAGCCGTCCACGGATTTAACAGTGGTATCGTTGTGACCATTGCGCTTGAGCAGTGTTTCGAAAGAAAATGAATATAACTCGGTATTTAGCACGTTAAATGTAACCCAGGGTTGGCTCATAGACGCGGACATACCTGGCCAAACGGGCCGGCCCGGCATGGCACTGCCCGGCCCATCCTAATCGTGCCTGGCCCGGCACGGCTCGCCAGGGTACGATTACTATACGGGCCGTGCCGGCCCACGTGCTGCGCCCCAGGCCCAGGCACGGCCCAGTTAGTAAACGGGCCGGCACGTTGGCCCGTTTAGCATGGTGGGCCGCATATTTTCAGCCTATTATTTGACGCACTGAGCATTTTTAGTCTATTTTTACATGTTGGGCCATATATAGATGTATATAAAAAAACTTAATCGGGCCGTGCCGTGCCGGCTCGGGTGCCCAGCCTCCAGGCCCGGGCACGGCCCAGGGTGTGCCGCGTGCCGGGCCCGGCCCGTTTAGCCCGTGTCGTGCCTGGCCCAAGGCGAGCCGTGCCGGCGTGCTCACGGGTCGGCCTGAAAAAACCGGCCCATTTGGCCAGCTATAGACGCGGAGGGTATTCGGGAGCATAGTGGTTGCTTCGTTCGAAATTTGTCCTGGGGGTAGAATTGTCAATTGGGTCGCAAGCGTTTTGAAGGAAATATGCCCTAGAGGCAATAATAAAGTTATTATTTATTTCCTTATATCATGATAAATGTTTATTATTCATGCTAGAATTGTATTAACCGGAAACATAATACATGTGTGAATACATAGACAAACAGAGTGTCACTAGTATGCCTCTACTTGACTAGCTCGTTAATCAAAGATGGTTATGTTTTCTAACCATGGACAAAGAGTTGTTATTTGATTAACGGGATCACATCATTAGGTGAATGATCTGATTGACATGACCCATTCCATTAGCTTAGCACCCGATCGTTTAGTATGTTGCTATTGCTTTCTTCATGACTTATACATGTTCCTATGACTATGAGATTATGCAACTCCCATTTGCCGGAGGAACACTTTGTGTGCTACCAAACATCACAACGTAAATGGGTGATTATAAAGGTGCTCTACAGGTGTCTCCAAAGGTACATGTTGGGTTGGCGTATTTCGATATTAGGATTTGTCAATCCGAATGTCGGAGAGGTATCTCTGGGCCCTCTCGGTAATGCACATCACATAAGCCTTGCAAGCATTGCAACTAATGAGTTAGTTGCAAGATGATGTATTATGAAATGAGTAAAGAGACTTGCCGGTAACGAGATTGAACTAGGTATTGAGATACCGATGATCAAATCTCGGGCAAGTAACATACCGATGACAAAGGGAACAACATATGTTGTTATGCGGTCTGACCGATAAAGATCTTCGTAGAATATGTGGGAGCCAATATGAGCATCCAGGTTCCGCTATTGGTTATTGACCGGATACGTGTCTCGGTCATGTCTACATTGTTCTCGAACCCGTAGGGTCCGCACGCTTAAGGTTTTGATGACAGTTATATTATGAGTTTATGCATTTTGATGTACCGAAGTTTGTTCGGAGTCCCGAATGTGATCACGGACATGACGAGGAGTCTCTAAATGGTCGAGACATAAAGATTGATATATTGGAAGCCTATATTTGGATATCGGAAGTGTTCCGGGTGAAATCGGGATTTTACCGGAGTACCGGGAGGTTACCGGAACCCCCCGGGAGATATATGGGCCTTAGTGGGCCTTAGTGGGAGAGAGGAGAGGTGGCCAGGGCTGGGCCGCGCGCCCCTCCCCCCCTAGTCCGAATAGGACAAGGAGAGGGGGGCGGCGCTCCCCCCTTCCTTCTCTCTCTCCTCTTTCCCCACTTCGCGAATCCTATTCCAACTAGGAAAGGGGGGGAATCCTACTCCCGATGGGAGTAGGACTCCTCCTGGCGCGCCCTCCTCCTGGCCGGCCGCACCCCCCCTTTGATACTTTATATACGGAGGCAGGGGGCACCCCATAGACACAAGTTGATCCACGTGATCATATTCTTAGCCGTGTGCGGTGCCCCCTTCCACCATAGTCCTCGATTATATTGTAGCGGTGCTTAGGCGAAGCCCTGCGACAGTAGTACATCAAGATCGTCACCACGCCGTCGTGCTGACGGAACTCTTCCCCGACACTTTGCTGGATCGGAGTCCGGGGATCGTCATCGGGCTGAACGTGTGCCAAAACTCGGAGGTGCCGTAGTTTCGGTGCTTGATCGGTCGGGCCGTGAAGACGTACGACTACATCAACCGCGTTGTGCTAACGCTTCCGCTGTCGGTCTACAAGGGTACGTAGATCACACTCTCCCCTCTCGTTGCTATGCATCACCATGATCTTGCGTGTGCGTAGGAATTTTTTTGAAATTACTATGTTCCCCAACAGTGGTATCCGAGCCTAGGTTTTATATGTTGATGTTATATGCACGAGTAGAACACAAGTGAGTTGTGGGCGATATAAGTCATACTGCTTACCAGCATGTCATACTTTAGTTCGGCGGTATTGTTGGACGAAGCGGCCCGGACCGACATTACGCGTACGCTTACGCGAGACCGGTTCTCCCGACGTGCTTTGCACATAGGTGGCTTGCGGGTGACAGTTTCTCCAACTTTAGTTGAACCGAGTGTGGCTACGCCCGGTCCTTGCGAAGGTTAAAACAACACCAACTTGACAAACTATCGTTGTGGTTTTGATGCGTAGGTAAGATTGGTTCTTGCTTAAGCCCGTAGCAGCCACGTAAAACTTGCAACAACAAAGTAGAGGACGTCTAACTTGTTTTTGCAGGGCATGTTGTGATGTGATATGGTCAAGACATGATGCTAAATTTTATTGTATGAGATGATCATGTTTTGTAACCGAGTTATCGGCAACTGGCAGGAGCCATATGGTTGTCGCTTTATTGTATGCAATGCAATCGCGCTGTAATGCTTTACTTTATCACTAAGCGGTAGCGATAGTCGTGGAAGCATAAGATTGGCTAGACGACAACGATTCTACGATGGAGATCAAGGTGTCGCGCCGGTGACGATGGTGATCACGACAGTGCTTCGAAGGTGGAGATCACAAGCACAAGATGATGATGGCCATATCATATCACTTATATTGATTGCATGTGATGTTTATCTTTTATGCATCTTATCTTGCTTTGATTGACGGTAGCATTATAAGATGATCTCTCACTAATTATCAAGAAGTGTTCTCCCTGAGTATGCACCGTTGCGAAAGTTCTTCGTGCTGAGACACCACGTGATGATCGGGTGTGATAGGCTCTACGTTCAAATACAACGGGTGCAAAACAGTTGCACACGCGGAATACTCAGGTTATACTTGACGAGCCAAGCATATACAGATATGGCCTCGGAAAACGGAGACCGAAAGGTCGAGCGTGAATCATATAGTAGATATGGTCAACATAGTGATGTTCACCAATGAAACTACTCCATCTCACGTGATGATCGGACATGGTTTAGTTGATTTGGATCACGTAATCACTTAGAGGATTAGAGGGATGTCTATCTAAGTGGGAGTTCTTTAAGTAAATTAATTGAACCTAAATTTATCATGAAACTTAGTACCTGATAGTATCTTGCTTGTTTATGCTTGATTGTAGATAGATGGCTCGTGCTGTTGTTTCGTTGAATTTTAATGCGTTCCTTGAGAAAGCAAAGTTGAAAGATGATGGTAGCAATTACACGGACTGGGTCCGTAACTTGAGGATTATCCTCATTGCTGCATAGAAGAATTACATCCTGGAAGCACCGCTGGGTGCCAGGCCTGCTGCTGGAGCAACACCAGATGTTATGAACGTCTGGCAGAGCAAAGCTGATGACTAATCGATAGTTCAGTGTGCCATGCTTTACGGCTTAGAATCGGGACTTCAACGACGTTTTGAACATCATGGAGCATATGAGATGTTCCAGGAGTTGAAGTTAATATTTCAAGCAAATGCCCGGATTGAGAGATATGAAGTCTCCAATAAGTTCTATAGCTGCAAGATGGAGGAGAACAGTTCTGTCAGTGAGCATATACTCAAAATGTCTGGGTATAATAATCACTTGATTCAATTAGGAGTTAATCTTCCAGATGATTGCGTCATTGACAGAATTCTCTAATCACTGCCACCAAGCTACAAGAGCTTCGTGATGAACTATAATATGCAAGGGATGAATAAGACTATTCCCGAGCTCTTCGCAATGCTGAAAGCTGCGGAGGTAGAAATCAAGAAGGAGCATCAAGTGTTGATGGTCAACAAGACCACTAGTTTCAAGAAAAAGGGCAAAGGAAAGAAGAAGGGGAACTTAAAAAAGAACAGCAAGCAAGTTGCCACTCAAGAGAAGAAACCCAAACCTGGACCTAAGCCTGAAACTGAGTGCTTCTACTGCAAGCAGACTGGTCACTGGAAGCGGAACTGCCCCAAGTATTTGGCGGATAAGAAGGATGGCAAGGTGAACAAAGGTATATGTGATATACATGTTATTGATGTGTACCTTACTAATGCTCGCAGTAGCACCTGGGTATTTGATACTGGTTCTATTGCTAATATTTGCAACTCAAAACAGGGACTACGGATTAAGCGAAGATTGGCTAAGGACGAGGTGACGATGCGCGTGGGAAACAGTTCCAAAGTCGATGTGATCGCAGTCGGCACGCTACCTCTACATCTACCTTCGGGATTAATATTAGACCTAAATAATTGTTATTTGGTGCCAGCGTTAAGCATGAACATTATATCTGGATCTTGTTTGATGCGAGACGGTTATTCATTTAAATCTGAGAATAATGGTTGTTCTATTTATATGAGTAATATCTTTTATGGTCATGCACCCTTAAAGAGTGGTCTATTCTTATTGAATCTCGATAGTAGTGACACACATATTCATAGTGTTGAAGCCAAAAGATGCAGAGTTGATAATGATAGTGCAACTTATTTGTGGCACTGCCGTTTAGGTCATATCGGTATAAAGCGCATGAAGAAACTCCATACTGATGGGCTTTTGAAACCACTTGATTATGAATCACTTGGTACTTGCGAACCGTGCCTTATGGGTAAGATGACAAAAACACTGTTCTCCGGTACTATGGAGAGAGCAACGGATTTATTGGAAATCATACATACAGATGTATGTGGTCCGATGAATATTGAGGCTCGTGGCAGATATCGTTATTTTCTCACCTTCACAGATGACTTAAGCAGATATGGGTATGTCTACTTAATGAAACATAAGTCTTAAACGTTTGAAAAGTTCAAAGAATTTCAGAGTGAAGTTGAAAATCATCGTAACAAGAAAATAAAATTCCTACGATCTGATCGTGGAGGAGAATATTTGAGTTACGAGTTTGGTGTACATTTGAAACAATGTGGAATAGTTTCGCAACTCACGCCACCCGGAACACCACAGCGTAATGGTGTGTCCGAACGTCGTAATCGTACTTTACTAGATATGGTGCGATCTATGATGTCTCTTACTGATTTACCACTATCGTTTTGGGGATATGCTCTAGAGACGGCCGCATTCACGTTAAATAGGGCACCATCAAAATCCGTTGAGACGACGCCTTATGAACTATGGTTTGGCAAGAAACCAAAGTTGTCGTTTCTGAAAGTATGGGGCTGCAATGCTTATGTGAAAAAGCTTCAACCTGATAAGCTCGAACCCAAATCGGAGAAATGTGTCTTCATAGGATATCCAAAGGAAACTATTGGATACACCTTCTATCACAGATCTGAAGGCAAGACTTTTGTTGCTAAATTCAGAAACTTTGTGGAGAAGGAGTTTCTCTCGAAAGAAGTGAGTGGGAGGAAAGTAGAACTTGACGAGGTAACTGTACCTACTCCCTTATTGGAAAGTAGTACATCACAGAAACCTGTTTCTGTGACAACTACACCAGTTAGTGAGGAAGCTAATGATGATGATCATGAAACTTCAGAACAAGATACTACTGAACCTCGTAGATCAACCAGAGTGAGATCCGCGCCAGAGTGGTACGGTAATCCTGTTCTGGAAGTCATGCTACTAGATCATGATGAACCTACGAACTATGAAGAAGCGATGGTGAGCCCAGATTCCGCAAAATGGCTTGAAGCCATGAAATCTGAGATGGGATCCATGTATGAGAACAAAGTATGGACTTTGGTTGACTTGCCCCATGATCGGCAAGCAATTGAGAATAAATGGATCTTCAAGAAAAAGACTGACGCTGACGGTAATATTACTGTCTACAAAGCTCGACTTGTCGCAAAAGGTTTTCGGCAAGTTCAAGGGATTGACTACAATGAGACCTTCTCACCCGTAGTGATGCTTAAGTATGTACGAATCATGTTAGCAATTGCCGCATTTTATGATTATGAAATTTGGCAGATGTATGTCAAAACTGCATTCCTGAATGGATTTCTGGAAGAAGAGTTGTATATGATGCAACCAGAAGGTTTTGTCGATCCGAAGGGAGCTAACAAAGTGTGCAAGCTCCAGCGATCCATATATGGACTGGTGCAAGCATCTCGGAGTTGGAATAAACGCTTTGATAGTGTGATCAAAGCATTTGGTTTTATACAGACTTTTGGAGAAGTCTGTATTTACAAGAAAGTGAGTGGGAGCTCTGTAGCATTTCTGATATTATATGTGGATGACATATTACTAATTGGAAATGATATAGAATTTCTGGATAGCATAAAGGGATACTTGAATAAGAGTTTTTCAATGAAAGACCTCGGTGAAGCTGCTTACATATTAGGCATTAAGATCTATAGAGATAGATCAAGACGCTTAATTGGACTTTCACAAAGCACATACCTTGACAAAGTTTTGAAGAAGTTCAAGATAGATCAAGCAAAGAAAGGGTTCTTGCCTGTGTTACAAGGTGTGAAGTTGAGTAAGACTCAATGCCCGACCACTGCAGAAGATAGAGAGAAAATGAAAGATGTTCCCTATGCTTCAGCCATAGGCTCTATCATGTATGCAATGTTGTGTACCAGACCTGATGTGTGCCTTGCTATTAGTCTAGCAGGGAGGTACCAAAGTGATCCAGGAGTGGATCACTGGACAACGGTCAAGAACATCCTGAAATACCTGAAAAGGACTAAGGATATGTTTCTCATATATGGAGGTGACAAAGAGCTCATCGTAAAATGTTACGTTGATGCAAGCTTTGACACTGATACGGACAATTCTATATCGCAAACCGGATACGTGTTTACATTAAACGGTGGAGCTGTCAGTTGGTGCAGTTCTAAACAAAGCGTTGTGGCGGGATCTACATGTGAAGCGGAGTACATAGCTGCTTCGGAAGCAGCAAATGAAGGAGTCTGGATGAAGGAGTTCATATCCGATCTAGGTGTCATACCTAGTGCATCGGGTCCAATGAAAATCTTTTGTGACAATACTGGTGCAATTGCTTGGCAAAGGAATCCAGATTTCACAAGAGAACCAAGCACATCAAGAGACGCTTCAATTCCATCCGGGATCTAGTCCAGGTGGGAGACATAGAGATTTGCAAGATACATACGGATCTGAATGTTGCAGACCCGTTGACTAAGCCTCTTCCACGAGCAAAACATGATCAGCACCAAGGCTCCATGGGTGTTAGAATCATTATTGTGTAATCTAGATTATTGACTCTAGTGCAAGTGGGAGACTGAAGGAAATATGCCCTAGAGGCAATAATAAAGTTATTATTTATTTCCTTATATCATGATAAATGTTTATTATTCATGCTAGAATTGTATTAACCGGAAACATAATACATGTGTGAATACATAGACAAACAGAGTGTCACTAGTATGCCTCTACTTGACTAGCTCGTTAATCAAAGATGGTTATGTTTCCTAACCATGGACAAAGAGTTGTTATTTGATTAATGGGATCACATCATTAGGTGAATGATCTGATTGACATGACCCATTCCATTAGCTTAGCACCCGATTGTTTAGTATGTTGCTATTGCTTTCTTCATGACTTATACATGTTCCTATGACTATGAGATTATGCAACTCCCGTTTGCCGGAGGAACACTTTGTGTGCTACCAAACATCACAACGTAAATGGGTGATTATAAAGGTGTTGTACAGGTGTCTCCAAAGGTACATGTTGGGTTGGCGTATTCCGATATTAGGATTTGTCACTCCGAATGTCGGAGAGGTATCTCTGGGCCCTCTCGGTAATGCACATCACATAAGCCTTGCAAGCATTACAACTAATGAGTTAGTTGCAAGATGATGTATTATGAAACGAGTAAAGAGACTTGCCGGTAACGAGATTGAACTAGGTATTGAGATACCGACGATCGAATCTCGGGCAAGTAACATACCGATGACAAAGGGAACAACGTATGTTGTTATGCGGTCTGACCGATAAAGATCTTCGTAGAATATGTGGGAGCCAATATGAGCATCCAGGTTCCGCTATTGGTTATTGACCGGAGACGTGTCTCGGTCATGTCTACATTGTTCTCGAACCCGTAGGGTCCGCACGCTTAAGGTTTTGATGACAGTTATATTATGAGTTTATGCATTTTGATGTACCGAAGTTTGTTCGGAGTCCCGGATGTGATCACGGACATGACGAGGAGTCTCGAAATGGTTGAGACATAAAGATTGATATATTGGAAGCCTATATTTGGATATCGGAAGTGTTCCGGGTGAAATTGGGATTTTACCAGAGTACCGGGAGGTTATCGGAACCCCTCGGGAGATATATGGGCCTTAGTGGGCCTTAGTGGAAGAGAGGAGAGGTGGCCAGGGCTGGACCGCGCGCCCCTCCCCCCCTAGTCCGAATAGGACAAGGAGAGGGGGGCGGCGCCCCCCCCCCTTCCTTCTCTCTCTCCTCTTTCCCCACTTCGTGAATCCTATTCCAACTAGGAAAGGGGGGAATCCTACTCCCGGTGGGAGTAGGACTCCTCCTGGCGCGCCCTCCTCCTGGCCGGCCGCACCCCCCCCCTTTGATCCTTTATATACGGAGGCAGGGGGCACCCCATAGACACAAGTTGATCCACGTGATCATATTCTTAGCCGTGTGCGGTGCCCCCTTCCACCATAGTCCTCGATTATATTGTAGCGGTGCTTAGGCGAAGCCCTGCGACGGTAGTACATCAAGATCGTCACCACGCCGTCGTGCTGACGGAACTCTTCCCCGACACTTTGCTGGATCGGAGTCCGGGGATCGTCATCGGGCTGAACGTGTGCTAAAACTCGGAGGTGCCGTAGTTTCGGTGCTTGATCGGTCGGGCCGTGAAGACGTACGACTACATCAACCGCATTGTGCTAACGCTTCCGCTGTCGGTCTACAAGGGTACGTAGATCACACTCTCCCCTCTCGTTGCTATGCATCACCATGATCTTGCGTGTGCCTAGGAATTTTTTTGAAATTACTACGTTACCCAACACGTTTCCACCTTTCCCCACCTCGATTCGAGCGAGGCGGCGGGCGGCGGCGGCGGCGAATCGGGCGGATCCCCTTGGATCGAGATCCCAGGCAGAGAGAGAGGGGGAAGGGAGTCGAGAGCTCACGGGCGAAGATGCTGACCCTCCTCTCCGACCTCGCGGAGATCGCCCAGGACGTGGACGCGCCCGGGCGGGACGCCGTGCTCCTCCGCGTCGACTGCCTCCGACACGCTCTGACGGCGCTGGAGGTCCTGCTCCACCTCGTCGAGCACCACGACTGGCGGGTGCTCAACCTCCGCCACGTCAGGGAGGCGGCGGCGCTGGGCGGAGCACTGACCGACGGCAAGCGCGTGCTCCCAAGCCTTCTCCGCGCCCTCGTCAAGCTGTCCGAAGCACGCGGGATTCTGCTGGAATCCATCACGAGGATAAGGGGCGGACCCAGGAGAAAAACCGACTGGGGGCACACAACGATAGAAAACTCTCGAACATGTTTACACATAGGCTTATAAACATGTAAATATGTTATATTTAGCAATTTTCTTGCAAGTAATAACATATTTCATCCAAGTTCGAAAAAAGATACATTATCCAATAGACAATAGTAACACAACAAGTTAACACTAAGGTGATCAGAGCCTACAAAAAGACTTCATATCCCAATAGTTCATGCTTTGCAAAAGAGAATATTCATTTCTAATATAAATGCCGTTATCTGCAAAGAAAAAACACATATTAGTATTAGCCATTAAAATACAAATGGAGATGGTAAACACACAAAAGGTGTATGGCATTGGATCATTTCATTTCGTTCTTCCCACGACGATCTTTCATCTTATGAAAACGATCAACAATCACTTCATTAGTAATTTCGTCCAGCAGTCCCTTTTCCACAAAGCAAATTAGGCTATGGCTCAAATAATCATCACCAATTTTGTTACGCAAAGCATTCTTCACAATCTTCATAGCTGAAAAACATCTCTCAACAGTGGAAGTGGCAACAGGAAGAGTCAAAGCTAGCTTCAAAAGCCGATATACCAAAGGATAGGAGAGGTGCTTCCTTGTATCCACCATCAGTTTAGGGCCAGTTCTTTTGCTAGCTTTTTTGGGCTTCCAGAATAAGCTGCCCCCTACCCAGCTTATTCTAGAAGCCCAACCAAAATTTTCTTTTTAAAAGCCTACTAGTCAAGTCTTAACTACTAGGCTTCTAAAAAAATAAGTTTGGTTCAGCTTCTAGAATAACCTAGGTAGGGGGCAGCTTATTGCAGCTTATTTTGGAAGCCACCAAAAGAACTGGCCCTTAGCTAGATCACCTATTTTTTCCAAGCTAGAAAACCTTGTATCATGGAGTATATTATCTATGTAGAGACCAAGTTCATGCTCAAGAGTCACCATATCTTTGTGATTAAAGTCATCAGGATAATGCTTAGCTAATTTCAGCAACTTCGCCTTGTCAAAACGACAAAATAAATCACTTGGGCTCAAAGCAGACATGCATAGAAGCAACTCAGAATTTACCTCATTAAATCTGTCATTAAACTCTTCTCCTAACAAATCTAGAACAGCAAAGAAACAGTCAACGCAGTAATAATGTTCATTGTTAATACCGGTCTTTTGTCTTGGCTTCTTTAGGTTAACATAGGCATCTTCCATGTCCAGTACTGGAATGTCATGTTTCTCACAGAAACAGTATACCTTCCTCATAAGAGAATCCCACCCTTCATTGGTTCTGAGCTTTTCTAACTCCCGTTTAGTCGATTCCACATCTGAAATAGCATTTACAATGTCTTTATCCTTTCTCTGTAAGGTTTTTGACAGTCCATTTGTTAAAGCTAATATCATCATCATCATATGTAAGAAAAATGCAGAATCAAAAGTCTGGAAATATTTGAGAAAACCTCTAGCTTGACGCCTCTTTCCAGTATCTATGCCATCTTTCTCAACATATTCTAGAACTTTAACCACCGACGAGAACATCTTTGACAAACCCAACAATGTTTTATAATGGGAGTTCCATCGAGTGCCACCTGGTCTCTGAAGTGATAGTTCTTGATTTAGTCCCGTTCCTGTAGAGATCTCTCCACAACCAATTGCTTTCCTCACTTCTTCTTGATGATGCTCACGAAGTTGGTCTTTTCTCTTGCAAGATGCTCCCACGACATTCAGCAAAACTGAAACCATATCAAAGAAATCTCCTACGTCGAATATCTTTTTTGTAATAGCCACAACAACCAGGTTGAGTTTATGAGCAAAACAATGTATATAATATGCTGAATGGTTCTCACTCATAATTTTAGCTTGCAAACCATTAAACTCACCATACATATTACTTGCGCCGTCATAAACTTGGCCATTGTCACTTCCTCAACGCCACCGCCCAGAACACCAAATCGTTCACCCAGATCCAAGAGGAACCGGGCGACAAAAACAAAAAATCCTAGATCCATTACCAGCAACGTAGAAGATCAGCGTGCCGGAAGAAGATCAGAGGTATTCACCTCCGCCGTCATAACCGCCGGAGCCGATAGAACTGACGGGGAAACACTAGCTACTAGAACCTACATCTAAAGCCTACTGCTACATAGATCCGCATGAGGATCCCGGTGGCCCTCACCCACCGACGACCACTAGGTCATCAGGGACGGGGAGCCGCCAGGATCGATGCCGAAACACGCTGCGCACGGGGCAAGCGATTTTGAAATATTTATCACTATATAATTTTTTGCTGCTTAGATTGATGTTCATAAAGAAAAGTGGGAAACGTATCATGATCCTTTTAAGGATATTTAAAGAGAATGTTATAGCCGAGGAACATATTCTTGTTCACACTATTAATCCTATGTTACCTTTTGTTTACATTGATAAACCTCTGTTCACTGTTAGGATTAAAGAGTGTGATTTGAAAGTACAATGGCTAATAAAAGTAAAGATAAGTCTAATAAAACTTATGATCAAATTGAAATACAACCTCAAATAGCTATGATTAAATACTTGTTAATTGATGGACTTAATGGGCATGTTATCTATGTGAAGAAGCTACTCATATTATTATGCATAGAAGTCTTCTTAATTTTGTTGGTGCGCCTGTTATTTCTATTAAGATTGGTAATCATTGTTATCATGTTTTGTGTGATATTGGAGGTATAAGTGTTATTCATTTATCTCTTTATCAAGAAATTGTTGGATATATTTCACCGTGCTCAACAGAAGAAAAGGATTGTCTATTAAACTGGCAGATATATATAGTATTCCACATGTGGGAATTCTTAGAGTGTTGAAGTTTTGTGTGGTAACACTAAGTATCCTACATATTTCTTAATACTTGGATCTGATCAGGATAATTTTTTCCCATTATCTTTGGTAGGCCTTACTTGAATACTTGTGGCGCTATTGTCGATTGGCAAAAGGAAAAAGTTTATGTTAATTTTGGAGGATATGATGTTTCCTTTAATTTCTCTAAGTTTACTAAACAACACCATTCTAAACTTTTACCTTGTGTAAACGAGATAGAAAGGATTACTTCAATTGTTCCCCCTCCTATAGATCATCTAGAAAATATTTGTTGGATGACAAGGGCCGGAGTATGGAGGGAGGGAATCTGGGAAAGGGGTGGAGACTCGGTTGTGGCTGCGGTTGTGACGGATAAGGAAGATGAGTGATGACGCTAGGAACGTGCATGGAAACCCTAGGCGGAGAAGGAATCGAGCGGCAGCTGCTTAACCTCAGTCTGTAGAAACCCTAGGTGGAAGGGAATTAGCTTCCGAAGAGATATGAGGAAGATTTGTGACTCATGTGGTGCGAGATCAATAGGTAACAGAGAGAAAACTAGTAAACCAGTGGGACATGGTAGCAACAGTGGGAGGGGTGGGAGGAGAGGCAAAAATAAATCATGCGCACCGGACTATCAACTCTTCTTTAATAGTAGAGATATTTCTGCATAGCAAGCGCACCACACCACCCGTGCACAGTTCAACCGATTTTTTATTTTCTACAGAGAAATATTTTTACGTCAATTCGCTGGTTAATTTGTAGTGTTTCCAAGCCCACCTCTCGAAGAAATACTTTTTCACAAAGAAATATTTTTATAAGGTGCCCAAACACACCTTAGTTGTTTCCACCTACCCTTTCACGACATTAAATTGGATCCCGTCCAAACAACCATCTAGGCCTCAGTCAATGCCAATATATTCGAAATCACTAATTAAAAAGAACTCTTTGCAAAGGTCACTCCCACCTTTTCAGGTTGCGACAAGTATCACGCTGCATGTGCATCACTTGTCGCAACCTAGGAGTTTTCGTTTTTTCTAGATTCGTCTATTCAAACGTTTTATCTTTCAAATCGCGTGTCCGAATTTTGAACCGTTTTCATTATTGGATTCCTCACGTCGAGGTCTTCAAAACTAGATCCCATGTTGATAGGTTTCGACAAACAAAAATCACGAAAAAATCGAATGAAAAACCCCAAACCGGAAGCACATTTTTCCCTTTCTGAGAGTTACGACCGTACGTATTGCCGAAGTAAATCTGTGCCTCCATGAGAAGTAAATCCGTGCCTCTCGCGGAATAACAAAAAATGAAAATACACTTTTCCCCCTTTCCCGAGAAGCACGGCCGTGCCTCCATGAGAAGTAAACCCGTGCCTCTCGCGAAAGTAAATCCATGCCTCTCGTGGAAGGAAAAAAGGAAAAAAAAAGTGTTTTTCCCTTTTCAAGAGGCATGATCACGGAAGCAGATCAGTGCCCGCACGAGAAGTAAATCTATACCTCTCTTCAAAGAAAAAAAATGAAAACGCATTTATCCGTGCCTCCAGCAGAAGTAAAGCCGTGCCTTTCGTAGAAGGAAAATAAAAAAGAAAATGCATTTTTCATAATTTTTTAATTCTTTTTTCCAAAAGCTAAGAAAAAACGCGAGGGAGGGGGGAAGGGGGCGAGAAGCTGAAAAAAAAATAAAAAATCATCTAAAAACTGAAAAGGCGTAAAAATCCAAATGAAGCGCCGAGAGCATGATACGTGGTGGCGGCTGAGAGCGCGCTTGGTGCGCTCCCAGCTCACCGCAAGTTACTTTTGGGAGGACTTCCGAAGAAGTACTCCTTAATTAGTTGCTCTTCAATATATTGACATTGTATGCGAGGGCTTTGATCCAAAAGCCCGCATGAAGACCCTAGTGGCTATGTGCCCTTATTGGACGAGACTTGCCTGCTCCCCCGTCGTGTGCCCATCTGTGCTCCCGTCTACGTGGCTTGATTTGATTGGAACAAAATAAGGCCTGGTCCCACCCCTTTAAAATCAGGGGGGATGATTAGATTAGAAAGAAAAGAGGAAAAAAGACAACCGTAGGATGAAGTGGGAGCACGGATGGGAGTATGGGGAGGGAGCAGGCAAGCCGGATCTGCCCTTATTGCGAGGTTGACGGTTACCTCGCCTACAGGCAGCGGTGATGGGCGGCCAAGATAGGATGCGGCTTGTCATGCCGACTTCACTCAAGTTTCTTTTTTTATATATCTTTTCTAATTTTATTCATATTTATTTCAAAAACATAAATTTACTCAAGAAATTAAAAAATTATTTTGAAAAATATTCACATAGCATAATTTTTTATTAGCGCCGCTTTAAATATCTTAATAACTTAAAAGAAAGTTCGTGACAATGAAAAAGTGTTCCCACATTCACATTAAATGTTTGTGTAATGTAGAAAATGTTTCATACCATTAGAAAATGTATGTGACATTGTACGGAACTATTCCTGCATTTTAAAAACATGTTTTTGACTGTAAAAAAATGTTATATACAATATAAAAAAATGTTCATCTAGGATAATATTTTTTATTTCTTATTTAAATATTCTTGTTTTCCAAAAATGTCTACGTAATTTTCCAAAATGTTTATACAATGTTAAAAATGTTCACATAATTTCAAAAATGTTTATTGCCATTAAAAAATGTAAAACTTTTATTTGGAAAATGTTTCATGTATTCAAAAAAGTGCTCAAAACATGCATTCTTTTTAAAATATGTACATCATGTATATGAACAATGTCCAGTGCCTATCAGGAAATTGTTTTACGTGTGCTATATTGTGTACTTAGGAAAAAGTAGATATGTCTTTGAAAAAGGAAAAACTGATAAAACCCCAGAAAGAAACAAAAAGGAAATAAAATTCCTAAAAAACTAAGAATCCCTTAAAAAGCAGAGAAGAAACCAAAGTAAAAAAAAAGAATACAAAGAAAACCGGACTAAATGAAAAAATATATAGAAAAATAGACAAAAACATTGAATAAAAAAATAAGCTAACATAAAAAAGTTGAATAAACAAGAGTAGAGGGAACCTACAGCGCAGCAAGCAAACCACACTAAGAGCATCTTCAATAGATGATGTATTTCACATCATCAAATTGTGGTTCGAGTAAAATATACATCACCTAAAAGTGCATTTTTACATCACCAAAAACCCTCAACTCCAGTGATGATGCAAAAATAGCTACCGCTCCAATAGCTTATGTAGAATACATCAGCCACACGGTGGTTGCTTCACATTTTTGTTGTCTCCGAACACCGGCGAAAAAGCTAGTGCACATGAAGCAGTAGTTGTCGGTGTGCCGGCGACGAAGTAGCAGCCGCCGCCGCCTCCTCCTTCGTCTTCTTTGCCCGGGACGAAGCCGCGGCAGGGTCACGCAACTGCCGTTTCAAGACGCCACCTCGTGGTTTGGTCATGACTACCTTCTTCCTTGTCGGCGGTTCCAGTCCGCCAATGGCTATGATACGAGGGGCTGCAAATCCGCCCCGCAATTTGGAGGAGGCATCATGGCGGCGGGGGCAGATGTGGAGGCGGCCATCGCCGGAGCGGCATTGCGACCGAGGGGTCGAAGAAGGCGTCCATGGGGACCGGCGACGGCGGGCGACAGCATGGGATGGTCAAGCGCGGCGCGGGAAAGTTCCGCACGACAATTAGGCTGCACGCGCGATTGCTCGGGTTTTACTCGAGAGGCACAAGTGATGCAAAAGTTGCATCATAAGTGCCCTATTTTACATCTAGAGCAAATCTAAAGTATTCTTTTTACATCAACATCATACTTTTTAGGAGCACACCAACATCGTCTATTGGATCATCGTTTTTGGGCCTTCGTGGTTTAAAATCAGCTATTTGTATTTAGAATCGTAAAATAAGTTTTTTATAGCACGGGAGATGCTCTAATGAGTAGTACGAGTTTTACTAGGAATCGGGGCAAACCTCTCCCCTCATAAATAATAAATAAATAAATAAATAAAGAAGAGAAAAGAAGCTAGCGGCGCCTCGGCAGGGGATCTCTTTCACCATGTCGCCCCGTCGTCTGCGCCCATGGTCTTCTCGACCCCGATTCGCCGCTTTCCGCGACGCAGTGCGGCGGACACGGCGTCGGCATCGGCATCGGCATCGGCTGCTGAAACCTCTTACACCTCCTGCTGCAGGTACGTATACTCTCGAACGCCGCATCTCGGATCTCTCCTCTTCTGTGTTAGGCGAAAACTGATCTAATTGCACCCCAATTCATTTCGGAACCTACTTTCAATACCAAAATTCCTCGCCCACCACCTCGTCTCCGGCGCCCGGCCGCTCCGGAACGCCCCTCCGGCCAACTCCTTCAGATCGTCAGACCGTATCCTGGATTTTCGGGGACCTGGACTGCTTTCCTCATCAAAGTTCAGATTTTTAACCCCTTTTGGCGAGAAACCAAGTTCAGATCCCACCCTCTCCCCTCCCTTTGACGAGAAACCAAGCTCAGATCTGCGACCACCGACCAAAAGCACAGGCAACCATCGCTTCCTTCACATCTAATCGTCTCCACCTCTGTCCTCTGCCAGTTTCAACCATCCCCAAGCTTCGGGCCGAGCCCACAACTTGGGATTCCAGCTGTGCTACAAATTTGGGTGTTAGATCGCGGGATGAACTAAGAGCATCTCCAACAGTTCCCGTATCAGTAAAAAAATTTGTGGGTTAGGGGAAGTTGGGACAAAAAGAAGTGCTCCAACAGTTCCATTAAGCTCGGAAATTTTTATATTGGCACCCTGTAAAACCACTTTTACAGCGATTTTTTTACAAGAACTGTTGGTGATGCTCTAAGGCGACAAATATGGGAGATATCAGTTCAGGTTGGAAATCCTAGGTACTTGAAGCACAACTAGGCTAGTACTAAAGGGAACTCCTCTGCTGTTTTTTTTCCTTAAAAAAAATTCTTACATGGAACAGTTTCAGCATATTTCAGATTATCGCCTCTTCTTCCTTTATAACTGGACTGGTTATTCCAGCTTTCTTTCGTACCGCATTTTTATCTTTTCTTGTTCAGGCATCACTGGTCCGTCAGAGTTCATAGTTCTCTCTTGCAATATCTGAGTTTCATGAGCAAAATTGAGACATACAGTAGTACTTAAAAACTCCCACTGCGTTGCAGGTAGTGGGTCAAAGGCCACTGAAACAAATGGTGCAACCTGCGGACAAGGTGAATGTGCCCCAAATATGGGACAAGAACTTGGTTTGGAGGAACTCCCTGAGGTATGTGTTGCTGGCAATGAAGTATCCTAGTTACAATGATCTTTTATATCACAATAACTTCTAGCACACGAACACATGCATCTCGGCATAGGACTTTCGTGATGAATCTGCAACTGCTAGTGTTATTTATTGCAGTCAGCTACTAGCTAGGAAGCTAATGGTTGAACTTGTCAACATTGGTTCTGCAGGACATCATACATCGTATACATTCTATCATGCCAATACAAGATGCTGCTCGTGCTGCCTGTGTGTCACGTAGATTTCTGCATTCCTGGAGAAGCTATTCCAGCCTCATACTCAGTGACCGTACACTTGGTTTGGATGACACAGATTTTGAGGAAAGGAAAACCCATCTCATTGATAAAGTTGACAGAATTCTTAAAAACCATTATGGCAATGGGGTGAAGGTGAAGACACTTAAACTTGAGCTTGGACTTTGCAGCGATATCAAAGCCTCCTACCTCGACAGGTGGCTCCGAATCACTAAATCTGGGATCCAAGAATTCAGCTTGGTGTTGCCTTTAGTTATGAATAAAATCTACAACTTTCCGTGTTCGGTTTTATCTAATGAGGCAGCTGCAAGTTCAATTCAGTCTCTTAGCCTCTTTGGTTGCGCTTTTCACCCCACATCAATACTTGGGCGCTTGAGAAGATTGAAAAGTTTACATCTGTGCCATGTCAACGTTACTGAGGATGGATTAGGGCACTTGCTCTCGAAATCTTCTGCCCTGGAGCGGCTAGTGATTGATGCATGTAGTGGGATAATTTGCTTGAAAATACCTTGTACGATGCAGCAGCTCAAGTTCCTCGCTGTTAAACTATGCAAGATGGTGCGGGTGGTAGAGATAGATGCTCCACAACTCGGCTCTTTTCACTATAGCGGGACACCGGTCATCTATGTCCGAAATTCTTCGCAACTTAAGAATGTAGATATTTCGCCTGTCTGCCTGTCTGGTATTCTCTCTTATGCTCGCTTTAGCCTTCCGTCCATTGCTCAAAATGTTGAGAGCCTCACCCTGCGCGGTCGTAGTGAGGTATGTGTTGGTTTTAACGTCTCAACGCCAGATTTCTTGCCGCCGTGAGAAGTGCTGCAGCATCATGTTGAGCAGGGTGAAACGGCAGTCTATGGTCTGCCAAATTAAAAAGCGTCAGAAATTAGTTATTACCGGCCAATCCATCATGTTATAACAAGGGCACCAAAATATTCAGTCTCGGTAAATGCCCTTGCGACAAAATAGGTTAAAGTACTCTTTATCTGAAAAAATAAAGAGGAGCCGAGCATTTGCAACGGACGGAACGGATTGTGAACCGGCACCGCAATGCAGAACCAGTGCAGGGCCAGAATGTACGCCAGAGAGAAATGGACGGTTCAGAGTTAGGCTGAGCATTCTTCTTTCAGTATACAAAGTCAACTACTGTATTTGCAACCAAAAACGCAGAAGTACTATGCCGAACATTTGCAACAGAACAGATTTTGAAACATCAACAAGAGAGCGGGAAGCCAGAACCACCACTCTCGATTTTTCTTAACAAGTTTGTTGTTTGCTGGACGTGCCGCCTCGTTGGGCACCTTGTAGCTTTCAATGCCAATACCGTTTCCTTGGTCCGTTTCCCCGCCATACCCACTCCGCTTTAAGTACTAGCTCAAGGGTGGACACTCACTCCATCCTCACTCTCGCCCTCGCTCTGTCATCTCCCTCCAGTGCCCTAGTTTCATCTCCCAGCGCCTCTAGCCCACCCTCCTCCCCCATGGAGCCTGTCGTGCATGGCCGCCCCTCCTCTCTGGACGTGCACTACCCCATGGCGCCGGATCAGAACTCCCTAGTCTGCCTCGTCAACATCACTCCCCCAAAAGTTACCTTCTTGCCTTGGCTCAAGCGTGTCTTCCATCACCACCTTGGCATCACGGCGGCGTGCTTTGCTCGCGTTGGGGGATCGCACCGTCTGGATCCTGCCTCACAACGCTGGCAACAACGCCTTCTCCTTCACCTACCCCATGGCGCCGGACCAGAACTCCCTAGTCTAGTCTGCCTCGTCAACATCACTCCCCCAAAAGCTGCCTTCTTGCCTTGGCTCAAGCGTGTTTTCCATCACCACCTTGGCATCATGGCGGTGCGCTTTGCTGGCACGGCTGTGGGGACTGCCTTTGTGGTCTTCCAGCGGGAATCGGAGCAAGTTGCGGCCCTGCGCGCCAGCCCGCTCGCATTGGGGGATCGCATCGTCTGGATCCTGCCTCACAACGCCGGCGACAACGCCTTCTCCTTCACCTACCGCCATGTCGTGAGCATCTCGCTTGAGAAGATGCCGCTGGAGCTGTGGAACCGGCGCGGGGTGGCGGCGAGCGTTGCTGGGTTCGCGAAACTGTTCCGGCTCGAGCATGCCTGCCTCCATGGCAGCGAGTTTTCGAGCATCTTCGTCCTGGTTAAGGTGGAAGCGCTCCACCACATCCCGCACCACCTCACCTTCCACTGCATCGACGGCAACGACACCTAAGCCGACGTGATGATCAATTAGATCTAGGACGTCGCCCGCTCGCTTGGCGCGCCCACTGCCCCGCCCTGTCACGACGGGGATGGGGGACTGGATTGCCCACTCCCGGACGCCCCGCCATAGTTCGTCAGGGGCGGGGGCGTGGGTGGCTCCCGCTTTGTTGAACCACCACGTCGTGGGCACGCTCACCCTCGCTCTTCCGCGCCGTCCTGCGGCCAGATGGAGGCGGGAGAAGGCATGGCTGACCAGGCCTTTTGAGCTTTCCTGCACCCGCATATGGCCACGGTGGGTGACTGCCTCGCCATGCTCAAGCTATCCGCCAAGCCTAAGCTCATCAAAGGCGCCACTTTCTCGTCCCCTACGGCAACGCAGATCATTTATGAGGACGAGGTCCGCCTCTGCCTCAACTCCTCGCTGCTGGCGGTGGATGTGCGTGCTCCACGCGTCACGGTCTCCTTCGACATCGACAATCTCTGCTTCTCCTTCACTTTGGAGCTGAGCAATTGTCGGCCAATCACTAGGCTCATTGATACGTCTTCAACGTATCTATAATTTTTGATTGTTCCATGCTATATTATATCATGTTTTGGACATTATTGGGCTTTATTATACACTTTTATATTATTTTTGGGACTAACCTATTAACCGGAGGCCCAACCCAGAATTGTTGTTTTTTGCCTATTTCAGAGTTTTGCAGAAAAAGAATATCAAACGGAGTCCAAACGGAATGAACCCTTCGGGAACGTGATTTTCGGAACGAACGTGATCCAGAGGACTTGGACCCTACGTCAAGATCCCAGGAGGCCACGAGGTAGGGGGCGCGCCTACCCCCCTGGGCGCTCCCTCCACCCTCGTGGGCCCCCTGTTGCTCCACCGACGTACTCCTTCCTCCTATATATACCTATGTACCCCCAAACTACCAGATACGGAGCAAAAAACCCTAATTCCACCGCCGTAACTTTCTGTATCCACGAGATCCCATCTTGGGGCCTTTTCCGGTGCTCCACCGGAGGGGGCATCGATCACGGAGGGCTTCTACATCAACACCATAGCCCCTCCGATGAAGTGTGAGTAGTTTACCTCAGATCTTCGGGTCCATAGTTATTAGCTAGATGGCTTCTTCTTTCTTTTTGGATCTCAATACAATGTTCTCCCCCCTCTCTTGTGGAGATCTATTCGATGTAATCTTCTTTTGCGGTGTGTTTGTTGAGACCGATGAATTGTGGGTTTATGATCAAGTTTATCTATGAACAATATTTGAATCTTCTCTAAATTCTTTTATGTATGATTGGTTATCTTTGCAAGTCTCTTTGAATTATCAGTTTGGTTTGGCCTACTAGATTGATCTTGCTTGCAATGGGAGAAGTGCTTAGCTTTGGGTTCAATCTTGCGGTGTCCTTTCCCAGTGACAGTAGGGGCAGCAAGACACGTATTGTATTGTTGCCATCGAGGATAACAAGATGGGGTTTATATCATATTGCATGAGTTTATCCCTCTACATCATGTCATCTTGCTTAAAGCGTTACTCTGTTCTCTTGAACTTAATACTCTAGATGCATGCTGGATAGCGGTCGATGTGTGGAGTAATAGTAGTAGATGCAGGCAGGAGTCGGTCTACTTGTCTCAGACGTGATGCCTATATACATGATCATACCATCATAAGGTACTGTAATGAACTCATGCTAAATTCATATTGGTGTAATATCTACTGTATTCCAACTTCTCTATGGTTCATACCCTCCAATACTACTCATAGATTCATCAAAATAAGCAAACAACACGATGAAAACAGAATCTGTCAAAAACAGAACAGTCTGTAGTAATCTGTATCAAACGTATACTTCTGGAACTCATAAAATTCTCAAATAAATTGGTGGACCTGAGTAATTTTTCTATTAATCATCTGCAAAAACAATTAACTAAATATCACTTTCCAAATAAAAATGACAGCAATTCTCGTGACCGCTAAAGTTTCTGTTTTTAACAGCAAGATCACAAAGACTTTCCCCAAGTCTTTCCAAAGGTTCTACTTAGCACAACACTAATTAAACACAAAAAACAAAACCATAACAGAGGCTAGATTAAATATTTATTACTAAACAGGAACAAAAAATAAAATCGGGTTGCCTCCCACTAAACAGGAACAAAAAATAAAATCGGGTTGCCTCCCAACAAGCGCTATCGTTTAACGCCCCTAGCTAGGCATGATGATTTCAATGATGCTCGCATAAAAGATAAGAAATTGAAACATAAAGAGAGCATCATGAAGAATATGACTAGCACATTTAAGTCTAACCCACTTCCTATGCATAGGGATTTTGTGAGCAAACAACTTGTGGAAACAAGAATCAACTTGCATAGGAAGGTAAAACAAGCAAAACTTCAAAATTTTAAGCACATAGAGAGGAAACTTGATATTATTGCAATTCCTACAAGCATATGTTCCTCCCTCATAATAATTTTTAGTAGCATCATGAATGAATTCAACAATATAACTATCACATAAAGCATTCTTTTCATGATCTACAAGCATAGGATTTTTATTACTCTCCACATAAGCAAATTTCTTCTCATGAATAGTAGTGGGAGCAAACTCGACAAAATAACTATCATGTGATTGAAAATTAAGACCAAGATGACAAGTTTCATGGTTATCATTATTCTTTAAAGCATACATGTCATCACAATAATCATCATAGATAGGAGGCATGCTTTCATCATAGTAAATTTGCTCATCAAAGCTTGGGCGACAAAAAAATATCATCTTCATCAAACATATAGCTTCCCCAAGCTTGTGGCTTTGCATATCATTAGCATCATGGATATTCAAGGAATTCATACTAACAACATTGCAATCATGCACATCATTCAAATATGTAGTGCCAAACATTCTAATGCATTCTTCCTCTAGATATTGAGCATAGTTATCGGAATCCTTATTTTCATGATAGATATTAAAAAGATGAAGCATATGAGGTACCCTTAGTTCCATATTTTTATAATTTTCTTTTATAGACTAAACTAGTGATAAAACAAGAAACAAAAAGATTCGATTACAAGATCTAAAGATATACCTTCAAGCGCTAACCTCCCCGGCAACGGCGCCAGAAAAGAGCTTAGTTGACGGGGTGTTAGTGCCGATTTCCTTGCCTCCCCGATAACGGCGCCAGAAAAGAGCTTGATGTCTACTACACAACCTTCTTCTTGTAGACGTTGTTAGGCCTCCAAGTGCAGAGGTTTGTAGGACAGTAGCAAATTTCCCTCAAGTGGATGACCTAAGGTTTATCAATCCGTAGGAGGCGTAGGATGAAGATGGTCTCTCTCAAGCAACCCTGCAACCAAATAACAAAGAGTCTCTTGTGTCCCCAACACACCCAATACAATGGTAAATTGTATAGGTGCACTAGTTAGGCGAAGAGATGGTGATACAAGTGCAATATGGATAGTAGATAAAGGTATTTGTAATCTGAAAATATAAAAACAGCAAGGTAACTAATGATAAAAGTGAGCACAAACGGTATTGCAATGCGTTGAAACAAGGCCTAGGGTTCATACTTTCACTGGTGCAAGTTCTCTCAACAATAATAACATATTTGGATCACATAACTATCCCTCAACATGCAACAAAGAGTCACTTCAAAGTCACTAATAGCGGAGAACAAACGAAGAGATTATGGTAGGGTACGAAACCACCTCAAAGTTATTCTTTCCAATCAATCCGTTGGGCTATTCCTATAAGTGTCACAAACAGCCCTAGAGTTCGTACTAGAATAACACCTTAAGACACAAATCAACCAAAACCCTAATGTCACCTAGATACTCCAATGTCACCTCAAGTATCCGTGGGTATGATCATATGATATGCATCACACAATCTCAGATTCATCTATTCAACCAACACAAAGAACTTCAAAGAGTGCCCCAAAGTTTCTACCGGAGAGTCAAGACGAAAACGTGTGCCAACCCCCATGCTTAGGTTCATGGGCGGAACCCGCAAGTTGATCACCAAAACATACATCAAGTGAATCAATAGAATAACCCATTGTCACCATGGTTATCCCACGCAAGACATACATCAAGTGTTCTCAAATCCTTAAAGACTCACTCCGATAAGATAACTTCAAAGGGAAAATCAATCCATTACAGGAGAGTAGAGGGGGAGAAAAATCATAAGATCCAACTATAATAGCAAAGCTCGCGATACATCAAGATCGTGCCACCTCAAGAACACGAGAGAGAGAGATCAAACACATAGCTACTGGTACATACCCTCAGCCCCGAGGGAGAACTACTCCCTCCTTGCCATGGAGAGCACCGGGATGATGAAGATGGCCACCGTAGAGGGATTCCCCCTCCGGCAGGGTGCCAAAATGGGTCTAGATTGGTTTTCGGTGGCTACGGAGGCTTCTGGCGGCAGAACTCCCGATCTATTGTGCTCCCCGATAGTTTTAGGGTATATGGGTATATATGGGAGGAAGAAGTACGTCGGTGGACCTCCGGGTTGTCCACGAGGCAGGGGGGCGCGCCCCCACCTTCGTGGGCAGCCCGGGACTCTCCTGGTCCATCTCCGATACTCCGTGGGCTTCTTCTGGTCCAAAAATAAGTTCCGTGAAGTTTCAGGTCGGGACTCCGTTTGATTTTCCTTTTCTGCGATACTCTAAAACAAGGAAAAAACAAAAACTGACACTGGGATCTAGGTTAATAGGTTAGTCCCAAAAATCATATAAAATAGCATATAAAACATCCAAGGTTGATAATATAATAGCATGGAACAATAAAAAATTATATATACGTTGGAGACGTATTAGCATCCCCAATCTTAATTCCTGCTCGTCCTTGAGTAGGTAAATGATAAAAACAGAATTTTTGATGTGGAATGCTACCTAACATATTTATCCATGTAATCTTATTTATTGTGGCAAGAATATTCAGATCCATAAGATTCAAGACAAAAGTTTAATATTTACATAAAAACAATAATACTTCAGGCATACTAACAAAGCAATTATGTCTTCTCAAAATAACATGGCCAAAGAAAGTTATCCCTACAAAATCATATAGTCTGGCTATGCTCTATCTTCACCATACAAAATATTTAAATCACGCACAACCCCGATGACAAGCCAAGCAATTGTTTCATACTTTTGATGTTCTAAAACTTTTTCAATCTTCACGCAATACATGAACGTGAGCCATGGACATAGCACTATAGGTGGAATAGAATGGTGGTTCTGGAGAAGACAAAAAGGAGAAGATAGTCTCACATCAACTAGGCGTATCAATGGGCTATGGAGATTCCCATCAATAGATAACAATGTGAGTGAGTAGGGATTGCCATGGAACGGATGCACTAGAGCTATAAATGTATGAAAGCTCAACAAAAGAAACTAGTGGGTGTGCATCCAACTCGCTTGCTGACGAAGACCTAGGGCATTTTGAGGAAGCCCATAATTGGAATATACAAGCCAAGTTCTATAATGAAAGATTCCCACTAGTATATGAAAGTGACAACATATGAGACTCTCTATCATGAAGATCATGGTGCTACTTTGAAGCACAAGTGTGGTAAAAGGATAGTAGCATTGCCCCTTCTCTCTTTTTCTCTCATTTTTTATTTTTTTTATTTTATTTGGGCCTTTTCTCTTTTTTATGGCCTCTTTTTTTGGGCTTCTTTGGCCTCTTTTTTTTCTTTCGGAGTCTCATCCCAACTTGTGGGGGAATCATGGTCTCCATCATCCTTTCCTCACTGGGACAATGCTTTAATAATGATGATCATCACACTTTTATTCACTTACAACTCAAGAATTACAACTCGATACTTAGAACAAGATATGACTCTATATGAATGCCTCCGGCGGTGTACCGGGATGTGCAATGACTCAAGAGTGACATGTATGGAAGAATTATGAACGGTGGCTTTGCCACAAATACGATGTCAACTACATGATCATGCAAAGCAATATGACAATGATGAAGCGTGTCATAATAACGGAACGGTGGAAAGTTGCATGGCAATATATCTTGGAATGGCTATGGAAATGCCATAATAGGTAGGTATGGTGGTTGTTTTGAGGAAGATATATGGTGGGTTTATGGTACCGGCGAAAGTTGCGCGGTACTAGAGAGGCTAGAAATGGTGGAAGGGTGAGAGTGTGTATAATCCATGGACCCAACATTAGTCATAAAGAACTCACATACTTATTGCAAAAATCTATTAGTTATCGAAACAAAGTACTGCGCGCATGCTCCTAGGGGGATAGATTAGTAGGAAAATACCATCGCTCGTCCCCGACCGCCACTCATAAGGAAGACAATCAATAAATAAATCATGCTCCGACTTCATCACACATAACGGTTCACCATACGTGCATGCTACGGGAATCACAAACTTTAACACAAGTATCTCTCAAATTCACAACTACTTACTAGCATGACTCTAATATTACCATCCTCATATCTCAAAACAATCATCAAGTATCAAACTTCTCATAGTATTCAATGCACTTTATATGGAAGTGAAGCACGAGAGTTCATCTATTTCTACAAAATAAAACCACCACCGTGCTCTAAAAAGATATAAGTGAAGCACTAGAGCAACGACAAACTACTCCGAAAGATATAAGTGAAGATCAACGAGTAGTCGAATAATTATGAAACTATGTGAAGACTCTCTAACATTTAAGAATTTCAGATCTTGGTATTTTATTCAAACAGCAAGCAAAACAAAATAAAATGGCATTCTAATAATGGCAAACATCATGTGAAGAAGCAAAAACTTAGGATCAACCGAAACTAACCGATAGTTGTTGAAGAAGAAAGGTGGGATGCCAACCGGGGCATCCCCAAATTTAGACGATTGAGACTTCTTGAAATATTATCTTGGGATGCCTTGGGCATCCTCAAGCTTGAGCTTTTGTGTCTCCTTAATTCCTCTCATATCACGGTCTCCCTAAATCTCAAAAGCTTCATCCACACAAAACTCAACAAGGACTCCTGAGATAAGTTAGTATAAACCATTGCAAAAACCTTATCATACTCTACTGTAGCAAATCACTAAAATTATTATTCAACATTGCATACTAAATGCCTATGCATATTTAATAGTCCTATCCTCAAATAGAATCATTAAAGAAGCAAACATATGCAAACAATGCAAACATAACAGCAATCTGCCTAAACAGGACAGTCTGTAAAGAGTGCAGCAATATTCATACTTCCCTAGCTCCAAAAATTATGAAAGAAAATTACCACTGTAGTAAATTTATCAGAGATTAATATGCAAAAGGTTTCAACTTTTTATCACATTCTGAATTTTTTAGGGAATTATTGCAACAGCGGTAAACTTTCTGTTTTCAAACAGCAACATGAAGACTTGTAAAATAGGCATAGTAAAGGCTATCAATGCCACTTTTATTGAAATAAAAGATGCAAAACATTGTTCTAAATAACAGTAAGCAAATCCTAAAAAAATAAATTGACGCTCCAAGCAAAACACATATCATGTGGTAAATAAAAATATAGCTCCAAGTAAAGTTACCGATGAACGAAGACGAAAGAGGGGATGCCTTCCGGGGCATCCCCAAGCTTAGGCTCTTGGTTGTCCTTGAATATTACCTTGGGGTGCCTTGGTCATCCCCAAGCTTAGGCTCTTGCCACTCCTTATTCCATAGTCCATCGAATCTTTACCGAAAACTTGAAAACTTCACAACACAAAACTTAACAGAAAACTCGTAAGCTCCGTTAGTATAAGAAAGCAAATCACCATCATAAGGTACTGTAATTAACTCATTCTAAATTCATATTGGTGTAATATCTACTGTATTCCAACTTCTCTATGGTTCATACCCTCCGATACTACTCATAGATTCATCAAAATAAGCAAACAACACGATCAAAACAGAATATGTCAAAAACAGAACAGTCTGTAGTAATCTGTATTAAACGTATACTTCTGGAACTCATAAAATTCTCAAATAAATTGGTGGACATGATTAATTTGTGTATTAATCATCTGCAAAAATAATTAACTAAATATCACTTTCCAAATAAAAATGGCAGCAATTCTCGTGAGCGCTAAAGTTTCTGTTTTTTTACAGCAAGATCACAAAGACTTTCCCCAAGTCTTCCCAAAGGTTCTACTTGGAACAACACTAATTAAACACAAAAAACACAACCATAACAGAGGCTAGATTAAATATTTATTACTAAACAGTAACAAAAATCAAGGAACAAAAAATAAAATCGGGTTGCCTCCCAACAAGGGCTATTGTTTAACGCCCCTAGCTAGGCATGATGATTTCAATGATGCTCACATAAAAGATAAGAAATTGAAACATAAAGAGAGCATCATGAAGAATATGACTAGCACATTTAAGTCTAACCCACTTCCTATGCATAGGGATTTTGTGAAGAAACAACTTGTGGGAACAAGAATCAACTTGCATATGAAGGTAAAACAAGCATAACTTCAAAATTTTAAGCACATAGAGAGGAAACTTGATATTATTGCAATTCCTACAAGCATATGTTCCTCCCTCATAATAATTTTAAGTAGCATCATGAATGAATTCAACAATATAACTATCACATAAAATTTTCATGATCTACAAGCATTCTTTTCATGATCTACAAGCATAGAATTTTTATTACTCTCCACATAAGCAAATTTCTTCTCATGAATAGTAGTGGGAGCAAACTCAACAAAATAACTATCATGTGATTGAAAATTAAGACCAAGATGACAAGTTTCATGGTTATCATTATTCTTTAAACCATACGTGTCATCACAATAATCATCATAGATAGGAGGCATGCTTTCATCATAGTAAATTTGCTCATCAAAGCTTGCGGGACAAAAAATATCATCTTCATCAAACATAGCTTCCCCAAGCTTGTGGCTTTGCATATCATTAGCATCATGTATATTCAAGGAATTCATACTAACAACATTGCAATCATGCTCATCATTCAAATATGTAGTGCCAAACATTCTAATGCATTCTTCCTCTAGCAATTGAGCATAGTTATCGGAATCCTTATTTTCATGATAGATATTAAAAAGATGAAGCATATGAGGTACCCTTAGTTCCATATTTTTATAATTTTATTTTATAGACTAAACTAGTGATAAAACAAGAAACAAAAAGATTCGATTGCAAGATCTAAAGATACCTTCAAGCACTAACCTCCCCGGCAACGGCGCCAGAAAAGAGCTTAGTTGACGGGGTGTTAGAGCCCCTTTCCTTGTCTCCCTGGCAAAGGCGTCAGAAAAGAGCTTGATGTCTACTACACAACTGAGGGAGTCCTGGATTAGGGGGTGTTCAGGTAGCCGGACTATACCTTCAGCCGGACTCCTGGACTATGAAGATACAAGATTGAAGACTTCGTCCCGTGTCCGGATGGGACTTTCCTTGGTGTGGAAGGCGAGCTTGGCGATGCAGATATTCAAGGTCTCCTACCATTGTAACCGACTTTATGTAACCCTAACCCTATCCGATGTCTATATAAACCGGAGGGTTGTAGTCCGTAGGCAATCAACTCCATACACAACAATCATACCATAGGCTAGCTTCTAGGGTTTAGCCTCCTTGATCTCGTGGTAGATCTACTCTTGTACTACCCATATCATCAATATTAATCAAGCAGGAGTAGGGTATTACCTCCATCGAGAGGGCCCGAACCTGGGTGAAAAACATCGTGTCCCTTGTCTCCTGTTACCATCCGGCCTAGACGCACAGTTCGGGACCCCCTACCCGAGATCCGCTGGTTTTGACACCGACATTGGTGCTTTCATTGAGAGTTCCTCTGTGTCGTCGCCTTTAGGCCCGATGGCTCCTTTGATCATCAACAACGATACGGTCCAGGGTGAAACTTTTCTCCCTGGACAGATCTTCGTCTTCGGCGGCTTCGCTCTGCGGGCCAATTCACTCGGCCACCTGGAGTAGATCGAAAGCTACGCCCCTGGCCATCAGGTCAGGTTTGGAAGCCTAAACTACACGGCTGACATCCACGAGGACTTGATCTTCGACGGATTCGAGCCACAGCCAAGCGCGCCGCACTGTCTCGATGGGCATGATATAGCTCTGCCACCGAACAGTGCCTTGGAGGCCGCATACGCATCGGTTTCGACCATTGATTCGGAGCATACTGCGCCGATCAAGGATCAGCGGTTGGACGCTGCCTCAGGGGCTGCGATCTCAGAGGCAATCGAGCCGAACTCCAGCCCCGCACTCCGCATGGCCCGTGACTCCGAGGATCCGGACTCCTTCCCGGACTCCGAACCCCCCACGCCCCTGCCAATCGAATCCGATTGGGCACCGATAATGGAGTTCACCGCCGCAGACATCTTTCAGCATTCGCCTTTTGGTGACATCCTGAATTCTCTTAAGTCTCTCTCTTTATCAGGAGAGCCCTGGCCGGACTACGGTCGGCGAGGGTGGGATACGGACGATAAGGAAATTCAAAGCCCACCCACCACCCACTTTGTAGCCACTATCGACGATCTAACCGACATGCTTGACTTCAGCTCCGAAGACATCGACGGCATGGACGACGATGTAGGAGACGAACAGGAACCAGCACCTGTAGGGCGCTGGAAGGCCACCTCCTCATATGACATATATATGGTGGATACTCCAAAAGATGGAGATGGCGATGGAACAGTGGGGGATGACGCCCCCAAGAAACAGCCGAAGCGCCGGCGTCAGCGGTGCCGCTCTAAATCTCGCCAAAGCAAAAACGGTGATTCCGGCACGGGGGATAATACTACCCCGGATAACGCCGAAGAACACCCACCTCAGCAAGATTCGGCACAGGAAGATGGAGAAGCCAGCCCTCATGAGAGAGCGGCAGACCGAGAGGTCGAGGATGATAACTATATGCCTCCCTCCGAAGACGAGGCAAGCCTCGGTGACGACGAATTCGTCATACCATCAGACCCCGCCGAACAAGAGCGTTTTAAACGCAGGCTTTTAGCCACGGCAAGCAGCCTCAAGAAAAAGCAGCAACAGCTTAAAGCTGCCCAAGATTTGCTAGCTGACAGATGGACTGAAGTCCTTACGGCCGAAGAGTATGAACTCGAACGCCCCTCCAAGAGTTACCCAAAGCGCAGGCCGCTGCCCCGATCAGAGGAGGAAGCACCTACATCACCAGCGCATGACATGGCAGACCGGCCACCTCGCGGCCGCGACAGAGAGGCCTCTCGGCCCTCCACCCAAGCCATGCCCCGACGCCGCACAACTAAGGCACGGGAAAATGCGTCCGACCTGCGAGACATACTGGAGGATAAGGCAAGACAAACAAGATCGATCTACGGATCGCGCAGGCGCCCTACGACATGTGACAATGATCTTCACTCCGGATACAACAAATCCGGCCGGGCCGAACACAACAGACATAGCTCTTCTGAGCTACGTCGTGATATAGCCCAGTACAGAGGCGCCGCACACCCGCTATGCTTCACGAATGAAGTAATGGATCATAAAATCCCAGTGGGTTTCAAACCCGTAAACATCGAATCATACGATGGCACAACAGATCCGGCGGTATGGATCGAGGACTATCTCCTTCACATCCACATGGCACGCGGCGATGATCTACACGCCATCAAATACCTCCCACTCAAACTTAAAGGACCGGCCCGGCATTGGCTTAATAGTTTGCCAGCAGACTCAATCGGTTCTTGGGAGGACCTGGAAGCCGCATTCCTCGACAATTTCTAGGGCACTTACATGCGACCGCCGGATGCCGACGACTTAAGCCACATAATTCAGCAGCCAAAAGAATCGGCCAGACAATTCTCGACACGGTTCCTAACAAAGAAAAACCAGATAGTCGACTGTCCGGACGCAGAGGCCCTAGCAGCCTTCAAGCATAACATCCGCGATGAGTGGCTTGCCCGGCACCTGGGACAGGAAAAGCCGAAATCCATGGCAGCCCTCACGACACTCATGACCCGCTTTTGCGCGGGAGAAGACAGCTGGCTAGCTCGCAGTAACAACTTATCAAAGAACCCTGGTAATTCGGATACCAAGGACAAAAGTGGCAGGACACGTCGGAATAAGCAAAAACGCCGCGTTAACAGCGACAGCAATGAAGACACGGCAGTCAATGCCGGATTCAAAGGCTATAAATCCGGTCAGCGGAAAAAGCCATTCAAAACGAATACTCAGGGCCCGTCCAGTTTGGACCGAATACTCGATCGCTTGTGCCAGATACATGGCACCCCCGAAAGGCCAGCCAATCACACTAACAGGGATTGTTGGGTGTTCAGGCAGGCAGGCAAGTTAAGGGCCGAAAACAGAGACAAGGGGCTGCACAGCGATGACGAGGAGCCCAAGCCGCCGAACAACAATGGACAGAAGGGCTTTCCCCCACAAGTGCGGACGGTGAACATGATATACGCAACCCACATTCCCAAGCGGGAGCGGAAGCGTGCGCTACGGGACGTATACGCAATAGAGCCAGTCGCCCCAAAGTTCAACCCATGGTCCTCCTGCCCGATCACTTTTAATCGAAGGGACCATCCCACTAACATCCGTCATGGCGGCTTCGCCGCATTGGTTCTCGACCCAATCATCGACGGATTTCATCTCACAAGAGTCCTCATGGACGGCGGCAGTAGCCTGAACCTGCTTTATCAGGATATAGTGCGGAAAATGGGCATAGATCCCTCAAGGATTAAGCCCACAAGAATGACCTTTAAAGGCGTTATACCAGGTGTAGAAGCCAACTGTACAGGCTCAGTGAAACTTGACGTGGTCTTCAGATCCCCGGATAATTTCCGAAGCGCAGAGTTAATCTTCGATATAGTCCCGTTTCGCAGTGGCTATCACGCCGTGCTCAGACGAACCGCATTCGCAAAATTCAATGCGGTGCCGCACTACACATATCTCAAGCTCAAGATGCCAGGCCCTCGGGGAGTAATTACGGTCAACGGAAACACCGAACGCTCCCTCCGTATGGAGGAGCATACGGCGGCTCTCGCAGCGGAGGTACAAAGTAGCCTTCTCAGGCAATTCTCCAGTCCGGCCATTAAAAAGCCAGACACTGCCAAGCGCGCCCGGAGTAACCCACAACAGGACCGCCTGGCACACTCTGAGCAAGCGTAGCAATGCGGCCCCAACCCCAGCTTTCGCAACATAGCGAAACCTGTACCTCGCATACATAACTACGCCCTTGAAATACCATGGGCACAGGGGAAGGGGCACAATAACGGCACGCCCAGAATACGGCTTAAAACGTACTAGGGGCTGCCGGATTCTTTTTTTAATTTTTTCTTACTTTCAGGACTCCATACTTCGGACGACATGTTCGGCAATTCGACTGCCACACAAACGATGCAAGATCCAGGGAGGCAGACAAGCCATGCCGCACTATGGAACTCCCAGGTGGCCTCTGTTACGAGCGGTATACCTGTTTTAAATACAATTCCGCGGCCTGCCCCTGGTCAGGACATACTGAATAGTCCAATATCTTTTGCTTACCGCACTATTTGTATCGTTCGGCTTTGATAAATAGCCTCTATATAAACAATGCTTAGCTTTTTGTCTATTTTTTGCATTACTCTCTTTTATATATGTTCATTAATGACATGTTGCACCCGTACACTGTGGTACGGCAAGTACGCCAGGGGCTTCAGTACCCTTTAATATGGTGTGAGAAGTCCGTACACTTTCACAAGTGCGGCACCCCGAACTTATAGCACTATATGCATCGGCTCCGAATCATGATTTGGGTCAATAGTTGGGTTTGCCCGGCTCCTATGTTTTGGTGCCTTACGTTCCGCTATATCGGCTAAGGTAGCATTAGGAGAACCACTGCGATTGTGCCCCGGTTGAGCTGGGTTAAGCACCTCAGTGGAGAAAACTAAAACTGACTGTCATGATGAGGCGAGAGACCGGTCGCTGTTCGAGAGGTTTTTCGAGTCCCTAAAGACTTATGCCGCTTCGAGCGAGGAGCCGGATTTGTCCGGCCAAGGCGTGGATAGCGCCCCGAACTCGGTCTTCCGAACTAGGGGCTTCGCCGAAATTTAAAATTATAAAGTTCTATGGCTAAGTGAGAGTGTTCAAGCATTATAGTCCGATTGCCTGGTTCGTTGTGCTGAGCGCCTCCCTCGAAGGACCCAACTATGGGAAAAAGAGCGCTCAGGTTTATCCCGAACACCCCAGCACTAGTGGCATGGGGGCAGAAGCCGACGACTGGCCACCTCTCAATTTTTTGATAAACGGCCGCACAGAAAATAATATTTTAAATTCAACAAGCATTGCTTAAGCGCCTATGAACAAGTTTTCAGCGCACAGGATAAAAACGAGCGAGTTTATTCAAAAATTACATCCTTGGTACATTCATCCGCCACAAGGCGGGCACCCGCAAGAACATCCTTGTAATAGTTCTCGGGCTTGCGATGCTCCTTCCCCGGCGGCGGCCCGTCCTTCACAAGCTTCTCACCGTCCAACTTACCCCAGTGCACCTTTGCACGGGCAAGGGCCCGGCGGGCACCTTCGATGCAGACGGAGCGCTTGATGACCTCGAGCCTTGGACAGGCCTCCACCAGCCGCCGCACCAGCCCGAAGTAGCTCCCAGGCAGGGCCTCTCCGGGCCACAGCCGAACTATGAAGCCCTTCATGGCCTGTTCGGCCGCCTTGTGGAGCTCGACCAGCTGTTTCAGCTGGTCGCTCAAGGGCACAGGGTGTCCGGCCTCAGCATACTGAGACCAGAACACCTTCTCCGTTGAGCTACCCTCTTCAGCTCGGTAGAATGCGGCGGCGTCGGATACGCTGCGGGGAAGATCTGCGAATGCCCCTGGAGAACTCCGGATTCGGGTAAGTAACAAGTAGTTTACTTTTATATTTCTACTTTGCATAAAGAATGCCTTACCCGCTGCCATCTTCTTCATCTCCTCCAACTCTTGGAGGGCCTTTTGGGCTTCAGCCTTGGCAGACTTGGCAGTCTCAAGGGCCGCCGCGAGCTTGGACGCTTGGGTCTTTGACTCAAGCTCCAAACTCTCATGTTTTTTCATGAGAGCCTGAAGCTCTTGCTGCACCTCGCCGACCTGAGCCCCAAGTTTCTCTTGCTCGGTGCGCTCCGTGGCCGTTTTCTTTTCGGCCTCGGACAGCGCCTGCTTGAGGGTCGCCACCTCAGTCGTGGCCCCTATAATAAGCAGTGCAATCCTGTTATTTTTTGCAATCACGCCTCTCTATAGGCACTTTTTCTGTAAGGTATTTCCTACCTTCTTTTTCCTCGAGCTGCAGATTGGTAAGGCTGAGCTCTTGCTCGGTCCGCTTGAGGTCCTGTTTCAGGACACCCACCTCCGCAGTCAGTGCGGCGGTGAATAGCAGCAAAGCCTGCACACACATATTGACTCTTTATTGTTAGACTCCTGCGAAATTTACTAGATCCTCTATTCGGCTTTTCTTTCCGAACGCCAGAGAGAGCATCAGGGGCTACTGTCTATGCGGTACTATTTTTATATATTTTTACTTACCTCGAAGCCTGTTAGAAGGCTAGCGCAAGCTTCAGTTAGTCCGCTCTTGGCGGACTGAACCTTCTGGATCACCGTACTCATAATAGTACGGTGCTCCTCGTCGATGGAGGCACCGTCAAGCACCTCAAGCAGATTGTCCGGCACCTCCGGTTGGACGAAGGCCGCCGGCTCAGAAGGCTTGCTCCTCTTGGAAGGAGTTCGCCTACCGCGGTCCGGAACTGTTGAAGATTCCGGCGCGGTGTCCAGCACAAAGCCGGACTTGGAGCCCTGGGGGGTCTTGTCCCCTTTACTCCTGGGGTCTGGGAGGTTGCCTTGTGGCTCCTCCAGGACCACCTCCTCCTGCCCCGGAGCTCGTTGCGACGCCACTTCGGCGTCGTCCGCGGTGCGGGGGGAGACAGCGGGCGGAACTGAGTTCACGTCCGATGAATCCAGGGAGCCGCTCGACGACTCGTTGAGTTCGGCCCGGGGCGGACTGCATAATTACATTCGACATTAGGGAAAGCTATGCAACATAGGAACATCATGAGTTATTCTGATATCCGAACTTACGATTTCGCCGGACGCTTGGCCCTGTTTGGCCACTCCTCTTTGCCCTCTTCGGCGTTGGGGGCGTAGTCTGGCGGAGGGGTCTTCCTTTTCCTAGACCCCTCGGCCTCCCCCGTTGGGGCAGCCTTCCTCTTCTCTCCTCCCTCCACTGCGGGGAGAGTTTTCTTCTTCCTCCTCCTTGTTTTCACGGGAAGAGGGTGTCTCGGACTCGTCGGACGACGAGTCCGACACCACCACGTTACGGGCACTCTTTCGAGTCCCCGTGGTCTTCTTCTTCTTGGCCTTCTTTTCCGGCACCACATAAGGCGCCGGAGCCAGCAGCTTCACTAGTAGAGCTGGGGCTGGGTCTTCGGGCAGCGGAGCCGAACAGTTAATAGGTCCGGATATCGCCCGCCAAGCCTGTCAAAGGTAAGGGAGTTTAGATCCCGCATAGAGTTAAACTATGAAAAAAGCTGAACACCCTGTAAAAGGTGAAAATAGCTTACCTCGGTAGCATGACGCTGCGAGCTGTATCCGCGATCCTCGGAAGCGGATGCGGGAGCCTCGGCACCTTTGATTAGCGCCTTCCAGACGTCTTCATACGTCGTGCCGAAGAGCCTGTTAAGGGTTCGGTGCTGTGCCGGGTCGAACTCCCACAGAGTAAAGTCCCGTTGTTGACACGGGAGGATTCGGTGAACGAGCATGACCTGGACTACATTTACAAGCCTGATTGGCTTGTTTACCAGGGACTGGATGCATGTCTTCAGTCCGGTCACCTCTTCCTCGTTACCCCACGATAGGCCCGTCTCTTTCCAGGACATGAGCCGCGTGGGGGGTCCGGATCGGAACTTGGGGGATGCGATCCATTTCGGATTGCGTGGCTCGGTGATGTAAAACCACCCGGCTTGCCACCCCTTTAGGGTCTCTACGAAGGATCCCTCGAACCACAGGACGTTGGCAATCTTGCCCGCCATGGCGCCTCCGCACTCCGCCTGGCTGCCGCGCACCACCTTGGGCTTGACGTTGAAGGTCTTGAGCCAGAGGCCGAAATGGGGGCGGACGCGGAGGAAAGCCTCACACACGACGATAAACGCCGAGATGTTGAGGATGAAGTTCGGGGCCAGATCGTGGAAATCCAGGCCGTAGTAGAACATGAGCCCCCGGACGAATGGGTGAAGTGGAAAACCCAGTCCGCGGAGGAAGTGGGGAAGGAATACTACCCTCTCGTGGGGCCTCGGGGTGGGGAGGAGCTGCCCCTTCTCGGGAAGCCGGTGGGCGATGTCTTTGGACAAGTATCCGGCCTTCCTAAGCTTTTTGACGTCGCCCTCCGTGACGGAGGAGACCTTCCACTTGCCTCCCACTCCGGACATCGCTGGAGAAGGTCGAGGTGGGAAGTGCGGGCTTGGGCGCTGGAGCTCGAGTGCGCAGGAGATGGATAGGCAAAGGAGGAAGAAGGCGTAGGTAAAAAGGTGGATCCTTATCCCCTTATATGGGTGGATGCGGTTGTGCGTCCCCACCTGCCTAGTAAAACTCCTTGCCTCCCAAGCGCCGTGATAAGTGGCGCGGTTGGATTACCCACATCCGTATTGATGAGAATCCCGTAAAGGGGGTACACGATCTCTGCTTTGACAAGACGTGCCAAGGAAACCGCCTCGCAAAACATGCTGAGGTGGAAAAGTAAAAACGATTCGAGTGAAGGACTTGGCTGTAGTGTGATGACGCACTGCGGAATACGTCAGCAGATTTGATTTGTGTTAATATTATTCTCTCTATGGAAATATGTGGAAGCTTATTTTGCAGAACCAGACACTACTATTGGTGTTTACAATCTTCTATGAAGGACTTGGAGGAGGAACCCGCCTTGCAATGCCGAAGACAATTTGCGTGCCGGACTCGTCGTCATTGAAGCCTGGTTCAGGGGCTACTGAGGGAGTCCTGGATTAGGGGGTGTTCGGGTAGCCGGACTATACCTTCAGCCGGACTCCTGGACTATGAAGATACAAGATTGAAGACTTCGTCCCGTGTCCGGATGGGACTTTCCTTGGCGTGGAAGGCAAGCTTGGCGATGCGGATATTCAAGATCTCCTACCATTGTAACCGACTTTATGTAACCCTAACCCTATCCGGTGTCTATATAAACCGGAGGGTTGTAGTCCGTAGGCAATCAACTCCATACACAACAATCATACCATAGGCTAGCTTCTAGGGTTTAGCCTCCTTGATCTCGTGGTAGATCTACTCTTGTACTACCCATATCATCAATATTAATCAAGCAGGAGTAGGGTATTACCTCCATCGAGAGGGCCCGAACCTGGGTAAAAAACATCGTGTCCCTTGTCTCCTGTTACCATCCAGCCTAGACGCACAGTTCGGGACCCCCTACCCGAGATCCGCCGGTTTTGACACCGACAACAACCTTCTTCTTGTAGACGTTGTTGGGCCACCAAGTGCAGAGGTGTGTAGGACAATAGAAAATTTCCCTCAAGTGGATGACCTAAGGTTTATCAATCCGTAGGAGGCGTAGGATGAAGAAGGTATCTCTCAAGCAACCCTACAACCAAATAACAAAGAGTCTCTTGTGTCCCCAACACACCCAATACAATGGTAAATTGTATAGGTGCACTAGTTAGGCGAAGAGATGGTGATACAAGTGCAATATGGATAGTAGATAAAGGTATTTGTAATCTGAAAATATAAAAACAGCAAGGTAACTAATGATAAAAGTGAGCACAAACGGTATTGCAATGCGTTGAAACAAGGCCTAGGGTTCATACTTTCACTAGTGCAAATTCTTTCAACAATAATAACATATTTGGATCACATAACTATCCCTCAACATGCAACAAAGAGTCACTTCAAAGTCACTAATAGCGGAGAACAAACAAAGAGATTATGGTAGGGTACGAAACCACCTCAAAGTTATTCTTTCCAATCAATCCGTTGGGCTATTCCTATAAGTGTCACAAACAGCCCTAGAGTTCATACTAGAATAACACCTTAAGACACAAATCAACCAAAACCCTAAAGTCACCTAGATACTCCAATGTCACCTCAAGTATCCGTGGGTATGATTATACGATATGCATCACACAATCTCGGATTCATCTATTCAACCAACACAAAGAACTTCAAAGAGTGCCCCAAAGTTTCTACCGAAGAGTCAAGACGAAAACGTGTGCCAACCCCTATGCTTAGGTTCATGGGCGGAACACGCAAGTTGATCACCAAAAAATACATCAAGTGAATCAATAGAATAACCCATTGTCACCACGGTTATCCCACGCAAGACATACACCAAGTGTTCTCAAATCCTTAAAGACTCACTCCGATAAGATAACTTCAAAGGGCAAGATCTACCTCAAGATGGTGTTGAATCACCACTGATGCCCAAGGTCAAGTTCTCTCATCCGAGCAAGCTCAAGATCAAGAACAAGCTCAAGACGACACTCAAGATGATCAAGTGACCGCTCCTCAACTCACTCCGGGGGAGGAATTAGAGCATCATGCCGCCAAGATCGCATCCAAGCTCACAACCAAGGGTCATCTCATGACAAATGTGCTTGGAAGCATTCGAAAGGGGGTAAGCACTCGTAGACAATTGGCAAACTATTGTGAACATCACACATTTGTCTCTTGTGTTGAACCCCAAAAGGTATATGAGGCGCTCAAAGATCCGGATTGGCTTAATGCCATGCATGAAGAACTCAACAATTTCGAGCACAACAAGGTGTGGAGATTGGTGCCAAGGCCAACGGGGAACCATAATGTCATTGGAACCAAGTGGATATTCAAGAACAAGCAAGCTTCTCATGGAATTATCGTTCGCAACAAGGCTCGTTTGGTAGCACAAGGCTACTCCCAAGTCGAGGGTATCAACTACGGTGAAACCTTTGCTCCCATTGCTCGCCTTGAATCCATTCGTTTGTTGATTGCTTATGCTTCTCATCATAACTTTAAGTTGCAACAAATGGATGCGAAGAGTGCTTTTCTTAATGGTCCTATTAATGAGTTGGTGTATGTCAAGCAACCCCCCGGGTTCGAGGATCCCTATTTTCCCGATCATGTGTACCAACTCGATAAGGCACTCTATGGCCTTAAACAAGCCCCACGTGCGTGGTATGACCACCTTACCAAGTTGTTGCAAGATCGCGGTTTTGAAATTGGGAAAATCGACCCCACTCTTTTTCTAAGAATGTTAATGGGGAGTTGTTTGTGTGCCAACTATATGTTGATGATATTATCTTTGGTTCCCCTAACAAAGCTTTCAATGAGGAATTTGCCGCACTCATGACCTCCAAGTTCAAGATGTCCATGATGGGAGAGTTGAAGTTCTTTCTCGGGTTCGAAGTCAAGCAACGAAGAGAAGGAACCTTCATCAACCAAGCCAAATACACTCAAGACATGCTCAAGAGATTCAAGCTAAATGATGTCAAGCCGGCTTCCACTCCAATGACCATCAAATGCCAACTTGACATAGATCCCAATGGTAAAGTGGTGGATCAAAAGGTATATCGCTCCATGATTGGCTCCTTGCTTTACCTTTGTGCATCTAGACCGGATATCATGTTGAGTGTGGGAATTTGTGCATGGTTTCAAGCCGCACCTAAGGAAAGTCACTATGTGGCGGTCAAACGAATCTTTCGATATTTGGCTCATACCCCAAACTTTGGCTTATGGAATCCAAGAGGATCTAACTTCAACCTTGTGGGCTTTTCGGACTCCGATTGGGCGGGAGACAAAGTGGATAGGAAGTCCACTTTCGGAGGGTGCCAATTTCTTGGTTGCTCTTTGGTGAGTTGGTCTTCCAAGAAGCAAAGTTGTGTGTCTCTCTCATCCACGGAAGCGGAATATGTGACTGCCGGTAGTTGTTGTGCACAACTTCTTTGGATGAGGCAAACTTTAAAGGATTACAGTGTCATTTGTGACAAAGTGCCTCTTTGGTGTGACAATGAAAGTGCAATCAAGATTTCTCTCAACCCGGTGCAACACTTCAAGACGAAGCATATTGAGATCCGGTATCACTTCATCCGGGATCATATTAGGCGAGGAGAGATCGAGCTCAACTATGTCAACACTCATGATAACCTTGCAGATATCTTCACGAAGCCTTTGGATGAAGCAAGATTTCGCGAGTTAAGGCATGAGCTAAATATCATTGATTCGAGCAATGTTGCTTGAACCCTTGCACATCCCACCATACTCAACTTGTTATCTTGTTTAGGTGTAGGCATGGACATAGGGGGAGTGTTGTTCTCTCAATGAACTCTCCCTCCCCCCATTATGCATAAATTGATCAACTCTTTCACATTAGCCATTGTTGATGGTACTTGTGCTTCAAAGATGAGTTTTGGTTATGGGCCCAAGGATAATTCTTCGCGGTGCCATACCAATTGACTCAAACATAGGTAGCTCCGGCCACCGCCCTGTCTTTGGAGAGGTTGTGTTGCGTGTTTAGTCCTTGTTGTCTCTTGCCTTTCGTTCTTCATGTCGAGCTTGAGTGTGTGGTCTCGTGGGTCGGCTCTTTGTGTGTTCGTTCGCTCGAAGGTTGCTTTGCAAAGGCCTCTTTTCTCTCGGTTTTTGAAACGTGCTTTTTCTTGGGTTCATGGTACTACCGTGGTTCACCACGGTACTACCGCAGGAGCTGCGCACGGTACTACCGCGCCCAGCATGGCAGTAATTTTTTACTACCGCCTGGGGAAGCGTTACTACCGCCCACGGTGCGGTACTTCCGCCCAGGTGGTACTATCGCGCAGTCGAGAGCGCGCGGGGGTTAAGAGCGGGCAGGGGGAGTTCCAACTCCCCCATACCCATTCAACTCTTTTTCCCCACGACGTCTCTCTCTCTCCTGCCCAAGAAGGGCGCTGGAGACCCTCGCCGGATCTCTGTCTCTGGCCGCTCTCCTCGCATTTCGTCCGGTGGGATCATTCCCCACCACTTCCTCTTGCCATGGAACAAGGTTTCTCCCCAAATCCCTCTCTCTTTGGTTCGTTCTTTTGTTTCTAGGATTTTGGGGAGATGCATGTCGTTCTTAAGATTTTAGGCTAAATCTTTGCAAGAGTAGGATGTAGGAGAGTAGTAGAGCGTAGAGATGGTACTTGATATGTTGTCCCGTGGTAGATTTGATCAACTGTGGTACCGCTTCGTTGTCACGGCTGTGCTCAGATCTCTTTGAAGTTCGGACCTGACACCATGCGGTACTACCGCTCCTCAGGAGCGGTACTACCGCGCGAGGCGCGGCACTAAAAGTTTACTGCCACTCCGAGACACGGTACTATCGTGCCATCCTAGCGCGGTACTACCGTGGCTAGGAGCAGCACTAAAATTTTAGTACCACGCACCCATGCAGTACTATCGTTGTTGTCAAATCTCCCATGTGGCAGTTACCAAGTGCGAGTTCTACTTGTTTCACCTGTTTTGTTGTGGTATTTGCATTGACCCTTCTCGTTTCTCTTGTGTGTTCTTGTGTTGTGTGTCATAGGTGGTGGCTCCGGTTCCAATGTCCGTCATTCGAACCCCGTTCGCGACACGGGCTCGAAGCGTCTGTGCAACCAAGATGAAGCTCCTGAGGGCTCCAATGCCCCCCAACGCAGAACCAAGTCAACCGTAACCAAGCAGAAGGAGCCAGCAATGGGCATGGATGAGATACCACTTGCTGAGTTTGCCTCTCGCGGGAAGATCAACCCCTATGTGAATCCCCGTGCAAATTTCAGAGGGAATGACTTGTTCTGGACCAAGCAGTAGAATCTTATCTATCTAGATGTGATCAAGGCCAAGCATAACATCTATGTGGACGTGCACTGGATTGACATGACTCATATGAGGCAGGATAAGCATCGTGCCTATTTTGGTGAGGCTCTGGATCTGGTGGAGCAGTTTGGCATTGAGGATGTGATATCTTTCCATCTGGATTATGACCCTGAGATTGTGGCCCAGTTCTTTGCCTCGGTCCACTTCCATACTGATGAGGAACGGACCATGACCTGGATGACCAACGGACAGCGGATGACTGCTACATGGAAGGACTTCATGGATTTGCTTCGGGTTCCTAATGAGGGGCTCAACACGCCCATTGGTGTTCGCCCTCATGCCATTTCCGAGTCAGCCAATAAGAACAAGCTTCAGCCCTACTATGTTGAGAAGTTGCTTCCCAGCGGCAAGAAGGCGTGGGTGCTGAACTCCTTCCTTGACATCATGTATCGCATCTTCCGCAACTCCCTATTTCCACGCATTAGTGACAAGGACAAGGTGCATGCCTATCTTGTGGATATGATGCTTATTTGTGAGGAGGCGCGGCATTCTCAGTTGCAACCACTTGATGTCTCACATATCATGTGGTGCGAGCTTCGGTTTGCGGTGTTCAACCGTAAGGTACCCATCTATGGTCCTTACCTTCTGTTGATCTCGAAGACTTGGGAGAAGCTCTATCCCGATGATGAGTTTCTTGCCCCTGACTGGACTCGTCATGAGCCCATCAAGCTCCGTGTCAAGACCCAGTGGGCCAATACTACTACCCATGCTGAGGCAGTGGCAGCTCAGATGGATGTGGATGAGGATGAGATTGAGGAGGAGGACGCCGATGAGGACAGCTCTGCTGGCTACTCGCCTTCATCTTCTGAGCCCTCTTGGGCTAAGAAGCTGAAGAACAAGATGAATGCTCTGTTCTGCATGCAGGTCAAGGGGTAGTACCGGTCTCATGTTGCTCAGAAGGAGAGTCGCCGCCGCAACAAGCGGATCTTGAGGACGTTTGGCGAGGAGATATCCAGCGGGTCTGAGAAGGTCATCACGCCAGAGGCAGCCTAGATGGCGAAGCAGGGCTACAAGTGGACTGATTCTGAGGAGTACAAGGAGGAAACTGTCCCCACTACCGAGCCTGACGAGGAACGTGACGAGTGATCGCTTCAGCTTGAGCCACCACTTGTGTCGTAGGTGTCCTCTCTGCCTTTTTGGTGTCTCGATGCCAAAGGGTAGGATTTGCGAGTTGTGTGTCGTGTTTCGTATTGTCGCTTTGCTTTCGTTCCATTGAACCTCATTTGCTTTGGTTTGGTTTGTGCTTGTGAGACCTTTCTATCATATGGTGTAAGACATATGCACTCTAGCATACCTTATTGAGCCTATGCTATCTCGTAATCTTTACTTTATGCTCTTAGTTATTATCTTGCTTAGTGTTAGCCTTATTGTTGCAAGATATGCCTTGTCTATAAAATATAGGGGAAGTGTTGATCCTAGTATGTGTGCCGTGCAGTCCAAAGCACTTATCCAGATAACACACATCTAGGGGGAGCCCGTCTATATTTTAGAGATATGGGGTTTGCCCATGTTCTATGTTATCTCCCTTTGTGCAAATCCCGTATTGTCATCAATCCACCAAAAAGGGGGAGATTGTAAGGGCATATTTATCCCTTAGTTGTTTTGGTGATTGATGACAATGCTTTTGCGGAATAATCGTGTGCATTGAGTATTTCAGACATTTTCATAGGCACAAGACGATTTGGTGCCCTCGAAGACTATTGAAGACGACGTTTCTCTACTTTTCTTCGCAGGAAAGCCGTACTATTAAGAGGGGGTCCGCTTTGGAAAGGTTTGGGTGGGTGGAATCATCACGTACACGTCTACTCCATTTGCATCGCCTTTCCTTTGGCACTTTGGAGCATCCTCCGTCTTTTCTTGTCCATGCAAAATGTCGTGTTTGCTGCACTGGGGCATGCGGTAGTACTGCTCCTAGGAGCGGTAGTACCGCAGGCCCTTACGGTACTACCAGCCTCTGGCGCGGTAGTACCGCTAGTGCCCATGGTAGTACCGCTTCCTTGGAGCGGTAGTACTGTGGCCCCGGGCTAGGCGCTGCTGCTATTGCGGTAGTAGGGGCGGATGTAATTTTTTACATCCGCGCCCTACGCGGTAGTACCGTGCGCTCTGGCCAGGCTCAGCAGCTTGCGCGGCAGTAGGGGCGGATGTAATTTTTTACATCCGCGCCCCGCGCGGTAGTACCGCTCCTGGATTACGGTACTACCGTGCCGGATTTTGCATAGATCCCAACTCAGCGGAAGTTGCCATGAATGTATTTTTATATGTCCGTGCCTTCCCAAAATCTGGACTATCCCTGCCTTGCGGTAGTACCGCAAGGGGGAGCGGTAGTACCGCGCCAATGGTTCTACCGCCCCCTGCTTCATTGCATCTAGGCTGTTCTGGTTTCTGCTGCTCGGGCGGTAGTACCGTGTGCCCTTGCGGTAGTACCGCGTTCCCGGCGCGGTAGTACCGTGCTACGCAGGCTGAGTTGGTGGATAATGGTTGGATTTGTTCTTCCACTATATAAGGGGTGTCTTCTTCTCCGGGTTGACTACCTCTTCCACCCCTAAGCTCCATTGTTGCTCCAAGCTTCATTTTCGCCCAATCTCTCTCCCTAGCCAATCAAACTTGTTGATTCTTTAGGGATTGGTTGAGAAGGCCTCGATCTACACTTTCACCAAGAGAAATTTGATTCCCCCTCTAATACCTTGCGGATCTTGTTACTCTTGGGTGTTTGAGCACCCTAGACGATTGAGGTCACCGCGGAGCCATATTTCATTGTGGTGAAGCTTCATGGTGTCATTGGGAGCCTCCAATTAAGTTGTGGAGATTGCCCCAACCTTGTTTGTAAAGGTTCGGTCGCCGCCTCCAAGGGCACCAATAGTGGAACCACAGCATCTCGCATTGTGTGAGGGCATGAGTAGAATACGGTGGCCCTAGTGGCTTCTTGGGGAGCATTGTGCCTCCACACCGCTCCACGGAGACGTACTTCCCCTCAAAAGGAAGGAACTTCGGTAACACATCCTCGTCTTCACCGGCTCCACTCTTAGTTATCTCGTGCCTTTACTTGTGCAAGCTTATTTGTGTTGTTTCCCTTGCTTGCTTGTGTGCTTGTTCTTGTTGCATCATATAGGTTGCTCACCTAGTTGCATTTCTAGACAACCTACTTTGATGCAAAGTTTAAATTGGTAAAGAAAAGCTAAAAATTGTTAGTTGCCTATTCACTCCCCCTCTAGTCAACTATATCGATCCTTTCACTCGGCTTTCTCGGGTCTGACTATCAATTTTCATAAAAGTACGTTAGTGCCAATTTCTATGGACGCAGCTGTGGCTGCTGAGATTGCTCAGCTGTTTGGTTGCTCTCTGTCCTCTGTTCCATGTACATATCTCGGGTTGCCCTTGTCTCTAAACAAGATCACGCACGGGATGCTACTACCTGTTATACACAGAGTAGACCGCAGGCTCTCGAGCTGGTTGGCTACTTTCTTAACGCTGGGAGGAAGGCTCACTCTTGTCAACTCTGTGTTAGCCGACATACCCAGTTATTTCATGTCATGCTTCCCATGGCCTAAAGAGTCCATCAATCTGCTTGACAGTCTTCTGTGTGCTTTCCTATGGCAAGGCAAAAACAAGATTAAAGGTGGCCGGTGCCTTGTGGCTTGGGACAAGGTCACTCTTCATCGGGAAAGTGGCGGCTTGGGTGTGAGGAACCTCCAAGCCCATGATCAAGCAATGTTGTGCAAGTTTCTTTCCAAGATTCTGCAATCTTCTAACATTCCGTGCTATCAGTGGTTTGCTTCACAATATCTCAAGAAGACCATTCCGCTTGGTGCCAATAGCAGAGATACATCTTTGTGGAGAGGTTTCAAGGATCATATCCCTTTGGTCATCAACTCCTCGCGGTGTACTTTGGGCTCCTGTAACATCATATCCTTTTGGCATGCCCAATGGCTTGAAAATGGCAGACTCTGTTTGTTGTTGCCAATCCTATATTCCTTTGTCAGGGACCGTTGTTGTTCGGTTCAGTCGCAATTTTCAGATGGATCATGGTCAATACAGCTACACCCAAACCTCTCCCACTCTGTCGAGTAGGAGCTCCTCTTGCTGCACCAACTAATTGCACCTACAACTCCTGATGACGCACGCCAGGATGTGCGTACTCCCTCTGTGTTCACCAAGCAAATCAGTGCAGGATATTTTTACCGGCTGCTGACGTTCAGGGGAGTCAGCTGTGCTTTTCACTTTTGGGTCTGGGACGCGTTGATACCTCTGAAGCCCAAAACCTTTCTCTGGCTAGTCTTTTGGGATCGTCTCAACACCAAAAATAATACGGTCAAGAAACATTGGGTGGCCATCGCTCCAAGTGCGGGCTGTGATCTTTGTCCCACGGTGGAATCAATTCATCACATAGTGCTGCGTTGCCGACCGGCATCTGCCCTCTGGCATCGGTTGCTTCTGGCCCCTTTCGCATGCGGATCGACCGACATCATATCCTTTGTTCAACAAGCTGCCTCTCATTTGGAGATCAACCGCAAATGGAATGTCGCTTTTGCCGCATGTGCCATCACTCTATGGCATGCACGAAATGATCGGATCTTCAATTCACGTTTATGGACAGACTCCTACATAAGGTTCTATGCTGCGGATCTACTACGCCTATGGTGCTGCGGAGCCACAAAGCAGCAGGACAAAGAGGATCTCATGTTTTGGGGCAATTTACTAGCTGAATAGTTTTTTTCTCCTGATGTTAACTCTACTTACCCTGGAAAATACGAAGGAGAACCTGGGTACCGGCGCACCCTATATGCAAAAAATGTTTAGTAATTCAAAAAAAGTTCAAATCTTTTTTAGTATCAAACATGATCAAGTATTGTAGCCGTATAAAAAGATTCGTCAGAAAATGACTTTGTTTGCATCCTGGGTCAAAGATTTGGCAAAAAAACGCTATATACAAGTACTATACACACTATATTGTCGTCATAAACTTGTCTTTTTTGCCCTGAAGTCAATATGAATCATTTTTTGTCCAAACATTTTATACAAGTACAATACCTAATCATGTTTGATTCTAAAAAAGATTTGGAATTTTTTGAACTTTTTAAAATTACTTTCCCCTTTCCTCTACATGTTGTAGGTGAGAGGCAGTCGGGAACTTTCCCCTTTCCTCTACATTGTTTGAGAGAGACGACAGAAGGCGAGCAGAGGCTTTCTGGCCGGTTTGATACTCATCATGCGCGGTGCAGCGGTGTAAATAGTAGTTGCAGTCGAGCTGTTTCATACACGGTGAATAATCTCGGGATTCAGATCCCCGCAAAAGAAAAAAAACTAGGGATTCCGATGGGAAAAGGAGGGGAGGTTCCATTTCCGTTCCGGCGGATCTCCTGTTGGGATTCGAATCGAAGTCGGTTACTGCCCGCTCTAGTAGTGCTAGTGCATATATATACCACACCGGCGGTGCGCGGCGGCGGCCCATTTCAATTGATCCGCTTAGATCGATCCGGAGGAAGAACCAATAAATCGATCGAGAGAAAAGAGGAATAATCAATCGATCGATCCAGAGAAAGAGAGGAGGGATCGATCGATCGAGATCGAGGGAAAGAGGGGAGGCGATGCTGTCCCTTCTCTCCACCAGCGCGGAGGTCGCGCAGGAGGCGGAGGACGGCGGCCATGGCCGGGACGCCGTCCTGATGCGGGTCGACCGTCTCGGGGACGCTCCGAGGGCGCTGACAGACGTGACCCGCCTCGTCGCGGACCAAGACTGGAGGGTGCTCAACGTCCTGCAGATCCGGGAGGCGGCGGCGCTGGGCGGAGCGCTCTCCGACGCCGCGCGCTCGCTTCGGAAGATTCGCCGCGCGCTGCGCCAGCTGTTGAGAGCACGCGACGCTCTCGTGGAGGCGCTCCCCAGGATCAGGCGGAGGTACGGGGATCTCACCCTGCCCGACGACACGAGTTTTGACGGCCTCTGCGCGGCCGCAAACTTCATGGCCGTCATCGGTTGGACCTACGGGTGGGCATTCGGTAGAAACCGAAAATTCGGTTTTCACCGTTCGGCTTATTTTGAAATTCGGTTAGCAAAATTAAAAACCGAAATTAGCAAGCAAAAAATGCTAACTGAAAATTCGGTTAACCGATTATTTCGGTTCAGTTTTCGGTTTATACCGAACACTGCTTAGGAGCTGGTGCTTCTACTGTTAGGACTGTACACCCCAGTGTTATATAACCCAGCGTCTTGTCGCATTGAGCTTCGCAAGCGATGTGGGACTAAACTCGTATGCCGATGGCCGCTGCGCACTCCACCCAGTCAACATACGCACTAGTTGTTGTGTGGGCCTTGTAGTTAGTGGAGGGGCCAGGCCTATACACCGAGCTCTAGCTAGTAGCTACCGGCCTTAGCATGCATGCATTAGGCCAGAACGTGGGACAGAGCTCCGTGGCCGGACGCGCGCACGCGGTCGACGGTCACATCGCAGCGTTTGGCGATACGCGGGAGCCTCGTTCGGTATTTTTCTTCGGTTATCAGTTTAATACCAAACCGACCGATTTAAATTCGGTTATTGAATCTAAAAACCGAATTTAATTGTGGCAGTATAAAAAACCGAAAATTTAGTTTATTCGGTTTCGGTATCGGTTCGGCATTCGGTTGGTCGGTTTTTATGCCCACCCTAGGTTAGACCTACGGGGTCGGCAGCGGCTACCTCGGGGACGAGGCGGATTCTCTAGTCGCCATCGTGCGGGACGCGATGCCTGCACCCATGGTGGTGCCCAAGGCGTTCCGCCACCGCAAGAGCAACCTCGAGTACCGCCGCGTCGGCGCCCCTCCGCTCTACGCCGAGCTGCTGGCCCTGCTCGTGCCGTTCCGCGACGCCCAGCGCAAGGTCGAAAGGCGGCTGCCCCGCATCCTCCCGGTCGTGGCCTCTCTGCAGGAGCAGGCGGCTCCGGTGGGAGAGGCCACCCATGGGCATGGGGTGACCCGTCAGTCGCCCGCCATGCGGGCCATCCCTGCTGAGTGGGCCTCTGCTCTGGCGGCGCCCTCCCTCAGCGCCTCCACGTTCGACGACGTGCTGCCGCGCATTGTCGTCCATCTCCGGCAGCTCCGGGATTCCCTCGACGCGCCCGTGCACCTCCTCTACGACGGGTTCACTGGCGATGTGGTCGTCCGCTCCCTTCGTGACGTCGCCGAGGTGCGCACCAACTCCAGGCTGCTCCTCAACAGCGCCAATGAGCCCTCCCATCGCATCACCATTGTCCTCGATGGCCTGAGGACGTTCTCCAAGGCCAACGAGTTGCGCCTGCATCTCTTGGCTGGCGTGGACGAGTGCGGGTGGTGGGTGGCGAGGGGTCTGCCTCAGCTCGAGCAGGCGGCGTTGCTCTATGACGCCATTTTGAAGCTCAAGGCGGCCCTGGAGAAGGTGCACACGGCCGACGTCTATAATGCAGCCGCCGACCAAGACTTCCAGGAGTGCCGCGCTCGTTCGGCAAAGCTTCGGTACCTCTTCGACGGCGACCTCTCCGTCGTCTCCTCAGGGGCACACGCCCTCCTCCTCGTCGTGGACGACCTCGTGCGGAACCAGCTACACAACATGCTTTTCCCTGCGTTGGAGCAGTTAGACATCCTTTGCACCGAGGACGTCAGTTTCATCCAGGCATGATGCGACCAGCTTGCACCAAATGCATACAAGTGACAGTGATGATGGTTTCGGTTCACTTGTGTTACTTATTGCTTTTGTGCATGCCCAACGTCTACGTAGGAGTACTTCGGCCTCTCTTTTTTTATTGCGAATAGTTTACTGTGTATATTGAGAAGAATGCTCAGTCTGACTCTTAACCGTCCATTTGTTTATCGACGATATCTCATATCTCTTTGGTGCACTGGTTCTGCACTGCACTGACGGTTCACAATCCGTTCGTTGCAAAGGCTAGGTTCCTCTTTATTTCTGCTTTGTTGCAAGAACTTTACCGTTACATGCACAGCTGAAGCTTCAACGGTCCAGAGTGACCTAGAACATCTAAGCTAAATCTACATCCAATAAACATGCTTATACAAAAAAAATCTGAACATCCCACGGCTACATCCAGAGCAGCAGCACACATCAAATGGTTCAGGCTTTATATTTCTTGATTGCCAACCCTCATCAACCATTGAACACCGAATGATTGGATGAAACATCATTGCCCTTCAAAACTCTACAACAAAACATCACTGCACTAGCATCTCTAATTAAAATAGCTGCAAATAATCTCTTAATATTGTATTAACACAACTTATAATATCTCTATATGAACATATAACTCAATATAACACGGAGTCCCACTTCCGGAGTTGAACAAAAGCCTGGCCAATAAATCTCTTATTGTTCACAGCAACAAAATTAATAGACACACCAATCAGTATCTATTGCTACCAAGATACCAACATACCACGTCATTGATCCACTGGTACCTTTTTCTCGAACAGGAGGACTACCTCGGGCCTGTGCATCAAGCGATGCACACAGCCATGATCTACCTACTTTCCAATATGGCATCGAGGACAGGGCCCTAGAACCTCGAATTGAACAGCCGAGGGAACTCTTCCCTTGATGTATCTATCCGCTGTCTCCACGGCTCTATGAGCTTCCTCGAGAGCTCTCTTGCTCAATGATGAACATTTGCCAATCATTCTTGCGGTTGGCAATTTGCCAATGTTACAAGTCATCCTATCGTAGCCATAGGTTGTGTCCAGCGTTAAGCGCTCAAGTGAATGTGTTGTCTCGAGGATGTGAATTGTGAGCTCAACCAGGCTCTTGGCAGAACAGAAGCCCGTGATCATCACCTTCCTGAGACTGTCATTCCGAAAATCCAGATTCTTCCTCCGGTATTCAGTGTCGTCTCCAACAACAGGATCATGCACCATAGCATTCTCCTCTACCTGCAGATACATATTGAGGATCAAATACCATTCTTCTGATAACAAGAGTGTAATGCATTAATAGCAGGGATAGCTCTGAGAGATGTATATAGTGACTTACGCGTAGGATGAAAGATTCCAAGGCAGGAGAAGCATCAAGAAAAGAAACCAGAGAGAAGACATCATAGTTCGGGGATAACCAGGGTTCAAGGAGTGAAATTTTCAAGTTCTTGAGGTGGGGGAGCTTGGACAGCAGCATCGGAGTGTTGGCATTCTGAAAAATAAATCCCAAGATTAATCATGCTTTATTTCAACATACATATCTTACGTACATACACATACACATACTTGAATGGTCCTTATAATATGATCATTGAGACATTAAAACCAACACATACCTCACTACGACCGCCGTGCAGGGTGAGGCTCTCAACATTGTGCGCGATGGACGGAAGGCTAAATCGAGCATAAGAGAGAATACCAGACTGGTTGACAGGTGAAATATCTACGTTCTTAAGTTGCGAAGAATTTTGGACATGGATGACCGGTGTCCCCCAATAGTGAAAAGAGCAAAGACGCGGAGCATCTATCTCTACCACCCGCACCATCTCGCATTTTTTAACACTGAGGAACTTGAGCTGCTGCAGCGTACAAGGTATTTTCAAGCAAACTATCCCACTACATGCTTCAATCTCTAGCCACTCCAGGATGGAAGATTTAGACAGCAAGTGCCCTAATCCATCCTCAGTAACGTGGACATAACGCAGACTCAAACTTTTCAATTTTCTCAACTGCCCAAGTACTGATGTGTGATGAAAAGCACAACCAAAGAGGCTAAGAGACTGAATTGAACTTGCTGCTGCCTCATTAGATAAAACTGAACACGGGAAGCTGTAGATTTTCTTGACGACTAAAGGCAACAGCAAGCTAAATTCTTGGATCCCAGGTTTAATGATTTGGAGCCACCTGTCGAGGTAGGAGGCTTTGATATCTCTGCAAGGGCCAATATCAAGTTTAAGTGTCTTCACCTTCACCCCATTGTGATAATGGTTTGTAAGAATTTTGTCAACTTTGTCAATGAGAAGGGTTTTCCATTCCTCATTTTTTCTGTCGAAACCAAGTGTACGCTCACTGAGTATGAGGCTGGAATAGCTTCTCCAGGAACGCCGAAACCTACGGGACACACAGGCAGCATGAGCAGCATCATGTACTGGCAAGAGAGAATGTATATGATGTATGATGTCCTGCAGAACCAACGTTGACAGGTGGAACTGTTAGCTGACTCCAATAAATAACACCAGCAGTGGTGGATTCATTACCAAAGTCCTATGTATGTGTTCCTGTGCTAGCAGTTGTGATAAAAAAAATCATTGTAACTAGGATACTTCATTGCCAGCAACACATACCTCTGGGAGTTCCTCCAGACCAAGTTCTTGTCTCATATTTTGCGTGCTTTCACCTTGTTTGCAGGTTGCACCATTTGTTTCAGTTGATGAAGCCTTCGACCCACTACCTGCAACACAGTGGAGCAAGAGAGAAGTATGAACTCTCACGGACCAGTGATGCCTGAACAAGGAAATATAAAAACGTGGTACAAAAGAAAGAATCCGGAATAGTCAGTCCAGTTAGGCCTCATTTGTTTAATCCCACCCCTGCCTGGATTGGGATCCAAAACCCACGGATTGGCAGGGATCGGCCCGGCGCATTCAGTTACACCCCCCGGGGATCTAAACCCCATCCAGTACCCTCCCTACCCCGTGGTTTTGGCCAGGGAAAAAATATCTCCTCACTATGCGTGGAATTAATCCCGAACCGTTATGACTTTTCGAGGAAAAAAGCACCCCTCTGCCCCCGGCCTCTCTCTCCTGCGATTGCTGAGAAGGGGCCGCCGCAACAAAGCGCTCATCCCTTGCTTGCTGCTTCGCGTTCTTTCTATTTCATCCCAGTACATTCCGGGATAGGCGGCTAATATAATATGTGCAGTAGTCGTCGTCTGACCAATCGGCTCGGACACCAGACCACTTGTGCCCGCCCATTCTATCTTGCCCTAAATGGAATGGCTCTCATAGTTACGCTGTGCCCCGACCTGAGTCCCCACGTCCGCTTTTATCCATCCATCTAACCCATATCCATTGGAACCAGAAGCGAGTGGCCGGCGCAACGGTCTGGAGGCAACGGGCTACTTACCTCTCTCACGCGCCCGGCATACTCCCTTCCCCCTCTCTCATGGCAGCGACCCCGAGTGGCGTCCCTCCCCGCGAGGTGGCGTTCTCTCTGATAAGATACCCTTCGTCTCCTCTTCCTTTCTCTCAGCCCTCACCTCCTCCCCGAGATCTTAATTTGTAGGGTTAGGGTTAGCAGAGTTTAGTAGAACTGTGCTAGTCTAGTTGATTCTTGCTTAGGGATGTCAAATTGTGAATGCATCTCCAGCTTGTAGAGTCCAGTGACATAACCCTTCCACACAAACTCATTGATGTGTTGGTAAGCCGGAAGAAAACCAGTTGTTTTTATGTTCCCTGTATAAGCAATTGCTCCTATTTTTAATGAACTTGTCAAATGTAGAGTATGAGCTTGTCAAATGAACTCAGACTATAACTGGAGTATCAAATCAAATTGCATCGCTGTGTAGGGAAAATATAAGCTATGTTAATGAACGAACCTGCAGTTAATAATTCGTTTGCTTGCTGATGTCATGCAGGGTGTAATGAAAAGTTACACATGTTAAGTTCTGCTACAAAGTTCGACATGGGTTCAGGAAATTAATTACATTATTATAGGCTGATGAACAAACCTAAGAAAGTGTGTTATATGCAAAGTGTGTCATGTGTGTTCTCCGGATGATAAATGAAAAAAGTGATGTAATTAAGTTGTGTCTCGGATTGCCTTTGCTGAATGGCTGTTGGCCCTGTTCAAGAATTCATCCGATTAACCAGTTAACTTGCGGATTAATCCCTACTCATAGGGTCACCGAGTAGCCGATAAACTGATAAATCGTCCGATTAATTGATTAAATGGCCGATTAACTTGCCGATTAGCCTATTAATCCCCTACTCGCCAGCCAACCGAGCAGTTACCAGTTAACGATTTCCTCAACAATGGCTGTTGGCATGGTTTAGCTATTTGATTGAAGTAAGGTTGTGTGATAAAATCTTGGCTGCACATGCTGTCCGTAATGAAATCTTGTCAAATCAATAAGTACAATGCAGTTTTTGATCCAGACTAGCTAGTACTAGTAAGGATAATCTAAGATGGTAGGAATCCCCTGGGGCTAACCGAATGTACAGGGCCGTACCTGAGATTTGGGGGGGGGGGGGGGGGGGGGGGGGGGGCCGGGGCAAGACAACACAAAGGAGCCCTAAAGCCACATCTTTCTCTATCTTAATTGCATCTAAATACTCGATGCACTATAATATATGTTGCATTGTCATGTCGACTATCCAACAAACCTAGGTCAAAAACATTGACAGAAAAATTGGTCCCCCTTTTCAACCGGCACTTTATATGTTTCTATTAGGTTCGTGGCTACACTAATTATATTCTGTCATTGGGTTTTGTTCAACGGTAACTAAAGGCATTCCTCGGAGTTCCTAGTAGAACTACTTGTACCTGTTCTAGAAAAATGTCAACATCTCCTTTCTGAATCTCAATCAACTCATATGCAAGTTTATGTTCTTTAATCATTACAAATGGATACTTTCTAGATAAGATGTTGCAAATTAGGACACAAAAATATGATACAAGAAATTAAAAACAGTGTTAGTTAAATAAAAATTGCTAAGAAAGGCTTGGAAGAAAGATCTGGATGGCTAGAAAATTAGAAATCGCAATATATTGCTGCTGCTTACTAGTCCCGAACAAAAAAAATCAGAGCTCCTCATTTCTAATCCCAAAGAAGACAAAAAAAAAATCGGAGTGAGAAAGAGATATGTACGGGGATGGTCTTCATGAAACGAATGAAGGACCTATGAAAAGAGGAATTTGCATCGGAGAGCAGATCGATTGGAATCTGAAAAATCGTATTACCTTGTTCCAGTAATCACGCGCAGCAGTAGAAAATCAGGATTGGAAGACATGGGCGGGGGCTGATCCGTTGCCGATTGGAGGAAGCGGAGTAGAAGCCGAGAAGATTGCGATCTGTTACCCTTTTTTCCCCTTTCTTTAGAACATCAGGTAAGCATATACGGAAACCAGGCCATCTATGGTAGCAGGGATTTGAGCGATGATGACAGGGGGAGGGATTAGAGGAGGGAATTGGTGGGATATCTGAGACGTGAAATCCGCAAACCCCTTCAAACCAAACGAACGATACCTGAACAAGTAGTACTTTCTATCTAATCTAATCTAATAATCTATCTAAAACAAAACAATTGGGGTGCAATTAGATAAATTTTCGCCTAAGACGTAAGAAGAAGAAGCGAGATCCGAGATGCGTTCGAGAGTAAACATACATACCTGCGGGCAGCCGATGCCGATGCCGATGGCGCCGCCGTGTCCTGCGCACCAGTGCGTCGTGGATCGCCGCGAATCGGGATCCACAGGAGCCCGGGCGCAGCCGCGCACGGCGGGGCGACATGGTGAACCAAACCTTGGGCGCACCTGTAAATCTCTCTCTTCTCTTCTCTTCTCGTCTCTCTCTCTGCTCCTGAGGGAAATTCCTGCACCTGCACGTACGACGCTTGGTTATAGTACGATTTTTGTACGATTCCTGATCGGGTGGTGGCCAGTGGCCAGTGGCTTGCTCTGTCTTCTCTTCTCTCTCCGCTTCCTAACTGAAGGGGGAGTCCGTTTCCGTTCCGTTAGAGCATCTCCATGCGTATATTTAGATGTCTATATATTCATATAGACAATGGTCTAAAAAGATTCTCTCATATACACATTCAGTTTTGCATCAGAATGTCTATATACAGAGACCATGATAGGTGAACCATCACTAAGGAGAGGAAGAAATCATGACTGCAGCTGAGTTTAGACAACGCCTTCACATTGTCCAGGCATGGACATTGTCGAGGCCAATTTAGAGGATGTGTATATTTGGACGATCATATAGCCAAGCTGTTGGACGCCTGTTTTGAGCTCACGTCGTGGAAAACGAGTATAGACATTCATATAGACAAGCTATTGGAGATGCTCTTAGGGCCCCACCTCACCTCTCGATCGATTGGCCTCCCCTCCCACACGCACGCACGCCCCACCGTTTTTTATTCTCTTCTGGCTTTTCCGGTAGCAAAACCCACCGTTTTTTATTCTCTTTCTGAAGTAGGAAACTTTTTTTCCCTTCAAAAGGAAAACATTACTACTTTCCATCAATCAATTGGAGGACACCTTCCCAAATTGATTAATTTTCCTCAAAGTGCCGTCCTCACCTGTAATGCATGACAGGTCCGTATACATGTTGTTATCAACTTCAGCCAACTGGTGCTAATAAAACCAAGGTTTAGTCTATTTAGGTCAGGCTTGTCACTGTCACAGAATTGAAACTGGTTAAGAAGGCTTGTCAATGTAAAACAACTGAAACTTTCTCTTCATCCTGATTATCCAAAAAAAAACAAATATGATGCAGAAACTATTATAAATAAAGATCAATAAAATCCACACTTTGTCGAAAAAAAGTATTATAAAGATCAATTCATTGGAAGATTGATTCTGAGGTCCCATTTTTTAAGAGATGAACCCCGCAACAAACCCCGCGTCGTCCTCCTGGGCGGCACAGGGGAACCCGCCGCCGGGAGTCCCTCTTCCACCCGCTCCCGCATCGCCGGGCTGGCTGGCGAAGCCATGCCTGGCCCCAAGATGGTGGCGGCGGGGCGGACTCGTTTCCGTCCTGGTGATGAGCGCCCCTCCCCTCCCCTCCACGAGATCTGCTATGGGGGCCTTCCCCGGGTGGCTGTGCCCGTACGGCGAATGGCGGCATCCTCGGTCGTCGTCTTCGTCGCGGCCCTACTCACCCTTCCTCTACCCCTCCCCTGATCCCATCTTTGTCAGGGGCGAAGGGCTGGATCGGTGGTGGTCTTCGAGTGCCTGAAGGCCTAGTCGGGTTCCAGTTGCTGACCTCGGCCAGATCTAGCCCATGCTGGTGGTGGTGCCGTGCGGTGCTGGAGGCCGGTCATCCACTTGGACCTGTCGCCTTGATGACGGTGGGCGCCATGAGGTGGTCCTTGCGCTCGGCACGAAAAGGGATGGCTGTGAGGTGGCGGCGGTCCAATTGTAGCTGCCGAGACTGTGGAAAAGCGGTGGCGACAACACTTATGTGACTTGGATAGTGGTGTTGCGTGCACCCGGTCTCGAGCACCGGGGCGAAAGCCTAGGTCAGACCCGAGTGGTTATGACTGGCAATGGCGATGTTTCTTTTATGTCGTTACCTTTGTTGGAGGCATTGCTCGGATATGCTTGGACTGATACTTCAAGGTGAAAACTTAGATTCTGGCCTTTCTGGTCGGATCCGGTGACGGCGGCGCTTGAGTGTCGCTCCCTTCCTGAAGGCGTTGCTATTTTTTTTAAATCCTCGTCATCAATATGGCATCAATGAGTCAATGAGTGGTGCGGATATGGTCTTAGTTTTAGTTTGCCGATCACTGATCTGATCGTTATATTTTTTTTTTCTTTACTCGCCTACGCATAGTTTTTGGTCTTATGACTTTGCTAGTCGTTGATGCGTTTTTATGTGTGTTGGGTTGGCTATGTGCATATTAGTTATGCAGAGGCCGGATGTATGCTTATTGTGTTATGTATCCTCTTGATGCTTCATTTTGAGCAAATAAAATCCACCATTTGTCGAATTTTTTCCGAGAGATGAGACCCCAAAATAGTAAATGTCAGTATGCCTAGGAAGGCAGGACCATGCATCAAGAAACAACTCATGGCCTTGAATGCAGATATATTCAGCCGCACTAGCTTCGCCGGCGTCCTCCGACGACGACGGGAGGGAAAGACGGGGGGAGAGTGGCTTAGGCCAACTCCATCGCACGACTCTAAACGGATGTCCGATTTGGCCAGATTTTGTCCCTTTAGGGTGGTAATGGGTTTGCCTATGTCCGCGTTTGTCCGATGGATTGTGGATGCGCCCAACGGGCGGCCGCACCCCAAAACCTGTCTGGGGTGGACGTGAATAAAAAAATATAAAAACTTAAATGAAATGACTAAAAAAGTAAATAAACGCAGTTAAAAAACATAAAACATATATATGGGTTACGGCCAGAAAACGGCTCAGTTTGTTAGTTCACTTAAACAGCCCAGTTTCATAATTAACTTATTTTAAAAAAAAAAACGCCTTCCGCGCGCTCCTGCCGCGCCCGTCGATGCCGTGGCCGTCGCTGTCTTCACTTGCCGCCGGTGTCGTCGTCGTCGCTGACGAGGTCGACGTAGTCTGGCGGCGTCCACAGGTGGGCCGGCGGGCTGGAAGGTGGCTGGTGCCTGCACCACCTCCTCCTGAGGCGAGGCCTCCCGCTCCGGCGACCGCAGCGGCGTGGGGCACCAGTTCACGGCCCCCAGGGCATTCGCCATCTGCTCAGCGGAGCACGACCAGCTCCACCCCTGGCCCACCAGGTCAGGGTGGAACGCGGCCACCGGCGGCTCCTGCACCACCTCCTCCTTCGGCACCATCTCCAGCTCGGGGATGGCGACGTCGCCGGCCACGGAGAGGGCCGTCATCTCCTCGAGGCCCTCCCATTAGCGCTCGTCGTGTGTGTGCATGGAGTCCTCCAGCACACGCGTCATGAGCCGGGCCTCCTCCTCCGCCGTCATGCGAGGAGGTGGGGGTGGCGATGGAGATGGCGACGGCGACGGCGTGGGCGTCAGGTCGCGCACCCGCGTACGCCCCGCGCGCCTGGGGAGCCGCTCGGGGCTCACGTGGCCGCCGCGGCCCCGTCGACCTGCCGGTGAAGAACGACGCCCGCCGCATGTCGTGCTCATCGCGGAACCAAGTGTCCCACAATGGTGAGTCGGGGGCGTACCTCTCGTCGTAGTAGAGGTCGTCCGGGAGGAGGCGGCGGCGGCGCTGGATCTCCTGGCGGCGGGCACGGCCACTCAGCGGGACGGGCGGGATCGGCACGCGGTTGGCCGACAGGTGCCAGTTATTCGAGAGGTGGACGTCGCTCCAGGGCAGCGGCGTCCTCGTCTCCCAATAATGGTGGCAGACGACCGCCTCGATGTAGTGCCGGTCGTGCTCGTCGGCGGGCGTGGGTGCGATGGAGAACGCGGGCGGCGCGGGGGCCCGACGTGGTGGCAATGGCGACGCGGGCTCCTCCTTCTTCACCGAGCCGCGGCGGCGTCCCGACGAGGAACCAGCCTCGCGGTCGTGCTTGCCTTTACGCCCATAGTTCCATGCCCCATGGCTGCAGGCGGCCGGCCGGCGAGTTTTTGGTTAGGGTTTGGGACTGGGGCTGTCGGGTTTCGAGAAGGCCGTGGGGGTGGCGTGGGGCAGTGTGGACAACGACCGGTCCACGGTTCCCAATTAAAGAAGGACGACGACCTTTCGATATGCGTATGACAGGTGGGCCCGCCCGCTCGTGCGCATTGATGTGGACGGGTGGGAGGTAGGTGGCCGCCTGCCACGCGGCCCCGACGCGGATGAGTCGCGCGTCCGTTTGGTGTCCGCCGCGACCCAAACCCGACACAAGTTTGTGCTCGAAATGGGTCGGCTCGAACACAAAACGGACCAGATGGGTCTGGACCGTCACGCGTTGGACCGTCTCATTTGTTCATTTTACCCCAAACAGACGAGGCCGAATAAGATAAGGTCACGTGGTGAAGTTGGCATTAGGCGAGGGAACGGCGACGGTCGCCCATCGCCCAGGAAGAGCGACATGGGGGCAGAGCGTTATTTTCCGTCTATCAATCAATTTGTCACTGACAACCAGATTCCAAAAAGAATCTATAAATATACTCCAGTGTTAATTAATCTTTTATCTCCTGCAAAGGAAAAACCCTGTTTTTCTTACTCAAAAGGTCACACAGTAGTACTCCTAGTTTGCTCAATGCCAGAGCAGATCTTGTCAGCTAAGATCCCAAGTAATATCTCTTAAGTACCTACACATCATACGATAAGTAGTACTGGTAGTGGTCCTTCTGCTAGCGAACATAATGTAAATTGACAGTATGAAAATTTGCATGTACTGTGAATTCAATTGAAAATTCACATGAAAATTCTAAAGCATTAACTAAATTTTCTGTGTGAATTGACACAAGTCTTCTCTTGAGTGAAACTGCTAGTGCTGTACTCAGCATGTGAAGGTCAGCATATGACACTGATATGTTAACTAAGGGACTCTGAATGTCAGCATGTGAATATAATAAGATTTAGGAACTTGCTGTTGAGATTTCAGAAGCAAAGCTAAAAGAAGAAGCATCAGGAATTACTGTACACCTTTTCAGCAATCTGATAAACATTAAACTAAGTTCTTGAGAGGGTTCAATCTGAGCTAAAATAAGTTGAGTAAAAAACAACCACAGCAATCTGGGAAGTGCTGGAATATTGTGTCACCTACAGATAGTGTTCTGTTCCTAAGTTCTTAATTTTAGACAATAGTGGCGATCATAGTGTTCTGTTCAATATTGGAATTGGCTAAAATAAGCTCTGAATTTTAAATAATTTGAATAATTTGGAATATTACGGCTATGTTCTACCTCACCAAAAGAGATCAAAAGTGAAACATCCAGGAGCTAACTGAGTTCAGTCAAAATTCAGTTAAATTTGCTACTCCATTAACTGTCAAAATTCAGTAAATATTCTGAACCCTGGATAGATGCAGACGTCGTGCAGCCACAAGATACATGGATAGATGCAGACGTCGTGCAGCTGACGACGAGAAACGTGGAGCGCGCGGCCGCCGCACACGAGAAGCCCACGCGCGCACCACCAGTAGTCCAGTAGATAACGCACGCGCTGATCGCAACACACCAAGATCGCAATGTCTGGTGCCGCTGACACAGCTGCGGCCGCGGCCGTCGCCGCCGTGGCCGGCTCGTCGGATCCCGCGGCGTTGCCGCTCAGCGGGCGCGTGGGCATCGTGACCGGCGCGTCGCGCGGCATCGGGCGAGCCATCGCGGCCCACCTCTCGTCCCTCGGCGCGAGCGTCGTCCTGGGCTACGCGGCCAGCGCGGCCGAGGCCGACGCGCTCGCCGCGGAGCTCCCGCGCGCCGTGGCCGTGAGGGCCGACGTGTCCGAGGAGGCCGGCGCGCGCGCCCTCTTCGACGCCGCCGAGTCGGCCTTCGGCTGCGCGGCGCCGCACATCATGGTCGCCAACGCCGGCGTGCTCGACGACAAGTACCCGTCCCTCGCCGACACCACCACGGCCGACTTCGACCGCGTGTTCGCCATCAACACGCGCGGCGCGTTCCTCTGCCTCCGCGAGGCTGCCAACCGGCTGCCCCGCGGCGGCGGCGGCCGGATCGTGGCCGTGACGTCGTCCGTTGTCGGGTCGAACCCGACGGGGTACTCCGCCTACACGGCGTCCAAGGTGGCCGTGGAGGCGATGGTGCGGACGATGGCCAAGGAGCTCAAGGGCACGCGCGTGACGGCCAACTGCGTGGCTCCCGGGGCCACGGCCACGGACATGTTCTTCGCCGGGAAAAGCGACGAGACGGTGAGGCGGACCGCGGAGACGAACCCGATGGAGCGGCTCGGGGAGGCCGGCGACATCGCACCGGTGGTCGGGTTCCTCTGCACCGACGCCGCCGAGTGGGTCAACGGGCAGGTCATCCGGGTCAACGGCGGGTACGTCTGATGATCTGTTGGCTGGCCCTGTGCCATGCCATTAGCCATTAGCCATCACGGTGGGAGCCAAATAATGCGTCTGGAATGGATGTTGCGGAAAACTGAACAAATAAATCTTGTGGGAATTTGTGCTTAGCATGATTTACATTCCGTTTATTGATCTATCATACACGACAAGCATCAATACCTGGAATCATCAAAGTACCTTCAACAACAAAGAGCAAGAAACCACACTACAAATGGACCATCGGCCTTACAATTCGTATGGTAGTGATACACACGAAAACTACTACTACTTGCTTATCTCAAACCTCATTCATTCATACAATTCATATACAATGTTTGCATTTCTAATACACATGAATCAGATGCCGTTGTAGATTGTGCTGTTTCACCGGTCAGCTCCTTGTAGCTCTCGGGTTGGCTTCCTTGAACCACCGATGCTTGAGCGCTTGCTCCGCCGTGAGCCTCTTCTCCGGGTTGCATCGCAAGAGGCCGCTCAAGACCTCGAAACCAGCCTCTGATAATGTCGGCGGGCCTTTGATCCTAGTCTCAGTGGGACAGGGGAATTTGTTGCGCAGAAAGCTTCCTGGCTGGCATCCGCCGGGCAGACGACGCCCATCGTATCCCGACCACTCTTTGATGTCAGCCATGCCAATAAGGTCCAATATTTCACTGAGGTGCTCCGTGTCTGACCTTCCATGGAACGGGTGCTTGCCGGCGAGGAGCTCAGCCATCATGACGCCGAGAGCCCATGAGTCGATACGCTCGTCATAATCCGTGCACCCAAGGAGGAGCTCCGGAGCGCGGTATCCCTTCGTCCCGACCGGGTTGGAGTAGGGCGGCTCATCGGCCATACTACACGACAATCCCAGATCGCAGATCTTGAGGTTCCCACGGCCGTCGACAAGCACGTTCTCCGGCTTGAGGTCGCGGTGCATGAACCCGAGACGATTCATCCTCCTCTCGCCGGCGAGAAGCTGCCTCATGAGCAGGCGAACCTCCAGCTCGGTGTGCCTCCTCCCGAAGCGGACATGCTTCATGACGTGCCTGAGAGTCGGCCCCACAAACTCCATGGCGAGGAAGGCCTCGCCGCCGAGGTGGCCGGAGGCGCGCGGCTGCACGATGGATGGGTGGCCGCTGCACGCCTCGAGGGCGCTGACCTCGCTAGCGAAGTCGGAGAGGTAGCGGCCGACGTCGCGGCCGTCAGCGCCATTGGTCCGGAGGCACTTCATCGCCACGATCTCTCCCGTGCGGCGGTCCCTCGCGCGGTAGACGACGCCGAAGGTTCCCGCGCCGAGCACCTCGAGCCGGTGGTAGCGGCTGGCTGTTGGGGAGTTGGAGTCGTTGCTGGTGGCCGCTGCTTTTTGACTCTTGCGCGCTGCCGCCGGTGTGGCCGTGACGGCGTCGTCTGGGGCAGCCACGCCCACGGCCGGCGGCGTTGAGGTGGACCATCCCATGTTGCGGCGAGGAAACTCGCGGAGATGGATGGCCTGATCGATCGGCAACTAGAAGCTAGCTAGACGGAGGTAGGGAGGGAGAGATTGGTTTTGGTTTCTGATCTCACAAGGCCGTATGCGTATGCCATTGCCAATGTATATGTAGACGGAGAGCATGTACGCTAGCCTGCATTTCCATGTACGACTCGGTGATGGAATTCTATTCAAACTCGGACAGAAGGGAACGGCTGGACTGGAAGGCTCATGCATGTGCATGCTGGGTTCATGCAGTCATGCACCCAGCCAGCCGGCCATTACTCGTACGTAGCGCGCGCGTGTACATTATACTCTATACGTGCGAATTCTATTCAAACTCGGACAGACAGGGATGCGCACAAGTTGTTAAGCGGACGCATATCACGTTTACTCCATGACAATTTGACGTACGCACGGCCTCAACTAGACTACTCCTTTTCAACACCACAAGCTCGACTAAGAGCATCTCCAACAGACGCGGGCTAGCGCGATGCGTTAAAAAAAGTATACAGCGCCAAAATAGCGCTTTTACAAGCGGGAGGTTTAGCAGACGTACAAAACCACAGCGTCTAACCTAGCGGACCCATGTGCAGCTGCCCACGCGCTCAAGCCGGCGCCTCAAATTTGCAGCTCCGCTGCCCGCGTGCACTAAATTTGCAGCTTTGTTTTTGTCCATGCTCTATTTTACAACTTTTGTTAGAGCGTTATTTTTGGTCACGCACGCATTATATAAGAATCTTTTTCAGCACGCGCTTTATATAGCGCGTCTGTTGAAGATACTTTAAAGAAAAACACTCAAAGCGGCCGGCCAATGCATGCCATAATGTGTGTGCGCGTCTCGTGCGGCATATGCATGCATGGACCGGTGCACTCCGTCATTAGCAAAAAAAAAAGGAGCACTTAACCAGATTCAGTTATCTTACAGCATCCACAGCGGGTTGCCCAAACCCGTCTCAGACGCCCGGTAAAACCCGACCCAGATGGATATTTCAAACGTCCGAGCTGATCAACACTCCTTATATTCAGTTCAAATGTAGGGCGGATATAAGGATGAGATGCTCGGACGCGTCCGTAACGTCGCACCTGATAGGTCTACCTCACCATATATTGCACCAAATTCACCCCCTTGATTTAACGGATCCATTTGCTCTCTCCCCTCTTCTTCCTTCTCCGCGTCGGACGTCTCGTAACTTCGCCGTCACCCTTACTTTGTCTAGAATAAAGGCTCACGAAGAGCCTGGCTTTGAATTAACAAAGCCATCAACCGGTCAGGAGTTACAACAAGCACCCAAATTACAACGGTCAAACCGGTACAATGGGGAACACTAAAGAGCAAACCCGAACTACATCCTCCATATTGCAGCTAATGAAATGAAAATAAAAACTACATCCTCCATATTGCAGCTAATGAAATGAAAATAAAGATTACTACTCCCTCCATTCCAAAATAGACGACTCAATTTTGCACTAACTTTAATACAAAATTAAGTCATCTATTTTGAAACGGAGAAAGTACTTGCTAGAGGCCAAGCACTCCACACTAGGATCATAGGAATCAAGGACGAAGCAGCAGAGCAGGACATTTCCACCGTCGAAAATGGACCTTGCTTGAAGCGTGCTGGCGACGTGGAATCTCCATGATCGAAATGGCTATGATGCCAAATGTGAACTACTTTCTCTATTAATCATTCAAACGAGTTCATCGTGTTGGATCTATCCTCCCACATATCTCGGTAGCTACAGTGTCTTGGCCGAGGCCACCTACTTCTGTTCCAAGTCACAGCTCACGACATACACATGTATTTGAATGAGACTGTTACATCCCGATTAACGGAGCCGGTCTGAGCCTGCAAGCCATTGGGGAAGATTGTGACGATGAGTGGGCCTAAGGGCATCTCCAGCCGTTCGGCCTCCCAGGGCGCCTAAATAGAGCGGCCTGGGGGCGTGCCGGCGTCAGTTCGGTCCCTGGGGGCGACCTAGCTCCCAGTCACGCCCCCAAGCGCCGGTCTCAGGATGCGGAAAATTTAAACTTGCTCGTTCCCGCTCTTAAAAGACGCCACAAATCCGGCGATCGGACGTAGTCTGGCGTTACAAAAAATAGAGTGCCGCACGCCGCAAGTTCGCGTGCGCAATGATTCACTCGGCGGGGTCGGCTCCAGGCGTTGGCGGAGTAGGCGTGCGCGCGCTCGGCGGTGTCGGAGCTGCTTCGGTGCTGGGCTGTGTCGGCGCGGTTTCGGCACTGCTGGGCGGCGATGTAGAGGCGTCGTTCGGGCTTGGCGTCCGTATGGTCGTGGGCGCGGGAGCTTGTGTCGTCGGTGTTGCCGTCTGCATCTGGTTCAGGATGAGGCCGTGCTCCGTCATGTACCACGCCCTGAGCTGCTCGTCGTTGCTCTGGAGCATGTCCGCCCCGCCCATCAGAAAAGCCATGTCGGTGTTCCTCTTTTTCGCGGCGACGTTCGTCCGGAGCAGGTCGAGCTTGATGGCGCTGTTCTTCATCAGCGACGACCACCGCGCCTCGGTCTTCTCTTCACGTAGGACGGCCCGGGCCTGGGCGTCGGCGAGGCAATGCTCGATGGACTCCTGCACTCGCGCGGTTGCCGCGTCGGCGTTTTTCCCCTTCTTTGCCAATTTGTGGCCGTCCGGCCGCCCCTCTGACGCGCCCGGAGTCGTCGCGTCCGGCTTGTCTGTCTCCTTGGCCTTGTCGAAGACACGTCGGACTTCCGCCCACTTCTCGCACTTGTCAATGCGCTTGTAGACGTGAAGGTGCTTGAAGTCGGCGTCTTGGTTGTCGCGCCGATACATGGTGAACATACGCAGCAGCTGCGCGGAGGAACAAACAGTTGGCGGGCGGCGGGCGGCGGGCGTAGACGACGAAGAGATGCGGACGAACGGCGTGCGTACCCGATCCTCAACGCTGGCGCCGCTCTCCGGGCGAGCCGCGACCTCCTCGACGATTCCATGCCATTTGTTGCACGCCAACTGGATACGCCCCCAATGGTTCGCCATCGCCTTGGAGCCGCGCTGCATGTAGACGCCTTTGAAGTACGGGTCGACGAGCTTCCGCTCGTCGAACTCGGCCTTGATGCGGTCCCAGTACGTCTCCAAGCTCTGGTTCGCGCTAGTGGTCGGGTCGAGGCAGACGACTTTCCATGCTTCGGCGAGGCATTCCTCCTCCTTGGACGTCCACTTGATGCGCGGTTCGCCTGACCTAGCCGCCCGCTTCTTCTTCTTCGGACGCCCCTTCGTCGGAACAGGAGCCGGCTCCTCCTCCTCCTCCTCCTCGGGTTCCTGCGCTTCGTGCGCGTCCTCGTCGTAGACGTAGCCGAGCTCGGCCTCCATGTCGCCGCTGAGATCCACTACCTCGTCCTGGGTGGCGAACCCGGGAGACGCGGCGGCCGCGGTCGATCCTGTCGCGATGATGTCGTCCATGTCGGCTCCTGTGTCGTCGAGGTGCGAGAAGGGCAGCGGTCCACGGCAGAGATGGGGCGTCGGTGTGGACGCGTAGGCGGCGGGCGGCGAGTAGTTGTATGGAGGGTACCGCACGCCGACGAAGGCGAGCGAGGGTGTGCGCGTCGCAGGGTGGCCATGGGGGAAGGTCACGTTTGGGTTGAACCCCCCGTGCGCGTCGCCGTCGGCGTAGTCGGGCGACGACGATCCTCATGGAGATCCGACGCCTTGCTGTCCCCAGGGCGCGTACTGGGCGTGGCTGACGACGGGTGGATTCATCATCCCCGCGTGATCGACCGATGAGGAAGACGCTGCCGCACGCGCCGCGTTGTCGCGGGCCTTCTTGGCAATGGCGCTGTTCCGTCGGTCGGTGGTGACTGCGTCGCGTCGCTGAACTTCCACCCTTCACTCAGCGCTCGACATGCCCGGTGGCTTCGATGGCGGCGCCCTGGGCTTCCTCTGCTTCGGCTGGGCCACGGTGCCAGTCGTGGTTGCCGCCGCGCGCGGCATGGCGTACTTCTTCGGCGGTATGGCGGCGACTGGAAGGCGAGCTGGAGGGGGTTTGGCGGGAGAAAGGGAGGGAATGACGGGAGGAAGGCGAGCGAGCGGGAGAGATGCGAGGGAAAAGCGCCAAGAAGCGGCGGAAAAAGGCCCTCGGGTCGCCGTCAGGGCGGGCTCGCGCGCATTTTTCACTTGTGCCGGCTCCCCAAGCGCCCCCCAGGGCGCTGGGTTTAGCCTGGGTCCGCCGGCAGCAGTTTTGGTTCGAGTCAGCGAAAAACGGGTTTCTAGAGACGCGACTGGGCCGTTTTTTTAATGCCGACGCGATAAAATCGTCTGAAAAGGGTCTGTTGGGGACGCGGCTGGAGATGCCCTAAGCCTGGGCCCACGAGCTGAATCTTCGCCTTTGCGCTCACTGTCTTGATCTTCAGTAATGTCAGTTGAGACAGGTGTGCTAAAAAAAATCGTTAGGGAGCCCGCAAAACTAAGTGGTTGCACACACGTGGGTGGCCACCTTTCACTGCTCGAGACCTTTGACCCTAGTTTTGTGGGCCTTCAAACATAATGTCCGCTTAGAGCATCTAATAATAAAAGATGCAAATTTAAAGATGTAAAACAGGAGGTGTAAAAATTTACATCTAAAAAGAAGGCAACTCCAACAGATAATGTATATTGAAGATATAAAAGAGCAACTTTAATAAATGATGTATATTTGTGATGTAAATGGAGTTGCTCTTAGACAATTAACATCACCTTTGTTGCTCTTAAACTTTTTACCTCTCCCAACAACTACACTTATGTGGCCCATGTGATCCTTGATAAGCGTGCCACATGATCCTTGTTGGTAATAGTGAGAAGTGTCGCCATCAGCTATGGGGACTTGAGGAGCTTTCAGATAACAATATCTTATAATTTTCTCTCTTTTCTTTTTGCAAAGATTCCCAGCCAAAAGAACAAAAGTGACAAGCTTACAGAGAGCCTAACTACAAATCCCAACTCTCCTAACCATGGCCTCCTCCTCCCACCAAGAAGAACTCCATGAACAAGGCCAGGAAGACGAAGAAGGGGAAGACCACGACCAGCATGGCGACCAAATCACCGCTCCACTTCGTATGCCGGCGGAGCCACAAAAATCGTCGGCTCAGTCGTTTTCTGGGCGTGGACTGGAAGACGATGGCTGACGTTGCTTAACTTCCCGTGCAGTGCAGCCATCAAGTTCGCCGGAGGAAGGGGAGGAATGGGGGGAGGCAGAGAACTCGCCGGTGGAGCAGGTGGCGCTGACGGTGCCGGTGGGAGACGACCCGTCGACGCCGGTGCTGACGTTCCGGATGTGGGTGCTGGGCGCCACCTCCTGCGTGGCGCTCTCCTTCCTCAACACCTTCTTCGGGTACCGCAAGGAGCCGCTGGAGATCACGGCCATCTCGGCGCAGGTCGCCGTCGTGCCGCTCGGCCGCCTCATGGCCGTGGCGCTGCCCGAGCGCGCCTTCTTCCGAGGCCGGCGGTGGGAGTTCACGCTCAACCCGGGGCCCTTCAACGTGAAGGAGCACGTGCTCATCACCATCTTCGCCAACGCCGGCGCCGGCAGCGTCTTCGCCATCAACCTCGTCACGGCCGTCCGCGCCTTCTACGGCAAGCCCATCTCCTTCTTCGTCTCCCTTCTCGTCGTCCTCACCAGCCAGGTTCGTACTTCCTAGGCTCATAGCCTTCAGTGGTGGAGTGGAGCATGAATGAACTGGTACTCTGCTCCGCCATGCATGTAGGTGCTGGGGTTCGGATGGGCGGGCATATTCCGGCGGTATCTTGTGGAGCCGGCGGCGATGTGGTGGCCGTCCAACCTTGTGCAGGTCTCCCTCTTCAGGTATTATCTCTGAATCTGCGATAAGTTAACAGTACCCAGTAACAAATACTCCTGCAACATCAAACAGAGTGTCACAGTTTTCAATGTTATCACTTATCAGAGCAGCATCATATACTGTTGCATCCTTATTCAATAAAGTGTCGAAGCATATTATTGCAGTTTGCAAGCATATAATTTCTTATATGTAGGTACTCCCTCCGTTCCAAAAATAGATGACACAGCTTTATACTAACTTTGTATTAAAGTTAATACAAAATTGGATCATCTATTTTGAAACGGAGAGAGTACGTATCTAGATCAGCCACTGTACAGTGTCGTAGCATCATGGCTGACGAATTGTTCTAGCTAGCTAATCATTGTGTGATAGCGGGTCATGATGGAGTCGTCGCAGCCTTGAATGTTAGGTAGCAAGCGGCCAAGTTGCACGTCGCCATGGAAGCTGCGCTGAATAATACTTCTTCCATTCCAAAATAAATGACCCAACTTTATACTCCCTTCATTTTAAAATATAATGCGCCTGCGCTTCTCAAGATCGAACTTTAACCATAAATTTAACGAACAAGACCGACTGCGGTGGAAGAAAAAGTTACATAATTAAAAACTTTTTTCGAATACGAATTCCTTGATATAACTTTTGCCCCCGCCGCAATCAGTCTTGATAGTTAAATTTACGGTCAAAATTGAAGCACGTGGATAGATGAAGCACTACATTGTAGAATGGAGGAAGTACTAACTTTGTACTAAAGTTAGTACAAAACTGAGTCATCTATTTTAGAACGGAGGGAGTATTACTGTGTGAACATTCGATCCTATCACTTTCCTGTGCAGTCACTTAGACACTGACATGAAATCAACGCTGTCACAAAAAGTAGATGTCAACATCCATACATATTGCCTTACAAAACTTCTGCATCGAGCTACCAAAAATGGACAGGAATCAATTATGGAGTCAAGAATAAAACCATTGCGGCGCTGGAGGATTCTGGCAACTCTAACATCAATCAGCGCAGGTGCAAATTACACAAGACAGAACCAGAAGGGTGCCCAGTTACCCTGAATAAATAAGAAGAGCGCCGATCAGCCTCCATGTAAAAGAAAGAAAGCTCAAGAAAACAGAATAATTTATTACCACTTCCAAGATTCTGTGAAGCTCATGACAATAATTTTACAAGGGGCAAAAACAGGACGCAACATCAGGACTAGATTGCAGTAAATCCAAAGATTCAATCACCTGCTGTATTTTTATGACCAAAATGCAGTCTCAGTGCTTTTACCAGTTCCTCCTGAACCGAGGCCCCCAATTTTTAAATGCATTGGATAAAAAATTGTGACTTCAGAAATTAGCAAGTACGCTCATCAAAACAGAAACCTTACATGTTTGTCAAGATATTCATAAATAACGCCTCGGAAAAATTCAGCACTTTGTCACGAATTTTTTAACAGTTTGTTGAAATGAAACTTCTACCAACTAATGAGTACTACTGATGTGTTTATGAACAAGTAACTTACAGATTCCTGAATCATGATACATATGCTGATCAGGGCACTTCATGAGAAGGAACGAAGGCGCAAAGGTGGCACGACGCGCACTCAATTCTTCATGGTGGCATTCGCGTGCAGTTTTGCCTACTACATCTTCCCAGGCTACCTGTTCGAGATGCTCACTTCCATTTCCTGGATCTGTTGGATCTTTCCCACCTCCGTAGTCGCTCAACAGCTCGGCTCGGGCCTCCACGGCCTTGGCATAGGTGCAATTGGGCTTGACTGGTCATCCATCTCCTCGTACCTCGGAAGCCCTCTCGCTAGCCCCTTGTTTGCCACTGCCAATATCGCTGCGGGCTTCTTCATCTACATTTATGTTGTCACGCCCATCACATACTGGTTTAACGTCTACGAGGCGCGGAGCTTCCCTATCTTTTCAGATGGTCTCTTTACGGCGACTGGTCAGAAATACAACATCTCTAGTATTGTGGATTCCGAGTTCCACTTCGATGCAAATGCCTATGAGAAGAATGGTCCACTGTACATAAGCACCTTCTTTGCTGTCAGCTATGGCCTTGGTTTTGCTTGCCTGACCGCAACGATTGTCCATGTTCTCCTTTTCCATGGAAGGTATGTAATTTCACTATGTGCTTCCTTTGTCCTTTGAGCAAAAGTAGCGAGATATGCGACTAAACTTGCAATATAATACTTGTGTCCAGTGAAATTTGGCAGTTAAGCAAATCAGCTTTCCAGGATAGAAAGATGGATGTACACACAAAGCTTATGAGGAGATACAGGCAGGTTCCTGAATGGTGGTTCATTTGCATCCTTGTCACCAGTGCTGCAATCGCCGTGTTCACTTGTGAGTACTACATTGAGCAACTTCAGTTACCCTGGTGGGGGATACTGCTTGCATGTGCCCTCTCCATTTTCTACACCCTTCCAATTGGAATCATTACAGCAACAACCAACCAGGTATATATGAACTCCAAACATGAATTAACGCAGATGGATACTATATGCATGTCTTACAGCTCCAGCTAGGAGCAGCTAGCAGTTTAGCTATTTATTATATCATATTGACAGACTCCAGGTTTGAATATCATCACGGAGTACATCATGGGTTACTTGTATCCTGGACGACCTGTTGCAAACATGTGTTTCAAGGTATATGGCCACGTTGCCCCTCGTCAAGCTCTAGCATTTCTGCAAGATTTTAAGTTGGGCCACTACATGAAGATTCCCCCAAGGACCATGTTTATGGCTCAGGTCAGCTACTACACTAGTCACATGAACAATGATCATTACTTGTCCAAGATAGTCACATTTAATTTTTCCCATTGTATCAATTGTACGTGTCCCTAACTAAAAGTGAAGTTATTGAAAATAACAGGTTGTAGGCACTTTGATATCAGCATTTGTGTACCTTGGAACAGCATGGTGGATGATGGACACAATCCCCAATATATGCAACACCGAGCTCCTCCCAGCAGGCAGCCCTTGGACCTGTCCTTACGACCATTTATTCTACGATGCATCAGTCATATGGGGCCTTATTAGCCCACGCAGAATATTCGGTGATTTGGGAACTTACTCTGCTGTGAACTGGTTCTTTTTGGGCGGTGCCATTGCTCCCCTCCTTGCCTGGCTTGCACACAAGGCATTCCCAGGCCAAAAATGGATCTTACTTGTCAATATGCCTGTGCTTCTTGGTGGAATCAGTCATATGCCTCCTGCCACTGCAGTCAACTACACTGCGTGGATATGTGTTGCATTTTTGTCAGGTCATGTGGTCTATAAGTACAGACATAACTGGTGGAAGAGACACAATTACCTTCTTTCAGGTGCCCTTGATGCTGGTTTGGCATTCATGGCTGTCTTGATATATTTATGCCTGGAACTAGATAACACCACTTTGAACTGGTGGGGCAATGTTTCAGATGGATGTCCTCTGGCTTCTTGCCCCACTGCAAAGGGTATAATTGTAGATGGTTGTCCGGTGCATAATTGAGAATATTCTCATGCATCCACGGCAGGCCTGGGAATAAAACTGAGAGCAAAAAAAGATGAATGAGGGCTGCAGGGATGAGAGGGTTTGCATGATATTCTTCTTTGTATATAAATAAAGATTCAGAATATTCACTAAAGGTCTGCATTTAGAAAGAATAAAGAAGAAATCCCCCATGACAGTTTAAATTTGGGTACCTGGCTTTTAGCAAGTAAGGCTTTAATGTCAAATCTTGTTTGGATGGCAAAATCTTTAATTGCGTAGTAACATCAGTATGAAGGTAATGCCTTGCAAATTTCACTTGCTAAAAGCCAGGCACCCAAATTCGAATAATTCGAGCAGACAACATTGCCTTGCACAATTATTTAAACAAATAAAAACAAAATTGGATACAAGTAGAAGGTTGCAATTTGCATCAGAAAAATCAACTGTTCTACGGCAAATATTAAAATCTATCACTTCTTTCAATTATTATCTAGATATGAGGTACTATGTAGCAGTGCATTTGGTAAACACATTCCTTGTGTTCAGGGTGATAGCAGAATGTGCACCACTGATGATAGGAGGTAACGATGATACAGTTCTGCAAGCTTGCTGTATGAGTCTCGCCTTTTATAACAAAACCATAATACCATGAAATTGGTTTACCTGTTGCCATCATATATAACTGGGTAAACTGGAGAGTTCACAATATATGCAAAAATTTCTTCAACTTCATGTCTGACTGCCAAAAGAAAGTGTAAGGTATGAGTGACCAAATATATGTACAGAGAGAGTATTTAAGGAAAATCAGAACTCAACACCAAGGGTGCAGAACTTCAGAAAATTGTACTGTAGTTCCCACGGTCACAAGTAAAAATATTAACTGAAGCAACGGCACTATAACCTGTGGCATGGCTACTTACTCTGCAGAAATCCATCAATGCATCCGCTCTGAACTTTTGCTCCTGAACCAATGCTGGGCAGATGGGGATCCGGCGGCATTGCACAGCCGGAGGAGATGGGATCCGGCGGCGGGGCGTGCAGGGCCGGGGAGGGTCGGGGCGGCCAGAGGAGATGGGATCCGGCGGCGGGGCGTGCAGGGTCGGGGAGGGCCGCGGCGGCCAGAGGAGGAGATATTTTTTTTTCGGAGGGCCAGAGGAGGAGATGGGAGTCAATTCCATCGAAATCAGACCGGGCAAAGCTCCGTAACGGCACAATCCTAATTTTGTTCATCCGTTCTGTGTTTTGTCTTTCAGTTTTTTCTGATTTTTCGTTCTTTTTTCATTTTCATTTTTATTTTTCTTTCTTTTTCATTTTTATTTTTTCATTTTTCAAACATCTTTCCAAATTCATGATTGCAAACATCATTCCAAATTCATGAATATGCTTTTGAAATCGTGAACATTTTTTGAATTCGCGAACATTTCATGAAATTGTGGAATATTGTTTGAAATTATTCAACATTTGTTTGAATTGGCAAACATTTTTTGAATCAACATTTCTGAAATCTGGTAATTTTTTTTGAAAAACATGAACTTTTTTTGTTAGACAAACATGTTTTTTAAGTCAACGGACATTTTTTGAATCAATGAATTTTTTTGTAATTCATGAACATTTTTTTATCTTAGTGAATTTTTTTAGTGAACATTATATGAAAATTATGTTTTTTAATATATACATAAACACATTTTTAGAATCACAAGCAGCTTTTCAAAATCGTGAATATTTTTTGAATTTGCGAACATTTTTAAAAAATACTCAAACATTTTTTGATTTCTTGATTTTTTTTTCAAAATCATAAACATTTATCCTTTGTTTGTTTCGACGAAACAATATTGGAGGAAAGAATGAAACATAGGTGATAGAAATGTACGAACCAGAGAGAAAGAAACTATCGCGAGCAGGAAAAAATGCAGTGAATGAGCAGGAGTTGGGCTAGCCCAAGACTCCCCCACCCTGCACGTTTCATTGTCTTCTAACGCGTAGTTAGCCAAAAAAAATTGGAGACAATCAGCAAAGCTTTATTGATCCGTCACACAGTTTACAGGAACAAAATGAAGTTCCCGGGGTGGCCCAACCGGACATGGCGACCAAGCCCCAGTTTAAGTGAGTGCTTCGCTAGATTGTGAGCTTCGACATTCGAGCTCCTAAATTCATGGACAAAATTACATAAAGTAAAGCTACTAAAGTACTCTAAGAGTTCATGTATGATGGCACCGTATCCACCCCCGCTCTTCCTCTTATGTCTTCTATCACCACCAAACAATCTGAAGCCACATGGATGGATTGTAAATTCAGGTCCTCTACTAGTGCCATAGACTCTCTCATGACAAGAGCCTCCAACGTTGTAGGATCGGTTATACCTTTGAATACAATAGCTGAAGCACCAAGATATAGACTGTCCCTGTTTCTGCAGATCGCATCCACTGATCCGACACCTCGACGCCCCGCCACAATAGCGTCAACGTTCAACTTCATCATGTGCTCCGATGGTTGGATCCACTGGGTCGTTCTAGCCGGCCTGGTATGTGTATGCTAGATGTTTGGTTTCTTCAAAACGAGATCATTTCAATAGGACTGGATAAACGAGTGAGTTGACATTGGACTGTGAAATATATCCTTGTATACTGCTTTTATTCTCGTTTCCCATATCGCCCAAAACGTGATCACCATACGCACTAGGTGCTCATGTGATAGAACGCTGTTCATTTTGAAAATCCACCTGTGGCGCCGCTTAAGAGAAAGTTGTGCGCACATTTTTATTTTTTCTTAAATACGTAGAGTCCTCTCCTCCATCTAAAAAAATATCTCAGAAAAAAATCCTCACCTTCATCTAAAAAAACTAAAGAAGAAAAAAATTACCACCGTAGCTTACCAGCGAGTGCCATTTTGTATGACCCTCCATTTATAAAATACCATAGCTTCTCACCTCCATCTAAAAAGAATAAAATACGTATAAAAATCTACACACTCATCTAAAAAAATTACAAAAGAGTTCTCGCCGTGGCCAACCAGCTTGCGCCACGTGGTATAGCTGGTTGGCCGCCTTTCCGGCGTAGCTTAATGGGTTTAATTGCCTTGCATCATTGCTTTTATGCTAGCACATAGTATTTGGGCCCATGTCCATTCGACGTTTCGGTGCGCATCCTTACAGACATCCAAACACAGCGTAAAGAGTATTAAAAGATGAATGAAGGTTGTAGGGATGAGAAATTTCACTGTTTCATAGCATCAAACGTAAAATAAATATTTAAAGCATTCAAATATCAAGGAGAAGGGATTTCAAGGTCTAAATGCATGGCATTGCATGTTCTATGGAGGAGGGCACACGGGAACAAGCGGCAGGCGTAGACTAAATAGTACTCCCTCCGTTCCAAAATATAAGATGTTTTTTGACACTATTTAGTGTCAAAAAACATCTTATATTAGATGTTTTTTGACACTATTTAGTGTCAAAGAACATCTTATATTTTGGGACGGAGGGAGTATAAAACTATCACAATTGGGATTAGGGTTTCAAAACACTGCCTTTTTTTAAAAGAAAACCTACCATAATCAACCATGTTGCACTGATTATTGTGTTGGTTATCTTTATCATGATCATGAAAAATTGGGTCCACTCGTTAGATCTAACGTGACATAAAAGTCAGCGGCGTTTATTTGACTGTATGTTGGGCGTTATGACAAGATGGGCCCACATGTCATCATCAACGCTCCTCTCTCAAGCTTTTTTCACCGCAGACATTTCATCAAATAGTACACATGCGTACATCCGCTGGAGTTAGAACGGTGCAGGTCGAGGCGTGCTCGACGACAACGGCCACAACCATGTCCACCACGGCGAGGGCCATGCTTATGCCAGCGCGACCAGCAAGGCCAAGGCACAGTCTTGTGCGTAGTCGGTGGCTCGGCGTGTGACGGCAGTGCCCTATGTTCTCGACTTATTTTTTTCATTACCTCTTGCCGCACAAAAGGTTTGTAAAACTGGATCAACATTTGAATTGTTTCAAAAAAAAACACTTACATACTAGTACTTGAACATTTCGTGGTACATGGGAAAGAGAAAAGCGTATGATATAATAAACAAAACAAAATAAGTAGAAGCTTCTAAATTGTATGGTCGGATCGAGGGTTAGTAGCAACTGGCATTATTCGTCGGCGGCCTTCAATTGATTCTTCCTCGGAGAATTTGTGACTACACGCCGGCGGCGGGGATGCGCGAGCCCCTCGGGCGTGTGAATGGAGCACCTACTGTGGTAGATCCGTCCCATCTTCTCCGACTCAGCGAGCTCGTAGCATGCATGCATCTGCACGTTCAGTCTTTCAGTGCGAGTGACCCGAAGAGTAGTGCTACTAGTAGCAAAAACTTTAGGCAGCGGAGGGACCTTCTGATTTTGACTTTGAGGTTTGTTGGGCGGTAGCTGGGAGTGGGGCATCCCTTTGACCCCGTATGGGTTGTTTGAGAGTGACATTCTGTCTGCAACTATGTAGGACTGGTTATGGTTACGGTGGTTATCCTCGTTGGCTGCACTCATTAGACAGACAGACAGACGGTTTTGTACGCAGAATCTTGGTGTGGCAAAGAGCCGAGACAAGAGGAAACGACAGCGAGAGACCCATCAATGTGCTAGTTGTTGTTGATGCAGCATCCGATCACAAGAGGTTACCATCCATTGCCGTTGTCAAGTATTATACCACGATACTATCAGCGTGGCTGATGTTGGATCTGATCAAGTTCCTTTTAATGCTGAGAGCGAAGAGCCGTGGATTATTCTCAGCTCCAGACTCCAAAGTTTATTTCCTTTTCTTGACAGCTAAAGAACGAACATCGGGTAGTGCTGCGAGATCGAGGCGGCCACCTTTTGTTCGAGCGATCGTTAGGACGTGGAACCTAGTGATGGAGAAATAGATAGATCATCAAGCAGAGTGTGAACACTGTATGTATGCACAAGCACGCCATACTCTTCGTCTCTATTGAACATTGAAAGGAAAGGGAGTTTATGCAATTGACAAATGACAAGAGAGTCGGTCACGTACTCCCTCCGTTTCTAATACCCCCTCCGTGTCGTAATATAATATAAGAGCGTTTTTGACACTTGGGATGAAGAGAGTATAAGTTGTTTTAGAAATTTTAATATGAACTACATAGTACAGAGTAAAATGAGTGAATCTACATTTTAAAATATATCTACAAAGGTTTATATTTAAAAACGGAGGGAGTATATGTGACTATACGGAAAACTGGAAGGAAACTTTACGCAAACTTCTCACGAAGGAGCCACTCGCCGGCCATTCAATCCAATCCCAACACCTTTGTTACCGAGGAGTTAATGGAGCAACATCGAAGGAACCGAGTGCAGCTTCTGAAAACTTCACTGCGTAACACTAGCATGAGCCCAGTGGGCGACTTTCGTTCTGAAACCAGTTAAACTAAGTTGTCTGAGCCCGATCCCTCCCTCCCCCGCCGCCACCCGCGAGGCGTCGGGGAGGGTTCCCGATCCCGGCCGCCGCACCCCCTCCTCCTCCCTTCTCCGCCCTCGCCGCTGCCAAGGGGCGCGGCCGGGGCGAAGCCCGGCCGTCGCCGGCGGCGGCGGGGCTCCTTTGTCCCCCGCTCGTAGGGTTTGGCGCGGGCCAGATCTAGCGGCTGGGCGTGGCGCTCGATGTCGGGCGCGGCGGCGCCCCGAAGCAGGCCGGCGATGGTGGCGTTCGACGGACGGCAAGCGACACGGTGGTGGTGCGGGCCGGTGGTGGCATCGGCGGCGGTGCCCCCGGCAGCGCTTCGGCGTTGCATCTGGCGCCGCGGGCAGCCCTCTCGTCGTGGTGCGCTGGTGTGTGGGTGGGGGGGGGGGGGGCGACAGCGGTGGTGGTGCGCTGCCCCCACCCAGTCGGGCCCTCGTGGCTGGGTGGCGGCGCTCGGCTCGAGTGGATCCCCCGGTGGCGTATTCAGGCGGCGGCGGAGACGGCTCCGCAACCCTCCTTCTCCGGCTTCTGGCGACGGCCGATGCCTCCTGATGCTTTGGCCCTTCGAAACGGGGGCGGAACTCGATTCCGGGGGGAAGTTGGAGCCGACATGGGTGTTGATCGTGGCCATGGGCCACTTCTCCGCCTTCCCCTTCCACCGGTCGATGTGGTTGCAGCCCTCCTCGAGGCAGCTTGGCCGGCGGCGGTTCTGAAGGTGGTTGGGATCGTGGATCCGGGCAAAGTTGTGGCCTTTGGTGGCTTCGGGGTGGTCTCATGGCGGGGCGGCGACCCTGGCGGCAGGAGTCGTGCATTGGTCGTGGGCGGGTTGTGCGGCTCGGATGCGGGCAGGCAACCATGGCCGCTTGGGCGGCGTGGCTGCGGGTGTTGTCGGACCGGGGCGGCAGAAGTGTTGAAGCATCGGGGTTCATCACCTACCCAGTGTGTCTGGTCGACGGTGACGGCGTCCGTGGACGTCGTGTCCTCCTTGCAGGCTCCGTCGTGGTGCTTCTTCCCCTTCCATCTCTACTCCGGATGAAAACTCGATCCTCGGATCGGACGGTGGCGACGTTCATGGCTGTACCCTTCCTGGAGGCACCGTCTTGGAGTCCTCGGTTCGGCATGTCCGTTACACATCCTCCCGGACGATCGCTCCTCGTGGTGGTGTTCTTCGTCGGCTTTTAGCGGTTTTGTTTTGCTCATCTTTTAGGTGCTTTATAGTCGTTGTGGTTATGTGTGGGTGCCCGGCATTCATGTATCTTGTCTTGGGTGTGTAGTGTGCATTTGTATCGGATGCTTTGTTGTTGTGGTTCGTACTTTATAATATAAAGCAGAGGAAATCCTTTTTCATTAACTAAGTTGTCTAAGTGGGCGATGATAGATCAGCGACATTTTCATCAATCGCTTTTTCTCTGTCAAATCGGAGACAAACATTTGCAAAAACTAGCACACATCGAAAAGTCCACGGCGCAGAACGTATCGCTCACGAAGCATATATATTTGCCTGAACTAGCTGACTGCAAGCTGCAACCAACCTCTGAATCTCTAATCAAGTCCATGCACATCATGCAGACGTATGTACTCTCTCTGTTTCTAAATATAAGTCTTTATAAAGATTTCACTAGATGAACTACATATGGAACAAAATAAATGAATTTACACTTAAAATGCATCTATATATATCTGTATGTGGTTCATAATGAAATTTCTATAAAAACTTATATTTAGGAACGAAGGAAGTAAGCTCCAAAACAGGCAAAAGTGTAGACGTCAGCAACTCGTCACTGATGGTGGTACAGCCGTAAAAGCTAGGGGGCTTGACATTCTTTTTATAATCGCTTACTGATTTTCGTAGATTTTTTGTTGACATTGTTTGTTTTGAGATTGCTTACGACATAATCCGTGTGGTCTGATTTTAACTAACGTGTAGATAATTTGTACCATACCGGCCTGAAGATCGAGGTAGATAATCTGTTTTGCCATTTGCAGAAAGAGACCGGCGAGAGCTGTTTCGTAGAGCTGCTATAAATATCTACATTCCCAAAGGAAGTTCGTTGATTACTATCTCGCTGAATTTTCAGCTGCTCGATCGAACAAAGCCAGGGTGGCATTAGCTTTTGCTAACTAGCAATTGGCATGTTGTTGTTGGACATATACATGTGTGGTGCACTGGTGCCAGTAATTGATACAAACTACCAACTAATTTTAACTAACGTGTCACTCATGGTTTTGCCTCGACTTGGACAGACTTTTGGATTGACTTGGCACCTTTGTTACTTCTTTTTTTTTGGACTGACATCGTCGAGTGGAAAGAAGCTTTAAATACTACTAAAAGATTACTGCGTCAACTTATGAGAAAATGTAGACTAGAAATTTTACTATCACTGCTAGGTTAATTAAATAAAGACAATGTGGAAATCTCTTGTTTTTTCTGTTGTAAATCTTGTGTAGACGAGTCACCAAAGGCCTCTTAAAGTATTCCATGACGTGACATGCCGCCGTCGTAGCATACTAAACTCATCATCATGACAAACTGATTAGAAGGCTGAAAATTGCAAGAAAACGCCCACATATAACACGGCGCGTCAACAAAAAATATTTTTTCTTGCCGGTACATTGCCGAAATGTCACCCTCGATGTCATGACAAGGACCCAATGACGCTTCTCTGAAACCGATGCCCGTAGTTTCCACACAGTCAATGTGGCTCTTTTGTCAATGAGCTCGAAGTCTCCAACCCCAATCAGTTTTATTAACAGAGATGACAACAGACACATGAGTGTTTAATTAAAGGACGCGACTAACCAACTGGTGGTTAGCGATAAATCCGCACGATCAAAAACCTGCGTCCCTCCCCGCGCGTGACCCACTTCGGCAGCGCCACCCACGACCCAGCCTTCTCTCGCGAGGCCCACCGCGCGCAACGCATTGAGACCCAAGACTGTTAACACAGCCCCTTTGGCCCACCTCCCCCCCTCCTGCACGTGACTTACCACCCCAAAACCTAGTTTCTTACCTCCATCGCAAGAAACATCCACCTGCCCCGATCAGTTCTCTCCTCTCTCCCCGACGCGCCTCCATCGCCGGCGACCTCCGCCCCAGATCTGATCCACCAAAAAAAGGAAACCGCGAAAAACATCACCAAAACACAAAAGATTTGAGGGAGGGCCCCGGTTACCACAACAACATCACAAGGGTTACATCAGTTCGTCTCTATTTTGTCATAATCAGGCAAAAAAGAAAGGAGGTAAGTGATTCAACCTCTATACACCTGCTGCATTTGCATTTCATACCAATAAAATCAAATTCCTCGGTTGTAAATTGAGTTACCACTCAAATTCAGTCAGGTTACCAACAAAAAGATTGACTAAATTTTCCTCTTTTACAACCAAAAAGTTGGTAAAATTGGTCCATGTTCCTACCTACAGATTACATCATTGATTTACCTCATCATTAAGTTACCAACATAAACACATATAGGTTATCATCATCAATCTGTCAAGCTATCTTTTTTGGAGCATGTTAGAAATACATGTATAAATTTTCTCATTAAAACTAACATACCATCTCGAATGAATATAAATTACCAGAATGTGTGCATTGAGTAATCAGCATCTTTTAAGATTTATTCAACATAAAAAAAGATCCTTTTCTTCCTTTTTATATTGAACAAACCCATGTCAGAACAAGTTGTCATGCTAATTCATTACAAATTACCAGGAAAACTCAGAACCAAAGGTGCTAAAAACACTACAAGAATACCATGTATTGATTTACATTGTTGCCACCAGACTTTTTTGATAAGAAATGATGTTCATGAAATGAGGTTGATAGAAACTATTGCTGTCATACTCCCATATGCTGGTTACTGCCAAAACGATACCTATTATAAAAAAGAAGTAATGAGTGCAGTAAAAGGAAAAACATATAGTTGTTGTGAAAAAATAATCAAATTGCTTGTAAGTGTGGAAAATTAATGGATGCAATCATATGTGCTAGCAGGTGCTGCAACACAAGAAAATGACGCATGACAACGGGGATAATGTGGATATCATTATGAGTGGTGTGGAGACAAACCAACAGTGTGAATATGCACACACGGCAAGCTTCGGTTCTGCCAAAACAGATGAAGGTAAAACATTTACCATGCCAGCACATTTTTGTACACAAACTTGTTACCATCGTACTTGAATTGCAACTACCACCCTATGTTATTTACAACTATCACATTCACCATGAAACAGTTTTTCAATCACGTAGCTTGATGCGCACAGGTTACCATGAATTTAGGTACAATTACCACACTTACTGCATACGAATTATCATGCAATCTGTATTACAATTGGAATTACATGCTTTCACTTTACAGCTACAAAAAACATCTTAATGCATGCAAACTTTACCAAGCAACTGGATTACAAGATACCACTAGTTTTGGCATGCAGAAAATATAACACAAATAAACAACTTTCAATCACATTATAGGTGCTACATCTAGAAGCAACCCGGTGGTTCGAGAGACAAGCAAAGAACCGACTACTAGCAGCATAGGGGGGAGAGAAAGCTTCTTTGATCATTCAGTCAGCGAGCCGGCGAGTCTAGAAACAGGAGGAGAGAATGCTGAACAGGGAGACAAAAATACCAAGGCATACTCCACACCGAAACCTCCTGATGAAACGATGAAGTTTGATACTTTTGAGGAAGCTTATGAACACTACAGGCAATATGCACTGAGACATGGGTTTGGAATGAGACTGGAATACAGAAAAACAGTTAAAGACAATACTGTAAGCAGAGTCCTCTTGGTTTGTGGGAAATACGACAAGCCAAAAACAAACAAGGAGGAGACAGAGGATGTGCAGGACCCAAAAGGCATCGTGAAGAAGAGGAAAAGAGGGAAGGTTGTGAGGTTGGGATGTTCGGCCCACCTTTACATCACCCACACGGATGCGTGGTGGAGAGTCAAACACTTCAACGACGACCACAACCACCCTCTAATAAGAAAGCCGTCCTTGACAAAGTTCCTATCAACACATAGGAACATTCCAAAAGATGAGCAGGACTTCTTGAAGATATTGCACGAATGCAACATAGAGACAGCAAGACAGATGCAACTAATGCAATGGTTCTACGGGAATCCTAAAGATGTACCATACACAACAAAGGACATCGCAAACCAGCGAGCTAAATTCCGGATGGAGTACCGCAATGCTGATGTGGGGAGCACAATCTCGTACTTCCAAGATATGAAGGCACAAGATCCAGATTTCTATTGGAGAATAAAGCTTGATGATGAGGACAGAGTGGAAAATTTATTCTGGATAGATGGTGCGTCGCGCAGGGCATATGCTAGATACAATGATGTCATCTCATTTGACACAACATACATGACAAACATGTACAAAATGCCATGTGCGCCCTTCATTGGCATTAATAACCATGGGCAGTCAATCCAATTTGGTTGTGGATTTGTTCGAAACGAACTATCTGGTAACTTTGTGTGGTTGTTTAATGCATTCTTGCATGCAATGGGTGGAATTGCGCCAAAAAACATAATAACAGATCAAGATTTTGCAATGAGGAGTGCTATTGATGAGGTGTTCACCGGGATAGTACACAGGAATTGCCGCTGGCATATAATGAAAAAAGCACAAGAGAAGCTTGGGAAGCTAATGGCCGACAATGAGCCACTAAACAATGCATTCAACGATTGTGTTGACAACCGCCTGGCTGGTATTTTACCTCCCACCCCTCACTAACTTAAAACACAGAAAAATGAGCACATAGAAAATGGGTTTAGATGCATGATAACAACAGTTACCATCTAACAAGGTGACAAGTTACCAGAGGATTATAGCAAAATTACCTACATTAATTGCTTTCTGTACTACCCCTATCATGTTCATGTTTGATGTACACATTTCAGTTGTTCACCCCACTACTTACAACAAAAACTTTTCAATCACCAGCTAGTGCTGATTGATATGAGTATCTTTTTGTTGATAGTTAAAAATGATGCTTCTACTACACACACAGAGTGGTAATTGCTTTGGAAAAAAACTTATCCTGTGTGCAAAGTACTTACCATGATGCTTGAACTAAAGTAACCAGGTGTGTGTGACAGAATTATCAACAGCAGTGGTGTTCCCTAGTTACCAAATATGTTTGAATCAATGTTACCATCCTTCAAATACTTGATGTTACCATGTTTATGTTATGAATGCAGTTGAGGAGTTTGAGCACAAGTGGTGGGTGATGATGGAAGCGTATGGCCAGACCGACAACGAGCATTTCCAATGGTTGTGGGAGAACAGGAAGTGTTGGGTCCCGGTATACTATATGCACGATTTTTCCCATTTTTGCAGACCACAGCAAGAAGCGAGGGTTTTAACTCTGTGCTCAAGAAGTATGTCAACCCAAACAACTCACTGGTCAAATTCGCACAACAGTACACTGCGATACAGGATAAGGTGATGGCTAGCGTGTCAAAAGAGCAGTTGGAAACAGTGTACAAAGAAACCGAAATGTACTCGATGAACCCGCTGGAGATGCAGGTGCGGGGGATGTACACACATAACTTGTTTTGCAAGTTCCAGGTGGAGATGAAGGTGAAATCAGCATACAGATGCGACGCATTGGATGATGGTACTTTCAAGGTCAGCTCAGTGCGGGGGATAATACCAAAATATGGAGACAGGGACTACCATGTGCAAGCAAACATGGTTGAAGAGACATAGTCGTGTAGTTGCTGCAAGTTTGATCGTGACGGTCTACTATGCGCGCACGTACTACGAGTTATGGACCAAATTGGGGTATACGAGATACCTGAAAAGTACATCCTAAAGAGGTGGACCTGGGATCCAGAGGAGGATCTTATTCAACCTGATTTTGAACAGCCAACAGTTAAGAAGTCGATGCCAGAGGAGGGGAAAAGCGTCATGCGATACATGTCAATTCTTAAAGAATTTAAGGCATCGGCCAAAGACGCTTGCCTAACAGATGACGGGACCAGATTGGCAAGAAAACACCTGTATAATTTCAAGGAGGAGCTTGAAACCCTGAAGAACAATCAACTTAAAAAAGCAAGAAAGGAAAAGGAAGAAGCAAAAGGATCGTTTCAAGGACAGCCAGATCCTTGCTCGATACCTGTGGGGCGGATGAATGAAGACAACCCCGTCACACAGCACCAAAACGCCCCCCATGCAAGACATCCAGAGAATCCAGCCACACAGCAAACAAGTGCCACTAATGTGCAGCGACAGGAGAACACCGCCACACAACAAGAAAGTGCTACTAATGTGCAGCGAGAGGGTAACCCTGCCACACAGCAAGAAAGTGTGCGTGTGACGATACATGCTAGCAAAAACAATCATGCTTTTGTCATCCAGCCCCCACATCCTGATGCAGCTCCATCCTCAAACACAAAGTTGATACTAGACCCTCCCAAGACTACAACAAAGGGGCGGCCAAAGTCAAAAAGAAAGCAGTCAGGTTTTGAGATTGCAAAACCCAAGCCAAAAAGGAAATGTGGTGTGTGCGGGAGTCTGGAACATGACAAACGCACATGCAAATCTCCCCTAGTAAGATAAAAATGAAGAAGGTGCTATTAAAAGGAAAGATGGTGGCTACAATTTTTTCATGGACCATAATTTGCAAGCTACAAGCCCCAATAACATTCCAGTTATCAGCATTGTATCATGCATTTATAATTGCTTTGTAATGCAAAAAGTGTATATCTATAATTTAAGCAAGCTATCAGTACCCTATTATGCTAGTTACCAGCAATGTATGATGAAATTTACATGGATTGGTAAATCCAATATTTTTATATCTACATTTTTTGAAGGCTAACAGCACTGCATTGTATTACTTATGAACAAAAAATTAGGCCTGCTTGCACTTCTAAAAATTGCTTATTAACAAAATATAATCACAGTAGTGAATTTATCATATAGTCAGTGACTTCGGACTGTGTATACTATAGTAAAACAGCATGTCAACACTTTGCTCCATGGCATTGTCGATGACAGATCATATAAAAAAGTTATCAACACATTTTGGTAGAAGTTATCACACAATAGTAAAAAAATTATCACCTCATCACCCTTTGCTCCATGGCATTGTCGATGACAGATTCATATAAAAAAGTTATCAACACATTTTGGTAGAAGTTATCACACAGTAGTAAAAAAATATCACCTCATCACCCGCTGCCGAACAGATGATAACGCCATTGTTTGCATTTGTTTTAATAATGATCTAACCACCTGAATGTCATAATTTTCCGGAGAGCTGGAATTTGTTCCTGAGTTAAGGCTGGAACATTTTTGCCATCCCACACCTCAAGGTACGTGCAGGCAAAAAATCCGCAATCAATGCTGAAACATTTGTGATGAAAAAAACAACACAAAATCAGTTTAATTGGAGTTTTGCGACCAGGTCAATAAACAGGGATGAGAAACATATAGTGGAATGTTAAAAAGAGAGTGAATAATCCACAACTAACCCATTATCCTGTTTGAACACATCAATGTACACAAGTTCATAGTCCTGAATCTGCTTATGCGAGTCCTTGTAATTTATCAACCAAGCCTTCTTTATAGCGTTCATATATCTTGTCGCATGCTCGAGAAGAGAAGGACTATCTTGTTCACGCAATGAATCTAGAACTTCAAACCGCTTCGCCCTAAGATTTAGTGACAACACGTACCAATGCCCGTCATCTGGACCGAGGCCCAACTTTTGCAAAGCAGGGAATAGCAGCTGCAAAAAATTAAAAGGCAGCAAGCATAGAAGGAGTTGGAAAAGAAACAAAATTACCAAGATAACAAATAGTCATGAAATTTACATGGGAGGCAACTAGAAAACGAAATTATTAGGGCAGAAAGGTCAAAGTTGCCAGTGTGCATGAAAGAGGTTATCATGACATGAAGAACAAAACAATATCCCCAGATAACAGTAAGTTACATGATATTAACAGAAAGTTACCAAGACACTAACTGTAAAGTTACCAGATCCAGCAAACATAACATACCTGATCCTGGTGACTAAGAATGTAAGACTTGTCCCATCGAAAATACTTCAATACATACTTGGATTTGAAGTCTCCTATCGACAGATACACAGATAGCAGCCAAGGGAAGATGAGCCTGTTTTGCGTTTCCTTATACTGGAGAATGCGAACATGTAACTCGGCAATGCTGGTTGATAGTTGCCAACTCCCTTCACACAATCGGCAAGCTCACCGAGGGTGACCCACCTACCATCAATGTCGATAACCCTAACACTACAAAAAACAAAAAAAGATTTAAAAAAATACATTTCAAAAAATGGCACACAAGTAATGATTTATGTTTAAAAAATGAGAAAAAGGATGAAAACATACTCTTTAATCTTAGAGTTGGAATCAGTAGTATGCTTGATAACTTCATTGTAAACATACTCTTCCTCCTCGCTCGGTGTGAGGGTGCCAAAAGGCGGGAGCAGGTACTTGGACGGGTGGGTGACCCTAATTTTCCGAATAAAGGATTTAGGGGTTGAACTGCGTACTAAATGCTTTGTGCGAGGTGGTAACTCTGGTGTACCAAATGTTGGACTTTGAGGGTTGTCTGGTAAAAACAGAAAAAACATAACTAAGCTGTATAATGTAACAAGCACATGACTAAAACAAAAAGTCAAAAAAAAAACAAATGAAAAGCATGAGTTATCAGCAGATGGGGCAAGGAATTATCAAGTGATGGGTCAAAGCTTATCAACTGCCACATGTTTTGATTATCAAGTGGTGGTCCATAGTTGAAATACAAATAAAGGGGTTTGTGCAAGGGTTGCAATGTTCATGGAGCAGAAAAAGAAATCACCTATTTGAACATTAGATTTCCCTTTTAATGCTGGATTGTCATGCTCAAATTCTTCCCACCACATGAGAACCTCATCATCGTAATTCTCAATATCATACACTTGCACACGACCAGCTTCCGGTGTTACTTAAATAAAAAAAGAGCGATGAGGACATGAACAGTAGTGATAAACAAGATAAATTGTTGCAAAAAAACAAGTATTGAAAATTGAGACAAGATACACAAAGTTATCAGGAACACAATATAGAAGGTACCAGGTAATTTCAATGTGGATTACCAGCACACATGTATGGGCCTTTTAAGGAACAAATTAGATATCACTGGTGCACAACGAGGAACAACTGTGATATCAACAAATCATCATAACATGTAAAAAGAAGACCAAAAAGAATTGTATAGCCCATAATTGGTAAAGAATGCATATGTGGTTGGAGTTATGGTGTCAACGGTTCGTAAATTGTCAGGATTTGAACATTTGAGTTACCAAAATAGTGTCATATAGACTTATCAGAATAAGAGTACACACCTGCTACTAAAAGTGCAGTATTGTTTTGTAAGCATGACAATCGATTAAGGAAAATAAATAGGCAATGATAGGAGATGTACGTATCACGCGCCTACTAAAAGTCAGTAATGGATAACATCGGCTTTCGGAACTGACAAAGTCACCAGGGGGAAAGAGGATGTGGTTATCGTCTATGCTAGCATCGCACAAAAAATTGTAGTGGGCACAACAGAATTATATATTCCGGGTACTGAAAGCACAGGTGTTCAATTACATCACACAAAAGCATAGAAAGTAGTATTACATTCATCCATACACACGGAATGATAGCAAGTTCCAAACACATAAATAAAAAGAGCACACCAAGGCACAAACAATACGATGTACGCTGACATATCTCAATCCATCACTCTCGCTGCATAAAAGCGAAGACACAAGGTCTTCACTTACCAGAGTTGGGTGGCGGAGCCCAAGCAACCGGTTGCGCCTTGGTAACTTTCACCACTGTCTTGCCCTTCGAGCCAGCATCAATAGGAGATGCGAGCCCTAGAACGGCGACAGGGCCAGTAGCTGGTGCTGCAGGTGGTACTTGAGCCAATGGCGCCGCCGGAGGTGCTTCTGACGCTGCAGATGGTACTTGAGCCGATGGCGCCGCCGCAGGTGCTTCTGGTGCTGCAGATGGTACTTGAACAGATGGCACCGCCGCCGATGCTTGTGGTGCTGCAGGTGGTACTTGAGCCAATGCTGGTGCAGCTTGAGCTGTTGGAGTTGCTTCAATAGATGGTGGCACTTGTGGACTCGCACCAAAGATGGCATCAAGCCCAATAGAGCAGCTGGGTGGCGTAAAATTACCATCGTATTCTCCAGCTCCAGGGGTGCTCGACTCCAACGTAGGGCCATCTACTGCTACAAACACCACAAGTAACACACAAATAAGGAAAAAATGCATCAGGAAAACATGTAGAGAACATTGTATTTGTTAGTGCCAGAACATTAACTTGAGTTATCAAGGATTAAACAGACAAGTTATCAACATAAGAAAGTTAAGTTACCAACCTGTGCCAACAGGATTATGGGCATCATTCTCTTGACCTCCAGCTGTAGCCGTATCAATAGGCATATTGACTGGGGTACCTCCCACAACTTTCTCAGTGTCACGAACGGCTACAGCGGAAAAAGATTCAACACATCGTCAACATAAAACATCATAAAATACAAGAAACAAAAAAACAAAGGCGATGGCTAACAGAAATACCTTCACCTCCATCATGCACTATATTTGGGACGACTTCATTTTCACATTCAACAGCCACAGCCACGCTGGCGATATCTTCAACAACAACAATAACAGTTGCCGCTGCAGCAAGCTGAAAAACAGCATCATCAGAAACACCAGCCGATGTCGCCGCAACAACATCAGATGCGCCCTTGCTAGATCCTGCTGCTTTTTCAGACGGAGATGTCGCCGTGGGTGATTCATCAAGATGGATAAATTCTGTTGTCTCCGATGACGTTGTCTGCGACAATGTTGCCCTTAGTCGTGGAGAGGATCTGGTCTTGGCGAATTTCACCTTTTTCACAACAGTTTTATCTTTTGAACGACTGAAAAAATGGGTACATAAGGGTAGTAGTCAGATTACACATGTTGTCAAACCTAAGTTACCACATGTTTCAAACAAAAAAAGATGTCACATACTTCATGTATAAGTAGCATCCAGGGAAAAAATTACAGAGTTATCAAGGACTATAAATATAAAGTTATCAAATGATATGAACAAAAAAACCAGCAATTAGTTTTGAATAACTGCAAACTAGAAAGGTATGTGAACACCTTTTTCCTGATACACTTGGTGAACCCTTTGCAGCAGCAACTTGTTACATAGGTGCATTGAATGAAAAAAATAACCAAATGTTACAAGCACATACACCTATAAAGATTAGTAACTCTAAATTATCAGGGGGGCAAAGTTGAGTTATCAATGTTCATAAAAATAAGTTATCAGACAACAATAACAAAATAACCATCTTGCTGGTATGTGTAAAACAAAAATATAGTTTCAATGCACATGAGAACAGTATAGAAAATCAGAAAAGAACTACTGAACATAAACGAAAGTAAGAATGTGAATACATTTTCACTGGTTCAATCCCTGAATCCTTAGCAACAACAGATTGTTTGCCGGGTGCCCTGCAAAGGAAAAAAGTAAGTTAATTACCAGCATGAAATTACCCAAACTACCTTACTCAAACAACTATATTTACCATGTTGTTTCAGGCACATAATTGATAAAAAAAGACCATGGAAATAATCATTCACCTGCGTGGGGCCTCCTTCCGCACGGTGGATAGTGGGATGGATACACCGGTTCCCTTTTCAGCCACAGGTATACCAAGCTCCTGGACCACAACTTTCTTCACATCTAAATGAATCTCAGATGTTGACAGTGCAATTGGTGAAGACGGCCTTTGCGATGGGTTGGGAGGCACAACTGGTGAAGTTGGACGGGGGGGGTGATGGCACAGTTGGTGAAGCTGAACAGGAGGGTAATGGCAGCCTCAGTTTCTTGCGCCTTTGATAAGCCAAATTTTTCACAAGCTGAGTACCACACCGCTTGACAGAAGATTCAGTGGCCGCCTCAGCTTGTGTATCTGTCAAACCTTGCTGGCTAAGCCCTCCATCACCTGATTCGATGGATGCTGCATGAGATGTGCCAGTGAGTATGATCTGAGACTCATTGAGGTTATCATCGACAAAGCGGACATGCGTGTCTTCAACATCTGCTCCTGTGCCATCATGAGCTTTGACAGTTGCACCATCTAGATGTGTGGTGTCATCATCAGCTGGACCGCTGCCCGTATCTACATCCACGGTACCACTTCCCGAAGCAACAAAAGGATCTTTACTGCGATGACGAACAACTCGATAGTCCATATCATCATCATCGGAGTCAGCGTCAGAATCAGAATCATTGCCTCCGTGATACTCGTCATCACTGTCAGAATCTTCAGCAACATTCTTTCCAGGGCTTTCTGGCCGCCTGCCTTGCGATGAGCGCGTAGTCCTTGACGTCGTACGGGCGGCAGAAGAGAGAACGTTCAATCCAGCGTCTAGCTAACGGGATGCATCTGGATGGCCCTCATCATCTAAAGCGGTGAATGATTGCACAAGATTGCCTATGATGCCAGCCATGGCGGACGTGAACCGAGCAACTATTTGAGTTGATTTGGCAAATTTCTGTTCAGCATAAAAATACAAAAAAATAGAAATAACTAGTAAGTTATCACCAAAATGCAACAAAAGTTATAGTGAGTTAATAAAAAAGCACACACAAAAGAACAATATCAAAAACAAATGTGTGGTGTCGTTGCAGTAAACAAATGAATGTATTCATGATTTAGCAAAAATTGAGTCACCATGAAAATGAAGATCAATATACGAGAAAGCTAAAACAGTACAGTTAGATATCAGCAAAAGAAATTAAGTTATCTAAGAATCATAACAAGAAATGCAACCAAAGTTATCATGATATCAAGTTATCACAGGAATGCAACAAAGTTATCAAGGCATTACACTAAGAATTATCACATGGTTGCATCATAATTATTATCCTTTATAGAGGATATGACACATTGGAAACAAACAAATTAGTAAAGAGTGTCAAGTTGGCATCAAAAGAGGGTCACCACATTTAGTGCAACAAATAAGTTATCAGCCAATGAAACAACATAAAACAACAGAAAAAAATCAAGAAACTAGGTTACATGCTCACCTCCTGACTGTAGCTCGGGGCAGTATGAATACGCATAAACTTGTCAAGACCTTCCAGACCACCAAACAGACAGAAATTCATGCCAAACTCAGGCTTCAACTGGAAAAAAATGTAGCGACATGTCAGATAAGTAACAAAAAAAACAATGAAAAGAAAATGCAGTTGCAAAGCAGTGTGTGAACTGAAAAACATAGATATAGATTACCGGTAGTTTCCCGAAAGAAACTTGGTCAGCCTGAGCATCCTTGTTGAGGACAAGAGTTATCAGCTTCTTTGTCCAGACATTGATGGGAAAAGGACCATCAGGTAATACGATGCCAAGTCCAGAAAGATCAATCGCATGAATGTACAGTAGCTGACAAGAAAAATACAAGCGTCATGGTAAACACAAACAAAAATCAGACACAATATGACAAAGAAATGACAAATGACAAAAGAGAAGGTAAGAGGAAAGCATCGTCACTTACATTGTAGAAGAGAAGGCAACCCCTGGTAGGCTTGCGTTTCAGCAGCGCCTTGTGTAGTTCATTAGCAATAAATTTGGACCAATTGAGGTTTTTAATACCATCGATGTCCTGCTGCAAGTTAAAAAACAAAAAGAAACTGAAGTTTACCGAATGCACCACAAAAAATATGAAAGTTACCACAATGACATATAGTAAAGTTATCAGGCACACAAGAAACAAAATGACATGATTACAAAAAAACTTACCAGCACAGCATACCATCGGGGGCTAATTTTGTTGGAGGTGGTAGGGGCAATGACTGTATTCCCCGCAAGCAGAAGCCACATACGCTTGAAAGTATCATCAGAATTTTTAGAACCCTTTATGAGATCAACAAGATCAGTCATTTTAGGGGCATATCCAAGCTCGCCAAACAACTCAAGCCCTAACTCAATATCAGCTTCAGTAGGGAGGTTGTAAGGGACATCCTTCCCTCCACGCGGCACGCCCATAACACGATGCACATATTCCTCATTGACCGGAAGCCTGCCTCGGCCTGGTACGACCTCCTCACGCGAATTGGGTTCGTAGAGATCAGCAAGCTGAAGGAAATATGCCCTAGAGGCAATAATAAAGTTATTATTTATTTCCTTATATCATGATAAAAGTTTATTATTCATGCTAGAATTGTATTAACCGGAAACATAATACATGTGTGAATACATAGACAAACAGAGTGTCACTAGTATGCCTCTACTTGACTAGCTCGTTAATCAAAGATGGTTATGTTTCCTAACCATTGATAAAGAGTTGTTATTTGATTAACGGGATCACATCATTAGTTGAATGATCTGATTGACATGACCCATTCCATTAGCTTAGCACCCGATCGTTTAGTATGTTGCTATTGCTTTCTTCATGACTTATACATGTTCCTATGACTATGAGATTATGTAACTCCCGTGTGCCGGAGGAACACTTTGTGTGCTACCAAACGTCACAACGTAACTAGGTGATTATAAAGGTACTCTACAGGTGTCACCAAAGGTACATGTTGGGTTGACGTATTTCGAGATTAGGATTTGTCACTCCGATCGTCGGAGAGGTATCTCTGGGCCCTCTCGGTAATGCACATCACTTAAGCCTTGCAAGCAATGCAACTAAAGAGTTAGTTACGAGATGATGTATTACGGAACGAGTAAAGAGACTTGCCGGTAACGAGATTGAACTAGGTATTGGATCACTGCCACCAAGCTACAAGAGCTTCGTGATGAACTATAATATGCAAGGGATGAATAAGACTATTCCCGAGCTCTTCGCAATGCCGAAAGCTGCGGAGGTAGAAATCAAAAAGGAGCATCAAGTGTTGATGGTCAACAAGACCACTAGTTTCAAGAAAAAGGGCAAAGAGAAGAAGAAGGGGAACTTCAAGAAGAACGGCAAGCAAGTTGCTGCTCAAGAGAAGAAACCCAAGTCTGGACCTAAGCCTGAAACTGAGTGCTTCTACTGCAAGCAGACTGGTCACTGGAAGCGGAACTGCCCCAAGTATTTGGCGGATAAGAAGGATGGCAAGGTGAACAAAGGTATATGTGATATACATGTTATTGATGTGTACCTTACTAATGCTCGCAGTAGCACCTGACTATTTGATACTGGTTCTGTTGCTAATATTTGCAACTCGAAACAGGGACTACGGATTAAGCGAAGATTGGCTAAGGACGAGGTGACGATGCGCGTGGGAAACGATTCCAAAGTCGATGTGATCGCGGTCGGCACGCTACCTCTACATCTACCTTCGGGATTAGTATTAGACCTAAATAATTGTTATTTGGTGCCAGCGTTGAGCATGAACATTATATCTGGATCTTGTTTAATACGAGACGCTTATTCATTGAAATCAAAGAATAATGGTTGTTCTATTTATATGAGTAATATCTTTTATGGTCATGCACCCTTGAAGAGTGGTCTATTCTTACTGAATCTCGATAGTAGTGATACACATATTCATAATATTGAAGTCAAAAGATGCAGAGTTGATAATGATGGTGCAACTTATTTGTGGCACTGCCGTTTAGGTCATATCGGTGTAAAGCGCATGAAGAAACTCCATACTGATGGACTTTTGGAACCACTTGATTATGAATCACTTGGTACTTACGAACCGTGCCTCATGGGCAAGATGACTAAAACACCGTTCTCCGGTACTATGGAGAGAGCAACAGATTTGTTGGAAATCATACATACAGATGTATGTGGTCCGATGAATATTGAGGCTCGTGGCGGATATCATTATTTTCTCACCTTCACAGATGACTTAAGCAGATATGAGTATATCTACTTAATGAAACATAAGTCTGAAACATTTGAAAAGTTCAAAGAATTTCAGAGTGAAGTTGAAAATCATCGTAACAAGAAAATAAAGTTTCTACGATCTGATCGTGGAGGAGAATATTTGAGTTACGAGTTTGGTGTACATTTGAAGCAATGCGGAATAGTTTCGCAACTCACGCCACCCGGAACACCACAGCGTAATGGTGTGTCCGAACGTCGTAATCGTACTTTACTAGATATGGTGCGATCTATGATGTCTCTTACTGATTTACCGCTATCGTTTTGGGGTTATGCTTTAGAGACGGCCGCATTCACATTAAATAGGGCACCATCGAAATCTGTTGAGACGACACCTTATGAACTATGGTTTGGCAAGAAACCAAAGTTGTCGTTTCTGAAAGTTTGGGGCTGCGATGCTTATATGAAAAAGCTTCAACCTGATAAGCTCGAACCCAAATCGGAGAAATGTGTCTTCATAGGATATCCAAAGGAAACTATTGGATACACCTTCTATCACAGATCCGAAGGCAAGATTTTTGTTGCTAAATTCGAAAACTTTCTGGAGAAGGAGTTTCTCTCGAAAGATGTGAGTGGGAGGAAAGTAGAACTTGATGAGGTAACTGTACCTTCTCCCTTATTGGAAAGTAGTACATCACAGAAAACTGTTTCTGCGACACCTACACCAATTAGTGACGAAGCTAATGATAATGATCATGAAACTTCAGAACAAGATACTACTAAACCTCGTAGATCAACCAGAGTGAGAACCACGCCAGAGTGGTACGGTAATCCTGTTCTGGAAATCATGCTGCTAGATCATGATGAACCTACAAACTATGAAGAAGCGATGGTGAGCCCAAATTCTGCAAAATGGCTTGAAGCCATAAAATCTGAGATGGGATCCATGTATGAGAACAAAGTATGGACTTTGGTTCACTTGCCCGATGATCGGCAAACAATTGAGAATAAATGGATTTTCAAGAAGAAGACTGACGCTGACGGTAATATTACTGTCTACAAAGCTCGACTTGTCGCAAAAGGTTTTCGACAAGTTTAAGGGGTTGACTACGATGAGACCTTCTCACCCGTAGCGATGCTCAAGTCTGTCTGAATCATGTTAGCAATTGCCGCATTTTATGATTATGAAATTTGGCAGATGGATGTAAAAACTACATTCCTGAATGGATTTCTGGAAGAAGAGTTGTATATGATGCAACCGGAAGGTTTTGTCGATCCAAAGGGAGCTAATAAAGTGTGCAAGCTCCAGCGATCCATTTATGGACTGGTGCAAGCCTCTCGGAGTTGGCATAAACGCTTTGATAGTGTGATCAAAGCATTTGGTTTTATACAGACTTTCGGAGAAGCCTGTATTTACAAGAAAGTGAGTGGGAGCTCTGTAGCATTTCTGATATTATATGTAGATGACATATTACTGATTGGAAATGATATAGAATTTCTGGATAGCATAAAGGGATACTTGAATAAGAGTTTTTCAATGAAAGACCTCGGTGAAGCTGCTTACATATTAGGCATAAAGATCTATAGAGATAGATCAAGACGCTTAACTGGACTTTCACAAAGCACATACCTTGACAAGATTTTGAAGAAGTTCAAAATGGATCAAGCAAAGAAAGGGTTCTTGCCTGTGTTACAAGGTGTGAAGTTGAGTCAGACTCAATGCCCGACCACTGCAGAAGATAGAGAGAAAATGAAAGATGTTCCCTATGCTTCAGCCATAGGCTCTATCATGTATGCAATGATGTGTACCAGACATGATGTGTGCCTTGCTATAAGTTTAGCAGGGAGGTACCAAAGTAATCCAGGAGTGGATCACTGGACAGCGGTCAAGAACATCCTAAAGTACCTGAAAAGGACTAAGGATATGTTTCTCGTATATGGAGGTGACAAAGAGCTCATTGTAAATGGTTACGTTGATGCAAGCTTTGACACTAATCCGGACGATTCTAAATCGCAAACCGGATACGTGTTTACATTAAACGGTGGAGCTGTCAGTTGGTGCAGTTCAAAACAAAGCGTCGTGGCGGGATCTACATGTGAAGCAGAGTACATAGCTGCTTCGGAAGCAGCAAACGAAGGAGTCTGGATGAAGGAGTTCATATCCGATCTACGTGTCATACCTAGTGCATCGGGTCCAATGAAAATCTTTTGTGACAATACTGGTGCAATCGCCTTGGCAAAGGAATCCAGATTTCACAAGAGAACCAAGCACATCAAGAGACGCTTCAATTCCATCCAGGATCTAGTCCAGGTGGGAGACATAGAGATTTGCAAGATACATACGGAGCTGAATGTAGCAGACCCGTTGACTAAGCCTCTTCCACGAGCAAAACATGATCAGCACCAAAGCTCCATGGGTGTTAGAATCATTACTGTGTAATCTAGATTATTGACTCTAGTGCAAGTGGGAGACTGAAGGAAATATGCCCTAGAGGCAATAATAAAGTTATTATTTATTTCCTTATATCATGATAAAAGTTTATTATTCATGCTAGAATTGTATTAATCGGAAACATAATACATGTGTGAATACATAGACAAACAGAGTGTCACTAGTATGCCTCTACTTGACTAGCTCGTTAATCAAAGATGGTTATGTTTCCTAACCATTGACAAAGAGTTGTTATTTGATTAACGGGATCACATCATTAGTTGAATGATCTGATTGACATGACCCATTCCATTAGCTTAGCACCCGATCGTTTAGTATGTTGTTATTGCTTTCTTTATGACTTATACATGTTCCTATGACTATGAGATTATGTAACTCCCGTGTGTCGGAGGAACACTTTGTGTGCTACCAAACGTCACAACGTAACTGGGTGATTATAAAGGTACTCTACATGTGTCTCCAAAGGTACATGTTGGGTTGACATATTTCGAGATTAGGATTTGTCACTCCGATCGTCGGAGAGGTATCTCTCGGCCCTCTCGGTAATGCACATCACTTAAGCCTTGCAAGCAATGCAACTAAAGAGTTAGTTACGAGATGATGTATTACGGAACGAGTAAAGAGACTTGCCGGTAACGAGATTGAACTAGGTATTGGATACCGACGATTGAATCTCGGGCAAGTAACATACCGATGACAAAGGGAACAACGTATGTTGTTATGCGGTCTGACCGATAAAGATCTTCGTAGAATATGTAGGAGCCAATATGGGCATCCAGGTCCCGCTATTGGTTATTGACCGGAGACATGTCTCGGTCATGTCTACATTGTTCTCGAACCCGTAGGGTCCGCACGCTTAAGGTTTCGATGATAGTTATATTATGAGTTTATACATTTTGATGTACCGAAGGTTGTTCGGAGTCCCGGATGTGATCACGGACATGACGAGGAGTCTCGAAATGGTCGAGACATAAAGATTGATATATTGGACGGCTATATTCGGACACCGGAAGTGTTCCGGATGATTTCGGAGAAAACCGGAGAGCCGGAGGGTTACCGGAACCCCCCGGGAGAAGTAATGGGCCATATGGGCCTTAGTGGAGAGAGAGAGGGGCAGCCAAAGGTGGGTCGCGCGCCTCTTCCCCCCTGGTCCGAATTGGACTAGGAGAGGGGGGGCGGCGCCCCCCTTTCCTTCTCCTTCCCCACTTCTTTCCCCCTCCTAGTAGGAGTCCTACTCCTACTAGGAGGAGGACTCCTCCTTGGCGCGCCATAGGGGCCGGCCGGCCTCCTCCTCTCTTGAACCTTTATATACGGAGGCAGGGGCACCCCAGAGACACACAAGTTGATCCTTGTGATCATATTCTTAGCCGTGTGCGGCGCCCCCTGCCACCATAGTCCTCGATAATATTGTAGCGGTGCTTAGGCGAAGCTCTGCGACAGTAGTACATCAAGATCGTCACCACGCCGTCGTGCTGACGGAACTCTTCCCCGACATTTTGCTGGATCGGAGTCCGGGGATCGTCATCGAGCTGAACGTGTGCTAGAACTCGGAGGTGCCGTAGTTTCGGTGCTTGATCGGTTGGGCCGTGAAGACGTACGACTACATCAACCGCGTTGTGCTAACGCTTCCGCTGTCGATCTACAAGGGTACGTAGATCACACTCTCCTCTCTCGTTGCTATGCATCACCATCATCTTGCGTGTGCGTAGGAAAATTTTGAAATTACTACGTTCCCCAACACAAGCCACACACTGAGATTGTTGAATAGATGGTCACACTGGATATTCCGAAGGCTAGTTAAATCCATATCATCAATGGCAGCCTTCCTGTCATCATTCATGTCCTTGCATGCTAGAAGAAGCGAACTGGGTGAGGCTCTGTTCCGCGGAGGAGGGCGTTTCGCCTTTTTCGAAGGAACCTCATCGATTCCGTCACCATCTCCTTTGCGCTTCCTCGGCATTGTCTCCCTGACACATAGGAAAAAAAAGAAAGCGAATGAAACCATTAGATGACTTTGAAACACTGATAACACATTTAACTGCAACATTTATAAAACCGGTGTTTGACAAAGCAATAATACAGCTGATAAAAGAAAACAAACAAACTACAATTGATTCATCACACCTGCTAAAAAAAATTAAAACAGATGACACAGGTATACAAAAGCATGTGTGACTGATAATTGAGGCACAATGCAATTGGCAAGTTACAACCAAATTACCACTGATAAAAAATAGCATTCACACATGTTCATTAATAAAACAACCAGACAAATGAATGAGAAATGAGCATTGTGCTGCATGTAGTTAGACTAGAAAACTACTGGTAACTACAATAACATGACAGTGGTAAGTGTAATACAATCATCATGATAATTTAACCATAACAAAGACACCACCGATAAATAGCAGTGTTTCAGCATCTGGTAATTTGAGTGCAATGTCATTGGCAAGTTCAATATAAACATCATGATATTTGAACATAACAAGAGATCACAAGAAAATCAAGCATTGTAAACTACTGATAACTACAGTAACATGACAGTGGTAAGTGTAATACAATCATCATGATAATTTAACAAATAACAAGACACCACCGATAAATAGCAGTGATTCAGCATCTGGTAATTTAAGTGCAAATGTCATTGGCAAGTTCAATATAAACATCATGATATTTGAACATAACAAGACATCACAAGAAAATCAAGCATTGTAAACATGCTAATTGGAGCACCACAAAGCCTAATCAATAGACACACCGCATCAAACAAAAACCAACATAAAACAACATTATGTGAAAAAACTTAGGGTTACTTTTCAAATACACAGCCACTGATGCACAACTTGAAATCCATAAACACCAAACACTATTGGATGTCCTAAACATCCACATCCACAACACTAACACCAGACCAAAATCCTTATTAGGACCAACCACGCTTGCCACCACTAACACCTATCCACACCCACGCTTACCACAAATTAAACGAGATGTTCGGGCCATATTGAACTGGAAATAGAAGGCGACCTAATCTAACCTAATAGCAACAACAACGGCCAGAATCGAAGGATCCGAGCACCAAAAATCAACGGCGAAGCATGAAGGCGGAGCAACAGGAAATACAGAGCGGGGCGGGTGTGTGGGTGGGGTGAGGGGGGATGCGCTGCTCAACGCCGACTCGGAAACTAGAAGCCGGCCTTAATCTAACCTAATGGGAACAACAAACCACCGCATTCGAAGGCTCCGTGCACCCTAAATCAATGGCGGACCGGCGGCAGAGCAAAACAGGAAGGAAACAGAGGTGGGGAATGCGTTCCTCATCGCAGATTCAGACGCCGTCCGCTGCGAACCGGAACGCGCCACCACCAGGAACCGTCGCGGACGAGGGGGAGGGGGAGCGAGAGGGGACTGGAATGGAAACCGCAGCAGCAGAGGAGGAAGAAATAGATGCGGGCGAGGAGGGAGAGGGGGCGAGTGAGGATCGTGCGCATTGGGCGAGACGGGCGGTTTCGGACGGGCCCACCTGTCATCGACTGAGCACAGGCGTAACGGCTAGCGCCACGCGCGCTGCGCGCAACAGGGACGAAGCGGGGCGTTGGATGCGGATCGAACGGCTATCGCTCCGTGCGGATTTGTTGCAAACTACCAGTCGACTGGTGGATAGATTTCTCGCTAATTAAATGAGCGTCATTAGCACACCATGCCCTCCAAGATAGTAGTACACACGAGTGATCGAATGAGAGACCAGACTGTTTACCATCGCGACGGAGGAGAGGATCCTGCAAAGGTCGTGTGAATGGTGCACATACTGTGGTAGATCCGCGCCGTGTTCTCCGACTCAGCAAGCTCATAGAATTTGCACTTTTCAATCTATCAAAGCGATTATCCAAAGAGCAATGCTACTAGTAGGAAAAAACTTTAGGCAGTGGAGGGACCTTTTGACTTTGCGTGAGTACGGAGGAGATCCCATTGAGGTTTGTTCGATGGTAGTTGAGAGTGGGGCATCCCTTTGACCCGTATGGGTTGTCTGAGAGTGACATGATTGAAACTATATAGGACTGATTATGGTAGTTATCCTCGTTGGCAGCACTGATTAGACAGACACACGGTTTTGGATGCAGAATCTTCGTGTGGCAAAGAGCCGAGACAAGAGGAAACGACGGCGAGAGACACATGTGCTAGTTGATGTTAATCTGATTGGGATAAGGTACCATCCATTGCCGTTGTTAATTAGAGGTCTGGATAGTATCATCGTTGCTTGCGGACTTAATGCTGCGTCCCGTCGAGTTCCTTTTCATTGCTGAGAGCGAAAAGGAGCGGATTCTCAGCTCCAGACTCCAAAATTGGTTTCCTTTCCGACATCTAAAGAACGAACATCGGGTAGTGCTATGAGATCATCACTCCGACTTTTTGTTTGAACGGTCATTAGCATGTAACAGTACGTGAGGATCAAGAAAAAAAATCATTAGCACGATATATATGCATCGCCAACATTCTTCGTCTTTGTTAGAAAAGAAAATGGAGTTTAATTACGCAATTGATAATGAAGCTGCTATACAAAAACTCTAGGCAAACTTGTCACAAGGAAGCCGATTACCATTTCAATCCCTGTACCTTTGGCGAGGAGTTATTGGAGCAAAGCAACATATGCAGTTTCTCCGTGGACGTAACATTGGTCCGACTCAAAGTGCACGACATTTCGTTCTGAAAACAGTTAGTTGAATCAGTTGTCCAAGTCGGCAATGACCTACGGCGGCCACCAACCACCATAACATCTTCCCCGATCTCTTTAATTTTATTCAATCAAATATATATACTGTGGATGATCAAACAAGTCTTGATAGCGAGTTCACAACTAGAGGAAGAACCAGATCCTTTTTCTACCACCATAGCAAGTCCAGTGTAACCAACTCTTTTTTCTACCTATCAATGAATGATACGCATCAAGTGTATTCATGAAAAAAAAGTGTTAAAGATATGACAGTCAAATGAAAACGACAAAGAACCAAATCAATACAGTGGGGGCACAAGGATTTAATGTGGAAACCCGCTAGTCAGAAGTTATCCTTTATATTTATATATGAATTTAGATCATAACATAACAAAAAGAAAAACAAATCGCACACGGCTCATGTACCCATATGTTTGCCTCAACTAGCCGACCGCAAGCTGACACCTACTGCTATTGATACTAAGAGCATCTCTAGCCACGCCCCCAACAGGCCTTTCCCAGGCGTTTTTGTCGCGCTGGCGTCAAAAAATCAGCCCAGTCGCCCTCCCGATAGCCCGTTTTCTGCCGGCTTGGGCCGAAACTGACGCCGTCGGATCCAGGCCGAACCCGGCGCGCTGTGGGCGCCTGGGCGAATGGTTTTGACGCGAAAGAGCCACGGGCCAGCCGCGTCAGCGAGATGCCACCTCGTCTTCCACCAGCGCGCCTCGGTTTCCCGCGGGGAATCAATGGCAAGGTTGCTGCCGGTCAGCCTTCCATTGATTCCTCACGGGCCGACGCGTCACGGGCGGCGCGGCGACGCCTCCCTTCCCGCCACGCGTACACACGGCGCGGGCTATAAAGACCCGCCGCTCCCCCTCGCCGCTGACCACACCATCCCGAGCCCAAACCAGACGCCGCCGAGCTCTGTTCTCCCCCAGTACGCCACCGAGCTCTACTCTCTCCCGTCCGCGCCGCCGAGCTCTACCTCCCCCCTCCCTCCCCTTCCCTCCTTCCCTCTCCAGCGATGGCCGAGCGCTTCCCCGGCGACGCCGCGGCGGCCGGCCAGCGGCTTCGGCCGCCGCTCGCTCCAGTCGTCGGAGCCATGGCTTCTGTTCGAGGCCAATATCCCGGCGCTGTCGGACATGCGCGCCGGGCCAACAGGGCGGAGGCTCAGCAACGACGGCGTCCCCATCCCCCCGGTGCCCGACGTCGACGCGCGCCCCGACTTCTTCGCCGTCGAGGTCGACCGCGTGCGATCGGCCCTGACTGAGGAGCAGTGCGCCCTCTCCCAGTACGCCGCCGACAATCACATGGCGTGGACGGAGTGTTTCCAGCGGCAGCAGGCACATCGGCTGGCGTCCATGAACGGGGCGCCAGTGGTGGAGGCATCAAGAACAGCGACGGCCGCCGCCTCTGGTGAGGCGTCCCCGACCGCACACTGCACGGGGTGCTGGAGTACCTCGAGGGCGGCAACAACCCGCCGTTGGCATACCCTGCCGCGGCACCCGTCCCGTCCATCCCCCCCCCCCCCCCCCCCCCCGTCGGAGCGCCGGGCCGTGGGTGCCGAGGAGGTTCGGCTCTTCCTCCTCTTCCTCCTCCTCCCACTCCTCCTCGTCGGCGCTCTTCGGCGTCAAGCCCGAGCCCGCCGCGGAGACGCCTCTCGGTCGGCGCACCCGCAGCGCCGGCATCGTCATTAACAAGGGCGCCCGACACGCCCCCTCCGCACTTTGTCAAACCGAAGACGGAGCCGGGGCTCGCCGCCGTCAAGAAGGAGTCGGGGCTCCCCGGGCTCACCGGCGGCGTCAAGGAGGAGGAGCTCGACGACGAGGCGGCCCTGAAGTGGGCGCGCGACGACTGGGCACAGACGGAGCTGCAGCGCCAGATCGCCGCCTTCGAGTGCTTCGAAGCCCGACGTCGCGGCCGGGACGAGGGAGGCATCGTCGTCCTCGACGACAGCGACGACGACGACGTGCCGCCGCCACCACCGGTCCGCCTTGGAGACGCCGGGCAGGGGTCCAGCAGGGGCGGCCGCGCCGTTAGGAAGGAGAAGGCCGCCGCCGACGACGAGGACGGCGGCGACTTTGCGGCGCTCAGCGACTTTTTCGCCCCGTAGATGTCTTTTTTTGAAAATAATTTATGTAAACGCCGAACATGTTTAATATGAATATCAAGTTAGCTGAATTTATGTCAAATTTGGCCGAACTTTGCCAAATTCATATGTTTTAAAATAAAAAAATGCGTGTCTGGGGCGACCCTGGGGCGAGCGGCTGGAAACCCGCTCGTCCCCACGCGCCAATCTACTGCCGGCTCGCCTTCAGGGGGCTCTTTTTCGACGCCCTGGGGGGCCGAACGGCTGGAGATGCTCTAAGTCCATGCATGTCATGTACACGTACGTATCTGAGCTCCAGAACATGCAAAACGGTAGATGTCAGCAACTTGTCACGAGCTTCGATGATTGCACGTAAAAAAAATAGCTTCGTTGATTATTATCTTGCTGAATTTTGCCGTTTCGAAAAAAAAAATTATCTTGCTGAATTTTCAGCTACTCCATCGAACAAGTAGGGTGGCGTTAGCTTTTGCTAACTACCATTTGGCACGATGCTGTTGGATTTTCCCATGTTTGACCACAAAGACCTGGACATAATGTGTGGTGCACTGGTGCCAGTAATTGATGGTAAATCACCAATTAACAGGAGGTAACTATTTAACGTATCAACTAGCTACGAATGGGCCCCATGCCATGTCAGCCATATACAATGCCACGTAGGCGCACTTTACGTCTATAGACAGGATTAGCACCGTATTCGCACCTTTGTGGCAAGTTTTAGAATCAGTTCGACGCATTTTTCAAGTTCATGCACTAAAATGAACATCAGCGGCAAGTTCAAGCATCACTGGTGTATTTACCTCAAAAATAATGGGAAAATATCTCTTTTTTCTCGTGTAAATTTTGTGTTGACTAGTCACAAAAGGCTGTTAAAGTTTTCCACGACGTGACATCCCGTCATAGCATACTAAACTTTACACCGGGGCGATGCGACGAACTAACTAAAACGTAAACAATGCAAGAAAATGCCCACGGATAGCACGATGTGTCAACAAAAAGAATCATTTTCTTGCCCGATACACTGCTGAAGTGCCACGCTTGATGTGACGACAAGGAGACAAGGAAGCTTCCTCGAAACCGTTGTCCTTAATTTCCACACGGTCAATGTGGCTCTTTTGTCGCTGAGTTCAAAGTCTTTAAGACTCCAATCACTTAATTAATTGACAGTGATTAGCACACAATGTGCCCCTAGTACACACAAGTGATCGAAGGAATCAGGGTAATTAAATCGTAGGAGATACCAGATTGTTTACCAACGTGACGGACAAGAGGATCATGCAAAGGTCGTGTGAATGGTGCACCTACTGGCTACTGTGGTAAATATGTGCCTTGTTCTCCGACTCAGCGAGCTCGATCATATCGTCTGTGCAACGAGTAATCCAGGCCTCTTGACTTTGTGTGAGTACGGATGAGATTCCATTGAGGTTTGTTCATGGCAGCTGAGAGTGGAACATCCCTTTGACCAGTATGGTTTTTTTTTTAAAGTCAGTATGGGTTGTTTGAGAGTGCCATTCCGTCTGAAACTATATAGGACTGGTTTTGATAGTTACCCTTGTTAGCTGCACTGATTAGACAGACATACGGTTTTGGATGCAGAATCTTCGTGTGGCGAGGAACCAAGACAAGAGGAAATGACAACAAGAGACACATGTGCTAGCTGATGTTAATGTAGCATCTGAGCGAAAGGTTACCATCCATTATCATAGTTAAGTAGAGGTATGGATAGTACCATCGTTGCTTGCGAGGCTAACGTTGCGTCCCATCGAATTCATTTTTATTGCTGAGAGCAAAAAAGGTGAGGATTCTCAGCTCCGGGCTCCAAAGTTGGTTTCCTTTTCCGACAGCTAAAGAACGGCCATCGGGTAGTAATCAAGAAAAGGATCATCAGCACTGTATATATGCATCTCTATATGTTATGTGCGCCAACATTCTTCGTTTTTGTTGGGGATGAGAATCAACATTCTTCACGTCTTTGTTGGGAAAGAAAGTGGATTCTAATTACGCAATTGATAATGAAGCTTCTACGAAAACTCTAGGCAAAATTCTCACAAAACAAGCCGATTGCCCATTTCAATCCCAACCAGTACCTTTTGCGAGGAGTTATTCGAGCAAAAGCAACTACTTCATACGTAACACTGGTCTAGGCCGAAGTGAGTGACTTTTTGTTCCAAAACCAGTTAAATCAGTTGTCCAAGTCTGCAATGACCTATCGACAGCCACAAACCACCATAACATCTGCATCAATCTCTTTAATTCTATTCAGTCATATACTAGACGATCAAGCAAGTCAACTGTAACCAACTATTTTTTCTACTAACAATGAATGATACACATCCAGCGTATTTGTGAAATGAAAAAACAATGTATCGCACCCGACACATGTACATATTTGAGCTGCCGCCTACTACTAGTGACACCTTGATAAAAGTCCATGCATGTCATGTAGACTTGCGTATATGAGCTCCAAAACATGCAAAACGGTAGAAGTCAGGAACTTGTCATTGATAGTGGTACAAAGGAAAGCTTTAAATCTACTTTCCCAAAGGAAAACTTCGTTGATTACTATCTTGCTAAATTTTCAGCTACTTGATCCCACAAGGAAGCTAGGGTGGCGTTAGCTTTTGCTAACTAGTACCATTTGGCATGTTCCTGTTGGATTTTCTCATGTTGACCAAAAGGACCTGGACATATATATGTGTGATGCACTGGTGCAAGTAATTCATAGTAAATCACCAACCAACTACAAGTAACGTATCACTCATGGTTTTGCCTCGACTTTGACAGGCTTTTGGTTTGACTTGCAAAACCGAAAGGTGCATATAAAATGTGAATGATGCATCGTTGTTCTTCTGGATGAAACTATGGGTGGCTTTGTTACACTTGTTTTTTATAGACTTGCACGCCAAGAGGAAAGAAATTTTAACTAGTACAGGAAGACAACTGGCTCGACTTATGATAAGTTGAACACTAGAAATTCACTATTACTGTTAGGATAATTAGGGGGGAGTATTGGGAAAATATCTTTTTGTGTGTAAATTTTATGTTAGCGAGTCCCAAAAGGGTTGTAAAAGTATACCACGAAGTGGCATGTCGTCGTAGCATACCAAACTCTCCATTGGGGTGATGCGGCAAACCAATTCAAAAATTGAACAATGCTAGAAAACACGCACGGATAACACGATGCGTCAAAGATAATTCCTTTTTTTTTGTCTTGTACACTGCTGAAATGCCACCCGATGTCATGACAAAGACTCAAGGAAGCTTCCCAGAAACTGATGATCTTAGTCCCCACACGGTCAATTTGACTCTTTAGTCTCTTTAGAAACAGGCTTTCGCCTTGCTTTATATATAAATCAACAATCACACAGAATACACGGCCAAATGATACAAGATAATGAGGTAGCTCTCTACAAAGCCGATTCTTAGGATACTCGGATCACGTAGAACACGACTACACTACCAACAAAGGAACACAGGAAGACCTAAACACACGGACACGCATCGACCTAGTACACCTAAACTCCACGACCACGCCCTCAAGAGGGAAAAACGGCGCCGAGCGTCGCCACTGCCGAGTCCTCAACGGACAAAGGTTTTCACACGGAGCCTGACACTGAGAAGAACCACGACCACGTCTTCAAGAAGAGTGAGGCACCCTCGGGCGTCGTCGTCGTCAGCGCCGAGGCGCGGAGCTTTCGCTCGGCAACTCACGCGTGTTACCATGAGGCCACCAGGACGAGCATAACGACGTCAAATTCCTAGATCCGGATCAGGGTGGCCCCCTACGAGGGCAGAGAGCACGCCTGAGCCACCCTTCATTGCACGTTTCGTTGCCCACACAACCCGGAACGAGAGCCAATACCGCCGCGATGGTGCCCGCCGAAGAGCCACCCATGCGGACCACCATCCGGGGCCGCCACCCCGGCATCCTTGCCGCCAGACATCGTGCTTCGCTCACTTCGTCGTGCACTCAACCACAGTAGGAGGAGCAGAGGCACACCATCTACTCCTTGCCCGGCATCAATCACCAAGTCTGGGTAGGCACCTCCACCGTAGGAAGCATCCACGTCTGCGTCCCCAGCCAATCCCGGTGGGCTAGGGGTGACACGACTCCGTGACTGCCGACGGCCGTTGGCCGAACAAGCTCCAAGCCCTGGCATTTTTAATGAACTGAGTGTGATTAACACACCATGTAATGCGAAATGGTACTCTACACACGAATGATCAAAGGGACCAGGGAATTCAAATCCTAATAGGAGAGATCAGAGTGTTTACATATGCGATGGAGGAGAGGATCTTGCAAAGATTACTTGTGTCTGCATGTACGCTAGCTAGTTCTCTCACGCGAGGCCTTGGAACGGGCCCAGCTAAGGAGATGCAGACCTTTTGAGAGTGAACCTGTCCCAATGCATGTCGCTCACGATGCACATAGGTTGCGCATCGTAATGACCGGCGTCACCAGACCGTATGTGGACATATATAGGCCCTGTTTGTTTCGTAAGTCTCTACCTGTTTGTTTACATGGACTTATAAGTCCCGAGTTCCTACCTGTTTGTTTACAGAGACTTATAAGTCCATGTTGCACCGCTGCAACGAGGCTCAGGAGAGGGCCTGTCCGGCGATTGGAGGCACCGCTGCAACGAACTGAGGCAGACAGAACCGAGGTGGAGCGGCGACGGGGCGGCGAACCGAGGCAGAACGAACCGAGGCAGGGCGGCGACGGGGCGACGACGGGGCGGCAATGGGGCGAGAGGCGGGGCGATGACGGGGCGGCGAACCGAGGCAGAACGAACCGAGGCGGGACGGCGACGGGGCGAGAGGCCGGGCGGCGGCGACGATTGGACCGAGAGGTAGGCGGCGTGCGGGGAACGAGCCTGGAGCGACGCAGGGTAGGTCCAGCCCGGGATAAGTCCCAATAAGCTCCTCCCTAAGAGTCTTATTTGATAAGTCCCAAATCACCACAATAAGTCTCAATAAATTCCTTGTGTTTGATTTAGGTGGGACTTATAGGAATTTTTTTAAGTTCCTAAACCAATAAGTCCCTGGAAACAAACATCCTCATAGTCTCATCGCTTTCGGTGTAGTATATGCATATTCTTGTCGAGGAGAATATACGAGATGATCTGGTCATAGCTAGGAAGGCGTAAACTGCACATGTAAATCATGTTATTGCCGGCAGTGACAGCCGTTCGACTTGGCTGTGTCATGGTATCATTGCGGTTTTATTATTTTCTGAAGTAAAAATTAAGCACGGGTATATAGACCATACATCAGTTGAGTATTCCAGTACCTATATGTAATCCGCACCTAAATTGAGTACATCTTTCTATCTATTCTATAATAATAACATAGTACTAATTCAGATGTGATCTCTCGATCTCTCATACACGTGACGTAAACAACTCAGAGAGCAAGATCTGAATTACGTGGACTACATACCGACGTGGTACATGGGAAAGAGAATCATATAAATGAAACAAAATGAGTACTAGCAATTGCTACTATATGGTCGGACCGACGCTCTTTAATTGTATGGTCGGACCAAGGTTAGAACTGCCTGACGTCGGTCGACCGATGAGTGATCCTTCCTCGGAGAACATGTGATGACGTGCATGGCGGTGGCCACGTACCAAAACATGTCAACCTGCACGAGACCTTCGATCGGTTGGTCTCTGACCCAGCGAGTTGGCAGCGAGTGATCCAAATAGTAGTGCTACTAGTAGCAAAATATGTTAGGGGCCTTTTGACTTTGCATGCGGAGGTTTGTTCGAGCGGTGGTTTGTTCGTACCATAAGTGTTGTCTGAGCGTGACATTCTGTCTGAAACTGGAGTATATAGGACCGGTCACGGTAGTTATCCTCATTGGCTGGACCGGTTAAGCAGGCGGTTTTGGATGCGGACTCTTCGTGTGGTGAGGAACCGAGACAATAGGAAACGACAGTGTGACACACATGTGATAGTTGCTTTCAATATAGCGGCTGATTGTGAAAGGTTACCATCCATCCATTGCTGTTGTTAAGTTGAGGTCTGGATAGTACCCTCTCGTTCCTTGGAGAGATGAAGTGCGTCCTATCGAGTTCCTTTTTATCGCTGGTAGCGAAAATGTTCTGATTCTTATCTCCAGACTCCAAAGTTGGTTTCCTTTCTCGACAGCTAAAGAACGAACATCAGGTAGTGCTGCGAGATCAACGTGGCGACTTTTCGTTTGAACTGTCATTAGCATGCAACAGTACGTTAGGATCAAGAAAAAGATCATTAGCACTGTATATATGCATCCCTGTACTTACATACATGCGCATTCTTCATTCGTCTTTTGATTCATAATAGCATCTTGTGTTTGTTGGGAAAGAGAATGGGTTATAATTACACAATTGATAATGAAGCTACTAAGAAAACTCTAGGCAAACTTCGTCGCAAATTAAAGAAGCCAATTACCATTTCAATCCCAGTACCGTACCTATGGTGAGGAGCTATTCGAGCAAAGCAACTACATTCTCCGTCGACGTAACACTAGCCTGAGCCGAAGTGGGCGACGACATTTTGTTCTGAAACCAGTTAGTTAAATCAGTTGTCTAATGGCAATGACCTACCAGCAGACCACCAACCACAAAACATCTTCATCGATTACTAGTGAGGATCAAGCAAGTCCACTGCAACCAACTCTTTTTTCTATACCTATCAATGAATGATAAGCAAGCACAATGATCAAACACATCTTTCTCGATTGTCCGTTGGCTAAGATTCTGTGGCGATCGATTCATATTGCGTTTAATATTAATCGGCCCACCTCTATCAACATATTATTTGAAACATGGCTTGATGGGGTTGATTCCGATACTGCAAGACACATTCGTGTTGGCGTTTGTGCTTTACTTTGGGCAGTATGGAACTGCAGAAATGATTTAGTATTTAACATATCAATAAACATTCACCTTTTGCAGGTTATCTTCAGGGCCACGGCATTCATCCGTATGTGGTCGCTACTCACTCCGACGGAGGCCAGAGAGCGTTTGGTTACTGCGTCTACCCGATGGGAGATGGTAGCGCGGGATATTTTCAACCGGTTTGGAGTGCGGTCATGTAATAGGATAGGCATGTAGTGCTCCTATTGTGTTTGCCAACCGGTTGTGGCTTTGGGTTTTAGCTCTTTCGAGCTTTTTGTTTATCTTCGAACCTCGTTACTTGGCGACTTTGTTATTGGACTTTATTTTTAATAATATGAGCCGTATGCATCTTTCTGATGCAGAGGCTGGGGTAAACCCCCTTTTCAAAAAAAAAAAGCAAGCACACAAAAAATGTATCACTCACGATGCATGTAAATATTAATTTGCCTCAACTAGCTGATCGCAAGCTGCCATCTACTGCTAGTGACACTCTGATAAAAATCCGTGCATGTCATGTAGACGTACGTATCTGAGCTCCAAAACATGCAAAACGGTAGATGTCAGCAACTTGTCACTGATAGTGGTACAAAGGAAATCTGTAAATCTTCTTTCCGGACGTTGATTACTATCTTTGCTGAATTTTCAGCTGCTCGGTCGCACATGGAAGGGTGGCGTTTGCTTTTGCTAACTACCATTTGGCATGTTCCTGTTGGATTATCCCAAGTTGACCAAAAGGACGTGGACATATATGTGTGGTGCACTGGTGCCGGTAATTGATAGTAAACCACCAACTCATGTATCACTCATGGTTTTGCCTCGGCTTCAACAGACTTTTGGATTGACTTGGCAAAACTGAAAGGTGTGTATAAAATGTGTATTCTTCTGGATGAAGCTATGCGTGGCTTTGTTACTCTTGTTTTTCATAAACTGGCATAGTCAAGAGCAAAGAAATTTAAATAGTACAAGAAGATAACTGGCTCAACTTATGATAAATTGTACCCTAGAAATTGACTATTACTGCTAGGTTATTAAGGGAGAAATAATGGGGAATATTTTTCCGGGTGTAAATGTTATGCTGACGAGTCCCGCAAAGACTGTAAAGTATACCACGATGTGGCATGCCGCCATAGCATACTAAACTCTACATCAAGGCGATGCGACAAGCTGATTTAAAAGTTGAACAATGCAAGAAAATGCCCACGGATAACACGATGCGTCAACGATTTCCTGCCAGGTACACTGCTGAAATGATGCCTTCGATGTCATGACAAGAACTCAAGGAAGCTTCCCCGAAACCAGTGCTCTGAATTTTCACACGGTCAATGTGACTCTTTAGTCGCTGAGCTCAAAGTCTCCAACTCCAATCACTTTACTACCAGGGATGACAATGGACACCTGCATGCTTAATCAATTGAGTGTGATTAGCGAACCACGTGCTCCAAGTTAGTACATGCCAATGATAGAATTGTGCTCGAGCAAATCAAACAGGAGAGGTAAAGTCTTTACAAACGTGATGTACTGGAGGATATTGCAAAGTGTTAGTCAGTGGACATGGTCCGCACCTATGCTCCCACGATCGCCTCTACGTTCAAGCTATGTTGTGCTCGGCACCCCTATATGTACCACTCTCGTGTGTTTTGTAAGGCAAGGCAAATATTCAATCAATCTTCACAAAGGTTCGATTGTCGTGTCCACATGTACACTAGTTTCACTGCCACGTGGCCTTGGGAACGACTCAACCGAGAAGACACATGGCTCGTGAGAGTGAACCGGTCCATATAGCCGGCATCACTAGACCGTATGAGGCAGACATATAGTCTCCTCACTTTCGATGTAGAATATTGGCATATGTGTATTGTTGTCGAGGATAAAATATATGAAATTATGAGGTGATATTGTCATAATTTGGTTGGAGTTTATTTTAGAGGAAGGTCATTACAATGCCCAAACTCTTATCTTCAACATCGAACATAATTTCCAAGAACGCGTACAATTTCCTAGAAATACAAACTTTTCTAGGTGGATGTGTACCGAAGCAAAACTCTAAATACAAGGGTAGATGCAAGAGTTGTACTCCCTCCGTAAAGAAATTTAAGAGCGTTTAGATCATTAAAGTAGTGATCTAAACGCTTTTATATTTCTTTACAGAGGGAGTACAACAAAGGACCCCTTCCTTCCCTTTCTCCGATGTCTGTAGGGATGGGGAAGGTGCTCGGAGCTCTGCTGTAAATAGTAGGCCTAGTTTAGTTGTTTCCTTAATTAGTGGAGTTTGGCGAGATGCCAGAGTCTGGCTTTATGCGGATGAGGACCGTGTCATCGGCGCACCCGAGTCGCGTGCAGTGGCTGCCGAAGTTGACCTTGATGATGGTTGTGATGTGAGTTTTGCTGCTACTTGTTGGCGTCGAACCGGCATCTCTGGTAATAAGCTTGAGGTATCCCTGCCTCTGGTAGAGGCATCTCTTCCTCTTCTTGGAGCCGGATGCCACTATGGAGGTGAAGAAGGAGCTAAGGAGGGGCAATGAGATGGCTCTTACAGAAGGGTTCGAGCACATCAGCAGCGGCTTCTATCCGGTGAAGCTACGACGCCGGTCTTCGCCGATGAACTGATGCTTCTTCAGACCGAAAGGCGGCCATCTCTATTCCTTCTGGCCTTGATGCCATATACGAGGCAACTGATGTGTTTGTTCGGAGGCCAGAGTGAGATGCGGCGACTATGGCGGTTCCACCGTTCCAAGTGGCACGTCCCCGGCGATGGCGTAGCTCAATCCAAGGGGATGCAGCATAGGACCCAGTTGCTTTTCCATCTTTCAATATGGGGTCCTCTTTGTAAAAGATAGGGACTTGTTTGCTACATCATGTTTCTGTGGTGTCTTGATGTAAATTGCTTTGTAATCCTAGCTTATGTTTAATGCAGTGTCTACGTCCTTCCGAGGTTCACCATATATTGAGTTTTCCTTTTGGAAATCACCATATTAATGTTAACAGCATGTATGTGTGGTTAATTTGCTAGATGTAATAGGAAATCATTTTTTACAAGAAAACTTTTGATCTATTCATCTTCAATTATGGCAGCGCAATGAGTAGACAGCCAGGAAGTCGTCGTGCTAAGGATCTAAAGGACAGCACACCAGAACAACAATTGCCGCCGATGAAGAGTAGCGTAAATTGGAAGGATCCAATCTGAAAACATACAAACGTAGAGGAACGACGATCAAATCCAAGCAGATGCACCAAAGACAGATCATCTAGAGACACACCTCCACACACCCACTGACGATGCTAGACACACCACCGGGACAGGGACTAGGCCAGAAGAACCTTATTCCATCCTCAGGGAGCCGCCGCCGTCTCGCCTTCCTAAGCAGGACACAATCCTTAACAAAACTCAAAGAAATTATCTAAAAACGGAGCCCTCCTGCCGACAAGGGCCAGGATCCACCGCGCCCCCGTGTACCTAAGGCTATCGAAGATGAGGCGGATCGGCGGCAACGCCGGCAGTACAGAGAAACCCTAATTTTTCTTAGCGAGGGGGCAGGAGGCGGCGGCTGATGGGCTGAAATTAGTTGATAGGAAACCATAGTTAAGATTCTATGATAAAGGTTCTATCAACAACAACAACTAAAAACACTAGCAAGAATTTATATAGGAATAATAGGTTAAACAATTTTCGCAAAAGACGGACTTTTGTATTGAGTTGGCAAAACCGAAAGGTACGAATAAAATTTGAATCATGCATCCCTGTTCTTTTGGATGAAACTATGTGTGGGTTCGTTACTTTTGTTTGGACTGACATCATCAAGACCAAAAGTCTCAAGAGTAAATAAATTTTAAATACCAAAACATAAAGGGATGAAGTCTTGCTAGATTAATTACAGAAAAATAATGGGGAACTATCTCTTCTTTTGGGGTACATTTTTTGTTGACGAGTCACAAAAGGACTGTAAAAGTATTTCACGGGCAAATTTTAACATGGTCCCTCTTACCTCCTTTTTTTACATGTGAAAAGAGGGGGTAAGAGGGACCATGTTAAAACTGCTCTATTTCACGATGTGACATGTCGTCATAGAATACTAGACTCCCCATCGAGGTGATGCAACAAACTGATTTAAAAGCTGAACAATGCAAGAAAACGCCCACGGATAGCACAACGCGTTAACAAAAAATCATTTTCTTGTTGGATGCACAACTGAATGCCACCCTCGATGTCATGACAAGGAGTGAAGGAAGCTTCCGCGAATCCGATGTCCTTAATTTCCACGCGGTCAACATGGCTCTTTCTCAAAGTCTCCAAGACTCCAATCACTTTACTACTGTACTACTAGAGATGACAATATGCACTACCGGAATCGCACCCTATGCCGACGGCCAGGGCCGTCGGCATAGCCCTGAATGGCCGTCGGGACAGGCCTATGCCGACGGCCCCCGTCGGCATAGGGCCGTCGGCAAAATATCCGTCGGCGTAGCCAGAAAGGCCGTCGGCATAAGACCTATCCCGACGGTGTCCGTACATCTATGCCGACGGCCAAGGCCGTCGGCAACGTTATCGCCTAACGGCGGCCGCCGTCAAGTCTGCCCAACGACTTGTCTCCACGTGGCACCCCTATGCCGACGGCCTAGCCGTCGGCTTAGTCGAAAACTGTGCCGACGGCTAGACCGTTGGCATAGATGTGCCACGTGCCGACCGGCCGCTGCTCGTGGGCCAGGGCTATGCCGACGGCCCAGCCGTCGGCATAGTTTGAAATTAAGCCGACGGCCAGGTCGTCGGCATAGTCCTTCAAACAGAGATCCCAGTTGCTGACACGTGGGCACCTATGCCGACGGCCAGGCCGTCGGCTTAATTTCAAACTATGCCGACGGCAAGGCCGTCGGCATAGGTTCCCACGTGTCAGCAACTGGGAGCTCACGCTGGCCCTATGCCGACGGCCTAGCCGTCGGCATAGTTTGCTTTTAATTTTTCTTTTCTTTTTTCTGTTTGTTTTCAAATCAGTTCAATTCAGATAACATCACATATATAACAGCACATATCAGCAGCACATATCAGCACATATCAACGAACGTAAGCATAAGCATCATGACAACAATAGATCATCATCACACAAGCATAAGCATATCAACGAATGTAAGCATAAGCATCATCACACAAGTCAGCTAAATGATCATCAGCACACACAAGTCATCTCAAGCATCATCATCACATCTCAAGCATCATCGAGCACCGCGGAGGTCGTCACCGCCAAGACGGCCAAAGTCCAGGTCATCAGTGCTAGCGGCAGCGCTACCGCCTCTGCCTCCGTGGATCGGAGTGGTCGGGCTCCGTGTCTCCGGAGTGCTGCGAAGACCACCGCCAACGGTAGATCCACCTGTTCCCTGCATGTTGAAAAGACATATGCACGGGATCTATGACTGTGTTGAAAGGCATGACATGCTTTGGGTGAATAGATTGGGGATGAACTAACCGGCGAGGGGCCAGCGTTCTGTGCCACAAACTCCTCAAAGCTCATCAGCACTGGTTGTGCTGGAGGGCATTGTGTTGTAGGGAACCGAGGACACCTGCCGGCCGCCATATCCTGAAAAGCCTGCTGCATCTGGCTATCCCTCTGCACTTGGTGTTCATAAAGCCTCTGATGCCACGCCATGGTCTCCTGGCGTGTGTACTCCATGTAGGCCTACGGTATGACATGATGGAACTCATAAAACTACTAAATGCGGAAAATGAAGTGAGAAATGAAGATAAGAGGGAAAATACTTACAGATTGTTGCTCCTGAAAGAGGGACTGTATACTAGTCACTGGCTGGCTCGTGCGCTGGCTCAGGCTCGGGTCGATCCGACGAAGCTGTGTGTAGGAGATACTAGGAGTGATCACAGCATCGAGAACCGCGTCCTGACCGTGCTCCTTGGGCCCCATCCTCACCACCGCCATGTCGTCCAGAGGCGCCGCAATGGGGTCAGGTGTGTCAGGATGTAACTCCAGATACGCTTCGGAGTAGGCCTTCTTCCTCCCTGCGGTCTTCTTGCCGTAGTACTTGGGCTCGCCAGGCTTGGGGTCCTTCCGCGTATGGGCGATCTCCCACGCCTGCATGTGTGAGAGCGGCCGCTTCAGTTTCTCCTCCTGCACCACCAAACAGAGGTTAGTCATACATAAGAAAGTGATGGTAAATAGAAGAAGAAGAATGTTTAATGGGGTTAGTCATACATTAACTGCCTTGTGGAGATAGTGGTTTCGGTTTCCCTGAGCATGTACTCCCTCCGTCCCTCGGTTAGCCTTATTTTGGGTTCTCATAGCCGCCCAGGCTCCAGCCTCATCACACCAAAGATCCACCAATGCCGCCCAGGACTCGTCTTTTCCATAACACCAATTTGGACACACCTACATAATAAAAGCATAATGGCATGTAGGTGTGTCCAAATTGGTGTTATGGAAGCATAAAGCATAAAGCATAATGTACCACAAGGTAATGAAAGCATAATGAAAAATCTTTTATACTTACCGCCAAGAACTCGGGCCTCTCCAAGGTAATGCCCATCCTCCGCACTTCTTCCTTGGTCATCTTCACACCAAGATAGTCGTGGTAGTATGTGGAGATGGCCACATAGCGCACCTCGTACTGCATCTGACGGGCCATCTTCTTGCATTGGCGCAGCACGATCTGGTCCGCTCTAGCCCTGTGCTCCGGAAGAACTCGATAGAATTTCTACAATCATGCATGAAACAAGAATGGGAGAAGCCATGAGTTAAATCATTCATGAAACTAGAATGGACTTGTGCTTCTGAAGAGAACTCACCCAGAAAGTAGTGATCACGGCCTTGGCATGGGTCTCATGGTCCGCATGGCGGGCCGCTTCCCAGTGGTCCCAGCTCGTGGCCAAAACCCGACGGTCCGGCTGCCTGACTGGATCAGGACAGTACAATCCCGGCCAATATAACTTCAGCAAGACGGTGATGAGGCCGTTGGGAATACGGACCCCTTTAGAATATATCCAGTTGCTGCAAAAGAATGAACTATTAGCATGTGACAAGAAAAATAAATAACAACCGGAATAAGCATGTGACAAGCAACATAATGAACCACTTACTCTTTTCCCGTGGGCTCAATGAGCCATTTCTGCTCCTCAGTAGCAGGAACCTGCTTTGGTAGCTTTGCGTTGCCACGCAGCCACCCCTTCGTGTCAACCCCCTTCCCGTCACCACCATCATCCCCGCCACCACCCTCCTCCTCGCCTGCCTCCCCCTCCCCAACCTCCTCCCCAACCTCCTCCCCAACCTCCTCCTCCTCCTCCTCGCCTGCCTCCTCCTCCTCCTCGCCTGCCTCACTAGAGGAGGGTACCTCACTAGAGGAGGGCCTCGAAGACAACACCCCTAAGTCGGTGAGGGTGCGCTCTTTCTGGCCGCGACCCCCTGTAGTTGCTCTCCCCCAGCACCTCGTCCTCTAGAGGCTCTCCCCCCGCCCCCTCCTCCTCTAGGGGCACCTCTCCCTCGACCTCCCTGTGAGGAGTCATCGTCAAGTAGCTGAGGGGGAGGATTACGTGCTTGACCACTCCGACTAGGCAGGCCGACGACCTTGCGTAGGAAACCCACGCCGTCGGCCTTCCCCTTGCCCATGTTCCACGAACCTGCATTGAAAAGAGAAAAAGCAATTAGTAAATTAATGAAATGAAGGAAAGGCATGATAATAAACACATTAATAAAAATGCATAAAAAGGCATATTCCTAAACTATAGAAAAAAATACTTGAAACGTACATCTGCTAGAACCCATATGAATCATCACTGTTGTAACCTCTTTCTCGGTCCGTCTCATCATCACTATCAATCATATCATCTTCGTTGTCCGACGGAGGTGGAGGCTCTTCCTCGTCGTCAGCGTTTTCGTTTAACTTTTCTAGCATAAGTATGTCATTTTCATTGACAATGGTCTCACCATCATTCTGTGCATCGTCGACGTTTGGGTCCACATCATCATCACCCAATGGTCTAGCGTCATCGTTTCTAACCACATCATCATCATCATCATCATCAGGTTGCTCTTGATAGAACACTCCCTCGTATGTCATGGGGTTAATGTTGTAGTAATCGTCTTCATTCGGGTCTGGTAGCTTACCATGTGGCGACACCTTGAACACAACTTCCCAACCCTTTAGATACACTTTCTGGCATGGGTAAGGCAGATAATATACTTGTGTAGCTTGGGTAGCCGCAATGAAGAGATCGGCTCCGGCATAGACGGTTGATGGTTTAACTTCGACCAAACCAATGGAAGGCGTATGTTTTACCCCCTCCTGCGGATCGAACCATCGACATTTGAACACATGCAGACTTAGGGTCTCACGCCCCTGGCGGAATTTAACCTCGTATATATTTTGTACCCTTCCGTAGTAGTCTACTGAATTTTGACCGGGGGTGTACACTCCAGTATTTATAGTTTTGGGATCGGGGCGGCTGTTTTGGTGCTCCTCTGTATGGAAGTGATACCCATTCACATCATACTTTTTACATGTCACGACGGCAGGGTCAAAACCCATGGAAACCCATCTCAATTCATCATCCATGGATATGTTCGGATCTTTTCCCTACAAGTATAATGAAAATTGTTGCATGCATTAGTTCGGTTAACTAATAAATGTTGAAGTAGGTATTTAACAGGGGATTGTGGAAAATTACTTTCTCCATGAACCAAGCAACAAAATTTTTACGTCTAGGGTTTCCATGACGGAGAAGAGTAAGTGCCTCCGCCTCAGTAGGAGGATTCACTCCCGTCCATTCCTCTTGAACGAAATCACTAAAAAAGATAGCGGTGTTAGACCGGGACTAAGTGAACATGAAACATGATGATGTGGAAGACATAAAGGAATGGTCTAGTGGTATTACCTCATCCACACTTCCTCAACTTCCTTGATGTTGTGCAAGATATAGAACATGAGGTCCTCCCACTCTTGTCGTGGCATGTTATAAGATTTCGAGGCCCCAGCCCTCCCACCTTGCGCGTTGAATAGATCGAGCCTGGGTTGATACTTGGGCTCTTCTATATTGTATCGAGGCACCTTGTTATGAAGATGGGGAACATGGTCTGGATAGTATGATGTCCTGAGGTCTGACACCTCCTCTAGGATAACTGCCTCAGCTATGGAAGCTTCAATCTTAGCTTTGTTTCCACATTTCCGTCGGAGATGCTTGTTCTGCCTCTCAGGGCCGTACTGCCAGCGATTTTGCACAGGGCCCCCCAACAATACCTCGTTCGCGAGGTGTAGAATGAGATGTGTCATCGGAGTAAAGAAGCCTGGCGGAAAGATCTTCTCTAGCTTGACTATCAACTCCGGTGCCTTCTTATGCAATTTTTCAATCACCTCTTTACTTACTTCTTTAGCACAGAGCGTGCGGAAGAAATGGCTAAGCTCGGCAAGCACTCGCCAGACATGCTCGGGGACATAGCCTCGAACCATCACCGGCATTATCCGCTCAATCCATACATGGTAGTCATGACTCTTCAGGCCGGTCACTTTGCCCGTTGAAAGATTGACTCCCTTACTTATATTCGATGCATAACCATCGGTGAACTTCAAAATTTGTTTCAGCCAGATAAGTACTTCTTTTTTTCTGGCGGTTTAAGGACAAAGTCAGCATCTGGCTTGAACCAGTTTTTACGACCGCCTGTGGGAGGCTTCATGTTCAGGCGTGGTCTATCACAAATTCTCTGTTGATCGGCTCTAGCTTTTACGTTATCCTTCGTCTTATCAGGAATGTTGAGGATCGTGTGGAAAAGTGACTCTGCCACATTCTTTTCGGTGTGCATCACATCAATATTGTAAGGAAGTTTGAGGTCCTTGAAATAGGGAAGCTGCGAGAAGGGGGTAATGTGCGTCCAGTTGTGCGTCTCACCATATCCCTCGAAGCCTTTGGCTTTGGCTTTGCCTTTGCCTTCGACTTTAGGCTTGAGAGCTTTTAGCTGAGCAAGAACATCTGCCCCCGAAAATGTTGGAATCTCGGTTACTTCATGAACAACCCGGCCTTTCGTGAAGTTCTTCTTGTCTTCCCTGTCTGGATGGTCTGGAGGGAGGAACTGTCGATGCAGGTCAAAGGCTACATACTTGCCACCCTTACTCAGCCAAATCATTCGCAGAGCCTGCATGCACACTGGGCATGGCATCTTACCACTTGTACACCATCCGCAGAATAGAGCATAGCCGGGAAAGTCATGCATGCAATAGTGCAACCAAACTTTCATCAAGAAATTTCTCTGCAAATCCCGGTCGTATGTCAACCTCGGAAAGTACCAAGAATGGTGCAAAGCATCCACAAGCGGCTGCATAAATACACCCAATTGCTTCCCCGGGTAGTCAGGCCCCGGAATGATGAGCGACAAGAACATGGTCTTCCGTTGCATTAGGGCACCGGGAGGAAGATTGAGCGGAATTACAAACACAGGCCAGCAGCTGTATGGATTGGACGACATACCATATGGATTCAACCCATCACCTGATATGGCTATTCTGACATTCCCAGCCTCGGCTGCTTCCTCGGGGTATTCTTCATCGAATGACTTCCATGCTTCCCCTCCTGATGGATGTATGATTTTTTTTGGATTGTACCTTATACCTTCCTTGTGCCACTTCATCATTTTGGCAGACTCCTTTGTGATGAAAAGGCGCTGCAGTCTTTTTATAAAATCAAGATATCGAAGAACCTTAACGGGGATGGTTAGCTGCTTTTTCTCACCATCCTCACCGACCACCTCAATGTACCGAGACGAACCGCACTTCCTACAGTACTTGTCATCCGCATACTCGTGCCTAAACAAAAGGCAATTCTTCGGGCAAACATCTATTTTCTCATAATCCATAGAGAGTGCCTTCATGATTTTCTTTGTATCGTACATGCTTTTCGGCAGTTCATGACCCTCAGGGAGGCTGTTAGCCCATACTCCCAGGAATGCTTCGAAGCATTTCTGGCTACAGCCGTACTCAGCCTTGACTGCAATCAGTTGCGAGATGGCATCCAGCTGAGATATTTTCGCACCCGCATAAAGAGGTTTCTTCGACGAGGCCAAGACCTCCAAGAAGGCCTTTGCGGTTGCCTCCGGCTCCTCCGGTTCATTCTCTGAAGGTGTCGCATTTGCCGTTTCTGCAACAATGACATCATCTAGCATGTCCCTGACCCCGTCGTCCTCATATCCATCGATGCGTTGTCGCATCACCTCCTCTCTACCACGGTCCTGCTCGGCTATGTTTATCGGCGGCATGTCAAAATTTGGCATATATCCGTGCGTGCGAAGATGCTCACTCATGTCCGTCTGATTTCTACGGTGACGTCTGGCACATCTCGCACATGGGCATGGTGGGATAATTCTCATTGGACGACGGAATATCTCCTTCAAATACACATCGGTTTTCGCGATTCACTCTGATGTTACTCGATTCCGACGGATAAAACCACTGTACATCCACTGATTATCTGCCATCCTCTGCTTTTTTGCAACCCACACAACATAATTAAGGATTCACTTAAATTAATCACATCAAATTTTCAGTTTCTACCGCGTTTAATCCACCTACATCTCTAATAGGTAAAGATGGGTCCTAATCCCACCCGAGAATGTGTAGATTGAGTACGTTGTCCACGCTCTACCCCGTTCCGAGACAAAATTTCGGCAGCACCTCCCCGCTGTTCTCCAGATACACGTCTCGGCAAAATGCCGAGAGAATGTGCATCCAGAGAACAACAGGGAGGCGCCGCCGAAATCCTGTCTCGGAACGGGGTAGAGCATGAACAACGTACCCAATCTACACATCCTCGGGCTGTCCGTGGAAAGCGCTGGACAATCCGAAAGAGCCGCGGTGATAAATATGCAATTGAATGCATATTTATCGATGCAACCCTTTCGGACGGAAGACCTAGGTTACGCGACTTGATGTGAAAATTTAATCTAGTGACATGGAAAAAAAGTGGACGGGGTCATGGAATTGCTGCTCACCCTCCGATGTAGTCGATCAAAGGAGAGGGATGATCGTGGACCAACACCTCCAACGTCGACGATCACTCCACGAAGATGAAACCCCACAAATCCTGTTAATTACACCGAGTGAAAAAAAAAATTAGGTCATCACATATCACATAAAGCATTGACACTATATTATGAACCAACAGGAAACAACATCTCAAATTACAAAAAAAGCTTTATTTAAGTCTCCTATGGAACAACATGACCTAACACTAAACATGACCAAACACAAAACTTACAAATATTCATCAATCCATCCATCTAACAAAATTTCATCCATCCATCTATCACAAATCCATCTAACAAAATTTCATCCATCCATCTATCACAAATCCATCTAACATATTCATTAATCCATCCATCTATCACAAATTCATCTAACAGAACATAACAACATTCATCAATCCATCCATCTACCAATATTCATTAATTCATTTAACAACTAGTAACATAACAACTATCACAAATTTCATCCATGCATCCATGCACATAACAACTAGTAACATAATGCAAAAAAAATTCGGCAGGCATCCATCTCACCGCTGTAGGGGTCGCTGGGACGGGCGACGGGGCCACCGCTGCAAGGGTCGCCGGAGGAGGGTCCCGAGCCCCGGCCGGCACGGCGAGGGCCGAGGCCCAAGCAGGAGGGAGGCGGACTCGGGGCGGCCTGGCTGGGGCGGCGCGGCACGAGAAGGGTGCGGAGAGGGGCGCGGCGCGAGCAGGGGGCGGTGGGGTGAGGGGCGGGCTGGAGGCGGCGGCCGGCGAAGCTGGGTCGGGGTGGCGGCGCGGCGTGAGTAGGGAGGAGAGGGGCGCGACGCGAGGAGGGGCGGAGAGGGTCGCGGTGGCGACGCGGGTCCGGGTGGCGAGGCTGACGGCGGCGGTGCAAGGAGGTGGGCGGAGAGCGTGGCGGCGGCGACGGCGGCGGAGAGGGCTGAGCGGCGGCGGCGGAGAGGGCTGAGCGGCGGCGTAGCGTGGCGGGTCGGGGGCGCGATGGGGAATGAGTGGAGGGGGTTCGCCCCGCGGGTGGATAAGGCAGCCTATGCCGACGGCTAAGCCGTCGGCATATGTGAGGAGGCCACGTGGCACCTATGCCGATGGCTTAGCCGTAGGCATACTTTTTTATTTATTTTTTTATTTTTTTATTACCCACGTCACTGATCCGCGTAACGCCTACCGTATGGCCGCAGATATGCCGACGGCTTTGCCGTCGGCATAGTTTTATTTTCCTTTTTATTTTATATAAATTTTTTAATGTTTTCTTATATTTATGTATTTATTCTTTTTTATTTTATATAGATTTTTAAATTTTTTTATAGTTATAATTTTCCTTTTTTATGTATTATTATTTCATATAGATTTTTTATTTTTTTAAACCGCTCAGCCCTCTCCTCTCCCAGAACCACACAGAGGGGAGGGGAGGGGAGGCGCCGAATTCGAGCAGCTTCGTCCGCCAAGGCCATGGCCTGGTCGCGGGTATGGGAGCGCCATGGCCGCCCTCGATCGCGTGCTCGATCTGGAGCTTAGTTCGTCAGGTGAGTGAAGGGGGAGGGGGTCGTCGACGGTGAGGGTGGGGGTGGGGGCGGGGTAGTTTAGTTCGTCAGGTGAGTGAAGGGGGGGGGTCATCGACAGAGGGACACCTGGGAGCAACATCCGGGCCAAACCCACTGCTACATATCCACACCGTGTAGACCCGACACGTCCGTTTCCCCCCTCCCGGTGCCGGCGGCGGCGCCGTCTGTTAGGGGGGCCACACCCCGAAGATGCGTGCCGCCTCTTCGGACATGCCACAACACCACCCTGCTTGTATGAGGGCCCGGTACGACACTCCGGTGGCATTGCTACCCCCTAGGGACCCCGTCCCGCCTAACCCTGGAGCGGTTGACCACGAGATCTAGCCCTTTCACTTCCTACGGACGGGCTTTGACTAGTGGACCTCTCCACCCGGTTGTGTCGGGTCGACCCAGAGGGACACCGGGGAGCAACATCTGGGCCAAACCCACAGCTAAATCCACTCCGTGTAGACCCGATGCGGTAGTTTCCCCACTCCAGGTGCCGGCGGCGGCGCTGTCCGTGAGGGGGGCCACGCACCGGAGACGCGTGCGGCCTCTTCGGACATGCCACAACACCACCCCACATGTATGAGGCGCGGTACGACCCTCCGGTGGCATTGCTACCCCCCAGGGCCCCTGTCCCGCCTAACCCTGTAGCGTTTGACCACGGGATCTGGCCCTTTGACTTTGCACGGACGGGCTTTGACCAGCGGACCTCCCCACCCGGTTGTGTTCGGTCAGCCCATAGGTACACTTTGGAGCAACATCCGGGCCAGACCCACAACAAGATCCCCTCCGTGTAGACCCGCCGCGTCCGTTTCCCCCCTCCAGGTGCCGGTGGCGGCGCCGTTCGTGAGGGGGGGCACACCCCGGAGACGTGTGCCGCCTCTTCGGACATGCCACCAAACCACCCCGCATGTATGAGGGCCCAGTGCGATGCTCCGGTGGCATTGCTACCCCCCCAGGGCCCCCGACCCGCCTAACCCTGTAGCGTTTGACCACGGGATCTAGCCCTTTGACTTTGCACGGACGGGCTTTGACCAGCGGACCTCCCCACCCGGTTGTGTTCGGTCAGCCCATAGGTACACTTTGGAGCAACATCCGGGCCAGACCCACAACAAGATCCCCTCCGTGTAGACCCGACACGTCCGTTTCCCCCCTCCAGGTGCCGGCGGTGGCGCCGTCCGTGAGGGGGGGCACACCCCGGAGACGTGTGCCTCCTCTTCGGACATGCCACCACACCACCCCGCATGTATGAGGGCCCGGTGCAAGGCTCCGGTGGCATTGCTACCCCCCTGGTCCCCCGTCCCGCCTAATCCTGTAGCCTTTGACCACGGGATCTAGCCCTTTGACTTTGCACGGACGGGCTTTGACCAGCGGACCTCCCCACCCGGTTGTGTTAGGTCAGCCCATAGGAACACTTTGGAGCAACATCCGGGCCAGACCAACAACAAGATCCCCTCCGTGTAGACCCGACGCGTCCGTTTCCCCCCTCCAGGTGCCGGCGGCGGCGCCGTCCGTGAAGGGGGCCACATCCCGGAGACGTGTGCCGCCTCTTCGGACATGCCACCACACCACCCCGCATGTATGAGGGCCCGGTGCGACGCTCCGGTGGCATTGCTACCCCCCAGGGCCCCCGTCCCGCCTAATCCTGTAGCGTTTGACCACGGGATCTAGCCCTTTGACTTTGCACGGACGGGCTTTGACCAGCGGACCTCCCCACCCGGTTGTGTTCGGTCAGCCCATAGGTACACTTTGGAGCAACATCCGGGCCAGACCCACAACAAGATCCCCTCCGTGTAGACCCGACGCGTCCGTTTCCCCCCTCTAGGTGCCGGCGGTGGCGCCGTCCGTGAGGGGGGGGCACACCCTGGAGACGTGTGCCGCCTCTTCGGACATGCCACCACACCATCCCGCATGTATGAGGGCCCGGTGCGACGCTCCGGTGGCATTGCTACCCCCCAGGTCCCCCGTCCCGCCTAACCCTGTAGCGTTTGACCACGGGATATAGCCCTTTGACTTTGCACGGACGGGCTTTGACCAGTGGACCTCCCCACCCGGTTGTGTTAGGTCAGCCCATAGGAGCACTTTGGAGCAACATCCGGGCCAGACCCACAACAAGATCCCCTCCGTGTAGATCCAACGCGTCCGTGAGGGGGGGGCACACCCCGGAGACGTGTGCCGCCTCTTCGGACATGCCACCACACCACCCCGCATGTATGAGGGGCCGGTGCGACGCTCCAGTGGCATTGCTACCCCCCAGGGCCCCGTCCCGCCTAACCCTGGAGCGGTTGACCACGAGATCTAGCCCTTTGACTTTCCACAGACGTGCTTTGACCAGTGGGCCTCTCCACCCGGTTGTGTCAGGTCAGCACAGAGGGACACCCGGGAGCAACATTCGGGGCCAAACCGACAGCTACATCCCCTCCGTGTAGACCCGATGCGTCCGTTTCCCCCCTCCAGGTGCCGGCGGCGGCGCCGTCCGTTAGGGGGACCACGCCCCGGAGATGTGTGCCGCCTCTTCGGACATGCCACAACACCACCCGGTTGTGGTAGGTCATCCGATATATATAAACACTTGGAGCAAAGTCCCCTTCGTATAGACCCGATGCAGCTGTTCCCCATTCCAGTTGCCGGCTGGCGGCTGCACCGTTCGTGAGGGGGGTCACACCGCTCTGTACAGAACCGAAAAATAATGTAGGTATGCTTATTAACACATACGGTATGTAAGTTAGTTAAATAATAATAATAAAGAAAACAGTGAAGAAAAAGAAAAAAACTATATGTATGCTTATTAACACATACTATATGCTTATTAACATACTATATGCTTATTAACACATACTATATGTATGCTTATTAACACATACTGTATGCTTAATAATAATAATAATACTATATGGAAAAAAAGAAAAAAAAAGAAAAAAAACTAAAGCCGTCGGCATAGCTGCGGCCAGGGCAGATGGACAGCGCCGCGGATCGATGACGTGTCGGATATGCCGACGGCTGCCGTCGGCATAGGTCCTGGTCGGTGCGCTCCAGATCGGTGACGTGTCACCCGTATCTATGCCGACGGCCGCCCGTCACGGCCGTCGGCATAGATTTGACGTCGTTAGCCGGCCGTGATGCCCGTTGTCGGCGGGCCCGCATCTATGCCGACGGCCTATATATGCCGACGGCAGCTGTAGGCGTAGTCTTGGATAAGCCGACGGCTGTTGTGTGCCGACGGCTGCTGTCGGCGTAGACGTGGATAGCCCGACGGCCATTGTACGCCGACGGCTAGGAGCTAGCTGTCGGCATAGCTCAGACTAGGCCGACGGTTGCCGTCGGCATATATTTGGCTGTCGGCTTAGAGCCCTGTTCCGGTAGTGATGGATACATGCATGCTTAATTAATTGAGTGTGATTAGCACACCATGTGCTCCAAGATAGTACACACCAATGATCGAAGGAACCGAGGAAATCAAAGCATAATTGGAGATATTCAGAGTGTTACAAACGCGACGGACAAGAAGATCTTGCAAAGGTTATTTGTGTCTACATGTAGACTAGCTAGTTTTTCCACGAGGCCTTAGAACGGGTCCAACTAAGGAGATTCAGGCCTCTTAAGAGTGAACCGGTCACAATGCATGTCGTTCACGATGCACATACTTTGCGCGTCGTAATGGCCGGCATCACCAGACTGTATGTGGACATATGTAGTCTCGTCGCTTTCGGTGTAGCATATGCATATTCTTGTCGAGGAGAATATATGAGATGATCTGGTCATAGCTAGGAAGGTGTAAAGTGCACATGTATATCATGTTTTTGCCGGCAGTGACAGCCGTTCGACTTGGATATGTCATGGTATCATTGCGGTTCGATTATTTTCTGATGTAAAATTAAGCACAGGTATATAAACGTGACGCAAACAAGTCAGAGAGCAAGACCTGAATTACGTGCACTACATCCCAACGTGGTACATGGGAAAGAGGAAATCGTATAAATGGAACAAAAAAAAAGTGAGGCAGGGGAGGGACCTTTTGACTTTGCATTTGCATTCGAAGGAGCTCGCTCTCTGCGCTTTGGTTGGTGGTAGCTGGGCATGGGTTACCGGGACATCCCTTTGACCCCGTGTGTATTGTCTGAAAGTGACATTCTGTCTGAAACCATATAGGACTGGTCCAGCAATGCTACATTCACGGGCTTAGTACGGAGTTTTTACGGAGTGTCTCTGAGTTGGCAGGGTCTGATTGGATTAAGGGGGAGATTTAGTTAGATGAAAGCAGCCCGTAAAAGCATGTAACTATACCCCGTGCGTTTAGCATTTTTGGGACTGGTCACGGTAGTTATCCTCATTGGCTGGACCAGTTAAGCAGACGGTTTCGGATGCGGATTCTTCGTGTGGTGAGGAACCGAGACAACAGGAAACGACAGCGCGTGACACATGTGCTAGTTGCTTTCAATGTAGCATCTGATTGCGAAAGGTTACCATCCATTGTTGTTGTTAAGTACTAGTAGAGGCCTTGACAGTATCATCGTTGCTTGGGAAGCTAATGCTGCGTCCCATCAACTTCCTTTTAATTTCTGAGAGCGAAAATGTGTGGATTCTCAGCTCTAGACTCCAAAATCGGTTTCCTTTAATTTTCCGACAGCTAAAGAACCAACATAAGGTAGTGCTGCGAGGTCGACGCGGCGACCTTTTGTTTGAACGGTCATTAGCATGTAATAACAGTACGTAAGGATCAAGAAAAAAGTCACTACCATGTAACAGTAGTAGGTGAGGATGCATCCCCGTACGGACGTTACGTACACCAGCATTGATTCTTCGTCCTTGTTGGGAAAGAGGACCAACGTTCTTCGTCTTTGTTGGGGAAGAGTGAGTGGAGTTTAATTACGCAATTGAGAATGAAGCTGCTACGAAAATTCTAGGCAAACTTGTCGCAGAAGAAGCCCATTAATCGACGAGTTATTCGAGTAGAGCAACAGCATGCAGTTTCTCCGTCGATGACATAACACTGGTCTGAGCCGGAGTTTTGAAACCAGTTAAGTCAGTTGTCCAAGTCGGCAATGACCTATGGGCGACCACCAACCAACATAACACATCTTCATCGATCTCTCTAATTTTATTTAGTCAAGTACATACCGTAACCAACTCTTTTTTTACCTATCGATGAATGATAATACACACCCAGCGTATTCACACAAAAAACATATCGCTCACGACTCATGTACACATATATTTGCCTCAACTACGGCCCGACCACAGGCTGCCACCTACTGCTAGTGACACTCTGATAAAGTCCATGCATGTCATTTAGACATATATATCTGAGCTCCAAAACAAGCGAAATGGTAGAAGTCAGCAACTCGTCGTTGATAGTGGTACAAAGGAAAACTTCGTTGATTACTATCTTGCTGGATAATCAGCCTACTCGATCGCTTTGTTAACTACCATTTGGCATGTTCCTGTTGGAGTTTCCCATGTTGACCACAGAGACCTGGACAAATATGTCTGGTGCACTGGTCCCCGTAAATGATATCTGGAAGTAACATATCACTCATGGTTTTACCTCGACTTTGGCAGACTTTTGGATTGAGCGAAACTGAAAGTATAAAATGTGAATGTGATGCATCTCTACTCCTTATTCTTTTTCGCTATTCTTTTTGATGAACTATGGGAAATGCCTATATGAGGGGCCCGACTGATGAAAAGTATCATACTAAAAACCTTTAAATATTAGGTTAATAAGAAAAATATATGTAAGAAAAATATGGATGATCTCTATTTTTCCGGGTGAATCAGTCTGTATTGACAAGTCACGCTAAGTCTGTAAAAGTATTCCATGACATGACATGCGACCACAATAATTCAATGGCATAACTCTCGATCGAGCGATGCAACGACAAACAAAAAAAAATCCATAGGATGCAAGGAAATGCGTGATGCAACGAAAAACAAACTAAAAAGCTATAGAATGTAAGGAAATGTCCATGGATAACACGACACATGAACAAAAAAAAAATCCCTTTTCTTACAAACAATGCTGAAATGCCACCCACGGATTGCCCTTGATGTCATAACAAGTAGTGAAGGAAGCTTCCCCAAAACCGATGCTAGCTCTTAGTTTCCACACGGTCAATGTACGGCTCTTTAGTCAAAAGTCTTCAACTCCAATCACTTTACTACTGGAGATGACAATGGAGAATGGACACATGCATGCTTAACTAAATGGGCATGATTAGCACACTATCTGCTTGAAGATAGTATACAATGAGTAATCAAATCATAGGAGAGATTAGAGTGTTTACAAACCCTACAGAGAAGAGGATCTTGCAAAGGTTCCTTGCATCCACATGTACACTAGTTCTCTCCCACAAGTCCTTGGAACGGGTAAACTAAGGAGATGGAAGCCTCTTGAGAGTGCACCGGTCCATATTCATGTCACTTGTGCGTATACATTGTGTATCGTAATGGCCGGCGTCACCAGACCGTATGTAGACATATATAGTCTGGTCGCTTTTGGTGCAGTATATGCATATTCTTGTCGAGGAGAACATATGAGGTTATCTGGTCATATCTACGAACTGCACATGCGCATAATGTTATTGTGTCGATCGATCAGCCAAATCAAACGGCGGCAACGGCGCTTGACTTGGCAGCCTCATGGTGTCGTTGCGGTTTTATTGTTTTCTGAAGTAAAATTGAGCACATATATATAAATCCACACCTCAGTTGAGTATTCAAGTGTACATATATGCTCGTACTCCCTACTATGACTAGTCTACTACTACTAGAGATGACAATGGACACATGCATGCTTAATTAACCGAATGTGATTAGCACACCATGTAATCCAAGATGGTACTGTGCACACCAATGATCAAAGGGACCAGGGATTTCAAATCATAATAGAAGAGATCAGAGTGTTACAAACATGACGGATGATAGGATCTTGCAAAGATTACTTGTGTCTACATGTAAACTAGCTAGTTCTCTCACGCGAGGCCTTGGAACGGGTCCAACTAAAGAGATACAGGCCTCTTGAGAGTGAACCAGTCCCAATGCATGTCGCTCGCTCGTGATGCGCATACATTACGCATCGTAATGGCTGGCGTCACCAGACCGTACATGGACATATATAGTCTCGTCGCTTTCGGTGTATATATGCATATTCTTATCGAGGATCAATATATGAGATGATCTGGTCATAACTAGGAAGGCGTAAACTGCACATGTAAATCATGTTATTGCCGGCAGTGATAGCCGTTCGACTTGGCCGTGTCATGGTATCATTGCGGTTTTATTATTTTCTGAAGTAAAATTAAGCACGGGTATATAAACTATACCTCAGTTTAGTATTCCTACACATATACGTATTCAGCACCTAAATTGAGTACATCTTTCTATCCATTCTATAATAACATAGTGATTCAGATGTGATCTCTCGATCTCTCATACACGCAAAGCAAACAACTTCAGAGAGCAAGTTCTGAATTACATGCACTACATACCGACGTGTTACATGGGAAAGAGAAAATCGTACTCCAGGTGAAACAAAATGAGTACTAGCAATTGCCACAGTATGGTCGGATGGAGGCTAGATTGCAATGGGTGTCCGTCGGGCGACCGATGAGTGATTCTTCCTCAAAGAACTCGTGACGACACACGGCGGTGGCCACGTACCAAAACATGTCAACATGCAGGAGACCTTCGATCGGTGAATGGCACATCTACTATGGTAGATCCATCCCGTGGTCTCCGACCCAGCGAGTGATCCAAAGAGTAGTGCTGCTAGTAGCAAAATACGTTAGGCAGCGGAGGGTTTTGACTTTGTATGTGTTCCAAGGAGCTCGCTTTGAGGTTTGTTCGAGCGGTAGCTGGTTGTGGGACATCCCTTTGACCTGTATAAGTGTTGTCTGACAGTGACATTCTGTCTGAAACTATATAGGACTGGTCACGGTAGTTACCCTCATTGGCTGGACCGGTTAAGCAGACGGTTTCGGAAGCGGATTCTTCCTGTGGTGAGGAACCGAGACAGCAGGAAACGACAGCGCGTGGCACATGTGCTAGTTGCTTTCAATGTACTGTAGCATCTGATTGCGAAAGGTTACCATCCATTGCCGTTGTTAAGTACCAGTAGAGGCCTGGACAGTACTCCCTCCTTTTCTTTTTACTCTGCGTATAAGATTTGATCAAAATCTAACTTTGTTAAATTTGACTAAGTTTATAGAAAAAATTTATCAAGATTCACAGTATGAAATCAATATTGTTAGATGCATCATGAAATTGATGTCCACACTATATAGCTTTAGTATTATAGATGTTGATATTTTTTTTCTATAAAGTTGGTCAAACTTTATAAAGGATGACTTTGACTAAATCTTATATGCAGACTAAAAAAACGAAGGAAGTATCATCGTTGCTTGGGAAGCTAATGCTGCGTCCCATCAACTTCCTTTTAATTTCTGAGAGCGAAAAGGCACGGATTCTCAGCTCCAGACTCCAAAGTTGGTTTCCTTTAATTTTCCGACAGCTAAAGAACCAACATCGGGTAGTGCTGCGGCGACCTTTTGTTTGAACGGTCATTAACATGTAACAGTATATGAGGATCCAGAAAAAGATCATTAGCATGTAGTAACAGTATGTGATGATGCATCCCCGTACGTTATGTACACCAGCATTGATTCTTCGTCTTTGTAGGGAAAGAGAACCAACATTCCTCGTCTTTGTTGGGAAAGAGGACCAGCATTCTTCGTCTTCGTTAGGAAAGAGAGAGTGGTGTTTAATTGCGCAACTGATGATGAATCTGCTACGAAAACTCTAGGCAAAGGTGTCGCGGAAGGAGCTGAGATTATTTGAGGAGTTATTCGAGCAGAGCAACAACATACAGTTTTTCGGTGAGACGGAGTGTGCAACTTCTCGTTTTAAAACCAGTTAAATCAGTTGTCCAAGTCGGCAATGACCTATACATCTTTTTAATTTTATTCAGTCAAATATATACTATTGGCGATCAAACAAGTCCACTGTAACCAACTCTTTTTCTACATATCAATGCATGGTAAACATCCAGCGTATTCACACAAAAAAACATATCGCTCACGACTCATGTACACATATATTTGCCTCAACCACGGAACTACCCGACCACAAGCTGCCACCTACTGCTAGTGACGCTCTGATAAAGTCCATGCATGTCATGTAGACGTACGTACCCGAGCTCCAAAACAGGCAAAACGGTAGAAGTCAACAACTCGTCATTGATAGTGGTACAAAGGAAAGTTGCAACACTCAAGTTGCAAATCTACTTTCCCAAAAGAAAACTTCATTGATTACGATCTTGCTGAATTATCAGCTACTCGATCGCACAAGGAAACTTCATTGATTACTACCATTTGGCATGTTTTTGTTGGATTTACCCATGTTGACCAAAACGACCTGGACATCTATGTGTGGTGCACCGGTGCCAGTAATTCATAGTAAATCACCAACTAACTAGAAGTAACGTATAACTCATGGTTTTGCCTCGACTTCGACAGACTTTTGGATTGACTTGCGATACTGAAAGTATAAATGTGAATGGTGCATCTCTACTCCTTTTTTTCTTGTTGAGAAAAACGCATCGCTTTCTTTTTTTATGAACTATGGGAAATGCCTATATGAGGGGCCCTACTGGTGAAAAGTATCATACTGAAAACCTTTAAACGTTAGGTTAATATACCATATATAAGAAAAATACGGATAATCTCTATTTTTCCTTGTGAATCAGTCTGTATTGACAAGTCACACTAAGTCTGTAAAAGTATTCCATGACATGACATGCCACCACAATAATTCATTGGCATAACTCTCGATCGGGTGATACAACGACAAACAAATAAAAAAGCTATAGAATGCAAGGAAATGCATGAAGCAACGAAAAACATGCTAAAAAGGTATAGAATGCAAGGAAATGTCCACGGACAACACGACACATGAACCAAAAAAAATCCCTTTTCTTACCAACACTGCTGAAATGCCACCCACGGATTGCCCCCCATGATGTCATGACAAGTGTAGTAGTGAAGGAAGCTTCTCGGAAACCAATGCTAGCACTTAGTTTCCAGACGGTCAATGTACGGCTCTTTAGTCGCTGAGCTCAAAGTCTTCGACTCCAATCACTTTACTACTAGAGATGACAATGGAGACATACATGCTTAATAATTAAATTGAGTATGATTAGCATACTATGTGCTCCAAGATATAGTATACAGTGAGTAATCAAATCACAAGAGAGATAAGAGTGTTTACAAACCCTACAGAGGAGAGGATCTTGCAAAGGTTCCTTGCATCCACATGTACGCTAGTTCTTAGGCCTTGGAAAGGGTCGACTAAGGAGATGCAGGTCTCATGTCACTCATGCGCATACATTGCGTATCATAATGCCGGCATCACCAGACCGTATGTAGACATATATAGTCTCGTCATTTTCGGTGTAGTATATGTGTATTCTTGTCGAGGAAACATACGAGGTGATTTGGTCATATCTAGGACATGTACATCATGTTATTGTGTCGTCCGATCGGCCTAAGCAAACCACATCCACTGCTGTTCGACTTGGCGGTCGATATATCTCATGGTATCATTGTGGTTTCATTATTTTCTGAAGTAAAATTGAGCACAGATATATAAATCCACACCTCAGTTGAGTACTCCAACAAGTACATGTATGTAATCCACACCTAAACTGAGTAAGTACATATTTCTATCTATTCTATAGCATAGTAATTCACATGTGATTGATCTCTCATGCACAACTCGGGGAGCAAGGTCTCAATTACGTGTGTGCTGACGAATCCAATGGAGCAAATCATGTCGTGAATCCTATGTGAACGTGTTGCAGAGGCCCTGCGGCGGCTTGGCGTGGGCGTGGGCGTGGTCGGCGGCCCACATCTCGGCCATGTTGGGGAAGTAGCACGCCCCGGGGAGCTCCATGGCGGCGGTGGCCTTGTTGTCCTGCAGCAGCTGTCCGCCGAACCCGCCGAGCAGCAGGTCGCCGTAGGCGCCGAGATCGGCGAGGAACGCGTCCTCCAGCGCCACGCCACCGACGTCACTCGCTGCAGGCATGGACGGCGCCCAGATGCCGGTGGCGGCGGGGACGTCTAGTGGCATGGGCGCGAGCACGGTCTGGGGCGACGAGTCTACGTGCACGAACCCCTGCATGGGGTGGTGCGGCTGGTACATGCCGGCGGGGGCGAAGCACATGTCGCCGCCTGATGAGGTGGTGTCGACGGAGGAGGAGCCGGACGCCGCCGGCGAGAGTGCGGCGGGCTGCAGGGTGGACGGCACGCATTGGCTCCAAGACCCGGCAGGACCTGACGGCGTCGCGGGCGCGGAGAAGGCCCCGAGGCCGGCGTGGTGGTGGTAGTGAGGGCCAGGCATGGGCATGGGCATGGGCATGACCTTCTTCTTGAGCTTGGTGTTCCAGTAGTTCTTGACGTCGTTGTCGGTGCGGCCGGGGAGCTTGGAGGCGATGATGGACCAGCGGCTGCCGATGGAGGCGTACAGGGAGCAGATGACGCGGTCCTCCTGCTCCGTGTAGCCGCCGTGCCGGATGTCCGGCCTCAGGTAGTTGAGCCACCGCAGGCGGCAGCTCTTGCCGCACCGGTTCAGCCCTGGAGCATCAAAGAAATCGATGAGCATGGGAACAGCGATCAGCCGCGTGCACCACCGTCGGCGTCCATACGAGCGTAGCACTACGTACCTGCTTTGTGCGGCAGGGCGATCCAGTTGCCGCCGACGCCATTAGCCCGGACGTAGCTCCGCAGCTGCTCGTCCTCCTCCGGCGACCACGGCCCCCGCTTCACTCTCGCCTTGTCGCAGCACGGCGCGCGCCCCATCTATCTACCTACTACACACGTCGCAGCACGGCGGCCGGAGAGAGTCGTCGATCGCCGTCCTCCAAGCTAGTTCCGACAGAGTCAATCAGCCAGTCTCGAACTCTCAATCACTCACACCACAGCGGCACAGCTAGCTAGCGACGGAACAGGCAGAATGTTTCCCTCATTAACTGGCAGACACTGTCTGCCTGTCTGTCTACCTCTGCCAATGCCAGCACAAGTAGAAACTGCAGCGACCGGGTGCAGATTCTTATAGCGGCCGCGCGGGGCCCGGCGGTACGGTACCGCGTCCTCCTCGCCGCCGTCGCCGTCGTATAGTTCAACGTCTCCAAGGTCGTCGTGTGATGGATGTTTTTCTAGCACCCCGTCGCCATCCGCGGCCCCTCTTGACCAAAAAGATCAACCTCGCCGTGGTTTCACACGACGGCTCACTCGGTCTCCAACCAACCGCGCGGTCAATAGTCAACACCTTTACTGCCTTTTATTACTTTTTTACCGCTAATTATTGCCGCTTGCCTTTGGAGCCAAGCACGTAGAAGAAGAAGCGCACAGCCTGACCGCGGGTAGGGTACGTAGGGCATTGCACTCCAAGTCTCCGATGACCCCTTTTCGGGGTTGATTCTTTCGTCGAGCGTGCGTCCAAACGCTAGCGATTCAGCGGAGACGAAGCCGGGCCTAAAGCGGCTCTCAAAGCAAGCTTTGCCAGGACGGAGACGACGACGACGGATCGGGCCAGGGCTGGCATGCCAACCGCTCGCGCACCCGGCCAGCTTTGCGCGCGCGCGCGTTCGTCAACCTCTCGACGTCGACGGCACGCCGCTTTGCCAGCGCGGCGCGCTCGTCGCGTTGCCGAGGTCGTATATTTCCGTAGGGGCATCGCGCGCGCACATGCATGATCGTGGTCACCACGGTTAGCTTGGCCGATGCATGCTTTCCGTTTCGTCATACGCACGGGTGGGTGGTGGGGTGGTCCTGCATGCCCAGGGCCAGCTCTTCTTCTCCTCATGCGAGAGCCGTGCATGCATGGATATGGATGGATGCATGGTGGGAACCGTGGAAGGGTCCGGTTGGTGCTCTGACTTCTGGCTCCAGTGTTTGGGACCTGATCGAATCCTGAGGTCGACTTGGCCAGCCTGGGGCAGAGCGGCGCCACTCCCATGTTCAGCAACCATGTTGACAACAAAGTTCAGAGTGTGGTGGTTAGGCATAGTATAAATACGGTTTCTCTTTCTCTGTGCTCTGAACATGGGTGCTCGTTATTCTTTGGAGATGACACTTGACGTGGAGTTTAGTTTTCTTGGCCGGTGGACGACGACAAGTCAAGTTTATTTTAGAGGGGACGACGACGAGTCAAGTTTTTCATACTGAGAAATCTCCAAAATCCAAGTGTATATAGAATCAACATTTTGACTTGGAAGGACAGTAAGTGAAGTTCTTTTTATTGGGAAGGGCGTGAAGTCAAGCTTTTCTTATTTGAAAACAGAGATGAAGTCAGGTGATCGATGGGGCAAGGTTCGTCGCACTAACAACTCACACGGAGGCACAGAAAACACATGGTTGCATATGACATCTTCAACCACACTGCGAACCTGTCTGGCATCAACCGCTAAACACCACTATCCAACCGAAGTAGCGGCGAAGCGAGCCTCAAGAATCTTAGGCTATTTTCCTCAACGGTTGTGGGGGCAGCTAACCCCACAGCCAACACATAGAATCGCCACTGAGCCGAAGAACTTCATGCCCATTCCTCCGCGGGGAATCGCATCATCAAAATATTGTCAAGGTCGATGACAATCAAGATGAAACCCCCCTCGTGGCCTTGTGCCATTCTTGGATCACCCATAGCAAACTGGGTTCTCGAAAGCACGTTGTGCTACCATAAGCAAGGTATTCAAATTAGATTTTCGAAAGGCTTTTGACTATGTGTCCTAGGAGGCCCTTGGTCATGAGCACGACACCAAAGGCTCCAAACGCATTGGCCCGGGTGGATTGTCAACCTAACACTTCGCCCTCTACGTTGTCCTCCTACATGACCCCCCTTGAAGGTGGATCAGTTACGGGCTAAGGCAGGGGCTCCGCGCTACCTTATTTTCACCATGACGTCGAAGTCCTCCAACGCCTCATTATCATGATCAGTGCGTTGTGGCGTCTCGAGGATCTGTTGAACCCGCACATGTTGTACTTCGTCCTCCAATATATCGCCGGCAAGTTGATAATCCTTCATGCTAACATTGCCTAGCCCGCCAAGTTAAAGGCCATCCTAGAGTCTTAAGCCACGAGCATTGACCTCACCTTAAAATTTGACAGCTGCACATGTCGTGCTTCGTCGTCCAATACACCATTGACATGTTGATAATCCTTCATGCTAACATTGCCTAGTTCATCAAGTTAAAGGCCTTCCTAGAGTCTTCCACTTCGAGCACTAGCCTCACCCTATATTTGGCAACTGCACATGTCGTGTTTCATCGTCCAATACACTACAGACATGTTGATAATCCTTCATGCTGATATTGCCTGGTTCACCAAGTTAAAGGCCCTCCTAGAGTGTTTCGCTGCGAGCACTGGCCTCACCCTAAAAATTGACAAATGTACATGTCGTGCTTTGTCGTCCAATACACGTTGACAAGTTGATAATCCTTCATGCTAACATTGCATAGTTCACCAAGTTAAAGGCCCTCCTAGGGTGTTTCGCTGCGAGCACTCACCTCACCTTAAAATTTGACAAGTGCACATGTCGTGCTTCGTCGTCCAATACACCGTTGACAAGTTGACAATCCTTCATGCTAATATTACCTGGTTCACCAAGTTAAAGGCCCTCCTAGAGTGTTTTCACTGCGAGCACTGGCCTCACCCTAAAAATTGACAAGTGCACATGTCGTGCTTCATTGTCCAATACACCGTTGACAAGTTGATAATCCTTCATGCTAATATTACCTGGTTCACCAAGTTAAAGGCCCTCCTAGAGTCTTTTGCTGGGAGCACTGGCCTCACCCTGAAATTTGACAGTTGTACATGTTGTGCTCCGTCCTTTGGTACACCGCCAACATGTTGATCATCCTGCATGCTAACATTGCCTAGATCGCCAAGTTAAAGGCCCGCCTAGACTCTTTTGCCGCGAACACCAGCCCCGCCCTAAATTTTGACAACTACACATTCATCTCCATCAACACCGATGATGACAAAGCCCCGTTGTTAGCAGCTGAATTCAGCGGCCATATCACAACACGGTCTTTGTTTTCCTGTTACGTGAGTGAGTGGGCACCCCTTCATGCCTGCTCGCTCACTCCCTCCCATGATCAACAATCAAAACACGCAACTCAAAACATGCTCCTTACTCTCTGGAGATGAAACGTGAAATGGAATATGGTTTCCTTGGTAGGTAGTAGGTGACATGACATTAAATTTGCCTTAAGTAAAAAACAGAAGTCCCAGTTCTTATATAGAGAGAACACTCTGGCTTTCTTTTGATAGTGAGAACACTCTGACTTAGAAGGACACGAAGTAAACAATAAAAGAATTTAAATCGGGGAAAGACATGAAGTCAAGCCATGGCGGCTAACCCGTTCGTCACCGACTCACCGTGACAAACACAAAACTCGAAAGCAAAAAAAAAAAAAAAAAGCCCGACACATGCTACCCACTCGGCCCAAACGGGCCGAGCCCAACCCAGACCGAGCCAGCCTAGCCTCCTAGGCCCGGCCGGCCACGGCCAGGCTGTGCGACCCACCCAGTCTCTGACCGACCACGGAAGGCTCCGTCTCCTCCCTTTCCCCGTCCAGTTCCGTCTTCCTCCCCAGCGGCCGGCAGCTAGGCGGTTGCTCTCCCCTCTCCCTTCCTCCGCAATCCTCCCCTCGATCTCGTCGGAGCGGGCGGAGATCGGGCCGCGGCGATGACGGTGATCGACATCCTCACGCGGGTGGACGCCATCTGCCAGAAGTACGACAAGTACGACGCCGAGAAGCTCAACGGCGCCAACGTCGCCGGCGAGGACCCCTTCGCCCGCCTCTACGGCTCCGTCGACGCCGAGATCTCCCAGTGCGTGGAGGTACCCCGCGCCTACTCTCGCTCCCCCCGCTCGTGCTCCACCGGGCGCGCGTTGCCCCGCGCGGCGATCTGAATCTGATAGGGTTGTTGCTGTTGCAGAAAGCGGAGGCGGCGAGGCAGGAGAAGAACCGGGCCACGGTCGTCGCGCTCAACGCCGAGATCCGCCGCGCCAAGGCCAAGCTCCTCGAGGAGGACCTGCCCAAGCTGCAGCGCCTCGCGCTCAAGAAGGTTCGTCCGATCATCTCTGCGCTGACCCGCTAGATCTGCTTCTTCTGTGGCCGCTAGGACTCGCTATCCATGTTGTTTACTGGCAGCAAAAGAGGCCAGCTTACCTTGAAGGAGACTGCCTAAATTTAGGGTGCGCGGTTGTTGAATGTCAACGGAAAAAATGAAGCAATTTCTGTGTCAGCGAGGTGATTTGCTGGATCACCTGGTGCAGTTTAGAATCGATGGGACTGGTATTTTTTGCAGAATTTGTGGGAAAGTATGTTTATGATTTTATAGGATTGGTAGGGTGTTGTTTATATGCTGATTATATAGATGGAATTCTAAGCATATGTTGGAGAAATTGAAGGTCTTGTATGTTGCAATGTACTTCCATTTAGTTGTTAGTATAGATGATGCCTAGACTTATTTACATCAATGCCCAGTTCTTTTGCATATGACCAGTATAAACAATATGGAGTCTCAACATTATCTTCTGCTGCTTGCCTTTTCTTTCAAATGCATAGCTATTTATTTGAACTAGACAAGCGTGCTATTGTTGATATCAAACAATTCTATCTATTGCTGCTGTTGTCTTGGGAGCTTAAGTACGCCTTACCTTGTCCCATCCTTTTTTTGTTCAACTTAGCATTTAAGTAACATTGAGTATTGACTTGATATGCATATTAGCTGCATATATTGAGTTTGGTAACATGCTTTCCTTGGTCATGCATATCTCTGCGCTAGTATATGAGAGGATATGCATGAGCAGTTGAGCACTGAGCAAACTATTTGGTCGTGGTTTTACTTTTACACTTGTTTTTTCTACTTTCAATTTCTTCTAGCACCTGCCTCCATATTATTCAATGTTTTGTTCTGCATAGTTTGGATAGCATGTACTTTGCCCATTTGATTTAATTAGTTTTTGATAAACAATCCATTTAGAATTTGGCAATATTAGTTCCGATGTTGTTCTGCATTGAGACGCAAAATTTTTGTGTTTTCCTTAGAGAAAAAATCTGACTATTTTCTGCATTTGTTGTAACAGGTCAAAGGGCTCACAAAGGAGGAACTTGCTACCCGTAGTGATCTGGTTGCCGCCTTGCCTGATAGAATTCAATCAATACCGGATGGTAGTTCTAGTGCGACAAAGAAAAATGGAGGTTGGGGAGCCTCAGGATCCCGTCCTGGTGGAGGCGTCAAGTTCGACTCTACTTCTGGTTAGTGATAATTATTTATGGTATCACCTAAGTCATCGTTATGCATTGGCTTTGGAATGATCTGGCCAAGTTCCCTTTTCCCCTTGTGCATTGCATGTTCAGATCTACACTAAGCAGCTTCATTTTGCGTGCATTAGCTTAATTCATGATTTATCATGCTGCTGTAAAAAATAGTTCTCCTTTCTGAGGGATTCTAAAATTAAGCTTGTTGTTTTATATAAATGTTCATCTAGTTGCTGTGAGTGTATCCTCATCTTAAGGTTAACATTGTTCTGTGCCAAATTAGGCCAATTTCAATTTCCATGTGCACATGTTCCTTCATTGTTTTAGCACACAACTCTGCTTTCTATATTAGCATTAGATGGACAAAATATGTTGGCATTATAAATTTGAACTGAACATGCATTCCACCATGCATAAAGTTGGTTGAGCGATGTACATTGTGCCTGTTTCCTCATCATCTCTGGCATGGCCTGTTAGATGCCCTTCTTAAATTTACTCTTATCCTCCTGAGGGTCACGAGCTGAACCTTTTAGTTTTCTCTTGCCACGGCACACACAGATGGAAACTTTGATGATGAGTACTTTAAGGGGACTGAAGAATCAAATAAATTTCGTCAGGAATATGAGATGCGTAGAATGAAGCAGGTAAGGTTTTGATTCACCAATCTAATGTTTTTCTTCTGTTCGTTTTGTGCTTCCACTGGATACTAACCAGACCTTGTTTTTTGCAATGATATTCTGCAGGATGAAGGTTTGGATGTTATTGGTGAAGGGCTGGCAACTCTGAAGAACATGGCATCGGATATGAATGAGGTTGCGTCCTGTGCTTCTTTTCGAGTTATACGCTGATTATGTGTAACATACTAATTGTTGTGATCATCAGGAATTGGATAGGCAAGTTCCCTTGATGGATGAAATGGATGACAAGGTCAGTTCTTTGGCCGCTGTCATTTTTGATATTTCTTCTGACAGGCGTCTCGGCAATGCTTAATGTCTGATAAAACGATAAATGCAGGTGGATAGAGCCAATGCAGATCTGAAGAATACCAACGTGAGGCTAAAGCAGACCATTCTTCAGGTAAAAGTTCACTCTTCTCTCTGTACTTTCCTTGGCTGATGCTTTGGTAGATTGGTGAGCTCATGCATGCATGTTTCTCTTTGGATTGTTGTCAGATGAGATCCAGTCGCAACTTCTGCGTCGACATTATCCTGCTCTGTATCATACTTGGTATCGCTGCCTACCTTTACAAGTAAGTAACTTCCTTTGCCAAGCAACCACTCCAGTGGACATTCTCCTTCACTTTTTAACTAGCCTGAATTTGGACCAGCCGATGAATGAAAGATATAGTATTACCTCATATTTCTTTACTCGCTTGCTTGATGGTTACCACATCCATCTTGTTTAAATCACACTGCCCTGTTTGACCTTTCTAATGGTTTTGCTCCATGCTGTTTTTATTGTGTCGCAGTGTGCTTAAGAAGTGAGTGAGGTGCAACGGTGTGCTCATGTCGCGGTCGGTAGTGGTCTTGCATTGGATTCTCTACTTGTCATGTCCTGCTGTGATGGGTTTCAAACGTGTGCCACGAGTAATTCGGTTCGTCTCATCTGTGTAATATCATGGTGTTGTTAGATTATTATTATGCTTGTTGATGAAGCAGTGATGATTATATGTGTGTTGACCTGATGGATGTCTGATTGTATGTATATTCGGGAGTAAATTGCTTAGTGAGAGTACAAACGCCATTCTTTTGTTCTAAATCTGTCCATGTATATCTGTATTTCCTCAGGCCTTTCTTTGAGTGGCATAAATAACTCACGGGTCACAGTTAGCCCCTGCATGTCGTGTTGGCTTGACCGGCATGGGTACAAATCCAAAGGCTAAACATGCATGCGTTTCTTCCAACATAAAAGTGTTACCTACATACGTGTGATTTTTGCATTATACTATGACAACAATGGCCTTGCGTTCTACGAGCAGAAGGCGAGGAATACAATGATCATGTTACACGAGTGCTGAAGTTCCTCTCTCTTTTTGTCGACCTTGTGATTCCCTAGCAGACTTAAGTTTTAATGATCAATTTTTTTTACGACCAATTCATCCAACACGGGCAGTTTTCCTTGAAAGTGGAGTTGTCAAAGATGATTTAAGCCTAAGATTAGAACTTAATTGCATTGGACAGAAAGGGTTTTAGGATTTTATGCTTAGTGGGAGCTGCCATTGCCAGAGTTGATGTGAGGTCTCACGCCTCCTTGATGTAGGCATGATGTAGCGTCAATGTAGATGCTCGGTGCGGGTAATACCCGCGTCCTTGAGAACACGGCCAATGTGGAAAATATTCTCCGACGTATGGTATATGATTTTAGGGTGAGTAACATATGGGACAGCTTCTTGTGCGACCCATATGTCACAAACCACAAATTCAGGTGATCAAGTCGAGGATCTCAACCTCACCAGCACTGCCCTGCCAAGTCACGGGCAACGAGACAGGAGATTATATTTCAATTCCCTATTTCTACAAGATTGAGCCAAATTTGTGTTAAGGCCTAAATATGTGAATTATTTTTTAAATAAAAGTGAATTATTTGGGGAGCAAAATTATTAATAAACCGTCCAGGATTAAGCAAAATTTCCTAAATGCACTTCCTCGTCTATCCATACCCATTCCGTATAGGAGGATTCACCACATCTTACACATCTCGCAGCTCAAACCGTTCACCCCTAATTACTCGCCGGTGTTCTCCGAGCTGCCCAAGATTACATGCAAGCGAAAAGAGTGACAAATAACCAATATAATATACCTATTTATTATAAAATTTGTTAAAGCTGGTGGATATTTCTAGGTCATTTAGAACAGAAATTGCTCTGCTCCTTGTTAATGGATATTATGCTAACATTGATCTGCTCGGATGGCACTTTTTTTTTGAGGAACTGTTTGCTGTTCGGCTTGGATACAGATTGGTACAGTTACACACTAAGAAAGTGCAGCCTAATTTTACCAGGTTTTCTGATTCAAAGTTCGTTCGTCGTTCTTAATGCACAGTTTGCAAACTCCTCAGCAATGCTAATTAAGAAGCACATAGTTTGCTACTCTTGATCTAGATACATCCGTTGTTTGAGTGTCAACTAAGTCCGTCCGCACGGAGGGAGTAAGGAGAATTTCTGCGCATGAGATAGTGAGCCGCAGAATATATTTTATTAATAGCGAGTCTGAAAATGCAGTTCAGAGATTTGACAAAGAACAACATGCAACATCCAGAAATTCTACTACAATCTTGAGCATACTGGAAACCTAGCTAACAGCTTGGCCATTTTTCCAACCATTTGCCAAGGCAGAGCCAGCCCAGTATGCAGGGGGTGCTGATTCTTAAGAATGCAGTATCACTGTTAGTACAGGCTGAAAGTAAATTCAAACCAGTTGGAGTTGGACTGGCTGACTCTGCAGGGCTTCACCATGACAAACCTAGTTTGCTTCGGAATACTTGAACCCATACTTCTTAAAATACTCTCGAAATCCATACACGCTCTGGTCATAGTTGAACTGCATGCACACAAGGAAATAGCATCACATCAGCTCAACCTGGAAACTATGAACCGAACCTCTATACAGCATTAGACTTGACAAGCAAGTGACTAATGAATGAATTGCTCATGCATGAATATTTTCAAAGGATGCTTCAGGGCATTGCTTACAGGTAGGACTTTTGCGGAGTATTTCGTGATGCTCGGATCCACGATCTTACCTGGGTTAGCAGCCTGAAAAAATGCAGAGCATGCTATTACCAGGATAAAATTGACAATAAAAGCACATTCATGTGTAGGTGCAGATAACACGATGAGCAAGTAAATAAGGAAGAAAGAAAGAAAGGAATTGAAACCAAATTCATTCTGGGGAAACGGTGCAGATGCCTAGCCATGAAATAATAATGGGAACACATTAACCACGGCTACGCAAGTAATAACTAGAAACGGTACTGACGCCATTCACGCTCAACAAAGAACAAACCGACCATACTTGAGCAAGTTAGCAGAGCAGATCCTTCTCCAGTACGGAAATGAGATGCAAATGAGAACACTAATCCCTGGTCTGACAAAGAACACGACAAATCTCTAGATTTGAGCCACATAATACACACATTTCCTGAAAACCTAGTCTACTCTCCCCCAAAAGAAGATAAGTGCTTCTCTGGTATACCAGGAATTAAATTGCGCAAATATTGGAGCAGTGTAGTGTTGTAATCGTGGATGCAAATCAGACCGCAATGCAATATGTGCTTCACTCTTCCACTCTTACGAGGACCATGAGGGCACATAATACAGAAACTGTTCTCGAAATTTCCCTCAAAGTAGGGCATATGACTTCCAATGCTAAAGGTAACATGCAGAAAGAAGTTGGACCCTTTAACGATTCTCCAGCCATTAGCACACCTAAGGATTAAGAAACTTATAATTCTTTAGCCACAAAGATTAAGAAAAGAAATATAAGATCAAGAATCAAGATTGTTGACAAAAATGTAAGTGGCACATAATTCAAAGTAAAGAAGTGGCAACATGTGTTAACCGATGTAAGGTAAAGTAAACAATCATAACCTGTTCTGGGTTGTAAAATACTTCAAGAAATGGATACTCAGTCTTTTGCCTCGTGAGGCAAAACCCAGGATACTTTGGGCATTCCACCTGACAACATAGAACAAAATAATAATTCCTATCAGTTCGAGACTAAAGGCAAACAGGATGGCAGCAGTCGCAATTTGTATAGATGGCAAGCAAGAAGCCACAAATTTGAAGCATAGTGTATCATGATATTACCCAAGTTAAAAGCATCCAAATGAGAAGGAAATCAAAAGTGACAAGTCTGATTTGACAGGCAGCCAAGTAAACTATCCTGTGACTAATTGATCGTATCTTTGTACATCATAATATCTACAATTGACAAAATAATAAAAGTACAACTATTTTTTAGAAAAGACAAGTGCAACTATTCACACATCTAATCTTCCCATAGAGCTGCTTCTCTTGCAGGTGAAAGAAAAGGATAGAAAAGATCATCAAAGATGCATTCGCAAAACAAAGAGCTTCCACACATGTGCCTGAAGCTCAACAGAAGACTGAAATTGGTGAACTTCATAATGCATGCTGAATTAGATTAATCTTGCGATCATCGCCAAAGGTAGTATTATGTTAGGTGTCTACAAATTAAATCAGATAGGACTAACTTCAAGGTTTTGAATTTTAACATGCAGTTAAGACAGCAAACCAACCTTTACAATGTTCCATAATAGCAAGCCATGATAATTTGAACAGAAAAAGCAGAGTGCATTGAAGTTTTCAAAATAACTCATCATCTTATAAGTGACCCGAAAATACTTATGAGATATTTTTTGAGGCGTAATAAGAGTAGTGGCTTACCCGAACAAACTTTATATGAGGATAAAATGTAGCAGCAGCTTCCTCCAGTACTTTGTCAAGATGCTGTGTATAAGTGCACCTACAAAAGCAATTTCATTACTGTTGTAAGCATGTGCAAAGCTATTGACATAGGACAACTTAACTATTCTTGTGTTTCTGAACAAAAAACATGAGACTAACATACTTAATGGTAAAGGCCACAACTACAGGCCGTCCTTCATGTAATAGCTGCACAAACTGACGCTCTGATGTGAACGGTATGATTCTTGATGGCCCTAGATCCTTAGGATATCCAGTGTAGTACCTTCAACAACAAGATGATTCAAACATAATAAAATAGTGATACAGCCAAAAAACGGGAAATGAGTTAAATTCTACTATTTGTAAAGCTGGGAGAGCGAACAATGCCTGCCAGACAGTGTGCAAACAATGACTTCCGGAGTTAGTGCAATCAACAAGCTACAGGTTTTATAACCGTCTTTAGAGCAATGATATTCATAAACAAAAACTGCTTGCACGCACTGGTGAATAAAGTCTCAAGGGAAGGTTTAGTTCGTTCATGCTGAAGACAAAAACAGAATTAGAGAGATATACAAAGGATGTAATGAGTTTGTTGCACACATCGCACTACATACCCTACATATCCGAAGATATTCTATCCACATATGTTACATCTTTTCTATATCTCAGTAACAGGATTAATCCAAAGCTGTCTTGTCAATAATAAATTAATTATACACTAAGAGAATGCCTACAAGTGACAATAGAATTCATCTTGCCTAATTGAAATAGTCACGAACCACCATCTAAGATTAAGATGACATGTTCAACTTCTTCAACAATCTAAATAGTGTAAATGCATGAGCACTAACATTTTACTATTAGTTTTGCACTCTTCAGCATACCATCTATCACCAGTTGTACTGGAATACTTGGCATGCTAAAGAGACCATGTATCACTTCCAAAATGGGATTAATGAGATGAATGACGCCACTTTCGCTGTACTCGGTCTATGCAAGCATGCTATTTTCCAAAATAAAAAGGGTCAAATCACCTGAAGTGGAATCTATATGTTCTGCTGAAAAACATACAGGCCAAGATGTATGGAAATAGAACTAAAAGGTAGGATTGAGGGATGTGGAGGTTTTCCTCACTTGGATGTCGACCGAAGCTGGGAAACCATCCGATCGAAAAATGACGCGCCGGCCATCTCCGAGGCACACACAGCGCGAGTGGGCGAGGCGTGGCTGGGAACGTAGGGGTCTCAGCAGTGGCGGAGCTACAAACAAATTGCTGGGCGGACCAAGCTAAAGAACAAAAAAAAAGATCAAATTTTGGATCATTGGCATTAATCAGTACACCCCGAAAAGAATTGTAAGTTTCTTAATCCTTATGTGTGACATATGTAATACATGGTCTTCTCTTCCTTATTATAGCTCGAACAATGACTGCAATTGCAGCAAGTGTGACAAAAACAGCAGCTCCCCTAACCATCCTTTTTCTTTTGTTCATCTTCTTGACCATCTACAATTGATGCATGCTATCAAAATTATTACACATCACCACATATTGCAAAGATGTACTGGACAAGAGCAATTTGAACAAAAAGATGTACTAGACAGCAGCAATATGAGCCAAAAAAAAAGAAGTACTGGACAGCAGCATATACAAGGGGAGAGGAAGAGGGATTTGTACCTTGAAGAGAGATGGGTGTGCCGCCGCGCCGGAGTAGCACCTAGACCCCTGCCTTCTTCCCCTTGTATCCTGTAGATCGAGAGAGGATGAGATGAATAAGCCGTCCACGCAGATCCATGGAAGAGAGGGCTGGTGGCGCAGGAGAGGCAGCAAGAAAGGGAGGGAGGAAGAGGGCCGATGTGGAGCGAGGGAGAGGGTCGGCTGTGCAGCAGATGGAGCAAGGGAGGGGCCCGCGGCGCGCACGAGCTGAAGCTAGGGAGAGGGCCGGCGGCGCAGCAGAGAGGGAGGAAGAGGGCCGGCGGCGCACCTAAGTGGGAGGAAGGAGAAGATCCAGCGGCGCAGGAGAGGAGCAGCGATACGGGCGTGGGACCCGAAATAGGAGTATTCGTTTCAAAAATCACTCCCACCTTTATAGATGAGTAGTGCTACGCGAACGACGAAACAATTATTGACTTTTCTTGCGAGTGAATATAGTTATTGATTAGTACAAACATCATTACTATACAAAAATAATTAGTACAAACATCATTCTTTTGTTCTATATCTCACATGTATATGAGTATTTAACAAAAAATTACCACAATTCGTGAAATTGTGTCTATAAACTACCACTTTACAAATTTGTACCGAAAACTATCATTTTCTCACTAATTCTTGACTAAAAACTACCAGGTCTGAAAAGAGCCAATTCGACTCGTTTAAACTTGATTATGACAGAGTTGGCCCACACGTCAGTGTCTATCTTCTTGGTCCTCCTATATCTCCCTAAAAAGGCAATCTAGTCCCTTTAAATTTCGTAAAAAAAGCAATCGGATCCTTGTTAATTTCAAAAAAAAAAGCAATCGAGTCCCTTTACGTCGGTCATGTTTGGAAGCGGCCATAGCACGCATCCGAGCTCATTCATGGCGCTCTCCGTGGTGGACATGGCCACCATCGTCGAGCAGCGCCTCGAGGCCCGTGCTCTAGCGCCGGCCGCGGCCAGCCACTGCTGATGTCCGCTCTTTCACTGGCTGCGCTTTGCTCCTTGCTGCTGGTGCTCTCAGGCGGGCGACGACTGTTGCCTCCACTGTTGCGATAAATGACGTTGTCAGAGGTAGAATACAGCTATTGACTTTTCTTGCGAGTGAATATAGCTATTGACTAGTACAAACATCATTACCATGCAAAAACAATTAGTACAAACATCATTCTTTTGTTCTATACCTCACATGTATATGAGTATTTAACAAAAAATTACCAGAATTCGTGAAATTGTGTCTATAAACTACCACTTTACAAATTTGTACCGAAAACTATCATTTTCTCAATAATCCTTGACTAAAAACTACCAAGTCTGAAAAGAGCCAATTCGACTCGTTTAAACATGATTATGACAGAGTTGGCCCACACGTCAGTGTCTATCTTCTTGGTCCTCCTATATCTCCCTAAAAAGGCAATCTAGTCCCTTTAAATTTCGTAAAAAAAGCAATCGGATCCTTGTTAATTTCAAAAAAAAGCAATCGAGTCCCTTTACATCGGTCGTGTTTGGAAGCGGCCATAGCACGCATCCGAGCTCATTCATGGCGCTCTCCGTGGTGGACATGGCCATCATCATCGAGCAGCGCCTCGAGGCCCGTGCTCTAGCGCCAGCCGCGGCCAGCCACTGCTGATGTCCGCTCTTTCGCTGGCTGCGCTTTGCTCCTTGCTGCTGGTGCTCTCAGGCTGGCGATGACTGTTGCCTCCACTGTTGCGATAAATGACGTTGTCAGAGGTAGAATACAGCTATTGACTTTTCTTGCGAGTGAATATAGCTATTGACTAGTACAAACATCATTACCATGCAAAAACAATTAGTAGAAACATCATTCTTTTGTTCTATACCTCACATGTATATGAGTATTTAACAAAAAATTACCACAATTCGTGAAATTGTGTCTATAAACTACCACTTTACAAATTTGTACCGAAAACTATCATTTTCTCACTAATTCTTGACTAAAAACTACCAGGTCTGAAAAGAGCCAATTCGACTCGTTTAAACTTGATTATGACAGAGTTGGCCCACACGTCAGTGTCTATCTTCTTGGTCCTCCTATATCTCCCTAAAAAGGCAATCTAGTCCCTTTAAATTTCGTAAAAAAAGCAATCGGATCCTTGTTAATTTCAAAAAAAAAAGCAATCGAGTCCCTTTACGTCGGTCATGTTTGGAAGCGGCCATAGCACGCATCCGAGCTCATTCATGGCGCTCTCCGTGGTGGACATGGCCACCATCGTCGAGCAGCGCCTCGAGGCCCGTGCTCTAGCGCCGGCCGCGGCCAGCCACTGCTGATGTCCGCTCTTTCACTGGCTGCGCTTTGCTCCTTGCTGCTGGTGCTCTCAGGCGGGCGACGACTGTTGCCTCCACTGTTGCGATAAATGACGTTGTCAGAGGTAGAATACAGCTATTGACTTTTCTTGCGAGTGAATATAGCTATTGACTAGTACAAACATCATTACCATGCAAAAACAATTAGTACAAACATCATTCTTTTGTTCTATACCTCACATGTATATGAGTATTTAACAAAAAATTACCAGAATTCGTGAAATTGTGTCTATAAACTACCACTTTACAAATTTGTACCGAAAACTATCATTTTCTCAATAATCCTTGACTAAAAACTACCAAGTCTGAAAAGAGCCAATTCGACTCGTTTAAACATGATTATGACAGAGTTGGCCCACACGTCAGTGTCTATCTTCTTGGTCCTCCTATATCTCCCTAAAAAGGCAATCTAGTCCCTTTAAATTTCGTAAAAAAAGCAATCGGATCCTTGTTAATTTCAAAAAAAAGCAATCGAGTCCCTTTACATCGGTCGTGTTTGGAAGCGGCCATAGCACGCATCCGAGCTCATTCATGGCGCTCTCCGTGGTGGACATGGCCATCATCATCGAGCAGCGCCTCGAGGCCCGTGCTCTAGCGCCAGCCGCGGCCAGCCACTGCTGATGTCCGCTCTTTCGCTGGCTGCGCTTTGCTCCTTGCTGCTGGTGCTCTCAGGCTGGCGATGACTGTTGCCTCCACTGTTGCGATAAATGACGTTGTCAGAGGTAGAATACAGCTATTGACTTTTCTTGCGAGTGAATATAGCTATTGACTAGTACAAACATCATTACCATGCAAAAACAATTAGTACAAACATCATTCTTTTGTTCTATACCTCACATGTATATGAGTATTTAACAAAAAATTACCACAATTCGTGAAATTGTGTCTATAAACTACCACTTTACAAATTTGTACCGAAAACTATCATTTTCTCACTAATTCTTGACTAAAAACTACCAGGTCTGAAAAGAGCCAATTCGACTCGTTTAAACTTGATTATGACAGAGTTGGCCCACACGTCAGTGTCTATCTTCTTGGTCCTCCTATATCTCCCTAAAAAGGCAATCTAGTCCCTTTAAATTTCGTAAAAAAAGCAATCGGATCCTTGTTAATTTCAAAAAAAAAAGCAATCGAGTCCCTTTACGTCGGTCGTGTTTGGAAGCGGCCATAGCACGCATCCGAGCTCATTCATGGCGCTCTCCGTGGTGGACATGGCCACCATCGTCGAGCAGCGCCTCGAGGCCCGTGCTCTAGCGCCGGCCGCGGCCAGCCACTGCTGATGTCCGCTCTTTCACTGGCTACGCTTTGCTCCTTGCTGCTGGTGCTCTCAGACGGGCGACGACTGTTGCCTCCACTGTTGCTCCTTGGGCGGGCGGAGCTAGCTAGCTTCCATGCACCGCGGGCAACTCATGGATGGACACAGCCAGACCTAGCTAGCTCCTGTGCGTACCGCGGCTACCCGGAGCTAGTTAGCTCACGGACGCAGCACGAGCTAAGCCACCGTCGATGCATGCCGCCGCTTGTTGTCGCTGCTACTTGCGGCCGCCGCTGTTATTTGCGTTCCTTGAGGCCTTTCTTTGATCGAGTGACATATAAAGAACTCATAGGACACAGTTATACCCCCTGCGTGTCGTGTTTGCTCGACCGGCATGGATACAGATCCAAAGACTAATCATGCGTTTCTTCCAACATAAAAGTGTTACCTACATACGTGTCATTGTTGCATTATACTATGACTAGAACAATGCCTGTGCGTTGTGCGGGCGGAAGACGAGAAATTCCACGATCATGTTACATGAGCACTAATGTTCCTCTCATATCCCATCTTTTCATTGACCACTGTGCTTCATTCCATAGCAGACTTAAATTTAATGACCAAATGTTTTTCTATGACCAATTGATCCAACATGGGTAGTTTTGTTGCAAAGTAAAGTCATCGAAGATGATTTAAGCTTAAGATTAGAACTTAATTGCATTGGACAGAAAGGGTTTTAGGATCTTGTGCCCAGTGGGAGCTGCCATTGCCAATGCAACCTCCTCAATGTAGGCATGAAGTGGAGTCAAAAAAGATGCTCGATGCAGGTACTCGCGTCCTTCGGAACATGGCCGATGTGAAAAAATATTATCCGAGATAAGGTATATGATTTTGGGTGACTAACATGTGAGGCAGTTTGTTGTGCGGCACACATGTCACAAACCACAAATTCAGTTGATTAAGTTAGAGGATCTCAACCTCACCGGTACTGTCTGGAACCGGATCCTCTAACATTGAGAAGAAAAGTTAGAGAAGCTACAGTACCCTAACTTTCCTTCTTTCTATCCACATGATTAAGGTTAAAATGATTTAAATTAATTTCCAAATCGATGATCTACTGCGTATATTTATAGTAATTACATACAAACAAATTAATGGTGAAATAAAATTATTTTAAAATATTTATATCTACAGTAAATATCAACACTAAACAACCTCCTAACTATCTACTAACCGTCCCTAACTTTCCTTCTTCATTTTACATTAGACTAGCACTGTAGCACGGTGACTTTCCTTCGCTATGTTAGAGGATCCGGTTCCGTACTGCCTTGCCTAGTCACCGGCAGCTAGGTAGGAAATGGTTTTTCGAGGCCTATTTCTACTGGATTAAGCCAAAATTTTGTTATAAGAGCTAAATAGAAAATGTGAATTATTTCCTAAATATAAAAATTCATTTTTTTAGATAAGATAAAAATGAATTATTTGGGGAGCAAAGTTATGAATAAACCGCCCAATGGAGGAAAATGCACTTCCTCGTCTCATCCGTATGCACGCCGTGACGCCGCCACCGTCACACCACACACCATTCTCTCTCTCTTTCTCTTTCGGCCACGGGCGGCGGCTGCCGCCAGACGCGACTGCGCCGTCGCCGCGGCCTCCGGTTCCCCTTGCCATTGCTGGTTCTGCCCCTCCTTCGCGGCCCCAATCGAAATCGACAAGATCGCGCGGCACCAACGGAGAGGAAGGACAAGCCGCCGTCGGTGTCGTGTTTATCTGCTCGTCGTCGGCCACGGACTTTCCAAGGTAGGAGAAGATGGGGCACGTATTGTGCCTCCTCCAACTCCTTCCGATATGCTGATCTCAAGAGGAATAAGAGCACAGCAGGCATTACATTTTCCTGCTAATTTTTTTCCATGGGATATACGCCTAATATGTGTGCTTCTGTTTCTGCAGGTCTCGTGCCTCGATTTGATTTCCTACTACATGAGGAAGTGTACAGCCGTGATTGCTGCGTGTGTTTGCACATTTCCAATGGATTGATTGGTAGGTGCTAGTGCTCCTTTGCACATTACAATTTCTTTTTTCTGAACTGCTGTACTTCTGTTGTTAATTAGTTCCACGGTCAGGTTTTGATCTCAGGAATGAAAATTGGGTGACTGGATTTTATATGCACGTATCCTATCCTAGAAGCAGAGGAACTGAGGAACTTCTAGCACCTTAAACACCTTGCAGGTCACCCATGGAGGTGGCCAAATCACCAATTCCATTATTAACTTTCTGAACAATACTGGCTTTTCCACCAGCAAACAACACAAGCTACCAAATGCACGCCAACATACAGCTGAAACCAATTTCGATTCTTCCTGGGGTGCTAATGCCAACCCGGCAATCAGAAGATGCAGACAGATCGTGGATCGCACATGCTTAAATCTGCATAAACCTCTGCTTCAAGTACCTAAGGCAGGCATTAGTGCAACAGCTACTCAGCTGATCTGAAGCAACAGATGCCTGCATTACATTTACAGGTAACTGTATCTTCACACCCACCAATTCATCTTCGAGTTGCAGAACCCAATCAAAACATACTGAAATCACACTTTACATTAATAAGAAGTCAAATGTGTGCACAAACATTGCACTTATTACGTGAATACATATGATGTTCGATACAGAGGAAAGCCACACAAATTCAAATCCAAGCATAGATACGACCATGTATGCCCAGTCAGAGTCACAAGGCATCCATGTGGAGAAAGTAAACACACATACTTAGTTGTACAGCAGCAAGAAATTAACATACAAGCAGAACAGATTGCAATCCACACTAGCACATGCAAACCACACTATGGGATCAAAGGAGAAGAGGCCCTTCCAGCGTCGAACCTGTTTCTTTCCAGCAGAAAGAGAATCTTGCAGCATCATCATCGTCCTCTTGTTCATCTCCTTTTGCTCAGCCTTAAAGTTTCTGGCCCATAAATTTAAGGCTAAGCTTGTTTTTATGCTTTTTGATGCCCTCTCTCACCTCATCGGGGACTTGGCCACCGTTGAACTCAAGCTCCTTCAAACTGGGAAGTTTGTGGATACCAAAGAGGGACGTGAAAGATGACCAGACAATCTTCTCGAGCCTAGGAGCAGATCCACTGGTGAAGACGATCCTGGTGATGGCCGAGCAGTCAACAACAAGAAGGTTGAGCCATAAGAACTCATCTTTTAATGTAATCTCGTTCTGTATTCCACCAAAAGACTCGTTCAAGAGCACGAGACATCGTAGATTTGGTTTCTTGGCGAGTATTTGTAGAGCGTCTTGCTCTAGCAATGTACCACGAAGAGTCAGCTTGGCTATTTGTGAGACATTGCCAAATGATGATAGTAGCCTTCCGCAGAAGCTGTCATTCAACTCAAGCTCTTTCAAGTTTGGAAGCCTGTCAACTCCAGAAATAGAACCTTTGCTGAAAGACAAAACCATCTTCTCGAGCTCACATGCTGCTCCATGCTCAAAAGTGATAGTCAAGTCCGAGTCCTCAACAAGAAGGTACTTGAGGCATCTGAATTCACCCTTCTTGAAGTTGAGCACGGGCTCGATGCATGTAATATGCTGGAGCCTGACACACCGTAACTTTGGCAGCTCAGCAAGGACTTTCAGATCATCTTGGCTCAGCAGGGTGCTCCTAAGAGTTACCTTGGCAAGTTTGTTGTTGTCACCTTTTATGAACAATGGATTTAGACTGATTCCCCTGATGCTTAGACTCTCAAGCATCTTGGGTTGGTTTTCTAAGAGAGAGCCAATGCCATTTGGTAACTCTGCACTGGAAGGAGTACCCTCGCATGGTGTGGCTACCAGCACACTAGCAGTGATTGTCAGAGAACGGAGGGACTCATGGAGGTCATGATTGTCTGAAGCAAATTCCTGAGGTGGCTATCCTTATCATCAATAACCACACCTAGCTTCCTCAGCTGCCATAGCTTTCCAATATCTTTTAAATCATGACTATGCTTGGCCTGGACATTAGATAGGACCTCCATGTTTACCATTTTGCCAATCCTACGAGGAACCCGACCACTAGAGCCAAACTTGCTTGCATTCAGATCAATGTGACCAGCAAGCAGACGCTTCAGCTTCAATAGCAGGATATTTGCTGTTGCATGTGGAGGCACATTGGTTTCTCGGATATCCAATACCTCTAGCTCACGGAGGTTGTTGATTTCACTAGGTAGCTCGGTAATATCTGTTCTCCTGAGGCTTAGATACTTGAGAAGTAACATCTTGCTGCAGATGTCCTTGAAGTACTGCCGGTTCTTCCCAAAGCACTGACAACCTTCTAGATCGAGCACCTTGAGCAGGGATACTCGAGATGATTCAGAGAGCCCCTGGAAGAATTTATCAATTCTATCAGAGCCACGGAGCTGGAGATCGTTGAAAATGGAGAAGTGGCGAGCCAAGTGATGTGACAGCCGTGTCTCCACGATGTGTTGTTTTCTGGCGATGGTGGTAATGAATCCATGAAAAAGATCACCTACGACACAGCTCTTGACATTTCCTGCAGCACCAATATCAGCAGGATCAATGAGGCACCGGTCAATGAGTGTGTCAAAACATCGGTTGGCCTGACGCACAGAACTGAGCCAATCTTCATTGGATGTCAGCCCTTCTGCAATCCACCGTCCAATCAAGGTTGACCGCCTGATCTTGTGTCCCATAGAGAAGATAGCTAGGTACAGTAGGCAGGACTTGTATTCTTTAGGCAGATCGTTGTAAGAGAACTTGAACATCACCTTAGTGATGCTGTTGAATGATTTTGGCAAAGCCTGCAAGGTGCTGTGCAGCTTGAGTAACTCCTCATTGCTCCTGTTGGGGTTAGCATACAAAGCATGAGTGAAGATCTTCATGCAGAATTCATGTGGCTCACACTCGGACAAGATATCATGAAAAATTTGGGGGTTGTAGTTGTCTTTATTCTTCTGCTGGCTAGTAAGCTGGAGCACTGTATCATGGTAGAGGCCAGCAAGAGAATAGTCTATAGCTATAGGTTCCCACCGTGGATAGCAATATTCTCTAGCCAGATGGACGTCATTTGTGGTGGTGACCATCATTAAATCGGCGCTGCAGTTTAGCAGGCTCAAAGCATTTCTGGTACCCTCCCATGTGGAAATATCCATCAGCTCATCAACTCTGAGGATAAACAGGGGACATTCATAACAATTCCTGTCCGAAATATATTCCAAGTTATGTTTAATCTCGTCCACGAGACCTTTGATCTTGAGCTGCTCTTTGAACTCCTGCTTTAATTTCTCCATCATCTGACCGAATTTTTCAGAAACAGTTTCTGGGTTTTGATCCGGAACACTACCAGATTCAGCTGTCCCTTCACTCTTGTCATACTCGCCTTTCTGCAGCTCCTGTAAGGTGCCTTCCTTTGCATTGTGGATCATTGGTTTGATTTGATCCTCACCCAATTCAGCAGTTGTGGTCTTTGTAGCTTGCTTGTCCGCTGTTGTGGTCTTTGTAGCTTGCTTGTCCGACCATGTGTCTTGAGCCTGCAGGGGCTTGCTGCTGGAGCAGCCCTTGGAGAACAGCTTCCACAGGATGTGTGCATATTGTACCTCATCGAGGTGAATCCATGTCGTCTGCTGACTTCCGATTTCCCCTCCTCCTCCTCCGACCCCCTCCTCCATATGCTCCTTAAGCTTCTTGACGATGATGTTATTGTTGATGTTGTCCCAGTCTGGTAACATTTGCATGTCATTGTTCGTCCCTTGGTCTTGTTGAGAAGCAGCAACAGCTGCCTGGAGCAGCAGCTGAAGGAGTACGTCTAGGTGCAGCTGGTGAAACTCACCCTGCAGCTGTGGTAGTTTGTCGCCCCTCTGTAGTCGACCTTGAATATCACTTTTGATTTTGTCAAGCTTTTCATAAATCTTCATCTTTTTGATCTTCTCCTTGATTTTGAGAAGAGCAAGTGCCCTCTTCTTTTCACTGTGAATTTGATTGTAAATTTGGAATCTTCTTACATGAACATCCAAAGGGTCAAGATACTTCTTCCCCACTCTGCCTTTTGTGCTTTGCCTGAGCTCGTGCAGAATGTAGAAGAGAACTTCCTTGAGTTGTAGCCGCGTAAACTTTGGGTGCACGGCCGGGATGTCAACCAAGACAAAGCGATCGTAGCCGTTCTCCACCGGCAAAACCGAGGGATGAGAGTCAAGGTCTGAATCCGACGAAAAAACCAAATATTCTTGTATGAGAGCCAGAAGGTCCTGATAAGTGTTCGGTGCCACAAGGACGACGGACAAAGTCTCGCCGGCTTCTGTAGGAGTTTCATCTACCCAATCACGTAGCTTTGCCTTGACGTAGTCGTCCAATGTGCGAGGCTCAATGAAGGCTCTCCGACGGCTAGAATGATTGCCGGTCGTGAGTGCCCCCACGAGTTGATCATCAACGTCTTCTTCACTGTCGTCGTCCCCAGCAGCATAGCCACCAGGTGCAGCAGTCCCCGTGGACAACGATGCCGCCGCCGCTAGCCCATCCGTCGGAGGTGATTGCCCCTCCCCTGACTTGGCTGGGACCTCCACGCCGTACCTCAACCGCCGCTCGCCAACGTCACGTGCCCGTTCCTTGAGCTGGCGCAGCTGCTCGGCCGCGCGGTGCCGTGCAGCCAGCTTGTGCAGTAACCAGGTTACCCACCAGAGGTAGCCTCGGAGGCCGCCTCTCGCACGGTGGATATCGGGGTTCCTCCGATACAGATAGAGGTCGATGCAGTTGTTGCAGTCTTGGGCGAGCAGCCGCACCTGGTTCATCCAGGTGCGCACCTGATCGTCATGCTCGCCACCGGAGGGGGCCGACCTGGCCAGGTGCGCCAGGAAGCTCTTCATGCTCTCCATCTCTTCCTTGATAAACTGCACGTCGTCCCGGACGCCACCCAGTAGCAGCGCCTCGCTGCGGATGACGACCAGAAGTGAGCTCACGGCGCCCGTCGCGAGCTCAGCCATGGCTCCGTCTCCTTACGCCGGCCGGGTGCCTGGCTGGTGGTTTGTATTCTGGTTGAATTGTTCTCGCCGGGGGAGTCTAGGGCTAGCTGAGCTGGGTGGTGACTATGACGCACACATGGGAGTACCTCTCCAGAATGTTTGATATTTTCTCATGGGAGAACCACAAAATATCTTGACTTGCCGAACGGCGTCGTCAAGGGCGTTCACATGCTGTGCACTCACACACTGGTTGGTTGCGTTTACTGCCTCAACTGTCCAAGGTACCCCATGCACTAGATGCCGGAAATGCTGTCGGTGGATAGAGAAATTGATGGGGTATGCAATGATCCGGGATCGGCTCATGATGATCAAAGCTGTATAGTTGAGTAGTACCGCGGTCGGTAGATGGAGAAATAGATGGCGGTGTGCAATGATCTGGGATCCGGCTCATGACGATCAAATGCTAGTAGTACGGATGCCGGTGGATAGAGTGACTGATGAGTGTGCCACCACTACATGACCTTTGTTTAAACTTACTCCGTTCCAAAATACTACCTCCATATCAAAATATTAGATGTTTTTGTAGACTTTTTAGCCTACGAAAACGTCTTATATTTTGGTATAGAGGTAGTAGACGTTATGAGTTTAAATTTAAATTAAAACCACACCACTCATTTTGAAACGAAGGGTTTAATTACTCACTCTTTTCTTTTTATTCCGCATATCAAGTTTGTCTTAAGTCAAAATTTATAAACTTCAACCAGATTTATATTAAAAATATCAACATCTACATTATCAAATATATGGAATATGAAAATATATTCCATCATAAATCTATATTGATTTGGTATTGTGAATTTTGATATTTTTTCTATATAAACAAGTTTAACTTAAGACAAAGCTAATACCGTGTGGCGTGTTTTGTCTGTGACCAGGCAACCCACTCTTGAAGACAATTGCAATCAAGATCATCCGTGCGTGTGGCATGTTTTGTCTGAGACAAAGCCAATTCCGTTGGCGCTGTAGCACATGAAGGTTCGCCATGGCAACTGGTGTTGTTGTTAAAAAATGTTCCGCCAGGGTAAGTGGCACCCCCCATTGCCGCGCCTATCATGTACTCTCTTCGTTCCTAAATATAAGTCTTTTTAGACATTTTAAATAGACTACAACATACGGATGTATGTAGACATATTTTAGAGTGTAGATTCATCCATTTTGCTTCGTATGTAGTCATTTGTTGGAATCTCTAAAAAGACTTATATTTGAAAACGGAGGGAGTACGTGTCATTGTGCTCTGCTGGCATATCACGTACATATGGCGATGCGTGGACCCGGTGAGATGTGCCAATGATATGGTGGCCTAATTGTCAGATGACACGCCGATCTTGACAGGCGGCATCTCCGGTTTATGCGCCGGTACGGTGGCTGGTGCCTGCTTTAGAACGCACCAAACTATGGGACTTGAAATTACTGCAGTTGGGAAATTTTCAAACGAATAATTTCAATGAAATCTTTCCTAACATGTACAGCTGAAACCAAAATCAAAATAAAATTTGACGTGTTTTCAGAACGAACAAGATACGGAAAAGAGAAGGGGAAGTTAGGGATTCTCGAGAAGGGAGGAGCTGTGGTGGCCCCCGTCCGGAGACAAAAGAGCTTGTAGCTTTGGTCATCTCTAATAGAACAGATCATGTATAATAGTGCTGCTGCCTAAAGATTATTTTTAGGGCATTTGGGCCTAAAAATGGTGCTTCAACAGCTGCCCTATCTCTATACTGTGCTGTAATTTTTTTGCGAACCCCAAATGTTCCCAATGTTTTTCCTCTTGTGCTGCAAATTTGCAGCGGTGTCGCAAAACAAATCCCGCAGCACGCGTAGCCCAATTGCCAGCCAGAAACTTCAGGCATGCGACCGCCGCCAGCTCAATCTCGGTTGCCAACATCACTGCCGCCGGTCTGCCCCTTACTCCGCCACTCGACCCCTCAGCTCCAGACCATGATGGCCGCAGGAGTGCTGCTACTGGCCGGTGAGGTCAGGTAGCAGCTGTCGTTGCTGACCACACAACCAAGCCAAGCCGCCGCTGCTTCGGGCGGCGTCAACGAAGCAGCATTGCCCTTTTTGCCGCAAGCTCGACCTTCATGGCGTCAACGAGGCCCTCCCAAGGCCATTTCGACCCGGCGTAGTGATCACCTCGGCTCCGACGAGCAGCCGACCGGTTTACTCCTCGCACACTAGGTGTTTGAGGAATTGCCTATCACTTCTCGCTTTTTGTTGTGCACAAAGGAGTAGATTGTAATGGAAATTATTGTATTGTAGGTGAGTTCATTTGAATCCTCTTCATGGGATGATTCCTCGTTCGAAGAGAACTATGACATGAACAAACAAGAGGATATTGCTTTGATCTTAATACAACAACAAGAGGCTGAAGCATGGTGGTTTCATTCTTGGCCATGAGGAGGATGATGCAAGATGGTCACAATAGATTGATGCTCAACTATTTTGCTCCAAATTTGGTGTATCCACAGTGAGACTTTAGACGCCGGTTTAGGATGTCTTGGGATTTGTTCCTTCACATTGCCAACTTCTTCGAGTAGAGGAGGATTGCGCCAGAGATCTTGGACATAGCACTATCCAGATGGTGATTGCTGCATTACGCATGATGGCATATGGTATTCCGGCGTATTTTATTGATGATAAATTGGCAGTAGGAGAGAGCACTTCAATCTTGTTCGTCAAGAAATTTTTAAAGACGGTGGTTGAAGTGTTCAGGCCAGAGTGTTTGAGAGCACACAATCCTCAAGACACTCAGAGAGTTTTGGAGATGAACAAAGCTTGTTGGTTTCTAGGTATGCTTGGCTCAATTGATTGCATGCACTGGAGGTGGAAGAGCTGTCGTACAACATGGCATGGGCCATTCAAAGGATAGAAAGAAGGATGCCAACATCATTCTTGAAGTCGCGGTCGATCAGGTCTTGACACTTATGTCGTTCAGAGGGTGGTCGACGCTTAAGGCCTTCACGACTGGTTTCTTGGAGTCTGCAATCGCCCCGTCAGGAAGTTGAGGTGGGTCTCGACCTCCTCCGACCCTAGCTCGTCCCTGGACACCCGTGTTGGGTCTTCAGGCCCCATGTACTTGTACATCGGGGACGACCGGGCCTGAAGAGGAAGGGCCCCGTGCTCCACCCACGTCCTGATAATATGACCGCCCATCACGCCTCCTTTCTTCAGGCGGGCAGCGACCTCAGCTAGCATCTTGGCCTTCGGTGATAGCTTCGTCATTGGAGCCGCCTTTCTTCAGGCAGCCAGTGGCCTCAGCTAGCATCTTGCCCTTTGGTGATAGCTTGGTCACTGGAGCCTAGGACCGCAATGCAGGCAGGGCATTCACGAAGGCAGGTAGGGCGTTTTCGAGCCTGCTCACGTAAAAACCATGACTTGTGCCACTCCTGAACAAATTTCGGGAGGTCCGTGGCGAAGAACTTGGAGTTCGGGAGGAGTTGCAGGATGGCTTCCCCAAGGTCGCAGATGGTGCCCCCATTTATCTGGACGTAGACCAGAAAGAAATACCAGAACAACTCAAAATGAGGAGCTGTTCCGTGGAAGCCCTCGCAGAAGTGATGAAGTTGGTGATATGAAGAACTTCGTTGGGCGGAATGTGGTGCAGCTAGCAGCCATAGAAGCGCAACAACTCACGAACGAAGCAATGGAGGGGAAACCCGAGCCCCCTCCCAAAATACTCTAGGTAGAGGACGTGTTCACTAGCACGAGGAGTCGACGGAGCCTCGCCATTTGAAAGGCGGTGCTTCAGATCCACTGGCATCAATCTCTCATCCACGAAGACTTGGAGCTCTTCGGACGAGTCCATGGAGGGGAACCACTTTCCCGTGGTCTTGGGGGCTTCCCGCGGCTGCTTCTCGCCACCTTTTGAGGTGGCCCTCTTCCACTTCCAGTCCGCCCCAGCGGTTCGTGGAACCTGGCTGGAGGCCCGAGCAATCTTCTCGCTCCTGGTCTTGGCCATGTCGATGACAAGGATGGAGTCGACAAGAGTTGTGTAGGTGAGCGGCAGGGGAGTTGCGACGGCGGCACATGCTTGAAGACTAAAGGTGGAGAGGCACAAGTGTTGGAAATATGCCCTAGAGGCAATAATAAATTAGTTATTATTATATTTCCTTGTTCATAATAATCGTTTATTATCCATGCTAGAATTGTATTGATAGGAAACTCAGATACATGTGTGGATACATAGACAACACCATGTCCCTAGTAAGCCTCTAGTTGACTAGCTCGTTGATCAATAGATGGTTACGGTTTCCTAACCATGGACATTGGATGTCGTTGATAACGGGATCACATCATTAGGAGAATGATGTGATGGACAAGACCCAATCCTAAGCCTAGCACAAGATCGTGTAGTTCGTATGCTAAAGCTTTTCTAATGTCAAGTATCATTTCCTTAGACCATGAGATTGTGCAGCTCCCGGATCGTAGGAATGCTTTGGGTGTACCAAACGTCACAACGTAACTGGGTGGCTATAAAGGTGCACTGCGGGTATCTCCGAAAGTGTCTGTTGGGTTGGCACGAATCGAGACTGGGATTTGTCACTCCGTGTAAACGGAGAGGTATCTCTGGGCCCACTCGGTAGGACATCATCATAATATGCACAATGTGACCAAGGAGTTGATCACGGGATGATGTGTTACGGAACGAGTAAAGAGACTTGCCGGTAACGAGATTGAACAAGGTATCGGGATACCGACGATCGAATCTCGGGCAAGTATCATACCGATAGACAAAGGGAATTGTATACGGGATTGATTGAATCCTTGACATCATGGTTCATCCGATGAGATCATCGTGGAACATGTGCGAGCCAACATGGGTATCCAGATCCCGCTGTTGGTTATTGGCCGGAGAGTTGTCTCGGTCATGTCTACATGGTTCCCGAACCCGTAGGGTCTACACACTTAAGGTTCGATGACGCTAGGGTTATAGGGAAAGTATGTACGTGGTTACCGAATGTTGTTCGGAGTCCCGGATGAGATCCCGGACGTCACGAGGAGTTCTGGAATGGTCCAGAGGTAAAGATTTATATATGGGAAGTCCCGTTTCAGTCACCAGAGAAGTTTCGGGTGCTATCGGTAACGTACCGGGACCACCGGGAGGGTCCCGAGGGTCCACCAGGTGGGGCCACCAGCCCCAGAAGGCTGCGTGGGCCAAGTGTGGGAGGGGACCAGCCCCAGGTAGGCTGGTGCGCCCCCCCACCAAGGCCCAAGGCGCGTGGAGAGTGGGAGGGGGCAAACCCTAGGTCCAGATGGGCCTTAAGGCCCACCCTAGGGCGCCCCCCTCTCCCCCCCCTTGGCCGCAACCCTAGATGGGTTTTGGGGCTGCCGCCACCCCTAAGGAGGGAACCCTAGATGGGGGCGCAGCCCCTCCCCTTCCCCTATATATACTTGAGGTACTGGGGGTTGCCCAACATATGATTTGATCTCTCTCTTGGTGCAGCACTACCCCTCTCCCTCCTCGTCTCTCGTAGTGCTTGGCGAAGCCCTGCTGGAGTACCGCGCTCCTCCACCATCACCACGCCGTTGTGCTGCTGCTGGACGGAGTCTTCCCCAACCTCTCTCTCCTTGCTGGATCAAGGCGCGGGAGACGTCACCGGGCTGTACATGTGTTGAACGCGGAGGCGTCGTTGTTCGGTGCTTAGATCAGAATCGACCGTGATCTGAATCGCTGCGTGTACGACTCCACCAACCGCGTTCTTGCAACGCTTCCGCTTAGCGATCTACAAGGGTATGTAGATGCACTCCCCTTCCCCTTGTTGCTAGATTACTCCATAGATTGATCTTGGTGATGCGTAGAAAATTTTAAACTTTTGCTACGATCCCCAATAGTGGCATCATGAGCTAGGTCTATGCGTAGTTTCTATGCACGAGTAGAACACAAGTTGTTGTGGGCGTCGATTTTGTCAATTTACTTGCCGTTACTAGTCTTATCTTCATTCGACGGCATCGTGGGATGAAGCGGCCCGGACCGACCTTACACGTACTCTTACGTGAGACAGGTTCCACCGACTGACATGCACTAGTTGCATAAGGTGGCTAGCGGGTGTCTGTCTCTCCCACTTTAGTCAGATCGGATTCGATGAAAAGGGTCCTTATGAAGGGTAAATAGAAATTGGCATATCACGTTGTGGTTTTGGCGTAGGTAAGAAACGTCCTTGCTAAGAAACCTATAGCAGCCACGTAAAAATTTGCAACAACAATTAGAAGATGTCTAACTTGTTTTTGCAGCATATGCCGTGTGATGTGATATGGCCAAAAGGATGTGATGAATGATATATGTGATGTATGAGATTGATCATGTTCTTGTAATAGGAATCACGACTTGCATGTCGATGAGTATGACAACCGGCAGGAGCCATAGGAGTTGTCTTAATTTATTTATGACCTGCGTGTCAACATAAACGTCATGTAATTACTTTACTTTATTGCTAAACCGTTAGCCATAGTAGTATAAGTAATAGATGAAGAGACAAATTCATGAAGACACGATGATGGAGATCATGATGATGGAGATCATGGTGTCATGCCGATGACGATTATGATCATGGCGCCCCGAAGATGGAGATCAAAAGGAGCAAAATGATATTGGCCATATCATGTCACTATTTGATTACATGTGATGTTTATCATGTTTTACATCTTATTTTCTTAGAACGACGATAGATTAAATAAGATGATCCCTCGCAATAATTTCAAGAAAGTGTTCCCCCTAACTGTGCACCGTTGCGAAGGTTCGTTGTTCCGAAGCACCACGTGATGATCGGGTGTGATAGGTTCTAACGTTCGCATACAATGGGTGTAAGCCAGATTTACACACGCAATACACTTAGGTTAACTTGACGAGCCTAGCATGTACAGACATGGCCTCGGAACACGGAAGACCGAAAGGTCGAACATGAGTCGTATAGTGGATACGATCAACATGAAGATGTTCATCGATGATGACTAGTCCGTCTCATGTGATGATCGGACACAGCCCAGTTGACTCGGATCATGTATCACTTAGATGACTAGAGGGATGTCTATCTAAGTGGAAGTTCATTGAATAATTTGATTAGATGAACTTAATTATCATGAACCTAGTCAAAAGGTCTTTGCAAATTATGTCGTAGCTCACGCTTTGGATCTACTGTTTTAGATATGTTCCTAGAGAAAATTTAGTTGAGAGTTGACAGTAGCAATTATGCGGACTGGGTCCGTGAACTGAGGATTGTCCTCATTGCTGCACAGAAGGGCTATGTCCTTAATGCACCGCTCAGTGTGTTGAACCTCGAGCATCGTATGTAGATGTTGGGAAACATCTGACATACACGTTTTGATGACTACGTGATAGTTCAGTACGTAATACTAACGGTTTAGAATTGTGGCACCAAAGACGTTTTTGAAACGTCGCGGAACATATGAGATGTTCCAAAGACTGAAATTGGAATTTCAGACTAGTGCCCACGTCAAGAGGTATGAGACCTCTGACAAGTTTCTTAAGCCTGCAAACTAAGGGAGAAAAGCTCAATCGTTGAGCATGTGCTCAGATTGTCTGAGTACTACAATCGCTTGAATCGAGTGGGAGTTAATCTTCCAGATGAGATAGTGATAGTTCTCCATGGTCACTGCCACCAAGCTATTAGAGCTTAGTGATGAACTATAACATATCAGGGATAGACATGATGATCCTTGAGCAATTCGCAATGTTTGACACCGTGAAAGTAGAAATCAAGTAGGAGCATCAATTGTTGATGGTTAGTAAAACCACTAGTTTCAAGAGGGGCAAGGTAAAGAAGGGATACTTCATGAGACGGCAAATCAGTTGCTGCTCTAGTAAAGAATCCCAAGGTTGAACCAAACCCAAAACTAAGTGCTTCTATAATGAGGGGAACGGTCACTGAAGCAGAACTACCCTAGATACTTGGTAGATGAGAAGGCTGGCAAGGTCGACAGAAGTATTTTGAATATACATTATTGTGTACTTTACTAGTACTCCTAGTAGCACCAAGGTAATAAATACCGGTTCGGTTGCTAAGTGTTAGTTGAAGGAAATATGCCCTAGAGGCAATAATAAAGTTATTATTTATTTCCTTATTTCATGATAAATGTTTATTATTCATGCTAGAATTGTATTAACCGGAAACATAATACATGTGTGAATACATAGACAAACAGAGTGTCACTAGTATGCCTCTACTTGACTAGCTCGTTAATCAAAGATGGTTATGTTTCCTAACCATGAAAAAAAGAGTTGTTATTTGATTAACATGATCACATCATTAGATGAATGATCTGATTGACATGATCCATTCCATTAGCTTAGCACCTGATCGTTTAGTATGTTGCTATTGCTTTCTTCATGACTTATACATGTTCCTATGACTATGAGATTATGCAACTCCCGTTTGCCGGAGGAACACTTTGTGTGCAACCAAACGTCACAACATAAATGGGTGATTATAAAGATGCTCTACAGGTGTCTCCAAAGGTAGATGTTGGGTTGGCGTATTTCGAGATTAGGATTTGTCACTCCGATTGTCGGAGAGGTATCTCTGGGCCCTCTCGGTAATGCACATCACATAAGCCTTGCAAGCATTGCAACTAATGAGTTAGTTGCGAGATGATGTATTACGGAACGAGTAAAGAGACTTGCCGGTAACAAGATTGAACTAGGTATTGGATACCGACGATCAAATCTCGGGCAAGTAACATACCGATGACAAAGGGAACAACGTATGTTGTTATGCGGTCTGACCGATAAAGATCTTCGTAGAATATGTAGGAGCCAATATGGGCATCCAGGTCCCGCTATTGGTTATTGACCGGAGACGTGTCTCGGTCATGTCTACATTGTTCTCGAACCGTAGGGTCCGCGCGCTTAAGGTTTCGATGACAGTTATATTATGAGTTTATGAGTTTTGATGTACCGAAGGAGTTCGGAGTCCCGGATGAGATCGGGGACATGACGAGGAGTCTCGAAATGGTCGAGACGTAAAAATCAATATATTGGACGACTATATTCGGACATCGAAAAGTTTCCGAGTGATCCGAGTATTTTTCGGAGTACCGGAGAGTTACGGGAATTCGCCGGGAAGTATATGGGCCTTATTGGGCTTTAGGGGAAAGATATAGGAGAGGTTGGGCGCCCCCCCAAGGCCTAGTCCGAATTGGACTAGGGGGAAGGGCTGCGCAACCTCCTTCCTTCTCTCCTCTTTTCCCTTGCCTTGACTCCTACTCCTAATACATGGAAGGACTCCTAGTTAGACTAGGAAAAGGGGAATCCTACTCCCGGTGGGAGTAGGACTCCCCTAGGGCGCGCCATAGAGAGGGCCGGCCCTCCCCTCCTCCACTCCTTTATATATGGGGGCAGGTGGCACCCCATAGACACACAAGTTGATCTTCGTGATCGTTCCTTAGCCGTGTGCGGTGCCCCCTTCCACCATATTCCACCTCGGTCATATTGTAGCGGTGCTTAGGCGAAGCCCTGCGATGGTAGAACATCAAGATCGTCACCACACCGTCGTGCTGACGGAACTCCTCCCCGAAGCTTTGCTGGATCGGAGCCCGGGGAGCGTCATCGAGCTGAACGTGTGCCAAGAACTCGGAGGTGCCGGAGTAACGGTGCTTGGATCGGTCGGATCGTGAAGACGTACGACTACTTCCTCTACGTTGTGTCAACGCTTCCGTTGTCGATCTACAAGGGTACGTAGATCACACTCTCCCCTCTCGTTGCTATGCATCACCATGATCCTGCGTGTGCGTAGGAATTTTTTTGAAATTACTACGAAACCCAACAGTGGCATCCGAGCCTAGGTTTTATGGTTTGATGTTATATGCACGAGTAGAACACAAGTGAGTTGTGGGCGATATAAGTCATACTGCCTACCAGCATGTCATACTTTGGTTCGGCGGTATTGTTGGATGAAGCGGCCCGGACCAACATTACGCGTACGCTTACGCGAGACCGGTTCTCCCGACGTGCTTTGCACAGAGGTGGCTTGCGGGTGACTGTTTCTCCAACTTTAGTTGAACCGAGTGTGGCTACGCCCGGTCCTTGCGAAGGTTAAAACGGCATCAACTTGACAAACTATCGTTGTGGTTTTGATGCGTAGGTGAGATTGGTTCTTGCTTAAGCCCGTAGCAGCCACGTAAAACTTGCAACAACAAAGTAGAGGACGTCTAACTTGTTTTTGTAGGGCATGTTGTGATGTGATATGGTCAAGACATGATGCTAAATTTTATTGTATGAGATGATCATGTTTTGTAACCGAGTTATCGGCAACTGGCAGGAGCCCTATGGTTGTCGCTTTATTGTATGCAATGCAATCGCAATGTAATGCTTTACTTTATCACTAAGCGGTAGCGATAGTCGTGGAAGCATAAGATTGGTGAGAAGACAACGATGCTACGATGGAGATCAAGGTGTCGCGCCGGTGACGATGGTGATCATGACGGTGCTTCGGAGATGGAGATCACAGGCACAAGATGATGATGGCCATATCATATCACTTATATTGATTGCATGTGATGTTTATCTTTTATGCATCTTATCTTGCTTTGATTGACGGTAGCATTATAAGATGATCTCTCACTAATTATCAAGAAGTGTTCTCCCTGAGTATGCACCGTTGCGAAAGTTCTTCGTGCTGAGACACCACGCGATGATCGGGTGTGATAGGCTCTACGTTCAAATACAACGGGTGCAAAACAGTTGCACACGCGGAATACTCAGGTTATACTTGACGAGCCAAGCATATACAGATATGGCCTCGGAACACGGAGACCGAAAGGTCGAGCGTGAATCATATAGTAGATATGATCAACATAATGATGTTCACCAATGAAACTACTCCATCTCACGTGATGATCGGACATGGTTTAATTGATTTGGATCACGTGATCACTTAGAGGATTAGAGGGATGTCTATCTAAGTGGGAGTTCTTAAGTAATATGATTAATTGAACTTTAATTTATCATGAACTTAGTCCTGGTAGTATTTTGCAAATTATGTTGTAGATCAATAGCTCGCGTTGTTGCTTCCCTGTGTTTATTTTGATATGTTCCTAGAGAAAATTGTGTTGAAAGATGTTAGTAGCAATGATGCGGATTGGATCCGTGATCTGAGGTTTATCCTCATTGCTGCACAGAAGAATTATGTCCTTGATGCACCGCTAGGTGACAGACCTATTGCAGGAGCAGATGCAGACGTTATGAACGTTTGGCTAGCTCAATATGATGACTACTTAATAGTTTAGTGCACCATGCTTAACGGCTTAGAATCGGGACTTCAAAGACGTTTTGGACGTCATGGACCATATGAGATGTTCCAGGAGTTGAAGTTAATATTTCAAGCAAATACCCGAGTTGAGAGATATGAAGTCTCTAACAAGTTCTATAGCTAAAAGATGGAGGAGAATCCCTCAACTAGTGAGCATGTGCCCAGATTGTCTGAGTACTACAATCGCTTGAATCAAGTGGGAGTTAATCTTCCAGATAAGATAGTGATTGACATAATTCTCTAGTCACCATCACCAAGTTAGTAGAACTTCATGATGAACTATAATATGCAAGGGATAACGGAAACAACTCCCAAGCTCTTCGTGATGCTGAAATCAACGAAGGTAGAAATCAAGAAAAACATCAAGTGTTGATGGTTAACAAGACCACTAGTTTCAAGAAAAGGGCAAAGGGAAGAAGGGGAACTTCAAGAAGAGCGTCAAGCAAGTTGCTGCTCAAGTGAAGAAGCCCAAGTCTGGTCCTAAGCCTGAGACTAAGTGCTCCTACTGCAAAGGGACTGGTCACTGGAAGCGGAACTACCCCAAGTGATTGGCGGATAAGAAGGATGGCAAAGTGAACATAAGTATATTTGATATACATGTTATTGATGTGTACTTTACTAGTGTTTATAGCAACCCCTAAGTATTTGATACTAGTTCAGTTGCTAAGATTAGTAACTCGAAACGGGAGTTGCAGAATAAACAGAGACTAGTTAAGGGTGAAGTGACGATGTGTGTTGGAAGTGGTTCCAAGATTGATATGATCATCATCGCACACTCCCTATAATTTCGGGATTAGTGTTCAACCTAAATAAGTGTTATTTGGTGTTTGCGCTGAGCATGAATATGATTTGATCATGTTTATTGTAATACGGTTATTCATTTAAGTAAGAGAATAAATTGTTGTTCTGTTTACATGAATAAAACCTTATATGGTCATACACCCAATGAAAATAGTTCGTTGGATCTCGATCGTAGTGATACACATAATCATAATATTGAAACCAAAAGATGCAAAGTTAATAATGATAGTGCAACTTATTTGTGGCACTGCCGTTTAGGTCATATTGGTGTAAAGCGCATGAAGAAACTCCATGCTGATGGGATTTTGGAATCACTTGATTATGAATCACTTGATGCTTGCGAACCATGCCTCATGGGCAAGATGACTAAGACTCCGTTCTCCGGAGCGAGCAACTGACTTATTGAAAATAATACATACTGATGTATGCGGTCCGATGAGTGTTAAGGCTCACGGCAAGTATCGTTATTTTCTGAACTTCACAGATGATTTGAGCAGATATGGGTATATCCACTTGATGAAACATAAGTCTAAAACATTTGAAAAGTTCAAAGAATTTCAGAGTGAAGTAGAAAATCATCGTGACAAGAAAATAAAAAGTTTCTACGATATGATCGCAGAGGTAAAATATTTGAGTTACGAGTTTGGCCTTCAATTAAAATAATGTGAAATAGTTTCACTACTCACGCCACCTGGAACACCATAGTGTAATGGTGTGTCCGAATGTCATAACCGTACTTTATTAGATATAGTGCGATCTATGATGTCTCTTACCGATCTACCACTATCGTTTTGGGATTATGCATTAGAGACAGCTGCATTCACGTTAAATAGGGCACCATCTAAATTCGTTGAGACGACACCGTATGAACTATGGTTTGGCAAGAAACCTAAGCTGTCGTTTCTTAAAGTTTGAGGTTGCAATGCTTATGTGAAAAAGTTTCAACCTGATAAGCTCAAACTCAAATCGGAGAAGTGCGTCTTCATAGGATACACAAAGGAAACTGTTGGGTACACCTTCTATCACAGATCCGAAGGCAAATTCGTTGCCAATAATGGATCCTTTCTAGAGAAGGAGTTTCTCCCGAAAGAAGTGAGTGGGAGGAAAGTAGAAAACTTGATAAGGTAATTGTACCTTCTCCCTTATTGGAAAGTAGTTCATCTCAAAAATCTGTTTTTGTGACTACTACACCAATTAGTGAGGAAGCTAATGATGATGATCATGTAACTTCAGATCAAGTTACTACTGAATCTCGTAGGTAAACCAGAGTGAGATCCGCACCAGAGTGGTACGGTAATCCTGTTCTGGAGATCATGTTACTTGACTATGACGAACCTACGAACTATGAGGAAGCGATGATGAGCCCAGATTCCGCAAAATGGTTTGAGGCCATGAAGTCTGAGATATGATCCATGTATGAGAACAAAGTTTGGACTTTGGTTGACTTGCCCGATGATCGGCAAGCAATTGAGAATAAATGGATCTTCAAGAGGAAGACGGACGCTGATAGTAGTGTTACTATCTACAAAGCTAGAATTGTCGCAAAAGGTTTTTTCGACAAGTTCAAGGTGTTGATTACGATGAGAGCTTCTCACTCGTATCTATGCTTGAGTCTGTCCGAATCATGTTAGTAATTGCCGCATTTTATGAAATCTGGCAAAAGGATAAACAAAACTGCATTCCTTAATGGATTTATTAAAGAAGAGTTGTATATGATGCAACCAGAAGGTTTTGTCAATCCGAAAGATGCTAACAAAATGTGCAAGCTCCAGCAATCCATCTGTGAACTGGTGCAAGCATCTCGGAGTTGGAATATACGCTTTGATGAGTTGAAGCCTGTATACAGACTTGCGGTGAAGCCTGTATTTACAAGAAAGTGAGTGGGAGCACTACAGCATTTCTGATAAGTATATGTGAATGACATATTGTTGATCGGAAATAATGTAGAATTATTCTTTAAAGCATAAAGGGGTGTTTGAAAGGAGTTTTTCAAATAAAGACTTCGGTGAAGCTGCTTACATATTGAGCTTCAAGATCTATAGAGATAGATCAAGACGCTTGATAAGTTTTTTCAATGAGTACATACCTTGACAAGATCTTGAAGTAGTTCAAAATGGAGCAGTCAAAGAAAGAGTTCTTGCCTGTATTACAAGGTGTGAAGTTGAGTAAGACTCAAAGCCCGACCACGGCAGAAGATAGAAAGAGAATGAAAGTCATTCCCTATGCGTTGGCCATAGGTTCTATAAAGTATGTCATGCTGTGTACCAGATCTATTGTATACCCTGCACTGATTTGGCAAGGGAGTACAATAGTGATCTAGGAGTAGATCACTGGACAACGGTCAGAATTATCCTTAGTGAAATAAGGATATGTTTCTCGATTATGGACGTGACAAAAGGTTCGTCGTAAAAGGATTACGTCGATGCAAGTTATTGACACTGATCCAGATGATTCTAAGTCTCAATCTGGATACATATTGAAAGTGGGAGCAATTAGCTAGAGTAGCTCCGTGCAGAGCATTGTAGACATAGAATTTTGCAAAATACATACGGATCTGAATTTGGCAGGCCCGTTGACTAAATTTTTCTCACAAGCAAAACATGATCACTCTTTGGGTGTTAATCACATAGCGATGTGAACTAGATTATTGAATCTAGTAAACCCTTTGGGTGTTAGTCACATGAAGATGTGAACCAATCACATAAAGATGTGAACTATTGGTGTTAATCACATAGCGATGTGAACTAGATTATTGACTCTAGTGCAAGTGGGAGACTGAAGGAAATATGCCCTAGAGGCAATAATAAAGTTATTATTTATTTCCTTATTTCATGATAAATGTTTGTTGTTCATGCTAGAATTGTATTAACCGGAAACATAATACATGTGTGAATACATAGACAAACAGAGTGTCACTAGTATGCCTCTACTTGACTAGCTCGTTAATCAAAGATGGTTATGTTTCCTAACCATGGACAGAAGAGTTGTTATTCGATTAACGGGATCACATCATTAGATGAATGATCTAATTGACATGACCCATTCCATTAGCTTAGCACCCAATCGTTTAGTATGTTGCTATTGCTTTCTTCATGACTTATACATGTTCCTATGACTATGAAATTATGCAACTCCCGTTTGCCGGAGGAACACTTTGTGTGCAACCAAACGTCACAACGTAAATGGGTGATTATAAAGGTGCTCTACAGGTGTCTCCAAAGGTAGATGTTGGGTTGGCGTATTTCGAGATTAGGATTTGTCACTCCGATTGTCGGAGAGGTATCTCTGGGCCCTCTCGGTAATGCACATCACATAAGCCTTGCAAGCATTGCAACTAATGAGTTAGTTGCGAGATGATGTATTACGGAACGAGTAAAGAGACTTGCCGGTAACGAGATTGAACTAGGTATTGGATACCGACGATCGAATCTCGGGCAAGTAACATACCGATGACAAAGGGAACAACGTATGTTGTTATGCGGTCTGACCGATAAAGATCTTCGTAGAATATGTAGGAGCCAATATGGGCATCCAGGTCCCGCTATTGGTTATTGACCGGAGACGTGTCTCGGTCATGTCTACATTGTTCTCGAACCGTAGGGTCCGCACGCTTAAGGTTTCGATGACAGTTATATTATGAGTTTATGAGTTTTGATGTACCGAAGGAGTTCGGAGTCCCGGATGAGATCGGGGACATGACGAGGAGTCTCGAAATGGTCGAGACGTAAAAATCGATATATTGGACGACTATATTCGGACATCGGAAAGTTTCCGAGTGATCCGAGTATTTTTCGGAGTACCGGAGAGTTACGGGAATTCGCCGGAAAGTATATGGGCCTTATTGGGCTTTAGGGGAAAGATATAGGAGAGGTTGGGCGCCCCCCAAGGCCTAGTCCGAATTGGACTAGGGGGAAGGGCTGCGCCCCCTCCTTCCTTCTCTCCTCTTTTCCCTTGCCTTGACTCCTACTCCTAATACATGGAAGGACTCCTAGTTAGACTAGGAAAAGGGGAATCCTACTCCCGGTGGGAGTAGGACTCCCCTAGGGCGCGCCATAGAGAGGGCCGGCCCTCCCCTCCTCCACTCCTTTATATACGGGGGCAGGGGGCACCCCATAGACACACAAGTTGATCTTCGTGATCGTTCCTTAGCCGTGTGCGGTGCCCCCTTCCACCATATTCCACCTCGGTCATATTGTAGCGGTGCTTAGGCGAAGCCCTGCGACGGTAGAACATCAAGATCGTCACCACGCCGTCGTGCTGACGGAACTCCTCCCCGAAGCTTTGCTGGATCGGAGCCCGGGGAGCGTCATCGAGCTGAACGTGTGCCAAGAACTCGGAGGTGCCGGAGTAACGGTGTTTGGATCGGTCGGATCGTGAAGACGTACGACTACTTCCTCTACGTTGTGTCAACGCTTCCGTTGTCGATCTACAAGGGTACGTAGATCACACTCTCCCCTCTCGTTGCTATGCATCACCATGATCCTGCGTGTGCGTAGGAATTTTTTTGAAATTACTACGAAACCCAACATTAGTAACTCGAAATAAAAGGCTACGGAGACTAGCTAAAGGTGAGCTGACGATATGTTGGAAGTGTTTCCAAGGTTGATGTGATCAAACATCGCACGCTCCCCCTACCATCAAGATTGGTGATAAACCTAAATAATTGTTATTTGGTGTTTGCGTTGAGCATAGACATGATTGGATTATGTTTATCGCCATACGGTTATTCATTTAAGGATAATAATGGTTACTCTGTTTATTTGAATAATACCTTCAATGGTCTTGCACCTAAAATAAATGGTTTATTGAATCTCGATCGTAGTGATACACATGTTCATGCCAAAAGATATAAGATAGTAATGATAGTACCACGTACTTGTGGCACTGCCATTTGAGTCATGTTGGTGTAAAACGCATGAAGAAGCTCCACGTTGATGGATCTTTGGACTCACTCGTTTTTGAAAAGATCGAGACATGCGAACCATGTCTATTGGTAGATATGCATGAAGAAACTCCATACAGATGGATCATTTGGACTCACTTGATTTTGGATCACTTGAGACATGCAAATCATACCACATGGGCAAGATGACTGAAAGGCCTTGTTCTCAGTAAGCTGGAACAAGAAAGCAACTTGTTGGAAGTAATACATTTTGATGTGTGCAGTCCAATGAGTGCTGAGGCACACAGTGGATATCGTTATGTTCTTACTTCATAGATGATTTGAGTAGATGCTAAGTATATTTACTTGATGAAACACAAGTCTGAATTATTGAAAAGTTCAAGTAATTTCAGAGTGAAGTTGAAGATCGTCGTGACAAGATGATGAAATGTCTATGATATGATCATAGAGATGAATATCTGAGTTACGAGTTTGGCACATAATTAAGACATTGTGGAAATTGTTTCACAACTAATACCGCCTGGACCACCATAGTGTGATGGTGTGTCCGAACATCACAACTGCACCCTATTGGATATGGTGCATACCATGATGTCTCTTATCGAATTACCACTATCGTTTATGGGTTAGGCATTAGAGACAACCGCACTCACTTTAAATAGGGCACCACACATTCCGTTGAGACGACACCGTATGAACTATGGTTTAGAGAAACCTAAGATGCCGTTTCTTAAAAGTTTGGGGCTGCGATGCTTATGTGAAAAAGTTTTAGGCTGATAAGCTCGAACCCAAATCGGATAAATGCATCTTCATAGAATACCCAAAAATAGTTGGGTATACCTCCTATTTCAGATCCGGAAGCAAAAGTGATTGTTTCTAGAAACGGGTCCTTTCTCGAGGAAAAGTTTCTCTCGAAAGAATTGAGTGGGAGGATGGTGGAGACTTGATAAGGTTATTGAACCGTCACTTCAACTAGTGTGTAGCAGGGCAAAGGAAGTTGTTCCTGTGGCACCTACACCAATTGAAGTGGAAGCTTATGATAGTAATCATGAAACTTCGGATCAAGTCATTACCAAACCTCATAGGTTGACAAGGATGTGTACTACTTCAGAGTGGTACATAATCCTGTCTTGGAAGTCATGTTGCTAGACAACAATGAACCTACGAGCTATGGAGAAGCGATGGTGGGCCCGGATTCCGACGAATGGCTCGAGGCCATAAAAATCCGAGAGAGAGTCCATGTATGAAACAAAGTATAGACTTTGAAAGAACTACTTGATGGTCGTAAGGCTATTGGGTGCAGATGGATTTTAAAAGGAAAACAGACAATGATGGTAAGTGTCACCATTAAGAAAGCTCGACTTGTCATTAAGATGTTTCCCGACAAGTTCAAGGAGTTGACTACGATGAGACTTTCTCACTCGTAGCGATGCTAAGAGTCTGTTGGAATTATGTTAGCAGTTACTGCATTATTTATGAAATCTTGCAGATAGGATGTCAAAACATTGTTTCCTCGACATTTTTCTTGAGGAAAGGTTGTATGTGATACAACCAGAAGGTTTTTGTCAATCCTGAAAGATGCTGACAAGTATGCAAAGCTCCAGCAATCCTTCTAAGGACTGGAGTAAGCATCTCGGAGTTGGAATGTACGCTTTGATGAGATGATCAAAGATTTTGGGTTTATACAAAGTTTATGAGAAACTTGTATTTCCAAAGAAGTGAGTGGGAGCACTATGGAATTTCTGATGAGTATATGTTGTTGATCAGAAATGATGTAGAGTTTCTGGAAAGCACATAGGGTTATTTGAAAAGTGTTTTTCAATGGAAAACCTGGATTAAGCTACTTGAACATTGAGCATCAAGATCTATAAGGATAGATCAAAATCGCTTAATAGTACTTTCAAACGAACACATACCATGACAAAATTTTGAAGGAGTTCAAAAATAGGTCGGCAAAGAAGGAGTTCTTGGCTGTGTTATAAGGTATGAGTATTGAGTAAAACTCAAGACCTGACCGCGGCAGAATAGAGAGAAAGGACGAAGGTTGTTCCCTATGCTTTAGACGTAGGCTCTAAAGTATTCTATGTTGTGTACCGCACCTGAAGTGTGCCAAGCCATGAGTCAGTCAAGGGGTACAAGTGTGATCTAGGAATTGATCACATGACAACGGTCAAGGTTATCCTTAGTAACTAGTGGACTAAGGAATTTTTCGATTATGGAGGTGGTAAAAGAGTTCGTCGTAAAGGGTTACGCCGATGCAATCTTTGACACTAATCTGGATGATTCTGAGTAGTAAACCGGATTCGTATAGTAGAATAGTTATTTGGAATAGCTCCAAATAGAGCGTGATAGCTGCATCTACAAGATGACTTAGAGAATTGTAAAGCACACACGGATCTGAAAGGTTCAGACCCATTGACTATAACATCTCTCACAAGCATAACATGATCAAACCCAGAACTCATTGAGTGTTAATCACATGGTAATGTGAACTAGATTATTGACTCTCGTAAACTCTTTGGGTGTTAGTCACATGGGGATGTGACCTTGAGTGTTAATCACATAGCGATGTGAACTGGATTATTGACTCTAGTGCAAGTGGGAGACTGTTGGAAATATGCCCTAGAGGCAATAATAAATTAGTTATTATTATATTTCCTTGTTCATAATAATCGTTTATTATCCATGCTAGAATTGTATTGATAGGAAACTCAGATACATGTGTGGATACATAGACAAAACCATGTCCCTAGTAAGCCTCTAGTTGACTAGCTCGTTGATCAATAGATGGTTACGGTTTCCTAACAATGGACATTGGATGTCGTTGATAACGGGATCACATCATTAGGAGAATGATGTGATGGACAAGACCCAATCCTAAGCCTAGCACAAGATCGTGTAGTTCGTATGCTAAAGCTTTTCTAATGTCAAGTATCATTTCCTTAGACCATGAGATTGTGCAGCTCCCGGATACCGTAGGAATGCTCTGAGTGTACCAAACGTCACAACGTAACTGGGTGGCTATAAAGGTGCACTACGGGTATCTCCGAAAGTGTCTGTTGGGTTGGCACGAATCGAGACTGGGATTTGTCACTCCGTGTAAACGGAGAGGTATCTCTGGGCCCACTCGGTAGGACATCATCATAATGTGCACAATGTGACCAAGGAGTTGATCACGGGATGATGTGTTACGGAATGAGTAAAGAGACTTGCCGGTAACGAGATTGAACAAGGTATCGGGATACCGACGATCGAATCTCGGGCAAGTATCATACCGATAGACAAAGGGAATTGTATACGGGATTGATTGAATCCTTGACATCATGGTTCATCCGATGAGATCATCGTGGAACATGTGCGAGCCAACATGGGTATCCAGATCCCGCTGTTGGTTATTGGCCGGAGATTTGTCTCGGTCATGTCTACATGGTTCCCGAACCCGTAGGGTCTACACACTTAAGGTTCGATGACACTAGGGTTATAGGGAAAGTATGTACGTGGTTACCGAATGTTGTTCGGCGTCCCGTATGAGATCCCGGACGTCACGAGGAGTTACGGAATGGTCCAGAGGTAAATATTTATATATGGGAAGTCCCATTTCGGTCACCGAAAAAGTTTTGGGTGCTATCGATAACGTACCGGGACCACCGGGAGAGTTCCGGGGGTCCACCAGGTGGGGCCACCAGCCCCAGAAGGCTGCGTAGGCCAAGTGTGGGAGGGAACCAGCCCCAGGTAGGCTGGTGCGCCCCCCACCAAGGCCCAAGGCGTGTGGAGAGTGGGAGGGGGCAAACCCTAGGTCCAGATGGGCCTTAAGGCCCACCCTAGGGCGCCCCCCTCTCTCCCCCCTTGGCCGCAACCCTAGATGGGTTTTGGGGCTGCCGCCACCCCTAAGTAGGGAACCCTAGATGGGGGCGCAGCCCCTCCCCTTCCCCTATATATACTTGAGGTAGTGGGGGTTGCCCAACATATGATTTGATCTCTCTCTTGGCGCAGCCCTACCCCTCTCCCTCCTCGTCTCTCGTAGTGCTTGGCGAAGCCCTGCCGGAGTACCGCGCTCCTCCACCATCACCACGCCGTTGTGCTGCTGCTGGACGGAGTCTTCCCCAACCTCTTTCTCTCTCCTTGCTGGATCAAGGCGCGGGAGACGTCACCGGGCTGTACGTGTCTTGAACGCGGAGGCGCCGTTGTTTGGTGCTTAGATCGGAATCGACTGCGATCTGAATCGCTGCGTGTACGACTCCACCAACCGCGTTCTTGCAATGCTTCCGCTTAGCGATCTACAAGGGTATGTAGATGCACTCCCCTTCCCCTCGTTGCTAGATTACTCCATAGATTGATCTTGGTGATGCGTAGAAAATTTTAAATTTCTGCTACGATCCCCAACAAGAAGTGGGTGAAAGCGGAAGAAGGAGAAAACCCTCCACTTTTCACCTCCTTATAGCCGGCTCAAAACCAAAGTGCTGGACCTCGCGACACAACATGTGCCTCATGTCTCCTATTTTTTCCCATTTTGCGAGGTGCGGGCGTGCAGATTCCAGAGCCATCGTCATCATGTTTCATAATTGATGGGGTCAACTCAAACGATTTCCCAGAAGACACCGATTCGATCGGGTGGACCATGTCAACAACTGTCAAAGCCTTGGGAGGTCAGCTGGCAAAATCCTGATAAGGGGCTACCAGCCACAGAGGCCTCGAACTGGGCTCCCTGAAGGAAAAACCACAAGGACAAGCACTGCAAAGGAAGGAGCGCGCCAGAGGTCTCGAAGACCCACTTATGCGACCTCCGCCATGCTCGGGGGCTACTGATGGTGTCATACACCGGGGGTGGCTCACCGAGGTGAGCGTGGCAGAAGGCCTCCTAGAGGGCCCACAAGGTTCGGTGGCAGAGGGAGCCCAAATAAGAAGATAAGCACCATGCGACAACTTAACCTCCAAGTTGGTGTGGCGGCAACCCTATATCACATCTCCCTCTGTAAAACCCTAGCCTCCACCGAGTATGTAAGGAGATGCTAGGGAGCTCTCATTCCCATCTACTCCTATAGAAACAACTCTCGGTAGCAATCTCTGTTGGGAACGTAGTAATTTCCAAAAAATTCCTACGCACACGCAAGATCATGGTGATGCATAGCAACAAGAGGGGAGAGTGTCGTCCATGTACCCTCATAGACCGTTTAGCAGAAGCGTTATGACAACGCGGTTGATGTAGTCGTGCGTCTTCAGGATCGAACGATCCTCAGTACCGAACGTACGGCACCTCCGCGTTTAGCACACGTTCAGCTCGGTGACGTCTCGCGAACTCACGATCTAGTAGAGCTCGGGGAAGAGTTTCGTCAGCATGACGGCGTGGTGACGATGTTGATGAAGCTACCGCAGCAGGGCTTCGCCTAAACACCACTACAGTATGACCGAGGTGGGTTATGGTGGAGGGGGGCACCGCACACGGCTGGAGAGATCTCTATGATCAACTTGTGTGTCTAGAGGTGCCCCTGCCCCCGTATATAAAGGAGCAAGGGGGGAGAGGCGGCCGGCCAGGAGGAGGCACGCCAGGAGGAGTCCTACTCCCACCGGGAGTAGGACTCCCTCCTTTCCTAGTTGGAGTAGGAGAAGGGGGAAGGATGAGGGAGAGAGGAAGGAAAGGGGGGCGTCGCCCCCCTTGTCCAATTCGGACTAGAGGGAGAGGGGGCGCTCGGCCTGCCCTGGCCGCCCCTCCTCTTCTCCACTAAGGCCGATCTTGGCCCATTAAACCCCCCACCCCCCCGGGGGGGGGGGTCCGGTAACCCCCGGTACTCCGGTAAAATCCCGATTTCACCCGGAACACTTCCGATATCCAAATATAGGATTCCAATATATAAATCTTTATGTCTCGACCATTTTGAGACTCCTCGTCATGCCCGTGATCACATCCGGGACTCCGAACTACCTTCGGTACATCAAAACATATAAACTCATAAAACCGATTGTCACAGAACTTTAAGCGTGCGGACCCTACGGGTTCGAGAACTATATAGACATGACCGAGACACGTCTCTGGTCACCAATAGTGGAACCTGGATGCTCATATTGGTTCCTACATATTCTACGAAGATCTTTATTGGTCAAACCGCACAACACTATACGTTGTTCTCTTTGTCATCGGTATGTTACTTGCCCGAGATTTGATCGTCGGTATCCCAATACCTAGTTCAATCTCTTTACCGGCGAGTCCCTTCACTCGTTCCATAATACATCATCTCGTAACTAACTCATTAGTTATCATGCTTGCAAGGCTTATAGTGATGTGTATTACCGAGAGGGCCCAGAGATACCTCTCCGGCAATCGGAGTGACAAATCCTAATCTTGATCTATGCCAACTCAACAAGTACCATTGGAGACACCTGTAGAGCACCTTTATAATCACCCAGTTACGTTGTGACGTTTGATAGCACACAAAGTGTTCCTCCGGTATTCGAGAGTTGCATAATCTCATAGTCATAAGAACATGTATAAGTCATGAAGAAAGCAATAGCAGTAAACAAACGATCAAGTACTAAGCTAACGGAATGGGTCAAGTCAATCACATCATTCTCCTAATGATGTGATCTCATTGATCAAATAACAACTCATGTCTATGGTTAGGAAACTTAACCATCTTTGATCAATGAGCTAGTCAAGTAGAGGCATACTAGTGACACTATGCTTGTCTATGTATTCACACATGTATTATGTTTCCGGTTAATACAATTCTAGCATGAATAATAAACATTTATCATGAAATAAGGAAATAAATAATAACTTTATTATTGCCTCTAGGGCATATTTCCTTTAGTCTCTCACTTGCACTAGAGTCAATAATCTAGATTACACAGTAATGATTTTAACACCCATGGAGCCTTGGTGTTGATCTTGTTTTGCTCGTGGAAGAGGCTTAGTCAACGGGTCTGCAACATTCAGATCCGTATGTATCTTGCAAAACTCCATGTCTCCCACCTGGACTTGATCGCGGATGGAGTTGAAGCGTCTCTTGATGTGCTTGGTTCTCTTGTGAAATCTGGATTCCTTTGCCAAGGCAATTGCACCAGTATTGTCACAAAAGATTTTCATTGGACCTGATGCACTAGGTATGACACCTAGATCGGATATGAACTCCTTCATCCAGACTCCTTCATTCGCTGCTTCCGAAGCAACAATGTACTCCGCTTCACATGTAGATCCCGCCACGACGCTCTGTTTAGAACTGCTCCAACTGACAGCTCCACCGTTTAATATAAACACGTATCCGGTTTGCGATTTAGAATCGTCTGGATCAGTGTCAAAGCTTGCATCGACGTAACCATTTACGATGAGCTCTTTGTCACCTCCATAAACTAGAAACATATCCTTCGCCCTTTTCAGGTACTTCAGGATGTTCTTGACCGCTGTCCAGTGATCCACTCCTGGATTACTTTGGTACCTCCCTGCTAGGCTTAAAGCAAGGCACACATCAGGTCTGGTACACAACATTGCATACATGATAGAGCCTATGGCTGAAGCATAGGGAACACTTTTCATTTTCTCTCTATCTTCTGCAGTGGTCGGACATTGAGTCTTACTCAACTTCACACCTTGTAACACAGGCAAGAACCCTTTCTTAGCTTGATCCATTTTGAACTTCTTCAAAACTTTATCAAGGTATGTGCTTTGTGAAAGTCCAATTAAGCGTCTCGATCTATCTCGACAGATCTTGATGCCCAATATATAAGCAGCTTCACCGAGGTCTTTCATTGAAAAACTCTTATTCAAGTATCCTTTTATGCTATCCAGAAATTCTATATCATTTCCAATCAGCAATATGTCATTCACATATAATATTTAGAAATGCTACTGAGCTCCCACTCACTTTCTTGTAAATACAGGCTTCACCAAAAGTCTGTATAAAACCATATGCTTTGATCACACTATCAAAACGTTTATTCCAACTCCGAGAGGCTTGCACCAGTCCATAAATGGATCGCTGGAGCTTGCACACTTTGTTAGCTCCCTTTGGATCGATAAAACCTTCAGGTTGCATCATATACAACTCTTCTTCCAGAAATCCATTTAGGAATGCAGTCTTTACATCCATTTGCCAAATTTCATAATCATAAAACGCGGCAATTGCTAACATGATTCAGACGGACTTAAGCATCGCTACGGGTGAGAAGGTCTCATCATAGTCAACTCCTTGAACTTGTCGGAAACCTTTCGCAACAAGTCGAGTTTTGTAGACAGTAACATTACCGTCAGCATCTGTCTTCTTCTTAAAGATCCATTTATTCTCGATGGATTGCCGATCATCGGGCAAGTCAACCAAAGTCCACACTTTGTTCTCATACATGGATCCCATATCAGATTTCATGGCTTCAAGCCATTTTGCGGAATCTGGGCTCATCATCGCTTCCTCATAGTTCGTAGGTTCGTTATGGTCAAGTAACCTGACCTCCAGAACTAGATTACCGTACCACTCTGGTGCGGATCTTGCTCTAGTTGACCTGCGAGGTTCGGTAGTAACTTGATCTGAAGTTTCATGATCATCATCATTAGCTTCCTCACTAATTGGTGTAGATTTCACAGGAACCGGTTTCTGTGGTGAACTACTTTCCAATAAGGGAGTAGGTACAGTTACCTCATCAAGTTCTACTTTCCTCCCACTCACTTCTTTCGAGAGAAACTCCTTCTCTAGAAAGGATCCATTCTTAGCAACGAATATCTTGCCTTCAGATCTGTGATAGAAGGTGTACCCAATAATTTCCTTTGGATATCCTATGAAGACACATTTCTCCAATTTGGGTTCGAGCTTATCAGGTTGAAGCTTTTTCACATAAGCATCGCAACCCCAAACTTTAAGAAATGACAACTTTGGTTTCTTACCAAACCATAGTTCATAAGGCGCTGTCTCAACGGATTTTGATGGTGCCCTATTTAACGTGAATGCAGTCGTATCTAAAGCATAACCCCAAAACGATAGCGGTAAATCAGTAAGAGACATCAAAGATCGCACCATATCTAGTAAAGTACGATTACGATGTTCGGACACACCATTACGTTGTGGTGTTCCGGGTGGCGTGAGTTGCGAAACTATTCCGCATTGTTTCAAATGTAGGCCAAACTCGTAACTCAAATATTCTCCTCCACGATCAGATCACAGAAACTTTATTTTCTTGTTACAATGATTTTCCACTTCACTCTGAAATTCTTTGAACTTTCAAATGTTTCAGACTTATGTTTCATTAAGTAGATATACCCATATCTTCTCAAATCATCTGTGAAGGTGAGAAAATAACGATACCCGCCGCGAGCCTCAATATTCATCGGACCACACACATCAGTATGTATGATTTCCAATAAATCTGTCGCTCGCTCCATAGTTCCAGAGAACGGCGTTTTAGTCATCTTGCCCATAAGGCATGGTTCGTAAGTACCAAGTGATTCATAATCAAGTGATTCCAAAAGTCCATCAGTATGGAGTTTCTTCATGCGCTTTATACCAATATGACCCAAACGGCAGTGCCACAAATAAGTTGCACTATCATTATCAACTCTGCATCTTTTGGCTTCAACATTATGAATATGTGTATCACTACTATCGAGATTCAACAAGAATAGACCACTCTTTAAGGGTGCATGACCATAAAAGATATTACTCATATAAATAGAACAACCATTATTCTCAAATTTAAATGAATAACCATCTCGCATCAAACAAGATACAGATATAATGTTCATGCTTAATGCTGGCACCAAATAATTATTATTTAGGTCTAAAACTAATCCTGAAGGTAGATGTAGAGGTAGCGTGCCGACGGCGATCACATCGACTTTGGAACCATTTACCACGCGCATCGTCACCTCGTCCTTAGCCAGTCTTCGCTTAATCCGTAGTCCTTGTTTCGAGTTGCAAATATTAGCAACAAAACCAATATCAAATACCCATGTGGTACTGCGAGCTCTGGTGAGGTACACATCAATAACATGTATATCACATATACCTTTGTTCACCTTCCCATCCTTCTTATCCACCAAATACTTGGGGCAGTTCCGCTTCCAGTGACCAGTCTGTTTGCAGTATAAGCACTCAGTCTCAGGCTTAGGTCCAGACTTGTGTTTCTTCTCCTGAGCAGCAACTTGTTTGCTGTTCTTCTTGAAGTTCCCCTTCTTCTTCCCTTTTCCCTTTTTCTTGAAACTGGTGGTCTTATTAACCATCAACACTTGATGCTCCTTCTTGATTTCTACCTCCGCAGCCTTTAGCATCGCGAAGAGCTCGGGAATAGTCTTATTCATCCCTTGCATATTATAGTTCATCACGAAGCTTTTGTAGCTTGGTGGCAGTGATTGAAGAACTCTGTCAATGACACTATCAACAGGAAGATTAACTCCTAGTTGAGTCAAGTGATTATGATACCCAGACATTTTGAGTATATGCTCACTGACAGAACTATTCTCCTCCATCTTGCAGCTATAGAACTTATTGGAGACTTCATATCTCTCAATCCGGGCATTTGCTTGAAATATTAACTTCAACTCCTAGAACATCTCATATGCTCCATGACGTTCAAAGCGTCGTTGAAGTCCTGGTTCTAAGCCGTAAAGCATGGCACACTGAACTATCGAGTAGTCATCAGCTTTACTCTGCCAAACGTTCTTAACGTTGTCAGCAGCATCTGCAGCAGGCCTGGCACCCAGCGGTGCTTCAAGGACGTAATTCTTCTGTGCAGCAATGAGGATAATCCTCAAGTTACGGACCCAGTCAGTGTAATTGCTACCATCATTGTAACGCCCTCGATGCGACTATATCTCCCACGTGTCGAAGCACGACTTAGAGGCATAACTGCATTGAAAGCAATGTCGCAAGTGAGGTAATCTTCACACAACCCATGTAATACGTAAGGGAAAGAGTTACATAGTTGGCTTACAATCGCCACTTCACACAATACATGAGATAAAGCATTAGATCATCCATATACAATCAAGGTCTGACTACGGAACCAAAATAAAAGAAGACTACCCCAAATGCTACACAAATCCCCGATCGACCCCAACTGGGCTCCACTACTGATCAACTAGAACGAAACAACACAAAGGACAAGATCTTCATCAAGCTCCTCCTTGAGCTTGGTTGCGTCACCTGCTCGGTACATCGGCACCTGCAAATTGGTTTTGGAAGTATCTATGAGTCACGGGGACTCAGCAATCTCGCACCCTCGCGATCAAGACTATTTAAGCTTATAGGTAGGGTAAAAGGTATGAGGTGGAGCTACAGCAAGCGACTAGCATATATGGTGGCTACCTTACGCAAAAGAGAGCGAGAAGAGGAGGCAAAGCACTGTCGAGAAACTATGATCAAGAAGTGATCCTAGAACAACCTACGTCAAGCATAACTCCAACACCGTGTTCACTTCCCGGACCCCGCCGAGAAGAGACCATCACGGCTACACACGCGGTTGATGTATTTTAATTAAGGTAAACTTCAGGTTTTCTACAACCAGACATTAACAAATTCCCATCTGCCCATAACCGTGGGCACGACTTTCGAAAGTTCAAATCCCTACAGGGGTGTCCCAACTTAGCCCATCACAAGCTCTCACGGTCAACGAAGGATATTCCTTCTCCCAAGACAATCCGATCAGACTCGACATCCCGGTTACAAGACATCCTCGACAATGGTAAAACAAGTCCAACAAAGCCGCCCGAATGTGCCGACAAATCCCGATAGGAGCTGCACATATCTCATTCTCAGGGCACACTCAGATAGGTCAAGCTACGAGTAAAACCAGCCCTCGAGTTTCCCCGAGGTGGCCCCGCAGGCTGCCCGGTTCGGACCAACACTTAGAGAAGCACTGGCCCGGGGGGTTAAAATAAAGATGACCCTCGAGAGAGCGACTCCCAAGGAAAAAGTAGGTGGTGGTGAGGCAAATGGTAAAACCAAGGTTGGGCCTTGCTAGAGGAGTTTTATTCAAAGCGAACTGTCAAGGGGTTCCCATTATAACCCAACCGTGTAAGGAACGCAAAATCCAGGAACATAACACCGATATGACGGAAACTAGGGCGGCAAGAGTGGAACAAAACACTAGGCATAAGGCCGAGCCTTCCACCTTTTACCAAGTATATAGATGCATTAATTAAATAAGATATATTGTGATATCCCAACAAAATATCCATGTTCCAACAAGGAACAAACTCCAATCTTCACCTGCAACTTAACAATGCTATAAGAGGGGCTGAGCAAAGCGGTAACATAGCCAAACAACGGTTTGCTAGGACAAGGTGGGTTAGAGGCTTGGCTTAACAATATGGGAGGCATGATAAGCAAGTGGTAGGTATCACAGCATAGGCATAGCAAAAGAGCGAGCAACTAGCAAGCAAAGATAGAAGTGATTTCGAGGGTATGGTCATCTTGCCTGAGATCCCGCAAGGAAGAAGAACGAGTCCATGAAGAAGATAAACGGATGTAGTCGAACGAGTCCTCACAAAACGACGTTATCGGAACCAACCTGAAGAAGCAACACCGGAAAGAAGCAAACAATCATGGTAAACAACCATCACATGAACATGGCATGATATGCGGGATGCGATATGTGATGTATATGCATGATTTGGAAAGGAATGATTGGACCTAGCCTCAACTTGGAAAACCAAGAGTGCCACTGGAAAGGTGAGGTGATTTCGGTCGAAATCGATATAAAGATCACCGGAATCGGATCCACGGTTTGGAAATGGCAAGAAAAACAAATATGGCACCGGTCTGCGATAAACAACAAGTAGCATTATAAATGCAACAAGAACAACATGCTACAACACTCCAACATGACAACAAAATACATGGAAGGGATCCACTCATCATGCTTGACAAAAGATGAACACTGAGCTACGCCTAATTAACTCAATAGCAGGTTCAAACAAGCATGGCAAAAGTGCAAAAGATAACAGGTTCCAGACTTAGTGAAATTAATAGCAGGTCAGGAATTTATCATCAGGAAGCAAAGTTCAGGGCACGATAACTAAATGCTATAGGAACATATCATGGCAAAGAAAGTCATGGCATGAAGCTACTCGAAGCAAATAGCAAAACTCCCTTACTGACCATGAGCCAAAAGGGATCAGAAAATACAATTGCAAGCATGTGAACATAGCAAAAACATAAACAGATTCAAACTTAGTGAAAAACTGGAACATGGCAAAACAGATAACGAGTAGGCATGTTTATGAGCTCGATGCACTCACTACGAGGCATTGCATGACAAACTAAGCATACACCCAGCAAATAGACATGACATAGAAGCTAGACATGGCAAGAACAACAATATAGCATGCACGGATCAACAACAACAAGCTCAGCAAAATCGCTAAACATGTTAACAATCTGCCAGGAACATTTATCGCAAAAGTAGAGCTTGATTGACTCAAGCTAGGATGCTCCATAAATGCAAACAAAGACATGGATGGATAGAGCACCACAATATGTACAAAACATCCTTACTGATCATGCTCAAAATAGGCACGGATCACTAGGAAACAACATGAACATATGACATAAAAATAATGACAGGGCAAGGACTTAGTGAAATTCGAAGTCCCTGAAATCAGCATCATTGAGTAAGCTACTTTGCATGCTTGTGCTAGTCACCACAAAGATCACAAAAATACATGGCATATACCCCTGTAAAGATGGCATGGCATTCTACAAAACACATCTAGAGGTCAGGATCATAGCATGCACACATTAATCATGGAAAAAATGACAAAAGTGCATTAGCTGAAACAGATCTGAAATAATCATCACATAGCCCTCTTCCAACAGCATTTCGGGCAACAAGATGAGCTCAAATGAAAATTATGCAATGAGAAGAAATGATGTGCTCGTCGAGACGAACATTTTGATATGCTACACGCACGAATCGGAGCCACGATCATGAAGTTATACCATGATGAAAAATGCCAAATATTACGGGGATTAGGGCAAAAGTCAACCCTCGAGATTTTGGATCCAGATCTGCATGCTTCCCGAGGACGAACTCGAGCTCGCCGGAGTACTTGCCGGAACAGTGGCGGTGCTCGCTGGAGGGGGCGGATCCGGCCGGAGGCGAGGGTCAACGAGGCCGGAGGCGGCGATGGCGGTGCGCCGGCGAGGGAGACAGGAAGGCGGGCGGCGGTGCTCCGGGCATGGCGGCGGCTATGCGGAGCCCCGCCGGCGAGGAGGCGGCGCGTGGAGACGTGCGGTGCCGGCGATGCGGAGCCGCGCCGGCGAGGCGACGGCGCGTGGAGACGTGCGGCGCCGACGAGCGTCGTGGCGGCGGTCGGTGGCGGGGATGGACGGCGGCGCGGGGCGCCTGAGGCGGCGGGAACGACCAGGCGGCGGGCGCGGCGCACCGGGCCGGGGGGGCCTGATATGGGCCTCCCGGGCCCGCGCGGGAGAGGCGGCGGGTACGGGCAGGTGGCGGCACCTGAGTGGAGGAGGGAGGCGGCGGTGACGACGTGGCAGCCTCTGATAGGCCGGAGTGAGGTGGCGGTGGCGGCGGACATGTCCGGCGCCGCGGGATGAAATGTCCAGCGGCGGCGGGGAAGGTTAGGGTAGGGTTTGTACCGCGAATTTTGGAGGGGATCACATATATATAGGTAAAGGGAGCTAGGAGACTCCAAATTGAGCACGGTTTTCGGCCACGCGATCGTGATCGAACGACTAAGATGATGGAGGAGGTTTAGGTGGGTTTTGGGCCACTTTGGAGGGGTGTTGGGCTGCAACACACATGAGGCCTTTACGGTTCCTTGATTAACCGTTGGAGTATCAAACGAAGTCCAAATGGCACGAAACTTGACAGGCGGTCTACCGGTAGTAAACCAAGGCCGCATGACAAGTCTCAGTCCCATCCGGGAACGTTTAATACCCGCACACGAAAAGAGGTAGAAAGGGACACCAGAGGACATATGAGCGCCGGAATGCAAAACGGACAACGGGGAAAATGCTCGGATGCACGAGACGAACATGAATGCAAATGAAATGCACATGATGACATGATATGACATGCATGATACGCAAGCAATGACAAGGCAACAACAGCGAATAACTGGAGGACACCTGGCACATCGGTCTCAGGGCGTTACAACACTCCACCACTACGAGAGGATCTCGTCCCGAGATCTAGAATGGCACCGGAGGGAAAACGGAAGAGAAGTAGAAGAGGTAAAACTAAGTTGCTTCTTTGACAAACGAGCGAAACCAAAGAACCTTGAAAAGGTTAAGCCATTTCGAGAAAAGAATACAATAAAGATGAACGAAGTTGAAAGCACTCCGTTAAGGAAGAGGAATAAGAAAGAACAACTTCGGGCAGCACTCCGATTGAAAAGAAAAGAAATTGAATAAGAACATGATAAGATGAGAAGATACTTGATGAAATCACAACACTCTGCCTCCGGACTATTGAATGAATGGAACAAGGGGTAAGAAAGATCTCAGACAACACTCCGGTTGAAAAGAGGGCAAAACTTGATAAGATGAGAGAACTTGAATGGAGGACACGACACTCCGGATTGCAAGATGAAGAATGCATGAGCTCCTCTGAAAAGAATCTCGATGAACACTTCGAGAAGGAATTAAATCCTTGGTGAACCATCATGTAGAACCTCCATGAAGAACTCCGGTAAAAGAATGATCAGACGACGGGAAAGAGAAATTGAAAACACAAGGTGAATCCTTGTAATGATTTAGATGAATCTCCGTGGTGATATAATTATGAGAGCTTGGAACTCTTGGAAAAGAAAAGATAAAGCATCTCGAACCGAGATTGTGATATGATGAACCACTCCGGAAAGCAGGAAATTAGATCACTTGGATGAAACACGAATAAGAATTACGTTATGTGTGTCCTTCACCAATTTAGATTGATGACAAGCAACGGATTTGGCATACTACTTATTCTCGTAGAAGGATTAAAAGAGATATAGTGCAAACTTGAGGAAGGTCTTCAACGAACCACCGGTAGGATGAAACAACGAATGAATTAATGTGATAACCATGAAAGAGAATCTTGAACGAACCACCGGTAGAATTTGGAAGGCATGAATGAATAAATTGATATGATAAACGAAGGAAGAAAAATCTTGGAAGAACCACCGTAAGAATTGGAAAACGAACAAAGTAACAGGATGAATCACCGGTAAGAATTAGCAAAAGAACGAAGATACATGAGAGAGTTTAGATCCATGAGAACGACGAGATTACGAGCTGATAAGAGAATACTTGAATGATGCATCGGTAAGATTTGGAGAACGAGAGCTGAAAGCTGAATAAGAATAATCCCGAAGTGATGGCCTCCAGAGAATCAAATTGAAAAGACTCTTGAATAGCTCTGGATGGGTGAAAAGAATTCTCACAATCAAAACAATTATGAGCGGATGGCGGTAAGCTAGCATCGTGAATCTTCAAGAGAACGGATAAGGATTAGAGAGGAACTCTTGTTCGGTCTTCAAATGTTGAGAATGACGACGAGAAACATCACCATGAGTTGATGAGGCACTCCGGAATGAAGAATAGAAAAGTTGAGCTAACGATGAAAAGAATTTGAAAGATCTTGGAGAAATACATATGACTGATGATGAATCATTCTTACGTCAAACTTTAGAAAAGAATTTGAGAAGCTCCGGAGAAATAAGAAGAGTCAGGTAAGATCCTGGGAAAAGACCTGTGGGTTAGGGCCCACTCAAAAGATACACCGTAGAACGATTTAAAAGAGAGGTTGCACTGGTTAAATTAAATGACTTGAATGAGATAACATCCTCGAAAGAGCTTGAACGAATGTAGAGTGGAAACACGAATCTTCGAGATATCTTGAGCACTCCGGAATAATTGAATAGAGAGAAATGGATGATTAAGAGGTGCATCGGCATGAGAAGACATTTGAAACGAGGAAAAGGATATGATCAACAAAGATTGAATTGAAACCACCGGAGAAGAAAAAGAATGAATAATGATAACTTGAAGCTCCGTTAGTATCTTCTTGAGAATCATCGGATAAGAACATTGACAAAAAAAACTGGAGAGACTTCGCATCAATAAGATGGATACTTGATTAAGAAATCTTAGTCCTCGAAGAAAGAGGGTGGGAGGGTGGGAAAATAAAGGAAACTTGAAACGGATGAAGCAAACACCGTTGAGAAGAACTGATAAACGATCTTGCGAATGTTGAAGTGATCGGATCCACTTGAAGAGAAACACACACCGGTTGAAAAGAAATTTAGATGACAATCTCGATGATCAAGAAGGATTTGTATTCATATAGAAATATGAGAACACCGCTTATGCAAGGTATGGAATCAACATTTGACTTCGAAGCAACTCGAATACCACAACTCAAAACAACACAAAGGATTGGCTTGCAGAATAAGCCGGAACAAACATATGATAGAGATTTCGTCTAAAGTTTTCGTGGTGGGGCCTACACGGGCTCGATCGTACAACACCATCATGTACAAGGCAGTGCACATGACATACGAAGCGTCCCCGAGTCAGCATAGCCAAGGACTCTTTAAGACACAACGAGACCATTGTAAAACCAACCGTGGATAGGCGGACCACTAGACGTCGAACCCCAATTTCATATCATACATCTGTCGGAGAGATATCCTAGGAGCTATTTGAATTCCCACTTATAAACTCCCGAAACTTTCCCGATTATGCAATCAGGTGTTGCGGATACAGGGGAAGCATAATATCTCACCCAAAACTAGCAAATCCTACATCCAGCTGTATCCATCCTTCAACACATAACCAAGAAACCTTCGGAAATTGTTTACCTCAACCTTCGAAAAGCATCCGTTATACGAGTTATGGCAATACTCCCGAACTCCCACCCAAGTACTAGGTGGCGTCGAGGTTATCTCACCAACAACTGCATAAAAGAGATTTTCGATGTCGGTGAAACTCAGGTATTCCAGAATCTCAACGATAAAATTCTGACGACAACACCTCGTAGATCAACTCCCCGGGACACTGCCACAACCCCTAAATGTCAGGAGGCACCAAGAACAATGTTCTCGTCACAAAACCATCGGAACGATTCCAAGATACCCGCGTGATCCTAAAAAAATTAGTGAAATTTGAGAAGAGAAGAGTCAAAACTCTACGCCAGGATGCCTCACTAGAGCGACGAAGGGACTGAGGAGTAAAAAGAATCCTACTCTCCGATAAATATAAACCTACAAGACTCAAAACATTTTTCTAGACTCAACAACGCCAGCGATTCGATCAAGCATGGGGCTCCTAAAGTCGGGGAAGGCTCTGGTTACCAACTTGTAACGCCCTCGATGCGGCTATATCTCCCACGTGTCGAAGCACGACTTAGAGGCATAACCGCATTGAAAGCAATGTCGCAAGTGAGGTAATCTTCACACAACCCATGTAATACATAAGGGAAAGAGTTACATAGTTGGCTTACAATCGCCACTTCAAACAATACATGAGATAAAGCATTACATCATCCAGATACAATTAAGGTCTGACTACAGAACCAAAATAAAAGAAGACTACCCCAAATGCTAGACAGATCCCCGATCGACCCCAACTGGGCTCCACTACTAATCAACTAGAACGAAACAACACAAAGGACAAGATCTTCATCGAGCTCCTCCTTGAGCTTGGTTGCATCACCTGCTCGGTACATTGGCACTTGAAACTGGTTTTGGAAGTATCTGTGAGTCACGGGGACTCAGCAATCTCGCACCCTCGCGATCAAGACTATTTAAGCTTATATGTAGGGTAAAAGGTATGAGGTGGAGCTGCAGCAAGCGACTAGCATATATGGTGGCTACCTTACGCAAAAGAGAGCGAGAAGAGGAGGCAAAGCACGGTCGAGAAACTATGATCAAGAAGTGATCCTAGAACAACCTACGTCAAGCATAACTCCAACACCGTGTTCACTTCCCGGTGTTGGAAATATGCCCTAGAGGCAATAATAAAAGTATTATTATTATATTTCTTTGTTCATGATAATTGTCTTTATTCATGCTATAACTGTATTATCCGGAAATCGTAATACACGTGTGAATACATAGACCATAATATGTCCCTAGTAAGCCTCTAGTTGACTAGCTCGTTGATCAACAGATAGTCATGGTTTCCTGGCTATGGACATTGGATGTCATTGATAACGGGATCACATCATTAGGAGAATGATGTGATGGACAAGACCCAAACCTAAGCATAGCACAAAGATCGTGTAGTTCGTTTGCTAGAGCTTTTCCAATGTCAAGTATCTTTTCCTTTGACCATGAGATCGTGTAACTCTCGGATACCGTAGGAGTGCTTTGGGTGTATCAAACGTCACAACGTAACTGGGTGACTATAAAGGTGCATTACAGGTATCTCCGAAAGTGTCTGTTGGGTTGACACGGATCGAGACTGGGATTTGTCACTCCGGATAACGGAGAGGTATCACTGGGCCCACTCGGTAATACATCATCATTATGAGCTCAAGGTGACCAAGTGGTTGATCACAGGATCATGCATTACGGTACGAGTAAAGTGACTTGCCGGTAACGAGATTGAACAAGGTATTGGGATACCAACGATCGAGTCTCGGGCAAGTAACATACCGATTGACAAAGGGAATTGTATACGGGGTTGATTAATCCTCGACATCGTGGTTCATCCGATGAGATCATCGTGGAGCATGTGGGAGCCATCATGGGTATCCAGATCCTGCTGTTGGTTATTGACCGGAGAGTCGTCTCGGTCATGTCTGCTTGTCTCCCGAACCCGTAGGGTCTACACACTTAAGGTTCGGTGACGCTAGGGTTATGAAGATATGTATATGCAGTAATCCGAATGTTGTTCGGAGTCCCGGATGAGATCCCGGACGTCACGAGGAGTTCCGGAATGGTCCAGAGATAAAGAATTATATATAGGAAGTGCTGTTTCGGCCATCGGGACAAGTTTCGGGGTTATCGGTATTGTACCGGGACCACCGGAGGGGTCCCGGGGGCCCACCGGGTGGGGCCACCTGTCCCGGGGGGCCACATGGGCTGTAGGGGGTGCGCCTTGGCCTATATGGGCCAAGGGCACCAGCCCTACTAGGCCCATGCGCCTAGGGTTTCCACCACGGAGGAGTCCAAGTGGTGGAAGGCACCCCGAGGTGCCTTGGGGGGAGGGAAACCCTCCCCTAGCCGCCGCACCTAGGAGATTGGATCTCCTAGGCTGCGCACCACCCCCCCTTGGCCCTCCTATATATAGTGGGGGATAGGAGGGATTTCATACACCAGCCCCTGGCGCCTCCTTCTCTCCCCGTTACGTCTCTCTCTCGTAGTATAGGCGAAGCCCTGCTACTGTGACGCCCTGCATCCACCACCACACCGTCGTGTTGCTGGATCTTCATCAACCTCTCTTCCCCCCTTGCTGGATCAAGAAAGGAGGAGACGTCATCCGTTCCGTACGTGTGTTGAACGCGGAGGCACCGTCCGTTCGGTGCTTGATCATCAGTGATTTGAATCACGTCGTGTTCGACTACATCATCCCCGTTCTTTGAACGCTTCCGCTCGCGATCTACAAGGTACGTAGATGCATCTAATCACTCGTTGCTTGATGAACTCCTAGATGGATCTTGGTGAAACGAGTAGGAAAATTTTTGTTTTCTGCAACGTTCCCCAACAGTGGCATCATGAGCTAGGTCTATGCGTAGTTCTCTTGCACGAGTAGAACACAAAGTAGTTGTGTGCGTTGATTTTGTTCAATATGCTTGCCGTTACTAGTCTTATCTTGATTCGGCGGCATCATGGGATGAAGCGGCCCGGACCGACCTTACACGTACTCTTACGTGAGACAGGTTCCACCGACTGACATGCACTAGTTGCATAAGGTGGCTAGCGGGTGTCTGTCTCTCCTACTTTAGTCGGATCGGATTCGATGAAAAGGGTCCTTATGAAGGGTAAATAGCAATTGGCGTATCACGTTGTGGTCATTGCGTAGGTAAGAAACGTTCTTGCTAGAAACCCATAGCAGCCACGTAAAACATGCAAACAACAATTAGAGGACGTCTAACTTGTTTTTGCAGGGTATGCTATGTGATGTGATATGGCCAAAAGGATGTGATGAATGATATATGTGATGTATGAGATTGATCATGTTCTTGTACAAGGAATCACGACTTATATGTCGATGAGTATGACGATCTACAAGGATGATCATGGAGCCCCAAGATGGAGATCAAAGGAGCTGTGTGATATTGGCCATATCATGTCACTATTATTATTTGATTACATGTGATGTTTATCATGTTTTGCATCTTGTTTACTTAAAACGACGGTAGTAAATAAGATGATCCCTTACAACAATTTCAAGAACTGTTCTCCCCTAACTGTGCACCGTTGCTACAGTTCGTCGCTTCGAAGCACCACGTGTTAATCGGGTGTGATAGATCCTTTCGTTCACATACAATGGGTGTAAGAAGTTTTACACATGCAAAAACACTTAGGGTTAACTTGACGAGCCTAAGCATGTGAAGACATGGCCTCGGAACACAGAGACCGAAAGGTCGAACACGAGTCGTATGGAAGATACGATCAACATGGAGATGTTCACCGACGATGACTAGTCCGTCTCACGTGTTAATCGGACACGGCTTAGTTGACTTGGATCGTGTAACACTTAGATGACTAGAGGGATGTCTAATCTGAGTGGGAGTTCATTAATAATTTGATTAGATGAACTTAATTATCATGAACTTAGTCTAAAATCTTTACAATATGTCCTGTAGATCAAATGGCCAACGTTGTATTCAATTTCAACGCGTTCCTAGAGAAAACCAAGCTGAAAGACGATGGCAGCAACTATACGGACTGGGTCCGAAACCTGAGGATCATCCTCATAGCTGCCAAGAAAGATTATGTCCTACAAGCACCGCTAGGTGATCCACCCGTCCCACAAAACCAAGGCGCTATGAACGCTTGGCAGACACGTACTGATGACTACTCCCTCGTTCAGTGCGGCATGCTTTACAGCTTAGAACCGGGGCTCCAAAAGCGTTTTGAGAGACATGGAGCATATGAGATGTTCGAAGAGCTGAAAATGGTTTTTCAAGCTCATGCCCGGATCGAGAGATATGAAGTCTCCAATAAGTTCTTCAGCTGTAAGATGGAGGAAAATAGTTCTGTCAGTGAGCACATACTCACTATGTCTGGGTTACATAACCGCTTGACTCAGCTGGGAGTTAATCTCCCGGATGACGCGGTCATTGACAGAATCCTCCAGTCGCTTCCACCAAGCTACAAGAGCTTTGTGATGAACTTCAATATGCAGGGGATGGTAAAGACCATTCCTAAAGTATTTGCTATGCTGAAATCAGCAGAGGTAGAAGTCAGGAAGGAACATCAAGTGTTGATGATGAATAAAACCACTAAGTTCAAGAAGGGCAAGGGTAAAAAGAACTTCAAGAAGGACGGCAAGGAAGTTGTTGCGCCCGGCAAGCAAGCTGTCAGGAAGAAGTCAAAGAATGGACCCAAGCCTGAGACAGAGTGCTTTTATTGCAAAGGGAAGGGTCACTGGAAGCGGAACTGCCCCAAATACTTAGCGGACAAGAAGGCCGGCAACACCAAAGGTATATTTGATATACATGTAATTGATGTGTACCTTACCAGTACTCGTAGTAACTCCTGGGTATTTGATACCGGTGCCGTTGCTCATATTTGTAACTCACCACAGGAGCTGCGGAATAAACGGAAACTGGAAAGGGACGAGGTGACGATGCGCGTCGAGAATGGTTCCAAGGTCGATGTGATCGCCGTCGGCACGCTACCTCTACATTTACCTACGAGATTAGTTATAAACCTCAATAATTGTTATTTAGTGCCATGTCTGAGCATGAACATTGTATCAGGATCTCGTTTAATACGAGATGGCTACTCATTTAAATCCGAGAATAATGGTTGTTCTATTTATATGAGAGATATGTTTTATGGTCATGCTCCGATAGTCAATGGTTTATTCTTAATGAATCTCGAGCGTATTACTACACATGTTCATAGTGTGAGTACCAAAAGATGTAAGGTTGATAATGATAGTCCCACATACTTGTGGCACTGCCGCCTTGGTCACATAGGTGTCAAACGCATGAAGAAGCTCCATGCAGATGGACTTTTAGAGTCTCTTGATTATGAATCATTTGACACGTGCGAACCATGCCTCATGGGAAAAATGACCAAGACTCCGTTCTCAGGAACAATGGAGCGAGCAACCAACTTATTGGAAATCATACATACTGATGTATGCGGTCCAATGAGTGTTGAGGCTCGCGGTGGCTATCGTTATGTTCTCACCCTCACTGATGACTTGAGTAGATATGGGTATGTCTACTTAATGAAACACAAATCTGAAACCTTTGAAAAGTTCAAAGAATTTCAGAGTGAGGTTGAGAATCAACGTGACAGGAAAATCAAGTTTCTACGATCAGATCATGGAGGAGAATACTTGAGTCATGAATTTGGCACACACTTAAGAAAATGTGTAATAGTTTCACAACTCACGCCGCCTGGAACACCTCAGCGTAACGGTGTGTCCGAACGTCGTAATCGCACTCTATTAGATATGGTGCGATCTATGATGTCTCTTGCCGATTTACCGCTATCTTTTTGGGGCTATGCTTTAGAGACTGCCACATTCACTTTAAATAGGGCTCCGTCGAAATCCGTTGAGACGACACCGTATGAATTATGGTTTGGGAAGAAACCTAAGCTGTCGTTTCTAAAAGTTTGGGGATGCGATGCTTATGTCAAGAAACTTCAACCTGAAAAGCTCGAACCCAAGTCGGAAAAATGTGTCTTCATAGGATACCCTAAAGAAACTTATGGGTATACCTTCTACCTCAGATCCGAAGGCAAGATCTTTGTTGCCAGGAATGGATCCTTTCTAGAGAAAGAGTTTCTCTCGAAAGAAGTAAGTGGGAGGAAAGTAGAACTTGATGAAGTATTGCCTCTTGAACCGGTAAATGGCGCAACTCAAGAAAATGTTCCTGAGGTGCCTGCACCGACTAGAGAGGAAGTTATTGATGATGATCAAGATACTTCTGATCAAGCTCCTACTGAAATTCGAAGGTCCACAAGGACATGTTCCGCACCAGAGTGGTACGGCAACCCTGTCTTGGAAATCATGTTGTTAGACAACAGTGAACCTACGAACTATGAAGAAGCAATGGCGGGTCCGGATTCCGACAAATGGCTAGAAGCCATGAAATCCGAGATAGGATCCATGTATGAAAACGAAGTATGGACTTTGACTGACTTGCCCGTTGAACGGCGAGCCATAGAAAATAAATGGATCTTTAAGAAGAAGACAGACGAGGATGGTAATGTGACCATCTATAAAGCTCGGCTTGTCGCTAAGGGTTATCGACAAGTTCAAGGAATTGACTACGATGAGACTTTCTCACCGGTAGCGAAGCTAAAGTCCGTCCGAATCATGTTAGCAATTGCCGCATTCTACGATTATGAGATATGGCAAATGGACGTCAAAACGGCATTCCTTAATGGTTTCCTTAAGGAAGAATTGTATATGATGCAGCCGGAAGGTTTTGTCGATCCTAAGAATGCTGACAAAGTGTGCAAGCTCCAACGCTCGATTTATGGGCTGGTGCAAGCATCTCGGAGTTGGAACATTCGCTTTGATGAGATGATCAAAGCGTTTGGGTTTACACAGACTTATGGAGAAGCCTGCGTTTACAAGAAAGTGAGTGGGAGCTCTGTAGCATTTCTCATATTATATGTAGATGACATACTATTGATGGGAAATGATATAGAACTCTTGGACAGCATCAAGGCCTACTTGAATAAGAGTTTTTCAATGAAGGACCTTGGAGAAGCTGCTTATATATTAGGCATCAAAATCTATAGGGATAGATCAAGACGCCTCATAGGTCTTTCACAAAGCACATACCTTGATAAGATTTTGAAGAAGTTCAAAATGGATCAGTCCAAGAAAGGGTTCTTGCCTGTTTTGCAAGGTGTGAGATTGAGTTCAGCTCAATGCCCGACCACGGCAGAAGAGATAGAAGAGATGAGTATCATCCCCTATGCCTCAGCCATAGGTTCTATTATGTATGCCATGCTGTGTACCAGACCTGATGTAAACCTTGCCGTAAGTTTGGTAGGAAGGTACCAAAGTAATCCCGGCAAGGAACACTGGACAGCGGTCAAGAATATCCTGAAGTACCTGAAAAGGACAAAGGACATGTTTCTCGTTTATGGAGGTGACGAAGAGCTCGTCGTAAAGGGTTACGTCGACGCTAGCTTCGACACAGATCTGGATGACTCTAAGTCACAAACCGGATACGTGTATATGTTGAATGGTGGAGCAGTGAGCTGGTGCAGCTGCAAACAGAGCGTCGTGGCGGGATCTACCTGTGAAGCGGAGTACATGGCAGCCTCGGAGGCAGCACATGAAGCTATATGGGTGAAGGAGTTCATCACCGACCTAGGAGTCATACCCAATGCGTCGGGGCCAATCAAACTCTTTTGTGACAACACTGGAGCTATTGCACTTGCCAAGGAGCCCAGGTTTCACAAGAAGACAAGGCACATCAAGCGTCGCTTCAACTCCATTCGTGAAAATGTTCAAGATGGAGACATAGAGATTTGTAAAGTACATACGGACCTGAATATAGCAGATCCGTTGACTAAACCTCTCCCTAGGGCAAAACATGATCAACACCAGAATTCCATGGGTGTTCGATTCATCACAATGTAACTAGATTATTGACTCTAGTGCAAGTGGGAGACTGTTGGAAATATGCCCTAGAGGCAATAATAAAAGTATTATTATTATATTTCTTTGTTCATGATAATTGTCTTTATTCATGCTATAACTGTATTATCCGGAAATCGTAATACACGTGTGAATACATAGACCATAATATGTCCCTAGTAAGCCTCTAGTTGACTAGCTCGTTGATCAACAGATAGTCATGGTTTCCTGGCTATGGACATTGGATGTCATTGATAACGGGATCACATCATTAGGAGAATGATGTGATGGACAAGACCCAAACCTAAGCATAGCACAAAGATCGTGTAGTTCGTTTGCTAGAGCTTTTCCAATGTCAAGTATCTTTTCCTTTGACCATGAGATCGTGTAACTCCCGGATACCGTAGGAGTGCTTTGGGTGTATCAAACGTCACAACGTAACTGGGTGACTATAAAGGTGCATTACAGGTATCTCCGAAAGTGTCTGTTGGGTTGACACGGATCGAGACTGGGATTTGTCACTCCGGATAACGGAGAGGTATCACTGGGCCCACTCGGTAATACATCATCATTATGAGCCCAAGGTGACCAAGTGGTTGATCACAGGATCATGCATTACGGTACGAGTAAAGTGACTTGCCGGTAACGAGATTGAACAAGGTATTGGGATACCAACGATCGAGTCTCGGGCAAGTAACATACCGATTGACAAAGGGAATTGTATACGGGGTTGATTAATCCTCGACATCGTGGTTCATCCGATGAGATCATCGTGGAGCATGTGGGAGCCATCATGGGTATCCAGATCCCGCTGTTGGTTATTGACTGGAGAGTCGTCTCGGTCATGTCTGCTTGTCTCCCGAACCCGTAGGGTCTACACACTTAAGGTTCGGTGACGCTAGGGTTATGAAGATATGTATATGCAGTAATCTGAATGTTGTTCGGAGTCCCGGATGAGATCCCGGACGTCACGAGGAGTTCCGGAATGGTTCGGAGATAAAGAATTATATATAGGAAGTGCTGTTTCGGCCATCGGGACAAGTTTCGGGGTTATCGGTATTGTACCGGGACCACCGGGTGGGGCCACCTGTCCCGGGGGGCCACATGGGCTGTAGGGGGTGCGCCTTGGCCTATATGGGCCAAGGGCACCAGCCCTACTAGGCCCATGCGCCTAGGGTTTCCACCACGGAGGAGTCCAAGTGGTGGAAGGCACCCCGAGGTGCCTTGGGGGGGAGGGAAACCCTCCCCTGGCCGCCGCACCTAGGAGATTGGATCTCCTAGGCTGCGCACCACCCCCCCTTGGCCCTCCTATATATAGTGGAGGAGAGGAGGGATTTCATACACCAGCCCCTGGCGCCTCCTTCTCTCCCCGTTACGTCTCTCTCTCGTAGTATAGGCGAAGCCCTGCTACTGTGACGCCCTGCATCCACCACCACACCGTCGTGTTGCTGGATCTTCATCAACCTCTCTTCCCCCCTTGCTGGATCAAGAAAGGAGGAGACGTCATCCGTTCCGTACGTGTGTTGAACGCGGAGGCACCGTCCGTTCGGTGCTTGATCATCGGTGATTTGAATCACGTCGTGTTCGACTACATCATCCCCGTTCTTTGAACGCTTCCGCTCGCGATCTACAAGGTACGTAGATGCATCTAATCACTCGTTGCTTGATGAACTCCTAGATGGATCTTGGTGAAACGAGTAGGAAAATTTTTGTTTTCTGCAACGTTCCCCAACACCCGGACCCCGCCGAGAAGAGACCATCATGGCTACACACGCGGTTGATGTATTTTAATTAAGGTAAACTTCAGGTTTTCTACAACCGGACATTAACAAATTCCCATCTGCCCATAACCGCGGGCACGGCTTTTGAAAGTTCAAATCCCTGCAGGAGTGTCCCAACTTATCCCATCACAAGCTCTCACGGTCAACGAAGGATATTCCTTCTCCCAAGACAATCCGATCAGACTCGGCATCCCGGTTACAAGACATCCTCGACAATGGTAAAACAAGTCCAGCAAAGCCGCCTGAATGTGCCGACAAATCCCGATAGGAGCTGCACATATCTCGTTCTCGGGGCACACTCAGATAGGTCAAGCTACGAGTAAAACCAGCCCTCGAGTTTCCCCGAGGTGGCCCCGCAGGCTGCCCGGTTCGGACCAACACTTGGAGAAGCACTGGCCCGGGGGGGGGGGTTAAAATAAAGATGACCCTCAAGAGAGCGACTCCCAAGGGAAAAGTAGGTGGTGGTGAGGCAAATGGTAAAACCAAGGTTGGGCCTTGCTAGAGGAGTTTTATTCAAAGCGAACTGTCAAGGGGTTCCCATTATAACCCAACCGTGTAAGGAACGCAAAATCCGGGAACATAACACCGATATGACGGAAACTAGGCGGCAAGAGTGGAACAAAACACTAGGCATAAGGCCGAGCCTTCCATCCTTTACCAAGTATATAGATGCATTAATTAAGTAAGAGATATTGTGATATCCCAACAAAATATCCATGTTCCAACAAGGAACAAACTCCAATCTTCACCTGCAACTAACAACGCTATAAGAGGGGCTGAGCAAAGCGGTAACATAGCCAAACAACGGTTTGCTAGGACAAGGTGGGTTAGAGGCTTGGCTTAACAATATGGGAGGCATGATAAGCAAGTGGTAGGTATCGCAGCATAGGCATAGCAAAAGAGCGAGCAACTAGCAAGCAAAGATAGAAGTGATTTCGAGGGCATGATCATCTTGCCTGAGATCCCGCAAGGAAGAAGAACGAGTCCATGAAGAAGATAAACGGACGTAGTCGAACGAATCCTCACAACACGACGTTATCGGAACCAACCCGAAGAAGCAACACCGGAAAGAAGCAAACAATCATGGTAAACAACCATCACATGAATATGGCATGATATGCGGGATGCGGTATGTGATGTATATGCATGATTTGGAAAGGAATGATTGGACCTGGCCTCAACTTGGAAGTCCAAGAGTGCCACTGGAAAGGTGGGGTGATTTCGGTCGAAATCAATATAAAGATCACCGGAATCGGATGCACGGTTTGGAAATGGCAAGCAAAACAAATATGGCACCGGTCTGCGATAAACAGCAAATAGCCTTCTAAATGCAACAAAAACAACATGCTACAACACTCCAACATGACAACAAAATACATGGCAGGGATCCACTCATCATGCTTGACAAAAGATGAACACTGAGCTACGGCTAATTAACTCAATAGCAGGTTCAAACAAGCATGGCAAAAGTGCAAAAGATAACAGGTTCCAGACTTAGTGAAATTAACAGCATGTCAGGAATTTATCATCAAGAAGCAAAGTTCAGGGCACGATAACTACATGCTACAGGAACATATCATGGCAAAGCAAGGCATGGCATGAAGCTACTCAAAGCAAATAACAAAAGTCCCTTAGTGACCATGAGCCAAAAGGGATCAGAAAATACAATTGCAAGCATGTGAATATAGCAAAAACATAAACAGATTCGGACTTAGTGAAAAACTGGAACATGGCAAAACAGATAACGAGTACGCATGTTTACGAGCTCGATGCACGCACCACGAGGCATTGCATGGCAAACTAAGCATACACCCAGCAAATAGACATGGCATAGAAGCTAGACATGGCAAGAACAACAATATAGCATGCACGGATCAACAACAACAAGCTCGGCAAAATCGCTAAACATGTTAACAATCTGCCAGGAACATTTATAGCAAAAGTAGAGCTTGATTGACTCAAGCTAGGGTGCTCCATAAATGCAAACAAAGACATGTATGGATAGAGCACCACAATATCTACAAAACATCCTTGCTGATCGTGCTCAAAAGAGGCACAGATCACTAGGAAACAACATGAACATATGGCATAAAAATAATGACAGGGCAAGGACTTAGTGAAATTCTAAGTCCCTCAAAATCAGCATCATTGAGTAAGCTACTTTGCATGCTTGTGCTAGTCACCACAAAGTTCACAAAAATACATGGCATACACCCCTGTAAAGATGGCATGGCATTCTACAAAATAAATGTAGAGCTCAGGATCATAGCATGCACACATTAATCATGGAAAAAATGACAAAAGTGCATTAGCTGAAACAGATCTGAAATAATCATCACATAGCCCTCTTCCGACAGCATTTCGGGCAACAAGATGAGCTCAAATGAAAATGACGCAATGAGATGAAATGATGTGCTCGTCGAGACGAACATTTTGATATGCTACACGCACGAATCGGAGCCACGATGATGAAGTTATGCCATGATGAAAAATGTCAAAAATTACGGGGATTAGGGCAAAAGTCAACCCTCGAAATTTTGGATCCAGATCTACACGCTTCCTGAGGACAAACTCGAGCTTGCCGAAGTACTTGCCGGAACAGTGGCGGTGCTCGCCGGAGGGGGCGGATCCGGCCGGAGGCGAGGGTCGACGAGGCCGAAGGCGGCGATAGCGGTGCGCCGGCGAGGGAGACAGGAAGGCGGGCGGCGATGCGGAGCCGCGCCGGCGAGGCGGCGGTGCGTGGAGACGTGCGGCGCCGGCGAGCGTCGTGGCGGCGGTCGGCGGCGGGGATCGACGGCCACGCGGGGCGCCCGAGGCGGCGGGGACGACCAGGCGGCGGGCGCGGCGCACCGGGCCGGGGGGGCGGATCTGGGCCTCCCGGGCCCGCGCGGAAGAGGCGGCGGGTACGGCCAGGTGGCGGCGCCTGAGTGGAGGAGGGAGGCGGTGGTGACGACGTGGCAGCCTCTGATAGGCCGGAGTGAGGTGGCGGTGGTGGCGGACATGTCCGCCGCCGCGGGATGAAATGTCCGGCGGCGGCGGGGAAGGTTAGGGTAGGGTTTGTACCGCAAATTTTGGAGGGGATCACATATATATATATATATATATAGGTAGAGGGAGCTAGGAGACTCCAAATTGAGCACGGTTTTCGGCCACGCGATCGTGATCGAACGACCGAGATGATGGAGGAGGTTTAGGTGGGTTTTGGGCCACTTTGGAGGGGTGTTGGGCTGCAACACACACGAGGCCTTTACGGTTCCTCGGTTAACCGTTGGAGTATCAAACGAAGTCCAAATGGCACGAAACATGACAGGTGGTCTACCGGTAGTAAACCAAGGCCGCATGACAAGCCTCGGTCCCATCCGGGAACGTTTAATACCCGCACACGAAAAGAGGTAGAAAGGGACACCAGAGGACATAGGAGCGCCGGAATGCAAAATGGACAACGTGGAAAATGCTCGGATGCACGAGACAAACATGAATGCAAATGAAATGCACATGATGACATGATATGACATGCATGACACGCAAGAAATGACAAGGCAACAACAGCGAATAACTGGAGGACACCTGGCACATCGGTCTCGGGGCGTTACAACCATCTTTCAACTTTGCTTTCTCTAGGAACACATTAAAATTTAACGGAACAACAGCACGGGCCATCTATCTACAACAACATAGATAAGCAAAAAATACTATCAGGTACTAAGTTCATGATAAATTTAAGTTCAATTAATCATATTACTAAAGAACTCCCACTTAGATAGACATCCCTCTAATCATCTAAGTGATCACGTGATCCATATCAACCAAACCATAACCGATCATCACGTGAAATGGAATAGTTTTCAATGGTGAACATCACTATGTTGATCATATCTACTATATGATTCACGCTCGACCTTTCGGTCTCAGTGTTCCGAGGCCATATCTGCATATGCTAGGCTCGTCAAGTTTAACCCGAGTATTCTGCGTGTGCAAAACTGGCTTGCACCCGTTGTAGATGGACGTAGAGCTTATCACACCCGATCATCACGTGGTGTCTCGGCACGATGAACTTTGGTAACGGTGCATACTCAGGGAGAACACTTTTATCTTGAAATTTAGTGAGAGATCATCTTATAATGCTACCGTCAAACAAAGCAGAATAAGATGCATAAAGGATAAACATCGCATGCAATCAATATAAGTGATATGATATGGCCATCATCATCTTGTGCTTGTGATCTCCATCTCCGAAGCACCGTCATGATCACCATCGTCACCGGCGTGACACCTTGATCTCCATCGTAGCATCGTTGTCGTCTCGCCAACTATTGCTTCTACGACTATCGCTACCGCTTAGTGATAAAGTAAAGCAATTACATGGCGATTTCATTGCATACAATAAAGCGACAACCATATGGCTCCTCCCAGTTGCCGATAACTCCGTTACAAAACATGATCATCTCATACAATAAATATAGCATCATGTCTTGACCATATCACATCACAACATGCCCTGCAAAAACAAGTTAGACGTCCTCTACTTTGTTGTTGCAAGTTTTACGTGGCTGCTACGGGCTGAGCAAGAACCGTTCTTACTTACGCATCAAAACCACAATGATAGTTCGTCAAGTTGGTGCTGTTTTAACCTTCTCAAGGACCGGGCGTAGCCACACTCGGTTCACCTAAAGTTGGAGAAACTGACACCCGCCAGCCACCTGTGTGCAAAGCACGTCGGTAGAACCAGTCTCACGTAAGCGTACGCATAATGTCGGTCCGGGCCGCTTCATCCAACAATACCGCCAAACCAAAGTATGGCATGCTGGTAAGCAGTATGACTTGTATCGCCCACATCTCACTTGTGTTCTACTCGTGCATATAACATCAACGCATAAAACCAGGCTCGGATGCCACTGTTGGGGAACGTAGTAATTTCAAAATAAAATCCTACGCACACGCAGGATCATGGTGATGCATAGCAACGAGAGGGGAGAGTGTCGTCCACGTACCCTCGTAGACCGTTTAGCGGAAGCGTTATGACAACGCGGTTGATGTAGTCGTACGTCTTCACGATCGACCGATCCTCAGTACCGAACATACGGCACCTCCGCGTTCAGCACATGTTCAGCTCGGTGACGTCCCGCGAACTCACGATCCAGTAGAGCTCGGGGAAGAGTTTCGTCAGCAGGACGGCGTGGTGACGATATTGATGAAGCTACCGCAGCAGGGCTTCGCCTAAACACCGCTACAGTATGACCGAGGTGGATTATGGTGGAGGGGGGCACCACACACGGCTGGAGAGATCTCTATGATCAAGTTGTGTGTCTAGAAGTGCCCCATGCCCCCGTATATAAAGGACCAAGGGGGAGAGGCGGCTGGCCGGGAGGAGGCGTGCCAGGAGGAGTCCTACTCCCACCGGGAGTAGGACTCCCTCCTTTCCTAGTTGGAGTAGGAGAAGGGGGGAGGAGGAGGGAGAGAGGAAGGAAAGGAGGGCGCCGCCCCCCTCCTTGTCCAATTCGGACTAGAGGGAGAGGGGGCGCGCGGCCTGCCCTGGCCGCCCCTCCTCTTCTCCACTAAGGCCCATCTTGGCCCATTAAACCCCCCGGGGGGGGGGTCCGGTAAACCCCGGTGCTCCGGTAAAATCCCGATTTCACCCGGAACACTTTCGATATCCAAATATAGGCTTCTAATATATAAATCTTTATGTCTCGACCATTTCGAGACTCCTCGTCATGTCCGTGATCTCATCCGGGACTCCGAACTACCTTCGGTACATCAAAACATATAAACTCATAAAACCGATCATCACAGAACTTTAAGCGTGCGGACCCTACGGGTTTGAGAACTATGTAGACATGACCGAGACACGTCTCCAGTCAATAACCAATAGAGGAACCTGGATGCTCATATTGGCTACTACATATTCTACGAAGATCTTTATCGGTCAAACCGCACAACACTATACGTTGTTCTCTTTGTCATCGGTATGTTACTTGCCCGGGATTTGATCGTCGGTATCCCAATACCTAGTTCAATCTCATTACCGGTGAGTCTCTTTACTCGTTCCGTAATACATCATCTCGTAACTAACTCATTAGTTATCATGCTTGCAAGGCTTATAGTGATGTGTATTACCGAGAGGGCCCAGAGATACCTCTCGGACAATCGGAGTGACAAATCCTAATCTTGATCTATGCCAACTCAACAAGTACCATTGGAGACACCTTTAGAGCACCTTTATAATCACCCAGTTACATTGTGACGTTTGGTAGCACACAAAGTGTTCCTCCGGTATTCGGGAGTTGCATAATCTCATAGTCATAAAAACATGTATAAGTCATGAAGAAAGCAATAGTAGTAAACAAATGATCAAGTGCTAAGCTAACGGAATGGATCAAGTCAATCACATCATTCTCCTAATGATATGATCTCATTGATCAAATAACAACTCATGTCTATGGTTAGGAAACTTAACCATCTTTGATCAATGAGCTAGTCAAGTAGAGGCATACTAGTGACACTATGTTTGTCTATGTATTCACACATGTATTATGTTTCTGGTTAATACAATTCTAGCATGAATAATAAACATTTATCATGAAATAAGGAAATAAATAATAACTTTATTATTGCCTCTAGGGCATATTTCCTTCAATCTCATCGATGCCATTGTAACTCTTGGCACGAGGTATCCCTCCATCATGAATAACAAACACAAGCAGGATGTAGGGTATTACTCTCCGGAGGCCCAAACCTCCCATCTACTCCGGCGCCACCCGTCTGTCCCTGTGCTGCCCACCATTGCTATATAAACTGGAGCCCTGGCCGTTGCTGCAGTCATCCGCCTCCGATCCCTTTTTCCTCTTCGCACCACTCCCACCATGGTTTCCTCGATCACTAACTTCTTTGGGAAGGGCTCACGCAGGAGCAAAAGAAGGAGATGACCGCCATTGCTGTCGGCTGGCAGGCCGACAACTACCCGGAGAACGACGACATCCCAATGGGGGACACGGCCGACGACGAGCCGGTGCCACCCTCCTCGGGTAGCCACCCCCGCTCGTGCATTGCACCATGACCAACGGCGAGGCCCGTGCCCATTACATGGACATGGTGCCGGAGGAGCAGTTCCGGGAGGCGCGGGGCGACGCCTCCTACAACCACAAGCTCCTCCAAGAGCACCTGCAGGCGGAGGATCGGATTACCCCTGGCATGGAGATGGCATCGGACGCGGACGTGGCGGAGCAAGAGGCTCTGCTCGAGTCCTACTGCTCTACCCGCGGCATCCGCCTCGCCAACTATCGGGACCGCCAGCGTCAGGCGGAACTGGAGGCTGCCAACAAGGAGTTCGACGAGGCAACTGATGAGGTGTGGGGCAAGATCGACGATGGCGAGGACACCGCCAAGGCCGCGCCCCGTCGCCATGACCATGAAGCCGACACGTCCGCGGGCGCTGCCGGTAGTGAGGAAGAGTAGTGCATGGTAGGTCGCCGCCGCTCTGGTCTCAGGAAGGCCACCGCTCCTCCCCTCCCGTCGACGCCAAGCTTGGTGGGCTGCGCATTGTGAGCCGATTAGTCGTTTGGCGGCGACGTGGATGCAGACAACTTCAGTTCCCGGGGCTCCGGAGACGGGACTGGAGATCGCCGAGACGGAACCGGAGAAGGCGAAGCTTTAGTTCTCGGGGCTCATGGCCGGACATGGGAAATAGACGTCAGCGATCATTTAGTTTAGGCATTATAGTCGAACGAGCTCCGCTTTTAGTTGAAATATGTCCCAAATTTAATGAATTTCATCATGTTTATATGGAGTCCGGATGTGTTTATACGAAATCCGTTCGATTTGAACAAATTTCGTCCTATTTGTTTGTATTGTTGCTGAAATGTATGCGGACATGTTTGGATGGCGGCCTCCCACATCCGTGTCCGCGGACGGATGTGGGAGGAAATTTGCGGATAGCTGTTGGAGATGCCCTAACCTCGTGGATCCCAACAATAATGCGTATTATTGAGGTTTCTAATCCCGCAGATGCGAGCACTGATGCGTATATTTTGTTGTTGAGGGAACACTGATGCGATATACTGTGATTACTAATCTTGCCGATCCCAGCGCTGATGCGTGGTAACCTCCCTCGCAGATCCTAGCACTGATGTGTATATCATGGCTACTAATGACCGCGTACATATGGTGATTATACGCATTCCTAGCCAGGAGCGTCGCACACGGCGCATATGTGCCATGCTTCTGTATATGGAACGTGATCATCGACAACTAATGCATACGTCATAATTAATGCATATGCCTATATATATACTGAGGCAAGGGTGAGTTGTGCCATTGCATCAGATCCCTTCTAAAACGACCTCATAATCTCGCATACGGTTCGTGGAAAATATGAAGGGGAGCGCTGCGTACACAATTGCCATTTTTATCATTGGGTGCCTTCTTATGGTTGGACAATGTAAGTAGACATCACTATTGTATTGTTTTTCAATATTTATTTATGTGCATATTACGGACTGATAACTGTATAATGTTATTCTATGTAATAGGTCGTCGTGAGCCCGAGAGCACCTACAAAGATGACCATGCCAACACGACCACGCTGGTCTCCTCACCTGATGAGAGCAAACTTACCTTGAAATTTTGTCTCGATAGAGATTGTAAGACCAAAGGTGAAAACTTCAGAACCTGGTGGGCGAAATGCATATGCTGCGTCACTCTGCCAGGCGTACCGTGTTATGATTCCTATGAAGAGTGTCAAAGAAAGTGCCCAAGTATACCGCAGCCCATACTTGCAAATACGGGTGGGCATTAACAGAATACACTACTATAAGATAGTGTGTTGATTGGTACTACCTTTTCATGAGTTTATGTATCATTGCAAATAAGAAAGTGAGTTGAAATCTGATGTGGCCAATCTCATCTTATTCTTACTTACTGAAATGATTCGTGCCGCCAGTTGGGATGTGAGTTTAACTTTGAGTATAACTAAATTAGACTCAATCGTGTTAGAAAAAAACTCAACCGATCAATATTAGGAGGAAAATAAAGTCAATTGAATTCACGACTTACCTCCTAATTCATTTAGAAGGCCACATAACGAGTTATATACGGAAAACGTTCTATTTCCTCTGCCCTTCTCACTAATGAGATACATCCAGTATTTGGTACGTAGGTTGTACTAGCAAAACGGTCCGTGCCTTACAACGGGAGAAAAAAATATATTATAGTCTCCGATGGCCATTACCATATTTTGCTACATCACTCAGATACATTACTCTCATTTTCGTGTAATTGAGAACAATTTTTGAAAGTCATGAACATTTTTTTAAACTCGTGACCATATCAGAAATCGCGAACATTTTTCGAATTCATCAACATTTTAACAGATTTTCGAACATTTTCTAAAATCATGAAAAAATGGAATTCATCACAATTTTATACTATTTGAAATACTTTTTTAAATTATGAACATTTTTAAAACATTTTTCTTGAATAGGCGAGCATTTCTAGAATTGACAAATATATTTTTTGGAAATTGCAGGAACAACTTTTGACATTCACGATTTTTTATATCTAACGAACATTTTTTGAAATACATGATCATTTTCTGAATTCCCGAGAATCATTAAAATATTTTATCAGTCACGAAGAGTTTTTGAATTTTTAGGATATTTTTAAATTCGTGAACATTTTCTAAATTGCCGATTTGTTTTCATTTCATTATCATTTTTTAGTACACACACTTTTAAAAAACATTATCAACATTTATTAATTTACCGGACATTTGTTTTTAGAACTGTGAACATTTTCTGAATATGCTAATATTTTTTGAAAATCACATACATTTTCTGAATCCACAAACATTTATGAATTATTAAACATTTTATTTCAAAATACACTTTTTTCTATTTTTCATAATTTTTTTGAAGTCCCAAATTATTTAAAATAAAAAACGAAGGCAGAAACGGAAAACGGAAAATAAAAACGAAAGTTTAAAAAATAGGCCGCCTAGACTTGGTCCGGCCGAAGCATGCGCTGTGTCTTCTGCCAGTGCGCAGAGTGTAGTATAGAAGGTTCATAGTACATCGGCCGACCAATGCAGGGATTTTCCTGTGTGAAACATTTTTTTATCACTTATGACGACATTGGTGGGTAATATTTTGCAGTTCTGGGAGGCAATTTCGATGATATACTGCCAAAAGCAATAGCCCCTTTATTATTACGAGCAAAACAGCCCATGCGTTGCAATGGAAGAAAAAAAATCATAATCTTCAATGCCCATAACCACATTTTGCTGCATCCCCGAGATACACTATAACTCTCATTTTCGTGAAATCATGAACAATTTTTATAAATGATGAAAAATAATTAAAACTCGTGAACTTATCTGAAATCATGAACATTTTCACAGATTTTCGAACATTTTTAAAATCATGAAAAACAATTGAGTTCATGAACATTTTATACTATTTACAAACATTCTTTTGAAAATTGGGTACATTTTTAAAACCCTTTTTATTGAATAGGCGGATATTTCTAGAATCAATGAACTTTTTTCTTGGAAATTTGTGGAACATTTTTTGAAATTCATGAATATTTTTTTGATTTAACGAACAATTTTTGAAATGCGTGACCATTTTTAATCCGCGAACATTTTATGAATCAGCAAACTTTTTCTTAAGTGACAAACAGTTTTTGAATTTTTAGGATATCTTTAATTTCATGAACATTTTTTAAATTGGCCAATGTTTTTCAATTTCATTAACATTTCTTAATACATGAACTTTTAAAAAAATTGAACATTTTTTGCTTTCCCAAACATTTGTTTTTAAAATGGCGTACATTTTCTGAATATGCGGACATTTTTTGAAAATTGCAAACATTTTCGGAATCCACAAAAAAATATGAATTATGAAACATTTTACTTCAAATTCACCTTTTTAGTTTTGCAAAAAATGCCGAAGTCCAAAATTATTTAAAATTGAAAAAAGGCGGAAAAGGAAACGAAAAAAGAAAATAGGCCGCTCGGACATAGGCCGGCCTTAACATGCGCGCTATGTCTTCTCCCTGCGCGCAGAGTGCAGTATAAAAGGTTACCACTACATGGGCCGGCCCATGCAAGGATTTCTCTATGTAAAATGTTTTTTTAATCATTTATAGGTGGCATCGGTAGGTAATATTTTACAACTTTAAGGGTAATTTCGGTGACGTACCGCCAGAACCAAAAGCCCATTTATTATTATTAGGTATAGGTATAGATTTGTCCTTACCAGCAATCGTCCGTGTGTGACAAGTTCCGCTCCGTCATCTTCTACTATCGCATTGATCAGTTACGTCGTGTAAAACTGTATCCTGGGAAATTCCTCGTGTGGGATATTTTCATCAGTCACATCCAAGTTATTTAAATAGAATGTCTGCACAAACAATAAAAGAGGCATCAAATAATTGTAATTATCAGAGACATTGACTGGCTGGTACATGTGGCCGATGGATCCGTGCGTGCAACGCTAACCGCCACGAGCCGCCGCGACCCATCGTCCCTCTCCCTGTCGCTGCCGGCGAGCGTTGCCGGGAAAAGCCCGCTCGGCATCGGTGGCGGCGGGGGCTGCGAGGGGCTGCTCATCCTGCCAGAGGCACAAGGCCATGCGAATCAGCGGAGTCGTTGGCTGGTGCGGCACGTACGGCACACGCAACATGCATGTGAGCTAGGTTCGATCGGATCCCAGCGTCGCGGGCTGGCGGCCGGACTGCTGCGGGGCGGTGGCAGCCGGCTGATCCGAGGCAGCGGGCATACGTGGTGTCTCCCAGCGTGGATCTGCAGTGCACGCGCAGACGTCGGCCTCCGGGGTGAAAGCCTAGGTTTGATTAGAGTTGGTTAGGCTAACTCCAGCGCAGGACCCCATACGGACGTCCGCATCTGTCTTTTGGACGTCCGTTTGGGTGCGATTCGGCGGATGTCCGGGCGCGGACATGCGCTCGGAGCATCCGTGCCCAACGCGCACGAGGCGTCCTGACTTCAAACGGTCCGTCTCCCCGCTCATGCTTGCCCGCCACTGCCGCGCACCGCGTCGAGCTCGCCAGTCGCGCTGCCCTGCTACTCGTTTGCGCCGAGCTCGCCCGCTAGACACCGCGCCAAGCTGCCCTGCTACTCGCCCACACGCTAACCTGCTCGCCCGCCGCCGCGCGTCGGCCTGAGCCGCCGTCGCCGCGCCGAGCTTGCACACGCCCCGCGCAGAGCCGCCGTGGCCGCGCACCGCCCCGAACCGAACTTGCACGCGCGCCGCCCTCTGCCGCTGTGGTCGCGCCCCGCGCCGAGCTCCCCGGCGGCCCCGCAGCCCCGCGCTTGCCGGAGCGCGCCCGCCCCGAGCTCCCGGGCCGCCCCGCGCTCGCCGGAGCGCGCTCGCCCTGCCTCGTAGCCCCCCACCCACCGCAACGCCGCCAGAGCGAGCCGCCCCGAGCTCCCCAGCGCGCGCCGCCTCTGGCCGTGCTTGACGCGCCCGCGCTCCTGCCGTGCTCGGCGCGCTGGCCTTCCTGGCCGCGCCCTATGCCATGCCAGGCTGCTCGCGCGGGAGGCCACGGACTTGGTTCGGCAGTACGCGGAGGAGCCGTGGTCCGGCGTGGAGTTGTTGTTGCCCGCGCGTCCAAGCGCCTGGTCCTGAGCTCGCCGTCGAGCTGCTGCACAGGTAGCTTGCTAGCTAGCTAGCACCCGGCTGCTGCTGCTGCGCATGCAAGCACTAGCTAGCTAGATGCATGACGCTGTGGCGAACGCGGTGACGGAACGGCGGGCTGAACACTGCGGCGGGCGTGGGGAGCGACGAGGTCGCCAGGAGCCAGATGCATGGGTCTGGATTTGGGGTTGGACCGGACTGAAACGGACACGAGCGGACAGTTTTGTCCGTTTGAGTATTTCCGCTGGACCATTTTTACCCTAAACGGACAACCCCGGACGATTTGGGGTCGTGCGGTAGAGTTAGCCTTATATCTGGCAATGGTGAGAGTGAAAACCCAGATTCTGGCTTTAGTGGCTGCATCGGGTGACGGCGTCGCTTGAGCGTCGCTCTCTTTCTGAAGGCGTTGTTGTTGAAGACTTCGTCGTCCATGTGGTGTCTTGATATGGTCGGTGCAAATATGGTCATTGTTGTAGTTTTAATGACAGTTGATCTAATTGCTTTGGGACTTTTTTCTTTATTCCTCGCCTACACATAACTTTGGTCTTATTATTTTGCTAGCTGCGGACATGTTCGTGTGTTAGTGTTGGTTGTGTGTATCTTAATTATGTAGAAGCCCGATGTGGGCTCATCGTGTTTTATATCTTCTTGATGTTTTATTTTAAGTCAATAAAATACACTCTTTATCGGAAAAAGAATGGTCGATGGATGCATATTTTACCTGAATGAACGGCAGACATCGAGATAGATTAGACTTCGCTACCTCCAAGCAGATCAGCTTTAACCCTCTTTGCTGCTATTAAAATCTCCGACCTTACATAACCTGACAAATTGTGCAGATGAATTATGTTAGGGTTTGTTAGTAGCGCGCCCTAGAAATCTGTAACGAAGTAGTCATTTTTCATTGTTGGGGCAAACAAGTCGTTGCGCATATAACAGAAACGATCTTGGCAAGCTGGCATATAGAGGACCTGGTTCAGTTTCTTTCTCAAATGCATATAGAGGACCTGGTTCTGTTTTCTTTCTTGCAGGGCAGGGCACCCTCCATCCAGAAAGAGAGAATGATTTCCAGGTTATCTGGTTATGTATTTTTCTCATATGATCCAAATTGGATCGGGTTCCACTATCATCAGATAATGGAACAAAACATGGAGTAACATAGTCTTGGCGCTAGAAAAACACAGAAACGAAAACCGCACAAAACGAAACACCCCATGTTATCACCCAGCAAAGGGTAGCCAACATGCCGCATGCACCGCTACCAGGAGGGGTGAAGAACAAAGTTTTAAACTCCCTATCATAGAGAAACTGAAAGTTCTCAAAGGCCACATGCCCTCCAACTTAGAGTGGGAAAGGGGGGAAACCACACCCTTTTACCCCTAGATCACCGCACACGCAGGTGCTCAGACATAACAAAAGCAGCCATCATCACTTTTTTTTTGCCTCCGCTCGGGTTATCTGCTTATGTATGCACCAGGTTTCACAATACAGAAAAGAGAGAATTATTCCGGCCACAATATATATGTGAACTGGACAAGCGACGATAAAATATCACTCTTTTCTTCTTTTAATTACCCTCTTGATACCAAGACGCGCCAGTTCAGATCCATGGCCAGGTATCTCTGCAGCTGGTGATGAATGGCTATCTTGAGGCATATCGGAGTTAGGGCAACCAACATCAGCATCCTCAGTTGGAGCTGTGAATTTGAAGAAATGTGAAGGTTAGCCTAAAAGATATATATCAATTAAGCAAAGTGACCTGCAGCACCAAGACCGCTACAGTCCTCAAATATATCACCCAAAACAGCTCCTACCATTATGATTATGCTTTGCTGGTAGTCTTACCTGGATCTTCATATAAAGGGCGTTTTCCCTTCATATTCCAGCTTACTCCATCCTGATGCCTAATTCCAGCAAACAGTATTTTCAGTTGATCTCTCACTTTCCTGGACTCATTCTTGACCTGTTGCTGCGACTGGTTCTCGAGGTCTGCCAAGGCAGCTTGGTGCCTCTGGTTCTCCTCTTCCTTCTTCCTTGAAAAACTTGTCAAAACATATTCACAAGCCGTTGCGAAGGATGAAACCTTATCCATAACTAGCGATTCAATCTGAAAAAGAATACGTTTATGAAACCTTATCCATAACTAGCGATTCAATCTTCATACTGATAAATAAAGATCTTTTTCGTTCACCGACCTTACCTCATCTATGGTCATAGACCCGGTCTCGGCGCATCTAGATTGGCTTCTGTTAAACACATTTGATGCGCCAGCAACATTGTTCCTGTTCGCGGGGTTCCTCTGATAGCACACCAGTGCTTCGTGACGTGGCTTTCCATGACAAACGATCAAAGGTTCATGTGAATATATGATATAACACACACAAAAAAAAGTTCAGTATTTGGTGCGTAGGTTCTATTTGTCATTACCAGCAATCGGCCATATGTGACAAGTTCTGCTCCCTTGCGTGACCTCGTGTCGTCTTCAACTATCGTGTTGATCACCTCCATCGTGTAAAACTGTATCCTGGGGAATTCGTCGTGTGGGATATTTCCACCGGTCACCTCCAAGTTATCCAAATAGAACGTCTGCACAAACAATAAAAGAGGCATCATGTATAATTATCAGAGGCATTGACTGGCTGGTACATTTCGCCGATGGATGCATATTCTACCTGAATGAACGGCAGACATCCAGATAGGTTAGACTTCTTGCTACCTCCAAGCAAATCAGCTTTAACCCTCTTTGCTGCTCTTAAAGTCTCCGACCTCACGTAACCGGACCAATTGTGCAAATGAATTATGTCAGGGTTTGTAAGCGCGCCCCAGTAATCTGTCACAAAGTAGTCATTTTTCATTGTTGGGGCAAACAGGTACGTTGCCACGCATATAACAAAAGCAATCTTGAATTTTGATATTTCTGCTTTTGTCATCTTTTGGCCCCTGACCTTCTTCACAATTGCAACCATGGGACCTATGTCGCGCTCCGATTCGGATATTCCGAGAGTCTTTCGGATCGCTGCTATCACATTCTCAGGAACACCGTGTTGTTCACTCTGCACCGGTGCGCCGCCACATGGAATTCCCAGCACAGTTTCCACATCTTTATCATGGAAAGGTATGTCCCTGCGGTAACCTGTGATGATAGAGCTTGCTTCCTCATCAACTTTGCTTAGCAGCCACATGAGGAAGTGCCGGTTTGTCCTCATGAGCTTTGGCAGGAGAAGCAGGCCCCCAAAACCAATCTCCCTCACATAACCTTTCTTCTCTTCATCTAATCCATGGATCAAGTTGTACATTTTCTTCACGCTGCACCTTGAACCGATGCACGTGTTCTTTTCAAGTCCTTTGTCATGCTCTCCGATTTCTGAATCAAACTCTGGCTCAGCTACCCCTCCAGGAACTCCTCCTTTTCCATGTCCATTATCATTTACTCCATGTCCTTTACCATTTTTTTCAGATTCTGAATCAGGCTCTGAATCAACTCCTTCAGCATTTTCATCAAATTCTGAATCAGACTCTGACTCGACTCCTCCTTCAGCATTTGCATCAAATTCTGAATCTGAATCAGACTCTGACTCGACTCTCCCTGCAGGAACTCCTCGTCCTTCCTCTTCTGATGAAGAACAGAGGTCTATGCAGTCATCCATCCCTGATGCACGAATAGTTTCTTTCTTCTTGTGCATTGCTACACGAATAATCTGTGTTATATCAGTAAACCATATTACTATTCAGGTACTTCCTATATACAGTAGTAAAAAAAAGAGTATGCATAACCATTGTGGTAAAACCAGATACATCTAATAGGAGGGGGATCTGAATGACACTCCCGAAAACACTAAAATCAGACATTAAAATGTTGTATTGCCTAATCCCTCACTATTTAGACCATGGTATCGAAACATCGATGTCTCTTTACTGAATATAAGTAGGCTTTTGCCCTAGATTGAAACCAGAGAAACTCCTCAGAGCTTAAATAGTTGTAGAAGGAGAATACTGATTCAAGGAAATAACAAGCCATCAAAGAAGATACTAATGCAATATATTCTAGCACCCTCGGAGGGAAGAACTAACCGGGCCTCTTCAGCTCAGTGGAACCGCTGGAGCTCCTTCTCCATGTTCCCAGCACAAACACAAGCACACGCAGGGTATCCTTGAAGAAACTGGGTGGGCGAGGTCTTCAATGGAGCCAGCCGTGTAGTAGGTGCCCAAAGGACGGGAGGGTTTCATCGGGAAGAAGCGCGGAGAGTGGGCGACGGGACGGGTCACTGCGCGGTCACGGGGTGAACCTAGCTAGCCACGGGAGGCACGGTATGGGGCAACAAGTTATGAGGCTCGATGGAGATTCCATATTCGACTCATTCATCTAGCCGTTGGGCAAACACATGAATCATTCCTTTCACGTACAGCTCACGGCTCAGGCCGCCAAATTCACTGTTCACTGTTCTGACCCTTATGCGAAACTTTAGCACGATTTGATCCTATTTATAAAAAAAAGTTTGAATCTAACCTTTTTTCTACTGTCATAGACGTTGACGGTAGGATATAACAGGCTACCGTTATAGTCAATGGCGATAGGCAACGATTGGCAAGTGGCTACCGCCACACTTGATGGCGGGTAGGACCTGGGCCGAAGTAAATTATAAAGAACATGTGTTGCCCAGTAGTACCAAGCTGGTTCACTGGCTTGCTGGCTAGAGCGTGCAGCTTAGCAGTAAACAGTCCTTGGGTTTGAGTATTGTCAAGGACAGGTTCCTTTTTGTTTATTTTTTTGCCCAACAATAATTTTAAAAATAGCCAAATCGATGTTACATATGGGTTACTATCAAAAACATTCTTTTGACCATGTAAATAGCATTTATAAGGAATGACAGGAGAAGATCTTTTCTATTTTCTAAATACAATCACAGGATGTATGCTTCCTTATGTGCAAGATATGATGGCATCTTCATTCAACATCTTCACGGTCCATCGGTTACCATGCCACAATTGTGTCCTACGCTTAGTAAAAATGAAAAAACTAACTAGCCTAATTGATGTTAGATATGGATTATTGTCAAAAAAATCGCTTATCATTTAAAGGAAAGTGTGTGTTTTTAAGGAATGGTAGGAAAATATCTTCTCTCTTTCCTAAATACAATCACATGATGCCAAGGAAAAAATATGTTTATTTCTTTTGCTCAATAAAAATGAAAAAACTAATCTAATTAATGTTATATATGGAGTATTGTCAAAAATAATTGCTTACCATTTATAGGAAAGTGTGTTTTTAAGGAATGATAGGAAAATATCTTCTCTCCTTCCTAAATACAATCACACCATGTGTGTTTCCTTATGTACATGATATGGGTAAGACATAAGAAATGTTTTTCTTTTTCTTTATTTTCTTTACCACAGTAAAACTACGTCTGGATCACTTGTGTTAAAAAATGTTTTGTGTATCACTCTCACATATATGTGCACTTACCATTTCAACATGTGTGCAATCTAGTTAATATTCATGTATGTGTTTTTATAATTTATGTGAATATTTGAATCAAATTCTATATTTTTTTTGTTCACGACACAAACATGTGTCATGTCATATGTACCCACACTTTAAATGACATTGTAACATTCACTCGATGGTAGCATATTAGTTAACACAATTGTGGCACGGTAACCAATGGACCTTGAAGATGTTGAATCGAGATGCCACCATATCTTGCACATAAGGAAACATGCATCCTGTGATTGTATTTAGAAAAGATCATCTCATGTCATTCCTAAAGAAAAACTTTCCTTGTAAATGATATTTACATGGTAAAAAATGTTTTTTTGATAGTAATCCGTGTGTAACATCAATTTAGGCTATTTTTTCATTGTTACTAGTAAAGGTGCCTGTGCGTTGCAACGGGATGATGTTGTTGTAACATTCTATAAAAAAGACGAAGATCAAGCATAACACAGTATTAAAGAATGACAATAAATAAATGAAATACTGAAAATATAGAATCGGTTCATATATAGGATGTATCACATAAACATAAATAGAACATAACTACTTCTATCGACTCTTGCCGAGTCCAATATGAGTATAATAAATCAGAAACAACATCTTTTTCACACTGAACAACACATCAATTATATGAGTAAATTTGCCCATGTGTTGCCACGGTTGTTTTTTTACTTTATTTTTAGGCCATGTAGAATTTTGCACAATGTATTCTCTAAACATTCCAAATAGTATGAAACTGATAATTCAAGAAGTGATGTCACATAACCAGCCATACCCAACCGTGGTCCAGATGACCTGAATTTCATGAATTATTGCCATGTAGAAGAATAACCTATCATGTGATTTTTTTAATCCTCCTAGGAGCTTGCCCTTTCTTTTGAAAAAATAATATGGATTTACCTATCTCAGTTCAGTAGAAAGATATGAGTTTCTACTAGATTATGTGCAATCTGGATGCATGTGATAGCACTGTCGCAAAGTGGCAAAGCAAACAACAAAAGGACAGAAGGGAGAGCATAATATGACATTTAGGCATGTTACAATACTGAGATTAACAACATCCATCCCATGCCAAACAAAATTAGAATGTGCTAAACACAATTAACATACATCGCTTTATTGCAAGGTAGTCATGACCACAATATGGTCGTCGCTTCTCCCTCTGGCATTGCCGCTCGCCCATCAACCAAACCACGGCAGAGACACTGGCTATAATCGCTCACCCAGCAAACACCCACGGCAGAAACACTTATTATAATTGCTTGTCCTGCAAACACCCAAAGCAGAGACACTCTGTGCAGGTTGTATTAGATAACCTTGTGCGGGTACCTTTGTCAGATATGAATGCCTATTCCAATTAAAGAAAATATCCATTTCTTTCGGAACTCGCCCAGAAAGAGTTGACAGACAGAATGGTATCAAGATTTACCAAAGTGTCACCTCACAACTCCCTGGTTGACACAAAACAACATGTTAGGATAGATCATGCCGTATGTGCATTATTCAAAGAGCTAAATGATATATATATATATATATATATATATATATATATATATATATATATATATATATATATATATATACAGAGTAGAGGCACTCTAAGTTTCACATAGATTTACATTCCAACAGGGGTTCCAAAGGAAAACTAATTAATTTTGATAGAACTCAACTGTCAAATCAATGAAGCACAATCTTCCATTTTCGTAGTTCAGTATCAACCATAAGAACCTAAAACTGAAATGACTGAACTCAGAAATCCAACAGTCTTCTACATCAACAACTCACATGCATCCCATCTCAGAAATATTGTAGCCTGTCCTGAAAACTAAAGCATGTGTGGTATTTGTTGCTCTGTTCATAATTAAGTGTATTGTTGCATGCTTGTCTTGAATAAAGGGATAAATGCAATAATATGTGTAGCTGCGTAATATATAGGAAAGAGTGGCGATCTTAACAGTGAAAAGGGAGAGCTTCTGAATTAAGTACAAGATTGCATCATCCCTTCTTAAAAGTATTTTAGCTGAACCTGACAAACTAACAGGGGCACTACTTATGCCACCTAACACCCAAAATTACAGAACCAAAAAGATGCAGTATGCATTTTGGATCAATTCATATCCTAATGATTTAAAATATAGCAGTCGTGCTTAAAAGAACATAATTTATTTAAGTTGTAGTATATGTAGCAAACATGCCCGTGCGTTGCAACGGGCGAAGAAAACGACATTTTCAAATTTAGCGAGAACTGTATGTATTTGCAAAATGCAAAAGATCAGCTAAACAAATGATCAGAGAATAAATGGGTTTTCTATAGATCAATGTTCAAGTTTCTGAAGGAGGTTATATACATGTTGTTGAGATGAAGATCTGTGAGGATGTGGCATCTTCCATATTGCATCTCAGAAACTTAGATTGGACCCTGAGAACAGTTTGTTTTTCTATTTAGGAAAGGTTAATTATTGGCTTCTTCTTTGTTGCCGTTTCATTGTGTGTTGGAGCTTTTCTTCAGACTACAGGGAGAAACCAAGATATGTGCTTGAACTGTTAATTTAAGTCTTTTCTACCAGTGCGTGTTGGGTTTCGTAGTAATTTCAAAAAAATTCCTATGCACACGCAAGATCATGTGATGCATAGCAACGAGAGGGGGGAGTGTGATCTACATACCTAGTAGATCGACAACGGAAGCGTTTGGTTGATGTAGTCGTACGTCTTCACGGTCCGACCGATCAAGCACCGAAACTACGGCACCTCCGAGTTCTAGCACACGTTCAGCTCGATGACGATCCCCGGACTCCGATCCAGCAAAGTGTCGGGGAAGAGTTCCATCAGCACGACGGCGTGGTGACGATCTTGATGCACTACAGCAGCAGGGCTTCGCCTAAGCACCGCTACAATATTATCGAGGACTATGGTGGCTGGGGCGCCGCACACGGCTAAGGAATAGATCACGTGGATCAACTTGTCTGTTTCTGGGGTGCCTCTGCCTCAGTATATAAAGGAGCCAAGGGGGAGGGGGCCGCCGGCCAGGAGGAGGGCGCAGGAGGAGTCCTACTCCTACCGGGAGTAGGACTCCCCCCCCCAATCCTAGTTGGACTAGGATTCCCCGAGGGGGAAAGAGAGAGAGGGGGGCCGGCCACCTTGGGCTGCCCCTTTCTCCTTTCCACTAAAGCCCATTAAGGCCCATATGGCTCCCGGGGGGTTCCGGTAACCTCCCGGTACTCCGGTAAAATCCCGATTTCACCCGGAACACTTCCGATGTCCAAACATAGGCTTCCAATATATAAATCTTTATGTCTCGACCATTTCGAGACTCCTCGTCATGTCCGTGATCACATCCGGGACTCCGAACAACCTTTGGTACATCAAAATGCATAAACTCAAAATATAACTGTCATCGTAACCTTAAGCGTGCGGACCCTACGGGTTCGAGAACAATGTAGACATGACCGAGACACGTCTCCGGTCAATAACCAATAGCGGGACCTGGATGCCCATATTGGCTCCTACATATTCTATGAAGATCTTTATCGGTCAGACCGCATAACAACATACGTTGTTCCCTTTGCCATCGGTATGTTACTTGCCCGAGATTCGATCGTCGGTATTCCAATACCTAGTTCAATCTCGTTACCGGCAAGTCTCTTTACTCGTTCTGTAATACATCATCCCGCAACTAACTCATTTAGTTGCAATGCTTGCAAGGCTTAAGTGATGTGCATCACCGAGAGGGCCCAGAGATACCTCTCCGACAATCGGAGTGACAAAACCTAATCTCGAAATACGCCAACCCAACATGTACCTTTGGAGACACCTGTAGTACTCCTTTATAATCACCCAGTTACGTTGTGACGTTTGGTAGTACCCAAAGTGTTCCTCCGGTAAACGGGAGTTGCATAATCTCATAGTTATAGGAACATGTATAAGTCATGAAGAAAGCAATAGCAACATACTAAACGATCGGGTGCTAAGCTAATGGAATGGGTCATGTCAATCAGATCATTCTCTTAATGATGTGATCCCGTTAATCAAATAACAACTCTTTGTTCATGGTTAGGAAACATAACCATCTTTGATTAACGAGCTAGTCAAGTAGAGGCATACTAGTGACACTTTGTTTGTCTATGTATTCACACATGTATTATGTTTCCGGTTAATACAATTCTAGCATGAATAATAAACATTTATCATGATTATAAGGAAATAAATAATAACTTTATTATTGCCTCTAGGGCATATTTCCTTCAGTGCGATCATCTGCAGTTTTGAGTTACTGCCAGCTACATCTATGTGCTTCCCAGTTTCCTTGTGCATTGCTAGAGAACAACTTAATGTTATGTTTCTTTTTATTTTGAGACTTCATACTGTAGCTGCAGTATCAGGTATCTAAAATAGTTAGTGTATACAGGATACAAGTACAAGAATCCTGATGTTTCATTATAACTGTAGCATCTACTCCAAATACTGAATGATGGCATTACCTTGTCAAATACTGAATTAATGCAGCTACTTTTGGTTTTTCAATAGTTAATTGTCCTGACTAAAATAAGGATTTTGACATTGGTTATAGTTTTGCGGCAACTTAATGATAGGCTGCAATTATTAATCCAAAAAATATATATTGGTGCTAGAGCACAATAGCTGTGCACAGGTACAGAAAAACAATTGGCATATACACGATACAGAAGAAATTAGAAGTAACTAGTACACGGGGGCAATCAACATACAAAGCTCATGTTCTTCGAAGAAATCTGCAACCAATCAAAGGAGACGGAGAGGGATGTGAGAGCTCACCCACTTGCCTGACACAAGAAATAGAAATTTTCTTAGTCTGCATATTCGGTAAAGCAATTACAGTGAAGTGTAACATTCCAACTCTATAAGACCAGTTTCTTGGAAAACATTGTTCAACATATGTTGTTTAGAGTTATTATAGAGTTTAAAAAGTAAGTAAATTTGAATTAGCAAGATGAAAGCCAATTCTACATTGTAATTTTATAAGTCCAAAACATTTAGACGATTCCATCAAATGTATAGCTCAGGACTGAGCTATTATCCTTTTGAGACATCTCTGCACACACTCGAATGCTGGCTTTGCTTGTGAAAAGAATTCTTGTTGGCATAAAAAAGATACAGTGGTAAGGGAACTTACCGAGTAGACATTGTAGTTCCATAGCCCAGGATTAATTGCCAATCATGAATCATAGGAAGGGGGTCGAGGAATCAATATCTTACCCAAAAATCCAATAGATGAAACGTTCATGCATGGTCCTGTATGTAACCTTTGTACCTCTCCATAACGCAATATAGCATCACACTAAGCCAGCCAGCAGCAAACAAACCAGCTTTTACCTGTCAAATTCAGGTCCCAGATAAATCCTCCCCTCACTCGCCGTCCGCCCCTGCTTGTCCTCCACATGAGATTAGCAGCAGCTGCATCAAAGTAGTAGCAGTATCAGCATCAATCAACAAACAACAAGAAAGCAGCAGTATAATATGCAACTAACAGGAGCACATCAGCGGCGCACAACATACAGAGCAGTCGTCCCTCTCCCCTGCCCTCCCCGCACCAGCAGCGCACCAGACCATCCTTGTCCTCGTCCATCTCGCCCTGGGAGTCCCGCACCATGCGCTCCCCGACCAGCGCCTCCTTTGCCAAACGCCGCCCACTCCCGCGAACGTCCGCGCCCTATCTCCTCTTCATCGGAGAAACCAACAGCACAGCCTCCTGCCGTGCCTCCCCCTCGTTTCTCTCCTTCCTCCCGGTTTTCTCTCTCCCTCTCTCTCGTCCTCCCTCCTTTTCTTTCAGGAGCACGCCGGAGCAACCGTGGTGCCGCCCGGGAGAACCCCGATGCCTTGTTAGTCCCGCCGCCGCTCGCCTGGATCCGGCCGCCTCGGAAGTTCCGCGCGTCCAGCCCGTCAGCCATCACTCTCCGCAGACCTCACTCGACTGGATCGAGCAGGAGATCCGCCTGCCGCCCCGCACGCTCATTGACCGCCTCGATCTGGATCGATCGGGGAGGAGACCCTGATGAGTTGACCCTGCTCAAATTAGCCACAAAAGGAAAAAAATCGTGGGTTGAATCCTCTAAAATGCAGGGTCTTTTTTGTAAAAACGAAATGTTTGCTCAGTTTAGCCACTTAAAAGAGGAGTGCGGGTTGAATTCTCAAAACCGAAGGGGCTTTTCTGCATAAATTCCGACGACGTACTACCAGAAGCAATGCGTGGTTTATTAGTAGAGAGATTGGGCAAAAAAAATTAACAAAAAATATTTGTCCTTGGCAAATATCAAACCAAAGACCTATGGTCGCTAACGTGCACGCCCTAACCAGCCAGCCATCGAAGCAGTTTAGTACTACTGGGCGATCCACATTATTTATAGCATTTACTTCGGCCTAGGTCGCCACTTGCCAATCATTGCCACGTCATTATGTTGACCAAAAGCCTACTGCCAACGTCTATGATGGTAGAAAAATGGTCAGATTCAAACTTTTTTACGAATATGGTCAAATCGTGGTAAACTTTTGCATAAGGGTCAGAACAGTGAATTTGGCCGGCTCAGGCCAACTCCAACGCTAGATCCCATTTTATCTGTGTGTGTGTCCACACTTTGAAGCAAACAGACAGAAAATGTGACCCAAACACATACCCCATCCCATTTTTTGGTCCCTTTGACCCCATCTCTCGATCAAATTTGGTCGTGATTTGGGTCCAAAGTGGACACAAACCGGACGTTTGCTACGTCCCCGTGTCCTGCTGTGTCCATTACATGCAGATGATGACCCGTCTTTCATCCGAACAAATGGACCCACCACCCACCACACCGCTCTCTTTCCCTCTCTTCTCCTTTTTTACCCACCACGCTAGGCCAGTGGCTGCGCCACGGCGCTCAACATGCAGACGAGCAGTAGCGAGGGGGATGCCGGTCAACCCGAACGTTTAAGGGCCATTTGAGGGGTCCGTCTGAATCAAAAATCGTGACCGGGCAATGACCAGGTGACCTGCCCGGATGTATAAGACGGATTTTAGAGATCGGGCTATTAACCCGGTCTCTTCGGCTCAGTGGAACCCTAGTGCTCTTTCTCCGTCTTCCCAGCACAAACACAAGCGGGGGGTCCTTCAAGAAACTGGGTGGGCGAGGTCTTCAATGGAGCCAGCCGTGTCGTTGCCCAAAGGACTGGAGGTTTTTATTGCGAAGGGGCACGGAGAGTGGCGACGGGACGGGTCACTGCACAGTCACGAGGCGAACGTTCAATCCTTGTACCAGCTCGTGGTATGAGGCAGGCTCGATGGAGATTCCAAACTAGCCATCCATATATTCGACGCGTCTCGTCTAGCCGTTGGGTTGCAGCCGCTCCATCGGTTCTTCTACTTCTATGTAGTAGTTATGCTTCGGGAATATATACTTCTATTATAGTTTCATGTGCAAATACATATGTTTTTGGAGAAAATTTCGGGTAACCTCAGCTTCAGGGAAGCTCGCATAAAAAATACCATATCTTCTGAGTTTTTTATAAGAAAGATATTTTTAGTTCTCCTACGCAAATCAATGGAGCGACACATGAAGTTTTTGAAAATAAGCACATGAAGTTTCTTACAAGATACATACACGACCACTTCTCTTGAAAGACGTGGGCATTTTTTCTTGCGGCACATGAACATATCTTTTGATAGACACACATGTATTTATTGTTGATAAACATGAACAATTTTTCTATATATACATACACATTTTTTTGAATGCATAAACACATGAACTTTCTTTTGATGTACAACTCAGGGCTCTCTAGTCGGCTGTCGTGGCGCTCATGTCATCCGTGCTTCGCCTCTCTACAGTCTTTAAAGTCTCTCACCAACTTCAATTGTTTGCTCCCTCCACCCCGTGTTTCCTTCCTTGCTTCCCCTAAAAGGTCCCACCGTGTTGTGCCCACCGATCTAGCCACGCCTTCACATATACCAAGACTAGGGTTGGACCAAAAGCTCGTAACTCGCGAGCTTAATGAGCGCTCGATAGTTCGGCTCGTTAAGCTCGTAGCTCGCTTCTTAATGAACAGAGCCAATCATTGATTTCAGCTCGTTAAGCTTAACGAGTTTAACGAGCGAGCTAACGAGTTTCACGAGTAGCTGGTTAAGCTCGTTAGTAACAACACAACACATATTTTCATTTTACGTGACAAACTTTTATAGCACCTCAGCCCATCTATTCAATCTAATCGACCTATGAGACAACAAACTACTGCATTTCTTTTTATAGTCATCATATTTCATCTTGAAAACCACACCTACACATTCATCCTTTATATCGTAAAACATTATAATCTGTTAACAAGCGCTCACGAGCTTAACGAGCTTCAAACAAGCCGAGCCGAGCAGGGTTTTCTGCTCGTTAATCTTAACGAGCTTAATGAGCCAAGCCTTAACGAGCACGAGCTTAACGAGTACGAGCTTAACGAGCCGAGCTGCTCGTTAGTCCACCCCTAACCAAGACTCTTAATCTCGAGCCACTATGTCCCTCTTCAATTGGTAGGCACGATCGGGTGGGTGGAAAACGATGGCTTTGATGGGCGTGGTGAACATCACCATTGTGGTGGTGCTAGACAACCCCGCCGCCTTACTCAAACCCCATCCAATTCAACATATTGTATGACAGTCTTGTTCCGCTTAACAACATCATGTATGCACTATGCCCCTCCTTCCGTCTATAGCCCTCTTTCCCATGCACTTGTCCCATTCTTATGATCATGCCATGAATATTAAACAAATTTGAAATATGAAGGTGCCCTTACAATCAAGGTTTTTTTTCTTTGCATCCACAAAGGCGTGATCCTAACTTAGAACAACCGAACACATGCAATTTCCCTAGTAATTTAAGTGTTGTTTCTGCCGTAAGGATGAGACAATCAAATATGTTTCCTTCCGATGCAAGTTTGTGTAAACGACATGTCCAGTCATCAAGGGTGCAACGAGGTTTTACATGCTCACACTTTTGTTCACCCGGGTTCGAGAGGGTGGCTAGCTTTCTTGGATTTGTTTGTTAAGTATAACACTCTTGTTTTTCGATACCTCAACATCCTGATCCATTACCACAAGCCGCATATTAAGGATTGGAAGGAAGTCGATGGAGGATTTGAGTAGGTGATTGTACTCGGAAGGCAAGCTCTTGTTCTATGGTTCTTATGCGGTGTTCATTATCCTACCAATGTCGACCCTATCTTTTTTTCCAATTGCCTAAAGGGGTGTGGGAAAAGCCTTCACCTCTCCTAGTTCTTTTGGAAAATTGATATAATCATAAATAAAGTATATGGTGACCATTGGTCCCTAAATTGTATCGTGAAATGACTTTATGTATCATTTCATCAGGAGACCTCCTTTTTCAAACAAAAACAATAACACTTTCATTTGAATAGTTGGGATTTATCGCAAAAGCTACAATGGCATTACTTCGTCGGTTCGAACCAAGGAATCCGTTAGAAATGTTTTGAAATGGATATTGTTCTCCCATCGATCAAGGACTGTTATATGAAAAGAAGTGGGGTTTGAAAAGGGGAATGGAATGCTCAAACCGGGATTGCTAGAGGAACGCATTTTCAATAACGTAACTTGTGCTCCTAGAATATGGTGTTCCATAAACTCTGGAGACAACAAAAGAAACTCTTTTCTATAAATGGAAAACTTACTTTTCATAATTTATAGATGCAACCAATGAAATTGAACCTTATAGTTTAGTAAAATTAGTAGATCTTATTAGAACTTTTATCAATAGTTTGTGCATGGTGGTTTTCTTATATATAAGAACTTATGCACCTTCTTCACTTCTTGGCCTACCGAGACTATGCTTCAAACGCCGCAAGTAGGCGAGCTTGCAGACAATTTCCCGGCCACCCCGCACCGCTTGGTTCTCTCTTGAGTTCAATCAAAAAAAGGGAATTGAGTGTACGAGAGAACTAAACATGAAGCACTAACACGATAGCCTGCATGATTGAGCCGGCGGTTGGAGCGTGAAAATCTCTTTTCGTCAGATTGGAGATGAAGCCATAGAGTAGGATGAGTCGTGGCCCACAAAAGCGCCAGGCCCAGATGCCTTTCAAACCAACTACTAGAATGTATGCCATAATGATGGCATACTTACCGATGATCTTTACTTCTGACCGTTATTGAAGATCCTCCTCCCGTAAATCCTCAATCTCATCATTCCAGTTTTTCAGATCCCTGGGTAGACATGTTCGTCCGTGGTATGGTAATGTTGGAGTGGTAGATGTATGGTTCCTCTCCGGTTTGCTGGCCCTGCGAAGAATGTAGGGCCGGGCGGCAGAGCGTAAGGAGATGAGTGGCCAAAGTAAGGTGTCCAAGACGACTACAACCAAGGGCAACAATACCATGGCGGCACAACTCTTCCCTAGAACGTGCTTACCATGTAGTGGCAGCTAGCTAACGGAGTGGCATTTTTTTGAGGTGAGATGCCAAGTGGGCTACCCCGTTTCTCTCCCTTTCTTTTGATCCTTTTTGTTTCGCCCATTTTTCATTTGGTTTATACAGTGTTGTGATGGTTGCTTGAGTTGCGACTTGCGACGAGCGAGGTATTTGAGAAGAGTTGTCAAGCCTCAGGGACGTGAAGTTTTGGCACAATTGCAAACTGGGCCTTAGTTGATGTTCATGATTTTTGTACTTGTCCACAGTGGGTAACCAACGTCGATGCAGCATCTAGTCATGCAATACCATGCATTTGCTCCCATTTTTCTCCAGCGGTTCGATTGAAACTTTGTTTACAAGGCTTCGTGAAGTACTAAAACTAGTAGTATATTTCTTCCGAGAATCACTAAACATATCAGAGTCTGAACCTTTTTTCGAGGATATCTTTTTCAGAAAAAGAAAGCTAGAATGTCAACACTTTTTTTGCGACATAGAACAGCAATACTTTTTTTTTAGAGCCAATACTTAACACTTTCAGCCCACACGCAAAGCTTAGCCTTTTTACACGGGCCGACTTTGTATTCTGCAGCCCATTTATGTCGTTGGCTCAGTTATGAAGTACTCCACAGTCCACACACAGTCTCCTGCTAAGGGCATCTTCAGCCGTTGGCCCCCTCAGGACGCATAAAAATCGCCCTCTGGGGGCGAGCCGGCGATACACTCGGCGCTGGGGGCGGTTTTGCGCCCAGTCGTCACCCCAGGCGCCGAAATTGGCCAACTTTGCAGCCCAATTTCGACGAATAAAGGGCCCATACGGGGAGAATAGGCCCATATTCGGCGTGGTTTCGCCGTGTCTCGGCGTTCAATTATCAACATAATTATTTCTTATCACATATTTCATCACAGAAAAATCAAATACTTCAACAAAATAGCACAACAACAAATAGTTCAATACAAATTACATAGTTCAACAAATAAAAACTCGTATTTCATCACACGGCGTCCCCCTTGAGCCTTCATAGGTGCTCAATCAGATCTTTCTGCACTTGATGATGGACCTGTGGGTCTCGGATCTCCTGACGCATACTGAGATAGGCAGTCCAAGTTGCCGGTAGCTGGTGATCAACTTCGGCTAGAGGACCCTGCCTGTAGTATGGTTCAGTGTCAAACACTGGGTCTTCTTGCTCGCTCTCGATGATCATGTTGTGCAAGATGACACAGCAAGTCATAATCTCCCACATTTGATCTTTGGACCAGGTCTGAGCGGGGTACCGAACAATAGCAAATCGAGATTGGAGCACACCAAATGCCCGCTCGACATCCTTCCTGCAAGCCTCCTAAAGCTTCGCAAACCAGGCGTTCTTGCCTCCTGCCACAGGGTTTGAGATCGTCTTCACAAATGTCGACCATCTCGGATAGACGCCGTCAGCTAGATAGTACCCCTTGTTGTATTGGTGCCCATTGATCTCGAAGTTCACCGGAGGAGAATGGCCCTCAACGAGCTTGGCAAAAACAGGAGAGCACTGCAGCACGTTGATGTCATTGTGAGTTCCTGGCATACCAAAGAAGGAGTGCCAAATCCAGAGGTCCTGTGTGGCTACCGCCTCAAGCACCACACTGCAACCGCCTTTGGCGCCTTTGTACATCCCCTGCCAACCAAATGGGCAGTTCTTCCATTTCCAATGCATGTAGTCGATGCTTCCAAGCATCCCAGGAAATCCTCTTGCTGCATTTTGGGCTAGGATCCGAGCAGTGTCTTCCGCATTGGGTGTTCTCAAGTATTGTGGCCCAAACACTGCCACCACTGCCCGACAGAACTTGTAGAAACACTCTATGCTGGTGGACTCGGCCATGCGCCCATAGTCGTCGAGTGAATCACTGGGAGCTCCATATGCAAGCATCCTCATCGCTGTCGTGCACTTCTGGATGGAGGTGAATCCAAGAGCGCCAGTGCAATCCATCTTGCACTTGAAGTAGTTGTCGAACTCCCGGATGGAATTCACAATCCTGAGGAAGAGCTTTCGGCTCATCCGATAACGGCGCCGAAATGTTCTCTCGCCATGAAGTGGAGCATCGGCGAAGTAGTCGGAGTAGAGCATGCAGTAGCCTTGGAGACGATGCCGGTTCTTTGCTTTCACCCGCCCCGGCGCCGAGCCACCTCGCCGCGGCTTTTCATTGCTCGCCAGCAGCTGGGCGAGGGCGGCGAGCACCATGAGATGCTCTTCTTACTGGACGTCGGCCGCGGCTTCCTCCTCCAGCAGCGCGGCGAGCTCTTCCTCCTCATCCGAGTCCATCGCCGAGACAGGCAAAACGCCGAACACCTTGCGCTCGGTGGGCGTGTACCCGCCGTTAAACCGCGCCTCCGCGGCCGGAAACGGCGACCGGAAACGCCCAGCTGTTGTGGGAGGGGCTGCCGCGGCGAAGCGCTGCTATTTTCCGGCGGGGAATGGCTATCTACCGGAGTAGGGCGGCGGCCGTCGCCGAGATATAGCTAGTGGTGGCCGAGGGCGCGGGGGTGCGAGGCGAGTCGGGGGAAGAAAACCTTAACTTTTCCCCTATCGGTGTGGGCCAGGCGTGCTTTTCCCTAGCGCCGGAGCCCCCAACTGCTCCCCAGCGCGCCAGGTTCGGCCTGTGACCGCTGGGCGGAAAAAAGGTCCAAACCAGCGATTTTCGGCGTCCTGAGAGTGCGACTGGGCCGTTTTTTCGGCGCCGGCGCCGAAAAAGTGGCCTAGGGGGCCTGTTGGGGGTGCGGCTGGAGATGCCTTAATTCCCCACCCACCAACACACGCGACTAAGTTTTTTTACCGGTGGCAGGAGCTACCAGCACGGCTCCAGGCAATTACCTCGCACCACCGCACACTGTAGTTTATACCACATCCAGTATAACACTGTTTGCTCATGTTTACTAAATGTTGGTATTTCACCACCCTGGCCCATCACGTGATGTCATCCACATGCATGTATGTCAAGAATGTGACAGCTCTCTTCTCTCCTCCCTTACATAATAAATCCATACTTTTATTTCAGCTTTGCTAATTTTACTCGTCCGTATCTTTTAAACCATAATTTTATTATTGAAACTTTTTTTATATATGAACTCGTGGCGTTCAGACCTTTAAAACAAGATCAATCTTGAATATTTTTCAAACACGTTTGAATTTCAACGTTTCAATCGATTTATTTCACTTCAACTATTTCAATCAGTTGAAATTCTGATTTCATTTATTTCAAAAAATATTTTGAATAATTTCATGCAATCGTTTCAGATAAAAAATTCACAAATTATTTCACTCGGTTCAAGAATCCAGTTTCATTTTTTTCTTACAACCATTTCAATTATTTCAGCCGTACTACACTTTTTCAAAATACTATTTCATTTACTTCGGATAAGTCTCCACTATTTCAAAAAGAAAGAGCTAATATATTTAAATAATTTCATAACATATTTCACTTTTTCAAAATGCTTTTTGTAGAAACACTATTTTGACACAAACTGATTTCACTACAAACCCTTCACCCCATTTCAAAAACACGTGTTTCACTCATTCCAAAAAATAATTTCACAAAAAATGAAAACACATTTCACTCATTGGTCTTTTTCTAAACAGCTCCAAACATCGTATTTACTTCAACTATTTCAAAAAATAGATTCACAAAAAATTTCACTCAATTCAAGAATCCAGTTTCAGTTTTTTCTAAAAACATTTCAAAAAAATTCAGACGTATTTCACCCACTTCAAAAATTCCGCTTCTCTCTTTGAAACAATCTATTTCACAATTTTTAAATTGATTTCAATTATTTCACAGATGCATTTCTTTGTTATTTCAATTTGGAAACACATCAGTTTCGCAATTATTTCAAAAAGTAATTTCACTCTACTTTTTTCAAGAAATAGACTGCAGTTCTTTCGAAAACTACTTTTCAATAAGTGATTTCATTCATTTTAACAGACATGTTTCACTCATTTCAAAAAATCAGATTCCGCTCATTCAAAAATGCATTTCACTCATTTTAACAAACATGTTTCACTCATTTCAAAAATCAGATTTCACTCATTTCAAAAGTTATATTTAACTCATTTCAAAACGGTTGATTTCAATGATTTGAATGAATGATTTCACCCAATTTAATAGGCATATTTCACTAACTTAACAGATTTCACTGATCAATATATAACTAAAATGGATATATGATTGAAATAACAAAACTCAAAGTAGACAAAATATACTCCCTCCATTCCACAATGTAGTGCTTCCTCTATCCCCGTGCGTCAACTTTGACCGTAAATTTAACTATCAAGACTGATTGCGGCGGGAGCAAAAATTATATCAGTGAATTCGTATTTGAAAGAAGTTTTTAATTATGTAACTTTTTCTCCTGCCGCAGTCGGTCTTGTTCGTTAAATTTATGGTCAAAGTTCGATTTCGGGAAGCGCGGGCGCACTATATTTTGGAATGGAGGGAGTATTAAATATTGACCTTGTTTTAAAGATCTCCGTGCCAGGAGTTCAAATATATAAAAAAATCAAAATTGAATTTTTTATATAAAAGATATAAATGATTCAAACTAACAAAGATGAATTTGTTGTGTAAGAAAGGAGAGAGACTGCACCAGTACTTTTGCTGTCATGTATGTGTACTGTTGTACGTAAGAGAGGGAGGAGCATGCATGCATCTGATTAAACAATAGTTTCAATGGGGTCCATTCACTGTATTTGGCGAGGTATATAGCAAAAACTGAAAATTAATGCGTGACAGTCAGACGAATCTTGGCGTAGTCAATGGACGATGGATACCTAACCGGTAGGTACCAGCTCCGTTAAAAAGAGCTTTGCGCCAACACACAGCCGCCGCCGCCGCCAGTACCGACCCCGGAGAGCGGCCGGAAAATGGCCTTGCCGGCGATCCCCGACGAGCTCCTGGTGGATATCTTCCTCCGCCTTCCCACCCCAGAGGATCTCATCCGAGCCTCCGCCGCCTGCGTCTCCTTCCGCCGCCTCGTGGCCGACCGATCCTTCCTCCGGCGCTTCCGCAAGCTCCACCCCCCGCCCCTCCTCGGCTTCCTCGACCCAAATCGGCACTGCTTCCACCCGGCCGTCCCGCCTCACCCCTCTGCGCCGGCGGCCAGCGCCGTAGCCAGCGCCGCCGACTTCTCCTTCGACTTCCTCCCCGGCTCCTCCCGGGACTGGTCCGTGCTGGATGTCCGCGACGGCCGCGTCCTCCTCAGCAGACCCCGCCGCGCCGGTAAGGGTCTCAATGAGATGGTGGTATGCGACCCCTTGCACCGGCAGTATCTCCTGCTTCCCGAGCTCCACGATGACCTAGTCGCTTCGTGGATTGACACACTCGTGATTGAAGGGCCGCGCTTCAGCGGATCCTACAGAGAGACCTTCCTCGTCCCTCCCTGCGACGACGAGGAGGCAGCTGCTACGGAGGAGACGTCATTCAGGGTGATCCGGATGACGCTGCTCCAAACTAAGCCGATGGCCGCTGTCTTCTCTTCCGGCACAGGGCAATGGCGAGCCATTCCACCCCTGACTCGGAGCGAGCGTTACCTGGCTTCGTGCTATCGACATGGATGGTTTCGTTCGTCTCGCGCCATTACGCCAATGGTCGCTTCTACTGGATTTCAGGTTCGACTGAAAAATTGCTCGTGCTTGACATCCGAAGGATGGAGTTCTCCATGACTGACCACCCACCCTGTGTCAGAGGTGTGAGTGATGATGTGGCCATCGCGGAGGCCGGCCAAGGCATGACTGTGATGTTTGTGCCTAAACCTAACACAACTCGCTTTACTTATTCCGTTTGGCGAAACAACGGTGGGAGTTCCACCCAGTGGCAGATGGAGGAGAAGACAATCTCGCTGGATTATGGGTCCTTGCTCATGGGTGCAGTGGGGAGGCACTTGCTCTTGTATCGTGGCTCGTTCTTCAAGCCAGGTTACTTCACACAGGACGTCAACACGTTCGAGCTTGAGAGAGTGTGTGATGCATTATCGAGACAAGCACACGGATATTGCAACTTCCCACCGTCGTTATTATCGTCACCTACAGTGTCAAGTGGTAAACTTTGTTGCATACCAGTTACCTCTTTCCCTTCATGACTATCACTATCACACAACTTGTTTCATGCTTGCCAGTTCATTATTGTGATCATAGTTATTGTTTACACGGTTTAGTGAGTGTTCATTTCTGTGCTTGTGCAAAAGCTGATCAATCTAATTGTTATTTATTTGTTTGTCTGTTTTGTTTGCCATTTAAGGTAATTAGACAAATGACATAAATGGCCTTGCAAACCAGGAGTAGCATTTTGGTGGTATCATGAAGCTGTGAAAACACAGAAATTACGACAATTATTTCTATTTTTATGGCCAAGCTAATGGACAAGGAACAGGTACAAGTTTAAATCAGGACATCTCAGCTAAAAAAATGTCCACTAATTCTTATTTGGTCACCATTACGCCCGTAAATTTATCTCAGTAGATCAATTTCATATGAAAATTTATCTGAGGTTCAAAAGTCTTATTTGGTCTCTGGTATGAAATTTTGATCATTCTTGACAGTACATTCTAAATAAAAATGTATAATTACAAAAGATTTTGCAAGAAAAATCAAACTATATTATTTCATTATGTGTACGATCATGATAACTTTTGTTGCGCCTTATAATGCATATTTCATTATGTGAACAATCATGATAACTTTTGGTGCGCCTTATAATGGATATTTTTTCAGTATGATTTTTTAGGTGATTTTTTCAGTAGGAATTTTGCAAAGCAACTGAACAGAGATTGGTAATACTATCATCGGATGCTGATGATGGACAAATGGATTGTGTAGTACTTTTGTGTTATGTATAGAGATAGATGAAGCGATACCTTTGGCATGCCTTTAACCCTTTGTGCAACATGAAATGTCCTTTTTTGGTCCATTACATCTGAAAACCTTGTCACTCGGCAATATCCTTTCATCAGGTGCACTCGTAAAAGAACTTCATGTCAAATTCATCAAGTCAATCTGTACAACCTACTGAAATTTGCTGTCTGAATTAATGCACTTGTCATAGAGCACCACTCTTCTGAATTTTGACAGCCTTTGCTGCACAATTTTTTTATTTCCTTAGAAATTCCAAATTGTTTTTGTTTCACACCTATTTATATCCCTCAGCATGACATCTATCTGAGTTTCAGCTCCGCAAGTTTGGGCACTTGATTTCATCCATAGTAAGAGCATCTCCAATCACAATGGGCTATTTTGAACACCCCCCCCCCCCCCCCCCCATATGTCCGTGGATACATACGAACATGTTGGAGTCGTCCGGCCCCCATTTGTTCTCCCGGGAAACCACACCCCCGATTTCCAAAACCTCAATTCCATACAAAAGCATGCAACCTAGATTTCATCATACATAGTTCATACACAATGGATATAAAAAGGAACAACAAACTAAATAAGAAAAGAAAATTGCAATTGAACAACTATAAACTACCCAACTCGTCGGAGCAGGGCTCGATGACCCCCTTGCTGAAGCCGCTGGCCTCATGGTCGTTGCTGCCGGCGCGAATCGAGGGCTTATCCTCGTAGTCGAGGTCCTCCATGAAGAGTTGCTCCAGCTTGACATCACGGAGGCGTATCATGCGGCGGTTTGCCGCCACCAACCTCTCATCCTGAAGGGACGCGAGGATGGTGTGGTTCTCAACAACGAGGTTAGGGTCGGACGCGAGGGAGGTTGCGTCCACGCACTCGGCCTCGAGTGGTGCCTCCGCGTGAGGTGCTCTGCCTCCTCGGCTTGAGTGACACGGAATTGCTCATGCGCTTCCTCCATCGAGAGGAGGCAGATATCGTCGCCCCCGGCCGTGGTGGCAGGGTCAACCTCCATGCCCTCCTCCGAGCTCCGCTCTGGAGACCTCGGTGGTTGTCCGGCCGCAATGCGGTCTGTACGTCGCGCGTGGTAGTTGCCTCCTCGGCAGTGAGCTCTGTGCAGCGCTCCAAAGTGGGCGTCTTGTAGTGGGTGACCTTGCGGACCATGGCAGACGGTGAGCTCGGACGGGGACGCAGTGGCGACGCTGATGTGAGGGGAAAAGGAGGGGAATGTGGGCGGCTAGGTTTTGGCCCTCGACATATGGATTTAATAGCTGGTGCTAGGCTCCTTGGGCGGCATGGTTGGGCCATGAATGTGGGCAGGCAAACCCGTGAGCTTCCGGGCAGATTGATGGATTTTACGTGGGTCCAAACTGTCAGTCCGACCGTGGCAGATGCGTCGGGGCGGCCCGAAATCTGCCCCACATATGGGATGAGTCTGGGGTTGCTGGACAACCCAGACATATGTGTCCACCCGGACAAATGTGTGTGTGTGTTGGGGGGTGGGGAGGGGGGGGGGGGGGGTCAGGTTGGAGATTCTCTAAGTTACTAAGGTTCCACTCAACAAATTCATGTATAGTGATTTATAACGGTGCATTTTTTTGATTCATGCTATCACTAGTCTGTCAAATCAATCCTTTTTGGTATTGAACTCTGATCATTATAGAACCAATATTTCATCTTTGCTTAGTGTACTGTTGTGATGGAAACTACGACTCTTCTGCCAGATTGCCGTTGCTGCTTTCTGTGTGGAAATGTTTTTTTCTCCTTTAATCATCTTCCTGGCCTTTATGTATATGCTCCCTTCTTTAATTTCCTTCTGAGTTCTGATCCACACCCATCCTTTGAAACATATAAACACACAAATTTGAGATCACTACAATATTGCCCTGGTTGCAGCATGATTGAACTTGACTGTACTAGTAACATTAACAAGATTTTTTTTACAGAACCTGGTTGAATTTGTGAGTACTTGATAGCAGGATTTGATTTTGGTTTCTCTCTTCATAAGTTGCCTGCAACTTTCTAAAATCTCAGTCACATTACTAAACTTTTCAATCAACATCCAATCATACTCATCTGAAGGTAACTTCATATATAATCTAGCTACAGAGTACAGATAATAGTTCAGACAACCGAAAATTGGCAATAGCTCCATTTAATAATGGTGTATCCTTGTGCATGCAGGTACACCCCATGCTGACATCCAGGGAGCGGGTGCCGATTTGCAGCGGGTGCCTGAACTAGGAGAAGCTGGCCCTGGAGGCGTGCAGGGACCCGTCCTCACATCAGCCGCCCAAGCCCCAAATGTCAGCGCACGTACAACCAAGGCAGTCGAAGACTTCACACCGAGATGCGTCAACAGCCAGCCCAAGAGGATCGTGCAGCCCAACAGAAGATTCGGTCCAGAATGGGCCCGTTGAGCCCGCTCGCCTGGCAGCTCGCTACTTAACCCACAGGCGACGAGGGGATCGGCATCCAGGCTGGATCAGAACGAACGGCGGCTTCTTCCTCTTTCCCCACCTACCTACCCTTCTTCCTTCTCAAAAACAGAGAGACTTGATTTGTAATTCGAATCCGGGCTTGTATCGTGAGCTAGTAGTAGATCGACCTGGTACCTAACACCCTGGTATCAGAGACCAGCACCACCCTCTCTCCGCCGCGTCGACCTGGAAACCCGCCGGCGCATCCAAGCGCGGCAAGCCTTTGTCGCCACCATGGATCCAGCGCTCAAGGAGTACCTTGACAAGCTCCATCAGGACGCCAAGGCCAACTCCGCCCACGTCCTCAAGCAGCTGCAGGCGCAGTCCTCACAGATCGACGACCTCCTTCACTAGAAGCCAGATCTCGAGGCGCGCTTCGCAAAATTGGAGTCCATAGTCGCGGCGCTGCGAGCGGCCGCACCGCCGAGTGGAGCGGCGCTTCCCCAACATCTTCCTCCCCTGCTTCCAGTGCGGGGAGATCTCCATGGGCCTGATGGCCGCGGCGACGTCGACCACACCGGAGGGGGCCCGTCAGTGACCCACGAGTCACTGGTGGCACCTCTGGTCACGGGTACGCCCTCCCTCCCGATCGTGCCGGCCCCTGTTCCTCCCCTGTCCTCTTCCATCCTGACCAACTTGGGCTAACCACCATCCATGAATTTCCCGATGTTCACCGGTGAAAACCCACAGCTCTGGAAAACACTTTGCGAGCAATACTTCCAGATGTTCACGATCCCCGACGCCTACCGCGTCCCCATGGCCACCTTGAATTTCTCTGGCCCCGCGGGCATCTGGCTACAATCCGTCCAGAAGAAGTTAACTGGACTGGATTGGGAGTCCTTCACTTCCCTTCTCTGCACCTGACTCGGTCGTGACAAACACCAAATGCTCATTCGCCAATTCTACGCTGTCAAACAAACTACCACAGTAGCAGATTTCATTGAACGTTTCAAAACCGTGATGAATCATCTTATATCTTACTCTGAGTCCACTCACCCATATTTTTTCCCGACTCGTTTTGTGGAGGGACTACGACCGGATATCCGCGCGGTGGTGCTCGTGCAACGCCCACCGGACCTGGACACGGCATGCTCGCTGGCCTTACTTCAGGAGGAAGTGGCCGACGGCGAGCACTCATTCGGGTGCCTCTCCAATGCTTCACGAGGCCACAGTCACGCTGGGCGATCGACGCCACCGTCCTTCTTCAGTCGCCCGGTGAGGGAGTCCTGGATTAGGGGGTGTTCGGATAGCCAAACTATACCTTCAGCCGGACTCCTGGACTATGAAGATACAAGACTGAAGACTCCGTCCCATGTCCGGAAGGGACTTTCCTTGGCGTGGAAGGCAAGCTTGGCGATACGGATGTTCAGATCTCCTACCATTGTAACCGACCCTATGTAACCCTAACCCTCTCCGTTGTCTATATAAACCGGAGGGTTTTAGTCCGTAGGACAACAACTACAACATACAATCATACCATAGGCTAGCTTCTAGGGTTTAGCCTCTCTGATCTCGTGGTAGATCTACTCTTGTACTACCCATATCATCAATATTAATCAAGCAGGACGTAGGGTTTTACCTCCATCGAGAGGGCCCGAACCTGGGTAAAACTTCGTGTCCCTTGCCTCCTGTTACCATCCGGCCTAGACGCATAGTTCGGGACCCCCTACCCGAGATCCGCCGGTTTTGACACCGACATTGGTGCTTTCATTGAGAGTTCCTTTGTGTCGTCGCCGTCAGGCTCGATGGCTCCTACGATCATCAATGGCGATGCAGTCCAGGGTGAGACCTTCCTCCCCGGACAGATCTTCGTCTTTGGCGGCTTCGCACTGCGGGCCAATTCGCTTGGCCGTCTGGAGCAGATCGAAAGCTACGCCCCTGGCCATCAGGTCAGATTTGGAAGTTTAAACTACACGGCTGGCATCCGCGGGGACTTGATCTTCGACGGATTCGAGCCACTGCCGAGCGCGCCGCACTGCCACGACGAGCACGATCTAGCTCTGCCGCCGAACAGTGCCCTAGAGGCTGCACCCGCATCGGCTCCGACCCTTAGTTCGGAGCCACCCGTGCCGATCGAGGATGGGCAGTTGGACGCCACCTCGGGGGTTGCGACCCCAACGGTGATTGAGCCGAACACCAGCCCCGTATTCTGCGAGACTCGTGACTCCAAGGAGCCGGATTCTTCTCCGGACTCCGAACCCTCCGCGCCCCTGCCGATCGAATCCGATTGGGCGCCGATCATGGAGTTCACGGCCGCGGACGTCTTTCAGCACTCGCCTTTCGGCGATATCCTGAAGTCACTGAAGTCTCTCTGTTTATCAGGAGAGCCCTGGCCGGACTACGGTCAGCAAGGTTGGGGTACGGACGATGAAGAAATTCAAAACCCACCCACCACCCACTTTGTAGCCACTGTCGACGACTTAACCGACATGCTCGACTTCGACCCCGAAGACTTCGACGGTATGGACGCCGATGAAGGATACGATGAAGAACCAGCGCCTACTAGGCCCTGGAAAGCCACCTCGTATTATGACATATACATGGTGGACACCCCAAAAGGGGGAGATGGCGATGGAACAGCGGATGATGACCCCTCCAAGAAACAGCCTAAGCGCCGGCGTCAGCGGCGCCGCTCAAAATCCCGCCAACACAAAAATGGTGATTCCAGCACGGGAGATAATAATACTCCGGAGAGTGCCGAAGAAAACCCCCTCCAGCAAGATTTAGCACAGGAGGACGGAGAAACCAGCCCTCATGAGAGAGCGGCAGACAGAGAGGTCGAGGATGATAATTATATGCCTCCCTCCGAAGACGAGGCAAGCCTCGACGACGACGAATTCATCGTGCCAGAGGATCCCGTCGAGCAAAAGCGTTTCCAACGCAGGCTTATGGCCACGGCAAGAAGCCTCAAGAAAAAACAGCAACAACTCAGATCTGATCAAGATTTGCTGGTTGACAGATGGACTGAAGTCCTTGCGGCCGAAGAGCATAAACTCGAACGCCCCTCCAAAAGCTACCCAAAGCGCAGGCTGCTACCCCAATTAGAGGAGGAAGCACTTGATGCGGCCGAACGGCCACCTCGTGGCCGCGACAGAGAGGCCTCCCGGCCCTCCACTCTAGACGCGCCCCGTACCAAGGCACGTGAATATGCGCCGGACCTACGAGACATGTTGGAGGACAAGGCAAGGCAAACACGATCGATCTACGGATCGCGTGGGCACCCCACGGCTAGAGACGGTAACCGTCACGCCGGCCACAAATTCGGCAGGGCCGAACACAGTAGACAAAGCTCATTGGAGCTACGTCATGATATCGCCCAGTACAGAGGCGCCGCACACCCACTATGCTTTATAGACAAAATAATGGATCATCAAATCCCCGAGGGTTTCAAACCCGTAAACATCGAATCATATGATGACACAACAGACCCTGCGGTATGGATCGAGGATTATCTCCTTCATATCCACATGGCCCGTGGCGACGATTTTCACGCCATCAAATACCTCCCACTCAAGCTTAAAGGACCAGCTCGGCATTGGCTTAACAGCTTGCCAACAGGATCAATCAGTTGTTGGGAGGACCTGGAAGCCGCATTCCTCAACAATTTCCAGGGCACTTATGTGCGACCCCCAGACGCCGATGACCTAAGTCACGTAATTCAGCAGCCAGAGGAATCGGCCAGGCAATTCTGGACACGGTTCCTAACAAAGAAAAACCAAATAGTCGACTGTCCGGACGCTGAGGCCCTAGCAGCCTTCAAGCACAATATCCGTGACGAGTGGCTGGCCTAGCTCCTCGGACAGGAAAAGCCGAAATCTATGGCAGCACTCACGACACTCATGACCCGCTTTTGCGCGGGAGAAGACAGCTGGCTTGCTCGTAGCAACAATATGACCAAGAACCTTGATAGTTCGGACACCAGGGACATTAGTGGCAGGTCGCGTCGCAACAAGCAAAAGCGCCACATTAACGGCGACAATGCTGAGGATACGACAGTTAATGCCAGATTCAGAGGCTCTAAATCCGGTCAGCGGAAAAAGCCATTCAAAAGGAATCCTAGGGGCCCGTCCAGCTTGAACCGAATACTCGACCGCTTGTGCCAAATACATGGCACCCCCGAAAAGCCGGCCAATCACACCAACAGGGATTGTTGGGTGTTCAAGCAGGCAGGCAAATTATACGCCGACAATGAAGACAAGCGGCTACATAGCGATGACGATGAGGAGCCCCGGCCGCCGAACAACAATGGACAGAAGGGTTTTCCCCCACAAGTGCGGACGGTGAACATGATATACGCAACCCACGTCCCCAAAAGGGAGCGGAAGCACGCGTTAAGGGACGTATACGAGGTAGAGCCAGTCGCCCCAAAGTTCAACCCATGGTCCTCCTGCCCGATAACCTTTGATCGAAGAGACCATCCCACTAGCATCCGTCATGGTGGATTTGTCGCATTGGTTTTAGACCCAATTATTGACGGATTTCATCTCACTAGAGTCCTTATGGACGGCGGCAGCAGCCTGAACCTGCTTTACCAGGATACAGTGCGGAAAATGGGCATCGATCCCTCGAGGATTAAGCCCACCAAAACGACCTTTAAAGGCGTAATACCAGGTGTAGAGGCCAACTGTACAGGCTCAGTCACACTTGAAGTGGTTTTCGGATCTCCGGATAATTTCCGAAGCGAGGAGCTAATCTTCGACATAGTCCCATTCCACAGTGGCCATCATGCAGTGCTCGGACGAACCACATTCGCCAAGTTCAAAGCGGTACCGCACTACGCATACCTTAAGCTCAAGATGCCAGGCCCTCGTGGAGTAATTACGGTCAATGGAAACACCGAACGCTCCCTCCGAACGGAGGAGCACACGGCGGCCCTTGCAGCGGAAGTACAAAGCAGCCTCTCCAGGCAGTTCTCCAGTCCAGCCATTAAACATCCGGACACCGTCAAGCGCGCCCGGAGTAACCCACAACAAGACCGCCTGGAACGTACCGAGCAGGCGTAGAAATGCGGCCCCAACCCCAACCCTCACAAAAAGGCGACGCCAGTACTTCGCGTACATAACTACGCTCTAGAAATACCATGGGCATAGGGGAGAGGGGCACCATCACGGCACGCCCAAAACACGCTTAAACCGCACCAGGGGCTGCCGATTTTTTACTTTTCTCTTACTTCCGGGACTCTACTCTTCGGAAAGCCTGTTCGGCAGTTCAATTGCCGCACAAACGATGCAAGAACCAGGGATGCAGACAAGCCATGCCGCTTTACGGAACTCCCAGGTGGTCTCTATCACGAGCAGTATACCTGTTTCGCATACTATTCCGCAGCTTGCCCCTGAAGCAGACATGTTAAATAGTCCAACTTTTTGTTTATCGCATTACTTGTATCGTTCTGCGTTGATCGCAGCTATTTTTAATAAATAATGCATAGCTCTCGTCTATTTTTGCATCATCTTTTTATAAACAAATGTTCCTTAACGACATGTTGCACCCGTACAACTTGGTACGGCCAAAATACGCCAGGGGCTTTTAGCACCCCTCAATATGGTGTGAGAAGTCCGAACACTTTCACAAGTACGGCACCCCGAACTTATAGCATTATATGCATCGGCTCCGAATCATGTCTTGGGTCAATAGTTGGGTTTGCCTGGCTCCTATGTTTTGGTGCCTTACATTCCGTTATATCGGCTAAGGTAGCACTAGGAGAACCACTGCGATTGTGCCCCAGTTGAGCTGGGCCGAGCACCTCAGTGGAGAAAGCTAAAACTGACTGTCATGATGAAGCGAGAGTTGGTCGCTGTTTGAGAGGTTTTTTCGAGTCCCTAAAGACTTATGCCGCTTAGGGCGAGGAGTCGGCTCTGTCCGGCCAAGGCGTGGATAGCGCCCCGAGCTCCGTCTTCCGAATACTAGGGGCTTCGCCGAAATTTAAAATTATAGAATTCTATGGCTAAGTGAGAGTGTTCACGCATTATAGTCCGATTGCCTCGTTCGTTGGGCTGAGCGCCTCCCTCGAAGGACCCAAATATGGGAAACAGAGTGCCCAGGTTTATCCTCGAACACCCCAGCACTAGCGGCACGGGGGCAGAAGCCGACGACTCGCCATCTCTCAGTATTGATAAACAGCCGCATAGAAGGTAATATTTTAAATTCAAGCAGCATTGCTCAGCGCATATGAACAAGTTTTCAGCGCATAGGACAAAAACGAGCGAGTTTTACTCAAAAATTACATCCCTAGTACATTCATCCGCCACAAGGCGGGCACCCTTCAGAACATCCTTATAGTAATTTTCGGGCTTGCGATGCTCTTTCCCCGCTGGTGGCCCGTCCTTCACAAGCATCTCAGCATCCAGCCTGCCCCAGTGCACCTTAGCACGGGCAAAGGCCCTACGGGCACCTTCAATACAGACGGAACGCTTGATGACTTCGAGCCTTGGATAGGCCTCCACCAGCCGCCGCACCAGCCCGAAATAGCTCCCAGGCAGAGCCTCTCCAGGCCACAGCCCAACTAGGAGGCCCTTCATGGCCTGTTCGGCTGCCTTGTGGAGCTCGACCAGTTGCTTCAGCTGGTCGCTCAGGGTTACGGGGTGTCCGGCCTCAGCATCCTGAGACCAGAACACCTTCTCTGTCGAGCTGCCCTCCTTGGCTCGATAGAATGTGGCGGCATCGGATACACTCCGGGGAAGATCTGCAAATGCCCCTGGAGAGCTCCGGATTCGGGTAAGTATCAAGTAACTCACGTTTATGTGTTTACTTTGCATAAAGAATGCCTTACCCGCCGCTATCTTCTTCACCTCCTCCAACTCCTGGAGGGTCTTCTGGGATTCAATCTTAGCAGACTTGGCATTTTCAATAGCCGCCGCGAGCTCGGACGCTCGTGTCTTCGAGTCAAGCTCCAAACTCTCATGTTTCTTCATGAGAACCTGGAGCTCTTGCCGCACCTTGCCAACCTCGGCCTCATACCTCTCCCGCTCGGTGCGCTCCGCGACCGCACTCTTCTCAGCCTCGAGCAGCGCTTGCTTAAGGGCCGCCACCTCAGATGTGGCCCCTACAATAGCCATGTTAATCCTGTCATTTCTTGCAATTGCACCTTTTTTTATATGTATTCAAACAAGGTATTTCTTACCTTCCTTCTCCTCGAGTTGCTTCTTGGCACGCCCGAGCTCTTGCTCGGACTTCTCGAGGTTCTGCTTCAGCATGTCCACTTCCGCAGTCAGTACGGCGGACGCCCGCAGAGAAGCCTGCATACGCATATTGACTCCTATTGTTAGACTCCTGCGAATTCTTTGATCCTCTATTCGGCTTTTCTTCCCGAACGCCCAACAGAGCATCAGGGGCTACTGTCTATGCGGTAATATTATTTACACATTATTTACTTACCTCAAAGCCTGTCAAAAGGCTAGTACAAGCTTCAGTCAGTCCACTCTTGGCGGACTGAACCTTCTGGACCACCACACTCATAATAGCGCGGTGCTCCTCGTCGATGGAGGCGCCTTGGAGCGCCTCCAACATATTGTCCGGTGCCTCCGGTTGGACGAGGGCCGCCGGCACGGTGGACTTGCTCCTCTTGGAAGGAGGTCCCCCACCGGACTCCGGGACCTTTGAAGGTTCCAGAGCGGTGTCCGGCCTAGAGCCGGACTTGGAGCCCTGGGGAGTTTCATCCCCTTTACTCCTGGAGTCCGGGAGGTCGCCTTGCGGCGCCTCCGGGACCACCTCCTCCCTGCTTCGAACCTGTTGGGACAACACCTCAGTGTCGTCCGTAGGGCGGGGGGAGGAAGCCGTCGGAAGCGAGTTCACATCCGACGAGTCCAATGAGCCGCTCGACGACGCGTCGAGCCGCTCTTTGGGTGGGATGCATAAGCATATTCGACATAAGGGAAAGCTGTGCAATAAACGAATACTATGAATTACTCCGGTATCCGGATACTTACGATTTTGCCAGGGGCTTGGCCCTGGGCTGCCACTCCTCTCCGCCGTCGTCGGCGTCGGTGGAGTAATCCGGAGGAAGGGTTTTCCCCTTCTTGGACCCTCCGGCCTCCTCAGAGAGGGCGGCCTTCCTTTTCTTCTCTCCTCCCGCTGGAGGGGGAGAGGTTTCTTCTTCTTCCTCCTCGTCTTCACGAGAGGAAGGCGCTTCGGGACCGTCGGATGATGAATCCGACACCTCCTGGCGCCGGGTACTCTTTCGAGTCCCCGTGGCCCTTTTCGTGGCCTTCTTCTCTGGCACCACATTGGGCGCCGGTACCAGCAGCTTCGCCAGGCGAGCGTCCGCTGGGCCTTCGGGCAAAGGAGCCGGATAGTTGATCTGTCCGGACATCACCTGCCAATCTTGCCAAAGATAAGGGAGCTTAGATCCTGCATAGAGTCAAACTATGAAAAACTGATACCCTATAAAGGACAAAAATAGCTTACCGGATGAGCGTGATGCCGAGTACTGAATCCGCGATCCTCGGTAGCGGATGCGGGAGCCTCGGCGCCCTTGAAAAGCATCGTCCAGGCATCTTCGTACATCATGTCGAAGAGCCTGTTTAGAGTTCGATGTTGTGCTGGGTCGAACTCCCATAGGTTGAAGGCCCGTCGTTGACACGGGAGGATCAGGCGGATGAGCATAACCTGGACTACGTTGACAAGCTTGAGCTTCTTGTCCACCAGGGTTTGGATGCATGTTTGGAGATCGGTCAGCTCTCCTTTTTTACCCCAAGATAGGCCTGTCTCCTTCCAGGAGGTGAGCCGCGTAGGGGGGCAGGATCGAAACTCAGGGGGTGCGACCCATTCGGCGTTGCACGACTCGGTGACGTAAAACCACCATGATTGCCACCCCTTCAGGGTCTCCACAAAGGAGCCCTCGAGCCACAGGACGTTGGCCATCTTGCCAACCATGGCACCGCCGCACTCCGCCTGGCTGCCGCGCACCACCTTCGGCTTGACGTTGAAAGTCTTAAGCCATAGGCCGAAATGGGGGCGGATGCGGAGGAAAGCCTCGCACACGACGATAAACGCCGAGATGTTGAGGACGAAGTTCGGGGCCAGATCGTGGAAATCCAGGCCGTAGTAGAACATGAGCCCTCGGACAAATGGATGCCGAGGGAAGCCCAGTCCGCGGAGGAAATGGGGGAGGAATACCACCCTCTCATGGGGCCTAGGGGTGGGGATGAGCTGCCCATTTTCGGGAAGCCAGTGCGCGATGTCGCTAGACAGATATCCGGCCTTCCTCAGCTTTTTGATGTGTCCCTCCGTGACGGAGGAGACCATCCACTTGCCTCCCGCTCCGGACATGACTGGAGAAGGTTGAGGTGGTAGTGCGGACTTGGGCGCTGGAGCTCGAGTGCGCAAGAATGGATAGGCAAAGGAGGAGGAAGGCGTGGGTGAAAAGGTGGATCCTTATCCCCTTATATGGGTGGACGCAACTACATGTCCCCACCAGCCTGGTAAAACTCGCTTATCTCCAAGCGCTGTAATCAAAGGCGCGGTTGGGTTACCCACGCCCGTATTGATGAGAATCCCGGAATAAGGGGACACGATCTCTGCTTTGACAAGACGTGCCAAGGAAACCGCCTCGCATGACACGCTGAGGTGGAACAGTAAGACGATTCGAATGAAGGCTTGGCCGTGGTGTGTCGCACTACGGATTACGTCAGCAGATTCCGTAATGCGACACACCACGGCCAAGCCTTCATTCGAATCGTCTTACTGTTCCACCTCAGCGTGTCATGCGAGGCGGTTTCCTTGGCACGTCTTGTCAAAGTAGAGATCGTGTCCCCTTATCCCGGGATTCTCATCAATACGGGCGTGGGTAACCCAACCGCGCCCTTGATTACGGCGCTGGGAGATAAGCGAGTTTTACCAGGCTGGTGGGGACACGTAGTTGTGTCCACCCATATAAGGGGATAAGGATCCACCTTTTCACCTACGCCTTCTTCCTCCTTTGCCTATCCATTTCCGCGCACCCGAGCTCCAGCGCCCAAGTCCGCACTCCCCACCTCAATCTTCTCCAGCCATGTCCGGAGCGGGAGGCAGGTGGATGGTCTCCTCCGTTACGGAGGGCCATATCAAAAAACCGGGGAAGGCCGGATACTTGTCTAACGACATCGAGTATCGGCTTCCCGAAGAGGGGCAGCTCCTCCCCACCCCAAGGCCCCATGAGAGGGTAGTGTTCCTTCCTCACTTCCTCCACGGACTGGGTTTTCCAATCCACCCATTCGTCCGGGGACTCATGTTCTACTACGGCCTGGATTTCCACGATCTGGCCCCGAACTTCATCCTCAACATCTCGGCGTTTATCGTCGTGTGCGAGGCTTTCCTCCGCATCCGCCCCCATTTCGGCCTATGGCTCAAGACCTTCAACGTCAAGCCGAAGGTGGTGCGTGGCAACCAGGCGGAGTGCGGAGGCGCCATGGTGGGCAAGATGCCAAACGTCCTATGGCTGGAGGGCTCCTTTGTGGAGACCCTGAAGGGGTGGCAATCGGGGTGGTTTTACATCACCGAGCCACGCGACCCTGAGTGGTTCGCAGCCCCTGAGTTCCGGTCCGGACCCCCAACGCGGCTCACGTCCTGGAAAGAGACGCGCCTGTCGTGGGGCAGCAAAGAAGAGGTGACTGGACTGCAAACATGCATCCAAACCCTGGTGAACAAGCAGCTCAAGCTTGTCAATGTAGTCCAGGTTATGCTCGTCCGCCGGATCCTCTCGTGTCAACAACGGGCCTTCAGTTTGTGGGAGTTCAACCCGGCGCAGCACCGAACTCTGAGCAAGCTCGTCGACACGATGTACGAAGATGCCTGGAAGGTGCTTTTCAAGGGCGCCGAGGCTCCCGCATCCGCTACCGAGGATCGCGGATTCAGTGCGCAGCGTCACGCTAGCGCGGTAAGTTGTTTGTACCTTTTATAGGGTATTAGTTTTTCATAGTTTAACTCTATGCGGGATCTAAGCTCCCTTACCTTTGACAGGATTGGCAGGCGAAGTCCGGACAGATCGACTGTCCGGGGCCCTTACCCGAAGGCCCAGCGGACGCTCGCTTGGCGAAGCTGCTGGTTCCGGCGCCCTATGTGGTGCCGGAGAAGAAGGCGACGAAAAGGGCCACGGGGACACGAAAGAGTGCCCGGCGCCAGGAGGTGTCGGATTCATCATCCGATGGTCCCGAAGCGCCTTCCTCTCGTGAAGACGAGGGGGAAGAAGAAGAAACCTCTCCCCCTCCAGCGGGAGGAGAGAAGAAAAGGAAGGCCGCCCTCTCTGAGGAGGCCGACGGCTTCCTCCCCCCGCCCTACGGACGACACCGAGATGTTGTCCCAACAGGTTCCAAGCAGGGAGGAGGTGGTCCCGGAGGCGCCGCAAGGCGACCTCCCAGACTCTAGGAGTAAAGGGGATGGAACCCTCCAGGGCTCCAAGTCCGGCCCTAGGCCGGACACCGCTCCGGAACCATCAAAGGTTCCGGAGTCCGGCGGGCGACCTCCTTCCAAGAGGAGCAAGCCCACTGTGCCGGTGACCCCCGTCCAACCGGACGCGCCGGACAATCTGTTAGAGGTGCTCAAAGGCGCCTCCATCAACGAGGAGCACCGCGCTATTATGAGTGCGGTGGTCCAGAAGGTTCAGTCCGCCAAGAGCGGACTGACTGAAGCTTGTGCGAGCCTTTTAACAGGCTTTGAGGTAAGTAAAAAATGTGTAAATAATATCACCGCATAGATAGTAGCCCCTGATGCTCTGTTTGGCGTTCGGAAAGAAAAGCCGAATAGAGGATCAAATAAAATTCGCAGGAGTCTAACAAAAAGGAGTCAATATGCGCATGCAGGCTTCCCTGCTGGCGTCCGCCGCACTGACTGCGGAAGTGGACACGTTAAAGCAGAACCTCGAGCAGTCCGAGCAAGAGCTCGGGCGTGCCAAGAAGGAGCTCGAGGACAAGGAAGGTAAGAAATACCTTGTTTATATATATATATATATAAAGTGCAATTGCGAAAAATGACAGGATTATGGTGGGTATTGTAGGGGCCACATCTGAGGTGGCGACCCTTAAACAAGCGCTGTCTGAGGCCAAGAAGAGGGCGGCCACGGAGCGCATCGAGCGGGAGAAGTATGAGGCCCAAGTTGGCAAGGTGCAGCAAGAGCTCCAGGCTCTCATGAAAAAACATGAGAGCTTGGAGCTTGACTCAAAGACGCGAGCGTCCGAGCTCGCGGCGGCTATTAAAATGCCGAGTCTGCCAAGGCCGAATCCCAGAAGGCCCTTGATGAGTTGGATGAGGCGAAAAAGATAGCGGCGGGTAAGGCATTCTTTATGCAAAGCAAACACATAAAAGTGAGGTACTTGTTACTTACCCGAATCCGGAGCTCTCCAGGAGCATTCGCAGATCTTCCCCGGAGTGTGTCCGATGCCGCCGCATTCTACCGAGCCGAGGAAGGCAGCTCGACGGAGAAGGTGTTCTAGTCTCAGTATGCTGAGGCCGGACACCCCGTGCCCCTGAGCGACCAGCTGAAGCAACTGGTCGAGCTCCACAAGGCGGCCGAACAGGCCATGAGGGCCTCATGGTTCGGCTGTGGCCTGGAGAGGCTCTGCCTGGGAGCTATTTCGGGCTAGTGCGGCGGCTGGTGGAGGCCTGTCCAAGCCACGAAGTCATCAAGTGCTTCGTCTGCATTGAAGGTGCCCGTAGGGCCCTTGCCCGTGCGAAGGTGCTCTAGGGCAAGCTGGATGCTGAGAAGCTTGTGAAGGACGGGCCACCGCCGGGGAAAGAGCATCGCAAGCCCGAGAATTATTATAAGGATGTTCTGAAGCGTGCTCGCCTTGTGACGGATGAATGTTCTATGGATGTAACCTTTGAGTAAAACTCGCTCGTTTAATCCTGTGCACTGAAAACTTGTTCATATGCGCTAAGCAATGCTGTTTGAATTTAAAATATTACCTTCTGTGTGGCCGTTTATCAAAACTGAGAGATGGCGAGTCATCGGCTTCTGCCCCCTTGCCGCTAGTGCTGGGGTGTTCGGGGATGAACCTGGGCGCTCTTTTTCCCATATTTGGGTCCTTCAAGGGAGGCACTCAGCCCAACGAACGAGGCAATCGGACTATAATGCATGAGCACTCTCACTTAGCCATAGAATTCTATAATTTTAAATTTCGGCGAAGCCCCTAGTATTCGGAAGACCGAGTTCGGGGAGCTATCCACGCCTTGGCCGGACAGAGCCGGCTCCTCGCCCGAAGCAGCATAAGTCTTTAGGGACTCGAAAAAACCTCTCGAACAGCGACCAGCTCTCGCTTCATCATGACAGTCAGTTTTAGCTTTCTCCACTGAGGTGCTCGACCCAACTCAACTGGGGCACAATCGCAGTGGTTCTCCTAGTGCTACCTTAATATAGCGGAACGTAAGGCACCAAAACATAGGAGCCGGGCAAACCCAACTATTGACCCAAGACATGATTCGGAGCCGATGCATATAATGCTATAAGTTCGGGGTGCCGCACTTGTGAAAGTGTTCGGACTTCTCACACCATATTGAGGGGTACTAAAGCCCCTGGCGTATTTTGGCCGTACCAAAGTGTACGGGTGCAACATGTCATTAAGGAACATATATAAATATAAAGAAAGAGTAATGCAAAATAGAGAAAAGCTATGCATTGTTTATTAAAGAGGGCTGCGATCAAAGCAGAACGATACAATTAATGCGATAAGCAAAAGGTTGGACTATGTGACATGTCCGTTCCAGGGGCAAGCTATGGAATAGTATGCGAAACAGGTATACTGCTCATAATAGAGACCACCTGGAAGTTCCGTAATGCGGCGTGGCTTGTCTGCTTCCCTGGATCTTGCATCGTTTGTGTGGCAATTGAACTGCCGAACAGGCCTTCCGAAGAATGGAGTCCTGAAAGTAAGAATTTTTTTTAAAAAAACCGGCAGCCCCTGGTGCGGTTTAAGCCGTGTTTTGGGCGTGCCGTGATGGTGCCCCTCCCTCTGTACCCATGGTATTTCTAGAGCGTAGTTATGTACGCGAAGCACTGGTGTCGCATTTTCGCGAGGGCTGGGGTTGGGGCCGCACTGCTATGCCTGTTTGGAACGTGCCAGGCGGTCTTGTTGTAGGTTACTCCGGGTGCGCTTGGTGGTGTCCGGACGTTTAATGGCCAGACTGGAGAGCTGCCTAGAGAGGCTGCTTTGTACTTCCGCTGCAAGGGCCGCCGTGTGCTCCTCCGTTCGGAGGGAGCGTTCGGTGTTTCCATTGACCGTAATTACTCCTCAAGGGCCTGGCATCTTGAGCTTAAGGTATGCGTAGTGCGGTACCACATTGAACTTGGCGAATGCGGTTCGCCCGAGCAGTGCGTGATAGCCACTGCAGAACGGGACTATGTCGAAGATTAACTCCTTGCTTCGGAAGTTATCCGGAGATCCGAAGACCACTTCAAGTGTGACTGAGCCTGTACAGTTGGCCTCTACACCTGGTATTACGCCTTTAAAGGTCGTTTTGGTGGGCTTAATCCTCGAGGGATCTATGCCCATTTTCCACACTGTATCCTGGTAAAGCAAGTTCAGGCTACTGCCGCCGTCCATAAGGACTCTAGTGAGATGAAAGCCGTCAATAATTGGGTCTAGAACCAATGCGGCGAATCCGCCATGACGGGTGCTAGTGGGATGGTCCCTTCGGTCAAAGGTGATCGGGCAGGAAGACCATGGGTTGAACTTTGGAGCGACTGGCTCTGTCGCGTATACGTCCCTTAACGCACGCTTCCTCTCCCTCTTAGGGATGTGGGTTGCGTATATCATGTTCACCATCCGCACTTGTGGGGGAAAACCCTTCTGTCCACTGTTGTTTGGCGGCCGGGGCTCTTCATCGTCATCGCTATGCAGCCTCTTGTCTGTATTTTCGGCACTTAACTTGCCTGCCTGCTTGAACACCCAACAGTCCCTGTTGGTGTGACTGGCCGACTTTTCGGGGGTGCCATGTATCTGGCACAAGAGGTCGAGAATTCGGTCCAAACTAGACGGGCCCTTAGGATTTCTTTTGAATGGCTTTTTCCGCTGACCGGATTTATAGCCTTTGAATCCGGCATTAACTGTTGTATCCTCAGCATTGTCGCCGCTAGTGCGGCGCTTCTGCTTGTGGCGACGCGACCAGCCAGTACTGTCTCTGGTATCCGAATTACCAAAGTTCTTAGTCATATTGTTGCTACGAGCAAGCCAGCTATCTTCTCCCGCGCAAAAGTGGGTCATGAGTGTCGTGAGCGCTGCCATAGATTTCGGCTTTTCTTGTCCAAGGTGCCGGGCAAGCCACTCGTCACGGATATTGTGTTTGAAGGCTGCTAGGGCCTCTGCATCCGGACAGTCGACTATTTGATTTTTCTTTGTTAGGAACCGTGACCAGAATTTCCTGGCCGATTCCTCTGGCTGCTGAATTATGTGGCTTAGGTCATCGGCGTCTGGTGGTCGCACGTAGGTGCCCTGGAAATTGTCGAGGAATGCGGCTTCCAGGTCCTCCCAATAACTGATTGATCCTGCTGGCAAGCTGTTAAGCCAATGCCGAGCTGGTCCCTTAAGCTTGAGTGGGAGGTATTTTATGGCGTGTAGATCATCGCCGCGGGCCATGTGGATATGAAGGAGATAATCCTCGATCCATACCGCAGGATCTGTTGTGCCATCATATGATTCGATGTTTACGGGTTTGAAACCCTCGGGGATTTGATGATCCGTTACTTCGTCTGTGAAGCATAGTGGGTGTGCGACGCCTCTGTGCTGGGCTATATCACGACGCAGCTCCAATGAGCTTTGTCTACTATGTTCGTCCCTACCGGATTTATGTCCGGCGTGATGGTTATCGTCTCGAGCCGTGGGGTGCCCACGCGATCCGTAGATCGATCGTGTTTTCCTTGCCTTGTCCTCCAACATGTCTCGTAAGTCCGGCACATATTCCCGTGTCTTGGTACGGGGTGCGTCTTGAGTGGAGGGCCGGGAGGTCTCTCTGTCGCGGCCACGAGGTGGCCGTTCGGCCGCATCAAGTGCTTCCTCCTCTAATCGGGGTAGCAACTTGCGCTTTGGGTAACTCTTGGAGGGGCGTTCGAGTTTATGCTCTTCGGCCGCAAGGACTTCAGTCCATCTGTCAACCAGCAAATCTTGATCAGCTCTGAGCTGTTGATATTTTTTTCTTGAGGCTTCTTGCCGTGGCCATAATCCTGCGTTGGAAACGCTTTTGTTCGACGGGATCCTCTGGCATGACGAATTCGTCATCGTCGAGGCTTGCCTCGTCTTCGGAGGGAGGCATATAATTATCGGCCTCGACCTCTCTGTCAGCCTCTTTCTCGTGGGGGCTGGTTTCTCCATCCTCCTATGCTGAGTCTTGCTGGAGCGGATTTTCTTCGGCACTTTCCGGAGTATTATTATCTCCCGTGCTGGAATCGCCGTTTTTGTGTTGGCGGGATTTTGAGCGGCGCCGCTGACGCCGGCGCTTATGCTGTTTCTTGGAGGGGTCATCCTCCGCTGTTCCATCGCCATCTCCCCCTTTTGGGGTGTCCACCATGTATATGTGATATGACGAGGTGGTTTTCCAGGGCCTAGTAGGTGCTGGTTCTTCGTCATCTCCTTCATCGGCGTCCATACCGTCGATGTCTTCGGAGTCGAAGTCGAGCATGTCGGTTAAGTCGTCGACAGTGGCTACAAAGTGGGTGGTGGGTGGGTTTTGAATTTCTTCATCGTCCGTACCCCAACCTTGCTGACCGTAGTCCGGCCAGGGCTCTCCTGATAAAGAGAGAGACTTCAGTGACTTCAGGATATCGCCGAAAGGCGAGTGCTGAAAGACGTCTGCAATAGTGAACTCCATGATTGGCGCCCAATCGGATTCGATTGGTAGGGGCACGGAGGGTTCGGAGTCCGGAGAGGAGTCCGGCTCCTTGGAGTCACGAGTCTCGCAGAGTACAGGGCTGGTGTTCGGCTCAATCGCCGTTGGGATCACAGCCCCCGAGGCGGCGTCCAACCGCCCATCCTCGATCGGCGCAATTGGCTCCGAATTAAGGATCAGAGACGATGCGGGTGCGGCCTCCTGGGCACTGTTTGGCGGCAGAGCTAGATCATGCTCATTGGGACAGTGCGGCACGCTCGGCAGTGGCTCGAATCCATCGAAGATCAAGTCCCCGCGGATGTCGGCCGTGTAGTTTAAACTTCCAAATCTGACCTGACGGCCAGGGGCGTAGCTTTCAATCTGCTCCAGATGGCCAAGTGAATTGGCCCGCAGTGCGAAGCCGCCAAAGACAAAGATCTATCCGGGGAGGAAGGTCTCACCCTGGACTGCATCGCCATTGACGATCGTAGGAGCCATCGAGCCTGACGGCGACGACACAAAGGAACTCTCAATGAAAGCACCAATGTCGGTGTCAAAACCGGCAGAACTCGGGTAGGGGGTCCCGAACTGTGCGTCTAGACCGGATGGTAACAGGAGGCAAGGGACACGAAGTTTTACCCAGGTTCGGGCCCTCTCGATGGAGGTAAAACCCTACGTCCTGCTTGATTAATATTGATGATATGGGTAGTACAAGAGTAGATCTACCACGAGATCAGAGAGGCTAAACCCTAGAAGCTAGCCTATGGTATGATTATTGATGTCTATGTTGTCCTACGGACTAAAACCCTCCGGTTTATATAGACGCCGGAGAGGGTTAGGGTTACATAGAGTCGGTTACAATGGTAGGAGATCTGAACATCCGTATCGCCAAGCTTGCCTTCCACGCCAAGGAAAGTCCCTTCCGGACACGGGACGAAGTCTTCAATCTTGTATCTTCATACTCCAGGAGTCTGGCTGAAGGTATAGTTCATCTATCCGAACACCCCCTAATCCAGGACTCCCTCAGGCTCTGTTTCAAGTGCGGCGAACGGTGGGGGAAGGACCACACCTGCCCGCCCACGGTGCAAATGCACATCATGGAAGAGCTGCTCGCCATGTTTCCCCAAGACGATGTGCAGTCAGAATCACCACCAGCATCACCGATATTCGACGAGGAGAACCTCTACACTCTGTCCCGTCTGGCTGAAGATGGCTCGTCAGACCCAGGGGTACTGCAGCTGCAGCCTGGCTCCAAGGGCACGAGATCTTGCTGCTTGTCAACTCTGATAGCTCTACGGCATTCGTAGACAGCTCTCTGGCTGCAAAACTCACCGGAGCCAAGATACTGCCGCGCCCATGCCGCGTACGCGTCGCCAATGGCAACACCATTCCCTGCACCACCTACATTCCAGCGTGTCAATGGACAATCCAAGGGCCCGATTTCAGGACAGATTTCAAGATCCTCCAACTGGGCTCGTACGATGCAATTCTCGGGATGGACTAGTTAAGGAAGCACAGCCCCATGAACATCGACTGGATCAAGCAATTCTTAACTGTTACAACTCCAGCCGGCCAACTGACGCTATCTGCCACAGCTTCAGATCAAAACCAATGCTTTATGATCTCCGCACCAGAGCTCCTCAAGGCTTGCAAGCAAGGATCAATGGCACATATCATGCACCTCAGCTCTCTTGAAGGCACCAGTACTACTGATTCGCCGATTCCTATTGAGATCTTGCGCCTACTGGAACAGCTCGCGGATGTCTTTGAAGACCCGCGGACTTTGCCGCCTCGCCGCGATTGCGATCATCGCATTCCTCTGATGGCCGGCGCGCAGCCTGTCAATTCCAGACCATACAGATACAAACCTGAATTGAAGACAGAGATCGAACGTCAGGTTCAGGAAATGCTCGACGCAGGGATCATTCAGAAAAGTTCTAGCCCATTTTCATCCCCAGCCCTGCTACTCAAGAAGAAGGATGGTACATGGCGCTTGTGCGTTGACTACCGCCGTCTCAACTCCATGACCGTGGTCGCCAAGTTCCCAGTACCAATCATTGACGAGCTCCTTGACAAACTGGTCGGTGCAAAATGGTTCTCGTAGCTCGACCTGCATGCCGGATTTCATCAGATAAGGATGGCAGAAAGCCAAGAGTACAAAACGGCCTTCCAAACACACTCCGCGCACTGGGAATACCGCGTCAGACCTTTCGGAGTAGCGGGAGGCCCGACCACATTCAATGGAGGCATGCACACCACCCTGCGCCCAGTCATGGGCAAATGTGTCATTTCGTTCTTCGACGACATTCTCATCTTCAGCAAAACCCTGTCCAAACACACTCAACACATCACGCGCGTACTCCAACTGCTCAGAGATGACCACTGGCAAGTCAAGCAATCCAAGTGCTCCTTCGCGCAGCGCCACATAGCTTACTTGGGGCATGTGATCGATGAACAAGGCGTCTCCACAGACCCGAGCAAGGTGCAGACGATCCAGCAGTGACCTGTTCCTCAGTGCGCCAAAGATGTGCGCAGTTTCCTCGGCCTTGCAGGATATTATCGGAAGTTTGTGCAACACTTTGGGATCATTGCAGGACCTCTGTTCACCCTTCTCAAAAAGAACCACCAATTTGTCTGGACAAGTGACACGCAACAGGCGTTCGACACTCTGAAATTGAAGCTCACAACGGCACCCGTGCTGCAACTTCCAGATTTCAGTAAGAAGTTCGTGATCGACACCGATGCATGCGCTTATGGCGTTGGCGCTGTCCTTCAGCAAGATGGGCACCCGATCGCCTACATGAGCAAGCCGCTCGGCCCCAAGAACCGCGACCTCTCCACTTACGAAAAAGAATGCATGGCCATCCTAATGGCCGCGGAGCAATGGCGCCTTTACCTGCACAACGACGAATTCATCATCCGAACAGATCAGAGAAGCCTCGTGCACCTTGATGATCAACACTTGTCCACCCCGTGGCAGCAAAAGGCGTTCACCAAGCTGCTCGGGATGCGCTAAAAAATATGCTACCGCTCCGGATCTTCAAACACTGCTACGGATGCGCTCTCGTGTCGCAGCTGTGTCTGTCTGCACCCCAGCCTGGTTGGACAACATCGTGGCGAGCTATAGCGCAAATCCACAAGTTCAGAAGATTTTGGAAGATTTGTCCAAGCGACCGGACCCAAAAGGGCGTTTCTTCACGCGCGACGGCCTGCTCTACTTCCGCGATCGGCTTTGGCTGGGCGGCTCCCCCACCTTACAACAACGGATGCTCCGTGCTTTCCACGACAGCACCATGGGCGGCCACTCCGGCGTGCCAGTCACTTATCGCCGCCTGCGTCACCTATTCGCCTAGCCCAAGATGAAAGAACACACTCGTTAGTACGTCCATTCCTGCTCAATTTGCCAGCAAGCAAAACCAGAGTGCATTCGCAACCCGGGACTGCTCGAGCCTCTGTCGGTGCCGGACCGCGCCTGGAAGGTGGTCACCATGGATTTCATCAACGGTCTCCCTCCTTCAGGCAAGTACAACTGCATCCTCGTCGTTGTCGACAAGTTCACCCGCTACAGTCATTTCCTCTCTCTGAGCCACCCATTCACGGCGGCCAAGGTCGCGCAAGCCTACCTGGAGAACATTTATAAACTCCATGGGCTTCCGGAGGCGATCGTATCGGACAGAGATCCAGTCTTCACGAGCAAGTTCTGGCAAGAGTTGTTCAAGATCATCGGGTCCGAACTCAACATGAGCACACCGTACCACCCTCAGACCGACGGGAAGTCGGAACGCGTCAACCAGTGCCTGGAGATATACTTACGGTGTTTCACGCATGCCTGTCCAAGCAAATGGCACCAGTATCTCGCCCTCGCAGAATTCTGGTACAATTCTTCCTTCCATTCTTCCTTGGGCACGTCACCTTTTGTTGTGCTGTATGGGCATTGTCGGTGTCAAAACCGGCGGATCTCGGGTAGGGGGTCCCGAACTGTGCGTCTAGGCCGGATGGTAACAGGAGGCAAGGGACACGAAGTTTTACCCAGGTTCGGGCCCTCTCGATGGAGGTAAAACCCTACATCCTGCTTGATTAATATTGATGATATGGGTAGTACAAGAGTAGATCTACCACGAGATCAGAGAGGCTAAACCCTAGAAGCCAGCCTATGGTATGATTGTTGATGTGTATGTTGTCCTACGGACTAAAACCCTACGGTTTATATAGACACCGGAGAGGGTTAGGGTTACATAGAGTCGGTTACAATGGTAGGAGTTCTGAACATCCGTATCGCCAAGCTTGCCTTCCACGCCAAGGAAAGTCCCTTCCGGACATGGGACAAAGTCTTCAATCTTGTATCTTCATAGTCCAGGAGTCCGGCTGAAGGTATAGTTCGGCTATCCGAACACCCCCTAATCCAGGACTCCCTCAGTAGCCCCTGAACCAGGCTTCAATGACGACGAGTCCGGCACGCAAATTGTCTTCGGCATTGCAAGGCGGGTTCCTCCTCCAAGTACTTCGTAGAAGATTTTAAACACCAAGGATAGTGTCCGGCTCTGCAAAATAAGTTTCCACATATTGCCATAGAGAGAATAATATTTACACAAATCTAATCTGCTGACGTATTCCGTAGTGCGACACACCACGGCCAAGCCTTCATTCGAATCGTCTTACTGTTCCAGCTCAACATGTCACGCGAGGCGGTTTCCTTGGCACGTCTTGTCAAATCAGAGATCGTGTCCCCTTATCCCGGGATTCTCATCAATACGGGCGTGGGTAATCCAACCGCGCCCTTGATTACGGCGCTGGGAGATAAGCGAGTTTTACCAGGCTGGTGGGGACATGTAGTTGCGTCCACCCATATAAGGGGATGAGGATCCACCTTTTCAGCTACGCCTTCTTCCTCCTTTGCCTATCCATTTCCACGCACCCAAGCTCCAGCGCCCAAGTCCGCACTCCCCACCTCAACCTTCTCCAGCCATGTCCGGAGTGGGAGGCAAGTGGATGGTCTCCTCCGTTACGGAGGGCCATATCAAAAAACTGAGGAAGGCCGGATACTTGTCTGACGACATCGCGTATCGGCTTCCCGAAGAGGGGCAGCTCCTCCCCACCCCAAGGCCCCATGAGAGGGTAGTGTTCCTTCCCCACTTCCTCCGCGGACTAGGTTTTCCAATCCACCCATTCGTCCGGGGAATCATGTTCTACTACGGCCTGGATTTCCATGATCTGGCCCCGAACTTCATCCTCAACATCTCGGCGTTTATCATCGTGTGCAAGGCTTTCCTCTGCATCCGCCCCCATTTCGGCCTATGGCTCAAGACCTTCAACGTCAAGCCGAAGGTGGTGCGCGGAAACCAGGCGGAGTGCGGAGGCGCCATGGTGGGCAAGATGCCCAACGTCCTATGGCTCGAGGGCTCCTTTGTGGAGACCCTGAAGGGGTGGCAATCGGGGTGGTTTTACATCACCGAGCCGCGCGACCCTGAGTGGGTCACAGCCCCCGAGTTCCGGTCCGGACCCCCAATGCGGCTCACATCCGGGAAAGAGAAGGGCCTGTCGTGGGGCAGCAAAGAAGAGATGACTGGACTGCAAACATGCATCCAAACCCTGGTGAACAAGCAGCTCAAGCTTGTCAATGTAGTCCAGGTTATGCTCGTCCGCCGGATCCTCCCGTGTCAACAACGGGCCTTCAGTTTGTGGGAGTTCAACCCAACGCAGCACCGAACTCTGAGCAAGATCTTCGACACGACGTACGAAGATGCCTGGAAGGTGCTTTTCAAGGGCGCCGAGGCTCCCGCATCCGCTACCGAGGATCGCGGATTCAGTGCGCAGCGTCACGCTAGCGCGGTAAGTTGTTTGTACCTTTTATAGGGTATTAGTTTTTCATAGTTTAACTCTATGCGGGATCTAATCTCCCATGCCTTTGACAGGATTGGCAGGCGAAGTCCGGACAGATCGACTGTCCGGCACCTTTGCCCGAAGGCCCAGCAGATGCTCGCTTGGCGAAGCTGCTGGTTCCGGCACCCTATGTGGTGCCGGAGAAGAAGGCCACGAAAAGGGCCACGGGGACTCGAAAGAGTGCCCGGCTCCAGGAGGTGTCGGATTGATCATCCGATGGTCCCGAAGCGCCTTCCTCTCATAAAGACGAGGGGGAAGAAGAATAAACCTCTCCCCCTCCAGCGGGAGGAGAGAAGAAAAGGAAGGCCGCCCTCTCCGAGGAGGCCGGAGGGTCCAAACAGGGGAAAACCCTTCCTCCGGACTACTCCACCAACGCCGATGACGGCGGAGAGGAGTGGCAGCCCAGGGCCAAGCCCCTGGCAAAATCGTAAGTATCCGGATACGGGAGTAATTCATAGAATTCCTTCATTGCACAGCTTTCCCTTATGTCGAATATAATTATGCAGCCCACCCAAAGACCGGCTCAACACGTCATCGAGCGGCTCACTGGACTCGTCGGATGTGAACTCGCTTCCGACGGCTTCCTCCCCCCGCCCTACGGACGACACCGAGGTGTTGTCCCAACAGGTTCCAAGCAGGGAGGAGGTGGTCCCGGAGGTGCCGCAAGGCGACCTCCCGGACTCCAGGAGTAAAGGGGACGGAACCCTCCAGAGCTCCAAGTCCGGCCCTAGGTCGGACACCGCTCCGGAACCTTCAAAGGTTCCAGAGTCCGGCGGGCGACCTCTTTCCAAGAGGAGCAAGCCCACTGTGCCGGTGACCCCCGTCCAACCGGAAGCGCCGGACAATCTGTTGGAGGTGCTCAAAGGCGCCTCCATCGACGAGGAGCACCGCACTAGTATGAGTGCGGTGGTCCAGAAGGTTCAGTCCGCCAAGAGCGGACTGACTGAAGCTTGTGCCAGCCTTTTAACAGGCTTTGAGGTAAGTAAAAAATGTGTAAATAATACCGCCGCATAGACAGTAGCCCCTGATGCTCTGTTTGGCGTTCGGAAAGAAAAGCCGAATAGAGGATCAAATAAAATTCGCAGGAGTCTAACAAAAATGAGTCAATATGCGTATGCAGGCTTCCCTGCTGGCGTCCGCTGCACTGACTGCGGAAGTGGACACGCTAAAGCAGAACCTCGAGCAGTCCGAGCAAGAGCTCGGGTGTGCCAAGAAGCAGCTCGAGGACAAGGAAGGTAAGAAATACCTTGTTTAAATATATATATAAGTGCAATTGCGAAAAATGACAGGATTATGGTGTGTATTGTAGGGGCCACATCTGAGGTGGCGACCCTTAAACAAGCGCTGTCCGAGGCTGAGAAGAGGGCGGCCACGGAGCGCATCGAGCGGGAGAAGTATGAGGCCCAAGTTGGCAAGGTGCAGCAAGAGCTCCAGGATCTCATGAAAAAACATGAGAGCTTGGAGCTTGACTCAAAGACGCGAGCGTCCGAGCTCGCGGCGGCTATTAAAAAATGTCGAGTCTGGCAAGGTCGAATCCCAGAAGGCCCTTCAGGAGTTGGATGAGGCGAAAAAGATAACGGCGGGTAAGGCAATCTTTATGCAAGCAAAACACATAAAAGTGAGGTACTTGTTACTTACCCGAATCCGAAGCTCTCCAGGAGCATTCGGAGATCTTCCCCGGAGTGTGTCCGATGCCGCCGCATTCTACCAAGCCGAGGAAAGCAGCTCGACGGAGAAGGTGTTCTGGTCTCAGTATGCTGAGGCCGGACACCCCGTGCCCCTGAGCGACCAGCTGAAGCAACTGGTCGAGCTCCACAAGGCGGCCGAACAGGCCATGAGGGGCCTCATGGTTCGGCTGTGGCCTGGAAAGGCTCTGCCTGGAGCTATTTCGGGCTGATGCAGCGGTTGGTGGAGGCCTGTCCAAGGCTCGAAGTCATCAAGCACTTCGTCTGCATTGAAGGTGCCCATAGGGCCCTTGCCCGTGCGAAGGTGCATTGGGGCAAGCTGGACGGTGAGAAGCTTGTGAAGGACGGGCCATCGCCAGGGAAAGAGCATCGCAAGCCCGAGAATTATTTTAAGGATGTTCTGAAGGGTGCCGCCTTGTGGCGGATGAATGTTCTATGGATGTAATCTTTGAGTAAAACTCGCTCGTTTTATCCTGTGCGCTGAAAACTTGTTCATATGCGCTAACCAATGCTGTTTGAATTTAAATATTACCTTCTGTGCGGCCGTTTATCAAAACTGAGAGATGGCGAGTCGTCGGCTTCTGCCCCCTTGCCGCTAGTGCTGGGGTGTTCGGGGATAAACCTGGGCGCTCTTTTTCCCATATTTGGGTCCTTCTAGGGAGGCGCTTAGCCCAAGGAACGAGGCAATCGGACTATAATGCGTGAACACTCTCACTTAGCCATAGAATTCTGTAATTTTAAATTTCGGCGAAGCCCCTAGTATTCGAAAGACCGAGTTCGGGGCGCTATCCACGCCTTGGCCGGGCAGAGCCGGCTCCTCGCCCTAAGCGGCATAAGTCTTTAGGGACTCGAAAAAACCTCTCGAACAGCGACCAGCTCTCGCTTCATCATGACAGTCAGTTTTAGCTTTCTCCACTAAGGTGCTCGACCCAGCTCAACTGGGGCACAATCGCAGTGGTTCTCCTAGTACTACCTTAGCCGATATAGCGAACGTAATGAAGGAAATATGCCCTAGAGGCAATAATAAAGTTATTATTTATTTCTTTATATCGTGATAAAAGTTTATTATTCATGCTGGAATTGTATTAACTAGAAACATAATACATGTGTGAATACATAGACAAACAGAGTGTCACTAGTATGCCTCTACTTAACTAGCTCATTAATCAAAGATGGTTATGTTTCCTAACCATGGACAAAGAGTTGTCATTTGATTAACGGGATCACATCATTAGTTGAATGATCTGATTGACATGACCCATTCCATTAGCTTAGCACCCGATCGTTTAGTATGTTGCTATTGCTTTCTTCATGACTTATACATGTTCCTATGACTATGAGATTATGCAACTCCCGTTTACCGGAGGAACACTTTGCGTGTTACCAAACGTCACAACGTAACAGGGTGATTATAAAGGTGCTCTACAGGTGTATCCAAAGGTACTTGTTGGGTTGGCGTATTTTCGAGATTAGGATTTGTCACTCCGAATGTCGGAGAGGTATCTCTGGGCCCTCTCGGTAATGCATATCACATAAGCCTTGCAAGCATTACAACTAATGTGTTAGTTGTGAGATGATGTATTACGGAACGAGTAAAGAGACTTGCCGATAACGAGATTGAACTAGGTATTGGATACCGACGATCGAATCTCGGGCAAGTAACATACCGATGACAAAGGGAACAACGTATGTTGTTATGCGGTCTGACCGATAAAGATCTTCGTAGAATATGTAGGAGCCAATATGGGCATCCAGGTCCCGCTATTGGTTATTGACCGGAGACGTGTCTCGGTCATGTCTACATTGTTCTCGAACCGTAGGGTCCGCACGCTTAAGGTTTCGATGACAGTTATATTATGAGTTTTTGAGTTTTGATGTACCGAAGGAGTTCGGAGTCCCGGATGAGATCGGGGACATGACGAGGAGTCTCGAAATGGTCGAGACGTAAAGATCGATATATTGGACGACTATATTCGGACATCGGAAAGGTTCCGAGTGATTCGGGTATTTTTCGGAGTACCGGGGAGTTACGGGAATATGGGGGAAGAAGTACTGGGCCTTATTGGGCCATACGGGAAAGAGAGAAGGGCTGCCTAGGGCAGGCCGTGCGCCCCCCAAGGCCTAGTCCAAATTGGACTAGGGGGAGGGGCTGCGCCCCCTCCTTCCTTCCCTTCTCCCTTCCCCTTCCTTGTCTCCTACTCCTACAACATGGAAGGACTCCTAGTTGGACTAGGAAAGGGGGAATCCTACTCCCGGTGGGAGTAGGACTCCCCTAGGGCGCGCCATAGAGAGGGCCGGCCCTCCCCTCCTCCACTCCTTTATATACGGGGGCAGGGGGCACCCCATAGACACACAAGTTGATCTTCGTGATCGTTCCTTAGCCGTGTGCGGTGCCCCCCTCCACGATATTACACCTTGATCATATTGTAGCGGTGCTTAGGCGAAGCCCTGCGACGGTTAAACATCAAGATCGTCACCACGTCGTCGTGCTGACGAAACTCCTCCCCGAAGTTTGCTGGATCGGAGCCCGGGGTGCGTCATCGAGCTGTACGTGTGTCAAGAACTGGGAGGTGCCAGAGTAACGGTGCTTGGATCGGTTGGACCGGGAAGACGTACTACTACTTCCTCTATGTTGCGTCAACGCTTCCGCTTCGGTCTACGGAGGGTACGTAGACAACACTCTCCCCTCTCGTTGCTATGCATCATCATGATCTTGCGTGTGCGTAGGAATTTTTTTGAAATTACTATGTTCCCCAACAGTGGCATCCGAGCCTAGGTTTTATGTGTTGGTGTTGTGCACGAGTAGAACACAAGTGAGTTGTGGGCGATATAAGTCATACTGCTTACCAGCATGTCATACTTTGGTTTGGCGGTATTGTTGGATGAAGCGGCCCGGACCGACATTACGCGTACGCTTACGCGAGACCGGTTCTCCCGACGTGCTTTACACATAGGTGGCTTGCGGGTGACTGTTTCTCCAACTTTAGTTGAACCGAGTGTGGCTACGCCCGGTCCTTGCGAAGGTTAAACCGGCATCAACTTGACAAACTATCGTTGTGGTTTTGATGCGTAGGTAAGATTGGTTCTTGCTTAAGCCCGTAGCAGCCACGTAAAACTTGCAACAAACAAAGTAGAGGACGTCTAACTTGTTTTTGCAGGGCATGTTGTGATGTGATATGGTCAAGACATGATGCTAAATTTTATTGTATGAGATGATCATGTTTTGTAACCGAGTTATCGGCAACTGGCAGGAGCCATATGGTTGTCGCTTTATTGTATGCAATGCAATCGCGTTGTAATGCTTTACTTTATCACTAAGCGGTAGCGATAGTCGTGGAAGCATAAGATTGGCGAGACGACAACGATGCTACGATGGAGATCAAGGTGTCGCGCCGGTGACGATGGTGATCATGACGGTGCTTCGGAGATGGAGATCACAGGCACAAGATGATGATGGCCATAACATATCACATATATTGATTGCATGTGATTTTTATCTTTTATGCATCTTATCTTGCTTTGATTGACGGTAGCATTATAAGATGATCTCTCACTAAAATTATCAAGAAGTGTTCTCCCTGAGTATGCACCGTTGCAAAAGTTCTTCGTGCTGAGACACCACGTGATGATCGGGTGTGATAGGCTCTACATTCAAATACAACGGGTGCAAAACAGTTGCACACGCGGAATACTCAGGTTATACTTGACGAGCCAAGCATATGCAGATATGGCCTCGGAACACGGAGACCGAAAGGTCGAGCGTGAATCATATAGTAGATATGATCAACATAGTGATGTTCGCCATTGAAACTACTCCATCTCACGTGATGATCGGACATGGTTTAGTTGATTTGGATCACGTGATCACTTAGAAGATTAGAGGGATGTCTTTCTAAGTGGGAGTTCTTAAGTAATATGATTAATTGAACTTTAAATTTATCATGAACTTAGTCCTGGTAGTATTTTCCAAATTATGTTGTAGATCAATAGCTCGCGTTGTTGCTTCCTTGTGTTTATTTTGATATGTTCCTAGAGAAAATTGTGTTGAAAAAATGTTAGTAGCAATGATGCGGATTGGATCCGTGATCTGAGGTTTATCCTCATTGCTGCACATAAGAATTATGTCCTTGATGCACCGCTAGGTGACAGACCTATTGCAGGAGCAGATGCAGACGTTATGAACGTTTGGCTAGCTCAATATGATGACTACTTGATAGTTTAGTGCACCATGCTTAACGGCTTAGAATCGGGACTTCAAAGATGTTTTGAACGTCATGGAACATATGAGATGTTCCAGGAGTTGAAGTTAATATTTCAAGCAAATACCCGAGTTGAGAGATATGAAGTTTCCAACAAGTTCTATAGCTAAAAGATGGAGGAGAATCGCTCAACTAGTGAGCATGTGCTCAGATTGTCTGGGTACTACAATTGCTTGAATCAAGTGGGAGTTAATCTTCCAGATAAAATAGTGATTAACAGAATTCTCTAGTCACCATCACCAAGTTAGTAGAACTTCGTGATGAACTATGATATGCAAGGGATAACAGAAACGATTCCCAAGCTCTTCGTAATGCTGAAATTGATGAAGGTAGAAATTGAGAAAAAACATCAAGTGTTGATGGTAGACAAGACCATTAGTTTCAAGAAAAGGGCAGAGGGAAGAAGGGGAACTTCAAGAAGAACAGTAAGCAAGTTGCTGCTCAAGTGAAGAAGCCCAAGTCTAGTCCTAAGCCTGAGACTAAGTGCTTCTACTGCAAAGGGACTGGTCACTGGAAGCGGAACTACCCTAAGTGATTGGCGGATAAGAAGGATGGCAAAGTGAACATAAGTATATTTGATATACATGTTATTGATGTGTACTTTACTAGTGTTTATAGCAACCCCTCAGTATTTGATACTAGTTCAGTTGCTAAGATTAGTAACTCGAAACGGGAGTTGCAGAATAAACAGAGACTAGTTAAGGGTGAAGTGACGATGTGTGTTGGAAGTGGTTCCAAGAGTGATATGATCATCATCGCACACTCCCTATAATTTCGGGATTAGTGTTGAACCTAAATAAGTGTTATTTGGTGTTTGCGTTGAGCATGAATATGATTTGATCATGTTTATTGTAATACGGTTATTCATTTAAGTAAGAGAATAAATTGTTGTTCTGTTTACATGAATAAAACCTTATATGGTTACACACCCAATGAAAATAGTTCGTTGGATCTCGATCGTAGTGATACCCATAATCATAATATTGAAACCAAAAGATGCAAAGTTAATAATGATAGTGCAACTTATTTGTGGCACTGCCGTTTAGGTCATATTGGTGTAAAGCGGATGAAGAAACTCCATGCTGATGGCTTTTGGAATCACTTGATTATGAATCAGTTGATGCTTACGAACCATGCCTCATGGGCAAGATGACTAAGACTCTGTTCTTCGGAACAATGGAGTGAGCAACAGATTTGTTGGAAATCATACATACTGATGTATGTGGTCCGATGAATATTGAGGCTCGCGACAAGTATCATTATTTTCTAATCTTCACAGATGATTTGAGCAGATATGAGTATATCTACTTGATGAAACATAAGTCTGAAACATTTGAACAGTTCAAAGAATTTCAAAGTGAAGTGGAAAATCATCGTGACAAGAAAATAAAAGTTTCTACGATATGATCGCGGAGGTAAAATATTTGAGTTATGAGTTTGGCCTTCAATTAAAACAATGTGAAATAGTTTCACTACTCACGCCACCTGGAACACCATAGTGTAATGGTGTGTCCGAATGTCATAACCGTACTTTTTAGATATAGTGCGATCTATGATGTCTCTTACCGATCTACCACTATCGTTTTGGGGTTATGCATTAGAGACAGCTGCATTCACGTTAAATAGGGCACCATCTAAATCCGTTGAGACGACACCGTGTGAACTATGGTTTGGCAAGAAACCTAAGCTGTCATTTCTTAAAGTTTGGAGTTGCGATGCTTATGTGAAAAAGTTTCATCTCGATAAGCTCAAACTCAAATCGGAGAAATATGTCTTCATAGGATACCCAAAGGAGACAGTTGGGTACACCTTCTATCACAGATCGGAAGGCAAGACATTCGTTGCTAAGAATGGATCCTTTCTAGAAAAGGAGTTTCTCTCGAAAGAAGTGAGTGGGAGGAAAGTAGAAAACTTGATAAGGTAATTGTACCTTCTCCCTTATTGGAAAATATTTCATCACAGAAATCTGTTCCTGTGACTACTACACCAATTAGTGAGGAAGCTAATGATGATGATCATGTAACTTCAGATCAAGTTACTACCGAATCTCGTAGGTAAACCAGAGTGAGATCCGCACCAGAGTGGTACGGTAATCCTATTCTGGAGGACATGTAACTTGACCATGACGAATCTACGAACTATGAGGAAGCGATGATGAGCCCAGATTCTGATAAATGGCTTGAGGCCATGAAATCTGAGATAGGATCCATGTATGAGAACAAAGTGTGGACTTTGGTGGACTTGCCCGAGGATCGGCAAGCCATTGATAATAAATGGATCTTCAAGAGGAAGACGGACACGGATAGTAGTGTTACTATCTACAAAGCTAGAATTGTCGCAAAAGGTTTTCGACAAGTTCAAGGTGTTGACTACGATGAGAGTTTCTCACTCGTATCTATGCTTAAGTCTGTCCGAATCATGTTAGCAATTGCCGCATTTTATGAAATCTGGCAAATGGATAAAAAAAACTGCATTCCTTAATGGATTTATTAAAGAAGAGTTGTATGTGATGCAACAAGATGGTTTTGTCAATCCTAAAAGTGATAACAAAATATGCAAGCTCCAGCGATCCATTTATGGACTGGTGCAAGCATCTCGGAGTTGGAATATACGCTTTCATAAGTTGATCAAAGCATATAGTTTTATACAGACTTGCGGTGAAGCCTGTATTTACAAGAAAGTGAGTGGGAGCACTACAACATTTCTGATAAGTATATATGAATGACATATTGTTGATCGGAAATAATGTGGAATTATTCTGCAAAGCATAAAGGAGTGTTTGAAAGGAGTTTTTCAAAGAAAGACCTCGGTGAAGCTGCTTACATATTGAGTATCAAGATCTATAGAGATAGATCAAAACGCTTGATAAGTTTTTTCAATGAGTACATACCTTGACATGATTTTGAAGTAGTTCAAAATGGAACAGTCAAAGAAAGAGTTCTTGCCTGTGTTACAAGGTGTGAAGTTGAGTAAGAATCAAAACCCGACCACGGTAGAAGATAGAAAGAGAATGAAAGTCATTCCCTATGCCTCAGCCATAAGTTCTATAAAATATGCCATGCTGCGTACCAGATCTATTGTATACCCTACACTGATTTTGGCAAGGGAGTACAATAGTGATCTAGGAGTAGATCATTGGACAGCGGTCAAAATTATCCTTAGTGGAATAAGGATATGTTTCTCGATTATGGAGGTGACAAAAGGTTTGTCGTAAAAGGGTTACGTCGATACAAGTTTTGGCACTGATCTGGATAATTCTTAGTCTTCATCTGGATACATATTGAAAGTGGGAGCAATTAGCTAAAGTAGCTCCGTGCAGAGCATTGTAGACATAGAAAATTGCAAAATACTTACGGATCTGAATATGGCAGACCCGTTGACTAAACTTCTCTCACAGGCAAAACATGATCACACCTTAGTACTCTTTGGGTGTTAATCACATAGCAATGTGAACTAGATTACTGACTCTAGTAAACCCTTTGGGTGTTGGTCACATATCGATGTGAACTATGGGTGTTAACCACATAAAGATGTGAACTATTGATGTTAGATCACATGGCGATGTGAACTAGATTATTGACTCTAGTGCAAGTGGGAGACTGAAGTAAATATGCCCTAGAGGCAATAATAAAGTTATTATTTATTTCCTTATATCGTGATAAAAGTTTATTATTCATGCTAGAATTGTATTAACCGGAAACATAATACATGTGTGAATACATAGACAAACAGAGTGTCACTAGTATGCCTCTACTTAACTAGCTCATTAATCAAAGATGGTTATGTTTCCTAACCATGGACAAAGAGTTGTCATTTGATTAACGGGATCACATCATTAGTTGAATGATCTAATTGACATGACCCATTCCATTAGCTTAGCACCCGATCGTTTAGTATGTTGCTATTGCTTTCTTCATGACTTATACATGTTCCTATGACTATGAGATTATGCAACTCCCGTTTACTAGAGGAACATTTTGTGTGTTACCAAACGTCACAACATAACTGGGTGATTATAAAGGTGCTCTACAGGTGTATCCAAAGGTACTTGTTGGGTTGGCGTATTTCGAGATTAGGATTTGTCACTCCGAATGTCGGAGAGGTATCTCTGGGCCCTCTCGGTAATGCACATCACATAAGCCTTGCAAGCACTACAACTAATGTGTTAGTTGTGAGATGATGTATTACGGAACAAGTAAAGAGACTTGCCGATAAAGAGATTGAACTAGGTATTGGCTACCGACGATCTAATCTCGGGCAAGTAACATACCGATGACAAAGGGAACAACGTATGTTGTTATGCGGTCTGACCGATAAAGATCTTCGTAGAATATGTAGGAGCCAATATGGGCATCCAGGTCCCGCTATTGGTTATTGACCGGAGATGTGTCTCGGTCATGTCTACATTATTCTCGAACCGTAGGGTCCGCACGCTTAAGGTTTCGATGACAGTTATATTATGAGTTTATGAGTTTTGACGTACCGAAGGAGTTCGGAGTCCCGGATGAGATCGGGGACATGACGAGGAGTCTCGAAATGGTCGAGATGTAAAGATCGATATATTGGACGACTATATTCGGACATCGGAAAGGTTCCGAGTGATTCGGGTATTTTTCGGAGTACCGGGGAGTTACGGGAATATGGGGGAAGAAGTATTGGGCCTTATTGGGCCATACGGGAAAGAGAGAGGGGCTGCCTAGGGCAGGCCGCGCGCCCCCCCAAGGCCTAGTCCAAATTGGACTAGGGGGAGGGGCTGCGCCCCCTCCTTCCTTCCCTTCTCCCTTCCCCTTCCTTGTCTCCTACACCTACTACATGGAAGGACTCCTAGTTGGACTAGGAAAGGGGGAATCCTACTCCCGGTGGGAGTAGGACTCCCCTAGGGCGCGCCATAGAGAGGGCCGGCCCTCCCCTCCTCCACTCCTTTATATACGGGGGCAGGGGGCACCCCATAGACACACAAGTTGATCTTCGTGATCGTTCCTTAGCCGTGTGCGGTGCCCCCTCCATGATATTACACCTCGATCATATTGTAGCGGTGCTTAGGCGAAGCCCTGCGACGGTTAAACATCAAGATCGTCACCACGCTGTCGTGCTGACGAAACTCCTCCCCGAAGCTTTGCTGGATCGGAGCCCGGGGTGCGTCATCGAGCTGTACGTGTGTCAAGAACTCGGAGGTGCCGGAGTAACGGTGCTTGGATCGGTTGGACCGGGAAGACGTACGACTACTTCCTCTATGTTGCGTCAACGCTTCCGCTTCGGTCTATGGAGGGTACGTAGACAACACTCTCCCCTCTCGTTGCAATGCATCACCATGATCTTGCATGTGCGTAGGAAATTTTTTGAAATTACTACGTTCCCCAACACGTAAGGCACCAAAACATAGGAGCCGGGCAAACCCAACTATTGACCCAAGACATGATTCGGAGCCGATGCATATAATGCTATAAGTTCGGGGTGCCGCACTTGTGAAAGTGTTCGGACTTCTCACACCATATTGAGGGGTACTAAAGCCCCTGGCGTATTTTGGCCGTACCAAAGTGTACGGGTGCAACATGTCGTTAAGGAACATATATAAATATAAGAAAAGAGTAATGCAAAAATAGACAAAAGCTATGCATTGTTTATTAAAGAGGGTTGCGATCAAAGCAGAACGATACACTTAATGCGATAAGCAAAAGGTTGGACTATGTGACATGTCTGTTCCAGGGGCAAGCTGCGGAATAGTATGCGAAACAGGTATACTGCTCGTGATAGAGACCACCTGGGAGTTCCGTAATGCGGCGTGGCTTGTCTGCTTCCCTGGTTCTTGCATCGTTTGTGTGGCAATCGAACTGCCGAACAGGCCTTCCAAAGAATGGAGTCCTGAAAGTAAGAGAATTTTTTTAAAAACCGGCAGCCCCTGGTGCGGTTTAAGCCGTGTTTTGGGCGTGCCGTGATGGTGCCCCTCCCCCTGTACCCATGGTATTTCTAGAGCGTAGTTATGTACGCGAAGCACTGGTGTTGCATTTTCGCGAGGGCTGGGGTTGGGGCCGCACTGCTATGCCTGCTTGGAATGTGCCAGGCAGTCTTGTTGTAGGTTACTCCGAGCGCGCTTGGTGGTGTTCGGACGTTTAATAGCCGGACTAGAGAGCTGCCTAGAGAGGCTGCTTTGTACTTCCGCTGCAAGGGCCGCTGTGTGCTCCTCCGTTCGGAGGGAGCGTTCGGTGTTTCCATTGACCGTAATTACTCCTCAAGGGCCTGGCATCTTGAGCTTAAGGTATGCGTAGTGCGGTACCGCATTGAACTTGGCAAATGCGGTTCGCCCGAGCAGTGCGTGATAGCCACTGCGGAACGGGACTATGTCAAAGATTAACTCCTCACTTCGGAAGTTATCCGGAGATCCGAAGACCACTTCAAGTGTGACTGAGCCTGTACAATTGCCTCTACACCTGGTATTACGCCTTTAAAGGTCGTTTTGGTGAGCTTAATCCTCGAGGGATCTATGCCCATTTTCCGCACTGTATCCTGGTAAAGCAGGTTCAGGCAACTGCCGCCGTCCATAAGGACTCTAGTGAGATGAAAGCCGTCAATAATTGGGTCTAGAACCGATGCGGCGAATCCGCCATGACGGGTGCTAGTGGGATGGTCCCTTCGGTCAAAGGTGATCGGGCAGGAAGACCATGGGTTGAACTTTGGGGCGACTGGATCTATCGCGTATACGTCCCTTAACGCACGCTTCCTCTCCCTCTTAGGGATGTGGGTTGCGTATATCATGTTCACCGTCCGCACTTGTGGGGGAACACCCTTCTGTCCACTGTTGTTCGGCGGCGGGGCTCTTCATCGTCATCGCCATGCAGCCCCTTGTTTGTATTTTCGGCACTTAACTTGCCTGCCTGCTTGAACACCCAACAGTCCCTGTTGGTGTGACTAGCCGGCTTTTCTGGGGTGCCATGTATCTGGCACAAGCGGTCGAGAATTCGGTCCAAACTGGACGGGCCCTTAGGATTTCTTTTGAATGGCTTTTTCCGCTGACCGGATTTATAGCCTTTGAATCCGGCATTAACTGTTGTATCCTTAGCATTGTCGCTGTTAATGCGACGCTTCTGCTTGTGGCGACGCGACCTGCCACTACTGTCTTTGGTATCCGAATTACCAGTGTTCTTGGTCATATTGTTGCTACGAGCAAGCCAGCTATCTTCTCCCGCGCAAAAGTGGGTCATGAGTGTCATGAGCGCTGCCATAGATTTCGGCTTTTCCTGTCCAAGGTGCCGGGCAAGCCACTCGTCACGGATATTGTGTTTGAAGGCTGCTAGGGCCTCTGCATCCGGACAGTCGACTATTTGATTTTTCTTTGTTAGGAACCGTGTCCAGAATTGCCTGGCCGATTCCTTTGGCTACTGAATTATGTGGCTTAGGTCATCGGCGTCTGGTGGTCGCACGTAGGTGCCCTGGAAATTGTCGAGGAATGCGGCTTCCAGGTCCTCCCAACAACTGATTGATCCTGCTAGCAAGCTGTTAAGCCAATGCCGAGCTGGTCCCTTAAGCTTGAGTGGGAGGTATTTGATGGCGTGTAGATCATCGCCGCGGGCCATGTGGATATGAAGGAGATAATCCTCGATCCATACCACAGGATCTGTTGTGCCATCATATGATTCGATGTTTACGGGTTTGAAACCCTCGGGGATTTGATAATCCATTACTTCGTCTGTGAAGCATAGTGGGTGTGCGCCGCCTCTGTACTGGGCTATATCACGACGCAGCTCCAATGAGCTTTGTCTACTGTGTTCGGCCCTACCGGATTTATGTCCGGCGTGACAGTTATCGTCTCGAGCCGTGGGTGCCCACGCGATCCGTAGATCGATCGTGTTTTCCTTGCCTTGTCCTCCAACATGTCTCGTAAGTCCGGCGCATATTCCCGTGTCTTGGTACGGGGTGTGGCTTGAGTGGAGGGCTGGGAGGCCTCTCGGTCACGGCCACGAGGTGGCCGTTCGGCCGCATCAAGTGCTTCCTCCTCTAATCGGGGTAGCAACCTGCGCTTTGGGTAACTCTTGGAGGGGCGTTCGAGTTTATGCTCTTCGGCCGCAAGGACTTCAGTCCATCTGTCAACCAGCAAATCTTGATCAGCTCTGAGCTTTTGCTGTTTTTTCTTGAGGCCTCTTGTCATGGCCATAAGCCTACATTGGAAATGCTTCTGTTTGACAGGATCCTCTGGCACGACGAATTCGTTGTCATCGAGGCTTACCTCGTCTTCGGAGGGAGGCATATAATTATCGGCCTCGACCTCTCTGTCAGCCTCTTTCTCGTGGGGCTGGTTTCTCCATCCTCCTGTGCTGAGTCTTGCTGGAGGGGATTTTCTTCGGCACTTTCCGGAGTATTATTATCTCCCGTGCTGGAATAGTCGTTTTTGTGTTGGCGGGATTTTGAGCGGCGCCGCTGACGCCGACGCTTATGCTGTTTCTTGGAGGGGTCATCCTCCTCTGTTTCATTGCCATCTCCCCCTTTTGGGGTGTCCACCATGTATATGTCATATGACGAGGTGGCTTTCCAGGGCCTAGTAGGCGCTGGTTCTTCATCATCTCCTTCATCGGCGTCCATACCGTCGATGTCTTCGGAGTCGAAGTTGAGCATGTCGGTTAAGTCATCGACAGTGGCTACAAAGTGGGTGGTGGGTGGGTTTTGAATTTCTTCATCGTCCGTACCCCAACCTTGCTGACCTTAGTCCGGCCAGGGCTCTCCTGATAAAGAGAGAGACTTCAGTGACTTCAGGATATCGCCGAAAGTCGAGTGCTAAAAGATGTCTGTAGCAGTGAACTCCATGATCGACGCCCAATCGGATTCGATTGGTAGGGACGCGGAGGGTTCGGAGTCCGGAGAGGAGTCCGGCTCCTTGAAGTCACGAGTCTCGCAGAGTACGGGGCTGTTGTTCGGCTCAATCACCGTTGGGATCGCAGCCCCCGAGGCGGCGTCCAACCGCCCATCCTCAATCGGCGCAATTGGCTCCGAATTAAGGATCGGAGCCGATGCGGGTGCGGCCTCCAGGGCTCTGTTCCGCGGCAGAGCTAGATCATGCTCGTTGGGACAGTGCGGCACGCTCGGCAGTGGCTCGAATCCGTCGAAGATCAAGTCCCCGCGGATGTCGGCCGTGTAGTTTAAACTTCCAAATCTGACCTGACGGCCAGGGGCGTAGCTTTCAATCTTCTCCAGATGGCCAAGTGAATTGGCCCGCAGTGCGAAGCCGCCAAAGACAAAGATCTGTCCGGGGAGGAAGGTCTCACCCTGGACTGCATCACCATTGATGATCGTAGGAGCCATCGAGCCTGACGGCGACGACACAGAGGAACTCTCAATGAAAGCACCAATGTCGGTGTCAAAACCGGCGGATCTCGGGTAGGGGGTCCCGAACTGTGCGTCTAGGCCGGATGGTAACAGGAGGCAAGGGACACGAAGTTTTACCCAGGTTCGGGCCCTCTCGATGGAGGCAAAACCCTACGTCCTGCTTGATTAATATTGATGATACGGGTAGTACAAGAGTAGATCTACCATGAGATCAGAGAGGCTAAACCCTAGAAGCTAGCCTATGGTATGATTGTTGATTTGTATGTTGTCCTATGGACTGAAACCCCCCGGTTTATATAGACACCGGAGAGGGTTAGGGTTACATAGAGTCGGTTACAATGGTAGGAGATCTGAACATCCGTATCGCCAAGCTTGCCTTCCACGCCAAGGAAAGTCCCTTCCGGACACGGGACGAAGTCTTCAATCTTGTATCTTCATAGTCCAGGAGTCCGGCTGAAGGTATAGTTCGGCTATCCGAACACCCCCTAATCCAGGACTCCCTCAGGCATGAACCACGTCATTGGGGCATCGAGGCGGCCTCTACTTGCTCCATTCCCTCCCTCAAGGACTGGCTCGAGGAGCGCAAGCATATGCGGCAAGTGCTGGCCGAGCACCTCCATCAAGCGTGCAACATCATGAAGGCGTAGGCTGACAAGAAGCGCACTGATCGCTCCTTCGTCGTCGGGGATGTCGTCTTCGTCAAGCTCCAACCCTACGTGCAAACGACGGTGGCACGTCGCACCAACCACAAGCTCTCCTTCCGCTACTTCGGACCTTTCAAGACCATCTGCGTCGTCAACCCCGTCGCGTACGAACTGGAGCTCCTTGCCGGCGCCAAGGTCCACCCTGTCTTCCACGTCTCTCAGCTGCGGCGAGCGCTCTCCAACAACACGATGGTGGAAGACAAGCTGCCCGTTCCACCGGAGGAGCCACTGTCGCCGGTGGAGATCATCGACACACGCTGGCGCAACACTCCCCAAGGCCGGCGTGAACAAGTACTCATGCGCTCCTCGACGCCACCTGGGAAGACGCCAAGTCCATACGCGAGCGCTTTCCGGCTTGTGGGCAAGCCAGCTCTCAAGGAGGAGGGGATGTCAGCGCACGTACAACCAAGGCAGTCGAAGGCTTCACACCAAGGCGCGTCAACAGCCGACCCAAGAGGATCGTGCAGCCCAACAGAAGATTCGTCGGGCCAGAATGGGCCCGTTGAGCCCGCTCGCCTGGCAGCTCGCTACTTAACCCACAGGGACGAGGGGATCGGCATCCAGGCTGGATCAGAACGAACGGCGGCTTCTTCCTCTTTCCCCACCTACCTACCCTTCTTCCTTCTCAAGAACAAAGAGACTCGATTTGTAATTCAAATTCGGGCTTGTATCGTGAGCTAGTAGTAGATCGACCTGGTACCTAACACCAAACCCCATGTTCGTCATCGATAACGATGCGGAGGCGGGTCGTGATGGGGCAAGGAGACGGAGGCGCTGGGGCTGGCTCTGGACCTGCGGAGGGTGCAGGGGTGGAGAGTGAGGGCGTGCGAGGAGACGAGGGAGCGTGGCAGGGGCTGCTAGCTAGGTGGAGACATGGAGTGACTTGATCCTTTGGTTAAGTTAAGCTTATCTGTTTGATTTGTGCAGCTTGCTGGTTATCAAGAGTGGCAGCTGGGATTGCAAAGCTTTCACCGCTATCCCCGGTTAGTCTTTGTCCTGACTACCCCTGTGCAACTGTTGCAGGATGACTGATCGACAGTGCAGCAGTTTTTCTTTTCTCGGCGAACCCATTATTACTTGGCAGCATCGTCGAGGTCTCGACTCTTTAGCTGGATTGCATGCTTTGTGGATAAAACAGTATTAAGTCACCTCTGTGTTTGACTAACATGTTTCCTGCTACTCCAGACATTGGAACACTGCATGATAATTTTGTGTAAGAATGCTCACAAGTTCCTGGAACTCTATTCATCAACCTGAAGGTCGGATTGCTCTGGCCATTTCGTATTCTTGGGTTGCTTCTTTGTTATTGACATTTGGCCGGACTGCTCATTCTCAGTTTAGGATTCTACTTGATGCTAATACTAACTATGATAGTCGATGCAGTATCTTTACGAGGCCATCTTTAGCCGCTTTATCAGGAAAGACAAGCTTAATCTTGTGGGATGAGGCATTGTTTTTCGAGGCTTCGGAGAGGAGTTGATGTGAATGGCTCACCTTCATTGTTTTTTGAGGCTTTGGAGGGGAGTTGAGGGACATCCACTGTAACAGGGTCTATATTCTACTTTTAGTTCAACAGTTCCACTCTGCTAAAGTTGTTTTCAACTGTGTTCCTGGGAGTGCAAGCCACTGGGTGATGCTAATTTTCATGGTGGTCCTTGATGCTGTCGCCTCTTGATTTTTGTTCATGGCCTTGCTGCTGTGAAATTCCACCATTGATGAGATGCTCATGTTCAGGGCAGAAAATGTGTTCATCTTCAGATTTATCGGGACACTTTGAAATCGCTAAGGAAACCCTTCTGGAATGGCTGTGTTTTTTGTAAAGGAAGAGCGGCTAAGATTCCATTGAAGAAGGAAAAGCTAAGTGGTATTGTTTCTGTGTTGTCAACTTGTCATGGCGAGGTCACAAAAGATGTAACTGGCTGATGTTGTGCTCACTGGATTGGAAGGAAGCATGTTCTTTTGCTACTTTCTTCAATGAACTTCAAGATTCAGAAGCTTATGATGAACATAATGGTTATAACAGATTGAACTTTTTTAGGGAGAGCCATCAGGGCACATTTTATTACTTCAAAAAATGTTTACATCATTCAACAAGAACTGCAGAATAAAGCTAGAGGCATCATCGTGCCAAATACAATCAACTTTCTGTGAAAAACAAAACCTAGCTAGTTCGTGCGCCATTACATTAGCTTCCCTATGAAAAATGCATAAAATTAACCAAACCAACATCTCGAGCAATTTCCGTGCACGATGCATAAATCGGGGCTACTTGATCATACCACTGACTTGTTCCAGATAATGCAACTATACCGAAAAAGGCTTTCGCCCCGCTTTATATTATTAAGCCCAAGCCCAAGCCAACAATCCACAGAGGTTCAAACACACACACACACACACACACCAAGTTCAGACAAAACACAGGATCCAAAAGGGTTAATGCTGAGGGCACAGCTCAACAAGCCCTAGAACAGAAATAAACGGCTGCATCTAGTCGGGCTTCGGGGAGGGGGGGGGGGGGCGGAAGTGGTGGCGCCAGGCGGAAGGCGAGCGATCGAAGGTCGGCGAGGAGGGTGTTGATGACGTCCCGATCCTGAGGGCGGCTAAGCGGCCGCCAAAGCTGCAGGTACCCACACATTTTAAAAATGGCGTCAGTAGCACGTCTGAGAGTGACCTTTTGGATGACAAGCTTATTGCGGATAGTCCACAGCGTCCAGGCAAGGACCCCTACGCAGAGCCAACGGATATGTCGGTAGTGAGGGGGGGAGGCATGGATCTCTTCGAGAAGGTCGGGGAAATTGGAATTGCACCACTGTCCACCAACCGTCTCGCGGAAACAGGACCAAAGAAACTGGGCCATGGAGCACGCGAAGAAGATGTGGTTAGCGTCCTCCACCGTGCCGCACATGGGGCAAAGCCCATCTCTAGGCCCGTTACGCTTGAGGACTTCGACTCCGGAGGGGAGGCGTCCACGGATCCATTGCCAAAGGAAGATCCTAACCTTCACTGGCAGGCGGATATCCCAGATCAAACTGAAGGGCTCGGGGGCGGGCGAAGGCGCGATGGCCGCGTATAGGGACTTAGTAGAGAAGCGTCCGGAAGATTCTAGGCGCCAAGAGATGGCGTCCGGGGTGTCGGTGACGTTCATCGGGAGAAGGACGATGTCCTCGAGGAGGGCATCCTAGGCGGCCACTTCGGACGGGCCAAAAGGGCGGCGAAACGCGAGGCGCCCTAAGTCAATAAGGGCCGTATCAACAGAGAGCCGCGGGTCAACAGCAATGGCGAAGAGTTCAGGAAAGCGGGCGGCTAGAGGGGTGTCGCCGATCCATCGATCAAACCAGAACAGGGTCACGGACCCAGACCCAACCGAGATGGACATGCCAATGCGAAGCACAGGGAGCAGCTAAATGACGGCCTGCCAAAACTGGGATCCGCCCGAACGCTGACAGAAAGCCAGAGGCTGTCCACGGAGGTACTTGTTCCGGATGATGGTGAGCCAAAGCCCTCCGTCACCATTAGCAATACGCCATAGCCACAGGGTCAGGAGGGCGATGTTCATGCGTCGGGAGGACAAAATCCCCAGACCCCCCTGGTCCTTGGGTTTACATATGTCCGGCCAACTAACCATATTGTACTTCAGTCTGTCATCCTCGCCAGCCCAGTAGAACCTGGATTGGTACTTGGCAATTTCCGTGTGCAGCGTTTCATGGAGGCTATAAAAGCTCATGAGGTACCAAAGAAGGCTGGCGAGAGAGGAGTTGATGAGAATCACACGTGCAGCCTTCGATAGCCAGCGCTCTTTCCAAGGCTCGACGCGATGTTGCATACGGGTCACCGTGGGGCGCAGGTCCGCCACGGTGAGGCACGGTGAGGCACGAATCACTAATGGGGATCCCCAGGTAGGTCGTGGGGAAAGAACCCAGCCGACAGTTAAGTCGGTCAGCGATAGGCTAAGCTTCCACCGGAGGGTAACCAAGAACCATCACTTCGCTCTTATCGAAGTTGATCGTTAGGCCCGACATCAGCTGGAAGCACAGGAGGAGGAACTTCAGGTTAGCCACGTCCTGAGTAGAACCTTCAACCATTATTATGGTGTCATCCGCATATTGAAGGAGGGAGACCCCTCCCCCTCCGACTAGGTGGGGGACAATGCCGTGAATATGGCCGGCACGCTTGGCTTTGTCCAGGATGTCGGCCAGAGCATCGACCACCATGTTGAACAGGAACGGCGAGAACGGGTCCCCCTAATGCACCCCACAGAGAGTGGGGAAGTATGGCCCAATCTCGCCGTTGATGTTCACCGCGGTCCGCCCATAGGAGACTAATTGCATCACGCGAGTCACCCAGCGGTCGTCAAAGCCCTTACGCAGCAGCACTTCCTGAAGGAAAGGCCAGTGCACAGTATCATAAGCTTTATGAAAGTCCAGCTTCAGGAAGATAGCACGATGTTGTTTCACCCGAGCTTCATGAAGGACTTCATGGAAGACCAACACGCCATCTAAAATAAACCGGCCTTGGATGAAGGCCGATTGGTTCGGGTGAGTGATCGAGTTAGCAAGCAGGGTCACCCTATTGGCATAACCTTTGGCCAGGATCCGGAATATCACGTTAATCACGGTGATGGGACGGAACTGGCGAATATCAGAGGCGCCCGGAACCTTTGGGATGAGGGTAATGATCCCATAATTGAGGCGTCCAAGGTCCATAGAGCCCGAATAGAACTCCTCAAAGAGGGACATGACCTCAGGTTTGACTGTCTGCCAGAACGTTTTAAAGAACGTAACAGGCAAGCCATCCGGACCGGGGCCGAGGAGGGGTTCATTCCTTTAATGGCCGCGAGTACCTCTTCTTCGGCGAAGGGGGCAACAAGGGCCGCGTTGGCCTCGTCAGAAACCAACTCCACCCCCGTCCAAGTGTCGGGGGCGAGACTAGCCCCACCCGAGGGGTGGGGGTAAAGTGGGCTTTGTAGAAGCCGTCTACATGAGCCCGAATGGCCGCGGGGCGGACAAGGGGGGCGTCATCCTCCCACAAGCAGTGGATGGAATTTCTCCGGCGTCGGCCATTCGCAACCGCCTGGAAATATGCGGTGTTCGCATCGCCGCGGAGCACCCATCTTTGGGTACCACGCAACCTCCAGTATGCCTCCTCATCTGTGTAGATGGAGGAGAGTCTATCCTCAAGATCATATCTCAGCATCCACTCATCTGGGGAGAGCCCGGAGGAGTCGGCCCGGGCGTCCAGAGCCTGAATAGCCAACAGGAGAGATCTTTTACGCTCGTGGAGGTCACGACCAAGATTAACGCCCCAGCCCTTCATGAATTGGCGGGCAAGCTTGGCGCAGAAGTGCCACGAGTCAACGGCGGACATGGAGCGATGGGGAGAGGCGCGAGCAAGAGTCCAACGAGCAGAGGCCGCATCCCGAAAGCCGGCCTGGTTGAGCCAAAAGGACTCAAACCTAAACCGCGGCGGGAGGGGGGGCGCTCGTCTGCAGAGGATAGGAGGAGAGGGACGTGGTCAGACCCAATCCGGGTAATCGCCCGGAGCGAGGTCAGGGGGCACCTCAATTCCCACTCCGGGGAAACTAGGACACGATCCAAGACGGATCGCGTCGGGTCGGCCTGGCGGTTAGTCCAGGTGAATCGCGCCCCCGTCCGCTCGATCTCCCGGAGGCCGAGCTCCGCGATCCAGTCGTTGAACAACTGCATCCGGGGGAGGTTAATCCTATCATTATTCTTCTCGTCCGGAGAACAGATTAGGTTAAAATCTCCGCCCACAACTACTGGGAGGAGGGAGGCGGAGATCTTTTGGTGGAGCTCCGCAAGGAAGGCCGGGGAACGACGGTGATCCGCCGGACCATAGACAATCACGACCTCCCATTTGAAGTTCAGAGCTCGCTCAAGAATCTCCATGCTAACGAAGAATTCGCCCCGGTCCATGCCGCCCACCTCGAAGGTGGCATACTTAACCCCCTAAGAGGATGCCACCGGAGTGGCCCGTGGTTCCACTAGAAGGGAGCCAATGCCAGGCGAAGAGGTGAGAGCTGAGGCAGTCAAGCTCATGGAGGGAGAACTCAGTACGCAAGGTTTCCTGGATCGCAATGACGTCGATGTGTTCGTCACGCATGTATTCGACTAGTTGGCGGCGTCGGCCATCATGACCGAAGCCGCGGATGTTCCAAAAAAGGGCCCGCATCTAAGCCCCCATCAGGGGGCTGCTTGACCCCAGGACACGAGATGCGCTTTGGGCGCGGAGAGCAGCAGTGCGGGACCGAGTGCGCCCATGAATAGCCCCGTCGACCACCGGAGGGGCCTGAACAGCGGTACGGGCAGTCTGGTCCTCAAGGGTCCTACGCAGGCGAGCCCGAGTCTCAGCCAGCTTGCCATCCAGGATCTCGCGAACCCTAATGGCCGCGATCTGCTCCAAGGGGGGACTCACTTCCCCCTGAAAATGATGGCCGAGTCAGTGGCCACCTTGGCAAGGTCTCTAAGAGGAACGTCCTCAAGCGTGGAAAAGGAACAACAGGAAGAACTGGGGAGGGCGGAATCCACACCTGGCTCGAGGTTCCGGGCAGCCGCCCGGATCTCAACACGCTCGGCGATGGACGGAACTGAGGCATCGGCCGGGCGGGCCGCATCGAGGCGGGCGCTGCGGCGAGACGCCGTCACCGGCGTCGAGGAGGAGAGGGGCCGCCTGGTGTACGCCACCGTCTGGGGAGGGATCACGGAGACCGGAGTGGTGATGACCACAGCCACTGCCGAAGCCGGGGAGGCAGGGGAAGTGGGGTGGGCGTTGGGGGCCACCAGCGGGGGAAGTGGGGCGACGAGCACCAGGGTATCACCAGACGCATCCCCCACAGGCGGGAGCACCGGAGAGGGCTCTCTGAGGGGAGGGGTCCCACCATCACCACCCGTGAGGACCGGAGGGGTCGGGGCCGGGGGGGACGGTGGTTCCGGATCCGATGGAGAGGAGCGGCGGACGGAGAACGGGGCGACGAGGGGGGCACGACGAGCAGACCAACACTCGAGATGTCACTGGCCGACACCGAGGCAGGGGGAGAGGGCGCCACAGGGGGTGCGGGCAGCTGAAGAGCCACCGCGAGGTCAGCGGCAGACACTCGGGTGCGGCCCTGCCCAGAGCCGCCGCGACCCGAGGGGGGTTGGCGGGCTCACGAGATGGGGAGCGGGAGCGCTCAGAGATGTCGTCGTCCTCCTCGTGGTCGTCGAAGCGGGAGTGGCGGGGGCGCCGGTGATGGGAGCCATCGGCATCCGCGGGCCCGCCCCCCTGGGGACTATCGGCGAAGAGGCGGGGGCGGCCGATGTGGTTCGGCGGCTCGGGGCAGATGGTGAGGTCGTATCCGTCGTCGTTGAAGAAGACCCGAAGCATGGTGTGGAGCTTGGAGGAGTCCAGGCATTTCACCTTGACCCGGACCTCCTCCTCCTTGCGCAGAGAGAGCTCGTCGACCACCACCACCTTGCCCAGGATCTTGGACATACTGCGAATGACCCGCTCAGACTGGGCCACGTCTGGGAGGCCAGCGATGAGGAGCCAAGCAGTGTCGAGGACCGCCACGGCCTTGGGATCCCACCTCGGCTCGGAGATGTTCACCACAATCCCGTTGAGGGCCAAGGTGATGCTGTCGCCACGGGTGCAGAGGCCCATGCTCACGGCGTCGGGGAAGATCACCGAGAAGGCGTTGGGCGCGGTGGAGGTCACCTGCCAATCCCACTTGCATCGGCAGAGGTGGTTGAGCTCAGCCTCGATCAGCTCCGGAGTGGCGACGCCCTCCCCCACGACCGTCACAAGGGCCAGGAGCGAGGGGGAGGGAGGCAGGAGCTCCGGCACCTCAATGTGGAAGAAGCCCATGTCCTCGATGCCATGGCCGTACATCATGATCTCCTCCGTGACCGGGCGCTCCGGACAGAGAACCGCAGGGTGCCCGGCATCTTTGCAGAGGTAGCAGGTCGATGGGTTGGGGCAAGCCACCTGGAAGTGGCCAGACAGGCCGCAGTTGAAGCACGGCGGACCCTCGGGGGCGGCGACGGCACCCGAGGCCGGGGTCACCACGGCGGCGGAGGAGGCGGCAGGTGGAGGGCGAGGCGGCCCCTTCTTCTTCTTCTTAGCGCCCGGGCGCCCACGGTTCCCGTTGCCACCGTTAGATGGCGGAAAAGCGGCTTGGGCGCGCGGGGGCTGGTAATGCCGGTTCTCAGGGGTGGTGGACCCGGAGGCGGGAGGAGCCTGACGCGGAGGGGAAGGCCGGCGGGAGCCACGGCCGTCATGGGCCGGCGAGCGCCGGGTCGGTGACCGGCCTCGGGCAGGAGAGCGCTGGGCAGGCGAGTTGGCCCGGTCCCAAGAGTCCTCCTGAGGCGGATCCCGGCGGGCTGGCGAGTGTGAACGGTGGTCATCCCGCGCCGGGGAGCGGCGTGATTGGTGGGGAGGGGAGCGGCGGGGGTCGTGGGAGTCGCGAGCAGGGGAGTGGCGAGCCGGGCGGGAGGTGAGCTGGCTCCAGAGGTCAGCCTCCCGTCGGAGGCCGTCGGGGGAGGAGCGCGGAGGATCCCGGCGGTCATCCACACGCCGCTTCGGGCGGGGCTCGGCATCGCCCCAGTCCCGGGGCTTGGCCGGCGGGGGAGGGGGGCGAGGGGGCGCAGCGGCCGGAGGGGACAAGGGAGGCGGCCTGCGTGGCGGCGGGATGGGGAGCGAGGGGCGAGGCACGGGGGGCATGGGGAAACCCTACACGGGGCCAAATCGAGCGCCGGGACGGGGACCGCGCCGGGGGGCGCTGCTGGGCCACACCACACGCGGCCGGGCTGGACGGCCGGCCCACGCAGCGGTCGGCGGCCCGCATCCCACCTGGGGGGCAGCAGCCGACAGCCCGGAGGAAGGCCCGACTGGTTGGACCCCAGGGAGGCCCAGCAGCAGCGCAGCCCGAAATGACCGGCCCGGGGTAACCAACCGGGGCACGAGGGTTTCCCCAGGCGCCGCCGCGGAGGTCGCCGCCGGGGCAGGACGGGGGCGGCGCGGCCAGGGCATGGCACGCCGGCCGGCTGGAGACAGGGAGGGAGCAGCCCCGAAGGAGGAAATGAACGGGCGAAAGGGGGCTCTCCGGACAAGGATGCCCGAGAGCGCGGGCGCCGCCACTGGCGACTGGCCGGCCGGAGCAGAGGCGGATGCCGCCAACGTGGGGGACCGCTAGGAGTACGGCGCAACACCACGGTCGGCGCGGCCGGCGACGCCCCAGCCGCCAGCACGACGCCGCCGGGGAGGGGCCCGAGACCCCAAGGCGTCCCCTTTCGACCCAGCAGACAGCAGCGCGCCCGACGGCCGCCGGTGGCGCCGGTCGGTCCCGCGGGAGGCCGAACTCCCACCCCTGGGAGTCGGGCCACCGCAGGGACGGATGGAGGCGGCCGGACCGGAGCGCGGGGCGGGATGCGGTCGCGGCAGGCGATGGGGCGGCCCGCAGCCACATCGGCAGCTTCGGCGAGGTCCGCCTAGGACTCGCGCGGAGGGACAACCGGAGAAGACGGTGGGGAATCAGGTGAGGGGGGCGCCGGCGGGCCGGCCGCGGGCGAGGCCAGGGACGAGGGCGGCAGCGGCGGCGCCGCCGAGGCGACCAGGGTGTCGCCAGAGCCAGCACACGCGAGTGCCATCCCTCCTCCCCCGATAATGCAACTATAACACCCATGCAATCAGACTCTGCTTAAAGGTGATTACAACCAACCTCATTTGCTAGCAGTAAACCATCTCGAAGGGCCATCGCCTCCATAGTTTAGACAGAAGCAGCATAGGGAATGAACCGGGAACGTCCAGCCAGGAAGCTACCTGAGGAGTCTCGAAGAACAGCACCTGTAAATTGTTCAGAATTGTTAATTGCAAATGTTCTGATCTGTAAAAGGATAGGTACTTGCGATCACCTATAATTTTACTTATAAAAAACTGATGTTCTGTATCACCACTGATGTCGGGGGGTTTTTCACAGCTAATTTGTTTTTTACATGCTCATATCTTGATTTTGTTGCAAAGAGGAAAGCAAACTAGGTCCTGCTAGCTTTTACTCCCTCCGTTCGGAGGGAGTACAAGAGAGAACCTCGCTTGAGTTTTGTTAGAAGGATGACATCAATGTATCAAAAGCAAAAGCGTGCTGATTTTCACATTTTAAATTTCTGAACATTTCATTGTACTCAAATAGCCCTGATTGGAAAGTGATTGCAAATGGATTCAAATTGGACAATAATTTGAACATTAAGGAGTAGCATTCCTAGAAGCAGCCCTATGAGAACAAAGAGATAATCCTATAGATATTACAAGGCAAAGGTTCCATATTTTCATGATCTGGCACTATGTCAGAATGAAAGATCAAATTGTTCTTGAAAGCATATGAGAAATCACCAACCTTCAACCATGCCACAGTCACATGTTAAAACAGAAAACATGTTATAGGTCCAGAACTGAAATTTTTCGAAATGTGTAACTTTCTAACTGACGAGGATAATGTGGCTTCTTGCTGAACTTGGACGGAAGGAGGAGGCATGGTCAAAGGCTGCCCATACACATCTTTTGAGAATGTTAGCATGGATGCATTGCCATATCAGCCTTCAATCAACGGAGAAGCCATGGTCGAAGGCTGAGCATACACATCACTTGACTTGAGAATGTTGCCATTGAGGGAGTAGCATATTGGCCTTGGATCAAGGCAGAACCTACGGTCGAAGGTTGCCAGTGAACATCATTTGCAATGTTTGGAATACTACTAATCAGTCCCTTGGTCTGTGCATGCAAGTTATAGGGGAGCGCTGGCAAGTGAGGTCTACCTTCATCTTACCTCAGTTCATCTAATTAAGCAGGTGCGACTCAAATTAAACCCTTCATCTTACCTCAGTTCATCTTCTGCTCAGACGTACAACTAACCACCCAGCAATTCATCACGAAAGCACAGTACACCTCCAAAGCACAAATATATATATTACGATCTGAAGCCGGCTCACTATGCAAGCCCCGGTAGACTGGTACGAATGTAGATCAATGACGATAGCCTAAATATTAGGCGATGGGAGGTGGCAGTGTCTCCCACACATCCAGCAAGTTGTCCTCATGATGCACCGCGAAGAGACGGTCGACCCCAACCGATAAGTCAGCAATGGCGCCACCGCCTTGGCTCCCACGCAGCGCCAGCCTCAGGCGGTCATGATTTGGGCCACCATACACCGAGATGATGTCATCCTTGGACGCTAAGAGCAGTCCGCCGTGCACGGCGAGCTCGGATAGCACATCGGGGTCGTCACCTTGCTCTGATATGTCCACGGCTCCTGGACAGAGCCCTGAGAACGGATGTCGAGGAACCCGAGATAATGGTTCTCGCTGATCAAGCCGACCGACCTCTCGTCCTCCATCACGACGGCATCGGCAACACGCCTTTGGTTCAATCTCCGGCTGCCGGCGGACCATGACCACACAACACTCATATCTCGGAAATCCACCAGAGTGATGGAAGACGGCGAGAAAGCATCTTTCGGTGAGCATGCCTTGACCGCCATGAGAGCGTTGGTGCTTGCTGGCGTCGGTCAGAGCGTCGACGTACTTCGGGTCAAAGAAAGAGCTTGCCTGTTCGCCGGTGATGCAGTCCCAAACACCGATGCCGTAGCCAATTCCTTGAGTTATGCCCGAGTTGTTGCAGCTAGCAAAGACGTTTGTTTGCTGGTCAAAGGCCAGCGCCCTCGCGTTAAAAAGCGAAGCTGTCTTCTTGCGGAAGTGGTGACTCAGATCGCCGGTGAGCACGGAGAAAGCTGCCATGCCGCGGCCCCCAACGAGGAGCGTGGTGTCGCTGAGGTAGACAGCATCGCGGACCGGCTCAACAGGCGTGAGCGTGAGGCAGACTGGCTGACGCTCCTCGACGCTCTGACCGACGATGGGGCCGTGCGTGACGGAGCACCCCCCGTCGGGCGCCGCACGGACGGCCGGGCAGGCCACCGGTGCATGCCCAGGCGGCATGGACGCGGCCAGCCGGACCCTGTCGAGATTGAGCTCGCCAATGCGAGCGGCGCGGACGCGATCGAGAAGGCCGTAGTAGTTTGCCTCGCGGAAGAGCACCCGGTCTGGGACACCGGGAGGGACGTGGAGCTCGCGCCCGTGCGGAGCATGTCGAGGAGCGAGGCGAAGCAGGCCTGGTTGCGGTCGATGAAGTACTCGGGCACGCCGCCGGTGACGCCGGCATTCCAGCAGGGTTCCAACATAGCACCGAGCATGGTTCCCTCGCCCGCGCCTGTGAGCGTCAGCGTGTCAGTCGTCGTCTCAAACACCTGCCCGCCGACGTTCAGCCGGATGCGACCGGCAGCTGGTTGTGGCGTGCACATTGCCGGCTGTGCGCACAAGACTTCCGCGCAGTGGACCTGTCAACAAACTTGGCCTTCGTTGGGCTTGGGCTACAACTTCCTGATTTCGTAAGACCTTGAATAAAAAGAAAACAATGAGAGATTCATGCATTAGCTACAGCTTTCTAACCAGGGTACAGTAGCTACATTCATACATATATGCATCACAGCTCTATCAATGACAACAATTTTCAAGAAACTTGGGTATGCATCGCAGCTCTATTGACTATTAGTGACAACAACGGACAGCAACCAAATATATTTCATCCTAGTAACTTCAATAAAGTTTCACAGCACACTACTACATAGAGAGATGGTAACTAAAATGTCAATTCCTTTGCACTGGGATCATAAAACTATATGGATTTTGAACTGAATCATGTAGTAGTAATCAGTCTCCAGGGTTGCTGTACTCCAATCTTTTGAAAGGGACAAAAAAAGAGCATTTTTTAACCTCAAGAGAAGTGTCAAATACGCACTGTACTAAACATCGACCAATTGCTGCTAGTACTGAACTCTCTGCTACTGCCTCGTATTTCTATTGGCCCAAGCGATGAATATAAAAACATGGTACTGAGTATTTATTTTCTTGTTTTCCCCCTAGCTAGGGTTTTGTCTCCTCTTGCCGCCTCTGGCGACGTTGAGATTCTTACCTTCCTTCTCGCCGACAGTCATGGGATCGGACCTCGGGCCGGCCGTGGGGGTAGCTCTGTCTGCCTTCCAGGCTTGGATCGATCTTCTACCTCCGGAGGGATATGGTTTTTCTCCGTGAGAGATCGGTTTTCTGTCGGTGGCTGATCGCAAAGGAAAAGGAAAGCTGGAGGAGATGATGCAGGAGTTGGCCCTCAAAGAAGATGACCTTGATGATGTGATCTTCGAGGATGATGATGCCCCGACGGAGGAGAAACTCCGGTGGATGATCCTGGCCCGAGTTCATATGGACAAGGGGTTCAGCAACTACTGGTTCTTCCGGAACATGAGATCCGCATGGGATCTAGCCAGGCCAGTCAAGATCAAAACTTTGGAGGAAAATCTGTTCCAGATGCAATTTGACTGTTTGGGGGATTGGGAACGCATCACACAGGGAGGACCATGGCACTTCCGGGGCAACCCAGCGATCATCGCCCCATATGATGGATACACAAAGCCATCCTCGATTGAGTTGTTTACCTTTGAGCACTACAAGAAATATATCAACTAGTGACCTTCTGTCAGTGACCTTGAAAGAATTGGTCATAGATCTATGACCATTTGAGACCAATTGGTCAAAAGCTCTTCGGGGGGCTCCAAACCCTAAACCATTGCGACCATTTTGGTCAGAAAGGTCGTAATTTCCTTACACAAAATGGTCATAAAGCAAACAACGCTAGTCCGCTACTTTATTTCTAGTTGTTAACGACCAATATAGATGGTCATAGCCTTGTAAATTGTGGTGGGTTTCTATGACTAGGCGCCACCTCATCAGTTTTGCCTATGTGTCATGTCCATGTGGCAGTTTTTGCCCTAGGTTGTGAAAAAATCTCATAAATTCTTTGGGTCATATATAAGTCAAATATGTAAAAAAAAAACCTTCCTTGCCTAGTTCAAAAATAATTCAAAAATATTCATTTTCCTATTCTGTTCAGAACAACAGTTTGTGAAGGAAGTACCACTTTGGCATGTTCAAATAGTATCCATTTTCTACAGTGCTTTCCTATGCCCAAATAACCATCCTCCACCAAATGCCAGCTCAATCCATTCATTATTTTGAGCCCAGCTTCAACATTCGTATTTATGTCTAGTGTGGTACTTTGCAAAGCAAGTACCACCTAGGTTCTTCCTTTTGAGTTGAAAATTTGTGAAGACGGTCTTCTTAGTAACTGATCATCCTCAGCCAAAACACACGCCCATTAGCTATGTACATTTCCTGTACCGCTAATCAAACACTTGGCTGCTAATTCATGTTTGAGCATCGATCGGTCTCCTCGTGAGAATCTTATGTTGTAATTTTCTTCCTAGAACCTACCTAGGGAGTTCCCAATCCACTAGACATGCCTATGCCGCTCAGAACACATGACAACGCCATGGTCACGTGGTGACCACGCGGCGGGCATGCGAGTTTACGCGCTCTAGAGTTGGGGCCCTCGGCCACTGCCCAAACCTCGACGTATCACCACCAAACCATGTATTTCTGATTAAATAGGTACTTATGTAACTAGAAATGATTTTTGGAAAAAATAAATAGTAAACTATGAGACAGCTGCAGTTCAAATTTGACCCGCTTCCACCTGAATCGGCAGACATTTGTCTTTTTCACGAGAGGTGGATCAAAACTTTTTACACCCAACCATTTTGTCAATTGTGCATTAAATATGTCCTAATATTTTAGAAAAATGATTTGGTCCAATTTTGCAACAATTATTTTGGAGGTCCTTCACAAAAAAACCTCCTTTTGGGCACTCGAAAAATGGAAAATGGTTTTTTCGTCCAAATAAAATGAAAACTTCCTTAGGCAACATTGTTTTCTATTCCAATATGCACCCTTGTGCACAATATGAGATCATTTAAGCAAATTATGCAATGAATGTGGCCATAAGATTGATCATTTGGCTTGAAAGCCATTGATCTCCACACGTGATAGCTCGTTTCTGAGAACACGTTTTAAAATAATTGCCGTATTACAAGTTTGTTATTTTTCCTGGGAACTTGGCCACATATAATGACACAATGCAAAGGTTTCCCAATTTTTTGATTTTTTTTTGAATTTTTTATGCCCGTTTCAAAATGCGGTCAAAACGTCGGGAATGACCGTTCCTAGCTAGTGGTTGAATCTTGGAATTTTTTTAGTGTTTCTCTGATAAAATAGATACTTATGTACCTAGAAATGATTTTTGGAAAAAATAAAGAGCAAACTAGAAGGCAGCTACAGTTCAAATTTGACCCGCTTCCAACTGAATCGGCGGAAATTAGTATTTTTCACGAGAGGTAGATCAAAACTTTTTACACCCAACCATTTGGTCAATTGTGCATTAAATATGGCCTAGTATTTTATAAAAATGATTTGGTACAATTTTGCAACAATTATTTGGGAGGTCCTTCACAAAAAAACCTCCTTTTGGGCACTCGAAAAATGGAAAATGGTTTTTTCGTCCAAAGAAAATGAAAACTTTCTTAGGAAACATTGTTTGCCATTCCAATATGCACCCTTGTGCACAATATGAGATCATTTAAGCAAACTATGCCACGAATGTTGCCATAAGATTGATCATTTGGCTTGAAAGCCATTGATCTCCACACGTGATAGCTCGTTTCTGGGAACACTTTTTAAAAATAATTTCCATATTACAAGTTTATTATTTTTCAGGGGAACTTGGCCACATATAATGACACAAGGCGAAGGTTTCCCAATTTTTTTATTTTTTGAATTTTTTATTCCCATTTCAAAATGTTGTCAAAACGGCGGGCTTGACCGTTTCTAGCTAGTGGTTGAATCTTGGAATTATTTTGGTGTTCCTCTAATAAAATAGATACTTATGTACCTAGAAATGATTTTTGGAAAAAACAATGAGCAAACTAGAAGGCAGCTACAGTTCAAATTTGACCCGCTTCCAGCTGAATCGGCGAAAATTTGTCTTTTTCACGAGAGGTGTATCAAAACTTTTTACACCCAACCATTTGGTCAATTGTGCATTAAATATGGCCTAGTATTTTATAAAAATTATTTGGTCCAATTTTGCAACAATTATTTGGGAGGTCCTTCACAAAAAAACCTCCTTTTGGGCACTTGAAAAATGGAAAATGGCTTTTTCGTTCAAAGAAAATGAAAACTTCCTTAGGCAACATTGTTTGCCATTCCAACATGCACCCTTGTGCACAATATGAGATCATGTAAGCAAACTATGCCATGAATGTGGCCATAAGATTGATCATTTGGCTTGAAAGCCATTGATCTCCACACGTGATAGCTCATTTTTTAGAACACTTTTTTAAAATAATTTCCATATTACAAGTTTATTATTTTCCTGGGAACTTGGCCACATATAATGACACAATGCGAAGGTTTCCCAATTTTTTGATTTTTTTGAATTTTTTATGCCTGTTTCAAAATGCGGTCAAAACGGCGGGCTTGACCGTTCCTTGCTAGTGGTTGAATCTTGGAATTTCTTTGGTGTTTCTCTGATTAAATAGATACTTATGTACCTAGAAATTATTTTTGGAAAAAATAAAGAGCAAACTATGAGGTAGCTGCAGTTCAAATTTGACCCGCTTCCAACTGAATCGACGGAAATTTTTCTTTTTCACCAGAGGTGGATCAAAACTTTTTACACCCAACCATTTGGTCAATTGTGCATTAAATATGACCTAGTATTTTAGAAAAATTATTTGGCCCAATTTTGCAACAATTATTTGGGAGGTCCTTCACAAAAAACATCCTTTTGGGCACTCGAAAAATGATTAAAAATAGCTAGAAAGATCAGAAATGCATACAAATTGGTCCTTATCCATAAAATTTAGTATAACTCTAGTAAAAATTTGTGTGGTGCCCTTTTGCAAAACATTTTTGATATCTACTTTACAAAATCTCTCTATTTTTAGTACTTTAAAACTATTTTAAATCACTGATTTTCGAACCAATGAGAACTCTTCCCAAGGATTGATGACATAGCGTCCATCCATCCATCCATCTCTCCATCCCACATCCATCCATCCATCCATCTATCTACAGAAAAAGAAAAGAAAAAAAGATACCCCCACCCGCAGCCCAAACCCTAGCTCAGATCAATCGCACCCTTCCCCCCATCTCCCCGCCGCCGCCGCCCCATTCCCGATCCACTCCTCTCCCAGCCCACCGCCCCCTTCCTCCTCACCCACCGCCCCGACCTCGCTGCCCCCACCCGCTCCGCTCCGCTCCGCTCCGGGATCCATCCATCCACCCAGGCCGTCGTCATCCTAGGGTTCCGACGCCCGCACCTCACCCTCTGCCTCCCCACCCACACGGCCACGCCCTACCTCTCCTTCGTCGCAGACCTAGACCTCGACAACTTCGCCGCATCCCTGCCGCAGTCCCGCAGCTCCTCGTCATCCTCATCTCCCCGGGATCCCCACCTCCTCCGGCTCCCCCTCTCCCGAGAAGGCCGAGATGGACGGCCTCAGCTCCCCGCTCTCTCTCTCTCACTGAACCACCTCTCGATCCCCTTTGGGGGAAGAGGGCTGCAAGTGAGCTGGCGGCCATGGCACGCCCAGATCCGCTCTTCCTCTGCTCGTAGCGCCGGATCCACTACCGCGCAAGGGCAGCCGTGGCCATGGAAGGTTTCCTCTCTCTCTCTCCCCCACACGGTCTCTCTCTGTTGCTTGGTTTCGATTTTGCTCATGCGGTTTCCTCCCTTCCCTCCCAATGCATGCGCGCAGGTCCACCATGACTCCGTCTACTTCGTCCATTGTCGTGCGGTCGACGACGACGACGCGGCCGTGCGGTCGGTGCCCTCTGATGCTGCTCTCCGGGCCGTGCACCGTCGCGCCCTCCACTCACCTTCTCTCCCTCTCCTGCCGGGAGGCCCTAGATCGAGGCGGCGCCAGATTTGCCATGGCGAGACTGGTGCTTCCAGATTCACGACGGAGGCCGGCTGCTACTCCTCCGATCATTCTCCTTCTGCCGATGACCTCAAGGTCATCTCTCTCTGTCTTGTTTGTAACTGTTGTCCATCTTTCTGTATATCCAGGAGCGGTCATGTCTTCATCCATTCGCTTGACCAAAGTATAACATATGCATACACATGACTATTTCTGTACACTGAATATTTAAGCTTCTGCCTAGCTTACCAAAATTATGTATACAGAGCTACACGTTTTAACACTAGAAATCAGTTTCTCTAGCATATATAATAGAAATACAGAAGTGCTTCTTTCCATATTACAGCTGTGCTTGGCTAATTTTTCCATGTGATGACTACCACTTTTACAGGTAACGCTGATGGTTTCGGAGATACTCGTAAAGAAGAATTGTACAATGCATGTGCTACTCTTAAGGTACTTGGGGTCCTTCACTTCTCCATAGTAGATTGTTTCCAGCCTTTGAACTCCTAGGAGATTTTAACACAAATTGTAACAGGTGATGCCCTTAACAGACAATGCATGTGCTACTCTTAAGAATTTAATAAGTGCATGCTATACTGTTGCTTACTTGGCCAGAAGTGTTTTTTTATGCTAGAAGTCATTAGTAGATCATGAGCGGAGTGAAGCCTAGTATTGCTGCAGCACAAATAGATTGCTTGCCACTTTGCTACCTGAAACAGAGCCTCGATTCCATTCAGACGCTTTTCTGACTCTTTATTTATTAGCGGCCCGTGTAAGAACAAAAAAAATAAAGCTCCAATTAAGTATGGTTTTTTGTTTTTGTTTCATGCTCTTTGTAGCCGACGGGTTGGGCTGTGCTTGGATGGGCCATGTTGTAGCTTACAGACAGTCTGCGTACTAACTCAGCCTCTGTATTACAAGTTTAAAAGAATTGCTGCGTAGTTCACAAACCTGGGACTAAACATTTCATTATTTTTGCTCTTGACGACTTTTACTTGGACTTTCAGTTTCAATAAGCCACATCCTTGTATAAAACTTAACACTGTCATGCACCTGTTTGCGCGTATGCCTATGATAGGGTTATCTGTTTATCGAGTTTATTAACTCCAAATGAAGTGAGGTGGGCATAATTCTCTAGATGCGGTACATAGTGCTATCTGTTTCCTTGCCTCACCAACAAAATGTATTAATATGTCTCTTGTGACATGCTAGGTCGATTCTACGCCTTCGAGAAACCTGTAGTACTTGTATCTCTGCATGTTTGACCACTCGAGCAGCACTCGAGCAATACTTCAAAATGGAGTAACTTAATTCACTGAATTTGGTTGTAGTACTAGTTGATTCACTGAGAAGATTCGGTAATGAGTTGAAAATGTGATGATTTAGCTCACTTTCTTAACGTGATGTTGCTGCTGTACTCCATAAATTACTGAACATTTGTTAAAACTCCAAAAATACAGTATTTGCTACAGGCCTATTAGTGTTAGCAGTATTTGCAGCTGGAGTATTTAGAGATTCAGTTTCCTACTCCAAATTTTGTATGTTTTTGATGTGAAACGCTTATGCATGACTAAGTGTTAAGTTGATACAATTTTGAGTCTGCACTGCTGTATGTTTTTGATGTGAAACACTTATGCATGACTAAGTGTTAAGTTGGTACAATTTCTTTGGTAGACAAGCATGGAAATATGTATTAACTTTCCTGAAAGTAGACAAGCATGACAATTCTGTTCAATTTTGATTTCTTTTGTAGTCAATTATGTTCAACTGATTTCTGAATATTTCTGATGTGACCTGTGGCCAGGTACTAGAGGCTGGCCAGATACTCCATTGACATCTCTAGCTCCCACATGTTGCCCCTGGGCTGGAGCGCCCTCGTGGGCGATCGGCATCCTCCCGGTGGCGCTGCTCCTCACAAAGTGTTAAGTTGGATTACCGCCTCATGTTGATGGCATTGTTTCTTTTTGGTGATCTAATGTCGCTTAGGTTGATGCTGATGTGATGGAAGCGCACCACAACTTTAGTTGATGTGTATATGTTTTTGCTTGTTTTAGTTGAGGTTGGACGTGCAGACTTGTATGTGCTGTTGTGTGTGTTTGGATGAATGATTTCTGAATTTAATCATTTAATTAAGAGAATTATTGAGTGTTTGCTGTTCAAATGTGTAAACTGGAAATCAGTGAATAATAAAAAGACCAAATGTTCTACTGGACCAAATAATATATGGGCTCTAAAAATGCTACAGCCCAAATAATAGTGGACTGGAACATTGTGCATTTCTGTAAAACCTTACAAAAAGGCCTAATGAAATGGTTTGCAAAAGGGCCATGGCCTAGAAAATTAAAAGGCCGAATTGTAGGGCGTGGCCCATGTAGCCGACCAAAAATTCACATGAAAAAAACAATAAAAAGGCCGAATTGTTGGGCTAGGCCCATGTAGAAAATCGAATTGGACCGGGCTGATTCTTGTGCCACATCAGATTGCCACGTCAGATGCCTACGTGGCCTAAGGAGGCTGCTAGTGACCAAAACAAAACAATAGGCATATTTTGGTCGTAAACGTCCACGACCTTCTCACAGAGAAGGTCGTTAATTTCAGTTTACGACCGCCAGCTTTTGACCTTCTATTTTTGGTCAAAAAAAGGTCACAAATGAAAAACAATGACCTTTCAATGACCAATAGTCAAGGTCACAAGTTGACATATTTCTTGTAGTGGAGATCTGGGCGCGGATCATTGAACTCCCCATTGCTTATCATGGGAAAGTGAAGGCATTGGCCTCAAAAATCGGTGAGTTTGTTAATTCGGAGCCATCCTCGTTTGATTTTGAAGGCAATTTCTACAGGTTCAGGGTCAGGCTGGACGTTGACACGACACTCCTGTTGAGTTTGTTGATTCGGAGACATCCTCAAAAATTTCCAAACGAACCCCAAAAAATTCCAAAATTTAACACGACACTCCTGTTGTTTTATGTTGACACCAGAAAATATTTGAAAGCAATAAGAAGCAACAAATATCATTTTTTCCACAAAGGTGACATGTTCCCTACCAGAACCATGAGGCATGTTGTGAGAAGATCTGGTTTTTGAGAAGCTTATACCAAAACCTGCCCGAAATGGGACAATTTTTTTACCATAGCATGTTGATGCCATTCCATGACAGCATTCCAAATTTCAGGAATTTCAGAAGAGTTTTGTGTTTACTAGAATTTTAAAACAATGTATCTCAATGTTTGCGGCTAAGCGACAGTGTCGAGGTGTTTGACATTCATTTTCATTTATTGCATGGGACCTAATCATGCAACCAAGGACACACATTTAATTTTTCAACCCATCTTTATGTGCTGGAGCCTGTGCCGGTAGTTCAAATTTGAATTATGCACATAAATGCCTAGAAAACTCAGTTAATGTATAAAAATGTCCAAACAAACCCCAAAAAATTCCAAAATTGAACACGACACTCCTGTTATGTTGACACCCGAAAAATTTTGAAAGCAAGAAGGGGTAACGAATATCGTTTCATCTAAAAAGTTGACACGTTCCCAACTGCAACCATGAGGCTTGTGGTGAGAAACTCTGGTTGGTGAGAAGCTTATAAAAAAACCTGCCCCAAATGGGACAAGTTCTTTTACACATCATGTTGATGCCATTCCATGATAGCATGCAAGGATTCATGAATTTCAGTCGAGTTTTGGATTTACTAGAATTCCAATACCAAGTATCTCAACGTTTGATGGGGAGCCACGGTACCGAGGTGTTTGAAATTCATCCCCATTTCTAGCATGGGACATAAGCAGTAATCCATGGACACACATGATTTTACCACCGATTTGGTTGCACCGGAGCATGTGCATGTAGTTTAATTTTGAATTGTGCACCTCTAATGTCTAGAAAACCAAGTTAATGTATAAAAATGTCCAAACGAACCCTGAATAATTCCTTTTTTTTACGACACACTTATAGTTGCATGTTCACTGCCGATAAAGTTCTAGAAATTTAAACACCCTCCTTTGCCGCTGTGAACCAATTATGTATTTCAAATCAAGATGAAAGTTCACGTAGATCGAACACAGTTTATTATCACCAACCGTGTGAGATGCAGTACAAAATATCTTGGAGCACTGCCCGAGTAGTACGTATATGGCTTACGCGAGAAGGTGCATCGGCTACAGTTCATAGCCGGCGCGTCAAACACACTAGCTTGCTCCCCAAATATCAATTCACTGCTCAATCCTCGTCGGTGAAAGATGGAGACGTGGACCCATGTCGTGAGGGCCACTTCGGCGACCCACTCCGGCGATAGTGCGGCCGCAGGCACCAAGTGCGTGCTAACAAGCTGCGTGTGCATGACCGCAATCTACAACCGGGCGGCCAAGGTAGTCCAAACGGTCGTTGTTGTGGCTCTGGTGGCGGCAGCAACATCTACGTTAGGGATCGGAACTGGCGAGAGCGGCACAACGGATGTCTGTTCTGCAGCGGCGGCCTTAGCCTTGATGGAGGCCGTCCACGACAATGTTGAGGCCGCCCATGCCCAGCTGGCGGTGGTCACCACACAAATTGAACGAAGTTTCTCCAACAATGGTCGGCATCCCATGGCCGAAGAGTTGGCAATTACCGAGAGCGTTTGAGTAGCCATCTGTTCCTTTGCAGCATACCTTGCCACGACGGAGCCCGTCCAAGCCCAGATCACAGCAGCCCACGCCCAGCTCGTGGCGGCCTTTTCCAAAGAGATGGCGGACGCAGATGGTGAGATGCTTGCCGAGTATGGTGCGATGGATGCTATGGAGCCCCTTCCCTAGGAGATCGTCGGGCGCGAGCTGGAGATGGAGGAGGTGGCGGAGATTGACGTGCACCAGCGGAGTAGTACTCTTTGTTTAAATTTAGAGTGTCTGTCTTGAATTTGTTAGAGTAATGTTTAAGTCAGATAACTCTGTTTAATTTCTGAACTTGCTCGATTAAGAAGTGTGGGTGTGTTGTAGGCTCCTTTGTGTACCCAAATTATGCAATGACGTGGATGGCCACTGTAATCAGGGAAATTTGGATCAAAATTTGCACGTTCAAACACATCACACACGGGGTAAGCTATATGAATCGTTTGTGATGTTGACATATCGTACACAGTGCTGGATAAGGGATTGTGTCTGATGACACTTTGCGCGTCAGTTTTTTTGCTGCATCGAGCCAAAATTTTCGGCTTCTGCGAAAATATCTACCTCCCCGCCCCTCCCCCTTGCCAAAAGCCACATTCCCCCTATTTACGCCTTCCTTTCCAAGTTCAAACCTTCACTCCTTGCTTGCAGCACCGCCTCCTTGCCGGTGACCCTGCTTAACTCCACAACCAAAACTCGTCGATTCTTGATTGTAGAGATATATGCAACGTAATAAGAGAGGGTGACATTTTGACAATACATGGAAAATCATATGACGTTGATGCCACATGATAAATGAAGCATGTCTAACAGAGTGGAGTGACCTAGTATTCAATTTGGTGTCGATGGATAAAACAATTTTTTGGAGTTAAATAGATAAAAACAAAATGTTAGAGGGACATAATGCGTAGCCATGGTATAAATGTTAAGCTTTATATATATATATATATCCCTCCCAATACATGATTATCCAGCAATAACGATGTACCTAATACATTTGATTTGTAAGTAGGTTGGTAAAGTTTTTGTTTTTATTACCTGACTTGTGATACATCCATAGAATATATTTTTTGGTTGAAAACTGTGAGGCACCAGCCTCACAGCCTTTTATTAACATAACTAGAGGTCTCAAACAAACAGAATATAGAGCAGTATATTGCTAGCATCATACAGATTTAGAAAGCACACTCATGCGTCTTCATGTTGATCATTCTTTCTTGATAGATGTTGAAAGCCTTGAAGCCGCCTCCCTAATTCGCCCGAAGGACTCAACAAAGTCATCCAGAAGTTCAGTGTAATCTGGAAATACTTCCTCGTCGACAGATAGAATTACTTTCAGAGTGTTATTGTAACTCTGGTAGTGCACAACCAATGCCTGCAAAATAATCCTTGTTGATTAAATACAAAATAGGTTCACTGAAAGGTTAATTTTATAGGTTTTACTGTGATGAAGTTTTACTTGCATTGCTCCAAGGAATTGATCTTACCTTGGTTAGTAGGTTTTATGCCTACCCAAGGTCAAGTTATCTCCTTAACTGGGGAGCCATTTAGTGGCGAACTATGCAGATGAATGGTATTTAAAATTGCTTCTAAACATTTGCTGGGCGTGGGCTTGAAATTCATACACACAAGAGAAGAAGAGGAAATACAACTACACAGATACTCCTACTTATCATTCTAGTGCTAAACACTCTATTGGTGAGAGGAGTTAGTACACCTCACCATGTTTTGAGTACTATTTAACTCGAATATGTTCCTTCTATTTATATACCATTTAGTTGGATTGACCAACTTCTCGCATGAAAAGCCAAAGATCAATCAAACATGTTATTTTGCATTATATACCGATTATAATTATGAAATATACTATCATAGCATTTTTTTTACTATAGTTCTAGCATTTTTTTCATATATTATCATAGCAAGGACATTTGATACAATAGATTTTAGCATTTTTTTCTATAAACTTGTTCAACTTAAAAAATGTTTGATTTAGGACAATATTGGAACTACAAATATTTGGGAATGGAGAAAGTATCTGATAGTATAGTTCATCCGAACCACTTCATCGTTTTGGAGATAACTATAGCATGAAGTGGTAAATTAAGGATGCACATGTTGTTATTGATGTTTTGCACTCTTATTCTCATTTTTTTCTCATGTTCCAGCAGACCAGGTAACTTACTTGAGTGGTTTCCATAATTTATACTAACTAGAGTGATTTTAAGTTCAGAAGCAACACATGAGCGTTGAGGACAAATGTCCTTGCGTTGTAGGTTGTCAGAGAGATGATTTTTTGTTGATCAAAGTAAAAAAAGGTTGCTTAATATTGAAGGTTCGTCGTAAGATCGTGGATGTCTTACTTGTGGAATTCCATAAACGCTCGGTGCGATGAAGTCAACTGGGTGTCCATAAAACTCAATTTGTTCAGTTGGTCCAACCATGTTTGAAAACGTAATAGTTGTATTGGCGAACATACGTTTGAAGATAAAAGCGCCCGCCTTGCAGGATTGTCAAGTTGAACAATTACAAACATGAAAACTTACTAAATAAAAGTACTGTTAGTTTGTTAAACAAGATTGGCTTACTTTTGTGAAATTTAAATTTTGAAAAGGGGTACAATATGCATCAAATATACCTTCAGACCCAGCATTTTGAGAAAAAATTCAGTCATCTTATATGTGAAGATAACTTCAAGGGAGCTCTTTTTCCTGTCCACTGTCTTCTTCGCTTTGCGAACATATGCCAGTGGATCATCGTGCATTGCCAAATGAAATGGAAGAAGGATGTAACCCAGTTGATTTCCCCAGGCCACGTCATCATTATTACCAGATTCTATCATATTAACATATGCCTGTACATAGTTATAAGAAAACATTAAACTAAAATAAGGATATGCTACAAATTGGTGGTGAGATGATCTAATTAAAACCTCCATTCAGAAATAAGTTAAGTTTCACCAAGTGTGTAATCTAACTAGCTATACTCCAATATTGACTATAGTAATATACACTGAAACTGTTTTGGTTGGCCAGCTAAACATATATAATATCATTATTTTGTCAAGAAACATATTTCATAAATACCATGGTTTTATATTGTTTCAATAACAAATTTGTATGAAAAGTAATGACCAAACTTGCACATTTATTGGAGATTGTCCTAAAACGTCATCTAATTACACGAGGATGGTAATCATTTGTTACTACTAAAATACATAAATGGATGAAAATCAATAATTGCTGGCACACGTTTGATGATTTTTTTTACATATTTCAATAAAAGACTTACTTGTAGGCTAGTGGTTGGCCTTGTGTTGACAAAGAGGATAGACCGCAAACATTGTTTGCTTGTCCTGGAGTAACCTAGCATAAAATGATAATAAGTTACGCAAATATGAAGAGTAAATAAAACAGATCGAACCATGGTAGAAACTGTACACCCCTCCTTGCGAGACATAGATCACTTACCAGACTTGCGAAAGTAGTATTGTGACAGAGCAGCAGAAGTCGCTCCAACTAGCACATCATTGACGGTCTCCGGAAAACAAAATAATAACAAAAGTGAGTACAAAGAAAAAATTGCAAAATTAAGAGACTGGCTATATCTACACGGCTGGAGCATATACAGCTAGAAAGGTTTTCTCCTCCCATGGATGGCGGTGTAATCTTTGAATAGAATCTCCATTTGCCGTCCGTCGTCGTTGTTGGAGTCGAGTTGAAACGCCGCTGCTGCCGCATCAAGCGATTCGACGGAAACCACCTCAGATATTTTTCCTCCTTGGCTACCCAACATCTTACCATGCATACGCACTTTTGTCGGTCATCCCCACGCCTCGTCGCCCGCTAGTTTGGGCTCAACATCGTCGGCCGGCCGGTACACCTCCATCGCCTTGCAAGTGTTTGACGGTTTGCCTAGGTGAGGTTTTTTTGGGGGGTTTGTCTTGTTTTGTTTTGTCCCACTGAATTGAACTGAATCATTTGAATTAAAGATAACGATGCTGAGAGAGGTGTTCTTTGAGGACTCATCGTCATCCGAGGAGGAAGAAGATAACGATGACTTGAAAATTGTCGTTGGCATCTCCTTACCACTTTGTAGTTGTGCTTTTATCATGTTATTTACTTCATTTTTTACCATGCAGTGTGTTTGAATTTGAATAATTTGGTTTGTAAACTATCAATTTGTAATGAATTGTGTGAAACTTGTTTATTATGTTTGGTTTTTATATGTGTGCTAATATGTAGTTGCAATGTATTATGTAAACCAGAATTGGAATAATTTGTCAAAAAAATACTCCATTAAAATTAGGAATTGGCTAGAAACGACCAAAATTTAGAGAAGTACAAAAAAATACTTCAATAAGGTTTACTTGGCCATTTACTGCTCTAAAATTTAGGGGATCCGCCAGAGCTGTCCTTATACGATCAAACTGGTAGGTAGATGGCTAGGTCATGTATATACTTAGTTACTTACGTAGTTCATGGCATTCTTGATGAACCTGACGTCGTCCAAGCTAAGGCTCCGGCGCACGAAGCGCCTGGGGGAGATGAACGCAACATCGTGATCCACACGTCTGAACAGAGTGTGTGGGTCTCCCAAGAACGCAGCCGTCGCCGCGAAGGAGGCGACATCCACGACGGTATTCCACGCGAGCACAAGATACGAAAAGAACCATGCCGCGAATGCCGCCAGGGCGCCCGCCGACGGTGGCTGCCGGCGCCGCGGCTTGTAGATGGCGCCCGTGCGCACCGTCAACTCCCGCATGGTCGGCAGGCGTGTCGGGTCGGAGGCACTGCGTGCGGACGCCAGAAGGAGCATAATCAGCGACGTCCCGTCGCCGAGGGAGTGGTGCACGCGGATCACCACGGTGGAGGTGGCCTCGGAGGTCGGGAAGTCGAGGAAGTGGAACTCCCAGAGCGGGCGGGAGCGGTCCATGGGGAGCTCGGGCAGCGAGGCCACGTAGTCCTCCACGGCCCGATCCGGGTCGGCCTCCACGGCGACGGGGTCCAGTGTCGGGACGATCATGTGGTCGTCCACGTTCACCGCCGTGCGCTCCCACCGCGGGTTCTTGCACCCGTCTGTCACCTGCCGTGCATGCAAGCGCGCGCTCACGGGTTAAACCTAGCTAGTGTAGCTACGTTATATGTAGGTTTCAATGGTAAGAGTGTATGTATGTATACCTGAATGCTGCAGAAGCGCGGGTAACGCGCAACTTGGGTAGCGATGCCGGCGCTGAAGACGGGGAGGTTTACGGGGCAGCCAAGGCCGACTGTAACCACGATGTATAGAGCTTCCATGAGTCTTGCGGTAGGGCTCACGGGCTCCTCCGCAGCCGCGGCTGCCGGGGAATCATCCGTCGCCGTCGCTGATCTTGGCGTGCGTATCGGGAGTGGCCGGCCGCTTGTTGCTAGAGCGGCTACCGAGGAGGGGCTACCAGTACTACCCATAGCTAGTTTAGTTTCAAGAAGAGTCACTACCCACTCGAGCGATCACTGCATGCATGTATGGCGTGACTGGTGTAATATATAGGGCGAGGAAAGTTGTTACTGATAAGGACCAGGAGGGCAACAAAAAAAATTGTGAGAGACTAGGTCTAGGATGGCAATTAACAGCATGATTAATAGTATAGCCAACAGCCGGCTATATGAATTTGTCATGTCACTTGTAGGCAATCTTATAGCCCACTTATACAATAGTTAGTCATACTAGTATATTACATCATTAATATATGGCCCACATATTTCTCTCACAAAAGATGTTGAAGCTCATGCTATAGTCGGCTCTAAGTTTGTAGCCCGCTTCTCTTCTCTCACCTCTTCTCTCTCGTCCAACTAAGGGGGTGTTTGTTTCCAGGGACTTTTTTGTGTAGGGACTAGAAAAATTCTTTCTTAGAGACTTTTTTACCAAACGGGAGGGACTTTTTAGGGACTATAAACTAGTCATTTGGGACTAAATGAAGAAGACTCTCAAGGAGAGTCTTTTTGGGACTTTTTAGGACTTTTCCAACAATGCCCCTTCATGCACCCATTGGCCCGCCACCCCATGGTGTTGTTTGATTGTTATTTTTCTATATAGTAGGGGCAACATGGTCATTTAATAACCTCTAGGAAGGGACTAGGGACTTTTTAGTCTCTGGAAACAAACAGGAAGGGACTTTTTAGGAATTAGGGACTTTTTAGTTGGGACTAAAAAAAGTCATAGGACTAGAAAACCAAACACCACCTAAGCAAAAATATACATCTTATTATATTTGCTCTAAGGACACTATTATAGTGCTCATCATACACGGAACCTGAGCCTGTCACTACCGGCTGTTTGGCTGGCGAGGAGGGAACGGCCTAGCCGATTGGCGATGTGATCAAACATGTTACAGAATAAATGCGTGCGATGTGGTTTCACATTCCAAACGAATGGGCACAGCGAAGTGCGTGCATTGAGTACCTCCTTGCACATGCTCTGCTTCATTCGACCGTGGCAATTAAATTTTCGTTCCTGTGCAATTTAACAAAAGCACGGGTCATAGATTTCATAGTTAATTGATCCTATAATTTGTGTTTGAGGTACATTTCGATACATTTCTGTTTATTACCGTCAACTCACTGTTACTAACGCTTACCATGTGGCATGGCCCGCGTGCATGGGTCCCACTTGTATGTAAGTGCACAAGAAAGAAAGAAAAAACCGCACCGATACAGTTGGCAACTCGAGATGTGAGGTCTCGCGCGAGAGGTTCCAGCCAGTGAACCATCCTCTTTTCACTGTTTAATTAGACATAGTCTTCCTTATATCAGGCAAGACTAATGCTCATCCATCATCACTGATATGATGACACAACCAAATTGTAGTCGTGTCATGTCAGCACACGAGACTCATATTTGCTCTTTTAAAGGAATTGTTTATGTATAACTCAAAGTCAATCAAATGGCGTGTCTATATATATATATATATATATATATATATATATATATATATATATATATATATATATAGTTCAATTTTTTTGGTGATGTTAGCCAACTTTTTGGTCACGGTTTTTAAATTATACTGCTTCATAATACACACAATTTGTTTGTGCAAAACCACAAATGCTTGAAGATGGTCAGAGTAAAGAAAAATGTTTCTCTAACGGTGGACATGGAAATGCTACGGTTGGGGTCGTCGCAGGCGGGATAATATTTCTGTTGGTCGTGCGTGCAATGCACATATTTTGCTTCAAATCAATCCTCCTTCTGTAAGATATATAAATATGCCTATCTCCACTTAAACATAAACTATAACTGTGATGCAGTGGCTAGCTAATCTTGTGTGAGCTGCGAGCTCCTAAGTTCGAATTTGGATGAAGACAACTCCTTTTAATTTGTCTTACATTTTCCTTTTAATTTGTCTTTCCACACTTACAAGTGGGACCCATACCACTCTGGCCAGCCGCATAGCAAGAGTTACCAGTGAGTTGACGGAAAAACCCCTTCTAAAGTTCTAATTAGTCTTACATTTCCCCTCTAATTTGATTTCCCCACTTACAGGTGGGACCCATGCCACTCTGGTGATCCAAATAACAAGAGTTAAGAGTGAGTTAACGCTATAGACAGAAATGTATCAAAATGTAACTCAAACACTAGTTATAGGGCCAATTTGTGCCATTTTCCAAGTTTATGTATAAAATTGTACCCACCGTGCAAGTTTATGTACCGTAAGTGTAATTAACTCTAGATTTCACACTACCAGAATCAACATGTTTGCCTAGTTCAAACATGGCCTCTGCCGGGTGCAGAAAAAAAGACGCTCGATAAAACACATGCCTTTTCCTAAAAAAGACATGGGCCTTTGACAAGTGATGCTAAGAAAAGCTCGGCAAAGAACAAAGCACTCGACAAACGTGTGTAGTGCACTTGGCCAAGCCAGTGACATGTGTCCCTTCCTTTTTTGGAACGAAGGCTCCAAAAAAGCCCGACTTTAAATTAACAAAGCCATCAACCGGCCAGGACTTACCACGACCCAAACAACAAGAAAGAAAACAAAGAAAAACCGAAAACGGCAGATACAAGGTGCTACCAAACAGCTTACACACACCACAACAGAGAGCACAAGGATATTCTACAGGAAGTCTAGCTAAATGTTGATGGAGCTCTTCGACGCGAATTAAGCACCAAAACTATGACAGCAAGCGAGCTTCAAGAGGAAATCGCGCTCAGCGGAGATGAACATGCCCTCATCAAACCCAAAGGAGACCACCATCATCGAACCTTCCTTCTTCAATTCCGAAGGGGACCCCTGCCCCTCGCCCTGGATCGAAGGGCGCCGGACTGTCGCAAATTGAAGCAGCTCACCCTAGAGCAAGGAGCGGTAGATTCAGTATCACCTTGGGAGATACTCAGCGAGACCAACCCACTGTGCAAGATCACCAGGAGAAGGGCCAAACCGCAGCTCAATGGTCACCACACGAAGAGAAGAAGCTGTAGAAGGACGAGGGCAACCAAGAAACAATCGCAAAGTTGATAAACACCTGAAGCTGAGACAAGATTTTTAGCTAAGACTAGTCTCCATGCCCGAATCGCCTACGCCGTGCTGCTGCACGCAGGGGAGAGGAACCCTATCCCCTCCCCCCACCATGGCAACACACAAACGGCCGGCCTACGGACAACCCCAGAGAGCTACTCTTGCGAAAAATCCCAGTGTTATCTCCAATTGAGATGTCGCTGCGCACCGGAGAACCACATCCAAACGCCAATGCACACCCCCAACTCGCCCAAGACGACACCTTCAGGAAGGTGACGACGCAAGCCGCGCCGCTGCCGCCTAGACCAAAACTGGCTAAGGTTTTCACCCGAGTATGAGAGGGGAGGGAGAGGGGATCGAACCTCGACGGCGCCTCCGAGAAGGGGAACGACGCCAGCCGGCGTCGCCACCGTCGTGGCCAGAAAAGCCGGTCAAATATTTCTCCCGGTCCGAGCTCGCAACTCCGGCAACCCCACCTTCAACGGATCCGGCGACCAACGCTCGCCACGACCCAGATCCAACGAGGAACAGGCAAGGGAAGGGGGAGGAAGAAGACCTCCAGATCTGACGCGCAGCCAGGGGCACCAGGCCACCCGCCTCGGCCATCGCCCAACGCCTCAACCACTCGCCGCCCGCACGGCCAAGTGGGGAGGAGGAGCACCAGCAGACGCCGCTCGCCGCAAAGCAGATGCCGCCACACCATCCGAGGCCGCAGCCTCGGCTACAGAGGCCCTCCTGTTGGGGAACGTAGTAATTTCCAAAAAATTCCTACGCACACGCAAGCTCATGGTGATGCATAGCAACGAGAGGGGAGAGTGTTGTCTACGTACCCTCGTAGACCGAAGCGGAAGCGTTGACGCAACGTAGAGGAATTAGTCGTACGTCTTCCCGGTCCAACCGATCCAAGCACCTTTACTCCGGCACCTCCGAGTTCTTGGCACACGTTCAGCTCGATGACGCTCCCCGGGCTCCGATCCAGCAAAGCTTTGGGGAAGAGTTCTGTCAGCACGACGCGTGGTGACGATCTTGATGTTCAACTTGTGTGTCTATGGGGTGCCCCCTGCCCCTGTATATAAAGGAGTGGAGGAGGGGAGGGCCGGCCCTCTCTATGGCGCGCCCTAGGGGAGTCCTACTCCCACCGGGAGTAGGATTCCCCCTTTCCTAGTCCAACTAGGAGTCCTTCCATGTAGTAGGAGTAGGAAACAAGGAAGGGGTGCAGCCCCTCCCCCTAGTCCAATTCGGACTAGGCCTTGGGGGGGCGCGCGGCCTGCCCTAGGCAGCCCCTCTCTCTTTCCCGTATGGCCCAATAAGGCCCAATACTTTTCCCGGCGAATTCCCGTAACTCTCCGGTACTCCGAAAAATACCCGAATCACTCGGAACCTTTCCGAAGTCTGAATATAGTCGTCCAATATATCGATCTTTACGTCTCGACCATTTCGAGACTCCTCGTCATGTCCCCGATCTCATCCGGGACTCCGAACTCCTTCGGTACATCAAAACTCATAAACTCATAATATAACTGTCATCGAAACCTTAAGCGTGCGGACCGTACGGTTCGAGAACAATGTAGACATGACCGAGACACGTCTCCGGTCAATAACCAATAACGGGACCTGGATGCCCATATTGGCTCCTACATATTCTATGAAGATCTTTTATCGGTCAGACCGCATAACAACATACGTTGTTCCCTTTGTCATCGGTATGTTACTTGCCCGAGATTCGATCGTCGGTATCCAATACCTAGTTCAATCTCGTTACCGGCAAGTCTCTTTACTCGTTCCGTAATACATCATTCCGCAACTAACTCATTAGTTGCAATGCTTGCAAGGCTTAAGTGATGTGCATTACCGAGAGGGCCCAGAGATACCTCTCCGACATTCGGAGTGACAAATCCTAATCTCGAAATACGCCAACCCAACATGTACCTTTGGAGACACCTGTAGAGCTCCTTTATAATCACCCAGTTACGTTGTGACGTTTGGTAGCATACAAAGTGTTCCTCCGGCAAACGAGAGATGCATAATCTCATAGTCATAGGAACATGTATAAGTCATGAAGAAAGCAATAGCAACATACTAAACGATCGGGTGCTAAGCTAATGGAATGGGTCATGTCAATCAGATCATTCAACTAATGATGTGATCCCGTTAATCAAATAACAACTCTTTGTCCATGGTTAGGAAACATAACCATCTTTGATTAACGAGCTAGTCAAGTAGAGGCGTACTAGTGACACTCTGTTTGTCTATGTATTCACACATATATTATGTTTCCGGTTAATACAATTCTAGCATGAATAATAAACATTTATCATGATATAAGGAAATAAATAATAACTTTATTATTGCCTCTAGGGCATATTTCCTTCAGTCTCCCACTTGCACTAGAGTCAATAATCTAGTTCACATCGCCATGTGATTTAACAACAATAGTTCACATCACCATGTGATTAACACCCATAGTTCACATCGTCATGTGACCAACACTCAAAGGGTTTACTAGAGTCAGTAATCTAGTTCACATATCTATGTGATTAACACCCAAAGAGTACTAAGGTGTGATCATGTTTTGCTTGTGAGATAATTTTAGTCAACGGGTCTGTCACATTCAGATCCGTAAGTATTTTGCAAGTTCTATGTCTACAATGCTCTACACGGAGCTACTCTAGCTAATTGCTCCCACTTTCAATATGTATCCAGATTGAGACTTAGAATCATCTGGATCAGTGTCAAAACTTGCATCGACGTAACCCTTTACGATGAACCTTTTGTCACCTCCGTAATCGAGAAACATATCCTTATTCCACTAAGGATAATTTTGACCGCTGTCAAGTGATCTACTCCTAGATCACTATTGTACTCCCTTGCCAAACTTAGTGGTAGGGTAGATCTGGTACATAGCATGACATACTTTATAGAACCTATGGACAAGGCATAGGGAATGACATTCATTCGCTTTCTATCTTCTGCCGTGGTCGGGCTTTGAGTCTTACTCAATTTCACACCTTGTAACATAGGCAAGAAACTCTTTCTTTGACTGTTCCATTTTGAACTACTTCAAAATCTTGTCAAGGTACGTATTTATTGAAAAAACTTATCAAGCGTCTTGATCTATCTCTATAGATCTTGATGCTCAATATGTAAGAAACTTCACCGAGGTCTTTCTTTGAAAAACTCCTTTCAAACACTCCTTTATGCTTTGCAGAATAATTCTACATTATTTCCGATCAACAATATGTCATACACATATACTTATCAGAAATGCTGTAGTGCTCCCACTCACTTTCTTGTAAATACAGGCTTCACCACAAGTCTGTATATAACTATATGCTTTGATCAACTTATCAAAGCGTATATTCCAACTCCGAGATTCTTGCACCAGTCCATAGATGGATCGCTGGAGCTTGCATATTTTGTTAACACCTTTAGGATCGACAAAACCTTCTAGTTGCATCGTATACAACTCTTCTTTAGTAAATCCATTAAGGAATGCAGTTTTGTTTATCCATTTGCCAGATTTCATAAAATGCGGCAATTGCTAATATGATTCGGACAGACTTTAAGCATAGATACGAGTGAGAAAATCTCATCGTAGTCAACACCTTGAACTTGTCGAAAACCTTTTGCGACAATTCTAACTTTGTAGATAGTAACACTACTATCAGCGTCCGTCTTCCTCTTGAAGATCCATTTATTTTCTATGGCTTGCCGATCATCGGGCAAATCCATCAAAGTCCATACTTTGTTCTCATACATGGATCATATCTCAGATTTCATGGCCTCAAACCATTTCGCGGAATCTGGGCTCATCATCGCTTCCTCATAGTTCGCAAGTTCGTCATGGTCTAGTAACATGACTTCCAGAACAGGATTACCGTACCACTCTGGTGCGGATCTCACTCTGGTTTACCTACGAGATTTGGTAGTAACTTGATCTGAAGTTATATGATCATCATCATTATCTTTCTCACTAATTGGTGTAGTAGTCACAGGAACAGATTTCTGTGATGAACTACTTTCCAATAAGGGAGCAGGTACAGTTACCTCATCAAGTTCTACTTTCCTCCCACTCACTTCTTTCGAGAGAAACTCCTTCTCTAGAAAAACTCCGAATTTAGCAACAAAAGTCTTGCCTTCGGATTTGTGATAGAAGGTGTACCCAACAGTCTCCTTTGGGTATCCTATGAAGACATATTTCTCCGATTTGGGTTTGAGCTTATTAGGATGAAACTTTTTCATATAAGCATCACAACCCCAAACTTTAAAAAACGACAACTTTGGTTTCTTGCCAAACCACAGTTCAGATTGTGTCGTCTCAACGGACTTAGATGGTGCCCTATTTTACGTGAATGCAGCTGTCTCTAATGCATATCCCCAAAACGATAGTGGTAGATCGGTAAGAGACATCATAGATCGCACCATATCTAATAAAGTACGGTTATGACATTCAGACACACCATTATGCTGTGGTGTTCCAGGTGGCATGAGTTTGTGAAACTATTCCACATTATTTTAATTGAAGACCAAACTCGTAACTCAAATATTTGTCTCCGCGATCAGATCGTAGAAACTTTATTTTCTTGTCACGATGATTTTCCACTTCACTCTGAAATTCTTTGAACTTTTCAAATGTTTCAGACTTATGTTTCATCAAGTAGATATACCCATATCTGCTCAAATCATCTGTGAAGTTTAGAAAATAACGATACTTGCCGTGAGCCTTAACACTCATCGGACCGCATACATCAGTATGTATTATTTCCAATAAGTCAGTTGCTCGCTCCGGAGAACGGAGTCTTAGTCATCTTGCCCATGAGGCATGGTTCGCAAGCATCAAGTGATTCATAATCAAGTGATTCCAAAATCCCATCAGCATGGAGTTTCTTCATGCGCTTTACACCAATATGACCTAAACGGTAGTGCCACAAATAAGTTGCACTATCATTATTAACTTTACATCTTTTGGTTCAATATTATGATTATGTGTATCACTACGATTGAGATCCAATGACCTATTTTCATTGGGTGTGTAACCATATAAGGTTTTATTCATGTAAATAGAACAACAATTTATTCACTTACTTAAATGAATAACCGTATTACAATAAACATGATCAAATCATATTCATGCTCAACGCAAATACCAAATAACACTTATTTAGGTTCAACACTAATCCCGAAATTATAGGGAGTGTGCGATGATGATCATATCAATCTTGGAACCACTTCCAACACACATCGTCACTTCACCCTTAACTAGTCTCTGTTTATTCTGCAACTCCCGTTTCGAGTTACTAATCTTAGCAACTGAACTAGTATCAAATACTGAGGGGTTGCTATAAACACTAGTAAAGTACACATCAATAACATGTATATCAAATATACTTATGTTCACTTTGCCATCCATCTTATCCGCCAATCACTTGGGGTAGTTCCGCTTCCAGTGACCAGTCCTTTTGCAGTACAAGCACTTAGTCTCAGGCTTAGGACCAGACTTGGGCTTCTTCACTTGAGCAGCAACTTGCTTGCCGTTCTTCTTGAAGTTCCCCTTCTTCCCTTTGCCCTTTTCTTAAAACTAGTGGTCTTGTCAACCATCAACACTTGATGTTTTCTTGATTTCTACCTTCGTTGATTTCAGCATCACGAAGAGCTTGGGAGTTGTTTCCGTTATCCCTTGCATATTATAGTTCATCACGAAGTTCTACTAACTTGGTGATGGTGACTAGAGAATTCTGTCAATCACTATCTTATCTGGAAGATTAACTCCAGTTGATTCAAGCGATTGTAGTACTCAGACAATCTGGGCACATGCTCACTAGCTGAGCGATTCTCCTTGATCTTTTAGCTATAGAACTTGTTGGAGACTTCATATCTCTCAACTCGGGTATTTGCTTGAAATATTAACTTCAACTCCTGGAACATCTCATATGTTCCATGACGTTCAAAACGTCTTTGAAGTCCCGATTCTAAGAAATTAAGCATGGTGCACTAAACTATCAAGTAGTCATCATATTGAGCTAGCCAAACGTTCATAACGTCTGCATCTGCTCCTGCAATAGGTCTGTCACCTAGCGGTGCATCAAGGACATAATTCTTCTGTGCAGCAATGAGGATAAACCTCAGATCACGGATCCAATCCGCATCATTGCTACTAACATCTTTCAACACAATTTTCTCTAGGAACATATCAAAATAAACACAGGGAAGCAACAATGCGAGCTATTGATCTACAACATGATTTGCAAAATACTACCAGGACTAAGTTCACAATAAATTTAAGTTCAATTTAATCATATTACTTAAGAAATCCCACTTAGATAGACATCCCTCTAATCCTCTAAGTGATCACGTGATCCAAATCAACTAAACCATGTCCGATCATCACGTGAGATGGAGTAGTTTCATTGGTGAACATCACTATGTTGATCATATCTACTATATGATTCACGCTCGACCTTTCGGTCTCCGTGTTCCGAGGCCATATCTGTATATGCTTGGCTCGTCAAGTATAACCTGAGTATTCCGCGTGTGCAACTGTTTTGCACCCGTTGTATTTGAACGTAGAGCCTATCACACCCGATCATCACGTGGTGTCTCAGCACGAAGAACTTTCGCAACGGTGCATACTCAGGGAGAACACTTCTTGATAATTAGTGAGAGATCATCTTAAAATGCTACCGTCAAACTAAGCAAAATAAGATGTATAAAAGATAAACAACATATGCAATCAAAATATGTGACATGATATGGCCATCATCATCTTGCTTCTTTGATCTCCATCTCCAAAGTACTGTCATGATCTATATCGTCACCGGCATGACATCATGATCTCCATCATCTTGATCTATATCAATGTGTCGTCACGTGGTCGTCTCGCCAACACTTGCTCTTGCAACTATTGCTATCGCATAGCGATAAAGTAAAGCAATTATTGGGCACTTGCATCTTATGCAATAGACAGACAACCATAAGGCTTTTGCCGGTTGCCGATAACTTCAACAAAACATGATCATCTTATACAACAACTTATAACTCATCACGTTTTGACCATATCACATCACAACATGCCTTGCAAAAACAAGTTAGACGTCCTCTACTTTGTTGTTGCAAATTTTACGTGGTTGCTACGGGCTTAGCAAGAACCAATCTTACCTACGCATCAAAACCACAACGATAGTTCGTCAAGTTGGTGCTGTTTTAACCTTCGCAAGGACCGGGCATAGCCACACTCGGTTCAACTAAAGTTGGAGAAACTGACACCCGCCGGCCACCTGTGTGCAAAGCACGGCGGTAGAACCAGTCTCGCATAAGCGTACGCGTAATGTCGGTCCGGGCCGCTTCATCCAACAATACCGCCGAACCAAAGTATGACATGCTGGTAAGCAGTATGACTTATATCGCCCACAACTCACTTGTGTTCTACTCGTGCATATAACATCAAACCATAAAAACCTAGGCTCGGATGCCACTGTTGGGGAACGTAGTAATTTCAAAAAATTTCCTACGCACACGCAAGATCATGGTGATGCATAGCAATGAGAGGGGAGAGTGTTGTCTACGTACCCTCGTAGACCGAAGCGGAAGCGTTGACGCAACGTAGAGGAAGTAGTCGTACGTCTTCCTGGTCCAACCGATCCAAGCACCGTTACTCCGGCACCTCCGAGTTCTTGGCACACGTTCAGCTCGATGACGCTCCCCGGGCTCCGATCCAGCAAAGCTTCGGGGAAGAGTTCTGTCAGCACGACGGCGTGGTGACGATCAACCGTCGCAGGGCTTCGCCTAAGCACCGCTACAATATGACCGAGTTGTAATATCATGGAGGGGGGCACCGCACACGGTTAAGGAACGATCACGAAGATCAACTTGTGTGTCTATGGGGTGCCCCCTGCCCTTGTATATAAAGGAGTGGAGGAGGGGAGGGCCGGCCCTCTCTATGGCGCGCCCTAGGGGAGTCCTACTCCCACCGGGAGTAGGATTCCCCCTTTCCTAGTCCAACTAGGAGTCCTTCCATGTAGTAGGAGTAGGAAACAAGGAAGGGGTGCAGCCCCTCCCCCTAGTCCAATTCGGACTAGGCCTTGGGGGGGCGCGCGGCCTGCCCTAGGCAGCCCCTCTCTCTTTCCCGTATGGCCCAATAAGGCCCAATACTTCTCCCGGCGAATTCCCGTAACTCTCCGGTACTCCGAAAAATACCCAAATCACTCGGAACCTTTCCGAAGTCCGAATATAGTCGTCCAATATATCGATCTTTACGTCTCGACCATTTCGAGACTCCTCGTCATGTCCCCGATCTCATCCGGGACTCCGAACTCCTTCGGTACATCAAAACTCATAAACTCATAATATAACTGTCATCGAAACCTTAAGCGTGCGGACCCTACGGTTCAAGAACAATGTAGACATGACCGAGACACGTCTCCGGTCAATAACCAATAGCGGGACCTGGATGCCCATATTGGCTCCTACATATTCTACGAAGATCTTTTATCGGTCAGACCGCATAACAACATACGTTGTTCCCTTTATCATCAGTATGTTACTTGCCCGAGATTCGATCGTCGGTATCCAATACCTATTTCAATCTCGTTACCGGCAAGTCTCTTTACTCGTTCCGTAATACACCATCCCGCAACTAACTCATTAGTTGCAATGCTTGCAAGGCTTAAGTGATGTGCATTACCGAGAGGGCCCAGAGATACCTCTCCGACATTCGGAGTGACAAATCCTAATCTCAAAATACGCCAACCCAACATGTACCTTTGGAGACACCTGTAGAGCTCCTTTATAATCACCCAGTTACGTTGTGACGTTTGGTAGCACACAAAGTGTTCCTCCGGCAAATGGGAGTTGCATAATCTCATAGTCATAGGAACATGTATAAGTCATGAAGAAAGCAATAGCAACATACTAAACGATCGGGTGCTAAGCTAATGGAATGGGTCATGTCAATCAGATAATTCAACTAATGATGTGATCCCGTTAATCAAATAACAACTCTTTGTCCATGGTTAGGAAACATAACCATCTTTGATTAATGAGCTAGTCAAGTAGAGGCGTACTAGTGACACTCTGTTTGTCTATGTATTCACACATGTATTATGTTTCCGGTTAATACAATTCTAGCATGAATAATAAACATTTATCATGATATAAGGAAATAAATAATAACTTTATTATTGCCTCTAGGGCATATTTCCTTCACCTCCGCGTGGAGACGGAGCGGCATGGCCTCGCCGCCACCTTCCCTGGCGGCCGCGCAGGCTTCGTCGGCGACCCCTTTTGCGGCGGCGAGGCGGGGGGGGGGGGGGGGGGGGAGGAGGCTTGGCGGCTAGGGTTGAGTCGCCGCCCGCGTCGCCCCGTGCGGAGCGAAGTGGGGGCCTTTTTCGAAGATAAGGTTTTCATGTGTCCCTTCCTGCCACAAGTGACGGCACTATGACCCTCACACTGGTTTGTTGAGGCCCTTTCGCTGAGATCCCTACGGAAGACACTCGTCACAAGTGTAGGACATATGGCCTGCCATCATGTTCTGCAAAACAACTGCCACGTGGCAATCGTTGTTTTTGTCGGCTAGTCGTCAGGCGCCTTTATTATTCTGAATACTCATATACGAAACTCAGCAAAGCCCTTTTTAGGGGGAGGGGGTAAATTTAGTGCAACATTTGGCGTATTTTTTGCCAAAAAAATTGGCCCTTCGCCAAGTGTTTCTAGCACTCAGTGAATAGGTTGATTCCAGTAGTGTCATAATTAATTTAAATCATAATATATGGGGAAATGCCTATTCGCTGAGAGCCCTATGGAAGACACTCGTCACAATATAAATCATAATATATGGGAGTAGTTGATATCTGACTACTCATTTCCCTTGGGATCTGGCCTGCCCCTGTATGTATATTTTTTCTGTCTTCCAGACATCTATCATAGTACTATTAATTCCTATCCTCCTATGCCAAATTATGAGACCCATTTCAAATTTAATACCAGCCGGCCAGTGCCTCACCTACCAGATGCCTCATATGATTTCTAGTTTAAGTAGGCTTTAGGTTCCTAGATCCTATACAAACAGGAGATGTCAATCCTAATTTTACTTAGGTGTAATACCAGTACTTGTTGTAATCACTATATTAATTAAGCTCACTATATTAATTAAGTTGGGTACTAAAACTTGTGATGCCACACATAGTTATTATAACCACGAAAGGTGTCTGCACATTATGTCTTTCAGTTAACACATCCATCGTAATATTAGATTCATATATATCCTCCTATTTTTTCTATCCTCCTCTACCAAATTATGGGACCCGTTTCAAATTTAATGCCAGCCGGCCAGTGCCTCACCTACCAGATGCCTCCTATTGTTTCTAGTTTAAGTAGGCTTTCGGTTCCTAGATCCTATACACATAGAAGATGGCAATCCTAATTTTACTTAGGTGTGATACTAGTACTTGTTGTAATCACTATATTAATTAAACAGGGCGCTAAAAGTTGTAATGCCACGCATAGTTATTATAACCACAAAAGTTAATTTGCATAAGAAAAATATTAATTAACCTGCCAACTAAAAGGTTTTGGTTCTACTAAGTACAGTATAATTAATGAGGTCGGTGGTGATTTTATCTTGTATGCAATATGCACTGTTTTACTTTTTTGTTCAATTTTTTTAAATCATTTTATTTTTAATCAACACCGGCTCCATTAAAATCTCCCCACGTTGTCCTGTTACAGACTGAACCACGTGTCGAGATCCAATCTATTGTCGCGGCCTGATCTTTCACGACACTCTACCGCCAACAACAGTAGCGTCTCACACACGCACACGTCGTGCGCGAATTAGAGGGATCGAACCTTACGGTTCAGCACGAGAAAACCAATCTTGATGATGGCACTCGCGTGCAAAACAACTTCTATAAAGAAATGGCAACACAGAAGTTTTTTAAAAATTCCTTCAAAACTTGATAGGGTGTCTATCCTCAAAAACACATCGTGTCTATTTTATAAAATTGTTAGAATTAACCTTGTTGTATGGGTGTTCATCATGTTTATTTCGTTGGCTGGTTACGACTCAACTCCGTATAAACCTATGGAAATCACAGTAGCAAAATGGCCCTAATATGTATTGTGAGCACAAATGTGAGGGCATGCTATGGGTAATGCAAGGGAAGGAGTTTCAGTTTGACATGAAAGTCATGGAGGTAGGTTCGTATGAGGGGGAGATTGGATTTTGTTGCTCGTGAGTTGAGTCATGCATGTAATCGTGTCCATTCACTAGGGTGCGGCAGTGTATTCACACAAAGTTGAGATCATGTGTGTGCACGCAAGCTAATATTGGGTCAGCTTAGTTAGATGAGTTAGTCACGCATGGAGTTTGTTAGCTAGCCATGTCCGTTTGCATGCTAGCCAAGTCAAATGCATAGATGTGTTAGTCATGGATAAGTTGTTAGCTAGCCGGAGAGATTCCAGGGTAGTTATTTTTTTTTAGCATCAGTACAGACATAAGCGCTCATATACACGCGCATACACTCACCCCTATGAACGCACACACGCACACCCTACCCCTATGAGCACCTCTGAAAGACTGAGTCGGCATCATCTTGAGATTTTACGAAGTCACCGTAGGCGCCTCGTAGTCGACGGGAACGTCTCCTCCCACTGAAAGCGTATCGCTGGAATTCCTGAAATAAATCCAGAATAAATGCGAGCACCAGGATTTGAACCCTGGTGGGTTGGGGATACCACTGTCCACCTAACCATCTCAATCAGAGGTTGGTTCGCGATTCCAGGGTAGTTAGCTGGGTGTGGGTTACGTGGTGTTAGTGACCGAACTTGCCGTCTAGTTTTTTTTTTTGCGCTGGTAGAAGAGTTTTATTCCAAAGGTATAGGGTTACAATCGCGAGGCAAGAGATCCTTGATACACGGCGGACCTCGGCCAAGCCATACAGCACTAGTACGCTCTGTACGACTATACAGGGCCAAACGATCTGCTACCCTATTCTGCACACGACTAATCTTTATAGGAATGAAAACTCTATCTACCATTAGGTGACAAATTTCAGCAACTAAGTGCCCGTAGGCAGATCTAGATAAAATGTCGCCCGACAGGGCGGATAGGGCGACGGAAGAGTCCGACTGGATTATGACAGGTAGCTCACAATGTTGGATTGCTAGCGCCATGCCTTGCATTAGTGCATGCAACTCCGCTTCCAACGCTTCATTACAGTTGAATATGTATCTGTACGTTGAGAAGATAACGCTCCCATCATGATTCCTCAATACCATTCTGCTGCAGCTGAGCCATCGGTGTGTAGATAGGCACCATCAACCGACAGGGCCACCTTCCCCGGTGGGGACTTCGGCCATGGATCAACACTGGCCTCCGCCCGTGCAGCAGCCGGAGCATCCCGCCCTACCGGCATTTTCCCTCTGATAATCTCCTCAATTGAAAACTTCCTGGATAGGTCGAGGGACTGCATGTAGCTGTGCAAAAAGGAGACAGTTGTAGCCACCGGCGGGACTTCCTTTCCATGAGCCACATCTGAGCGAAGTGACCAAATGCGCCAGATCAACATAATAACACAATCCCTCATGAACTCATCACAGTTTGCCAACAAATTTAGTAACCAGTCCTGCCCTGTATCCTGCAGAAGTTCCTGGCGAGGTAAATTCCATACCATCCTCATTTCTCGCCATACCGCCCGCGCATGATCGCATGTGACAAGGGCATGAAAACTGGTCTCATTTTCTCTCGCACACAAGGAACAAGTGTCTCTAGTGGATATATGCCGATACTTTTTGCAAGAATTTGTTGCAAGTGCACCCGAGACAACTTTCCACGCCAAGATCCTCATCTTCAGGGGAACCTTGGCTGCCCAAATACATTGCCACACCGGCCTTTCCCCGGAGGGGTTGATGCTGGTCGCCGGTACCCCCTCCTGGGCGACGCCAATAGTGGCCAGCCAGTATGCACTTCTTACCGTAAATTGTCCGCTTCTTTCCGGGAACCAGGCAATGAAGTCTTGACCATTCCTCGGTGAAGTGCGGATCTTAAGAATTTCTCGTACATCCATATCCCAAAAATGTTCTCTCAGCCTTTGTTCATTCCATGCACCATGTTCATTCAAGAAATCCGCCACCCAATTGAGTCTGCAATTACGTTTCGGTGTTATCGGCCAAAAGTTATTGCCTCTTGGGATCCATGCGTCTCTCCAAGTTCTTATCAGTGTTCCATAACCCACACGCCAAATAATGCCCTTTTTTACCAGATCAAGACCATGTACAATCCCCTTCCACACTGCCGACGAACTGGTTGGAAACACCGTATCCAACAGGTTACCATGGGGGTAATATTTTGCCCTTAGCAATCGTGCACACAAGCTATTAGGGCAATCCAATAAACGCCAAGCCTGCTTAGCCAGCAAGGCCTGGTTAAATGCTCTCATGTCCCTAAATCCCATGCCCCCCATAGACTTGGGGACCACCATCTTCTTCCAACTAAGCCAGGCCATTTTTCTCTTACCGTTCTCCACACCCCACCAGTATTGCCTCATCATGCGTGTTAAGTCATCACAGACAGATGCCGGCAATTTAAAGACACTCATCACATATGTAGGAATGGCCTGTGCAACAGCTTTGATCAATATTTCCTTGTTTCCCAGAGATACAAATTGTTCACTCCAATCAATCAACCTTGCTCTTAATCTCTCCTGCACCGTTTCAAACTGCCCTCTATGCACTCTTCCTTCTGGCACAGGCAATCCTAGATACTTAGGCTCAAATACTTGCTGTGAAACTTCTAATATGTCTTTTACCTCATCCGCCACCACAGCGTTGCAGTTGTCAGAGAAGAGGATGGAACACTTTTCGGGGTTAATGAGTTGACCCGTCGCTGCAGTATAAGTGTTCAACAACCCTTTGACTATGCCTGCTTGCTGGCTCGATGCCTCAGAGAACAACATTGTGTCATCCGCAAAAAGCAAGTGAGATATTTCCGGAGCCCCACGGCATATGGTAACTCCCTTCAACTCCCCATCCTCAACTGATTTGGTAATAAGAGCAGAAAGTGCATCAGCAACAAATAGAAAGAGGAAAGGAGACAATGGATCACCTTGCCGCAGCCCCCTCGAGGGGCAGAATTCATCCAGTAACTTCCCATTGAACTTCACTGAGTATGTCACAGATCTTACGCATGCCATGATCCAGGTGATCCATGTTGCATAAAAACCCCACCTGCCCAAGGCTTTCTCAAGGAAGTCCCAATCCACCCGGTCATACGATTTTGACAAGTCCAACTTGTAAGCACATGCCGCCGGGTGATTATTCTTCATTGTCTGAATATGATTAATACATTCGAAGGCTATAATCGAGTTATCCGAAATTAGCCTACCAGCTATGAAAGCACTCTGGTTTTCATAGATCAACTCAGCCCACATAGGACGTAGACGGTTCACCAAGCATTTAGACACAACCTTATAGATCACGTTACACAAACTTATTGGACGAAAATCCTTGAGCTCCTTAGGGAAAGAAACTTTCGGGATTAGTACAATAGCTGTCTCGTTCACACCTGCTGGCATAACTCCGGTGCTGAAAAACTCCAGGACCGCCGCAGTGATCTCCCCTTTCATGATTGTCCAGTTACGTTGATAGAATCGAGCGGGAAATCCATCTGTACCTGGTGCCTTTAGTGGCCCTATATGAAACAGGGCATTGGATACATCTTCAGCACTAAACGGTGCACATAACGCAGCATTCATCTCCTGTGTAACACGCGGTACTATCCTATCGAGGACCGACTTCGGGGAAAGGGTCGGGTCCTTTGTAAAAACCTCCTTGAAGTAAGATGTTGCCATCAGCTCCATGTCGGAGGGAGACGAGCACCAAGTTCCATCAAGACGCCGCAATCTCTGAATATGATTACGGCGAGCATGCCACACAGCCCGACGGTGGAGATACGCCGTGTTCCTTTCCCCCTCCTTGAGCCACGTTATACGTGACCGTTGCAACCACAACATGTCTTCACGGTACAACAACTCGTCAAGTTGATACATTTTCTGCCGGATGGCCACCCTATCCGCATCGTGTAGTTGCAAATCTGCCAGTTCAGACCGCAGATTTTCGATTTCAGATGTAACATGACCGAAGTTTTCCTTGCTCCATGCACGCAGACGCTACATCATCTCTTTCAAGGCATCTCGGACTGATCCCAGGTGCCCGTTCGGCTTGCTCTTACCCCAACTCTCTGCAATCATTGCTTCAAGATGAGGATGCCTTTCCCACATTATTTCATACCTGGGGGCACCCATGGTGCGCCGGGGTTCTACATGTGCTAACCGAATCATGATAGGAGCATGATCGGAGCACGAGGACTCCAGGTGCACAACTTGCGCGAATGGAAATATTTCCTTGAAAGCTTCATCCGCACACGCTCTATCAAGCCAAACTCGAACATTCCTATCGCTATGATGTCCGTTATCATATGTGAACGGCGTGCCCGAGAAGCCCAAGTCCATAAGCTCGCAGTCCTCCAAGCAGACTCGGAATAGGAGCATTTGGTTCTCGGACCGAGGCGACCGGGAGAAGTGTTCATGCTACCACATTGCTTCATTAAAATCACCACATACTAACCAAGGCTCAGACGACACTGCCCTTAGGCCTGACAGTGCACTCCGCATACGGTGTCGATGCTCCACTCTTGGTTAACCATACACAAACGTAGTTCTCCACGCTTTATCATTCGCGTTGTCAACAATTCTCACATCAATATACCGCGCGCAGGAATCAAGCACGGTTACTTGTAGATTTTCATCCCAAAAAAATGCAAGCCTCCCACTGAGGCCCGCACTAGAGACACCAACAAATCCTTTCATATTCAATCTTCTCTTAAGCTTTTCCATCTGACTAGAGGCTTGACGTGTTTCTAACAGGAAGATCAGCCCCGGGGAATTGGCTTTTGAGAGGGCCAAAACCTCACGAACTGTCCGGCGCCCCCTCGGCAGTTCCACATTAGGATACTCATTGTACCCGGCGGTCCTCCTCGAAGGAGGCCGCCGATTTCTCATCTGAAAAGCCCTGGGAGTCTATCCTTGCCTTCTTACTATTTGAACTATTACATGGTGACGAGGGGGCATCACCATCTTCACCTAGCCCTTGAGTTAGCGCTAGCTTAGCATCTGGTATGTTGGGCAACTCCTGCCCGGAGCTATCCATGGCCAGCCTCTTACGAGCCGGGGGGTCGACCTGCATCACCCTAGTGCCACTTTTCGACGGGCTGGACGCAGTATCAGCCAAGTCCGGATCGATGACCTTCTTGGCGTCCTTTCCTTTGGTTGGGGTCCTTAGCTTCTGACTTTGCTTGTCTTTGCTCCGATCGAACTCGTCAGCTCTAGGCTTGTTCGGACCATCTGTATACAGCCAGCTCCCATATTTCATATCCTTTTCCTCATGGATCCTAGAACCACATTCTTTGCAGTCATGTCCAACCAGACCACAAACACTGCAAAAGTGAGCAAGCTTTTCATACCGGACCAAGTAAACTTGCCTTGCTTCACCTCTGATAATACTAACGAATTTTGTGAGGGGTCGGCGGATGTCATGACGAACCCTAACCCTCACATAATCACCCCGAGTGTTTCCGTTTAGCCTCATCTCCAAAATATCCCCGGACTTTTTCAGCAGCGATTCCACAATATTCCTCCGGCAGAAACCCTCAGGAAGCTTATGGATCTGGAGCCATACTGGCATGAACAGCATGGGAACCTCTTCTGCCTTAGTGAATCCATCATACAGGCACATGAGTACCACCCAATTCCTGAAAGCCACGGACCAAGCTCTACCATCCGCTCCCAATCACCAAGGCACTCCGCCTGAACGACGAACAGGTTTGGTCCAACGGGTCTGAACCTCACTTGCTTCGCCAGATTCCAGGCCGCTCGCATCTCTCGGTAAAACGCCGTTGGACTGAAGGTTTTCTCCGTGTGAACCCTAGCGAGGGCCAACCAGCGAACCCCTTCATTGATTACAGGGTCGTCCTCCTCGATCACCAGATCGTCAAATTCCTCATCCTCTAGGTTAAGTTGCTCCATGAAATCACCCAGATCTGACTTGCTTGCGGTGGCACTTCCGCCACCACTCGTCCCAGACATGGCGTCCGCCATCAGACCCATCACCAGAAGCCGAGCCAAGGGGCGTGCTCCGCTATGGCACGCTCGTAGGCTTCGATCTCTCGCTGCCCAGCCGCGGAAGGGTTTACGTCGGGTAGGGAACTCTCAGGCGATGGGATCGCCAGAGAGGAAAGAAACCCTAGCCTTGGCGTAGGGGAAAGCTTTTTTATACGGCCATTTTAGTATGAGTACCAAGATAAACATGGTCCTCATAATTTTTTTAAATGAGTATCAAGATATTTTTTGATGGGTGGTTTCACCACACACCAAACTTGATCCTCAATAAATGGAGGAAAATCCCTGTGCATCACCTGTCAATTCTAGGAATTGAACTCGGATCGTTAGGCTGCACAACCGCATGCCCAACCACTGAGTCAAGGCTCTCTTTGCAACTTGCCGTCTAGTTAGTGGGTGTGTGAAGCCAAACCCCTGTTGTATATATGTTGAATATCAAGTAATGAGAAAGGCAGGGCCGTGAGGTCTGGGCAAAAGAATGTAGCCTTTGTGATAGCCAAGGAAGAGTGACTCGGCAAAGCTCTGTGTACTTCCTTGTACATGCGTATGTGAGTGTGTTTTCTATGAGTTCTTACCATGTGTGTGTTCTTGAGAGAAACAAAGAGAGAGTTGTGTGAGTGAAAGAAGAAGAAGGGGCGCTACGAGCGGCCACGCCAACAAAAATAACCTGATTAATGCGATGCATTCAAACCAACCTTCTCACCCCCGCATGCATGCATGGGGTATTAATATTCTTGGTTGCTAGTACGATGCAAACCTCATCAATTTTATATCGATTGGTGTTAGTGGCCTTGTATAGCTGCAAATTGTAATTTTGATATATAATAGCCTTGTATACAAAAATGGATTGTAATTTTATCTCAATTGGTGTTAGTGACCTTGTAATTCAGTTAGCTGAAACATATGGTATGAGACGTGTGATTTTTGAGACAGATTGTCAGAACTTACAGCATGCCATATCATCTACTGGCTACTGCCTAAGATCGCGGACCGCTTGGGGTTCTTTTCCGGGAAGCAAAGTTCCTACTTCAGTTAGGCTTCATAGAGTATAAGATTATGTACTGCCCTAGAGTTTGTAATCACCCTGCACACGTGCTGGCGGCTTTTGGTTCGTCGTTAGATCCTAGTGGCCAACGTATATGGGATGCAGATCTCCCGTTTCATATAAACTGTACTGTGACCGTCGATTTGGTTAGTCCCTCGTAATTGAAATGCAAGGTGTTTCAGATAAAAAAATCAAGAACGTCCAAGGTCCTCGAAGCATCTTCACGTGTCTTCTCTTTGCGTGGTAGAAAAATAAATACGTAGATCTTTATTTTTATCTGGTGGGCCGAACCAGTTAAATCAAAGTCTGCTTGAGTCCTTGTATGGTGGTAGGTCTCCTTTTCTTTCCCTAACGTGACAGAAGGACATCCACCAGAGTAATTACGCCAGCATGCATGCTTGCATGTACGTGCAGCTATAACATCTAGACCAAGGCATCCAAAAATATGTATGTGTATGTCTTGGCCTCAAACATGTCCCCATAATTTTGTTTAAAATTGAAACAAACATAACCTCTTTAGCTGGTCCGGATGGATACAAGTCACAGTAACTAGCTTTTCTTCATTTGTTGTGACCTTAACAGTATCCACCATCGTAGTTAAATTGCGGTCATATCATCCTCTCTTTGAAATGAAACCTTCTTTGGTTTCGAGTTTATCTCTTCAACAATATATTTTATGTACGGATTGAATGCTGACCGCACATATTTCAGTAGCTTCGACCATATTCCTTTTTGCATCTTCCTCTTCTCTTATCTTCATCCGATGTTCTCTCCTCCAAGCAATAAAATGATCCTTACCCATGGGCACGAGGTCGTACTTCTTACCTTTCTTGACGGTATATATGTGTGTTTGACAATAATACGCAACATTGTGCTCTTTATACCATGACTCGCCCAACAATAAATGACAGTAAGCCATCATTGCCAGAATCACGTCACACAAAACCGTGTAAAAATATTTTCCCAACAAAAAATGGTACCTTGATTTGATGCGTGACACTAAGATCTTTATGACCTCAACAGAACAAGTATGGTTGTGCTCGTGAAGTCCTCGGTAGATTTAGCTTCTCCACCATCTCGACGCTTGCGTTGTTGATCTAACTCATGTGATCGATTGTCATGGCACATGATCTCTTCTTTACCACATCACGAGTATGAAAAATCCCATCCCATGGGTCTTCCTCCTCCAATTGTAATCCATATCTTAGCTTCCATGATAATCTAGTCATCTCCTATGCAATGTCATGAACACCTTGGCTCTGAATACCACCTGATACAGACCGAACCTCCCAGCGAGATCCAATCTGTTGTTGCGGTCTGATCTTTCACGACACTCCACCACCAACAATAGTTCAACACGAGAAAACCAATCCCGACGACAGCAGTCATGTGCAAAACAACTTCTACAAAGAAATTGCAACATAGAGGTTTTCTAAAGATTTCTCCAACACTTGATATGTGTTTCTACCCTGAAAAACACACCGTGTCTATTTTATAAGATAACCAAATTTTACCCGAGAGAAATGATTAGGCTTTATAGCCGACATTGCCGTGGCTTGTTGGTATATCTGATACCAACGTCGAGAAATGGTGAAAGGAGAACATGTGTCTGCCCCAGTGCGCACTGCATTTGCAATCCAGGCGCTTACGTCAAATTTCAATGTGGCATCGGTAACAAGTGTTCCACATGAAATCGTGTGGACTAAACCTATCCCAGGATCGTATAAACTAAACATAGATGCGGCTTTTCATGATGATGGCACGGGAGCTATGGGGGTTGTCTTACACAACAATTCCAGTGAAGCGATTGCGGGTGTTGCTGAACCTATATACCATGTGTTGGATGCTGGATCGGCAGAGTCTTTAGCCATGCTCAAAGGATTTGAGCTACTGGAAAGACTAGGATGCTTGGGAGTGCTGGTGGAATCAAACTGCTTGGACTTGATTAATGCATGCACTGGAGTCATTGAATTATTTGGTCCCTCCTCAGCTATACTGGCGGAAGTCTTTGCAAAGGCACAACACATTGCTGGAATCTCCTTTCAGCATTGCAAGCGGGATGCAAATTTAGTGGCGCACAACTTAGCAAAACATTCGCACGAGTCGAAGTCTTTTATTTTTTGGGATGATGTCCCTCCTAGTTTCTTACTTCCATTTTTGATTCATGATGTAACTTTGTTGGCTTCGAAATAAAGTGCGCCGAATAGGCTTTCCCCCACGAAAAAAAAGGCTTTATAGCCGGCACTGGCGCGTCCAACATACTGGCCGCAAGAAAACTCTTTCCGATATATTCCTAATTTAGAATGGGAAATGAGTAAAAATAGAAGCCGGCTCAATATTTTCCTAAACAAAATCTTAACTTGACGATGATGTATCCTCTTGATCTCTTCCTGAGGTGGCCCCAGCCAACAGAATACAACGATAGAAAATCAAGCACGTCCAAAGGTCCTCGAGGCATCTTCACGTATCCTCTCTTTGCATGGTAGAAAAACTATTATCCTGACTTTTATCAGTCGGCTCAACAGAGATGAACTTGCATCGTTATATTGTTGAAGATGTTGTATGCGGGTTGTTGTGACCGTCTTCATTGGCCGGTTACGACAACCAGGATGAGAATCCTTGTTCAAGTCGTGTCCGGTCGGACGTGGCAACGATAGTGCCAAGGCATTATTCCTTTTTAAAGGTGTTGCTGTGCAAGAAGTTGATTTAGTCATAAGCGTTAATTTTATATTTGGTAATAATTCGGCCATGCTTGCCTTTGTTTTGTGCTTAGCTGAATAATTAATAAAAGTTATTGTGTGCAGCATCATAATGATGCAGAAGCAGGGGTTTAATATCCTTTTCAAAACAAATGCAAAGTTAATAAGCTAGGTAGCTGCTGTGATCACGGTGAACGCAAAAACCAAAGAAAACCCAAGTTTGAGATGTGAGGGCGGAAGCTAGTTTCATAGCGTATTTAGTCTCTCTCTCTCTATCTCTCTTTTGCGGGGTAGTCCAATTAATTTGAAAGGAACATATAACAAACTTCCTAGTATTAGAAGAGATTGCCACTTATGGTGGGCAGCCTTTCTTTGTCAGGTACGATAGACCGTTAATAGTAGCTGCCGAAGCATTCAACTCATCGCTTAGTCGTACCACCCACCAACTTCTTACTTGATTTTCTCGACAAGGAAAATATGTTAATATCATAGAGTTAACAATTACGCCCAGCTATGTAACAATGCAATGTCATAAAGACATGACAAATGCACACAACCAAAAGATAAAAAGAAGAACAAAAAAGAAAGATCCCGCAAAAGTTATCAATTCCTCCCGTGTCGCTCCAGGGCGACACCGGGGGCGAAGAACCCTAGCGCTTGAGGCCGCCTCTGCTCTTCCCTCCTTGCTGCCGTCGCCGGCAACCGTGCGGCGGCAGGACTTCCCCGTCGCTGGGATCTTCCTCCCCGTACATCCCCACTCCTCCCCAACTCCGGTTCGCCATCGCTGCCCCATCCTCCGACGTAGCCGCCACGAATCCAGCGGGCAGGTCAGTGGATCCGGCCATCCTTAGAGTGGATCTCGCCTCTCTGATGGTCGTTGCTACTGCCTAGTCCCTGGGCACTGGCTGGGGTGCCCTGCGCGCCGCCGCATGTTGGTTCTTCATCCATGGTGTGGTGGGCATAGCGAGAGAAATGGATGCCTTCCTGTTGATGGTATAATTTGGCTACTTAGTATGTGATGAGCCAAATTAAATAAATGGTTTATCAAGTTGATCGGTTAATGCATTGTTAAAGTATTACCACAGGAAATTTCATGGAAGGCGTGATGCATGCAAGTGATATATATCTACGTGTATGAAGAAGTATGCTTAGTCTTGATGGCCATTATCCAATTTCATTTGCGACGTTGCCGGAATATTTGATATTTTCTTTGTGGGCTCAAGGTATTTATACATATGCTTAGCCACTATATTTAGTGTGATGGCGACGTGGCCGGAATACTTTATTCATATATACAGGAGTGCATGTACGTGGATATGGCCTAGATTTGCTACGTACTTAGATCGGCAAGTATATTTTTGTAGACGTATGCTACATGGTAACCGAATCAAGAAAGGCGTCCTGATCGGTTTTAGCTTCAGAGTTGTAATTTTGTACGCTAAGTCCAGCGTGCCATATATATGTAAGGCCGTGGTCGATTGAGGAAGAGAACAATCGATCTATCAATACAAACTACTTTTTCACGTACGTCTATTTTCTATCGCTACTTCCTGCCGAGCCCTAGCAGCCCTAGGGTTTGGCGATCTTTGCCGTTTTGGGCTGGAAAGCGGGCGGTTCTCCTCCACGAAAGCGAGGAAATCTTTATTGCTTTGCCCATAAAGCAATCGTTTGTCGTCACGAAAGCACGAAAAATATCCTAGTGTTGCGCGGCGATTTCGCGTGCCAACACATTTGGCGACTCCGCTGGGGACGAGAAGAAGAAGAGCTACACGATGAGTACTGAGTCCAAGAACGGGAGCGACATCGACCCGGAAAACGTCATCGCCGTCACACTCGATGATCTGTCGGAAGATGTTCGGCGCGAGCTTAAAGAGGAGCTGGAGAAAGAAAAGGTTGAGAGGTTAAATCTGAAGTTGGCTGGATACGCGAAGACGAGGAACGGTGTCGTCAAAAGGTAGTTCCGAGCCCTTCCGATGCTCAGGTAAAAAACTCAACCGAGGAAATTGATCATCTAATTGATGTGTCCGTAGCTAGTAAATATGGTTCTGATATGGAAAATACGACGCATACAATTACTAAAGCAGTAGCTAATAGACTTAAAGAATTTAAGGTGCAATTTAATAAAGATCTTGAAAATTGTCTACCTGGTCATGTACGCTCATTAGTGCTGCAAGTCAATGATGAGTATTCTCGAAAAAGACCGATGCCAATAGACAGTAGCGGATTTAACAATTTGCCAAGTAATATACATACGCCTAGTGCATCAGCTAATGCTATGCAGCCTTACACCCATTTAAACAATAATCTAAATGGCCGGAACTATGTTGGTAGTTCGGCTAATAATTTTGTTCCTAGTACTACTGCTCCTACTGTTTCGACTTTGGATCCAGAAAATCACAATAGCAATAACCGAAGTTTTGGATTTAATTCTAATATGCAGCAGCCTAGTTATCAGACAGTGGCATATAGTACGCCACCGCTGCCGCCTGTCGGTACCGGGGTTCCGTATGGGCCGGTTCCTGATTTATATTTAATGGGTCTCCGTTGCAAACTTCGCATGCTCCAATTTCTTTGCCGGAATTTCCACCGCGTGCTGGTGTTCCATCTGCTCCACAAGCCAGTTCTCTACAACCCAATAATAATTTTAAGGATCAGTTTGCTAACATACTTAGAGAATTTGGTTTAGAACCTAAGGGTAGAGCACGTGCATATCAAAAACCATACCCTGATTATTTTGACTCGACACCATACCCTCGTGGTTTTAGAATTCCAGATTTTGTTAAATTTACGGGGGAAGATGGTGGATCTACTTTGAGCATGTGGAACAATTTTTAGCATAATGCAGCGAGGTCGGCACATCGGATGTTTTTAGATTAAAGTTGTTTCCGTTATCTTTATCCGGTACTGCATTTACTTGGTTTACATCGCTTGCTCCTAATTCTATTTCAACATGGGCACAATTGGAGCAAAAATTTCATGAGTATTTTTATAGCGGTGAAACAGAACTTCGACATTCATATTTAACTATGGTTAGGCAGAAATATAATGGGCATGTTCATGATTATATTAGGAGGTTTAGAGATGTCAAAAACCGATGTTTCAGCTTGACCATAGCCGAAAAGGATTTAGCCGATCTTGCCTTTTCGGGTCTACTTGCTCATATTAAGGATAAACTAGAAGGGCAAGAATTTTTAGATGTCAATCAAGTTTTGCAGAAGGCTTTGGCGCAAGAAAACCGGGCTAAGGAAATTAAACAATATAGCTGGTTTAAAGATAATAGAAATAAAAAGAAAGATAACCATGTAGTTAATGCCTTAGATTATGATAGTGATTCGGCTAGTGAGGATGATGTTAATATATGTGTAGCCGAATGGGTTCAAGCGCCAATGTTAAAACCTTTTGCATGTTCTGCTTTAAAACCCACACCTGCTAGAAGAGACGAAATTAAATTTACTTTTGATGTAAGCAAGTGTGATGGAATTTTTGATATGTTACTGCAAAATAAATTAATTAGAGTGAGGGAGGGAGGGTCATGTAATTCCACCTCCGGAAGAATTGGGTAGAAGAGCTTATTGTAAGTGGCACAATTCTTTTTCTCATGCTACTAATGATTGTAACGTGTTTCGTCGACAGGTGCAATCGGCCATCAATGAAGGACGATTGGAGTTTACAGAAGGTTCTAAGATGAAGCTCGGCAGCGACCCTTTTCCTATCAATGTGGTCGAGCTTGAGAATAAAAAATTGCTTATTGGGTCGGATCAGACCGAATCCGCAAGAGAGAAAACATTGTTGATAACAGTGCTCCTCCAAGGATGATCAAACCAAAAAATCCAGAAATAGGAGTGTGGAAAGTCAACGGAGGGAGGAGACAAGCTCCAAGGCCAAAGCCGACAGTTAGCATGTTGTTGGAAAAATATACCTCACACAAGACCAACAATGTGTTTAATCGGCTCGGAGGTAATAAGCATCCTAGGTCTCCTTCTGGACATGGCGTTCATGAGCAATGGCAAGGAGATTGGTATGACGAGCAACCATATTTTGCAATGGAGCCGACATATTGGGGTTGTGCGTCTCCGATGTATCCACAGTTTTCTCCATGGGCATTTAATCCTTGGGCGCCATATCCTATAGGACCAGCAGGTTATTTTCAGCCGGGATGGATTCCGCCGAGGCCTATGTTTCGACCAAACATGCATGAGAAAAGGGCTCGGTTCAATGAGGAGGCTAGATCACATAATGCTATTGAGATTCGAGGAGGTCTATCACCGGTACGCAGTGCAGAACACAACAACTATAAGGGCGACCACAAGCGCATATGGATGCCAGTGAAACATGTTGATCCTAAACCCGGAAAAAGTACAGATGATTTAGATGCTGCTCATGGTCTGAAAATAGTGGAACACCAGTCAGATGAATGTGTTGTCAATTGTACAGAAACAAGCGGCGTCTTAAAAGAAGCTCTCGGTACAGAGGAGAAAAGCGACGGCGTGAAGTTGCGACAAGCTGGCCAATCTAATCAATTTGGAGAGAAAGCTAATTCTGGGCATAACCTGCATGCATGTTCAGACAAGGAATGTGTTGTATCCTCACATACTAGTCAACAGAATAAATCGGCAAGTTCGTATGCTGATTTAGTTATGAGAAATTGTGGCCCAGGAACGTCCAAGAGTTTGCGTCCAACGGGTTTCAAGTATAACAGCAGCACACGTACACGTTAGGATTCAAATAATGTACGCGGCCAGGATTTTAATGCTAGTAAAGTATACAATTAGCAAGGAGGTTTTTCAGCCAAAGACAAAGCATTTGTCCCAGTAACAACAATACGTCAGTACAGGCCAAAGGATCCGGGGGGCAGCAAAATTAAGTCAGTCGCGCCAGGGACTAAACCAGCACCTCACTGGTGCCCGAAGGGGCTTACTCACACTCAGAAACGACGTGTACAACATCTGCGGACATTGGAAATAAAGGAAGAAATAGCTGAGAAGAAGCGTGATAGATGGTTCAATCAGGATAAACCAATGGCACCTACAAAGACTTGGAAGGAGAAGCGCATTGCAGCAGAAGAAAATAAAAATACGGATGACACAATTATTGTTGAAAAATCAGAGGAAGATAGAGAGGTACCAACTGATATGGATGTTAATATGGTGTTCACATTGCCTGCTGAATTTTGAGCGCTCGAGGCTGAAATTGCTGAACTTGTTCTTGGCCCAAAGAAGGCTACATTTGTGAAACCAGAGAAGCACGGTCGGCACCTAAAGCCATTATTTATCAGAGGTCATATTGATGGTAAGCCTATTAGTCGCATGCTTGTTGATGGCGGTGCAGGTGTTAATATTATGCCCATTTCGGTATTTTCTAAACTGAACCGAAAAGAGAGCAAGTTAATGAAGACCAATATGGGACTTAGTGGGTTCTCAGGGGAATTGTCCGAGGCTAAGGGTGTTATTTCTATGGAGCTCACAGTCGGAAGTAAAACGTTGCCGACTGCGTTTTTTGTTGTTGATGTAAAAGGCCGGTATAATATTCTGTTAGGACGCGACTGGATTCATGCAAATTGTTGCATCCCTTCTACTTTACATCAGTGCTTAATTCAGTGGGTTAATGATGATGTGGAGGTGATTGAGGCCGATAATTCTTCAGGCATTGCTTTGACGGACGCGCCGGTTGATTGGCAACAGGGTGAGATGCGATGTTTGACCGATAGGGATTTATCAGACTATGATTATATCAATATTGGTAGAGATGGTTTTGTACCTATAAATGCGCAGCCGGCTAACGTAGCTCGGCTTAATGATTTATCTATATAAATGATGAATAAAGACGACAGTATTAAGTGGCTGCAAAGACGCACGGAGGAGTATCGTTCCGGAAAGAACGATATGCATGAAACTATTGAAGATTTTGATAACATGGAAAAGCTTGGACAGGGATTCTCATCGGCTGATCCACTTGAAGAAATTGATATTGATGATGGAAGTATTCCGAGACCTACATTTATCAAAGCTAGCTTGAAAGCCGATCAGAAAAGTAAGGTATGTTTATTACTTAAAGAATTTGTTGATTGCTTTGCTTGGAATTATACCGAGATGCCCGGTTTAAGTAGAGATTTAGTAGAGCATAGATTACCTATTAAATCTGGTTTTAGGCCGCATAAACTACCTCATAGAAGTTTCAATCCTAATTTGTACTAGATCATCGAAGGCGCGCGTTGCCGCGCCCATCCATTGTTACAATATAATGATAGTATGTACTTAATACCAAATCCTCAGTGTATTATTAGCAAGAACTGGAAGGGTTGGGACTATACTTATAAGAATTGCATAAATAAGATAGTACACGTAAAATTGAGGTTACAATTACCGAGAAGTAAATATCAAAATTTGGAGGGCAAGATATTCAACTGAAAAGTATTAATTATATACTTTTGTAACACTCCTTTAAGATTAATTAATGCTACAAATTTTCCATGTCAAATATGTATCATGCAATCTCATAAATACAAAGCTCACTCCGGCCTTTATGCAAAATAAGATCTGCAATTAGCTTGCTGAAGTGCGAGGCTTCAAGAGACATCAAACATTTCACATGTCTTTTTTACAGGCCGTACTGCCAAATCAAGCACACAAAGAGGCTTTCAAAAAGTAAAAAATCATACATCAACAAAACTTTGATCTAGCCCCCTGCCACACTACCAGTAAAATCATAAGCTTTAATATATGTCAACTGTTGCTGCATCTGTTCATAAGTAGATCATTTCAAGTTCAGTCTTGATTGGAGTTATATCGTCCACCACCACAAATTTTTCTCAAGCCAAAAACACCAACTTCTGCTCCAAGGTGAACTTGATGTTTTCAGCCTGTTCAAAGAGAGGAAAAAAAAATCCATATGAACCTTAGTAACAGGGTTAAACGTGCATAAAGGTAGTTGTATAATTTGCAACCTTTCAGAATCCCTGAAGCTCCCCTTCATAAGCAACAAAACACGTCACACAAAAAAGCAGTACCATATTTTCACCAAGGCATACTTCATTCACGCAAGTGACTGGAAACACACACAAAAAACATGGTTAAAGGGGAAAGTTCCCTCCCTTAAGTGTACATTGTTAGGTAGAAGATGCACCCTTGCGGATCAAACATGGGTGGGTGAGCTTAAAACCATGCACTCAAGCCAACAAAACGTTATCTGGAAGCAATAACAATTTCAGGTGATTGGGGCCATGTACATGGATGGACGAGCTTACAACCGACATTCCAAGGTCCCAAGTGTTGTTCTTGTACAAGCCCAATCTAATTAGGTTCTGAAAATCATCAAGTTCTGACATGATCGTCCATTTTTTTGTGCGAATAGTTGCATTGAAATGAATATTTGATAATATTAAACAGAAACCTTGAATATGTCAGGCTTAAATTACATGAAATTAACTCTGAAGAAAATTAGGACAGTAAAAAAAATGCAACATCAAGAAAAATGGAAATGCATCGTACATTCTTTTAAAATATATACGTTGGTTATTTAGTAACACGATGTCCTGAACAGATTTTAGGATGACATAGATGAAGGACAGAAAATAGTATCCCATCTACTTGTTTCAGTTAAGATGTCATAGCTCTTTTATATGACTAAGTATCCCAATATTCGTTAGTCATCGGAGAGGATGAAATCATACTTGTAAAAATATTCCATGAGTTCATATCTACGTGCTACCCTTTTTCACAAAACAATTCTACCTCTGCTACCGACTCATAAATTCTTTAGCTTAATTAGCATCGATTGTAGTACAAGTAAACAGTTACTTATACACAGCTTAACACATAAGCTTTGAACGGAAAAAAGTACCAAACCGAATAAGTCGAAAGTTAAACAAATTTTCACATGGAGGCTGGAACATATGCCGTTCTCAGAACTTGATCAAAACCGAAGAATTGGTATTCGCCATTTTATCCTATATAATAAGAACTGATCGGATACTACAAAATAAGATCTGATCTGCTCACCTTGGGGTAGCAATTCTCCACGACAAGTACACATAAGGAAGAACACATGGAGATCTACCCAAGCATGATGTTGAATATTTTGTGCTGCTGGAGTAGAGAGGGTGAGCGAAGAGTCGCCAGGGAGGAAGTATATATACACGCTCCCAGGCATGGAGACTTGGCCCCCAGGCATGAATTCCTGCTTGAAAACTGAAGTATGATTGTGTTAATTAAGGTTGGGTGGAGCAGTTTCCAGAGATAATGCGCCATCATCGCCCGCGTCCCCCACACCTTCATACCTTGCAGGCGGCTCGGGCGTCGGCTGGATCGACCGGCCCTCGGCTCACCCGCATCCGGCGTTTCTGCTCGATCCCCTCACGCTAGATTCGCTCGTGGGTGGATAGTAGGATGGATTCGCTCGCGCGTCGGCTCGATCCCACCGCAGGTCGCCTGCTTCGCCTGAATCGAGCGGCCGCTGCCGCATCCGCTCTCGTTTGACCGCCCGTCGCATCCTCTCAACGTGTGGAGCGAGTTTTTTTCTTTTCTTTTACAGAACGTGAGCGCTTGTAAGAGAGGGCCTTCGTTGCTTTGGGCCGAACAGGAAAAAATGGGCCAATTGACCACAAGGCTCCAAAATAGCTACGGGATAGCTGCCCTTGCGAAATTAGGTGCAGTTCGCGGTGAACGTAGTATCAACTTTAGATCGGACGGCCAGGAACGTTTAACAAACGAAATCAAACGGCCAGAACTGTCTAATTCGTGAGGTGGCAGGGATTAGGCTTAGTTTTACTGTTCTTAATGACTGCATCAAAGAAGAAGTTGATCGGTTGTTAAAAGCTAAGTTTATTCAGCCGTGTAGATATGCAGATTGGGTTTCTAATATTGTGCCCGTGAAAAAGAAAAATAATGATAATATTAGAATTTGTGTTGATTTTAGAGATTTGAATAAGGCTACTCCGAAAGATGAATATCCTATGCCTATAGCCGACATGCTTATTAATGATGCATCAGGACATAAAGTGATTAGCTTTTTAGATGGTAATGCGGGTTATAATCAGATATTTATGGCCGAACAAGATATGTCTAAGACTGCTTTTCGTTGCCCAGGTTTTGTTGGTTTATTTGAGTGGGTCGTTATGACATTTGGGTTGAAAAATGCCGGCGCTACATACCAACGAGCTATGAATTTAATTTTTCATGACCTTCTAGGTATTGTACTAGAAATATATATTGATGACATAGTTGTTAAATCGGATGGGTTTTGATCATCATTTAGCCGATTTAAGATTAGCTTTTGAAAGGATGTGCCGGTATGGACTAAAAATGAACCCACTCAAATGTGCTTTTGGCGTATCGGCTGGCAAGTTTTTAGGCTTCATAATTCATGAAAATGGCATAAATATTAACCCTAAGAAAGTGGAGGCAATTAGAAATTTGAAGGAACCCACATATAAAAGGGATGTGCAAAAGTTGTTAGGAAAAATTAATTACTTGAGACGATTCATATCTAACCTTGCAGGTAAAATTGAATCGTTTGTTCCTCTACTTCGGCTAAAGAATGAAGCCGAATTTACTTGGGGGGCAGAGCAACAAGACGCTTTTAATTATATAAAGCAATGCTTGTCGAATCCTCCAATATTGCGGGCGCCCAAGTCCGGTGCGCCGTTCAGGTTGTACATTGCTGCAGAAAATAGGGTGATCGGTGCGGTGTTGGCGCAAGAGGTCAGCGGGAAAGAATACATCATTGCATACTTAAGCCGTCGTTTGCTCAACGCCGAAAGTCGGTACGTGTTTACTGAAAAGTTATGCTTATCTTTATACTATGCATGTACCAAGTTTGGGCCTTATCTTCTTTCTAGTATGTGTGTTGTAGCTTGCCAGGCTGACATCATTAAGTATATGTTGCAACGACAAATTCTTAGTGGTATGATTGGAAAGTGGCCTTACGCATTAATAGAATATGATTTAACATATGAATCGTTGCGTGCTATGAAGGGTCAAGTTATCGCCGATTTCATTGTTGATCATAGGATTAAAGATGATGAAAACATTAATTATGTTAGTGTATGCCCATGGAAGCTTTATTTTGATGGATCGGTTTGTAGGGAAGGGCAAGGCGTCGGTAATGTTTTAGTTTCACCTAATAATGTTTTTTATAATACATTGGTCCGTTTGGAATATCCTTGCACTAATAACCAAGCTGAGTATGCAGCTTTACTGTTTGGTTTACAAACTTTAGTTGATATGGGCGTAAAGGATGTAGATGCTTTTGGGGATTCGCTTCTGGTAGTACAACAGATTAAAGGCGAATTTCAATGTTTTGATGAGTTATTAAATAGTTATTTAGACCTATGTTTAGACATAATTAAGTCTCTAGATACGTTCACCGTCCATCATATACCTAGAGAAGAAAATTCTAGAGCTAATTATTTAGCACAACAAGCATCTGGTTATCATATTAGTAAAGGAATGTTTTTTATATTAGACAAGCCGATGCATGCTGCATCTATAATGATGGATACTTTGCCACGGGGTGCACTTGGGCCTAGCACAGTTGATCAACTAACTGTACAATGTAGTGCAGATTCGGTGCATGGGTCACAAACGACCGAATTAGCAAATAGTTTAGAACTAAGTGATTGGAGAGTTCCTCAAGTTAATCATTTAAAGGATCCAAGTCAAACGAGAGATAGGAAAATTCGGCAGCAAGCTTTAAAATATATTTTGTTTAACAACGAGTTGTATCGCCGAACAATAGATGAGTTATTTTTGAAATGCTTGGATTCTAATCAGTCTAGAATAGCTATGGCTGAAGTGCACGAAGGAATATGTGGAACACATCAGTCGGCTCACAAAATGCGATGGTTATTAAAATGAGCGGGGTTTTACTGGCCGACTTTGTTAGAGGATTGTTTTCGGTATTATAAAGGTTGTGAGGCATGTCAAAAATTTGGTAATGTACAGTTAGCGCCCGCTTCTATGTTAAATCCCATAATTAGGCCATGGCCATTTAGAGGATGGGGTTTAGATTTTATTGGTGAGATACATCCTTCGTCTTATAAAAGACATCGCTTCGTCCTAGTTGCTACAGATTATTTTACAAAATGGACTGAAGCAGTTCCTTTGAAAAATATGACTCATAAAGAGGTTATTAGTTTTGTTTTAGAGCATATTATTCACAGATTCGCTATTCCTCAAACTTTAACTACTGATCAAGGTGCTTCTTTTATGTCTCATCAATTTCGTGAATTTGCCGAATCTTTAGGAATTAAGTTGTTAAATTTGTCGCCTTATTATGCTCAAGCTAATGGACAGGCCGAATCTAGCAATAAAACTTTAATTAAACTTATAAAGAAAAAAATTGAGGAACATCCGAAAAGGTGGCATGAGGTACTTTCGGAAGCTTTATGGGCTCATCGGATATCTAAGCACGGAGCGACTCAAGTAGCACCGTATGATCTAGTATATGGCCAGGAGGCGGTGTTACCCGTAGAGGTCAATTTACAAGCTCTTAGAGTGGCCAGACAAAATGATTTGTCGGCTGTAGATTATAATGACCTGATGATGGATAAGATAGATGACATTTCAGAAGAGAGATTAAGAGCTTTGCGAGAAATAGAGAAGGAGAAATTAAGAGTAGCCAAGGCTTATAATAAAAAGGTGAGGGAAAAATCGTTTCAAATAGGAGATTTAGTGTGGAAAATGATTTTACCTATTGGAATTAAAGATAGGAAATTCGGCAAATGGTCGCCGAGTTGGGAAGGCCCATATAAAATTATAGAGATTGTTCCTGGAAATTCATATTTTGTACAATCTTTGCAGGGAGATAAGTTGTCGAAAGCTCTTAATGGAAAATATTTGAAGAAGTACTATCCTAGCATGTGGCAGGAGGCCTGAACATGTTGTGGCCGATATGTTATTCCAAGTATGGCCCTGAGCAAATTTGGCCGATATATTATTTGAGATATCGCCCTAAGAAAATTTAGCTGATGTATCGTTGGACATCGCCCTGAGTAATGATATGATCAGTGATCGACTTCATCCTACGGCAAATCCTATAGTATTTTTGGTCAATGCAATTGTACCAAAAACAGGGGGGCATGTGTTGATGGTATAATTTGTCTACTTAGTATGTGATGAGCCAAATTAAATCAATGGTTTATCAAGTTGATCGGTTAATGGATTGTTAAAGTATTGCCACAGAAAATTTCATGGAAGGTGAAGATACAAGTCCTAAGAAGAATCATATGCTATACTGGACCATGGGCGTGATGCATGCAAGTGATATATATCTACGTATATGAAGAAGTATGCTTAGTCCTAATGGCCATTATCCAGTTTGATTTGCGACGTTGCCGGAATATTTAATATTTTCTTTGTGGGCTCAAGGTATTTATACATATGCTTAGCCACTATATTTAGTGTGATGGCGACGTGACCGGAATACTTTATTCATATATACAAGAGTGCATGTACGTGGATATGGCCTAGATTTGCTACGTACTTAGATCGGCGAGTATATTTTTGTAGACGTATGCTACATGGTAACCGAATCAAGAAAGGCGTCCTGATCGGTTTTAGCTTCAGAGTTGTAATCTTGTACGCTAAGTCCAGCGTGCCATATATATGTAAGGCCGTGGTTGATTGAGGAAGAGAACAATCGATCTATCAATACAAACTACTTTTTCACGTACGTCTATTTTCTGTCGCTACTTCCTGCCGAGCCCTAGCAGCCCTAGGGTTTGACAATCTTTGCCGTTTTGCGCTGGAAAGCGGCCGGTTCTCCTCCATGAAAGCGAGGAAATATTTATTGCTTTGCCCGTAAAGCAATTGTTCGTCGTCACGAAAGCACGACAAATATCCTGGTGTTGCGCGGCGATTTCGCGTGCCAACACTTCCATCAGCCATGGCTGGGACCTAGGAGGCACGCTCCTCTCACACCCAACACCAGTATGTGGTGGATGGCCGTGCATCTAATGGCCATGGCAGGGGTTGGTCGTTCCAGGATCCAGGCACATATCCAAGGTGCAAATCCTATTGGTCGACGGCATGGCCTCTCTCGCGGGCACACGCGGCTTAGGCGAGGGATCGTCTGGCAGTGGGCTAGGTCGTGGTGGAGCTCCCGTCCATGATGGTGGCTTGCCCCGATATGGTTCTGCCGGATCTTGGCCCTAACACTCTTCATCCGACAAGTCATCTTTCTACTAGATGTTGAACTCTTGGATCTGGCCACTGACAAGTTCCGGTCTTCCCTGTCAGAAATCTATATGGATTGGCATATGTTTCCCTTGGATATCTAGATCAGAAAGGGTCCGGTGTCGCGCGCGGTCATATTTTCAGCCAACACGGCCTTAAGAGGGTGCGGCGCAAAGCTTCGCTTTCTTATGAGTGTCATGGGACATGTCTAAGTCAAGATTCTCAAGGCATTGATAGAGGTGGGGAAAATCACGGCGGCTGTGATTGGGGGTGTTTGAAGCTTCGGTGGAAGGGTATATTGAATGCGATGAAGATTGTGTGCCAGGTGTATGGTGACTTGTTTCAACGACCTCGGCAAGCGGGGGTGGCAACACTAGAGGATTGCATTTTTGGTCGTGCTCTTCGAGTACCGAGTTTTGATTCTTAGGATGAAAACCCAAGGTCTGGCCTTTATTGGTTGTACTTGCCAATAACCTTGTCGAAGGCATTGTTTTGGATGAATTCGGACTTTCTCGGGGGTGAAAACCCAAGAACTTCGATCGGGCAAGGACGCAACCCAAACCATGAAACTTGTGAACCTATGTAGGATCACAAGAGGGAATCACAAGGATCCTATATGAATTGAGGACAGACCCTCCAATCCACACACACGAGCCAACACTCAACGAAACTAGTGCTGACAACACAACACAACCTCACCGGTTGTCTACAAATATAAACTCGGAAAATTTCACCCCCCTCACATGGAACAATTGGGGAGTTCTTATACTAGAAGCACGTACTTGTTAGGTGTGAAAACAACTCAAAATGAAGGATAGAAACTTGCACAACTTTTGACTCAAGACCTCAAATGATGAACTTTTTTTTGAATGAAAGCTGACTTCAAAGACCATCTTTTACAGCCTCTAAAACATGCTAGACCCTTCTAGAATTAATTAGTTTTAGGTGGGAAGTTGCAACTGAAAATCCCATGTGTCATTTCTCCCGAAATAGGCACTGGAAGCTTCCCCACTAAGAGAATGGTTTTTCCAATGTCTTCCTTTGGCTGATCTAATGGTTTAACATTTTTGCTAGCATGAACCTCACTCTTTGATGCCTTGGTCATGATCTGGTCCACATCATCCTCTCTTCCTTCAAACAAAACTGTCCTTGGTTTTGAGGTATTCTTTTTGGCCTTCTTCACGTGTGGGAATTGCTCAACCTTGAGTGCTTGATCCACCATAGGTTCCAAGACATGGTTCAGTCCTTGATGCATGAAGGAACACTGGTTAGACCTCCCATGGTGAGTAGCATTGTGATTAAACTGCCATGGCCTTCCCAAAAGAAGATGACAAGCTTGCATTGACACCACATGATATACCACCTTGTCCACATAACTTCCCACTGAAAATTGCACCCTAACACGATGTGTAATTTTCAACTTACTAACACCATTCAACCACTTAACACAATATGGCTAGCGCTGCCTCCATGTTGATATCTGTCGTGGAATTGTCACGGCAGATGTCCTAGTGTGAGGACTTAGTCGTGAGGCCAACGCATCTATGTGGTAGCTTGAGAGGGGTTGAACGGAATCGAGAGACGCAATACACAAGACAAGGATTTAGATAGCTTCGGGCCCTGGGAAATATCATCTGGTAATAGCCCTACATGTTGTTTGTGGCTAGGTCTCATTATGCTCATGAGGGAGACTCCCCATAAACCGGCTCTCCTCTAGTTGTGTCTAGCCTTAGCTATTACCTCCTGTCCCTCTTGGGGTGCCCTTCCCCTCCTTATATATGTTGAAGGGGCGGGTTACATGACTAGTCCTAGTAGGATTAGGATTACTCTCTTACAAGTGGAGTCCTAGTCTTTCTTCCTTTGTAACGGAATATTCCTTATGCCTTTTCTCTTAAGCCGGCTCATCATAATACGAGCCGGCCTTCCATGAACCACCCGTTGAGCTACCGGGTCTTGTCGCTCCTCTGACCCGCCTGCCGGGTTACCAGTGAGTCACCAGGCTCAGCCGGGTCATCAGTGAGTGGAGAGATCCGGGCGGGTCACTTCGTGAGTCGTTAAGTTAGGGCGGGTTACTAGTGAGTCTCAAAGTCCGGTCGGGTCATACTTCCGCCCGGGTCATACTGATACGTCCATTTTGCATCATGCTTTTATATCAATATTTATTGCATTATGGGCTGTTATTACACATTATGTCACAATACTTATGCCTATTTTCTCTTATTTTACAAGGTTTACATGAAGAGGGGGAATGTCGGCAGCTGGAATTCTGGGCTTGAAAAAGGAGCAAATATTAGAGACCTATTCTGCACATCTCCAAAAGTCATGAAACTTCACAGGAGCACGTTTCAGGATATATAAACAAATATTGCACGAAAGAAGTACCATAGGGGGGCCACCCACCATCCACGAGGGTGGGGGTGCGCCCTACCCCCTGGGCGCGCCCCCTGCCTCGTGGGCCCCTTGGTGGCCCTCTGATGCCCATCTTATGCTATATGAGGTCTTTCATTCGAGAAAAAATCATAAGCTAGCTCACGGGACGAAACTCCGCCGCCACGAGGCGGAACCTTGGCGGAACCAATCTAGGGCTCCGGCGGAGCTGTTCTGCCGGGGAAACGTCCCTCTGGGAGGGGGAAATCATCACCAACGATCCTCTCATCGGGAGGGGGTCAATCTCCATCAACATCTTCACCAGCACCATCTCATCTCAAACCCTAGTTCATCTCTTGTATCCAATCTTTGTATCCAAACCTCAGATTGGTACCTGTGGGTTGCTAGTAGTGTTGATTACTCCTTGTAGTTGATGCTAGTTGGTTTACTTCGTGGAAGATCATATGTTCAGATCCATTATGCATATGAATACCCCTCTGATTATGAACATGGATATGCTTTGTGACTAGTTACGTTTGTTCCTGAGGACATGGGAGAAGTCTTGCTATAAGTAGTCATCTGAATTTGGTATTCATTCGATATTTTGATGAGATTTATGTTCTCATCCTGTTGGAAATATGCCCTAGAGGCAATAATAAAAGGATTATTATTATATTTCCTTGTTCATGATAATTGTCTTTTATTCATGCTATAATTGTGTTATCCGGAAATCGTAATACATGTGTGAATACATAGACACCGACATGTCCCTAGTAAGCCTCTAGCTGACTGGCTCGTTGATCAACTAATAGTCATGGTTTCCTGACTATGGGCATTGGATGTCGTTGATAACGAGATCACATCATTAGGAGAATGATGTGATGGACAAGACCCAATCCTAAGCATAGCACAAGATCGTATAGTTCGTTTGCTAGAGCTTTTCCAATGTCAAGTATCTTTTCCTTAGACCATGAGATCGTGTAAGTCTCGGATACCGTAGGAGTGCTTTGGGTGTACCAAACGTCACAACGTAACTGGGTGACTATAAAGGTATACTACGGGTATCTCCGAAAGTGTTTGTTGGGTTCACACGGATCGAGACTGGGATTTGTCACTCCGTATGACGGAGAGGTATCTCTGGGCCCACTCGGTAATGCATCATCACATTGAGCTCAATGTGATCAAGTGGCTGATCACGGGATCATGCATTACGGTACGAGTAAAGTGACTTGCCGGTAACGAGATTGAACGAGGTATTGGCATACCGACGATCGAATCTCGGGCAAGTAACGTACCGACTGACAAAGGGAATTGTATACGGATTGATTGAATCCTTGACATCGTGGTTCATCCGATGAGATCATCGTGGAGCATGTGGGATCCAACATGGGTATCCAGATCCCGCTGTTGGTTATTGGCCGGAGAGCCGTCTCGGTCATGTCTACGTGTCTCCACACACTTAAGGTTCGGTGACGCTAGGGTTGTAGAGATATGAGTATGCAGTAACCCGAAAGTTGTTCGGAGTCCCGGATGAGATCCCGGACGTCACGAGGAGTTCCGGAATGGTCCGGAGGTAAAGAATTATGTATAGGAAGTGCAGTTTCGGCCATCGGGAAAGATTCGGGGGTCACCGTTATTGTACCGGGACCACCGGATGGGTCCCGGGGGTCCACCGGGTGGGGCCACCCATCCCGGAGGGCCCCATGGGCTGAAGTGGGAAGGGGAACCAGCCCATAGTGGGCTAGTGAGCCCCCCTTGGCCCACCCCTTGCGCCTAGGGTTGAAACCCTAGGGTGGGGGGCGCCCCACTTGCCTTGGGGGGTACTCCACCCCCTTGGCCGCCGCTCCCCTTGGGAGATTCAATCTCCAAGGGCCGGCGCCCCCCCAGGGGGCCTATATAAAGGGAGGGAGGGAGGGACAGCCGCACCCTGATGCTTTGGCGCCTCCCTCTCCCTTGCTACACCTCTCCCTCTATGTAGAGCTTGGCGAAGCCCTGCTGCGGTGACTGCTGCATCCACCACCACGCCGTCGTGCTGCTGGATCTTCATCAACCTCTCCTTCCCCCTTGATGGATCAAGAAGAAGGAGACATCACGCTGACCGTACGTGTGTTGAACGTGGAGGTGCCGTCCGTTCGGCGCTAGGATCTCCGGTGATTTGGATCACGACGAGTACGACTCCCTCATCCCCGTTCTTTGAACGCTTCCGCTCGCGATCTACAAGGGTATGTAGATGCACTCCTCACTCGTTGCTGGATGAACTCATAGATAGATCTTGATGAAACCGTAGAAAATTTTAATTTCTGCAACGTTCCCCAACAGTGGTATCAGAGCCAGGTCTATGCGTAGTTCTCTTTGCATGAGTAGAACACAATTTGTTGTAGGCGTAGATGTTGTCAACCTTCTTGCCACTACCAGTCTTATTTTGCTTCAGCGGTATTGTGGGATGAAGCGGCCCGGACCGACCTTACACGTACGCTTACGTGAGACAGGTTCCACCGACTGACATGCACTAGTTGCATATGGTGGCTAGCGGGTGTCTGTCTCTCCCACTTTAGTTGGAGCGGATTCAACGAAAAGGGTCCTTATGAAGGGTAAATAGAAGTTGACAAATCATGTTGTGCCTTTAACGTAGGTAAGAAAACGTTCTTGCTAGAACCCTATTGCAGCCACGTAAAACTTGCAACAACAATTAGAGGACGTCTAACTTGTTTTTGCAGTAAGTGTTTTGTGATGTGATATGGCCAAAGTTGTGATGAATGATGAATGATATATATGTGATGTATGAGATCATGTTCTTGTAATAGGAATCACGACTTGCATGTCGATGAGTATGACAACCGGCAGGAGCCATAGGAGTTGTCTTTATTTTTTGTATGACCTGCGTGTCATTGAGAGACGCCATGAAAATTACTTTACTTTATTGCTAAATGTGTTAGCCATAGTGGTAGAAGTAATAGTTGGCGAGCAACTTCATGGAGACACGATGATGGAGATCATGATGATGGAGATCATGGTGTCATGCCGGTGACAAGATGATCATGGAGCCCCAAGATGGAGATCAAAGGAGCTATATGATATTGGCCATATCATGTCATTATTATTTGATTGCATGTGATGTTTATCATGTTTATGCATCTTGTTTACTTAGAACGACGGTAGTAAATAAGATGATCCCTCATAATAATTTCAAGAAAGTGTTCCCCCTAACTGTGCGTCGTTGCGACAGTTCGTTGTTTCGAAGCACCACGTGATGATCGGGTGTGATAGATTCCAACGTTCACATAGAACGGGTGTAAGACAGATTTACACATGCAAACACTTAGGTTAACTTGACGAGCCTAGCATGTACAGACATGGCCTCGGAACACAAGAGACCGAAAGGTCGAACATGAGTCGTATGAAAGATACGATCAACATGGAGATGTTCACCGATAATGACTAGTCCGTCTCACGTGATGATCGGACACGGCCTAGTCAAGTCGGATCATGTTTCACTTAGATGACTAGAGGGATGTCTAATCTGAGTGGGAGTTCATTAAATAATTTGATTAGATGAAATTAATTATCATGAACTTAGTCTAAAAATCTTTGCATAAATGTCTTGTAGATCAAATGGCCAACACTCATGTCAACATGAACTTCAACGCGTTCCTAGAGAAAACCAAGCTGAAAGATGATGGCAGCAACTATTCGGACTGGGTCCGGAACCTGAGGATTATCCTCATAGCTGCCAAGAAAGATTATGTCCTAGAAGCACCGCTAGGTGACGCACCCGTCCCAGAGAACCAAGACGTTATGAACGCTTGGCAGTCACGTGCTGATGATTACTCCCTCGTTCAGTGCGGCATGCTTTACAGCTTAGAACCGGGGCTCCAAAAGCGTTTTGAGAAGCACGGATCATATGAGATGTTCGAAGAGCTGAAAATGGTTTTCCAGGCTCATGCCCGGGTCGAGAGATATGAAGTCTCCGACAAGTTCTTCAGCTGTAAGATGGAGGAAAATAGTTCTGTCAGTGAGCACATACTCAAAATGTCTGGGTTGCATAACCGTTTGACTCAGCTGGAAGTTAAACTCCCGGAAGAGGCGGTCATTGACAGAATCCTTCAGTCGCTCCCACCTAGCTACAAGAGCTTTGTGATGAACTACAATATGCAGGGGATGGAAAAGACCATTCCTGAAGTATTTGCAATGCTGAAATCAGCAGAGGTAGAAATCAAAAAGGAACATCAAGTGTTGATGGTCAATAAAACCACCAAGTTCAAGAAAGGCAAGGGTAAGAAGAACTTCAAGAAGGACGGAAAGGATGTTGCCGCACCCGGTAAGCCAGTTGCCGGGAAGAAGTCAAAGAATGGACCCAAGCCTGAGACTGAATGCTTTTATTGCAAAGGGAAGGGACACTGGAAGCAAAACTGCCCCAAATACTTAGCGGACAAGAAGGCCGGCAACACTAAAGGTATATGTGATATACATGTAATTGATGTGTACCTTACCAGTGCTCGTAGTAGCTCCTGGGTATTTGATACCGGTGCCGTTGCCCATATTTGTAACTCAAAGCAGGAGCTGCGGAATAAGCGGAGACTGGCGAAGGACGAGGTGACGATGCGCGTCGGGAATGGTTCCAAGGTCGATGTGATCGCCGTCGGCACGCTACCTCTACATTTACCTACGGGATTAGTTTTAAACCTCAATAATTGTTATTTAGTGCCAAGTTTGATCATGAACATTGTATCAGGATCTCGTTTAATACGAGATGGCTACTCATTTAAATCCGAGAATAATGGTTGTTCTATTTATATGAGAGATATGTTTTATGGTCATGCTCCGATGGTCAATGGTTTATTCTTAATGAATCTCGAACGTGATGTTACACATATTCATAGTGTGAATACCAAAAGATGTAAAGTTGATAACGATAGTCCCACATACTTGTGGCACTGCCGCCTTGGTCACATTGGTGTCAAGCGCATGAAGAAGCTCCATGCTGATGGACTTTTAGAGTCTCTCGATTATGAATCATTTGACACATGCGAACCATGTCTCATGGGCAAAATGACCAAGACTCCATTCTCCAGAACAATGGAGCGAGCAACCAACTTATTGGAAATCATACATACTGATGTTTGCGGTCCAATGAGCGTTGAGGCTCGCGGAGGATATCGTTATGTTCTCACTCTCACTGATGACTTGAGTAGATATGGGTATGTCTACTTGATGAAACACAAGTCTGAGACCTTTGAAAAGTTCAAGGAATTTCAGAATGAGGTAGAGAATCAACGTGACCGAAAAATAAAGTTCTTACGATCAGATCGTGGAGGAGAATATTTAAGTCACGAATTTGGCACACACTTAAGGAAATGTGGAATCGTTTCACAACTCACGCCGCCTGGAACACCTCAACGTAACGGTGTGTCCGAACGTCGTCGTAATCGCACTCTATTGGATATGGTGCGATCCATGATGTCCCTTACTGATTTACCGCTATATTTTTGGGGATACGCTCTAGAGACAGCTACATTCACTTTAAATAGGGCACCGTCTAAATCCGTTGAGACGACACCGTATGAATTATGGTTTGGGAAGAAACCTAAGCTGTCGTTTCTAAAAGTTTGGGGATGCGATGCTTATGTCAAGAAACTTCAACCTGAAAAGGTCGAACCCAAGTCGGAAAAATGTGTCTTCATAGGATACCCTAAGGAAACCATTGGGTATACCTTCTACCTTAGATCCGAAGGCAAGATCTTTGTTGCCAAGAACGGATCCTTTCTGGAAAAAGAGTTTCTCTCGAAAGGAGCAAGTGGGAGGAAAGTAGAACTCGATGAAGTACTACCTCTTGAACCGGAAAGTAGTGCAGCTCAGGAAAATGTTCATGTGGTGCCTGCATCCACTGGAGAGGAAATTAATGATGATGATCAAGGTACTTCAAATCAAGTTGCTATAGAACTTCATAGGTCCACAAGGACATGTTCCACACCAGAGTGGTATGGCAACCCTGTCCTGGAAATCATGTTGTTGGACAACGGTGAACCTTCGAACTATGAAGAAGCGATGGCGGGCCCAGATTCCAACAAATGGCTTGAAGCCATGCAATCCGAGATAGGATCCATGTATGAAAACAAAGTATGGACTTTGACAGACTTGCCCGATGATCGGCGAGCGATAGAAAACAAATGGATCTTTAAGAAGAAGACGGACGCGGATGGTAATGTTACCATCTATAAAGCTCGACTTGTCGCTAAGGGTTATCGGCAAGTTCAAGGGGTTGACTACGATGAGACTTTCTCTCCCGTAGCGAAGCTAAAGTCCGTCCGAATCATGTTAGCAATTGCCGCATACTATGATTATGAGATATGGCAAATGGACGTCAAAACGACATTCCTTAACGGTTATCTTAAGGAAGAACTGTATATGATGCAACCGGAAGGTTTTGTCGACCCTAAGAATGCTAACAAGGTATGCAAGCTCCAGCGATCCATTTATGGGCTGGTGCAAGCATCTCGGAGTTGGAACATTCGCTTTGATGAAATGATCAAAGCGTTTGGGTTTATGCAGACTTATGGAGAAGCCTGCGTTTACAAGAAAGTGAGTGGGAGCTCTGTAGCATTTCTCATATTATATGTAGATGGCATACTTTTGATGGGAAATGATATAGAACTTTTGGACAGCATTAAGGCCTACTTGAATAAGAGTTTTTCAATGAAGGACCTTGGAGAAGCTGCTTATATATTAGGCATCAAGATCTATAGAGATAGATCAAGACGCCTCATAGGCCTTTCACAAAGCACATACCTTGATAAGATATTGAAGAAGTTCAATATGGATCAGTCTAAGAAAGGGTTCTTGCCTGTGTTGCAAGGTGTGAAATTGAGCTCAGCTCAATGTCCGACCACGGCAGAAGATATAGAAGAGATGAGTGTCATCCCCTATGCCTCAGCCATAGGGTCTATTATGTATGCCATGCTGTGTACCAGACCTGATGTAAACCTTGCCGTAAGTTTGGTAGGAAGGTACCAAAGTAATCCCGGCAAGGAACACTGGACAGCGGTCAAGAATATCCTGAAGTACCTGAAAAGGACTAAGGATATGTTTCTCGTTTATGGAGGTGACGAAGAGCTCGTCGTAAAGGGTTACGTCGACGCTAGCTTCGACACAGATCTGGATGACTCTAAGTCACAAACCGGATACGTGTATATGTTGAATGGTGGAGCAGTAAGCTGGTGCAGCTGCAAGCAGAGCATCATGGCGGGATCTACATGTGAAGCGGAGTACATGGCAGCCTCGGAGGCAGCGCATGAAGCAATTTGGGTGAAGGAGTTCATCACCGACCTAGGAGTCATACCCAATGCGTCGGGGCCGATCAAACTCTTCTGTGACAACACTGGAGCTATTGCACTTGCCAAGGAGCCCAGGTTTCACAAGAAGACCAGGCACATCAAGCGTCGCTTCAACTCCATTCGTGAAAATGTTCAAGATGGAGACATAGAAATTTGTAAAGTGCATACGGATCTAAATGTCGCAGATCCATTAACTAAACCTCTTCCGCGAGCAAAACATGATCAACACCAGAACTCTATGGGTGTTCGATTCATCACAATGTAACTAGATTATTGACTCCTCACTCGTTGCTGGATGAACTCATAGATAGATCTTGATGAAACCGTAGAAAACTTTAATTTCTGCAACGTTCCCCAACACATCCCTCTAGTGGTGTCATGTGAACATTGACTACATGACACTTCACCATTGTTTGGGCCTAGAGGGAGGCATTGGGAAGTAATAAGTAGATGATGGGTTGCTAGAGTGACAGAAGCTTAAACCCTAGTTTATGGGGCTGATTTGGATCCATATGTTTCATGCTATGGTTAGGTTTACCTTAATACTTCTGTTGTAGTTGCGGATGCTTGCAATGGGGGTTAATCATAAGTGGGATGTTTGTCCAAGTAAGGACAGTACCCAAGCACCGGTCCACCCACATATCAAATTATCAAAGTACCGAACGTGAATCATATGAACGTGATGAAAACTAGCTTGACGATAATTCCCATGTGTCCTCGGGAGCGCTTTCCTTTATATAAGAGTCTGTCCAAGCTTTTCCTTTGCTACAAAAAGGATTGGGCCACCTTGCTGCATCTTATTTACTTTTATTACTTGTTACCCGTTACCAATTACCTTACCACAAAACTATCTGTTACCAATAATTTCAGTGCTTGCAGAAAATACCTTGCCGAAAACTGCTTATCATTTCCTTCTACTCCTCGTTGGGTTCGACACTCTTACTTATCAAAAACGCTACGATAGATCCCCTACACTTGTGGGTCATCAAGACTCTTTTATGGCGCCGTTGCCGGGGAGTGAAGTGCCTTTGGTAGGTGGAATTTGGTAAGGAAAAATTTATATAATGTGCTGAAATTTACTGTCACTTGTTACTGTGGAACATAATCCTTTGAGGGGCTTGTTCGGGGTATCTTCACCCCGACCAGTAGAGCAAAGAGTTGCTCCTCAACTTACTGAACCTACTAAAAATGTTTACTTTGAAATTCCTTTGGGTATGATAGAGAAACTGCTAGCTAATCCTTTTGCAGGAGATGGAACATTGCATCCCGATTTGCACTTAATCTATGTGGATGAAGTTTGTGGATTATTTAAGCTTGCAGGTATGCCTGATGATGTTATCAAGAAGAAGGTCTTTCCTTTATCTTTGAAGGGAGAGGCACTGACATGGTATAGGCTATGTGATGATATGGGATCATGGGACTACAAGCGATTGAAATTGGAATTTCATCAGAAGTTTTATCCTATGCATCTTGTTCATAGTGATCGTAATTATATATATAATTTTTGGCCTCGCGAAGGATAAAGCATCGCTCATGCTCGGGGAGGCTTAGTTCAATGTTATATTCATGCCCCAATCATGAGCTCTCAAGAGAAATGATTATTCAAAATTTTTATGCTCGGCTTTCTCTCAGTAATCGCTCCATGCTCGATACTTCTTGTACTGGATCTTTTATGATGAAGACTATTGAATTCAAATGGGATTTATTGAAAAGAATTAAACGCAACTCTGAAGATTGGGACCTCGACGAAGGTAAGGATTCAGGTATGACACCTAAGTTTGATTGTGTTAAACCTTTTATGGATACCGATACTTTCCGTGAATTTAGCACTAAATATGGACTTGACTCCGAGATAGTAGATTCTTTCTATGAATCCTTTGCTACTCATGTTGATCTCCCTAAGGAGAAGTGGTTTAAATATAGTCCTCCCATTGAAGTAAAAGCAGTTGCACCTATAAAGTTAAAGAAAAGACTATCGCTTATGATGATCCTGTTGTTCCTGCTGGTTATATTAAGAAACCACCTTTCCCTGTTAGAATAAAGAATCATGCTAAAGCTTCAACTGTGGTTAACAAAAGTAATATTAAGACACCTAAACCCTCTGAGCAAATTAAAGTTGAACCTAGTATTGCTATGTTTAAAGATCTCTTGGCCGATAATATTGATGGGCATGTTATTTACTTCTGCAATGAAGCTGCTAGAATTGCTAGACCTGGTGCTAAAAATAAATATAGACCTGTTGTAGACATGCCTGTTATTTCTGTTAAAATAGGAGATCATTGCTATCATGGCTTATGTGATATGGGTGCTAGTGCAAGTGCAATACCTCATTCCTTATACCAAGAAATTATGCATGATATTGCACCTACTGAGATAGAAGAAATTAATGTTACAATTAAGCTTGCTAATAGAGATACTATTTCACCAATTGGGATTGTTAGAGATGTGAAGTCTTGTGTGGGAAAGTTACATACCCTGCTGATTTTATTGTTCTCGGTTCTCCACAAGATGACTTTTGTCCCACTATATTTGGTAGACCCTTCTTGAACACTGCCAATGCTAAGATAGACTGCAATAAGGATATTGTTTCTGTTGGTTTAGGGGATATGTCTCATGAGTTTAATTTTGCTAAATTTCGTAGACAACCCCATGATAAAGAATTGCCTAGTAAAGATGAAATTATTGGTCTTGCTTCTATTGCCGTGCCTCCTACTAGTCCTTTAGAACAATATTTGCTAGACCATGAAAATGATATGTTAATGAATGAAAGAAGGGAAATAGATGAAGTGTTCTTTAAACAGGGACCTATTCTGGAACACAACTTGCCTGTTGAAATTCTAGGGGATCCTCCTCCACCCAAGGGTGATCCCGTGTTTGAGCTTAAACCATTGCTTGATACTCTTAAATATTCTTATCCTGGTGAAAAGAAGATATATCCTGTTATTATTAGTGCTAACCTTTAAGAGCACAAAGAAGAGAGATTATTGAAAACTCTGAAGAAGCATCGTGCTGCTATTGGATATACTCTTGATGATCTTAAGGGCATTAGTCCCACTCTATGCCAACGCAAAATAAAATTGGAGAAAGACGCCAAACCAGTTATTGATCACCAACGACGGCTAAATCCTAAGATGAAAGAAGTGGTAAGAAAGGAAATATTAAAGATCCTTGAAGCAGGTATAATTTATCCCGTTGCTGATAGTCAGTGGGTAAGCCCTGTCCATTGTGTCCCTAAGAAGGGAGGTATTACTGTCGTTCCTAATGATAAAGATGAATTGATTCCGCAAAGAATTATTACAGGTTATAGGATGGTAATTGATTTTCGCAAATTAAATAAAGCTACTAAAAATGATCATTACCCTTTGCTTTTCATTGATCAAATGCTAGAAAGATTATCCAAACATACACATTTTTGCTTTCTAGATGGTTACTCTCATTTCTCTCAAATAACCGTGTCAGCTGAGGATCAAGAAAAGACTACTTTTACCTGCCCTTTCGGTACCTTTGCTTATAGACGTATGCCATTTTCTTTATGTAATGCACCTGCTACCTTTGAAAGATGCATGATGGCCATATTCTCTGACTTTTGTGAAAAGATTTGTGAAGTTTTCATGGATGATTTCTTGTCTTGAATTTTGCAGATTGCTTGAGAAACCTGCTACCTCTTTTGATGATTGCTTGAGAAACCTTGATCGAGTTTTGCAGAGATGTGAAGAAACTAACCTTGTCTTGAATTGGGAGAAGTGCCACTTTATGGTTAATGAAGGTATTGTCTTGGGGCATAAAATTTCTGAAAGAGGTATTGAAGTTGATGATACGTCTCCAGCGTATCTATAATTTTTGATTGCTCCATGCTATATTATCTACTGTTTTGGACTATATTGGGCTTTATTTTCCACTTTTATATTATTTTTGGGACTAACCTATTAACCGGAGGCCCAGCCCAGAATTGCTGTTTTTTGCCTATTTCAGTGTTTCGAAGAAACGAAATATCAAACGGAGTCCAAACGGAGTCCAAACGGAATAAAATCTTCGGGAACGTGATTTTCTCACCGAACGTGATCCAGGAGACTTGGACCCTGCTCCAAGGAACAAAAGAGGCGGTCACGAGGGTGGGGGGCGCCCCCCCCCTAGGGCGCGCCCCCTGCCTCGTGAGCCCCTCATTGCTCCTCCGGCGTACTTCTTCCTCCTATATATACACACATACCCCAAACGATCAAAACAGGAGCCAAAACCTAATCCACCGCCGCAACTTTCTGTATCCACGAGATCCCATCTTGGGGCCTGTTTCGGAGCTCCGCCGGAAGAGGGCCATCATCACGGAGGGCTTCTACATCATCATAGCCTCTCCGGTGAAGTGTGAGTAGTTTACCTCAGACCTTCGGGTCCATAGTTAGTAGCTAGATGGCTTATTCTCTCTCTTTGAATCTCAATACAAAGTTCTCCCCCTCTCTTGTGGAGATCTATTCGATGTAATCTTCTTTTTGCGGTGTGTTTGTTGAGACCGATGAATTGTGGGTTTATGATCAAGTCTATCTATGAATAATATTTGAATCTTCTCTGAATTCTTTTATGTATGATTGGTTATCTTTGCAAGTCTCTTCGAATTATCCGTTTGGTTTGGCCAACTAGATTGGTAGTTCTTGCCATGGGAGAAGTGCTTAGCTTTGGGTTCGATCTTGCGGTGTCCTTACCCAGTGACAGAAGGGGCAGCAAGGCACGTATTGTATCGTTGCCATCGAGGATAACAAGATGGGGTTTATTTCATATTGCATGAATTTATCTCTCTACATCATGTCATCTTGCTTAAGGCGTTACTGTGTTTTTAACTTAATACTCGAGATGCATGCTGGATAGCGTTCGATGAGTGGAGTAATAGTAGTAGATGCAGAATCGTTTCGATCTACTTGTCACGGACGTGATGCCTATATACATGATCATGCCTAGATATTCTCATAACTATGCTCAATTCTGTCAATTGCTCAACAGTAATTTGTTCACCCACCGTAGAATACTTATGCTCTTGAGAGAAGCCACTAGTGAAACCTATGGCCCCTGGGTCTATTCTCATCATATCAATCTCCATCACTTTAATCTTGCTTTGCTTTTTTACTTTGCCTTTACTTTTTACTTTGCATCTTTATACCAAAAAATACCAAAAATATTATATCTATCAGATCTCACTCTCATAAGTGACCGTGAAGGGCTTGACAACCCCTAATCGCGTTGGTTGCGAGTAGCTATCGCTTTGTGCAGGTACGAGGGACTTGAGTGTGGGCTCCTACTGGATTGATACCTTGGTTCTCAAAAACTGAGAGAAATAGTTACGCTACCCTGCTGCATCATCTCTTCCTCTTCGGGGAAAACAAACGCAAGCTCAAGACATAGCAAGAAGGATTTCTGGCGCCGTTGCCGGGGAGTCTACGAAAAAAGTCAACATTCCAAGTACCCATCACAATCCCTATCTCTCGCATTACATTATTTGCCATTTGCCTCTCGTTTTCCTCTCCCCCCAATTCACCCTTGCCGTTTTATTCGCCCTCTCTCTCTCTATCGTACCTCTCTATTTGCCTCTTTTTGCCCGTTTGCTTTTTGTTTGCTCGTGTGTTAGATTGCTTGTTTGTCGCGATGGCTCAAGATACTACTAAATTGTGTGACTTCACCAATACCAATAGTAATGATTTCCTTAGCACTCCGATTGCTCCTCTTACCGATGCTGAATCTTGTGAAATTAATACTGCTTTGTTGAATCTTGTTATGAAAGATCAATTCGCCGGCCTTCCTAGTGAATATGCCGCTACTCATCTGAATAGCTTCGTTGATTTATGTGATATGCAAAAGAAAAAAGATGTCAATAATGATGTCGTTAAATTGAAGCTATTTCCTTTTTCGCTTAGAGATCGTGCTAAAGCTTGGTTTTCGTCTTTGCCTAAGAATAGTATTGATTCATGGAACAAGTGCAAAGATGCTTTTATCTCTAAGTATTTTCCTCCCACTAAGATCATCTCTCTTAGAAACGATATTATGAACTTTAAACAACTTGATCATGAACATGTTGCACAAGCTTGGGAGAGAATGAAATTAATGATACGTAATTGCCCTACTCATGGTTTGAATTTGTGGATGATTATACAAAAAAGTTATGCCGGATTGAATTTTGCTTCTAGAAATCTTTTAGATTCGGCCGCGGGAGGCACTTTTATGGAAATCACTTTAGGAGATGCTACTAAACTCCTAGATAATATTATGGTTAATTATTCTCAATGGCATACTGAAAGATCTTCTAATAAAAAAGTGCATGCGATAGAAGAAATTAATGTGTTGAGTGGAAAGATGGATGAACCTATGAAATTATTTGCTACTAAGAGTGTTTCTTCTGATCCTAATGATATGCCTTTGTCTACTTTGATTGAGAATAAGAATGAATCTATGGATGTGAATTTTGTTGGTAGGAATAATTTTGGTAACAAAGCTTATAGAGGGAATTTTAATCCTAGGCCATATCCTAGTAATCCTTCTAATAATTATGGTAATTCCTACAAAAACTCTTATGGAAATTATAATAAGATTCCCTCTGAATTTGAGAATAGTGTTAAAGAGTTTATGAATTCACAAAAGAATTTTAATGCTTTGCTTGAGGAGAAATTGCTTAAAGTTGATGATTTGGCTAGAAACGTTGATAGAATTTCTCTTGAGGTTGATTCTTTAAAGCTTAGATCTATTCCTCCTAAGCATGATATCAATGAGTCTCTCAAGGCCATGAGAATTTCCATTGGTGGGTGCAAGGAAAGAACCGCCAGGATGTGTGCTTCCAAAGATGCCTTTATTAAAGCGTGTTCTTCCAATACCTATGAAAATCAAGATGAAGATCTAAAAGTTATTGATGTGTCTCCTATTAAATCTTTATTTTGCAATATTAATATTGATGAAACTGAATATGATCTTCCTTTACCTAGAAGGCGTTCTAAAAATTCGGAGTATTTAGATATTAATGATGAAATTGATGAAAGTGGGATTGAAAGAAATAAAAATTTAGATGTTGCTAAACCCACTATATTGGATTTCAAGGAATTTAATTATGAAATTTGCTCTTTAATTGGTTGTATTTCCTTGTTGCAATCCGTGCTAAATTCTCCACATGCTTATAGTCAAAATAAAGCCTTCACCGAACATATTGTTGATGCCTTGATGCAATCTTATGAAGAAAAACTTGAGTTGAAAGTTTCTATCCCTATAAAACTCTATGATGAGTGGGAACCAACTATTAAAATTAAAATTAAAGATCATGAGTTTTATGCTTTGTGTGATTTGGGTGCTAGTGTCTCTACTATTCCCAAGACTTTGCGTGATTTACTAGATTTCCGTAATTTTGATGATTGCTCTCTAAACTTGCATCTTGCGGATTCCACTATTAAGAAACCTATGGGAAGTATTAATGATGTTCTTATTGTTGCAAATAGGAATTATGTGCCCTTAGATTTCATTGTTCTTGATATAGATTGCAATCCTTCTTGCCTTATTATTCTTGGTAGACCTTTCCTTAGAACGGTTGGTGCGATTATTGATATGAAGGAAGGGAATATTAGATTTCAATTTCCATTAAAAAAGGGCATGGAACACTTTCCAAGAAAGAAAATAAAATTACCACATGAAACTATCATGAGAGCCACTTATGGATTTCCTACCAAAGATGGCAATACCTAGATCTATCCTCGCTTTTATGCCTAGCTAGGGGCATTAAACGATAGCGCTTGTTGGGAGGAAACCCAATTTTATTTTTATTCCTTGCTTTTTGCTCCTGTTTAGTAATAAATAAATTATTTAGCCTCTGTTTTGGTTGTGTTTTGTGTGTGTAATTAGTGTTTGTGCCAAGTAGAACCGTTGGGAAGACTTGGGGAAAGTCTTGTTGAACTTGCTGTAAAAAACAGAAACTTTAGTGCTCACGAGAACTGCTGTCATTTTTATTTGGAGAGTGCTATTTAGTTAATTATTTTTGCAGATGATTAATAGATAAATTTCTCACTTCCAGAAATTTATTTTAGAATTTTTGGGGTTCCAGATCTTGCGCTAGCTACAAATTACTACAGACTGTTCTGTTTTTGACCGATTCTGTTTTTCGTGTGTTGTTTGCTTATTTTGATGAATCTGTGGCTAGTAAAATAGTTTATAATACATAGAGAAGTTGGAATACAGTAGGTTTCACACCAATATAAATAAATAATGAGTTCATTACAGTACCTTGAAGTGCTCTTTTGTTTTCTTTCGCTAACGAAGCTCACGAGTTTTCTATTTTGAGTTTTGTGTTGTGAAGTTTTCAAGTTTTGGGTGAATTCTTTTGATGGATCATGGAACAAGGAGTGGAAAGAGCCTAAGCTTGGGGATGCCCATGGCACCCCCAAGATAATCCAAGGACACCAAAAAGTCAAAGCTTGGGGATGCCCCGGGAGGCACCCCCTCTTTCATCCACTTCCATCGGTAATTTACTTGGAGCTATATTTTTATTCACCAACATGATATGTGTTTTTCTTAGAGCGTCTTGTATTATTTGTGTCTTTGTGTCTTAGTATGCTACAATCATCCTTGCTGTACACACCTTTTGAGAGAGCCATACATGAATTAAAATTTGATAGAATACTCTATGTGCTTCACTTATATCTTTGAGCTAAGTAGTTTTGCTCTATGTGCTTCACTTATATCTTTTGAGCGTTATAATTTTGCTCTACATGCTTCACTTAGATCTTTTAGAGCACGGTGGTGGATTTGTTTTAAAGAAACTATTGATCTCTCATGCTTCACTTAAATTATTTTAAGAGTCTCTTAATAGCATGGTAATTTTCTTAACAATAATATGCTTGGTATTCAAGATTTGTGAAACTTTCTTTTGAGTGTGTTGAATACTAAGAAAAGATTGAAGCATGATAATTGTTTTGAGATATGGAGGTGATAATATTAAAGTCATGCTAGTTGAGTAGTTGTGAATTTAAAGAATACTTCTATTAAGGTTTGTGATTCCCGTAGCATGCACGTATGGTGAACCGTTATGTGATGAAGTCGGAGCATGGTTTATTTATTGATTGTCTTCCTTATGAGTGGCGGTCGGGGACGAGCGGTGGTCTTTTCCTACCAATCTATCTCCCTAGGAGCATGCGCGTAATACTTTGCTTTGATAACTTCTAGATTTTTGCAATAAGTATATGATTTCTTTATGACTAATGTTGAGTCCATGGATTATACGCACTCTCACCCTTCCACCTTTGCTAGCCTCTCTAATACCGCGCACCTTTCGCCGGTATCATACATACCTTCCTCAAAACAACCACCATACCTACCTATTATGGCATTTCCATAGCCATTCCGAGATATATTTCCATGCAACTTTCCACTGTTCCGTTTATCATGACACACTCCATCATTGTCATATTGCATATCCCGGTACACCGCCGGATGCATTCACATAGAGTCATATTTTTTTTCTAAGTATCAAGTTGTAATTGTTGAGTTATAAGAAAAATAAAAGTGTGATGATCATCATTATTAGAGCATTGTCCCAGTGAGGAAAGAATGATGGAGACTATGATTCCCCCATAAGTCGGGATGAGACTCCGGACGAAAAATAAAATAAATAAATAAAAAAGAGGCCAAAGAAGCCCAAATAAAAAGAGGCCATAAAAAAAGGCCCAAATAAAAAATGAGAGAAAAAGAGAGAAGGGACAATGTTATTATCCTTTTACCACACTTGTGCTTCAAAGTAGCACCATGATCTTCATAGTAGAGAGTCTCTCATGTTATCACTTTCATATACTAGTGGGAATTTTACATTGTAGAACTTGGCTTGTATATTCCAATGATGGGCTTCCTCAAAAAATTGCCCTAGGTCTTCATGACCAAGCAAGTTGGATGCACACCCACTTAGTTTCTTTTTGAGCTTTCGTATACTTGTAGCTCTAGTGCATCCGTTGCATGGCAATCCCTACTCACTCACATTGATATCTATTGATGGGCATCTCCATAGCCCGTTGATACGCCTAGTTGATCTGAGACCATCTTCTCCTTTTTGTCTTCTCCACAACCGCCATTCTATTCCACCTATGGTGCTATATCCATGGCTCACGCTCATGTATTGCGTGAAGATTGAAAAAGTTTTGAAAAAATTAGAGTATGAAACAATTGCTTGGCTTGTCATCAGGGTTGTGCATGATTTAAATACTTTGTGTTGGGAAGATGGAGCATAGCCATACTATATGATTTTGTAGGGATAACTTTCTTTGGCCATGTTATTTTGAGAAGACATAATTGCTTTGTTAGTATGCTTGAAGTATTATTATTTTTTATGTCAATATAAACTTTTGTCTTGAATCTTTCTAATCTGAATATTCATACCACAATTAAGAAGATTTGCATTGAAATTATGCCAAGTAGCACTCCGCATCAAAAATTCTCTTTTTATCATTTACCTACTCGAGGACGAGCGGGAATTAAGCTTGGGGATGCCTAATACGTCTCCAACGTATCTATAATTTTTGATTGCTCCATGCTATATTATCTATTGTTTTGGACTATATTGGGCTTTATTTTCCACTTTTATATTATTTTTGGGACTAACCTATTAACCGGAGGCCCAGCCTAGAATTGCTATTTTTTTTCCTATTTCAGTGTTTCGAAGAACGGAATATAAAACGGAGTCCAAACGGAATAAAATCTTCGGGAACGTGATTTTCTCACCAAACGTGATCCAGGAGACTTGGACCTTGCTCCAAGGAACAAAAGAGGCGGTCACGAGGGTGGGGGCGCCCCCCTAGGGCGCGCCCCCTGCCTCGTGGGCGCCTCGTTGCTCCTCCGACGTACTTCTTCCTCCTATATATACACACGTACCCCCAAACGATCAGAACAGGAGCCAAAAACCTAATTCCACCGCCGCAACTTTCTGTATCCACGAGATCCCATCTTGGGGCCTGTTTCGGAGCTCCGCCGGAAGAGGGCCGTCATCACGGAGGGCTTCTACATCATCATAGCCTCTCCGATGAAGTGTGAGTAGTTTACCTCAGACCTTCGGGTCCAGAGTTAGTAGCTAGATGGCTTCTTCTCTCTCTTTGAATCTCAATACAAAGTTCTCCCCCTCTCTTGTGGAGATCTATTCGATGTAATCTTATTTTTGCGGTGTGTTTATTGAGACGGATGAATTGTGGGTTTATGATCAAGTCTATCTATGAATAATATTTGAATCTTCTCAGAATTCTTTTATATATGATTGGTTATCTTTGCAAGTCTCTTCGAATTATCCGTTTGGTTTGGCCAACTAGATTGGTAGTTCTTGCCATGGGAGAAGTGCTTAGCTTTGGGTTCGATCTTGCGGTGTCCTTACCCAGTGACAGAAGGGGCAGCAAGGCACGTATTGTATCGTTGCCATCGAGGATAACAAGATGGGGTTTATTTCATATTGCATGAATTTATCTCTCTACATCATGTCATCTTGCTTAAGGCGTTACTGTGTTTTTAACTTAATACTCGAGATGCATGCTGGATAGCGTTCGATGAGTGGAGTAATAGTAGTAGATGCAGAATCGTTTCGATCTACTTGTCACGGACGTGATGCCTATATACATGATCATGCCTAGATATTCTCATAACTATGCTCAATTCTGTCAATTGCTCAACAGTAATTTGTTCACCCATCGTAGAATACTTATGCTCTTGAGAGAAGCCACTAGTGAAACCTATGGCCCCTGGGTCTATTCTCATCATATCAATCTCCATCACTTTAATCTTGCTTTGCTTTTTTACTTTGCATCTTTATACCAAAAAATACCAAAAATATTATATCTATCAGATCTCACTCTCGTAAGTGACCGGGAAGGGCTTGACAACCCCTAATCGCGTTGGTTGCGAGTAGCTATCGCTTTGTGCGGGTACGAGGGACTTGAGTGTGGGCTCCTACTGGATTGATACCTTGGTTCTCAAAAACTAAGGGAAATACTTACGCTACTCTGCTGCATCGTCCCTTCCTCTTCGGGGAAAACCAACGCAAGCTCAAGACGTATTAGTTGACAAAGCTAAAGTTGATGCTATTGAAAAGATGTCGTGTCGTGTCCCAAGGACATCAAAGGTATTAGAAGTTTCCTTGGTCATGCCGGTTTTTATAGGAGGTTCATTAAGGAGTTCTCAAAAATTTCCAGGCCTCTGACTATCCTATTACAAAAAAGATATTCCTTTTGTCTTTGATGATGATTGTGTAGAAGCATTTGAAATACTTCAGAAAGCCTTGATTTCTGCACCTATTGTTCAGCCACATGATTGGAATTTACCCTTTGAAATCATATGTGACGCTAGTGATTATGCTGTAGGTGATGTTCTAGGGCAAAGAGTTGATAAGAAATCAGATGTTATTCAATATGCTAGTAAAACTCTAGACAATGCTCAGAGAAATTATGCTACTACTGAAAAAGAATTCCTAGCAGTTGTATTTGCTTGTGATAAGTTTAGACCTTATGTTGTTGATTCTAAAGTAACTATTCACACTGATCATGCTGCTATTAAATATCTTATGGAAAAGAAAGATGCTAAACCTAGACTTATTAGATGGGTTCTCTTGCTACAAGAATTTGATTTGCATATCATTGATAGAAAGGGAGCTGAGAACCCTGTTGCAGACAACGTGTCTAGGCTAGAGAATGTTCTTGATGACCCACTACCTATTGATGATAGCTTTTCTGATGAACAATTAAATGTCATAAATGCTTCTCATACTGCTCCATGGTATGCTGATTATGCTAATTACATTGTTGCTAAATTTATACCACCTAGTTTCACATACCAACAAAAGAAAAAGTTCTTATATGATTTGAGACATTACTTTTGGGATGACCCACATCTTTATAAAGAAGGAGTAGATGGTGTTATTAGACGTTGTGTACCTGAGCATGAACATGCACAGATCCTACGCAAGTGTCACTCTGAGGCTTATGGAGGACACCATGCTGGAGATAGAACTGCACACAAGGTATTGCAATCCGGTTTTTATTGTCCTACTCTCTTCAAGGATGCCCGTAAGTTTGTCTTGTCTTGTGATGAATGTCAAAGAATTGGTAATATTAGTATACATCAAGAAATGCCTATGAATTATTCACTTGTTATTGAACAATTTGATGTTTGGGGCTTTGATTATATGGGACCTTTTCCTGCCTCTAATGGATATACACATATCTTAGTTGCTGTTGATTACATTACTAAGTGGGTAGAAGCTATTCCAACTAGTAGTGCTGATCATAACACCTCTATTAAGATGATGATGATGCTCATCATAACGCCGACGACGAAGCAGGCCCCCTGTGATCATATATATTTATTTTTTGTTCATATTGTAGTAGTAGATGATGATGGTGATGATGTATATATGTTCATATGCAAAAGTTAGGATTTTTTCTGTTCATAGATTTTTTTGGTGATATTATTGTAGAATATGCAAATGTTTGTATGTTCAAAGAAATTTTTTATGATTTTTTTGTTGTAATTTTGTTCATAGAATTATTTTAGTTTTAGGATTATTTTAGTTTATGTTTAGTTTAGGAAGAAGGAAAAGAAAAAGGAGAAGAAGAGGAAAAATAAATAAGAAGACGAAAAAAGGAAAATTTCTATTTTTTCTTCTTCTCCTCTTTTCCTTTCTTAATCTCCTCTCTTTTTCCTTTTTTTTTCTTTTTTTTCTTCTTCTTCCTTTTCTGTTTTTTTATCGGGTATGTCACTATCGATATACCCCCTCCCCGATAACTTTGACATGAGGGGGGAGGGGGGAGGGGTCGCCGAGGGTTCGAGGGGCGAGGGTCGGCAAATAGCTAGCTAGGGTAGAGGGTCACCGAGGGGTCGAGGGTCGCCGAGGGCTCAAGGGTCGAGGGGTCGTCGTTGTCGACATACCCCCTCTGGACCGTGATAACTTATACCACGGGAGCACCCCTCGGCCCTCTCGCTCGACCAAAACTCTCGAGGACACCCAAACCCTAGAAAAAACAATGTCGGACTCCTACCCCCTCCCACCGCGCCCCTACCCGACAAACTCTCTCGAGGCCACCCAAATTTACCAAGTTAAAAGAGTGTTGTTGTCGAGGCCACCCCATACCATTGAAGCATTGTCGAGGGCACCCCAAACCCTTGAAGCGTTGCTGAGGCCAACCCAAACCCTAGAGAAGCAGCGTCGAGGCCACTAATATGATTCCTTATTGTGATTAATTAGCTAGCTAGTTCTATGTTTGCCACTAATATATTCATATGTCATGTTTGAATAATAATTGCCATGTTGTAAATATTTGCAGAAATTATGGAGCACCCCTGAGATGAAGCAACAGAAGCGGTGTTGGGGGACATAATCGCACAAGGAGGTGATGTCGTCATGTCATTTCTCAACGAAACCGATGGTCTGGAAGGACAGGGTGAAGAAGCAGGCTATGATTATGATGGCTCCGGTGACACAATGCCAGTGCAAGAAGGAGACCATGATGACGGCTCCGGTGACCCAATGCCGGTGCAAGAAGGAGACCTGATGACGGCTCCGATGACCGAACCGAGTCCGGCCAGGTATATATATTAGTTAAGCCTGTGCTGACTAGCTAATTGATGCAATCATTGTTTTGGTATATGTACACATATTAATTAACTCTCGTCTTTCTTCTTTTTTCTAGCCCTTCGGATCGAGCACAACTTCGGTAAAGAGATGAGACCCGAAGAAAAAGCTGCGCTCGGATGAAAGGTTTGAGATCATAGCAATCGCGCGCGATGGCATGCCGATTGAACCCATCCGGACAAAGGAAGTATTTGCTACTCAGTGCGGGATTCTTGTTAGGGACAAGATCCCGATGAGTATCCACCAATGGTTAAAGCCTAAGAATGAAGACCCTGAGGTGTCTTATGTCTCCGATATGCAGAAAGATGATCTTCGGACCGCGCTAAAGGCAAATTTCACCCTACCGGCAGAGGAGGATTCGGAGAAGCCAGTTAAAGAGCAATTGATCAAGTCTCATGCTCTTAAGAAGATGACAGAACTATTCAGGAGGTGGAAGAATGAGCTAAAAACATTGTTTGTCGACAAAGACAAGACACCAGAATTCACCGACCGGTATGAGAAGATCAGAGATCACTGGCCCACATTTGTGGCCCACAAGACATCGGACAAGAGTAAGAAGATGTCAGTGACAAACAAGAAAAATACTGCGAAGAAGAAGCATTATCATCGCACGGGGTCAGGTGGCTACCTCAAAGCCCGGCCGTTGTGGGACAAGGCTGAGAATGACCTGATTGATAAAGGGGTCGAACCAGAGATGAGGAACTGGCCAGACCGTTGCCGGACATGGTTCTTCGGGGTTGGCGGATCCTTGGACCCTGTATTAGGAAGTGCGTTTGGACGGACGAGCAACTGAGAATACCCATCATGAGGCTTCAGGAGTATATCGAGGCAGCGCAGCAAGGGACGTTCGTTCCAGACAGAGAGAACGACGAGCTCACAATGGCCCTCGAGAATCCTGAGCACGCTAGACGGACACGAGGAATGCCAGGCTCCATTTCGTGGAAGGCTGGGTTTCCAGACGCAGGCGGTTACAAATGCCAGGAGAGGAGGAAGAAAGTGGAGCAGATCCAAATTCAGGCGCTGAACGCAAGGGTACAAGTGATAGAGCAACGAGAAGCAGATCACAACAAGCGACCCGCCGAAGCTACCCCGCCATCTCAGCGGAGAAGCAGCGTGGCTTCCATCGAGCTGCAGCAGCTAGAGCATGTCTTCACGGCTCCTGCTAGCTACCCCATGGACTTAATCACGGATTCTCAAAATTGCCACCTTATGATGCAATGGAAGAATTTGAAAGTCAAGGCGGCTGTTGGCTCTGCTGCACCTCCTGAACCTGGCGCAACTTTTCACTGCCGGCCGATTCCAGAAGGATATGCTAGGGTGATGGTGGATGAAATAACGGGCGGATTTGAGGACCTCGAGCTTGACCACCCTACCGGTGAAGGGGAGACTCGGATGGGTTCTTCTCTGAAGACTCCATGCCTATAGCGGAAGGAGCTCATCAACCTTCTGAACTGGCCGCCTCCGCCTCCTCCTCCTCCTCCGGCGAGTCAGGGTACTCCGCCTCCTCCTCCAACGAGTGATCAGGGCACTCAGCCTCCTTCTCCGGCGCATGGCGGCACTCCGCCTCCTTCTCCGCCTGCGCCGGCGTGCCCGAGCAGCCATCCTACTCCTTCTCCGCCTCGTCAGCAAGGGCGGAAGAGACCCGCCGCCACTTCGGCTGCTCCGGCGCATCATAGTCCTCCTCCTCGTAAGCAAGGAAAGAAGACAGCCGCAGCCGCTCCGTCTGCTCCGGCGTCTAGCAGTACATCCAGAGGCGGGAGGCAATACAGATTCGGTCCTTCTCTGAAGACTCCAGAGAAGTTACCATACAAGAGGACCCCGGAGGAAAACGAGAAGATCGTGCGAGATGAAGTGAGGAACTTCTTTGAAGGGGTGAAAGCAAAGAAACATCCACCTCCGAAGGAGAAGATAGATCCGGTGAAAGCGAAGCGCACTGTGGAAGCCCTGAAGAAACCACCAAAGTCTCCGCCGAAAGGCAACTATGAGCGCATTATTGAAAGGTCATTTATCCAAGCGGAGCGGTCGGGAAGTACTGTCAGTGATCAAAGGTTAGCGGAACGACGAGCTGGGAAAAAAATTGCCCAGCTCGGCGAACAAGCGAACCAATCATTCCCCCCGCTCAAGGTGTCTAGCGATATCGTCGCTAATGATTCGGGGATGGTGCCCGGTTATAACAATCTTGAAGATTACCTGCCCGACGATGTACATTATGAATTCTTGGAGGTGAACGAGCACAGATACGAGTACGGGAAGCCTCTCGTCAAAGATGAAAGGTCTCTAACAACGATGAAGCGAAGATTCCATGATTGGTCCATGGAAACCTGCAGAGAGTCTGGGGGGACGAATACTTTTACACTGAGAGTTAAAGAGGAGCATGACCTCGTTGGAACTAATCTGTTGAATGTTCCATTTGAGGAATTCTTCCAGTTTTTCAATCAAAGGGCCCTCGATAAATTAACGGTCACTTGCTACTGTCTGTAAGTACTACTTCTGTCATTAAGTCTCTATATATAGGTTAGCTATTTCATTGCATGTATTTATAATTACCCTCACTATATTATGCAGATTGAAGATCGCCGAATTGAAGAAAAGACAAATCGGTGATATTGGGTTCATTAACCCAAATATCATAGATGCATATTCGGTTGAGTTTCAGAAAAAAGATACCAAGGCCAACTTGCTACGATCGTTGGTATTAAATCAAAACAAAGCTATAATACTCTTTCCTTACAACTTCAAGTCAGTGTTACTTTCTTGTGCATGTTCGGTTTCCCTTATTAGTCGAGGTTATAGTAATGTAATTGATGAGTTATGCATGCATGCGCAGGTTCCACTATATTCTCCTAGAGATTAAGCTCGAGCAGGGACTAGTAACCATCTTAGACTCGAGATGAAAAGATCCCAAGGAGTATGCGGACATGACTGAAATTCTCGAGAAGTAAGTTAAATCGATCATTATCGCACCATATCGGCAACTTTGTTCACTTCCTGATATCAAGTAATTGTTTTCTTTGTCTGGCAGGGTTTGGAAAAAATTCACCTCAAAAGCTCCGGGACTGCCGAAGAAGCTGCAATTTAAACACCTAAAAGTAAGTACTACTAGCATGTTCCGCGCATCTCCTAGTGATTCAAGTGCTAGTTTCATCAATACCATTTAGCATGCTTGCTTATCAGTTTGATTGACCTCCATTTCTTGTAAAGTGGTTGTGGCAGGAAGCCGGGAATAATTACTGTGGATACTACGTTTGCGAGTCAATCCGCCACACGACCTGTGAGCGGGGCTACACTAAAAAACAATATGAAGTGCGTAAGAAATAATATTCAGAATTTTACTTTATTACCGTCTTTTGTGTTGAGTTTCATTCATTCATATATATGTATTGAACCCCTTCTTCAAATTAGATGTTTCGGATGCGGGATGAACTCCTAGCACTAGATCGCATGCGAGGAATTCAAGAGGAATTGGCGGCATTCTTTCTTGACCGCGTGATCGATAAAGACGGAGAATATTATGTGGACCCTGTGTTCATATATAATTAGGGGATTATATTGTAAGAGATCTTATATTGTATATATGTAGCCAGTAGCGTCGGATAGATATACGAAAACTTGTTGTTCGACAAATCTCTTGGTGAAGGAGAGGTCGATATCACTTCTCTCTGTATGCATATGTTCATGACGATCTTCTGTTTCCTTCATTTTTGCCTACTTACTAGCGTGTCGAGTGCTCTCTATACGTATAGTACGTAGCGTCGACCAAGCACGGAGATAAGAGAGGACACTTCTCTCTATTAATTAATTAGCTACCAAACACAATATATGAAACACCTTAATTAACCATACAAAACCCCCAAATCCCCCCCCCTCCTTCAGAAAAAATAAAACAAAAAACCTAGCCCATGAACAGCTGACACGTGGATGCCTATTGGTCCCGGTTGGTGCCACCAACCGGGACCAAAGGGCCCCCTGCCTGGGCTGGCCGCAGCGGCCACGTGAAGGCCCATCTGTCCCGGTTCGTGTAAGAACCGGGACTAAAGGCCAAAGGCATTAGTAACGACCTTTTAGTCCCAGTTCCAAAACCGGGACAGAAGGCCCTTACGAACCGGGACAAATGGCCCTTTTTCTACTAGTGGATGTCCTAGTGTGAGGACTTAGTCATGAGGCCAACGCATCTATGTGGTAGCTTGAGAGGGGTTGAACGGAATCGAGAGACGCAACACACAAGACAAGGATTTAGACAACTTCTGGCCCCGGAAACATCATCCGGTAATAGCCCTACATGCTGTTTGTGGCTAGGTCGCATTATGCTCATGAGGGAGATGCCGCATAAGCCGGCTCTCCTCTAGTTGTGTCTAGCCTTAGCTATTACCTCCTATCCCTTTTGGGGTGCCCTGCCCCTCCTTATATATGTTGAAGGGGCGAATTACATGACTAGTTCTAGTAGGATCAGGATTACTCTATTACAAGTGCAGTCCTAGTCTTGCTTCTTTTGTAAGGAAATATTCCTTATGCCTTTTCTCTTAAGCCGGCTCACCATAATATGAGACGGCCTTCCATTAATCGCCCGTTGGGCTACCTGGTATTGTCGCTCCTTTGACCCGCTTGCCGGGTTATCAATGAGTCACTAGACCCAGCCGGGTCATCGGTGAGTGGAGAGATCCGGGCAGGTCACTTCGTGAGTCGTCAAGTTAGGGTGGGTTACTAGTGAGTCTCTAAGTCCGGCCGGGTCATACTTCTGGCCAGGTCATACCACGGGGTATATCCCCGACAATATCCCAAGAGCATGCACAAGATCACTACTAATGATGTTGTTGTGGCTACCTCCATCGATGACCACCTTGCGGTTTTTGTCATTGATCTTGCAAATGGATTGGAACACATTTTATCACTGTCCCTTCTCAACAATAGGAGCATCATCATGGGCCACTTGTGAACCATGATATTAACACTATCTCCTCCATCTGAACTAAGAGGTGCTCTCGTCTCAAAAGTACAATATTTTGCATCTTTCTTCTCGGATTTAGACATGTCACTTGATTCATCGGGGACATATCCATCATTTGTGAGCAGCACCTTCTTCAAATTAGGACAATCCTTCTTGAAGTGACCTCTACCCTTGCATGTGTGGCTCTGAATATTACTAATGCGAGTGACAGGAGTATTGGAAGATTCAACCTTTGATTCATTAGCTTCTTTTGCAGTCATCTTGTTGTGTGAGTGAAAATCTGTAGCAACGCTTCCATCTACTTCTCGTTGAACTAAAGCTCTCCAAGTACTTGATGTATAGGTTTGGCTATGATTTTGGCGATACTTCAGCTGTTGCTCTACACGAATAGCTTGATGCACAAGTTCTTGCAAATCTTCATATGTAACCATCTCTATCCTTTCTTGCACTTCTTCATTCAGCCCATGAAAGAATCTTGACATTGTAGCCTCCTCTGGCTCATTCACTACTGTCCTAATCATCAAAATCTGCATCTCTTTATAATACCCATCAACACTAGAGTTACCTTGGCACAACCGCTGGAGTCGATTATACAAGGTTCTTGTGAAATGTTCAGGAACAAAATGCCTCCATAACAGATTTTTCATTTGCACCCATGTCTCCGGATGAACTCCAGCATGACATAATTGGTTCCACCAAATCAAAGCATATCCGGTAGACTCAATGGATGCATATCGTACCTTCTCCTCCTCTGTATAGCGGTGGCTATCAAACATCTGATCCACACGCATCTCCCACTCCAAATAATCATCAGGCTCAATTTTCCCATTGAACGATGGTATAGCAAGTTTGAAGTTACCAATCCCATCATCTTCATGGTCACGATGGGCACGCCCATGACCTCTTCCTCCCACAACTAAGCCTTATTGGCCTTCTCCGCAACGATCATGATGAGCACGTCATGGTCGCGACTCGTAGTAGTTTCGAGCATCATTGGAGTGGTCACTCCAATGCTCCCCATAGTGGCCTCTCTGTATGGGGAGTTGCCGATGCCGACCCCGTCCAGCAAGCCCATCTCATGGTGGAGACGGTGGCGCCCAAGTAGCACCTCGCTGGTCGTGGCGAGCATGCCGAGGTGGTGCAGCGTAGTAGCTATGAGCATCGCCCGGGTAGACGTGGATGTGCTCTCCATGCCCTTCCTCAAGGTGGCGTTGGCCCTGTTGTTCAAGGAGTTGTCGATGTCGACCCTATGCAGCAAGCTAATGATGGACAAATGGATTGTGTATTACAAAGATAGATGAAGCGATACCTTTGACATGCCTTTAACCCTTTGTGCAACACGAAATGTTCTTTTCTGGTCCATTACATTTGAAAACCTTGTCACTCAACAATATCCTTCCATCATGTGCACTTTGTAAAAGAAGTTCATATCAAATTCATCAAGTCAATCTGTACAACCTACTGAAATTTGTTGTCTGAATTAATGCACTTGTCTTAGAGAACCACTCTTCTGAATTTGGACAACCTTTGCTGCACAATTTTTTTATTTCCTTAGAAATTCCAAATTGTTTTCGGTTCACACCTATTTATATCTCTCAGCATGTCATCTATCTGAGTTTCAGCTCCGCAAGTTGGGCCACTTCATTTCATCCATAGTAAGAGGATATGTGATCACAATGGGCTATTTTGACCCCGACCCCCCCCCCCCCCCCAATATGTCTATGGATACATATGAACGTGTTGGAGCCGTGCAGCCCCCATTTGTTTGCCCGAGCAACCACACCCCCCATTTCCAAAACCTCAATTCCATACAAAAGCATGCAACCTAGATTTCATCATACATAGTTCATACAAAATGGAGATAAAAAAGAATGACAAACTACATAAGAAAAGAAAATTGTAATTGAACAACTACAAACTACCCTACTCATCGGAGGAGAGCTCGATGACCCCCTTGCTGAAGCCGTTGGCCTACTGGTCGTTAGTGTTGGGGCGAATCGAGGGCTTATCCTCGTAGTCGAGGTCCTCCATGAAGAGCTACTCCCGCTTGACGTCATGGAGGAGTCTCATCCAGCAATTTGCCGCCACCAATCTCTCATCCTGAAGGGACGCGAGGATGGTGTTGTTCTTGGCGATGAGGTTGGGGTCGGACGCGAGTCAAGATGGCAACAGGGACGAAACCCATCAGGTTTTGCCTTCCCAAACCCATCCCCACGAGAAAATCGCAAAGCCCGTCCCATCCCCATCACCGTGCGCAGGGCTAGCTTTTTGCCCGTCCCCTAAACACATCGGGTTTTCTAAACCCACGGGGAATCCACAGGGAAATCGGCATATTTAAGCAAACATAAGGACTGGAGATCTACCGCTTAGAATTAGAACTCTACCACTTGTGCTAAATGTTGATTCTGAGGCAACTGTACTGACCGGAGTTGCAAAAATATCACGTCCTATCAGCCTCAAAGTTGGATAGCATGTTACACCAAATTTCCACCAATCTAACACACTAAATTTATCTTTGGACAATGGAACTAGCTCATCATTCAAGGAATGGTCTAGCTCAGATTTCATCCTAAAAGATGTTGGCCATTTTTTAGCAACACATTCATTGAAGAGTGAACATGAGGACTAGAGCTTGCAAAGAAGATAATGAGCAAGATGGCTGTCCATGATCATCATCACTCTCAAGATTGTACTCCTCGAATACGCTTATTGTAGTATTTTGACGGGGAAGGCGAGTTTCGGGTTTGGGTATTGTGGAAATGGGTTTGAACCCATGAAACATGTCGGGTTTTATACTTTACCCAACAGCAGCCTCGCGGGGTTAAAAAGACTCCCATCCCCGTCCCCTAATAGGGTAAAAACCTGCGGGGTTGCGGGTTTCGGGGCCCCATTGCCATCTTGAGACGCAAGGGATGTTGCGTCCATGCACTCGGCCTCGAGCCGTGCGTCTGCGTGAGGTGCTCTGCCTCCTCGGCTTGGGTAACGCGGAATTGCTCATGCGCTTCCTCCATCGAGAGGAGGCAGATGTCGTCGCCCCCAGATGTGGTGGCGGGGTCAACCTCCATGTCCTCCTCCGAGCTCTGCTCTGGAGAGCTTGGTTGTCCGGCCGCAATGTGGACCGTGCGTAGCATGTGGTAGTTGCCTCTTCGGCAGCGAGCTCTGTGTAGCGCTCCAAAGTGAGCGTCTTGTAGTGGGTGACCTTGCGGATCATGGAAGACAGTGAGCTCGTACACGGACTGGGATGCAGTGGCGAAGCGGATGTGAGGGGAAAAAGAGGGGAATGTGGGCGGCTAGGGTTTGGCCCTCGACGTATGGATATATTTAATAGCTGGGGCTAGGCTCCTTGGGCGGCATGATTGGGCCACGAATGCGGGCAGGAAAACCGGTGAGCTTCCGGACAGATTGCTAGGTTTTACGTGGGTCCGGACTGTCAGTTTGCTGGCGGTGCATCTTTGTGATTCATGCTGTCACTAGTGAGGAGACGTGGGGGCAGAGCAGTAGACACGATGCTGGAGATATGGAGTGACTTGATCCTATTTGTAAAGCTTGTCTGTTTGATTTGTGCCGTGTTAGTCGCTCGCTCTCCTTTTTTGCGATGGATGTTCGTTGCTGGCTGGTTACCAAGAGTCCTGAATTCTGTGCAACTGTTTTGTTTGATTTGTGCTGTGTTAGTTGCTCGCTTGATCCTATTTGTAAAGCTTATCTGTTTGATTTGTTCTCAGCTGACTGATGGACAGTGCAACAGTTTTTCCTTTGGCGGTGAACCCATTATTACCTGGCAGCATCGTCTTGTAGATGGATTGCGTCATTTGTGAGTCGTGATGTGATGCAATAGTGGATAAAACAGTACATTAAGAGCCTGTTCAGATCTGCTCCCGGGCGCCGAATGCACCAACTTCATGGAGTCAAAAGAGCGGAGCGGAACAGCATGCAGCTCATTTTCACGGAGTGGCTAAAACCGAGCTCCACGGCCAAAAATACTGGGGCAGATTTGGTGGAATGGAGAGATTCCGAACAGGCTCTAAGTCACCTCTGTTTAATTAACAGATTTCCTGGTACTCCAGACATTGGAGCGCTGCATGATAATATTGTGTAGATGCTCACAAGTTCCTGGTACTCTATTCAGCCCAACTTGATCATATACTTGTTGTTTTCAAAAAATGGAGCATCACCTGCGTCTTTTAACTTATCATCATGGACAGTACTGTACTAGCCAACCAGGACTTTTATAATTGCTAGCCCATGAATTGCAATATAACAAGGCCGAGTTGAAAGTCCAAGCAGAATTGTTCCTGGGGAAGCTAAATCATGACAAAGGGGTTGTTTGCAATGAAATTATACAGGCCATTGATGCTTCAGTGGGAGGTGTGTATTTTGTTTCTGGGCATGGTGGTACACGCAAGACTTTTGCTTCATTATATTTTTTTATTCAAATACGGCACTCCATTGACTAAATAACATCAGTACGTAGAGTCTCCCGGATGCAATCCGGGGTTACATTGCGGTAGACAGAGCTAACAGAGTGCTCAGAATAGCGAGCCAGAGTATGTACCGAGACATTTGACAAACGATTAACATGAATAAAACAACACTCAAGGAAACCAGTCGCAATTTTCTTAATGTCGCTGACCAGGATGCCGACTTTGGAGCGGTCTTGAACAGACGACTGGATTCGTTGAACAACAGAGAGACAATCAGAAGCCACAGTTACCTTTGTGAAGCCCTCTTCCTGAGCAAGGGTCACAGCACGACGGGTCACCAAAGCTTCAGCAATTTCAGGCGTAACAAATCCCAGAAGTCGCTCGTTGCAAGCAAACAAGCAGTTGCCGTTGTGGTCTCGGATCGTTACACCAACCCCCATCCGACGTGAAGCTTGGAACAATGCAGCGTCAACATTAATGACGACTGTTCCTGCTGGCGGTGGAGTCCATCTTAAACCTGAAGAAGAGGAATCACACCTAGAAGCATTCCCAGTCCTGAAACAATACTGTACTAGCCACAGGCCTAAGACTTTTCAAGTGTGTTCCTAGGAATGCAAGGTCTTATTCGGATTGTGACTATATCCAGGTCCACTGATTCGGTTGGGTGATGCTAATTAACTTGATGGTCCTTAATTTTTGAACTCCATGGAAGCTAATAATTTTGCACTCCATAAAATGGATTTCAAGGTCTTCTAAGGAATATATCAGTCCCTTGATCTGTGCATTGATACCTGCTTGCTCATTAAAAGACCAGGTGAAAGAGTCCTTGAAGGGGAGATATTGACAGGATCTTGCATTTACGTTGATGCTGCCAACTTTGATTTTGTTATAATATGAAACTAAAAAACAGGTCCTAGTTTTCAGTAACAGATAATAAAATTAGAAGCAAAAATAGGTTCGCTCACGGGTGATCAAATCCTACTTGTCATTATTTTTCTTAAAATCTAATTCTCAATGTGCTGATAACTAGGACCCACAAGTTATAGGGGAGCGCTGGCAAGTGAGGTCTACCTTCATCTTGCCTCAGTTCATCTAATTAAGCAGGTGCGACTCAAATTAAACCCTTCATCTTACCTCAGTTCATCTTCTGCTCAGACGTACAACTAACCACCCAGCAATTCATCACGAAAGCACAGTACACCTCCAAAGCACAAATATATATATATTACGATCTGAAGCCGGCTCACTATGCAAGCCCCGGTAGACTGGTACGAATGTAGATCAATGACGATAGCCTAAATATTAGGCGATGGGAGGTGGCAGTGTCTCCCACACATCCAGCAAGTTGTCCTCATGATGCACCGGGAAGAGACGGTCGCCCCCAACCGAGAAGTCGGCAATGGCGCCACCGCCTTGGCTCCCACGCAGCGCCAGCCTCAGGCGGTCATGATTTGGGCCGCCATACACCGAGATGCTGTCATCCTTGGACGCTAAGAGCAGTCCGCCGTGCACGGCGAGCTTCGGATAGCACGTCGGGGTCGTCGCGTTACAATATGTCCACGGCTCCTGGACAGAGCCCCGAGAACGGATGTCGAGGAACCCGAGATCATGGTCCTGGCTGATCAAGCGGACCGACCTCTCGTCCTCCATCACGACGGCATCGGCAACACGCCTTTCGTTCCATCTCCGGCTGCCGGCAGACCATGACCACACAACACTCATATCCCGGAAATCCACCAGAGTGATGGAAGACGGCGAGAAAGCATCTTTCGGTGAGCACGCCTTGACAGCCATGAGGGCGTTGGTGCTTGCCAGCCACTGAAGCTTGCTGGCGTCGGTCAGAGCGTCGACATACTTCGGGTCAAAGAAAGAGCTTGTCTGTTCGCCGGTGATGCAGTCCCAAACACCGATGCCGTAGCCAATTCCTTGAGTTATGCCCGAGTTGTTGCAGCTAGCAAAGACGTTTGTTTGCTGGTCAAAGGCCAGCGCCCTCGCGTTAAAAAGCGGAGCCGTCTTCTTGCCCTCGTGCGCTATGCGGAAGTGGTGACTCAGATTGCCGGTTGTTAGTTGGAAAGAAGGGATTGCATGCATCGATAATTCATTGATCGTGTGCATGACGCACATATATAGGTACAAGGTGGACCGGCCTCTATTTGTCTCTCAAGATGTACAAATATACAAGGGGGAGAGAGAGATACAACGGTATAAATACAGACCCAAGTCCTATACACGTGCGGTAGACAACGTACGCTCAACACCCCCCCGCAGTCGAAGCGTCGCCGGAGACACAGAGACTGGACCGAAACTCCTCAAAGGCTGGGGTCGGTAGTCCCTTAGTCATGATATCGGCAAACTGCTGAGTGGTAGGAACGTGCAGAACACGAACCTTCCCAAGAGCCACCTGCTCACGTACGAAGTGAATGTCGAGCTCAATGTGCTTCGTACGACGATGATGGACGGGGTTGGCGGAGAGGTATACGGCAGAGACGTTGTCACAGTAGACGATCGTGGCCTTGGGGACCACACAAAGCAACTCCTGAAGAAGCTGACGGAGCCAAGAGCACTCAGCAACGGCATTAGCCACCGCCCGATACTCCGCCTCGGCACTCGAGCGAGAGACCGTGGACTGTCGCTTGGACGACCACGATATCAGGGAAGGCCCAAGGTAGACACAGTAGCCAGACGTAGAGCGACGCGTGTCGGGGCAGCCAGCCCAGTCAGCATCAGAGTAGGCAACCATGTCGATGGAGGAGGAAGCCGTCAGGGTGAGGCCCATGGTCATAGTGCCGCGTATGTACCGAAGAATACGCTTCACCAGAGTCCAATGGGAGTCACGCGGGGAGTGCATGTGAAGGCACACCTGCTGAACCGCATACTGCAAGTCAGGCCGAGTGAGGGTGAGATACTGCAGGGCGCCGACGATGGAGCGGTAGAACGCCGCATCCGGAGCAGGAGAGCCCTCCGAGGCAGAAACCTTCGCCTTAGTGTCAACAGGCGTGGGCGCGGTTTTGCGGTTAAGCATACCTGCGCGCTCGAGAAGCTCATGAGCATACTTCTGCTGGTGCAGAAAGAAACCGTCGGCACGTCGAACGACCTCAATGCCAAGGAAGTAGTGCAGCGCTCCCAGGTCCTTGAGGGCAAACTCGTCACGAAGACGGGCCATGAGCTGCTGAAGAAGCCCAGGCAAGGATGCCGTCAGGATGATGTCGTCCACATAAAGCAGCAGGTACGCAGTGGCAGTGCCCTGATGATAGACGAACAGTGATGCGTCGGAGCGGGTTGTGGAAAACCCAAGCTGCTGCAAGAACCCAACCATCCGCTGGTACCAAGCCCTGGGGGCCTGCTTCAGTCCATAAAGAGACCGAGAGAGCAGGCAGACGTGGTCGGGATGCTCGGCGTCGACGAAGCCGGTCGGCTGCTCACAGAAGACCCGTTCCATGAGATGGCCGTGCAGGAATGCATTTGAGACATCCAACTGGTGCACGGGCCATGCACGGGAGATCGCCAGCTGAAGGACCGTACGAATCGTGCCCGGTTTAACAACCGGAGCGAAGGTGTCGGTGAAGTCCACGTCGGCGCGCTGGCGGAAGCCGCGCACCACCCAGCGAGCTTTGTAGCGCTCGAGAGATCCATCCGGGTTGGTCTTATGACGAAACACCCATTTGCCGCTGATGACGTTGGCGTGAGGGGGCCGCGGCACAAGATGGCACGTCCGGTTTTGCTGCAACGCATCAAACTTCTCGCGCATCGCAGCAAGCCAATGCGGATCACGCAGGGCGCCGCGAGCAGATGAGGGTATGGGCGACGGTGGAGAGGATGATGTCGACATCGTGCATGCGTACTCATCAGCGCCGTAACGCAGGCTGGGGCGGTGGATACCGGCGCGAGACGCGTCGTCATGCCAGCAGGAGAGCCGGACGCGGCAGGAGGGATGGACGGAGCTGGTGGAGGGTCCGCCGCTCCTGGCGTCACAGCGAGGCGGGGCGTCGCAGCGAGGCCGGGCGGGACGAGGCGGGCCGCGTCACCCGACGCGGGGGAAGCCGAAGAGCCACCCGGGGCCATGCAGGACTGCGTCGGCGCCGTGGCCAAGGGGCCAGCCGCAGCGGAGGGGCCCGCCGCGGGGGCCGCAACCGAGGGGCCCGCCACGGGGGGCTGCACCGGGTCCGCGCCTGGAGGCGCCTGCGCCTGCGGGAGCCGCGCCGGGGCCAGAAGGGGCCGCGCCGGGGGCTGCACCGGGTCCGTGTCCGAGATCGCCGAGTCCTCTGCAGGAGATACCTGGTGAAAAGGAAAACTGCGCTCATCAAAGTACACGTGTCGGGAGGTGTAGACACGGTGGGAGACGGGATCGTAGCACCGGTAACCTTTGGTGTTGGGAGGGTAGCCTAGGAAGATACATGCTACGGAGCGAGGAGCGAGTTTGTGGGGTGTGGTGGCAGTGGTGCTAGGATAACACAAACATCCGAAGATGCGAAGACCATCATAGGACGGGGGAGAACCGAAGAGAAGTTGGTGTGGGGTGAAGTTCCTGCGAGGACGACACGGTCTAATATTAACTAGAAGAGTGGCGGTGGCAAGGGCATCGGGCCAGAACCGAGGGGGCACGTTGGAGTGAAACAGCAACGTGCGGACGCAGTCGTTAAGAGTGCGAAGAATCCGCTCGGCACGGCCATTCTGCTGGGATGTGTATGGGCATGTTAGACGGAAGGTAGTGCCGTGAGAGGCGAGAAGGTGACGCGTGGCAGCGTTGTCAAACTCTTTTCCGTTGTCGGTTTGAAGGGCGAGAATAGGGCGCCCGAACTGAGTGGTGATGTAGGAGTAAAAAGCCGTGAGAGTGGGAAGGACATCGGACTTGCGGCGAAGTGGAAACGTCCACGCAAAGTAAGAATAATCATCAAGTAAAACAAGATAATATATGAAGCCCGTGTTGCTCGCAACCGGAGATGTCCAAACATCACTATGGATTAACTGGAACGGAAAAGAGGAAATAGTGTTGGACTCGCTAAACGGTCGACGGACATGTTTGCCGAGACGACAACCATGACAGGTGTGCTCGTCGAACTTATTACATGAAAATGAAAAACTCTTGAGAATATGACGAAGGGCGGTGGAGTTGGGATGACCCAGACGTGCATGCCAAAGGTCGACACCGGCGGCGAGAGCGACTGGGGCGGTGGCGGTGGAGGTGGAGGCGGTGTGCACCGGATACAGGTCGTCGGGGCTGTCACATCGGTGGAGCACCATCCGTGTACGGGCGTCCTTCACAGAGAAATCAAGACCATCAAATTCAATGGTGAGAGGATTGTCACGTGCAAGACGACGAACAGAAACAAGATTTTTAACTAGGTTAGGTGAGACAAGAACGTTAGACATGTGAATAGGCGTAGAAGTAGAGGGAAAGAAACTATGACCAACATGAGTAATGGGTACGGATGAACCATCACCGAAGGTGATACGGTTCGAAGTGGTGACTGGGAAGGAGGAGACAAGGTTACCGGGGTGCGACGTCATGTGGGCGGTAGCTCCCGTGTCCATGTACCAATCACCGCCACCTCCATAGTTGGAGGGAGACGGTGCCGAGTGCAGCGCGGCGAGGAGGGTGGGGTCCCACGGAGCCGGCGGGAGGGAGGAGCCCCCGGTCTGAAGCGGCGCGGGGGGCGGCACATAGCCGCCCTGCGGCGGGAGGCCGACCGGCGCGGGCGCCGGCGGGTAGCCGGCCTGGTACGGGGCTGCGGCGTAGCCGGGGCCTCCTGCCTGGTACGGGGTGGCGGCGTAGTGTGCCTGAGGGCCGGTGGGGTGGGGGCCGAGGATGCCCGTGGCCCGCGGCACCGGCATGTGGTAGGCATGGACCACCCCGGTCCATGGGTTGGTGCCGACCGATCAAGGCGGCGGGGGGGGGGGGGGGCGGATGATGACGTTGAGCCCCCCCTAACCCCGGGTGCTGCTGCTGCTGTTGGGGCCGGCCGCCGCCCCCGCCCCCGCGGCGCCTGTTACGGCGACTGCCGCCCCCGCCCTGATGCTGCTGTTGCGGAGCGGGAGGTGCGGGCGGAGCAGGCGGGAGGGGGTAGTACCCCGGTGGCGCCGGCGGCCGTGGTACAGCGGCGGTGACGGCGGCGCAGCAAGGTGCGGCGGCGGCGGCTGTAGGGCGGCGGCGACGGGGTTTGGCGGAAGCGAGGAAAGAGATCGGCATGCTATCTGATACCATGTTAGTTGGAAAGAAGGGATTGCATGCATCGATAATTCATTGATCATGTGCATGACGCACATATATAGATACAAGGTGGACCGGCCTCTACTTGTCTCCTAAGATGTATAAATATACAAGGAGGAGAGAGAGATATACAACGGTATAAATACAGATCCAAGTCCTATACACGTGCGGTAGACAACGTACGCTCAACACCGGTGAGCACGGAGAAAGCTGCCATGCCGCGGCCCCCAACGAGGAGCGTGGTGTCGCTGAGGTAGACAGATCGCGGACCGGCTCAACAGGCATGAGGCAGACTGGCTGGCGCTCCTCGAGCATCCAGTTGTAGACCCGCACGATGGGGTCGTGCTTGACGCAACACCCCCCGTCTGGCGCCGCACGGACGGCCGGGCAGGCCACTGGCCTACGCCCCGGCGGCACGGAAGCGGCCAGCCGGACCCTGTAGAGATTGAGCTCACCGATGCGAGCAGCGCGGACATGGTCAAGGAGGCCATAGTAGGACGCCTCCTGGAAGAGCATCCGCTCCGGGATGGCAGACGGGACATGCAGCTCGCCCGTGCGGAGCATGTCGAGGAGCGAGGCGAAACAGGCCGGGTCGCGGTCGATGAAGTACTCGGGCACGCCCCCGGTGGCGCCGGCGTTCCAGCAGGGTTCCAACATGGCGGCGAGCATGGTTCCCTCGCCTGCGCCTGTGAGTGTGTCAGCCGTCGTCTCGAACACCTGCCCGCCGACGTTCAGCCGGATGCGGCCGGCGGCTGGTTGTGGCGTGCACATTGCCGGCTGTGTGTACAAGACTTCCGCGTGCAGTGGACCTGTGTCAATGGAGAGGGTTGCGTTGCTGCACTGCCACTTCTCAAACTTCGGCTTTGTTGAGCCACACCTTACTGATTTTGTAAGACCTTCAATAAAAAGAAAACAATGAGACATTCATGCATAGGTACAGTAGCTACATTCATACATATATGCATCACAGTTTCACAGCTCTATCAATGACAACAATTTGTAAGAAACTTGCATGTGCATCGCAGCTCTATTAGTGACAACAACGGACAGCAAGCAAATATAGTGCATCCTAGTGCAAACTTAAAGTTTCACAGCACACTACATAGACAGATGGCAACTAAAAATGTAAATTCCTTTGCACTGGGATCATAAAACTATATGGATTTTGAACAGAATCATACAATAATCACAGTCTCCAGGGTTGCTGTACCCCAATCTTTTCAAAAGGACACGAAAAAAGAGAGCATTTTTTTAATCTCAAGAGAAGTGTCAACAATGGACAGCAACTACATATAGTGCATCTTATCTTAGTACTAAACAATGACCATTGCTGCTAGTAGTGAACTCTCTCCTACTGCTAGGGTTTCGACACCCGTACTGAGAGAAGTGTACAAGCGGCTGCTACCTTTTTATGTGTATTGCTTGAGCAATGCACGTTGGTTGGGAGGCGCCGGACTGGGAGGGGAACAGGAGGACGAGGCGGTGGGGCGGATCTGGAAGACGAGGGGGGGGCCGGTCGATGGGGAGAGAGGCGGCGCTGGAGTGGCTGGACGGCGACGGGGTCTGCTGGACGTCCAGAGGGTCTAGAGTGACTGGACGGCGAGGGGGCGGCGGGACGTCGACGGGGCGGCGCCGGAATGATGAGGGAGGTGGGAGGCGGCGGTGGATTTGGGAGGGTGGCGGCGAGCTGGAGTGGCTGGATGGGAAGGGGAAGGAGGCGGCGCTGGAGGAGTGGGGGGCGGCAGCGAGTGTAGGGTCAAGCTTCAGTCCACTCAGGCCCTTCAGCGATGTCTTGGGCCGCCACTGGAAAAAAAATCAGTTTGGCCCAAGCGATAAATATACAAACATTTTTTTAGGGAAAGCCATCATGGCACATTTTATTACTTAAAAAAAAGTTTACATCGTTCAACGGAAACTGCAGAATAAAGCTAGGGGCCTCGTGCCAAATACAATTAACTTTCTGTGAAAAACAAAACCTAGCTAGTTCATGCGCCACTACATTAGCTTCCCTATGACAATGCATAAAATTAACCAAACCGATATCTCGAGCAATTTCCGTGCGCGATGCATAAATCGGAACTGCTTGGTCATATCACTGATTTGTTCCAGACAATGCATCTATAACATCCATGCAATCAGACTCTCCTTGAAGACGATTACAGCCAACCTCATTTGCTAGCAGTAAACTATCTTGAAGGAGAAGCAGCATAGGGAATGAACCGAGAACGTCCAGCCAAGAAGGTACCCGAGGAGTCTCGGAGAACAGCACCTGTCGCCCCAGTTCCATCCTCAGCAAGATAAGAGGCATCAACATTTAATTTCAAACATCCCCCAGCTGGTTTTACCCATTTCTCCTTTACAACACTGGTCACCTTCCTGAGTAGGAGTATTTATTAGCTCAAAAAAAAAGAGTAGGTGTATTTAATTTTTTCAAGGAAAAAAAGTACATGTTATCTCTCTCCTAAGAAAAAAATATGCTCTTCGGATCAAACTCCTTTTATTTCTCCATTCGCTCTTCCAAAAAATCACGTAACAGTTACCAATCTTGAATTTTTCTAACACACACTCTCTTTTTTTTTGCGGTTGAAACACACTACCTCTTTACCTAAATCTAAGACATTTTACCAATTCAAAAAAAATTGCAAATGGAAAATTTTCATTAGTCAACCACAACCATTACAGTCTTGTTGACACAAAAGGCCAATCTTTACCCGCAAAAAAAGGCAGTTTTAGGCAAAGATCGGCCCAACTGGACTAGCGTATGACTAACTTTATTTGCTAACACTTACCGAAAAAGACTTTCGCCCCGCTTTATATGTAAAGCACGATACACAAGCGACACGATACAAACTCACGCCACCACCGCACACGACACACACACCCAAGGCAAGATACAAAGGTGTTGAGCACCGCCACACCACCCCAACGACTACCAAGCCACTACACATGCGCGAGGATGAACCGCTTGGAGCCAACAGAGACCTCCAAGCCTCTGAGGAGAGGTGAGACGGAAAACGACGGGACAAGGACTCCAAGATGGTGCCTCCTAGAAGGGAACAACCACTGATAGCCGCCACCATCCGATCCCAAAGATCGAGTTTTCACCCGGAGCAACTCGAAGGAGTAAGGGCACCGCGACGGAGCCTTCATGAAGGATACGGTGTCCACGGACGCCGCCGCCGTCGGCCAATACAAGATTGGGCAAGTGATGAACCCCGACACGCCCACCCCTCCAACGCATCCTAGCACCTCCAACCACCAGCGACCACCCACCCGTGTGGCCATGGCCGCTCGCCCGCACCCGAGGCGCAAGTTCTGCCGACGAACATCGTGCCTCCCGCCGCCAAGGCCGCCGCCCAGCATCCAGATGTTGAAAATATGCCCTAGAGGCAATAATAAATTGATTATTATTATATTTCCTTGTTCATGATAATCGTGTATTATCCATGCTAGAATTGTATTGATAGGAAACTCAGATACATGTGTGGATATATAGACAACACCATGTCCCTAGTAAGCCTCTAGTTGACTAGCTCGTTGATCAATAGATGGTTACGGTTTCCTGACCATGGACATTAGATGTCGTTGATAACGGGATCACATCATTAGGAGAATGATGTGATGGACAAGACCCAATCCTAAGCATAGCACTAGATCGTGTAGTTCGTATGCTAAAGCTTTTCTAATGTCAAGTATCATTTCCTTAGACCATGAGATTGTGCAACTCCCGGATACCGTAGGAGTGCTTTGAGTGTGCCAAACGTCACAACGTAACTGGGTGGCTATAAAGGTACACTACGGGTATCTCCGAAAGTGTCTGTTGGGTTGGCACGAATCGAGACTGGGATTTGTCACTCCGTGTGACGGAGAGGTATCTCTGGGCCCACTCGGTAGGACATCATCATAATGTGCACAATGTGATCAAGGAGTTGATCACGGGATGATGTGTTATGGAACGAGTAAAGAGACTTGCCGGTAACGAGATTGAACAAGGTATCGGGATACCGACGATCGAATCTCGGGCAAGTATCGTACCGATAGACAAACGGAATTGTATACGGGATTGATTGAGTCCTTGACATCGTGGTTCATCCGATGAGATCATCGTGGAACATGTAGGAGCCAACATGGGTATCCAGATCCCGCTGTTGGTTATTGACCGGAGAACGTCTCGGTCATGTCTGCATGTCTCCCGAACCCGTAGGGTCTACACACTTAAGGTTCGATGACGCTAGGGTTATAAAGGAAGTTTGTATGTGGTTACCGAAGGTAGTTCGGAGTCCCGGATGAGATCCCGGACGTCACGAGGAGTTCCGGAATGGTCCGGAGGTAAAGATTGATATATTGGACGAAGGGTTTTTGAGTCCGGGAGTGTTCCGGAGGTACCGGGTGATGACCAGCATGACCGAAAGGTGTTTCGGGAGCCCCGGCAAGTGTTGGGGGGCTTCATGGGCCAAGGGAAGGGGGCAAACCAGCCCACTAAGGGGCTGTGCGCCCCCCTCACCTATTCCCACGTGACCAGGGGGTTTGGGGCGCCCTATCTAGGGTTCCCACCTCCTGGCTTGGGGGCCAAGTCACCCAAGGGGGAGATCCCATCTGCCCTGGCCGCCGCCCCCCCCTAGAGGAAACCCTAGGGCGCCTCCCCTCCCCCTTGCCCCTATATATAGTGGAGGTTTTGGGGCTGCCCAACAGACGAGATGAGTTCCTCTCCCCGTTGGTGCAGCCCTGCCTCTCTCTTCCTCCTCTCCCGTGGTGCTTGGCGAAGCCCTGCTAGATTGCCACGCTCCTCCACCACCACCACGCCGTTGTGCTGCTGCTGGATGGAGTCTTCCTCAACCTCTCCCTCTCTCCTTGCTGGATCAAGGCATGGGAGACGTCACCGGATTGTACGTGTGTTGAACGCGGAGGTGCCGTCCGTTCGGCACTTGGTCATCGGTGATTTGGATCACGACAAGTACGACTCCATCAACCCCGTTCACTTGAACGCTTCCGCTTAGCAATCTACAAGGGTATGTAGATGCACTCTCCTTCCCCTCGTTGCTGGTCTCTCCATAGATAGATCTTGGTGACACGTAGGAAAATTTTGAATTTCTGCTACGTTCCCCAACAGTGGCATCATGAGCTAGGTCTATTGCGTAGATTCTATGCACGAGTAGAACACAAAGTAGTTGTGGGCGTTGATTTTGTTCAATATGCTTGCCGTTACTAGTATTATCTTGATTCGGCGGCATCGTGGGATGAAGCGGCCCGGACCAACCTTACACGTATGCTTACGTGAGACCGGTTCCACCGACAAACATGCACTAGTTGCATAAGGTGGCTGGCGGGTGTCTGTCTCTCCCACTTTAGTCGGATCGGATTCGATGAAAAGGGTCCTTATGAAGGGTAAATAGCAATTGGCATATCACGTTGTGGTCTTTGCGTAGGTAAGAAACGTTCTTGCTAGAAACCCATAGCAGCCACGTAAAACATGCAAACAACAATTAGAGGACGTCTAACTTGTTTTTGCAGGGTATGCTATGTGATGTGATATGGCCAAAGGATGTGATGAATAATATATGTGATGTATGAGATTGATCATGTTCTTGTAATAGGAATCACGACTTGCATGTCGATGAGTATGACAACCGGCAGGAGCCATAGGAGTTGTCTTAATTTATTTATGACCTGCGTGTCAACATAAACGTCATGTAATTACTTTACTTTATTGCTAACCGTTAGCTGTAGTAGTAGAAGTAATAGTTGGCGAGACAACTTCATGAAGACACGATGATGGAGATCATGATGATGGAGATCATGGTGTCATGCCGGTGACGATGATGATCATGGAGCCCCGAAGATGGAGATCAAAAGGAGCAATATGATATTGGCCATATCATGTCACTATTTGATTGCATGTGATGTTTATCATGTTTATACATCTTATTTGCTTAGAACGACGGTAGTAAATAAGATGATCCCTCATTAAAATTTCAAGAAGGTGTTCCCCCTAACTGTGCACCGTTGCGAAAGTTCGTCGTTTCGAAGCACCACGTGATGATCGGGTGTGATAGATTCTAACGTTCACATACAACGGGTGTAAGACAGATTTACACACGCAAAACACTTAGGTTGACTTGATGAGCCTAGCATGTGTACAGACATGGCCTCGGAACACAGAAGACCGAAAGGTCGAGCATGAGTCGTATGGTAGATACGATCAACATGAAGATGTTCACCGATGTTGACTAGTCCGTCTCACGTGATGATCGGACACGGCCTAGTTGACTCGGATCATGTAATCACTTAGATGACTAGAGGGATGTCTATCTGAGTGGGAGTTCATAAGATGAACTTGTTTATCCTGAACATAGTCAAAAGTTTTTTGCAAATTATGTCGTAGCTCGTGCTTTAGTTCTACTGTTTAGATATGTTCCTAGAGAAAATTTAGTTGAAAGTTGATAGTAGCAATTATGCGGACTAGGTCCGTAAACTAAGGATTGTCCTCATTGCTTCATAGAAGGCTTATGTCATTAATGCACCGCTCAGTGTGCTGAACCTCGAACGTCGTCTGTGGATGTTGCGAACATCTGACATACACGTTTTGATGACTACATGATAGTTCGGTAATGTTAAATGGTTTAGAATTGAGGCATCGAAGACGTTTTGAAACGTCGCAAAACATATGAGATGTTTCGAGGGCTGAAATTGGGATTTCAGGCTCGTGCCCACGTCAAGAGGTATAAGACCTCCGACGATTTTCTTAGCCTGCAAACTAAGGGAGAAAAGCTCAATTGTTGAGCTTGTGCTCAGATTGTCTGAGTACAACAATCATTTGAATCGAGTGGGAGTTGATCTTCCAGATGAGACAGTGATGTTTCTCCAAAGTCATTGCCACCAAGCTGCTAGAGCTTCGTGATGAACTATAATATATCAGGGACATATATGATGATCCTTGAGATATTCGCAATGTTTTATACCACAAAAGTAGAAATCAAGAAGGAGCATCAATTGTTGATGGTTGGCGAAACCACTAGTTTCAAGAAGGGCAAGGGCAAGAAGGGATACTTCATGAAACGGCAATTCAGCTGCTGCTCTAGTGAAGAAACCCAAGGTTGAACCCAAACCCGAGACTAAGTGCTTCTGTAATAAGGGGAACAGCCACTGGAGCAGAATTACCCTAGATACTTGGTAGATTAGAAGGCTGGCAAGGTCGATAGAAGTATATTGGATATACATTGTGTTGATGTGTACTTTACTAGTACTCCTAGTAGCACCAGGGTATTAGATACCGGTTCGGTTGCTAAGTGTTAGTAACTCGAAATAAAAGCTACGGAATAAACGGAAACTAGCTAAAGGTGAGCTGACAATATGTGTTGGAAGTGTTTCCAATGTTGATATGATCAAGCATCGCACGCTCTCTCTACCATCGAGATTGGTGTTAAACCTAAATAATTGTTATTTGGTGTTTGCGTTGAGCATAGATGTGATTGGATTATGTCTATCGCAATACGGTTATTCATTTAAGGAGAATAATGGTTACTCTGTTTATTTGAATAATACCTTCAATGGTCTTGCACCTAAAATGAATGGTTTGTTGGATCTCGATCGTAGTGATACACATGTTCATGCCAAAAGATATAAGATAGTAATGATAGTACCACCTACTTGTGGCACTTCCACTTAAGTCATACCGGTATAAAACGCATGAAGAAGCTCCATGTTGATGGACCTTTGGGCTCACTCGTTTTTGAAAAGTTTGAGACATGCGAACCATGTCTATTGGTGTATATGCATGAAGAAACTCCATGCAAATGGACCGTTTGGACTCACTTGATTTTGAATCACTTGAGACATGCAAATCATACCACATGGGCAAGATGACTGAAAGCCTCGTTTTCAGTAAAATGGAACTAGAAAGCAACTTGTTGGAAGTAATACATTTTTGATGTGTGCAGTCCAATGAGTGCTGAGGCGTGTAGTGGATATCGTTATGTTCTTACTTCACAGATGATTTGAGTAGATGTTGAGTATATTTACTTGATGAATCACGAGTCTGAATTATTGAAAGGTTCAAGTAATTTCAGGGTGAAGTTGAAAGATCATCGTAACAAGAGGATAAAATATCTATGATATGATCATAGAGATAAATATCTTAATTACGAGTTTGGCATAGAATTAAGACATTGTGGAAATTGTTTCACAACAAAGACAGCCTGGAACACCATAGTGTGATGGTGTGTCCGAACATCATAACTGCACCCTATTGGATATGATGCATACCATGATGTCTCTTATCGAATTACCACGATAGTTTATGGGTTAGGCATTAGAGACAACCACATTCACTTTAAAAGGGGCACCACGTAATTCCGATGAGATGACACCGTATGAACTATGGTTTAGAGAAACCTAAGCTGTCATTTCTTAAAAGTTTGGGGCTGCGACGCTTATGTGAAAAGGTTTCAGGCTGATAAGCTCGAACCCAAAGCGGATAAATGCATCTTCATAGGACACCCAAAACAGTTGGGTATACCTCATGTCTCAGATCCAAAAGCAATAAGGGATTGTTTCTAGAATCGGGTCCTTTCTCGAGGAAAAGTTTCTCTCGAAAGAATTGAGTGGGAGGATGGTGGAGACTTGATGAGGTTATTGAACCATCTCTTCAACTAGTGTGTGGCAGGGCACAGGAAGTTGTTCCTGTGGCACCTACACCAATTGAAGTGGAAGCTTATGATATTGATCATGAAACTTCAGATCAAGTCACTACCAAACCTCGTAGGATGACAAGGATGCGTACTACTTCAGAGTGGTACGTAATCCTGTCTCGGAAGTCATGTTGCTAGACAACAATGAACCTACGAGCTATGGAGAAGCGATGGTGGGCCCGGATTCCGAAAAATGGCTCGAGGCCATAAAATCCGAGAGAGGATCCATGTATGAAAACAAAGTGTAGACTTTCGAAGAACTACTTGATGGTCGTAAGGCTGTTAGGTACATATGGATTTTAAAAGGAAGACGGACAATGATGGTAAGTGTCACCATTAAGAAAGCTCGACTTGTTGTTAAGATGTTTTCCGACAAGTTCAAGGAGTTGACTACGATGAGACTTTCTCACTCGTAGCGATGCTAAGAGTCTGTTGGAATTATATTAGCGATTACTGCATTATTTATGAAATCTTGCAGATAGGATGTCAAAAAAACATTGTTTTCTCGACGATTTTCTTGAGGAAAGGTTGTATGTGATACAACCGGAAGGTTTTGTCAATCCTGAAAGATGCTAACAAGTATGCAAAGCTCCAGCGATCCTTCTAAGGACTGGAGTAAGCATCTCGGAGTTGGAATGTATGCTTTGATGAGATGATCAAAGATTTTGGGTGTATACAAAGTTTATGAGAAACTTGTATTTCCAAAAGAAGTGAGTGGGAGCACTATAGAATTTCTGATAAATATATGTTGTTGACATATTGTTGATCGGAAATGATGTAGAATTTCTGGAAAGCATATAGGGTTATTTGAAAAGTGTTTTTCAATGAAAGCCTGGATTAAGCTACTTGAACATTGAGCATCAAGATCTATAAGGATAGATCAAAACGCTTAATGGTACTTTCAAATGAGCACATACCTTGACAAGACCTTGAAGGTGTTCAAGATGGATCAGTCAAAGAAGGAGTTCTTGCCTGAGTTGTAAGGTATGAAGTTAAGACTTAAAGCTCGACCACGGCAGAATAGAGAGAAAGGACGAAGGTCGTCCCCTATGCTTAAGACATAGGCTCTACAGTATGCTATGCTGTGTACCACACCTGAAGTGTGCCTTGCCATGAGTCAGTCAAGGGGTACAAGAGTGATCCAAGAATGGATCACAGGACAGCGGTCAAAGTTATCCTTAGTAACTAGTGGACTAATGAATTTTCTCAATTATGGAGGTGGTAAAAGAGTTCGTCGTAAAGGGTTACGCCGATGCAAACTTTGACACTAATCCAGATTATTCTGAGTAGTAAACTGGATTCATATAGTAGAACAGTTATTTGGAATAGCTCCAAATGTAGCGTAGTAGTTGCATCTACAAGATGATATAGAAATTTGCGAAGTACATACGGATCTGAAAGATTCAGACCCGTTGACTATAACATCTCTCACAAGCATAACATGATCAAACCGAGAACTCATCGAGTGTTAATCACATGGTAATGTGAACTAGATTATTGACTCTAGTAAACTCTTTGGGTGTTAGTCACATGGGGATGTGACCTTGAGTGTTAATCACATATCGATGTGAGCTGGATTATTGACTCTAGTGCAAGTGGGAGACTGTTGGAAATATGCCCTAGAGGCAATAATAAATTGATTATTATTATATTTTCTTGTTCATGATAATCGTTTATTATCCATGCTAGAATTGTATTGATAGGAAACTCAGATACATGTGTGGATACATAGACAACACCATGTCCCTAGTAAGCCTCTAGTTGACTAGCTCGTTGATCAATAGATGGTTACGGTTTCCTGACCATGGACATTGGATGTCGTTGATAACGGGATCACATCATTAGGAGAATGATGTGATGGACAAGACCCAATCCTAAGCATAGCACTAGATCGTGTAGTTCGTATGCTAAAGCTTTTCTAATGTCAAGTATCATTTCCTTAGACCATGAGATTGTGCAACTTCCGGATACCGTAGGAGTGCTTTGGGTGTGCCAAACGTCACAACGTAACTGGGTGGCTATAAAGGTACACTACGGGTATCTCCGAAAGTGTCTCTTGGGTTGGCACGAATCGAGACTGGGATTTGTCACTCCGTGTGACGGAGAGGTATCTCTGGGCCCACTCGGTAGGACATCATCATAATGTGCACAATGTGATCAAGGAGTTGATCACGGGATGATGTGTTACGGAACGAGTAAAGAGACTTGCCGGTAACGAGATTGAACAAGGTATCGGGATACCGACGATCGAATCTCGGGCAAGTATCGTACCGATAGACAAAGGGAATTGTATACGGGATTGATTGAGTCCTTGACATCGTGGTTCATCCGATGAGATCATCGTGGAACATGTAGGAGCCAACATGGGTATCCAGATCCCGCTGTTGGTTATTGACCGGAGAACGTCTCGGTCATGTCTACATGTCTCCCGAACCCGTAGGGTCTACACACTTAAGGTTTGATGACGCTAGGGTTATAAAGGAAGTTTGTATGTGGTTACCGAAGGTAGTTCGGAGTCCCGGATGAGATCCCGGACGTCACGAGGAGTTCCGGAATGGTCCGGAGGTAAAGATTGATATATTGGACGAAGGGTTTTTGAGTCCGGGAGTGTTCCGGAGGTACCGGGTGATGACCAGCATGACCGAAAGGTGTTTCGGGAGCCCCGGCAAGTGTTGGGGGGCTTCATGGGCCAAGGGAAGGGGGCAAACCAGCCCACTAAGGGGCTGTGTGCCCCCCTCACCTATTCCCACGTGACCAGGGGGTTTGGGGCGCCCTATCTAGGGTTCCCACCTCCTGGCTTGGGGGCCAAGTCACCCAAGGGGGAGATCCCATCTGCCCTGACCGCCGCCCCCCCCCCCCTAGGGGAAACCCTAGGGCGCCTCCCCTCCCCCTTGCCCCTATATATAGTGGAGGTTTTGGGGCTGCCCAACAGACGAGATGAGTTCCTCTCCCCGTTGGTGCAGCCCTGCCTCTCTCTTCCTCCTCTCCCGTGGTGCTTGGCGAAGCCCTGCTAGATTGCCACGCTCCTCCACCACCACCACGCCGTTGTGTTGCTGCTGGATGGAGTCTTCCTCAACCTCTCCCTCTCTCCTTGCTGGATCAAGGCATGGGAGACGTCACCGGGTTGTACGTGTGTTGAACGCGGAGGTGCCGTCCGTTCGGCACTTGGTCATCGGTGATTTGGATCACGACAAGTACGACTCCATCAACCCCGTTCACTTGAACGCTTCCGCTTAGCGATCTACAAGGGTATGTAGATGCACTCTCCTTCCCCTCGTTGCTGGTCTCTCCATAGATAGATCTTGGTGACACGTAGGAAAATTTTGAATTTCTGCTACGTTCCCCAACACCAGACACCCCCAAGACCATCCAAAGAGATCAACTTTGAGCCACAAGAACTCCCCCGACTGACGAACCGTAGCATACGCCCCGCCTTGAACTTCGTCGGAGCTGCGACAACCCGCACACGGACGGAGAAAGGGGGAGGTGGCGGAGCGGACGCATCCGGACCGGCACACCCCTGTGCCAGTGACGGTTGGCCCAAACACGTCAGCGCCGCCCATCCCTCCAGCCAACCTTCCCACCGGACACACCCCTGTACCGCCCCACCGCAGCGGCCGACGTAGACCCGCGCAAAGCCACCGACGCAGATCCGACGCATGGACCTGCGAGGAGACGAGGGAGCAGAGCAGTAGTACCCAAGCAAGGCGTCCAGGATGTGGTAGGGGCTACTGGTTAGATGGACGCATGGAGTGACTTGATCTGTTTTGTAAAGCTTATCTTTTTGATTTCTGCCATGATAGTCACTCGCTGGTTACTAAGAGTGGCGGCTGGGAATGATTGCAAAGCTTTCATCTTTGTCCCTGGCTACTCTTTGTCCTGACTCTTTAGCTGCATTGCATGGTTTGTGAGTAGGGCTGCAAACGAAGTCGAGTTTGAGCAAGTTGGAGTTGGCTCAGCTCAACTCATATTAAAATTCGAGCGAGCTCAAACTGAGCGAAGCTCAAGATCAAGCTGTAGAACATAACTCGTGCTCAGCTTGTAACGATCTCGAGCTAGTTTCGAGCTAAATGAAACAATAAATCTTATAAATCTATGGGGATTGTTCCAACTAGATAAGGACACAACATGACACAACTTTGTACGACAATCTCGTCGTGCTCGGCAAAGCTCATCTTTGTCTCTTGGGTGAACTAGCAATAGACGGTGGTCTTCGTGGACGAAAAACAAGAAAAAGACGGTGCATATGCTCGGAAATTTTGCCAAAAGCAACATGATATTTAACATATAGCTGACCACATATCATAATTAGGTCTAAATCTTCTCTGGACTTAATTAAGCTTCCATGTTTGCTGGTAAATAAAATGAAGAAAAATCATGGACATCATATATGGTAACAAATTGTCTTATTTTCCTTCAATATATATATGACATGATCATTTAACACAATGGTATTATGTCGAGCTGTCGAGCTCAAATCGAGCGAGCCAATATTGGCTCATGATCGGCTTGTTTCTCGATCAAGCTACATAAAATGTTCAAACTCGGCTTGTTTCTTTTCAAGTCGATCTCGAGTCGAGCCAAAAAACGAGTCGATCTTAAGCGGCTCACGAGCCTCGAGCTTTTCTTGCGGCCCTATTTGTGAGTCGTGATGTGATGCAATGGTGGATAAAACAGCACATTAAGTCACCTCTGTGTTTGATCAACGGATTTCCTGGTACTCTAGACATTGGAACGCTGCATGATAATTGTGTGTAAGAATGCTCACAAGATCCTGGCACTCTATTCATCTCAACTTGATCATATACTTTGATCAACGGACAGTTCCAGCCAACCAGGACTGTTATAATTGTAGCCCAGGAATTGCAATATAACAAGGCCGAGTTGAAAGTCCAAGCAGAGTTGTTGCGGGTAAGTTAAAACATGATCAGGCTATTTTTACTACTCCCTCCGTCGCATAATGATACTTGCTTGCTCACTAAAAGACTAGGTAAATCAATGACGATAAGAGTGAATATTAAGCGATGGGAGATGGCAGTGTCTCCCAGACATCCAGCACGTTGTCCTCCTGATGCACCGCGAAGAGACGGTCGCCCCCAACCGAGAAGTCGCTAATGGCGCCAGCGCCTTTGCTCCCGCGCAGCGCAAACCTCAGGTGGTCATGATTTGGGCCGCCAAACACTGAGATGGTGTCATCCTTGGACGCCAAGAGCAGTCCACTGTGCACAGCGAGCTTTGGACAGCACGTCGGAGTCGAACTTGTCTTCACCTTTCTCTGATGTGCCCACGGTTCAGCGTAGCTCGAGCCACGGATGTCGAGGAACCCGAGTTCATGGTTCTTGTTGATCAAGCAGACCGACCTCTCGTCCTCCATCACGACGGCATCGGCAACGAGCTTGTCCTTGCACAAAGGGCCGCTGCCATTCCTCTGGGTGTTGATGGACCATGACCAGACAACGCTCATATCCCGGAAATCAACCAGAGTGATGCAAGGCAACATTGAGCCCGCCTTGACCACCATGAGCGCGTTCGTGCTTGCCAGCCACTGAAGCTTACTGGCGTGACCCAGGGCAATACCAGACTTCTGGTTTAGGAAAGAGACTGTGTGCTTGCCGGTCATGCAGTCCCACACGCCAATGCCATTGTAGCCGCTACCTTGCCATATGCCCCAGGTGTTGCAGCTAGCATAAACATTCATTTGCTGGTCTAAGGCCAGTGCCCCAGCATTAAAAGGCGGAGCCATCTCCTCGCCGGCGTGTCCTAAGTGGAAGTGTTGAGTCAGGTCGCCGGTGAGGGCAGAGAAAGCCGCCATGCCGCGGCCCCCCACGAGGAGCATGGAGTCACTGAGGTAGGTCGCGTCGTGGACCGCCATGAAAGGCGTCAGGCAGACTGGCCGGCGCTCCTCAAGCATCCAGTTGTAGACCCGCACGATAGGGCCGTGCGTGACGCAGCAGCCTCCGTCAGGCGCAGCACGGACGGCCAGGCAGGCCACAGGCGCCCGCCCCGGTGGCACGGACGCAGCCAGTCGGGCCCTGTCGAGGTCAAGCTCGCCGATGCGAGAGGCACGGACGCGGTCGAGGAGGCCGTAGTAGTTCGCTTCGCGGAAGAGTACCCGGTCCGGGACGCCGGCGGGGACGTGGAGCTCACCCGTGCGGAGCATGTCGAGGAGCGAGGCGAAGCAGGCCGGGTCGCGGTCGATGAAGTACTCGGGCACGCCCCCGGTGGAGCCGGCGTTCCAGCATGGTTCCAACATGGCAGCGAGCATGGTTCCCTCGCCTGCGCCTCTGAGAGTGTCGGCCGTCGTCTCGAACACCTGCCCGCCGACGTTCAGCCGGATGCGGCCGGCAGCTGGTTGTGGCGTGCACATGGCCGGCTGTGTGTACAAGACTTCCGGGCGCAGTGGACCTGTCAATGGAGAGGGTTGCGTTGCGGTATTGTCACTTCTCAATAAAGAGAAAACATAAGCTACATGTATGCATCACCGCTCTATCAATGATAACAATTTTCAAGAAACTTGCATATGCATCGCAGCTCTATTAGTGACAACAACGGACAGCAACCAAATTAGTACAAACAAACTCCAATAAAGTTTCACAGCACACTAGTAGTCTAGTACATAGACAGATGGCAACTAAAATGTCAATTCCTTTGCACTGGGAGTCTGGGATCATAAAACTAACTAGGTTTTGAACTGAATCATATACTGATACTAGTAATCACAGTCTCCAGGGTCGATGTACTCCAATCTTTTCGAAAGGACAAAAAAGAGAGCATTTTTCTAACCTCAAGAGAAGTGTCAACAATGGACAGCAACCAAATATAGCGCATCTTAGTACTAAACAATGACCAATTGCTGCTAGTAGTGAACTCTCTGCTACTGCTAGGGTTTCGACACCCGTACTGAAAGAAGTGTACAAGCGGCCGCTACCTTTTTTCTGTGTATTCCTTGAGCAATGCACGTTGGTTGGGAGGCGCTGGACTGGGAGGGAAACAGGAGGACGAGGCGGTGGGGCGGATCTGGAAGACGAGGGGGGCGCCGGTCGATGGGGAGAGAGGCGGCGCTGGAGTGGCTGGACGGCGAGGGGGTCTGCTGGACGTCCAGAGGGTCTGGAGTGACTGGACGGCGAGGGGGCGGCGGGACGTCGACGGGGCGGCGCTGGAATGATGAGGGAGGCGGGAGGCGGCGGTGGATTGGGGAGGGAGGCGGCGCGCTGGAGTGGCTGGACGGGAAGGGGAGGGAGGCGGCGCTGGAGGAGTGGGGGGCGGCAGCGGGTGTAGGGTCAAGCTTCAGTCCACTCGGGCCCTTCAGCGATGTCTTGGGCCGCCACTGGAAAAAAAATCAGTTTGGGTAGTGCCTCGTCTTTCCATTGGGCCAAGCGATGAATATACAAACATGCTATTGAGTATATTTTTTTCTTGATGGGTCAGAGGATGGATGCAAAAGTTACTATCAGCTGCTGCCAAAGAGGTTCTCATTAAATCTGTTGCCCGGTCTATACCAGTTTTTTCTATGTCTTGTTTTAGGCTTTCCAGAGGGCTCTGTGATAATGTGACATCTATCATCCGCCAGTTTTGATGGGGAAGTAAACAGGGAAGAAGAAAACCTTGTTGGGTATCGTGGGACGTGATGACAAAGCCAAAGAATTAAGGCGGTTTGGGATTCCGTGACCTGGAGATTTTTAACATTGCTCTTCTCCCACAGCAGGCTTGGTAGATTCTACGGGAACCTGAATCTTTTTTTGAAAGATCCAGCATTTGCTGGCTTCATTAGATTGAGCAGAAGCAAGAGGTGGTACAAAATATGATCAAGTGATCATAGCTACAGTTAACAGAGATAAAAAGGGAGGAGGACAGCGAGGGGTTAGAAAGCCCTCCCCCCTCCTCCCCTGGAGAACATCTAATCCGCTATCTCTCGACTATATCCCCGAAAGGGGTCTCAATATCTTTTACTCCCGCGATACGACATTGCTCCATTGTGCGCCGTATTGCCGCTAGGGTGTCATTGGGGCAGGCCATCTTTCCCCTAAATGTACAGTTGTTCCTCTCATTCCACAGCTCCCAGGATACTGCCATTATCATCGTTTTGACACCTTTTTTGTCCTCCTTGCCTGCCTTGGAGACAATATTGGTGACTGCTCCTCTAGTGTTGTCTTGCTCTTTTCCTCTCTCGGACGTAGTGAGCTACAGCTCCTCCAATCGGCCACCCTCGCCCAAACAGAGCGCGAAACCGGGCAGTTCCAAAACAGGTGAGTGGAAGACTCCAAGTTTCGTAAACACAACTGACAGAAGTAAGAGTTTGGCCATTGTTTCCTCTGTAAGCGATCGTTGCACCATAGCCTGTTGAGGTGAAGCAGCCATGCAAAGAATTTGATTTTTCCCGGGGCCCAAACCTTCCAGATCAAGTTTTGCATATCCGTAGTAGGCAGGCTTTTGAATTGCAGCATATACTCTGATTTTGTTGTATACATTCCGTTGCTGTTTCCAGTCCATACAATCGTGTCTTCAGTTTGTCCCTGCTGTATTTGTCCGTGAGCTCTAATCTTTTGGGCCATCCGGATGAAGTCGGTAACCTTGGATTCCCAGTCCCCGCTTTGAATGTCTTTTATCCATTGCTGATCAAGTAGGGCCTCGGCAACTGTTCTTGATTTCCTCTTTGATTGCTTGTACAGAGTGGGGAAGGAGATGCACAGTGGTTCGTCCCCCAGCCAGCAGTAAGTCCAGAACCTTGCTCTTCTTCCATCGCCAATGGTGACCTTTGTTGCCATGGCAAAGAGGTCCTTGTCTCCTTGGTCGCACAGTGTTGGGAAACTACTCCAGGGGCTATTTGGCTGCATCCATGCCAGCCAGAGCCAGCGTAAACGAAGGGCTCTGCTCATACTATGCAGGTCTTGGATTCCAACTCCTCCTTTTTTCGTTGGAGTACACACCTTCTTCCAGTTAACCTTACACGCTACACCTGTTGCCTCGCTCTCTTGCGCCCATAAAAATCTTCTTCTAGTCTTGTTGATCTCCTTTAACAGCTTCTTTGGTGGTCGGAGCGCTGTTAGGGCAAAAGTTGGCATTGCGGAGAGCACGCTGCGAACAAGCACTCGTCTTCCAGCAATGTTCATGAGCTTTGCCTTTCCAACCAGCGAGCCTGGCTCTAATTCTATCTAATATGAACTGAAGACACACTAATCTAATCCTATGTGTGGAGATGGGGAGGCCCAGGTAAGTCATCGGGAAACCTACAACTTTCCCTCTAAAGTCGTGGAGCACCTCCGAGAGGTTTATGCATTCACACCTAATAGGGGCTACTGAAGATTTCTTCTGGTTTAATCTAAGGCCAGTCGCGTCGCCGAAAGAGTGCAGAATCTGAAGTAGGGCTTGCACCTCCTCTTTGATCGGGTTTGCAGAAATCACTGCATCGTCGGTGTAGAGGCTTACCCTCATGCTCATCCCCCTCCCCAGCAGAGGTGCTAAAATGCCCTGCTCAGTCACAGCAGCGAGTAGACGATGCAGAGGATCGATTGCGATGATGAAAAGCAAAGGTGAGAGGGGGTCGCCCTGTCTTAGTCCTTTTTTGTGTATGATCGGAAGGCCAGCATCGCCATTTAGCAGGCAGGAAGATGTCGCTGTGGACAGCAGGATTGCCATCCAATCTCTCCATCTGGCGCTAAATCCCAATCGCTGCAAAACCTCTAGAAGATAGTCTCAGGAGATGTTGTCAAAAGCCTTTTGGATATCCAGCTTGAAGAGCAGGGCCGGCTTCTTTCTTCTATGCATTGATCTCACACTTCCCTATACATATAAGTAGCTGTCGTGGATGCATTTTCCCTTCTGGAAGGCCGATTGCGCTGGCGAAATAATATCAGGGATAACCTTAGTCAATCTTATGGACAGGACCTTTGCGATTAACTTTGCAACCGAGCTAATTAAGCTGATTGGTCTGAAGTGTCTGACTTAGAGGCCTCCTCTTTTTTGGGGATAAGTGTTATGAACGCCTTGTTTATCTCCTCAAAATTCTTTCCGGCTAGATGGTAGAACCTGTTGAAAACTGCCATCACATCATCCTTGATAGTGTCCCATCTTGCTCTGAAAAATTTGCCAGTGAAATCGTCAGGCCCCGGTGCTTTCTCTGCCAGGGAGGCCACAACAGCTTTCCAAACTTCATCTTCAGAGAAAGGGTTGTCAAGGCCTCCAGCCTCGATCCTTGGCATCTACAGTTCAGACCAGTTGATCGTATGTTGTCGTTGTTCTCTTCAGCCTATATGAGCGGTGAACTGTTCTCTGATTTCCTCTACTTTTTATGCATGTTCTGTCAGCATCCTCCCCTCCTGTGATGTAATTGTGTGGATGGAGTTTTTCCTTTTTCTGGCATTGTACTTTGCATGTAAAAACTTTGTGCTTGCGTCTCCTGCCCGTAGCCAGGTTATTCTTGAAGCTTGTCTCTTTCTAGCTCTTTCGATCGCAGCCAGCCCCAACACTCTATTCTTGAGCTGTTTTCTTAGGGAGAATTCGGCCGGTGATAGATGTCCCTTCTCTTGAGCTATATCCAATCCCAAAATCACCTCGTGAGCAATATGGAGTTGCAGCTTAATCTTGCTGAACAAGGATCTGCTCCATATTTTCAAGTCCTTAGCCGTTCTCTGCATCTTGATCTTCATCCTAATGTACGGGTGATAACCCACAAGTATAGGGGATCGCAATAGTTTTCGAGGGTAAGGTATTCAACCCAAATTTATTGATTCGACACAAAGGGAGCCAAAGAATATTCTCAAGTATTAGCAGCTGAGTTGTCAATTCAACCACACCTGGAAACTTAGTATCTGGAGCAAAGTATTTAGTAGCAAAGTAATATGATAGTAGTGGTAATGGTAGCAAAAGGTAACGGTAGTAAAAGTAATGTTTTTGGTATTTTGTAGTGATGATAGCAATAGCAACGGGAAAGTAAATAAGCGAAGAATAATATATGGAAAGCTCGTAGGCAATGGATCAGTGATGCGGTTCAACATGTAACAGTCATAACCTAGGGTAACACAGAACTAGCTCCAGTTCATCAATGTAATGTAGGCATGTATTCGGAATATAGGCATACGTGCTTATGGAAAAGAACTTGCATGACATCTTTTGTCCTACCCTCCTGTGGCAATGGGGTCCTTACGGAAACTAAGGGATATTAAGGCCTCCTTTTAATAGAGTACCGGAACAAAGCATTAACACATAGTGAATACATGAACTCCTCAAACTACGGTCATCACCGGTAAGTATCCCGACTATTGTCACTTCGGGGTTAACGGATCATAACACATAGGTGACTATAGACTTGCAAGATAGGATCAAGAACTCTCATATATTGATGAAAACATAATAGGTTTAGATCTGAAATCATGGCACTCGGGCCCTAGTGACCAGCATTAAGCATAGCAAAGTCATAGCAACATCAATCTCAGAACATAGTGGATACTAGGGATCAAACCCTAACAAAACTAACTTGATTACATGATAGATCCCATCCAACCCATCACCGTCCAGCAAGCCTACGATGGAATTACTTATGCACGGCGGTGAGCATCATGAAATTGGTGATGGAGGATGGTTGATGATGACGATGGCGACGGATTCCCCTCTCCGGAGCCCCGAACGGACTCCAGATCAGCCCTCCCGGGAGGTTTTAGGGCTTGGCGGCGGCTCCGTATGGTAAAACGCGATGAATTCTTCTCTCTGATTTTTTTCTCCCCGAAACACAATATATAGAGTTGGAGTTGGAGTCGGAGGAGCTCCAGGGGGCCCACGAGGTAGGGGGCGCGCCCTAGGGGGGCAGGCGTGCCCCCACCCTCGTGGACAGGTGGTGGGCCCCCTGGCCTTCATCTTTTGCAGGTATTTTTTATATTTTCCAAAAAGTTGCTCCATTAAGTTTCAGGTCATTCCGAGAACGTTTGTTTTTGCACATAAATAACACCATGGTAATTCTGCTGAAAATAGCGTCAGTCCGGGTTAGTTCCATTCAAATCATGCAAGTTAGAGTCCAAAACAAGGGCAAAAGTGTTTGGAAAAGTAGATACGACGGAGACGTATCAACTCCCCCAAGCTCAAACCTTTGCTTGTCCTGAAGCAATTCAGTTGACAAACTGAAAGAGATAAAGAAAAACTTTTACAAACTCTGTTTGCTCTTGTTGTTGTAAATATGTAAAGCCAGCATTCAAGTGTTCAGCAAAGATTATAACTAACCACATTCTCAATAACGCTTAGGTCTCAAGTTTACTCATATCAATAGCATAATCAACTAGCGAGCAATAATAATAAATCTCGCATGACAACACTTTCTCAAAACAATCATAATATGATATAACAAGATGGTATCTCGCTAGCCCTTTCTGAGACCGCAAAACATAAATGCGGAGCACCTTTAAAGACCAAGGACTGACTAGACATTGTAATTCATGGTAAAAGAGATCCAGTCAAGTCATACCCAATGTAAACTAACAATAATGAATGCAAATGACAGCAGTGCTCTCCAACTGGTGCTTTTTGATAAGAGGATGATGACTCAACATAAAAGTAAATAGATAGGCCCTTCGCAGAGGGAAGCAGGGATTTGTAGAGGTGCCAGAGCTCGGTTTTGAAATAGAGATGAATAATATTTTGAGCGGTATACTTTCATTGTCAACATAACAACCAAGAGATGGCAATATCTTCCATGCTACACACATTATAGGCGGTTCCCAAACAGAATGATAAAGTTTATACTCCCCCTTCCACCAACCAGCATCAATCCATGGCTTGCTCGAAACAACGAGTTTCTCCAACTAACAAGAGTCCCAGGGGGAGTTTTGTTTGCAATTATTTTGATTTAGTTTGCATAAAGCATGGGACTGGGCATCCCGGTGACCAGCCATTTATCTCGTGAGTGAGGAGCGGAGTCCACTCCTCTTGAGAATAACCCGCCTAACATGGAAGATACGGACAGCCCTAGTTGATACATAAGCTATTCGAGCATACAAAACAGGATATTTATTTGAAGGTTTAGAGTTTGGCACATACAAATTTACTTGGAATTGCAGGTAGATATCGTATATAGGTAGGTATGGTGGACTCATATGGAATAACTTTGGGGTTTATGGGATTGGATGCACAAGCAGTATTCCCGCTTAGTACAGGTGAAGGCTAGCAAAAGACTGGGAAGCGACCAGCTAGAGAGCGACAACAATCATGAACATGCATTAAAATTAATCAACACCGAATGCAAGCATGAGTAGGATATAATCCATCATGAACATAAATATCGTGAAGGCTATGTTGATTTTGTTTCAACTACATGCGTGAACATGCGCCAAGTCAAGTCACTTAAATCATTCAGAGGAGGATATCATCCTATCATACCACATCATAACCATTTCAATAGCATTTTGGCACGCAAGGTAAACCATTATAACTCATAGCTAATCAAGCATGGCACAAGAAACTATGATCTCTAGTTGTCGTTGCAAACATGTTTATTCATAATAGGCCGAATCAGGAATGAAGAACTAATCATATTTACAAAAACAAAAGAGGTCGAGTTCATACCGGCTTTTCTCATCTCAATAAGTTCATCATATAATCATCATAATTGCCTTTCATTTTCACGACCGAACGATGTGAATAATAATAATAGCGCACGTGCATTGGACTAAGCTGGAATCTGCAAGCATTCAATAAACAGGAGAAGACAAGGCAATATGGGCTCTTTTGTTAGATCAACAATAATGTATATAAGAGCCACTTCAACAATTTAATTATGGTCTTCTCCTATCGACCCCCAAAGAAAAGAAAAGACATGAAACTATTTACACAGGAGAGCTCCCAACAAGTAAAAGAAGAACAGGAAATGTTTTTGGGTTTTCTTTTTAATTACTGCTACAAGCATGGAAAGTAAACTAATTAAAAGCTACAACTATTTTTGGTTTTTCTTAAGGTTTATTAAACACAAAAAGAAAGCATAAAAAGAAAATAAACTAGCATGGATGGTACAATGAAAAATTATGAGCACCGACATCTAGCAATGAGTGTGTGAACATAAATGTAATGTTGGTGAGAAATACGCACTCCCCCATGCTTAGGCTTTTGGCCTAAGTTGGTCTATGGCCACGGTTGGCCTGGCGGATATCCATAATAATAGCTGGGGTCGTACTGCGATGCAGCGGCTATCGCCTGCTGAGCTGCAATGTGGCGACAAGCGGCCCCCGCTCTCCTCTCGTACTCATCTGCCTCCTCTCTGGTAATAGTATATCTTCCTTTTGCCTGATGATCAAAAAAGGCAGGAGCAGGGAGAGTAATATGGGCAGCACGGCGTCTGTCAAAGATTAGTCGGTATTGAAGAGGTGATTCATTCCTCTCAACAAACTGATGGTGAACCATAGCATTAAAGTCTAGGTAAGCAGGAGGTAATTCAATATCATCTTCGCATATGGCTATACCAAGAAAATTAGCTATGCGGGTTGCATAAATTCCTCCAAAGAAATCTCCATTAAATCTATTAAGATGCAACCTACGTGCAACAATGGCTCCCAAATTATAAGATTTATCTTCTAACACAGCACTCCTAAGAATACTGAGGTCAGGGACACACATGTGACATGCCTCATCTTTACCATTAATGCATCTACCTATGAAGAGAGCAAAATAATGTATACCAGGAAAGTGAATGCTCCCTATGGTGGCTTGTGTTATATCTCTAGATTCTCCCACAGTTATGCTAGTAAGAAAATCTCTAAATTCAGAATTGTGAGGATCCCTTATACTACCCCATTGTGGAAGTTTGCAAGCAATGGTAAAATCCTCTAAGTCCATAGTATAAGAATTTCTATAGAGATCAAACAGGACAGTTGGAGAATTACGTGAAGATGAAACTTCAAACCTCCTCACAAAGGTACTAGTAAGATTGTGATATTGGCTGCACTTCTCTTCCTCGAAGCTCACAAGATCGGCGTTACGCAAATATGCGTTGAATTCTTCCTTAATTCCTGCTCGATCCATAAAGTTTTTAGAAGGCCACTCACAAGGACGCACTGGGGCGTCTCTTGGTGGCTCTTCATCAGCATCGCGCATTGCAAGCCTGGGTCCGTGCTTCCTTGAGGAACCACCTTGGAACATTTTCCTAAGCATTTTTCTTCCTCTGAAAAATTCTGAAAATTTTTAGTAACTTCAAAATAAAAGTGAACCAAACTCAATAATATTGATAGCAACTACTCCTACAAATGCCTAGGGCCTATATCATGCATCAAAACTACTTTTGACCATATAAATTTGACATGCAAGCTCAAGAACAGGGTCACCTAAGCAGCAAAAATTTGCAATGAATAGAGCACTAGAACAAAAACTAATTGGACCAATGGAGGAGTCACATACCAAGGAACAATCTCCCCAAGCAGTTTTGTGAGAGGTGCTTTGAACAAGGAGATCGAAAATGGCAGCAAAACAAGCTTGGACTCGGGTTTGAGCTGGTTATTCGTGTTTGGGGGAGGAAGAAGGAGTGTGTGGGTGAAAGGATAAATGGAGGAGGGCCACCGTGGGCCCACGAGGCAGGGGGCGCGCCCAGGGGGTAGGACGCGCCCTCCACCCTCATGGGGCAGGTGGTTGACCCCCCTGCTGTGTTCTCGGTGCCAAATATTCTCAAATATTCCAGAAAAAATCATATTTAAATTTCAGGGCATTTGGAGAACTTTTATTTTTGGGGTATTTTTATATTGCACGGATAATCAGATAACAGACAGAAAGTACTATTTTTATTTTATTTAATATAAATAACAGAAAGTAAAAGGAGGGTACAACAGGTTGTGCCTTCTAGTTTCATCCATCTCATGATCATCAAAAGGAATCCACTAACAAGGTTGATCAAGTCTTGTTAACGAACTCATTCTGAATAACATGGAACCGGAGAAATTTCGAATAACACTATGTTACCTCAACGGGGATATGCACATCCCCAATAATAAGAATGTCATATTTCTTCTTGACAGTAGGAAGAGGAAATTCAAAACCTCCAAATATAATCGATGGAATTTTTCCAATAGAGTTGATACTATGAACTTGAGGTTGTTTCCTCGGAAAGTGTACCATATGCTCATTACCATTAACATGAAAAGTGACATTTCCTTTAGTGCAATCAATAACAGCCTCTGCAGTATTCAAAAAGGGTCTTCCAAGAATAATAGACATACTATCGTCCTCGGTAATATCAAGAATAACAAAGTCCGTTAAAATAGTAATGTTTGCAACTACAACAGGCACATCCTCATAAATACCGATAGGTATAGCAGTTGATTTATCAGCCATTTGCAAAGATATTTCAGTAGGTGTCAACTTATTCAAATCAAGTCTACGATATAAAGAGAGAGGCATAACACTAACGCCGGCTCCAAGATCACATAAAGCAGTTTTAACATATTTTCTTTTAATGGAGCATGGTATAGTTGGTACACCAGGATCTCCAAGTTTCTTTGGTATTCCACCCTTAAAAGTATAATTAGCAAGCATGGTGGAAATTTCAGCTTCCGGGATCTTTCTCTTATTTGTAACAATATCTTTCATATACTTAGCATAAGGATTCATTTTGAGCATATCAGTTAATCGCATACGCAAAAAGATAGGTCTAATCATTTCAGCAAAGCGCTCAAAATCCTCATCATCCTTTTTCTTGGATGGTTGGGGAGGAAAAGGCATGGGTTTCTGAACCCATGGTTCTCTTTCTTTACCGTGTTTCCTAGCAACAAAATCTTTCTTATCATAACGTTGATTCTTTGATTGTGGGTTATCAAGATCAACAGCAGGTTCAATTTCTACATCATTATCATTACTAGGTTGAGCATCATTACGAACATTATCATTAACATTATCACTAGTTTCAGGTTCATTACCAGATTGTGTTTCAGCATCAGAAATAGAAATAGCATTTGGATTCTCATGGGTTTCAGTAACAGGTTCACTAGAAGCATGCAAAGTCCTATCATTTTTCTTTTTCTTCCTTTTATAAGGACTAGGTGCATCTATATTATTTCTCTGAGAATCTTGCTCAATTCTCTTAGGGTGGCCTTCAGGATACAGAGGTTCCTGAGTCATTTTACCACATCTAGTCATAACTCTAACAACATTATCATTATTCTTACTATTCAATTCGTTGAGCAAATCATTTTGAGCTTTAAGTACTTGTTCTACTTGAGTGGTAACCATAGAAGCATGTTTACTAATAAGTTTAAGTTCACCTTTGACATTAGCCATATAATCACCCAAGTGTTCAAGCATATTTGAATTGTATTTCAATTTTCTACCAAAATAAGCATTAAAATCTTCTTGCTTAACCATAAATTTATCAAACTCATCTAAGCATGGTCTAGCAAACTTAGTAAATGGGATTTCAGCTTTATCATATCTATAGAGAGAATTTACCTTTACTACCTATGTTGGGTTATCAAGACCATGAATTTCTTCAATAGGTAAGGGATTAAGATCATATGTTTCTTCAACAGGCGGTAAATTAAGACCATGTATTTCTTCAATAGGAGGTAAATTCTTAACATCTTCAGCTTTAGTACCTTTTTCTCTCATAGATTTCTTTGCCTCTTGCATATCTTCAGGACTGAGAAATAGAATACCTCTCTTCTTCTGAGTTGGTTTAGGAATAGGCTCAGGAATTGGCTCCGGAGGTGTCCAGTTATTTTCATTTGTCAACATATATATTATTCAATAGAATTTCAGCTTCATCCGGTGTTCTTTCCCTAAAAACAGAACCAGCACAACTATCCAGGTAATCTCTGGAGGCATCAGTTAGTCCATTATAGAAGATATCAAGTATTTCATTTTTCTTAAGAGGATGATCAGGCAAAGCATTAAGTAATTGGAGAAGCCTTCCCAAGCTTGTGGGAGACTCTCTTCTTCAATTTGCACAAAATTATAGCAGAGAAGTAATAAATCATATCCTGGGGACTACACACACAACCAAGATCAAGAGAATTAAACCATATCTTAGCATCACCCTTTAATGAGAACGGAAATATTTTAAGGATATAAAAGTAACGAGTTCTCTCATCAGTAGTGAACAGGGTGGCTATATCATTTAATTTAGTAAGATGTGCCACAACAGTTTCAGATTCATAGCCATGAAAAGGATCAGATTCAACCAAAGTAATTATATCAGGGTCAACAGAGAATTCATAATCCTTATCGGTAACACAGATATGTGAAGTAGCAAAAGCAGGGTCAGGTTTCATCCTAGCATTTAGAGATTGTTTATTCCATTTAGCTAATAACCTCTTGAGTTCGTGTCTATCCTTGCAAGCTAAAATAGCTAAAGAAACTTCTTTATCAAAAACATAACCCTCAGGAATAACAGGCAAGTCTGTCTTCATCATCAATTTCATTAGTATTATCAGAATCAATATTTTCAATCTCTCTAGCCCTAGCAATTTGTTCATCAAGAAATTCACCAAGTGGCACAGTAGTATCAAGCATAGAAGTAGTTTCATCATAAGTATCATGTATAGCAGAAGTGGCATCATCAATAACATACGACATATCAGAACGAATAGCAAAAGCAGGTTTAGGTGTCGCAAGCTTACTCAAAACAGAAGGTGAATCAAGTGCAGAGCTAGATGGCAGTTCCTTACCTCCACTCGTAGTTGAGGGATAAATCTTGGTTTTTGGATCTCCCAAATTCTTCATAATGATAAGCAGATATAAATCCCAAGTGACTCAAAGAATAGAGCGATGTTCCCCGGCCACGGCGCCAGAAAATAGTCTTGATACCCCACAAGTATAGGGGATCGCAACAGTTTTCGAGGTTAAGGTATTCAACCCAAATTTATTGATTCGATAGAAGGGGAGCCAAATAATATTCTCAAGTATTAGCAGCTGAGTTGTCAATTCAATCACACCTGGAACTTAGTATCTGCAGCAAAGTATTTAGTAGCAAAGTAATATGATAGTAGTGGTAATGGTAGCAAAAGGTAATAGTAGTAAAAGTAATGTTTTTGGTATTTTGTAGTGATGATAGCAATAGCAACGGGAAAGTAAATAAGCGAAGAACAATATATGGAAAGCTCGTAGGCAATGGATCAGTGATGGAGAATTATGCCGGATGCGGTTCATCATGTAACAGTCATAACATAGGGTGACACAGAACTAGCTCCAGTTCATCAATGTAATGTAGGCGTGTATTCCGAATATAGTCATACGTGCTTATGGAAAAGAACTTGCATGACATCTTTTGTCCTACCCTCCCGTGGCAGTGGGGTCCTTACGGAAACTAAGGGATTTGAGGCCTCCTTTTAATAGAGTACCGGAACAAAGCATTAACACATAGTGAATACATGAACTCCTCAAACTACGGCCATCACCGATAAGTATCCCGATTATTGTCACTTCGGGGTTAACGGATCATAACACATAATAGGTGACTATAGACTTGCAAGATAGGATCAAGAACTCTCATATATTGATGAAAACATAATAGGTTCAGATCTGAAATCATGGCACTCGGGCCCTAGTGACAAGCATTAAGCATAGCAAAGTCATAGCAACATCAATCTTAGAACATAGTGGATACTAGGGATCAAACCCTAACAAAACTAACTTGATTACATGATAGATCCCATCCAACCCATCACCGTCCAGCAAGCCTACGATGGAATTACTCACGTGCGGCGGTGAGCATCATGAAATCGGCGATGGAGGATGGTTGATGATGACGATGGCGACGGATTCCCCTCTCCGGAGCCCCGAACGGACTCCAGATCAGCCCTCCCGGGAGGTTTTAGGGCTTGGCGGCGGCTCCGTATGGTAAAACGCGATGAATTCTTCTTTCTGATTTTTTCTCCCCGAAACACAATATATAGAGTTGGAGTTGGAGTCGGAGGAGCTCCAGGGGGGCCACGAGGTAGGGGGCGCGCCCTAGGGGGGCAGGCATGCCCCCACCCTTGTGGATAGGTGGTGGGGCCCCTGGTCTTCATATTTTGCAGGTATTTTTTATATTTTCCAAAAAGTTGCTCCGTGAAGTTTCAGGTCATTCCGAAAACATTTGTCTCTGCACATAAATAACACCATGGTAATTCTGCTAAAAACAGCGTCAGTCCGGGTTAGTTCCATTCAAATCATGCAAGTTAGAGTCCAAAACAAGGGCAAAAGTGTTTGGAAAAGTAGATACGACGGAGACGTATCAACGAGCAGTGATAATTGATCGGCCTGTTCCAGGCGTCTTGCGCCGTCTCTTTGTAGTGTTGAAATTGGGGCCAGAAGTTTTCAAATCTAAATCTAGCTGGCCTCGGCGGGGTTGCAGCATGGGAGAGCAGCAGAGGGCAGTGGTTTGAGAAAGATGTGGCTGTAGCGTTTAAGATAAAACCATCATGTGATGCTTCCCAATCCACATTGCAAAAAAATTTGTCAATGCTGCTGAACACCGGGTTTTCTCTTTCATTGCTCCATGTAAACCTTCTGTTATGACATTTAATCTCCTTGAGCCCTGCATAATCTAAAGCTTTTCTGAATCTACCCATGATCCTTCTTCTCAGGTTTAAGTTACTCTTGTCCTTGGCTTCATATATCATGTTGAAATCCCCTGTAACCATCCACGGCTCGCCTAGAGGTGGAGCAGAAGCAGCTAGCTCCTGAAGGAAGTCTTCCTTCAGAGTGTCATCATTTGGCCCGTAAACCGTTGTTAACCAAAACTGCTCGTTTCGTCCCAGCTCTGTAACCTTGGCCGTGATCGAGAATCTGCCAATGGCGTGTGAGGAGACCGAGACTATGTCCTTGTTCCAAAATATAGCAGCGCCTCCTCTCGTTCCAATTGCCGGGAGCACTACACATCCCTGGAGCACTGCTCCTCCAACCTCCTTTGCAATCTCAATAGTCCATTGCTCAATCTTTGTTTCCTGCAGCATGAGAATTGCTGCTTTGTGTGCAGTGGCTACCTCGCTGATCGCCGTACGCTTAGCCAAAGCATTGAGACCTCTAACATTCCACGACAAAACATTGCAGTAGGGATTACTCATGGAGACACCAAGCAATTCTCCGTCGACTAACACTTCTATTAAGAGGGAAACAATACACCGGCAATCTCTCCTGGGGCAACGGTGGCCACCAATAAGCCCAAAACCCCACCGCTGTCTAGTTGTCCTCACTACCTTATCACTAAACATGAAAAACTGTAACTGGCTTAAGGCCAGCCGTCGACGAAGACTACATAGCGAACAGTACATTGGAGACTACTCTGCCCCCTGGGTAGCGCCATCTGGGCCGGCCATGCCTGCCGCAATCTTCAGAGCTTCAATGTCGAGGCTGGTCAGTCGGTCGATTGCTTCAATATCCGCCTCAGGCAGTGGCGCGTCGAAACGCTTGATCAACGCCGCTGCATCTTCAGGAGTCATCTTGTCCTTTAGACCCAGCTTCCCGAGCTCCTACACAAGGCGCAGGGCAGCCCGCTGCGACACTAGAACAGAGCTGTTGGTTGCCGCCCGTCTTGCACTACGTCTGGAGGGGGCTGAGGTAGCTCTGGTCTTGGCCGGTGCAGAGGTGCGTGGTGGCTTTGGGGTGGCCAGGAGAGGTTTTGGCACGATGGTGAAGAGCTTTGAGGGGGCGTCAGCTAAGATGTGCATATGGTTGACCTGTTGGGTTACAGCATCGACTTGGAGCTCGACCGTGGCTGGAGGGGGGATGGTTGGACAATGCAAGGCAGCACATCAGGGAGCAAGCTGAGAGGGAGTGCCTCGTCAGCCTTTGATCTCTTCTGGACAGGTGGATCTACTGCGAGCAGCCTGTCGTCGTTGTCGAAATCCAGGGGGCTCCTGAGAGCCTCAAGCATGGCATTCTCAAACTCCATCTGCATGACGTCGGAGCGCGGTGGTGGCGGGAAGGCCCGTCCTGTGTCGGAGAAGAAGGCCGCGATCGGGTCCAGATAACCCACAAGTATAGGGGATTGCAACAGTTTTCGATAAGTAAGAGTGTCGAACCCAGCGAGGAGCTAAAGGTAGTACAAATATTCCCTCAAGTTCTATCAACCATCGATACAACTCTACGCACGCTTGACGTTCGCTTTACCTTGAACAAGTATGAAACTAGAAGTACTTTGTAGGTGTTGTTGGATAGGTTTGCAAGATAATAAAGAGCAAGTAAATAAAAGGTAGGGGCTGTTTAGGTTAAGAAACAATAAAGTAAATATAGCGAGTGTGGAAAAGTGGTGGTAGGAGTTGCGAAATTGCCCCTAAGCAATTGACTACTTTACTAGACCGATAGCAAGTATTATGTGGGAGAGGCCACTGCTAGCATGTCATCCCTGACTTGGAATTCTATGCACTTATGATTGGAACTATTAGCAAGCATCCGCAACTACTAACGTTCATTAAGGTAAAACCCAACCATAGCATTAAGATATATTGGTCCCCCTTCAATCCCGTATGCATCAATTTCTATGCTAGGTTGAAGCTTCTGTCACTCTTGCCCTCCAATACATAGTCCTATCAACATACAACTAACCCTAGGGTGTGATCCACGCGCGCAATCATATGATGGGCACCAAAGGACATCAACATAACCACAAGCAAATTAAATCAATCATAGCAATTCATCAACCACCGATAGGACAACGAAAATCTACTCAGACATCATAGGATGGCAACACATCATTGGATAATAATATGAAGCATAAAGCACCATGTTCAAGTAGAGGGTACAACGGGTTGCGGGAGAGTGGACCGCTATAGATAGAGGGGGGGAAGGTGATGGAGATGTTGGTGAAGATGGTGGAGGTTTTGGTGTAGATCGTGGTGATGATGATGGCCCCCGGTGGCACTCCGGTGCCACCGGAAGCGAGGGGGAGAGCCTCCCCTCCTTCTTCTTCTTCCTTGACCTCCTCCCTAGATGGGAGAAGGGTTTCCCCTCTAGTCCATGGCCTCCATGGCAAGGGAGGGGCGAGAGCCCCTCCGAGATTGGATCTGTCTCTCTGTCTCTCTCTGTTTCTGCGTTCCCAGATTCTTCCCTTTCACCGTTTCTTATATTCACAGAGATCCGTAACTCCGATTGGGCTGAAATTTTGACACGATCTCTATCTAGATATTATCTTTCTTGCGGAGAAAGAAGGGCTCCAACCGCCTTACGGGGTGGCCACGAGGGTCAGGGGCGCGCCTAACACCCTGGGGTGCGCCCCCCTACCTCGTGCCCCCCTCGGGCACCGTCTCGCGATGATTCCACTTCCCAAAATTCATAAATATTCCAAAATAAATCTTCGTCAATTTTTATTCCGTTTGGACTCTGTTTGGTATGGGTTTTCTGCGAAACAAAAAACATGCAACAAACAAGAACTGGCACTGGGCACTGGATCAATATGTTAGTCCCAAAAATAGTATAAAAAGTTGCCAAAAGTATATGAAAGGTGAATAATATTGGCATGGAACAATCAAAAATTATAGATACGACGGAGACGTATCAACATCCCCAAGCTTAATTCCTGCCCGTTCTCGAGTAGGTAAATGATAAAAAAGATAATTTTTGATGTGGAATGCTACCTAGCATAATCTTGATCACATATCTAATCATGGCATGAATATTAAGACACGAGTGATTCAAAGCAATAGTCTATCATTTGACATAAAAACAATAATACTTCAAGCCTACTAATAAAGCAATCATGTCTTTTCAAAATAACATGGCCAAAGAAAGTTATCCCTACAAAATCATATAGTCTGGCTATGCTCCATCTTCACCACACAAAATATTCACATCATGCACAACCCCGCTGACAAGCCAAGCAATTGTTTCATACTTTTGACGTTCTGAAACCTTTTCAAGTTTCACGCAATACATGAGCGTGAGCCATGGACATAGCACTATAGGTGGAATAGAATATGATGGTGGAGAAGACAAAAAGGAGAAGATAGTCTCACATCAACTAGGCGTATCAACGGGCTATGGAGATGCCCATCAATAGATATCAATGTGAGTGAGTAGGGATTGCCATGCAACGGATGCACTAGAGCTATAAGTGTATGAAAGCTCTAACTAAAACTACGTGGGTGTGCATCCAACTTGCTTGCTCATGAAGACCTCGGGCATTTGAGGAAGCCCATCATCGGAATATACAAGCCAAGTTCTATAATGAAAATTCCCACTAGTATATGGAAGTGATAACTCAAGAGACTCTCTATATGAAGAACATGGTGCTACTTTGAAGCACAAGTGTGGAAAAAGGATAGAAGCACTGCCCCTTCTCTCTTTTTCTCTCACTTTTTTTGTTTTTTTGGTGGGCTTCTTTGGCCTCTTTTTTATTTGGGCTTCTTTGGCCTATTTTTTTTTATTTGGGCTTCTTTGGCCTCTTTTATTTTTTTGTAAAGTCCGGAGTCTCATCCCGACTTATGGGAGAATCATAGTCTCCATCATCCTTTCCTCACTGGGGCAATGCTCTAATAATGATGATCATCACACTTTTATTTACTTACAACTCAATATTACAACTCAATGTCTAGAACAAAATATGACTCTATATGGATGCCTCTGGCGGTGTACCGGGATGTGCAATGATCTAGCGTAGCAATGGCATCAAAAAAGGACAAGCCATGAAAACATCATGCTAGCTATCTTACGATCATGAAAAGCAATATGACAATGAATGCTCAAGTCATATATATGATGATGATGGAAGTTGCATGGCAATATATCTCGGAATGGCTATGGAAATGCCATGATAGGTATGTTGGCTGTTTTGAGGAAGGTATATGGTGGGTTTATGGTACCGGCGAGAGTTGCGCGGTACTAGAGAGGCTAGCAATGGTGGAAGGGTGAGAGTGCATATAATCCATGGACTCAACATTAGTCATAAAGAACTCACATACTTATTGCAAAAATCTATTAGTCATCGAAACAAAGTACTACGCGCATGCTCCTAGGGGGATAGATTGGTAGGAAAAGACCATCGCTCGTCCTCGACCGCCACTCATAAGGAAGACAATCAACAAATAAATCATGCTCCGACTTCATCACATAACGGTTCACCATACGTGCATGCTACGGGAATCACAAACCTCAACAAAATTATTTCTACTAATCCACAACTACCCACTAGCATGACTCTAATATCACCATCTTTATATCGCAAAACTATTGCAAGGAATCAAACATATCATATTCAGTGATCTACAAGTTTTATGTAGGATTTTATGACTAACCATGTGAATGACCAGTTCTTGTCATCTCTCCAAATAGATATAAGTGAAGCAAGAGAGTTTAATTCTTTCTACAAAAGATATGCCCACACTCTAACAAATATAAGTGAAGCAAAAGAGCATTCTACAAATGGCGGTTGTCTATGTAAAGAGAAACAGACAATCCAAACTTCAAATGATATAAGTGAAGCACATGAAGCATTCTATAAAGCCATACTCAAAAGATATAAGTGAAGTGCAAATAGCATTGTATAAATCAAACAAGGACTATCTCATACCAGCATGGTGCATAAAAGAAAAATGAAAACTAAATTCAAAAGACGCTCCAAGATTGCACATATCGCATGAACGAAACGAATCCGAAAACATACCGATACTTGTTGAAGAAAGAGGGGATGCCTTCCCAGCATCCCCAAGATTAGACGCTTGAGTCTCCTTGAATATTTACTTGGGGTGTCTCGGGCATCCCCAAGCTTGAGCTCTTGCCTCTCTTCCTTCTTCTCACATCGAGACCTTCTCAATCATCGAACACTTCATCCACACAAAACTTCAACAGAAGACTCGGTAAGATCCGTTAGTATAATAAAGAAAATAACTACTCTAAGTACTGTTGAAAACCAATTCATATTTTGTTTTTGCATTGTGCCTACTATAATATAACTTTTTCATGGCTTAATCCACTGATATGAATCGACAGTTTCATCAAAACAAGCAAACTATGCATCAAAAACAGAATCTGTCTAAAACAGAACAGTCTGTAATAATCTGAACATTCACCATACTACTGATACTTGAAAAATTCTACCAAAATTAGGAAACATAAAAAATTTGTATAGGAAGACAGTGCAAAAAGAATCAGAACCATTTGACGTTCCAGCTAAAAATGTAAAATCGCGCACTACAGCCAAAGTTTCTGTCCTGCACCATACAAACCATCAAGCAAATGTAAACATCCTAAAGGCAAACCTTGGCACATTATTTCTATAATACAATGGAATTGTACAAGGGGATAATTATTTTTGTTGAAAAGTTTCTGTAATCAAGATTCACAAAGTTTCCGTGAGCATGAACAAAGTTCAAGGCTAGCTCCCACTTCAACAATGCTTGTCTTTCTCACTTTCGCTTTCCTTTTTGAAAAAGTTTTGGGTTCCCCTCTTTATTTTTGTTGTTTTTAAACTATATGAAAGCACTCAACAGAAATAAATGACTCTCTAAAACTTCCGGGTTGTCTCCCTGGCAGCGCTTAAGCCATTAAGCTAGGCATATAGTGCTCAAGTAATGGATCCACCCGGATCCCAAGGTATATCAAAGCCAATTTTAATTAACAATGATTTGTAATTTAGTGGTGAGCACAAGGTGACATATATCATGTAATGACGAATTCTAACTCTCTTCCTATGCATCGGCATGTCATAAAAGAACAATTCATGCACACAAAGTAAAGGCCAATGCATAGCATAAACAGTTTCTTGCAATTTTATCATGTGGGAAGCATAGAGAGGTGGAGATATAGTTCCTCTCTCATAATAATTGCAAGTAGGAGAAGCAAGCACATGCATATTATATCTATCAAAATCATCATGTGTAACGGTAAAAGGCAACCCATCAATATAATCCTTAATAAGGGCAAACTTCTCTGATATAGTGTAGTCGGGAGAATTCAAAAAGATAATAGGACTATCATGTGTGGGTGCAATAGCAACAATTTCATGTTTAACATAAGGAAATATAGCAAGTTCATCTCCATAAGCATAATTCATATTGGCATCTTGGCCACAAGCATCATCAAAAAGGGATATCTCAAGAGAATCAATGGGATCATAACAGTCATCATAGCAATCATCCTTCGGTAAGCACGACGGGAATTAAACAATGTATGAGTTGAAGAGTTACTCTCATTAGAAGGTGGGCACGGATGATCAATCCGCTCTTCCTCCTTTTGTTCTTCGCTCTCCTCCTCATCTTTTTCATCCAATGAGCAGTTTCATCCATTTCTTCTTCCATAGACTCCTGCAAAATATTAGTCTCTTCTTGGACAGCGAAGTATTCCTCAATATATAGTTTAACATAGGCATTAGAAGCATAATTCTCATAACAATATTCAAGTATGGAAAAAATTTCAGATTTGTGAAAAGTAGCATCATACTTTTCAATCAAAGAAGCAATTTCATAAGCACACTTAAAAGCAACAAATTCTTCAATTTGTTGAACATCATAGTAATTGTAAACATCCTTAGCATACGAAATTATGATTCCATTATCACTAAACTCACATTGATAGGGAAGGTGTTTCTTAGGGTTTTCAGAGCAACAAGTAAAATCATAAATTTCACATAAATTCCAAGCATAGCATTGCAAACAACGAATTTGACCCAATAGAATTTTCCCTTTTTCAGATATTCGGTGTCTCACATAACAAGCATGCTCATCTAAGGATTTGCCCTCAACTAAGCTAGTTGGGGTTTCAACACGAGCACATAGGGATCGAAGATGATCCAAGTAATAAGCTTCAGCAGTGTGATAGATTTTGAGTGGTTCTTCAACCATTGGTTCAGTAGGTACAACTAATTTTTTTGGTATTTTGCGTTTCCAACCCATAACTAAAGATAGAAAACAACTAAGAACAGCAAATAAAAATTACTTAGTGATAAAGCAAACAAGCACACACGAGAATATTCACCCCACGCTATTGCTCCCCGGCAACGGCGCCAGAAAAAGGTCTTGATAACCCACAAGTATAGGGGATCGCAACAGTTTTCGATAAGTAAGAGTGTCGAACCCAACGAGGATCTAAAGGTAGAAAAAATATTCCCTCAATTTCTATCGACCACCGATACAACTCTACGCACGCTTGACGTTCGCTTTACCTTGAACAAGTATGAAACTAGAAGTACTTTGTAGGTGTTGTTGGATAGGTTTGCAAGATAATAAAGAGCAAGTAAATTGTGACGCCCCGAGACCGATGTGCCAGGTGTCCTCTAGTTATTCGTTGTTGTTGCCTTGTCATTCGATTGCGTGTTGCATCTTGCCATGTCATCATCCGCATTGCATCTGCATGTTTTCGAAAACTTGCATCCGTCCCGGTCTCCTCGTTCCGTCCGTTGTCCGTTCTGAGCCCAGACACACTTGCACGCGCCCGCGGCATGTCCGAAAAATTATTTTATAAGTGGCCAAAAAATGTTCTCGGAATGGGTTGAAAGTTGGCATGTGGTGTTGTTTTGTTGTAGGTAGGCCGCCTGCCAAGTTTCATCGCATTCGGAGTTTGTTTGATGCCCCAACGGATAAATATAGCGGCAATAGTAGCCGGTCTAACATCGGACATTTTCGGTCTCCGGAAACAGTCGTCGAGCCTTTCTCTCTTCTCTTTTCTCAGCCTGAGGTCTTCTGCACAGTCCACTGCTTACCGCCAGGCCCAACCTAACCTCTCTTGTCAGCCCGCGGCCCTCCTCTCGCGCGTTCGGAAACTGTCCCAAACCCGACCAGGATAGTCATCACCCTTGGGTCCGGAACATCCCCAAACATCTACAAAATGTCTCTATTTTCTTATTTGATCTCCCTAGCCTTTTTATCTCGACTGTCCGATTAAAATCGAAGGGACCAAATGCCCCTTTCCAAAATCCACTTACTATATGTAGACCCCTAACCTAATCTAGACAAAACCCTAAAATCTAGGGACTTGTCCCTTCACCGCCGCCGCAATCCCCATCGAATCCACATCGGGATCCATCCCTCATCCTTCCCTGTCCAATGAAGCCGCTGCCAGCCTCATCCTCCATGGGGATCCACCCCGAATCTTCCAACAAACCACCGCAGGAGCTCCTCCGACTCGCAACCTCGCGCCTTGCCGCCGACGACCACATCCAGTAGGCCCGTGCCGCGCCCCGTCTCCCTTGCTCTCTTCTCTTCCTTTTCTTCTTTCTACGATTCATCTCTCTGCTCTCTCTTCGCTAGGAAGGAACCCCATCCACGGTCGCGTCCTCGACGTGCGCGCCGTCACCCGTTCGTCCCCGACCTCTATGACTATCTCCGGCCTCATCTGGTTCATCCCCGCAAATCCTGCCACTTCGATCGAGCGACCGCAGCCTCGAGAGGAGCCCGAGAGCCTCCTCCTGCTCGACCCCGCCGCCTCGCTGCGGGCCTCCTCCAGCGTGGACCCCGTAGGAGCTCCGCAGGTCACCGACCCCTCCTCTCCTTCCTTCGGTCCGCCTCCGTGCTCTCTCGATCACGTCTCTCTTGACTGCTCTATCTGTCTTCACTGCAGCTAGCCGCCATGACCATCGATGGGAGATGCCTCCCCTCCCTTGCTTGCGTCCGGATCCAGTCGCCTAGCTGGCCTGCGCCTCCCCGCCATGCTCCCCGTCCTCCGCCCAAGTCCCTGCCGTTGCGCCGCCATTGGTCAGGCCTCACCTCTGCTATGCTCGAACAGGGAGGAGAACGCCTCTGCCTCTGTTCGCTCAGGCCGCCCGCGCGTTCACCGTGCCGCCTTGTCAAGCCGCCCCTTGGGCTAGATCCACCGACTAGGCTTGGCCCAATGTGAGCACCAAATCCAGTCCTCTTCCTCTGTTGGCCCAGTCCAGCAGATTCGACCCGCTTCTATTTTTTTCCCTATCAGCGATTTTGTCTTTTATTCAGTGTTTTACAGATTTACAGAAACCTCCCTGTTGTTCATGCATATTTTATCTCTCAACCTGTGCATCATATTAAAACAAGTTATATATATGAAAGTTGCTTAGAATTTTGTCTAGTTTAATAATTTGCAACTTTCATCTATGTTTAAAATGTTTAAAATGCTGTTTGTTTAAATTTGCTTAAATAACTTGCTAAAATGATTTAAGTCATAACTAAATAACCGTAACTCCGAATTTAATAAACTTTATATGTAAATGGGGTAGAAAAATGCCTAGTTTAACTTGGTGGCATCATCTTGCATGTTTAACAACCCTAAAATTGTGTTTAGGGAAGAACAGTACCAAACCTTAAAATATGCACATGAGGAGTTTCCGGACTTGTTGTTTTGTTGTTCCGGCCTCATTTAACCTTGACTAGATAGGTAGTTTTACTTTGCTTCACCCTCTTGCCATGTTTAACAACATTTAATATTATTGGGTAAATAAACAAGATCGAACTAAATAACTTGTCGTGGTGTTTCATCAATATGCAACTCTTTGCATATTGAGCTCCACTTAATTTGTAGGGTTGCTTGTGCACTTTGCCATGCCATGTCTCTTTAAACCGGACATGCATCATACTTGTTTGCGCATCATGCCATGTTTATGTGGTGGTTGTTTACTATGTTGTTTGCTTCTTTCCGGTATGCTTCTTCGGGTTGGTACCGATATCGTCGCGTTTGTGAGGACCCGTTCGACTACGTCTGTTTGTCTTCTTCATGGACTCGTTCTTCTTCCTTGCGGGATTTCAGGCAAGATGACCATACCCTCGAAATCACTTCTATCTTTGCTTGCTAGATGTTCGCTCTTTTGCTATGCCTATGCTACGATACCTACCACTTGCTTATCATGCCTCCCATATTGCCATGTCAAACCTCTAACCCACCATGTCCTAGCAAACCGTTGATTGGCTATGTTACCGCTTTGCTCAGCCCCTCTTATAGCGTTGCTAGTTGCAGGTGAAGATTGGAGATCGTTCCTTGTTGGAACATTGTCTATTGTTGGGATATCATTATATTATCTTGTTATCTTAATGCATCTATATACTTGGTAAAGGGTGGAAGGCTCGGCCTTTTGCCTAGTGTTTTGTTCCACTCTAGTCGCCCTAGTTTCCGTCATATCGGTGTTATGTTCCCGGATTTTGCGTTCCTTACGCGGTTGGGTGATAATGGGAACCCCTTGACAGTTCACCTTGAATAAAACTCCTCCAGCAATGCCCAACCTTGGTTTTACCATTTGCCACCTAGCCTCTTTTTCCCTTGGGTTTCCAAAGCCCGAGGGTCATCTTATTTAAACCCCCCTGGGCCAGTGCTCCTCTAAGTGTTGGTCCGAACAGGGCAGCCTGCGGGGCCACCTCGGGGAAACTCGAGGGTTGGTTTTACTCGTAGCTTGACCTATCTGAGTGTGCCCTGAGAACGAGATATGTGCAGCTCCTATCGGGATTTGTCGGCACATTCGGGCGGTGTTGCTAGACTTGTTTTATCTTTGTCGAAGTTGTCTTGTAGAACCGGGATGCCGAGTCTGATCGGAATGTCTCGGGAGAAGGTTTATCCTTCATTGACCGTGAGAGCTTGTGATGGGCTAAGTTGGGACTCCCCTGCAGGGATTTGAACTTTCGAAAGCTGTGCCCGCGGTTATGGGCAGATGGGAATTTGTTAATGTCCGATTGTAGATAACATGAACCTTAACTTAACTAAAATGAATCAACTGCGTGTGTTACCGTGATGGTCTCTTCTCGGCGGAGTCCGGGAAGTGAACATGGTGTTGGAGTTATGCTTGACGTAGGTTGTTTTAGGATCACTTCTTGATCATAGATTTCTCAAACGTGCTTTGCCTTCTCTTCTCGCTCTCTTTTGTGTATGTTAGCCACCATATATGCTAGTCGCTTGCTGCAGCTCCACTTCATACCTTTTACCTTACCCATAAGCTTAAATAGTCTTGATCGCGAGGGTGTGAGATTGCTGAGTCCCCGTGACTCACAGATACTTCCGAACCAGTTTGCAGGTGCCGATGTTACCGAGCAGGTGACGCAACCAAGCTCAAGGAGGAGCTCGATGGAGATCTTGTCCTTTGTGTTGTTTCGTTCTAGTTGATCAATAGTGGAGCCCAGTTGGGGTCGATCGGGGACCGTGTAGCATTTGGGGTAGTCTTCTTTTATTCTGGGTTCCATAGTCAGACCTTGATTGTATCTGGTTGATGTAATGCTTTATTCATGTAATCGTGTGAAGTGGCAATTGTAAGCCAACTATGTATCTCTTTCCCTTATGTATTACATGGGTTGTGTGAAGATTACCTCACTTGCGACATTGCTTTCAATGCGGTTATGCCTCTAAGTCGTGCTTCGACACGTGGGAGATGTAGCCGCACCGAGGGCGTTACAAGTTGGTAATCAGAGCCTTCCCCGACCTTAGGAGCCCCCTGCTTGATCGAATAGCCGGCGTTGTTGAGTCTAGAAAAATGTTTTGAGTCATTTAGGATTATATATATCGGAGAGTTAGGAGTTCTTTTTACTCCTCAGTCCCTTCGTCGCTCTGGTGAGGCATCCTGGCGTAGAGTTTTGACTCTTCTCTTCTCAAATTTCACTAAAAAAAATTAGGATCACGCGGGTATCTTGGAATCGTTCCGATGGTTTTGTGACGAGAACATTGTTCTTGGTGCCTCCTGACATTTAGGGGTTGTGGCAGTGTCCCGGGGAGTTGAGCTCCGAGGTGTTGTCGTCACAATTTTATCGTTGCAGTTCTGGAATACCTGAGTTTAGTTTCGCCGACATTGAAAATCTCTTTTATGCAGTTGTTGGTGAGATAACCTCGACGCCACCCAGTACTAGGGCGGGAGTTCGGGAGTATTGCCGTAACTCGTATAACGGATGCTTTTTGAAGGTTGAGGTAAACGATTTCCGAAGGTTTCTTGGTTATGTGTTGACGGATGGATACAGCTAGATGTAGGATTTGCTAGATTTGGGTGAGATATTATGCTTCCCCTGTATCCCCAACACCTGATTGCATAACCGGAGAATTTCGGGAGTTTATAAGTGGGAACTCAAGTAGATCGTAGGATATCTTTCCGACAGATGTATGATATGAAATTGGGGTTTGACGTCTAGTGGTCCACCTATCCACGGTCGGTTTTACAATGGTCTCGTTGTGTCTTAAAGGGTCCTTGGCTATGCCGACTCGGGGACGCTTCGTATGTCATGTGCACTGCCTTGTACATGATGGTGATGTACGATCGAGCCCGTGTAGGCCCCACCACGAAAACTTCGGGCGAAATCTCTATCATATGTTTGTTCCGGCTTATTCTGCAAGCCAATCCTCTGTTTTTGTTTTGAGTTGTGGTATTCGAGTTGCTTCGAAGTCAAATGTTGATTCCATACCTTTCCTAAGCAGTGTTCTTATGTTCCTATGTGAATACTAATCCCTCATGATAATCGAGATTTTCATGTCAATCCTTGTCAACCGGTGTGTTTTCTCTTCAAGTGGTTCCGATCTTTTCAACATCAGCAAGATCAATTATCATTTCTTCTCAACGGTGCTTGTTTCATCCGTCTCCAAGGTGCCTTTGTTTTTCCCTCCCGCCCACCCTTTTTTCCTCAAGGACTCGGATTTCCTAATCAAGCATCCTTTTATTCTTGTGAAGTCTCTTCATTTTTTCTTTCAATGTTCTACCCGGTGGTTCACATGAAGATGCTCTTCTAGTTCGTCATTCCTCACTCATTTTCCTTCTCCGGTGGATTTAATTCAAGCTTTGGTATTGAGCATAGTATTTTATTTTTGCCCAATGCTTTTCTTATGCCGGTGCACCTCATAATCATTCACCTCTCGCTATTCAATTGTTCCGGAGTGCTGAAGATATCTCGAAGATTCGTGTTTCCACTCTGCATTCGTTCAAGCTCTTTCGAGGATGTTCCCTCATTCAAGTCTTTTAATTCAACCGGTGCTTTCTCTATTTTGAATCGGCCAGCGATGTTTTCTTTGAGTAGGCCCTAACCCACATGTCTTTTTCCAGGATCTTACCTGACTCTTCTTATTTTCCCGGAGGTATTCTCAAATTCTTTTCAAAGTTTGACGTAAGAATGATTTACCATCAGTCAAATGTCTTTCTCCAAGATCTTTCAAAATTCTTTTCATTGTTGGCTCAATCTCTTCGCTTTTGATTCTTCCGGAGTGCCTCTAAAATTATTGGTGGTGTTTCTCGTCGTAATTCTCAGATTTTGAAGACCGAAGAAGATTTTTTTTCCCTCAATCTTGCTCCATTCCCTTCAAGATTCATGATGCTAGCTTGCCTCCATTCTCTCATAATTGTTTTGATTGTGAGAATTCCTTTCACCTATCTAGAGTCCATCAATTCAGGTTTATTCATTCTCAGCTTTCAGTTATCATTCTCCAATCTTACCGGTGTTTCATTCAAGTGATCTCTAATCGGCTCGTGATCTCTTCGTTCTCATGTATCTAAATCCTCTCAAGCATCTTCGTTCATTTTATAATTCTTCCCGGTGTTTCTTTATCTTCTTTTCGTTCATTTTCAATTCTTACGGTGGTTCGTTCAAGAGTTCCTCTTCCTTTGTTTATCATATCAATTCATTCGTTGTTTCAATCCTACCGGCAGTTCATTGAAGACCTTCCCAAGTTGACGCTATATCTATCTTAATCCTTTCTACGAGAATAAGTAGTATGTCAAATCCGTTGTTTGCCATCAATTTAATTGGTGAAGGATACGCATAACATAATTCTTACTCTTGTTTCACTCAAGTGATTAATCACTTATTCCGGAGGTTCATCAAATTCTCGATTCAAGTTGTCCATCTTTCTTTTCCGGAGCTCAAAGTTATTTCAATTATATCATTCCAAAGATCCATCAAATCATTGCAAGGATTCACTTTGTGTTTTCGACCTCTCTTTCCTTCCGTTTGACCATTTCTTTTGTTACCGGAGTTCTTCATGAAGGTTCTATATGTTGGTTCATCAAGGATTTAATTCCTTTTTGAAGTGTTCATTGAGATTCTTTTCTAAAGGAGCTCAAGTTTTCTTCTTCGTGCAATCCGGAGTGCAATCCGTTCTACCTTATCTTTTGAGGTGGTGTTATGTCATTCTCGATATTTTCCCTTCGTGTTTCAAGAGTGGCATATCTAAAATCCATCATTTTCTCTTCGTTCAAGTCATCTTTCAATCCATTAACCTCTTCGTTGGAGTTAACTCGGGTTATATATTCACCTAAAGCTTTCCCTAGGGATTGTTGCTAGTTATGGTGCGTATAAATGACCCAAATTCTTCATTTATCCTCCCGGTGAAATAGTTTCTCGTCTTCTTGTTCATATCAATCCAATCTATTGTTTCCATTGGTGGCAAAATTTCACCTCATAGTTTTGAGATGTTCTTCATAAGCCCACAACAAGCTTACTCTTTTCGCTGTTGGTTTTTACAACAATTCCGTTTGACCCTTCTCCTAAGGATGCCTTCTCAAACTCTTTTGTGACAGAAGTTGGCATTTTCTTCTCCATTCTCCTATTTCAATTATCTATCTTCTATTCTTTCGTTCCGGAGGCATTGCGATGTTGTTCTTTTCACCCATCATCTCGTTTTGTCAAAGATCATGTTCTTTTCATGCCTATCCATTTAACCGGGGTGTTGTGTCCCTTTTGCTCAAGCTCTTTCATTTTATCAAGTCTTCATCTCTTTTCAACCGAAGTGCTACCCGAATTGGTTCTTTCTTTTTCCTCTTTCTTAACAGAGTGCTTTCAACTTTGTTCTTCTCCGTTGCTTTCTTTCTTTCATTTTTGCTCAACCTTTTCGAGGTTCTTTGGTCTCACTCGTTTGTCAAAGAAGCAACTTAGATTTACCTCTTCTCTTCCTCTTTCGTTTTCCCTCCGGTGCCATTCTAGATCTCGGGATGAGATCCTCTCGTAGTGGTGGAGTGCTGTGACGCCCCGAGACCGATGTGCCAGGTGTCCTCCAGTTATTCGTTGTTGTTGCCTTGTCATTCGCTTGCGTGTTGCATCTTGCCATGTCATCATCCGCATTGCATCTGCATGTTTTCAAAAACTTGCATCCGTCCCGGTCTCCTCGTTCCATCTGTTGTCCGTTCTGAGCCCAGACACACTTGCACGCACCCGTGGCATGTCCGAAATATTATTTTATAAGTGGCCAAAAAATGTTCTCGGAATGGGTTGAAAGTTGGCATGCGGTGTTGTTTTGTTGTAGGTAGGCCGCCTGCCAAGTTTCATCGCATTCGGAGTTCGTTTGATGCCCCAACGGATAAATATAGCGGCAATAGTAGCCGGTCTAACGTCGGACGTTTTCGGTCTCTGGAAACAGTCGTCGGGCCTTTATCTCTTCTCTTTTCTCCGCCTGAGGCCTTCTGCACAGTCCACTGCTTACCGCCAGGCCCAACCTAACCTCTCTCGTTAGCCTGCGGCCCTCCTCGCGCGCGTCCGGTAACTGTCCTGAACCCGACCCGGATAGTTATCACCCTTGGGTCCGGAACATCCCCAAACATCTACAAAATGTCTCTGTTTTCTTATTTGATCTCCCTAGCCTTTTTATCTCGACTATCCGATTAAAATCGAAGGGACCAAATGCCCCTAATCAAAATCCACTTACTATATATAGACCCCTAACCTAATCTGGACAAAACCATAAAATCAAGGGACTTGTCCCTTCACCGCCGTCGCAATCCCCATCGACTCCACATCGGGATCCATCCCTCATCCTTCCCTCTCCAATGAAGCCGCTGCCAGCCCCATCCTCCATGGGGATCCACCCCGTCTCTTCCAACAAACCACCGTAGGAGCTCCTCTGACTTGCAACCTCGCGCCTCGCCGCCGACGATCACATCGAGTAGGCCCGCGCTGCGCCCCGTCTCCCTTGCTCTCTTCTCTTCCTTTTCTTCTTTCTGCGATTCATCTCTCTGCTCTCTCTTCGTTGGGCAGGAACCCCATCCATGGTCGCGTCCTCGACGTGCGCGTCGTCACCCGTTCGTCCCCGATGGATCCACGAAGCCGCCCGATCGGGACCTCATCAGCCTCCTGCTCCTTCGCCGCGCCCGTTCCCGACCTCTACGACTATCTCCAGCCTCATCTGGTTCATCCCCGCAAATCCCGCCGCTTCGATCGAGTGACCGCAGCCTCGAGAGGAGCCCGAGAGCCTCCTCCTGCTCGACCCCGCCGCCTCGCTGCGGGCCTCCTCCAGCATGGACCCCGTAGGAGCTCCGCAGGTCACCGACCCCTCCTCTCCTTCCTTCGGTCCGCCTCCGTGCTCTCTCGCTCACGTCTCTCTCGACTGCTCTATCTGTCTTCGCTGCAGCTAGCCGCCATGACCACCGATGGGAGATGCCTCCCCTGCCTTGCTTGCGTCCGGATCCAGTCGCCTAGCTAGCCTGCGCCTCCCCGCCATGCTCCCCGTCCTCCGCCCAAGTCCCTGCCGCTAGGCCGCTGTTGGTCAGGCCTCACCTCTGCTATGCTCGAACAGGGAGGAGAACACCTCTGCCTCTGTTTGCTCGGGCAGCCCGCGCGTTGACCGTCTCGCCTTGTCAAGCCGCCCCTTGGGCTAGATCCACCGACTAGGCTTGGCCCAATGTGAGCACCAAATCCAGTCCTCCTCCTCTGTTGGCCCAGTCCAGCAGATTCGACCCGCTTCTATTTTTTTTTCCCTATCAGCGATTTTGTCTTTTATTCAGTGTTTTACAGATTTACAGAAACCTCCCTGTTGTTCATGCATATTTTATCTCTCAACCTGTGCATCATATTAAAACAAGTTATATATGAAAGTTTCTTAGAATTTTGTCTAGTTTAATAATTTGCAACTTTCATCTATGTTTAAAATGTTTAAAATGCTGTTTGTTTAAATTTGCTTAAATAACTTGCTAAAATGATTTAAGTCATAACTAAATAACCGTAACTCCGAATTTAATAAACTTTATATGTAAATGGGGTAGAAAAATGCCTAGTTTAACTTGGTGGCATCATCTTGCATGTTTAACAACCCTAAAATTGTGTTTAGGGCAGAACAGTACCAAACCTTAAAATATGCACATGAGGAGTTTCCGGACTTGTTGTTTTGTTGTTCCAGCCTCATTTAACCTTGACTAGATAGGTAGTTTTACTTTGCTTCACCCTCTTGCCATGTTTAACAACATTTAATATTGTTGGGTAAATAAACGAGATCGAACTAAATTACTTGTCGTGGTGTTTCGTCAATATGCAACTCTTTGCATATTGAGCTCCACTTAATTTGTAGGGTTGCTTGTGCACTTTGCCATGCCATGTCTCTTTAAACCGGGCATGCATCATACTTGTTTGCGCATCATGCCATGTTTATGTGGTGGTTGTTTACTATGTTGTTTGCTTCTTTCCGGTATGCTTCTTCGGGTTGGTACCGATATCGTCGCGTTTGTGAGGACCCGTTCGACTACGTCTGTTTATCTTCTTCATGGACTCGTTCTTCTTCCTTGCGGGATTTCAGGCAAGATGACCATACCCTCGAAATCACTTCTATCTTTTCTTGCTAGATGCTCGCTCTTTTGCTATGCCTATGCTACGATACCTACCACTTGCTTATCATGCCTCCCATATTGCCATGTCAAACCTCTAACCCACCATGTCCTAGCAAACCGTTGATTGGCTATGTTACCGCTTTGCTCAGCCCCTCTTATAGCGTTGCTAGTTGCAGGTGAAGATTGGAGATCGTTCCTTGTTGGAACATTGTTTATTGTTGGGATATCATTATATTATCTTGTTATCTTAATGCATCTATATACTTGGTAAAGGGTGGAAGGCTCGGCCTTTTGCCTAGTGTTTTGTTCCACTCTAGTCGCCCTAGTTTCCGTCATATCGGTGTTATGTTCCCGGATTTTGCGTTCCTTACACGGTTGGGTGATAATGGGAACCCCTTGATAGTTCACCTTGAATAAAACTCCTCCAGCAATGCCCAACCTTGGTTTTACCATTTGCCACCTAGCCTCTTTTTCCCTTGGGTTTCCGAAGCCCGAGGGTCATCTTATTTAAACCCCCCTGGGCCAGTGCTCCTCTAAGTGTTGGTCCGAACAGGGCAGCCTGCGGGGCCACCTCGGGGAAACTCGAGGGTTGGTTTTACTCGTAGCTTGACCTATCTGAGTGTGCCCTGAGAACGAGATATGTGCAGCTCCTATCGGGATTTGTCGGCACATTCGGGCGGTGTTGCTGGACTTGTTTTATCTTTGTCGAAGTTGTCTTGTAGAACCGGGATGCCGAGTCTGATCGGAATGTCTCGGGAGAAGGTTTATCCTTCGTTGACTGTGAGAGCTTGTGATGGGCTAAGTTGGGACTCCCCTGCAGGGATTTGAACTTTCGAAAGCCGTGCCCGCGGTTATGGGCAGATGGGAATTTGTTAATGTCCGATTGTAGATAACATGAACCTTAACTTAATTAAAATGAATCAACTGTGTGTGTTACCGTGATGGTCTCTTCTTGGCAGAGTCCGGGAAGTGAACACGGTGTTGGAGTTATGCTTGACGTAGGTTGTTTTAGGATCACTTCTTGATCATAGATTTCTCGAACGTGCTTTGCCTTCTCTTCTCGCTCTCTTTTACGTATGTTAGCCACCATATATGCTAGTCGCTTGCTGCAGCTCCACTTCATACCTTTTACCTTACCCATAAGCTTAAATAGTCTTGATCGCGAGGGTGTGAGATTGCTGAGTCCCTGTGACTCACAGATACTTCCAAAACCAGTTTGCAGGTGCCGATGTTACTGAGCAGGTGACGCAACCAAGCTCAAGGAGGAGCTCGATGGATATCTTGTCCTTTGTGTTGTTTCGTTCTAGTTGATCAGTAGTGGAGCCCAGTTGGGGTCGATCGAGGACCGTGTAACATTTGGGTTAGTCTTCTTTTATTCTGGGTTCCGTAGTCGGACCTTGATTGTATCTGGTTGATGTAATGCTTTATTCATGTAATCGTGTGAAGTGGCGATTGTAAGCCAACTATGTATCTCTTTCCCTTATGTATTACATGGGTTGTGTGAAGATTACCTCACTTGCGACATTGCTTTCAATGCGGTTATGCCTCTAAGTCGTGCTTCGACACGTGGGAGATATAGCCGCATTGAGGGCGTTACATAAATAAAAGGTAGGGGCTATTTAGGTTAAGAAACAATAAAGTAAATATAGCGAGTGTGGAAAACTGGTGGTAGGAGTTGCAGAATTGTCCCTAAGCAATTGACTACTTTACTAGACCGATAGCAAGTATTATGTGGGAGAGGCCACTGCTAGCATGTCATCCCTGACTTGGAATTCTATGCACTTATGATTGGAACTATCAGCAAGCATCCGCAACTACTAACGTTCATTAAGGTAAAACCCAACCATAGCATTAAGATATATTGGTCTCGCTTCAATCCCGTATGCATCAATTTCTATGCTAGGTTGAAGCTTCTGTCACTCTTGCCCTCCAATACATAGTCCTATCAACATACAACTAACCCTAGGATGTGATCCACGCGCGCAATCATATGATGGGCACCAAAGGACAGCAACATAACCACAAGCAAATTAAATCAATCATAGCAATTCATCAACCACCGATAGGACAACGAAAATCTACTCAGACATCATAGGATGGCAACACATCATTGGATAATAATATGAAGAATAAAGCACCATGTTCAAGTAGAGGGTACAGCGGGTTGCGGGAGAGTGGACCGCTGTAGATAGAGGGGGGAAGGTGATGGAGATGTTGGTGAAGATGGTGGAGGTGTTGGTGTAGATCACGGTGATGACGATGGCCCCCGGTGGCACTTCGGTGCCACCGGAAGCGAGGGGGAGAGAGCCCCCCCTCCTTCTTCTTCTTCGTTGACCTCCTCCCTAGATGGGAGAAGGGTTTCCCCTCTGGTCCATGGCCTCCATGTTGGGGAACATAGTAATTTCAAAAAAATTCCTACGCACACGCAAGATCATGGTGATGCATAGCAACGAGAGGGGAAAGTGTTGTCTACGTACCCTCGTAGACCGAAGCAGAAGCGTTGACGCAACGTAGAGGAAGTAGTCGTACGTCTTCCCGGTCCAACCGATCCAAGCACCGTTACTCCGGCACCTCCGAGTTCTTGACACACGTACAGCTCGATGACGCACCCCGGGCTCCGATCCAGCAAAGCTTCGGGGAGGAGTTTCGTCAGCACGACGGCGTGGTGACGATCTTGATGTTTAACCGTCGTAGGTCTTCGCCTAAGCACCGCTATAATATGATCGAGGTGTAATATCGTGGAGGGGGGCACCGCACACGGCTAAGGAACGATCACGAAGATCAACTTGTGTGTCTAGGGTGCCCCCCTGCCCCGTATATAAAGGAGCCAAGGGGGGGTGCGGCCGGCCCTAGTAGGAGGCGCACAGGAGGAGTCCTACTCCTACCGGGAGTAGGACTCCCCTCCCTTTCCTTGTCCAAGTAGGAGAGGGGGAAGGAAGGGAGAGAGGAGAGGAAGGAAAGGGGGGGCGCCGCCCCTCCCTCCTTGTCCAATTCGGTCTAGGGGGAGAGGGGGCGCGCGGCCTGCCCTGGCTGCCTTTCCTCTTCTCCACTTTAGGCCCATGAGGCCCATTAACCCCCCGGGGGTTCCGGTAACCCCCCCGGTTCTCCGGTTTTATCCGAAACTTCCCCGGAACACTTCCGGTGTCCGAATATAGCCGTCCAATATATCAATCTTTATGTCTCGACCATTTCGAGACTCCTCGTTATGTCCGTGATCATATCCGGGACTCCGAACAACCTTCGGTACATCAACATACATAAACTCATAATGAAACTATCATCGTAACTTTAAGCGTGCGGACCCTACGGTTCAAGAACAATGTAGACATGACCGAGACACGTCTCTGGTCAATAACCAATAGCAGGACCTGGATGCCCATATTGGCTCCTACATATTCTACGAAGATCTTTATTGGTCAGACCGCATAACAACATATGTTGTTCCCTTTGTCATCGGTATGTTACTTGCCCGAGATTCGATCATCGGTATCCAATACCTAGTTCAATCTCGTTACCGGCAAGTCTCTTTACTCGTTCTGTAATACATCATCTCGCAACTAACTCATTAATTGCAATGCTTGCAAGGCTTAAGTGATGTGCATTACCGAGAGGGCCCGGAGATACCTCTCCGACGATCGGAGTGACAAATCCTAATCACGAAATACATCAACCCAACATGTAACTTTGGAGACACCTGTAGAGCACCTTTATAATCACCCAGTTACGTTGTGATGTTTGGTAGCACACAAAGTGTTCCTCCAACACACGGGAGTTACATAATCTCATAGTCATAGGAACATGTATAAGTCATGAAGAAAGCAATAGCAACATACTAAACGATCGGGTGCTAAGCTAATGGAATGGGTCATGTCAATCAGATCATTCAACTAATGATGTGATCCCGTTAATCAAATGACAACTCTTTGTCCATGGTTAGGAAACATAACCATCTTTGATTAATGAGCTAGTCAAGTAGAGGCATACTAGTGACACTCTGTTTGTCTATGTATTCACACATGTATTATGTTTCCGGTTAATACAATTCTAGCATGAATAATAAACCTTTATCATGATATAAGGAAATAAATAATAACTTTATTATTGCCTCTAGGGCATATTTCCTTCAGTCTCCCACTTGCACTAGAGTCAATAATCTAGATTACACAGTAATGATTCTAACACCCATGGAGCTTTGGTGCTGATCATGTTTTGCTCGTGGAAGAGGTTTAGTCAACGGGTCTGCTACATTCAGATCCGTATGTATCTTGCAAATCTCTATGTCTCCCACATGGACTAGATCCCAGATGGAATTGAAGCATCTCTTGATGTGCTTGGTTCTTTTGTGAAATCTGGATTCCTTTGCCAAGGCAATTGCACCAATATTTTCACAAAAGATTTTCATTGGACCCGATGCACTAGGTATGACACCTAGATCGGATATGAACTCCTTCATCCAGACTCCTTCGTTTGCTGCTTCCGAAGCAGCTATGTACTCCGCTTCACATGTAGAACCCGCCACGACGCTTTGTTTAGAACTGCACCAACTGACAGCTCCACCGTTTAATGTAAACATGTATCCGGTTCGCGATTTAGAATCGTCCGGATCAGTGTCAAAGCTTGCATCAACGTAACCGTTTACGATGAGCTCTTTGTCACCTCCATATACGAGAAACATATCCTTAGTCCTTTTTAGGTACTTCAAGATGTTCTTGACCGCTATACAATGATCCACTCCTAGATTACTTTGGTACCTCCCTGCTAAACTTATAGCAAGGCACACATCAGGTCTGGTACACAGCATTGCATACATGATAGAGCCTATGGCTGAAGCATAGGGAACATCTTTCATTTTCTCTCTATCTTCTGCAGTGGTCGAGTATTGAGTCTTACTCAACTTCACACCTTGTAACACAGGCAAGAACCCTTTCTTTGCTTGATCCATTTTGAACTTCTTCAAAACTTTGTCAAGGTATGTGCTTTGTGAAAGTCCAATTAAGCGTCTTGATCTATCTCTATAGATCTTAATGCCCAATATGTAAGCAGCTTCACCGAGGTCTTTCATTGAAAAACTCTTATTCAAGTATCCCTTTATGCTATCCAGAAATTCTATATTATTTCCAATCAGTAATATGTCATCCACATATAATATCAGAAATGCTACAGAGCTCCCACTCACTTTCTTGTAAATACAGGCTTCTCCGAAAGTCCGTATAAAACCAAATGCTTTGATCACACTATCAAAGCGTTTATTCCAACTCCGAGAGGCTTGCACCAGTCCATAAATGGATCGCTGGAGCTTGCACACTTTATTAGCTCCCTTTGGATTGACAAAACCTTCCGGTTGCATCATATACAACTCTTCTTCCAAAAATCCATTCAGGAATGCAGTTTTGACATCCATCTACCAAATTTCATAATCATAAAATGCGGCAATTGCTAACATGATTCGGACAGACTTAAGCATCGCTACGGTTGAGAAGGTCTCATCATAGTCAACCCCTTGAACTTGCCGAAACCCTTTTGCGACAAGTCGAGCTTTGTAGACAGTAATATTACCGTCAGCGTCATTCTTCTTCTTGAAGATCCATTTATTCTCAATTGCTTGCCGATCATCGGGAAAGTCAACCAAAGTCCATACTTTGTTCTCATACATGGATCCCATCTCAGATTTCATGGCTTCAAGCCATTTTGCAGAATCTGGGCTCACCATCGCTTCTTCATAGTTTATAGGTTCATCATGATCTAGTAGCATGACTTCCAGAACAGGATTACTGTACCACTCTGGTGCGGATCTTACTCTGGTTGATCTACGAGGCTCAGTAGTAACTTGATCTGAAATTTCATGATCATCATCATTAAATTCCTCACTGATTGGTGTAGGTATCGCAGAAAGCGGTTTCTGTGATGAACTACTTTCCAATAAGGGAGCAGGTACAGTTACCTCATCAAGTTCTACTTTCCTCCCACTCACTTCTTTCGAGACAAACTCCTTCTCTAGAAAGGATCCATTCTTAGCAACGAATGTCTTGCCTTCGGATCTGTGATAGAAGGTGTACCCAACAGTCTCCTTTGGGTATCCTATGAAGACACATTTCTCCGATTTGGGTTCGAGCTTATCAGGTTGAAGTTTTTTCACATAAGCATCGCAGTCCCAAACTTTAAGAAACGACAACTTTGGTTTCTTGCCAAACCATAGTTCATAAGGCGTCGTCTCAACGGATTTCGATGGTGCCCTATTTAACGTGAATGCGGCCGTCTCTAAAGCATAACCCCAAAACGATAGCGGTAAATCAGTAAGAGACATCATAGATCGCACCATATCTAGTAAAGTATGATTACGATGTTCGGACACACCATTACGCTGTGGTGTTCCGGGTGGCGTGAGTTGCGAAACTTTTCCGCATTGTTTCAAATGTACACCAAACTCGTAACTCAAATATTCTCCTCCACGATCAGATCGTAGAAACTTTATTTTCTTGTTACGATGATTTTCAACTTCACTCTGAAATTCTTTGAACTTTTCAAATGTTTCAGACTTATGTTTCATTAAGTAGATATACCCATATCTGCTTAAGTCATCTGTGAAGGTGAGAAAATAACGATATCCGCCACGAGCCTCAATATTCATCGGACCACATACATCTGTATGTATGATTTCCAACAAATCTGTTGCTCTCTCCATAGTACCGGAGAACGGTGTTTTAGTCATCTTGCCCATGAGGCACGGTTCGCAAGTACCAAGTGATTCATAATCAAGTGGTTCCAAAAGCCCATCAGTATGGAGTTTCTTCATGCGCTTTATACCGATATGACCTAAACGGCAGTGCCACAAATAAGTTGCACTATCATTATCAACTCTGCATCTTTTGGCTTCAACATTATGAATATGTGTGTTACTACTATCGAGATTCATCAAAAATAGACCACTCTTCAAAGGTGCATGACCATAAAAGATATTACTCATATAAATAGAACAACCATTATTCTTTGATTTAAATGAATAACCGTCTCGCATTAAACAAGATCCAGATATAATGTTCATGCTCAACGCTGGCACCAAATAACAATTATTTAGGTCTAATACTAATCCCGAAGGTAGATGTAGAGGTAGCGTGCCGACCGCGATCACATCGACTTTGGAACCATTTCCCACGCGCATCGTCACCTCGTCCTTTGCCAGTGTTCGCTTAACCCGTAGTCCCTGTTTCGAGTTGCAAATATTAGCAACAGAACCAGTATCAAATACCCAGGTGCTACTGCGAGCTCTAGTAAGGTACACATCAATAACATGTATATCACATATACCTTTGTTCACCTTGCCATCCTTCTTATCCGCCAAATACTTGGGGCAGTTCCGCTTCCAGTGACCAGTCTGCTTGCAGTAGAAGCACTCAGTTTCAGGCTTAGGTCCAGACTTGGGTTTCTTCTCTTGAGAAGCAACTTTCTTGCTGTTCTTCTTGAAGTTCCCCTTCTTCTTCCCTTTGCCTTTTTCTTGAAACTAGTGGTCTTGTTGACCATCAACACTTGATGCTCCTTTTTGATTTCTACCTCCGCAGCTTTCAGCATTGCGAAGAGCTCGGGAACAGTCTTATTCATCCCTTGCATATTATAGTTCATCACGAAACTCTTGTAGCTTGGTGGCAGTGATTGGAGAATTCTATCAATGACGCAATCATCTGGAAGATTAACTCCCATCTGAATCAAGTGATTATTATACCCAGACATTTTGAGTATATGCTCACTGACAAAACTGTTCTCCTCCATCTTGCAGCTATAGAACTTATTGGAGACTTCATATCTCTCAATCTGGGCATTTGCTTGAAATATTAACTTCAACTCCTGGAACATCTCATATGCTCCATGACGTTCAAAACGTCGTTGAAGTCCCGATTCTAAGCCGTAAAGCATGGCACACTGAACTATCGAGTAGTCATCAGCTTTGCTCTGCAAGACATTCATAACATCTGGTGTTGCTCCAGCAGCATGCCTGGCACCCAGCGGTGCTTCCAGGATGTAATTCTTCTGTGCAGCAATGAGGATAATCCTCAAGTTACGGACCCAGTCCGTGTAATTGCTACCATCATCTTTCAACTTTGCTTTCTCAAGGAACGCATTAAAATTCAACGGAACAACAGCACGGGCCATCTATCTACAATCAAACATACATAAGCAAGATACTATCAGGTACTAAGTTCATGATAAATTTAAGTTCAATTAAACATATTACTTAAGAACTCCCACTTAGATAGACATCCCTCTAATCCTCTAAGTGATCACGTGATCCAAATCAACTAAACCATAACCGATCATCACGTGAAATGGATTAGTTTTCAATGGTGAACATCATTATGTTGATCATATCTACTATATGATTCATGCTCGACCTTTCGGTCTCCGTGTTCCGAGGCCATATCTGCATATGCTAGGCTCATCAAGTTTAACCTGAGTATTCTGCGTGTGCAAAACTGGCTAGCACCCGTTGTAGATGGACGTAGAGCTTATCACACCCGATCATCACGTGGTGTCTGGGCACGACGAACTTTGGCAACGGTGCATACTCAGGGAGAACACTTCTTGATAATTTAGTGAGAGATCATCTTATAATGCTACCGTCAATCAAAGCAAGATAAGATGCATAAAAGATAAACATCACATGCAATCAATATAAGTGATATGATATGGCCATCATCATCTTGTGCTTGTGATCTCCATCTCCGAAGCACCGTCATGATCACCATCGTCACCGGCGCGACACCTTGATCTCCATCGTAGCATCGTTGTCGTCTCGCCAATCTTATGCTTCCACGACTATCGCTACCGCTTAGTGATAAAGTAAAGCATTACAGCGCGATTGCATTGCATACAATAAAGCGACAACCATATGGCTCCTGCCAGTTGCCAATAACTCGGTTACAAAACATGATCATCTCATACAATAAAATTTAGCATCATGTCTTGACCATATCACATCACAACATGCCCTGCAAAAACAAGTTAGACGTCCTCTACTTTGTTTGTTGCAAGTTTTACGTGGCTGCTACGGGCTTAAGCAAGAACCGATCTTACCTACGCATCAAAACCACAACGATAGTTTGTCAAGTTGATGCCGTTTTAACCTTCGCAAGGACCGGGCGTAGCCACACTCGGTTCAACTAAAGTTGGAGAAACTGACACCCGCAAGCCACCTATGTGCAAAGCACGTCGGGAAAACCGGTCTCGCGTAAGCGTACGCGTAATGTCGGTCCGGGCCGCTTCATCCAACAATACCGCCGAACCAAAGTATGACATGCTGGTAGGCAGTATGACTTATATCGCCCACAACTCACTTGTGTTCTACTCGTGCATACAACATCAAACCATAAAACCTAGGCTCGGATGCCACTGTTGGGGAACGTAGTAATTTCAAAAAAATTCCTACGCACACGCAAGATCATGGTGATGCATAGCAACAAGAGGGGAGAGTGTTGTCTACGTACCCTCGTAGACCGAAGCGGAAGCGTTGACGCAACGTAGAGGAAGTAGTCGTACGTCTTCCCAGTCCAACCGATCCAAGCACCGTTACTCTGGCACCTCCGAGTTCTTGACACACGTACAGCTCGATGACGCACCCCGGGCTCCGATCCAGCAAAGCTTCGGGGAGGAGTTTCGTCAGCACGACGGCGTGGTGACGATCTTGATGTTTAACCGTCGTAGGGCTTCGCCTAAGCACCGCTACAATATGATCGAGGTGTAATATCATGGAGGGGGGCACCGCACACGGCTAAGGAACGATCACGAAGATCAACTTGTGTGTCTAGGGTGCTCCCCTGCCCCCGTATATAAAGGAGCCAAGGGGGGTGCGGCCGGCCCTAGTAGGAGGCGCGCAGGAGGAGTCCTACTCCTACCGGGAGTAGGACTCCCCTCCCTTTCCTTGTCCAAGTAGGAGAGGGGGAAGGAAGGGAGAGAGGAGAGGAAGGAAAGGGGGGCGCCGCCCCTCCCTCCTTGTCCAATTCGGACTAGGGGGAGAGGGGGCGCGCGGCCTGCCCTGGCTGCCTTTCCTCTTCTCCACTTTAGGCCCATGAGGCCCATTAACCCCCCGGGGGGTTCCGGTAACCCCCCGGTTCTCCGGTTTTATCCGAAACTTCCCCGGAACACTTCCGGTGTCCGAATATAGCCGTCCAATATATCAATCTTTATGTCTCGACCATTTCGAGACTCCTCGTTATGTCCGTGATCATATCCGGGACTCCGAACAACCTTCGGTACATCAAAATACATAAACTCATAATGAAACTGTCATCGTAAATTTAAGCGTGCGGACCCTACGGTTCGAGAACAATGTAGACATGACCGAGACACGTCTCTGGTCAATAACCAATAGCGGGACCTGGATGCCCATATTGGCTCCTACATATTCTACGAAGATCTTTATCGGTCAGACCGCATAACAACATACGTTGTTCCCTTTGTCATCGGTATGTTACTTGCCCGAGATTCGATCGTCGGTATCCAATACCTAGTTCAATCTCGTTACCGGCAAGTCTCTTTACTCGTTCTGTAATACATCATCTCGCAACTAACTCATTAATTGCAATGCTTGCAAGGCTTAAGTGATGTGCATTACCGAGAGGGCCCGGAGATACCTCTCCGACGATCGGAGTGACAAATCCTAATCTCGAAACATGTCAACCAACATGTACCTTTGGAGACACCTGTAGAGCACCTTTATAATCACCCAGTTACGTTGTGACGTTTGGTAGCACACAAAGTGTTCCTCCGACACACGGGAGTTACATAATCTCATAGTCATAGGAACATGTATAAGTCATGAAGAAAGCAATAGCAACATACTAAACGATCGGGTGCTAAGCTAATGGAATGGGTCATGTCAATCAGATCATTCAACTAATGATGTGATCCCGTTAATCAAATGACAACTCTTTGTCCATGGTTAGGAAACATAACCATCTTTGATTAACGAGCTAGTCAAGTAGAGGCATAGTAGTGACACTCTGTTTGTCTATGTATTCACACATGTATTATGTTTCCGGTTAATACAATTCTAGCATGAATAATAAACCTTTATCATGATATAAGGAAATAAATAATAACTTTATTATTGCCTCTAGGGAATATTTCCTTCACTCCATGGCAAGGGAGGGGCGAGAGCCCCTCCGAGATTGGATCTGTCTCTCTGTCTCTCTCTGTTTCTGCGTTCCCAGATTCTTCCCTTTCACCGTTTCTTGTAATCCCGGAGATCCGTAACTCCGACTGGGCTGAAATTTTGACACGATCTCTATCCGGATATTAGCTTTCTTGCGGCGAAATAAGGGCTCCAACCGCCTTACGGGGTGGCCACAAGGGTCAGGGGTGCGCCTGACACCCTGGGGCGCGCCCCCCTGCCTCATGCCCCCCTCGGGCACCGCCTCGCAATGATTCCACTTCCCAAAATTCATAAATATTCCAAAATAAATCTCCGTCAGTTTTTATTCCGTTTGGACTCCGTTTGGTATGGGTTTTCTACGAAACAAAAAACATGCAACAAACAGGAACTGGCACTGGGCACTGGATCAATATGTTAGTCCCAAAAATAGTATAAAAAGTTGCCAAAAGTATATGAAAGTTGAATAATATTGGCATGGAACAATCAAAAATTATAGATACGACGGAGACGTATCAGGTCCTGGTGTGGAGCCGGCCTTGGCACCAGGGGCAGCGGTGGCGTAGCGCGCAGGGTTGAAGCTGGCGCTGGTGGGGATGCATCGCACTCCACAGAGCGTCCTCTGCCTCCTGTCCTATGCTGGCGCGACGTTGGGGTCCTGCTCCGGTGTCTAGGTGCATCTGCTGGTGGCGCCTTGCTCCTGGACTGACGGTCGCGTTCTAGGAGTGTATCTATCCAGGAGCAGTCCCCACGGTTGCCCTGATCATCTCTATCTTGATCGCGCCTATCTGTGTTGTTGGGGAAGCTACTGTAGCCTGACGTTGCCACCTGAAGAACGCTGCGTCTCGCCCTTGCCTGCCCATCTTCAATGCCTCCGGTCCAGTCGCCAGTCTCCGTGCGTGGGAGGGGCCGATTATCGCTCTCGTCAGAGGAGGGGAGTCCGCTCTGGCCGGAGTGCGAGGATCGCGGCGAGAGCGGAGTCCAGTCCTCGACTCGATCCACGTGGATGAGCAGGTCATAGCGGTGGACGCCCGGCGGAGGAGGGATGTTGTGGTCCGGCAGGGAGAAGTCGAGGATCTCGTCGACGCGGTCGGCTCCCCTCTTCAGCACCCACAGGGCGCGCTTAGTGGGGATGTGAGCGACGTCCCAGCACCACAGCCAGCACGCGAAAGTCTTCGTGTGGCCGCGCTCGAACGTGCGGCTGTCGAGGCGGTCGATGCGGCCGAAATCGCCGAACGCCTCGTCCGCCCCCTCGAGGCTCCAGAACTGCATTGGCAGGCTTTCAACGACGATGCAGACGTGGAGGGGCAGCTTGAGGAGGGCAGCGTGGTCGTCGGGGTGCCATGCGCGGACGAAGTACTTGCACCCGTCCACCTTGATGACGCCGCGGCGCACAGCGTTGTCCCGGTGTGCCGGCATGTCAAAGTGCACCAGGAAGGCCTCAGGGTGGTGCGCCGTGACCCGGAGCTGATGCGGTGGGGTGCGAAGCTGCTCGTCGATGGCCTTGCCGACCGCCATCGGGCTTGTGGCTTGCGTTCGGTCCGCCGCCGTGAGGATGACCGCGTGCTGCCGGAGGATGTACTCCGCGTGCTCCAGCGGCGGCGAAGCGACCACCATCTTGTTGCTTGAGTGTGGGCGTCGGGCTGGGTCGACATGGGAGAAGCGCTCCATTGCCGGGGAAGGGGGGCGTTGCAGAGTTGCAGGTTGGTCGTCGAAGCAGAGCCGCTCCCTCACCGGCACCCGTACAGGCACCTCTCCTATCCTGGCGAGCGCCGGCCTCCCCGGGCCGCCGTTACGTGGGTTTTGCGGGCACTCTCGACCGAAATGGCCCTAGAGCTCACAGATGATACATCGGAGTGGATCACGGCAGTCTTTGCGACGGTGTTGCTTGCTCAGGCAGCGAAAGCACTTGCCCTTGAATCTGCTTAAAAAGGCCTCGCGACCTGGGTGTAGCTTGGAGGGATGGGCATGGAGCCGGCCGTTTCCCCGCGGGCGCGATCTGATGCCCGCCAAATCCTTGCTTATGCGCCGGTTTTTTCGCAATTGGACCTCTGTCCATCCCTCCTCCCCCTCCTCCGAGGGGGAGTTAATGGCCGGGCCTGACGACGCAACAACAATGGATTTAAGGCGCGGTCGCTCCGAAGCAGAGGCCACGGCCAGATCTCCCGGGGCAGGGCGCAGCCCTGGATGACTCCCCGCGGAGCAGGATTCGCGGCGGCTGATCTGGATTTGAATGCCGCCCATCAAGCTGCGGCGCCTACCCGACTCTACTGGCAACGGACCGCCCAGCGCAGGCGAGCCACCGTCGAAAGAAGGGCTGCAGCTCCTACTAGCGCGAGACCTACGGCTACGAGCCATGAAGGCTGGTGGGTGGCCGCTGCGGCCGGAACGGCCCGCGGCGCAGGGGAGGAGCGTGGCTAACCTAGGGGAGGAGTGCCATCATCTGTCGGAACCTGAATCTTTAAGTGCACGAATTATGAAGGCGGTATATTTCCCAGATTCTTCTATCCTTGATGCTGAACTTGGGCCACATCCCTCTCAGACTTGGCGAGTATTGACGGAAGAAATATTCTAAGCAAGGAATCATTAGGCAGATTGGTGACGGCAGATCAACATGGATATGGGAACACAATTGGATTCCTCGGACTGGCCTAACGAGGCCCATTAGCCCACGTATTGCAAACCCTCCCCTTCTTGTGGCCGATTTGATTGATGCGACTGCGGCTTCTTGGCGCGAGGAGCTATTCAGGCAAGTGTTTTTGCCACTAGACGCAGAAGCAATATTAACAATTCCACTTTGTACAAGGAATGTAGAAGATTTCTGGGCTTGGTCAGAGGAACCGCGGGGACGTTTTTCAGTCCACTCAGCATGTAAAATGATCTTTTGTATAAAAAATAGTAGAGAGGCCTGGTTGGATGAAGTTGAGGATACGTCAAATTTAGTGGGACAGAGCAAGGGTTGGTCAGCCATATGGAAGATGCAGGTGCCTTCTAAACTGAAGAATTTTATGTGGAGGCTGGCGCAACACTCATTATCAACCGGTGATGTTCTTCATCATAGAAATATGTCCCCAGCGCATGTGTGCGCGTTTTGCGGGGCAGATGATATTTGGCGTCACTCATTGATGAACTGCATGATGCCTAGATGTGTTTGGGCTTTATCCAATGATGAGATGGTCCAACACATGTCCTTGAATCAGGATGAGAGCCAGTGCCATGAACTGGCTCTTTGCTATGAGTGAGACACTTTCACAAGAAGAGCTTACTGCCATGATCGTAACTCTATGGGCCATTTGGTCCGCGTGACGAAAACTCATTCATGAAGGTATCTATCAGACCCCGTACGCTACACACTGTTTCATCACAAGCTATATTTCAGATGTACAGTTCTTGAAGAAACCAACATCTAGTGTGGCGCAAACAGCAGCTCCAAGATCGACCAGTTGGATACCACCACAAGAGGATCACGCAAAAAATAATGTAGATGCTGCGGTTTCACGTGCAGGAGGTTTTGCAGCGGTTGCAGCAATTTGTCGGGATCTTTCAGGTGCATATTTGGGAGCCTCGGCAGTGGTCTTCGGAAACATAGATGTTGCAGAAGTTTTGGAAATGCTAGCAATCAGAGAAGCACTTGCTTTATCTGATGATCTATACCTTCACAAGATCTCCATCGCCTCTGATTGCCAGGTGGCCGTGGATGCTATCAAGGTCGGCACTTCTGCATCATATGGAGCGATAGTGCATGAAACAATAGAATGTTCTAGAGTTTTTTCATCTTGTATTATTAGTCATGAGTTCAGAACCTCGAACTTCAAGGCTCACAAACTTGCAAAGCATGCTTTAGCGATGGGTACTGGCCGCCATGCTTGGTTAGGCCAGCCCAGAGAACTTTTATTCGTCTATGTAAACATTGTGACAGTTGAATAAAGCTTTGTGAGTTTGCCTCAAAGAAAATTATTTTCTTGAAAGAAAAAAAAGTACTACCTCAGTGTCAAAAAACGCTCTTATATTATGGGACTGAGGGAAATGCAAACCATCATTTCTTTGGGTGTCATACTGCAAAAGCGGTTTGGGGAACTATTGGTAATGTTGTTGGGGCCTCTTTGCGTGCCTAAGAATTTGTGGCTGTTTTCATATTTCCCGCGCGCGGGGGGGGGGGGGGTGGGGGGGGCTGCGCGTGCTTGCTATTGCTACTTTGTTGGGGGAGGATCTGGACAGTGAGAGAACAAGATCACCTTTGAGAATCATACAATGAGTTTCCCTACAAATGTGGTTTTTACCGTGTGTTCGTTTCTGATGTATTGGCCAGGTCTCTTGAAAGATATTGATAGGAAGATTTTTTTCAGAAAGGAGGTTATCCCCCGGCCTCTACATCAAAAAGATGCATGCGGCTATAGATGCTGATAGGAAGATGCTTCTGCAAGGAGTACAGATGGCCGAAGCTTCTCGACTTACTTCTTCGACTTTGCCTGTGCCTGAAGCTGGTGCATGATGAGTTCCTTCTCTCCCGAATATTGACGACCAGAGCTTCTGGGGCATCTTCACGCGTCTGGGGATGATGCATGTTGCTGGCTTATCATCTTGCTGTCTGCTAGTTTCCTGTTTGATGTTTGTGTTCTGCGGATTATGTCTTTTGTGCCTCATAACTTTAGATGGGTGGTAACAGGTTTCTGCCCTGTAGCTTAGAGTGCCGATTTCGAGCTCTTAGTACCAGGTTTCCTGTTAGTGCCCCCGACTCGCTTCGTCTCCCTGTCCCCTTACAGTTTGTAATAAGTTTTTCTCTAGGTTTGCTACCGCTTGGACGGTGTTGGAAAAAGAGACTGTATTTCTGTTAAGAAATTAATGGAAAGGGGCGAGGCCCGGTTGGAAAAAAAATTGGGGGAAAGATAGTGGTTTTTGGTCGTGATTTTGGGCAAAGTGAACAGACTTGCTGTTGGAGGCAGGACATGTTATAGCAGATAACTACGTCTGTTATACCCTCTCTGTCCCAAAATAAGTGTCTGATTTACAGGAGGCAGGACTTGTTCTAGCAGAGGAGACTTGGTACAACTTAACGGAGGGAGTAGCAAGAACTAGTGTCTGATTCACCCGTCATGTTATCTAAGCAACTAACCAGGTGCATGATTTCTTGTCGTTTTCATTATGAGATGTGGTCTTGCAAGTTTGAAGCGACATAACAAATAAAGTTTACCAGAGTGACACAAAACGTACGCTTTTTTGTAAAGGAGGCTGAAATCGCCAACCTCTGCATGATTTACAATGCACACATCCATTCTTCTTAAAGTTGAAACAAGGCAACTAACTTGAAGCACATAAAACTGGAACTCAAATTAAACCCTTCATACTTCATCTTCTGAGAGAGCACAACTAGCCACCCAACAATTCATCATGAAAGCACAATACACCTCCAAAGCACAAATAAGTCTTCTTTTTTTATAATTCAAAGCACAAACAAGTCAGTCACACAGACTACCACTAATCAACCAAACAACCATGACAGCAAGCTCACTATCTAACCCAGTAGACTAGTACGAATGTGAATCAATGGCGATAGATAGTAAATATTAGGCGATGGGAGGTGGCCGCGGCAGGGTCGCCCAGACATCCAGCAAGTTGTCCTCATGATGTACCGCGAAGAGACGGTCGCCCTCAACCGAGAAGTCAGCAATGGCGCCACCTGTCGTGGTTCCAAGTCTGACAGTAGTGTAGGGGGGTAAGTATGGAGAGGCAAGATCTTAGCTATGGAGAAGTTGTAAGCACGCAAGGTTTACGAGTTCAGGCCCTTCTCGGAGGAAGTAATAGCCCTACGTCTCGGAGCCCGGAGGCGGTCGACTGGATTATGCGTGTATGAATTACAGGGTGCGAACCCTTTACACTGAGGAGGGGGGTGGCTTATATAGAGTCCGCCAGACCCCTCCGGCCCTTAGTTATGCAGGGTTTTAAGTACATTAAGGTCGAGCGTTACTGGTAACGCCCCTAATAAAGTGCTATGATGACCATAAAAGCTACTTAATGACCGACCGTTAGCGGGCGGAGTGACTTTAGGTCTCCTGGACGTTGGGTGGTTGGATCTTCGTTGAGTGGTTGCTTCTTGGTCGAGTGTCTTCGAGTCCGTCGAGTGAAACACCGCCAAGTCGATTGAAATGTGATTTCTTCTGGAGGTGTCCTTGGGTAGGTCAGTTTGGACAGGTCCATGGCCCTACCCTAGGTACATAGCTTCATCATTAGCCCCCGAATGGATCGAGGTTTGAGTGGGAAAGGGTTTGAGCACATCTCCGCCTCATTTTTCATGTCGTGAACATACCTTGTTTCGGATCAATGGACCAAAGTGATGACAACAACTTTCTTTCCAGTCGCCTTGACCCATTCTTAGGTTTTGTCGAGTGAGTTCTTATACTTGAAGAGTTCTGAGTGACGGTGTGGAGGAGATCTTCGGTCCGACGAGTTGTTCTGCAGCCCGCGGATTTCATGGGATCCAAATTTCGGGAAGCGCGCGAGACGGGAGAGGCTGCAGTAAACGGATGGGATAGCGTGGAGTCGCCTCGATCCCCGCGCCACCTTTTTTGCCACGTATCGCACGCGCGATCGCCACGGGATTTGGCAGGGCCGTCCGGGCCTACCAGTCAGCCACTCGGAAGCAGCCTCATATAAGGTGTTGGGCCGGGGCTCTGTTCCGCACGCCACCATTCTCTCTCTGTTTTCTCCCGATTTCTCCGCCACCCTTGCTCCCGTCTCGTCACTGGATCTCCGCTCGAGCTTGAACTGCCACCATGGGGAAGGACAAGACGGTGGTGTTGGAACGCGTGAAGAAGGCAACCGCGAAGGCGAAGGGCAAGCGGACCAACCAGGGCGGATCCTCGTCGAGGTCCGGCCTGCCGGCGGGCTGGATCCAGGGCGACTGGATCCGCTCGGCAATCACACAGGACGACCTCGACGACCTGGTGGAAGGGGGATTTATCCCCCACAAGTTGGCTCGGCTCCCAGGAGACGAAACTGAGCCGCAGCCCAGAGAGGGTGAGTGCGTCCTCTTAGCAACTCACATAGATCGTGGGTTCTTGCTGCCTCCCCACCCTTTCTTCCGGGGTTTTTTGAACTTCTTTGGGGCTCAGCTCCACCATTTTACTCCGAATACCATAGTCTATCTGGCCGCTTTCGTGTCTATGTGCGGAAACTTCTTGGGCTGTCGACCGCACTAGGGGCTCTTCAAACATATCTTCACTTGTCGTTCCCAGTCGGTCAAAAAGACCAAGTCGAGTGACGAGAGGACTCGGGTGATCCAGATGTGCGGCGGTCTGGGGATCCAGATGAGGAGCAAAAGTACCTTCCCGGTGATGATCCTTCCCGACTCGGTCCGGGGCTGACAGTCGAGTTGGTTTTACTGCAAGGATCAGCCGACCCCTGGCCAGTCGACTGGGCTTCCTCCTTTCTCCTTGGCTCGAGTGGAGAAACCTGCTCCCCTGAAGATAGTTCCAGAAGAGAAGGCGCAGGTCAAGGAGCTGGTCGAACGGGCCGTCCAGCTCGTCCGCGACGGAGTGACTGGGATGGATCTGCTGGAGGTCTTTCTCGGTCAACGCATCCAACCCCTTCAGGCGCGCGATCATCCGATGTGGATGTATTCTGGGCTCGAAGATACCACTCGGATCCACCCGGAGGAGGTCAATGAGGATACCTTGGAGAGCTGGTTGAGAGGAATCACTGGCAACAAATTCTGGGCTCGAAGATACCACTCGGATCCACCCGGAGGAGGTCAATGAGGATACCTTGGAGAGCTGGTTGAGAGGAATCACTGGCAACAAAGACAACCCTCGGGGATCCAGGAGGGTGATTCCATTCGACAACTCGCGTCAGCCGGAGCAGGTATGTTTCTGTAAGTAACTTTCTGACTCTCCATGTGATGTCCCGTTTGCGGTCGACTGAATGTCTTTTGATTGTTATTTTTTCAGGCCCTCATTGAAATGTACTCGATGCCCAATGGAGAGCAAGGGCAAGACTTGGAAGGCGAGGCAAGCAGCGGCGACAGTGGCGAGTGGACTTCTGATGGTGAAGAGGATGGAGAAAGCGAAGACTCAAGCGACGAAGAAGAAGTTGAGTCGCCTCCTCGCAGGGAGAGGCGATCCAAACTTGCCCAAGAACGACCGAGCGTCCGTGAAAAGGCGACTGCTCAAGCTGGTCAATCTTCGAAGCATCATCGGATCTCTTCACCAACCCCGACTGAGAAAGCGCCCAAGCACCCCAAAGTTGCGGAGCTGAAAATCCGGAAGGCGTTGCCGAAGATTAAGATTGAAATCCTCGTTGCTTCTGTGTAAGTGTCTTCCTCTGTATGCACTCGACGCTCAGCGCCGTTTGTTTTTCATGTTTTAACCGGACGAACTTTGGAACCGTCAGCGCTGCCACTTCCGGGACCTCAGCTTACAGGGACGATGATGAGGTGATGGAGGATGCGGTCACTTCTAATCTGGGTATGATTTCTGCCATACTGTCTTTGTTCGGTCGATTCAACTGCAGTGTGCATCATTGGGTGACGTGATTTTGGCAATTGAACTTTGCACAGCTCCCGACATTATTGACCTCCCCGATGATGATGAAGAGCCCGAGAGGTCTTTGACGAGGAAGAATAGGCAAGCTCCTGCAAGCGAGGCGCTACAGTCGACGCCGAGGGCGGAACCAGTCGTTCAGGACACTGGCGACGCCAATCGGGGTTCTGTTACCTTTGTCGTGCCACTGTCGAGTGCCTTGCCTTCTTCGTCGACTGCTCAGGCCCTTGTCGAACCACCTTCAGTTTTTGCGACCCATCATGTCCCAGAAGACGAAGTGAATGCTGCCAGGGAAGCTATACGCCAGGTGGGCGTCATGATGGAGAAGATGAAGATGGTGCGGGACGCCAGTCAGGCTGCCTACAACGCCAGCTCGGCTCTCCAAAGCAACGTTTAGGTTAGTTGGTCGCCACTTGTTCTGTTAGGATATGATATCTGAAGACTCTTTCCAAAAATCTTTGCATCGGTACACCCACTGGGTGCATCGATTGAAATTTTTGAACCGGTGGGGGCACGCTGAGTGCACCCAGTGGGTGTAGTCCCCGAGACTACGGTGGACTGCTGGCAGTCGACTGTAGTCGTTGTATTTTTTCGAATGTATAAACCAAACTGGTGGTTTGTCTCTTCCACTCGGTCTGGTTGAGTGGGATCAGAACCGGTGGGGGCACGTAAAGTGCACCCACTGGGTGTAGTCCCCGAGACTACGGTGGACTGCTGGCAGTCGACTATAGTCTGAGTTCTACTTTCTCTTTTTTTTACTTCCTGGACTCGACTTCGGCGGGCCGGTCGAGTGGGATCAGAACTGATGGGGGCACGCAAAGTGCACCCACTGGGTGTAGTCCCCGAGACTATCGTGGACTGCGGGCAGTCGACCGTGGTCTTAGTATTTATTGCCTTTGTTGTTTTTTGCTGTAAAATAACTTCTCCTCTTTGATTGCAGAAATCTTGTGATCTGGGAGCTCGCTTTGCTGATTTGGAGAAACAGCAGATCCAACTGAACCTTGACTTGGAGCTGGCCAAGACAGAGCTGCAAAAGGCTAAGGGTGGTGCCAATGGTAAGACGAGTTTTTCGACTGGTTTGCCTTGGGCTTGAGTACCCTTCTGCTCTTTCTGAATCAAGCACCATTTCTTTGCAGAAAAGCTGAGAGAAGCTCTGGCAAAGAAGGACCAGGATCTGGCTGCTGCCCGAAAGGAAGCTGACGACAGAGTCGCTCTGGCCGAACAGAAGCTGGCTTCGGTCGGCTAGTTGGAAGAAGAGAATACCAGGCTGAAGTCTGCTCTGAATGACTCCAACAAGGAGTGCTTGCGCTGGAAGAAGGCGAATCTCGTTCAGGGTGAGAAAATGGAAAGCATTGCTCGCAGGAGGGATGATCTGGAGAGCTATCTAAGAAGTCTTGCCAAGAAGTTGTTCATCAAGCTTGAAGGTGCACATTCTGTTCCGACTGATTTTTTTTATGTCGACTCAGTGTACGAAAATTGACTTATCCTTGGATCGTGAATGCAGAGTTTTGCCAGAACTTTGAAGAGGAGACTAGGCGGATCGAACCAGGTTTGGATCCAATCAACTCTCCCGTGAAAGATGGAACTGCCATGAATCTGCTCCGACTGGAATCTCGCATCGACGGTGCCGTGGACTACTTGGCTCGACTGAAGGTCGCCATGTCACGGATCGACCCGGCACTTTGGCCAGAGGCCACACTCCAAAATGATCTTGAGTCTCTGATGACTCGGCTTAACGGAATCCCTGACCGAGTCAGGAGTGGAAGAAGTCTTCTGCTCGGTGTGGCGCTGATGTGGCTCTGTCTTTGGTTCGTGTCCACTGCAAGGAGGTGCGACAAGATAAGCTGGCCGCAATCAAGGTCGCCAACACCCAAAAGCACGACTTCCGAACTTTTATGGAGACTTTCATTGCTGCCGCCACTCGGATTGCCGATGGCGTCGACCTGGACAAGTTCGTCAGGCCTGCCAGCCCTCCTCCTGCAGAGTGAACTTTTATGCCCCACCTTAAATTTGCCTCGGAATGCCGAGTGGTTTTTGTAACCATTAAACTCTTAGGGGTTAAAGGCCTGAGCACTTTGACCTGTGGTCCGGACCCTTTAGGATTTATCTGAACTCGTTTTATCGTTGAATATCTTTATGAATCCCCCGTCGAGTGGAAATAGTTCTTCTTTCAAGACAACTTTTTTGTACTTGTGGCGCGGCTCCGAAGGCGAAGGTAGCAGTCGACCTGCACCTCGTTACTGCAGAGCAGGATGGAGTGCACGTTGTATTTGTGGCGAAGCTCTCCAAGGAGGAGGTGGCCGTCGATCTGCAGCTTGTTACTGCAGAGCGGGATGTGTTTCGTACTTAGGCGAGTACCCGGCCGCAGCAAAGTCTTCAAACGAGAAAACTTAGGCAAGTACCGGACTGCAGCTAAGCCCCCGAGTGGGAGGACTGCTCTCTACTCGGTAGGATTTTTCAAACTTAGGCGAGTGCCTGACTGCAGCTAAGTCCTCAAACGAGAGAACTTAGGCGAGTACTGGACTACAGCTAAGCCTCCGAGTGGGAGGACTGCTCTCCACTCGGTAGGATTTTTTCAAACTTAGGCGAGTGCCTGACTACAGCTAAGTCCTCAAGCGAGAGAACTTAGGCGAGTACTGGACTGCAACTAAGCCCCTGAGTGGGAGGGATGCTCTCCACTTGGTAGGATTTTTTCAAACTTAGGCGAGTGCCTGACTGCAGCTAAGTCCTCAAGAGAGAGAACTTAGGCGAGTATTGGACTGCAGCTAAGCCCCCGAGTGGGAGGGCTTCTCTCCACTCGGTAGGATTTTTTCAAACTTAGGCGAGTGCCTGACTGCAGCTAAGTCCTCAAGCGAGAGAACTTAGGCGAGTACTGGACTGCAGCTAAGCCTCCGAGTGGGAGGGCTGCTCTCCACTCGGTAGGATTTTTTCAAACTTAGGCGAGTGCCTGACTGCAGCTAAGTCCTCAAGCGAGAGAACTTAGGCGAGTATTGGACTGCAGCTAATCCCCCGAGTGGGAGGGCTGCTCTCCACTCGGTAGGATTTTTTCAAACTTAGGCGAGTGCCTGACTGCAGCTAAGTCCTCAAGCGAGAGAACCTAGGCGAGTACTGGACTGCAGCTAAGCCTCCGAGTGGGAGGGCTTCTCTCCACTCGGTAGGATTCTTTCAAACTTAGGCGAGTGCCTGACTGCAGCTAAGTCCTCAAGCGAGAAAACTTAGGCGAGTACTGGACTGCAGCTAAGCCCCCGAGTGGGAGGGCTGCTCTCCACTCGGTAGGATTTTTTTTTCAAACTTAGGCGAAGCGGATTCGCAGCTAAGACTCCGAGTGGGAGGCTGGCTCGCCACTCGGTAGGAAATCGTTTTTATAAACTTAGGCAAAGCGGATTCGCAGCTAAGCCACCCACTGGGGGATTTCTTACGTAAACAAAAACAATAATAATAACTGGGAAAATTATACTGCTCTTGTCTTTGATAAATAAACTACAGGAGTTTTTTCTTATTACATCTTATCTGAATGATAACTCAAGTATAAAAGGGGCGGAGTAGCTCCGCATTCCAGGCTCGTGGCTCATCAATCTGGCGATCGACATTGTAGAGGTGGTATGCTCCATTGTGGAGGACTCTGGTGACTATGAAGGGGCCTTCCCAAGTAGGAGCGAGCTTGTGTGGTTTCTGCTGATCCACTCGGAGGACTAAGTATCCTTCTTGGAAGGCTCGGCTCTTCACGTTTCTGGCATGGAATCGACGCAAGTCTTGCTGATAGATGGTCGATCGAATCAAGGCCAGTTCTCTTTCTTCTTCTAGGAGGTCGACTGCGTCCTTCCGGGCTTGTTCTGCTTCATCTTCAGAGTAGAGCTCGACTCGGGGAGCGTTGTGAAGCAGGTCACTCGGTAAGACTGCCTCGGCTCCGTAGACCAGAAAGAATGGGGTTCTTCCGGTCGATCGATTCGGGGTTGTTCTTAATCCTCAAAGGACTGATGGAAGCTCGTCGACCCATGCACCTGCTGCGTGCTTGAGATCGCGCATCAATCGGGGTTTCAGTCCTTTGAGAATCAGGTCGTTCGCCCTTTCTGCTTGCCCATTCGACTGGGGGTGAGCGACCAAAGCATAGTCGACTCGAGTGCCCTAAGAGGCGCAAAAGGCCCTGAATTTGTCGGAATCGAAGTTTGACCCGTTGTCGGTGATGATGCTGTGTGGAACTCCATATCTGAATATCAACTCTCTGATGAAACTAATAGCGGTGCAAGCATCAAGATTCTTGATAGGCTTGGTTCAATCCATTTGGTGAACTTGTCGACTGCTACCAGCACATGAGTGAAGCCGCTCCTGCCTGTTCTTAGTGGTCCAACCATGTCCAGCCCCCAAACAGCGAAGGGCCAGACGAGTGGAATGGTTTTCAGGGCTGACGCGGGCTTGTGCGGCATATTGGAGTAATACTGACATCCTTCACATTTGTCGACTATCTCTTTTGCCATCTCATTGGCTCTTGGCCAGTAGAACCCCGCTCGGTATGCTTTAGCCACAATGGTCCGAGAGGACGCATGATGACCACAGGTCCCCGAGTGGATATCGTTAAGGATCATCTGACCTTCTTCTGGTGTGATACACTTCTGGCCGACCCCAGTCGCGCTTTCTCTATATAACTGTCCCTTTATGACTGTAAAGGCCTTGGATCGACGGACGATCTGTCGAGCCTCTTCTTCGTCTTCTGGAAGTTCTTTCCTTAGGATGTACGCGATGTACGGTTCTGTCCAGACGGGAGTGATAACCAAGACTTCCATGATCAGGTCGACCACAGCTGGAACTTCAACTTCAGTCGGATCCATGGCGCTTTTTGGCTGCGGGGCCTCTTCAGTGAAGGGATCCTCCTGGACTGATGGTGTGTGGATGTGTTCCAAAAACACATTGCTGGGAATGGCTTCTCTTTTGGAACCTATTTTTGCCAGATCATCAGGTGCTTGATTTTTAGTCGGGGTATGTGATGAAGCTCTAACCCCTCGAATTTCTTCTCCAGCTTTCTCACTGCATTGCAATAACCAGTCATGGCTGGACTTCTGACATCCCATTCGTTCATCACTTGATTAACCACCAAATCTGAGTCGTCATAGACCATAAGGCGATAGACGCCGAGTGAAATGGCCATGCGCAACCCATATAAAAGTGCTTCGTATTCTGCCTCGTTGTTAGAGGAATTGAAGTGGATTTGAAGAACATATCTGAGTTTATCTCCTCTGGGGGAGACCAACACCACTTCGGCACCGGAACCATTTAGTATCTTGGAACCGTCGAAGAACATGGTCCAATGCTCCGAGTGAACCTGAGTCGGCAGTTGCTGTTCAATCCACTCGGCGACGAAATCCGCGATTTCCTGGGACTTGATAGCTTTCTTTGCCTCAAACTTGATATCTAGAGGAAGGAGTTCAATCGCCCATTTTGTCACTCGACCAGTTGCGTCCCTGTTATGCAAGATCTCTGACAACGGAGCGTCGCTGACGACTGTAATGGAATGATCAGAGAAGTAGTGGGCAACTTTCTTTGTGGTCATATAAATCCCATATACGAGCTTCTGATAATGAGAATATCTTTGCTTCGATGGGGTCAAGACTTCAGAAATATAATACATTGGGCGCTGAACTTTGAAGGTTTTCTCTTCTTCTTCCCGCTCGACCGTAAGTACCGTACTGACGACTTGTCCTGTGGCTGCAATGTAAAGCAGCAAAGGCTCCTTGCTGATTGGGGCAGCAAGCACCGGCTGGGTGGAGAGCAGAGCTTTGAGCTCTGCGAACGCTGCGTCAGCTTCAGGAGTCCACTCGAACTTGTCAGACTTCTTCATCAATCGGTAAAGAGGCAATGCCTTTTCACCGAGACGAGATATGAATCGACTCAGGGCAGCCAAGCAACCAGTAAGCTTCTGAACATCGTGCACTCGCACAGGACTTTTCATTCGGAGTATAGTACCGACTTTTTCTGGATTGGCGTCGATTCCCCGTTCGGAAACGAGAAAACCAAGTAACTTTCCGCCAGGAACCCCGAATGTGCATTTTGATGGATTAAGCTTGATATCAAACCTTCTGAGGTTGGCAAAGGTTTCAGCAAGGTCAGTCAGCAGGTCGGAACCCTTCCGTGACTTGACCACAATATCATTCATGTACGCCTCCACATTCCGACTGATTTGGGTGAGCAAACACTTCTGAATCATCCTCATGAATGTGGCTCTGGCATTCTTGAGGCCGAATGGCATGGTAACATAACAGAAGCACCTGAATGGAGTGATGAAAGCTGTTTTGATCTCGTCAGGTCCATACAGACGGATCTGATGGTACCCGGAATAGGCGTCTAAAAAAGACAGTCGCTCACATCCCGCAGTCGAGTCGACTATCTGGTCGATGCGGGGGAGAGGAAAATGATCTTTCGGGCAGGCCCGATTGATATGTTTAAAGTCAATGCACATGCGAAGTGACTTGTCCTTCTTGGGGACCATGACAACATTGGCGAGCCACTCGGAGTGGTAGATTTCTCTGATGAACTCCGCTGCCAAGAGCCGAGCCACCTCTTCGCCAATGGCCTTTCTCTTCTGGACGGCGGACCGTCGGAGATGTTCCTTGACAGGTTTTACTTTTGAGTCGACTCTTAGGCGGTGCTCAGCCAGCTCCCTGGGAACACCCGGCATGTCAGAGGGCTTCCATGCAAAAATGTCCCAGTTCTCACGGAGGAACTGGATGAGCGCTTCTTCTTATTTGGAGTCGAGTGTTGTCGAGATATGAGTTGGAGCAGCGCTGGGGTCGGTCGGGTGGATGTGAGCTGTCTTCGTATCGCCAGTCGACTGAAAAGCTGACTCTGTAGCGGGCTTCTTGGCTCGCAACAAATCACTCGGGTCTGCAGTCTTCTGGTATTCCTGCAACTCCACCACTGCCATCTGAGCATCAGCGATCTTCGAACCTTTCTGAAAACATTCTTCCGCTTTCTTACGATTGCCCGTAGTAGCGATCACACCTTTGGGGCCAGGCATCTTCAATTTGAGGTACACGTAACATGGTCGGGCCATGAAGCGTGCATAAGCCGGCCTCCCCAAAATAGCGTGGTAGGCACTCTGGAAGTCTACAACTTCGAATGTCAACTTTTCTTTGCGGTAATTTTTGGAATCACCAAAAACCACATCAAGAGCAATCTAGCCGAGTGATTCAGCCTTCTTCCCAGGAATGACTCCATGGAAACTCATGTTGCTGGCACTGAGTCTGGACATCGGAATGCCCATCCCTTTCAATGTCTCAGCATACAATATGTTCAAACCACTGCCACCATCCATCAGGACTTTGGTCAGTCGAGTGCCTTCAACAACTGGGTCGACCACCAAAGCTTGCCTCCCAGGGGTGGCGATGTGCGTTGGGTGGTCGGACTGGTCGAATGTTATGGCAGTCTGAGACCATTTCAGGTAACTAGGTGTCGCCGGAGCGACCATATTCACCTCTCGGTTAATAACTTTCAGTCGACTTTTGCTTTCAACATCGGCAAAAATCATCAGAGTGGAATTGACCTGAGGGTATCCGTCGTCACTGTCTTCTTTGTCCTCGACCTTGTCCGACTCCTTTTCCTTACCTTTGGGTTGCTTGCCCTGGAACTGCTGGATCAAGAGTCGACACTGTCGAGTGGTGTGTTTCGGGAAAATGAAATTACCCTCTTCATCTTTCTTTGTGTGGACGAGACATGGTAAGTCCAACACATCATTTCTGTCCTGGTCTTTAACCTTTTTGGGGTTCCAATGTCCTTTAGGTTTCCCTTTAAACTTTCCTTGGGTTAAAGCCAAGGCTTCCCCGGGAGCCGCTGGCTCAGCTTTCCGCTTCTGTTTCCGATTGGAATTTCCTCTGGTTTCTTGGGCGACTGACTTCAGCTTGCCACTCCTGAGTCGATCCTCATATTCACCATTAGCGTACTTGGTGGCAATCTCCATCATCCGATTCAGGGACATATCTCTGGTTCGACCGAATTTCAAATTCAGTTCTCTGTACTTGATGCCTTCCTTGAAGGCACAAACTGCTTGGTGGTCAGGCACATTCTCCACCGAGTGATGTAACGTGATCCACCTCTCGATGTAATCCCTCAAAGTTTCATTCGGCTTCTGCACGCAAGACCGCAGTTTCGTCAGCCCTACCAGTCGCTTGCACATGCCTTCAAATGTAGTGACGAACACTCGAGAGAGATCTTCCCAAGTGTAAATGCTGCTAGGTGCTAACTGGTTCAGCCACGCTCTGGCCGAGTCCTCCAACATGAGAGGCAGGTGCTTCATGGCCACTTCATCATTGCCGCCGCCAATCTGGACGGCCACTCGGTAGTCCTCAAGCCAAGTATCGGGCTTGGACTCGCCAGTGAACTTACTGACTCCAGTCGCCAGCCTGAGGTTGGGAGGAATCACAATGGCCCTGATGGCTCTACTAAAGCACTCTGGCCCCGAAACGTGTACTCTGCTGCTGGTAGGTGCATCTCTGTCGTGACCTTCTCGGTGAGCCCTGTTCCTGTCGACCAAACCTTGGACAAGAATGTATCTTGCATCAAAGCCTGGCCCTCTGGGGTCGACTGGAATCCTTCGCCCACCACCATGAGGGCGCCTATCATCCTGCTGGCGAGGCACATACGACCCGCTCCTCGGGGGAGGCGTGGGCACTCGACGTCGACCGTCACGATCGACTCGATGATCATACTGCTCATGGTTCCCATACTGGTCACGCTGGTCTCCACGTCCCTCACACCTCGGGGGCGATCTCGGGTTGTGAGCCGACTGGACTGTGTCCGCGGCAACGGATCTGCTGTGAATCCTGTTCCGCGACTGAGAAACAGCGGAATTCTGGTCTCCTACTGCCCGGAGTAACGCTCTGATCTGCAGCAAGCCTCTGCCAGCCTCCGACTGGGAAGGCTGAATCGACTCCGCTATACGGGCCGCAGCTGCTAAATTCTGAATCGGAGTTCGATATACCTGCGGGGGCGGGAAGAGCTGACGTCGACTGGATTCGGGAACCCGTTGTCGTGCACGCTCGTCGAGTGCTCGCTGGAGGTTCTCCAGTCGAGTGCGCTCGGCCAAGTTTGCCAGGCGCGCGTCTTCCAAGGCGCGAGCCTCGGGGGTTTCTCCAACGATAGGAGTGTGCAGTGCATCCACGTTCCGGCGGCGAAGTTCTTCTCTCTGCAGCGATGTGAGAGGCTCGGGAAGATACTCCTCATGGGGACGCGACGGGTCGCCTCCACCCGCGTCTCCGTCGGTGCGGGGAAAACCGGGAGGACTGGGCGGTCCATCGACCATCAGAACCTCCGCCGCCGGATCGCTGCTGTCGCACTCGGATGCGGTCTCTGCGGAGCCAGTCGAACAGGCCGTAGAGGGATTCGTCGGGCTCGATCGCCGCGACTTGCGGGGTGCCCGACTGACGTGCCACCGCGTGTCTCACCCACCACTGAAGTCTCGACCGACTGGAGCGCTTGCGCCGGCGGGAAACGGGGAAGGAGGACAACACAGGAGCCGACCGGTAGGGGGTCGACGGTTGCCGTAGGAGAACGCCGCGGACGCACGCGCTAAAGTGCGTTGCCCCGCGAACAGGGAGTGTGTCCACGTCGAGCGGAGCCTCCTGGAGCCAAGCTGAGTCGTCGACGATGAACGTGAGCGCACCGAGACGGATCTCGTGGCCCTCCACCAAAACTCCGTCATAAACCATGATGATTCGGGTCGGAAAAGGTCGCAACTCCTCCAACAAACGCTAAAACACCGGCCCCACGGTGGGCGCCAACTGTCGTGGTTCCAAGTCTGACAGTAGTGTAGGAGGGTAAGTATGGAGAGGCAAGATCTTAGCTATGGAGAAGTTGTAAGCACGCAAGGTTTACGAGTTCAGGCCCTTCTCGAAGGAAGTAATAGCCCTACGTCTCGGAGCCCGGAGGCGGTCGACTGGATTATGCGTGTATGAATTACAGGGGTGCGAACCCTTTACACTGAGGAGGGGGGTGGCTTATATAGAGTCCGCCAGACCCTCCGGCCCTCAGTTATGCAGAGTTTTAAGTACATTAAGGTCGGGCGTTACTGGTAACACCCCTAATAAAGTGCTATAATGACCATAAAAGCTACTTAATGACCGACCGTTAGCGTGCGGAGTGACTTTAGGTCTCCTGGCCGTCGGGTGGTTGGATCTTGATCGAGTGGTTGCTTCTTGGTCGAGTGTCTTCGAGTCCGTCAAGTGAAACACCGTCAAGTCGATTGAAATGTGATTTCTTCTGGAGGTGTCTTTGGGTAGGTCAGTTTGGACAGGTCCATGACCCTACCCTATGTACATAGCTTCATCATCACCGCGGACTGCTCCCACGCAACGCCAGCCTCAGGTGGTCATGATTTGGGCCGCCATACACTGAGATGGTGTCATCCTTGGACGCTAAGAGCAGTCCGCTGTGCATGACGAGCTTCGGATAGCACGTCGGGGCCGTCACCTTGCTCTGAGGTGTCCACGGCCAAGGCTGCAGGCCAGAGCTCTGGCAACGGATGTCGAGGAACCCGAGATCATGGTTCTGGCTGATCAAGCGGACCGACCTCTCGTCCTCCATCACAACGGCATCGGCAACGCGCCTGTGGTCCTTGTTCTGGGTGCCGCTGCACCATGACCAAACGACGCTCATATCCCGGAAATCCACCAAAGTGATGGAAGACGACGACCAAGAATCTTCCGGTGAGCATGCCTTGATCACCATTAGCGCATTGGTGGTTGCCAGCCACTGAAGCTTGCAGTCAAGATTCTGGTTCAAAAAAGAGTCTGTATGCTCGCCGGTGATGCAGTCCCAGACACCGATGCCGTAGTAGCCGCTGTCCCTGGAATTGCAGCTAGCAAAAACCTTGGTTTGCTGATCAAAGGCCACAAGTGCTCCCGCGTTAAACAGTGGAGCCTTCTTCACGCCGGCGTGCGCTAAGCGGAAGTGCTGAGTCCGGTCACCGGTGAGGGCGGAGAAAGCCGCCAAGCCACCGCCCCCGACGAGGAGTGTGGACTCGCTGAGGTAGGCTGCATCACGTACCGGCTCGGTAGGCGTCAGGCAGATCGGCAGGGGCTCCTCGAGCATCCAATTGTAAACCCGCACGACGGGGCCGAGCGTGACGCAGCACCCTCCCTCCAGGGCCGCACGGACCGCCGGGCGGGCCATTGGCGCCCTTCCCGGCGGCACTGACGTGACCAGCCGGGCCCTGTCGAGGTCAAACTCGCCGATGCAAGCAGCTCGGACGCGGTCGAGGAGGCCGTAGTAGGACGCCTCTCGGAAGAGCACCCAGTCCGGGACGCCGGCCGGGGCGTGGAGCTCCCCCGTGCGGAGCATGTCGAGGAGCGAGGCGAAGCAAACCGGGTCGCGGTCGATGAAGTGCTCGGGCACGCCGCCAGTGGCACCAGCATTCCAGCAGGGTTCCAACATGGCGCCCAGCATGGTTCCCTCGCCCGCGCCTGTGAGAGTGTCGGCCGTCGTCTCGAACACCTGCCCGCCGACGTTCAGCCGGATGCGGCCGGTGGCTGGTTGTGGCGTGCACATTGCCGGCTGTGCGTACAAGACGTCCGCGCGCAGTGGACCTGTCAATGGAGAGGGTTGCGCTGTGGCACTGTCACTTCTCAGTAAAGAGAAAACAATAAGAAATGCATACCTAAGCTAGCTACATCTTGCTAACCAGGGTACAGTAGCTACAGCTTGCAGGTATTGATATTCATACATATATGCACCACAGCTCTATCAATGACAATAATTTTCAGAAAACTTGCCAAAAAAAATATATGCATCGCAGCTGTATTAGTGACAACAACGGGTAACAGCTAAATTTGGTGCATCCTATACAAACTTGAAGTTTCACAGCACACTACTACATAGACAGATGGCAACTAAAATGTCAATTCCTTTGCACTGGGAGTCTGGGATCATAAAACTATATGAATTTTGAACTGAATCATATACTCCCTCCGTTCCGAATTACTTGCCGCGGGTATGGGTGTATCTAGATGTATTTTAGTTTTAGATACATCCATTTCTGCGATGAGTAATTTGGAACGGAAGGAATAGTAATCACAGTCTCCAGGGTTGCTGTACTCCAGTCCTTTTTTTTGGAATGGTACTCCAGTCCTTTCCAAAAGGACAAAAAAACATTTTTCTAAACAATGACCATTGCTGTTAGCAGTGAACTCTCTGCTAGGGTTTCGACACCCATACTGAAAGAAGTGTACAAGCTGCTGCTACCTTGTCATGTGTATTCCTTCCTTGAGCAATGCAGGTTGGGAGGCGCTGGACTGGGAGGGAAACAGGAGGACGAGGCAGTGGGGCGGATCTGGAAGATGAGGAAGACACCGTCTATGTTACATGGTACGGGGATACGGGCACGGGGATACTGATACGGCGATACGGGAAAACGGCATTTCCTGAAAATAGACTTATGGGGATACGGCGAGTATATGTGCAAGTGCATAAAAAAATCATAACCAAAAAACAATTTCTTTGGGAGGATGAGTATCTCCATAGGGGGTAATTTAGGATTGGTATACTTGTTAGAGGATTGACGTTGCCTAACTTTGAGAAAAATAGATAGCTAGATGCCCTTCGTTCTCCCCTAAATCCTAATCCATATCATGCAAAAGAACAGAGATCCTGAAACAATGGATTGAACCTTACTTGCGTACAGATTCCGGCTGGCAAAGACTTGAAGAATGGAGACGAACTGTGAGGTCTGGCCGGCGGCGCCGAAAGGCAGTCTGGAGATGCGCCAAAACTATCGAGTCTAGCGATTTGGCAACTGCCAGGTGACGGCGAGAGGAAAGACTCCAGCAATTAGGTTTATTTATCCAATCGAGTAGGCCGTCTGATGGGCTGCAGAGTCGAGTGGTAGCAGGCCCTTATGAATCCCTAATGTATCCCATGCGTGTCCCAGCCGTATTCCGATTTTTATTCTTTATTTTAATTGAAAAAATGTGATACGTAGGGACACACGTATCCCACGCGTATCTGGGCGTATCCCCGTTCCGGTGTAGTATCCTGCACCAATTCGGCACTTCTCTGCCGTATCCCTGCAACATAGGACACCGTCGATGGTCGATGAGGAGCGAGGCGGCGCGGGAGTCGCTGGAGGTCGACGGGGTCTGGAGTGGCTGGACGTCGACGAGGCAGCGCTGGACCAATGAGGGAGGAGGGAGGCGCCGGTGGATTGGGGATGGAGGCGCCGCGGTGGAGTGGCTGGACGGCCAAGGGGAGGGAGGCGGCGTCTGGGGCGGCAGCGAGTGTAGGGTGAAGCGACAGGTGTGGGATGCTTCAGTCCACTCGGGCCCTTCAGCGATATCTTTTGGGCCGTCACTGGAATTGGTGGGAAGGTGCCGCGTCTTTTTATTGGCCCAAGCGATGAATATACAGAGATGGTAGTATTCATTTTCTTCAAAAACCACTCAGAAAAATATTTTCTTGAAAGAAATATAAGTATATGTTATCTCTCTCTTCTGAGCCCTATTTCTAGGCGCGCAATGTTTATTCTCCAATGGAAAAAAAATCTGTTCTTCGAAACATAGATTGACATATCTAACTAACAGGCAGATCGAACTCCTTTTATCACTCCACCCACTCTTCCAAAATCACATAACAGTTACTCCCTCCGTTTCAAAATAGATGACCCAACTTTATACTAACTTTGTATTATAAAGTTGGGTCATCTATTTTAGAACGGAGGAAGTACCATTCTCAGATTTTTCAGGCACACTACCTTTTTACCTAAACTAGTAGAAGGCCGTGCATTGTCACGGGATTTTATTTTAATTTTTTATTACATCTATGAATACAATGCCTATTAAATTTCACACATATAGATTTTTATCTGATTTCGCATTTAATGTATATAGAAAAGTAGCCTGCAACAAATGGAAAATGATTGAAATCCTCTTCACCTCAAATGTAACTTGACGATGTATACATAAAGAGCAATGACCCACATATAATATATGTTGAATAAGTAGGCAATTTTTCGATTAATTTAATCCAAGAATAAATCACTAGCATGGCATGACAGAAATAACCACATACTGATATTCAATCATGCAAGCACATACTACGCTAATTGCAGACAGATCTACATATAACGCTAGCATGGCTAAAACAGAAATCAATAGGAGTGGGATAAACGAGTTATATCCTCCAACAGGCCAGGCAGAACCGCGGCGGCGGTGGCGGCAACAGCATCCTCGGTGGCCAGACGCCGTGACAACCCACGATCCAACGTCTCAGATCGTGGCCATGTGTGAGCTCGGCTCGGCTCATTCCTGCAACCCGCGGCGCGTTGTGACGAGGCATGGCGGGCGATGCAGGAGGAGTGCGCAGGGGTCTCTTCTATTCTCAAACTCCAATAACATGTGGAAAAGAAACCCTTATAAGGAGGTCCAACTCCTCTCCAACTTTCGGGGTGGGACTAAACTTCTCACTACACCTAGTGTCAACTAAACCCACATGGGCCCTTAGAGATTTTCAGAAATTGTTAGATGGGCCTTAGGCCCACCCTAATGTTACAACAATATAAACTAAGATCCACTTGATGCATTTCAGATATTCCTGTACAAGGTTAGGAATGTTGTTTTTAGCTTCATCATGGTACTCCAACAAGTATAATAAAAAATTATCTCCCAACTCATAACCATCCCGCACAAGCAAAATATATAATCAATACGAAGATTTAGTTGAGTTAACATATACCTATAGATTCCTGGCGGTAGGTTATTTACCCTACGGTCATCAATCCTGGCGGTAGCAAAAGGGTCAGATTCTGAAATACTTTCGAATGAGGGCTAGATCCGGCTAAACTTTAGCAGAAGGGTTAAAACACGAAAATCGGCCTCCCTCGGATGTTTCCTTCCTTCCATTGCAACTTTGGCACGGAGTCACGAGCTCACCAGACGTGAGTGCCCCAGGACGATTCCCTTTCTTTTCTTCAGCAGCAAGGCGACTCCTGTTCTGATCATCATACATACATGTTGTTGTTCAGCAATACAATTGTATCCTTACTTTCAATTGCTTTTGTATTTCTTATTAAAAAAGTTTGGAAACATACAGGTCGCGGGGCAAAACAATTACATATAAAATGTCACCAATATGCCATTAGATTCATCATCGTAAGACATAATTTCATATTTTATAAAGTTGTGTTTGGGACTGCTCTACTTCACCCCACCTCTAAACTCCACTCCACCACCTCTAAGGTTGTGTTTGAAAAGAAATCTATTTAGATGCTACTTTTCAGCACATTTTTTAATTTGTTTTCCTTTTAAACACGAAAGTTTGTGCATGTAAAGACATGCGCATGTCTGCTGCAAACATTTCAGTTTTACTTCCAACTTTGAACTATTTTTTTATTTTTTATTCTCACGGGAGAATGTGAGCTCAACAGTAGGATTGAATATCTCAAGGCTGCCCTATGTATGAATGTATCCCCCTCTCCCCCTCTCACTCCACGTTTGCGTGTGTTTTTTTTGTTCACATGGAACAATTAGTTCAGTTATTAGTGCTCCATGGGATTGATTTCAGGGTCCGAGTCACTTTCCTCTTTGCTGTTCTGCCTTCGGACTTAAGGGCAGGGTGAGGATGAAGTGTCACGACGCCGGCGATAGTAAAATTTAGAACGAAATGTGTCACAAAGAAAAGTCTATGATATCGATTCAGCATTTTGCGAGTAGAGGAATGAAGTGAGCTTATCACACAAGTACAATAACACAAGTGTATTTAACTCTAATCTGAATCACCCTCGTCTTTTCCTAGCTACAGAATAACTAAGACGGGGCAGACGATTTCGAAACTACATGTTGGAAAAGCGGCAGCATACTATGACTAATGAATGCTCCCAAACCACCAGCATATGAGGATGCAGTTCACCATGAGTTTCTCGGTGACCATTGAGAACAAGATTAACGAACTGAGGACACACACATTCACTAATGAATCTAGATTACTATCCTGTGATCGAAGCAAATGCCATACCAGTTAATGATTAAACACATACTAGTAGCATGCCCGGAATACCAATTTCGCATTCGTTGAAACTGCAATTCAATTCCATCATTATTCAATCCAGATTACTATCCTATGTCGAAGCAAATGCCATCCCAGAAAATGCATAACGATTACTCAGTCCAGATTACTATCCTATGTCAAGGCAAATGCCATCCCAGAAAATGATTAAACACAACTAGCATGTCAATTTGAATCAGATCCGGTTGTCTCACATATAGCATGTCCAAGATCAACATTACACTGCCTACAACATTTCGTCCAGAAATTAGTTTAACACAGGTTTGTAGCATGCAGCAGAGTAATCTGAGCCAACCGCACTCATATCAAAAGGTTGCTGTTAGAATTATTGTATAGGGATAGGAGAGGCGAAAATTCGAATCTGAGCTCGAGCTCATCTGCACCTGCGCTCACGAAAAAAATCAAAATAAATACTAGAAAAATTCCAAAAAAAATTAGGGTGGTAGACAATTTGATGCCTGAGATGCGCTCCAATTTTTAAAACATTTGGGCTTCTGTGCAGCTCTCAGCAAAAAAGACAAATCGGAGGTCTGTAAAAATGTGTACTGTTCATATACTGTTGTGGTCTGATTTGTCTTTTTTGCTGAGAGCTGCACAGAAATCCAAATGTTTTGAAAATTGGAGCGTACCTCACGCATCAAATTGTCTACCACCCTAAATTTTTTTGGAATTTTTTTAATTTTTCTAAAAAAATTATGAATTTTTTTTGACCGGGTGCAGATGCACCCGGGCACCGAAACGCCGCTCTCGAGGAGAGGTGTTTAAACTTGTATCTCAACTCTATCTCTTCTTCTCCTTATCCCTTGTAACGACCTCCTTCTGGTCGATCTCCTCTCAACCGATCTCTCTCTCTCTCTCGATCGGTTTCTCTCTGTAAACGTGTGCACCAAGGCATTGCCTCAATATACAACGCGGCCCGAGACAAAGGGTTCTACGCTTCCCAAACTACTTTACATGGTAACAGAGCCTCTTTCTCATCAGATCGAAAGAGATCGCTCTAGCTACCTACGCGACCGAGCCATGTCTACCACCTCCGCCTCCACGTCGCCCAACACCATGGGCGCGATCACCACCACCTCCTCCACCTCCACCTTTGCCTCATCATCCACAGCCACAAACTCCTTTCTCGGATCGCCGCCACAGGAGAAGCTGACCAGGGGGAACTTCCTCCTTTGGAAAGCCATCGTGCTTCCCCAGATCAAGGGTGCCCAGATGGAGCACCACCTCGATGCAACAAGCCCACCGCCGTCGGCCACGCTCACCATCACCAAGGATGGCAAAGAAGAGCAAGTCGCCAACTTCACCCGCACTCTCTGGTATGCCCAACAGCAACAACATCAAGGGTTCTTGATGGGTTCTTTTTCCCGCGAGATTCTTTCTCAGGTGGCCACGCTCCAGACGCCGGCCGCGGTGTGGCGTGCCATCAACGACATGTTTGCTGCTCAGAGCCAAGCGCAGGTGATCAACACCCACATCGAGCTCACCAACCTTAAAAAAGGCAATATGTCCATGGCAGAGTACCTCGGCAAGATCAAGACGCTCACAGATGAAGTTGCGCGCATGGCCTCGGCGCTCTCCGATCCGGAGATCGTCTCCAAGATCCTTGCTGGCCTTGACACGGAATATAACCCTGTCGTCTCTGCTCTTGCTGCACGAGTGGAACCAATCACGGTTCCGGAGCTGCACAGTCAGCTCCTCAGTTTTGATGCCCGCCTCACCCTCCTCCACGGCGGCGATCTCCGGCAACCATCTGCATACTCCGCTTCACGGGGTCGCGGCTGTGGCCGTGGTCACCAGGGCGGCAACCGTGCCGGTGGTCGCGGCCGTGGCTCCTCTTCGGGCGATGGCACACGCTCTGGTGGCACCTACGGCCACACCACCGAGGGCGGCGGCTACGACAACAACAATGGGGGCGGCGGCTTCAACTCCAACACTGGCCGCCGCCCCTCCTTATCATGTGGCCGTCCTTGCTATCAGCTCTGCAAGAAGGCCGGTCACGAGGTCATCGACTGTTGGCATCGGTATGATGAAAACTTCGTCCCGGATGCTCGTTTGGTTGCAGCTGCTATGCGCGAGCAAGGCGGGGATGGCGTTTGGTATGTTGACTCCGGCGCTACGGACCACGTCACAAATGAGTTAGAGCAACTTGCCATGCGCGAGACGTACCATGGCATCAATCAGATCCACACCGCCAGTGGTAAATGTATGGATATTTGTCATATTGGTCAAGTTTCGCTTAATTCCCCTAACCTTCAACGTGATCCAGTTCTTAAGGATCTTCTCCATGTTCCTCAAGCTGATAAAAACCTTGCCTCTATGTCTCGTTTAGCCACTGATAACAATGTTTTCTTTGAGACTCATCCTTGCTATTTTTTCATTAAGGATCGGGCAACGAGGGTACTTCTTTATCACGGTAGATGTGTTGGCGGCCTCTACACTATCTCATCCGGAGCACTTCACAACAAGCATCGTCGAGTCTACTCCGTCATCAAGCCCTCTTTGGCGAGGTGGCATCAAAGATTAGGTCATCCCTCATCAGTCGTAGTTAGGCAAATAGTCAATAAAGACAACCTTCCTTTGTCACTTAGTTCCAATAGTGAGTCTATTTGCGAAGCATGTCAATGTGCCAAGAGCCATCAGCTTCCCTATCCTAAGTCTACTAGTGTTTCACATGCTCCCTACAATTGATCTTCAGTGATGTATGGGGTCATGCCCGAGATTCTTTTGGTCGAAAAAAATACTATGTTAGCTTTATTGATGATTACAGCAAGTTTACATGGATTTATTTGCTCAAGTATAAATCTGAAGTTTTTTCCATCTTTCAAGAATTTCAAAAACTTATTGAGAGACGCTTTGATAAGAAAATCATAGCAGTCCAAAGTGACTGGGGAGGGGAGTATGAAAAACTCAACTCCGTTTTCCATAGTATTGGGATCACCCATTATGTGTCTTGTCCTCATGCTCATCAGCGGAATGGCTCTGCTGAACGCAAACACCACCATATTGTCGAAGTTGGTCTCTCTCTTTTAGCTTATGCGTCCATGCCTCTCAAGTATTTATCACAGCTACATATCTTATCAATTGTCTTCCCAGTAAGGTTATTGGAAATTCTACCCCTTTAGAACGATTGTATAACCAAAAGCCAGTTTACAATTATCTCAAAAAAATTGGGTGTGCTTGTTACCCCAATTTACGTCCATACAATCGTCACAAACTTGAGTTTCGTTCCACACAGTATGTTTTTCTTGGGTACAATAATCTTCATAAAGGTTACAAATGTCTTGAACCATCTACCGGACGCATCTATATCTCTCGGGATGTTATTTTTGATGAGACACTATTTCCTTTCTCCAAACTTCATCCCAATGCGGGTGCTTTGCTTCGTGCAGAAATTGCACTTCTCTCCGACTCTCCTACACGTCCTGATCACGGGGGTGAATTAACTGATCATGATCATGTGCAACAATCCAAAGAAAATTGTGTTTCTAATACCTTTTGTGCAGATTCTACCTGTCATTTTATGTGCACACAGGACAAACCAGCACCGGCCTCCGATGTTGATCCTGCTGCCAGCGCGCGATCCGAGCCGGATTCGCGTCAGACTGCAGGCGCGCGATCCAACGCAGATCCGCTCCTGCGCCCCCTGGTGGCCGACAACAGTGCAGCCGACCAGGTGGGTCGCGCCAGTCCAGGCGCGTCGCGCCAATCTCCGCCAGCGCGCCCCGAGACGCCCATCGAGCGAGGCGCGGGGGGGGGGGGCGAGTGTTGGGGAACATAGCAGAAATTCAAAATTTTCTACGCATCACCAAGATCAATCTATGGAGTAATCTAGCAACGAGGGTAAGGAGAGTGCATCTACATACCCTTATAGATCGCTAAGCGGAAGCGTTCAAGTGAACGGGGTTGATGAAGTCGTACTCGTTGTGATCCAAATCACCGATGATCCTGAAGGAAATATGCCCTAGAGGCAATAATAAAGTTATTATTTATTTCCTTATATCATGATAAATGTTTATTATTCATGCTAGAATTGTATTAACCGGAAACATAATACATGTGTGAATACATAGACAAACAGAGTGTCACTAGTATGCCTCTACTTGACTAGCTTGTTAATCAAAGATGGTTATGTTTCCTAACCATGAACAAAAGAGTTGTTATTTGATTAACGAGATCACGTCATTAGTTGAATGATCTGATTGACATGACCCATTCCATTAGCTTAGCACCCGATCATTTAGTATGTTGCTATTGCTTTCTTCATGACTTATACATGTTCCTATGACTATGAGATTATGCAACTCCCGTTTACCGGAGGAACAGTTTGTGTGCAACCAAATGTCACAACGTAAATGGGTGATTATAAAGGTGCTCTACAGGTGTCTCCAAAGGTAGATGTTGGGTTGGCGTATTTCGAGATTAGGATTTGTCACTCCGATTGTCGGAGAGGTATCTCTGGGCCCTCTCGGTAATACACATCACATAAGCCTTGCAAGCATTGCAACCAATGAGTTAGTTGCGAGATGATGTATTATGGAACGAGTAAATAGACTTGCCGGTAACGAGATTGAACTAGGTATTGGATACCGATGATCGAATCTCGGGCAAGTAACATACCGATGACAAAGGGAACAACGTATGTTGTTATGCGGTCTGACCGATAAAGATCTTCGTAGAATATGTAGGAGCCAATATGGGCATCCAGGTCCCGCTATTGGTTATTGACCGGAGATGTGTCTCAGTCATGTCTGCATTATTCTCGAACCATAGGGTCCGCACGCTTAACGTTACGATGACAGTTATTATGAGTTTATGCGTTTTGATGTATCGAAGTTAGTTCGGAGTCCCGGATGTGATCACGGACATGACGAGGAGTCTCGAAATGGTCGAGACATAAAGATTGATATATTGGAAGCCTATGTTTGGATATCGGAAGTGTTCCGGGTGAAATTGGGATTTTACCGGAGTACCGGGAGGTTACCGGAACCCCCCCCCCCCCCGGGAGCCATATGGGCCTTAGTGAGCTTTAGTGGAAAGGAGAAAGGGGCAGCCCAAGGTGGGCTGCGCGCCTCCCCCCTCCCCTAGTCCTATTAGGACAAGGAGAGGTGGCCGGCCCCCTCTCTCTCTTTCCCCTCGGGGAATCCTATTCCAACTAGGATTGGGGGGGAGTCCTACTCCCGGTAGGAGTAGGACTCCTCCTGCGCCCTCCTCCTGGCCGGCCGCCCCTCCCCCTTGGATCCTTTATATACGGGGGCAGGGGGGCACCTCGACACACAAGTTGATCATTGAGATCGTTCCTTAGCCGTGTGCGGTGCCCCCTGCCACCATATTCCACCTCGATTATATTGTAGCAGTGCTTAGGCGAAGCCCTGCAACGGTAGTACATCAAGATTCTCACCACGCCGTCGTGCTGACGGAACTCCTCCCCGACGCTTTGCTGGATCGGAGCCCGGGGATCGTCATCGAGCTGTACGTGTGCTAAGAACTCGGAGGTGCCGGAGTAACGGTGCTTGGATCGGTCGGATCGGGAAGACGTACGACTACTTCCTCTACGTTGCGTCAACGCTTCCGCAGTCGGTCTGCGTGGGTACGTAGACAACACTCTCCCCTCTCGTTGCTGTGCATCACCATGATCTTGCGTGTGCGTAGGAAAAATTTTGAAATTACTACGAAACCCAACAGTGGCATCCGAGCCTAGGTTTTATATGCTGATGTTATATGCACGAGTAGAACACAAGTGAGTTGTGGGCGATATAAGTCATACTGCCTACCAGCATGTCATACTTTGGTTCGGCGGTATTGTTGGACGAGACGACCCGGACCAACATTACGCGTACGCTTACGCGAGACCGGTTCTCCCGACGTGCTTTGCACATAGGTGGCTTGCGGGTGACAGTCTCTCCAACTTTAGTTGAACCGAGTGTGGCTACGCCCGGTCCTTGCGAAGGTTAAAACGGAGTCTATTTGACAAACTATCGTTGTGGTTTTGATGCGTAGGTGAGATTGGTTCTTGCTTAAGCCCGTAGCAGCCACGTAAAACTTGCAACAACAAAGTAGAGGACGTCTAACTTGTTTTTGCAGGGCATGTTGTGATGTGATATGGTCAAGGCATGATGATGAATTTATTGTATGAGATGATCATGTTTTGTAACTGAGTTATCGGCAACTGGCAGGAGCCATATGGTTGTCGCTTTATTGTATGCAATGCAATCGCGATGTAATGCTTTACTTTATCACTAAGCGGTAGCGATAGTCGTGGAAGCATAAGATTGGCAAGACGACAACGATGCTACGATGGAGATCAAGGTGTCGCGCCGGTGACGATGGTGATCATGACGGTGCTTCGGAGATGGAGATCACAAGCACAAGATGATGATGGCCATATCATATCACTTATATTGATTGCATGTGATGTTTATCTTTTTATGCATCTTATCTTGCTTTGATTTATGGTAGCATTATAAGATGATCTCTCACTAAATTATCAAGAAGTGTTCTCCCTGAGTATGCACCGTTGCCAAAGTTCGTCGTGCCCAGACACCACGTGATGATCGGGTGTGATAAGCTCTACGTCCATCTACAACGGGTGCAAGCCAGTTTTGCACACGCAGAATACTCAGGTTAAACTTGACGAGCCTAGCATATGCAGATATGGCCTCGGAACACAGAGACTGAAAGGTCGAGCGTGAATCATATAGTAGATATGATCAACATAACGATGTTCACCATTGAAAACTACTCCATCTCACGTGATGATCGATTATGGTTTAGTTGATTTGGATCACGTGATCACTTAGAGGATTAGAGGGATGTCTATCTAAGTGGGAGTTCTTAAATAATTTGATTAATTGAACTTAAACTTATCATGAACTTAGTACCTGATAGTATCTTGCTTGTTTATGTTGATTGTAGATAGATGGCTCGTGCTGTTGTTCCGTTGAATTTTAATGCGTTCCTTGAGAAAGCAAAGTTGAAAGATGATGGTAGCAATTACACGGACTGGGTCCGTAACTTGAGGATTATCCTCATTGCTGCACAGAAGAATTATGTCCTGAAAGCACCGCTGGGTGCCAGGCCTGCTGCTGGAGCAACACCAGATGTTATGAACGTCTGGCAGAGCAAAGCTGATGACTACTCGATAGTTCAGTGTGCCATGCTTTACGGCTTAGAATCGGGACTTCAACGACGTTTTGAACGTCACGGAGCATATGAGATGTTCCAGGAGTTGAAGTTAATATTTCAAGCAAATGCCCGGATTGAGAGATATGAAGTCCCCAATAAGTTCTATAGCTGCAAGATGGAGGAGAACAGTTCTGTCAGTGACCATATACTCAAAATGTCTGGGTATAATAATCACTTGATTCAATTGGGAGTTAATCTTCTGGACGATTGCGTCATTGACAGAATTCTCAAATCACTGCCACCAAGCTACAAGAGCTTCGTGATGAACTATAATATGCAAAGGATGAATAAGACTATTCCCGAGCTCTTCGCAATGCTGAAAGCTGCGGAGGTAGAAATCAAGAAGGAGCATCAAGTGTTGATGGTCAACAAGACCACTAGTTTCAAGAAAAAGGGCAAAGGGAAGAAGAAGGGGAACTTCAAGAAGAACGGCAAGCAAGTTGCTGCTCAGGAGAAGAAACCCAAGTCTGGACCTAAGCCTGAAACTGAGTGCTTCTACTGCAAGCAGACTGGTCACTGGAAGCGGAACTGCCCCAAGTATTTGGCGGATAAGAAGGATGGCAAGGTGAACAAAGGTATATGTGATATACATGTTATTGATGTGTACCTTACTAGAGCTCGCAGTAGCACCTGGGTATTTGATACTGGTTCTGTTGCTAATATTTGCAACTCGAAACAGGGACTACGGATTAAGCGAACACTGGCAAAGGACGAGGTGACGATGCGCGTGGGAAACGGTTCCAAAGTTGATGTGATCGCAGTCGGCTCGCTACCTCTACATCTACCTTCGGGATTAATATTAGACCTAAATAATTGTTATTTGGTGCCAGCGTTGAGCATGAACATTATATCTGGATCTTGTTTAATGCGAAACGGTTATTCATTTAAATCGGAGAATAATGGTTGTTCTATTTATATGAGTAATATCTTTTATGGTCATGCACCTTTGAAGAGTGGTCTATTTTTGATGAATCTCGATAGTAGTAACACACATATTCATAATGTTGAAACCAAAAGATGCAGAGTTGATAATGACAGTGCAACTTATTTGTGGCACTGCCGTTTAGGTCATATCGGTGTAAAGCGCATGAAGAAACTCCATACTGATGGACTTTTGGAACCACTTGATTATGAATCACTTGGTACTTGCGAACCGTGCCTCATGGGCAAGATGACTAAAACACCGTTCTCCGGTACTATGGAGAGAGCAACAGATTTGTTGGAAATCATACATACAAATGTATGTGGTCCGATGAATATTGAGGCTCGTCGCGGATATCGTTATTTTCTCACCTTCACAGATGATTTAAGCAGATATGGGTATATCTACTTAATGAAACACAAGTCTGAAACATTTGAAAAGATCAAAGAATTTCAGAGTGAAGTTGAAAATCATCGTAACAAGAAAATAAAGTTTCTACGATCTGATCGTGGAGGAGAATATTTGAGTTACGAGTTTGGTGTACATTTGAAACAATGCGGAATAGTTTCGCAACTCACGCCACCCGGAACACCACAGCGTAATGGTGTGTCCGAACGGCGTAATCGTACTTTACTAGATATGGTGCGATCTATGATGTCTCTTACTGATTTACCGCTATCGTTTTGGGGTTATGCTTTAGAGACGGCCGCATTCACGTTAAATAGGGCACCATCGAAATCCGTTGAGACGACGCCTTATGAACTATGGTTTGGCAAGAAACCAAAGTTGTCGTTTCTTAAAGTTTGGGGCTGCGATGCTTATGTGAAAAAACTTCAACCTGATAAGCTCGAACCCAAATCGGAGAAATGTGTCTTCATAGGATACCCAAAGGAGACTGTTGGGTACACCTTCTATCACAGATCCGAAGGCAAGACATTCATTGCTAAGAATGGATCCTTTCTAGAGAAGGAGTTTGTCTCGAAAGAAGTGAGTGGGAGGAAAGTAGAACTTGATGAGGTAACTGTACCTGCTCCCTTATTGGAAAGTAGTTCATCACAGAAACCGGTTTCTGTGATACCTACACCAATTAGTGAGGAATTTAATGATGATGATCATGAAATTTCAGATCAAGTTACCACTGAGCCTCGTAGATCAACTAGAGTAAGATCCGCACCAGAGTGGTACGGTAATCCGGTTCTGGAAGTCATGCTACTAGATCATGATGGACCTACGAACTATGAAGAAGCGATGGTCAGCCCAGATTCCGCAAAATGGCTTGAAGCCATGAAATCTGAGATGGGATCCATGTATGAGAACAAAGTATGGACTTTGGTTGACTTGCCCGATGATCGACAAGCAATTGAAAATAAATGGATCTTTAAGAAGAAGACTGACGCTGATGGTAATATTACTGTCCACAAAGCTCGACTTGTTGCAAAAGGTTTTCGACAAGTTCAAGGGGTTGACTACGATGAGACCTTCTCACCCGTAGCGATGCTTAAGTCTGTCCGAATCATGTTAGCAATTGCCGCATTTTATGATTATGAAATTTGGCAGATGGATGTCAAAACTGCATTCCTGAATGGATTTCTGGAAGAAGAGTTGTATATGATGCAACCGGAAGGTTTTGTCGATCCAAAGGGAGCTGACAAAGTATGCAAGCTCCAGCGATCCATTTATGGACTGGTGCAAGCCTCTCGGAGTTGGAATAAACGCTTTGATAGTGTGATCAAAGCATTTGGTTTTATACAGACTTTCGGAGAAGCCTGTATTTACAAGAAAGTGAGTGGGAGCTCTGTAGCATTTCTGATATTGTATGTGGATGACATATTACTGATTGGAAATGATATAGAATTTCTGAATAGCATAAAGAGATACTTGAATAAGAGTTTTTCAATGAAAGACCTCGGTGAAGCTGCTTACATATTAGGCATAAAGATCAATAGAGATAGACCAAGACGCTTAATTGGACTTTCACAAAGCACATACCTTGACAAGATTTTGAAGAAGTTCAAAATGGATCAAGCAAAGAAAGGGTTCTTGCCTATGTTACAAGGTGTGAAGTTGAGTCAGACTCAATGCCCGACCACTGCAGAAGATAGAGAGAAAATGAAAGATGTTCCCTATGCTTCAGCCATAGGCTCTATCATGTATGCAATGCTGTGTACGAGACCTGATGTGTGCCTTGCTATAAGTTTAGCAGGGAGGTACCAAAGTAATCCAGGAGTGGATCACTGGACAGCGGTCAAGAACATCCTGAAGTACCTGAAAAGGACTAAGGATATGTTTCTCGTATATGGAGGTGACAAAGAGCTCATTGTAAACGGTTACGTTGATGTAAGCTTTGACACTGATCCGGACGATTCTAAATCGCAAACCGGATACGTGTTTACATTAAACAGTGGAGCTGTCAGTTGGTGCAGTTCTAAACAAAGCGTCGTAGCGGGATCTACATGTGAAGCGGAGTACATAGCTGCTTTAGAAGCAACGAACGAAGGAGTCTGGATGAAGGAGTTCATATCCGATCTAGGCGTCATACCTAGTGCATCGGGTCCAATGAAAATCTTTTGTGACAATACTGGTGCAATTGCCTTAGCAAAGGAATCCAGATTTCACAAGAGGACCAAGCACATCAAGCGACGCTTCAATTCCATCCGGGATTTAGTCCAGGTGGGAGACATAGAGATTTGCAAGATACATACGGATCTGAATGTTGCAGACCCGTTGACTAAGCCTCTTCCACGAGCAAAACATGATCAGCACCAAGGCTCCATGGGTGTTAGAATCATTACTGTGTAATCTAGATTATTGACTCTAGTGCAAGTGGGAGACTGAAGGAAATATGCCCTAGAGGCAATAATAAAGTTATTATTTATTTCCTTATATCATGATAAATGTTTATTATTCATGCTAGAATTGTATTAACCGAAAACATAATACATGTGTGAATACATAGACAAACAGAGTGTCACTAGTATGCCTCTACTTGACTAGCTCGTTAATCAAAGATGGTTATGTTTCCTAACCATGAACAAAAGAGTTGTTATTTGATTAACAAGATCACATCATTAGTTGAATGATCTGATTGACATGACCCATTCCATTAGCTTAGCACCCGATCGTTTAGTATGTTGCTATTGCTTTCTTCATGACTTATACATGTTCCTATGACTATGAGATTATGCAACTCCCGTTTACCGGAGGAACACTTTGTGTGCAACCAAACGTCACAATGTAAATGGGTGATTATAAAGGTGCTCTACAGGTGTCTCCAAAGGTAGATGTTGGGTTGGCGTATTTCGAGATTAGGATTTGTCACTCTGATTGTCGGAGAGGTATCTCTGGACCCTCTCGGTAATACACATCACATAAGCCTTGCAAGCCTTGCAACCAATGAGTTAGTTGCGAGATGATGTATTACGGAACGAGTAAAGAGACTTGCCGGTAACGAGATTGAACTAGGTATTGGATACCGACGATCGAATCTCGGGCAAGTAACATACCGATGACAAAGGGAACAACGTATGTTGTTATGCGGTCTGACCGATAAAGATCTTCGTAGAATATGTAGGAGCCAATATGGGCATCCAGGTCCCGCTATTGGTTATTGACCGGAGATGTGTCTCAGTCATGTCTGCATTATTCTCGAACCGTAGGGTCCGCACGCTTAACGTTACGATGACAGTTATTATGAGTTTATGCATTTTGATGTACCGAAGTTAGTTCGGAGTCCCGGATGTGATCACGGACATGACGAGGAGTCTCGAAATGGTCAAGACATAAATATTGATATATTGGAAGCCTATGTTTGGATATCGGAAGTGTTCCGGGTGAAATCAGGATTTTACCGGAGTACCGGGAGGTTACCGGAACCCCCCCGGGAGCCATATGGGCCTTAGTGGGCTTTAGTGGAAAGGAGAAAGGGGCGGCCCAAGGTGAGCCGCGCGCCTCCCCCCTCCCCTAGTCCTATTAGGACAAGGAGAGGTGGCCGGCCCCCCTCTCTCTCTCTTTCCCCTCGGGGAATCCTATTCCAACTAGGATTGGGGGGGAGTCCTACTCCCGGTAGGAGTAGGACTCCTCCTGCGCCCTCCTCCTGGCCGGCCGCCCCCTCCCCCTTGGCTCCTTTATATACGGGGGCAGGGGGGCACCTCGACACACAAGTTGATCATTGAGATCGTTCCTTAGCCGTGTGCGGTGCCCCCTGCCACCATATTCCACCTCGATTATATTGTAGCAGTGCTTAGGCGAAGCCCTGCGACGGTAGTACATCAAGATCGTCACCACGCCGTCGTGCTGACGGAACTCCTCCCCGACGCTTTGCTGGATCGGAGCCTAGGGATCGTCATCGAGCTGTACATGTGCTAAGAACTCGGAGGTGCCGGAGTAACGGTGCTTGGATCGGTCGGATCGGGAAGACGTACGACTACTTCCTCTACGTTGCGTCAACGCTTCTGCAGTCGGTCTGCGTGGGTACGTAGACAACACTCTCCCCTCTCGTTGCTGTGCATCACCATGATCTTGCGTGTGTGTAGGAAAATTTTTGAAATTACTACGAAACCCAACAGATCCTAGTGCCGAACGGACAGCACCTCCGTGTTCAACACACGTACAGCCCGGTGACGTCTCCTACACCTTGATCCAGCAAGGGGAGAAGGAGAGGTTGGGGAAGACTCCATCCAGCAGCAGCACGATGGCGTGGTGGTGGTGGAGGAGCGCGGGACTCCAGCAGGGCTTCGCCAAGCACTACGAGAGACGAGGAGGGAGAGAGGTAGGGCTGCGCCAACATGGAGAGCAAATCACACGTGTTGGGCAGCCCCATACCTCAAGTATATATAGGGGGAGGGGAGGGGCTGCGTCCCCACCTAGCTTTCCACCCCTAGGGGTGGCGGCCAGCCCTAGATCCCATCTAGGCGGGCGGCCAAGGGGGAAGAGAGGGGGGCGCACCACTAGGTGGGCCTTAGGCCCATCTGAGCCTAGGGTTTCCCCCTTTTCCCTTCTCTCTTCGCCTTGGGCCCTGGTGGGGGGGCGCACCAGCCCACCTGGGGCTGGTCCCCTCTCACACTTGGCCCACACAGCCCTCTAGGGCAGGTAGCCCCACCTGGTGGACCCCCGAGACCCTCCCGGTGGTCCCGGTACGTTACCGATAGCACCCGAAACTTTTCCGGTGACCAAAATAGGACTTCCCACATATAAATCTTTACCTCCGGACCATTCCAGAACTCCTCGTGATGTCCAGGATCTCATCCGGGACTCCGAACAACATTCGGTAACCGCGTACATACTTTCCCTATAACCCTAGCGTCATCGAACCTTAAGTGTGTAGACCCTACGGGTTCGGGAACCATGCAGACATGACCGAGACACCTCTCCGGCCAATAACCAACAGCGGGATCTGGATACCCATGTTGGCTCCCACATGTTCCATGATGATCTCATCGGATGAACCACGATGTCAAGGACTTAATCAATCCCGTATACAATTCCCTTTGTCTAGCGGTACGATACTTGCCCGAGATTCGATCGTCGGTATCCCGATACCTTGTTCAATCTCGTTACTGGCAAGTCTCTTTACTCGTTCCGTAACACATCATCCCGTGATCAACTCCTTGGTCACATTGTGCACATTATGATGATGTCCTACCGAGTGGACCCAGAGATACCTCTCCGTTTACACGGAGTGACAAATCCCAGTCTCGATTCGTGCCAACCCAACAGATACTTTCGGAGATACCTGTAGTGTACCTTTATAGCCACCTAGTTACGTTGTGACGTTTGGCACACCCAAAGCACTCCTACGGTATCCGGGAGTTGCACAATCTCATGGTCTAAGGAAATGATACTTGACATTAGAAAAGCTTTAGCAAACGAACTACACGATCTTGTGCTAGGCTTAGGATTGGGTCTTGTCCATCACATCATTCTCCTAATGATGTGGTCCCGTTATCAACGACATCCAATGTCCATGGTCAGGAAACTGTAACCATCTATTGATCAACGAGCTAGTCAACTAGAGGCTTACTAGGGACATGGTGTTGTCTATGTATCCACACATGTATCTGAGTTTCCTATCAATACAATTCTAGCATGGATAATAAACGATTATCATGAACAATGAAATATAATAATAATAAATAATTTATTATTGCCTCTAGGGCATATTTCCAACAGTCTCCCACTTGCACTAGAGTCAATAATCTAGTTCACATCGCCATGTGATTAGCACTCACAGGTCACATCGCCATGTGACCAACATCCAAGAGTCTACTAGACTCAATGATCTAGTTCACATCACTATGTGATAAACACTCAAAGAGTTCTGGGTTTGATCATGTTATGCTTGTGAGAGAGGTTGTAGTCAACGGGTCTTGCCATATTCAGATCCCTATGTATTTCGCAAAACTTTATATCGTAGATGCTGCTACCACGTTCCACTTGGAGCTATTCCAAATTATTGCTCCATTATACGCATCCGGTATCTCTACTTAGAGCTATCCGGATAGGTGTTAAGCTTGCATCGACGTAACTCTTTACGTCGAACTCTTTATCACATCCATAACCGAGAAACATTTCCTTATTCCTCTAAGGATAATTTTGACCGCTATCTGGTGATCTACTCCTAGATCACCTTTGTACCCTCTTACCAGACATGTGGCAAGGTACACATCAGGTGCGGTACTCAGCATGGCATACCGTATAGAGCCTATGACAAAAGCATAGGGGACGACCTTCGTCCTTCCTCTTTCTTCTGCCGTGGTCAATCTTCGAGTCTTACTCAACTTCACACCTTACAACTCAGGTAAGAACCCCTTCTTTGACTGATCTATTTTGAACTCCTTCAAAAACATGTCAAGGTGTGCGTTCTTTGAAAGTATCATCAGGCGTCTTGATCTATCTCTATAGATCTTGATGCCCAATATGTAAGCAGCTTTATCCAGGTCTTCCTTTGAAAATCACTCTTCAAACAAACCGTTTATGCTTTCCAGAAATTCTACATTATTTCGGATCAACAATATGTCATCCACATATACTTATCAGAAATGTTGTAGTGCTCCCACTCACTTTCTTGTAAATACAAGTTTCTAGCAAACATTGTATAAACCTAAAAGCTTTGATCACTCCATCAAAACATATATTCCGATTCCGAGATGCTTGCTCTAGTCCATAGAAGGATTGCTGGAGCCAGCATACCTTTTAGCATCCTTAGGATCAACAAAACCTTTTATTGTATCACATACAACTTTTCTTACGAAAACTGGTAAGAAAACTTGTTTTGACATCCATCTGTAAGATTTCATAATCAAAAAATACAGCTGATGCTATCATGATTCCGACGGACTTAAGCATCGCTACGGGTGAGAAATTCTCATCGTAGTCGACTCCTTGAACTTGTGAAAAGACTCTTTCCCACAAGTCGAGCTTCATAGACGGTAACATTACTGCCCACGTCCGTCTTCTTCTTAAAGATCCATTTATTCTCAATGGCTTGCCGATTATCGGCCAAGTCCACCAAAGTCCATACTTTGTTCTGATACATGGATCCTATCTCGGATTTCATGGCTTCTAACCATTTGTCGGAATACGGGCCCACCATCGCTTCTCCATAGCTCGTAGGTTCATTGTTGTCTAACAACATGATATCTAAGACAGGATTACCATACCACTCAGGAGTAGTACATATCCTTGTCGACCTATGAGGTTCGATAGCAACTTGATCTGAAGCTTCATGATCACTATCATTAACTTCCTATTCAACAGACGTAGGCTCCATAGAAAACATCTTTCTGTGTTGCATCACTCTCTGGTTGAAATAAAGGTTCGACAACCTCATCAAGTTCTATCTTCCTCCCACTCAATTCTTTCGAGAGAAACTCCTTCTCGAGAAAGGACCCGTTCTTAGCGACAAACAATTTGCCCTCGGATCTGAGATAGAAGGTATACCCTACTGTCACCTTTGGGTATCCTATGAAGATGTGTTTGTCCGCTTTGGGTTCGAGCTTCTCCGGCTGAAGCCTTAAGCATCGCAGCCCCAAACATTAAGAAACGACAACTTTGGTTTCTTGCCAAACCAATATTCATACGACGTCGTCTCAACGGACTTAGATGGTGTCCTATCTAAAGTGAATGCAGCTGTCTCTAACGCATAACCTCAAAATGAAAACGGTAGATTGATAAGAGACATCATAGATCGCACCATATCTCATAAGGTTTGATTACGACGTCCGGACACACCATAACCCAGTGGTGTTCCAGGTGGCTTCAACTGTGAAACAATTCCACAATGTCTTAAGTGTTTGCCAAACTCATAACTTAGATATTCTCATTGATCAGATCATAGGAATTTGATCTTCTTGTTATGATGATTCTTAACTTCACCCTGAAATCACTTGAACTTTTCAAACATTTCAGACTTGTGCTTCATTAAGTAAATATACCTATATCTACTCAAATCGTCAGTGAAGATGAGAAAATAGCGATATCCACCGCACGCTTCAATTCTCATTGGATCACACGCATCAGCATGTATGATTTCCAACAAGTCACTTGCCCGTTTCATTGTACCTGAAAGCGGGGTCTTAGTCATCCTGCCCATGAGGCATGGCTCGCATGTGTCAAGCGATTCAAAATCAAGTGACTCCAAACATCCATCGACATGGAGTTTCTTCATGCATCTTACGCCAATATGACCTAAGCGGCAGTGCCACGAGAAAGTGGTACTATTAACTCTACATCTTTTGGCGTGAACATGTGTATTACCACGACCGAGATTCAATGAACCATTCACATAGGGTGCATGACCATGAAAGGTATCATTCATGTAAACAGAATAACCATTATTCTCTAACTTAAATGAACGACCGTATTGCAATGAACATGATCTAATCATATTCATGCTCAACGTAGACACCTGATAACATTTATCTAGGTTCAATACTAATCCCGAAGGCAGATGGAGCGTGCGATGGTGATCTCATCAACTATGGAAACACTTCCAACACACATCGTCACCTCGCCCTTAGCCAGTCTCCGTTTAGTCCGTAGCTTTTGCTTCAAGTCACCAGTAATAGCAACTGAACCGGTATCCAATACCCAGGTGCTACTAGGAGTACTAGCGAGGTACACATTAATAACACGTATATACTTTGTTGAAGTTGCCAGCCTTCTTATCTACCATGCATTTGGGGTAATTCCGCTACCAGTGACCGTTCCCCTTACAATAGAAGCACTTAGTCTCGGGTTTGGGTTTAACCTTGGGTTCCTTCACTGGAGCGCAAACTAATTTGCCATCCATGAAGTTTCCCTTCTAGCCCTTGCCCTTCTTGAAACCAGTGGTCTTGTTAAACCATCAACACTTGATGCTCCTTGATTTCTACCTTTTGCGGTCTTAAGCACCGTGAACAGCTCCGGGATCAACTCCATCCCTTGCATGTCATAGTTCATCACGAAGATCTAGTAGCTTAGTGATAGTGGCTAGAGAACTCTATCAATCACTATCTTATCTGGGAGTTTAACTCCCACTTGATTTAAGTGATTGTAGCACCCAGACATTCTGAGCACATGCTCACTAGCTGAGCTATTCTCCTCCATCTTGTTGGCTAAAGAACTTGTCAGAGGTCTCACACTTCTCAACACGGGCATGAGCCTGAAATCCCAATTTCAGCTCTTGGAACATCTCATATGTTCTATGGCGTTTAAAACGTCATTGGAATCCTGATTCTAAGCCGTAAAGTATGGTGCACTAAACTATCAAGTAGTCATCAGGACATGTCTGTCAGGTGTTCACAACATCCACAGACGACGTTGTATGGGTTTGCACATCGAGCGGTGCATCAAAGACGTAAGCCTTCTGTGTAGCAGTGAGGACACTCCTCGGACTACGGACCCAGTCCGCATCATTGCTTACAATATCTTTCAACTTAATCTTTCTCTAGGAACGTATTGAAATAGGGAGCTACAACGTGAGCTATTTATCTACAACATATTTGCAAAGACAATTTAGACTATGTTCATGATAATTGAGTTCATCTAATGAACTCCCACTCAGATATACATCCCTCTGGTCATCTAAGTGAAATATGATCCGAGTCAACTAGGCCATGTCCAATCATCACGTGAGACGGACTAGTCAACATCGGTGAACATCTTCATGTTGATCGTATCTTCTATACGACTCATGCTCGACCTTTCGGTCTTCCGTGTTCCGAGGCCATGTCTGTACATGCTAGGCTCGTCAAGTCAACCTAAGTGTTTTTGCTGTGTAAATCTGGCTTACACCCGTTGTATTCGAACATTAGAATCTATCACACCCGATCATCACGTGGTGCTTCGAAACAACGAACCTTCACAACGGTGCACAGTTAGGGGGAACACCTTTCTTGAAATTTTAGTGAGGGATCATCTTATTTAAGCTACCGTCGTTCTAAGCAAATAAGATGTAAAACATGATAAACATCACATTCAATCAAATAGTGACATGATATGGCCAATATCATTTTGCTCCTCTCGATCTCCATCTTCGGGGCTCCATGATCATCGTTGTCACCGGCATGACACCATGATCTCCATCATCATGATCTCCATCATCGTGTCTTCTTGAAGTTGTCTCGTCATCTATTACTTCTACTACTATGGCTAACGCTTTAGCAATAAAGTAAAGTAATTACATGACGTTTATGTTGACACGCAGGTCATAAATAAATTAAGACAACTCCTATGGCTCCTACCGGTTGTCATACTCATCGACATGCAAGTCGTCATTCCTATTACAAGAACATGATCAATCTCATACATCACATATATCATTCATCACATCCTTTTGGCCATATCACATCACAAGGCATATGCTGCAAAAACAAGTTAGACGTCCTCTAATTGTTGTTGCAAGTTTTTACGTGGCTGCTATAGGTTTCTAGCAAGAACGTTTCTTACCTACGTGAAAACCACAACGTGATATGCCAATTTCTATTTACCCTTCATAAGGACCCTTTTCATCAAATCGGATCCGACTAAAGTGGGAGAGACAGACACCCGCTAGCCACCTTATGCAACTAGTGCATGTCAGTCGGTGGAACCAGTCTCACGTAAGAGTACGTGTAAGGTCGGTCTGGGCTGCTTCATCCCACGATGCCGCCGAATCAAGATAAGACTAGTAACGGGAAGCAAATTGACAAAATCGACGCCCACAACAACTTGTGTTCTACTCATGCATAGAAACTACGCATAGACCTAGCTCATGATGCCATTGTTGGGGAACGTAGCAGAAATTCAAAATTTTCTACGCATCACCAAGATCAATCTATGGAGTAATCTAGCAACGAGGGGAAGGAGAGTGCATCTACATACCCTTGTAGATCGCTAAGCGGAAGCGTTCAAGTGAACGGGGTTGATGAAGTCGTACTCGTCGTGATCCAAATCACCGATGATCCTAGTGCCGAACGGACGGCACCTCCGTGTTCAACACACGTACAGCCCGGTGACGTCTCCTACACCTTGATCCAGCAAGGGGAGAAGGAGTGGTTGGGGAAGACTCCATCCAGCAGCAGCACGACGGCGTGGTGGTGGTGGAGGAGCGCGGGACTCCAGCAGGGCTTTTGCCAAGCACTACGAGAGACGAGGAGGGAGAGAGGTAGGGCTGCGCCAACAGGGAGAGCAAATCACACGTGTTGGGCAGCCCCATACCTCAAGTATATATAGGGGGAGGGGAGGCGATGCGCCCCCACCTAGCTTTCCACCCCTAGGGGTGGCGGCCAGCCCTAGATCCCATCTAGGGGGCGGCCAAGGGGGGAGAGAGGGGGGCGCACCACTAGGTGGGCCTTAGGCCCATCTGAGCCTAGGGTTTCCCCCTTTTCCCTTCTCTCTTCGCCTTGGGCCCTGGTGGGGGGGCGCACCAGCCCACCTGGGGCTGGTCCCCTCTCACACTTGGCCCACGCAGCCCTCTGGGGCAGGTAGCCCCACCTGGTGGACCACCGGGACCCTCCCGGTGGTCCCGGTACGTTACCGATAGCACCCGAAACTTTTCCCGTGACCAAAACAGGACTTCCCATATATAAATCTTTACCTCCGGACCATTCCGGAACTCCTCGTGATGTCCAGGATCTCATCCGGGACTCCGAACAACATTCGGTAACCGCGTACATACTTTCCCTATAACCCTAGCGTCATCGAACCTTAAGTGTGTAGACCCTACGGGTTTGGGAACCATGCAGACATGACCGAGACACCTCTCCGGCCAATAACCAACAGCGGGATCTGGATACCCATGTTGGCTCCCACATGTTCCACGATGATCTCATCGGATGAACCACGATGTCAAGGACTTAATCAATCCCGTATACAATTCCCTTTGTCTAGCGGTACGATACTTGCCCGAGATTCGATCATTGGTATCCCGATACCTTGTTCAATCTCGTTACCGGCAAGTCTCTTTACTCGTTTCGTAACACATCATCCCGTGATCAACTCCTTGGTCACATTGTGCACATTATGATGATGTCCTACCGAGTGGGCCCAGAGATACCTCTCCGTTTACACGGAGTGACAAATCCCAGTCTCGATTCGTGCCAACCCAACAGATACTTTCGGAGATACCTATAGTGTACCTTTATAGCCACCCAGTTACGTTGTGACGTTTGGCACACCCAAAGCACTCCTATGGTATCCGAGAGTTGCACAATCTCATGGTCTAAGGAAATGATACTTGACATTAGAAAAGCTTTAGCAAACGAACTACACGATCTTGTGCTAGGCTTAGGATTGGGTCTTGTCCATCACATCATTCTCCTAATGATGTGATCCCGTTATCAATGACATCCAATGTCCATGGTCAGGAAACTGTAACCATCTATTGATCAACGAGCTAGTCAACTAGAGGCTTACTAGGGACATGGTGTTGTCTATGTATCCACACATGTATCTGAGTTTCCTATCAATACAATTCTAGCATGGATAATAAACGATTATCATGAACAATGAAATATAATAATAATAACTAATTTATTATTGCCTCTAGGGCATATTTCCAACAGCGAGTCCCTGGCTGCCACGCCGCCTTGGGACCCACCGGCCGGTCCTGCCAGTTCTGCTGCGACAGCGCGGGACCCGCCAGGCGGTTCTGATTTGCCAGTCGGCTCTGGCTGCGCGTCAGATGAGGAGCAGCGCCATTAGCATCAATCCTTCTCGGATCAGGAGCCCGGTCTGCCTGGATCTTTTGTGCACAACACCGAATCAGCAAGATCTCCTGCGCCACAACCAACAGAAATTGTTTCTCTGGCTCCTTCACCTCTTCGTCGAAACACCAGGTCTCGGTCAGGTATTGTCAAAGAAAAACAATATAGTGATGGTACAATAAGGTATAATCCGACCAAGCGTGCTTTTCTTGCCACTACTAGTGAACCTATTAATCTGCATGATGCTCTTGCTAATAAGGATTGGAAGGAAGCCATGGATAATGAATATAATGCACTTATAAAAAAAACAGACTTGGCATCTAGTACCACCGCAACATGGTGCTAATATAATTGACTGTAAATGGGTATACAAGATTAAAAGAAAATCAGATGGCAGTATAGACAGATACAAGGCAAGGTTGATTGCAAAGGGCTTCAAGCAAAGGTTTGGAATTGATTATGATGATACCTTTAGTCCTGTGGTTAAAGCAACTACTATTCATCTTGTTTTATCCATTGCTGTTTGCAGAGGATGGAGCTTAAGACACCTGGATGTTCAGAACGCATTTCTTCATGGTGTTCTTGAGGAAGAAGTGTTCATGCGGCAACCATCAGGTTATGAAAATCACAACACACCACATTATGTATGTAAGTTGGATAAAGCCTTATATGGCCTGAAGTAGGCTTCAAGAGCATGGTATTCTAGGTTAAGCATTCAGCTACAGCATCTTGGCTTCACATCATCCAAGGCAGATACATCCTTGTTCTTTTATAGCAAAGGCAATATCACTGTTTTTGTCCTTGTTTATGTTGATGATATAATTGTTACTAGTTCAAGTCAAGAGGCCACTACTTGTTTTCTTAAGGATTTAAAGCTTGAATTTGCTCTCAAGGATCTAGGTGATCTTCACTACTTTCTTGGCATAGAGGTAAAGCAGATCAGAGATGGAATACTTCTATCACAAGAGAAATATACAGCTGATGTTCTAAAGAGGGTGGGATTGGAGAATTGCAAACCAGTCAGTACACCAATCTCCACCTCAGAAAAGCTTACAGTTGACAGTGGAGAAGCTCTGGATCCAGAGGATGCAACAAATTATAAAGTGTTGTAGGTGCCTTGCAGTATTTGACTCTTACACGTCCTGATATCTCTTATTCAGTAAATAAGGTATGCCAATATTTGCATGCTCCTAGAACTACTCATTGGACATCAGTTAAAAGAATTCTAAGGTATCTTCAGTATTCTCAAGGGCTTGGACTTCAGATTGTCAAGTCCTCTTCCTTGCTTGTTACTGCATATTCTGATGCAGACTAGGCAGGGTGTGCTGATGATAGGAGATCTACTGATGGTTTTGCTGTGTTTCTGGGATCTAATCTTGTGTCAGTGCAAGAAAGCAAGCTGTTGTTTCAAGATCCAGTACGGAGGCTGAATACAAGTCGTTGGCGAATGCTACAGCTGAAGTGATGTGATACAAACATTACTTTATGAGCTTGCGATTAAAGCTCCAAAAGCTGCACGGTTGTGGTGTGACAATATTGGTGCAACTTACCTTTCAGCAAATCCTGTTTTTCATGCACAAACAAAGCATATTGAAGTGGATTTCCATTTTGTCAGAGAGAGTAGCTCGAAAGCTGCTTGAGATCCGGTTTATTCCCACAGGGGATCAACTTGCGGATGGGTTCGCTAAACCCTTGACCGAGAGAAGACTAGACGAGTTCAAGTACAATCTCATTCTTAGCAAGGCTTGAGGGGGAGTGTTAGAATTATTGTATAGGGATAGAAGAGGTGTTTAAACTTGTATCTCAACTCTATCTCTTCTTCTCCTTATCCCTTGTAACGACCTTCTTTTGGTCGATCTCCTCTCAACCGATCTCTCTCTCAGCAATCCAACTGGCATCAAAAGGTCCAGATCATGTACGCTGGTTCTATATATATATATATATATATATATATATATATATATATATATATATATATATACTTTTATCTTCAATAGAATGATTCGAAAGAAGCAGTAGGAACACCACACATAATGACATAAGGCAGAAGGTCACCAAATATTCTGGATAAACAGGGACAACAAACAAACTGTGCCTGGTCGATCAGTCGCAGATAAACCAGCATGTAGGAGGATTACCAAACACACTAAATGTTGCTATGCATGCCACATAGAAGAAAACACGGTTCACAAACTGGGGATGCAAGCTTGCTTGGATCCGAACAGAAAAATGACATCACAAAACCTTTGATTACTAAAACACATAGTAGTAGCACGTCCAAATTCCTAATTTTGTCATGCGAATGCGATTCGATTCCATCGACCACGAACAAGATGCAGCTACGACATTGAAGCTAATTAAGATAGCTCCTCCGGTTCGATTCGATTCGATCATTTGTCCCCCAGATAAGATGAGATGCAGATCAACATGACTACAATACTACATTGATTACTCCAAATTGATTTGATGAAGCTGAGTAGATAGCCACGGCCGACCAGGAATTAATTGAGCACAAATAGAAGAGCATGGCAACAGATAAATCTGACGAAGAGACTGAACTGAAACCACAGGTCGATCTGGTCTGGATGGTAGATTAAAAGACCGATAAGGAGAGCATGGCTTGATTGATGAGGTGAATTCGGCAGTCAATCGGATGCTAGATAGAATCCCCCCTGCAGCAAGCGAACAAATGGATTCGAACCGTGTGTCAGATCCATCCATGGATTCATTCATCATTTTCATCAAGGACTAGGACGAAGAAGAAAAAAGAGCAAAGTTTGGAGTTTGGACAGACCTCCAAGATGTAGGCGTAGTCGTCACAGAACTCGGCGAGGCTGGCGAGCTTCTTAGGCTCCATGAAGCGGGAGAGGACGGTGACGGCGATGTCGATGTGCTTCACGGCGAGGCTCGCGATCCTGCACGTGTGGTACAGGTAGTCGAGCGACTTGTTCACGTTGCCGCCGCCGCCTCTGGCTGCCTGACGGGGCTTGCTGGAGCCGGGCTTGGCGGTGGTGGTGGCGCCCGGTTCATCGGAGAGGTCGACCTTGGCGAGGGCCTCGGTGGCGGCGGCGACCGGGTCCGGGTCGTCGTCCCTGTCGGGGCTGCTGTCGGGCGAGGAGGAGCCGGGGGTCTTGCCGCCGGCGAGGCAATCGACGCAGCATGGGAGGAGGTGCTCCTCCAGCAGCTTGATGGAGAAGACGGCACGACTAAGTTTTTTTACCGGAGGCGGGAGCTATCGGTGAGTCTCTAGCCAATGAGCTTGCAGCGTATCTTTTTTTTTTTTTGAAGGGAAAGCCTCATGGCACTTTATTCATCTCTTGGCAAGGTTACATCAGATAGTACATACGATAACAAAAAGTTTGGTGTTTCATCCACCCACTCAAAACTACTACCTTGCTCATAGCTATATCTAGCTAAAAAATGTGCCAGATTGTTGGCTTCCCGCAGACAATGCTGGAAAGAAATCGAAGGAATTCCATGTGCTAAATCAAAGCAATCGATCAGAATAGGCGTGTAGGAGCTCCAGATGTCCGACTCACCCTTAAACGCCTCAACAAGCTCGAGGCAATCTGATTCCACGGCAACTCTAGAGCAGCCTCGATCAAATAGCATCTTGAGACCTCGTTTGACAGCAAGAGCCTCCGCTGTTTGTGAATTCATCACTTTCTGGAAGGGTTCGGCTACACCAGATAATGCCTCACCCTTGCAATTTCTAAGAACAACCGCGATTGCTCCACTCCCATCCTCAAAAAAATGAAGCATCAGTGTTGAGTTTGTAGTTTCCCGGCGAAGGCTTCTCCCACCTTGCCGTGCGTAACACTACTTTGGCCAATTTTTCATGATTGATAATAATCGTCTGGATAGCGAAAGCAGTGTGTACCGCGCTCTTTATATGAGTCCCCTTCACCGTTTCCCGTCGTTTATACCAGATATACCAAGCCGCCACGACGATCGTCTCCTGCAGTCCTAGCTGACCGAGGACTAGGGACTTCTTTAACGGGTTCCTGAGCAGTTCTTCTAACACCATCGAGCCCGATCGATCCACACAAAGCGCCAAGTTAATATCCTCTAACAGACAAAGTTTTCCCCACACCTCTTTTGCACATGTACAAGTGAAGATTAGGTGGCGAATGTCCTTCGGCCCCGACTTACAAATAGGACACTGATGGTTAACCTTTATGTGTCTGTTGCTTAGGATACACATGCCCGGGACAGTACCATGGAGGGCACGCCAGACAAATTTTTTAACCTTGCTTGGTACTTGCAGCTTCCATAAGATGTCCCACACAGGGTTCATTCCTGCCGTACTAGCAGCTTCACCTCTCACTCTAGCACCATACTGGTGCTCCCACTCAATGTAATATGCAGATCTGACTGAAAAAGGTATGTGATTTGGTTCCATTCCAGGCCACAAAGTCTTCCAACAATGGAGAAAGAGGAATTCTGAGAATTCTTTCAACATCAACAGGAAGAAAATATGCCTTAGAAGGTCCTCATGCCATCCTTCTGTGATAGGGTCAATTAATTCATTCACGTGACTCAGCAAGCTTTTTCCCTTTTGTGTGAGCACCATCCAAGTTGGGCTATCCGGGATCCAATGATCCTCCCAAATGTTGATGCTTTCTCCGGTTCCCACTCTCAAGATATGGCCCCTTCGGAATGTTTGTAGTCCCGCCACCAGGCTCTGCCAAGTAAAAGAAGCACCTTTTTTTGGCTCTGCCTTGAGTAAATTCCCATCTGGATAGTACTTTGCCCTCAATACTTGCGCACACAAAGTATTAGGGTGAGTGATCAATCTCCAACTCTGTTTAGCAAGCATTGCTAAGTTGAAAGCATGGAGATCTCTGAATCCCACTCCACCTCTGTTCTTGGGCACACACATTCTCCACCAGGCAAACCAGTGCAATCTCTTGTGATCATCAGTGTCCCCCCACCAGAAAGAGGACATTGCGTCTGTCATCTCTTTGCATATTTTCTTTGGGATTTTAAAAACCCCCATTGCAAACACAGGAATAGACTGGATAATTGCCTTTAATAAAATATCCTTGCCGCCCATAGAAAGGATATTCTCTTTCCACCCTTTTAGCCTGTTAACTATTCTTTCCAGCAAATATTCAAAGCTCTCACTTTTATAAAGGCCCACCATTGCAGATAGACCCAAGTATCTATCAGAGACGGCTTCTGTCATTATATTGAGTTCAGCACAAACTTGAGCCTTTACCTCAACATCCACATTTGTACTGAAGAAAATACTGCATTTACCTTCACTCACTAACTATTTACATTGCAAACTCATTTACCTTGCAGCGTATCTGACTCCATCTGACATCCTCAGATCTATTTGGTTCATTTCCTGCATTTGTGGTGTTGGTATGTCTTTTCTTAGGGCCCATAACTTTTTATGATATGGGACCCACCACGTTCTCATCACGCACACGTTTCCCATCGCACTGTGTCATGAACCAAGAACAAACTTTAACTGTTTTCCTATTTAAAATAGTAATTTTAACTACTATATTATTTCAAAACAAAGGCTGTAACTATTTCAATTATTTTAGAAGACAAATTTCATTTTATTAGAAAACTGTTTCAATTATTTGAAAAGACCAAATTCACTTTATCAAAAAAAAATTCAAAAGACATGTCTAAGTTTCTCAAGAACCTATTACAGTTTTTGAAATGATCAATTTTAATTGTTTCACAAAATATAGTTTTACATATGAATTTCATAGGGTTTCACATATGAATTTCATAGATTATATTTCACATTCACCAATATCACTTCTAGTTTACATATTCACAGATCAAATATGGACTAATATACCCAATAACTCTTGCATATGTCACAAAAAAGATAGGTGGCATATTTCACATATATGAACTATAAATCTCTTTCATATTTCACAATGCCAAATTTCACTTTCACTTGAGTAATTTCACTTAAAAAATGAGTGGAATGAAGAAAAAGAATCACTTCTATCTTTGCCAAAGCTATCAATTTCACAAATTTCAATAACCCATTTCAGTCTTTTGAAAAGACATATTTCAATCATTTTCAGAAACTGATTTTAGCTATTTCAAAAGACCGGTTTCAGATTCTCAAAAACCCTATTTCAATCATTTTCAGAAAGTGATTTTAGCTATTTCAAAAGACCGGTTTTAGTTTCTCAAAAACCTATTTCAGTTTTTCAATAGACCAATTTCAATTATTTCAGAAAATATGGTTCACACATATGAATTCCCTGGGATTTCAAATATGAATTTGACAAAAAATAGTTCATATTTCAACAATATCACTTTGAGTTTACATATGCATAAATCTAATATGGACTAATATCACTTTCTTTCGCAAATCTGAACCAAATAACTCTTGCATGTGTCACAAAATCAGACAGGTGCCATATTTCGCATATATGAACCATAAATCTCTTCCATATATCACAGAAGCATATTTCTCTTTCACTTGAGTGAATTTCAGAAGGAAAAAAATCAGTTCTATATGCACCATAAATCTCTTCCATAGTTCACAAAACAAGATTTCACTTTCACAAATCTAACATTGAACATACATCACAAACTGAGAAAAATTCAGAAAAATAGAAAACATTGGCAGGAGCGATTTCTTTCAATGGTCCCAAATCTTCATTGGATAATCGCCATTTATCTGGGTAAGAACCAATGGCATGCAAAATAAAAAAAAATCATGAAGAACAGGAGAAAAGGGAGGAGAAAATTGGCTTCTTAGCTCACCAGAAGAGTTGGGGAAGGAGGGTACGGATCCAACGGGGACAAACTGCCGGAGCACGGCAGCCGGAGGGTACCCGTCAACGCACTGTCTTGGTGGCATCACGACGGTCGGAGCAGCCAGATCTGGACGTTGCTGCGTAGGGGAGGCCAGATCTGGTCTTCTATGGCGATAGGCTGCCGGAGCACGGAGCGGCGGTGGCGGCGGGCTGCCGGAGCACGGCGCGGCGGTGGCGGCGGCCTGCCGGAGGAGCAACCGTGAGAGAGAGAGAGAGAGAGAGAGAGAGAGAGAGAGAGAGAGAGAGAGAGAGAGAGAGTCAGCCTCACGGGTCGTCGTCTGGGTGTCAGGGTGATATGAAGCCGGTCTTGGGCGTGGGTGGGTACCACCGATGTATTTTGCTAGGTATTGCTTTCGTATAAGAAAAATATGAGAACAAATAGGTGGCATGCGCGTTGATCTTAAAGCATGGGCGGACGACGGATTCCTCGCCGGTAGCTCCCGCCACCGGTAAAAAGGAGTTTCCGCAAGACGGCGGCCATGACGCGGTGGAGGGCCTGGGCCTGGGACCTGGGGCGGGCCGGGAACTGCTGCGCGAGCAGCGCGTCGTGGAGCTGCTCGTCGGGCATGACTGCGAAAGCCAGGTTGGGCGGGGCGAAGCGAACGCCCTTCTTGGCGGTGATCTCGACTCAGGACGTGAGCATGTGGGCGCTGGCCTCCAGGCCGATGTAGTAGACCTCGAAGAGGTTGGAGGCGAGCCCCCCGAGCTTGGCGTCGGCGTTCACCTCCGCGTCGGCACGGGTGGGGGGCAGTGCAGCATCGGCGTTGGCGTCGGCCTGGAGGTCCTGCAGGTGGTTGAAAGAACATGCGGTGCCCCCATGTTTGGTTTTGATAATTGATGACAATCTCGATGGACTAATGGTTGTCTTGAGCTATATTTGAAGATTTTGTCCATAGGCTTTTCTTGGAGTACATGTGTTGGTTTCAAGGAGTGTTTGTGTCGACCAAGGTGTTATTCAAGGAATTATCCAAATATTGGTCATGTGAGAGTTGAGCTTATTGCAAGCATGTCTTGAAGAAAAAGATTGTGTGATCATTCATGTCTACCTTCAAGACATCATCCAAATGAAGAGAATTGGAAAGGTTCAAGGTTGATCAAGACTAAGTCAAGAGTGAATCAAGTTGATCAACTCACAAAGCGCAGAAGATGTACCGAGAGGGATCAAGTGATCCCATGGTATGGTAAGCATTGTCAATTACGCTTTGTGTACTAATTAACCTATGGTCTTCGTGAGAGTTCTGTGTGGGGTTAGGTTGCCATGTGCAAGTTCAAGTGATACATCACAAAGAGATCAAGTGTTTGAAGCTTGCCGTCCATTGTGGTGACAATGGACTTGTGAAGATGTGCGGAAGAGTTTCTCACTCATAGTGGAGTACGGGGAGCAATCTAGTAGTCTTCACCAAGCCAACGCAATCAAGAAAGGTGGTCCAACTTGAGGAAGTCAAGATCGTCATCATCTAGCTCAAGTGGACTATGTGCAAGACAAAGGTTTGCCCTTGATAGGTTTTCTATTTTACCGGTCTCATAGTGGTAGTTGGGAGACCGGGTTATAGGATCGATTGACGTACTATCAAGGGGGGCTCTCGATGAGTAGCTTGATTGTATCGTTCGTAGAGAGCTCAAGCCATTGCATCCTTGCATCATCTTTATTGGTTCTTGTTTGGTTCTTCTCTTTGTGAGTTTTGGAGCTTATGATCATCTTGATGACAAGCTCGAGTTCATCGAAAACGGAGTTCACATGCATCTTCTATGATGTTTTCGATGTTGGAGGTTTTGCCGGTTCTTCTCGGTTGGAGGTTTCACTCCTCTATTTGTTGGCATTCCTCCCCTGCCTCTTCTTACTATAACTTGTCGCTGTTTTGATACTACTCGTCGTCTTGTATCCAACAAGCTTGAGTTTGCTCAATTCGGAGCTCGTATGAAGAAGTTATGGCACTTCTGGTTTTCTCCCTGCGGTAGTACCGCGGTCGGCGGCGGTAGTACCGCTTATAGCGTCAAGCGGTAGTACCGCTCCAGTACCGCTCTACTACCGCATCGATTTTGGGTCCTGCTCTTTTCGTGTCGAGTTTAGCAGTAGTTGCGCGGCAGTAAGGCACGGTAGTTCCGCCTAAGAGGTAGTACCGCTCCGGTCGGGCGATAGTACCGCTCCGGTCGGGCGGTAGTACCGCTACTGCATTACTGCCATCGTACTCTGCTCTGCCCTGCCTCTTTTGGTCCCGTGTTCTGCTCCTCCAGCGGTAGTACCGCTGGGGTGAGCGGTAGTACCGCTCTTATGCGGTACTACCGCCCCAAGGTTCTTGTTTTGTTGCTCCATTTCCCTGTTTCTTCCGCCTGAGCGGTAGTACCGCTCGTGGAGCGGTAGTACCGCTCGTGTGCGGGCTGAGCACATAACGGTTGGATTTTCCCCCTCCTATAAAAGGGGGTCTTCTTCCCCAATGAACCTTATCTCTTTAGCTCGTGCTCTTCCCCCATTGTTGACCTTCTTTGAGCTTGCTAACTCTCAATCCCTCCATGGATTCTTGCTAGTTTTTGAGGGAAAAGCGAGAGGAGATCTAGATCCACATTTTCACCAATCACTTTCTCCTCTATGTGAGGGGAACCCCTTGGATCTAGATCTTGGAGTTCTTGGTGTTCTCCTTCTTGTTCTTCCTCTCATCTTCCTCCCTAGCATTTGTTGCTTTAGTGGGATTTGGTAGAGAAGGACTTGGGCACTCCGTGTGCCCTTGCCATTGCATTTGGTGCATCGGTTTGAGTTCTCCACGGTGCTACGTGGAAGTTACAAGTGGAGAAGCTTATTACTCTTGGGTGCTTGGTGTCCTTGAGCTTGTTCCTCTTGGGTGCTTGGGCGCTGTCGGTGTCAAAACCGGCGGATCTCGGGTAGGGGGTCCCGAACTGTGCGTCTAGGATTGATGGTAACAGGAGGCAGGGGACACGATGTTTACCCAGGTTCGGGCCCTCTTGATGGAGGTAATACCCTACGTCCTGCTTGATTGATATTGATGATATGAGTGTTACAAGAGTTGATCTACCACGAGATCGTAGAGGCTAAAACCCTAGAAGCTAGCCTATGGTATGATTGTTGTATATATCTATCGACTAGCCTGGCCTCGGTTTATATAATGCACCAGAGGCCTAGGATAACAAGAGTCCTAGCCGAATATGCCAGTGGGGTGGAGTCCTTGTCTTGATCGCCAAGTCTTGTGGAATCTTCCTTGTATGCGGTAGCTGTCCGAACTGGCCCATGATCGAGTATGCGGCCATGGGGTCCTCGGCCCAACCCAACTGATCGGGAGACGATGTGATGAGTACCCCCTAGTCCAGGACACCGTCAGTAGCCCCCTGAACCGGTCTTCAAGTTAGGGACGCTCCTCGATTCTTCCGAACTGTTCTTCATCTTCGGTTGACGGTCTTGAAAACTGGTTCAACAAATCTTGTCATCTTCGATCTTGAGGATCGCCGAAATGCATTCGGCGAGTTTACACGTCGGGTATCCGAGGAGCCCCTTTAAGTTTCCGGCCTTTATCAATGCCTTGTTATTTTTATGCCACACCTCGGGTTTGAAGTTGTTCCCGGGAGGCAGTGTCCTCTTGCGTCCGAGCTCTAACACCGGACTACATTCGAGGTATCTTTTGCGGCCGAGCACCAAGGCCAGACCGCTTCCGAGCTCCAACGCCGGAATGTATCCGCTCCAACGCCGGACTATGTCCAAGCTCCAACGCGGGACTGTATCCGAGCTCCAATGCCGGACTATATCCGAGCTCCGGCGCCGGACAGTGTCGCAGCCGGACTATATCCGAGGTGTCATATCACCTTGGTTCAAAAAAGTTGAAGGAGTTTAGCCGAGCTTAATGCCGGAAATGCCCTCTATGGAGCCAGCCACTAGCGCCCGAGCTTTATGCCGGACTGCTTCCGAGGTGGTGCACCACCTCGATTGTGGGCCGATTTTTTGTCAATATTTTTTATTATTGCAATTTATTCTCTGCCGAGATATATGGCCAGTAGCCCTCAAGGTGTGTATCGGTCTAAAACCCGAGATGCACCTGAAGGATGACGTAAGACCGCTGATCCCAGTAGCCGCTGAGACTCAGGTTGATTTGCAAAATCGGCCTGAGGATCAAGTCCTAGCTCGGCAGAATACTTCGGGACACAAAAAGCGGCGTGCTTAGTCCTCGAGACTCAGGTTGGGTGCAGCCGACCAACCTGAGGATCAAAATCTCCTCGGCAACTGTATTGCACTTAAAATTTTCTGCATTGAACAGGCAATGCAGTAGCCCTCCGAGACACTGGTCGGGTGGCAACACCAGATCAGGGGATCGATGTGCCCCTTTAATATTTGTAAATAATAAGGCCGAAGCCCAGTAGCCCCCGAGCCTTAATGCGGGCACGGGTGGCCGAATTAAAAATCGATATCCATAGTAAAATCACAAATTATGTGTAATGACTCTATGTATCCAAGTACTTTACGTCATTAATGCTTGGATCCGCATTGTACAAAACTTTGTTGACCGACCATCGGCTTCCACCTCCTCGGCTATTAGCCGAGGAGTGTTTGTCCTACTTTATAAAGCCTTTATGAGGACAAAGATTTACGACAAACAAGGCAATCTGGCCATACGGTTTTATGAACAAAGGTACGCAGAGAGATATGTTATATTACTGTTTAACATAAGAAATGTCTTCCAAAGAAAATAGTCCCGCTATCGGTTCCTTTCTTTGGGTTGTCATGCTAAGCATGATCATGCAGCCTCAGCTCTAATGTAAAAGCATAATATCGAGGATTTAGTTTGGGAGGCCAGTTAATAGCCCCCGGTAGTGTTCGGCGACAGTCGAGGTCAAGCCGTAAACACTTCGGCCATTGTTATGAATGGCCCGTCATTTAACACTGTCATCGGATTACTGACCAGTTTACGCTTATTGTGACAGCCAGTTTTCGACTTTCTCCACCGAGGTGCTTAACCATCTGAGCTGGAAGCACAATCGCAGTGGTTCTCCCTTTGCACACCTAGCCGAACAAAGCGGAACATAGGAGGCAAGCGCAGGAGCGGGCAACCCAACTATTGACCGAAGACACAATTCGAAACCAATGCATATATAGTGAGATCCGAGAATGTTTTTGCCGAATCTATAAAGGTGTCCGACATTGCACTGCGAGACTTGTGCTGAAAACACACAAATAGTTTAAAAGTGCCATAAGCTTGGAAAACAAAAAAAACGTCAGTAAAAACTTGACGTCCGAACAAGATCAAGTGTTCGGTGCCAATCCGAAAATTGGGGAAAAAATCGTACTTCTGTCGTGCATTAATATTACACATCCGATCTCAAGACTTCAAGCAGGTCAGCCTACGGCTGCAGCCTCCTATCCCGAAGGCGGAGTGCTTCTCGTTAGACCAGTTTAGAGAACTAAACTCGAGCGGTCACTAGAGAGAAAATGGGTTATCTGGCTATTGACCACACACTCACGTCAAAAAAGGAGCGATAGAAAAAGACTATGCAACGACCAAGAAGAAAACACATTTACTATAAAATAGCTCATATAAATTTTAAGAGCCCCCAAGTGACTTGGGTAAAAGATTTTATATATAATGATTGTATGTACCGAAGTACTTATATCATATCTTTGTTCAACCGAACTTTAAACGCGTCTTAACCGACCGTCGGCTTCTCCCTCTTCGGTCAAGGATCGAAAAGTGTTATGTACTCCACCTGTCGAGAATATCGACAGTGTTTCCGATAACCAGGCAACCGGGCCATAAGGCTGTAACAGACAAAGCGCGCTCAGGGAACTTATGCTATATTACAGACGAAGTGTAAGAAGCATCTTCGAAGAAAATAGTACCCCCATCGATACCTTTCTTCGGTGCTCATTATTACTATGAGACTTGTGTAATAGATTTTTTGTACTCATGAGTTCCGTTGTGTGCCGACCATGATTGAAAACAATAAGAGCGCTAGCTTTCGGCTTCACCCAGTCTGAGGTCAGAGCTCGGAGGACCCGATCGTGACAATCGCAGAGGTGCTCCCTTTACTCACTAGCCGAACAATCGAGAACGTAGGGGTAAGCACAGGAGCCATGCAACCCAGCTTGCAAATCGCTTAAGTCAATATGGTGCATATTGTGGCATAATACACGAACAAGGAACGAAGCCGTACAAGTATAATCATATGCAAGAGGAAAAGCTTCATAAAGGAAGCCCCTAAATAAACGGGGTATTTGAATATGTGTGTCATAAACAAAGTTTGGACAAGGAAATTTTTACAAGCAACTTTTTCCCAAAAAAGTATAATGGTTGGTCGAACCGAACACAAGTTAAAAATTAAAACTTTGAGCATGAAAGCGACTTAGCTGGTTAATGTGTTCGGCATTGATGACGCGGTCCGAGCTTGATGCGGGACAAGGTTCCATCCCCCAAGCCGGTCCCGAGGTGACGGAGTGGAGAGCTCGACACGCCGAAGTGGTGACATAGCACGGTCAATGCAGACCGGCAGAGTGATGCCGAAGTCCCCGGATCATTTTCCTGTGCACAAAAAGTAGTGCAAACTGGAGATAATAGTAATAATAATTATTAAAAAAATCGTTGCATAATAAATAATTTATGCAAAGTGAGTAACAAAAGAAATATGGCCTGGTGTCGAAGTCAATGTTGATGCAGGGCGTCGGCGTGATGCGGTAAAGGCGTGGCAAAGCCTGAATTCACAGGTCGGTCCGAGTTCCGGATGCGGCGTTCGCCGGACTATGTACGGAAAATGACCGAGCCGCCACGCGATCGTCGTTAATGCGGCCATCATTTGATAGACCTGTGTACAGATAATGGACAAACCAGAGTAATAATTCCTTGGAAATAATAAACCCAAACAAGCAAAAAATACTAGGATTAATAGCACCTGGTTTATTTGTTGTAGCAATCCGAAGAAAGGTGATTCCCCAAATTGGGACTCGATCCACACACCCATTGCCTGGATGACGATAAAGCGACGGTATGGCGATGCTAGCAAAGGTTGGCTCGCCAAGGCAAAGCCCTCGGTCCAGCTAACATGACGGAGTTGGTCGGCTAGTGACGCCAAAGTCTCCGGAGTAGGTTGATGAAGAGATGGTGAAGCCCACGGTCAAGCCGAGATGTCGAAGCCTCGATGTCAGCCGATGAGTCGAAGTAGGTCGGCGTGATGGACACCAGCTTGAAGAAGTAATAGTGCGGCCCTGCCGATGCAGGTCGTGACGTGGTCGATGCCGGCTTGATGAAGTGACCGTGCGGCGATGCCGGTATGCCCGCTCCGTGTAATACGTGGGGCGGCGATGTTGGTGATGATTTATCCTTCGCGATGCCGAACTCTTGTTCGACTTGCCGAGATGATCATCGAAGGAATTGAGCTCGGCTCAATAAAGCGGCGACGTGTGTAGCGCAGGTCGGCAGCCGTGGAGCAATACCGCCGGACTGGTTTGACACCAGCGTGATGGTGAAGATTACCTCGAAGGAGGCTTAAAATTTTATGGGTACGTGTTTAAAAACAACGCACAATACCATAGAAGAAAATTCCTTAAAAAAGGTTGTCCAATATCATGTTCATAAAGAAACATGAATTCGGATCGGATCTGTATTCATGCAGAAACACAGATCCGAAAATTGGTCCACTCATTGGAAGTTTCCCAAAGTTTGAACCGTTGGATCGAGCTGAAATTTAGAGGGGTGGTAGATATGGAATTTCCGCAGTAGATGACCGGTTGGATATTCCAAAGGACCTCCGAGCGGGGCTCTGGAGACCACGCCCTACACTCGTCCAGATTCCCGTCCAGATTTGACAGGGCTCCGGTATATCGTAGATTGTCGGAGATTCCTCCATCGGAACTCGACGAAATTTTCCAGGATTGTTGTAGACTCAATTCCCCACAATTCCACCAAAGGGATTGTCAAAGCGATGCTCTAAGAGGTGGTGGAAGCGGATACAAGTTTGCTGTTCGGAAAAACAGCACGGTCGCCCGAGGGCAATGTTGACATTGAGCCCCCGAGCTCCATGGATGATTCCTCCATGTTCTTGATAGAGATCGGAGTTGATGTTGATGAAGGCCCTCGTCCGAACATGACGATCGGAGATGGAGCATGGTCCTTGGTCGAGCCAAGGTGACCAGTCGAGTCGGCGACGAAGATGCCGGCATCGCAGTTGACCTGCAGACGAGCCATCGATCCTTTTGCCGATCACACAGCGGAACTCTCAATGAAAGCACCAATGTCGGTGTCAAAACCGGCGGATCTCGGGTAGGGGGTCCCAAACTATGTGTCTAGGATCGATGGTAACAGGAGGCAGGGGACACGATGTTTACCCAGATTCGGGTCCTCTTGATGGAGGTAATACCCTACGTCCTGCTTGATTGATATTGATGATATGAGTGTTACAAGACTTGATCTACCACGAGATCGTAGAGGCTAAAACCCTAGAAGCTAGCCTATGGTATGATTGTTGTATATATCTATCGACTAGCCTGACCTCGGTTTATATAATGCACCAGAGGCCTAGGATAACAAGAGTCCTAGCCGAATACGCCGGTGGGGTGGAGTCCTTGCCTTGATCGTCAAGTCTTGTGGAATCTTTCTTGTATGCGGCAGCTGTCCAAACTGGCCCATGAGTATGCGGCCATGGGGTCCTCGGCCCAACCCAACTGATCGGGAGACGATGTGATGAGTACCCCCTAGTCCAGGACACCGTCAGGCGCCCTAGACGGTTGAGGTCACCTCCGAGCCATATTCCATTGTGGTGAAGCTTCGTGGTGTCGTTCGGGAGTTAACCCCAACCTTTGTGGTGTTCGGAGCTCAATCATTGTGGTGTAAACCTCTGGGCAAGCGTTGGGGTCTCCAATTAGGTTGTGGAGAACGCCCCGAGCAATTTGACGGGTTTCGGTGACCACCCCCAAGGGTTGCCAAAGTGTACGGGTTCGGTGATCGCCCCAAGGGTTGCCATTTGTACGGGTTCGGTGACCGCCCTCAAGGGTCCCTTAGTGGAATCACAACATCTTGCATTGTGCGAGGGCGTGAGGAGATTACGGTGGCCCTAGTGGCTTCTTGGGGAGCATTGTGCCCCCACACCGCTCCAAACAGAGATTAGCATCCGCAAGGGTGTGAACTTCGGGATACATCGTCGTCTCCGCGTGCCTCGGTTATCTCTTACCCGAGTCCTTTACTTATGCACTTTACTTTGTGATAGCCATATTGTTTCTTGTCATATATCTTGTTATCACATAGTTGCTTATCTTGCTTAGCATAAGTTGTTGGTGCACATAGGTGAGCCTAGTTGTTTTAGGTTTTGTGCTTGACAAATTAACTGCTAGGTTTATTCCGCATTTGTTCAAGCCTAAACCATAATTATTTTAAAACGCCTATTCACCACTCCTCTAGGCGACATCCACGATCTTTCAGCGGTGCTGGAGCTGCAGGAGGCGGTCGCGCTGCGCCCGCACAGTCTTGGCGGCCAGCATGGCCTCCATGAGGACGGATTCGATGTCCTTCTTGCTTCCCTTCCCTGCCATGGCCGCTCTCTCTCTCTCTCTCTCTCTCTCTCTCTCTCTCGCTCGCTCGCTCTGAGGACTGAGGCCGGCCGGAGGTGGGTCTTGTTGGTAAGGAAGACAATAGAAAGGTTGGAGCTTTAAACGACGAGCTAGGAACGTGTCGAGCGTCTATTGAAGAGGATGGAGGATCCTGCTGGGTGGGCCAACGTTTGACAGCTTTTGACCGGGGTCATGCTCATCCATCCGCGACCAAGGAAAGGTGGTTTTCTAAATTTGAAAATGCTACTCCATGCAATCAACAATTGGTTCCAAGCAAGGTGCCATGTTTTTGTAACAAAATTTGGATCTACACGATTCCAAAAAAAATCGGATCTGCATTCATCTTGGCGCAAAAAAAGAAATCATCCGCCAAAAGAGACACACCTAGGGCATATAGAGTGGCCTATTCAAGAGGACGAAGACGGTCCAAATTGGAAACGCCACGAGCTTTGGCTTATGTTCCTCCTACCGCCGAATCATTTGAGTTTTGGTCGTGCAAGGTTGCAAGTGATCCTTGTTTCATTGCAGAAGTAGCCAAATATATGTCTCCTACTCCATCACCTCTAGACTCCACCACGCCATCGAGATCAATGGACGTTCAAGGTGAAGTATGGTTCTAGGGTGGCTGACGCGACAACGGGGGGTGTTAGATGGGAAGAGGTAAATCAGATCGGGCCCAGGGGCACAATTATGACTGGTACCACGAAGCTCCAGAGGGATCTTACCAAAACTCTGGTAATTTTGGTCCAGATCCCATCAACAAGCAATGCGACAAGATGGCCTATGAGGTTCAAGGAGAGTAGTGCACTAGAATTAATGATGCTCATGTCGACGTTCGTATTCTTGGATCGCAACAAAGCAAACCGGTGTCGCAGAGGAACCTTCAAGCTCCTTCTCAAGATAAGTTCAATCATTGCATGAACTGTGGTGTTCATGGACACTTACCTGTTGATTACCCTATGATTAGGTGTAAGCAATGTAGCAACCTTGGTCATATTACTCAGATTTGTCACACAATCATGTGTTATGAATGCATTGGGTTGTTTGTGGGTTACGGTCTCTTGGCCTAGGGTTCTTATATTTCCCTGACTACAATACTTAAAAAAAAGTTAAGGAACGATGTAGTAGTGTGGTTATCAATGCTTGTGAGGGAGTGCTACTTCTAGAGCTATTGAGCATGAGTTTAAAGTTTGTTTGTTTCTGGATGGAGGTACATTACTAGGGCTATCAGTTTCACTTAGTTTAGTTGAGATTCCCAATCTTAGGGAAGTATAGTGTGCCTAATATTTAGGATATCACATGGAATTGAAATATAGAAAAGTAGTGGTTCGTTTGTCCCATTGGATGAATGATGTGGGTGCATCATGTCCCTTTAACAAAGCTTGGCTACGTGTCAGGAATGTTCCAACTGATTAATGGTATGAGCAGAATGTGGCCTATGTTGGATCTTTGGTGGTGTAACTTTAGAGTTGGACCCTACTACTTTTTAAAAACCCGAGTATGCCAGGATACTTTGGGCTGCGGAGACCTAGTATAATAATGTGAAGTTAAACAAAGTTTAATGTTTTGATATTATGTTGTGGTGTTCTTTAGTTGTGATGTGCGAACATCGACTACATATCACTTCACCGTAAGGGCCTAGAGAAAAGCTATATGTGATTAGTTTATCTATGATGGGTGGTTGGAGTGACAGAAATTACCAATCCCTAAGTTTATGAACTGCTGCATAAGGGGCTATTGGAACCCTAAAGTTCAATGCTATGGTCAGATGCCATCTTAATTACACCTTTGTATTTGTGGATGCTTGCCTATAGGGTATAATCATAAATATGTTTTTGTTCAAATAAAAACAACACATTATATTATAGATTCCACCGCACAACAATTAATGCTATGGATTTTTTTACACGTTTAACATTTTCAGTTATACATGGTTAACATCTTCTTTAATATATGTTTTAATGTCTACTTTTCTTCATACACGTTCTACATTTTTTGCATACATCATGAACATTTGTTTTATACATGTTTAACATTTTTCAAATACATGATCAATATTATTTTTAAAATATGTTTTGATGTCTATTTTTCATCCATATTATACTTTTCTTTAATACATATGAAATATTTACACCCAAAAAATTAAAAATGAGAACAATTTTCGAAATCATGAACACGTTTTTGAAAACGCAAACTTTTTTTGAAAACATGAACAAGTTTTTCAAAAAAGCAAGCATTTTTGCGCAATTCCATGTACTTTGATTTTGCAATTTATTTTTTGAAACATGATTTTTTTGTATTTGTGAACAATATTGAAAAGACGCGAGCATTTTTTGGAATTCTAAGTGTTTCTGATTTTCCGAATTTCTTAGAGAAAAAGCGGACAATTTGTTGAAATTATATTTTTTGGAATTTCTTATTAAAATTTGAAAACAGAACATTTTCCAAAACATCGAACAATTTCTTTAAAAATGCAAACATTTTTTAAGTTTCTGAGCATTTGTTGAGAAGTGAAAGAAAAATAAAAACAGGGAAAGGAAATAAAAGTAGAAAAGAAAAAGAGAGAGAGAGAAAAGGAACAGGGAAAAAGAAACACTAAAAGAAAAAGAAAAAAAAGACGGCTGGAAACCTCCAAAGGTTCCCAAAACCCGGATCGCTCAGACGCTCGCTCTTCTCTGCCTGTGCGTAGACTCGACAATTCGCCGCATTGGTCAAAAGAAAAAAAAAAGACAATTTGCCTTTTTCTATAGTACTTATAAAAGAGCAAACATTATCTTTTTTAAATATACCCCACAAAATGTACACGGATATATTACCACCGCATGATTAGTCCCACTAAATTTAATCTAACGGCTAGCCTTAACCGAATCTGTTCTTTTTGTGCACTTAGCAATTTACATTGACTGACCGTACTCCACCATGGAGGAAAATATGAAAGTCCAAGCCTGGTCAATTAGGAAACTATAATCACGGACACATCCTATTAAGAAACTAATCACGGACACATCTAATTATTAGGAAACTAATCACAAACCCATCTTATTATTAGGAAAAAAAATCACGCGCGCATCCTATTATTAAGAAAATAATTACGAATCATCATATTAGGAAATTAATCACGGACGCATCTAATTATTGGGAAACTAATCATGGCTGCATCCTATTAGATAACTAACCACGAACGCATCTAATTATTAGGAAACTAATCATGAGCGCATCCTATCGTCTCCTATCAGGGAATCGTGATCGCGAGTCGCCAGCCGTCACCAGCCCACCACCCAAGCGAGCCACAATGGGAGACACGCGAGGAGGAGCTGCGGCTTCCTCCGAACACACTTTTACTGACTGCAACGACTTCGTCCACATCCTGCGCATGCTCTCCGGGAACTACCGGCATCCGTGTCGACTTCAGCTCCATCCACAACACCCACGCTGACAACCACCCACCGCCGAGGTCCTTCAGGTGGGGCAACGCTGAGTATCTTGGACCAGTATAAACGGGCCAAAAAAATCTTCCCCCACAGCCATGCTTGCAGATTCGCCTGGTCGCCAACCATCATCGTCCCCAGGGCGGTGCAGGTCTCGGCCACTGTGCAACAGGTGAAGCTAATCACGGCCCCATCTCACTTGCCTGAAGCCACCGCCGACTCCCTCAGCTCTGACGCATGATGATCCATTGGACACGCTTGTCCGGTAGTCGCGCGTGGACGACGTCGTCCAAAGCTAATCCCGATGCGTGGAGGCCGCCGCCTCAAAGCTGGACGACTGACTCACCTACGTCGACAATGCCGCCCAGCTGGTGAGAGGACACGGTCGCCGTGGCCGCTCGCAGGCCTGAACGACGGAGACACTCGCCTTCACGTAAACGCACCACACGCACGCATTAATCAGGTAAGTATCGAGTGTTGTTTTTTTACTGTCATCGCTACCTCGCCGGTGGTGGCACATCTAGAAGTACAGGAACTAGAGATGAGGCAATGAGAAACAGAGGAGCGCTGGAGCACACACAGAGACGTTCGCCTTCTTTCTTTCTTTCTTTATTTTTTCACTGATTTTCGCGTACTTGTAACAGACATCCCTATTTTTTTTAAATACTGACTACCGGTTATTATATGGCCAACTCACGACTACATAGTGAACTCACAGACAAATTCGCTGAACCAAGACCTTACTTGCAGTCATGAAATTACGTTTCACTAAAAAAACTCAAAAGTTTGCATAAGTTTACTAAAAAAAGCCTGAAGTTTGCATAAGTGTATTTGTTTATCCAGCAGATACATGGCAATTGTAATTTTACATGAGTATTTTCATACCGTCCTTATCTGCAGTTGAGTTAACATGTTTTCCTGATAGAAAACTTGGACTACATACAAGAGAAGCAAAAACTGCATGTTGATTATGATGATGATGAATGTAGGATATTTTGTGATCATGGTAATTCTCATGTCATTTAGTACATAAACAATATTCACAATTTTATTTTATTACCATCAATTGTGTTGAGTTTCTTTCATATGTATGTATTGACCCTCTTCTTTAAATTAGATGTGACAGATGCGGAATGAACTCATACCACATGATCGCATACGAGCAATTCAAGAGGAATTGGCGGGATTCTTTCTTGACCATGTCATACATAAAGATGGGGAATGCCATGTGGAAATTGAAATTGATTTTAGATGTTAGGGATTATAAGAGATGTTATATTGTATATATGTAATAGTGTCGGATAGATATATACAAAAACTTGTTGTTCAATCAATCTCGGAGAAAGAGAGGTCACTTCTCTTTGTATATGTTCATGACGATCTTGTGTAATTCTTGACTGGAATTTGTTGGCACTGAAACGGTTCTTTAACTTGTCCTAAGTGACATTTTCATGTGTGACTATACTTGCATAAATGTGTGCATATGAAAAATCATGATGAATCTTCTAAATAATTTTGAATTTTATACATTAAGAAAAGTGGGTGGTCTTTTAATACAGGAGAGATGTTGATTAAGGAGAAACGATATTTCAAATTATTTATACGAGTTGAAAATAAGAGATCGTGTACTTTATAGAAAAATTTCAAATTTATGAATAAATTGTCTTGTATTAAGTTTATCATAATATGTTAATCCAAATAGATTCAAATAGATGCGTATTGCGTGTGCACACTTATCCTATATACTTAAGAAGGTCATCCCCACTTTCTCAATTATCTTAACATGCAAGCTATCCACATCACCACAGTGTCCCACTCATCCCACCCCTATTTATCTTGACATGCATCTACCCACGTCAATGCATCCAGCCACATCAGCAACTATTGCCCGCATGCATTCCATTACCGAGCACAAGCTAGCCAACAAGAAGTTTCATTCATTTTTTTAGTAGGCACCATCCCCTAAAAGTCGTTTCCTCTTTCGTCTTCTGATTTCTGAAACGGATGAGGCAGCCTAAGAGCCTAGATGCCTCATCTTAATCTCCTCCCCACCGCATTTTCTCTCCAGCGAACAGACCGGGCTTTACAGCTGCACATCTCATCTTCCATGCCTTCTCCGCCGTTCTCCCATGCCACAACTGTCTCGTGTGAGACATACCCCCAGCCACTGGTTTTCTCCGCCGGCTTTCCGCGGGATTATCTCGAATTGTGGTCCCCTTCCCTGTGTGCTCCTCCGGCGCGACCACCTGTTCTCTCACCTTCGACGGCTCTCCGACTACAGCGCGACCACCGGCCCCCTCGCCTCTGACGGCTCTCCGACTACGGCGCGACCACCAGTTCCCTCGCCTTCCATGGCTCTCCGACTACGGCGCGACCGACGGTCCCTTGCCTTCGACGGCTCTCAACTCCGGTGCGACTGCAATTTTTCCTTTTTGTCGATCTGAGCTCGTGCAAGTGGTGATCAAGACGACCAAGTTGTTCTCAATCGACTTTAATTCTCCTCCGTTTAGGCTCCCGAGCTGATGTTGTTCATGCCATCTGATGGTTGCTTAAATTCCAACATGTTGACCTGGACTTCCGGAGTACTTCTATTCTTAGTTAATCAATGGCCTGCATGAGAAATATTCACTCACCTTCGCTTCATGAAATCAGCCTGCAGATACTCTCGCGCCTGTGCACCAGATCATTTCTCTCACCGTTAATTTGTCCGTTGATTTCTCACCATTTATCCGATGCCTTTTGTGTTGCTATCCATTGATGATCTACTGGCTTGTTATATATATTTGTTCTCTGCATGTAAATATGTAAAAGCATAGACTGTATATTGCTCTTTCAATACGTATATGGTGCTTCCTTTTGATATCATCTGGTCATTGTCTTCCAGTTTTATATGTTTCTTTGGATTTGCACAATATGTTGCATGTACCTTGGAACATTCAGTAAATGTGGTATGAGAACACTTATTTTCCAATTATTTGTGCAGTTTTGATGTGAAGGCATTGTGGTTGTATTATATATACGGTACTCATTCCAGAAATCTATTTGGCTTTCATGTTTCAGAGATGATATATATGTTCCAGGAAATTTGTTCGAGAGAGTTCGGAATATATTCATTTCAAGCTTGCTATTAATGCAGCATGGGAAGACTATCATAGCGCCTGCATCACATCTGAAGTGTGCCTGGAAAACATGTTGCACCATACAACAAATACATTGAGAGGGCCACCACTGAGACATTGACACATTTCTTCAATGTATCTCCGGCTGCATTTGATGAGATTTTCTGTGAGATTTGGCTTCTATTAGAGAAGTGAGACATGATGATATAGATAAATATTTATGCTGCCCGACATACAACATCGGTCTCAATTGCTACTCAAATATTATGTTACCCTACTATACTACAGGATAAGCTTCCTATATTACAGGATAACCTTTCCTATGATATTCATGTATACATTATTATTGTATTTAAGCATATAAGAGTTCAATAAATTGGGTTGTTAGCACGGTGCAGCCAATGATGTTCACTTCGCCAACAATAAACAGCGATTAATGTGGCAATCTCGATTTTTTGGGCACAAGTTCTTACTCAATAAAGAACTACCAAGGTATGAATGATATGAATTTTTATCATTAATTAAGCTTAATACAATCAATGATATTTTTGAATATACCAGTACATTACCAATGCACATATCAACCACAATAAAAAAACTTCTAACTTTATATATCATTCTATCAAAGGTTCAAATAGACATGCACTTATATATTTCATTTCGTAGTTTCACTATTTACTCACTCCATAAATCCTCTCCTGTACATCACTACAAATTCCCGCAGCAACGGTGCGGGGTATCATCTAGTTAGTTTAAATAGACGTGCGTTGCACATGCACACTTACTAGTTTAGATGAAAAAAGAAGGAAAAAAAGACAATTTGCCGCAACCAGCGGCAAATAGGGGTTTCCGAGCCGCACGTAGGTGGGCAGGGGAGCCCGCCGTCTCGGCCCGGTTGGTTCAGTAGCCAGGATTTCAGCGGAGGGCTCTGCTTCCCCGTCCCGCCGCCCTCGAAATCGTCTCCCGCCAACCCAAATCCCCATTTCCCGCCCCCGCCGCGCTCCCTCCCTCCCTCCCTCCTCCAAAAAGGCCCCGCCCCACTCCTTCCTCGTCTTGATTCACCACCCCCCTCCGCCCGGACCCGCAAGATCTCGACCCGCCGCGTATCCCTCTCGGGTTGATTGATATCAAGCGCGGTCGGGTCGGCGGGCGGCGGCGATGAGCGCGGTGAACATCACCAACGTGGCGGTGCTGGACAACCCCACCGCCTTCCTCAACCCCTTCCAGTTCGAGATCTCCTACGAGTGCCTCGTCCCCCTCGACGACGGTACGTCCCGCGCCCCCCGTCCCCCCATCTCCTCTCCCCCCCTCTCTGCACCGTACGCCCTCTCCCCGATTCGCGCGCGGCCGCGGCGTGCTAGGGTTTCGTTTTAGGAGGCGCCGTCCTCGAATCCGCCGAGCCTTGCCGGCGGCCTTCGGTTCGGTTCTGCTCTGCTCTGTCGCCTCCAGAGGTAACAGCGATTGGTGTGCCGTGCACGTTTCTGAATATCACGAAATACGCGTTTTCCCCCGAGTCTTCCTCTCGTACAGTGCATCTTGGCGATTTCTGCAGCTGTGACTGGGTAAAAACGACTGGCCTGCATGTGTGACGGAAATGCTCTGCTCGCTGCTTCGTCTTGGATTCAGAGGCCGATTCATAAACCGGGTGGACCAATTTACTCCTCTGGATTAGCCGTACTAGATAGATATTGATCCCTGACCAAGAGAACCGATTGCAGATGATTTTGTGGAGCCAAGTCTGAAGCTATTGCTCTGCTTTTTTTTTTGCTGAAATTGCAGTGAACTTGGATTTTGTTTTTCTTCTGTTAACTTGTCATTTACATAGTCAGATGGTCTTTCTAGAGTACTTTTACCCACTCTTGAGCGTCTAATTTTCGTTAAGAAAGCACAAACATAGCGCAAACTTGAATAACGAATATTGGCAAAAACAAAAACAAAACTACCATCCTCACTGAATGACCAAATTATCATATCCTTCACTTAATTCCTGATACAGGTGGGACTGAATCTATTATCCTAGCAGTTTATTAATAAATTTGTCAGCAGACTAGGCAGTTCATTGGTGCTACCTTCCTAGCCACCTTAATTATATGCATCCCTGTTCCTTCGAAAATAGTGAAGCATCCTGCAGTAGTGTAGCTGTACCAAAATCACATCTGCCCTAATGTATGCAGTCATGTTTTTATACCATTCTGACTTGTCCACTGGGACTTCTCTCCTGTGATCTGTTTCGGTTCTGCCAAGACCCATTCAGTAGTGTGGGACTGGATCATTAGCAAGGAAACAGTGCTTTAGTTCAGACTTCAGAGATATTTGCCTTTGCTTCAATAGGCTAGTAGTTTGCTCACAGTCAACATATTATAGCATAATTTGTTGTCCTGTATTGGAATACATCACACTAATACTGTATATGATTTAAGGTCTTTATGATATGTTCTATTCCATGCAGCAAAGGCAATTTTCATCTAAGTTGTGCTGATTTTGATTTCCGTATGTTATTGGGGGACAACAGATATTGCTATATGTTCATTCTTGAGGGTACAGACTTGCTAAACTATTGATGATTTTTGTTGTTTGACCTGTTAGATCTGGAATGGAAGCTCACATATGTTGGATCAGCTGAAGATGAAACTTATGATCAGCAACTTGAGAGCGTGCTTGTTGGACCTGTCAATGTTGGGACCTACCGTTTCGTCTTCCAGGTAAAAACAGATGTGCTTTATTGATCAGTCAAGTCCAATATCTTCATAATGGACAGTAAACCTAGAATTCCTTGCACAGATTCAAATCTTGATTCGTCACACTATTTTGCCTTTTGTTACTTATAAAAAGAACTTCATAGTTTAAAAGACTAAATATGCATCTAGAAATTAATTTTCCATTTCCATTCCAGGCTGACCCACCGGACCCTTTAAAGATCCGTGAAGAAGACATCATTGGTGTCACCGTGCTGCTATTGACATGCTCCTACGTGGGTCAGGAGTTCATGAGGGTGGGTTATTATGTGAACAACGATTACGACGAGGAGCAGCTGAGAGAAGAGCCCCCAGCAAAGCTATTGCTTGACAGGGTGCAGAGAAACATTTTGGCCGACAAGCCCCGTGTCACCAAGTTCCCCATCAACTTCCACCCTGAACCCGGCACGAGTGCAGAACAGCCACAGCAGGATGCAGAACAGCAGCAGCAGCCGACTTCACCGGAACCACAGACGGCTCCAGTAGAGCCACAGATGGCGCCACTAGAGAACGTCCCCATTGCCGCCGACCAATGATCAGAGTTGTGGTGCTTACGGTCTGTTCTCCATGCCTTCTATGGTGTCTTAATGTTACGAATTGAGAGTGGTGGTTCTGCATTGTACTGGTCTGTTGTTGACGTTTCTCAATATGTTGTGTTGCAAATGTTGGGTGTCTAGCTATTTCTTGATAAAGAGTACTTCTGCCTATTTTGTTGCACATATTTGATTTCTACTGAGACTGGAATGCTTCAGCCTGAACCGACGTGCTTTATCTCTTTGGTGCAGATTCTGCAATGCGCTGCACCAGGTTTTCCACTGCATTGATGGTTCACAATCTGGCAAATGCTGGGTTCCGCTTTATTTCAGATAAACAGTACTTTAACCTGTTTTTCTACCGAGACAATATTTTGGTCTGCACAGTGAATTGCTTACTGGTGTGTTTAATTTTCTTTGGTGTAGATTCTAACTGGGTCAAGAATCTACTATGATTGTGGTCAAATAGTTAGTGTAACTACAGAATGCTTTTGAAACTTAGCTAGTAATTTATTGAATAACTGAATATTGCTCAAAAAGTAGGCTGAACCTTTTGTCCAATTTGTGGAGGATATATTTTGTGATACTATTTCTCATTTTTTTTGTAAGTGCCCTTGTTATTTGGTGATGGCTTGGCCGGTAATAATTTTTGAAACTTTTTAATGACGTCAACTTTGGCAGACCCCAGACTGAAGCTAGGACAGCGGAGTCTGGTGTCCCTTGCATGCACAGCTGAAGCTTCAACTGGCCTAGAGTGTCCTAGACCATCTAAGCTACATTCAAAATGAAATAAACATGCTGATACCAAAAAAAAAAAGAATCATGATCAAATCGAAACTGCTCACGGCTACTTCCAGAGTAGTACATCAATGGTCAAGGCTTTATATTCCCTGATTGCCAAACCTCATCGACCATTGAACGTGGAATGATGGGATGAAACATCATCGCCATTCGAAACTCTACAACGAAACATCACTGCACTAGCATCTCCAGTTCAAACAGCCCCCCAATAATTTCTTAATACCATATTAACGCTACTTCTAATATATTCAGGAACAGATAACTCAATATAGCAAATAGTCCCACTTACAGAGGTGAGCATCTCCAATTCAAAGGCCAATCAACCTCTTATCGTTCGCAGTCATGAAATAAATAGACACACCAGTCAGTATAGGTATATTTAGAAGGGCCAAAGTGATCTATTGGTACCGAGATCCCTCCATCTGGGTCTATTAGCACCCATCAAATTTTTAGCCTAAATTTGACTAGAAATTTGACTCACAAAATATGAGTCATATGATACAGAACTATCACTAGATTCGTATTCAAAATAAGTTGCAAATGATATGCTTTTTGTGGTACATACTCCCTCCGTTCCTTTATATAAGGTGTATTTGTTTTTTCAAAAGTCAAACAAGTACCCAGTTTTTGGAAAAATATATCAGTATCCGCAATATGAAATTTATATCGTTTGATCCATCATGAAAAGTAGTTTCATATTTTATCTATTAGGTATTGCAAATGTTTTTATTTTTACAAGTTTTAGAGTGGTTGGGCTTTTTTAGAACCGTTCGTTGATGTCGATCTAACGGCAGAAAAATACGAAGTACTGGGTAGTACTCCGATGAAAGTACGTGAAAGTACTAAAACGTGTGGGGCCGGTACTCGTGACAAGGTGGGGTCGCGTTTTAATCTAGGGGCAGTTTAGTCCTAGGAAAATTTGCACGCGCCGCCCCTCTCGTCGAATGCATAACCGCCGCCATGGTGCTACACATTCCACAATTACTCATCGGCGGCCATCTCCTCCCTCTCCTCCAAGTCCACCGCAGTCATCTCCTCCTTCTTGCCGCTGCAACTTCGCTCCACTCAGGCAACCCCCCCCCCCCCGCCCCCGCCCCCACCCACCCCACCCCTTCTTCCATCGAAGCAAGAATTGGCAGATCGAGCTGATGGCCGGCGGCGAGAACACCGACTTCGTGCAGATCGTCGGCGGCGACCAGGTCAAGTTGGCCAGGTTGAGGGAGATCCGTTCTTGGTTTGACAACACAAGGCAGATGAGCTGGACGGCAATGGCCACTCTCAAGAAATTGACGAAGAAGGAGAGGGCAAAGCTTTGCCCCCCGCCCGCACAACCGATTCACAAGATCGAGATCCTCCTCTGGGCGATGGAGCAGGCCAATTCGTCCAGCGAGTGGACCATGCGGAGGTGGTGGGCGTTCAGATCCAGGGTAGAGCATCAACTGGATCAGGAACCCACCGTGCACGAGGTGCCGTTGCAGATTGTGCAGCCTCCAACCGAGTCACCGGAGACTCCGAAGCGCAAGATGAGGAGGACAGTGGTCGCGACCTCGCTTCCCCGCCATTCTCCACGCTTCCCTCGCCGTTCTCCTCGTCTGAACGGCGGCGGTAGCTATGTTTAGAGTAAGCTTCCCCACTCCTCATCTTCCTACTGCTCGTGCTTACATCGTGGTGATACTGATCGTAATAGCTCAGAAAGGGAATGCTAGATGGCATTTTAATCTCAATGAATTGCATGAATATTTGAGTATATGGATTTGGAGGATGGATTATGATGTATGTGAACCCTAGGCATCATATGAACCCTAGGAAAAATTAGTAATGTTCTAGTGCTAGACACTGAAATATTTCGGTACACACCGGTAGGCACTGAAATATTTTGGAACTGCCCTAGGCAAAATTTGTAATGTTGTAGTGGTGGAGACTGAAATATTTCGGTACACACCGGTAGGCACTGAAATATTTCGGTACTGCCCTAGGCAAAATTTGTAATGTTCTAGTGGTAGACAATGAAATATTTCGGTACACACTGGTAGGCACTGAAATATTTCGTTACTACAATTCAGTACACACCGATGCACACTGAATTATTTCACTACTGCAGTTTCAGTACACACCGGTACACACTGAAATATTTCAGTACTGCAAATTCTATACAAAGTTGGCATTTTGTCATTTATTTGTGAATTAATCCATGCATCATATGGCCTAACTTTGTAAATGAGTTTGGGTCAATTTCATGTCTATTTATTGTTAAAATTATTGTCATGCCATGAAACACAAGACAAGTCACTGACCTAAGCTTGCAAAGATGCCATATCAATGTTGCTGATATGAATATGCATGTTTTTACCAAGTCTTGTGTCTGAATTAAAACTGAGCATTTTTTCTTGATGGTATCCATGGATCTATAACTCCTATGAATTTGCTCAGATTGGATGTTTTGTTCTCCATCATTTGTACTAGCATTTCGTGCGATTAGACGCCATGACAAGACCCCTGGCATATTTATTTTCTTGCCTCCAACATCCCATGTGTGTTTTGCAGGAAAAAACCTGGAGTTCACCAGCCTGGCTGAAGTTGTGAGGCTGGGAGGCTGATGGTGCTGCTACTGGCTGATCCTTCTTCTTTCAGCTTCTGTTCGTCCTTTCTCAAGCCGTTGGACCAGGGCTACTTCCCTATGTGCTGTTAATGTATTAAGTAGTTCCTTCGAATTTGTAGTATTAGTTAGTTTGAATGTGGAAGTACCTTAATTTTTAGGAACGAAATGTTGCTATGTATGACCAAGGGTTTGATACCTTAATCTTTGGATAATTAATTATGTGAACTGTTGGATGTGGCGCACAACGAAACGCCTCTACCATTGATACTAGTTCAACATTTTGGTCCAATTAGAGACCAACCACTACCATATAGAACAGTTAGCATTTCATACTACAACCTGGCACGTAGAAAACATCACACAGTGGAATAATCCCAGCGAGTAGACCATTTATTACCGAAAACATCACAACATGTCAGAAGTGTTTTAAGCATTTTATCATTGCAAAAACCTTAGAAAATCCATACAGAAAAAACCGCTTTATTTTAAGCGGTTGTGTGGATGACAAGGGGACCCACTTGTGAGACCGATAGCAATTGATGGCAAACCGCAGGAGGTGCACGACCGCCACGTCCCCGCGTGGAATGGGGACGGCCGGGTGGGTGTGTCAAGTCAAATCGGCACCCGCGGCGCCTCGGTAACTCCAAGAGGCAGGAGCAGTGCATTTCTTTCCCAAATCGGGTAGAAAACCCTCGTCCTCTCTCGAACCTAACCACCCTCTCTCCTTCCTCACCACCTCACCACCCTCTTCTCCTTCCTCACCACCCTCCTCCCTTCCTACGCCTCCCTCCTCCCTTCCTACGCCTCCCTCCTCCTGTCTTCGACCGACGATGAAACGCGGGCGTCAAGATGCGGCGGACGAGGCTGCTGCCGTGGGTGGAGCGCCTGAGTCCGCCATAGCGGTGAAAGCTGGCGGTGCAGCGACCGATGTGCCTGCTCCCGCTGCCATCGCAGCCGTCGAGGCACCCGTCGGCGAGCACAAGGTCGGGGAAGATTTGGAGGAGGAGGAGATGAGAAGGCTGAAGCGCCAGGTGCATGACGAAATCGATGAGCTCTACGAGGAGAACGCCATAAAGGAGTTCGACGTAGATTGCAGGAAGGGCAGCGAATTCGAGGAGGATGCCATCGACGAGCTATCTGAGGTATTACTCTATTTTTTGCTCTGTTTTTTCATGACATTGGGGTTTTTCTTGTTAACTAGATGAGCATCAATTTCACTTGGGCGTGCTAGTTGTACGTATGTAGGATTGTAGGGATCTAGCATAGATCTTCATGTTGGATCTGGATTTTTAAATCTGATTCCAGCAGATACTCTGGTTTTTTTCATGGCATTGAGGTTTTTCTCGTTAACTAGATGAGCATCAAATTCATTTGGGCGTGCTAGTTGTACGTATGTAGGATTGTAGGGATCTAGCATAGATCTTCATGTTGGATCTGGATTTTAAAATCTGATTCACATTCTGATTCCAGCAGATACTCTGTTTTTTCATGGCATTGGGGTTTGTCTTGTTAACTAGATGAGCATAAGTTTCACAAGGGACACATTAATGAAAGAAGTGGGGTAATGAACCCAAATACAAGAAAATGTTCATGGCAGGGATACATTAATGAAAAAAGTGGGTTAAACAATGGATATATGGCAGGATTCTCATAGCTATTTCTAGCGATCTCATGTGCCACACCATTGGCTTCCCCAGGACAGTGACAAAATGCTGCAGTTCCTGATTCATTTTAGTTTATGTAGATGAATTAATTTGCACACATGTTCATAGATGATTAGTTTGCACACATGTTCATAGATGATCCATTTGCAAATTCTATACAGATTTCCATTTTGCAAAGGAAGTGATCGCTCCCTTAATAATTATGGGCTGACACTACATATCCACTGGATACCAAAAAATCAAAACATTTCATCTAGCCAATTTTCCACAGTATGTTATCTAGATGATCACACCCACATCTCTCAACAATATGAGCAGTGAGACACCCCATAGCTCCTTTACCAATTTCCTTCTGAAACTTATCAGGGTCTAACAATGTTGGAGAAGCAGTATTGCCGCTGTCAGAAAGAATAATGGTTTCTTCATTCTAGTAGATAGAACAAACCCCCCTTGTGTGAAACATGGAGGTGTGTAATGAAGCCATTTTTCTGATTCCAATCAGAATTACACCTGTAACAAGTATCAAATATCATTAAATCAAGCCACTTCATGAAGTCTTTCATGTGTTAATTATGTACTACTTGTGCACTAATCTATAAATGCAACTATTCCACCGTCCATATTTATGCATGTCAATTTCTTTGGCTCAATTATGTATGTGCACATACGCCTTATTTCTAGCAAATAGATAGTTGCCATGTTACACATGTGTACTTTCAAAACATTGTAATTAAAGGCAATGTACCATAATAGATTAGCTGAGTTCTTCTATGTGGACTATTCACTAATTCACGGGAGGATGACGACGACGTGGACTACAACATGGACAGCAGGCACAACAAGAGCCGGTACACCCTGAGGCATCTGATTGCTCGGAAGATCAAGTACCGTTTCTTTGGCAAGATTGGGTGCCCTTTCTGTTGCAAGGTGATCGGTGGCGGCATAGATGGCATGATCCAGCATGCCTTCAACACTGGCAATGGACATGGTAAGAAGCGTAGTGCCAGTACTCTGGCTAAACATGCGGCCTACGCACGCTTCCTCGAGATTGTCAAAGTCAATGAGCCCTACAACATGCATTGAAGAAGGGAGAGAAGTGATGTGCTGCTAGAGTGCTGCTGCTGCCCCAGGGCCGCCGTGTCCTCTTATGTTATCTATGTTTCTTTGTTGTTCGACTCTAAAATTGATGTCTTATGGTGTGTCTGAACCTATGCTGAGCGGTGGTTGATCTGCCGTTTATGTTAAGAGTTTGCTGCTACTCTGGTTTAGTGTTCCAAGTTGTTAATACTATTTTGGTGGTGCATGTTAAGCCTTGTACAATGCTAGATGCTTAGGGTGGTGCTTAGAAAAATAAACATGGTTTTTCTGAAGCACCGGTGCCTATTTCTACAGGAGAGACGCCTAGTTATGCGTCTACCCTGTACAAATAAGCACCTGTGCTTAAGAAAAGCCTGATTTATTTCTGTAAGCAACTCCCCTAAGCACCTTGCATTGTACAAGGCCTTAGCAACTCAAGTATCGTACGGTGGTCTATGTTATGGTTGCTGTGTTATTCTGCCGTACGGTGATGCATGCTAGGAACTCTAATAATATGACTATGGTAGTTATAGCTTGGCATGATTATGTTTAGTGTATAACTCAGTATGTTCCTACCATATCTATGAGCAGTTACAACTGAACTATGCATTAATTTTTGACAAAATTAAAGCATGCAAATGACTGCCGATTCCACCTATTGCCAAATCAAGCTTTGTACTGATGATGCATTAGATATTGCAATAAGTAGAGGATGCTCAAGATTGCCAAAAGTACCTATTTCCACTTTCTGATAAGAACTAAACGTGTATCAAATGATGCTAAAAGTAGAGCATGAGCATGAGCATGAGCATGTATGAATTGATGATCAATTGATGCTACCTATTTGTGTTTGAATGGGCTCAATAAAGCTGGTGCTGGTTTATGCTCTCTGCGTGACCGTGATGGTAACGAAGACACTTGGTTGGCTATGGTCTTGCTGTCAAATTTAAGTTTCAGTTCTTTAAGACTCTTTGTTTTTGCTGCTTCCTCGGGATCGACTAGCTTTCTCGGGCGTCCACGTGCTCTCTTCCTTTTGGGGGAGTTGGGTGCACCATTTTTGGGGGAGTTGGGTGCACCGGTATCTTTCTGGGAGTTGGATGTGTCGGGTTCATTGGAACCATCAGGATTGTTGACTAATTGTACGTCGTCTTCTGAACCATCAGGTAGAACTGCTTGTTGGGCATCGTACACCTCCTTCTGTATAAGAGAGAGTGCTGCGTTAGTTCTAATCATGAGACTTATGAAATAAATGATATATTCTTGATGTAGCGCTAACCGTTATGGGGAACTTATATGATTCGAGACGAAGCGCATTGCAATTTGAATGCAGTAAGACTATACATATTTTCCACCTGAAAATATCTATCCTTGCCTATATTGGATAACCGACACTTACGTCAACCTAGCTTTCAAGCTAAACAAAGTACAAATTTAAATTAGGCATTCAATTACCTGGTTCAAAATATCGGTCATTTCATCCCCGTTCCATGACAACATGTACTGCAGTGTCCAAACCGCACAGGAAGTCCTGCGATGTTTAGTTAAAGATCAGTAATCTTATTCATGTACGCAAATAATAATTTATGAGGCCATGCGTACCCATCGGTCTGTTGTGGTATGTTCTCATAGCGTTTTTTGGTCCATTCAGCAAAATTGATGTTCTTAGCTGGTGATATCAACCCATTCTTGACAGCTTCGTCAATGCAGAACTGAATCGAGTCCACCTAGGGTACGATGAGTTATACATAGGGTTACAGTACTTTGGGAGCTCATGTTCCATGCGGATCAAAAGAGGCAGCAAGAGAACACTTACAAGAGAATCTTCCTTGGTCTTGTCGCAATGATAATTCATGGAGTTCAGAGTCTGAATTTCTTTTTTGTCAAAATTAAACATCATTAGCATCCAATGGTTTTGGTGTACATTCAGTGGGACATGCACCTGCAGTAAAATTTGGGTTGGGTTGAGAACTGAAATTTGTCATGTACAGTGTGTACGTAAACTATGAAAGTGTGGAAAAAGTGTACCTTTCGGCGCCCTACAAATTTTTCTGCTACACGAGCTAACCATGAGGCTGCACGTCCAACAGGAACCACCCCCTTCATTCGTAGCAGCTTTTCGGTTTCTTGAGGGGATATGATTGAGGTACTATCATTCTCAATTTGGCTAATGCGAGCATATGCCATAATAACCTGCCAAATTTTCAATCATACAATAATAAGACATTAGTTGCAGTAATGATGTAGAATAGAGTATAATGGGCTTACATCACCATAAATGTATTTGTCGTCCAAATTTCGCTTCATATTTTCTGCTGTGAGGGTAATGTCTCCGATTCTAGCTATTTCAACAGGGTCGTATGTTCCGCGGATGTAAACGGCTGTCTCTATGTCCTCATTCGTGAACTTGTAATCATTACCAAAGACAGGCTTCATCGGAGTTAATTGTGTTTCCTCATTGTTTTCCGTCACATGTCTTGCACTTGGTGTAGTCGAAGTCCCTGCCGTGAATTGGCCAGCCCTAGGAGTTCCTGTCAGGGATGAATTGCACACATTGACTTGATCCTACAATGAACAAAGGTAGTTCATCATTAGTTTGTTACTTTTAGATATTAACGTGTTGGGCCATATTGATCACCTGCACGCCTCCTTTCTGTGACACTGATTGTCGGTTGCTTGTAAATTCATATTTTAATTCCTGTAACAATGCAAACAATAATGAACATGAAGGAACATATTCATACAAAATACAAAATGCACAGTATGACATACATGGAGTTCCCTCCTTAAGTCTTTAATTTTGTCCCCGGCCTTCGACAACCTAGGATTAGTGCCAGTTTTAGTCTTCATGTCGATCAAGTCTTCACCTAGCGTCTGGTATTTGACATCAAATCTATGCTCAATTTCCATTAACTTCCTGCCTACCTTCTTTTCATGATCAGCAATGCGTGCATTCATGGCTTCAACTACCATGTCAATCTGTGTAAACAAAATAAAACCCCGTTGATAACAATAGCTAAATGAATGAGGTTCCATGACACCTATTTGTGATATTGCAAAAAAAATAGTCTTTGGAGTACATACTTGCTGGCTACTAAATTGATGTCCTTGTGATGGTGCTCGATACGAATCATGTTGATGCACATGTTCATCTTTTTTCTTGGAAAATTATTTGAATTCTCGGACGGTCGTTGAGGAGCACAAATTTCCATGACAGCCTTTTTTTTATAAAATATAATGAACCATTAGTACCAAATAAAGAAATCGGATATAGAAAGTTCAATTGTAGATAGGTACCAGCCCGTTATGAAGACCACCTTTCTCGTAAGCATCGCTTCTTAAAGTAGCCATCATTTCATCCCATCGTGCGATCAATGGAGGGGGTCTAGAAGCATACATCAATCGGCCACTACGCACGTGCTCCCAGTACCAATACTACACAATAAATTAGTTCATCACCATACAGATATGCAACAGAACAATAATTAAAGGACATTAAGTAGTGATCTAGCACTAACCTGGAGCAGAATTAGATTTCCTTGTAGATTTACGTGATCTCGATTTCTAAACTTGTGAACGGACTTGAAGAAGTGATTAAGTGTGAAACATCCCCAGTTAAATTTCCGAAGGTTTTCAAGATCTCTAACAAGGTTGAGAAATTTCGAGTCCACATAATGTTGTGCTGTTGGTGCTAGAACAGTACCAATTGCGTACAGAATGAACCGTCTCAGAAAATCGCCGTCTGGGGCTTTGGAAGCTCGGATCGCCGTTTCAATGTCAGAAATCAAAATTTTCCCATTGTTTGCATAGGCAGTAAACAATTCTGTGTCGGTTTGCATTTCCAGATGTGGCTCTATATCCTCCCCTTCTATCGGAATGCCAAATATACACTGCACGTCCTCTTTTGTTATAGGAATTGGCGTTTTACCGATGGTAATGGATTGCGTGTCCATATCTATGCTCTTGGCTAGTCTAACCAACATTATGCACCGTAGAGTCACTTCATGCATCTGGGTTAGACCGCCAAGACTGGTTTCTGATATGATGTACTTTTTGTGGTCTGGTGACAATAGTTTCATGGTTTTTCCGAACCTTGTCTGGGAGCATACTAACTTCATATGACCATGCTTTTCGGCGAGTTCCTGTTACATGCCATTAAATTATACTGAGTACACATGAATTATGTGTACGAAACGATTGTACACAAACAGTCAATTAATTACCGCATCGGTAATTTCGGAGATGGGCTTTTCTCCATTATGAAGGTTTGTATCTGAAACTGACATTGCTGGCTCATATGCAATGATAAAATCCGGCTCAATTAATTTGAACAAAATTGGAAAATGTATAACAAAATTAGCAGCGAATTAATTTTAACAAAATTAACTGGGTCATTTAACATATGATCCACTTATGGGTTTAAGCATAGAACCTATTTGGGTGCAAAACCTATGAGGGTTCAACTACTAAAGGAGCAGCGGAGAACGATTATAAAGAGTTACGATCAGGTAATACCTTATCTCGGAGACGGTGCCGCCGAGTAGATGGCGGCGGTTAGTGCGTCGCAAACTATAAGTGCCGGTATAGCACGGTCGACGGCGCAAAGGAAAAACGGCGCGTTCACGCGAGGAGGAGGCGGCGAGAAGAACACTGACGTCCGACCCCTCAGATCACGTTGTCGGTGGGCGGCGAGTGGTGGCCGCCGACTCCTGTATTCCGTGGGCGACCGGCGTCTCCGATCTGATCTTGCAGCGGTCGTGGGAGGTGTGGACGGCCCGGGTGGTTAGAATGCGGAGCTATAATCGCGGGATTTAGGGAGGGGTGGGCCGCGTGAGTTATGTGATATTTGGATAAATGATATAAAAAATAAGAAAATCTTGTCAACTCGTTTAGGGGTTTAGGGGTTCAGGGTTTAGGGTTTAGTGGGGGGGGGGTTAGGGTTATCAGGGTTCAGGGTTTAGTGGGGGTGGGTGGGTTAGGGTTATCAGGGTTTAGGGTTGAGTGTTGACATGCAAGCCCGGAAATGCGCGTGTCAGAGATCGTACTTGCGTGTATATGTACTAATGATCCCAAACTTTCTTAATGGCATCCCATGACCACATAGAGAATGCATGCATAATGGTTTCCATGTGGGGCAAAATTTTGAATGTCTTTACGGTTTAGTTGGGGGGGGTTTAGGGTTATCAGGGTTTAGGGTTTAAGGGTTTTAGGAGTTGACGGAACTATGTTTGTCTTACGGTGGACGTAGCACACACACCGGACATTAGTGGAGCGTTGGTCTACAATGGATTCCCTCCGGTAGCATCGATCCGGTCCGTTGACTGGCTCGGCCGAGAAACTTCGTGCCACATAGAGCATGCATCCATCCACTTGACCGGATCGATGTTGGGTTGGTTTCATACAGGTGAGGAACCCAGCTAGTGTTGGGAAACGTAGTAATTTCAAAAATTTCCTACGCACATGCAAGATCATGGTGATGCATAGCAACGAGAGGGGAGAGTGTTGTCTACGTACCCTCGTAGACCGAAAGCGGAAGCGTTAGCACAACACGGTTGATGTAGTCGTACGTCTTCACGGCCCGACCGATCAAGCACCGAAACTACAGCACCTCCGAGTTCTAGCACACGTTCAGCTCGATGACGATCCCCAGACTCCGATCCAGCAGAATGTCGGGGAAGAGTTCCGTCAGCACGACAGCGTGGTGACGATCTTGATGTTCTACTGTCGCAGGGCTTCGCCTAAGCACCGCTACAATATTATTGAGGATTATGGTGGAAGGGGGCACCGCACACGGCTAAGAGATCAATGATCAATTGTTGTGTCTTTGGGGTGCCCCCTGCACCCGTATATAAAGGAGCAAGGGAGGAGGAGGCCGGCCCTAGGAGGGGGCGCGCCAAGTGTGGAGTCCTACTAGGACTCCCTAGTCCTAGTAGGATTCCACCTCTCATATGGAATAGGAAAAGAGGAAGGGAAAAGGAGAAGGAAGGAAGGGGGCGCCCCCCTTCCCTAGTCCAATTCGGACCAGACCAAGGGGAGGGGTGCGGCCACCCTTGAGGCCCTTTTCCTTCTTGCCCGTATGGCCCAATAAGGCCCAATACGTATTCCTGTAACTCTCCGGTACTCCGAAAAATACCCGAATCACTCGGAACCTTTCTGATGTCCGAATATAGTCATCCAATATATGATCTTTATGTATCGACCATTTCGAGACTCCTCGTCATGTCCCCGATCTCATCCGGGACTCCGAACTCCTTCGGTACATCAAAACTCATAAACTCATAATATAACTGTCATCGAAACCTTAAGCGTGAGGACACTACGGGTTCGAGAACAATGTAGACATGACCGAGACACATCTCCGGTCAATAACCAATAGCGCAACCTGGATGCTCATATTAGCCCCCACATATTCTACGAAGATCTTTATCGGTCAGACCGCATAACAACATACGTTGTTCCCTTTGTCATCGGTATGTTACTTGCCCGAGATTCGATCGTCGGTATCTCAATACCTAGTTCAATCTCGTTACCGGCAAGTCTCTTTACTCGTTCCGTAAAACATCATCCTGCAACTAACTCATTAGTTGCAATGCTTGCAAGGCTTAAGTGATGTGCATTACCGAGAGGGCTCAGAGATACCTCTCCGACAATCGGAGTGACAAATCCTAATCTCGAAATACGCCAACCCAACAAGTACCTTTGGAAACACCTGTAGATCACCTTTATAATCACCCAGTTATGTTGTGACGTTTGGTGGCACACAAAGTGTTCCTCCGGTAAACGGGAGTTGCATAATCTCATAGTCATAGGAACATGTATAAGTCATGAAGAAAGCAATAGCAACAAACTAAACGATCAAGTGCTATGCTAACGGAATGGGTCAAGTCAATCACATCATTCTCCTAATGATGTTATCCCGTTAATCAAATGACAACTCATGTCTATGGTTAGGAAACATAACCATCTTTGATCAACGAGCTAGTCAAGTAGAGGCATACTAGTGACATCTGTTTGTCTATGTATTCACACATGTATTATGTTTCCAGTTAATAAAATTCTAGCATGAATAATAAATATTTATCATGATATAAGGAAATAAATAATAACTTTATTATTGCCTCTAGGGCATATTTCCTTCAGTCTCCCACTTGCACTAGAGTCAATAATCTAGTTCACATCGCCATGTGATTTAACATCAATAGTTCACATCACCATGTGATTAACACCCATTGTTCACATTGACATGTGACCAACACCCAAAGGGTTTACTAGAGTCAATAATCTAGTTCACATTGCTATGTGATTAACACCCAAAGAGTACTGAGGTGTGATCATGTTTTGCTTGTGAGAGAAGTTTAGTCAACGGGTCTGCCACATTCAGATCCGTAAGTATTTTGCAAATTTCTATGTCAACAATGCTCTGCATGGAGCTACTCTAGCTAATTGCCCCCACTTTCAATATGTATTTATATTGAGACTTAGAGTCATCTGGATCAGTGTCAAAACTTGCATCGACGTAACCCTTTACGACAAACCTTTTTTCACCTCCATAATCGAGAAACATATCCTTATTCCACTAAGGATAATTTTGACCAATGTCCAGTGATCTACTCCTAGATCACTATTGTACTCCCTTGCCGAACTCAGGGCAGGGTATACAATAGGTCTGGTACATAGCATGGCATACTTTATAGAACCTATGGCTGAGGCATAGGGAATGACTTTCATTCTCTCTCTATCTTCTGCCGTGGTCGGGTTTTGAGTCTTACTCAACTTCACACCTTTGTAACACAGGCAAGAACTCCTTCTTTGACTGTTCCTTTTTGAACTACTTCAAAATCTTGTCAAGGTATGTACTTATTGAAAAACTTATCAAGCGTCTTGATCTATCTCTATAGATCTTGATGCTCAATATGTAAGCAGCTTCACCGAGGTCTTTCTTTGAAAAACTCCTTTCAAACATTCCTTTATGCTTTGCAGAATAATTCTACATTATCTCCGATCAACAATATGTCTTTCACATATACTTATCAGAAATGCTGTAGTGCTCCCACTCACTTTCTTGTAAATACAGGCTTCACCGCAAGTCTGTATAAAACTATATGCTTTGATCAACTTATCAAAGTGTATATTCCAACTCCGAGATGCTTGCACCAGTCCATAGATGGATCGCTGGAGCTTGCATATTTTGTTAGTACCTTTAGGATTGACAAAACCTTCTGGTTGCATCATATACAACTCTTCTTTAATAAATCCATTAAGGAATGCAGTTTTGTTTATCCATTTGCCAAATTTCATAAAATGCGGCAGTTGCTAACATAATTCGGACAGACTTAAGCATAGATACGAGTGAGAAACTCTCATCGTAGTCAACACCTTGAACTTGTCGAAAACCTTTTTGCGACAATTCTAGCTTTGTAGATAGTAACACTACTATCAGCGTCCGTCTTTCTCTTGAAGATCCATTTAATCTCAATGGCTCGCCGATCATTGGGCAAGTCAATCAAAGTCCATACTTTGTTCTCATACATGGATCTCATCTCAGATTTCATGGCCTCCGTCCATTTCGCGGAATCTAGGCTCATCATCGTTTCCTCATAGTTCGTAGCCTCGTCATGGTCAAGTAACATGATCTCCAGAACAGGATTACCGTACCACTCTGGTGCGGATCTCACTCTGGTTTACCTACGAGGTTCGGTAGTAACTTGATCTGAAGTTACATGATCATCATCATTAGCTTCCTCACTAATCGGTGTAGTAGTCACAGGAACAGATTTCTCTGATGAACTACTTTCCAATAAGGGAGCAGGTACAGTTACCTCATCAAGTTCTACTTTCCTCCCACTCACTTCTTTCGATAGAAACTCCTTTTCTAGAAAGGATCCATTCAAAGCAACGAATATATTGCCTTCGAATCTGTGATAGAAGGTGTACCCAACATTTTCTTTTGGGTATCCTATGAAGACGCACTTCTCCGATTTGAGTTAGAGCTTATCAGGTTGAAACTTTTTCACATAAGCATTGCAACCTCAAACTTTAGGAAACGACAGCTTAGGTTTCTTGCCAAACCATAGTTCATACGGTGTCGTCTCAACGGATTTAGATGGTGCCCTATTTAACGTGAATGCAGCTGTTTGTAATGCATAACCCCAAAACGATAGTGGTAGATCGGTAAGAGACATCATAGATCGCACCATATCTAATAAAGTACGGTTATGAAGTTCGGACACACCATTATGCTGTGGTGTTCCAGGTGGCGTGAGTAGTGAAACTATTTCACATTGTTTTTAACTGAAGGCCAAACTCGTAACTCAAATATTTTACTTCTGCGATCATATTGTAGAAACTTTTATTTTTGTTACGATGATTCTCCACTTCACTCTGAAATTCTTTGAACTTTTCAAATGTTTCAGACTTGTGTTTCATCAAGTAGATATACTCATATCTGCTCAAATCATCTGTGAAGATCAGAAAATAATGATACCTGCCACGAGACTCAATATTCATCGGACCACATACATCAGTATGTATGATTTCCAACAAATCTGTTGCTCACTCCATTGTTCCGGAGAACGGAGTCTTAGTCATCTTGCCCATGAGTCATGGTTCGCAAGCATCAACTGATTCATAATCAAGTGATTCCAAAAGCCCATCAGCATGGATTTTCTTCATGCGCTTTACACCAATATGACCTAAACGGCAGTGCCACAAATAAGTTGCACTATCATTATTAACTTTGCATCTTTTGGTTTCAATATTATGAATATGTGTATCACTACGATCGAGATCCAATGAACCATTTTCATTGGGTGTGTAACCATATAAGGTTTTATTCACGTAAGCAGAACAACAATTTATTCTCTTACTTAAATGAATAACCGTATTGCAATAAACTTGATCAAATCATATTCATGCTCAACGCAAACACCAAATAACACTTATTTAGGTTCAACACTAATCCCAAAAGTATAGGGAGTGTGCGATGATGATCATATCAATCTTGGAACCACTTCCAACACACATCGTCACTTCACCCTTAACTAGTCTTGTTCATTCTGCAACTCCCGTTTCGAGTTACTACTCTTAGCAATTGAACCAGTATCAAATACCGAGGGGTTTCTACGAACACTAGTAAAATACACATCAATAATCTGTATATCAAATATACCTTTGTTCACTTTGCCATCCTTCTTATCCGCCAAATACTTGGGGCAGTTCCGCTTCCAGTGACCAGTCCCTTTGTAGTAGAAGCACTTAGTCTCAGGCTTAGGACCATACTTGGGCTTCTTCACTTGAGCATCAACTTGCTTACCGTTCTTCTTGAAGTTCCCCTTCTTCCCTTTGCCCTTTTCTTGAAACTAGTGGTCTTGTCTACCATCAACACTTGATATTTTTCTTGATTTCTACCTTCGTCGATTTCAGCATTACGAAGAGCTTGGGAATCGTTTCCGTTATCCCTTGCATATCATAGTTCATCACGAATTTCTACTAACTTGGTGATGATGACTAGAGAATTTTGTGAATCACTATTTTATCTGGAAGATTAACTCCCACTTGATTCAAGCGATTGTAGTACCCAGACAATCTAAGCACATGCTCACTGCTTGAGCTATTCTCCTCCATCTTTTAGCTATAGAACTTGTTGGAGACTTCATATCTCTCAACTCGGGTATTTGCTTGAAATATTAACTTCAACTCCTAGAACATCTCATATGGTCCATGACGTCCAAAAGGTCTTTGAAGTCCCGATTCTAAGCCGTTAAGTATGGTGCACTAAACTATCAAGTAGTCATCATATTGAGCTAGCCAAACGTTCATAACGTCTGCATATGCTCCTGCAATTGGTCTGTCACCTAGCGGTGCATCAAGGACATAATTCTTCTGTGCAGCAATGAGGATAAATCTCATATCACGGATCCAATCCGCATCATTGCTACTAATATCTTTCAACACAATTTTCTCTAGGAACATATCAAAATAAACATATGAAAGCAACAACACGAGCTATTGATCTACAACATAATTTGCAAAATACTACCAGGACTAAGTTCATGATAAATTTAAGTTCAATTAATCATATTACTTAAGAACTCCCACTTAGATAGACATCCCTCTAATCATCTAAGTGATCACGTGATCCAAATCATCTAAACCATGTCCGATCATCACGTGAGATGGAGTAGTTTTCAATGGTGAACATCACTATGTTGATCATAACTACTATATGATTCACGCTCGACCTTTCGGTCTCCAGTGTTCCGAGGCCATATCTGTATATGCTAGGCTCGTCAAGTTTAACCTGAGTATTCTGTGTGTGCAACTGTTTTGCACCCGTTGTATTTGAACGTAGAGCCTATCACACCCGATCATCATGTGGTGTCTCAGCACGAAGAACTTTCGCAACGGTGCATACTCAGGGAGAACACTTATACTTTGAAATTTAGTGAGAGATCATCTTATAAAGCTACTGTCGAACTAAGCAAAATAAGATGTATAAAAGATAAACATCATATGCAATCAAAATATGTGACATGATATGGCCATGATCATCTTGTGCCTTTGATCTCCATCTCCAAAGTACTGTCATGATCTCTATCGTCACCGGCATGACACCATGATCTCCATCGTCTTGATCTATATCAATGTGTCGTTACAAGGTCGTCTCGCCAACAATTGCTCTTGCAACTACTGCTATCGCATAGCGATAAAGTAAAGCAATTATTGGGCGCTTGCATCTTATGCAATAGAGAGACAACCAAAAGGATTTTGCCAGTTGCCGATAACTTCAACAAAACATGATCATCTCATACAACAACTTATATCTCACCACGTCTTGACCATATCACATCACAACATGCCCTGCAAAAACAAGTTAGACGTCCTCTACTTTGTTGTTGCAAGTTTTACGTGGCTGCTACGGGCTTAGCAAGAACCAATCTTACCTACGTATCAAAACCACAATGATAGTTTGTCAAGTTGGTGCTGTTTTAACCTTCGCAAGGACCGGGCGTAGCCACACTTGGTTCAACTAAAGTTGGAGAAACTGACACCCGCCAGCCACCTGTGTGCAAAGCACGTCGGTAGAACCAGTCTCGCGTAAGCGTACGCGTAATGTCGGCCCGGGCCGCTTCATCCAACAATACCACTGAACCAAAGTATGACATGCTAGTAAGCAGTATGACTTATATCGCCCACAACTCACTTGTGTTCTACTCGTGCATATAACATCAACACATAAAACCTAGGCTCGGATGCCACTGTTGGGAAACGTAGTAATTTCAAAAATTTCCTACGCACACGCAAGATCATGGTGATGCATAGCAACGAGAGGGGAGTGTTGTCTATGTACCCTCGTAGACCGAAAGCGGAAGCGTTAGCACAACACAGTTGATGTAGTCGTACGTCTTCACGGCCCGACCGATCAAGCACCGAAACTATGACACCTCCGAGTTCTAGCACATGTTCAGCTCGATGACGATCCCCGGACTCCGATCCAGCAGAATGTCGGGGAAGAGTTCCGTCAGCACGACGGCGTGATGACGATCTTGATGTTCTATCGTCGCAGGGCTTCACCTAAGCACCGCTACAATATTATCGAGGATTATGGTGGAAGGGGGCACCGCACACGGCTAAGAGATCAATGATCAATTGTTGTGTCTTTGGGGTGCCCCCCTGCACCCGTATATAAAGGAGCAAGGGAGGAGGAGGCCGGCCCTAGGAGGGGGCGCGCCAAGTGTGGAGTCCTACTAGGACTCCCTAGTCCTAGTAGGATTCCACCTCCCATATGGAATAGGAAAAGAGGAAGGGAAAAGGAGAAGGAAGGAAGGGGGCGCCCCCCTTCCCTAGTCCAATTCGGACCAGACCAAGGGGAGGGGTGCGGCCACCCTTGAGGCCCTTTTCCTTCTTTCCCGTATGGCCCAAGAAGGCCCAATACGTATTCCCGTAACTCCCCGGTACTCCGAAAAATACCCGAATCACTCGGAACCTTTCCGATGTCCGAATATAGTCGTCCAATATATCGATCTTTACGTCTCGACCATTTCGAGACTCCTCGTCATGTGCCCGATCTCATCTGGGACTCCGAAATCCTTCGGTACATCAAAACTCATAAACTCATAATATAACTGTCATCGAAACCTTAAGCGTGAGGTCCCTACGGGTACGAGAACAATGTAGACATGACCGAGACACGTCTCCGGTCAATAACCAATAGCGGAACCTGGATGCTCATATTGGCTCCCACATATTCTACGAAGATCTTTATCGGTCAGACCGCATAACAACATACGTTGTTGTTGGGGAACGTAGTAATTTCAAAAAATTTCCTACGCACACGCAAGATCATGGTGATGCATAGCAACGAGAGGGGAGAGTGTTGTCTACGTACCCACGTAGACCGAAGGGAAGCGTTGACGCAACATAGAGGAAGTAGTCGTACGTCTTCCCGGTCCAGCTGATCCAAGCACCGTTACTCCGGCACCTCCGAGTTCTTGACACACGCACAGCTTGATGACGCACCCTCCGATCCAGCAAAGCTTCGGGGAGGAGTTTCGTCAGCATGACGGCGTGGTGACGATCTTGATGTTTAACCGTTGCAGGGCTTCGCCTAAGCACCGCTACAATATGATCGAGGTGTAATATCGTGGAGGGGGGCACCGCACACGGCTAAGGAACGATCACGAAGATCAACTTGTGTCTCCTAGGGTGCCCCCCTGCCCCCGTATATAAAGGAGCCAAGGGGGGGTGCGGCCGGCCCTAGTAGGAGGCGCGCAGGAGGAGTCCTACTCCTACCGGGAGTAGGACTCCCCTCCCTTTCCTTGTCCAAGTAGGAGAGGGGGAAGGGAGAGAGGAGAGGAAGGAAAGGGGGGGCGCCGCCCCTCCCTCCTTGTCCAATTCGTACTAGGGGGAGAGGGGGCGCGTGGCCTGCCCTGGCTGCCTTTCCTCTTCTCCACTTTAGGCCCATGAGGCCCATTAACCCCCCGGGGGTTTCAGGTAACCCCCCGGTTCTCCGGTTTTATCCGAAACTTCCCCGGAACATTTCCGGTGTTCGAATATAGCCATCCAATATATCAATCTTTATGTCTCGACCATTTCAAGACTCCTCATCATGTCCGTGATCATATCCGGGACTCCGAACAACCTTCGATACATCAAAATACATAAACTCATAATGAAACTGTCATCGTAACTTTAAGCGTGCGGACCCTACGGTTCGAGAACAATGTAGACATGACCGAGACCCGTATCTGGTCAATAACCAATAGCAGGACCTGGATGCCCATATTGGCTCCTACATATTCTACGAAGATCTTTATCGGTCAGACTGCATAACTACATACGTTGTTCCCTTTGTCATCGGTATGTTACTTGTCCGAGATTCGATCGTCGGTATCCAATACCTAGTTCAATCTCGTTACCGGCAAGTCTCTTTACTCGTTCCGTAATACATCATCTCACAACTAACACATTAGTTGCAATGCTTGCAAGGCTTATGTGATGTGTATTACCGAGAGGGCCCAGAGATACCTCTTCGTCAGACGGAGTGACAAATCCTAATCTCGAAATACGCCAACCCAACATGTACCTTTGGAGACACCTGTAGAGCTCCTTTATAATCACCCAGTTACGTTGTGACGTTTGGTAGCACACAAAGTGTTCCTCTGGTAAACGGGAGTTGCATAATCTCATAGTCATAGGAACATGTATAAGTCATGAAGAAAGCAATAACAACATACTAAATGATCGGGTGCTAAGCTAATGGAATGGGTCATGTCAATCAGATCATTCAACTAATGATGTGATCCCGTTAATCAAATAACGACTCTTTGTTTTTGGTTAGGAAACACAACCATCTTTGATTAACGAGCTAGTCAAGTAGAGGCATACTAGTGACACTTTGTTTGTCTATGTATTCACACATGTATTATGTTTCCAGTTAATACAATTCTAGCATGAATAATAAACATTTATCATGATATAAGGAAATAAATAATAACTTTATTATTGCCTCTAGGGCATATTTCCTTCAGTCTCCCACTTGCACTAGAGTCAATAATCTAGATTACACAGTAATGATTCTAACACCCATGGAGCCTTGGTGCTGATCATGTTTTGCTCGTGGAAGAGGCTTAGTCAACGGGTCAGCTACATTCAGATCCGTATGTATCTTGCAAATTTCTATGTCTCCCACCTGGACTAGATCCCGGATGGAATTGAAGCGTCTCTTGATGTGCTTGGTTCTTTTGTGAAATCTGGATTCCTTTGCCAAGGCAATTGCACCAGTATTGTCACAAAAGATTTTCATTGGACCCGATGCACTAGGTATGACACCTAGATCGGATATGAACTCCTTCATCCAGACCCCTTCGTTTGCTGCTTCCGAAGCAGCTATGTACTCCGCTTCACATGTAGATCCCGCCACGACGCTTTGTTTAGAACTGCACCAACTGACAGCTCCACCGTTTAATGTAAACATGTATCCGGTTTGCGATTTAGAATCGTCCGGATCAGTGTCAAAGCTTGCATCAACGTAACCGTTTACAATGAGCTCTTTGTCACCTCCATATACGAGAAACATATCCTTAGTCCTTTTCAGGTACTTCAGGATGTTCTTGACCGCTGTCCAGTGATCCACTCCTGGATTACTTTGGTACCTCCCTGCTAAACTTATAGCAAGGCACACATCAGGTCTCGTACACAGCATTGCATACATGATAGAGCCTATGGCTGAAGCATAGGGAACATCTTTCATTTTCTCTCTATCTTCTGCAGTGGTCGGGCATTGAGTCTGACTCAACTTCACACCTTGTAACATAGGCAAGAACCCTTTCTTTGCTTGATCCATTTTGAACTTCTTCAAAATCTTGTCAAGGTATGTGCTTTGTGAAAGTCCAATTAAGCGTCTTGGTCTATCTCTATTGATCTTTATGCCTAATATGTAAGAAGCTTCACCGAGGTCTTTCATTGAAAAACTCTTATTCAAGTATCTCTTTATGCTATCCAGAAATTCTATATCATTTCCAATCAGTAATATGTCATCCACATACAATATCAGAAATGCTACAGAGCTCCCACTCACTTTCTTGTAAATACAGGCTTCTCCGAAAGTCTGTATAAAACCAAATGCTTTGATCACACTATCAAAGCGTTTATTCCAACTCCGAGAGGCTTGCACCAGTCCATAAATGGATCGCTGGAGCTTGCATACTTTGTCAGCTCCCTTTGGATCGACAAAACCTTCCGGTTGCATCATATACAACTCTTCTTCCAGAAATCCATTCAGGAATGCAGTTTTGACATCCATCTGCCAAATTTCATAATCATAAAATGCGGCAATTGCTAACATGATTCGGACAGACTTAAGCATCGCTACGGGTGAGAAGGTCTCATCGTAGTCAACCCCTTGAACTTGCCGAAACCCTTTTGCGACAAGTCAAGCTTTGTAGAAAGTAATATTACCGTCAGCGTCAGTCTTCTTCTTGAAGATCCATTTATTCTCAATTGCTTGTCGATCATCGGGCAAGTCAACAAAAGTCCATACTTTGTTCTCATACATGGATCCCATCTCAGATTTCATGGCTTCAAGCCATTTTGCGGAATCTGGGCTGACCATCGCTTCTTCATAGTTCGTAGGTTCATCATGATCTAGTAGCATGACTTCCAGAACCGGATTACCGTACCACTCTGGTGCGGATCTTACTCTAGTTGATCTACGAGGCTCAGTGGTAACTTGATCTGAAATTTCATGATCATCATCATTAAATTCCTCACTAATTGGTGTAGGTATCACAGAAACCGGTTTCTGTGATGAACTACTTTCCAATAAGGGAGCAGGTACAGTTACCTCATCAAGTTCTACTTTCCTCCCACTCACTTCTTTCGAGAGAAACTCCTTCTCTAGAAAGGATCCATTCTTAGCAACGAATGTCTTGCCTTCGGATCTGTGATAGAAGGTGTACCCAACAGTCTCCTTTGGGTATCCTATGAAGACACATTTCTCCGATTTGGGTTCGAGCTTATCAGGTTGAAGTTTTTTCACATAAGCATCGCAGCCCCAAACTTTAAGAAACGACAACTTTGGTTTCTTGCCAAACCATAGTTCATAAGGCGTCGTCTCAACGGATTTCGATGGTGCCCTATTTAACGTGAATGCGGCCGTCTCTAAAGCATAACCCCAAAACGATAGCGGTAAATCAGTAAGAGACATCATAGATCGCACCATATCTAGTAAAGTACGATTACGACGTTCGGACACACCATTACGCTGTGGTGTTCTGGGTGGCGTGAGTTGCGAAACTATTCGGCATTGTTTCAAATGTACACCAAACTCATAACTCAAATATTCTCCTCCACGATCAGATCATAGAAACTTTATTTTCTTGTTACGATGATTTTCAACTTCACTCTGAAATTCTTTGAACTTTTCAAATATTTCAGACTTATGTTTCATTAAGTAGATATACCCATATCTGCTTAAGTCATCTGTGAAGGTGAGAAAATAACGATATCCGCCACGAGCCTCAACATTCATCGGACCACATACATCTGTATGTATGATTTCCAACAAATCTGTTGCTCTCTCCATAGTATCGGAGAACGGTGTTTTAGTCATCTTGCCCATGAGGCACGGTTCGCAAGTACCAAGTGATTCATAATCAAGTGGTTCCAAAAGTCCATCAGTATGGAGTTTCTTCATGCGCTTTACACCGATATGACCTAAACGGCAGTGCCACAAATAAGTTGCACTTTCATTATCAACTCTGCATCTTTTGGCTTCAACATTATGAATATGTGTATCACTACTATCGAGATTCATCAAAAATAGACCACTCTTCAAGGGTGCATGACCATAAAAGATATTACTCATATAAATAGAACAACCATTATTCTCTGATTTAAATGAATAACCGTCTCGCATCAAACAAGATCCAGATATAATGTTCATGCTCAACGCTGGCACCAAATAACAATTATTTAGGTCTAATATTAATCCCGAAGGTAGATGTAGAGGTAGTGTGCCGACCGCGATCACATCGACTTTGGAACCATTTCCCACGCGCATCGTCACCTCGTCCTTTGCCAGTGTTCGCTTAATCCGTAGTCCTTGTTTCGAGTTGCAAATATTAGCAACAGAACCAGTATCAAATACCCAGGTGCTACTGCGAGCTCTAGTAAGGTACACATCAATAACATGTATATCACATATACCTTTGTTCACCTTGCCATCCTTCTTATCCGCCAAATACTTGGGGCAGTTCTGCTTCCAGTGACCAGTCTGCGTGCAGTAGAAGCACTCAGTTTCAGGCTTAGGTCCAGACTTGGGTTTCTTCTCTTGAGAAGCAACTTGCTTGCTGTTCTTCTTGAAGTTCCCCTTCTTCTTCCCTTTGCCCTTTTTGTTGAAACTAGTGGTCTTGTTGACCATCAACACTTGATGCTCCTTTTTGATTTCTACCTCTGCAGCTTTCAGCACTGCGAAGAGCTCGGGAATAGTCTTATTCATCCCTTGCATATTATAGTTCATCACGAAGCTCTTGTAGCTTGGTGGCAGTGATTGGAGAATTCTGTCAATGACGCAATCATCTGGAAGATTAACTCCCATCTGAATTAAGTGATTATTATACCCAGACATTTTGAGTATATGCTCACTGACAGAACTGTTCTCCTCCATCTTGCAGCTATAGAACTTATTGGAGACTTCATATCTCTCAATCCGGGCATTTGCTTGAAATATTAACTTCAACTCCTGGAACATCTCATATGCTCCATGACGTTCAAAACGTCGTTGAAGTCCCGATTCTAAGCCGTAAAGCATGGCACACTGAACTATCGAGTAGTCATCAGCTTTGCTCTGCCAGACGTTCATAACATCTGGTGTTGCTCCAGCAGCAGGCCTGGCACCCAGCGGTGCTTCCAGGACGTAATTCTTCTGTGCAGCAACGAGGATAATCCTCAAGTTACGGACCCATTCCGTGTAATTGCTACCATCATATTTCAACTTTGCTTTCTCAAGGAACGCATTAAAATTCAACGGAACAACAGCATGGGCCATCTATCTACAATCAAACATACATAAGCAAGATACTATCAGGTACTAAGTTCATGATAAATTTAAGTTTAATTAATCATATTACTTAAGAACTCCCACTTAGATAGACATCCCTCTAATCCTCTAAGTGATCACGTGATCCAAATCAACTAAACCATAACCGATCATCACGTGAAATGGATTAGTTTTCAATGGTGAACATCATTATGTTGATCATATATATACTATATGATTCCTGCTCGACCTTTCGGTCTCCGTGTTCCGAGGCCATATCTGCATATGCTAGGCTCATCAAGTTTAACCTGAGTATTCTGCGTGTGCAAAACTGGCTTGCACCCGTTGTAGATGGACGTAGAGCTTATCACACCCGATCATCACGTGGTGTCTGGGCACGACGAACTTTGGCAACGGTGCATACTCAAGGAGAACACTTCTTGATAATTTAGTGAGAGATCATCTTATAATGCTATCGTCAATCAAAGCAAGATAAGATGCATAAAAAGATAAACATCACATGCAATCAATATAAGTGATATGATATGGCCATCATCATCTTGTGCTTGTGATCTCCATCTCCGAAGCACCGTCATGATCACCATCGTCACCGGCGCGACACCTTGATCTCCATCGTAGCATCGTTGTCGTCTCGCCAATCTTATGCTTCCACGACTATCGCTACCGCTTAGTGATAAAGTAAAGCATTACATCACGATTGCATTGCATACAATAAAGCGACAACCATATGGCTCCTGCCAGTTGCCGATAACTCGGTTACAAAACATGATCATCTCATACAATAAATTCATCATCATGCCTTGACCATATCACATCACAACATGCCCTGCAAAAACAAGTTAGACGTCCTCTACTTTGTTGTTGCAAGTTTTACGTGGCTGCTACGGGCTTAAGCAAGAACCAATCTCACCTACGCATCAAAACCACAACGATAGTTTGTCAAATAGACTACGTTTTAACCTTCGCAAGGACCGGCGTAGCCACACTCGGTTCAACTAAAGTTGGAGAGACTGTCGCCCGCAAGCCACCTATGTGCAAAGCACGTCGGGAGAACCGGTCTCGCGTAAGCGTACGCGTAATGTCGGTCCGGGTCGCTTCATCCAACAATACCTTCGAACCAAAGTATGACATGCTGGTAGGCAGTATGACTTATATCGCCCACAATTCACTTGTGTTCTACTCGTGCATATAACATCAAACCATAAAACCTAGGCTCGGATGCCACTGTTGGGGAACGTAGTAATTTCAAAAAATTTCCTAAGCACACGCAAGATCATGATGATGCATAGCAACGAGAGGGGAGAGTGCTGTCTACGTACCCACGTAGACCGAAGCGGAAGCACTGACGCAACATAGAGGAAGTAGTCGTACGTCTTCTTGGTCCAACCGATCCAAGCACCGTTACTCCGGCACCTCCGAGTTCTTGACACACGTACAACTTGATGACGCACCCCGGGCTCCGATCCAGCAAAGCTTCGGGGAGGAGTTTCGTCAGCACGACGGCGTGGTGACGATCTTGATTTTTAACCGTCGCAGGGCTTCGCCTAAGCACCGCTACAATATGATCGAGGTGTAATATCGTGGAGGGGGGCACCGCACATGGCTAAGGAACGATCACGAAGATCAACTTGTGTCTCCTAGGGTGCCCCCTGCCCCCGTATATAAAGGAGCCAAGGGGGGGGGGGGTGCGGCCGGCCCTAGTAGGAGGCGCGCAGGAGGAGTCCTACTCCTACCGGGAGTAGGACTCCCCTCCCTTTCCTTGTCCAAGTAGGAGAGGGGGAAGGGAGAGAGGAGAGGAAGGAAAGGGGGGGGGGGCGCCGCCCCTCCCTCCTTGTCCAATTTGGACTAGGGGGAGAGGGGGCGCGCGGCCTGCCCTGGCGGCCTTTCCTCTTCTCCACTTTAGGCCCATGAGGCCCATTAACCCCCCGGGGGGTTCCGGTAAACCCCCGGTTCTCCGGTTTTATCCGAAACTTCCCCAGAACATTTCCGGTGTCCGAATATAGCCGTCCAATATATCAATCTTTATGTCTCGACCATTTCGAGACTCCTCGTCATGTCCGTGATCATATCCGGTACTCCAAACAACCTTCGGTACATCAAAATACATAAACTCATAATGAAACTGTCATCGTAACTTTAAGCGTGCGGACCCTACGGTTCGAGAACAATGTAGACATGACCGAGACACATCTCCGGTCAATAACCAATAGCGGGACCTGGATGCCCATATTGGCTCCTACATATTCTACGAAGATCTTTATCGTCAGACCGCATAACTACATACGTTGTACCCTTTGTCATCGGTATGTTACTTGCCCGAGATTCGATCGTCGGTATCCAATACCTAGTTCAATCTCGTTACCGGCAAGTCTCTTTACTCGTTCCGTAATACATCATCTCACAACTAACACATTAGTTGCAATGCTTGCAAGGCTTATGTGATGTGTATTACCGAGAGGGCCCAGAGATACCTCTCCGTCAGACGGAGTGACAAATCCTAATCTCGAAATACGCCAACCCAACATGTACCTTTGGAGACACCTGTAGAGCTCCTTTATAATCACCCAGTTACGTTGTGACGTTTGGTAGCACACAAAGTGTTCCTCTGGTAAACGGGAGTTGCATAATCTCATAGTCATATGAACATGTATAAGTCATGAAGAAAGCAATAGCAACATACTAAACGATCGGGTGCTAAGCTAATGGAATGTGTCATGTCAATCAGATCATTCAACTAATGATGTGATCCCGTTAATCAAATAACAACTCTTTGTTTATGGTTAGGAAACACAACCATCTTTGATTAACGAGCTAGTCAAGTAGAGGCATACTAGTGACACTTTGTTTGTCTATGTATTCACACATGTATTATGTTTCCGGTTAATACAATTCTAGCATGAATAATAAACATTTATCATGATATAAGGAAATAAATAATAACTTTATTATTGCCTCTAGGGCATATTTCCTTCAGCTAGTGCTTTCGGGGTGTTGACATGCTAGGCCGGAAATGCGCGTGTCAGAGATCGTACTTGCATGTATAATCCCAAACTTTCTTCATGGCATCCCATGACCCCATAGAGAATGCATGCATAATGGTTTCCATGTGGGGAATTTTTTTGAATGTTTTTACGGTTTAGTGGGGGGGGGGGTAGGGTTATCACTGTTTAGGGTTTTAGGGTTGATGGAACTATGTTTGTCTTACAGTGGACCTATCACACACACCAGACATAGGTCGAGCATTGGTCTACAATGGAATCCCTCTGGTAGCATCGATCTGGTCCATCGACTGGCTCGGCCGACATACTTCGTGCCACATAGAGCATGCATCCATCCACTGAACCGGATCGATGTTGGGTTGGTTTACATGTACATGTACAAGGACCGGAAATGCGCGTGTCAGAGATCGTACTTGCGTGTACATGTACTAATGATCCCTAACTTTCTTCATGGCATCCCATGACCCCATAGAGAATTCATGCATAATGGTTTCCATGTGGGGCAAAATTTTGAATGTTTTTATGGTTTCGTGTGTGTGTGTGTGGGTGGGTGGGGGGGGGTTAGGGTTATCAGGGTTTTTTGGTTTTTTGGGTTTAGGGTTTAGGGTTGGTTTACAATGGATTCCATCCGGTACGATCGATCCGGTCCATCCACTGGCTGGCCCGACAATCTTTGTGCCATATTGTTCACATTGTCCAATTAACACTTTGTATAGATTTTTTGGGTAAAAAATGAACGAAATAATGCAAGTATTCTGAACGTAACGTTTGGCATGTATCAAACCAAGTAGCCACTATCCCTCAAAAAAAACCCAGTTAGCCACTAATTGCGCCAAACATATCTCGTAATTACCAACCTAAATGGGTTGACAATTATTTCTGGAAATTCTTGGAAGGAATTTATTGCTCTTCCTTTTTTAGAGAACAATAAGTTACAAATTTGCTAACATAATAAATTTGTTGTTCAAACAGAAACTGCCTCATCGTGTTGTGTCCCAAGACATGACAGAATATGGTGCCATAACCATTGTTTGTCATCCAAACTCTTGGTGATAGGAAAAAAGGTGATGCTGCTGCTGTACCTGGGAAATCAAGGGATTTATCTGTTTGTTTCCCATGTTCTAGATGTGCCTCTCAAGTTGTTGCATCACAACGTAGTAAAATAATTTGCGTTCTTTATAAATCCTTGATGTAATGTGCTACTTTACAAATCATCATTATCGTACTATTTGTGTTAGATCAACTATATTGATGTTCGTGGTACTATGTTATGTTCGAGCTATTTCCTCTTTGCTAAATTTTATTTTGGAAACAAGAAATCAGTGTTCAATTTTATTTGTCCTTTCCAATAGATTCTAAATGAGCTTTTCCTTGGTCTGGTCATACAAGGCATTAAGCACACATGACATTGCTTATACAGAAGCTAACTGAAATAATTTGTTAACAACTTCTAACAACTGATGATCAACAAGTAAACAAATCCCACGACAATTGATCAATTCCACCTTGAGTTCCGCATCCGCCACCATTGGAGGAACATTGGCATAGCCCTTATTATCCACCATCGACGGCAGATCTACCTCTAGGGTTGCCCCATGGCTCAAATCAATTAAGCCATCCGTTTGAAGCCTCTCAACGTATTCATCCAGCCACTCAAAATGCTTGCTTGTTTTTAGCTTCTGAAAAAGGGAAGGGAAACCCTAAATCCCAATTCCGAGGAAATAAATATAAATCTGGGGTCAGAATTCATAGCAAAAAGACACAACAGAACATAGATTTAACCTTCCCCGCTTCTGGTTTGCTCTCGCATTTCACAAATTCCCGCCCATGGTTTCCATTCTTCTCCGATATGGTTGTCAAACGCTTCAGTGGCGCGATGCGTGGGCAGTCAGGGCATCTGGTCATCGGCAGTGAACCATACCGCGGGCATGATGACGGAGAGGCCGAACTGGACATGGACATCTCTCGTCTCTCACCGTCCGCCGGTGATGGCAGGCTTCGTCGCCGGAGAAGAATAACAATTTGGCACGGGCACGGCGATGGCTCGGGATTCTGTGATATGTGGTTGGACCCGCGGTCAATGCACATGTTTTGGAAGCCCCCAAAAGATCGTGCTCGTTAAAAAAAACTTGCATCGAAGCGCATTACTTCAAAATAACTAATTAACCCTACAATCACGGATATATACCTTCCCATTCTACCGCATATCTACCCTATCGTAACCACCCCCATCTACCTTGTTTCTCCTCACATAGCCATCGCCGGGATCACGTCATCGCTTCTCAAGCGACCATGCCGACGCCGGATTAAAAAGGTCTCCTCCATGGCTCCTCCCATCTTCGATTGCAGTGCTGATTATTTTTTCCATTGATTCGACCAAGAAGTCATTTCCGAAGAGATTAGAAAATCTAGCTTTTGCCATAGTTGAGTAGTTCTGGTGTAATTGGAGTACAGGATGTCATGCAACAACTTTTTGATTGATAGTTTGTAGTAGTTCATCGTACGAACTGGTTATGAATATATTTTCTCGGTCGTATTGTTACGAATTAGTTGGATGAGGTTGTGGATATAGTTTTCATACTATGAGTATATGTGTTGCTGTAGGGACCATGGTCTTAGAGGCGCATAACAACCGTGCGGAGTACGACAAGTCTTTGCATGAAGCGCGCCGGGAGATCGACTTGAAGGTGCAAAAGGATCGCGCTGAGGTAGATAAGAAACTAAAAAAAGAACGTTCATACGTGGACAGGATGATAAAGGAGGAGCGTGAGGAGTTTTCCCGTAAGATGGTGAAGATGTGTCTTGAGATTGAAGAAAAGTATAAGCGGGACTGTGAGTACATGGAAAAAAGTTTTTCCTTGGCTACAAGGAAATGCATCAAACGTTGCAGAAGGACCGGAAGCTTGTGGACAGTATTATACAGACAGAGCGAGTCAGGATGGATGCCTATGTGTTGCAGGCACGTGCGGATATGGACAGTAAGCTGCTACAGGAGCAGTTGGACATGGATTATAAGGCCATGCTGTAGAAGGTCCGCTTGGAAGGACATATGTTAGAAGACCGTGCGATCTCACGGCCACCCCGACAACATGTTTTTAGTTATTCTCCCCCTGCAAGTATCTCGCACCGATTCTACATATTAAGGACCTACGTATTCTATGATACAAACATCTTCAATTTGTGGCAATCTTATGTCGGCGATTGTATGTAGGCTAAGCATCATGAGACGGCACAGTCGCCATTCACTCGAGACATTGCGATAGAGTCACCCGTTCAATGCCACATCACTCCACCCCAACAACATATCGTCAATTCTCCCCTTGTAAGTAACTCGCGACGATGCCATACCCAAGATATGGTATGACCTTTCAAAACTTGTGTGTAAACCCACTGTCAACGTTTCATACGCAGGATAAGAAACCTGTGATGGCAGAGTCCCCAGTCACACCACATGAAGTATACATTCCACATAACAAGGTGAGAAGGTTTGAGATGGCACAATCCCCAGTCACTCCACATGAAGGATACATTCCACAAAATCAGGTAACAACGCCGCAATGTTGCTATGCACATAAAAAATTATGTTTGCCCCTTTACTCATTGAATCTATTAACTCTGATGTGAGATACTAGGTGCTGGTCATGGAATTTTTTGTTAGTAGGGATGATGAGATGTCACATGTCCCGAGAGCATACTTTGATGAACACCCGGCAGAAGTCAGAACTTTTGAACCCGCCAAAGTGACCTACGATCTCATTATGAGTTAAATGAGAGATACTTTTGGTTGCAAACTGGGAGCAGAACTGTACTACTTCTTACCCAGGTCTGCGTGGAAGCTGCCAGAAGGAATGTTCTTGATTGCAGGACCAGATGATGTACAAAAAATGCTTTCTGATCTGAATGACAGCAAGACATGTCACCTGTACATTGTGTACAATAGAACTACGGGTTGTTTTCCCGAGGATGACATTGATCCAGAGGTTCAAATTTTACATGTTACATGCCTCTAGTTTGTGGCTACGTATTTTTTGAGTTCTTCCTAATACAATTCCTATGGTTTTCTACAGGAAGTGAGAATCCAAGAAATGGAGGGTCTTGCTAGAGAGTTGGCGGAGAAAGAACAAGAACAACTTCAGTTGTATGGTTACATCGATGTTAAAGAGAAAAAGATTGAAGCACATGGGTCGTCGCCAAGCCCGACGCAATCTCCAACGACGCAACACAAGAGGTCACTAGATTTTGGCAGTGCAGAAGACCATATGGAGTAGGCTCAATTGTTTTTCAAACAGTTTAAGCTTCAAACCAGGATTATTTTGTTGCAAACAAACATTTTTTTCTTCTGTTTCACACTATGTTTGCAATTATGGTACAATTTATTCATGAGACAGTTCTTTGAACAACAATGCATGTGTTTTATGATCAATCATATAGTTGTTTCTGAGTTGTTTGTGAGATGGCATTGCATCTAAAGAAGTTTCCATCTATAAAACTTGTAAAAAATCATTTATGTTGTCTTTGTTTAAACTATTTTTTCGTGTCTTTCATCTACACGTGTGCGTAATCATTATAGCCTACAGAACCATACAACGTCGAAAACCAATTTCCAGTTAACCAACGACATATCAAATAGACGGGTAGAAATCATAACAAAGTACTAGACATTACAGAACGGAACAGAACCCACAACCAACATGACAAACAACCCACCAAAAGGCCAACACAGGCCACAACAACACTGAACTCCGAGGGGCAACAAAGCCCAGAGCAAATAAGTCTTACACAAACCAATACATCAACAGCAAAATAGCAGCTACCATCTAGAAGAAACAAGAAGACTGAGAACCGCAGTAACAACAGTGTGAAGATGTCACAGCCGTTCATCCGGGAAGCCTCGCCACGTTGATCCGCCACCCTTGCCCAGCTTTATACACCTCATTTGCTGCCCGTTCTAGTACTCTTGCTCCCAGCTACAACATTTTTCTTCATGGCTCCTTTATCTGCAAGATGGACCAATCAACCAACCATCCCCTTCCACCCTTTTTTGTTTTTACTATCATCTCTCAATCATAACATTGTTCCCCTTTTTTCCCAATTCTAGTATCATCTACCTCAATCGAAGCAGTAGATACCAAGTATTTTGGGTTTGGAAACATACCTGAAGAGAAAACAGAGGGCTCCCTCACCTCCACCTCCTCGGAGCCTTCACCGGCCAGTAACCAGAAACGGCTACCAGCCGGCGAGCGTCCTACTGGCGGCAGGAGAGGACAAGGAGGCGAGGCGAGCGCCTCGGGAAGCGAGGGGAGCGGCGGGGAAGCGTGGTTGGAGTCGCTGGCGTCCTGGCCCTGCGTCTTGGAGTCACAGCCACCATTTCGTCCTCCTCGATTTCGATTGGGAGCCATCTGGATCCAGGAGACGGAATCCCCATCACCACCGCCTGCGGTGGTGCCTGCGGCTGCGCCGGCGTCAGCGCCCGTGGCTGGATCAGGCGGTAGCGGAGGGAGCGGAACACCTTCCACTTCTCCCTCTGCTCTAGATGCAGAGACTCCGCCTCCAGCATCGCCCAGAGGAGCACCCCCATCGCCGGCTGGCGCTCGTAGTTGGGGAAGCAGCGGAGGATTTCTTCTCCCCTGAGCTTCTCTCTCACCATTTCCGATGCGTCGTTGAGGGCCTTCGCCATCGGGAACCAGCCGTTGAGCTCCTGAAGCCTCCCCATCAGCACTTCGTCGCCGGCGGCGAGAGCCCACATCTGCTGCTCGCGCGTCGTCATCAAACCCTAGCTCTGGGAGCGTCGCATCGCAGCGGTTGTTTTGGATGAGATCTGAGAGGGAGGGAGTGGTGGAGGAAGTGGCGGAGAGCCGATGCGTCGGCCTAATAACCTCTTCCTCTCCCCCCGTCGCCATTACTCACCTCAGGAACCGCCCTGGGGTCGCCCCACCGGTCAGCCGCCGCGGTACGTGCCAAATGGCACAGGAATTCCACCATTCGGCCCATCGTGAACCCAACGTCCTCGGGACAGCTTCGCACGTCCACCACCACCCCATCGACGTCGGCGAGCTCCAGGCGGCTCCCTCGCTGGCGGATCGAACCTGGTCGGAAGATCAGCAATGCCGTGCCGAGATTTGGCACGTAGTCGCATCGGAATCGCGTATCACGCGAGAGGCGTGCGTCACACGGGAGCTTGTTTTCAGGTAGAAATCATAACATAGTTCGGATAGATAAATTTCACGTCCGCCACCCGCGCATGCAAACCCACGTCGCCGCCCTTCCCATGCATGCAGGCCTCACGCGCAGACAACGAGATGGCCCAACGGTCCATCCAGCGACCCAACGGGTGAGGCTGGCGTGGGACGGCCCACCCGAATTAGGCCCAAGCGAGCTTCGCACCGGGCACACCCCAGGGGTGTAGGGAGTTTAGTCCCACCTCGCCGAGCGAGCGGAGCTAGCACCGGTTTATATAGCGGGCTGAGCTTTCCCTCTCAAGTTCCTTTCTAAAGCGGGCAGCACATTGCCTAACCGTCTCCGTCCCTGCCCTATGGGGCCTACTTGCTACCTGTTATCACAATCAGACGGGCCTCTGCATCCTGGCCCAATAAATGATTGGGTTACTAGTCGTATGCAGGCCGTTGAATTGTGAACTTTAAGCGGGCAAGTAGGCGGGCTTTTTTTTGTCATATTTCATTTTTTGCATTTGTCACCATTATTTCCATTGCAGCCAGTCCATCATGCTGCATTTTGGCAACAACAAGCTAGAGTTGTACACACCCTGATTTAATGCTGAGGTTTCCAAGTTTTTGTATTTTTTTGACTTTTTTTGAATTTATAATGCCCTCTAGACTGACTGCTGAAAACATCGGTCTATGCCTCAAGGGGGCATTGTAAAATAATGTTTTTCAAAATTTTCTTTCATAGACATGTTTGACACATGTGGGTCACCATGTACAAGAAAATTTGGGTGATTTGGAGGTGGTGGAAAAATTCACCTTTTTTCAAAAACTGGCTTAACTTAGACCAAATGGTCCCTCCGGAATGCGGGCATTTTTTCGACCACCTTAAAATCACCTCAATTTTGGCACACATGATATCCTCCACAAACAAAACTAGGTTTCCAAGTTTTTGTATTTTTTTAAATTTTTTTAAATTTATAATGCCCTCTAGACTGACTGCTAAAAACATCGGTCTATGCCTCAAGGGGGCATTGTAAAATAATGTTTTTCAAAATTTTCTTTCATAGACATGTTTGGAACATGTGGGTCACCATGTACAAGAAAATTTGGGTGATTTGGAGGTGGTGGAAAAATTCACCTTTTTTCAAAAACTGGCTTAAGTACGAAATGGTCCCTCCGGAATGCGGCCATTTTTTCGACCACCTCCAAATCACCTCAATTTTGGCACACATGATCCCTTCCACAAACAAAACTAGGTTTCCAAGTTTTTGTATTTTTTTGAATTTATAATACCCTCTAGACTGACTGCTAAAAATATAGGTCTATGCCTCAAGGGGGCATTGTAAAATAATTTTTTTCAAAATTTTCTTTCATAGACATGTTTCGCACATGTGGGTCACCATGTACAAGAAAATTTGGGACCTGCATGCAAGAGTCGGGGACCTGCATGCAAGAGTCGGGGACCTGCATGTGAATAGTGATTCAGCAAGGCCTTGACAGCTGCTGGCACAGCGGCTGCCGCCTGATTTGCATGCAGCGAAGATGAACGTGCATGGAGGTTTCTCAAAGATTTCCAAGCACACCCCAGTGGGCCCCGCTTATTTAAAAAATACATCAGTCATTAATGCTCTCTAAATGAAGAATATGCATGATGATTATGAATATGCATGACAACCATAGTAAGGGTGAAGAATCATATTCATCCTACAATGAGGACCAACGCTTGCTAAAATCACCTCGATGAAGGTATTTAAGCAGGTAAAGGAGCTGGTCGAGGGGCGAGGTGGGACTATTTTTAGTTAGACGAGAACAACGCGCGAGATCGTACGCGACATGGGTCGTCCGGAGCTGCAACCTCGGATGGGCCGGTGTTTGGGTCGACGTAGGAAAACGGCCTACCATACATGCATGGCATCGGTAATCTCGCCTAAACGATGGACACGCACCGAGCCAGCCATGCAGACCGTGGGATCGCGCGGGAGATCCGTCTGGCGGCCGTGCGTGCGTGCAGAAATACATCACAAAAATTATTCTACTCGACAATAACAAGTGCTCCATGCTAGCCCTTATTACTGTTCGGAATACATCATCATTCTTCAAGTTGGACATCAAATGATACACACAGAAAATGGAAACGAAAGATGTCGAACTAATACAGTAACATGGCAGTACAATCGCACTTCACTAAATTACTGTCACGATGAAATAGAATGTAAAGACCACGTCACACAAAGCTGAATGGCACACGACTTTCTCTGGCTCATCGTCGGTTTATGCTGTATGTAGACATCACAGTTCAGCCTCAAGATCCTACACAGAAGAATACAATAAATCACATGGACATCAATTATGAGTAAAAAACATGCAAAAAATAAATATGAACATATTTCGTACCTCTAGCAATTTAGCGCATTTACGTCGATTGTGACCTGGATTCTTGCAATAGCCACAAATATTCTGTGATCTTGACTTCTTTGTCTTTGCCTGCAGCCTTTTCTTCGGTGCACCTCGTCCTGGCACATGCACGAGATCCAGAACCTTATCAACTTTCTCCGAGTGCGGCATCAATAGGCCAAACCTAATGCTGTTATGCTGAGCATTAGTTGACTCCTTGCTATCAGCTTGTTCAAAACTTGATTGCTTGCCATGATGTTGTGCTTGCAAAAGCATCTTTAGACGGTGATAGTCCTCATCAGAGTGGCATGCCCTGAAACTTGCGGCGTGAATACAATTCCGCAACTCGCGGTACCTCTGCAGGCTTACCGAATAGTCATACATCTGGTTTTTTCTGGTAGCTGCGTACGCACATTTTGCATTCATAGTACACCTAGTGGGAACGCAACAACTGGGCAGAATTATTTGTTTTAAAATCCCCAATATGTAAAAAATATGGGAACATGGTGTGCCTGCGCATTCCAGCTTACGACAAGAACAACTCACCCTGTGCAAAAGACCTCCTTGCTCTTCAATGCGCACTCCAAACTTTTTATCCATTCTTTCCTGCTTGGACACAACATAAGTGGAATCTTCTGATCCATCTAGTATCTCTCTGATCTGATATTTGCTGACAACATCTATGCTCCATAAGACCATCTTAAAGACACTAGGTGTGAAAACTGTTGCGGCGTGTTTCTCAAGCGGCGAAACATTTTCCTCTGTAAATGGAACGGACTGCAAGGCTTCGACGTCATGGAGAGCTTCGTTAATCCGTCGTGATGCAAGGCAACACTCATAGTGCTCTAGCATTTCAAACAACGACATCTTACCCTCAAGATGCGTATGTAGCACAGAGTTCAAGCTCTCACTCCTCTGATTGCTGCTCAATCCTAGGAAACAACGCCCCTCAAGATATGGAGCACACCACAACTTTCTCATCTGATACATCTGATGCAGCCAAGACTCCTCACTGGTTACTTTATTCCGTTGTAAGAATTGTATCCATTTTATCTCATGCTCTTCAATGGAAGAAGTATCATAAATGAAAGATCTGAATTCCTCCTATACGTCGTCATCATGCAGATGGCGTACAATGTTCTGCTGAATGTGCCATATACATAGTCTATGGTTTGAGTCTGGTCAGACCACCCTTATTGCTCTCTGCATTGCAAGGTCCCCATCCGTGATCATAGATATCGGATGCTTCTGTGCCATGCAATCAGAAAAGGTCCGCAACATCCACTCGTATGCCTGGCTTGTTTCATGAGAAATTATACCACAGCCAAAAATAACAGTGCTGCGGTGGTGATTCAACCCGACAAACGGCACGAATGGGAGATTGTATTTGTTGGTTCTGTATGTGCTATCGAAAACAATGACGTCTCCGAAAGCCTCGTAGTCAAGTCGCGATTGACTATCAGCCCAGAACAGTCCCTTCAGATGGCCATGCTCGTCTACCAAGTACTTGAAGAAAAAAATCCACATCTCGCTCTCGCCTCGCCATCATGTGCATGATCACCGTATTAGCATCACCGGCACTGATTGTCTCCTGCTTATTAGCATGACAAAAATTATAAATGTCCCTCTTTATGCATCCAACCTTATCAAATCCACCGTATTGAAAGCACAAAATATCCATAATATGGTATTTGCGGATCCCACATTTTTCCATGTCCGCAATGTCCGCTTTCTGCTCATCGCTAATTCGTCTGTGTGAATGCAACAGACAAGAAAGATCCCGTGGGGCTAGAGGATGGCTGTGCTCATTGATGAAATCCTTGACAAACCACCGACCGATTTCCTCCTGTCTCGTAATGACCAATTTAGCATTACACCCAACATGAGTTAAACTTCGTGGCCTCCTCTTTCTATCTTCCATCTTTCTTTTCATGTGCTTCTCTTCGCGAAACCCTTGACGACTACACACAATTTTCCTTAAAATTATGTATTTGTTGGATCCATCCCACTCAACGTATCTTTTCCTCACACTAAAACCTTTTTCAAGAGCATATTTGTTGTAGAATTCATAGCCTTCAGCCTCACTATCAAACATCTTGCTGACAACATTTAGATACTCGAACATACTCTCATCACTTGCATACGCCATGTCTTCCTGCATATGACATGTGAGGGAAACCAATCATCAACATCTTTCTGTTTATCAATGTTGCAGTTGCAAAATAGCTCATAGGCAAAGACAAGTGCAAGGAAAAGACATTGCTCGTTTGACATGTGAGGGAAACCAATCATCAACGTCCAACAAGAAGTATCTCATCTTCCTTTAAACTATATTTCATGCACTATGCAAACCTAAAGTGATGATGACTTTAATAAACTAAATTAAGTGAACTATGGAACCAGTATCTCATCTTCCTTTAGTATATCTCATCTCAAACGTCAAGTAAGTCACTTTTTTCTGCGGTACCAAAGGAAGCAAGCAATGCCACTACTAGGAAAAGGGCTATAGATGGAATGGACACTAATGGCGCACTCTACATGTGGTGCGCCATTACTAAATACTAATGGCGCACCATGTGTCGGTGCGCCATTAGTGTGCAAATACTAATGGCGCACCACATCCCACGGTGCGCCATTAGTAAAAAAAAATTTAAATTTTTTTCAAAACTACTAATGGCGCACCGTGGGAGCGGAGCGCCATTACTAGTTTCAACTAGTAATGGCGCACCACCACCACGGTGCGCCATTAGTAAAATTTTTTTTAATTTTTTTCAAAACTACTAATGGCGCACCGTGGGGGTGGTGCGCCATTACTAGTTTCAACTAGTAATGGCGCATCACCCCCACGGTGCGCCGTTAGTAATTTGGCCCAAACATTCCCCCGAATGCACCCCCCTCCCCCCCGTGGACCGCCTTTTCAGTTTCAAAAAAATAAAAGAAAATGATAGAAATGTCAAAAAAAGAAAATAAGATTCCCTTGTGATATGTGGTCTAGTTGTTGGAAAAATTTACAAATATAAATTTCGACTTTATTTGCAAAATCTCTCTGGAAATTTGTAAAATGGGCATAACTTTTGCATACGAACTCGGATTAAAAAGTTTTATATATGAAAAATCATCTACTCGAAAAGTTACATCCGAATTTAATGGGGGGAACCCCGTTAATCATTTTCAAAATCTTCAAAAACCTAACAGAAAAAAAGTTACGGGGCTTTTAAGATCTGGAGAGGAAAAAAATTCAAAAAAATTCAAACTTACTAATGGCGCACCTGCCCATGGTGCGCCATTACTATCTTCCCGCCTTCAAAATTCAAAATAAATCAAAAAAAATAAAAAAAAGTTACTAATGGCGCACCTGCCCATGGTGCGCCATTAGTATTTTCCCGCCTTCAAAATTCAAAATAAATCAAAAAAATAAAAAAAGTTACTAATGGCGCACCTGCCCATGGTGCGCCATTAGTATTTTCCCGCCTTCAAAATTCAAAATAAATAAAAAAAATAAAAAAATATAGTAATGGCGCACCTGCCACAGTGCGCCATTACTATGCCGTATATATGGCTGGGTGTGTCCTCTCCTCCTTACCTCTTCATTCTTCTCCTCCACTCCACCTCTCCTCCACTCCTCCACTCCATCTCTCCGGCGACCTCCTCCTCCTCCTCTCCGGTGACCTCCTCCTCCTCTCCGGCGACCTCCTCCTCCTCTCCGGCGACCTCCTTCTCCTCTCCGGCGACCTCCTCCTCCTCTCCGGTGAGCTCCTCCTCCTCCTCCTCCTCCTCTCCGACGACCTCCTCCTCCTCCTCTCCGGCGACCTCCTCCTCCTCCTCTCCGGTGAGCTCCTCCTCCCTCCTCTCCTCCCATCCCCTCATGGTTTCTCCTTCCTCCTCTCCGATGCTTCAGTGAACTCCTCTCCGGCGACCTCCTCCTCCTCTCCGGCGATGTAGGCGAGCGCCTCTACGGTCACCTCCTCCTCCTCCTCTCCGGCGAACTCCTCTCCAGCAAAAGAACATGGCAAAAGAACGTACAAGATCCAAAATGGGAACAAAATTTGAAATAATATCGTGCAAAAAAACGAGCAAAAAATGGGCAAAAAAACCGCGATCCAGATCCAAATTCAAATTTCAAAAATAGCAATGGCGCACGGTGGGGGCTAGACGGTGCGCCACTACTATTTTCCCGCCTTCAAAATTCAAAAATACTAATGGCGCACCGTGGCCTATACTAATGGCGCACCAGTGGCCTATACTAATGGCGCACCGTGGCCTATACTAATGGCGCACCACTGGTGCGCCATTAGTAAAAAATACTAGTGGCGTGATACTAATGGCGCACCAGTAGTGCGCCATTAGTAGGCAAAACTGGTGCGCCATTAGTAGGCCTTTTTCTAGTAGTGTGCCCTCAACATCTTACTTAAACAAACATGATGCGATTAGCTCAAGAGAATCTATGCCACGATGAAGCTTTCCATTCGTTGTTCTAGTCCGTACAAATCTCGCATACTGCTAAATTACCCAGATCTTGTGGGGTTGAGATTGTACTGCATGCACGGTGGAGGGGCGCAACGGCCAAGAGAATGAGCAGAACGCCAAGCCGAATTCATACCTTAAGGATGGTACGCGCGAAGAGATGGGATCGCCCGCCGCCGTCGCCGCCGATTCAGCTGGCTTCTTCTTCTTCGGTGATGGCGTGGGGGGCTGGGGTTGGTTGGGTGGAGGACGAGGACGATGAATTTATTCCTCTCGCCGGGCAGGTCGAGGACGGAGAAGGTCAGGAGCGGCGAGCGGTGACGAATAGATCGGAGGAGGATTCTGAACTGGATCGAGTAGACATGGATCTGGTCCTCAGGTGATCGGTTCAAGAAAAGATATTTCCCCCTGGACCATTATGCCCTTATCGCAATTAACTTATTAAATTTAATCGGTTAAAATTCCCCGCAAGATCTGACGGCTAATAAAAATCAGACGTGATCAGACATGTAAGTACTGCTAAGTACTCCGAGTACTAACCCAATCACCGTAAAACAGCTCATTTATTTTATTCTATAATCTTGGTCAAACTTTCAAATGGTTGACTTGCACGGAAACCAATACACCTTATATTCTGGAACTGAGCACTACTAGGAAAAGGCCTACTAATGGCGCACCAGTTTTGCCTACTAATGGCGCATCACTAGTGCGCCATTAGTAGCACGCCACTAGTAATTTTTACTAATGGCGCACCACTAGTGCGTGGTGCGCCATTAGTATCTGGTATACTAATGGCGCACCATCCAGTGCGCCATTAGTATATAACACCATGCGCCATTAGTGTGCCTCCCAGGGGCCATATTTAACCATGTGCTTTGGCACACTAATGGCGCACTGCGGATAGATGCGCCATTAGTATGAATATTAGGTTTTTTTTTTACTTTTCTAATTTTTGCACATGTTACAAAATATATTATTTGACAGAATATAGACAGTAGCACACAGCAATAGCAGATTCATCGAATACAATAGAAGATTAGTCTCCGAATACAATTCATCATATTAGTCTCCGAATTCAAAAGACCGAACAAAGATAAAACATTACAAGTCTCGAGACCGCGAGTATCGAGTTTGTCGGAAGTAATACTAATCCTAACAAGTCCTACTAATCATCATCATACAACTTCTACTCGTTATTCATAACAAGTCATACGATCATCATCTTGATAGTCATCGAACCAACCCTACTTAATTGTTCTTAGCACATGATCATCAGTATTAGGCAGGACCTAAATACCCTATTTAAGCTAAAATAGCATAAAACAATATAGAACCTGACTCTCCATTATGGAGAATGGAGAACATCCTGTCTCCAATTCTTGCGCTTCGCTTCCTTTTGCTTCCAAGAAGCTCCTTACGGCTGTCCATACATTTTTCCATCCTTTGATTTTCATGTCTCCACTTCTTTTAGAAATCTCGTATGGACAGTTGAGATTCGTAGGACGACCTGGCTGTATGTTCAAAACATTAACACTACCTTTCTGATACATCATATGAGGCACACAATTCTCTGGGATTATCTGTTGAAAAACATAGTAATAACTTCATAGTTAGCAATGATGTACTAGTTTTAGAAGTATGCAAAAGATGCACGGATGTCGTAATAGTAAAAATCTTACCAGGGTATCTCCATGGTAGTTACCGTAGTTGAACACATGCACTAGTGGCACGTATTTACCATAATGTTGAGGAGTTTGTTTGTGGATAATGTAATTCTCAATGTCAGTACAGAATCCGACCAGATGATTTTTCTCCTTGTAAGTTGTTAATTCGGAGCCATCGGTGTAGTGGGTTTTGTCTACCATCTCCCGCACATTCTTTGAACAATAGAAATAAGCTGTCAATGGAAATAAGTTGTCAAATATTTTGAAATAAACAATATAAATTAGCTAATAACTATGTTTGAGAAACTCACATAGCAGTAGAACTGGAGGCGTATCAACAAGGACCCAAATGTCCATATTGTCTTGGTTGACGTCAGGATTACCAAGATCCATGGTGATAAGCATACCCTCATCAAAACCATACATCTTGCAAAATGCTTCCCAATTTTTGCAACCAAAATGGGTTACGCTCTCAGAATTATATAGATTTACTTCAAAGTCCACATCGTGATGAGTCCTTAGGTGAATTTTCTTTGTTTCAGAAATTTCATGGTCTTCAAAATCCATCCTCTCCAAGACATAGCGTCTTGCATGGCATGGGATAAGCTATACTCGAATTGTAAAAGATGAAAATTACACGTTGAAATAGTTGAATTCATGCTTAATTATGAAAATAACACTTGTCGTCGTTGTGTACCGTTTCAACTTCGAAGGTCTCCTCGAGCTTAATGCTGAAGCGCCGATCATCGTCCAGGTGAGGCATGTCGCACAGACCTCGATCGTCGTGGCACCAGTCGCATTCCGCCGGGAGACTTTCGTCGTCTGATGATGATGACGACATATCCTACATTCATAATTCAAAACTACATCATTTAGGGTTTGTCGACACCGAGGCATCCTAAAAGCTAAGCTTTTATTATTTAGGGGTTGTCAACGCTGCGGCACCCTAAAAGCCTAAGCTTTCATCATTTAGGTTCTTATCGACACCGAGGCACCCTAAAAGCCAAGGTTTTATCATTTAGGGTTTGTCGACGTCGAGGCACCCTAAAAGCCTAAGCTTTCATCATTTAGGTTTTGTCGACGCCGAGTCACCCTAAAAGCCTAAGCGTACATCATTTAGGTTCTCATCGACACCGAGGCACCCTATAGAAGCGAAGTTAAGTTTTCATCATTTAGGGTTTATCGATGCCGAGGCACCCTAGGTTGGGCCTAATCACTTGGCACTAATCACTTGGCTCTATTGCCACCTATGTTGGGTTTATCATCTAGGGTTTATCGATGCTAACGAGAATTCTAAGTTGGGCCTAATCACTTGGCTCTATTGCCACCTATGGTTTAATGCAGCAAGAATGACAGGGCAGTTGATCCTACTTAACTAAGTACTAACATACCCCGGCCCATGCATTAGTCGCAAGTACCCCATATGTCCTATTTTTAGCAAAGTCATGCTAAAATTCACGGAAAATTTCAGCATGACCTTTGCTGAAAATAGGACATATGGAGTACCCGAATTTGCCGGAACGGAAGTTAATCGACATTCCGGCAAACTCAAGGGCCTCTCGGGGTACCTGCAAATTCATTACCCCACCCCCACCCAGCTGCAACCCCACAACACCCCACAATATCATCACGACACGATGGTCGGAGACAAAACCTGTGGGGGAACGTAGTAATTTCAAAAAATTTCCTACGCACACACAAGATCATGGTGATGCATAGCAACGAGAGGGGAGAGTGTGATCTACGTACCCTTGTAGACCGACAGCGGAAGCGTTTGGTTGATGTAGTCGTACGTCTCCACGGCCCGACTGATCAAGCACCGAAACTATGGCACCTCCGAGTTTTAGCACACGTTCAGCTCGATGACGATCCCCGGACTCCGATCCAGCAAAGTGTCAGGGAAGAGTTCCGTCAGCACGATGGCGTGGTGACGATCTTGATGTACTACTGTCGCAGGGCTTCGCCTAAGCACCGCTACAATATTATCGAGGACTATGGTGGCAGGGGGCGCCGCACACGGCTAAGAATATGATCACATGGATCAACTTGTGTTCGTCTGGGGTGCCCCTGCCTCCGTATATAAAGGCTCAAGGGGGGGGGGGTGCGGCCGGCCTAGGAGAGGCGCGCCAGGAGGAGTCCTACTCCCTCCGGGAGTAGGATCCCCCCAATCCTAATTGGAATAGGATTCATGGAGGGGGGAAAAGAGAAAGGGGGGCCGGCCCCCTCTCCTTGTCCTATTCGGACCAAGGGAGGGGAGGGGCGCGCGGCCCATATCAGGCTGCCTCTTCTCTTTTCCACTAAGGCCCACTAAGGCCGATATAGCTCCCGGGGGGTTCCGGTAACCTCCCGGTACTCCGGTAAAATCCCGATTTCACCCGGAACACTTCCGATATCCAAATATAGGCTTCCAATATGTCAATCTTTATGTCTCGACCATTTAGAGACTCCTCGTCATGTCCGTGATCACATCCGGGACTCTGAACAAACTTCGGTACATCAAAAAGCATAAACTCATAATATAACTGTCATCGAAACCTTAAGCGTGCGGACCCTACGGGTTCGAGAACAATGTAGACATGACCGAGACACGTCTCCGGTCAATAACCAATAGCGAAACCTGGATGCTCATATTGGCTCCTACATATTCTATGAAGATCTTTATCGGTCAGACCGCATAACAACATACTCTGTTCCCTTTGTCATCGGTATGTTACTTGCCCGAGATTCGATCGTCGGTATCTCAATACCTAGTTCAATCTCGTTACCAGCAAGTCTCTTTACTCGTTTCGTAATACATCATCTCGAAACTAACTCATTAGTTGCAATGCTTGCAAGGCTTAGGTGATGTGCATTACCGAGAGGGCCTAGAGATACCTCTCCGACAATCGGAGTGACAAATCCTAATCTCGAAATACGCCAACCCAACATGTACCTTTGGAGACACCTGTAGAGCTCCTTTATAATCACCCAGTTATGTTGTGACGTTTGGTAGCACAAAAAGTGTTCCTCCGGTAAACGGGAGTTGCATAATCTCATAGTCATAGGAACATGTATAAGTCATGAAGAAAGCAATAGCAACATACTAAACGATCGGGTGCTAAGCTAATGGAATGGGTCATGTCAATCACATCATTCTCCTAATGATGTGATCCCATTAATCAAATGACAACACATGTCTATGGTTAGGAAACATAACCATCTTCGAGTAACGAGCTAGTCAAGTAGAGGCATACTAGTGACGTTTGGTTTGTCTATGTATTCACACGAGTATTATGTTTCCGGATAATACAATTCTAGCATGAATAATAAACATTTATCATGATATAAGGAAATAAAATAATAACATTATTATTGCCTCTAGGGCATATTTCCTTCAGTCTCCCACTTGCACTAGAGTCAATAATCTAGTTCACATCGCCATGTGATCTAACATCAATAGTTCACATCTTTACGTGGTTAACACCCATAGTTCACATCGATATGTGACTAATACCCAAAGGGTTTACTAGAGTCAGTAATCTAGTTCACATTGCTATGTGATTAACACCCAAAGAGTACTAAGGTGTGATCATGTTTTGCCTATGTGAGAAGTTTAGTCAACGGGTCTGCCATATTCAGATCCGTAAGTATTTTGCAATTTTCTATGTCTACAATGCTCTGCACGGAGCTACTTTAGCTAATTGCTCCCACTTTCAATATGTATCCAGATGAAGACTAAGATTCATCCGGATCAGTGCCAAAACTTGTATCGACGTAACCCTTTTACGACGAACCTTTTGTCACCTCCATAATCGAGAAACATATCCTTATTCCACTAAGGATAATTTTGACCGCTGTCCAGTGATCTACTCCTAGATCACTATTGTACTCCCTTCCCAAAATTAGTGTAGGGTATACAATAGGTCTGGTACACAGCATGACATACTTTATAGAACCTATGGCCAAGGCATAGGGAATGACTTTCATTCTCATTCTATTTTCTGCCGTGGTCGGGCTTTGAGTCTTACTCAACTTCACACCTTGTAACACAGGCAAGAATTCTTTCTTTGACTGTTCCATTTTGAACTACTTCAATATCTTGTCAAGGTATGTACTTATTGAAAAAACTTATCAAGCGTCTTGATCTATCTCTATAGATCTTGATGCTCAATATGTAAGTAGCTTCACCGAGATTTTCTTTGAAAAAATCCCTTCAGACACTCCTTTATGCTTTGCAGAATAATTCTACATTATTTCCGATCAACAATATGTCATACACATATACTTATCAGAAATGCCGTAGTGCTCCCACCCACTTTCTTGTAAATACAGGCTTCACCGCAAGTCTGTATAAAACTATATGCTTTGATCAACTTATCAAAGCGTATATTCCAACTCCGAGATGCTTGCACCAGTCCATAGATGGATCGCTGGAGCTTTCATATTTTGTTAGCACCTTTAGGATTGACAAAACCTTCTGGTTGCATCATATACAACTCTTCTTTAATAAATCCATTAAGGAATGCAGTTTTGTTTATCCATTTGCCAAATTTCATAAAATGCGGCAGTTGCTAACATAATTCGGACAGACTTAAGCATAGATACGAGTGAGAAACTCTCATCGTAGTCAACACCTTGAACTTGTCGAAAACCTTTTTGCGACAATTCTAGCTTTGTAGATAGTAACACTACTATCAGCGTCCGTCTTTCTCTTGAAGATCCATTTAATCTCAATGGCTCGCCGATCATCGGGCAAGTCAATCAAAGTCCATACTTTGTTCTCATACATGGATCATATCTCAGATTTCATGGCCTCAAACCATTTCGCGGAATCTGGGGTCATCATCGCTTCCTCATAGTTCGCAAGTTCGTCATGGTCTAGTAACATGACTTCCAGAACAGGATTACCGTACCACTCTGGTGCGGATCTCACTCTAGTTAACCTACAAGATTCGGTAGTAACTTGATCTGAAGTTACATGATCATTATCATTAGCTTCCTCACTAATTGGTGTAGTAGTCACAGGAACATATTTCTATGATGAACTACTTTCCAATAAGGGAGAAGGTACAATTACCTTATCAAGTTCTACTTTCCTCCCACTCACTTCTTTCGAGAGAAACTCCTTCTCTAGAAAGGATCCATTCTCAGCAACGAACATCTTGCCTTCGGATCTGTGATAGAAGGTGTACCCAACATTTTTCTTTTGGGTATCCTATAAAGACGCACTTCTCCGATTTGGGTTTGAGCTTATCAGGTTGAAACTTTTTCACATAAGCATTGCAACCTCAAACTTTAAGAAACGACAACTTAGGTTTCTTGTCAAACCATAGTTCATACGGTGTCGTCTCAACGGATTTAGATGATGCCCTATTTAACGTGAATGCAGTTGTCTCTAATGCATAATCCCAAAACGATAGTGGTAAATTGGTAAGAGACATCATAGTTCGCACCATATCTAATAAAGTACGGTTATGACGTTCGGACACATCATTATGTTGTGGTGTTCCAGGTGGCGTGAGTAGTGAAACTATTTCACATTGTTTTTAACTGAAGGCCAAACTCGTAACTCAAATATTTTACTTCTGCGATCATATCGTAGAAACTTTTTATTTTTGTTACGATGATTCTCCACTTCACTCTGAAATTCTTTGAACTTTTCAAATGTTTCAGACTTGTGTTTCATCAAGTAGATATACCCATATCTGCTCAAATCATCTGTGAAGGTCAGAAAATAACGATGCCCGCCGCGAGCCTCAACACTCATCGGATCACATACATCAGTATGTATTATTTCCAATAAGTCAGTTGCTCGCTCCATTGTTCCGGAGAACAGAGCCTTAGTCATCTTGCCCATGAGGCATGGTTCGCAAGCATCAACTGATTCATAATCAAGTGATTCCAAAAGCCCATCAGCATGGAGTTTCTTCATGCGCTTTTCACCAATATGACCTAAACGGTAGTGCCACAAATAAGTTGCACTATCATTATTAACTTTGCATCTTTTGGTTTCAATATTATGATTATGTGTATCACTACGATCGAGATCCAACGAACTATTTTCATTGGGTGTGTTACCATATAAGGTTTTATTCATGTAAACAGAACAACAATTTATTCTCTTACTTAAATGAATGACCGTATTACAATAAACATGATCAAATCATATTCATGCTCAAAGCAAACACCAAATAACACTTATTTAGGATCAACACTAATCCCGAAATTATAGGGAGTGTGCGATGATGATCATATCAATCTCGGAACCACTTCCAACACACATCGTCACTTCACCCTTAACTAGTCTCTGTTTATTCTGCAACCCCCGTTTCGAGTTACAAATCTTAGCAACTGAACTAGTATCAAATACTGAGGGGTTGCTATAAACACTAGTAAAGTACACATCAATAACATGTATATCAAATATACTTATGTTCACTTTGCCATCCTTCTTATCCACCAATCACTTGGGGTAGTTCCGCTTCCAGTGACCAGTCCCTTTGCAGTAGAAGCACTTAGTCTCAGGCTTAGGACCAGACTTGGGCTTCTTCACTTGAGCAGCAACTTGCTTGCCATTCTTCTTGAAGTTCCCCTTCTTCCCTTTGCCCTTTTATTGAAACTAGTGGTCTTGTCTACCATCAACACTTGATGCTCTTTCTACCTTCATCGATTTCATCATCATGAAAAGCTCGGGAGTCGTTTTCGTCATCCCTTGCATACTATAGTTCATCACGAAGTTCTACTAACTTGGTGATGGTGACTAGAGAATTCTGTCAATCACTATCTTATCTAGAAGATTAACTCCCACTTGATTCAAGCGATTGTAGTACCCAGACAATCTGAGCACATGCTCACTAGTTGAGCGATTCTCCTCCATCTTTTGGCTATAGAACTTGTTGGAGACTTCATATCTCTCAACTCGGGTATTTGCTTGAAATATTAACTTCAACTCCTGGAACATCTCATATGGTCCATGACATTCAAAACGTCTTTTGAAGTCCCGATTCTAAGCCGTTAAGCATGGTGCACTAAACTATTAAGTAGTCATCATATTGAGCTAGCCAAACGTTCATAACGTCTGCATCTGCTCCTGCAATAGGTCTGTCACCTAGCTGTGCATCAAGGACATAATTCTTCTGTGCTGCAATGAGGATAAACCTCAGATCACGGATCCAATCCGCATCATTGCTACTAACATCTTTCAACACAATTTTCTCTAGGGACATATCGAAATAAACATAGGGAAGCAACAATGCGAGCTATTGATCTACAACATGATTTGCAAAATACTACCAGGACTAAGTTCATGATAAATTTAAGTTCAATTAATCATATTACTTAAGAACTCCCACTTAGATAGACATCCCTCTAATCCTCTAAGTGATCACGTGATCCAAATCAACTAAACCATGTCCGATCATCACGTGAGATGGAGTAGTTTCATTGGTGAACATCACTATGTTGATCATATCTACTATATGATTCACGCTCGACCTTTCGGTCTCCGTGTTCCGAGGCCATATCTGTATATGCTTGGCTCGTCAAGTATAACCTGAGTATTCCACGTGTGCAACTGTTTTGCACCCGTTGTATTTGAACGTAGAGCCTATCACACCCGATCATCACGTGGTGTCTCAGCACGAAGAACTTTCGCAACGGTGCATACTCAGGGAGAACACTTCTTGATAATTAGTGAGAGATCATCTTATAATGCTACCGTCAATCAAAGCAAGATAAGATGCATAAAAGATAAACATCACATGCAATCAATATAAGTGATATGATATGGCCATCACCATCTTGTGCTTGTGATCTCCATCTTCGAAGCACCGTCGTGATCACCATCGTCACCGGTGCGACACCTTGATCACCATCGTAGCATCGTTGTCGTCTCGCCAATCTTATGCTTCCACGACTATCGCTGTCGTTTAGTGATAAAGTAAAGCATTACAGCGCAATTGCATTGCATACAATAAAGCGACAACTATATGGCTCCTGCCAGTTGCTGATAACTCGGTTACAAAACATGATCATCTCATACAATAAAATTTAGCATCATGTCTTGACCATATCACATCACAACATGCCCTGCAAAAACAATTTAGACGTCCTCTACTTTGTTGTTGCAAGTTTTACGTGGCTGCTACGGGCTTAAGCAAGAACCAATCTTACCTATGTATCAAAACCACAACGATAGTTTGTCAAGTTGGTGCTGTTTTAACCTTCGCAAGGACCGGGCGTAGCCACACTCGGTTCAACTAAAGTTGGAGAAACTGTCACCCGCAAGCCACCTATGTGCTAAGCACGTCAGGAGAACCGGTCTCGCGTAAGCGTACGCGTAATGTCGGTCCGGGCCGCTTCGTCCAACAATACCGCCGAACCAAAGTATGACATGCTGGTAAGCAGTATGACTTATATCGCCCACAACTCACTTGTGTTCTACTCGTGCATATAACATCGAGACATAAAACCTAGGCTCTGATACCACTGTGGGGGGACGTACTAATTTCAAAAAAAATTCTACACACACGCAAGATCTTGGTGATGCATAGCAACGAGAGGGGAGAGTGTGATCTACATACCCTTGTAGACCGACAGCGGAAGCGTTTGGTTGATGTAGTCGTACGTCTCCACGGCCCGTCCGATCAAGCACCGAAACTACAGCACCTCCGAGTTTTAGCACTCGTTCAGCTCGATGACGATCCCCGGACTCCGATCCAGCAAAGTGTCGGGGAAGAGTTCCGTCAGCACGACGGCGTGGTGACGATCTTGATGTACTACTGTCGCAGGGCTTCGCCTAAGCACCGCTACAATATTATCGAGGACTATGGTGGCAGGGGGCGCCGCACACGGCTAAGAATATGATCACGTGGATCAACTTGTGTTCCTCTGGGGTGCCCCTGCCTCCGTATATAAAGGCTCAAGGGGGGGGGTGTGGCCGGCCTAGAAGAGGCGCGCCAGGAGGAGTCCTACTCCCTCCGGGAGTAGGATCCCCCCCCCAATCGTAATTGGAATAGGATTCGCGGAGGGGGGAAAAGAGAAAGGGGGGCCGGCCCCCTCTCCTTGTCCTATTCGGACCAAGGGAGGGGAGGGGCGCGCGGCCCATATCAGGCTGCCTATTCTCTTTTCCACTAAGGCCCACTAAGGCCCATATAGCTCCCGGGGGGTTCCGGTAACCTCCCGGTACTCCAGTAAAATCCCGATTTCACCCGGAACACTTCCGACATCCAAATATAGGCTTCCAATATGTCAATCTTTATGTCTCGACCATTTCGAGACTCCTCGTCATGTCCGTGATCACATCCGGGACTCCGAACAAACTTCGGTACATCAAAAAGCATAAACTCATAATATAACTGTCATCGAAACCTTAAGCGTGCGGACCCTACGGGTTCGAGAACAATGTAGACATGACCGAGACACGTCTCCGGTCAATAACCAATAGCGGAACCTGGATGCTCATATTGGCTCCTACATATTCTACGAAGATCTTTATCGGTCAGACCGCATAACAACATACTTTGTTCCCTTTGTCATCGGTATGTTACTTGCCCGAGATTCGATCGTCGATATCTCAATAGCTAGTTCAATCTCGTTACCGGCAAGTCTCTTTAATCGTTTCGTAACACATCATCTCGCAACTAACTCATTAGTTGCAATGCTTGCAAGGCTTAGGTGATGTGCATTACCGAGAGGACCCAGAGATACCTCTCCGACAATCGGAGTGACAAATCCTAATCTCGAAATACGCCAACCCAACATGTACCTTTGGAGACACCTGTAGAGCTCCTTTATAATCACCCAGTTATGTTGTGACGTTTGGTAGCACAAAAAGTGTTCCTCCGGTAAACGGGAGTTGCATAATCTCATAGTCATAGGAACATGTATAAGTCATGAAGAAAGCAATAGCAACATACTAAACGATTGGGTGCTAAGCTAATGGAATGGGTCATGTCAATCACATCATTCTCCTAATGATGTGATCCCATTAATCAAATGACAACACATGTCTATGGTTAGGAAACATAACCATCTTCGATTAACGAGCTAGTCAAGTAGAGGCATACTAGTGACGTTTGGTTTGTCTATGTATTCACACAAGTATTATGTTTCCGGATAATACAATTCTAGCATGAATAATAAACATTTGTCATGATATAAGGAAATAAAATAATAACATTATTATTGCCTCTAGGGCATATTTCCTTCAAAACCCCCCAATATCATCAAAATACTCCAGTTATGAAGTAAAATTCCTGAAGTGTTCCAGGAGTAGAACCTGAAGTGTAGTCAGTGGTTTCACCTATGTGCATAAAAATCATAAAAATTCAAAATCATTTGAAACCTGATCACTAGTCATAAAAATTCAAAATCATTCAAAATCAAAATCTACTAATTAGTTCTTGTGCTCATCCAGTAGCAACATCTTTCATACATGATCAGTAGTCATGTACCAAATTTTTATTTAAACTGAATTTGCAAATCAACAAGAGCTCTACTAGTTTCAGACTAGATTTACACTAAATACACTAGAGTATTTGACCAGTAGTCATGTGAACTCTTTGAATTTGTAAACACTTCCAGACTTGAGCATTGAGAGTTCACAATTGCAAAAAATGTCCCTTGTTCCTGAACTTATATTGTACTCCATTCATTCAAGCAGAAAGAAACAATTATTGTTGATACTCATGTGCTTCTTTGCAAATAATTTTATTTATTCAGAGTTTGAGAAATTTTGAACAAAAAAAAGAACGCAAGATACAGACTGAATTTGATGTTCAAAAATAACTGATAGTAGCATGCTATGGTACAGATAAAGTTGGGTCATAGTAACACACAGTAACATTTCTGGAATCCAAATTGAAACAATAAATCACATCTAGCTAGCAACTGAAAATCAAATTGGCACTTTCTCCAAACTCATACATGTCTTCTCTTTTTGTAGCATCAGTGCTCACCTCGATGGATTAACTGAATTTTCTACAAACACCAAGTACTAGGGCACACAAAAGTTCTGAAATTTGTGTGCCTAACTGAATTAACTGAATTTTCAGTAATCGAATAAATTGAATTTTCAAAACTGACAAATATTAATAGGTTGACTATAGCAAATCCAATTTGCATGCTTCACTACATATAATTTACAATAATCCGAGGGGACAAATACAGCACTGGAAAAGTCAATTCAGGTTTATTTGAATTGGCAGCTACAGTGATGCCATTTAAAGCTAGCTAGAGGGAAAAGCCATTTAAAAAAAATCCTCTCATCTCATATGAGGAGTGTTAATCCTAAGACTAATATTTTGTTGTGCAGTACATCTACAGTGATGCCCTGTCCATTTTGTCCCTCCCCGACTAGATACTAGAGTAGCACTGTTGATGCCCTATTCTTGCTGACCTTTATGACAGTATATACAACAACTTATCCTCTTAAACCAAAACAACTTTCTAAAAGCCAGATGCAACTTGTTGAGCTAATTTTGAGCAGAACTCCTTGAGGAACTAGCAGCAAAAGGTACTGAACTAGCAGCAAGCTTGTGTTATTGCTTACTAAGGTACTGAACTGATCAGAACTTCATAATAGTGAGCTTTACATACTAATTTCAGAGGGATTTGAACCTAATTTGACCTAAATTCGAGAGGGATTTGACCTTATTTTGCATCTACACTAGCCCCTAATCCATGGCTAGAGCTAGTAGTAGGAACACATGGTAGAGTAATTAGGCAGCCTTGAGGAACCCAAATCCATGGCTGCTAGATCGAATGAAACAAGGAGGGGAGTTGGGGGCACCTTCACCTTGGGTGGCTGAACGACGGCGTCGTGGATTTAGAGGTCTAGGTGGAAGAAGCCCTTGATTGCGGCGACTGTGGTGGCTGGGTGCGCCCCTCCTGCTCCTCCTCCTCGAGCAGGACAAGGTCAGCGGCTACACAGTGAGGAGAAGGCCCTCCTCTCCTCTCCGGGCGTCGTCCTGGTCGCTTGCCGGCGCGGTCTACCTGTAGAGACGAGACAAGAAGGGGTCAGGGGTTTGGAGTGGAGGGGGATTACGGGCGGAGGAGGACGGGCGGAGGAGGAGGGGGGCTTACGGGTGGAGGAGGACGGGCGGCGGTGCAGTAGGGGCGGCAGAGGGAGGCGCTGTTGGGCTCCTGTGCCGGCTGCGGGGCAGCGGAGGCTTCGGACGGCTGGGTGCGCCGCGGCGTCGGGCTGGCAGTCGTGGCGGCAGGCAGGGGAGCCGGTGGAGCGGGCCGGGGGTCGTCGGAGCGGGCGCGGCGGGGGAGGGAAGGGGGATCTGGCGAGGGAGAGGGAAGGGGGGATCGGGCGAAGGGGTATCCAGCTAGACACTATAGCAATGGCGCACCACCCTCTGGTGCGCCATTAGTAGTTTTTTTTCTGATAGCAATGGCGCACCCTCCTCTGGTGCGCCATTAGTAACTTTTTTTTCTGACAACAATGGCGCACCCTCCTCTGGTGCGCCATTAGTAACATTTTTTTCATTATTTCTTGTTGCATCTAATAATTTGTTTTTTATCAAATTTGTTATTTTCATGAGGACTAGAACAGAAGATATCATCAAATATCATCAATTTTTTTTGAAAATATCATCAAATTTGTTTTTTTATTTTTAATTGAAAATATCATCAAATTTGTTATTTGAAGATATCATCAAATTTCTTATTTGAAAATATCATCAAATTTGTTATTTAAAATATCTTCAAAAAGTGGGGGAGGGTGCGGGTGTCGGCGGCGGCGGTGGAGCGGGCCGGGGGAAGGTGCGGGGTGTCGGCGACGGCGATGGAGCGGGGGAGGGTACGGTGGGTCGGCGGCGGCTGTGGAGCGGGGGAGGGTGCGGTGGGTTGTCGGCGGCGGTGGAGCGGGGGAGGGTGCGGTGGGTCGGCGGCGGCGGTGGAGCGGTGAAATTTTTTTTTATTATTTTTTTAAAAATGAAGAGGGGAGAGGAGGCGCGGGTGGGATCGAGATCGAGATGGAGGGGGAATCGAGATCGAGATGGAGGGGGAATCGAGATCGAGTGTCCTCATGAATATTCAATATTTTATCATATTGAATATGAAAAAATATCATCACATTTGAAAAAATATTCATGAATTCAAAAGGTGCCCATGAAATTTAAAAATATTCATAATCTCAAAAAGTGCCCATGAAATTTAAAAATATTCATGATATCAAAATATATACTAATGGCACATTTCTACAGGGTGCGCCATTAGTAGTTTAAACTAGTAATGGCGCACTGTGAGGCGGTGCGTCATTAGTAGTTTTGCAAAAAAAAGAATAAAAAAAATTCAGTACTGGCGCACTCCATGTCTGATGCGACATTACTAGTTAAAACTAGTAATGGCGCACTTCGGTAGGATGCGCCATTAGTATGTATGTAAAAAAAATTATCACTAGTGGCGCACCTATTTTCTGGTGCGCCATTAATGTCTTCCACACTAATGGCGCATCACCAACTGGTGCGCCATTAGTATATAGTAGTGGCGCACTACTTTCCTGATGCGCTATTAGTGTCAATTCTATCTATAGCCCTTTTCCTAGTAGTGGAGGGAGCAACTCGTAATTTATTAGTCAAATTTTGGGGCTAATTAGCTCAAAATTCGAAGGATACCTATTTACTGAACAGAGAAAGATAAACCACCGCGTCGTTGATCCACTTGTACCTACTTCCTAATATGGCATCGAGGACAGGGCCCCAGAACCTCGAATTGAACGGACGAGGGAACTCTTCCCTTGATGTATCTATCCGCTGTCTCCACGGCTCTATGAGCTTCCTCGAGACCTCTCTTGCTCAGCAACCAGCATTGGCCAATCATTCTTGCGGTTGGGAATTTGGCAATGTTACAAGTCTTCCTATCGTAGCCATAGGTTATGTCCAGCGTGAAGTGCTCGAGTGAATGTGTTCTCTCGAGGATGTGAACTGTGAGCTCAACCAGGCTCTTGGCAGAACAGAAGCCTGTGATCAATACCTTCCTTAGGCTGTTATTCCGGCACTCCAGATTCTGCTTCCGGTATTCAGTGTCGTCTCCAACAACAGGATCATGGATTATGGCGTCCTGCTCTACCTGCAGATACATATGCAGGCTCAAATAATATTCTTCTGATAACAAAGTGTAATTGTACATCAATAGTAGCATCGATAGCTCTGAGGGATGTACATAGTGACTTACACGTAGGATGAAAGATTCCAAGGCAGGAGAAGCATCAAGAAAAGAAACCAGAGAGAAGACATCATAGTTTGGGGAAAAGAAGGGTTTAAGGAGTGAAATTTCCAAGTTCTTGAGGTGGGGGAGCTTGGACGGCAGCATCGGAATGTTGGCATTCTGAAAAATAAATCCCAAGATTAATCATGTTTTATTGCAACATACAAGTCTAAGTCTTACATAAATACATACATACACATTCTTGAATGGTCCCATTGAGACATTAAAACCAACACATACCTCATTACGACCGTGCAGGCTGAGGCTCTCAACATTTTGCGCGATAGACGGAAGGCTAAAGCGAGCATAAGAGAGAATACCAGACATGCTGACAGGTGAAAATATCTACATTCTTAAGATGCGAAGAATTTTGGACATAGATGGCCGGTGTCCTGCCATAATGATAACCGTCCGGTATCCCACCATAGTGAAAAGAGCAAAGCTGTGGAGCATCTATCTCTACCAGCTGCACCATCTTGCATTTTTGAACACTGAGGAACTTGAGCTGCTGCAGCGTACAAGGTATTTTCAAGCAAACTATCCCACTACATGCTTCAATCTCTAGCCACTCCAGGACGGAAGATTTAGAGAGCAAGTGCGCTAATCCATCCTCAGTAACGTGGACATAACACAGACTTAAACGTTTCAATCTTCTCAAGCACCCAAGTATTGACGTGGGATGAAAAGCGCAACCAAGGAGGCTAAGAGACTGAATTGAACTTGCAGCGGCCTCGTTCGATAAAACCGAACACGGGAAACTGTAGCTTTTATTCATGACCAAAGACAACACCAAGCTAAATTCTTGAATCCCAGGTTTAATGATCCGGAGCCACCTGTCGAGGTAGGAGGCTTTGATATCTTTGCAGGGGCCAAGACTAAGTTTAAGTGTCTTCACCTTCACCCCATTGTGATAATGGTTTGTAAGAATTTTGTCAACTTTATAAGTGAGATGGGTTTTCGTTTCCTCAAATGTTCTGCCAAGCAAACCAAGCGTACGGTCACTGAGTATGAGGTTGGAATAGTGTCTCCAGGAGTGCAGAAATCCACGGGACACGCAGGCGGCACGAGCAGCGTCTTGTATTGGCATGAGAGAATGTATATGATGCAAGATGTCCTGCAGAACCGATGTTCACAAGTTCAACGTTAGCTTGTAGCTAGAACTCCTAGTTGACTGCAATGAATAACACTAGCAGTTGCGGATTCGTTGTGATTAAAAACAAAATCCTTTGTAACTAGGATAGTTCATTGCCAGCAACACATACCTCTGGGAGTTCCTCCAAACCAAGTTCTTGTCTCATATTTTGGGTACCTTCACCTCGCTCCCAGGTTGCGCCATTTGTTTCAGTGGATGATGCCTTTGACCCACCACCTGCAACACATCAGAGTTCTCAAGTATGTCTCAGTTTTGCTCATGGGACTCAAATTTTGCAAGAGAGAATTATGAATCCTCACGAACCAGATATGAAAGGTCAAAAGATGGTGCATAGAAGCTGAAATAGTCAGAAACTACTCCAATAATCTGAAATTTGCTGAAATTGATTATCTAGGATTTTTGACGGAAAAAAACACATTATTAGAGGAGCCACCCTTCGTACTAGCCTAGTTTTTTTTCGCGGTATTTAGGACTTTCAAGCTGAACTGGCGATTAGGGCGCAGTGAGATCGATTTTGGTCTAAAAGAGAAGAATCGAGATGCATCAGAGAACAGAACATACGTATTTTTGCAGGACTATGAAGTTTCCGCTGCCGACGACGGTGCCGGTGCCGACGCCGTGTCCTGCGCAAGGCGTCGTGGATCGCGGCGAATCGGGATAGCGATGGAAGTGACCCTGCGGTGCGCCGACGAACGGGGGACATGGGCAGTCGACGAATTCCCGTGCGAGAGGAATCCGCCGTCGAGGCGTCGTTCGCCGGTCAGAATATCGGTCTCGTTCTCGTCCAATCCACTCCGTGTCAGCCTCTGCCCTCTAGCCCTCCCTCCGCGTCACGTTTTTCCTTTTTGAGAACAGGGTGACACCCCTGTTATAGAGCATCTATACGGCCGGGTGTCACCCCTTATACTACGTCCTGGCGGACAACTCAGTCAGTGGTCGGTCACATAATGATGATCCAGCCAGACTTTTTAAACCGGCTCTATACATTTGAGCTGACCGGCATCCCATATTCATTCCATATCTGAGTTGAATATGGGAGGCCCGGACGCTCCCGGGTGTGTCACCATGTTGGATCCGACAAACATGACTCACTATTAATTCCATAAAATTCGCCCCACCTCCCGACCTTGTCCGACCAGCCCCTTTTCTTTCCTCTCTTCTCCCTTTTCCGCGCCGGCCATCCCCTAGTCCCGCCACTATCCCGACCCCTCGGTAGCGCCACCATCGCCAAAAAATTCCTGCCGGCCATTCTCGCCATCGCAGTACGTTCGGCTATTCTTTGCCCTCTATGTGTTCAATAAATTACCCGAGCAATATTTTTTATTCTTTTGTAGGCAAAGTGATGGATTCAAAGAGTTCGTCGGATGAGGAGTATGGAAACAAGGAGCATGATAAATTAATGGATGAGGAGTATGGAAACAAGGAGCATGATGAATTAATGCAAAAGGAATTCTTTGATTTGTCATAGTCGGACGAAGATGCCGAGATGACGATGACCATGAGCATCCAAGAGGAAATGTACAGGGAGGTGGAGCACATTCTAAACTTTAAGGGTTCGATCAAAGGGAAAAGAATTCCGTGTGTGTCCGAAGATGACCTCCAAGGTTATCTGGCTTAGGGGCTCTGCCTTTCTTCCTGGTATAACGTCGTGGAAATGGGTTAGCGAGGGGCAGATGGCCGTCAGTGGTATCCCCATCTGGGACATGATACTGGAGGCCGCATTTTGGGAGGCTCCGCATGGGTCCGAGGAAGAGTCGCCGCTGCCGCTGGAGGTCGTACGATGTGGGAAGCGGAGGAGAAGAAGGTGGAAGCGAGGAAAGCGCCTCGTGGCGGCACTTGGGCACCATGGAGGAAAAGGTGCACGGGAGCTTAGAAGAAGAGGAGCCCACCTTAGCCAAGGTTAGGCTTTGGGAGGACACCTGGTATGGTACCTCCACGCTGGTTGTGCAATTCTAGCCTATTGATATACCGTAAAGAGATATAAGAGCGAATGAGTCTTTCAAAGTTAGAGCTGGCATTTGTGACGGTAACCAGCTCACGCTTACTTTTAGAAGGAACTATGATGATTGGCTTATGAAACTTTGGTCCAATTATTAGAAATAGCTAAAAGTATTACTTTGTCTAAGAAATAGAATCTTTAATCTGGCAGCCAGAAAGCAATGGACACTACTCAACTAGCACACTGTATCATGTTATAAATTTTAGGGGAGTCCAACATGTCTATATTCCTGTTGTTTGGAAGCTAAGAGCATCTCCACTAGGGGCCCAGAACAACACCCAAGCACCTTTTTTTAGCATCGGCGGTAAAAAAACGTCCCAGCCAGGCACCCAAGACATTGTTTTGCGTCGGATTCGGCTGGGAACGCCGGCATTCAACTTTTGCATGCACATGCCCATTTGCAGCCCCTCTTTCTCCCCTCTCTCTCTTCTCTCCTCTCCTTTCTCTCATTTCTCTCTCCTCTCTCCTTCCACCACCTACAGTGGGCGAGCAGAGCGGGCGCGCGGCCGGGCTGCGAAGACGGCGAAGGGCTGCGGCGGCGACCCGGTGGGTGCGTGGGGAAGGAGCCGGCCGGGCCAGCTGGCGAGGAGGCCAGACGCTGGGGCGATCGGAAAGGGGTCGGACGCGGGGGACAATGGAGGCCGGACGCGGCCGGAGCGGGCGGAGCCGGCGCGCGGGCGAGGGAGGCTGAGCGGGCAGAGCCAGAGGCAGATGGCGGAGCCGGTGGGCGAGTTGGTGCGGACGGCGGATGTGGAGGTCGGCTCACGGCGACCCAGCGGACGGGCGTGAAGGAAATATGCCCTAGAGGCAATAATAGTTATTATTTATTTCCTCATATCATGATAAATGTTTATTATTCATGCTAGAATTGTATTAACCGAAAATATAATACATGTGTAAATACATAGACAAACATAGTGTCACTAGTATGCCTCTACTTGACTAGCTCGTTGATCAAAGATGGTTGAGTTTCCTAACCATAGACATGAGTTGTCATTTGATTAACGGGATCACATTATTAGGAAAATGATGTGATTGACATGACCCATTCCGTTAGCTTAGCACTTGATCATTTAGTTTACTGCTATTGCTTTTTTCATAACTTATACATGTTCCTATGACTATGAGATTATGCAACTCCCGATTACCGAAAGAACACTTTGTGTGCTACCAAACATCACAACGTAATTGGGTGATTATAAAGGTGCTCTACAGGTGTCTCCGATGGTGTTCGTTGAGTTGGCATAGATCGAGAATACGATTTGTCACTCCGATTGTCGGAGAGGTATCTCTGGGCCCTCTCGGTAATGCACATCACTACAAGCCTTGCAAGCATTGTGACCAATGAGTTAGTTACGGGATGATGCATTGCGGAACGAGTAAAGAGACTTGCCGGTAACGAGATTGAACTAGGTATTGAGATACCGACGATCGAATCTCGGGCAAGTAACATACCGATGGCAAAGGGAACAACGTATGTTGTTATGCGGTTTGACCGATAAAGATCTTCGTAGAATATGTAGGAACCAATATGAGCATCCAGGTTCCGCCATTGGTTATTGACCGGAGACGTGTCTTGGTCATGTCTACATAGTTCTCGAACCCGTAGGGTCCGCACGCTTAAAGTTCTGTGACGATCGATATTATGAGTTTTTTGTGTTTTGATGTACCGAAGGTAGTTCGGAGTCCCAGATATGATCACGGACATGACGAGGAGTCTCGAAATGGTCGAGACGTAAAGATCGATATATTGGATGACTATGTTCGGAGACCGGAAGTGTTTCGGGAGGTTTCGGACATAAATCGGAGTACCGGGGGTTACCGGAACCCCCCGGGGAGTATATTGGGCCTAATGGGCCTTAGTGGGAGAAGAGGGGGGGCGGCCAGGGCAGCCGCGCGCCCCCTCCCCCTCTAGTCCGAATTGGACAAGGAGGGGGGGGGGCTTTCCTTCTCTCCTTCTCTCCCTTCCTTCTCCTCTCCTACTCCTACTTGGAAGGGGGGAGTCCTACTCCTGATGGGACTAGGACTCCTCATGAGGCGCGCCATAGGAGGCCGCCCCCTCCCCTTCCTCCACTCCTTTATATACGGGGAGGGGGCACCCATTGGAGACACAACAATTGATCATTGGTTTCTTAGCCGTGTGCGGTGCCCTCCTCCATCATAATTCACCTCGGTCATATCGTAGCGGTGTTTAGGCGAAGTCCTGCGTCGGTAGCTTCATCAACACTGTCACCACGCCGTCGTGCTGACGAAGCTCTTCCCGGAAGCTATACTGGATCGTGAGTTCGCGGGACGTCACCGAGCTAAACGTGTGCTGAACGCGGAGGTGACGTACGTTTGATACTGAGGATCGGTCGATCGTGAAGACATACGACTATATCAACCGTGTTGTCATAACGCTTCCGCTTACGGTCTACGAGGGTACGTAGACGACACTCTCCCCTCTCGTTGCTATGCATCACCATGATCTTGCGTGTGCGTAGGATTTTTTTTGAAATTATTACGTTCCCCAACAGTGGCATCCGAGCCAGGTTTATGCGTAGATGTTATATGCACGAGTAGAACACAAGTGAGTTATGGGCGATACAAGTCATACTGCTTACCAGCATGTCATACTTTGATTCGGCGATATTGTTGGATGAAGCGGCCCGGACCAATATTACGCGTAAGCTTACGCGAGACTGATTCTACCGACGTGCTTTGCACACAGGTGGCTGGCGGGTGTCAGTTTCTTCAACTTTAATTGAACCGAGTATGACTACGCCCGGTCCTTGTTGAAGGTTAAAATATCACTAACTTGATAAACTATCGTTGTGTTTTTGATGCGTAGGTAAGAACGCGTAGGTAAGAACGGTTCTTTCAAACACGTTTGGTGGAACATTTTTAGGACAGTCAGGTTCTGGATGATTCTGTCAGCAGATCAATGCAAGCAGATGTTGGACAACTTCTCCACATTCTGAAATAACAATTTCATGAGAAAGGCTCCATTGATCTGTTCAGGCTGGACATCTGATCGCCTCTCCTCTTATCCAGCATTTGGCCGGAGCTTCCCAAGGAACACCGTATATATACTATTTGTTACGTCGTTGTAAGATTGGACCATTTCTCTGGTGTCCAGAAAACAGAAGGTCCTTCCAGCTCAGAAAAAAGAAGAGAAAAGGTCCTGAAAACACGTACGTAGCCTGTCGCCGGTGATGAAACCTATATATGACCGCGAACAAGAAACAAAACACACGCAATGCCGCCTTGCTTTGCCCGCCCCGCCGTGTAAATTGCAAGTGCAAATGCCTCCTAAATATGAATTGCACCCTTTCTCAGGAAAGAAAATCGTAGCCAGCGCGGGACAAGTAAGGAGTAGTAGCTAGTAAGCTAGAAAGAATATGGCCGCCGGTGGCCGGGCGCTGCTCGTGGCACTGCTGGCCGTGGCCTGTGCCACCGCCGTCGTCGTCGGTCAGTCCTGGTCGACGGGCATGCACTTGCTCAGTTAGTTGCAAGCCGTGTGCTAAGCGCTGACGCTCGCTGTTGCAGGAGGTGCGGCGGCGTCCAGGTGCGACGGAAAAAGCTGCGGCATGGGCACCTGCAAGGAGGTGCCGGTGGTGCCGATCGTGAGCCCCGACGGATATGAGTGCGACTGCAGCCCAGGGTGGTCGCGCCTCGACGTCCTCGAGCCAACCACGCCCTGCAACTTCCCTCTCTGTAAGCAACCATGGCATGCATGCTATACGTACTTACAATTTTTCTCCTGCAAACCTTTGTATTTCCGTTATGCATATAATGGAAGAGGACGCGCGGTTCTTACCTGCCTGCCACATCGTCTCTGCCCTTTGTAGGTACCTCGGATCTTAGCTGCCACATGCCCAAGCTGAAGCCGCCGCCATTTGGAAAGAATTTCACAACTGACCGTAAACTCGCGGAATTCAAACCATGATTTACTGCATGCATGCTCGACTATTCAGACCATGATCTCCTCCCTTTCTTCGTGTCAGCCTGCTTAGTCGTCGACTGTGGCCCAGAAGGCACCTGCGTCAAGCAAGGGAGCTCCCCTTACTTCCACTGCCAGTGCAACCCGGGCACACCCAACGCGCGCAACGACCCTTCCCTCTTTTGCACCAAATGTACGATCTCTCTTAACATTTCTTCTTCGTCGTCATCTTCTTCTTGTTGTTGTTTTGCTTAGCCCGAGACTTTTTTCCTGATCTTGTAGGCGCCGTCAGCGACAACGGATGCGCGGTTCCGCCGCCGTCAACAGGCCCTCCTCCATCAACGGCGCCACCTGGTAATGATCACGATTCATCTGCACCGGCTGTTGCCTCCATCACCAAAGGCAATGCAACCTCACTAGGTTCCGTCTGATTCTCCATTATTCCCTCGAGATCATCATCGTATGGTATACACGCGCGTGCACACACAGCCTTGCATCGACCCATCGACTCCCCTCCCATGTCTAAATTTGGTGTTTTGATCCTTTCGGCATATAGTTTAACCGGATCCGATTCCTCTTTGAAAATATTTCGGGATCTGACCCTTTCTCTACGACCAACAGGTCCGGCGGTAGCCTAACACATCCTACCGCCAAGGGGCACGGCGATAAGGTAACGGCAGGCTGTTGACGGCCGTTTACACCCGCGGACGTGGAAAAAGACCCTACCGCTAAGGAACTTTGTGATAGGCTGCATAACCCTACCGCCAAGGAACCTGGCGGTAGGTCTGTGAAGTGGATAAGGGGTTGCGGTGGGGGTTGTGTTCCCCCACCCAACCATTCACCCCCATTCTCCTCACCTCTCTCCCCCGAGCTCAACCCCTCTCTGGCCTCTCTTCCTGTGCATCCACTAGACCATCCATGTCACTCTTGAACCTCGTCTTTCTTCTTCTTCCTTTTGTAGGAATCATGAGTTCGGGATCGGGAACCATATGTGGGCCATCATACTCAGGCCATTGTGACTGATCGAGGAAATGTTGGAAACGAAGCGCCCATGTCAACCTTGTTTGTTCCAATGCGAACTCATGCAACCGCACGATGGTACCATCATATACGGGCAAGTTTCTCGCCCTGACCACTGTCATCACATGCGAGCAAGGCCAATGGTACTTATGAGGCCTCTTGCACTGACACCACCGGTTTAGGTGCACCTCGTACGCAACACCACCGTACAACACACCGTCCCGTGTTGTGCCACCTATCTCGTCGACTTGGGTAGATCATATATTTTTCATTGAATATAATGATTTGTTGATGCGAAGACTTGCACGCTTGAAACTTCAACCAGTCATCAACCTTGAAGGGATAGTCTTTCTTTTCACCTATTCATTTGGCGGTGATTCGGGAATGCCTTAGGAAATACTCGTTGAGATTGAAGAAAGTATACTTCATTATTGCAGTCACAGACAATGAACGAACACCCTTGAGCACATCTTTGAAGCATTCCACCATGTTGCTTGTCATGTCATCGTATCTCAAACCTCCTTCATCGTTAGTGCGTGAACACTTATGCTTCTCCTCAACATGCCTTGTCAAGAATTCTCTCCCTCCTTTGTTCTTCTCCAACACCTCGAAGAGTTTATCATAGCGGCTTTTGAATGTATCAGTGTTGAATGCCACACAAACATGGGTAAGGTCTTTGCAAAACTCCTTGCTCTTGCATGGGAAGGCCTAGAATATCAATGTCGATTGCGTTGAGAATCCCATGATGCCGATTTGATATGATGCATACCTCTCTCTTGCCAATCACCTTGGTCTGCACATGGCCCATGAACCACTCCCAGTCGTCGTTGTGCTCGGAAGGCACCAAGGTAAATGACACTGGCAACACGTTATCATTGGGCGAGTGCATTATAAGCGTAGGAACTCTTAGAAGGATCTTTTTCCTATTTAATATAATGCATACACTCAAAGGCGACTAATGCATTATCTCATCCTCCCTGAAATGAAAGCACTTTGTTCTGGAGAAATTATACCATCCATCAAAGGCCTTAACCGATTAACTAAACCTTTCGATATCACCTTACAACATTACATAAGCTTATGGGCCCATAATCAGACATTCTGAGAGGGTTAGAAACCTTAGGAATCAGAACAATAGAAGCATAGTTCACACCTTCTGGCATAATACCAGGCCGAAAGAACTCCTTGACCGCAGCCAGAACATTGTCCTTCAAAACTCCCCAATTATGCTGGAAAAAATGGGCCGAGAAGCCATCCGGACCCGGGGCTTTTAGAGGACCAATTTGAAAGAGGGCATCTGAAATTTCCTTGTCAAAAAATGGCGCACAAAGTTTAACATTATCCACAACAGAAACCCGTGGCTCAATTAAGTCCAAAATAGGAGATGCATCAAGAGTAGGATCAGCTGAGAAGATATTATGAAAGTAGGTGTTTGCTACCTTTCCCGTTGCTGACAAAACTGTCCCAATGCTATACGTAAGCTCCTTATCTTATTTTCCTTGCCCTCCAAACAACCTTGTTCTCATTTTTTTTTGTATTCTATCTCCTTCCTTAAGCCATGTAATTCTAGATCGCTGCAACCACATCATCTCCTCTCGGTACAACAACTCGTTCATCCTGTCCATCGCTCTACGGATATCCTGCCTGTCCGCATTCATGCCCATTAGGTCTTCTAGTTGACTCCTAGACTTAGCCAGTTCTAGTGTAACGTTACCAAACTTCATACTCCAAGATTTGAGGGTCGACATAGTTTTGCTAAAGGCGTTCTGCAGCTCGGCCATGTTGCCCACCGACCCAACAGAATCCCAAGATTCTTTAGTTACATTAGGCAGCCCCTTGTCTCTCTGCCAGAAGAGCTCGTAACTTCGTGATTTTTCCTTTACCGGACCTGGGTCCGGAGCTCCCTTGACTACCACAGCCACATGATCTGAACAAGATGAAGGAACATGCAAAACAGAACCAAAGGCAACATGTTGTGCCATGCATTAGTAGCCACTGCTCAATCAAGACGAAAACGAACATTACCATGTCCACTTCTTTGGTTATCGTATGTGAACGATGTACCAACAAAGCCATCAATCAACCCACAAGTCTCCAAAGTGTCTCAAAATGCTATCATTTGTGGTTCTCCCCTCGGTGTAGCTGACATGTGTTCAAAGCCCCAAAGAGCTTCGTTTTAGTCTCCTACTACAAGCCAGAGAAGGTCACTGATTCCTCTCAAATTAAGGAGTTTTGTCCACATGAGGTGAGAAATTTCAATATGCGGCTCACCATGTACACAGGTTACCCTCCACTGCTCGGCTCCCTCATGTAATTGGATAGTTGCATCTATATACTACTCCTTTTTATCAATTATATTCACAATGCAAGACTCAAGTCAATACAAAGATAAACCTCCACTCATATCATTTGCTATCCACGCCCGCAAACCCTTTTAAGTCCCAGTCGGCCATGGATTCTTCTCATCTTGGTTTCCTTTTGCCTGGTTTCACGCAAGAACAAAAGTGTGGGGGAATGCGACAGTACCATAGTCGTAAGTTCACAAACTGTCCGAGAATTCCCCCCTCCCCGACACTTCCAACTAATTAAATTCATTGGGACCGGCGGTCCTCCATCCCGGAAGCCGCCTCGATTGTCATACCAGTGTCTTCCACAAGCCCGTCATGTCCCTGCCTTCTTAACAATGGGTACCTTGACCGGAGTAGAATTAGGGGGTGCAGATCCTTGTTCCCCTACCAAAACCCCATTCTCTAGGAGCAACACAATGTTAGAAACTTTCCCTGCAAGGTTTGGGACCGTCTGCCCTCGAACATTAGTCATGCTATCATCTTTGATCAGCCTTTTATGGGCACTTTTGCCATCATCCCCCGCCGATAGGTCATTAACATCCTCCATGTCATCGCTCACAGTACCACCCCCCTTCCTCGACCACCAAGTGGTGTCGTTCTTCCTCCTCGGTCACCTCTGCCACCAACTCCTCTCCCCCCTTGGCTAGGACCGCAAATTTTGTTAGCTAGCTAACTATGAAGGGAGTATTTGCTACGTCGTTGCTTCTCACTCACGTATGATGAGCTGCTAGAGAGAAACAAAAGACTGGACCATCTCTCTCGTGTCCAAAAACGACAAGGCCTCAACTCAAACAAAGAAAAAAAAGAAGAGAAAATGTCGTGAAGACACGGGAAACCCTACACGGATAGGTTGGCACAGGCGATGAAACCTATGACCCCGAACAAGCAATAGCACACACGAAGCTGTCGCCCCGCTTTGCCCGGCCCGCCCCCTCCCCTGAAACCTGTACAAATTGCGTCCTACATGTTGCACCATTCCCCAGAAAAGAAAGAGAATCCTAGCTACTAGCGCCAGACAAGTAGAAAGAAGATGGCCGGCGTGCTGCTCGTGGCGCTGCTGGCCGTGGCCTGTGCCGCCGCCGTCGTCGTCGGTCAGTCCTGTTCGACGGCCATGCACTTGCTCAGTCAGTTGGTTGCAAGCTGTGTGCTGAGCGCTGAGGTAGGCTCGCTGTTAAATTTGTATTGCAGGAGACACGGCGTCAGCGTGCGACGGAATAAGCTGCGGCATGGGCACCTGCAAGGTGCCCATCCTGCCCACCCCCGACGGCTACGAGTGCGACTGCAGCCCAGGGTGGTTGCGCCTCGACCTCCTCCAGCCAATCACGCCCTGCAACTTCCCTCTCTGTAAGCCAAGCAACCATATGCTATATGTAGTACAGTACAGTTTTTTGAGCGGACATGGAGTTTCTACACCCAGGAGCAAATGCTCCTGGTGTGAACAGTAACATTAAAAAAATTAAAAAATTCTGAAATTTTTTTGTGGCATACTTTCATAAATGTTTGTTGTGGATGCAAAATTTCACCGCAAAATCACATTGGTAGAAGGCGTGGTAAAAAAACAAAGTTGATGCTCTGAAAATGTTACTTACAAAAGCATTTTTGAGCTCTGAATTTTTTTGGCACGACTTCCACCAAAGTTATTTCGTGACAAATTTTGCATACACAGCAAACATTTGTGAAAGTATGTCACGAAAAGAAACAGATTTTTTTGAAATTTTTTTCTATTTTCTTGACTTTACTGTTCGAGTATTTGCTCGTGGGTGAAAAAAGGTACTTTCTCTTTTTCTGTTATGCATCTCGTGGGAAAACCCACGTCTCTGGCCTTTGTTTGCAGGTCCCTCGGCTCCTAGCTGCCACACGCCCAAGCCGAAGCCGGGGCTGCCGTTTGGAAAGAATTTCACAACTGACCGTAAACTCTCGGAATTCAAACCATGATTTACGTACTGCATGCATGCTCGACTGTTTTTCTTCTAGCAATGCTTTGACTGATCTCCCCCGTTTCTTCGTGCCAGCCTGCTTAGTCGTCGACTGTGGCCCGGAGGGCACGTGCGTCAAGCAAGACAGCTCCCCTTACTTCCACTGCCAGTGCAACCCGGGCACACCCAACGCGCGCAACGACCCTTCCTTCTTTTGCACCAACTGTAAGATCCCGCCAACTTTTCTTCTTCATCATCATCTTCTTCTTGCTATTTTGCTTAGCCTGAGACCTTTTCCCTTGATCTTGTAGGTGCCGTCGGCGACAACGGATGCGCGGTTCCGCCGCCTCCATCGGCTCCGTCAACGGGCTCCCCGCCGCCTCCGTCAATGGCCCCAACTGGTAATGATCACAATTCATCTGCACCGGCCCCTGCCTCCATTACCAAAGGCAATGCAACCTCACTAGGTTCCATCCGATTCTCCATTATTCCGTCGAGATCAGATCACCATCGTATACACGCGCGTGCACACACAGCCTTACACCGAGTCTCCGGCCGGCGTAAATAACGGAGGAAAATGGACTGCTCACAGCTAACTAACGGCGCTGCGTGCGTATTTTGCAGGCTCTGTCTCCTTGCGGAATCTCCCGCGGCTGCTGATGCTGGTGGCCTCGCTCGCCGCGCTTCACATTGTGTGATTATTACGTGGACAGCACGCTGTGATGCGGAAGTGCACTGATCAAGACTCCGTAGGACCGAGGGAGCAGCAAATTATACGTACGTGCGTGCACTATGTGTGGTGCATACTGTGCATGCGTATATAGTATGCTGCTGCGGCTGCTTCTGGTGCATTTACTTGATATATGCATGCATGTATTCCTACGCGTTGTTCACAAGGGAAGACCAGATCATTTCTATTAACAAATGTTTGAGGTGAATTTGTTTCATCTAAGAGCTCCAAGGTTATTATTTGAATGTTATGTTCCTATGGTGGAGAGCTAATAAAGGAGAGTTTACAGATTAGCCGGACATTTCTGGTGGATTGGATGGTTACAGTGTGGTGAGGACTTTTTTTTTTGAAACAAGGCAAAAGATTTCTCAATTTTATTAATTAAGAAGAAGGTTTAGACATAAGTCGTAAAGCGGCAAAAAGTAAAGTTCGACTCTAGCGACATAAGAAGAATCAAATGCTTGCCTCCAGCAAGCTCCCAGAGGCGGGCTTCCTCCTCGATTTTGCTGACGACAATCGTTGTCGGAGCAGCCATGTTGCGAAAAACGCTTGCATTTCGTTCCTTCCAGATTTCCTAGGAGACGAGCATCATAACCGAAGCAAGGGCCTTCTTGTGTTGGTCTCCTGCGCCCACCGCCTTGATCCACCAAGTTCAAACCGAATCCTCATTCTGCCAAGACATTGGCGTGTAGTCGTGAATGCCAAGCTAGGCGGTGATCTCGTTCCAAACTCGAACAGAGAACCAACACTTAAATAACAGGTGAGCCGACTGTTGCACTTGTCTGCAGAGACGGAAAAGGGGACAATTAGGTCAACCACTTCGCGTCAGTCGATCAGCCACCCAAACTCGGTTCTGAGGAATTAACCAGGCGTAGAATTTGCACTTCTGAGAGGGGCCCACATCTTCCAAATCATGGCAGTGTTGGGGCTGCAGGTGAGGCCCGCAAATTGCGCCAAGTACACCGTCACATGAACTACTCCCCACTGGTAGTGGATTTCCATGAAATAGTATCCTTCCTATCATGTCTGAGATTTACACTTGCAATCATCTCCTAGAGTTTAGCAAACTGTTGGATATGTGTCAAGGTGAGTCCTGGGTGTTAATCAATCTGGTGAATCCAAGTATTGTCCAGTGACTTGCTAACCATACACGCCTTCCTTTCTGATATCTCAAAAATCTTAGGTGTGATGTCTCTGGGCCAAATACCATTCAACCAAGAGGATTCCTAGAATTTCACCGTCTTACCATCGCTGATGCACACCCTTGTGGCCGCCACAAAAAGATCCTTATCACCCTCAGAACAGGGTGTCCCCATCCCAGCGCACGTTTTTGACGGGTCAGCCCACTCGAACCAAAGCGAACAACGACGTAAAGCAGAAGCAAACTTTTTAAGGTCTAACATACCCAACCCCCTCCCCCCCACCATAGATCTTGGGCTTGCAGACAAGGTTCCAGTTAACTTTACATTTGCCTCCCGTCACCGAATCACATCCTCTGCCTTACATTTGTCTCAGACTTTCAATCTTTTTCGTAACTTCAACCAAGAGGTCAAGAGGTGTGATTTGGTATATTGCAATGGCCATGATGACCACTTTGACCAAGACAATGCGCCCTGGCTTTGCCACATGCATGGCCGACCAGGGGGAGTTTGGCAACCACCTTATCCTGCAAAAACAGAAAGTGAATGCGCTTGAGTCTCTTAATTGACAATAGAAGGCTAAGTTATTGCATTCGGAATGAGATCTTGACCATGGGGAAGGCCTAGAGAATGTAGTCAAGGTTTATGGTGGCACATCGAATGGGTGCCACAAGGCTTTTGTTGCAGTTGGTGACTAAATCAGTAACATCACCAACGGAGCTGAGAGTGGATGCCAGGAAATGGATATCCTCCTTGATTGGTGCAACAAAAAATGACCGTATCATCTGCATACAGAGATGCCTGAATGGGGTGGCCTCGAGTGCAGCTTGCCCTGTTTTGTAGCCTTGGCGAGGATGTGGTGGAGCGATTCAATGGCAAGCACAAAAGGTAGGGGGAAAGCGGATTCTCCTATCGAAGACCACAACCATACTTGATTGGGTCGCTTGCAACACCATTGGGGAGAAATCTATATGAGGCCGTGGAGAGGAGAATGGAAATCTAATCTCTGAATCGGCTTGGAAAGTGATGATGTCTCAGTAGGTCCGTCAAGTAGTCCCATCTGCCCGAGTCAAAAGCTTTTTTAATATCTAACTTGAAGGGCAAGGTTGGAGATTTATTTCGATGAAGACGATATACCAAGTTGCAAGCATACATAAAGTTATCATGAATGCTTCTTTTCTTGATAAATGCACTTTGCGTGTTGGAGACGAGCGCTAACATGTGGGGGCAAGATGAGTTGCCATCATCATCGTGATGATCTTAGCAACCGCATGGATAAGATTAATGGGCCGAAAGTCTGAGATGTCGCCCGCCCCATATTTTTTGGATGAACGCAATGTTGGCCGAGTTTAGCCGGTGAAGGCTGGAAACATGGTGTCACGCCCCGAGACCAGGCCTAAGTGAGACAGCCGCCACACGTTTATAGACTAAAAGGCCTATAGTCACATAAGGCATGATTAAGCAGGCATAAACCATCAGTTGATTACAAAAACTCATATATTGACTATACAAATTCATTTCCGTTTACAAATGTCCAAAATTCATTAAATTCTCTAATCGTTTTCCACCCATTGGTCCAGCCTATTCTTGAATGACCTCTTCCGGGTATACTTAAGTTACATCGTCTACATCTAAAAAATAGAGGAAGCAAGGGCAAATACAACAAATCATACTTAGCAAGCAGATACTTCACTATTCAACAAGGAGAATAGTATGACGATGCAGATCAATAGATGAATTGAACAATGTAATAATTATTTGAACATGTTTCAAAGGGAATGAGCAAAATGAATGACATAGTCAGATTTAGTGGAAACATACAAGGAAAATATTGGTATCACATATGACCGCAAGCTTCCCAACCCCGAAGTCACATGGGGGAAATTTCATACTTTTATGATCTTAAGAGGGGTACTCCGATATCGACAGAATCAACTAGAACCATAAAGGTTCTAGAAGAGCAGAGCTCTTTAATCCCCCAAGAATCGACCACGGGACTTACTAGTGTCGATCGCTCCTACGGATCCATCATCGACACGCTTACGAACAAGTGTCATTCTCAACGGAGAACTCAGACAGTCCCGTACCTGAACTGTGACCAGTACAATACGTTTGCCGTCGTGACACCAATATAAATGGATAGGATGTGTGGTTGAATCGACAATAATATCACCGAATATTAGACAAGACAACACGCTCATGCCTTTACATGAGTTCCCCTCAACCTTTACATGAGTTCCCCTCAAACACATTGATTTCATCAACGAATGGATACAAGGACAACATGTCCCCCTCAGATGCAATACAAGCCGGGAGTTGCATAATCTAATGGTCAAAGGAATATGTATTTGACATGAAAAAAGCAATAGCAATAAAACTGAATGATCAATATGCTAAGCTAACGGATGGGTCTTGTCCATCACATCATTCTCCTAATGACGTGATCCCGTTTATCAAATGACAACACATGTCTATGGTTAGGAAACTTAACCATCTTTGATTAACGAGCTAGTCTAGTAGAATCTTACTAGGGACACGGTGTTTTGTCTACGTATCCACACATGTATCAAGTTTCCGGTTAATACAATTCTAGCATGAATAATAAACATTTATCATGATATAAGGAAATATAAAATAACAACTTCATTATTGCCTCTAGGGCATATTTCTTTCAGTTCGTAACCATCATCTCCAGCATTTGACATTGATAACTGCCTCCCTCCACTGCTCTGCCCAAGATCGTAGCCACCCTCGTCTTCATGTGCATTGACCTCCTTCACGACAGGAAGCACTAAGGCAACAGGATTGCATCCCCTGCATTCACAACCTTGTAACCACCTTACCCACTTGGAGTCTCGCTCTATTGGCCTCAAATAAAAGTAAATTATTGAACTTGACCGTGTCCATAATGCATGAACACCGACGGTGTGTGTTTCAGTATCTAAACTTGATGTAATCCATTCTTTTAACTGAATGACAGACCATGTTTGAGGTGCACTCATTGGCACCTCTACGTGAGTAAATTTACTCATATCAGCTCCCATCTCAGTTGTTTGGACAATGCCAGGACCGTAGTAAAATATGAACTTCACTACATCGGACATCTCGGCTCACCTATTTTTTTTCAACAACGACAGACAAGTATTATGCAACAACTTAAAATATCCCCAGTACTAAATATTTGACATGTATATATATTACGGAATATTAACAGAGCAACTAAAAATATTCACATACCTACAAATATAGTACGAAAATTTGCCGAGCAACTACACATATTGAAATATTTAAATATTTGACATCTACATATATTACGGATATTACCGGAGCAACTCCAAACACTGACACCTAAATTTTTGACATCCACATATAGTACGGAATATTACCGGAGCAACATCAAATTTTCACACAACTAAATAGTTGACATCTAAATATATTTACGGATACTACCGGAGCAAATAACAGTAATCACACACCTAATTTATTTCACATCAAAACATATTATCAAATACTAACAGAGCAACTACGAAAAATAAAATGAGTGTTGAAATATACCCTTGAAGCATGTGAGCGAACGACGAACGGTGGCCTTCAATCACCGGAACCGGAGCCGGAAACTTCACCAAACTGCCGGAACTTCACCTCCACCACCACCACCACACTGCCCCTACTTCACCACCACTACCTCCACCTCCACTCCCGCCACAACCTCCACCAATGTGCTAAAAAATGCTCCAACAAAATGCTCACCACAACCACCACGAGCTACTCCATCATTAGATCGAGGTCAACCCGGCAATCCGACCCATGGGTTCGTGCGCCCATGGGCACCCGACCCGAATGGATAGGGTATGGGTTGTCGACCTCGCCCATGGGTCTTACCCATGGGTAACCCGATTAGTCACGGGTAGGGTATGGGTTTAAGTTTGTGCCCGTGGGTTACCCGATGGGTCACCCGATTAATATAAATAATTAATAAACTATTTGTTTCCTGTTATATTTTTCTTTTTAATCTAAATACACTGCAGCAGTCACACAAACAGAGCAAGGCACAATCATTACGACCACAGCCATCATCGGGCCTATTCTGTATGTTATTCACACGTTTGGTATGGCCCATTTTCACCTTCAGCAAGTGGCCCATGCACAGAGCGCTGCACATATACATTCAGCCCATATAAGATGAAGCCTGTGTAGCGTGCACATGTCCAGCAAATAAAGGAGAGGCTGAACCTTTAGTCCCACCTCGCCTGTTCGAGAGCATGGGTGAGGGAGCTCCGTCTATAAAATGGAGACCGCTGGTTTCATGTCGCTAGGAGTGAACGATGCATGCACAATACAACGTCTATGTCTTCTTTAAAAGAAAAAAAAAATTAATTTTGTCAGACCCGATGGGTGCCAGATGCGTTCGGGTCGCCTGATGGGTTCGGGCGTGGGTCTAAGTTCAGACCACGGGTAGGGACGTAGGGTCGTGCGTGGGTATAGGTTGGACCCGACAGAGGGATCAGGCATGGGTCTGGTAGAGGTTGAGATGGAGGTCTTCCTTGGCTCCTCCAACTACGTACAACCCATTCACGATGTTAAATCTGCAAAAAACCGGCCCATTTTGGTGTACAAATTGAAGGCTGGAGGCATTTCTTGCAAGAAAGAGGAGAAAGAAAGAACAGAGAGGAGGAACTGTTGCGTGTCGAGAGAGGAGAAGGAGCCAGCCGTGGTGGGGCCCGCACCCTGTCGGCCTCGTAACAGAGCGCGCCGACATCTCCCCTCGCGCCCCCTCGCTACATGGCCTGGCGAATAGGCGGGTGGCACGTGGCAGATGGATCAGCTGTCGGCCGGCTGTTGGCTGACTAGGCCCAGTCGGCCTGCTGTGGGCTGACTAGGTCCAGTCGGCCAGTAGCGGGCCGACTGCGTATTATTTTTAAAAATGTTGTATTCTGTGTAATATTTATGAAAATTAAACAAAAAGTGAATTATTTTTAAAAAAATTAGCCAGATAAACAACTTGGGCAGCACGATCTATTGTTTTTTAAGTTCAAAAGAAAAAAGAAGTGTTCATGCTCAGATTCAGTTCAATAGCATGCATTCCAGTATGTCTGAACAATATGCTTGCAGTAATAACACAAGAACTCTGTGCTTGGAATCACAATCAACCAAAGGCGAGCCAATAGTTCATTAACCAAGCAAGATTATTTCAGCCCATCCAAATTTTGGCCAAGTCACACTGAACATGGAAATAAAAGGAGAAACAAAAACAGAAGAGGGATATCTTCGCTTCTTCAGTCGGAAGCCAGGACAAACAGGTACTCTACATGGAATTATATAGAGTGCACTTGTTATCTTCTACAACGAGGGGCAGTCCAAAAGAAACAGCATAGACAAAGGCTGAAACCTTTTAACTAGGGAAGAACTCCCAGGAAAAATGAAATAGGGAAGCAGAACTAGAGGAGTGCAATCTCTATATATGAGATCAGGCAAAGTTAAACTCCACATAGAGTAAGCCCTTGCAGAACATAACAAAACTGAACCAAGCAGAAATCCCTCTTTTGACATTCATGCATTTCAGCATAAAGAAAACATAGGGGTCACCCAATCAATCTCATTCTACTTGCAATATGGATGTAAATAGATAGTTCTCTTTCGAACAAAGTGGCCACATGCACGGCGTTCAATTTCATTTAAGCCCTAGAAGAGAAATTAGAGTTCGATACAGACCGCACAGAACATGAAACTGCAGAGTCAACAACAAACATAGATAGCAGGTTTTTCTTTTTCTTCTACTAAGGCACACATCCAACCATATATACTCCCTCCCTTCTTAAATATAAGTCTTTTTAGGCATTTCAAATGGACTACGACATACGGATGTATGTAGACATATTTTAGAGTGTAGATTCACTCATTTTACTTCATATGTAGTTACTTGTTGAAATCTCTAGAAAGACTTATATTTGGGAACGGAGGGAGTAGAAAACTAATCTGAGACGTGCATAGATAATTAATTTAGATGTGGTCATCATGCGTGACACTACTAAAGTGCCATGACAATATCCTTGGCAGCTTTCATGTTAGGCGGCAGGAGCCTAGCAATCAACTCCTTTAGGGCAGATGGGCAACTGCTTTTGAGATGCTTCTAGCCATCACTTGTCATCACCGCCTCCAAATTGGAAGGAGAAGCAAGGAACTGTAGACAGGCTTCCTTGAGTCCATTGCAGCAATGCTGCTCAGCTAACACCAAACTGGTCGCCGCCATGTCGGCATCAATGTGGCTGCATAACTTGTGCTTGCATATCAGTTTCAGCCTCTCGATATTGTACCTGTCTGCTGCCACGAGTAGGTGGCTAGCCATCATCACATCTAGATGTGCTTCACCTTGGTTGCTAGCCATTTGAAGATCAGGCAGTGAGTCGGTGTATATGAAATGGAGCAAGCACTTGAACACATTAGCTTCCATGTCATGGATTTCAATGGGACCGCCGGCTTTCTCCTTCATGGCTCCAAGGAGCTCCGCCCTGAAAACAGGTGACCTCGCGGCGAGAATGAGCCTATGGGCCGAGAACATCCGTCCGGCGACATGAAAGGTCACGTCCGCTCCATCCATGCTCTCTAGCAGGTCAGCGAAATGCAGGTGCAGGTTGCTTGGAGGAACCACAACAAAACGGTCATCCATAGTCTCTTCACTGAGAGTAATGATGCGGAGCATCCCACGTACACTCCGACTACTCTTTAAGCCCTAAGAGAACATAAGACGAGACCTCATCTATACACCATTGGACACAAGGTGAACTCGCTCCTCTTCGAACCATCACTTTTCATACGTGAGACATGGCTACTACTTCAAACATGTGTGCTATGCATGACCAGAAACCAAGAGGAAGACCATGGACAAGAAGGCGAGGACACCAAGCAGGAGGAACGAGAAGAAGAGCTACGGAAGAAGCTCCAGCCACCGGACGTCCGGTCGGGACCGGACGTCCGACGCCTGAAGACCCACCGGACGACCGACAATCCCGCACCCGGGCCAAACGAGCGGACGTCCGACAAGTCCTGGACGTTCGACACACTCTAGCGACCGGACGTCCGACCGTCTCCGGAAATCCGACGCCACGTCAACCGAGCCAAAACGCCGAACGTCCGACAAGTACCGGACGACCGGACCCTCGTGAGCCACCGGACGTCCGGTACCCGTCGGACGTCCGACGCATGTCTGTGCACAGTGTATCGGGCCGAGCCCATGTATCCCTTCGCCCTCACTTATCCCTTCATGGCCCTAGACTATATATACTCCTCCACCTCCACCATTTGAGGGTTAGCGTTGGTTTAGCTCATACTTAGAGATAGAGCTTCGCTCATCCACATCGGATCTACTCCTTGTGAGAGACCGCGGCCTCTTCGGAGAAGATCCCCTTGGATTCAAGACCTCCTTTTGGAGAAGAACATCAAGACCTCCTCACGGAGAAGACCGGCTATCTTTGTATCGTCCGTTGTTGACTTTGGATCTTGTATCTCACCTTTGTGTTCATCGATCTAGCGCATGTGTGATCTATTCTTGTTGGTTGAGTGATTCTCTCGTGTTTCCTCTTGTGTTTTCCCTCGTTTTCCCCCGTGTTCTTTGCGTTCTTGGACGGGATCCGCTCCTTTCGTGAAAGATCGGCCCCTAGGGTTCCTACCCTACATCATCTTGGTATCATGAGCCACGTTGATCACGATTTCAGAGCCTCCCCCACCGTTTTCTAGCCTTCTTTTGCTTGATTTCGTCCTAAATTCGAAAATTCCCACAAAAAATAGCCCCAATTTTTTTTGTGATTTGTTGGTTTGATGATGTTTTGTTGATTTTGATCCATGGATTTGCTTGGTTTCAAGTGGATCTAGCATCTCCCCAAGTTTCCCCATCTTTCATCCACGAAATCTCATCAATTTTGACCCCAAAATCCCCAAATTCCTCCCAAAATCGCGTCCCGAATCTCGGATCTGGAGTTGACCCCGATACACCGGACGGCCGTCACCTTACCGGACGTCCGGAGCCGCAGGAACCACCGGACGTCCGACCTTACCGGACGACCGGAACCCCCTAACCCGAGCAGAATCAGCGGATTTCCGACCCATCCGGACGTCCGGCGACCGGACGACCGTTTTTCCGGACATCCGCCACCTGTAGATATCAACTTCGGCTGATTTTTGTTTCGGCCATAACTAATTCATCTGGAGTCCGATTTTCGCGTTCTTTAGCTCGTTGGAAAGCTCCTGACATCCCCCTTCCCACAAAAATACTACCATCACCATTTGACTCCATCAAATTTTGACAATTTTGGCATCTTTGCCTAGGGCTTCCACCACATCATCCGCTACACTGGCACCGACTTCCGCAACCTAATCCATATTGATCCCCAATGCATATGTGGTTTCTTGAGGAGTGATTTGAGTCTCCTAAGGTGTCTAGACTACTTAGGGACGGTTACTTCTTCATCAACCACCACCACCACTTCCGCATAGGCTTGACCACTATACACTTCCGCCCCCCCCCAGCTTAACCCAATTTTGTTTGTGTTGTGAGTTGTGTCTCCTAAGGTGTTTCGGCTACTTAGGGACCGTGCTTCCAACTCCGACACCGTGTATAGTCCACCACCTTCCCTCCACTTCCGCATTGCGTACTCCACAACCCATCATTGCATTTCCACAATCCCTTTGAGCTTCCGCAACCACCACCGCATTCCGCTACCACCATTTGACTTTTGTCCTTGAGATTTTGAGTTGTGGTCTTTCCGTTTCCTAAGGTGTTTCGGCTACTTAGGGACGAGTCTCCATCATCTTGGTATCTCCATCAAGATCACCGCAACTCATCATCGACACGGACGGTAACCTCCATATCATCTTGGTATCGTGGTATCCCTCCATTGTATATTCCCTTGCCATTGCATTGATAACCCCTAGCCCATTTTGCGTTACTTGCCTATCGAGACTAGCCATTTGAGTATTGTCGGCAACGTTACTTGTGCACATTAGTGATCTACACCATACATTGCATACATACCATATCATATTGGTATCATATCATCTCGTGTGCCTCATGTTTGTTCCCGCATATACACAATTACTATCTTAGTTTGTGCATTTCGCAAAGTGGATATATATATATAAATATAAAGAATAAGCTTTTAAGCAAAAGAGAAAGAGCAAAGAAGCTTGTAAGCAATAGCCATAGCATCCACCACATTGCATAAGATTGTCATATCCGATCATCTTGGATCAAACACCGGGAACCATACATACATAGCATACTTGGGATAGAAGTTGTTACATTTTGCATCTTATATGTTGTGCACAAGTGTCGTATCCGCCTAGTGAGCAATCGTGCTAGCGTCTCTCTTGAGTTGTGCAACACGAGCGTTTTCCGTGGATTCCACATTTTGTGCTCATCCTTGGTTGCACGACCCCATTTATCTACCCGTGTGTGTGTTTCCGTGTGCCACATATTGCTATTGGTCTACTTGTTACACTTGCGAATTTGTGAATCTCTTTCAACATTATTGACTCTTGCTAACATTTTACATTAAATTTTTGTGCCACTATCCTCACCGAGCTCCACCATAAGCCTTACTTGTGTAGGTGTGAGAAACCGACAAGAATTGGTACCAATTGTGCTATTTCCTTGTCCATATTGGGGTGATCATTGATCCACTTTCAACTTCGGTCAAGGTACATTTGGTATTCGTTCTTCTCTTTCTCCACTCATATTGGCTCGAATCTTGTGATGGATAGGCAAGGCATTTCATCTCCGGTCTTCCACAACAACGACGGCGTGAACAACTACATCACCAAAGCGTCAATCTTCGATCTACAACGACAAATGCAAGGCGCACAATCAAGACTACGAGAGCGCATCGAGAACCTCTCCATCGACATTCGTCACTCCGAAGCGAGGAAAAGGGACTACATCGACAACAAGCTTTCCGCATAAAAGGAGGAGCAAGATGCAAGGATGGAGGAGATTCGGCCTTGATCAAGTCTACTTCCCCTTCGTCATCTTCAAGGCGGCGGCAAGCACATCAATCCTCTTCGGAGCGCCCAAGTGACACAAGCGCAAGACGTCCACGTCCACATCTCCATGGCGACCACCATCACGTTCGTGATCCACCTCGTCATGAAGGGCAAGTCACCTCCAAGCAACATGTGCACGACGACGACGAACGACATCTACTACAAGCTCAAGTGCGACAACACCACCATCAACATGAAGATGCTCGAGATGCGCCTTCCTACAAGTCCCAACAAGCCCTACTTCACGCCAAGTCCAAACTTCATGAGCACAAGAAAAGACCGCGAGACGAGCACCACCAAGACGGAGCTACGGCTACACCAACCACTTCGGCATCTTCGCCAAGTGCTATCAAGGCATCTTCGCCTTTGGACGTACGACATCTTCGCCTACTTCCCGTGAGTTCGCCTACATCGACATCTTCAACTACAAGGCGACCAACTACGCGTGAGGGAGACACTTACATCTTCGGAAGCCCCTCAAGGAAGATGGCCGAGCATGGGAATTTCCCTTCGGTCATGGAGACGAGCTACAAGGTGCCACATCATTTGGGCCTCCAAAAACAAGACGGCGACAAGAAGGTCGATCAAGGGCCATCCTCTTCGACCACGGCGACGAGCACGGACCTCTTCAACAACATGAAGACGGCGCCAATATTGGACTCATACTCCGAGTCAAGCTACGAGACCGCTCATGAGACCTTATCTTTGGTCTTCGAGGAGTGATGATGTGCCATCTTCGGCCTTCATCCACGGCTACGACCACGACATGACTGAGCATGGAGACATTTGCACCAACATCTCTCCGACAACGACATGTGACGAGATGCCCCAATTGCCATGTGAGGAGAGCCACCACCACATGAGTGACATGAGTGACTCCACCACACGTGACATTGAGAGCATTTCCTATGAGAGGATGAGTGTGACACCACTAGCCCCACACTTGAGAGCATGCCACACATCCTATGTGAGGTTGAGAGCCATTTGAGTGACTTCACTAACCATATGAGTGAGAGCATCCGAGAGGGAGTGAGTGAGCCACAACACTTAGTGAGCGAGGTAGTTGACACGGCATGTGAGGCCACTTTGATTTCTAACGACTTAACCTCAACTCCTAGTGTGTTTTCTTCTTTGGTGCTAGGTCTCCTACATGACGACGCGCCTATCCTCGACAAGTCCATACCTCCAATGGAGATGACGATGGCCATGGTGGACGATGATGCACCCCCCACATGGTTCCATCAAGATGAAGATGACCACGACTCGGTCTTCGACACCTCACCTACAACACATGAGCGATGCTCCAAAGGTAACATAGGTGATGTTGCTTCTCTTGTCCCACTAGTGGACTATTTCACGAATGATTGCTTGCATCGTGTTGACACACCTATACCCATGCTTCATGCTAGTGCGGCTTCTTCATGTCATGACTCACCTATTTATGATAAATATGATGATGAGTATGTTGATTTGCCTAGTTGTGATGCTATGCTCCATAGGATATCATGTGAAAATTCTATTGGTCACATCATGTTTGCCAATCCTTTGAACTTGTCATATGCTATGAGTGAGATATCCCATATTGCATCATTTCAATCTCAACATAGTGACTATGCATGCCCCATTCACATAAATCCCATTTGCACTTACATCATAGATGACGAGATGATGGTCATTGGCTTTTGTTTTTCTTGTGATGATATTGCCATGCTTCCTTTACATGATTTGCGCAATTCATCTACTATGCCATGCCATGATCACAATGTTCCACATATGCTTTGTTTTGGATGTTGTCAATATTCTCCGTGTGATGTTTCCACTAATGATCATGCGGAGACCCCCATAGTTTCCTCATGCGTATTAGGAGATTTTGACGCATTCCATACATTGCATGATTCCTATATTTGCTTGCACCATATGCATTCCATGAACAACAACGCTCTACATATTTATTGTGATGCATTACACAATTTGAGTCTCCATTATGCTATACATAACAACAAACCTCTCATGATGGATGACATGTTTCTATATCACGCATCTCATTTATTTGAGCATTGGATATTTTGTGCTAACCAACACAAGTACGTGCGCCTCATGATGGATGATGTGTACATCTACTATGCACACACAATTTTTCTTTTGTCCTTGTTTTGTGTAGGTACTCACGTATACTCGCCAACCTCTCAATTCCAAGAGTTGACGAAACGAGCTCTTGAGATCAAAGACGACTTGGGATCCCATGAAGTATCCTTCCCACCGTTCTCTTCGCGCAACGCCTACGCGCATCTCTCTCACTTGGCTCTCACACGGTTATGTGTTATATACCGCTTGTCGCTTCATGCTCATTTTCCCGTGTTCACTTTGCATGCTATGCTTACTTCTATACCTTTGCCATGCAATTTTGACCCTTACTTGCATCTACCCATGATTCACCATTATTCTACTCCTATGTGTATTTGCATGCTTGGTAGAGATCCTTGTTGCTATTGCCATGTTTATCATGTGCCTCATGCTATTGATGCTATTTTTCTCATATCTTGCGTTCATGCTTGTGATATGTCTTGTGCATTATTCATGACCACTATTTGCACACATGACATACTTGACATGATTCCTTCTAGTACGTTGCATCTTCGCACTACTAGCTTGCTTACCTTGATTCACATGATTGCTTGCTTTGTCGCATCACCTATGTTCCATTCTTACTTGCTTTCTTGGGTTGATGACGTATATGTTCATGCCTCTCACATGATATATTTTGTTCATTGTCGCTTGCCTCCAATTGTTGCACCTATGCTTATTGATCGTGGAAACTTGGACACCTTACTTGTGATGCATGCTTGCTTGATTACGCCTATTGTATTTGGTTGTTCTCGCGTCATATGCCTCCATACTATGAAATGCTCCCTTATCCTTTCTTATGATGAGCATGATGCATACACTTGTTGGGTATTTTACCGCACGAATGATATGTTTTCCGCTAACCTCATTTGTTTTTCCGAGTGTTTGTCATGTTCTTTCATGTTGAAGGATTCACAAGGCGATACCGTCATGACACAATTTGGTCATGTGAAGGCATACACGATGTGCAACACCAACATTTGCGAGAATCTCCTAAAGGTGAACTCCTTCCCTTTGAGCCATCCTCAAATATGCATATTGGATGGGTCACTCTTTCATTGTTGTTTCCTTCTTCTTGTCTACATGTTACATCTATTGGATGGAGGACCGACATTGGAGATGAAACCCATGGACCTTCAAGTTAAGGAGCGCTCGGATTTATTGGATGCACCTTCAAACCTCCACTCATGCCACGACATCGAGCATTGGTATACCAACACCTCCATATTTGTTGATTGTGTTCACACATGTCATGCTCGATGGACATATCATACACATGACAAATTTGCATCTTATGCATGGATTGACTCACATCATGATTGCCTTGTTGCATCTTGTATTCCCATGTCATCCATGGTATATGAGCTTGTGCATTTCATTAGCAAATTTGTTGTGATATACCTTGATGGCATATTCATACTTCATGATCTTATTGCCTACCATCAATTGCATGATCACATCACATTGAGCATTCATTACCATATTCATGCTATTGATAAACCGTCTCACTATGACATCATTTTGCACCGTGGTTTCATTGATCACATCCACAATACATTTGTGTGCACAATGAATGATTTTGCTCCCATGAATGCTTTACATGTCATTTTACATCATTTGGATAAGCATATCATGCATCTTCATGAAAAATTCCATTGGACGAACTCATGTTTATTTGATGGACACCTTGTGTGCGTTAACCATTGTATTTCCGAGTGTCATTTGTGTTTGCTCTTCTTGCATGTATACCACTCCGGCGACACCTTGGAGTACTTGGATTGCACAATGTCTTCAACTCCGTCCAACTACAAGTCCATCCACGACTACCGTTTCCATGGTGATGAGGATCACGATCCGAGGTTGGATCTTTCCCAAGGGAGGGGGGGGGGGGAGATGATGCGGAGCATCCCATGTTCACCCCCATGTACACTCCGACTACTCTCCAAGCCCTAAGAGAACATAAGACGAGACCTCATCTATACACCATTGGACACAAGGTGAACTCGCTCCTCTTCGAACCATCACTTTCCATACCATCACTTTCCATACGTGAGACATGGCTACTACCTCAAACATGTGTGCTATGCATGACCAGGAACCAAGAGGAAGACCATGGACAAGAAGGCGAGGACACCAAGCGCGAGGAACGAGAAGAAGAGCTACGGAAGAAGTTCCAGCCACCTGACGACCGGTCGGGACCGGACGTCTGACGCCTGAAGACCCACCGGACGACCGGCCCGGACCGAACGACCGGCAATCCCGCACCCGAGCCAAATGAGCGGACGTCCGACAAGTCCCGGACGTTCGACACACTCGAGCGACCGGACGTCCGACCGTCTCCGGAAATCCGGCGCCACGTCACCCGAGCCAAAACGCCGGACGTCCGACAAGTACCGGACGACCGGACCCTCGTGAGCTACCGGACATCCGGTACCCGTCGGACGTCCGACGCCTGTCTGTGCACAGTGTATCGGGCCGAGCCCATGTATCCCTTCGCCCTCACTTACCCCTTCGCGGCCCTAGACTATATATACTCCTCCACCTCCACCATTTGAGGGTTAGCGTTGGTTTAGCTCATACTTAGAGATAGAGCTTTGCTCATCCACATCGGATCTACTCCTTGTGAGAGACCGCGGCCTCTTCGAAGAAGATCCCCTTGGATTCAAGACCTCCTTTTGGAGAAGAACATCAAGACCTCCTCACGGAGAAGACCGGCTACCTTTGTATCGTCCGTTGTTGACTTTGGATCTTGTATCTCACCTTTGTGTTCATCGATCTGGCGCATGTGTGATCTATTCTTGTTGGTTGAGTGATTCTCTCGTGTTTTCGCTTGTGTTTTCCCTCGTTTTTCCCTTGTGTTCTTCGCGTTCTTGGACGGGATCCGCTCCTTTCGTGAAAGATCGGCCCCTAGGGTTCCTACCCTACATTAAGTAAGAACACACATAATGCTGAAACAGTCATCTATTATATCACCTGATTGCTCCAGCTCCGCCTTATCTATGAGGAAGCGATAATATGAACTGAGGCCGCCAGACAAAGTAGGGCACCCTGGCCATGAATAGATGGTGCTGACGACGTATGGCGGTTCTGGTTCCCCATCTCTATCACGCAGATCAATGGGTGGTCTTGGTAGGTCATCAATAGCATCAGAACATTCAGCAACCAGGGATACGTAACGGGCAGAATCACCGATTTCCGATCTACCACCGTTGGGGTAATACCTCAGAATCCAGTCGTGCCCTTTGAAGCTGAGAAGGGGAGAAGCCAGGCACTCGCCGGTCTTGAATCGCTCCTTGGCGCTCGAGTACCCGTCTACCTTGAGCAAGTACGACCTTTCCACAGAATCGGATACAATGGCAGCAGAAAGCTTACACCGATCTGCCATTGCGGTCGCTAGACAGCCCAGGGCCCGGTTCGAGGGTCGGGGCCGACTCCCAGGCAAAGAGCAACGCTGCCTCTGCTTGCCGGCGGAGCAGAAGAGGAGAGTGAGAGCAGGGCGGCAGCAGCAGCAAAACAAATCAGGGGAATGCGGCGGCGTGAAGAAGTGCTCCGCGTGAGGTAGGGTGATGGTCACGGGAAGAAGTTCGTTTTTGGGCTTAGATGGGCTTCCGTGAGCACACGGCGCACAGCCCGTGTTCGATTTTTTTAAGTTAATATAACAGCTCAAAATTACATCTCTGACCTCCCTCTACTATGCCAGTATGCTTGTATTTCAGTTTCAAAAAAATATATGCTGGTATTTGCCTGTCAAAGAAAAAGTATGCTTGTACTCTCTCTATCCGAAAATACTTGTCGGAGAAATGAATGTATCTAGACGTATTTTAATTCTAGATACATCTATTTTTATGCATTTCTTCGACAAGTATTTCCGGACGGAGGGAGTATTTAGATTGACCTTCCTCTACTAGTCAAAATTTAAAGCATTAGTTGGCACGCAAGTCACCACTTTATCACATGGCACTGTTATATAGCATTGTTGTCCTTTGGGTATTATGAGGTCCACCTGTGGGAAAATGAAAAATGTTCCAAAACTGACCCTTATCTTACGTATCTACCTTAAGAACAAACAGAAGATAATAAAGATAAATAATGACATAGACCCATCACATATAAAAGGTGCCCACACCCCAAGTGTAGAAGGTGTTGGATAGGCTTCCTATATTTGGGCATCAATTACAATACCAGTTTACAAATCTATGTGCCGCCCATAGAACAGACAACATAACTGTGTGCTGTTACAAATATACAAGCATGAATCATTTTCGAGTTCCATGTATCTTACGATCCACATTAATCTCTTTGATCCTTCAATATATACTATGATGGGTTTCTCCCCGAATCCTTCTGTGGTCGTCCTTATCTTACTTCTTGTAGCCACAGGTGCGTCTAACATCATGAACAATCCCTCAAAATACGTGCCTCTGGAGTTTGTGCACAAATATATGGATGGTACATGTTTTTTATTTTCTTTGTTATTTTTATGCGAAATCCAAAAGAAGCCTTATTTTCTGTGCTCATGCAATACTTTTTCGACATGCCGCTCCATACGGCTCCTCTTATTTGTGTTGCCATATCATTGAAATTTTCATCATCTTGCGTGTTGCCCTATACCATTCTCTGCCATGGCAGCCGGTGTTTTCTTCTCCTATTCTTGCTTGTAGGCCACAACCATGGTACCACCTCCCTAACCCTGAAACCCTCCCACTAGAACTAGAAGGAGAAATAAACATATAGTGAACTAGATGAGTTCATAGCCATCTTATATGACTTCGCACCATATGATAGGATCCTAGTTTGGATTTTATTAGAAAGTTTACATAATTTGGGATGTGATTTCCATCATTTGCTTAATCTTCAGTAAATTGTATATTGGGTATATTGATAATGTGATATATGTGTGTCCTTTTATTTTATTTTATTGTTTCTTGAAAGATAAGTGTATCTCTTTTCCTTCCGGAAAAACATGTGTCTCTCCACTCACTAAAAAGTCCATAGCATATATATAAAGGAAAAAAAGACATTCGGTTCAATTTTATTAAGCAATAAACATTTAAATTTGGTATCCTATAATATACAGAGTTACTCGTGGTTGACTCTTTGTCACACCAAAATTCACTTTATCTTTTTATGCAGAGAACCAAGAGGCGGTTCATGCAGCTACGCCGAGGCAATGTATAGAGAAACAAGGGGTAGCACAAGAGGATATTCCGCCGATGGTGTGCTCTACACCGAGCAAAGATTTTAAAGGACAATGTGTGAGAGGCGTGAGCGAAACCATTGCATAAGTGTCTGCAAGGCCGAAGGATTCATGGGAGGTAAGTGTGTTGGCGTGTGTAAACGTTGCTATTGCACCAATCTTTGTTAGATAACGTTTCGATGCATACATGTTCCTAGGTAATAAATAAAGTCCATGCGTGCATGTCTTGTATTTCAATGAAGATGTTCGTTTTGGTAAACCGCGCGAGCCCCTTCCCATTAGTTACTCAACAAAAATGCACTAGTTCCTGCAAACAGGCAGAGGTTCTGAGTTGGAAAATACAGTGCCTGGCGTATGCTTCCCTGGAAAGGGTGCGGTTAAGGCAGAGAGCAAGGGTGAGGGATCTACGGGAGGGTGATGCCAGCTCCAAATATTTTCATATGAAGGCTAATGGTCGCCGCAGGAAGCACCTTATCCCATATCTGAAAACGGGCGACAGGACGGTCACATCAATTGAGGACAAGTTGGGCCTTGCAAGGGAGTTCTTTGGTAACCTGATGGGAAAGCCGACCAAACGTGGACACTCTATCAACCTGGATGTGCTTGATCTGCAGCAACTGTCCGCGGAGCAGGCACGTGCCTTGGAAGCCCCATTCACTGAGGAAGAAGTCAAGCGGGTCATTCAGGATATGCCATCCGATAGGGCGCCGGGGCCGGACGGCTTCACAGGCATGTTCTTCAAGGTTTGCTGGGAGATCATCGCTGCAGACTTCATGGCCGTCATGAAGGCACTGTATGAGGGACGGTTCACCTCTTTTGGAGACCTGAACAGCTCCATTCTCACGTTGCTGCCTAAAAAGAATGATTCTCTGGACGTCAGCGATTTCAGGCCGATTAACCTCATCCATGGTGCAGCGAAGATTTTCGCCAAGGTTTTAGCTGTTCGGCTGGCCCCTCTGTTACCGGCCCTCATATCGCAGGCTCAGAGTGCTTTCGTCAGCAGACGCAACATCCACGAGAACTTCAAATTTGTGCGCAACACTGCTAAGCTGCTACACCGTAAGAAGCTACCATCAGTTCTCATGAAAATAGATATTTCTAAAGCCTTCGATACTTTATCTTGGGAATTCCTCCTGGAGGTTTTGAGAAAAAGGGGCTTTGGATCGAGGTGGTGCGCCTAGATCTGCGGGCTTTTATCCACGGCCTCCTCCTCCGTACTCATCAATGGTGAGCTCTCGGAGGCCTTTGCTCTCGGTCAGGGAGTCCGTCAAGGAGACCCCCTTTCGCCAGCTCTTTTCATCCCGACCATGGACACCATCCATTGCATACTACAGTGGGCAGCACAACAGAAATTACTCTCTGATTTGGGATGTCAAAGAAAGGTGCCTAGGACATCAATATTCGCTGACGATGCAGTTATGTTCTTCAGACCAGTGCCCTCGGACCTGCGGGTTATATCGGAAATCCTAAAGTTATTTGGGGAGGCGTCAGGGCTACGGATCAACCTTCACAAAAGCACGATCACGTGCATCCGCTGTGAAGACGACCTTGCCATGACAGTTGAGGGACACTTCCAATGCAGACGACAACAATTCCCGATTCAGTACTTGGGCTTGCCACTGTCTATCTTCAGGCTTAGGCGCCATGATCTGATGCCCCTAATCGACAAGTTCTTCGGAAAACTCAAAGGGTGGAAGCCGAAGATGCTAGCCACGGCGGGCCGCCTCTCCCTTACACGATCGGTGCTGATGGCGCTGCCGATCCATTTTATGGCTGTGCTACCACTCCCGATGTGGGCCATTAAAATCATCAACAGAAAATGCAGAGGGTTCGTTTGGAAAGGAGAAGAACAGGTTAGTGGGGGCACTGCCTCATGCCTTGGGCAAGGGTTTGCATGCCAAGGGAATTTGGAGGACTAGGGATCATTAACCTTAAGTGCTTTGGGATGGCCCTGCGCTGCAAATGGTCATGGCTGAGGAGGGACTTGGAAGAGCGGCCGTGGCATTGGCTTCCGGATAGCACGGAAAAGGAAGTGCAGGCCATTTTTGATGCTGCTTGTCGTATGACTTTGGGAGATGGAGCGAGGGCTAAGTTTTGGACCGACAATTGGCTTCTGAACAGACGCTCAATTGCGACCATGGCGCCAGCCCTCTACTCTTTTGTCAGGGACAAGGGCAGACCGGTCAGAGAGGCTCTCCACAACAGATGTTGGATTAGGGACATCACTGGAGGGATCTCCCTCGTTGCCATAGCACAATACCTTCAAATTTGGGACTTGGTTCAGGAAACAACCCTGGCTCCGGACTCCCGGGATCGCCTTGTATGGAAGCTCACTTCGGACGGCCAGTTCTCCGTTCAGAGTGCATACCAACTCTTTTTCATGGGCAACACCCGGTTTGCCTGCTCCCGACCAATATGGAAATCCAAGGCACCTCCAAGATGCAAGTTCTTTATGTGGTTGGCGGTCCACCGGAAGTGTCTCACGACAGACAATCTTGAGCGAAGGGGCTGGCCATCCAACGGCATATGCCCCCTTTGTGTGCAGGAGCCGGAAAACTGCTCACATTTATTTGTAAATTGCAGATTTACACAGCAGCTCTGGCGGAGCTTCAGGACATGGACGGGGGCTGATTTCCAGGTGCCCAGCGAGCAGTTTGGCACGATGGAAGACTGGTGGCTGAAGGTGAGGGTGGCGATCCCGAAACCGTCACGGAGGAATTTCGACACGATCGCTATCCTGATACACTGGAGGATATGGAAGGAGAGAAACGCGAGAATTTTTGATAATGTCACCAGCACCGTAGACAGGGTGCTGGAGTTGATTAAGGAAGACATTACAATGTGGCGGGCTGCAGGTTGCATCTGCGACCTGCCGGCGAACGCCTAATTTTGTGTTGGGACCCAGCTCTAGTCCGCCTAGACTGCTTCCCGACTGTACTATGTACTTCTCTTCCTATCTAATATAATTCGGCCACCGGCCCTTCGAGTAATGTAGTAGGAAACTTGTTGTGAGTCACCATGTATTGAAACACTCTTTATGGGGCAAAATCTGAATACTAGCAAAAATTATAAGATTGCATATGGAGAGTTATAAGCAAGATAACTGTTGTACTTCCGTAGAAGTGGCACCCCCAAGTGACAGGGATGAAATAGCCTATTTAACAGCGGCTGTGGCCCACTCCTCTCCAGCGTAGCGAGATCCTCTTCCTGGGCCCAGCGTCAGTGAAGGAGCTAGGAAGGTTGACTGGGTCTTGGCTGACCTGGCTTGAGCCCTTCTCTGTAGGTGTGGTGTCGCTAACATTTCCTCCCTCTTGAAACATAGCTTGTCCCCAATTACGCTCATTCGGTAACCAAGCTGCCACTCCAGATGTATAAAATGGATGTGACAAACCCACAAAATGAGCGTAATGAGACAACTTATCCACAATGACCATCACAAAATTGAAACGGCCTGAACATGGCAATCCCTCCACAAAATCCTCCCCGCCGAGCCTCCCTCTCCTCCCGCCGCCGCCGCCGAGGGCATCGCAGGCTAAGCCCGCGGGCCGCAGCGGCGGCGGCGGCAATCTTCCTCGGCCGGCGACCGGATCTGGGTGGCGGCGACCCACTCCGGCCGATCCAAGGGCGATGGCGCAGGCCGGTGGCGACCATGGTTGTCGTGCTGGTGGCGGCGACGAAGAGATCATGTCGGCGGTTAGGGTGTCCGATCTGGATCCCATTTGGATCTGGATGGTGGTTCCTCGAGCCGTCGTGCGCATCCTTTGTTCCGGCGCGGCAAGCGGCCTCTGGACTAGGCACGCGACACGGGGACGTCGGGGGCTCCAGCCCTTGGCGTGGAGGTGGTGGCCATCTTCTTCGCCAGAGGTGGTCGGCTAGATGGTTGTGGATTCTCGCATCCAGTCCCGGCATACAGTGAGGAGACGGGGCTGCCGGTGAAAACCGTGCTATGACTCGGGTCATGGCAGGCGATGGCGGCGTTTTTGCGTCGTTATCTTGTTGAAGACATCGCCTCTGCAGTTTCTGTCGACTTCACTACTAGGGAAAACCTTATACACAGAGGTATAGCAGTAGCGTTGGTCAAAACTTATACACAGAGGTATACAGTTAGTAGTAGCGCTTGTTACAAAATCACGCTACAACCATTGTTTTAGCAGTAGCGCGTCTCCACAGAAAAGCGCTACTACTAAAATTCCCTCACTAATGCCGGTAGGCTAGGAATAGTAGTAGCGGTTCATCCAGAAGCACGCTACTGCTAAAAACTTTGTAGCAGCGCGTTTATGCTGTAGAGTGCTACTGCTATGAAAAAGAAAATAAATAGAAAAATAAGTAAAAAAGTAAATGAAAATGAAAGAAATAGAAAAAGGAGAAATGAAAAAAAGAAAATGTAAAGAAAACAAAAGAAAAGGAAAAATAAAACAGAAAGGAATAGCTGTAGCGCGTTTCTTTGGAACACGCTATAGCTATCTTAGCTATAGCGCGTTTCGGCAAAACGCGCTACTGCTAGTTTGACTCAAATCCCGGCAGTCCGGGCTCAAAATTTCGCTAAGTCCTTTCCCCCCTCTCTACTCCCGGCCCTCCTGTCCCCCAACTGCTCCATCACCGCCGTCGCCCTGCCGCCTTCGCCACACCGCCACCGCCCGAGGCCGCCTTCGACCACACCGCCACCGCCCGCCGACTTCGACCACACTACCGCCGCCCGAGGCCGCCCTCGACCTCACAGCCGCCGCCCGAGGCCATCGTCGACCTCATCGTCACCTCCCTCAAGCTCACCGCCGCCGCCCTCGACCTCACCGCCGCCGCCCAAGCCAGAGCCTGCCCTCACCGCCGACCGTAAGGCTCTGCCTCTCCTGTCCCCTACCCTCCTCTCTCTCTCTCTGCTAGGGCAATTCATATATATGTTGACATTGTGTTCATATGAACCCTAGGTGTTCATATGAACCCTAGATTTTTTTAGGGCAGTAGGCATTTTATAGCATTTAGGAAAAATGATTAGCAATTTTTTAGGAAATTAGCTAGGGCAATTTTTATGAAAATGCCTAAACTGTAATTCCATTTAGCTTTAAACTAATAGAGGGTATATAAATAATAGTAGCATTTAGATTTAAATTAACAGAGGCTATAAACAAAAAACACTTAGCTATAAAAAATATTTGGACTACAGACCTGAATTTGTCCCAAATTTCATTCAAATGAAATTTGAATTATTTGGACTATGGACCTGCATATTTTTGAAGAAATTGAGTGTAGGTACTAAGGTCTTGCTGTGGAAATTTTGGTGAGGTCAGAAGGGTTAGAGAAAATGGAGTTCCTAAACTTTTAGCTTTAGACAATAAACAAAAGTATTTAGCTATAAATAAAAACAGTAGCTATGGCATTTAGCTATAAACAAAAAACAAAATTGTTTTTCTTTTCAAAAACTTGGTCAAACTAATTGTTGCTATGTAAACAAAAAACAAGACTGTTTTTATATGATATATGTCATTGATGTTCATTTGCATATTCCATTATTGTTGATTATATCTTTTCATTGAAGTGGCCATGTTATATGCAAATTCCTCAATAGTGTTTGCTCATGTTATATCTTTTCATTGAAGTTGTTCGATTATGGCCAAGTGACTTTGTTGTTTCCAGGGAATGATGCTGAGTGGCCTATGTTTTGTCGGAATGTTGATTCATTTATGTTCCGGCAAATTTCAGGTTCTCGATTTGTCCACTTTTTAGCAAAGGTCATGCCGAAATTTTCCGTGAATTTCGGCATGACTTGTGCTACAAACTAGGACATATCAAGTGCCCGGGATTTGCCGCACCAGGAAGGAGTCAACATTCCTGCAAAACAATAGGCCTTTTTATGTCATTATTCACTTTATTAGGTCTAGAATTAATTGACTAGATTTAATCATAGGAAGCATGGCTAGCAACAATGAAGGACAGGGTTCTAGTGATTGCGACGACGTCTACCGGGCGGCAGACGAATTTTTTAGCCTTGCCGACGATCAACCGATGTTGTTGCTGGGCCCACCGATGGCATCGGGGACTGAGACCGACACGCAGACCGGTGCTGAGACTGAGACCGACGCTGAGACTCAGACCGGCATCGAGACCGGCGCTCAGACTGAGACCGGCGCTGCCTCGGGGAGCGGAGCCGGTGTAGAACCGAAAGCAAAGAGGCAACGACTTTCTAACAAACTCAGGACTACTAGATTGGTGGTCACGGAGGTGGACGACGGCAATTTTGAGCCAAAGGCGCCCGAGGAAGCGCGTCGATGCTATGGCAATCAAATAGGCTGCATCGTACGGACAACCGCCACCATCAACGATGAGAAACCACAGAAGATAGAAAATATGAGGAGCTCCCTCATAAAGAAGTTTCACCAGATATTCTTGTTCCCGGGCCGGAATGAGAAGGATTATGAAGATCCAGATGAGGACCCGGCAATGAAGAAGATAAACAAACACGCCATGACCAAGTTTAGCGACGCGTTGGCCGCCTGGAAAAATCGAGTGAAAGCAAAGATCATCGACAAGAAGGAACCCTACTCCGAGATTGTAAAGGATAATCCGACAATCATGGAAGAGCAGTTTCAAATATTCAAGGAGGCTTGTGAGGCCGAAGCTGTCAAAAAAAGTCTAAGTACATGAAGGGGCTTCAAGAGAGGAACATTGGGAGCCACCACCTCGGAAGCCGTGGTTACGGCGGAAAGAGGTCCAAATGGGCCAAGGAGGACGCGGAAGCCGCGAGTCTGGGCATCCCAGACCCCTTGGCAGATTTCACCGTCCCGCAGGAGCGTGACGTCCTCAGGGCCCGGCATCGTTGGGACCCAGTGAAGAAGGTTTACGAGACAAAACCGGTCATTACGGAGTTCATGAGACTGCTGGTAATTTTAGTTTCTGATTAATTCGACTGCACACATTAGTCATATTTGTAAATGATCCTTGTGCCTTTTGCAGAGAGAGCAGCACCGGATTGCAGCCGAAAGCGACTCGCCGTCTGAGGCATTGGCGAGGCCCAAGTGGGACACTCCATTCAACCGGGCGTTGAACATATTGAAACGACAACCCGTGGATACTCGACCGTCGTATGGACGCGTGCACGGTGTCGGAGACGGCGCCACGTGGAAGAAGTACTACCGTGAGACCACAGAGGAGAGAAAGAAAAGACGGAGGTTAACTGAAGAAAACATCGACAAGAAGGTTGAGATTGCGGTTGAGAAGAAATCATCTCAGACAGTCGCAACAGCGGTAGCTGCCGCAAAACAGGTGGTTGCAGAATTGTCTACTTCCTTGGTGACGGACGTTTTCACTTGGACAAGGCAAAATCTAGAAAAAAATGCAGAGGACTTTCCCCTCGCTGACTTCTTGGGGAGCAGCTCGACTAGCGTTGCACCAGCACCTGCTCCCGCACCGGCTCCCGCATCGGACGTGCTCGGTGGTGCTTCTTCTTTGGCTGAGCTCGACTCCCTCACGGTATCTGTCACACTGGCCCCCTTCAATATAAATGTATAATCTCCCGTTTTCATTGCCTTTTGGATGTCTCACGTCGCAGACTTTTCTTTGCAGGCCGACGAAACCCCGTGCACCATATTGTACACCATCAGCGACCAGAAGGTGGACGTGGGGAAGGCGACGATAATGGAGCTGAAGGAACCATTGTTCCACAGCCGTCCTCCTCCTCGACTAGCGAAAATCACTCTAGTGAGGGAATTTTGGGGTACGATGAACTTTGTTATTTATGCTTATGATATGTTGTTTCTATTTTTGCCAAGTCTGTCTCTTTCTGTTGCTCAACTATATATGTTGCATATCATCGACTCATGTGATGATGCAGGTGCATAGATCATAGATGGCGAAGAAGTGCTACGCCAGGAGTATATATACGACAAGTGGCCGGAGTGTCAGGCCCAGGTGTACCGGTTTCCGGTTTCCGAGCGACAGGCAGTAGTTAGTTTAGGTTCACGCTAATGCGAGAGAGGGATACGAACTCATGTACTCAAAGTGATAGCTCTTCTCGCGTATATCATTGTTTACATGGATGACGATGTATTTGCAAGTAATCGAGACTTGTATCGCTATTTTCGAGATGATGACGAGAGACCACTTTGTGTTGGATGATGATTATGATGATGACATGATTTGATGAGACTAATTGTATGTATATGCTATGATTACATTTGTATGTGTATGATATGCTAAAGATTATTGTATAAAGCCTATTCAAATATAAAACAAATATGCAGGGAAAAAATTAATAAAACTAGTAGTAGCGAGGGGGGAAATTTTAGCAATAGCGCCGGCTTACCAGTAGCGCTTCCCAGTAAACAGCGCTGCAGATAATATCAGCAGCGCCCTTTTCTAAAGAGCGCTACAGCTATTCATGTATATCAGTAGCTTGGGACAACAGGCGCTACTGCTATACGTTAGTTGTAGCGCCTTATTAGTAGCGCCGGTCCCCGCGCTACTGAGAGGCCCAAAACCCACGCTGCTGCTAGGCTTTTTCCTAGTAGTGCTTGCTTGCGCTGCTCTGGGTGAAAACCTTGATTTGGAGTTTCCGGATCGGACAATGGTGGTGCTTTTGGGGCGTCGTTTTCCCTCATGGGGGCATCGTTTTTTGAGCACCAGCTGGATGCAGGATCTGAGGACGGATTCTTTGGTGGAGCGGTGCGGCATCTCACCCATTGATGGCGGCGGGTCTCGGCGGCATGGCGCTGTGGTGACTCTGCGTCCGATGCGCGGAGATGGACTCGCGCAGGAGGGTGACGCGGTCTGGCGTCGTGGTGGCGTCGACGGCAGCTAGACCGAGCAACGTAGATGCAGCAGTACAACTCTGAAGATGGATTGGTCGCAGGTGGCTGCGGCGGCCTCAGACCCGGCAAGCGTTCTGGTTGAAGAGTGCGCCGGACTAGTAGGTGACCCATACCTGGCAGGCGTCCTGGATGGGACCTCAGGTCTTAGATGTTAGGTTTGGTTGCGAGGTCTGTTTGGTACTAGGCCAGACTATCAGCATCCCTTCATCTCTTGGATAGGAGTAGCGACACTTTTGTTGCCTAGACGGTTGCTTCAGTCTTATTGTTGTATGATTTTGTAAGGTCTTGTGTGAATAATTAATAAAATGGTTGCATGCATCATCCAGATGCAGAGGCCGGGGGTCCTCCTCCTTTTCCAAAAAAACATATCAATGCATCTACCATGATTTAGCACCTTCCTCGTTGCATGATCCTTGATCAAAAAGAAATATGGGTGAAATTTTATGAAGACACCATTATCAAGATATTACGATGGACGGAAACAAGATGTCTTGATGCACAAGGAACATGTAAGACATCTTTTAGGAGGATATCACGATGTGGAGTTTTGATGATAGAATTACTAACATGACTTATCATCATACCTCGACCATTTGTTGCAGTGTTGACCTGATCATGGCCATGATACTTCTCATGCATAGTCAACCGATACATGTCGGAGGTGATGTGTTCATTGGCACCGGTATCAACAAACTACTTTGTGTCAACTCCATAGGACATGTCCGTGGCTGCTGCAATCTTCTTCTTCTGATTTTCTTCATAGCACCAATGACAATCTTCTGCTATATGATTAGTTTTTTTTACAAATTTTGCATTTTCCTTCATACTCATTGTACCCTTGGAAGTTGTTGCCGCCGCCGTAGCCACGTTGACGCCCCTGATTGTTGTCGTAGAAGGGACGCCCTTGGTGGTGATCATGGTTGTTGTTGTACGTGTGGCCATGGCCACCATTGTTGTTCTGGTAGAAGGGGCCGCCACCTTGGCCACTTCTGTTGGAGTTGTTGTTGTGGTAGCCGTTGCCGCCATTGCTGCCACCACCACCGCGATACACGCCATCATTGTTGTACTTGGGCGCGTCGAGGTTTTCCTTGCCACGGCCATTGCGACTCCTCATAGCCATGTTGGCCGAGGATTTGAAGCCACCCGCGCCTGATCCATGGAAGAGCCCGACCATTGGTTAAAGTTCGACACCATCACGAACAGTTCATCAACGGAGACCAGCTTAGTGCACACATCTAGGGCCGAGACAATGGACTGATAGTCCATGTGCAGGCCGGCAATGATGAATGAGATGAGCTCCGCCTCTCCTATGGGTTTTCCTGCAGCTGCAAGATCGTTTCAAAGAGATCTTATATACCCTAAATAAGTGGCAGCAGATTGGCTGCATGCATCACGTACTCTGATGTAGAGGCCGGGGGTCATCCTCCTTTTCCAAAAAAAATGTGGCAACAGATTGTGAGCCTTTGTGAGCATTGGACAGGGAAATCTGGATGTTGTTTGAGCGGGATTTTGACTAGGCATCAAACATATTGGAGAGGGCTGTCCAGATCACATGAGATATTTCCATCGAGGCAACTTGGACTAGGATTTCTTTGGACAGATTGCGCAAGAGGTAAGCAACAATTTTTTGATCTTGGATCAGCCAATGGCTATAGGCAGGGTTGGCAAGAACTTGATCTTTACCTTCAGAATTCTTTGATGTGATTGTTTTGGGGGGTTCAGGTATGGACTGGTCGAGGTAGCCATGAAGACCTGCTCCCGTGATCTGAGAGCGTGTCTATGCGTGCCATAGGACATAGTTGGTGCGGCTTCAGGGGCTCGGAGGTGTTGTTGTTGAGGCCAGAGAAGGAAGTTGCGCTAGAGGAAGATATGGTGGTTCGGTTTGATATGGAGGAGGGCTAGATGGCGGCTGGTGGTTTGATCTGGAGGTGGGTTTGCTGCAGTTGGCTTATTGCGGAGGAGAGCTAGACGTAGGGGAAGAAGATGGCTATGAATACCATGTTAGGATTGATGAAGCCTCTCAACCCCCAAAACATGGGAGCCCGCGAGTATATATTGATTGTGATGAGGGGATCTCATTGCCTTACAAATGGTTGAGCAGTCCAACCGTAGAGATATACAAGGAGGGATAGAAAGATAAACAACACCTCTAACTACCTCCTAATATGCTACGCGTGATGCTCAAGGCTTTCACGTTACAATATTTCCAACTCTCTGTGGTTGCCATTTTGAGAAATGATGTGGAGCAACATCTTCTCTTATAGTTCATCTGGAAGGAAACACTTGATCTTATTTTATAAGGAAATGGGTTTGTAATGGATAACTACTTTCCTACTTTAGTTTGTATAGCCAAATTTGTAACAGACGGTACTTCCATAAAATACATCACACTCACCCTAACTAAATTTGGGAGTATTTGACAAAAAATACCACATTAGAGGTTACCGTCCCATAGAACTACTACTTTAAAAAAAGTGATCGATAAGTACAAAAAATTTCTAATTTTGTGACTAAAACCTACCACTTTTGAAAAATGACTAGTTTAAACGATTTAAACACGTTTATGACATGTGGGACCCACCCATCAGGGCTGACGTGGCGGCAAAGTCAATTCCGTTTATTTTAACCGTTATTACAAGTGAGGCCCACCTGTCAGCATCACTCTTCTTCTTCCTCCTCCTTTTTCTCTCTTTGCCATTTCCTCAAACACCTTGTGTGCACCAACTGACGACGGACGACGGCGGCGGCGTGTGTCCCGCCGGCTCGAGCGCCGCTGGACTCAACTCTAGTGGCAGAAGATGACCTTGAGCTCGCGCGGCACGGAGCACTGGTGGGTGAGGGAGGGGCTGTTGTGGGCGTAGGTGAAGGCCTGCGGGCACTCGCTCTTGAAGAAGTCCGAGTACTTGGGGGGGCGGCAGGCGGCCGGCTGTTGTACGCGTTGCGGCCGCAGGACAGCTCGTCGGTGTCGAACGCCAGGCAGCCGCTCTTGCACGCAGTGACGCTGTCGCTCGCCGCCGCGCGCACCTGCAGCTCGCCGGGGCAGGTCTGCGTCAGGTCCTTGCGGCAGGCGAGGACGGGGCAGTTGCCGCGGCCCTCGTGCGGGGTCACCGACAGGCCCACGTTGAAGCCGTCCACTACGCTCACCCCGTAGGATGACTGGTCGTCACCGCTGTGGTGGAGGGATACATGCGCCAGCGTGGCAGGCGCCGCGCCACCGAGGCCCCCGCACTGGAGCTGCCCGCCGTAGTCGCCCGTGGCGCAGCGGAGCTGCCCGGCCCCGCCGGCGGGCACGCAGCTGGTGTGCGCCCAGATGCGGCCGGACCAGGCGTGGGTGGGCGCTGGGAAGGAGCGGTGGGAGAGAGAGGAGGAGGAGGAGGAGGAAGATTGATACTGACAGGTGGGCGCCACTTGTAATAACAGTCAACGTAATGGTCAAAATAAACGGAGTTGACTTTGCCGCCACATCAGCTCCAACGGATGGGCCCCGCATGTCATAAACGTGTTTAAATCGTCTAAATTGGCCATTTTTCAAAAGTGGTAGTTTTTAGTCATAAAATTAAAAAAATTGGTAGTTATCAGTCACTTTTTTGAAAGTGGTAGTTCTGTGGGACGGTAACCCCTAATATGGTAGTTTTTTGTCAAATACTTCTAAATTTGGTGTGTACTTAGAAGTTTTCCATCCGTGGAATGCTGCGAGGCATGAAACAAATAATTGAAAAAAATATGAAATTACTTTAATAAAGAAGAATTTATTTGTGTGGGATGAATGTCATCATATGTTGCCAAACATGAGAAGCTAAAAATAGAAACTTCTTATCTGATCTGCTTGATACATTACAAAGTATGGATTTGTGTAATTAGAGCATGTTCTGAGTTTTGTTTTATCTAAATCATATTGTGGTGGTGTAATCCGCCCGCAAGGAGGTGTGGTGCCGTGGATCTCGCCTACGTGGGCAAGGACGGTGGAGCTTGTGGCTACCCATGATGGTGTTGTCTAGTACAGATTAGCCATCAGTTGCCCCTCAGATGACAGTACATGGCCTCTCGAGCGTCCCATCGGGATTTTGACGGTGCTAGTGACGTTCCTCTTCCATCAATGTCTATCATGTTGTGGTGAGCAGCTCTTGTAGCGGTTAAGTTGCCTGCTCATGTGGGCATGCTCACCCGCCGTCAGGTCAATGCACGTTCAACAGGGCTCGGGGCAAGTGGAATAGATAACATAAGTTAAATTCGATTGGGTGGTGCATCTCAAGTAGCCGGTCTTGAGCTCCATAGTAAAAACCCTAGGCCTAGCTTCTTATCGGTTATGTCTGGCAATGACGGTGTTTTTGGCGTCGTTACCCTAATGAAGGCATTGCTCGGAGTTTTCTTAGACTTGATCTTCAGGGTGTAAAGCCACGATCTGACTTTCAGGTGTTGGATCCGTGACGGCATCACTTATGTGTGTTTTTTTCTTGGAGTTGTCGCTTTTAAAGAAACTTTCTCGTGGCCCTTGTGTTCTCATGAGATAGTTGGTGCCGATGGTTATTGTTGTACATCGTCTATCGCTGTTTGTATCACTTCATGACTTTTTTTTCACTTTCTTTTTCTCTTTACTTATGCATAGCTTCAGTCTTGTATAACTTAGCTCTTTGCCGGCATGATCCTATGGTGAGTGTGTGTGTTGGTTGTGCGCATCCTGATTATGCAGAGGCCAGGTGTGTGTCATTGTAATTGTATTCCTCGATACTATATTATGAGTCAATAAAAATACCCTTTATTGAAAAAGATACGGAGTGCTTATCCGTTGGTTGCCAATAATATTTATATGGATTTGATGAAACCATTTTTTCCTCTTCCCGCTGCAACGTTCCCAAGTAACTACTATATATTCCAGGACTCCTAAAATTTGATGCTTTGATAAAGCTTGTAGGAGCAGGTCAATATTGGAGAGAGAGAGAGAGAGAAAGGACAACTCAACAGAAGAGAGGAGGGAGAGAGGGGGCAAGTTTACCATGGCTCAGTCAAAAACTATAAGCATATTTTGCAAAGATAAGCACAGTGCTGGCTCTGGACACGGTACAAAGATTTACCTCTCAGATTTTCAAGGAGCTGCGTATGTGGATGAGGGCCGATGGCCATGGAGTGAGTGTATTCTGTGAGCAGTCGTGCCAGAGTTTAGGGTGGCAAGTGCGGAGTCTGGCAGTGGATGGTGTTGCCAGTTGTCTCGTGTGTTCATGTAACTTTCTTGTACATTGTTTTCTATCTTCTATCTTCTATAAAATTAAGGTACACGATTGCTTACTCTCGAAAAAACGCACGGTGAATTCCCTTTTTTAAGAAAACGGAAAGCATGATGGAGATCCGTAGTTTTGTCCGTTGCACTTGGGCTTTGCAAAACCGCATGGTTCACACTTCCAATTTTTTTTTCAGAAAAAACTTTCAATCTATACATCTTCAATTATGGTAATACAACGAACACTAGAAATAATAAAGATTACATCCAGATCCATAGACCACCTAACGACGACTACAAGCACTGAAGCGAGCCGAAGGCGCGCGCTGTCATCGCCCCTCCCTCGCCGGAGCCGGGCAAACATTGTTGTAGTAGGCAGTCGGGAAGTCGTCGTGCTAAGGCCCCATAGAACCAACGCACCAGAACAGCAACCGCCGCGGATGAAGAGTGTAGATCAGAAGGAACCAACCTGAAGACACATGAACGAAAACAAACGACGAACAGATCCGAGCAAATCCACCAAAGACAGATCCGCCGGAGACACACCTCCACACGCCCACCGATGATGCTCACGCATCACCGAAACGGGGCTAGGCGGGGAGACCTTTATTCCATCTTCAGGGAGCCGCCGCCGTCTCGTCTTCCTGAGCAGGACACAAACCCTAACAAAGCTCAAAAAAAAAATCTAAAAACAGAGCCCTCCCACCGGCAAGGGCCGAGATCCACTCCGCCTCCATGGCCCTAAGGTCACCGGAGACGGGACGGACCGGCACCGGCGCCGGCGGGAAGCGGAGAACCCTGGCTTTTTGGGCGGTGGCGGCCGGCTAGGTCGCGTACGTGAACAGGCCAGGCTACGTGGTTCACACTCTCAATTAACTAAGAAGAAGCACGATGGAGATCAGCAGTGTTGTCTGTTGTACTTGGCTTAGCAAAATCGCGCGGTTCATGCTCCCAATACAATATCAGCCACTTGGCCAGCAGATTAAATTAACTAGATGATGCCCCGCACGTTGTTGTGAAAATATTTTTACAGTGTTTTAGTGAGATTTTGGTTAAATGGAATATAAATATTTGAAATAATAGTTTTTAAAATTATATAAAAATTAAATTTAATACCATAATAGAATGGAATTTTACATGCATGCATGTTTGCATGTTGAAGTGGATTTTTAATATGCATAGTTGCATGTTGAGGTGGACCTTTCCTATGCATGTTAAATGATGAGGTGTCATGCTTGCATGTTGAGAGAAATATGTTAGTGGGGGCTAGCTATTTAGATATAGAAGATTAACAAACATACTGAAAACAAATCCATTAGTCGTCCGGCTAAATTATATGGGACCCATGTTGTCCGGCATCGTATGAATGATTTGTCTTTTTTTTTCACCATGTATAATTAATAAGCAGGCGGCGTGCCCCACGTGTTCTCTTAAAAGAATGATGGACATGCTTGGCAGAGGATACATGCATGGTGAAAGACGATCTAAGCCATGGAATAATTGTAGACGTACCTCGAGCGAATATACCTGGCTTTCCCATGTAAATATCTCACGCGTGTATCTATAAATGCAGTCACCGGCCTCCCCCTTGTTCAATCCATTGCCATTCATATCTCGTGTGAGCAGCTGTGGAGTTCATTCACAAGGGTGGGGTTTGGTGGTTCCTCCTGCTCGCAATGGTGTTGCTGGCTCCGGCGACGGTAAGCGCCGAGCAGGAGGATGGGGCCACAACCATCGCCACCTTGCAGGTCGAGGAGGAGGTCGGCTCGCGTGCCGATGACCACGGCAACGACTGGTGCGACATCAAGTGTGACTATCAGCAAGATCCGGTCAAGAGACAGTTCTGCGTGGACCAGTGCCACAGCCAGGAGCATCATCATCCTAGCAGAGAGTTCTGCGAGATGAAGTGTCAACACTGGCAAGACCCGACAAGAAAGGAACAATGCGTGCAGCAATGCATGAGCTTTGGCCTCAACCTCCATGTTGGCAACAACAACGGCGTCGACGGGCGACCCCATGCCTTGGAGGAGGAGGTCGGCTCGCGTGCCGATGACCATGGCAACGACGATTGCGACATCAAGTGCGCCTATTACCAAGATCTGGCCAGGAGACAGTTCTGTGTGGACCAGTGCCACAGCCAGCAGCATCATCATCCTAGCAGAGAAGACTGCCGAGTTGAAGTGTCAACACTGGCAAGACCCAACAAGAAAGGAACAATGCGTGCAGCAGTGCATGAGCTTTGGCCTCAACCTCCATGTGGGTGGCAGCAGCAGCGTGGACGAGCACCTCCGCGGCTGGGAAGTGGTGGCCGGAGCCATCATCGAGGAGGTGGTGTGACGTCCGCGGTGTCGCATCTATAACTATTAAGAGTGTATATGTAAGTTATAGTGCGTACGTGTCACCGCCGGATACGTTGTAGCTCTATACGGAGACCTACCTCGACCGACTATGGCTCGTGCATACGTACACGCCCGCGTATACGTCTAGCTTGCTATAGCTACGACGACAAAGGCGTGAGAATAAAAGGCCAATAGCGCGCGGCAGCTGCATGTTTGGCGATGCCTCTCCTAGAAGAGAGCTGCATGTGTATGTGTATCTATATGTCAGTGTATGTGTTCCGTGCATTTGTTCCATCCCTACGTATCTTTCTGCTTACACTGCTTTGTCCAAACTGTTCACTTTTATAAGTAATTTTAGACAACTGAAAATGGGCTACCTTGCATCTTGCCTAAAATGTATTCAATGCCTTATAAAAGTGAATAGAGGGAGTAGTACTATTAGTTCGCTTTAGCGAGAACTGAAGCCTTTGTGGTTTACAAGGTTCAACGAGCGCAAGCGCAACAAGGTCGTAGGTTCAACACACTGATGATAGGCACACACGATACTTCATACTAAGTGCTTATAGTCTTGGCTCAGGTCAAAGTGCTAACAAACAAAAGAGTTCAGTATTTTTTAGTCCTATAAATGTGTGGTTTCTACAAAAAGAGGGGTGCGTAATGTGCTACAAATACAGAGAGAGAGGCCCTCACTGAGAAGTATCTTGGCTTGCCCACTGCAGCGGGGAAGATTACCAGACAAAACTTTGAGCATATTGTGGAGTCAGCAAGATCGAGGGTCCAAGGACGGAGTTTTAGGAAAGCTTCTTGTGCAGCAAGCGAGGTTCACCATAAGTCAGTGGTCCAAGCTCTACCGGCTTTCTCTATGAGTTGCTTCAAACTCACCAAAGGCTTGTGCAGCAAAGTTGTTTCAGTAATGTCCAAGTATTGGTGGGCTGGATCGCTTGACAAACAAGGTATGCATTGGCAGTCGTGGGCAAAGATGGCTACCCCGAAGTCCAAGGTAGGTTTAGGTTTCCGTGACCTCGAGCTCTTTAATGACGCCTTGCTAGTTAAGCAGGCATGGAGGTTGTTAGATAATCCGGGGAGCCTATGTGCTAAAGTTTTGAGGGGCAGGTACTATCCAGATGGAAACTTTCTACAAGCTGGGTGTCCTGCCAATTCATCTCGAACTTGGCGGGCAATTATACAAGGACGAGAGGTCCTTAAGCAAGGCTTGGTACGACGAGTGGGCGACGGACGAACGACGGAAATATGGCATGACCAGTGGATCGGAGGGTCGCCCATGATGAAACCGTTATGTAGGCTCTCTAATGAGCCGGTTCAGTTAGTTTCAGATCTACTGAATGAGGAGGGAGGATGGAATACAGAACTGCTTCATGAAATGTTCATACATGCGGATGTTAATCACATTCTGAATATCCCACGTCCCAGAGTAGAACAACCAGATTTCTGGGCGCGGGCATGGGAAAGATCGGGTCTGTTTACAATCCGGTCGGCATATAGAGTCTTGAAAGAAAGGCAGTGCAATAGTCTTGGTGCACCGAGCAGTTCGATGGGCAACCAGGGGACTTGGAAGAAACTTTGGAAACTAAATGTGCAGTCTAAAGTACGGGTGTTCTTGTAACGCCCTTGATGCGGCTATATCTCCCACGTGTTGAAACACAATTTAGAGGCATAACCGCATTGAAAGCAATGTCGCAAGTGAGGTAATCTTCACACAACCCATGTAATACATAAGGGAAAGAGATACATATATAGTTGTCTTACAATCGCCACTTCACACAATACATGAATAAAGCGTTACAACATCCAAATACAATCAAGGTCCGACTACGGAACCAAAATAAAAGAAGACTACCCAAAATACTACACAGATCCCCGATCGACCCCAACTGGGCTCCACTACTGATCAACTAGAACGAAACAACACAAAGGACAAGATCTTCATCGAGCTCCTCCTTGAGCTTGGTTGCGTCACCTGCTCGGTATCAACGGCACCTGCAAACTGGGTTTGGAAGTATCTGTGAGTCACGGGGACTCAGCAATCTCACACCCTCGCGATCAAGACTATTTAAGCTTATAGGTAAGGTAAAGGTATGAGGTGGAGCTGCAGCAAGCGACTAGCATATGTGGTGGCTAACCTATTCGCAAAATAGAGCGAGAAGAGAAGGCAAGGCACGGTCGAGAAATCTATGATCAAGAAGTGATCCTAGAATAACCTACATCAAGCATAACTCCAACACCGTGTTCACTTCCCGGACTCCGCCGAGAAGAGACCATCACGGTTACACACGCGGTTGATGCATTTTAATTAAGATCAACTTCAGGTTTTCTACAACCGGACATTAACAAATTCCCATCTGCCCATAACCGCGGGCACGGCTTTCAAAAGTTCAAATTCCTGCAGGGGTGTCCCAACTTAGCCCATCACAAGCTCTCACGGTCAACGAAGGATATTCCTTCTAGCGGGAAGACCCGATCAGGCTCGGAATCCCGGTTACAAGACATTTCGACAATGGTAAAATAAGACCAGCAAAGCCACTCGAATGTTCCGACAAATCCCGATAGGAGCTGCACATATCTTGTTCTCAGGGCACACCGGATTTTCCAAACTTCCGGTAGGCCAGCCCAGAGTTGCCCCTGGTGGCCACCGGCGGCTGACAAGTTGGACCAACACTAAGAGGAGCACTGGCCCGGGGGTTTAAATAAAGATGACCCTTGAGCCGGCCGACTCAAGGGAAAGAAAAGGCTAGGTGGCAAATGGTAAAACCAATGTTGGGCCTTGCTGGAGGAGTTTTATTCAAGGCGAACTGTCAAGGGGTTCCCATTATAACCCAACTGCGTAAGGAACGCAAAATCCGGGAACATAACACCGATATGACAGAAACTAGGGCGGCAAGAGTGGAACAAAACACCAGGCATAAGGCCGAGCCTTCCACCCTTTACCAAGTATATAGATGCATTAATTAAATAAGAGATATTGTGATATCCCAACAAGTAAACATGTTCCAACAAGGAACAACATCTCCATGTTCCAACAAGGAACAAACTTCAATCTTCACCTGCAACTAACAACGCTATAAGAGGGGCTGAGCAAAGCGGTAACATAGCCAAACAACGGTTTGCTAGGACAAGGTGGGTTAGAGGCTTGGTTTAACAATATGGGAGGCATGATAAGCAAGTGGTAGGTATCGCAGCATAGGCATAGCAAAAGAGCGAGCAACTAGCAAGCAAAGATAGAAGTGATTTCGAGGGTATGGTCATCTTGCCTGAAATCCCGCAAGGAAGAAGAACGAGTCCATGAAGAAGTCAAACAGACGTAGTCGAACGGATCCTCACAACACGACGTTACCGGAACCAACCCGAAGAAGCAACACCGGAAAGAAGCAAACAACATAGTAAACGACCATCACATAAGCATGGAAAGATGCACAAACAAGTATGATGCATGTCCGGTTTAATGAAGCATGGCATGGCAAAGTGCACAAACAAACCTACAAATTAAGTGGAGCACAATATGCAACTCCCGTTGCATATTGACGAAACACCACGTGACTTATTTAGTTCGATCTTGTTTATGTACCCAACAATATTAAATGTTGTTAAACATGGCAAGAGGTGAAGCAAAAAGAAGCTATCTATCTAGACAAGTTTAAATGAGGCCGGAACAACAAAACAACAAGTCTGGAAACTCCTCATGTGCATATTTTAGGTTTGGTACTGTTCTGCCCTAAACATAATTTTAGAGTTGTTAAACATTCAAAGAGATGCCACCATGTTAAACTAGGCATTTTCCACCCCATTTACATATAAAGATTATTAAATTCCGAGTTACGGTTATTTAGTTATGAAAGAAAGCATTTAGCATGGCATAGGAGCAAAATTACACAAACAACATTTTAAACATTTCAAACATGGATGAAAAAAGACATATTATGAAACTAGACGAAAAACTAAGCATATTTCATATATAAATTGTTTTAATATGATGCACCGTTTGTGAGTTGTTAAATGCATGAACTAGAGGGACCTTTCTGCAAAACTGTTTTACTGGACTAATTAGCAAAAACCCAGGAGCTGAAAAAAAACATACACGGGCCAAAACTGGGTGAGCGTAGGATAATATTCAGCGCCCAGGGCGTCACGTAAGCAAACAGGGATGGGTTGGCTGGTGCTCACCTCGCGGGCCTTGGGCCAGCGGATCTGGTGGGCTAAGGCTGCATCAGGGCACGGCGACTGGGCCTTGGCGCTGAGAGAGGTCAACGCAAGGCCCACCAGGGCGATGGGGCGGCATGGACGTGCTGGCCCGCAGTGGATCTGGGCCACGAGCAAGGCATCGGTTAACGGGCGAGCGGCGCGTGTTCGTCCTCGATCCTGGACAGAACAAGAAGCAGCCTGGAGGTGTTCGTCCTCCTCTGGACGCAGGGGAGGCAGCGGCGCGCAGCAGAGGAACTTGGCGGGGCGAGGGCCACGGAAACTGGCTGGATCCGAGGTAAGGGCGCGGTGGAAGGCGACGACTCCGGGCGGTGCAGACGCGGCAATGGGGCGATGCAGGCACAGCAGCAGGGTGATGCAGGCGAACTGGTCACGCTGAACCCGAGTGACGCCGACGGCCTTCGACGGGAACGGGGCCGGAGAAGGTCGTGGAGGTCGGGAAAAGGCGCGGCAGCGGTGATCCCCTCCAGATCCAGCGCGGCTTGGGGCTTGGCAAGCCCGCACGAGGCCGGAGTTAGGGAGCGGCAACCCCCGTCCATGGCGTCGGGGCAGAACTCCTCTGGTTCCTGCGGAAGCAAGAGAAGTAGAGAGAGAGAGAGAGAGGGATTATAGCAGAGGAGGAAGGAGAAGGCAGGAAAAGAGGAGAAGGGGCGCAGGTCACGGCCTGGTGGCGCTGGTTGCCGGCGAGGAGTGATTTGTTGGCATCGGGCACGAGGAAATCGGCGAGCGATGCGGGTTGGTTGGCTGCAGAAAACAAGGTGGAGCAGATCGGAAAAGGATCCCAAGGGAGATGGAAGAGAGTGGCGGCGGCGGAGGATCCCTAGAAATTAGGGATTTGGTCTTCGGATAGACTAATATATATAGCGGGTAGGTTAGGCTAGGGGCTATCTCGTCTCTCCGATCGTAATCGGATGAACGGAAAAATATGTTAGGAGGTCCAATTAACAAAACAGAGATGTTTTGTAGATGTTTGGGATGATCCGGACCCAACGGTGACAACTGTCCGGGTTGGGTTCGGGTAAGTTTCGGACACGCGCGAGGGGTCGATGCACTGTGCAGAGAGGGTTTCGGGGTCTGGCGGTTGTCAGCGGACTGTGCAGAAAGCTTTGAGCTGAGAAGAGAGAGAGACCCGGCGACTGTTTCCGGAGACCGAAAACGTCCGACGTTAGACCGGCTATAATGCTGCTATAGTTTAACGGTTGGGCTATCAAACGAACTCTGAATGCGATGAAACTTGACAGGCGGTCTATCTACATTATAATAAGATCGCACGCCAACTTTCAACCCAATCCGAGAACATCTTCCGGCCACTTATAAAATAATAATTCGGACGTGCCGCAGGCGCGTGCAAGTGTGTCTGGGCTCAGAACGGACAATGGAAGGAACTGGGAGAACCGGACGAATGCAAGTTTTGAAAACATGATGATGCAATGTACATGATGACATGACAAGATGCAACACGCAAGCAAATGACATGGCAACGTCGGCGAATAACTGGAAGACACCTGGCGCAACGGTCTCGGAGCGTTACAACACTCCACCACTACGAGAGGATCTCGTCCCGAGATCTAGAATGGCACCGGAGGGACAACGGAAGAGAAAGAGAAGAGGTAAAACTAAGTTGCTTCTTGACCAATGAGTGAAACCAAAGAACCTTAAAAAAGGTTAAGCCATTTCGAGAAAAGAATACAACGGAGATGAACGAAATTGAAAACACTCTGTTAGAAAGAGGAATAAGAAAGAACCGATTCGGGTAGCACTCCGGTTGAAAAGAGATGAAAGACTTGGTAAGATGAAAGAACTTGAAAAGGGGCACGACACTCCGGTTGGATGGATAAGCAAGGAAGAAAAAAACATGATCTTGGCAAACGAGATGATAGGGCGAAGAGAACAACGTCACAATGCCTCCGGAACGAAAGAAAAGAAGGTAGATCGTCAGAATAAGAGACCGGAGAAAGAAATGACAACTCTCGCAAATAGAATTGAAAGAGCATGCCCATGAAGAAAAAGTTGAATGGAGTTGTTGGAAAACCAACAATGAAAAGAACGAGGTTGTAGTGGACTTATGTAAAACATCTCGAAGTTATGAGGTGAAATTCTGCCACTAACGGAAAAACAATAGATTGGACTGATATGAACAAGGAGATGAGAAGCTTATTTCACCGGAAGGATAAATGAAGAACTTGGTTCATATATAAGCACCATAAAAGTAACAATCCTTAGGGAAAGCTTCAGGTGAAATATAACCCAAGATAACTCCAACGAAGAGGGTGATGGATTTAAAATATCTCATTCTTAACAACGTGTGAATCATGAAACATGAACTCAAATTATCAAGAATGACATAATACCACCTCCAATGATACGGACAAAAGAATTGCACTTCGGAATGCGAGATGAAGAATGCTTGAGCTCCTTAAAAAGAATCTTGATGAACACTTCGAGAAGGAATTAAATCCTTGATTAACCATCATGTTGAGCCTCCATGAAGAACTCCGGAAAAGAGAGATGACCAAATGGAAACAAGAATTTGATGAGCCTCCGGAATAGGGAATTTAATTCACTCGATCAAACAAGAATAAGAATTACATTATGTTTATCCTTCACCAATTAAATTGATGATAATCAACGGATTTGTCATATTACTTATTCTCGTAGAAAAGATTAAGATAGATATAGCGTCAACTTGGGAAGGTCTTTGACGGTCCACCGGAAGGATTGAAACAACGAATAAATTGATATGATGACCAAGGAAGAGAATTCTTGAACGAACCACCATAAGAATTGAAAAAACGAACGAAATAAAGGAATGAATCACCGGTAAGAATTAGCAAATGAACGAAGATGTTTGAGAGAATTTAGATCCATGAGAACGAAGGGATCATGAACTGATTAGAGGATATTTGAACGATGCACCAGTAAGATTGGAGAATGATAACTGACAGCTGAGAATGAATAAACCTGAATTGATAGCCTCCGGAGAAACAAACTGAAAGTGCTCTGAATTACTCCGGATGGGTGAAAAGAATACCTCACAATCGAAAATAATTATGAGAGGAAGACATCAAGCTAGAACCACGAATCTTGAAGAGAATGGATAAGATTAAAGAGAAACTCTTCTTCTGTCTCCAAAATCCGAGAATGACAACAAGAAACACCACCATGAATTATCTAGACGCTCCGGAATGAAGAATGGAAAGGTTGAGCCAACGATGAAAAGAGTTGGAAAGATCTTGGAGAAAGGCATTTGACTGATGATAACTCATTCTTACGTCAGACTTTGAAATGAATTTCAGACTAGCTTCGGGAGAATAAGAAGAGTCAGGTAAGATCCTGGAAAAAGACCTATGGGTTAGGCCCACTGAAAAGATACACCGTTGAAATGATTTAAAAGATAGATTGCGCCGATTGAATTAAATGGCTAGAATGAGATAACATCCTCGAAATACCTTGAACGACTGCAGAGTGGAAACACGAATCTTCGAGATATCTTGAGCACTCCGGAACAAATGGATGGCAAGAAGTGAATGATTATGAGGTGCACCGATATGAGAAAATATTTGAACAAGGAAAAAATATGATCAACAAAGCTTGAATTGAATCCACCGGAGAGAGAAAAAGAATGAATAATGATGAACTTGAGGTTCCGTTAGGATCTTCATGAGAATCACCGGATGAGAAAATTGACGGAAAAGGATGGAGAGACCTCCATCAATAAAATGGATAGTGATTAAGAAATCTGAATCCTTCAAGGCAAACAAGGGTGGGAGGGTGGGAAAAACAAAGATAACTTGGAACGGATGAAACAAACGCCGTTGAGAAGAACTGATAATTGATCTTGCAAATGTTGAAGTGATCGGATCCACTTGAAGAGAAACACACCGGTTGAACGATTGACATGACAATCTCGATTATCATGAAGGATTGGTATTCACATCGGAGTATGAGAACACCATCTGGGGAAGTTATGGAATCAACATTTGACTTCAAAGCAACTCGAATACCACAACTCAAAACAAAAACAAAGGGTTGGCTTGCAGAATAAGCCGGAACAAACATATGATAGAGATTTCATCTGAAGTTTTCGTGGTGGGGCCTACACGGGCTCAATCGTACAGCACCATCATGTACAAGGCAGTGCACATGACATACGAAGCGTCCCCGAGTCGGCATAGCCAAGGACTCTTTAAGACACAACGAGACCACTGTAAAACCAACCGTGGATAGGCGGACCACTAGATGTCGAACCCCAATTTCATATCATACATCTGTCGGGAAGATATCCTAAGAGCTACTTGAATTCCCACTTATAAACTCCCAAAAAAATTCCGGTTATGTAATCAGGTGTTGGGGATACAGAGGAAGCATAATATCTCACCCAAAACTAACAAATCCTACATCCAGTTGTATCCATCCTTCAACACATAACCAAGAAACCTTCGGAAATCGTCTACCTCAACCTTCGAAAAGCATCCGTCATACGAGTTATGGCAATACTCCCGAACTCCCCCCCCCCCCAGTATTGGGTGGCGTCGAGGTTACCTCACCAACAACTGCATAAAAGAGATTTTCGATGTCGGCGAAACTAATCTCAGGTATTCCAGAACTGCAGCGATAAAATTGTGATGACAACACCTCGGAGCTCAACTTCCCGGGACACTGCCACAACCCCTAAATGACAGGAGGCACCAAGAACAATGTTCTCGTCACAAAACCATCGGAACGATTCCAAGATACCCGCATGATCCTGAAAAAAATTAGTGAAATCTGAGAAGAGAATAGTCAAAACTCTACGTCAGGATGCCTCACCGGAGCGATGAAGGGACTGGGAAGTAAAAAGAATTCCTAACTCTCTGATATATAATTCCTAAATGACTCAAAACATTTTTCTAGACTCAACAACGCCAATGATTCGATCAAGCAGGGGGCTCCTAAGGTCGGGGAAGGCTCTGATTATCAACTTGTAACGCCCTCGATGCGGCTATATCTCCCACGTGTTGAAGCACGACTTAGAGGCATAACCGCATTGAAAGCAATGTCGCAAGTGAGGTAATCTTCACACAACCCATGTAATACATAAGGGAAAGAGATACATATATAGTTGTCTTACAATCGCCACTTCACACAATACATGAATAAAGCATTACAACATCCAAATACAATCAAGGTCCGACTACGGAACCAAAATAAAAGAAGACTACCCAAAATACTACACAGATCCCCGATCGACCCCAACTGGGCTCCACTACTGATCAACTAGAACAAAACAACACAAAGGACAAGATCTTCATCGATCTCCTCCTTGAGCTTGGTTGCGTCACCTGCTCGGTATCAACGGCACCTGCAAACTGGGTTTGGAAGTATCTGTGAGTCACGGGGACTCAGCAATCTCACACCCTCGCGATCAAGACTATTTAAGCTTATAGGTAAGGTAAAGGTATGAGGTGGAGCTGCAGCAAGCGACTAGCATATGTGGTGGCTAACCTATTCGCAAAATAGAGCGAGAAGAGAAGGCAAGGCACGGTCGAGAAATCTATGATCAAGAAGTGATCCTAGAATAACCTACATCAAGCATAACTCCAACACCGTGTTCACTTCCCGGACTCCGCCGAGAAGAGACCATCACGGTTACACACGCGGTTGATGCATTTTAATTAAGATCAACTTCAGGTTTTCTACAACCGGACATTAACAAATTCCCATCTGCCCATAACCGCGGGCACGGCTTTCAAAAGTTCAAATTCCTGCAGGGATGTCCCAACTTAGCCCATCACAAGCTCTCACGGTCAACGAAGGATATTCCTTCTAGCGGGAAGACCCGATCAGGCTCGGAATCCGGGTTACTGTTGGGGAACGTAGCATAAATTCAAAATTTTCCTACGTGTCACCAAGATCTATCTATGGAGTCATCTAGCAACGAGGGAGGAGTGGATCTACATACCCTTGTAGATCGCGCGCGGAAGCGTTCAAGAGAACGGGGTTGATGGAGTCGTACTCGTCGTGATTCAAATCACCGATGATCCTAGCGCCGAACGGACGGCACCTCCGTCTTCAACACACGTACGGAATGGAGACGTCTCCCACACCTTGATCCAGCAAGGAGGAGGGAGAGGTTGATGGAGATCCAGCAGCACGACGGCGTGGTGGAAGTAGCGGGATTCCAACAGGGCTTCGCTAAGCATTGCGGGAGGAGGGAGGTGTGTCACGGGAGGGAGAGGGAGGCGCCAGGCCTTAGATTGGTTTGCTCCTCCTTTTCCCCACTATATATAGGGCCAAGGGAGAGGGGGAGGCGCAGCCCTTGCCCCTTCCTCCAAGGAAGGGTGCGGCCAAGGGTGGGGAGGAATCCATCCTCCCCAAGGCACCTCGGAGGTGCCGTCCCCCTTTAGGACTCTCCCCTTTTTTTTCTCTCTTGGCGCATGGGCCTCTTGGGGCTGGTGCCCTTGGCCCATATAGGCCAAGGCACACCCCCTACAGCCCATGTGGCCCCCGGGGCAGGTGGCCCCACCCGGTGGACCCCCGGACCCTTCCGGTGGTCCCGGTACAATACCGGTGACCCCGAAACTTGTCCCGATGGCCGAAATAGCACTTCCTATATATAATTCTTTACCTCCGGACCCTTCCGGAACTCCTCGTGACGTCCGGGATCTCATCCGGGACTCCGAACAACTTTCGGGTTACCGCATACTAATATCTCCATAACCCTAGCGTCACCGAACCTTAAGTGTGTAGACCCTACGGGTTCGGGAGACATGCAGACATGACCGAGATGACTCTCCGGTCAATAACCAACAGCGGGATCTGGATACCCATGTTGGCTCCCACATGTTCCACGATGATCTCATCGGATGAACCACGATGTCAAGGACTTAATCAATCCCGTATACAATTCCCTTTGTCTAGCGGTATTATACTTGCCCGAGATTCGATCGTCGGTATACCGATACCTTGTTCAATCTCGTTACCGGCAAGTCTCTTTACTCGTTCCGTAACACATCATCCCGTGATCAACTCCTTGATCACATTGTGCACATTATGATGATGTCCTACCGAGTGGGCCCAGAGATACCTCTCCGTTTACACGGAGTGACAAATCCCAGTCTCGATTCGTGCCAACCCAATAGACACTTTCGAAGATACCCGTAGTGTACCTTTATAGTCACCCAGTTACGTTGTGATGTTTGGCACACCCAAAGCACTCCTACGGTATCCGGGAGTTGCACAATCTCATGGTCTAAGGAAATGATACTTGACATTAGAAAAGCTTTAGCATACGAACTACATGATCTTGTGCTAGGCTTAGGATTGGGTCTTGTCCATCACATCATTCTCCTAATGATGTGATCCCGTTATCAACGACATCCAATGTCCATGGTTAGGAAACCATAACCATCTATTGATCAACAAGCTAGTCAACTAGAGGCTCACTAGGGACATGGTGTTGTCTATGTATCCACACATGTATCTGAGTTTCCTATCAATACAATTATAGCATGGATAATAAACGATTATCATGAACAAGGAAATATAATAATAATCAATTTATTATTGCCTCTAGGGCACATTTCCAACAGTTACAAGACATTTCGACAATGGTAAAATAAGACCAGCAAAGCCACTCGAATGTTCCGACAAATCCCGATAGGAGCTGCACATATCTTGTTCTCAGGGCACACCGGATTTTCTAAACTTCCGGTAGGCCAGCCCAGAGTTGCCCCTGGTGGCCACCGGCGGCTGACAAGTTGGACCAACACTAAGAGGAGCACTGGCCCGGGGGTTTAAATAAAGATGACCCTTGAGCCGGCCGACTCAAGGGAAAGAAAAGGCTAGGTGGCAAATGGTAAAACCAATGTTGGGCCTTGCTGGAGGAGTTTTATTCAAGGCGAACTGTCAAGGGGTTCCCATTATAACCCAACTGCGTAAGGAACGCAAAATCCGGGAACATAACACCGATATGACAGAAACTAGGGCGGCAAGAGTGGAACAAAACACCAGGCATAAGGCCGAGCCTTCCACCCTTTACCAAGTATATAGATGCATTAATTAAATAAGAGATATTGTGATATCCCAACAAGGAACAACATCTCCATGTTCCAACAAGGAACAAACTTCAATCTTCACCTGCAACTAACAACGCTATAAGAGGGGCTGAGCAAAGCGGTAACATAGCCAAACAACGGTTTGCTAGGACAAGGTGGGTTAGAGGCTTGGTTTAACAATATGGGAGGCATGATAAGCAAGTGGTAGGTATCGCAGCATAGGCATAGCAAAAGAGCGAGCAACTAGCAAGCAAAGATAGAAGTGATTTTGAGGGTATGGTCATCTTGCCTGAAATCCCGCAAGGAAGAAGAACGAGTCCATGAAGAAGTCAAACAGACGTAGTCGAACGGATCCTCACAACACGACGTTACCGGAACCAACCCGAAGAAGCAACACCGGAAAGAAGCAAACAACATAGTAAACGACCATCACATAAGCATGGAAAGATGCACAAACAAGTATGATGCATGTCCGGTTTAATGAAGCATGGCATGGCAAAGTGCACAAACAAACCTACAAATTAAGTGGAGCACAATATGCAACTCCCGTTGCATATTGACGAAACACCACGTGACTTATTTAGTTCGATCTTGTTTATGTACCCAACAATATTAAATGTTGTTAAACATGGCAAGAGGTGAAGCAAAAAGAAGCTATCTATCTAGACAAGTTTAAATGAGGCCGGAACAACAAAACAACAAGTCTGGAAACTCCTCATGTGCATATTTTAGGTTTGGTACTGTTCTGCCCTAAACATAATTTTAGAGTTGTTAAACATTCAAAGAGATGCCACCATGTTAAACTAGGCATTTTCCACCCCATTTACATATAAAGATTATTAAATTCCGAGTTACGGTTATTTAGTTATGAAAGAAAGCATTTAGCATGGCATAGGAGCAAAATTACACAAACAACATTTTAAACATTTCAAACATGGATGAAAAAAGACATATTATGAAACTAGACGAAAAACTAAGCATATTTCATATATAAATTGTTTTAATATGATGCACCGTTTGTGAGTTGTTAAATGCATGAACTAGAGGGACCTTTCTGCAAAACTGTTTTACTGGACTAATTAGCAAAAACCCAGGAGCTGAAAAAAAACATACACGGGCCAAAACTGGGTGAGCGTAGGATAATATTCAGCGCCCAGGGCGTCACGTAAGCAAACAGGGATGGGTTGGCTGGTGCTCACCTCGCGGGCCTTGGGCCAGCGGATCTGGTGGGCTAAGGCTGCATCAGGGCACGGCGACTGGGCCTTGGCGCTGAGAGAGGTCAACGCAAGGCCCACCAGGGCGATGGGGCGGCATGGACGTGCTGGCCCGCAGTGGATCTGGGCCACGAGCAAGGCATCGGTCAATGGGCGAGCGGCGCGTGTTCGTCCTCGATCCTGGACAGAACGAGAAGCAGCTTGGAGGTGTTCGTCCTCCTCTGGACGCAGGGGAGGCAGCGGTGCGCAGCAGAGGAACTTGGCGGGGCGAGGGCCACGGAAACTGGCTGGATCCGAGGTAAGGGTGCGGTGGAAGGCGACGACTCCGGGCGGTGCAGACGCGATAACGGGGCGATGCAGGCACAGCAGCAGGGTGATGCAAGCGAACTGGTCACGCTGAACCCGAGTGACGCCGACGGCCTTCGACGGGTGTCGGTGTCAAAACCGGCGGATCTCGGGTAGGGGGTCCCGAACTGTGCGTCAAGGCCAGATGGTAATAGGAGATAAGGGACAAGGTGTTTTTTACCCAGGTTCGGGCCCTCTCGATGGAGGTAATACCCTACTCCTGCTTGATTAATATTGATGATATGGGTAGTACAAGAGTAGATCTACCACGAGATCAAGGAGGCTAAACCCTAGAAGCTAGCCTATGGTATGATTGTTGTGTATGGAGTTGATTGACTACGGACTACAACCCTCCGGTTTATATAGACACCGAATAGGGTTAGGGTTACATAAAGTCGGTTACAATGGTAGGAGATCTTGAATTTCTGCATCGCCAAGCTTGCCTTCCACGCCAAGGAAAGTCCCATCCGGACACGGGACGAAGTCTTCAATCTTGTATCTTCATAGTCCAGTAGTCCGGCTAAAGGTATAGTCCGGCTACCTGAACACCCCCTAATCCAGGACACCCTCAGTAGCCCCCGAACCAGGCTTCAATGACGATGAGTCCGGCGCGCAGATTGTTCGGCATTGCAAGGCGGGTTCCTCTCCAAATCTTGTGTACCAGTAAGAATAATGTCCGATTTTTGTAATGTAGTGCTCCTCGGCTTCCACGCCCAATAATGGCCATCTTCCACGTGTTCAAACGAATGCGAAAAGCCGGGTTGTTTTTACATCCACACCCCTAGCCGTATAAATGAGCCACCTATTTAACGGGATGGGGATTTAGGTCCAAACCACATCTTCTCCTTTCCGCGAGTTATCATCAGAGCGCTTCCAGCAAAGGTCCATTCCAACATGACCAGCCATCGCAGCTCCTCCCCTCACCCCTCCGGTCCCAAACCCGGGGACTGGGAGAGTTGCATCATCCTGCATAGCGAGTTAGCGTCACTTCAGGCCAAGGGATTTCTCCCTCAGGCATACATGGTCCCGGTCCGAGCCGGTCTCGCCACCTAAAATGGCGGAAAACAAGCGGAGAGCACCCCCAATCCTTCTAAAGGAGAGCGGGTGTGCCTCGTCCCCTATCTAATAAGGGGACTGGGATTTCCAATTCACCCATTTCTCCGCGGGCTTCTGGAGTTCTACGGCCTCCAGCTGCACAACCTCACGCCCGCCTCCGTATTGCATATTGCGGGTTTCGTCGCCCTTTGCGAGCTATTTTTAGGCATTGAGGCTCATTTCGCGCTGTGGAAGAGGTTATTCTGCCTGGTGCTCTGTTCTAAAGAGGGGTCTATATACCAAGTGGGCGGAGCCGAAGTATGGCGCATCGCCGGGACCGGATACCTATCCGGAACCCCGAAGAAGGCGTCCGAGGACTGGCCTTCGGAATAGTTTTATATAGATGACGTCCCGCTACCGGACCCTATCCGGGTCGGTCTCCCTGAGTTCAACAGTGCTCCATTGAAGAAACGCTTGAGCTGGCGTCCGTGGAGCTCTCAGAGAGAAAGCGACAGAGACGTCCTTTACCTGATGGGCCGGATAAGACTGTTGGCTCATTCCGGACTAACCATGATTGGAGTCATGGCCGCATGCATTATGCGGGGGGTGCAGGCACTTCAATATAGAGGCCATGAAGGAAATATGCCCTAGAGGCAATAATAAAGTTATTATTTATTTCCTTATAATCATGATAAATGTTTATTATTCATGCTAGAATTGTATTAACCGGAAACATAATACATGCGTGAATACATAGACAAACAAAGTGTCACTAGTATGCCTCTACTTGACTAGCTCGTTAATCAAAGATGGTTATGTTTCCTGACCATGAACAATGAGTTGTTATTTGATTAACGAGGTCACATCATTAGTTGAATGATCTGATTGACATGACCCATTCCATTAGCTTAGCACCCGATCGCTTAGTATGTTGCTATTGCTTTCTTCATGACTTATACATGTTCCTATGACTATGAGATTATGCAACTCCCGTTTACCGGAGGAACACTTTGGGTGCTACCAAACTTCACAACATAACGTATCTGAATGTTGCAGACCCGTTGACTAAGCCTCTTCCACGAGCAAAACATGATCAGCACCAAGGCTCCATGGGTGTTAGAATCATTACAGTGTAATCTAGATTATTGACTCTAGTGCAAGTGGGAGACTGAAGGAAATATGCCCTAGAGGCAATAATAAAGTTATTATTTATTTCCTTATAATCATGATAAATGTTTATTATTCATGCTAGAATTGTATTAACCGGAAACATAATACATGTGTGAATACATAGACAAACAAAGTGTCACTAGTATGCCTCTACTTGACTAGCTCGTTAATCAAAGATGGTTATGTTTCCTGACCATGAACAATGAGTTGTTATTTGATTAACGAGGTCACATCATTAGTTGAATGATCTGATTGACATGACCCATTCCATTAGCTTAGCACCCGATCGTTTAGTATGTTGCTATTGCTTTCTTCATGACTTATACATGTTCCTATGACTATGAGATTATGCAACTCCCGTTTACCAGAGGAACACTTTGGGTGCTACCAAACATCACAACGTAACTGGGTGATTATAAAGGAGCATTACAGGTGTCTCCAAAGGTAGATGTTGGGTTGGCGTATTTCGAGATTAGGATTTGTCACTCCGATTGTCGGAGAGGTATCTCTGGTCCCTCTCGGTAATACACATCACATAAGCCTTGCAAGCATTACAACTAATATGTTAGTTGTGAGATGATGTATTACGGAACGAGTAAAGAGACTTGCCGGTAACGAGATTGAACTAGGTATTGGATACCGACGATCGAATCTCGGGCAAGTAACATACCGATGACAAAGGGAACAACGTATGTTGTTATGCGGTCTGACCGATAAAGATCTTCGTAGAGTATGTAGGAGCCAATATGGGCATCCAGGTCCCGCTATTGGTTATTAACCGGAGACGTGTCTCGGTCATGTCTACATTGTTCTCGAACCCGTAGGGTCTGCACGCTTAAGGTTACGATGATAGTTATATTATGAGTTTATACATTTTGATGTACGGAAGGTTGTTCAGAGTCCCGGATGTGATCATGGACATGACGAGGAGTCTCGAAATGGTCGAGACGTAAAGATTGATATATTGGAAGCCTATGTTTGGATATCGGAAGTGTTCCGAGTGAAATCGGGATTTTACCGGAATACCGGGAGGGTTACCGGAACCCCCCGGGAGCTATATGGGCCATAGTGGGCCGTAGTGGAAAAGAGAAGGGGCTGCCCTATATTGGGCTGCGCGCCTCCCCCTTCCCCTAGTCCTATTAGGACTAGGAGAGGTGGCCGACCCCCTCCTCCTCTTTTCCCCCTCCGCGAATCCTATTCCGACTAGGATTGGGGGGGAATCCTACTCCCAGAGGGAGTAGGACTCTCCTGCGCCCTCCTCCTTGGCCGGCCAGCCTCCCCCCTCTACTCCTTTATATACGGAGGCAGGGGGCACCTCTAGACACACAAGTTGATCCACGTGATCTATTCCTTAGCCGTGTGCGGTGCCCCCTGCCACCATATACCTCGATAATACTGTAGCGGAGTTTAGGCGAAGCCCTGCTGCTGTAGTACATCAAGATCGTCACCACGCCGTCGTGCTGACGGAACTCTTCCCCGACACTTTGCTGGATCGGAGTACGGGGATCGTCATCGAGCTGAACGTGTGCTCGAAATCGGAGGTGCCGTAGTTTCGGTGCTTGATCGGTTGGATCGTGAAGACGTACGACTACTTCCTCTACGTCGTGTCAACGCTTCCGCAGTCGGTCTGCGTTGGGTACGTAGACAACACTCTGCCCTCTCGTTGCTATGCATCACATGATCTTGCGTGTGCGTAGGAAATTTTTTGAAATTACTACGAAACCCAACAGTGGCATCCGAGCCTAGGTTATTTATGTTGATGTTATATGCACGAGTAGAACACAAGTGAGTTGTGGACGATACAAGTCATACTGCCTACCAGCATGTCATACTTTGGTTCGGCGGTATTGTTGGACGAGACGACCCGGACCAACCTTACGCGTACGCTTACGCGAGACCGGTTCCCTCGACGTGCTTTGCACATAGATGGCTTGCGGGCGACTGTCTCTCCAACTTTAGTTGAACCGAGTGTGGCTACGCCCGGTCCTTGCGAAGGTTAAAACGGAGTCTATTTGACAAACTATCGTTGTGGTTTTGATGCGTAGGTGAGATTGGTTCTTACTTAAGCCCGTAGCAGCCACGTAAAACTTGCAAACAACAAAGTAGAGGACGTCTAACTTGTTTTTGCAGGGCATGTTGTGATGTGATATGGTCAAGGCATGATGCTGAATTTTATTGTATGAGATGATCATGTTTTGTAACCGAGTTATCGGCAACTGGCAGGAGCCATATGGTTGTCGCTTTATTGTATGCAATGCAATCGCGATGTAATGCTTTACTTTATTACTAAACGGTAGTGATAGTCGTGGAAGCATAAGATTGGCGAGACGACAACGATGCTACGATGGAGATCAAGGTGTCACGCCGGTGACGATGGTGATCATGACGGTGCTTCGGAGATGGAGATCACAAGCACAAGATGATGATGGCCATATCATATCACTTATATCGATTGCATATGATGTTTATCTTTTTATGCATCTTATCTTGCTTTGATTGACGGTAGCATTATAAGATGATCTCTCACTAAATTATCAAGAAGTGTTCTCCCTGAGTATGCACCGTTGCCAAAGTTCGTCGTGCCCAGACACCATGTGATGATCGGGTGTGATAAGCTCTACGTCCATCTACAACGGGTGCAAGCCAGTTTTGCACACACAGAATACTCAGGTTAAACTTGACGAGCCTAGCATATGCAGATATGGCCTCGGAACACGGAGACCGAAAGGTCGAGCGTGAATCATATAGTAGATATGATCAACATAACGATGTTCACCATTGAAAACTACTCCATCTCACGTGATGATCGGTTATGGTTTAGTTGATTTGGATCACGTGATCACTTAGAGGATTAGAGGGATATCTGTCTAAGTGGGAGTTCTTAAGTAATATGATTAAATTGAACTTAAACTTATCATGAACTTAGTCCCTGATAGTATCTTGCTTGTTTATGTTGATTGTAGATAGATGGCTCGTGCTGTTGTTCCGTTGAATTTTAATGCGTTCCTTGAGAAAGCAAAGTTGAAAGATGATGGTAGCAATTACACGGACTGGGTCCGTAACTTGAGGATTATCCTCATTGCTGCTCAGAAGAATTACGTCCTGGAAGCACCGTTGGGTGCCAGGCCTGCTACTGGAGCAACACCAGATGTTATGAACGTCTGGCAGAGCAAAGCTGATGACTACTCGATAGTTCAGTGTGCCATGCTTTACGGCTTAGAATCGGGACTTCAACGACGTTTTGAACGTCATGGAGCATATGAGATGTTCGAGGAGTTGAAGTTAATATTTCAAGCAAATGCCCGAATTGAGAGATATGAAGTCTCCAATAAGTTCTATAGCTGCAAGATGGAGGAGAACAGTTCTGTCAGTGAGCATATACTCAAAATGTCTAGGTATAATAATCACTTGATTCAATTGGGAGTTAATCTTCCGGATGATTGCGTCATTGACAGAATTCTCCAATCACTACCACCAAGCTACAAGAGCTTCGTGATGAACTATAATATGCAAGGGATGAACAAGACTATTCCCGAGCTCTTCGCAATGCTGAAAGCTGCGGAGGTAGAAATCAAGAAGGAGCATCAAGTGTTGATGGTTAACAAAACCACTAGTTTCAAGAAAAAGGGCAAAGGGAAGAAGAAGGGGAACTTCAAGAAGAACGGCAAGCAAGTTGCTGCTCAGGAGAAGAAACCCAAGTCTGGACCTAAGCCTGAAACTGAGTGCTTCTACTGCAAGCAGACTGGTCACTGGAAGCGGAACTGCCCCAAGTATTTGGCGGATAAGAAGGATGGCAAGGTGAACAAAGATATATGTGATATACATGTTATTGATGTGTACCTTACTAGAGCTCGCAGTAGCACCTGGGTATTTGATACTGGTTCTGTTGCTAAATATTTGCAACTCGAAACAGGGACTACGGAATAAGCGGGCACTGGCAAAGGACGAGGTGACAATGCGCGTGGGAAACGGTTCCAAAGTCGATGTGATCGCGGTCGGCACGCTACCTCTACATCTACCTTCGGGATTAATATTAGACCTAAATAATTGTTATTTGGTGCCAGCGTTAAGCATGAACATTATATCTGGATCTTGTTTAATGCGAGACGGTTATTCATTTAAATCAGAGAATAATGGTTGTTCTATTTATATGAGTAATATCTTTTATGGTCATGCACCCTTGAAGAGTGGTCTATTTTTATTGAATCTCGATAGTAGTAATACACATATTCATAATGTTGAAGCCAAAAGATGCAGAGTTGATAATGAAAGTGCAACTTATTTGTGGCACTGTCGTTTAGGTCATATCGGTGTAAAGCGCATGAAGAAACTCCATACTGATGGACTTTTGGAACCACTTGATTATGAATCACTTGGTACTTGCGAACCGTGCCTCATGGGCAAGATGACTAAAACACCGTTCTCCGGTACTATGGAGAGAGCAACAGATTTGTTGGAAATCATACATACCGATGTATGTGGTCCGATGAATATTGAGGCTCGTGGCGGATATCGTTATTTTCTCACCTTCACAGATGATTTAAGTAGATATGGATATATCTACTTAATGAAACATAAGTCTGAAACATTTGAAAAGTTCAAAGAATTTCAGAGTGAAGTTGAAAATCATCGTAATAAGAAAATAAAGTTTCTACGATCTGATCGTGGAGGAGAATATTTGAGTTACGAGTTTGGTGTACATTTGAAAAACTGTGGAATAGTTTCGCAACTCACGCCACCCGGAACACCACAGCGTAATGGTGTGTCCGAACGTCGTAATCGTACTTTACTAGATATGGTGCGATCTATGATGTCTCTTACTGATTTACCGCTATCGTTTTGGGGTTATGCTCTAGAGACGGCTGCATTCACGTTAAATAGGGCACCATCAAAATCCGTTGAGACGACGCCTTATGAACTGTGGTTTGGCAAGAAACCGAAGTTGTCGTTTCTTAAAGTTTGGGGCTGCGATGCTTATGTGAAAAAGCTTCAACCTGATAAGCTCGAACCCAAATCGGAGAAATGTCTCTTCATAGGATACCCAAAGGAAACTGTTGGGTACACCTTCTATCATAGATCCAAAGGCAAGACATTCGTTGCTAAGAATGGATCCTTTCTAGAGAAGGAGTTTCTCTCGAAAGAAGTGAGTGGGAGGAAAGTAGAACTTGACGAGGTAACTGTACCTGCTCCCTTACTGGAAAGTAGTACATCACAGAAAACCGTTTCAGTGACACCTACACTAGTTAGTGAGGAAGCCAATGATAATGATCATGAAACTTCAGATCAAAATACTACTGAACCTCGTAGATCAACCAGAGTAAGATCTGCACCAGAGTGGTACGGTAATCCTGTTCTGGAAGTCATGCTACTAGATCATGATGAACCTACGAACTATGAAGAAGCGATGGTGAGCCCAGATTCCGCAAAGTGGCTTGAAGCCATGAAATCTGAGATGGGATCCATGTATGAGAACAAAGTATGGACTTTGGTTGACTTGCCCGATGATCGGCAAGCAATTGAGAATAAATGGATCTTTAAGAAGAAGACTGACGCTGATGGTAATGTTACTGTCTACAAAGCTCGACTTGTCACAAAAGGTTTTCGGCAAGTTCAAGGGATTGACTACGATGAGACCTTCTCACCCGTAGCGATGCTTAAGTCCGTCCGAATCATGTTAGCGATTGCCGCATTTTATGATTATGAAATTTGGCAGATGGATGTCAAAACTGCATTCCTGAATGGATTTCTGGAAGAAGAGTTGTATATGATGCAACCGGAAGGTTTTGTCGATCCAAAGGGAGCTAACAAAGTGTGCAAGCTCCAGCGATCCATTTATGGACTGGTGCAAGCCTCTCGGAGTTGGAATAAACGTTTTGATAGTGTGATCAAAGCATTTGGTTTTTTACAGACTTTCGGAGAAGCTTGTATTTACAAGAAAGTGAGTGGGAGCTCTGTAGCATTTCTGATATTATATGTGGATGACATATTGCTGATTGAAAATGATATAGAATTTCTGAATAGCATAAAGGGATACTTGAATAAAAGTTTTTCAATGAAAGACCTTGGTGAAGCTGCTTACATATTAGGCATTAAGATCTATAGAGATAGATCAAGACGCTGAATTGGACTTTCACAAAGCACATACCTTGACAAAATTTTGAAGAAGTTCAAAATGGATCAAGCAAAGAAAGGGTTCTTGCCTGTGTTACAAGGTGTGAAGTTGAGTAAGACTCAATGCCCGACCACTGCAGAAGATAGAGAAAATATGAAAGATGTTCCCTATGCATCAGCCGTAGGATCTATCATGTATGCAATGCTGTGTACCAGACCTGATGTGTGCCTTGCTATAAGTTTAGCAGGGAGGTACCAAAGTAATCCAGGAGTGGATCACTGGACAGCGGTCAAGAACATCCTGAAATACCTGAAAAGGACTAAGGATATGTTTCTCGTATATGGAGGTGACAAAGAGCTCACCGTAAAAGGTTACGTTGATGCAAGCTTTGACACTGATCCGGACGATTCTAAATCGCAAACCGGATACATGTTTACATTAAACGGTGGAGCTGTCAGTTGGTGCAGTTCTAAAAAAAGCGTCGTAGCGGGATCTACATGTGAAGCGGAGTACATAGATGCTTCGGAAGCAGCGAACGAAGGAGTCTGGATGAAGGAGTTCATATCCGATCTAGGTGTCATACCTAATGCATCGGGACCAATGAAAATCTTTTGTGACAATACTGGTGCAATTGCCTTGGCAAAGGAATCCAGATTTCACAAAAGGACCAAACACATCAAGAGACGCTTCAACTCCATCTGGGATCTAGTCCAGGTGGGAGACATAGAGATTTGCAAGATACATACGGATCTGAATGTTGCAGACCCGTTGACTAAGCCTCTTCCACGAGCAAAACATGATCAGCACCAAGGCTCCATGGGTGTTAGAATCATTACAGTGTAATCTAGATTATTGACTCTAGTGCAAGTGGGAGACTGAAGGAAATATGCCCTAGAGGCAATAATAAAGTTATTATTTATTTCCTTATAATCATGATAAATGTTTATTATTCATGCTAGAATTGTATTAACCGGAAACATAATACATGTGTGAATACATAGACAAACAAAGTGTCACTAGTATGCCTCTACTTGACTAGCTCGTTAATCAAAGATGGTTATGTTTCCTGACCATGAACAATGAGTTGTTATTTGATTAACGAGGTCACATCATTAGTTGAATGATCTGATTGACATGACCCATTCCATTAGCTTAGCACCCGATCGTTTAGTATGTTGCTATTGCTTTCTTCATGACTTATACATGTTCCTATGACTATGAGATTATGCAACTCCCGTTTACCAGAGGAACACTTTGGGTGCTACCAAACGTCACAACGTAACTGGGTGATTATAAAGGAGCATTACAGGTGTCTCCAAAGGTAGATGTTGGGTTGGCGTATTTCGAGATTAGGATTTGTCACTCCGATTGTCGGAGAGGTATCTCTAGTCCCTCTCGGTAATACACATCACATAAGCCTTGCAAGCATTACAACTAATATGTTAGTTGTGAGATGATGTATTACGGAACGAGTAAAGAGACTTGCCGGTAACGAGATTGAACTAGGTATTGGATACCGACGATCGAATCTCGGGCAAGTAACATACCGATGACAAAGGGAACAACTTATGTTGTTATGCGGTCTAACCGATAAAGATCTTCGTAGAATATGTAGGAGCCAATATGGGCATCCAGGTCCCGCTATTGGTTATTGACCGGAGACGTGTCTCGGTCATGTCTACATTGTTCTCGAACCCGTAGGGTCCGCACGCTTAAGGTTACGATGATAGTTATATTATGAGTTTATACATTTTGATGTACTGAAGGTTGTTCGGAGTCCCGGATGTGATCATGGACATGACGAGGAGTCTCGAAATGGTCGAGACGTAAAGATTGATATATTGGAAGCCTATGTTTGGATATCGGAAGTGTTCCGAGTGAAATCGGGATTTTACCGGAATACCGGGAGGGTTACCGGAACCCCCCGGGAGCTATATGGGCCATAGTGGGCCTTAGTGGAAAAGAGAAGGGGCTGCCCTAGATGGGATGCGTGCCTCCCCCTTCCCCTAGTCCTATTAGGACTAGGAGAGGTGGCCGGCCCCCTCCTCCTCTTTTCCCCCTCCGCGAATCCTATTCTGACTAGGATTGGGGGGGGGGGGGAATCCTACTCCCAGAGGGAGTAGGACTCTCCTGCGCCCTCCTCCTTGGCCGGCCAGCCTCCCCCCTCTACTCCTTTATATACGGAGGCAGGGGGCACCTCTAGACACACAAGTTGATCCACGTGATCTATTCCTTAGCCGTGTGTGGTGCCCCCTGCCACCATATACCTCGATAATACTGTAGCGGAGTTTAGGCGAAGCCCTGCTGCTGTAGTACATCAAGATCGTCACCACGCCGGCGTGCTGATGGAACTCTTCCCCGACACTTTGCTGGATCGGAGTCCGGGGATCGTCATCGAGCTGAACGTGTGCTCGAACTCGGAGGTGCCGTAGTTTCGGTGCTTGATTGGTTGGATCGTGAAGACGTACGACTACTTCCTCTACGTCGTGTCAACGCTTCTGCAGTCGGTCTGCGTTGGGTACGTAGACAACACTCTCCCCTCTCATTGCTATGCATCACATGATCTTGCGTGTGCGTAGGAAATTTTTTGAAATTACTACGAAACCCAACAGGCCACCCCATGTGGGATTTCAACGGGGAGGATGACGCCACCCGTTATGGTCGTAAGGGGCCGGCTTCAGCTGCCGCCCTAGTAAAGATCTTATCCTCTTTGTACAAGGGAGAAAAGGAGGAATTCCTCCGCGTCAACCCGCAGGCCGGATTCACTATGTACGATCCTCCAAGTTGGGTAAGTGAACAACTGCGCTTGCCCGTTTGTTTTGTACTCCCACGGTTAGATATGTAGTCTAACGACTTCAATGCAGGAACTGCGACAGGTGGTAAAGGATATAAACAGCCGCCCTCCACAACCCGAGGACCCAGAACGGTCCCTCGATCCGGACTCCGAAGAGGATCCGGACATATCGGTGGAGCTTATCGACGGGGTGTTCCATCAGCTAAGCAAGGACAATACCTTGGTAGCCATCACGGCTGATTACCCAGGGTTAATCCCAGCCTGCCAGGTGACAAAAACCGGAGTCTCATTCCCTTGAGAGTGATTCCACTCTCACATATTCCGGTGTTTCTGACGACAACCGTGTTTTGCAGGGGAGATTTCCGAGGCAGGAGCCAGAACCTGTGGCGGCTAGCCAACGAGGGGCCGCAGGGCCCCGTGGGGCAAAAAGGAATGTAGTCCGGACTGAGATGCCGACGCAAAGGTATAGCGCACCCTCTGCTTCCCTGGTGTTATTCTGTCCGGGCATATTAACGTTCGTGCTATCTTCAGAACGAAGAGACCTCACCGGACTATATCCGGAGAGGTTGCCAATCGCGCCTCCACCAGCCAGGCTCCAACGTCTGGCCAGGAAGCGGAGGCGAGCACAAGGCGCGCGCCGGACGCTCCTCCGACAGAGGATGCGGACAGGCTGTCTGCCCCAAATTCTGAAGTGGAGAGTGCCATGAACCACAGGCGTCGCCGGACAGTTCTACGCGATGATTGTTTCTCCCAAGAGGCTTTAGATGCCTTTAATTCGGGAGATGCGTACCTCCATGCCGCTCAAAATGGTTTAGCCAAAGCCACGGGGCAGTATGTAAAAGACATACGGGTAAGAAAATTTTGGTCAAATATATATATACCCGTAGCCCCCGAGACTTGAAACAGTTAGAGCAACTGATTTAAGGATCATTTAATATTCAGGTTCTTACAGAGAAGAATACTGTACTGTCCCAGGAGCTGGAAAAGTGCAAGGCCCAACTAGAGGCCGCACTAGCCGCAGCAGGGGAGTCCAAAGAGACCCCCTCAGGTAAGATACACTTCGAAAGATTAGTATTGTGCGGTGTGGGTGCAAATCTGACAAATCATGTTGCAGATGGTGTCGGACTCGATCCAGAAAAGCAAGAACTCTTACGCCGGCTAAAGGCCGGTGAGAGTACGTTGACAAAGGTGAGGCGAGAGAAGAATGATCTTCAGGATGCCAACACCAAGCTGGACGTCGAACTTAAAGATATTCGTGGCCAGCTGTCAGACTCCACGAAGGAGAATCAGCGGCTTCGACGCGGCATATTTAGTAAGTGCTTGAACGAACTTTGAAAAAAGAGTTCGGCGAGGAAGTCGACTAACAGTGTAATGTCTGTAGGTATGCTCACAGGTCGTCCTGCAGAGGAGATGCCCGGTTCTATGGCTGACCTTCTTCCCGAACTCATGCAACTGCACAAGCGAATTCGGCAGGCGATGCGAGGTGTTGCCCAAGCCTTATGGCCTGCCCACTCCATGCCCGAGGGCCTTGGAGAGCTTGCAGAGAAGCTGAAGGGAGCTCGGCGGCGCTTCCGGTTGTGGAAGATATCAGCCTGCTGACAAGGCGCTAGGGAAGCCTGGGCCATGGTGAAGACCCGTTTTACGAAGTCTGACCCAAACCACATGGCCGAGGTCGGACCAGTGGGGCCTGACGGGAAGGAGATCCCTGTGAGCTTAGTATACGGCCAAGTAGAGTTGGCCGCGAAGTATTCCCAGCAGGACTGTAAATTAGACAGCCTGTTAGATGGTATAGAAGAGGAATACAATCAGTCAGAATGACTATGTAATTTTGAATTGACATGTGTAATGCCTTCTAGCCGGATTGTAGATCGTTTGTCGTTGCCGACCTTTTCGCTTCAACCTCGGGACCTGACGGTCCGGAGTGTGTCCGAATACCATAGCGGTTATATAAGAACCGTGGTATGCGTGGAGACCAGACGTAGGGGTCATTAGTGCTTTATCAGACAAGTGCCCAACTAGTTATGTTATATTACATGGTTAGTAAGAAACATCTTCCAGAGAGAATAGTTCCGTTAGGGGTTCCTTTCGCTGGGAGGCATGCCCTAAAGTGCATGTCCGGACTGCGTAGAAAGACGCAGAAAAAAGCATCTGGGGGCGCATAGAATGAGTAAAAAGATCATCTTTTATCTCACCGACCGAATATTCCCTTAAGAACGCTAGCTTTCGGCTTCACCCAGTCTGAGGTACACATCCGGCTGACCCGGCAGTAACAATCACAGAGGTGCTCCCTTTACCGCCTAGCCGAACAATCGGGAACGTAGGGGTAAGCACAGGAGCCAGGCAACCCAGCTTGGCCAAAACTTAAGTCATATTGATGCATATAATGGTGAAAAAAGGGTACATGCGGAAGTTTGACGCATGTGTTGGGCGTGAAGCCCGTATAAATAAGCTTCTGTTAAAGAAGCCCCCAGGTTTAATGAGCGCGAGTGGCGCGTCACTAGATGAGCCTTTAAGGGCTATAAAAGAAAAGAGGGGAAGGAGAGAAATGTAAGACAGAAAAATGCAAAAAATGGACAGAGGAAGGAGACGAACACAGAGTCCGGCGCTAGGCATAGAATCTTCGGAGACGGGTGGCGTTCCACGGGTTCGGCTCGAGTCGGTTATCCGACGCATCTCGCAGGCGGTACGCCCCGCCAGTCAGGACTTGGTCGATTATGAATGGACCTTCCCACTTGGGCTTGAGTTTGTCCTTTTTCTTATCCGGCAGGCGTAGAACTAGTTCGCCAACATTGTAATTTTTGGCCCGTACTTCTCTGCTTTGATATCTTTGGGCCTGCTGTTGATAAAATGCGGAACGGGCTTTTGCCATGTCACGCTCCTCCTCCAGGGCGTCCAAGTTTTCCTGCCGATCGAGCTCGGCTTCTCTTTCTTCGTGCATGCGCACTCTAGGTGAGTCATGAATTATGTCACAGGGCAGAACTGCCTCTGCGCCGTACACCATAAAAAATGGTGTGTATCCGGTGGTGCGATTTGGCGTGGTCCGCAGCCCCCATAGCACGGAGTCGAGCTCCTCTACCCAGTGCATGTTACATTCCTTGAGGGACCGCACCAGTCTGGGTTTAAGGCCACTCATGATAAGACCATTTGCACGTTCGACCTGGCCATTGGTTTGTGGGTGATAGACGGAAGCATAGTCGAGCTTGATGCCCATGTTTTTGCACCAGAGTGTTACCTCGTTGGCGGTAAAGTTTGTACCGTTATCGGTTATGATGTTGTGGGGGACGCCATAACGGTGTACAACCCCGGATATGAAGTCTATCACAGGTCCGGATTCGGCCATTTTAACAGGCTTGGCTTCTATCCATTTGGTGAATTTATCCACCATGACCAGTAAGTATTTTTTCCTATCGGTCCCACCTTTAAGGGGTCCAACCATGTCAAGTCCCCAGACCGCAAAAGGCCAGGTGATGGGTATAGTTTGGAGTGCGGTGGGTGGCATATGGCTTTGGTTGGCAAAAAGTTGGCAACCAGCGCATCGTTGGACTAGGTCCTGAGCGTCTGCCCGGGCCGTCGGCCAATAAAAGCCTGTACGGAAAGCCTTGCTAACAAGGGACCGAGCAGCGGCGTGGTGACCACCGAGTCCGACATGAATTTCAGCCAGAAGGTTCCGCCCTTCCTCTTCGGAGATGCACCTTTGAAGGACTCCAGTAGTGTTTTTCTTATAAAGCTCTCCCTCATGGACTCTATAGGCTTTAGATCGCCGCACTATGCAGCGGGCCTCGTTTTGGTCCTCCGGGAGTTCCTGCCTAGTAAGGTAGGCTAGGAATGGTTCTGTCCATGGGGCGATGACCGCCATTATTACATGGGCTGAAGGTGTAATTTCATTGGCAGAGCCTCCAATTGTGTCAGATTGTTCGGCGTCGAGTGGTGCGGCTGGGTCCGGGCTGTTATTTGCGGGCTCCCCCTCCCATGCTACGGATGGCTTGAACAGTCTTTCCAAAAATATGTTGGGGGGGACTGCATCGCGTCTTGCTCCGATGCGTGCCAGGACGTCCGCTGCTTGATTATTTTCTCGGGCTATATGGTGAAACTCCAGCCCTTCGAACCGAGCTGACATTTTTAGGACGGCGTTGCGGTAAGCTGCCATTTTTGGGTCCTTGGCGTCGAAGTCTCCATTTATTTGGGATATCGCGAGGTTTGAATCCCCGCGTACCTCTAGGCGCTGGATACCCATGGATACTGCTATCCGGAGGCTATGTAGGAGGGCCTCATATTCGGCTGCATTGTTGGAATCCATGTACATGATCTGGAGCACATATTGGACTATGTCTCCTGTGGGGGACGTCAGGACGACGCCAGCCCCCAGTCCGGCCAATATTTTGGAGCCGTCGAAATGCATAATCCAGTTTGAATATGTGCCATACTCTTTAGGGAGCTCGGCCTCCGTCCATTTTGCGACGAAGTCGGCCAAAACTTGTGTTTTAATAGCTCGCCGTGGCTTATAGGTTATATCGAACGGGAGAAGCTCGATGGCCCATTTTGCAATCCGGCCCATTGTGTCGCGGTTGTTGATAATATCGTTGAGTGGTACTTCCAAGGCTACTGTTATGGAACACTCTTGAAAGTAGTGTCGTAGCTTCCGGGATGCCATGAATACCGCGTATGCAATCTTTTGATAATGCGGGTACCGTGATTTGCATGGAGTGAGGACGGTGGATACGTAGTAGACCGGCCTTTGAAGGGGGAATTTGTGTCCATCCGTTTCCCGCTCGACAACGAGTACTGCGTTGACAACTTGATGTGTTGCTGCAATGTACAATAACATTGGTTTGCCGGTGTTCGGCGCGGCCATGACTGGGTTTGTTGCCAATATGGCTTTTATTTCATCAAGTCCGGCCGTGGCGGCCTCCGTCCACTCGAAGTGTTCGGTGCGCCGAAGGAGGCGATAGAGGGGTAGTGCCTTTTCTCCCAAGCGGGAGATGAAGCGGCTTAAAGCCGCCACGCATCCGGTTAATTTTTGTATTTGTTTGAGGTCCTTTGGGATATCCAATTGTGACAAAGCTCGGATCTTGGCTGGATTTGCTTCAATTCCTCTACCGGATACAATGAAGCCCAAGAGCTTTCCGGCTGGAACGCCGAAGACGCATTTTTCCGGGTTGAGCTTGATGTCATATTTTCGGAGGTTATCGAATGTAAGCCTCAATTCGTCTACTAGAGATTCGACGTGTCTTGATTTGACGACCACATCGTCCACATACGCCTCCACTGTTTTGCCGATCTGATTTGCCAGACATGTCTGGATCATGCGCTGATATGTTGCGCCGGCATTTTTTAGCCCGAAGGGCATTGTGTTGAAGCAGAATGGGCCGTATGGTGTGATGAATGCTGTTGCAGCTTGGTCTGATTCTGCCATCTTGGTTTGATGGTAACCGGAGTATGCGTCGAGGAAACACAACAAATCGTGTCCTGCGGTGGCATCGATAATTTGGTCGATGCGGGGGAGGGGGAAGGGATCCTTTGGGCAAGCCTTGTCAAGGTCTTTAAAGTCGACACACAGGCGCCAGGATTTGTCCTTCTTTGGTACCATCACCAGGTTTGCTAGCCAGTCCAGATGTTTTATGTCTCTGATGAATCCGGCCTCCAATAGCTTGGCTAGCTCCTCTCCCATAGCATGTCTCTTGGGTTCGGAAAAACGCCGAAGGGCTTGTTTGACAGGTTTAAATCCTTTTAGGATATTTAAGTTGTGTTCGGCCAGCCTGCGTGGGATCCCTGGCATGTCTTAAGGGTGCCAGGCGAAGATGTCCCAGTTCTCTCGTAGGAACTCTCGTAGTGCGGCGTCTGCATCAGGGTTCAGTCGTGCCCCAATTGAAGCTATTTTATTGGGGTCCGTTGGATGGACCTGGAATTTGACTATTTCGTCGGTTGGCTTGAAGGATGTGGATTTGGATCTTTTATCGAGTATCACATCATCCCTGTTAACCGTGGAGCGCAGCGCAGTCAGTTCCTCGGCCACTAAGGCTTTGGATAGCGCCTCAAGGGCTAATGCGGCCGTCTTGTTTTCGGCGCGGAGTGCTATGTCCGGATCACTAGCTAGAGTGATAATTCCATTCGGCCCGGGCATCTTAAGCTTCATGTATCCGTAATGGGGTATTGCTTGGAAGATTGTGAAAGCTTCTCGCCCTAGTAAAGCATTATATCCACTCTTAAACGGGGCCACCTCAAACGTGACTTCTTCGGACCTGTAATTATCCGGCGTGCCGAACACCACATCTAGTGTGATTTTTCCTGTGCAGCGTGCTTCCCAACTGGGGATTATTCCTCTAAAGGTTGTGCTTCTTCGCTCGATGCGGTTCCAGTCTATTTCCATTTTTTGAAGGGTTTCCTCATAAATGAGGTTCAGTCCGCTGCCTCCATCCATGAGCACCTTGGTGAGGCAAAAGCCGTCCACTATGGGACTGAGGACCAATGCGCTGGTGCTCGGGCTGTTCGGAATCTAGGTTCATCACTTGCATTGAAGGTAATAGCAGTGTCGCTCCATGGATTTATTGTTGCAACTTGATAGACTTCGGCGAGGCTGCGGAGTGTTCTTTTTTGCATATTGTTTGATGCGAAAGTCTCGAAGACTGTGAGAACGGTACTGGTGTCCTCGGGCTGGCTTTCTGCGGCCTCCAGAATTAAGAGGTCCTCGCCAATTTTGGCCACTTGCCGGAGTATCCAACATGCTCTAAGGCTGTGAGTTGGTGTGGCGTCCTCTGTACTGTGAATTCTACAGGGTCCATCAAGCCACCTTTCCGGTACGGTTCCATGCCCTGTAGAGGGTTTTGGTTTTTTGGTGTTTATCCCAGGTGTCCTATGATGATGCACCCTCTTAGTTCAGACGGGATTACTATTCAAGGCCGGATTATCCCAAAACTTTATTTCGGTTTTCCAGGCGCTTAGCACCGCACAGTATTTTTGTATTATGGACGCCAAGTCAGCGAAGCGTGTAATATCACGACGACTTATGGCGTTTAAGGATTCCCTCATCCGTGCAATTATTGCAGAAAATTGAGATTGCATCTCCCTCGCGGCAATCCTTTATCATGTTCATAACCAGGAGGAATCTGGCCCAGTAATGATGTACTGTTTCCTCGGGCCTCTGCCTGATTTGGGAGAGATCGCTTATGTTCGGGTGGGCAGGTGTCGTTGAATCTGAAACCTCGCCCAATCCAAGATTCGGAGGCTGAAGAGCTTCTGAACTCTGAAGTTCGGATTCTTGGATGTCATCCAACGAATCTAGCCCGTTGCCTGATCCTAAGCTCAGGTCTTGAGTTACATCCTCCTCTCCGCGGGTATCCGGCTTGGAGGAGTCGGGAATTCGGACGTAGCTAGTCCTTAAAATAGATGAAGGGTCGCCGCACTGCGCCTCTACCACGGCAGCGTGGTGGGTGACTTGGAAAGAGTTAATTTCTCTTAGATCGGGTTTAAGCCCAACTTGGTCGTAATCCATAGCGACCCCCAGGGCGGCGATGCGATCCAAGAGCTCGTTTACGGAAGAGAGCTCCATTGGATCTAGCTGCTCGACGAGCTCCGAGCTGGCGTGTAGGTTGCTTTTGATGACCCGAGAGGTCACCGTCGGCGCAACAGCCGAACAGGCGGTCATGAGGAAACCACCTAGCCGGAGGGTTTGGCCGACAGCCAAGGCTCCCTTAGCAACGGCGCCGTATTTAAAGACGGGAGGAGGCATCCTTCCTGATTGTGACGGCATAGAGGAACTCTCAATGAAAGCACCAATGTCGGTGTCAAAACCGGCGGATCTCGGGCAGGGGGTCCCGAACTGTGCGTCAAGGCCGAATGGTAACAGGAGATAAGGGACAAGGTGTTTTTTACCTAGGTTCGGGCCCTCTCGATGGAGGTAATACCCTACTCCTGCTTGATTAATATTGATGATATGGGTAGTACAAGAGTAGATCTACCACGAGATCAAGGAGGCTAAACCCTAGAAGCTAGCCTATGGTATGATTGTTGTGTATGGAGTTGATTGACTACGGACTACAACCCTCCAGTTTATATAGACACCGGATAGGATTAGGGTTACATAGAGTCGGTTACAATGGTAGGAGATCTTGAATATCCGCATCGCCAAGCTTGCCTTCCACGCCAAGGAAAGTCCCATCCGGACACGGGACGAAGTCTTCAATCTTGTATCTTCATAGTCCAGGAGTCCGGCTGAAGGTATAGTCCGGCTACCCGAACACCCCCTAATCCAGGACTCCCTCAACGGGAACGGGGCCGGAGAAGGTCGTGGAGGTCCGGAAAAGGCGCGGCTGCGGTGATCCCCTCCAGATCCGGCGCGGCTTGGGGCTTGGCAAGCCCGCACGAGGCCAGAGTTAGGGAGCGGCGACCCCCGTCCATGGCGTCGGGGCAGAACTCCTCTGGTTCCTGCGGAAGCAAGAGAAGTAGAGAGAGAGAGGGATTAGAGCAGAGGAGGAAGGAGAAGTCAGGAAAAGAGGAGAAGGGGCGCAGGTCACGGCCTGGTGGGGCTGGTTGCCGGCGAGGAGTGATTTGTTGGCATTGGGCACGAGGAAATCGGCGAGCGATGCGGGTTGGTTGGCTGCAGAAAACGAGGTGGAGCAGATCGGAAAAGGATCCCGAGGGATATGGAAGAGAGTGGCGGCGGCGGAGGATCCCTACAAATTAGGGATTTGGTCTTCGGATAGACTAATATATATAGCGGGTATGTTAGGCTAGGAGCTATCTCGTCCCTCCGATCGTAATCGGACGAACGGAAAAAATATGTTAGGAAGTCCAATTAACAAAACAGAGACGTTTTGTAGATGTTTGGGGATGATCCGGACCCAACGGTGACAACTGTCCGGGTCGGGTTCGGGTAAGTTTCGGACACGCGCGAGGGGTCGATGCACTGTGCAGAGAGGGTTTCGGGGTCTGGCGGTTGACAACGGACTGTGCAAAAAGCTTTGAGCTGAGAAGAGAGAGAGAGACCCGGTGACTGTTTCCGAAGATCGAAAACGTCCGACGTTAGACCGGCTATAATGCCGCTATAGTTTAGCGGTTGCGCTATCAAACGAACTCTGAATGCGATGAAACTTGACAGGCGGTCTATCTACACTATAATAAGACCGCACGCCAACTTTCAACCCAATCCGAGAACATCTTCCAGCCACTTATAAAATAATAATTCGAACGTGCCGCGGGCGCGTGCAAGTGTGTCTGGGCTCAGAACGGACAACGGAAGGAACTGGGAGAACCGGACGAATGCAAGTTTTGAAAACATGATGATGCAATGCACATGATGACATGACAAGATGCAACACGCAAGAAAATGACATGGCAACGTCGGCAAATAACTGGAAGACACCTGGCGCAACGGTCTCGGGGCGTTACAGGGGCATTACAGTTCTGGTGGAGGGTGCTCAAGGGATTCCTTCCGGCGAGAGCTGGGCTGTTTCGCAGGCACATTGGTGATGATGCAATCTGTGGTATGTGTGGTTCTGGCGAGGAGACGTTATTTCACTCTCTAGTAACATGCAATCAGGCGAAGCTGTTTTGGGAGGAAGCAGCCCGGTTCTTTGGAGTCAAACTTCCCAGTTTAAATCCACTAACATGGGCAAAAGACCTCCTGGACTCAGACTTTGTAAGTAAAGATGAGGAGGCTATTATTGTTTCTGTAATGTGGGCAATCTGGAGCAACCAAAATAAGTATATGCATGGCGATATAAAATACCAGCCTAAACGGTCTATGGAAATAATCCAGGGACACTTTAGAACTTTGGATATCCCAGACAAACAGCAAGTGCCCGATGTGTAGAAGGATAAGTGGACTAAACTATTAGAAAGAGATGTTAACTGAAAATGAAGTCATGGTATTGCTCTGTGTGCAGGGGTACATATAGAGGCTGACTAGCAGCAGTTACAACAAACGTGGGCACGTACGTGCACTAGTGGCTACATTACAGGGAAGACTGAGTCTAATCTTATCATTAGCTTAACATCCCCCCCCCCCCCGCAATCGCAGCATCGAGGGACAAGATGCATAGACTGGATCGGAAATCAGTGAAGACTGCAGTGGTGAGACCCTTGGTGAAGATGTCGGCAAACTGTGAAGTGGTAGGAACATGGAGAACCCTGACGTCGCCCAGAGCTACCCTTCTCACGCACAAAGTGTATGTCAATTTCGATATGTTTCGTCCTGCAGTGCGGCACTGGGTTGGCTGACATGTAGCAAGCTGAGACATTATCACAAAAAACTATGGTTGCCTGCTGGAGAGGTTTATGTAGTTCTTGCAACAACTGGCGAAGCCATATGGTTTCAGCCACTGTATGAGCAACAACTCTATACTCTGCTTCAGCTGAGGATCTGGAGACTGTCATCTGCCGCTTGGAAGACCATGACACCAGGTTGTCACCTAAAAAGACACAAAAACCAGAAGTAGAACGTCGAGTATTAGGGCAGCCCGCCCAATCTACATCTGAATAAGTTGTCATAGTTAGGTTTGGGGATTTGGTAAGGTGGAGGCTGTGGGTGTTGGTGCCTTTAAGGTATCGCAGAATTCTTCTGACGTGGGTGAGGTGTTCTTCTTTGGGATCATGCATGAGAAGACAGGCTTGTTGGACAGCAAATGCAATGTCAGGTCTGGTGATTGTGATGTATTGCAGAGCACCCGCAAGGCTACGGTAGTAAGTGGGATCGGTGAGAGGAGTGCCTTGAGAGGAAAGTTCGCCATTGGTGTCTGCCAGTGTGCGAGCAAGGTGACAATCGTGCATGCCGGCTTTGGAGATGACGTCATTGATATACTGTTGTTGGGAGAGAAAGACCAGAGGCAGATCTGGTGACAAAGATTCCTAGGAAGTGATTGAGAGCTCCTAAATCTTTCATTGTGAATTCAGAGTGCAAAGAGGAAATAATGTGCTGAAGAAAATCAGAGCTGGATGCAGTTAGGATTATGTCATCGACATATAGGAGAAGATAAGCTGTGTGATTGTTTTGATGGTAAATGAAGAGTGAGCTGTCAGAGCTGGATGGTTGAAAACCTACAGATTGTATAAAGGTCGCAAATTGCTGAAACCAAGCTCGAGGAGCCTGTTTGAGGCCGTATAAGGATTTCTTGAGGAGGCAAGCATGATTGGGATGGGTAGTGTCCTCAAAGCCTTGACGTTGCGGGCAATAGACAGTTTCTTTTAGGGTGCCATGGAGAAAAGCATTGGAAACGTCCAGTTGGTGGATGAGCCAGTCATATGAGATGGCAAGGGACAAGACAACTCGAATTGTACTAGGTTTGACAACTGGTGAGAATGTTTCATCATAGTCTAAACCAGCTTGTTGTGTAAAGCCTCTGCAAACCCAACGGGCTTTATATCTGGACAAAGTGCCATCAGAGTTATATTTGTGGCGAAAAAACCCATTTCCCTGAGACCACGTTTGCATGGGATGGCTTGGGTACAAGCTCCCAAGTGGAGTTTTGCATAAGAGCATCATATTCAGCACGCATGGCCAGCTGCCAGTTAGTGTCCAGAAGTGCTGAGCGAAAGGTTGAGGGCAGAGGAGAGATAGAGGTGGTCGTGGCACTGAGGTTGAGTCGTCGGGCAGGGAGACGAAAGTCGGTTTTGGCTCTGGTTTGCATTTTGTGAGGATTAGTAGGAGCAGCAACAGGAATGGCATGTGGAGGGAGTGGTGGCAGTGTGACTGATGAGTCGGGAGAAGAGGAGGAGGAATATGCTGGTGGTGTGGTGGAGATGGGTGAGGAAGGAGTGGAGGATGGAGGAGAGGAGAGGAGATTGGTGATGGCTGGGTGGGGTGAGAGGAGGTGTTTGGTGGAGTGTTTTGAGGAGAGGAGAGGAAGATTGGGGAATTTGGAGAGGGTGGAGGAGGTGATGTTTGTGGAAGCGGTTTGGTGAGTTGGGCAAAGGGAAAGGATGTTTCATCAAAGGTGACATGTCTGGATATAATAACACGACCAGACACTGGGTCAAGGCAGCGATAACCACGGTGTTCACTAGGATAGCCAAGAAATATGCAGGGAATTGAGCGTGGAGCTAGCTTGTGTGGTGTGGTGGCACTGATATTCGGGTAACAAAGAAAACCAAAAACCTTGAGAGATGAGTAGGAGGGATGTTGTTGATAGAGGGAAAAGAAAGGAGTTGTGTGAGGCTGTTTGGTAGTTGGTCTGATGTTTAATAGGTATGTTGCTGTCCTAAGAGCTTCAGCCCAGTAAACAGGAGGCATGGAGGCTTGGAGAAGAAGGGTGCGCAGAATATCATTGATGGTGTGCAGGGCTCGTTCGGCCTTGCCATTTTGTGGTGATGTATAAGGACAGGAAAAACGGAGAACAACTCCATGTGAGTGAAAGAATTGTCTGTTGTTAGCATTGTCAAATTCATGGCCATGTCGCATTGCAGGTATTTGACAAGTGTATTGAAATGAGTTGAAATGTAAGCATGAAACTGAGTGAAGACAGAGTGAACGTCGGACTTGGCACTCAAAGGGAAGGTCCATATATAATGAGTATAATCATCGAGGAGCACAAGATAGTATTTGTAGCCTGAGATACTGCTAAGAGGAGACGTCCATAAATCACAATGCATCAGCTCAAAAGGAGCTGAGGTGGATGTAAGGGAATGTGAGAAAGGCAACCGAACATGCTTTCCACGTTGACAGGCATCACAGAGAGCCGGTTCATGGGCAGTTGTACATCTAGGAAGGGAAAATTCGGAAAGTAAACTAGATACGATGCTAGGGTTTGGGTGGCCTAGTCGCTGGTGCCACAAGTTGACACAGGCGATGAAAGCAACGGCAGGCTTGGAGTTGGAATCGTCATGAAAGGTTTAAAGATCTCCCGAACTATTGCACCAAGCGATCACTGCTTGTGTGGCCAGATCCTTCATAGTGAAACCAAATGGGTCAAACTCAATGGAAACCCAATTGTCAGTAGTTAGTTTTCGAACAGATATAAGATTTTGCACAAGGTTAGGAGTGAAAAGGATGTCATTGAGAGCAAGTTGTTTGGTTGCAGTTGTGAGATGAGAGTGGCCGGTGTGTGTGATAGGGATATGGGTTCCATTGCCCACGGTTATGGATGGGTTTGAGGTTGTGGGTGTTAACAATGACAGCAGATTCAGATTAGCAGACATGCGAGCAGACACACCTGAGTCGACGATCCAGCCTCCGTCTCCGGTGATGGTGAAGTTGTTCATGGCCTGCAGGAAGGATGCTTGGTCCTATTGTGCAGGAGGTGCTGGAGCTAGAGCTATCGATGAGGGAGCAACAGGTCCTGGTACGAGCTGGTATGGTGATGCAGCTGGTGTAGTAGCCTGGGCGAGCTGATACGGCGCCTGGGCTGGAGCATGGGCGAGCTGGTACGCCATGGGAACCTGATACACAGGGGCATGCTGTGGCGGAGCTGGTGTGGCGTGTAGGACGCATAGGCCTGCTGAGGCGGGTGGCCGAGCACGCTGGGGCCGCCGGTGGGTCGATGATGAGGTAGCGTCTGAAGCCAATGTGGAGGCGGCGGTTGGGTTGTCGCAACGCCTGCGCCTGTAGTTGTTTGCCGCAGGACCGACCAGGCTTGCACAAGGCCAGTCCAGGGGTCGGTGGTCGGGCGCCATGGAGAAGTTGATGCAGTGGTGCCACTGGGGCTGCTGCTGCTTGCGCCAACGGCGTTCCGGTGTTGAAAACCAGGAATCAGATTATTCCCCTTGTAGTTGGGGATGACACCTGCAGGTCAAGGCTGCCAGGCAGGGCGTGGAGGTTGCGGTGCTGGCGCGTGCGCGGGAGCAGTTGGTGGTGGCGCCGAGCCAGTGGTGTTGGAGTAGAACAGCTGCAGTGATGGTGTCGTCGCTGTTTGCTGGCCGTCCTCCAATTTTAACATGGACCGCACCTCGGCGAAAGATGGCGGCGGGCGGAGGATGAGGATGACAGACCTGAGGTTGGCAAATTTGTCGGTGATGCCGGCGAGTAGGGTGGTGATGAGCGTCCGGTCGATGACGGTGACGCCAAGCTCGCGCAGCTCATCCGCAATCGCTTTGAGGCGCTGGCAGTAGTGCCCGACGGGCTCGTCGCACTGACGAATGGTGCGCATCGCCATCTCCAGGTGCTGGATGCGGGCGTCACGGTTGTCTTGGAACAGGTGCTGCAGCTTGTCCCAGACGACGGCGGACGTGGCTTCCTTGGGAAGGAGACTGAAGAGCTCCGACGAGATGCGCGTGTAGATCCACTGGACAATCGCGGAGTCATCTTTGACCCAGATCGGATCGTGCACGGCAGCAGGGGCGGAGAGGTCGATGTGGCTGCGGAGGCCGCAACACCCGAGATGGACGATGAAGAGGTGCCGCCAGTGGTAGTAGTTGTGTGCCGCGAGGTCGAGGACGAGCGGGATGAACGGCGAGATGTCGGTGATGGTGTCGTTGATGGAGGTGGGGGCCAGCAGAGCGGTGGATGGGGCGGTGGGGATTGGGGTGGTAGAATGTGAGGTTGACGTTGGGACTGGAAGGTGATCGAGGGGGCCGAGGTTGGTTAGGTTGTTCCCAGCGGCAGGGATGTCTCCGTCGCGAGCCATCGAGGAGGGAGGGAGGTGGGGAAGTTTTGTTTACCCAGGGGATTTGCTCGATACCATGTTAGAAAGAGATGTTAACTGAAACTGGAGTCATGGTATTGCTCTATGTGCAGGGGTACATATAGAGGCTAACTAGCAGGAGTTACAACAAACGTGGGCACGTACGTGCACTAGTGCCTGCATTACAGGAAAGACCGAGTCTAATCTTATCATTAGCTAATAAACCACCAATTGGTATCATAAAGATCAATGCAGATGCAGCAGTTGATGCTGCCGAAGGAAGAGCAGGGGTTGCGGTGGTAGCCAGGGATCACGAGGGAAATTTCCTCTAAGGAAAATTTGTAGCATACCATGGTAGTGATCCATTTGTATGCGAGGCTCTAGGTTGCAGAGATGCAATGCTAATGGCAAAAGAAAAAGGATGGACAAGGGTTCAGTTGGTCATTGATAACAAAAATGTGGCTGGTGATTGGAATGCTAAGCGTGATTGTTCAAGATGTGGCCCGGTTTTTAGAGAGATGGCATCATATCTCTCAACTTTCAGGGATTTGAAGTGAAGCATTGTGGAATGGAGGCAAATGTAACAACACATGTTTTAGCAAAGCACTGTCTCTCCACTAGAGTGCTGAATGTTACGTAGCCTTGCACTTGGACTGTGTACGGTCTTTGATTGAATAAAATGCCGGATGGCCGTTGCTCAAAGAAAGAGTCAGGGTTAAGGCTCAACAGCGCACGATAGCTGCATGTTTGGCGATGCCGGCTCTTCTAGAAGAGAGTTGCATGTGTATGTGTAGCTGTGTTTCGTGCACTTGTTCCATCCAGAACGAAAATCTACGTATCTTTCTGGTTACACTGCTTTGTTCAAATAAGTACTATATTTCTTAAACGAGGCATTTGCCTCGCTTTAGCGAGAACTGAATCCTTTGTGGTTTACAAGGTTCATCGAGCGCAACAAGGTCGAAGGTTCAATACACTCTGTCGATACGCGCACACAATACAAACCCAGTAAGGGTTACGGCTCAACAGCCAACATACACGATACAAACCCCATGGGGTCCATGACTCACAAGCCGAAACGCACACACACAACCACCACGGTGAAGATGAAGAGGGACATCAGGCTCCATCACCCCGATTCCCTTCCATGAGTGTCGAAGCATGAAGGCGAAGCTGTCGAATGAAGGGATCGATGATTTTGTTTCTCAAGCTAGGGAATATGTATATACTCTCTCCGATTCTAAATATAAGACCTTTTAGAGATTTAAGTATAAACTACATACAGATGTATATAGACATACTTTATAGTGTAGATTCACTCATTTTTCTTTGTGTGGAATCTATAGTGAAATCTCTAAAAGGTCTTATATTTAGGAACGGAGAGAGTAGTTAGTATCATTCTTACCGCCACAATGGTCGTGGTCGTGGTTGTAGCAGTAGGTGTCGAGGTTTTCACAACGCCACTGCTCTCCTTCCACGTCTCCACCAAGTTTAGAGGTTGTGTGGCGGCGACGGACCCGTCACCGGCCTTGGTGATCTTCAAGTCCGTCCGCTTTCATGCCAACCACAATGCCCAACCTCAGCCTAGGCTTTGACTTATTTGGCTGCGTAATGGCGGATGCCTCGCTCACACTGGTAAACACCAGATGGCCACCATTGACCATGCCCTACCCGCGGCATGGTTGCCATCGCTTTCCCGTCTAGCACGCGCTTGCCAGCCGACTCTTCGACGACCCCCTACAGAACTACTCCGCATTAAGCCGTCCACCATTGCCGTGCCACCTCCTTGTGGCCCGACTGCTCGATTTCGACCCTGCCCTTGTTGTGTGTCTGATCGGCCGCCCACCGACGCTTTAGTGGGAGGAGGTCCATGATGGAGGGTGGAGATGGTGGCCGAAGCGGAATAGGGAAGGGCCAACAGTGCCCGGTGCAAGGCTGGTAGTGGCATGGGTGATAAGGAGGGGACTCATACGGGGCGGCGGCGTGGGGATGGAAGATTGGTTGGTGTCGATTGGAGAGAGGCTGCTTGGGAAACAAGGGTGGAGTTGGCATTCTTGCATGGGTTTCCATCATTGATTTTTTTAGTCAACTACACCACTGGTGCCACAACTTGGCGCGAAAAGTCAGTTTAGTGCTAAAACTTGCGGCATACATTAAACTGGTACCATAACTTGGCTTTGAAGTCCATATACGGTGCAAATCAGGTTTCTATACAAACATGGTGCTGATTAGGCGTGCCAACGTAGCATGGGACCCGCTGTCACAGTGACTGACGACAAAGATGACGTGTGCTTGCTATTTTGAAAAAAAAATCTCAGAAATTTTTCTGTCAAAAAAGCCCCTAGCTACAACGGACGCAAGGGTCCACTCGTCAACATGACAGAAAATAACGAAAATAAACTGGGTCTGCGGGATTCGAATCGTTGACTTGAAGCACATAGGATGCATTTGGTTACCTGCATCGTTTTTAGGCACTTTGCATACTTATCCCAACTGGGTTGTCTGAGCATATGCAGGCAAAAAACCAACATCTGCATGTTGATTGGTTGCGTGCATCCCCGCTAGCCTGCATGTGTCAAAACCAAAGGCCTGCTATTTGGTTGCGGACTTGTTTGAGGGGAAACACAACTCCGGTTGTTTGGTTACATCCAGGATAGTTGTGTGGTAACCTCCTCCTCAATGTGGTGAGGTTACCAGAGGCACACAGATGGAAAGAACTAAACTGCAAAACAAACTTAGACACAAACACAAGTCTTAACCATGCATCACAAGTTTTAAACGAACATAGTATGATAAGTTTTAAACGAAACCCGAGTCTTAAACCAAGAACCAACAAGGAATGGGAAACAGGAGCTCAGGCGGTCACGGCGAAGGCGTTATCATACTCCTTGCACTTGTTGACCACCTCCACGCCCTCGTCGTTGAAGACGATCACCTTCATGGTGTCGGAGGTCAGCAGCTTGAACATCAAAATGTACCCGATCATGATCTGGTGAACGGCGGTGAAGGTGGCCCAACCCTGATCAAAGGTGACCCTGCCGTTGATCACCCTCACCGTCACCCTCCATGCGCAGCCGGTGTTCATCTTGAGCTTGAACTCTGTAGGGATAGCGGGGAAGTACTTCGTGAAGTCTAGAGGCAATGGCAGACTCTCTAGTTTTGGACCAAGGATAACCTTGCAGAAGTGGTTTGGTCCTGACTCCTAATGGTAGTGGCCATAATTCCTCCGCTTGGCGCTTGGGTGATCCTGCACCGGCACTTCAACCAATGGTGGCACGACCTCCTTTCCCTTGTCCATGTGCATTATGAAAAGCACGCAGTTCAATGGTCAACATTCATTCATATTGGCCTAACTCTCCTATAATAACCCACCCTATACTAACCAAGCACTGCACTTAAACCCCCTCTGTTTCACCACCTCTCCTCTTCCACCTCTCTGTTTCACCACCTCTCCTCTTCTTCTTTTTTGCGGGGTCACCACCTCTCCTCTTCCACCTCTCTGTTTCATCACCTCTCCCTCGCCATGAACTCCAACCCCAACCCTTTCCCCTGGGGCATTGGATATGGAGGGCCTTCTTCCTTGGGTGCTCGTTCGGTGACTGCAAGAAGTTCCAGCACACCATGGAAGTGTGCTTGAACTTCAGCAGCATCGATGACATGCACAAGTAGGCCGATGTTGTGGTGAAGAAGGCTATGTCAGACGTCAAGACACTGATACCGGACCCAGCCAAGGGTGCAATGTCAGTGGACATCCTGCACATGGCCATGAATCATGCAAACTCCGGCGATGCTAGACAGCGGGCAGGATGGGCCAAATACAATCAGTACAAGGCGCCTCAAGACCAGCGTTCCGCGCGCATACTGGAGTAGGACGTGCGGGTCGCTGGAGGCAAACAATGACGAGGTGCAGATGGTGGCTAGGACGCCGGTGGCAGGCGACCGTGCAAGACCCATCGTTCTTTACGAAGACGATGCGGACGAAGATGATGAGGAAGAAAAGAAGATGGCTACCCCCCCTCCCGCCGCTCCACGCGACTCTAGGGTCGCCGCGGCTAGACAAGAAAGTTTGTACCCCAATCCCCACCCGCGATGTAATCAAAAAAACCTATGAACCCTAGTAGCCGTTGATGCAGAATCGATTGATGGCAATCCTCCACCCCCGATGTGTTCAATCCCCTCCCTAACTCTTCAATCGCGTGCTCTAATCTAATCTAGCCTGAGTCGAAAGCAGTTAATCTACAGAGAGGACGGGGACTTACCGCCATGGCCGATGCGCTCCGGTGGAGGTCTGCAGGCGCTCCTGTGGTTGCCGCCGTCTTGGATCCAATCGGAGTAGAGCTCCGGTGGTCGCCGCCGCCGGTGTGAATGGGGAAGAGCCAGAGGGGAGAGAGCGGCGAGGAAGGAGGCCTATTTTCCATATTTTTTTAGAAACTTGTACAATGTATGCAAATAATAATCTTGCGTTATAAATAATGTAAACATAAAATGAATAAAATACATTTTAAATAATCATGTATTAATTTAGCATATAACCATATAATTAAATTATAAATTGCCAAATTGTTCATGTAATAATTCACATATTCAATAAATGCTTATATAATTTTGAAATTGTTCACAGTTTAGAAAATAGATTGATGTAATATATAAAAGTATTCATGGTTTAAGAAAGCCTTTATTTTTCATATATTTCAATAAATGCTTTTATAAGTTTTAAAATGTTCACAATTTAAAGAAATATTCATGTAGTATATAAAGTGTTCATGCCTTAAGAATTTTTTTATTTCTCTATACATTTTCATAAATTCTTATGTAAAATTTAAAATATTCACTGTTTTGTCAAAATATTCATGTAGTATATAGAAGTGTTCATGCTTTAAGAAACATATATTCATATAATGTATGAATAGTTGGCTGGGATTCAAAGCAGCTCCATGTAGTCATCAGGTGCGAGTGACCACCACACCACCCAGCAGCGTTACTTTTGGGGGAATTTATAAAATATATGTAAATTATATTCTTATGGTATAAATGATAATAATAATATGGAAAATTTTAACATGCTCCCTCTTACACCCCCCCCCCCTGAATAATACATTATAAAAATATTCTAGTATTATTTCAAAAAATATCTATATAATTAAAAATATTTATGTACTATATAAAAGTGTTCATTGTTATTTTGAAATTTATTTTAAATATAACACATGGTTACAATTTACATTTATTTTATAAAGTTTTTTTCAAAATAACAGTGCAAAATGGGCCGCTACTCGAGCCTGCTAAGACAGAGGCATCCACAAATAATGTGAAATGATCATGGGCTAGGTGGTTAGCCGAGCGCAGCTGCTCGCTATAGGTCAGCGGTTTGTATCCCCAGGGGCGCTATTTTAATTATTTCTGTGGCGCTGTCAAGTGGACCCTTGTAGCAGGGGCTCTTTTGTGAGATCCAATTTTGAGTTTTTTTTGCAAAATATTAGGCCACACGTCCTTTTTGCTGTCCAGTCGCTGACAGCGGGCCCCATGCCACGTTGGCGCGTCTAGTCAGCACCTTGTTCGTATAGAAACGTGATTTACATCGTGTATGCACGTCAAAGCCAAGTTGTGACACCAGTTCAATGTACATTGCAGATTTTAGCACTAAACTATTTTTTCATGCCAAGTTGTTGCACCAGTGATGTAATTGACTCATTTTTTTACTTTTTTTTGCATGCTGGTGGGGTCGAGCGAGAGGGTGGATTTTTTTTTCCTTTAATCAATAGTGGTGTTACGAAGTGAAACACACACGACGTCTTTTAACAACATGGAATAGTAGGGATAATAGAGATTTAATATGGAGACATCCATAAAATTTTAGATTTTGGTAAGATTTAATTTTATTTGAGTATGGATAGGAGAAGGCAATGAAAGTTTTGATTTAGTTGAGGTTTTGGCATGATTTAAATTGATTTGGGTATGAGTAGTGAAAGGCAAGGAAAATTGGTTTAGTTGAGATATTGGTAAGATTTGATTTGATTAAGTTAATGCATGACATGGTTAACAACAAAAAACCAGGGAAGGAAGGAGGCATGAGTAAAAACAACAACTCTTTTTTAGAGAAACCAACTCCTTTTTTTTAACATCACTACAAACACAAGCACTTATATATACTAGTAAGCTTGCACGTGCAACGCACGTCTCAGCTACAATACATTAATTCTAGGCAAACGATTCTACCCGACCGACCGACCGAGTCAACCGATCGCGCGCGGGGTCGTTGGATCATGAGAGATCGTGTGTCTCACCGTCGTGTCTCGATTCACCATATCTCTCGTCCTCTTGTTTTGCTCGCTCTCACCATCTCATCCTCCCTTCTTCACCCGTTCCCCTCCCTTGGCTCCACACCTCCCCCCTAGAGCTGCAAGCAGGCATGAGCGAGGAGTACACAGGTAGGGGCGAGGTATACACAGGCGGAGGCAAAGGCAGAGGCAGGGGACGCATGGGGAGGCGGGACGCGGAGGCAGGGGCAGAGTCAATCCCGTGCGCGGGGGAGGCGGGCAAAACGGGGAAGCATGCCCATGCAACGCACGTCTCAATCGAAGCAGCCCATTAAATTCATGTGAGTATTGAATTTGAATTCATATTCAGAAAAATAATAGGATATCTATAGCGTGTGATGATCCCTGCCTCTCCAAAGGTCGAGTTTAAAGCGAACCCCAATGAGTTGTCTTTTTACTATGGCATGTGAAGCTCAAGCAGACCAAAAAGAAATCCCAATCCATGAAGAAATAACAATCCTATAGTAAAGATTTCAGGATATCTAATTTCTTGTGTGAAGTTGAAAGGACTTATAATAGGTGTAGGCATTGTCCAACTGAACATGGCAAAGATGCGAACTTCGAATAAGAATATAAAAAAGTAGAAGATAGCAATTGGAACCTAACTCGTTCGGTTCTGAAAAAATAAACTGTGTAATCAGAAATTTGTGTAATTTGAGATATGTAAACTATGTAATATAAAAATTGTTTTAGTTTTGCGGAGCGGTCCAAATGGCGGCAGCACCCGCGTCCTCACCAGCTTAGACGGGGCTCCCATGTCCCCGCCTACTGCAGATGCACTTGATACCCGTGTCGATGCGTAGCGGAACCGAGACTCCCACGTCCTCGACAGTGGCAGGAAACTCACGCTTCTTCCCACACATAATCATGTTGTATGAACCAACCATCAAGAAACATAATATCAAGTGAACAAACAGTTAACTTTTATCCAAATCTATTCACAGTACAAGTCTTTACCTTAGCCTTTTGAGGATGTCTATATGATTGGGTTTGGTGCTTCACCTACTAATCTCATTGCCAATCCTCCTCCTTATGGTTAGTGGTCTCCTAATTTCCATGCCTTGCTCTAAACCCCTCAGTTTGCAATTCTATCTTGTTTGAGGCCAAACTTCTGTACATTCACATGAGTAGGTATCATTAAACTGAGAAAGCAATCACAAAATCATAGAAAAGGATATATTTCGGAATGCATATCAAGCTAGTCCTTTGTAACGACCATAGCAATTACTATATTTAGTCAGCAACTGAGGTATAAGAGGACGATATAGGGGGAAATATCGCGAACTGCAAACACTAAATACTCGAGTTTGTATGATAACAATAGTGATTCATCCATGTGTAATGAAACTTCAGAGGTGTTATTTAGAGAGAAATTATTAGGTGTAGACCTCAAATACAGATACTGAATAGTCAAGTTACCTGGCATCATAGTAATCAAATTCACATAATGAAAATCATGGAAAAAGGTTAAAGAGAAGTGCTTCCATTAAGCACTGTAATATGATATAGTTGTGCATGCCTGCTGTATTTGGCTGCTGAACTACAGCTCCTCCTCCATCCATTTTAGAGTCCTCATTCCTAAAAATAAAAGAACATGGTTATTCTTTATGCATGAAAATCTGATTGTTCTCCAAGGGGGATTGGAAATCACAGATTAATTCAGGAGCTATTATTAATATAAAATAATAAGAAAAGAGAGAATATTGCAACTATTAACAAAAGTATTGTTAGGCCACAAATTAGAACTACTTAAATTTTTAACACATATGGACACATACCCCAACAGCAAAAGAAAAACAATAGTTGCTGCAGCTGATTTTCGCACGGCATCTATGCATAGAACAGAAGACAAATTTAGTTAGCGCACTTACTACTCATTTCTCCTCAAAACCGAATAAAAGTGCATTGATGATGGGCATATCTTTCCCTGATTGAGAGGTTCAAATTGTTGTAAAAAAGGAGAAAAATAGACTCACCTGATTGAGCATGAACGACTAAGAAAACAGCTGGAAATACTCTAGGAATAAGGGCACAAGCATGGCGTCGTACATGCATGATTTGTCCAGTTACGGCAGGTGTAGTAACTTATTCTGAATTTATGAAACTCAAAGGCCAAGCTAAAAAAAATCCTTCCGATCTAGAAAGCCCGACCTGTCTGAAAATAATTGAAAAAAAATATGTATCAGTACAGAGGGAGTTCTGTTTACAACTACACATGGAAAACCTTTTGTTCTTCTGAATTCACCAATCAGTGCTCGTCATACTCATTTGCTCTCTTGAAGCTAATCTCTTAAAGCCAAAAGTTGAGCACACTTTGTTGGTCAGGCACTACTGAATGATATCGATCCTGAAACACCGCCACAAAGTCTCCCTTAGTATCATAGCCACACCACCTTTGATGAAACACAAAAAATCGCAGGAATCATGGAACAGAACAACAAACAACATTGATCCTACCAAATCGAACTCATCGAATGGTGTAATCAGTGGCACCTGTACATGTACAAACCAATTAAATTCGACTAATATATGATTTATGAAAAATTATCATAGAGATCAATAGAAATAACTCACTTGAAGGACGATACCTCATTTGGGGAAAACATCCTAACGGAGATCAGTTTTATCTGCGCTGTAAAACCTTGTCGGTCTAATACCATGTTATCAGTACTATAATGTGCACAATTTTTTTACTTATTTAATATTTGATACATCATCAACCAACCTTTCTCTACTTCCATCAACTACTACAGAATACTGCAAGATGAAGGTTCCATTTCAGTACAGAATAGAAAATGATTATAAGAGAACTAAGCTTCTCTTCAGACCAGATCTAGGAATTAAAATAATTAGAGAAGCCCTTTGCAATGCACATATAGTCCCAAACCAATCACTTATTCTCCCTCCTCAATTTGAAGAGCTAGTGCTCAAATGAACTTAGTAAGTACCATTCAAATATTTCTCAAGTTTCCACAACCTATGTCTACAACTTCCCATTTCAGGCTAAATGTAGAAGAGTAGTGCTAACATCTTGAGTAGCTGAGAAAAAACTACGAGCATGGCCTTCAGAAAGAAATCGAGGACAAAAGAACCAGATGAGAAGCCAGGGAGCAGCAGATGTATGTCTGACTCTAATTATCAAGACAAAGATTAATACTAATCTAACCTCAGGCATGCTGCTGCTTGTGGAAGTTGTGTCCAATTCACTGATATGTCTCTTTAAAAGTTTCATATGACCCTGTTAAGAGAGAATAACTATATAACTTGAATAAATTGGCAGTTGTCTTCAGAATAAGAAAAAAATGGTAACAGAAACCTTTAAACCAAGTTGTAGCTCATAATCATCCAGCTCATCAGACCATCTAGTTGACTCTTTAATCTGTTTTAAAACTTCCTCGGGGTTACTGTTCCACTGCAAAATGTTCAAACTGAATACAGCAAGTTCAATCCAGGAAAGCACAAATGATAAAACTGACATGTACCTTGATAAAGTCAAGTTGCAGAAGGCCTTTGCGGTATGCATAATATCTTCGAACACCATGCAATGTTTTTAGAAGTATATCTTTGTCCTGTAAAAATGATATTTGAAAGTTGAGACAATTGGAACACAACGCAGATTCTTAGAATATCACAGATTCATATTTATGATCTTATCTCTCCACGGGCAAAAAAGGTGAGACATGCAAAGTTAATTCCACAAGAAATTAAAAACTGAATGTACCAAAACATTTGAATGATCTAGAACTGAAACACTAATCACGTGCGAAAGAAATAGTTCATCACAATAAAAGGATGGGCGGGCGGCTGCTCACGCTCGCGGCGGCTCTGGCTCTCCCGTGGCGAAGGGCGGCGACCTGCGGCGGCTCCCCCGGCGCGCGACGGGCGGCGGCTCCGGCTCTCCCGCGGCGAAGGGCGGCGACCTGCGGCGGCTCGGCTCTCCCGCAGCGAAGGGCGCGACGGGTGGTGACCTACGGCGGCTCCCGCAGCGAAGGGCGCGGCTCCCGCAGCGGCTCCCACTGCTGGAGGAATAGCGGGCAGCGAACCACACGGGAGGAGGAGGGTCGTGCGGACGGGGGCAAGAGATCGTGCATACTGTTTTTTTAACGGCGTTGCGGGTTAGCGATCGATTAACAACGGGAGGCGTGGTTGGTAGCGTTAATCACAGAAAGATTAAGAGCCATTAGATTTTGTTAATAGATGGGTCAGATTGTTTGAATCTGCTTCCTCTTTTTCTTTTATAGTTGTAGTAGATAGTAGATGTAGTAGTAGATAGTAGATAGTAGATGCGCATACACTCATCCTATGAACGCAAACATGTACATCCTGCCCCTGTGAGCATCTCCGAGAGACTGAGCCAGCATATCATCTTGAAATTTTACAAAGTCACCGTAGGCGCCCCGTAATCGACGAGAAAATCTCCTCCCGCGTATCGCCAAAAATCCTGAAATAAATTCAGAATAAATGTAAGCACCGGGACTAGAAACCTAATGAGATGGGGATACCACTATCCACCTAACCATCCAACCACAGATTTGTTCGCAAATCAACACCTTTTTAATAATAGAGATTCATGCATTTGTCCCGCGATGTGCACACCTACCCTTGACAAATGAAAAAAAGAAGACGTCTCAAGCTTTGCTCAGTTTACCCTGGATTAACTTGTGACCTGTATATATTAAAAGGTACGATTTTGATGATTGGAATTTTGTAACTACACATGAATATATCGTAGAACTTTTTAACGGTTGAAGTTTGAACTTTTTTCACATTTTGCTTTGTACTGTTCAGACTCGGGTCATTAACGAGTCCCGCAACAATTTATGAAAAAAGAATAAAAAGAAGATTTCTAGAACACCCCAATTATTTCAGAGTTTTCCAACACATGGTATAAATTTTCATGAAAAGTTTCATGCATGCTTTATGGTACAGTATTAGGGCACTAGACTGTTTACTTATTCGGAATTTTTTTACCATCCGAATGTGGGTAAAATGGAATAAATAATTTTCAATGCAAGGAAACGTTTTCGTGAATAGTGAATCATCTATGGTGACTTTCTTAATATCAAAGCTCCGATCTCGGAGAAACCATTCATAACGTCTCGTGGAGAAAGGACCTGAGGCGACTGAAACCCTAGGCACCGCCCCATCTACTCCCTTTCTCACCGTCGCCACGGAGCGTCGCCGGGCAAAGCCCTTGTGGCGCTGGTGGAGGCGGGGAGGTCATGATCTGCGAAGTCCTGCTTGTGGAAGAGTTGGAGGGTTGCTACTGATGGCGAAGCAGATGTGTGCTCGAGTGGTGGTCTTCATTAGGCGATCCTCGATGGCGGCGTTGGTGATCTAGCGTGGCGATCTTGAACGGTGGCCCAGCCTGGCTAGGTCACCAGAAAAAGAGTCGGTGCATTTTTTTAGACAAACTGCAAAGCTTTATTACGTCGTCACAATGTTTACAGGGACGAAATCAAGTTCGTTGGGCTGGCCTAACCAAACATGGCGGCCAACCCCGAGAGATAAAGCATGCTTTGCTAGCTTGTGAGCCTCTACATTCGAGCTCCTAAATTCATGAAGTATGTTATAAGCCTCAAATTCAGTCCGGTGTTGTATGATTTCATGTGCAATTGCCCAATAGCTTCCTTTGTTTTGCTGTTGGATGTCATCGACGGCCATTTTACAATCCGAAGCAATATGTACCCTTCTGACATATATGTTATCTGCCAATGCCAAAGCCTCCCGGATTGCAAGCATCTCCAAAGTGCCTGGGTCCCAAAGATGGGAGAAAACCACCGCCGAAGCTCCCAGGAAGGCTCCGTCTTGGTCTCTACAGATAGCTCCCACTGCACCTCGCGCCCGGCCTACTGCGGCATCGACATTGATCTTGACCATCCCCAATGGCGGTGCAATCCAGCGATTAACTCAAGTTTGTGACCCCCTCACCCCAGCGACTTGCGGCTTCTGGAGAGCCTTGAGTTCTGCTATGTAGGAGTTTACAAACCCGTTGATGGCATAAGGTGTCTGGAAGATGTCCTCGTACATTGCCTGCCTTCGAGCGCCCCATAACGCCCATAGGGTGACGACGAAGACAAGGAAATCATCCGTGCTAAGCGATTCGTGCATGACAAACAACCATCTCTTTGCGTTTTCCTCAATGCATGTACTCATCTTGTCAAGGATCGCCTCGAAAGACAGCGCCCAAGTGCTCCTTGAGACGGAGCAATCCACAATGGCATGGCGCCAGGTATCAACAGCCCCACAAAGACGACAAGCTCGTGAGGTTGACATATTTTGATGATGGAGTAGCGCTGCTATGGGGACAGAATGCTTGGCGAGTCTCCATAAGAAGAATTTCAGTTTTGAGGGAACCTTTATCCGCCACAGTTCGGTCCATCCCTGGTCAGCACCCGTGGAGTCGGAAGAGGACCCATCTTCATACAACCACGCCTAGCGACTTAGCTTCGTTTGCTGGATCATCCGGTACGCCAATCGAACGGTAAACGTGCCCTTCCTCTCCTCTGACCAAGCCCAAAAATCATCAGTTTGTCGTGTACAGAGGGGTATTTGCAATATGGCTGCTGCGTCGATTGGTATAAACACCTTCCGGACTAGATCCTCCTTCCAGGATGAAGACGTATGGTCTATCAGCTCAGCCACTGTAGTTGGAGGGTTCTGCACCAAAGAAGTGATCGGCTTCTTCATGTTTTGTCTCGGCAACCAATTATCCTCCCATATCTGTGTCGATTCACCGTCTCCGATTTTGCGCACCAGCCCCTGAACCATGATATCCCGGCCATCCAAAATAGCCCGCCAAATCTGCGAGGGATGAGACCCTAGCGTTGCACCAAAAATGTCCGAGTTAGGGTAGTATACTGCTTTCAGGATCCTCGCACTCAGAGATGGTGGGTTTTGTAACATGCGCCAGGACTGCCGTGCTAAGAGGGCCAAGTTAAGCATCTCCATATCCCGAAAACCAAGACCTCCAAGATACTTTGGCAGGGTCACCACATCCCATGCCACCCAACTCAGTTTCCGCTTCCCCTGCTTGCTTCCCCACCAGAATTGTCTGATTAGCGAAATAATGCTTTCACATAGTCCCCGTGGCAGCCGGAAACATGCCATCGAATATACTGGAATAGCTTGAGCCACTGATTTAATAAGAACCTCTTCCCCTGCTGAAGATAATAGCTTTTCCATCCATCCCTTAACCTTTTCCCAAACTCGGTCCCTCAAATATTTGAAAGTCCCGTTCTTCAAGTGACCGACCTCCGTTGGCATTCCCAAATACCTGTCACTGAGGGACTCGTTATGCACATTCAAAACATTTTTCATATCGTCTCTCACCACTTGTGGGCATCCTCTGCTGAAGAAAATCGAAGACTTATCATGATTTATCCTCTGACCCGAAGCCAAGCGGTACGTTTCAAGCAGGTTTGATACCGCTACTGCCCCCTCATTCCCTGACTTAAAAAGCAGCAGGCTGTCATCTGCAAAAAGGAGGTGGCTAACGGCCGGGGTCGTTGGTGCTACCTTTAGTCCAACAATATTTGATGACGAAGAACTGGTTTTCAGGAGGCACGAAAGGCCCTCCGCTGCAATTAAGAAGAGATAGGGGGATATCGGATCTCCCTGCCGTATACCTCTGCTCGGCATGAAATGATCAAGCCTTTCACCATTAAAAAGCACTGAGAAGGATACAGACCGTACCATACCCATGATTATTTTTATCCAAGGGGGGCAAAACCGAGTTTTCCCATCATTGCTTCCAAGTACTCCCATTCCAACCTGTCATAAGCCTTCATCATATCAAGCTTAAGTGCACAATAACTGTTAACCTTAGCTTTGCTTCACTTCATATTAGACACAGATCTGTAGCGTGGTCCTCGAAATTTATAGAGACCCTTATTTTTTGTAAACTCAAGTTCTTTTTGTAGATTTGAAAAATGTTTGCTACGATAAACTTATTTTCAATAGAAACTGAACTTTTTAAAACTATTCTTAACACACATTGAACATTTTTAGTATGTGTTAACCTTTTTTATTCGAACTGTAATTTTTTTAACACACGGAAAACCTTTTCTATTATAGGTTGACAACTTTTTTTATACATACTGGAAATAAAATAATGTACAATAAACCTTTTCAGGAAATGTTGATATGAATTAAAAAAATCACGAATGAGAAAAGTCCATGAATTCAAAAAAAATTTGAAGAATGTTCATGATTTTTTTATGAATTTGAAAAAGAAGAAACGATAAGAAAAGGTAACAAAAAAGAAAGAATAAAAAGTGCTGAAGGAAAATAGGGAAAAAAATAAGTAGGATTTAAAGAGGAAAACCAGAAAAATTAAAAACCAAATCAAACATAAGAAAACTGGACGAGGAGAAAGAAAAGAACCGTGGAGACGAAGGTGGCACGCACCGTCCGTTGTGTGCACCCATGTCTCTGACCGTCTCCGGCGGTTTCGCTTTTGGAAGGCCCAAAAGTGGAGCAGAGCGTGTGTGCGCGCGCCTCTGCTCAGCCGTCAGCTATGACAGACACCACGGCACAAGTAGTGACACCACTTACTCGACTCATGGTCATGGATGGGCAGGTAGGCATATGCGGTTTTTGCTCTCGGTTTGTCGCTGCACACCAAATGCTAGGCAGGCAGGCTTCTTCTGGCCAGGCGGCTTGTTGTCTTGTCATTCATTGCTGCGATTGCCACCAAACTTAACAAGCGTTTCACTGCTGCGATCGCACGATCCACAGACAACAAATCGGCGCCGAGTCCGGAGAGTCAGTTTGGTTATTAGCGACGCGATACTCGATTCCGCGTGCCTAGGAGCATCTCCAACACAAAAATTTGGCGTCCAATAAAAGTTATAGCGCGCCACTTTAACACTTTTAGTGTGCCGGGACCAACATCGCTTTTGCAGACGCCCAAAATACACGCGCACAAAAAACACACAGTGCAAATTGTGAAGCGCGCGTAATCTGAAACCCAAAATATGCTGTGCGCGCCCAAAAACTTTTAGCGCTACAGCATCTGCTGGAGCTGTGCGGCGCCAAAAAAATATCTTTTTGGGCGCTTGTTGAAGATGCTCTAAGGTGGTCAGTACAATGGCCGTAGACGGTCACTGTGTATACTCTCTCTATAAAAAAAACATAAGAGCATTTAGATCACTCTCTCAGTTCTCAACTTTTGACGTGCTGTCGGCAACACGTACATGTGGCGCGTCAAGTGTGAAAGCTGTTCGTAAAAGGCATGGCTTTTCCCAGGGAATAATCCGGCTAGCCAAAAAAGGCCACAGCAATATCGTGCTGATCTGTTTCGTTTTTCGAAACCCTAAAAGCAGGCAGGCGGTTCCGTGCCATGATCTCATAAGCTAGTTGGTGGTGCTACCATTCTACTGCTAGCCTTCCTGCCTACCTCGATCGAAATCGTCAAATATCTCTATTATTTTACTTTACTTCTAGTGTTTTTTGTACTGCTTTAAAAGATGATGAATAGATTGAAAGTTTATTTCACAAAAAAAATATCTCTACTATTTGATAGTAGTAAGGTATTTCTAGAGCACCTATAATGCCTGACATTTTTCTTCTAAATAGTGATGTCTTGCTCCGCATCGGCTAGACTCGGGCGGAATGGTGTCCAACATTTTTTTTCCGATGAAAATGATGATGTCCAACAATTTCAACTACATACTCATAGTTTTTTTTATTGTTTTTTCTGGAGCATCAAAATTTTGTTATATAATTGCAAGTACAAAGCTATACATTTCTAGTGCTGAGGTTTTCTTTCCATGGCGTTGGTTTGACAGGACCGCATCCTTGATGACTTTCTATTTGCGATCAACAATGACATGGTAGTAGAAGAGGACCTAACATTAAGGCCGTGAAGGGTGTACCGAATTTTTTTCCTATGATCTCGCTAAGCGGCGGCCGCGGTATCAGCATATCTAGTTCCTTCTGGCTCCACCGGCCATCACATTAGGTTAGGGTTCTTTCTCGCGGGGACGGTGTTTAGGCAGATAACGGCTTCTCATCTTGAAGATGGTTTTCTAGGTTCCGCTTCTCCACAAGCCCAGGGGCGGAGCCAGGATTTTGGTATAGGGGGGCCAAGTCAAGTTCCTAAACTTTTTCTAGACCAAAAAATAACAATCATCATACTGTAATATATGCCACACGATACAAAACATTGATACAGTTGTATAAGTTCAAATTTATCTTTACAATTGCCAATAACATGACAAAAAAATAATAATTTCACAGGAAGAGAACTTACCTGTCAAATTTTTTTAACTTTTAACCCAAGTAAGTCTCTCGTTTGGCGCTTAAAATAAAATCAATATTTTGGAGGCACTTCTATTAGAGCTTCAACTTGCTTGTCTAGTGGCAGCTCCCAATTTAACATGTTTTTGCTTGTTCTGCAACACTTACCATGTCCGGCATATCCTGATCATGGGTGTCAATTGGACCAGATTTATGACTTGCACATCAGCCTTATTAACAATTTCAGTGAAGAACTGGAAGCAACCTGCTTAAATAATGAATTAACGTGGACAGTGTTTGACAACGCTTTTCTCTTCATAGCTGCTGAATTGCAGTGTGACAATTAGCTATATTGGATAAGTTTGACACAGGGAAAATTTGCATCGCAAATAATTACTCATACAAGATAATTTGCATCACAGTCACTATAATTTTTAGAACATGTATATGATAGGAATTCTTCATAGAATCATAGCATTACAAGTCAGACAACCAGAACATGTAAACTAGTAAAATCTGATGTATATATGTCCAACAATGATACAAGATGAGAATTGAGATTACTAGATGCATGGTGCGATGTGCTAAACCTTTGGATCATTGGCTAGTTTCTGTTGGTTGGAAATCAGGCTGCGAGCCTGCGTCGCGCCGTCGCAGTTGCGCTACGCTGTATGAATAGGATCGGGAGCAATAGGTCAGGGAGAAGAGGCGGCCGCCGGCCGGGCGGGCGAGGGCACCGAACAGCGGGGACTAATCCACGTACATGTTTTTTTATGAGCCTATTCCACGTACATGCTAATCTTTTTTTGAGCTTTTTTGGAGCTAAACGTACGTACAGGCTGATCACGCGAGAACATACGGCACTAGTGTGGGCTTGACATAGGCCTTCTCCCTTTTTCTTAAATTAACGCCGTATAGGGGGGGCCAAGTACGTATAAGCGCGAGCAATACATGCGTTCCTATCGCTAATTACACAGCATCATTCGATCATTAGGGGGGGCCACGCCCCTGCTCGCCCCCCCTTGGCTCCGCCACTGCACAAGCCCATCCATCAACACGAAGCTCCAGCGTAGATTACTATCGTTTTCTTGGGACAGCGAGGTCATGTTTTTTTGCTTTGCGTTCGTGACTGCAATATATGATGTCAGGTGTTTTAAATTGATCCAAGAGCTAAAACGGCGATGACTAATGTCCTTCTTAGAGGCGCATGCACGAATACAAATACTTTTTGATTATGAATGACGAGGTCAGGCCCGGCTCCGACTCAAATTAAGGTTAGAGGCTTCAGTGCATCTATAGTTGGGCACCTCAAATCCGCCTCAAATGCCCGCACGGACGACCATGTCACTACCCGTTCACGAAATTTCGACCCAGACGGGTGCCTTAAACGCTCGGGCTGACAGACACCTCTCATATCCAGCCCAAACATAGGGTGGGTATGGGGCGCCCCTGACGTGTCCACCACGTCGGACCCGGCCCATGCTAGCCCACCGACCCCACATATATTTATCCCCATCCACTTGTCGGACCACCCTAGCCACTTCACTCCACCCCCTCCCCCCCTCCGCTACCCAAGCTCACCTCCGGTGATCTCCGACCGTCTCCGGCATGGCGAGCAGTGAATCTGACTCCAACTAGTCCGCATCCGTCGATTGGGGTGTCATCTCGTGCGGGTTGGAGGAGGCAATGGCCGTCCGCATTGCACTCCGTTGCTCCCGGGAGGACAACGCCCGACCGACAGTAGGATCTGTCCGGCGCGACTCCATAGCGTCGGCTCAACTCGCACTCGGATCCTCTAGGGCTAGATCATCGCGGTCTCGGCGGCCTTCAAATCCCTCATTCCCGATCTCCGGTCAGGCGGAGTATGAGTCCCATCAGGACCGGAGTGCTCGTCGTGGCAAGGAGAGGATAAGGGGCGCCGAGGCCAGACTCGCTGCCTACATGGCAGCGGCGCGGGCGGCCGCAGAGGAGGAAGCCATCTGCGCTCGCATTGTGAAGAAGCGGTAGCGGAGGAACACGTGCGCCCTCGCCCAAGAGAAGAATCGAGTGGTTCGTGCCATGGCCGGTCTGCCACCAAAAAAGAAGAGGGAGGACATCGATGGTGAGGACAGCTCCGGCGACAAGCAGGTCCAGCTCGATCCCTGCTACATCTTCGACTGGTACTTCCGCAACAAGGATGGCAAGGGCGTCAGGAAAGGCAAGGGCAGCCGTGGATGATCTTCTTCACTATAGTCAAACATGCCAGATTTTGGTAATCCGATGGCATGCTAGTGATGTAGTAGCCGGAACGATGTATATAATGCAGCGACGTAGTTGCATAAATTTGAGATATAATAATTGAGATGTCCGATTATGAGAAGATAAATTTGAGACTTGACCGATCAGTATCGGTCGGCAATTTGAGGGGTCAGATCTGCCAAATTGGACTGTAGATGCTCTCATGCGACGATGAGCCACCAGGCAAACCTGTCTGGGAGGATGGGCAGGATTGTTTTTTATTCACCAGGGCACTTGAACATGCACCCATTTTCCAAATCATTTGGCGTTCGAAAGCGGGCAAGAAAAGCAAGACCAGAAAAGGCAAGGCGCTGGACGCGGGGGCGGGGGTGGGGGTGGGACCCCCCGATAGAGAGGGACCATATATGGACGTCTGTCGACCCGCGATAACGATATTCCCCAGAGAGAAAGAGAATCCAGTCCCCACCCGCCGCCGCGCCGCTGATAGCGAGCGTGACAGAGTCCTCCCCCATTAAACCCCCCCGCCCGGCCGCCGCGTCGTCCACCGCCACCGCCAGACCACGCCCGCAATCGCCGACCGAGGCACGGACGGAGAAGCGCGACGACGCCCGCCATGGAGGACAGAGCGCCGCTTCTGCCCCGGCACCAAGAGGCGGCGGCGGCGGCCAAGAGCGGCGGGTGGCGCTGCGGGGCGGCGGCGGCGGAGGCCAGGAAGGTCGCGCACGTGGCGCTGCCGATGGCGGCCGTGAGCGTGGCGCAGTACACCGTGCAGGTGGCCTCCAACATGATGGTCGGCCACCTCCCCGGGGGCGTGCTGGCGCTCTCCGCCTCCGCCATCGCCACCTCCCTCGCCTCCGTCTCCGGATTCAGCCTCCTCGTACGTCACCCCTCACACCCACCTCTCTCTCTCTCTCTAACACACGCCTTGGTTCCGGCTTAAATTGATCGCCGCATTGCCCTGTTGCAAACTTGATTTGCCGGCTTAATAACCAACAAGTGATTCACTGTTGCTATTGCACGATCTTGCTAGAAGCAATCGGTACGAGTCGGCCTCAGATTCAGTTTGGGGGGTTTGAGGTGCGGTGCGCATTCAGTCATTCAGTGTATGAGCCCAGGTGGTCAATCTCGAGTTGAACACGAGCACCTTGCTGTAAAGTGTAAAGTGACCTCGCTAGCAACAAAATAGGATTCTCTCCTTTTTTTCCAGTCAATTATTGTGTTCTAGCCTTAAAAGCAATACTCCCTCCGTCCCAAAATAAATGACTCAATTTTATACTAACTTTTACCGAGTCGCTTATTTTGGGACGGGGGAGTATAAGTCTTTTTAGAGATTCCAATATGGACTACATACGGAGCAAAATGAGTGAATCTACACTCTAAAATTTTGCTCCGTACGTAATCCATGTTGAAATCTCTAAAAAAAAAGTGTTATATTTAGAAACGGAAGGAGTATATCATAACAAACTTGTGTGCGTTCTGCCGCTGAACATTGGCTGCTACTGCTAGCATCAGTGTATTAGTACAAGTTTACCACGGCATGGCGCGATCAATTAAATTATGCAAAGCTTACATGTGTTCAGTCTGCCTTAACCTGTTTGGTAAAAGAGGTGTGCTGGAAACCGGAAAAGTGCAAGTTTAAGCCATAGTTAAGTCTCTCAAGCATATAATCCTATAATGTCATTTAAATGGAATCAGTCAGTAGGGGTTTAGTATTTTGTCCCTGTTTCAATAACTGGGATATCGCTCCACTGAAGAGGGTTAATGCAGGAATGGAACCACCCATGTTCCGTCAAGCTTTCAAGTGAACTTTGTCACTTGGCGTGGTCAAACTTCAAGAACACGTTGTTATTTTGATGCAACAATCTTACAACGGGCGTGGGCTGTTACTCTACATCTTTGTTTAATATTCTGAACAGTTTAAATATAACTGTTTTCTTTAAAACTGCACATATTGACCCCAGTAATCTGAATGCTCTGCTTTGCATGACAGATTGGAAAGGCAGGCGGTTTAGAAACTCTGTGAACGAGTCCAGCGTAGGTTTAGTTTGGGGTTTTGTGGTGCCGTGCTCATTCGGTGTACGGGCCTAGGTGGCCAATCTCGAGTTGAACACCAACACCTTACTGTAAAGTGTATAGTGACCTCACTAGCAGCAAATTATTCTCTCTTTTTTTCTAGGCAAGTACTGCATTCTTTCGTTTATATACCTTATTAAACTTATTAAAAAGATATGTATCATAACAAACTTGTGTTCCGTTTCAAAAAAATAACAAACTTGTGTGCGTTCTGCCGCTGGACATCGGCTGTTTATTACCACGCCATGGTGCGATCGGTCAAATTATTCAAACCTCACATATTAAAGAAAAGGCATATTGTCGTTACAAGTAGTAGCCATCATTAAGAAGGAATTAGGAGGGGTTTAGTCTTTTCTCATTTTTTCCCCACTAACTGGGACAAAGCTCCACCGAATGGTTGAATGCAGGAATGGGACTAACTATGTTGTTCCATGAAACTTTCAAGAGTAACTTTGTTATCTGGCGTGTTCAAAGTTCAAGAACACTTTGTTATTTTGATGCACCAGTCTGGCCATGTGTGGGCTTAAGGGCTCAAGACTATACGCTATTACCGCACATCATTATTTAATATTCTGAACAGTGTTAGCAAAACTGTTTTCTTTGAGTTGCACATTTTTTACACCAGTAATCTGAATACTCTGCTTTGTATAACAGATTGGAATGTCAAACGGCTTAGAAACTCTGTGTGGTCAAGCTTACGGGGCCGAACAGTACGGCAGATTGGGAGTGCAAACCTACAGAGCTATGGTCACCCTGACGGCTGTCAGCATTCCAATCTCACTTCTCTGGGTATTCATGGGAAAACTCCTGACCCTCATAGGCCAGGACCCCATGATCTCGCATGAAGCCGGAAGATACATAATGTGGTTGATTCCGGCCCTCTTTGCATACGCTGTCAGCCAGCCCTTAACAAAGTTCTTACAGTCTCAGAGTCTGATAATCCCTATGCTTTGGTCCTCCATTGCGACGTTGCTCTTGCACATTCCTGTTTGCTGGTTATTAGTGTTCAAGACCAGCCTTGGGTACATTGGAGCCGCTTTGGCGATAAGCGTATCATACTGGTTGAACGTGTTCATGCTTGTCGCGTACATCGGATGCTCAAACTCTTGTAAGGAGACATTCTCGCGTCCTACACTCGATGCTTTCAGTGGAGTGGGTGTGTTCATGCGCCTAGCTCTGCCGTCTGCACTAATGTTATGGTAAGCACAGCAGTGTGATTCAGAATGGCCACGTGTCACGTTACTTTTCCCTGTTGAGCTAACGAGTTTCCGTGTGAATCTTCCAGTTTTGAATGGTGGTCATTTGAGGTCATTATTCTTCTGTCTGGACTTCTACCCAATCCAGAGCTGCAAACTTCAGTTCTGTCTACATGGTAAGAATTTCCCATGTAAGGTAATATGCACTGATGGTAATATTTGCATCATATTCACATGCGTCTTTTTGTGCAGCATGACAACAATCACACTGATGTATACTATAGCATACGGGATTGGTGCTGCTGGAAGGTAAGTAGAAGCTTAAGATACTTCTAGATATTACTTCTTTTCTGGATGGAATTATCATTTGATGACGGAATTCTGTATTTTTATTCAATGGGCAGCACTCGGGTATCAAATGAATTAGGTGCCGGGAATCCTGAAGGTGCTCGACTGGCTGTCCGCGTTGTCATGTGTATTGCTGTGACTGAGGCAGTTGTCATCACTGGGGCACTGTTAGCATCCCAGCACATCTTGGGCTATGCATACAGCAGTGATAAGGAGGTTGTTGATTATGTCAATGCAATGGTTCCCTTCATCTGCATCTCAGTTGCTGCTGATAGCCTACAAGGAGTTCTCTCAGGTTAAAACTTTCTAACTACCAATTGATCTGTCAATTTTACCGTCCCTTCAAAAGAGTGTGATGTTATAATGATTTCGGCAGCCATAAGCTATACTTGTTTCCAGCCATGACACCATACTGTGATATATATATCTTCACCCTGTAGTTTGATTTCGATAATTCAGTATGTAGCTTTTATCCAGTTTGGTAATAAGCCTTGCTAGGTAGCAAGTGAAACTATTATCTGTGAGTCATGCCGATTTCGCAAAGACATTACCAGGTAACGTGCCACTTATTAGATTTGTTAATGTTTCGCTATACTAATGCTATTTTGTGTTGTGGAAGCCGACATTGTTACTTGGGGAGTTACTTGTTTGTTCTTTCAAACATGTGCTCTTACGTGAACATGGATGGCGGTGTTTACGTCCACACACATCTGGCTGGGATGTAACCTTAAGTGGGCGCCACCTCACTAAGTATGCAATCACTTGCACCTTTCTTCTAGCTAGTGGAACTGTTGTTTCCTTCACAGGTCTGTTTCACTAGATGTGCAAATTCATGCTTGTTGACAGTTCTGGACAGGCAAAAATTATGAACTATACTTGCTCAAACATATGCTCTTGCCTGGCATTTCCAACATAAGCTTAATTTAGACACAGGCAAGATCCTCATGTATACTGACATCATATCGCTAAACTCCAATAGAGAAGAATCCGCTCTTTCTGTTCTTTCTACATAGTTTTAGCACCAGATGCATTCATGTCTAGTGCTAAGTGCTAACACACATTGTGTGTTAATCATTTAGGTATTGCTCGAGGGTGTGGGTCGCAGCACCTGGGCGCCTATGTGAACCTCGGTTCGTTCTATCTGTTTGGGATTCCGATGTCCCTCCTTCTTGGGTTTGTTCTGAAGATGGGAGGGAAAGGGCTTTGGATGGGCATTTCCTGCGGCTCCATAATGCAATTCCTACTTCTGTCCGGCATAGTGTTCTTCAGCAACTGGCAAAAGATGGTTCGCTCTTTCATCTCAAACTTTGCAGTTTCTCCATGCCAGTGTTGATCGTACATGAAAGACAAAGCCTGATTTATATGCCACTGAGCTGTTTGATGCTTTTGCAGTCTGACAATGCGAGGGAGAGCGTTTTCGGCGGAACCCTGGCAGAGAAGGAGCCTTTGATGTCTGATGTAACGGGCGCTGCCTAATTTTGTCGCGGGTTGCTCAATCCCTTGACCCGAACTTGAAGCAGACGACACGGCAGCTTAATCTTGTGGCTGTAGATGACAGTCTCAGAGATGTGAGTGTATAGAGAGGCGAGTTTGCTGAAGAACCGAGGAAATCAAGAACTAACTGGTGCCCGTAGTTGTAATGTTGCAATTTTGTTGAGGTCGGGAAGAATGATAGCAGATATTCAATGGAGAAAGTAACACGGGCGTAGTTTCGGTAGCCATCTTCTGAAAAGATGTTGCTAACGGATCCTGAAGCAGAGTACCAACCTCTTTAAAAATAAATAAAAAGTGACGACTTTGCCATAGACATCCTTAGGATATGTCTTTTTTTTTAGATTCCGAATTCAATTCAGAATTGAAAGTATATGGACGGCTGTGTTTATCTCCGCAAGGTTCTGTTTGCATATTTGGGATTTATGACTTGCAAATTACTCCCTTCGTAAAGAAATATAAGAGCATTTAGATCACTACTCAGTGATTTAAACACTTTCTTGGGTAGATGCGTGAGAGAGCATTATTGGTCTGCCGACCTTTTTTTTTTTTTTTGAAAGAACAGCATGAGCTCTGCCTTTGCATTATAGATGGGAGGAGATATAGAGTTACATGGTACAGATAGAGGCGGCAAAAGTGCCCCACAAACCAAAGACAAAACTAACTCTTGAAACAGAGAGCTACAGAGACAAAAAAGTAGACACTATCCTACACCCTGTTCCTACCCAGCCACCTGAATGGTGCTCACTCCTGAAAACACGAGAATGTTTGCGCCTGCATAGCTCCGTAGCTGCTCCCGTTCTCTGTTTTAGCCGACTTGTTGGACACAAGTGTGGAGCTTGGCCACTTTAGACGAACCGCACCGCACGTCGCTCCTAGGGGCGGGCAGCATTAACCAAGCTCTAACTAACTACCGGGCAAAGTAGTTTACACCACTACACGATGGAGACAAAAAATAAGCTTGGATTTGGTTGTCGTTCGTCTACATTCGTGTGTTTTTAGATTGGATTCTTCCCATCCACGCTCCACTTCATCAGCGGCGGTTGCTGTTCTGGTGCATTTGTCGTATGAGGCTTAGCACGACGATTTTTCAACTATCTACGACAACCGGCTTTTTGTCCGGCTCCGGCACGGGGAAGGGCGATGACGGCGGTGCACCTTCGGCTCGCTTCAGTGCTTGTAGTCGTCGTTAGGTGCTTTACGAATCTGGATATTTTTTTTATTATTTCTGGTGTTCGTTGTACTGCCATGATTAAACATGAATAGATCAAAAAAAAATCTCACAAGAAAAGAAAAAGAATGCATTCGATCGGGTAAAAGAAAAACCTAGCCGCCGAGCTGTCACGTAATACGCAATGTAAATACTCCCTCCGTTCGCGAATAAGAGTACATCTAGGTTTTGTCTTAAGTTAAAGTTTTAAAATTTTGACTAACTTTATAGAGAAAAGTAATAGCATTTATGGCACTAAAATTTGTATCACTAGATTCTTTTCGAAATGTAGTTTCATAATGTACCAATTTGATGTCATATATGCTACTACTCTTTTCCATAAAGTTGACCAAAATTTTAAAACTTTGATTTAGGACAAAACTTAGATGTACACTTATTCACGGATGGAGAGAATACATGATTTTGTGGAGATGTTGAACCACCAGCTAGCATTGTTGTTATTTTTACGTGGACTAGGAATGGACCGGCCTCTGTTTTTTTTTTTTTTTTTTTAGAAAGACTGGGCTATGGGTGGGCGGTGGCTGGCAATGGCATCAGCAGTGAACAAGGCAGTAGGGAGCTAAAACGAGCTAGCTAGCCTTTTACGCGCAGCCCGGGTGCAACACCCCCGTGCTTTCATGTGCCCCTGCAAGGCTGCAACGTCGCTGGCATGTGCTTTCCTGTGCCCCTGCAGCATCGCTGGCATGAGACGACATCACATGCCGCCGCACCGGACTCTAGACCGCGGAAACTGCTCGACACGTCTCATCGGTATGCTGGCCAAGACTCTAGAGAAACAGGAACAGAATTGCTTACCGTGCAACTCAGGCTGGGCAGCGCCTGCTCGACACGTCGTGGGTGTTTGCGCGGGCTGAAGCGAGCGTCGCATGCCACTGCGTTGCTCGGTAAAAATGGAAGGGGCCGATGGATGGCCTGCCGCCAGGAAACCCGACGTGTCTCGGAGACCCAGATCCGGGGCACGCGCTCCCGCTTGTCAAGATGACCCGCACATTCTGCGTCGCGAGAGAGAGGAGCTTCTTCGCCACCGCCGTCAGCCGTCTGGGCTTAATCCGGCGGCCTCCTCTAATGGCGGTGGAGGGGATGGAGAGAGCTACGGCGGAGGGCCTGGCGGCTGGGTTTGGCTGCCGCCCGAGTTACCTAAGGCGCTAAAAATCACCTCCTGGAGGCGTACTTGTGCAAAACACGCACTGAGGGTGTAATGCCACCCAGTCACGGCGCTCACCGGATTTTTTTAAACGGCGCAAACACGACGAGTTCATGCATATTTTGGCGACTTCAAACCAAATTCGATCAAACACGGCACAAACACGCCCGCTTATACATATTTAAAGTATTTTACAAAAAAAAACACACTACTACGCCCGCCCGCCGTCTCGCTCGCCTCGCCGCTCCTCGCCGGCCGCCGCCCTTGCAGTTCTACATGCCGAGGAGGCTGTAGAACCGCGTGTAGTCGCCGCCGCCGTCGTCGTCGTCGTCGTCGCCGCCTCCGTCATGCCCGCCGTCCCTGCTGCAACCCTCTCCCGGTTGGCGCGGTGGGTTGGACGGTCCGGTGGCGTCCTCGTCGTAGTCGCTGTCGAGGATCACGACGCCGTGCTCGTCCTCGCGCCCACGCTTGCGGGCGGCGATCTCCTCCAGGGCCCGGGTCTGCCGGTTCATCTCCGTCCGAATGTAGTCGTCGCGCGCCCACCGGAGGGCGTCCGCGTCGGAGAAGCCGCGCCGGGCTATCTTCTCGTACTCCGGGGGGAGACTGGGCTCCGGCTTGGGCGCGACGAGGACGAGGCGCCCGAAAGCGGGGGTGGAGTCGGCGATGCGGATACCGGAGCTGCGGGTACGCCGGCTGATGACAGGCGTGTCCTGGGGCTCCTGGGGCTCCGGCTTGACGGGGCGGAGGCAGGGAGAGCCGGTCGACCGACCGGACGAGGAGGAGGACGCCCCGGGGTCCATGCACCTCGGCGTCCACGAGCTCCCACGACGGCGAGAGAAGGACGGCGGGGAGGGGTACTCCAGCCTCGGCGTGTTGCCGCCCTCGATATACTTGAGGACGGCCTCCAGCGTGCGGCCGGGCACGCCCCACCATCGGCGGCGCCCCTGGGAGTTGAGCCTGCTGGAGGGCACGACACCGTTGGTGGCCTCGAGCTGCTCGGCGTGACGACGGCGGAAGTAGGGCTCCCAGTGCGGGCTGTCAGGGACGTAGCGCGGCCCTTCCCTCGCCGCTCGCGGCAGAGAGGCGCGAATACGAGCGATCTCCGCACGACGCACCGCCTCGGTGGGCGGTGGTGGCACCGGGACCCCATCGGCGCTGATTCTCCACGCCCCGGGCACCCGCATGTCCGGCGGGACCGGGTACTCGGCCTCGAAGAGGAGCCGAGCTTTGTTTTTGTGAAGGTGGCGGCGGCCGAAGCCGTACGCCGCCGCGCCGTTGCTTGGGAATCGTTCGTCCATTTTTACGAACTGGGACGGCGAGGGGAGAGGGATGAAGGGGAGATAGGGTGCGTCGGCGGTGGAGACTCTGTGCGTGTCACCGGCGCGCTGGGGTCGGTTTATATAGGCGGAGGCGGCGCGAGCACGCGTGGCGGCCTCGTCTATGCGTGGCATGCGCGGGGACGCGCGTCGTCACGCCTTCACTGCGCCGCCCGTGAGGCATCAATGACGGAGGCTGACCGACGCGGCAGTGCGCGGCAGTTTTGACATTGATTCACCGCGGGAAACGAGGCGATGAGGACGACGAAGCGGCGAGAAGCGAAACGAGTCGCTGGCAAGGAGGACCAACGGCTCTCTCGCGCCAAAAACGATTCCCCCGGCGTCCCCAAACGCCCCCAGCGCGCCTGGCTCGGGTTGGCTCCGTCGGCGCCAATTTCGATCCGAGCCGGCGAAAATTGCGCCCTTGAGGACGTGATTGAGTCGATTTTTTAGTGCCGGCGGCTGAAAAATCGCCTGAAAGACCTTGTTTGGAACGTGGCTGAAGATGCTCTGAGCGTAAGGGCGGCGCGGGATGAACAGGGCGAGCGGGAGGGCCACCACGACACCATACATGTTTTATTTATTGAGACTTTGGACTTTTGATTAATGAACTTCGCACGTGTTCAGAACGGATTCCCATTCAACAATGAGCCCCTCATTTCGTTAAAGAAATCATCTCGGTTGCTCATATCAGATTGGTTTTTATTTCTTTTTTTAAAATAAGATTGGTTTTTATTTCTTTCCTTAGAGCGTCCCCAACAGTAATCCGTAAATTTTCTCCCGCATTCGTCTGTGTACAGGTGGATCAGTCCGCGGACACGGATGCGAAAGGCAGGCATCCCATTGTAACCGTATATATTTTCACAACAACTCAAACCAATCGTAAGAAATTTGTTCAAACAAGTCTGAATTTTATATAAATACGGCCGAATTTCATATAAACATACCGCATTTCATTATAACTACATCAAAGGGGTGCTAGGCAGGCTCTGAAGTATAATTAATACCTAATCTAAATAATCACCGGCGTCCGCTCTCCGTGTCCGGCCATGAACCAAGAGAACAAAAGCTTCGTCTTTTCCAGCTCAGCCTCGGCGCTTTCCAACTCTGTCTCTGTTGCCTCCGCCTCCGGAGGCCGAGGAAATGAAGCTATCCACATCCACGTCGTCGCCAAGCGACTAATCGGCCGAAGATGCTCAGCCCACCAAGCTTGGCGTTGACGGGAGGCGAGGAGCGGTGGCCTTCCTGGGACACGAGCGGCGGCGTCCAACCGTGCACTACTTATCACTACTAGGGAAAACCTTATACACAGAATCTTAGCAGCAGCGCGGCATAAAAAGAGGCGCTGTTGCTAATTAGTAGCAGCGCGGTTACGGAAAGCGCGCTACTAGTGCAAATTTAGCAGTAGCGCGTGATATTTAAACCGCGCTGCTACAAAAATCCACCGACAGTACACAACGACCTAAGTTTACCAGTAGCGCGGCGTGATAGGAAAGCGCGCTGCTGCTACGCTCATAAGCACGTGACACAATACTTCTTCATAACCGACCCATGCAATCCCAGTCATGTTGTCGTGAGGAGAGGCAAAAGGAACATCATTGGAATGGATGGAGTCGCCAACGAGGAAGACTATGATCAGTACGACAACCCAATAAGGGAAAATGACGATGATGATGAAGTATACGTCAAAAGAAGAATCAATACTACATTACCTAAGAAAAATCGTACTCCATGAAAAAGGCAAATTCACAATGAGGGGCTCAATTATTCTTTGACAAACAAGAAGGGAAAGAAGCTGACTCAAAAACGAAAACGTCAGCGCTGAGGAATCGGTCAAATGATGTAATATATATATATATATATATATATATATATATATGTTCATATTTTGTATACACACTTAGGCATTATTATGCATGGGTCCAATGATGTAATATATATGTTCCTATTTTGCATACATATTTAACCGTCAAATGATGCAATATATATCGCCTTCCCTTTGTTCACTGCTCTCGGAAAAAAAGTGAGAAAAATAAAGGAAAAGAAAAAGGGAAACTGGTTATAGCAGTAGCGCTTTACTGAAAAAGAGCTACAGCTAGTCAAGGTAGCAGTATCGGTTTCTGTATAAAACCGCTATAGCTGCCTTTAATAGTAGTAGCGCGTTTTGTCTAAACGCGCTACTGCTACGTCCACTTAACCCAAAATTCTCACTCTCCCTGCTTCATCCCACCTCTTTTTCTCCAAATTCCCACTCTCTTCCCCCCGTCGCACCGCCGCGCCCGACCCGGCCCCGGCGCTCGCCCCCGGCGCCGGTGCTCGCCCCCGACCCAGGCGCTCGCCCTCGACCCAGGCGCTCGCCCCCGACCCAGGCGCTCGCCCCTGACCCAGGCGCTCGCCCCTGACCCTGGCGCGCTCGCCCCCGACCCCGGCGCGCTCGCCCCTGACCCATCGGCCCTCGCCTCCCTCCTCTGCTTCCTCCCCTCCCAACCTCAGCCTTCGTTGGGCCTGCCTCCTCGCCCCTGCACCCTCTGTAAACCACCCCCTCTCTCTCTGCTAGCTAGGGTTCTTCGGTTAATTTACTTAGGTTTTAGTTATGTTAATTAGGTTATCTATTTAGTAATGAATTTAGATAGGTTTCAAAATTAGCTGAATTTATATGCAAATTTGAACTGGACATGTGATATGTGGATATGTCATGTTTTGGACATGTCATGTTTTGGTAAATGATCCGAGTGGCCTATGTTACGCTGGAATGTTGATTCATTTCCGTTCCGGTGAATTTCAGGCGCTCGATATGTCCATTTTTTAGCAAAGGTCATGCCGAAATTTTCCGTGAATAAAGGCATGATTTGTGCTACATAGTTGGCATATCGAGTGCTGGCACATAGATTTCTTTTTTATGTCATTTCTCATTTATTCATACTTTTAGAAATAAATGAGGACACTTAATCATAGGAAACATGTCGAACAATGAAGAAACTGGGCCTTCTGACCAAGATGCATACGAGATGGATTATCAGGGTGAACAAGACTACCTCGACTTTTTGACTGCTAAGCAAGGTTTGCAGGTCCGCCTCGATGATGGTACTGACGCCGACATCGACACCGATGGCGCCGGCACCGATGGTGGCGCCGAGACCGGTGGGGAAGGTACTAGCAGGGAAGATACCGGCGGGGAAGGTACCGGCGCCGATGCCGCTACCGAAAGGAGGAAGCATAAGAAGCAGAGGATACGAAAACCTAACAAACTAGGGATTGGACGACTTGTGATCACAAAGATGGCACCTGGCAAGTTTGAGTCGTTAGAGCCGGAAGAACCTCGCAAGTGCTATGGGAACCAAGTAGGATGCATCCTACGGGAATGCGCGAGCATCAATGACGATGACTTAAGGAGTAAAGAACATTTGACGCAGTTGCTCCTAACGAAGTTGCACAAGAGATTCAAGTTCCCCGACCGGGATGATAACATAGAACAACCGTGGGATGATCTGAAGATGAAAAAGATTAACAATCACGCCATGGGCATGTTCAGCAATGATTTGGCCTCCTGGAAAGGGAGGGTGAAACGAGCTATTGAGGCTGAGGAACCCCTGTCCAAGATTCTAGAGAAAAATCCGACACTTACGGAAGAGGAGTTCGAAAAGTTGAAGGACACTTGCGCTACCGAGGACGCCAAGGCTAAGGCTGCGAAATTCAAGAGCCTTCAGCAAAGGAACACGGGGAAGCATCGCCTCGGAAGCCGTGGCTACCTTGGTAAAAGGCCCATATGGGATAAGGAGGACGCGAAACGTGAAGCCCGGGTCTCCCAGACCCCTTTGCGAAGTTCACCAACCCCTTGGAGCGTGACTTCATCAGGGCCCGCTACAAGTGGGACAAGGAGAAAAAGGTTTTTTACATGGACCAGATCACGAGGAAATTGATTAGACTACTGGAGAAGCAACACCAGCTTGCAGCCGAAAGCCCTACTTCTCCGATGAGGCCCAAGTGGGACACCCCTCTCAACCGGGCCTTGAATGAACTTAAGGGACTCCCTTTGGGCCAGCGGCCGCAATATGGTCGTGTGCACGGCGCTGGAGACGGCGCCACGTGGAAGGTGTTTTACAACGAGGGCTCGGAGGCCAAGAAGCAGAAAAAGACGTTTAGTCAGGCGAACATCGACGCGAAGGTGAAGCTTGCGATCGAGAAAAAAGCAGCCGAGGACGCGAAAAAAGCAGCTGAGGACAAATATGAGTTGCTATAGCAGGCAGTCAATGCAGCTGTAACTGCCTGCAGAAATGATTTCGCTACTAACTTGGTTCCAGTTATCATCAACTGGACGAAGGAAAATCCAGACAAGACGGTACATGATTTCCCGTTGCCCAGTTTCGTTGGGAGAAACTCCATGAACAACAACACCATTGCACCATCACTTGCCCACGCAACCGGGCCTCCTCTCGCAGCCGCTCCCGCTCATAGCAGCCCGTCCTCAGTCTCTGGTGCGCTCGGTGGGCCTTCGTCTTTGGCTGAGCTCGACGCCATCACGGTAAATTACATGTCGCACTGAAAGTGCTAGTTGTCGACTAGAGGGGGGTGAATAGGCGATTTTTATGAAAGTCTTCAAAACATGGAAGTTTCGAAGACAAACGATAGAAATAAACCTATTACCATGCAATGGAATGTAGACTACACTAGGCAAACCATAGTCAAGTATTCAATAGAGTGAAAGCACAATGACTAATAGCAGCTAGGCAGTAAAGATCAGGTAGGAAGATATTGTGAAGCCAATCAGAACAAGCAGTCACTCAATGAAGACAAAAGATAAAGCTATCATACAATGACTTCACAAGGACCAACAGTAAGTAAAGGGAAGGGAAGGATGAAACCAGTGACTCGTTGAAGACAATGATTTGCTGGACCAGTTCAAGTTGCTGTGACAACTGTACGTCTGGTTAGGGAGGCTGAGATTCAACTCAGAAGACCTCGTGTTCACCTTATTCCCCTTGAGCTAAGGACACCCAGTCCTCGCCCAATCACTCTGGTAAGTCTTCAAGGTAGACTTCCAAACCTTCACAGACTTCGTTCACCAGCGATCCACAATGACTCTTGGATGCTCAGAACGCGACGCCTAACCGGCTGGAGGATTCACAGTCCTCAAGTGTAATAAGTCTTCAGATCACATAGACAGGAAGACTTAAGTGATGCCTAACACTCTTTGGCTCTGGGTGTTTAGGGCTTTATCCTTGCAAGGAATTCTCTCTCAAAGGCTTCGAGGTGGGTTGCTCTCAAACGACAAAAGCCGTGCACTAACTCTGAGCAGCCAACCGTTTATGGTTGTAGGGGGTGGGCTATTTATAGCCACTAGGCAACCCAGCCTGATTTGTCCGAAATGACCCTTGGTCACTAAGGAACTGACACGTGTTTCAACGGTCAGATTTCAAACACACACGACAACTTTACTTGGGCTACAAGCAAAGCTGACTTATCCAACTGTGGACAAGATTTGCTCTCATAGTCTTCACTCAAGGACATAGGATTTGGTTAAGTATCACTTCAGTCATTCTGACTGGTTCACTAGGACCCCACTTAACACAGTACGGTGGTTCCTATGAATCAACAAAGAAGAAGAAGAACGATGAAACAACTAAGTCTTCGCGCTCCATAGTCTTCATGCGATGTCTTCTCTTGTCATAGACTTCAATGTGAATGTCTTCACATACCACCTTTGACTTCAACGTCTTCATACATTTTTAGGGGTCATCTCTGGTAGGAAAACCGAATCAATGAGGGACTTCTACCTGTGTTATCCTACAATTCTCACAAACACATTAGTCCCTCAACCAGGTTTGTCGTCAATACTCCAAAACCAACCAGGGGTGGCACTAGATGCACTTACACGCACCAACATATATATATATATATAATATTCCATTTTGTTGCCTTTCGGATGTTTTACGCCACAGACATATGTGTTTGCAGGCGAAAGAAACCCCGTGCACCATACTCTACTTGATCAAAGGCCAAAAGGTGGACGTGGGAAACGGGATGATAATGGACCCCCTGCAACCCAAGTTCCACAACCAGCCGATCCCCGCTGGGCACTTCAGGGTTAGCTTGTCCAGTGTGAAATCGGGGCACGAGGATTTGCCTCCTCCAGTACAACATGTGGGTGCGGACGACGAGACCCCGCCGCGGATTGGAAGCTGCAAGGGTTGGGTGCTGCTATGGCCGAAGAATCTTATTCGTTTGGAGCCGGCCGAGAGCACACCAATAACCACACATCAACAAGCATATGCGGAGACCACCACCCCGCCTACGCAATTACCAGCTCCTGTAGTGCCGGGTGAGAGCAGCGGACGACATGATGAAGGGGGTGCAATAGTACTGGTTGATGTAATTTGTCCTGTAGAACGGAGAATGGATGATGAGACGGAGGTCGACCCTATGGATTTCCTCAATACAAACGCGTATGATTGTGACATAGAATCGATGAGTCAACCATACGACGAATCGGGCTATCAGCTTACTAATGAGGATATGGATGATATGCCCGGGCAGGAAGGTCGTAGCAGGGATTGCAAAAAGTCTCTCTTCATGAAACCCTCACAGGACACGCCTGAAGATGCCGCCTCAACACAGGCTCAACTAGCCGGGCGCGAGGGTCATACAGTACTTAGCCCGGGAACATTGGGGCAGGGGTTAAGGAAGGGTCTAGAAGGTGTGCCCAAGAAAAAAGGAGAGAAAGAGATCGGGGAAGATAGCTGCCTCCAAACAAGCCAGAGCACATAGCAGCCAGACGATGCATTTTGAAGAGCGTGTATCCATGAAAGGTGCGGCCATGTTCCATCTCACGGGCGAGCCGATGCTACCACCGAAACCGCTGGAGGTACTATCAGGGGATCTCAGGAGAGTGCATGACCATGTGTTGTCGTCTGAGAAAAGCCTACTAGCCTCAAAGGATCCAGGATATCCGACATACGCGGCTCGTGTGCCTGAGGGGAAGTGCTACGTCGAGACACGGCCTGCGGAGGTGTTCTTCCTGCGGTTTGACTATATCTTTGAGATGTTTCTGACAAGGCGGCTCGATTTTACAATCGTCCGCCTTTTTGCGCTACATATGAGCTCCGTCATGAAGAGTGAAGAAGTCTCGTAAATCTGTGTGGCGGATCCTTACTACATGCACGAGTCTTTCTTGAGTCTCGGCGACTTTGAGCGTGAAACCGTTAGGGAGTACCTCCAAAACTTCATGGTACAGAATAAGGACCGGGAAATTGTCCTCGTGCCTTATCATCCAAAGTAAGTCAGTTCCGGACAACCCTTTCATACATTTCAATCATTCCTTCTCTCTCTCTATGGGGAATAATTTGAGGTGTCTTTTCCCCGCAGCAACGGGCGCACCGTCCTTATCATTCTTTATCCGCAAGTCTCCCACGCCGTGTATTTTGACCCTTCCAGAGACTACGAGAAAAAAGACTACACCCACATAATGAATATTCTAGATGATGCTCTCCAAGGCTTCAGCATTAGAGGTGGCCACATGCAGATCAGGAAACAAAGCAACAAGAAGATGGGTTTCGCGCATAAAACTAACTTCTCCTTCATCCATGTCCCAAAACCAAGCAAGAAGGATGGATTCTACATCGTCCATCTCATGATTCAGTTCAACACGGATCACCAAAAGCTTCGCATGAGAAGCAGAAATGATGATCATATCAACAAGTGGCTAGAATCTCATGGAGAAGCGGATTATAAACTTAGAGATGACTTCTTTCGCATCCAAAGCGACATTGCGACGATCATCATGAAAGAAGTTGTCGATGAGAAGGGGATGTTCCACCACGGCCCTATATTGCGAGCTGACGTCCGAACTCGCATAGGCATGCAACGTCTATACCTCACGCCGTTCAAGAAGCTAGGGTCCATCCTCGATGATATGGAAGGATGGAACTTCTAGTGATTTATGATGCCGATGATGATGACATGTGTCGGTTGAACTTGTATACTTTTGTAGCGATGAAACTTTGTGATGTCCACGGTCCCTGCCGAACTTGCGTAACGCTACTTTGTTAGTTTGCGTACGATGACCTGCGTACCCCTAGTTAATTAATTTTTGTACTGTATGATGCATCTAGTTGCTAACCCTTTCTTTTTTCGGTGTTGCTCTAGTATATTTTGTTGCATATATATGATTGTACATCCTCTTCATGAACATGCATCTCTAACAGGTACCTAGTTTCTTGATGGCGAGATAGAAGTGCTATGTCGTGTACAAAGGGAAGGTTCCGAGGGTGTACAACGAGTGGCATCAGTGTCAGGCGCAAGTGAATGGGTTCCCGGGCGCCAGCCATAAAGGCTTCAAAAGTAGACAAGAAGGAGAAGCTAGTTACTTGAGGTTCACGCTAGCGCGAGAGAGGACTCGTAACCGCCACCTCATGTACTGCATAGTTCCGCTCTCACTCATAGTGATAGCTCTTCTCACGTATACCTTTGTTTAGATGGATGACGTTGTAGTTGCAAGTATTCGATACTTGCATGTATCGCTATTTTCGAGATGATGACAAGATACCACTTTGTGCTGGATGATGATTATGATGAGACTATTTGTATGTATATGCTATGATTACATTTGTGATCTCGCATGCATTTGTATGTGTATCATGATGACATTTGTATGTGCTAAAGATTCCTCTATAAAGCCTGTTCAAATACAAAATAAATATGCCGATTTTTTTACTAAAATTAGCAGTAGCGAGTGGAGAAAAGTTAGCAGCAGCGCGGTAGTAGCAGTAGTGCGTACAGAAGAAGCACGCTATAGCTATTAGCAGTAGCGAGCTTCCACTAGGAGCGCTGCTGCTACACTTGTGTAGCAGTAGCGCTTGTGAGCACGCGCTACTGCTACGTGTTAGCCATAGCGCCTTATTAGTAGCGCCGGTACCTGCGCTACTGATACACCTAAAACCCGCGCTGCTGCTAGCCTTTTCCCTAGTAGTGTATCCTCGCTGCCGGCGGCGCCCACAGACGTGTTGGCTTCTTCGTGATCGTGGCGCCGGGGCACGGCCACTTCATCATCGGTCTCGCCGAACAACGCCTCGTCCGCCTCGTCGTCGCACTCCTTGCCGGCTGTCGCGACCTCCGGCACCCACTATCGGTACCGCCAGCGGGTGAGGCGGATCTCGTGGGCGGAGCAGTAGGACTCGATTAGCGTCTCCTGCTCCGCCAGGTCCGCGTCAGGAGCGACCGTCCTGCCGGCCGCGACCAGCTCCTCCGCCGGCAGATGCTCCTGGAGGAGGTTGTGGTGGTAGTTGGCGTCGGCCTGCGCCTCCCGAACTAGTCCTTTCGCTCCTCCTGTACCATGTCCATATAATGGGCACGAGCACCGCCTATGGTCATGGTGCACCGATGAGGGTGGAGCAGATGAGGAGGGTGCCATGGAGGAAGAGAAGGGTGGTGTTGGCTCGTCGTCAGAGGCGTCCTCCGGTTGCCTGCCGGCCTGCCAGTCGGCAGCAATGGCGGCCATGGCCTTTTTCCGCTCCGATGTCAGTCCGTCCCAAAGAGCTTTGGTGGCGAAGGGATCCATGGTGGGGAGTGGTGCGGAGAGGGATGATTGTGGCTACGGCCGGGGCATCGGGGTAGCGGTTTATATAGCACCTGTGGGCGGCAGAGGGACGGACAGGTGGCGCTGGAGGAGACGCCTCGGCAACCGCATGCCATCAATGCGGGCGGCAGACAGACGGACGGGCGGCCATTGTGTTCTTTGAACGCGCGACAGTTGCCTGCATCAGGAAGTGACGCGAGCGGCGCTCTCGCGTCCGGCGCACCGCTTCAATGAAAGCGCCAGTGAGCGATCGCATCTGCTCTGGCCAGGAATGAATGCGGGCGCTGACGCTCTGGAACGGTGCTGACCGAAAACATACTGGAGGGGGAAGGGATTTTTGGTGGGTCAGGGTGGTCAGAAGCGGGCTTGGGATCGGTCCGAACTCCCGTAAACCTTCCTCACTTTTGTCTCCGATTTGCGGAAGAAACAACGTTCGAATCGCGCCGCGCACCGATACATGATCGTGTTGGATAGCTTCCATTGTCCGGACCGCGTGTCCAGACAGTTGCAGAAGATTTACAGGTCCGTGTTGGAGGTGCCTTAAGGGGCTATAGTGATATAGATGATGGGGGCACGTGTGTCAATGCAATAATTGGGTCAAACTGAACCCAGTGTCAACAAATATATAACGAACAGTGTAGTCAGATCGGCAATGGCACGCTAAATACATGTTCAGGCTTGCAAAATGGACAAATGGTACGCGGTAACATACTAATGTACATATGTTACGTAACGTACTGGTCGCTTTTGGGTTTGTATTTCGTTTCAAAGAAAAAAGCAAAGAAAACTATATTTTTGGTCCCTCAAGTTCCCTAAAAGTATAGATTTGATCATTCAAGATTTCTGGTATTATTTGGCCTTCAAGTCTCAAATCGGATAAGTTTGGTCCAAAACCAGAATTTGGGCACCTTGAACGGGTTTTGACCATGTTGACCAGCTTTAGCTAATGAACAGTAAATTTAGAAAAATAGCAAACAAATTCAAAAAATATCTGAATTTTTGCGACAACCAACATGCTTGGGTGCGCTTGGTGCGTGTAAATTTTGTGGTCAAATAACAACCGAGGAGCTCTAGCAAAAAACTAAATTTGGCTTTTTTGTAAGCTAAAATTAGTTTTTTTACACGAGCTCCTCAGATGTCGAAACACCACAGAAATTTTATGCATCCAAGAATCTTGGTTGCCACAGAGTTTTTTTTTTGAATATTTTTGCTATTTTTTTGACTTTACTGTTCATCGTTCAAACCTGGTCAAATCCGGTCGACGTGCCTAAAATTTGGTTTTGGACCATACTTATCCGGTTTTGAGACTTGAAGGACTAAATGTATACCAGAAAATCTTGAGGGGCCAATTCTATCCTTTTGGGGAACTTGAAGGACCAAAAACATAATTTTCTCAAACAAAAGACTACTCCCTCCGTCCTAAGATAAGTGTCGCTGATTGAGTACAAAGTTGTTGGGAGAGTACGACTCTAACTAACTAGCGGGCAAGTAGTTGACCACTATATATACAATTCGAGGAGACCAAAATAAGCGGTTGAATGCATTTCATTTGGTAAAAAACAAACCTTAACCACTGTTATGTCAAATACTCCCTCTCTTTCTAAATATAAGACATTTTAGAGATAGCTATATACAAAGTAAAATGGATGAATCTACACTTCAAACATCTGTAACTATATACGAATGTACATCTGTATGTCGTCTATTTTGAATTTTTAAAAGGGTTTATGTTTAGAAACGAAGGGAATACACAAATTCACAGCCGGGGTTTTACTCGCTAACGGTGGCACCCAGCGCAAAAATAAATATGGTACTGATGCTGTCGAAATGTTGTGGCACTAGCTGGCATGCATTATTGTCAAAATGACTCCACGGGCACAGCAAGTGTACACGAGTGCCGCAAATGGATTGTCCTGTGGGTGCGGCGTCAGTAGTGCACGATGCTCGCGGGAGCTAAAACGAGCTACGGAGACAGCCTTTTACTAGACGAGAAACCTGCACCTGCTCGGCACGCTGCGTCGTGGGTGTTGGGCGTCTCATCGCAGGCTCGCCACTGCGTTGCTCGACTCGGTAAATGGGAGGAGCACACCAAGCTCGCAAGCTACAGTAGGAAGCAATCAAGCGGGCCAGGAAGAGCTGACTGACGGCCGGTGAGTCCTCTCCCCATCTTCATCTTGGGCTTCTTCTTATGATTTTTTTTTAAAACTAACATGTTTTTTACAGCAATTTCGGAAATTAGCAGTGTTAATAAGTTATTTGCAAAACTAGCACCCCGTCGGCCTTCCATTGGCCGAAGAGTGGCTCTTCGGCCAGCCGTTGACCGAAGAGAGCACTTCTGCCTCCCGTTGGCCGAAGTGTGCCCCAACTAGGCCGAAAAGGACTCTTCAGCTTCCCATAGGCCGAAGAGCACTCTTCGGTCAACCGTAGGCCGAAGAGTCCCCGGGCCCCACCTTTTCGCGTGAACAGGTGACCGAAGTTGCATGGTCGCGCTCTTCTGCTTACTGTAGGCCGAAAAGGGTTTTTTATGATGACTTACGAATGTTGTGTAACCATTTTGCAATGAAAAAAAATTGCACAGCCCTTTCCGTAAATATTTTCCCGCCAACTCTTTCCCCTCCATATGTTCCCGCCAACCCTTTCCCGCCATATGTTCACGCCACCCGTTTCCCGCCAACCCTTTCCCGCCATATGTTCCCGCCACCCGTTTCCCGCCAACCCTTTCCCGCCATATGTTCCCGCCAACTCTTTCCCTCCATACCCCAGTCGTTCTTTCCCGCCATTTTCTCTCCTCTCTACCTATAAAACCCCCTTGACCCGGAGGTGAATAAGCAGTCCAATGTAGTCGAGATGTCCCATTATCCTTTCGATCGTAGTTTTCACCCTGAGATGAGCAGCACTCTTTTGAGGCTAGCTACCGATTTCAGGATGGACAATAGGATAGTTCCATGGGAAGAACTCACCGGTAGTGACACCATAATGAATGAGTTGGCTCACCAATTACGTAGGGTTGGGTGGCCTGAAAGGACTTATGCGGAGGTACGTAAAGAACTTCTTAGGTTGAATGAAAGGTGGAAGAAGGTAGTGGAGCCGAAGAGTGAAACTTTTAGAAGGACTTTAGAAAAGCATCCATTTTTATGGACTGAGGAGAGCGAGGATGAAGATGATATCTTCATGCCGCCGCTCCCGGGTTCCGCATCATCGAAGGGCAAGAGTTCTGCATCGTCAAAGGGCAAGAGTTCTGCATCCACGAAGGGCAAGAGTTCTGCATCGTCGAAGGGCAAGAGTTCTGCATCCACGAAGGGCAAGAGTTCTGCATCGTCGAAGGGCAAGAGTTCTGCATCAACGGAGGATGACGATGATGACTTCATGTAGTATGTAAGCTGTATTCCAGTTGTACCTCAACAAGTAGGGCATTATGTTCTACGTTAATTTCATTTTGTAGTATGTAAGCTGTATTTATTAAGTTCAACCGCACCGTTTAATTCAGATGTGCCTGTATCTTAATTATCGGTTGTAGTCTCTTTGAAAATGTAACTGGAATAACAATGCGAATTAATAGTAATATGTCTCTCGCATACATAAAACGATATATGTCTCCTGATCAGATAGAAGCAAGTGCAATAGTAACACATACATGAAGCATGTCTCATACATAAATACTGACTCACGTATGCGAATAGTCTGAAACTAACATAGATAATGACTCATACATAGATAATCATATCACTGCGGGGGTCGACGACGAATCTGGGTCTTCCTCGGGCGAGGACCGGAAGGCGATAAGCGCTGAGGCGGTGGACGATGCTCACGAAAACCACGACCATAGATAACCTCGTCTGTCACTGTCTGTGTCTCCTGCGACGGTGGTGGTGGTGGAGTGTGAGACACCGTGTGCGAGAAGTCATAAATGTTTTCAGCTTGGTCATCGTCATCGCCATAGCCCTCTAATCCACATCCAGCACCACTAAGTATCGGTGATTGCACTGAATGCATGAACTGTCGCGACTGGTTGCCTACCGCAATATAGTAAAACGGGTAAAATTAATTTGCGAACCTACAATGTTGAAAAGAATGTACAAAGTAGTGTTACCTAGTTCCATTTGATGAGACCAGGAAGAGGTGCCTGGTTGAGAAGGCGATGGCTGATTCCAGGAAGAGCTCCCTGGTTGTGAAGGAGATGGTTGATGCACAGAGAGGCGTGGTTGCTGCACGGAGTGTCGTGGTTCTGAACGCTGCACAGAGTGTCGTGGTTCTGAACGATGGACAGAGGGACGTGGGGGCCGATGTGCGGGACGAGGAACGACAACATCCGTAGATCGCCTACATGTAAGTGATGCATAAATCCCTCTTAACTTCTCATCCATACGCCTCAACCATGAGAGGTGCTCTGGCTGTGGGATAGTATCCCCCCTCTCAACCTGCCGCATTAAAGCGGAAACCTCCTCTCGCGCCTGGACTGTCAAGTCACTCTGCACATGAAGAGTTAACCCATTGTATATGATAAGGTTATGATAGAACTACACATATGAGAAGCATGACACGTACCGCGTGGTGTCTCGTTCCCACAACAGAGGTAATTGGGTACATATCGCTGGTCAGAGGGGCTTCAATCTGATCAGGAGCAGCTGATGGAACCAAGTAGATCCTCGTTGTATGCTGGTAAGTTTGTAAATACAACCCAAACTTGTCCCAGTCAATGGGCCCAACCTCATTCCAGATATTTGTCGGTGCCGTAGTCCATTCTTGAACGTAAGGGCTAATGCTCTGAAGCCAAACAGCCATGGACTTGTTTCCTCCTACGCGACTGTACCTGAGATTGACAGATTAATCAGATTGACATGCGCGTTGCATGGTTAGATATATTCTGAATGTATTGCTGACAACTTTAATATTATTACTTACTTGTGAACGTGGTCTGGTATCCGTGAAATATCTGGAATTGCAGGCTCTTGACATAGACCAAACTGTCTCATCACCCTATGAAGAGCCATCTCCTCAACCGTCACGTCGAACACCAACTTTGCCTTGGTCATCCAGTAGTGCCGATCTCTAGTGCATAAGGCAGAGATCCCAACTGGATACCTGGATGTTATAGTCTGATACGAGTAGGGCTCCCAGATAACTTGATCCTCATGCAAACTATCAAACTGCACCGTGAAGGACGGGTAGCAGCCCTTCACCTGGGTATGTGCAAACTGTCTCTGTACATGACAAAAAATTTACATTAGTAATACTATTGCACGGCAAAAATAATCGAAGGAATTACATAATTTAAAACTACCTCTCTCCGTGCCCAAACAGATCCCATAGTAGGCAAGTCGCCGATAGCAGGCACGTAAGCCCCTGCCATGTCCTCCAACCCAAACGGTGTGTCAATGGAGACATAGGATCGTCCAATAGGGAATCTCTCGTAAGACCAGAGCTGCAACAATAGTGGACATCCAACCAGACCTGACTTTCTAGACTTCAATAAGCAACCTTTGCACAAGCCTCTATACGTAGCTGCTAACACGGCAGAACCAAAACTCCTCTAGACAATATCCGCAGGGCAACGTGCGTCAGCTATCTCTCGTGCAATACCGATGAATCGTGCATCAACAGTGGTCACGTGGTTCTCCGTGAACATCGTCTTGCCGAACAACCATAGAATATATGCCTCTAGGGATCGATCAATCTGTGCGTCTGACAAATCTACTGCGGGGTATCCTAATGAGACAATCTACATAGAAAACATACAATTGTGTGAACGATGTACTATTGGTAACTAAAAAAACATAGTCATGTGGCCACGAAGGTTACCTGAAACTGGCTCAACCACCTAAAACGTGGCCCGTGAGGATCATCGTTTAAGCCCGTAGCAGTTGGCACCGCAGCTAGAAAACGGGCCTGCATATTTGCAAGCCAGCCAGGTTCTGCCTCTAAAGGACCTATGGCATCACTGGCCAAAGGTAATCCCAACAAGTAGGAGACATCCTGTAAAGTAGGCGCCATCTCTCCCCAGGGAAAGTGAAAGGTGTGTGTCTCTGGTCTCCATCTATCTACTAAGCAAGTAAGGAGTGACCTGTCGTAAGAGAATTGTTTCACTTGCCTCTTTTTCAACTGCATTGGTTCACCTGCCTCATCCAAGTTCGGATGGTCAACCCACTCTTCCAACGTACCCTCAACCAGCCAAGGGTAGAAGTCCAGCCCAACTTAACCTACAAAAAAAGAGAATATAGCATGAAAAGTAAGTAATTATATGTTTCAATACCTATGTCAAACATGTAAGGCACTATATGTATCAATACCTATCAACCCATGAAGGGTGTATCATCCAGTTAGTCTTCGGGGTGCGAGTGACCAAAACGTCTAAGTTCTTGCCCCCTTGCATAAGTGCAGCCTGGTGACCTCTATCAATCGTACCATTAAGCAACGGATACAAAGACATATCTGCAATCAAAACATAGTCCAGACATTGCAAATTAATACATAGTTCAGACATACAAAGTAAAACATAGTTCAGTCGACATTACAAATTAATACATAGTTCGGACATACAAAGTAAAATATAGTCCAGCCGACATTACAAATTAATACATAGTTCAGACATTGCAAAATAAAACATAGTCCAGACGATATTACAAATTAAAACATTCTCCCCCACATTATATAGCTTCTGAGTTATTCCTTCCTCGTCCTCCCCTTCGGCCTCGACTGCCACGTCCGCCTCTTGCTCCTGTTGTTGCAGCCGTCGATGTGGAAGCACTCGTCGATGTGGAAGCACCATCTTTGTTCAGGTCAGGACAATATTTCATCCTATGCCCATAAGCCGCGCATAGCAAACATTGTCTGGTTGCTCCACCAGCTTCAGATTGGTCCATATCATTTCGGATTCGACGGGCCTTACGTCGACCCCTGCTTGTTCGCCGAAGTTCTGGATCCGGGATGTATACTCTCTCACCGTCGTTAACCTTGTTGAAATTGTCAACGACTCTAAACCCTGTCATCTCACCGGTCCATGTGTTCAGTACAGCCTCTTTTAAGTAGTATGGCGACACAAAGGAGACGGCAGCCAACTCAATCTGGCCACAGGCAGCCAACACATGTGAGCAAGGCAGGTACAACAACTTTGGTTTGTTGCATGTACACTCACACGTTGGATAAAATTCCGTTCCAATTTTTACCTCATGCGTCTTCACCTCATTCGCAGAACTAAAACCATCGGTAGGTAGCCGAACCTCATACCTCCTTTCCTGATTACCTACGAGTCTCACAGTGTGCTTCTTTGCTTTCTCTATCTTCTCTGCCATATACTCCATGACACGGGTACAGTAAGGTGTGTTCTGATTATCTATAATATGCTTCTTTGCTAACTCGTGTCGGTCTCTGAAATATCTCAAAGTGCCATGGAATACAGCCTCCACAATAGCTGTGAGTGGCAATGCTCTATTCCCTCTGAGTACAAAGTTATACACCTCTGCAAGGTTGGTTGTCATGTGGCCATACCTAGCTCCATGGGTGCCATGCAACAAAGACCAATTCACGGGAGGCTCTTTCTCTATCCACTCTGAAAAATCCTTTATTGCCCTCCCCTTCTTTCTCTTAGTATTAGGAGGGTCAATTGCTGGCAAGTCACAGAGACCAACTGGCTCCTCTAGCTCCGCCATGAGTGTTGCTAATTGTTGTTGGTCCTTTTCCATTTTCTTCCTGGCACGGACCTGCTTCTTAGTAAACTCATCAAGTTTTGACCAAATAAATTGGTATTTACGCTCCTGGTTCTGCTTGCACAATTTTTTAAACAAGTTCATCAACCGCTTGTTCTTAAACTGTGAGAAAAAGTTAGCCCCAAGATGGCGCATGCACCACCGGCTCTGCAAATCCTTCCAAGGTGTTGGTTCGTCTACTGTTGGATTCCTTAGTGTCTTCACAGCCTTCAATATACCAGCATGCCTATCATGAATGACACACACGTTTGGTCGATCCTTCACGATGGCAATTTTCACTTGCCGAAAGAACCACACCCAGCTCAGAAAGTTCTCACCCTCCACAAATGCCATGGCAAGTGGAATGATTTGATTGTTTCCATCCACGCCAATGGCAGTCAGGATTTGCCCTTTGTACTGACCAGTCAGGAATGTACCATCCACAAACATCACAGGAGGACAATGCCGGAAAGCTTCAATGCACATAGCGAAAGAGAAGAATACTCGTTTCAACACCTTGAAACCTGATATACTCAGCAACCTTGTATGTTGTACATTAACATAAGTGCCGGGATTCCTCTCCTTCAGTACATCCAGGAGACGGACAACATTATCATATGAGTCAAAGAACGTCCCAAACCTTTCCTCCATAGCCTTCTGCTTAGCCCTCCAAGCCTTCCCATAACGAATGTCATAATTCCATCTGACCTTCACTGCTGTCTGGATGTGTTTTGCTTCCATATCTTTTTTCTCCACTATCTCAGTATACATGAGTTGCGCAATGAGAGTTGAAGTCAGGTTTGGATGACGAACCAACAAGTTTTTCCTCACACAATTATGTGGGACCACATTCGTGACAACCCAGTGGATGTTATACTTCGGCACGTGCCCGTGCACCTTCGCAGGACAACCTGTTTCAACACACTTCACGGTATAGTTTGTTGGGTTTGATCTGTCTGTCCGGAAAACCCTCTGAGTAGACATAGCCCACTTTATCACTGCATACTTCAATTTTTTCTTTGTATCAAACATAGCCCCTATCTGGACTTGGTTCAGATTATATTGCCATGGAGTCTCATGGCCATCGTTCACAGTAAGGCCGGTGGATATGTCCTGATTCCATGCAGAAGGAATCGGTACCTCCACTTCATCCTCAGAATTTTCAGAATCCAGATCCTCTGCATATCCATCATCGTTATCTTCCTCCATCACCCTCTGCATTTCATCGCCTTCCTCATCCCCATCAGCAACACCAGAACCAGCTAATATTATCGATTGAATATTCTGCCCAGTATCATGACCACAAACATTGTCCAACATGTAGTCTGAATCCTTCTCGGTTTGGCTAGGATCCACATCCGGTGGCTGTGACCCGGATAAATGAATCTCGTTAGCAACTCGACTACCCTGGCCGGGTTCATACCCCACATGGAGTTGTACGGTATTCTCCTCCTTCGCCACTGGCTGCACTAGGACATATGGGTGGATTCTTCGGTCTCGGCAACGACTTAACAGGGTCAACCAATGCTGGCTCCTATCTATCGGCATCAACTCCCACTTGACATTTTTACAGGATTTGGTCCACAATGCATGAATACTGACGGAACATACTTCAGAATCCAACCCAAAACTAGTAGTCAACCAGTGCTTCAACTGTCTAATGTCCACTCTGTCCGGGTCTGAAAGTGTCATGACGCCATTTTTAAACTCGCTAAGATCAACCCCCAACTCATTATATCGAACATTACCAGGGCCATAGTAAACAGTCAAATTTACTGATACTGACATTTTCACCTGTCAGACATTGCCACCTTCCAATTAATCGCAATGAACAAATTGTTATCGGCTACACTAAATATCCGCTAAAATGCCAACACAAACCAATTAACACTAATAAAATGTGACGCGTGATTATACCTTCGACGCGTGTGGCCACCTCACGAAGAACTTGCACCAACAGACACCACCAACGCCACCCCCTCGGCGGCACGAAGCTGCACCTCCTCCTCACCAGCCAAACCGCCTCCTCCTCCTCAGCCCACCATGGCCTCTCCTCCTCACCCCATCATGACTCCACCTCACTTGTACGCACAAATAGCTATCCCATTGGGAAAAAATGACCGTAGGCCGGTGGAGATGGCTACGATCTATCGTTTCTGTGCTTTGGATTCGAAAATAGGTGGAGAAACGAAGAGATCAGCGAGGGGGGCGATGTACAGAGAGGAACGAGAGAGACAGAGGAAGAACAGCGAGAGGAGAAAGAAGATGCCGCTCGGGCCTTATCCGCTACTCTTCGGCCACTGGTAAGCCGAAGACCTCTTCGGTCGCTGGCTGGCCGAAGAGGCCCATCTTCGGTCGCTGGCTGGCCGAAGAGGCCCGTCTTCGGCCCAGTTCGCGCACGCTTCGGCCTGGCTTAACCGAAGACGTGTCTTCGGGCTTCCGTAGGCCGAAAAGGTCCACTTCGGCCAACCGTTGACCGACGGGCTGCTAGTTTTGCAAACAACGTATCGACACTGCTAGTTTCCGAAATTGCTATAAAAAACGTGCTACTTTTGAAAAAAAATCTCTTCTTGTTGAGCTCGATCATGTGTTTCTTTCTTTCGCGGTAGAAGATTAAGGGAACCAACCAACTCACGGGCCGTACCTTCTTGTTGCCGATCTCTTCCTAGCTACAGCTTGGATCCATGGGCTCCCCGCACAAAAATCTTGGATCCATGGACGCCAAGACGCCTCTTCTGCTGCTTGTGACGCTGGCCAAGACGATGGCCGCTCGTCAGCTCCAGGAAGCTACCCAGCTGGCCAGCGCTTGGGCGCTCGTCACCGCCGGACATTTCCCCTTCTCCTACGCCTTGGGCTCCGCCATCTTCTACGCACTCTGCTACCTGCAGGTAACACCTACGGCCCGTGCTTCTAGCTCTACCTCCACTACCCCGGCCCTTGGCTGGACGGATGCTGGATGCGCTATTAAGTTCGTCGTCCTGCAGCTGCTGTGCCGCGATTCATGAGAGCAGGAGGACGTCATGCACCGCGCCCTCTGGATCGGGCAGTTGTACTGCGCCGCACTCCAGGCGGCCGTGGCGGCGCTGGCTCTGCTGCTCCCGTGCCGTCGCCGCCGGATCCGCCCTGCCGTTGCCTACCTCGCGGTCGCGGTCGCCATCGTCGGCCACTGTTTGCTGGCCAGCATCGCGCCCCTCGCCGCCGACGCAGGACTAGGCTTGCTCGTCCCCTTGATCGTCTACGCCGTGGCGGCGCTGGTGCTGCTACTCCCGTGCCGTTGCCGCCGGATCTGCCATGCCCTCGCCTACCTTGCGCTTGCGGTCGCGGTGGCGGCCGTCGTCATCGGCTGCTGTATTTTGGCGAGCTTCGTCCCCATCGCCGTCGACACAGGACTAGGCAGGCTCAGGCTCATCCTTTTGGTCGTCTACGTGGCGGTCATGTTCACCCTTGCGGTGGGCGACCTCAGCTTCCTGGCCCTCCTCCTAGGAGGGGAATTCCCCTGGGACTGCTGATTGGTCAGCCCCAAGCTCATGCCCATGGATCAGCTCATGCTCATGAGGTACTCACGTACGTACGTAACGATCGACTTCCGGGGAATATTAATATTGATGTGGTGCACTTCATCTGCCTAGTATTGGACCTTAATTTGATGCTGAATTAGCCTGTTATTTGTGTGATCGAGATATGCTAGTATTGAGTTCGTAGTATTGATGAACAAGCTACATATATGGAGTCTGCTTTGATGTAATATTGGACCTTTTTCTCTGCATGATCACCGGTATATGCCTAGCTTCGGTATAATTGATGTTGCTGAAATCGTCTATGTATGCATGCACTCATGTTGTATTTGGCGTTAAGCATTTCATTATGCTGGCAACAATTGGTGTATCAATGTTGCATGGAATAACCAGTCCATCAGGGATGAGTTGAGGTCCTCCTTAATTTTGATGTCTTGGTTTACTTGGGAGTCAAAATCGCCATCTTGCTTATGGTCAAACAGACCCACACGCTGGGCACTTGTATGAGGGAAATGTCTTCATGACTAGTCATTTCAGTGCACATGCTGACATGCATGCATGTAGCTTTCAGAAGACATGCATGAAGTGAGGAGCAGGGTAAAATCAGCAATGGCATGCTACGTGCATGTTCGGCCTTCCAAAATGGACAAGTGGTCCGTGGTAACATGCTAATGTACATAGGCCATCTTCATCTTGGGCTGCTTCTTCTTTCCATCTTGTGTTTCTTACGCCACATAAAATTAAACAACTAACCGTGCCGTCCCAACCTTATGAGTATTCGGCGGTGAATTACGGGCTATTGCATACCAATTTGCAGGCTAGGAGTAAGCTTTCTCGGAGGGCTTCAGCCTCTGCCGAGACGGCATGAGCATTTCAGCAACCTGCTCGAGTCTTGCCGTGTCTGCACCTATGAAATCACGCTATGATCTCTGACAATAACTCCACAACCACCTGAAAAGAGTTCAACTTAAAAGGCTGCATCAACGTTCAGAATTTGATGGTCAGGGGTGGTGGCTTCTTCCAATTCTTCAGACGTGAGATGGGCTTCATGTTTAGCTGCTCCCATTCTCTGTTGGGTGTACAAACGAAATAAGAGAGGTCTCCACTGATGACCGTTGGTTAGCCAAATTATTTGACACAAGTAGTATCATGTATAAGATTCTGAACTTGATTTCTTATTCCATAACATTGATGAGCATACAGAAAACTACTGTGTATGTAAGCTCATGCTCTGCATTTGTGGGCCTTCGGAGACTAATGAGTTGCCACATGTGCCCTTGGCTTCATCTGGACCGTTCAAAAGACCCAAAAAAAACTGAACCGAGGCAGTAAAGGTCCATGTGCCAGGCGTGGGATGGCTACAGATGTTCAAGTAGAAGTGATACATACTGCAGAGAGCTTAGTTGGCTTAAGAGTAAAAATTCAGATAGCAAATCATGTTCAGTTTGTTCCGGAATGTCTCAGGGGACTTTCACAATCTTGATATATGTACAGTTTGCCATTTTTGGTTACCAGTCCTCCCTAGTTCTGTCAAATGAACTAAAATTTCAGCGTGATGTGGCTCTTCAAATTTTAGTTCAATTGGTTGAATTAAAAAGGTCCAGATGGAATTTGCAGACCCCTACAATTTGCCACTCCTTACAATGAAAGCACAATGATCGATCTTTATACCGACTTTCAGAAACAATTTGACCGGACACACTGCCAACTCACTCGAGCACGTGGTTCCGAAAACTCTATGCAACTGAGGATCCGAACCGTGTGAATAGCCCCCTTATATATTAGTGTAGGTATGTTCTTTTCAATCATATCAACAACAACCCTTTAGATATAGGTTCCTACTAAGTTTTGCTTAGATCCAGTTTGTGCTCAAAGAAATCATCAAACAATCTCACCTCATCATCCTTGCTCACCTGTCAGCAGACTGGGTAGAACCCAATAAGAATTGCATTAGGTCCCAGTGCATTTCCATATATAGAAGAAGAGAGTCACCTGGTTTATCAGGGGTAACCGGGCGAAAACCAAATACAAAAGGCGCAAAGACCCCCACTGGTCACGAAAGCGATGGAACCCAAGAACAACAGACCACCACGCACGGCAACGACCCAACGAATACCCCCAAAAGGCACTACAACACCACACCCCAAACACCAACGCCGATGGAGGAGAGAAACCAAGCCACGATGGGAGGATAGGAGGTGGTGAAGTGTATCACAAGAGCCCAGTGTCATCTAGGAGTCCGACAAATTGAGGACAACAGCAGCCCGGCAGCCACCTCGGCATCCAACGTACATATGCGCAATGCACGCACCACTAGCACTACCATCTGAGGCTGCTGCCTCGACATCCCTAGCTCAACATGAGCCGCAAAGCTGCACGACACGACCGCCTGCTTGTAGCCAGTGATGCATTGGTCGAGCGCTCGCAAACCACAACCGTCGCGCCAAAATCCGAGGCTGCCGCACTGATGTACAAGTCAGACCATGCTGGAGGCACACGACGACCAAGTCGACGAACTCACCACCCATGCCATGCAAGCCACAACCCCGGCCCCATGGGGGCATCACGGTATGACAAGCCGAGGCCGCTGCTTCGGCATACAACTACCATCCGAGGCCGTCGCCCCGGCTTCCACCCCCCTCGTTGGCAGAGTAACTAAGCACACATAGACGATCCTCAAGAAAACAAAAATCTTGCTTGCGAGGCGATACTGCCAAGAAGGTGTAGCGACGCACACGACGCCGCCGCCCGCTCCAACAGATCTTGGGTTTTCACTCGAAACACAAGACCCCGTGGAAGAGGAAGGAACAAACACCACGACAACACCTCTAACAAGGAAAAAACCACACCCAAGGGTGCCATCATGGTCAGCACCAACGACTATCGGTACTAGGCTTTTGTCTGCTGTCCGGCCTTCCCTGCCACCCTACACGCGCTGCTCTGCCGCCGACTATGAAGCCTCGTTGCACACCACACTGAACACGGCACCTCCATCAGGACGAGTGCAGCACTCCTCCCAGCACAGCCACATCCACTCGAGAACACCAGATCTGCGCCACAATGTGGCCCTTCACCTACACCAGATCTGCATCCCAGCGTAAGAGAGGGACCACCGCAGCCGCTAAGACCTGGGCAGCCGCCCCAGCGCATGTGCGGTGTCTTCAGTAATAACTTCTAGTTTATGGTTTGTCCATTTTATCCCTATATTCGATCCTCATTTAGTTTTTCACCATTGTTCCATACATCCTCCCTAAGTCTACAAATAAAACCTGGTCAAAAAGAAAACTTTGTAACATAAGGTAGCATGCTCCAAGATGTTAGGTGTCCCCTAGATAATATTGTGTTTTTGTTTCCGACAAAAGATGATGATTCTCCTTCTTCTGCCATTCGCACCTCTGGAGTGTTGTTATAGCCTCTAAGAGCATCCATAATGTATGCCATAGCCAAATCTGACACACAACCGTATATAGCATTGATTTCAAATTTACTTGTAAGATGGGACCCACTGCAGAGTAAAAAAATGACATTTCTCTCTCTTAAAATGTATGCATCCGGTTCTCCCTCTTCCCCATGCACATGAATCATGAGCCTTTTCAGCCATGAAGTGGAGGTAGCATGCAAAGCAAATGTTTGTTTATTGTCACTTTGGGTTTGGCATAGGCGCTACTAGCGTCTCCGGTTCCCTCTTTTCTCTGATTTGGCATTTTTTTTCTTTGATTTGGCAACACATCCACAATGTTGAGAACCAAATGCCAAAAGCTATTTTAGCATTTGGCACTACCATTTGGCCATACATTATGGATGCCCTAAGGAGCCAATCTTCACTTGATTTCACATGTCAATGCTCCTTTTGATCAATTCTGAAGCATATCTAGAACTTGATTGCATATGGAGTCCCATCTGGAGCAAGCTGCTTTTCACTTAGTGGTCAAGCTTTATGTTGATGATAGCTGTGATAAACAAAAATTGTCGAGCATGGCAGTTTTTGTTCAGTAAGCTACAAGCATATGACCGACGGACTAATTCGCTAGGGTATTGAGTTTTCTTCTCGTTGCCAACATGTTTCATGAGTTGAGAGCTTTGGACTTTTGATCAATGAACTTCGCACGTGTTTAGAACGGACTCCCATTCAACATTTGAGGCTCTCACTTTGTTAAAACAACTAGGTCGGATGCTCCCATAGCAGATTGGTTTCATTTCTTTCCTTCAGGGGGGTTAAGGTGATATGGAGGGGCGCGTGTGCCAATGTAATTATCTTCGCCGCCTTTTTTCTTTTCTTGGACCTTTGGAGCAGATAATATGGGTCCCACTCTCAACAAAGATATAAAGAGCAGTGTAGTCAAATCTGCAATGGCACGCTAAATACATGTTCGGGGTTGCAAAACGGACAAGTGGTCTGCGGTAACATACTTAATAATATACATATGTTACATGCCGGTAGCTTGGATTTGTAGTGTGTTTCACATAAACAGAAAACTATGACTCTAACTAACTACCGGGCAAGTAGTTTACCACTATGTACGTGATGGATTGAGACCAAAAATAAGCCGGTGAATGCGTTCCATTGATCTGGTAAACAAAAACTAGCGGATGATTTTTCACGTAAAGTAAAACACAATGTAACTCACAGACGAGGTTTACCGGCTAACGACGGCATCCAATGTAAAAGTAACAATTTTGCCAAGTCTCAGTCCACTTAGACTTTGTTATGTTTCAGCCGATGCTATATTCATAAAATCTTGCTTGAAGATTTGTGCAAAGTTTTTTTTAGTGTTTTCTTTTTTTTCATATATGTTTTTTCATTTGACTGAGATTTGAGTAGGTCTCAGTCGACTGAGACCTAGTCAGATCCTAAAAGTAAATACATGATGCTGTAGAAATTAATGTTGTGCCAGTAGCTGGCATGCATGCATTATTATTATTTTGATTGCATGAGCTAGGCAATATTGCCGTAATGATTCCACGAGCACGGCAAGTACACCAGTGCCGCAAATGGAACGGCCTGGCCCCGTGGCTGTGGCATCAGTAGTGCACGATGCACGCGGACGCGTGAGCTAAAACGAGCTACGGAGCCAGGCTTTGGCTGCGCTGTATGCACTGCCAAAAATGGTATACGCGCTGCCGAGATCGATCACATGCCGCACCGGACCCTCTCACATGCTAGTGTGAGAGGGTCAGGTCCGCGTGCCAGGCGTAGATGGCTACAGATGTTCAAGTAGTGATATACAGACTGCAGAGAGCTTAATTAGTTGGCTTAAGAGTAAAAATTCCGGTAACAAATCTTGTTCTGTTTTGTTCCGGAATGTCTCAGGGGACTTTGAGAATCTTGATAATATGTACTTCCTCCGTTCAGAATTATTTGTCGCAGAAATGGATGTATTTAGATGTATTTTCATTTTAGATACATCCATATCTAAGATAAGTAATTCCAAACGAAGGGAGTATAGTTTACCATTTCAAGCTACCAGTCCTCCTAGTTCAGCCAAATGAACTACTCCCTCCGGTGCGAACGACTGGACCTTGATGATATCATGCAGTGCCGGCTAGCCGGCCGGCGGCGTGAGGGGCTTTCCCCTTGCGCTACCTAGCTTGGGCTCCCCTTGTCGGTGAGGGTTGATATTTTTTTTCTACCGCTTTGGTCAAGTCGGTCCTCACCACCATCGCAATTTACCACATCACGGCGCTCGTCATTCCGGCTGAGATTCTACAAGCCATTGACAAGATCCGAAGGGCATTTCTTTGGGCGGGCTGACAACGTCTCGGGGGCATTTCTTTGGGAGTGAAGTCTGTTTTAAACCTTAAACTCGTATAGCTCGTCGGAATCAAACCCCCACCTCTGAATCCCTGAAGTCGGTATCCTAACCTCTATGATCCCGGTCAATATCAACCTGGACCTATTTGGTGCACCGGGAAAAGATCCATCCCGCTTGGGATCACAGCCTACACTCACTGACATAACTACCCCACATCTCATTTCCATCTTCTATCCCAATCCCCTTCCCTGTCTTCTGAAATAATCAAAACCTGCGGCTGCGGAAGGCACATATGGAGGGCTCCCGGTTCTGTCATTTTCTTGGTCTACTTGGCCTGCACGGGGGAATTCATGGTGGCCCGCTCTGTTGGAACTCGCTCACGGGATCGATCACATCAAATCACGATAGAGACACGCACAAGAAACTTTTGCCAAAGGCACGTGTCGTGCCTCTCTTTTTTTCTCTTTATTTCTTTTCTTGTTTTCTCGGTGATACAACTTCATAGCCGGTGCTCTCTCTCTCTCTCTCTCTCTCTCTCTCTCTCTCTCTCTCTCTCTCTCTATATATATATATATATATATATATATATATATATATATATACTTGACCATCTCCTACACGGACAAGTCTAATAGAATCCTAACCGGTATTCACGTCCAAGCACACTAGGAAACCAAACCGACTCCAACTAGTACTACCACGTTGATCTCACGTATATTACAAGGACACTCTAATGCAACTCTACTACTACTAATCTGCTAGCTAGTACGTAGACAACTAGCATGTACAACACTTTGACATCAACATGTACATGCATGCATACCTTCGTACCATACTGCTCAAGATTACTTTTAACAATCTCTCCCTAATCTTGACTCTTTTCTTCGTTCTTCTCCGGTCTTGGCTCGTTGAGATTAGCTCCACACAGAGGACGATGTGGCCGGCGCCAGCGCTGGCGATGAGACGTGGGAGGAAGAACCGAAGCTGCGAGCTGTGCGACACGGCGCACGCGTACAATGGCTACACGGCCTGCTCGGCTTCGTGTTCCAGTCCCTCGGCAATCACATCGTTGCAACGATGTCGTGCGGCCGGCCACGGCAATATGTACAGGCGCGTGCTCGAAGTGCTCCTTGATTGTGAGCAATGGAAGCTATGATATGATGCATAGCAACGGAAGCTATGATGCTGCGATGCTTTTGGTTAGGCAGTGTGCTTTCACGTAGAAGCTGGCTTTGAAGCAGCAAGCCGATGGATTCTTCAGGAGCTAGCTCACACGTACACTACGTAGCAATTTGCACGCCACTAGCTTGATCGATCTGTGCCGGCACGACACACATCAGAGATGTTGGGGGCATGCCTTGGATTTTGCCACACACTGCAGTGTCGGTTGCTGCAGGTGCTCACAACGAGGCAAGCATCATCGCCCGGGCAGCTCGAAAAGACAGTAACAGAAAAGAAGATGGATACGACGTGTAGGGCCGCTAAGTCAGTGAGAGGTACTTAAGCGGCACGGATCTGGTTGATGGTCTATGTCCTCTCTATGCGGTACCAGAGACCGGGATACATATTCTCTTCTCGTGTACCACGGTAAGGGTACTATGGACATACGTCCGCGAGGCATTGGGGCCTGAATGGGAGGCCGTAAATCTTGCAGAGTTTCTCCAACATAGAGCTTTACAGTCGTCACGACATCGCCGCTTATTTTGGCTTATTTTTGCGGCGATGTCATGGACTCTTTGAAGGACTAGGAATAAGATGGTGATAGAGAAGGTTTTTTCGAGAAAGGCATCTGACTCCTTCTTCAAATTCCTTGCTTTCCTGCAGCACTGACACCCGCTCTCGAGGCAGCGTGATCGCGATCGACTTGGCTTGATGACGGATGGGCTTCTAGCTTCGGCACATCGGCTATCGTCCTTGTAGTGCCGCTACGCGGCGGCCACTAGGTGGCTTTTTTTCTATTTCTTTTATGCTTTCTTGGGCTTGACTGTGTTGTGGCCCCAGCCGTTCTCTATCGGGTGTTTGAACATGGACCGTATGGACCGTTGCTTTATTTATAAAGCGGGGTGAAAGCCTATTTCAAGAGTCAGTGAGGGAACCTAGAATCCCGGCCAGGATTATCTTTTTTCAGTGCCCCAAACAAGGCTAGAGCGGATGTAGGGTTGATATTGACCGGGATCTAAGAGTTCAAGGTACCTATTTCAGGGATTTAGACGTGAGGGTTTGACTCCGACGAGCTCTATGACTTCAAGGTTTAAAATTTACTTCACTCTTTCTTTGGCCGGGCGGCTTCTACAAGTCATCGCAGACGATTCTTGTTTCAGAAATCATGTGGGGCGGTTTTTATCATGGCAAACGTTTTCCCTTCGTTAGTGATGGACCCTCCCCCCTCCCTATCAGCAACCCACTCGAGCAGACGGTTCTGAAAACTATATGCGATTGGGGGTCCGAACCGTATGAATAGGCCCCATGTGTACTAGTGTAGGTATGTTCTTTTAGATGTAGGTTTGTATTTAGTTTTGCATAGATCCAGTTTGTGCTCACAGAAATCATCGATCAATCTCACCTCATTATCCTTGTTCACCTATCAGAAGCCAGGATAGGACCCAATAGGAATTGCTTTAGGTCCCGGTGCATTAAGTTTCTCTATCTGATCAATAACAACTTTATTTAGTAAGCCTCGAGAGGGGCAGGGGGTTCCTGCATTTCCTTAAAAAGGACAGTTTCCTGATTTATTAGGGAAATTGGGCGAAAAATAGATATAATGGGCACAAAGACCCCGCCGGTCGCCAAAGCGACGGAACTCGAGAACAATAGACCACCACACACAATGACAACCCAACGAACACCACCGCCGATGGAGGGAGAGAAAACAAGCCACTATGGGAGAGGAGCGGGGTTGAGCCGCCCAAACATAGCAGGTGGTGAAGCGCACCACAGCTAGTGTCATCCAGAGTCCGGAGAATTGAGGACGACAACAGCCCGGCCAGCACCTTGGCATACAACACACGAATGCATTGGTAACATACTTCACCAATTCTTTGTTAAGAGAAATGATCCAAAGAAAACCACAAAAAAAATTACACACTTTAATAGAAATTCAACTTCCATAGTTGCTCTCACTAATTATATTAATACCTTTTCTATGTCTTCATTGCCTACATTGTTGGTTTCTCAATTAGGTTCTAGAGCTTGCACACTTCTTTCTTCAACGCTTTCCCATAATTGGACAGTGCGTCGTCTCTAGTCTCATCTTTAATTTCTACTCTAGCAAGTAGTGCACAAGCATCTAGCAAATCGATGTACTCTTCTTTTCAATACAAAAACTTGCATCCATCCTACATATAATTTTCAGCAAATAATAAGTTACAAATTGTGATGAATCCGAAGAACAACCGTACAAATAAGCACTCATCCCGTCATTTTCGCACATGAAGAACACTCATACGAGATGTTTCAGCATGCTTGAAACTCGGCGCAGCACCAGCCGTGGGCAGTGGTCACACTTGATGAGCGGCAGCTGCGAGCCAACGAGTTGTTGTCCCCTAATGGGAGAGAGAGGGGGGGGGGGTCTTACGTACTCTGACAGGTGGGCGGCCTAGTAAATATAGAATCCCACGGGTGCCGAGGAGTATAATTTTTACTTCTCTAACCATTATACATGTTTGGCTACGTGCAGTGGCGAATCTAGCAGGGGGGGGGGGGGGCGCTTCAACAGGCTCGAGCCCCCCCTCCAAAAATTGGGAAAGAAAATTCACTAGTATTCGTATCAAAATTTTGACCTTATTTGGACTAAAGAATTAAGAGTTTTTGACTTTTTTTACGCACAATTAACTTTGAGCCATCCCTTCATTTTCTTCCAAGATTCGCCACTGGCTACGTGTTGATTAGAGAAGCAAACTGAAATTTATACTCCTCTAAGGCCAACTCTACCGCGCGACCCCAAACGGACGTCCGTTTTGTCCTGTTTTTGTCCCTTTGGGTAGGGATTTGGGGTCATGTCCGGGCCTGTCCTGGGATACAGTGGCCGTGCGCCCACCGCGCGGACGCATCCTTTTGCCCCATCCTGTCCGCGTCTATTTTAAAAAAAGGGACGTTTCAAATGCCAAGCCCCAGTTCACGACCCCAGTTCATCACGCCGACGCCGACAACAAAGCCAGCGGCCTACACGACCATCGCCGGCAACATAGCCAGCGGCCGGCAACACAGCCAGCCTCCAAAATGAATAGTTGTCCTCGCCGGCAACACAGCCAGCAGCCGACAACACAGCCGGCCTCCAAAGTGAATGTTTTTTCGCCGGCACACTGCCAGCGGCCCAGCGGGCGGGCGACACCCATGCCAGCCTCCAAAAAGAACGGCCACGCCGATCGGACAACCTAGTTCAGGCCTTCGGCGTCGAGCATCTCCTTCTTCTTGGCCTCAAACCAGGCCCTCGTCTTGTCGCTCATCTTCGACAAGTCCACGCTCATGATCGCAAGGGCCACCTCCTTCGCTTTGGTGGCGGCATTGGTGGCCTCGATGTCGAGCTGCCTCTGCCTGGCCTTGACGTTGTCGGCCTCGATGTCGAGCTGCCTTTGCCGGGCGGCCTCTTCCATGTCGAGCTGCCTTTGCCGGGCCGCCTCCTCCATGTCTATCTTCCTCTTCTTGGCCGCCTCCTCCATCTCAAGCTTCTGTCTTTGGAGGTCTAGGTATTGCTTCATTTGCTCGTCCTTACTTTGCTGCTTCTTCTCGTCCCTCACATCCTTATGTGACATCATGCCATGCAAAATCTCATGCAAGGCCATGGTTGAGGCGCCACGTATGTCGTCCACCTTGGAGTTGGTCTTGCCCCTCGGCCTCTTCAACGCCTCGCCATCCCCACCTCCGGCGAACTTGGCCGTTTTCTTGCCTCTCTTCCTTTGAAGTTCACGGTATTGATCCTTGAACTTAGGGCAATTGTTGATGAGCGTCCAACAATGCGTAAGAGTGAATGGCTTGTCATTGTGCCGGGCCTTGAATGCCTCCAAAGATTGAAATGCCTACACCACATGATCAACATGGAACCCCGCCGGACGGCCCATGCCAAGCATGACGATGGCGTGCGCTTTGTTGACGAGGTCCTCCTTCTCGTCGGCAGTGGCCTTGCGCCGCGCGGCCTCCAGCTCCTCGCGCTGGGCGGCGAACTTGGCCGCGGCGGCATTGATCTTGACGGCCGCTCTCCGTTCCCTCCTCTTCGCCGATTCCGTGTCCAACTTGACGATCTCCTCCGGCGTGCACTCCGACCGCGGCTTCCTTGGCGCCTTCTTCTTCACCTTTGCGGTCGGGTCGACGGCCAGGCCGCCGAAACTTGGAGGGGCATCGGCCATGGACGGGGGAGAGAGAGGGCGGCGGGAGGGATGTGGGAGGGTTTGGGGGAAATGGCGCCAAATGGGCGTGGGGGGGGGGTTGGTTTCTCCCACCGACAGGCGGGCCAGGGGAGGACAAGCGCGTGCGTCCCGCCCGTCCGCGCGCTGTCCGTTTCACCCCAAAACCGGCGTAATTTTGGGCCGGGGATGGGTCGAAAGCGGACACAAAGCGGACAAAAGTCCGTTTGCACCCGCGCGCTGGACCGTCTCGTTTGTCCCTTTTACCCCAAATGGACGGGGGCGGACAGGATAGGGTCACGCGGTAGAGTTGGCCTAACCGAAATGTTGTGCCACTAGCTGGCATGCATTAAAGTTAGTATAAAGTTGAGTCATCTATTTTAGAACGGATGGAGTGTTATTTTGGTTGCATGCATGAACTAGGCAGTATTGTGGTAATGATTCCACGTCCACAGCAGCAATTACCAGTGCCGCAAATGGAATGGCCTGGCGTGTGGGTGTGGGTGTGGGTGGTAGCTGGCATCCAATAATTACTGTGGAAATGCATGCACGCGGACGCGGGAGCTAAAACGAGCTACCGAGCCAGCCTTTCACTGCCATGTATGCATTGCCAAAGATGCGTGGTTTCCTCCTGTGTGAAGCCCATGAGGCCATGACCATGAGACGAAACGGAAACGAGATCACATGCCGGACCGGACCTTCTCCTCTCTCCCTCTCTCCCTAGACGAGACGAGAAAGAAACAGCCAGTGCAGCTCAGCTGGGCCGCACGCCTGCGCCTGCTCGACACGTCTCATCGCATGCAGGCTCGCCACTGCGCTGCTCAGTACTACGTACAGTATATGTTAGGAGCACACCAAGGTTCAAGAAGCACACCAAGCTTGCAAGGAAGGGCCTCCCATTATCTCATCATCTGACCAGTTGACGCACGTACGGTGAGCCCCCTCCCCTCCCCTCTTGTTGGGGCTTCTTCTTCTTCTTCTTCTTCTTCTTCTTCTTCTTCTTTCTTGTGTTTCTTTCTTGCTCATCTCTTCCAATCTGTAGCTTGGATCCATGAGCATGGGCATGGACTCCCCGCAGAAGAAGCTTGGCTCCATATCCATGGACGGCGGCAAGACGCCTCCTCTGCTGCTTGAGGTTGCGGCCCAGCTGGCCAAGAAGGCGATAGCCGCTTCTCCGTTCCCGGATGCACACCGGCTGGCCAGCGCTTGGGCGTTCGTCAGCGCCTGGTTCTTCCCCGTCTCCATCGCCTTCGGCTCCCTCATCGACCTTCTACTCTGCAGCAAGGTACGTAATAATTAACTACGACTCAGTTCCCACTTCCCATTTCCCAGTCGATCGACCATGCGCCAACTTCGTCTTCGTCTTCCTGAAGCTGGGGTGGTGCCATTTTCTGGAGCGCGAGTGGGACCGGCCCATAGACAGCGCCCTCTGGATCGGCCTGTGGTGCTGCCCCGCACTCCAGGCGGCCGTGGCGGCGCTCGCTCTGCTGCTCCCGTCCCGCCACCGCCGGATCCGCCGTGCCCTTGCCTACCTCGCCGTCTCGGTCGCCATCGTCGGCCATTCTTTGATGGCCAGCCTCGTCCCCCTTGTTGTCGCTGCCTACCCAGGGCCAGGGCTAGGATACCTCCTGCTCATCGTCTTGTTCGTCTGCGCCGCGGCGGCGCTGGCGCAGCTGCTCCCGTGCCTCTCCCTCCGGATCCGCCGTGCCCTCGCCCACCTCGCGCTCGCCATCGTCGGCCTCTGTATTTTGGCCAGCTTGGCCCTCGCCGCCGACACAGCATTCCTCATCCTCTTGATCGGCTACTCGGCGGTAATCTTCACCCTCGCGGTGGGTGACCTCCTCAGCTTCCTGGCCCTCCTCCTCGGAGGCGAGGAGGAGTAGCTGCTGATCGGCAAGCCGCGAGCTCCATATATCTCCATGGATCAGCTCATGAGGTACTCACGTACGTCCGACTGATGAGTAGTTGTACGTAGTAGTAACTTGATCATGGATCTCCTACCACTTAATCTGCCTAGTATTGGACCTTAATTTGATGTGGAATTAATTAGCCTGTACGTTATCTGTGTGATGTGGAGCTTGCCTGGATTAGTATTGATGAACAAGCTATATGGAGTCTTAATTTGATGTAGTATTGGACCTTTCATATGGATGCCTAGCTTGGGTATAGTTTGATGTTGGTGAAATCGTTACCGTAGTTTATATGTATGTATGCAACCATTCATGTTGTATTTGCTGTTGAGCATTTCATTATGGCCACCACTGGCGTATCGATGTGGCTTGGAATAGCCAGTAGTCCATCGGGAAATGAGTTGAGGTCCTCCTTACTTTTGTTGTCTCCTTCATTTGGGAGCCAAAATCGCCATCTGCTTATGCTCAACGGACCCACACGCTGGGCACTTGTATTGTATGAGCGCTCGAGCAAAACCTGCTCCCATGCTCTGTTTTTTAAGGGAAAGACCTTCGTATGGCTAGCTTTATCAACTTCAAATTATTGTTACATCATCCACTAAAAATCTGACTATGGAGCTAGGGCCTAGGGGCTATTGCATCCCAATTTGCGGGCTAGGAGCTGCAAGCATTCTCGGAGAGCTGCAACCTCTGCCGAGACGACATGAGCAACCTGCTCGAGTCTTGCCGTTGCTGCACCTACGATAGCTCCACCACCACCTGAAAAAAGTGCACCAACGTTCAGAACTTATGATCTTCTTCCACTTGTTTAGATGTGGGATGGGCTTCATGTTTAGCCGCTCTCATTCTCATTCTCCACCGATGACCGTTGAACACCACTGCTTCAGTTGGTTGCCTAGGTTAATATTGGTTAGCCGACTTGTTTGACACAACTATTGCATATCGAATTTGGAACTGAATTTCATGTTCAGTAACTGGTCGATGAGCATGCAGAAAACTACTGTGTAAGTAAGCTCATGCTCTGCGTTTGCGGGACATCGGCCACTGATGAGTTGCCATGTGTGCCAATGGCTTCATCTGGACCGTCTAAAAGACCAAAACAAACTGAACTGAAGCAGTAAAGCCCGTGTGCCAGGCGTGGATGGCTACAGATGTTCAAGTAGAACTGATATACAGAGAGCAGAGTAGCTCATGGGTGACTTCTTCCACTTGTTCAGACGCCCATTCTCTGTTGGGTGTACAAACTAAATAAGACTGATGAGCGTTGGTTAGCCAACTTGTTTGACACAAGTAGTATCATGTCTAAAATTCTGAACTGAATTTCATATTCAGTAACTGATCGATGAGCATACAAAAACTACTGTGATTAAACTGATGCTCTGCGTTTGTCGGCCTTCGGCCACTGATGAGTTGCCACATGTGCCATTGGCTTCATCTCTTTTTTTTTTTTGGAAAAGGAGGCTCACCCCCATTGGCTTCATCTGGACCGTTCAAAAGACCAAGACAATGAACAGAGGCAGTAAAGGTCCGTGTGCCAGGCGTGGATAGCTTCAGATGTTCAAGTAGATGTGATATACAGACTGACTGCAGAGAGCATAGTTGGCTTAAGAGTAAAAATTCAGATAACAAAACCTGTTCTGTTTGGTCCGGAATGTCTCGGGGACTTTCAGAATCTTGATGCATGCACAGTTTGTCATTTCAGGTTACCAGTCCTCCCTAGCTAGTTCAGTCAGATGAACTAACTAGGGAGGATCCTAACCAAGGATAACTTATCTAGACGAGGGTGGAAAGGACCAAATTTCTGCGAGTTTTGTGGCGTTTCTGAGAGCATTGATCATCTATTCTTTTCGTGCTCTTGTGCTAGGTTTTTAGGAATGTGATATGTGGTACACTAGGTAACCCGAAATTATCTTTATCTTTCTTTGATCTTTGTCAAAACTGGATACCATCTTATTCTGGAAAGGATAGGGCTATTGTTTCTATTGGTGCTGCTGCTTTGATATGGACAATTTAGAAAACAAGGAACAAATCCTGTTTTCAACGTGTTTTCCTTTCAAATCCTATCAATGTAATATTTACCCTGTGTTCTTTGTTGGATTCATGGATGATTCTACAGAGAAAAGGTGTGCAAAAAATGCTTAGGGAGGTTTCCAAGAGGCTATCTCGGGTAGCAAATGAAGTCTACAGAAGATCATATGGGTGGAATCCTTCTGCTCTAAGATTGGGTTTTGTGTCTATCTGAAATTGGGCGGTTCTGTAGTATGTTTTGCCTATTGTTTTGGCTGATGTGCAAATTGTAAAAGATGTTTAAAAGTCTGTTCTCTCTCCGGTAGTGGGTGATTTGGCATCCTATAGATATGGTTATATGTCTAGGATGTAGGTTGCTTATCAGTTGATGAGGTGATGCATCAGGTCTGATGGAAAAAAGTGCTGTGGTGGTTGTATCTAGACTTCTATTTTCTTAATGAAAACGGGGGCCATGTGACCCTTTTATCGAAAAAAAAGTCAGATGAACTAAAATTTCGGCAGTGATGTAGCTTTTGAAATTTTAGTTCAACTGGTTGAACTAAAAAAAGGGTCAGATGGAATTTGCAGACCCCCACAGTTTGCCACTACTTACCATGAAAGCGTGTCAATCGATCTTCATACCGACTTTCAGAAACTAATTAACTGGAAACACATCTTCATGTCGACAGCCTACTTATGGCCTTGTACTCCCTCTGTAAACAAATATAAGAGTGTTTAGATCACTACTTTAGTGATCTAAACGCTCTTATATTTCTTTACGGAGGGAGTACCTCAGAACACATCTCTTGCCTTCTTGCAGTGTCCTGCAGATCGACTGCCTTGTATGTAGTCCTTCTGAAGAAACTTCCTACCAAATCAAGGTCCAATTGCACAAGTGTTATAGGCAACACTCAATTTTCATTAACAAAGCACGAAAACGATGTACTATATAATAATATAAGGTAGAACAGAATAGGCACCCGAGTTCGATGCACGCCAGGAAAACCCACTAGTTGTGTTACCACTTGTAATAATACAACCTATGGGACGAAAAACCTGGCGCGACATCGATCATTCAACCTAAGTTCAGAAAATACAGAGCATGCAGTGATATATGTTACAGTATTTTACATCCCAGGGAGTAGCAACAAACGAGAGGAGACACGTCTCAGCAGCGCTAGAACTGACACTGTCGTCACATTGAAGGCGACAGACGCTGAGATGGCCCTGCCTCGTCATCCTCTATGAACTGTAGTGTAGGCCTATCCACCTGCTGGTCGGTTGACTCCTGCTCACTGCATCCCACCCCTGCATAATTGGCACAGAATGGGTAAAATGTTTGGGATTAGAAGAAGGTTGTTGGTAAAATCAAAGCAAGGCCGGAAGAAGAAAGAACCAATTGCAAACCTGGGCCGGTGTTGTTCATTTCCTGGGTGGATGCTGGTCGATCGTCCCTGGTGACCTTAGGACGATTTGGATGTATTTTGGCCGCCGTAAGCACATCATTGAATATAGAATCTATAATGTGACTGAAAAACTCAACTTCTCTCAGCTGCGGCAGTTTCTCAATGCCCTTAACGCCTCCCTCCCTCTGGAAAGCCAATGTGAGCCTCTCAAGATTACGTGCACCCCCATGGAAGCTGAGCTCCTCGAGCTTTTCCTGATTATCCACGACCAACTGCTTCAGTCGGCGAAACCTGCCCATTTCAAAACGTAAGGCACTCCCCGCATACCCCTTGTAGTACAGCTTCAAAGAAACAAGACTGGGGAGGTTCCCTAGAACCTCAAGGGATTTCTCAGCCAAGTTGCGAGTCTCTCATAGCGACAGACTGGCCAAGTTGTTGAGCGATGAAACCCATTGAGGCAGCTTACTTTAGTGATCTAAACGCTCTTATATTTCTTTACGGAGGGAGTACCTCAGAACACATCTCTTGCCTTCTTGCAGTGTCCTGCAGATCGACTGCCTTGTATGTAGTCCTTCTGAAGAAACTTCCTACCAAATCAAGGTCCAATTGCACAAGTGTTATAGGCAACACTCAATTTTCATTAACAAAGCACGAAAACGATGTACTATATAATAATATAAGGTAGAACAGAATAGGCACCCGAGTTCGATGCACGCCAGGAAAACCCACTAGTTGTGTTACCACTTGTAATAATACAACCTATGGGACGAAAAACCTGGCGCGACATCGATCATTCAACCTAAGTTCAGAAAATACAGAGCATGCAGTGATATATGTTACAGTATTTTACATCCCAGGGAGTAGCAACAAACGAGAGGAGACACGTCTCAGCAGCGCTAGAACTGACACTGTCGTCACATTGAAGGCGACAGACGCTGAGATGGCCCTGCCTCGTCATCCTCTATGAACTGTAGTGTAGGCCTATCCACCTGCTGGTCGGTTGACTCCTGCTCACTGCATCCCACCCCTGCATAATTGGCACAGAATGGGTAAAATGTTTGGGATTAGAAGAAGGTTGTTGGTAAAATCAAAGCAAGGCCGGAAGAAGAAAGAACCAATTGCAAACCTGGGCCGGTGTTGTTCATTTCCTGGGTGGATGCTGGTCGATCGTCCCTGGTGACCTTAGGACGATTTGGATGTATTTTGGCCGCCGTAAGCACATCATTGAATATAGAATCTATAATGTGACTGAAAAACTCAACTTCTCTCAGCTGCGGCAGTTTCTCAATGCCCTTAACGCCTCCCTCCCTCTGGAAAGCCAATGTGAGCCTCTCAAGATTACGTGCACCCCCATGGAAGCTGAGCTCCTCGAGCTTTTCCTGATTATCCACGACCAACTGCTTCAGTCGGCGAAACCTGCCCATTTCAAAACGTAAGGCACTCCCCGCATACCCCTTGTAGTACAGCTTCAAAGAAACAAGACTGGGGAGGTTCCCTAGAACCTCAAGGGATTTCTCAGCCAAGTTGCGAGTCTCTCATAGCGACAGACTGGCCAAGTTGTTGAGCGATGAAACCCATTGAGGCAGCTTACTCAGCCCCCCCGCCCCCCCCCCCAAATTCAGGCTCTGCAGAAACACAGGGGCATTCTCCAGGTCTACTAGAAATTCCAGCTCTGCTTCATTCTCTGACCTGTCCACAACCGATAGATAACGAAGAGAGTTGCTAAGCTTATTCAACGACTCAACAAAGGGATCCCAAAACTTTGCTTCCTTCCTGTTGATTACACAAAGTCTGGTTAACTGACACAATTTTCCCAGCTCACCCATTGCACGGAAGCTTTTCTCTGTAGAGATGTCTAGATGAGAGATTCTCTGGAGGGCACCCATATTCCCTAATCCAGGCGGCACCTTCGCTCCATCATTCCACCCAAAAATTTTGACACTTCGGGTCCTTGTGAAATATGCATAACGGCCTATAAGTAGATGATTCAGATTCTGGAGCCGAGTAATGCCTTTGGGAAATTCGATGACTGACGTTTCCCTCACATCCAATGTCACCAATTCTTTAAGTTTCCCTACTGCATTTGGTAGTTGGGATATGGCTGTGTTTCTAAGGCTGAGGTATCTCAGCAGAGACAGTTTGCAAATGTCCTTGAGATCTTGATGGTTTAGCCATAAATATCCTTCAAGGTCTAAAACCCTTAAAAGTGTCAAATCAGCAAATTTGATGGGTACAGGTTTCTCAGTGCAGTGCAGAATTGTCAGTGAACGAGTATGGACTATGTTCTTACTTGAAAAAGTTCTCTTCTCCTTGGCGCCACCAGGATGGATGGAGAGCCGTCTTACCTTGTCATGGCCTGCTGTTGTGTTGTATTTGCTGCACCCTAAGAACGAGATGAAAATTTTCCTTCATGGATTTGGTGATGATAACTTCTAGCATTATGTCGTGGACTTTACAACTCTTAATCCTGCCACTCCAGCCAATCTGTTCAGGGCTGACAATGTTTCTACTGACAAACTCGTCCAAATAAATCTGAGCAATCTCTTCCAAACTACGGTCGTACATTCCAACGATTAAGCCTTCGGCTGCCCACCGTCTAATCAGAGAGCCTCTTCTGATCTCAGAACCCTCAGGGAAAGCACACAAGTATAAGAAACATGCTTTCGGATGGTACGGCAGATCATTGTAGCTGAGAGCAAGTATCCTTCTCATTCCCTCTAAAGTGGGGTTTATCTCTAGTTCAGAACCCAGCCTGTTACATACTGTTTTCCATTCTTCCGATGTCTGGTTTTGCCTCCGAGCTAGCATTTGTCCTATGCTCACTATAGCTAGAGGTAGACCATTGCACCTTGCCAATATGTCCTTGGAGACATTCAGCAGGTCGGTCGGACATTTCCCTGACTCAAACACTGTCTTGAAGAATAGCTTTTCTGAGTCATCCTCCTGTAACCGCTTCATTTCATAGACAGGATCATTGGGAGAGGTGCAGCAATTTTTCGCTACCTCATGACTGCGTGTAGTAATTATTATGTTGCCCTTATTATTATCACGAGGAATAGCTACATTTAGCTGATCCCATGCAGCTGCTCGCCAGACGTCATCCAGAACGATCAAGTACCTAAAAAAATGACCCGCGTTCTTATGAGTAGGCTAGTAACGAGAATCAAACAGGGACAGGGAAGCCATGTTAGGACATGCAAGTGGGAGTTGTGTACTGGCTTGTTACTTGTGACTTGATTTCATGCAGTCATGCCTATAGTAATAAATTTGGTCCAAAACTGGGGTTGTAACCACCATAAAGAAAAAACATGTAACTCTAATTCAATAAACTTTTGTTATTGTTAAACCTTAACCATAAAGATCTTCATCATCTTTTTTTAAAACAATAAGATCTTCACCATCTAGCAAAAGTGAAAGCACAAAAAAGAAAGTTATCTGCCCTTATAGGAGCAATGCTACATCTATGGGGAATTTCTAACGGATCCAATCTACGGGGTGATGTGGAGGCCCACGGTGAAATAATGGGGGGGGGGGGATCAGGGAGGGGTTAATATGAAATCATAGAGAACATTACTCCGTCTACCACGTCCGTAACTTACTTTCCGCTAGTCTAACATTCCAGGGGAGAGAGACAGGAAATGGGGTCCTTTTCTCGTTCACTTGACAGTAGGGCTGGCAGAAAACATCTCGGAGGTGCAAATATGTAAATAATGCTAATGAGCTTCAACTTCTGCGAACAGAAATAAATTTATAGGTTCTCGTAATCGGCAATGCAGATAGGTAGAAAATTGTAAATCTCCCCCTTTATACATAAACTTGGCCAAATTTGAAGAAGCATCACGTGAAGAGAAAACTACAAGAGCAACTAGCAGATTTCCCACACCCTCTCCCTTTAAAGAAGTGCCAATGTAGAGGCCGAGGGTCCAAAAATGCCCTCCAAAAACAACCATTGTGACGCCACTAAAGTTTCAACTCTGAAGTGCTTCTCTTAAATTCCCTAATGGGTATTTTGATAATTTGACACACCCATTGAGGGACTAATGTTTATATTGAGTTTATTTCAGATTTAGTCCCTTGGCTATAACTCGAACATCAATGGTCACCCCTACCTACAAGTTTTCAAGTTGTTGTCAATCTCAAGCTTTTAGGATGTACTATGAAGAGGGCCACAAGCAAAGGTACTTTGGTATGGAACTTCATGAAATATCCTAAACCCAAAATCCACAAAAAATCACTCTACCAACCTCATTCTTCAGTATCTCTAAGCCCCGGTACATTCAAAGATTTTTCTTCAAGGGTTAATTAGATAAATGCCACTTCAATTATGGCGATTCACAAAAATGCCACTGTAATTTTTGCAAACTTTGAAAAACGCCACTCCAGACTTCGAAAAATACCACTGGAAATGGCATGAAATGGTATTTTTCAAAGTTTGGAAATTGCAGTGGCATTTCCCGGAATCGCCACATTTGGAGTGGCATTTATCAAATTAACCCCTTCTTCAAGTACTAACAAGCACTTAGGGTGGTTCTCTTCATAGAGTTCAAACCCAGCTTCTCATTGCGGACGGCCGCACATTTTTGTTCAGGTGTTACCGAGCCTATCTGTTTGAGACATCCCTCTGTTAGCTTTGGTACCTCCGAGCAAAACATTTTACTCGGCAGTTCCAAACCCTTCTTAGTTTGCTCCTTTATGTGATCCTGATATAGGTCCTGATACCACCGTGGTTTTCCGTCCGGTACTTTTGAGATGTGACTTAGGCCTTTTCCGCACATTTCCCATTCGAGAGTTGCTCTGTCTACTACGGCACTTCCAAACAATTGAATTTACCATTACTTCCGAGCCAGTTCAAATCTCGCAAGAAGGAATAACATTTGCTGTTCGGAACCACCATTCTAGTTTTACCTGATACTTCCGTGCTGTGAGGAGATTTCTTGGACTCTCTCTATATACGTCCTCCCATACCCTTTCTTGGCTGCAAGTAACTCAGCATTCCTTTCCTCACTAGTAGAAAACAGGGCTATGGTCCAGGCCGAGTCAGCCCATTAGTCCCGGTTCAGTCTAGAACCGGGACCAATGTGGGCATTGGTCCCGGTTCGTGAGCCCAGGGGGCCGGCCGGGCCACGTGGGCCATTGGTCCCGGTACATCTGGACCTTTTGGTCCCGGTTGGTGGGATGAACCGGGACCAATGGACGTCGCTCCTGGCCCACCACCTTTGGTCCCGGTTGGTGGCTTGAGCCGGGACCAAAGGCTCCCCTTTAGTCCCGGATCATGTCACCAACCGGGACCAATGAGGTGCCTATATATACCCCCTCCCGCAAGAGAAGAGCACACTGCTCTGTTTTTTCTGGCCGAGGGGGAGAGGGCTTTGTGGTGCTCTAGCTCACCTCCTATGCACATGAGATGTTCGATGGAATGCCCGAGCCACACTACTTAAGCTTTCTCCTCTCGAAGCTCGACCTCCAAACTCCATTTTCCTCGAGATTTGTCTAGATTTAGCGGTCCGTCACGCCCCGTCCCCGTCTTCACCGCCGTCGATCACCCGCGCCGATCTCATCACCGACACCACCGTGGTGAGCCTCTTGTTCTTATCTTCTTTCTGAAAGGAAAAATATTCTTACTTGTATGTTTAGATAGATACTTGTATCATTTTCTTACATTTATTATTGCATCTTATATAGTGCGATGGTTTTGGTATCCGCCCCCGGCGGCCCTCGTCCTGTCTATGATTCAGATGTGGTATGTATATTATCTTTATAACTATTGGTTCATTTATTGTTTATGAAAATTATGCCGACCAACGTGACATAGATTTTATTTATCTAGGATGTATGTGAATCGGAAATGCCAACCGACCCTATTATCGAGAGGTTAAATTTAGTTGAAGAAGAAAACAATTTGTTGAAGGAAAAAATAAAAAAGTTGAGGAGAAGATGATATTGGAGTTGCATGTTGCGGATGTCGTCGATGATCACAAGATCAAGATGGATGCAATGCGCTTGAAGATTAGAAAGATTAGAAAATATGCCATTCATACCGAGGCTTGGTATCATTATGCCATTGGATCAATTGTTACCTTGGTTGCGATTATGATCGCATATGTTTTCGCATTGAAATGTTTTACATAGTTTCAATGTATGGTTTAATTAATTAGATGCTCTGGAGAGCTATATGTTGTTAGATAAGAACTATGTATGCACTTTGGTTTTAATGTGATGATGAACTTCTATTAATTTGGACACTTAATTATATATAATGCACGCAGATGAACCGGCAATGGATGTACGGTGATAGACACACCCGCGAGTACATTAAGGGCATGCATGAGTTTCTCGATGCGGCTGAGGCAAACAAGCAGAATGGTTTTATGTGTTGTCCATGCACTGAATATGGGAATACGAGGTCTTACTCTAACCGGAAAATCCTTCACTCCCACCTGCTTTACAAGGGTTTCATGCCACACTATAATGTTTGGATGAGGCACGGAGAAATAGGGGTTATGATGGAAGACGGCGAAGAAGAAGACTACGATGACAACTATGTGCCCCCTGAATACGGTGATGCTGCAACGGGGGGAGCTGGTGAAGATCAAGAGGAACCAGACGATGTGCCCAATGATGCTGCAACGGGTGAAGCTGCTGAAGATCAAGAGGAACCAGACGATGTGCCCGATGATGATGATCTCCGCCGGGTCATTGTCGATGCAAGGACGCAATGCATTAGTCAAAAGGAGAAGCTGAAGTTCGATCGCATGTTAGAGGATCACAAAAAAGGGTTATACCCCAATTGCGAAGATGGCAACACAAAGCTCGGTACCGTACTGGAATTGCTGCAGTGGAAGGCAGAGAATGCTGTGGCTGACAAAGGATTTGAGAAGCTACTGAAAATATTGAAGAAGAAGCTTCCAAAGGATAACGAATTGCCCGACGGTACATACATAGCAAAGAAGGTCGTATGCCCTCTAGGATTGGAGGTGGAGAAGATACATGCATGCCCTAATGACTGCATCCTCTACCGCGGTGCATACAAGGATCTGAATGCATGCCCGGTATGCGGTGCATTGCGGTATAAGATCAGACGAGATGACCCTGGTGATGTTGATGGCGAGCCCCCCAGGAAGAGGGTTCCTGCAAAGGTGATGTGGTATGCTCCTATAATACCACGGTTGAAACGTCTGTTCAAAAACGAAGAGCATGCCAAGTTGATGCGATGGCACAGTGAGAACCGAAAGAAAGATGGGAAGTTGAGAGCACCCACTGACGGGTCGCAGTGGAGAAAAATCGAGAGAAAGTACTGGGATGAGTTTGCAAAGGACCCAAGGAATGTATGGTTTGCTTTAAGCGCGGATGGCATTAATCCTTTCGGGGAGCAGAGCAGCAATCACAACACCTGGCCCGTGACTCTATGTATGTATAACCTTCCTCCTTGGATGTGCATGAAGCGGAAGTTCATTATGATGCCAGTTCTCATCCAAGGCCCTAAGCAACCCGGCAACGAAATTGATGTGTACCTAAGGCCATTAGTTGAAGAACTTTTACAGCTGTGGAATGAAAACGGTGTACGTACGTGGGATGAGCATAGACAGGAGGAATTTAACCTTAAGGCGTTGCTGTTCGTGACCATCAACGATTGGCCCGCTCTCAGTAACCTTTCAGGACAGACAAACAAAGGATACCACGCATGCACGCACTGTTTAGATGATACTGAAAGTATATACCTGGACAAATGCAGGAAGAATGTGTACCTGGGCCATCGTCGATTTCTTTCGACCAACCATCAATGTCGAAAGAAAGGCAAGCATTTCAAAGGCGAGGCAGATCACCGGAAGAAGCCCACCATGCGCACCGGTGATCACGTGCTTGCTATGGTCAATGATTTACACCACGTAATCTTTGGAAAGGGTACCGGTGGACTAGCTATTCCGAATGACGCTGAGGGACACGCACCCATGTGGAAGAAGAAATCTATATTTTGGGACCTACCCTACTGGAAAGACCTAGAGGTCCGCTCCTCAATCGACGTGATGCACGTGACGAAGAACCTTTGCGTGAACCTGCTAGGCTTCTTGGGCGTGTATGGGAAGACAAAAGATACACCTGAGGCACGGGAGGACCTGCAATGTTTGCACGAAAAAGACGGCATGCCTCCGAAGCAGTATAAAGGTCCTGCCAGCTACGCTCTTATGAAAGAAGAGAAATAAATCTTCTTTGAATGCCTGCTTAGTATGAAGGTCACGACTGGCTTCTCGTCGAATATAAAGGGAATAATAAATATGCCAGAGAAAAAGTTTCAGAACCTAAAGTCTCATGACTGCCACGTGATTATGACGCAACTGCTTCCGGTTGCATTGAGGGGGCTTCTACCGGAAAACGTCCGATTAGCCATTGTGAAGCTATGTGCATTCCTCAATGCAATCTCTCAGAAGGTGATCGATCCAATAATCGTACCAAGGCTAAGGAGTGATGTGGCGCAATGTCTTGTCAGTTTCGAGCTGGTGTTCCCACCATTCTTCTTCAATATCATGACGGACGTCCTAGTTCATCTAGTCGACGAGATTGTCATCCTGGGGCCCGTATTTCTACACAATATGTTCCCCTTTGAGAGGTTCATGGGAGTCCTAAAGAAATATGTCCGTAATCGCGCTAGGCCAGAAGGAAGCATCTCCATGGGCCATCAAACAGAGGATGTTATCGGGTTTTGTGTTGACTTCATTCCTGGCCTTAACAAGATAGGTCTCCCTAAATCGCGGTATGAGGGGAGACTGACTGGAAAAGGCACTCTTGGAAGAGACTCAATAATATGTAGGGACGGATATTCTTGGTCTCAAGCACACTACACAGTTTTACAGAACTCTACCTTGGTGACCCCGTATGTCGATGAACACAAGAACAGTCTGCGCTCCAAACACCCGGAGCAGTGCGACGACTGGATTACATGTGAACACATCAGGACTTTCAGGAGTTGGTTGGAAACACGTCTCAGAGGTGACAACACTGTTTGTGATGAGTTGTACTTGTTGTCCAGGGGACCATCTTTGACTGTATTAACTTACAAAGGATACGAGATAAATGGGAATACATTTTACACGATCGCCCAAGATCAAAAGAGCACCAACCAAAACAGTGGTGTCCGCTTTGATGCAGCAACCGAGAGCGGAAAGGATACATATTATGGCTACATAGTGGAAATATGGGAACTTGACTACGGACCTGATTTTAAGGTCCCTTTGTTTAAGTGCAATGGGTCAATCTGTTAGGCGGCGGGGTACAGGTAGACCCACAGTACGCAATGACAATAGTGATCTGAAAAATCTTGGGTACACTGACGAACCGTTCGTCCTAGCCAATGATGTGGCACAGGTTATCTATGTGAAGGACATGTCTACCAAACCGAGAAAAAGAAAAGATAAGGAAGCGAATACATCATACGATGAGCCAAAGGGCCACATAGTTCTTTCAGGAAAAAGGGACATCCTGGGAGTGGACGGCAAGACATACATGTCTGAAGATTATGAAAAGTTTCATGAAATTCCTCCCTTCAATGTCAAGGCTGACCCAAGCATCCTGATAAACAATGAAGATTATCCATGGTTACGGCACAATAAGCAAATGACACAAGCGAAGAAAAAGTGAAGACTTTCTCCCGCAACTATTATGATGATACCATGCCAACTTTCAACTTTTTCAGAGTTCATTTGAAATGCTTTCATGTCTTATGGTTCAAGGTTTTATGTGTTGAGGCAAATGGATCAATATGTCAGGAGGCGGGGTACAGGTAGACCCATAGTACGGTATGACAACAGTGGATCTAAACAATCTTGGGTACACAGACGAACCATTCGTCCTAGCCAATGATGTGGCGCAGTTATTGTCCGAAACTTTGATACTTCGAAAGTGATTGTCCATTTTGTACACGAAGTGCATCAAGTTTTGTCGTAACCCTCTCTACTTTTTGGAACATGCTATGTGAGTGAAATGATGATACCATGCCAACTTCCAACCTTTTCAGAGTTGATTTTAAATGCTTTCCAATTTCAGGGTCATTTAGCTCAAAGAATGAATTAATAGCAAACAGAATGAAGTACAAAACTTTTATGAAAATAAAAACAATCAATTAAAATATTATGTTATGATCAACTAAAATAAAACTATAATATTCTTCAATAGCAAAAAGAATATAATTTTTGTGACCTAAAATCAAACTATAAGTATTTAATTGTAAGTATAAATAAAAAATAAATAGCAAAAAAGAAAAAAAATTCTATTTTTATAGTAAAGTTATTCATAAACTAGTGATTCACACAAATTTTAAAAATACAAATTTAAAAATATTCAAAATTTTATAACTAATGGCACTAACAGAAAGTTTATAATTTTTGTGACCTAAAATCAAAAAGAAATCACTAAAAAACTATAAGTATTTAGTTGTAAGTATAAATAAAAAATAAATAGAAAAAAAATTCTATTTTTATAGTAAATTTATTCATAAACTAGTGATTCACACAAATTTTAAAAATTCAAATTTAAACTATTCAAAATTTAAAACTAATGGCACTAACAGAAAGTTTATTATTTTTGTGACCTAAAAGCAAAAAGAAATCACTAAAAAAACTGTAAGTATTTAGTTTTAAGTAGAAATAAAAAAATAAAAAACCAAAAAATGTAGAAATAAAAAAGAAAAAACCAAAAAAAATGCCACCTACTGGGCCTCCACGGCCTGAATACGACTAGAAACCCTACATGGGCCAGGATTCAGGCCCGCAGAAGGCCCAATAGGCCCACAGGCAGTAGCAAGTTTAGGCCCGAAAGCCTGCGTAAGAGAGGAGCTCGAATGGGGAGGCACACCAGCGCTTATAAACAAGTGCCGGCGCCCTTCAGCTAGCGAGGTGGGACTAAACTTTTGGGCGTGGGGCAACACAAGGCCATTGGTCCTGGTTGGTGGCACCAACCGGGACTAAAGGGGGGGCATTGGTCACGGTTGGTGTCCCGGTTGGTGGCACCAACCGGGACCAAAGGCCGCCGCTTCCCGCCCTTTGGGCTGCTGAAAAGAGGCCTTTGGTCCCGGTTGGTGGCACCAACCGGGACCAAAGGGGGGCATTGGTCCCGGTTGGTGCCACGAACCGGGACCATTGCTCTGGGTATATAAGGTAGCACTTGTGAAAATTTCGCCAACCGCTCCCATTCGCCCCGATGCCCCCAGGCCGTTCGTCATCGTCGTCGCCGCCCCGAGCCCGTCGTCGCCCGCTCCCCGTCGCCGTCGCCCCGCGCCGCCGCAGGCCTTGTCCCCGTCGTTGCTTGCGCCGTCGCCGGCCTCCTCCTCGTCGTTGCGTGCGCCATCTCCGGCCCCGGCCCGCGCGCCCCCGTCATCGCCGTCGCCCTGCCCCGCCCCATTCCTCGCCGCCGAACGCGCGCCCCCTGCCCCGTCGCCGTCCTCGCCGCCAAACCCGCACCCCTGCCCCTCCCTTGGTCCAGCCGGCGCCGCCCCTCCCCTGTTCCTTTTTTCATATATTATATGCTTGTTTTTTTCAGATTATATATATATGTATATATGTTTGTATGTTCTCTGTGTATATATGTATATATGTTTTGCTTTTTGCTTTTTCATATATTATATGCTTGTTTTTGCTTCAGATTATATATATATATGTATATATGTTTGTATGTTCTCTGTGTATATATTATATGCTTGTATTTTGCTTTTTTATAAAAATGTATATATGTTTGTATGTTCTCTGTGTATATATGTTCATATATGCAAAAAAGTTAGATTTATATATTTAGAAAAGGATTATCTATATATGTTCTCTGATTTAGTACATTTTAGGTTAGTTTCATTTTTAGAAAAGTTTTATATATTTAGGAGAGGAAAAGGAAAATAAGAAGAGGAAAAAGGAGAAGAAGAGGAGAGGAAGAAAAGGAAGAGGAGAAGAAGAAAGGAATAGAGGAGAAGAAGAAAAAATAGAAAAAAATCTATTTTTTCTTCTTCTTATCCTCTTTTTTTCTTTTTTTTCTTCGATCTTCTCCTCTATTCCTTTTTATATGCAAAAGTTACAATTTTAGAAAAGTTTTATATATGCAAAAGTTACAAATTTAGAAAAGGAAGGATAGGAAAGAAGAAAATAAGAAGAGGAAAGAAAGAACAAGAGGAGAGGAAAAGAAGAGGGGAAATAAATAATTAAGAAGAAGAAAAAAAGAAAAAGAAGAGGAGAAGAAGAAAGAAATAGTGGAGAGGAAGAGAAAATAGAATATTCTATTTTCTCTTCTTCTCCACTATTCCTTTCTTCTCCTCCTCTTTTTCTTCTTCTTTTTTTCTTCGATCTTCTCCTCTAGCTATTCCTTTCTTCTTCTCCTCTTCTTCTTCTTCTTCTTCTTCTTCTTCTTCTTCTTCTTCTTCTTCTTAATTTTTATCGGGAACGAGGGTGTCGAGGATCGCCGAGGGGTCGAGGGTCGGGAACTAGGATAGAGGGTTGAGGGTCGTTAAGGGGTCAAGGGTCGAGGGTTTCAGGGTCGAGGGTTCGAGGGTTCTATAGGGTCTAGGGATCGAGGGTCGAGGGTTCCAGGGTCGTCTAGGGGTCGAGGGTTCCAGGGTCGTCGAGGGTTCGAGGGGTCGAGGATCGCCGAGGGGTCGAGAGAGGTTTCCTAGTGTCAAAGTATTGAAGAAATCCATGGCTTCATCATTAGCCGGAAGTAACCAGGGCATGACGAAGTCCTCCAAAGTTATTTTGGAATGGTGTCCCGGATAGGATAATTTGCCTTTTTGTATGAATTTCAGCAAAGGCCTTCCAAATAACGATATTTGGAAGGTGTTGCTGAACTTTGTACCAAAAAGCGAATTATCTTATCTGGGACTCCGTTCCAAAATAACTTTGGAGAGCTTCGTACCATCATGCACATGTTACTTTCGCCTAATGATGAAGACATGGTTTTGTTGAATCCTTTGACACTAGGCAACCTTCCGACCCCTATTCTTTCTCCTCTATTCTTTCTTCTCCTCTATTGTCGAACATGAGAGGAAGAACAGGATAAAAAAAGAAGAGGAAGAAGAAAAAAAGAGGAGAAGAAAGAATAGAGGAGTTCTTCTCCTCTATTCTTTCTTCTCCTCTTTTTTTCTTCTTCTTCCTCTTTTTTTATCGGGAACGAGGGTCGTCGAGGGACATATAGATGTAGTGTCGTCGTTGTCGATATATACCCCCTCCCGATAGCTTCAACACGTGGGGGGGGTCGAGGCCACTAATTAATATATATGATTCCTTACTATGATTAGGTAGCTAGTTCTACGTTTGGCACTAATATATCCATCTGTCATGTTTGAATAATAATTGCCATGTTGTAAATATTTGTAGAAACTATGGACACCGCCCTAGACGACACCGCAAAAGAAGCGTTGTTGAGGGACATAATCGCAGAAGGAAGTGATGCCGTCTCGTTGTTTCTCAGCGACACCGATGGTCTGGAAGGAGAGGGTGAAGAAGCTGGCTAGGGTGACCTAATGCCGGTGCAAGAATAAGAACATGAGGACGGCTCCGGTAACCCAATGCCGGTGCAAGAAGGAGACCGTGATGACGGCTCCGGTGACCGAACCGAGTCCGGCCAGGTATATATATTAGTTAAGCCTGTGCTGACTAGCTGATTGATGCATTCATTGTTTTGGTATGTACACATATTAATTAAGTCTTTGTTCTTTTTTCTAGCCCTCCGGATCGAGCACAACTTCGGTAAATAGACGAGGCCCGAAGAAAAAGTTGAGCTCGGATGAAAAGTTTGAGATCATAGCAATCGCGCCCGAAAGCCAACCGATTGAACCCCTCCGGACAAAGAGCGCATTTGTTGCTCAGTGCGGGGTTCTGGTTAGGGACAAGATCCCGATAAGCATCCAGCAATGGTTTAAGCCGGCTATAGAAGGCCCTGAGGTGTCTTATGTCAATGATATGCAGAAAAATGATCTTTGGACTGAGCTGAAGTCAAATTTCACCCTACCGCCAGAGGATAATCCAGAGAACCCAGTTAAAGAGCGATTAATCAAGTCTTTTGCTCTTAAGAGGATGGCAGAACTATTTAGGAGGTGGAAGAAAGAGCTGAATAAGTTTGTCGAAAATAATGAGACACCAGAATTCAAGGGCAGATATGAGAATATCAGAGATCACTGGCCCGCATTTGTGGCCCACAAGACATCAGAAAAGAGTAGGAAGATGTCGGCGACAAACAAGCAAAATGCTGCGAAAAAGATGCTTCACCATCGCACGGGGTCAGGTGGCTACCTCGTAGCCCGACCTAAGTGGGCCAAGACTGAGAATGATCTGGTTGATAAAGGGATCGAACCAGAGAGAATTAGCTGGCCAGACCGTTGCCGGACTTGGTTCTTCGGGGCTGGCGGAACCTTGGAACCTGTAACAGGGAAGTGCATTTGGATGAACGATCAAATGGACATACCAGTCAGGAAGCTTAAGCAGTATATCGAAGCAACGCAGCAAGGGAAGTTCTTTCCAGACAGAGAGAACGACGAGCTCACAATGGCCCTCGGAAATCCCGAGCACCCTGGACGGACACGAGGCACGCCAGGCTCCATTCCGTGGAAGGTTGGGTTTCCGGACGCAGGCGGTTACAAATCCCATGAGAGGAGGAAAAAAGTGCAGCAGACCCAAATGCAGGCGCTGCAAGCAAGGGTAGACGCGATAGAGGAACGAGAAGCAAATCGCAGCAAACGTACTGCCGAAGCCTCCCCCGAAGCTACCCCGCCATCTCAGCGCAGAAGCAGCGTGGCTTCCACCGAGCTGCTTCAGCCAGAGCATGCCTTGATGGCTCCTGCCAGCTATCCCGTGGATGCTATCACGGAGTCTCAAAATTGCCACCTTATGACGCAATGGATGAATTTGAAGGTCAAGGCGGCTGTTGGCTCTGTTTATCCTACTGAACCTGGCGCAACTTTTCACTGCCGGCCGATTCCAGAAGGATATGCTAGGGTGATGGTGAATGAAATAACGGAGGGATTTGAGGACATCCAGCTTGACCACCCTACTGGTGAAGGGGAGACTCGGCTGGGGTCTGCTCTGAAGACTCCATGCCTATGGCGGAAGGAGCTCATCAACCTTCCGAACTGGACGCCTCCGCCTCCTCCTCCTCCTCCGGTGAGTCAGGGCACTCCGCCTCCTCCACCGCCTCCTCCTCCGGCGAGTGACGATCAGGGCCCTCGGCCGGCTCCTTCTCCGGCGCGTGGCGGCACTCCGCCTCCTTCTCCGCCTGCGCCGACGCGCCCGAGCAGCCAGCCTCCTCCTTCTCCGCCTCGTCAGCAAGGGCGGAAGAGACCTGCCGCCGCTCCAGCTGCTCCGGCGCGTCGTAGTCCTTCTCCTCCGCCTCGTAAGCAAGTAAAGAAGACAACCGCTCCGTCTGCTCGGTCGGCGTCTAGCAGTACAACCAGAGGCGGGAGGACATACAGATTCAGTCCTTCTCTGAAGACTCTAGAGAAGTTACCGTATGAGAGGACCCCGGAGGAGAACGCCGAGATCGCGCGAACCGAAGTGGATGACTGGTTTCAAGGGTTGAGAGCAAAGAGACATCCACCTCCGGAGGAGAAGGTAGATCCGGTGAAAGTGAAGCGCACTCTGGCTGCCCTGGCAAAATCACCCAAGTCTCCGCCGAAAGGCAACTATGAGCGCATTATTGCAAAGACATGGGCCGAAGCGGAGCGGTCAGGAAGTACAGTCAGTGATCAAAGGCTGAAAGAACGACGAGCAGCTGGGAAACAAATTGCCCAGCTCGGCGAACAAGCGAAGCAATCGTGCCCCCCCTCAAGGTGCCTAGCGACATCGTCGATTCGAGGATGGTGCCCGGTTATGGCAATGTTGACGATTACCTGCCCGATGATGTACATTATGATACCATGGAGGTGCAGATACACATATACGAGTACGGGAAGCCTCTCGTTAAAGATGAAAAATCTTTAACAACGATGATGCGAAGATTACATGATTGGTACTTGAAAATCTGCAGAGAGTCTGGGGGGAGGAGTACTTTGTATGCGAGAGTTAAACCGGAGCATGACCTCGTTGGAATTGAACTGTTGCCTATTCCATTTGAGGAGTTCTATCAGTTTTTCAATCAATTGGCCCTCGATAAAACAACGATCACCTGCTACTGTCTGTAAGTACTACTACTTCTGTCATTAAGTCTCTCTATATAGCTCATCTCTTTCATTGCATGTATTTATAATTATCCTCACTATATTATGCAGAATGAAGATCGCCGAATTGAAGAAAAGACAAATCGGTGATATTGGGTTCGTTAACACATATCTCATAGATGCAACTGAGGTTGAACATCGTCCCGGAGATACCGAGGCCAACTTGCTACGATCATTAAAAAAAATGAAAACAAAGATATAATACTCTTTCCTTACAACTTCAAGTGAGTGTTACTGTCTTGTGCATATTCGGTTTCCCTTATATATTAGTCCAGGTTATAGTAATGTAATTGATGAGTTATGCATGCGTGTGCAGTTTCCACTATATTCTCCTAGAGATTAGGCTTGAGCAGGGAGTAGTAACCGTCTTGGACTCTAAATGAAAAGATCCCCAGGAGTATGCGGACATGACTTAAATCGTCAAGAAGTTAAATCGATCATTATCCACCATATCAGCAACTTTGTTCATTTCCTGATATCAAGTAATTGTTTTCTTTGTCCGGCAGGGTTTGGAGAAAATTCACCAGAACAGTTCCGGGACTGCCGAAGGAGCTGGAATTTAGACACCCGAAAGTAAGTACTATAGTAGCATGTTCCGCGCATCTCCTAGTGATTCAAGCGCTAGTTTCATCAATACCATTTAGCATTCTTGCTTATCAGTTTGATTGACCTCTATTTCTTGTAAAGTGGTTGTGGCAGGAAAAAGGGAATGATTTCTGTGGATACTACGTCTGCGAGTCCATCCGCCACACGACCTGTGAGCGGGGCGGGTACTCTGACGAACAATATGAAGTACGTAAATAACAACATTCACAATTTTATTTTATTACCATCATTTGTATTGAGTTTCATTCATTCATATATATATATATATTGACCCCCTTCTTCAAATTAGATGTTTCGGAAGCGGGATGAACTCCTAGCACCAGCTCGCATGCGAGCAATTCAAGAGGAATTGGCGGCATTCTTTCTTGACCAAGTGATCGCTGAAGACGGAGAATACTATGTGGACCATGAGTCCGTATGATTATATTTGTAAGATATAATTATTGTATATATGTAGCCGGTAGTGTCGGATAGATATACGAGAACTTGTTGTTCGACCAATCTCTCGGAGAAGGAGAGGTGGTCGATATCACTTCTCTCTGTATGCATATATGTTCATGACGATCTTCTGTTTCCTTCATTTGCTTACTAGCTAACTAGCGTGTCTAGTCCTCTCTATACGTATGTATAGTACGTAGCGTCGACCAAGCACGGACGTAAGAGAGGACACTTCTCTCTATTAATTATAGCTAGCTAACACAATATATGAAACACCTAAATTAACCCCCCAAAACCCCCAACCCCCCCTTTAAAAAAAACAAAAACCCCAGCCACAGAAATGCTGACGCGTGGATGCCTATTGGTCCCGGTTGGTGCCACCAACCGGGACCAAAGGGTCTCCTGCCTGGGCTCTGCGCACTGCCCACGTGGAGGCCCATCAGTCCCGGTTCTGGATTGAACCGGGACTAAAGGTACAGGGCATTAGTACCGACACTTTAGTCCCGGTTCAGGAACCGGGACTAAAGGCCCTTACAAACCGGGACTATAGGCCCTTTTTCTACCAGTGTAGTACGGCTATCCTAAACTCAGTATGAATCTTGGATGCACAAAAATTTATAAAATATTCCCTCCGTTCAGAAATAAGTGGTGTGGTTTTAATTCAAAATTGAACTAAAACCACGCCGCTTATTTCTGAAAGGAGTACATTCTAAGAGCTTGTAGGTAGGGGTGACTATTGATGTTCCAGTTATAGGCAAGGGACTAAATCTGAAATAAACTCAATATAAACATTAGTCCCTCAATGGTTGTGTCATGAATTATCAAAATCACTTAGGGTAATTAAGAGATGCACTTTCAGAGTTGAAACTGTAGTGGTACCACAATGGTTGGTTTTGGAGTGCACCAAAACAGAGGGTACACCCCTCTTCTTGGAGTGCACTCTAAAAAATAGAAGATAGAGGGAGGTATGAGCCTATAGTTCCGGTTCGTAAGGGCCTTTAGTCCCGGTTCCTGAACCGGGACTAAAGTGTCGGTACTAATGCCCTGTACCTTTAATCCCGGTTCAATCCAAAACCGGGACTGATGGGCCTCCACGTGGGCAGTGCGCAGAGCCCAGGCAGGAGACCCTTTGGTCCCGGTTGGTGGCACCAACCGGGACCAATAGGCATCCACGCGTCAGCATTTCTGTGGCTGGGGTTTTTGTTTTTTTTGAAAGGGGGGGTTGGGGGTTTTGGGGGGTTAATTTAGGTGTTTCATATATTGTGTTATCTAGCTATAATTAATAGAGAGAAGTGTCCTCTCTTACGTCCGTGCTTGGTCGACGCTACGTACTATACATACGTATAGAGAGGACTAGACACGCTAGTTAGCTAGTAAGAAAACGAAGGAAACAGAAGATCGTCATGAACATATATGCATACAGAGAGAAGTGATATCGACCACCTCTCCTTCTCCGAGAGATTGGTCGAACAACAAGTTCTCGTATATCTATCCGACACTACCGGCTACATATATACAATAATTATCTCTTACAAATATAATCATACGGACTCATGGTCCACATAGTATTCTCCGTCTTCAGCGATCACTTGGTCAAGAAAGAATGCCGCCAATTCCTCTTGAATTGCTCGCATGCGAGCTGGTGCTAGGTGTTCATCCCGCTTCCGAAACATCTAATTTGAAGAAGGGGGTCAATATATATATATGAATGAATGAAACTCAATACAAATGATGGTAATAAAATAAAATTGTGAATGTTGTTATTTACGTACTTCATATTGTTCGTCAGAGTACCCGCCCCGCTCACAGGTCGTGTGGCGGATGGACTCGCAGACGTAGTATCCACAGAAATCATTCCCTTTTTCCTGCCACAACCACTTTACAAGAAATAGAGGTCAATCAAACTGATAAGCAAGAATGCTAAATGGTATTGATGAAACTAGCGCTTGAATCACTAGGAGATGCGCGGAACATGCTACTATAGTACTTACTTTCGGGTGTCTAAATTCCAGCTCCTTCGGCAGTCCCGGAACTGTTCTGGTGAATTTTCTCCAAAACCTGCCGGACAAAGAAAACAATTACTTGATATCAGGAAATGAACAAAGTTGCTGATATGGTGGATAATGATCGATTTAACTTACTTCTTGAGGATTTAAGTCATGTCCGCATACTCCTGGGGATCTTTTCGTTTAGAGTCCAAGACGGTTACTACTCCCTGCTCAAGCCTAATCTCTAGGAGAATATAGTGGAAACTGCACACGCATGCATAACTCATCAATTACATTACTATAACCTGGACTAATATATAAGGGAAACCGAATATGCACAAGACAGTAACACTCACTTGAAGTTGTAAGGAAAGAGTATTATATCTTTGTTTTCATTTTTTTTGAATGATCGTAGCAAGTTGGCCTCGGTATCTCCGGGACGATGTTCAACCTCAGTTGCATCTATGAGATATGTGTTAACGAACCCAATATCACCGATTTGTCTTTTCTTCAATTCGGCGATCTTCATTCTGCATAATATAGTGAGGATAATTATAAATACATGCAATGAAAGAGATGAGCTATATAGAGAGACTTAATGACAGAAGTAGTAGTACTTACAGACAGTAGCAGGTGATCGTTGTTTTATCGAGGGCCAATTGATTGAAAAACTGATAGAACTCCTCAAATGGAATAGGCAACAGTTCAATTCCAACGAGGTCATGCTCCGGTTTAACTCTCGCATACAAAGTACTCCTCCCCCCAGACTCTCTGCAGATTTTCAAGTACCAACCATGTAATCTTCGCATCATCGTTGTTAAAGATTTTTCATCTTTGACGAGAGGCTTCCCGTACTCGTATCTGTGTATCTGCACCTCCATGGTATCATAATGTACATCGTCGGGCAGGTAATCGTCAACATTGCCATAACCGGGCACCATCCTCGGATCGACGATGTCGCTAGGCACCTTGAGGGGGGGCACGATTGCTTCGCTTGTTCGCCGAGCTGGGCAATTTGTTTCCCAGCTGCTCGTCGTTCTTTCAGCCTTTGATCACTGACTGTACTTCCCGACCGCTCCGCTTCGGCCCATGTCTTTGCAATAATGCGCTCATAGTTGCCTTTCGGCGGAGACTTGGGTGATTTTGCCAGGGCAGCCAGAGTGCGCTTCACTTTCACCGGATCTACCTTCTCCTCCGGAGGTGGATGTCTCTTTGCTCTCAACCCTTGAAACCAGTCATCCACTTCGGTTCGTGCGATCTCGGCGTTCTCCTCCGGGGTCCTCTCATACGGTAACTTCTCTAGAGTCTTCAGAGAAGGACCGAATCTGTATGTCCTCCCGCCTCTGGTTGTACTGCTAGACGCCGACCGAGCAGACGGAGCGGTTGTCTTCTTTACTTGCTTACGAGGCGGAGGAGAAGGACTACGACGCGCCGGAGCAGCTGGAGCGGCGGCAGGTCTCTTCCGCCCTTGCTGACGAGGCGGAGAAGGAGGAGGCTGGCTGCTCGGGCGCGTCGGCGCAGGCGGAGGAGGCGGAGTGCCGCCACGCGCCATAGAAGGAGCCGGCCGAGGGCCCTGATCGTCACTCGCCGGAGGAGGAGGTGGTGGAGGAGGCGGAGTGCCCTGACTCATCGGAGGAGGAGGAGGCGGAGGCATCCAGTTCGGAAGGTTGATGAGCTCCTTCCGCCATAGGCATGGAGTCTTCAGAGCAGACCCCAGCCGAGTCTCCCCTTCACCGGTAGGATGGTCAAGCTGGAGGTCCTCAAATCCCTCCGTTATTTCATCCACCATCACCCTAGCATATCCTTCTGGAATCGGCCGGCAGTGAAAAGTTGCACCGGGTTCAGTAGGATAAACAGAGCCAACAGCCACTTTGACCTTCAAATTCATCCATTGCGTCATAAGGTGGCAATTTTGAGACTCCGTGATAGCATCCACGGGATAGCTGGCAGGAGCCATCAAGGCATGCTCCGGCTGAAGCAGCTCGGTGGAAGCCACGCTGCTTCTGCGCTGAGATGGCGGGGTAGCTTCGGGGGAGGTTTCGGCAGTACGTTTGCTGCGATTTGCTTCTCGTTCCTCTATCGCGTCTACCCTTGCTTGCAGCGCCTGCATTTGGGTCTGCTGCACTTTTTTCCTCCTCTCATGGGATTTGTAACCGCCTGCGTCCGGAAACCCAACCTTCCACGGAATGGAGCCTGGCGTGCCTCGTGTCCGTCCAGGGTGCTCAGGATTCCCGAGGGCCATTGTGAGCTCGTCGTTCTCTCTGTCTGGAAAGAACTTCCCTTGCTGCGCTGCTTCGATATACTGCTTAAGCTTCCTGACTGGTATGTCCATTTGATCGTTCGTCCAAATGCACTTCCCTGTTATAGGGTCCAAGGTTCCACCAGCCCCGAAGAACCAAGTCCGGCAACGGTCTGGCCAGCTAATTTTCTCTGGTTCGATCCCTTTATCAACCAGATCATTCTCAGTCTTGGCCCACTTAGGCCGGGCTACGAGGTAGCCACCTGACCCCGTGCGATGGTGAAGCATCTTCTTCGCAGCATTTTGCTTGTTTGTCGCCGACATCTTCTTACTCTTTTTTGATGTCTTGTGGGCCACAAATGCGGGCCAGTGATCTCTGATCTTCTCATATCTGCCCTTGAATTCTGGTGTCTCATTATTTTCGACAAACTTATTCAGCTCTTTCTTCCACCTCCTGAATAGTTCGGCCATCCTCTTAAGAGCAAAAGACTTGATTAATCGCTCTTTAACTGGGTTCTCTGGATTATCCTCTGGCGGTAGGGTGAAATTTGACTTCAGCTCAGTCCAAAGATCATTTTTCTGCATATCATTGACATAAGACACCTCAGGGTCTTCTGTAGCCGGCTTAAACCATTGTTGGATGCTTATCGGGATCTTGTCCCTAACCAGAACCCCGCACTGAGCAACAAATGCGCTCTTTGTCCGGAGGGGTTCAATCGGTTGGCCGTCGGGCGCGATTGCTATGATCTCAAACTTTTCATCCGAGCTCAACTTTTTCTTCGGGCCTCGTCTCTTTACCGAAGTTGTGCTCGATCCAGAGGGCTAGAAAAAAGTATAAAGACTTAATTAATATGTGTACATACCAAAACAATGAATGCATCAATCAGCTAGTCAGCACAGGCTTAACTAATATATATACCTGGCCGGACTCGGTTCGGTCACCGGAGCCGTCATCACGGTCTCCTTCTTGCACCGGCATTGGGTCACCGGAGCCGTCCTCATGTTCTTCTTCTTGCACCGACATTAGGTCACCATAGCCACCTTGTTCACCCTCTCCTTCCAGACCATCGGTTTCGTTGAGAAACAACGAGACGGCATCACTTCCTTCTGCGATTATGTCCCTCAACAACGCTTCTTTTGCGGTGTCGTCTAGGGCGGTGTCCATAGTTTCTACAAATATTTACAACATGGCAATTATTATTCAAACATGACAGATGGATATATTAGTGCCAACGTAGAACTAGCTACCTAATCATAGTAAGCTATCGGGAGGGGGTATATATCGACAACGACGACACTACATCTATGTCCCTCAACGACCCTCGTTCCCGATAAAAAAAGAGGAAGAAGAAGAAAAAGAAGAGGAGAAGAACTCCTCTATTATTTCTTCTCCTCTTTTTTTTCTTCTTTCTCTTATTTTTTTATCCTCTTCTTCCTCTCATGTTCGAGAGCATCGCCGAGGGGTCGGGAGGTTGCCTAGTGTCAAAGGATTCAACAAAACCATGTCTTCATCATTAGGCGAAAGTAACATGTGCATGATGGTACGAAGCTCTCCAAAGTTATTTTGGAACGGAGTCCTAGATAGGATAATTCGCTTTTTGGTACAAAGTTCAGCAAGAACCTTCCAAATATCGTTATTTGGAAGGCCTTTGCTGAAATTCATACAAAAAGGCAAATTATCCTATCCGGGACACCATTCCAAAATAATTTTGGAGGACTTCATCATGCCCTGGTTACTTCTGGCTAATGATGAAGCCATGGATTTCTTCAATACTTTGACACTAGGAAACCTCTCTCGACCCCTCGGCGATCCTCGACCCCTCGAACCCTCGACGACCCTGGAACCCTTGACCCCTCGGCGATCCTCTTCTTCCTCTCATGTTCGAGAGGATCGCCGAGGGGTCGGGAGGTTGCGTAGTGTCAAAGGATTCAACAAAACCATGTCTTCATCATTAGGCGAAAGTAACATGTGCATGATGGTACGAAGCTCTCCAAAGTTATTTTGGAACGGAGTCCTAGATAGGATAATTCGCTTTTTGGTACAAAGTTCAGCAAGAACCTTCCAAATATCATTATTTGGAAGGCCTTTGCTGAAATTCATACAAAAAGGCAAATTATCCTATCCGGGACACCATTCCAAAATAATTTTGGAGGACTTCATCATGCCCTGGTTACTTCCGGCTAATGATGAAGCCATGGATTTCTTCAATACTTTGACACTAGGAAACCTCTCTCGACCCCTCGGCGATCCTCGACACCTCGAACCCTCGACGACCCTGGAACCCTCGACCCCTAGACGACCCTGGAACCCTCGACCCTCGACCCTATAGAACCCTTGAACCCTCGACCCTGAAACCCTCGACCCTTGACCCCTTAACAACCCTCGACCCTCTACCCTAGTTCCCGACCCTCGACCCCTCGGCGATCCTCGACACCCTCGTTCCCGATAAAAATTAAGAAGAAGAAGAAGAAAAAAGAGGAGAAAAAAAAGGAGAAGAAGCTCCTCTATTCCTTCTTCTTCTCCTCTTTTTTCTTCTTCTTCCTCTTCTTCCTCTCCTTGTCTTCTCCTTCTTCTTCTCCTTCTTTCTCTACTTATTTCCCTTTTCCTTATTTTACTTTTTCCTCTCCACTAACATAAAATGCACTAACCTAAAATGCAACAAACATAAAATGCACTAAATCGATCAACTAACCTAAAATCAGTGATAAAATGCACTAACCTAAAATCGATATCTACTAACAACTTAAAAAAATTAATACATATATGAAAAAAACACCATCATATCATCAACAGAAAAAAATAGTATTTTTTCTAAAAATCTATCTTTTGCATATATACATCAACATATATATACACTAACCTAAAATGCACAAAAATGCTATCGGAGAGGGGGTATATCGACCCCCCTCGTGTATCCACATACATACATCTATACATACATACATTTCTCATATATAAGTTTTTCTTCTTCTTCCTTTCTTCCTTCTTCCTAGCTAGATATATAAATTTTTGCATATATAAAATACATATATACTTGCATATATGTATAAATTTTTGCATATATAAAGTTCTTCTAAAATCTAACTTTTGCATATATGAACATATATACACAGAGAACATATACATATATGCACATTTTTATAATAATGAAAAAAATAAGAGGAAAGGGCGCCGGCGGCCGGACCCAAGGTGGCGGCATGTGGTCGGGGCGACGGCGACGGGGTTGGGGAAGGGGCGGCGCGCGCGGCGACGGCGACGGGGTCGGGGAAGGGGCAGCGTGCGCGGCGACGACGACGGGGTCAGGGAACGGGTGGCGCGCGCGGCGACGGCGACGGGGTCGGGGCAGGGGCGGCGCGCGCGGCGACGGTGATGGTGTCGGGGCCGGCAGGGGCGGCGGGCGTGGCGACGGTGTCGGGGCAGTGGCTCGGCGGCGGCGGCGAGGTGGATCAGCCTGACGGCATCGGGGCAGGGCTCGGCGGCGACGGCGACGAGGAGCAGAAGGCGTCGGGGCGAGAAGAAACAGATGGATTTTGGCAAAAACTGCAAAGTGCTGTATATATAGCAAGAGCATTGGTCCCGGTTCGTGCTACGACCCGGGACTAATGCCCTCCTTTAGTCCCGGTTGGTGCCACCAACCGGGACCAAAGGCCTCTTTTCAGCAGCCCAAAGGGCGGGAAGCGGCGACCTTTGGTCCCGGTTGGTGGCACCAACCGGGACTAAAGGGGGGCATTAGTCCCGGGTCGTAGCACGAACCGGGACTAATGCCGCCCTTTAGCCCCGGTTGGTGCCACCAACCGGGACCAAAGGCCTGTGCTGCCCTGAACCCAAATATTTAGTCCCACCTCGCTAGTTGAGAGGGAGGCGCACCTGTTTATAAGGTGCGGTGCGCCTTCCCTCTCGAGCTCCTCTCTAAAGCAGGCTTTCGGGCCTAACACTGCAATCTGTGCCTGTGGGCCTATTGGGCCTCCCGCGGGCCTGAATCCTGGCCCATGGTAGGGTTTCTAGTCGTATTCATGCCGTGGGGGCCCAGTAGGTGGCACTTTTTTTTGTTTTTTTTGTTTCTACTTAGAACTAAATACTTATAGTTTTGTAGTGATTTCTTTTTTATTTTAGGTCACAAAAATTATAAACTTTCTGTTAGTGCCATTAGTTTTAAAATTTGAATAGTTTAAATTTGATTTTTTTTAAAATTTGTGTGAATCACTAGTTTATGAATAAGTTTACTATAAAAATTGATTTTTGAGTCAATCTTTTTCCTGCTATTTAATATTACTATGTTTTATCATTATACTCAATTTGGTAATTTTAGTTAGTCATAACAAATATTATAGGGGTGAGCCCTATTTTTTTCCAGTTTTTTTGTTTTGTTTTCTGCATTATTTATTTCCTTTTGTTTTTTGCTTTATTTTTTAATTCTTTTTGCTTTTAGTTTTAGAAAAATTATAAACTTTTTGTTAGAAAAATTATAAACTTTCTTTTTTAATTCTTTTTGCTTTTAGTTTTAGAAAAATTATAAACTTTTGTTTTTTGCTTTATTTTTTAATTATTTTTGCTTTTTAGTTTTTTTGTTTTCTTTGTTGCTTTATTTATTTTATTTTGTTTCTACTTACAACAAAATACTTATTGTTGCTATTTTTATTTTTTTCCAGTTTTTTTGTTTTGTTTTCTGTATTATTTATTTTCTTTTGTTTTTTGCTTTACTTTTTAATTCTTTTTGGTTTTAGGTCAGCAAAATTATAAACTTTCTGTTAGTGCCATTAGTTTTAGAAAAAATATAAACTTTCTGTTAGTGCCATTAATTTTCAAATTTGAATAGTTAAAATTTGAACATAGATGCACCTATGGAGAAAATTCGACCTAAATTCATAGTTTTCAAATGAATTCTGAAAAAGTTGGCATAGCATACTCGTCTGTTACAAATTTGGCATGGTATCATCATAATAGTTGCGGGAGAAAGTCTTCACTTTTTCTTCGCTTGTGTCATTTGCTTATTGCGCCGTAACCATGGATAATCTTCATTGTTTATCAGGATGCTTGGGTCAGCCTTGACATTGAAGGAAGGAATTTCATGAAACTTTTCATAATCTTCAGACATGTCTGTCTTGCCGTCCACTCCCAGGATGTCCCTTTTTCCTGAAAGAACTATGTGGCGCTTTGGCTCATCGTATGATGTATTCGCTTCCTTATCTTTTCTTTTTCTCGGTTTGGTAGACATGTCCTTCACATAGATAACCTGTGCCACATCATTGCTAGGACGAACGGTTCGTTAGTGTACCCAAGATTTTTCAGATCCACTGTTGTCATTCCGTACTGTGGGTCTACCTGTACCCCGCCGCCTAACAGATTGACCCATTTGCACTTAAACAAAGGGACCTTAAAATCAGGTCCGTAGTCAAGTTCCCATATGTCCACTATGTAACAATAATATGTATCCTTTCCGCTCTCGGTTGCTGCATCAAAGCGGACACCGCTGTTTTGGTTGGTGCTCTTTTGATCTTGGGCGATCGTGTAAAATGTATTCCCATTTATCTCGTATCCTTTGTAAGTCAATACAGTCAAAGATGCTCCCCTGGACAACAAGTACAACTCATCACAAACAGTGTTGTCACCTCTGAGACGTGTTTCCAACCAACTGCTGAAAGTCCTGATGTGTTCACATGTAATCCAGTCGTCGCACCGCTCCGGGTGTTTGGAGCGCAGACTGTTCTTGTGTTCATCGACATACGGGGTCACCAAGGTAGAGTTCTGTAGAACTGTGTAGTGTGCTTGAGACCAAGAATATCCGTCCCTACATATTATTGAGTCTCTTCCAAGAGTGCCTTTTCCAGTCAGTCTCCCCTCATACCGCGATTTAGGGAGACCTATCTTGTTAAGGCCAGGAATGAAGTCAACACAAAATCCGATAACATCCTCTGTTTGATGGCCCATGGAGATGCTTCCTTCTGGCCTAGCGCGATTACGGACATATTTCTTTAGGACTCCCATGAACCTCTCAAAGGGGAACATATTGTGTAGAAATACGGGCCCCAGGATGACAATCTCATCGACTAGATGAAGTAGGACGTGCGTCATGATATTGAAGAAGGATGGTGGGAACACCAGCTCGAAACTGACAAGACATTGCGCCACATCACTCCTTAGCCTTGGTATGATTTCTGGATCGATCACCTTCTGAGAGATTGCATTGAGGAATGCACATAGCTTCACAATGGCTAATCGGACGTTTTCCGGTAGAAGCCCTCTCAATGCAACCGGAAGGAATTGCGTCATAATCACGTGGCAGTCATGAGACTTTAGGTTCTGAAACTTTTTCTCTGGCATATTGATTATTCCCTTTATATTCGACGAGAAGCCAGTCGTGACCTTCATACTGAGCAGGCATTCAAAGAAGATTTCTTTCTCTTCTTTCGTAAGAGCGTAGCTGGCAGGACCTTTATACTGCTTCAGAGGCATGCCGTCTTTTTCGTGCAAACGTTGCAGGTCCTCCCGTGCCTCAGGTGTATCTTTTGTCTTCCCATACACGCCCAAGAAGCCTAGCAGGTTCATGCAAAGGTTCTTCGTCACGTGCATCACGTCGATTGAGGAGCGGACCTCTAGGTCTTTCCAGTAGGGTAGGTCCCAAAATATAGATTTCTTCTTCCACATGGGTGCGTGTCCCTCAGCGTCATTCGGAACAGCTAGTCCACCGGGACCCTTTCCAAAGATTACGTAGTGTAAATCATTGACCATAGCAAGCACGTGATCACCGGTGTGCATAGCGGGCTTCTTCCGGTGATCTGCCTCGCCTTTGAAATGCTTGCCTTTCTTTCGACATTGATGGTTGGTCGGAAGAAATCGACGATGGCCCAGGTACACATTCTTCCTGCATTTGTCCAAGTATATACTTTCAGTGTCATCTAAACAGTGCGTGCATGCGTGGTATCCTTTGTTTGTCTGTCCTGAAAGGTTACTGAGAGCGGGCCAATCGTTGATGGTCACGAACAGCAACACCTTAAGGTTAAATTCCTCCTGTCTGTGCTCATCCCACGTACGTACACCGTTTTCATTCCACAGCTGTAAAAGTTCTTCAACTAATGGCCTTAGGTACACAACAATTTCGTTGCCGGGTTGCTTAGGGCCTTGGATGAGAACTGGCATCATAATGAACTTCCGCTTCATGCACATCCAAGGAGGAAGGTTATACATACATAGAGTCACGGGCCAGGTGCTGTGATTGTTGCTCTGCTCCCCAAAGGATTAATGCCATCCGCGCTTAAAGCAAACCATACATTCCTTGGGTCCTTTGCAAACTCATCCCAGTACTTTCTCTCGATTTTTCTCCACTGCGACCCGTCAGCGGGTGCTCTCAACTTCCCATCTTTCTTTCGGTTCTCACTGTGCCATCGCATCAACTTGGCATGCTCTTCGTTTTTGAACAGACGTTTCAACCGTGGTATTATAGGAGCATACCACATCACCTTCGCAGGAACCCTCTTCCTGGGGGGCTCGCCATCAACATCACCAGGGTCATCTCGTCTGATCTTATACCGCAATGCACCGCATACCGGGCATGCGTTCAGATCCTTGTATGCACCGCGGTAGAGGATGCAGTCATTAGGGCATGCATGTATCTTCTCCACCTCCAATCCTAGAGGGCATACGACCTTCTTTGCTGCGTATGTACTGTCGGGCAATTCGTTATCCTTTGGAAGCTTCTTCTTCAATATTTTCAGTAGCTTCTCAAATCCTTTGTCAGCCACAGCATTCTCTGCCTTCCACTGCAGCAATTCCAGTACGGTACCGAGCTTTGTGTTGCCATCTTCGCAATTGGGGTATAACCCTTTTTTGTGATCCTCTAACATGCGATCGAACTTCAGCTTCTCCTTTTGACTAATGCATTGCGTCCTTGCATCGACAATGACCCGGCGGAGATCATCATCATCGGGCACATCGTCTGGTTCCTCTTGATCTTCAGCAGCTTCACCCGTTGCAGCATCATTGGGCACATCGTCTGGTTCCTCTTGATCTTCACAAGCTCCCCCCATTGCAGCATCATCGTATTCAGGGGGCACATAGTTGTCATCGTAGTCTTCTTCTTTGCCGTCTTCCATCATAACCCCTATTTCTCCGTGCCTCGTCCAAACATTATAGTGTGGCATGAAACCCTTGTAAAGCAGGTGGGAGTGAAGGATTTTCCGGTTAGAGTAAGACCTCGTATTCCCACATTCAGTGCATGGACAACACATAAAACCATTCTGCTTGTTTGCCTCAGCCGCATCGAGAAACTCATGCACGCCCTTAATGTACTCGCGGGTGTGTCTGTCACCGTACATCCATTGCCGGTTCATCTGCGTGCATTATATATAATTAAGTGTCCAAATTAATAGAAGTTCATCATCACATTAAAACCAAAGTGCATACATAGTTCTCATCTAACAACATAAGCTCTCCAGAGCATCTAATTAATTAAACCATACATTGAAACTATGTAAAACATTTCAATGTGAAAACAAATGCGATCATAATCGCAACCAAGGTAACAATTGATCCAACGGCATAATGATACCAAGTCTCGGTATGAATGGCATATTTTCTAATCTTCAAGCGCATTGCATCCATCTTGATCTTGTGATCATCGACGACATCCGCAACATGCAACTCCAATATCATCTTCTCCTCCTCAATTTTTTTTCCTTCAACAAATTGTTTTCTTCTTCAACTAAATTTAACCTCTCGACAATAGGGTCGGTTGGCATTTCCGATTCACATACATCCTAGATAAATAAAATCTATGTCACGTTGGTCGGCATAATTTTCATAAACAATAAATGAACCAATAGTTATAAAGATAATATACATACCACATCCGAATCATAGACAGGACGAGGGCCGACGGGGGCGGATACCAAAACCATCGCACTGTATAAGATGCAATAATAAATGTAAGAAAATGATACAAGTATCTATCTAAACATACAAGTAAGAATATTTTTCCTTTCAGAAAGAAGATAAGAACAAGAGGCTCACCACGGTGGTGTCGGTGATGAGATCGGCGCGGGTGATCAACGGCGGTGAAGACGGGGACGGGGCGTGACAGACCGCTAAATCTAGACAAATCTCGAGGAAAATGGAGCTTGGAGGTCGAGCTTTGAGAGGAGAAAGCTTAAGTAGTGTGGCTCGGGCATTCCATCGAACACCTCATGTGCATAGGAGGTGAGCTAGAGCACCACAAAGCCCTCTCCCCCTCGGCCAGAAAAAACAAAGCAGTGTGCTCTGCTCTTGCGCGAGGGGGTATATATAGGCACCTCATTGGTCCCGGTTGGTGACATGAGCCGGGACTAAAGGGGAGCCTTTGGTCCCGGTTCAAGCCACCAACCGGGACCAAAGGTGGTGGGCCAGGAGCGTGGCCCATTGGTCCCGATTCACCCTACCAACCGGGACCAAAAGGTCCAGATGAACCGGGACCAATGGCCCACGTGGCCCGGCCGGCCCCCTGGGCTCACGAACCGGGACCAATGCCCACATTGGTCCCGGTTCTAGACTGAACCGGGACTAATGGGCTGACCCGGCCTGGACCATAGCCCTGTTTTCTACTAGTGCTATGAAGAGGGCCACAAGAGAAGGTACGTTGGTATGGAACTTCATGAACATTAGTCCCTCAATGGTACTTTGGTATGGAACATAAACCCAAAATCCACAAAATTTCACTCTACCCACCTCATTCTTCAGTATCTCTAAGCCCTGGTACCTCCGAAGATTTTTCTTCCAGTACTACCGAGCACTTAGGTTTATTGACTTCATAGAGTTCAAACCCAACTTTTCAAGTGTCTGAACTGCCGCACATTTTTGTTCAGGTGCTACTGAACCTATCCATTTGAGGCATCTCTCTGTTAGCTCTCACACCTCCAACAAACAACAACAACAACAAAGCCTTTAGTCCCAAACAAGTTGGGGTAGGCTACAGGTGAAACCCATAAGATCTCGCGACCAAGCTCTCGCACCTCCGAGCAAAACATTTTACCCGGCACTTCCAAGCCCTTCTCGGTTTGCTCCTTTATGTGGTCCCAGTATAGGTCCCGGTACCACGCGGGTTTCGATCCGGTGCTTTCGAGCTGTGACTTAAGCCATTTCTGCACATTTCCCATTTGAGAGCTGCTCTGTCTACTACAGTACTTCCGAGCAATTGGATTTACCGGTTCATTTGAGCCAGTTAAAATCTCGCAGAAAGGAGCCACATTTCATGTTCGGAACCACCACTCTATTTTTACCCGGTACTTCTGAGTACTGGTTCTTGAACATGCTCTGGTTGTTTTAATGTTTGAACTTGTTCAAAAGCCTCCTCAAGTTTTTCCTCCAGTATTTCCGAGCTAGTTACTTTTTCAAGCAACAATCAGATTTCTTGGACTATATGTATATATCCTCCTATACCCCTTTGTGGCTGCAAGTAACTCAAGCATTCCTTTCATCCATCCCATCCATGTGCATACCACTCAAGTCAATCCATTTCATCCACCTTACCTAAGCAAGTGAGGAAGAGAGATCCAAGACAAAGAAAGAAGAAAGTGTTGGCTGATTCCATGAACACTTCTTGATTCTTGAAGGCCAAGAACTCCACCCTTTCATGAACCCCTACACATCAAGTTTGTCTCTTTCACCATAATCCTATCTTTGTGAGAGAGTGATCCTATGGGTTCTTAAGAGATGTTTGATTGAAGATCTTTTGAGAAGTTTCTATCAAGTGACTTTGCTTTGCTTGTCAGTTTTGGAGGGTGTGGCCTCCTAGACGGTTAGGAGTCACTTCAGAGCCTTCGCCTACTATGTGTGACGGACTTTAGAATTTGTGAAGCCAAGGAGATTGCCAATTTGTAGAGATCTACCCCTTACTGAGGCTTCTTTGTGCGAGCCATGGTGGAATAAGTTGATTCACTTGGTGGGTGACACCATTTGGTTCTGACGTTCTGTTGAATTGCGGGCTCACCCTGTCTGTGGCTTTGTCATGTGTGTGTGTGGCCCTTTCTTCTAGGTCTTGCCCTTGGGCTAGGACACATGGGCCAAGAGGAGATGGGCCCCTGGCCCATACCGGTTCAACACTCCCCCTCAAGATGGGTGGTAGATATCTAGCATCCCCATCTTATCACATGCCAAGTTACAATTATTTGTTCCCAGTCCCTTTGTCAAGCAATCTGCAAATTGCTGCCCAAAGCTGATATGAGTAAGGCTGATGATCCCAGCACCAAGTTTCTCCTAAATGAAGAAGCGGTCAATGTCCACATGTTTTGTCCTATCGGTTGAACTGGGTCATTAGCAATGGCTATAGCTAACTGATTGTCACACCACACCTTCAAGGGTCCTTTCCTTAGAAGTTTCAACTCGCTCAGTAGGTACTTAACCCAAAGCATCTCACACAACCCTTGAGATAATGCTCTATAGTCGACTTTTGCTGTTGATCTAGACACAATAGTCTGGTTCATGCTTCTCCATGACACCAAGTTTCCTCCCACAAACACACAATAGCCAGAAGTTGATCTTCTATCATCTTACAACTGGCCCAATCAGAGTCACTATAGCCATCCACCTCAAGATGTCCACTCCTCACAAACCACATCCCTTTACCCGGAGTCCCCTTCAAGTATCTCATAATTCTGTGCACAATATCCAGATGCCCACTCCTTGGTTCATGCATGTATCTGCTCACCACACCCATGGCATACGTAATGTCAAGCCTGGTATGATACAAGTACAATAACCTCCCAACCAGTTTCTGATAATCTTCCTTATTCACCAACTCACCTGACTGAGCTGTCACTTGATGATTTTGTTCAATCGGCGTAGGGGATGCACGACATCCCATCATGCCCATGTCACTCAAGAGATCCCAGGTGCATTTCCGTTGGCACAAAGATGCTCCCTTCTTTGTCCGGGCCACTTCAATGCCAAGGAAGTATTTTAGGTTGCCCAAATCCTTCACCTCAAATTCATTGCTCAGACACCCCTTCAATCTCTTTATTTACTCATCATCATCTCCGATGATGATCATCTTCGATGATGATAATGTCATCCACATAAACTACCAAGAATGGTGACCTTTCGATCAGATAGTGAGTGTCCGTAGAACACCGGGTGGTCACCATTACATTGACCATACCCCATAGCACAGACAGCACGTCTGAACCTATCAAACCAAGCCCTCGGCGATTGATTTAGTCCATACAAGGATTTCTTTGGTTGCATACCTTCCCCGTGGTCTCTGAGGTACCAAAACCTGGTCGTATCTCCATGTACACTTCTCCTTGCAGGTCACCATGCAAGAAGACATTTTTGACATCTAATTGATGCAACTTCCACCCAAAGTTCACAGCATAGGAAACCAATATTCTTACTGTGTTCATCTTTGTCACGGGAGCAAACGTCTCATCATAGTCAATTCCGTAAGTTTGACTATACCCTGTGGCGACCAATCTGGCTTTATATGGTTCCACCTTCCCCTCGGGATGTTGCTTCACGGTATAGATCCACTTACAACTCACTGCTTTCTTTTTTGTCGGCAATGTGGTTAATTAGCACCAACGTTTTGTTTTTCTTCAAAGCTTCCAATTCCTCTATCATCGCTTCACGCCACTTCGAATCTTGCTTTGCAGCCTTCCAATCCTTTGAGATCGACATTGTTTGTAGAGAGGCAACAAACGCTCTATAGGAAGGAGACAGAGCCTCATAGGAGGCTAAATTTCGCGTTTTGACCCTTTTCCCAAACTTATTCGAGATCTGACCCTAGTTTGAATTATTTTTTCGAGATTTGACCCTTTTGCTACCGCCAGGGACCATGGCGGTAGGGTATAACAGCCTACCGCCAAGGACCCTGGCGGTAGGGTTGCATGCTCTACCGCCAAAAACCTCCTAAGTATTGAATACAGTGCGTGCTCGTGCCTACCGCCAAGCACCTTGGCGATAGGGTTATGCAGGCTACCGCCAGCCCATTTGGCGGTAGCGATGTTTCCAACCGCCAAAGTCCCTGGCGGTAGGCTGTTAGACCCTACCGCCATGGACTCTGGCGGTAGCAAAAGGGTCAGATCTCGAAAAAAATTCAATCTAGGGTCAGATTTCGAATAGGTTTCAGAAAAGGGTCAAAACACGAAATTTTGCCCTCATAGGACACAAAATTTCCAATGTCATGATGATCAAAAGCATCGGGTGGTAAAGCCTTCTTTGCTGCTTCACGTATCCCCTTCCGCAACGCAATAGGCAGTCCCATTGTATCAGATGAGCTTGCATCACTGCATTGTTGCTCCCCCTGCATCGGCTGCTCCCCCTTCACTGACTGCTCCCCTGCACTTGTGGCTACTGTCGTGAATATACCAGACGAGTGTCAGATGAGCTACGCACTTGTGGCACTTACGGTTGTCGTCGTGAGTACACTAAGGGACTCTTCAGCCACCGATCCAAAATAGGAACATGAAGAGTACCAATCGTCACTATTGGATGGACCTGAACTTGCACATCATCATCAATGGGAGTACCAACTAGGGACATGAGCCTGCAAATCACCATCAGTGTTAGTACCCTCTTGATCATCTTCCATAGAGTGTAGGTGGTCAAGCTCTGCAAACAACAAACTCAGGTCTATTGGCTCACCATAGAATGGCTCAAACTCCCTGTAGGTGACATCCATACTTACAAATCTGTGTTTATCAGAGGGACACCAACATTTGTACCCCTGTTGACTAGAAGCATAACCCAGAAAAACACACTTCACTGCTTGCGAATCTAGCTTCCCAACAGAAGGTCGATGGTCACGAACAAAGCAGGTACTGCCAAACAACTTTGGGGGAACAACAAACTTATTTTCTCCAAGCAACAATTCACACGGAGATTTCATGCCAAGTATCCTTGAAGGTGTCCGATTGATCAGGTATGTGGCTGTCATGACATCTTAAATCCACTAGAACTTGGGCACATTCATGGTAAACATCCACGACCGAGCAACCTCAAGAATATGTCGATTCTTCCTTTATGCTACTCCATTCTAAGGGAGGGTGTCCGGACAAGAAGTTTGATGAAGAATCCCTTGGTCAGACAAGAAGGCCCCAAAGGTGTTGTTCGCATACTCTGTGCCATTGTCAGTCTTGATCACCTGCACCTGCACCTTAAACTGATTCTTCACCAAGGCATGGAAATTCTAAAAACGGTTAAACACCTCATCCTCGTGACGCATCAAATAAATCCAAGTCATACGAATATAACAGTCGATAAAGGTACCGAAGTACTTCATTCCATGCAATGACACAACTAGGCTCTTCCATACATCCGAATGAATAAGCATAAAAGGAGATATACTCCTAAGCCCCTTAGTCACATATGTGGCTCTTGTGTGTTTTGCATATTCGCAAGCATCACATGTCAGCTTGCCCTTGCCTATTCCACACATAACATCCGGAAATATTCTGCTCATCTTATCAAAAGATACATGTCCCATCCTACAGTGATGGATCATCGCCTGCTTCTCCTTGTCCTCCATGGTCGCAGCACACACCAAGTCTGGCTGCACCTCCTGGTCCATGTACCAGAGCCCCCTATGCCTAGTGTCAGTCCCAACCGTCTTCCTCGTCTGTCACTCCTGAATCTCGCAACTGAATTGGTCAAGAATCACACGACAGTCTTTTTGATCAAAGAGAGCACTGAAAGAGACCAAATTGACAGGGAAAGTTGGCACATGTAAAACTGAGGATAGGGAGATGGTCGGAGTGCACTGTACCGTACCAACCCCTCAGACAGGTTGTTTTGTGCCATCAGCAGTTTGCATAGTGCCCGTGTGAGGAGGATACTTATTGTAAGACTCGAACACGCAGGATTTACCCGCAACATGCCTAGATGCTCTAGAGTCTAGAACCCATTCTGCACCATTCTTGTCAGTAGCAAGAGATGTCATTTCCGGATTATCGTCATCAGTGGAGGCCCAGTGAGCACAATCTCCATAGCGAGCATTCAAGCCTGCAGTTTGGAGCTGTGATATGAAAGCATGAAGCTCCTCCAACTCAGCCCTCAACTTAACGATCTGAGCATCCTTCTCATGTGTCGCCCCCTCGGCTGTTTCCTTGATAGCCTGGATTTCCTCCACCTTCCTCTTGAGGCTCTCCAATTCCTTCACCAGTTTGTCTTCTCAGCTTCTGCCACAGACATGCTGTATTTCCCTTTTGGTTCACCCATCTTTGCTCGGGATAGTCAGCAGCAGCACAACACCAACACCTGCAATTCAGCCAGCCACCTTCGCCTCTGGCAAGCAGCAACGAGCAACCTCCACAGCCTTCTTCTAGCACGACCTTCCTCTCCTCTGCAAACAGCAGCAGCCTGAAGGAATCCTCTTCAAGGAAATAAAACTATTTGCACGGCAGAACTTCAATTCCTGTTGTTTTATTTTCGCCCCAGGGGGTTGTAATAAGTTGGTCCATACACTGGCTGCTCTAGAAGCCAGAGGACAAGCTGTTAGGCAGCACTGGGCAAATGCTTTGCCTGATGATGTAAACGTTTTAAGGGTAGGCGTTCATGCTGAACCCGTGTGAGGTATGGAATCATAGTGTTCCATTTCAAAAAAAAACATCAGCAGCAGTGCAAAGAGCACCCTCTGCGGCACCAACAGCAAGCAGCAGCAACTGTAGTTCAGAACAGCAGCAGTTTGTCACCTCTCCTTCCTTTACCAATCTGCAGCAATCAGCAACCGAGAGCAGAAGTAGCAGAGCCAGCAGCAGCCCTCAGCAACCGCAGCCAGCTGCACCTCCTCTGCTCCAGGAGCCGCACTCAAGTGTGCAGCAGTAGAGCCCTTTCTTCTTTCCTCTCCTACCAAGCTTGCCGCCTCCAGCTCGCCGGAACCAGCCAGCCGCCGTCACCCGCCCAGCTCCTCTCGCAGCACCCAGCCAGCCGCCGTGACGCTCAGCCGCATGCATGCGCACACACACACAGCCGCGCCCGTCCAGATGCGCCGCCGCCTCCTCGCCGGACCCGCTGCTAGCCGGCAACTAGGCCACCGTCGCCGTCGCTGTTGTCCACCGCACCTCGCCTGCGTCTGATACCATGTTGAATCGCGGGCTCACCCTGTCTGTGGCTCTGTTGTGTTTTTTTTATTGAGAATCCTGTGGCTCTGTCGTGTGTGTGTGTGGCAGCTCTCACTGGGAGACGACCTGCTGCTCCTTTCTTCTAGGTCTTGCCCTTGGGCTAGGGCACATGGACCAAGAGGAGACGGGCCCCTGGCCCAAGATTTGGGGAATATGCTAGAGTTGATTTAGGGCGTGTACAATACTGCCATCTTAGTGCCGGATAACTGATGGCAGGGAAGAGTGAAATGAAAAATTCTTGACTTCTTTTAATTGAGAGATGATCTCTTAGGAAGAAAGACAACCCATTTTTCTCCATTATACGAGATGTAATCTCTTATTCACATAATTTTCAGGCTTTAATTTATTCACTCAATAATTTTAGGATCTCATAACATTAAATACTGTCTTATCAACCACTATACATGCCTAACATCTTTATAATCCCACCGTTTCTTTTTACTCCGCGTATTATTATTGTCTTAAATCAAACTTTGTAAAGTTGACCAAACTTTTTTATAATAAAAAGTATCAATATCTGCAATACCAAATAAATACGATATGAAAATATATTCCATGATGGATCTAATGATATTGATTTGACGTTGTTAATGTTCGTATTTCTTTCTATAAACTTGGTCAAACTTCAGAATGTTTGACTTAAGAAAAACCTAATATGTAGAGTAAAAAGAAACAGAGGGAGTATGGCATAAGAGGAAACTAATTAAACCAGATAATAGTGTAAAAAAAGTGCTTCATTAATGTATGAGCAATCAGCAACGCAAGACTTAATGATCAATAAAGCAGTAGTGTATCATTACATACCTCTTGTCATCCAAATGTTGTTTAATCTTGTCAACTAACTCCCGTTTATCCCAGTCTTTAATGTTCTTGAGGGGATCATCATTTTTATCTTTTTTAGCCGAAGCTGAAAGCTGCTTCAGCATGGACTCGAGAAGAGAACGGACGTCGTATGTCTGGGACACCGGAATGAAAGCACGGCACTGGATGCTACCCAACTTTGGGGTGTTGTAGACGGTCGTCGCGAGGGTGGTCTTGCCAAGGCCACCGAACCCCACTATGGACAAAACTCGAGGACCTGCCGCCGCCAGGCGTTGCTCGTTGAGCAGCCTGACCACGGCATCAGTCATTTTGCCCATCCCGACTAGCCCGGACCTGTCACCATGGATTGCTGGCAGCCAGCGGTCCAAGCCGTCGAGGTGGCTGTACGACGTATCAAGCACCTTGCCCGACCGCCCAACCAAGTCGTCTGGAGTGTATGTGTACCTGAGCTTCCGGTCGCTCACTTTCTGGGCACGAGACTTGAGGCCCTGGATATCGGTAGCCATCTTGTGCCGCACCCTCAATGTTCGCACCATGTTGAACATCCTATGGAGGTATTCCAGGAGTCCTTGACGGTCTCCATGATTCTCGCTGAGGTGATGGCAGAACCTGTCCATACAGTCCTCCACATCAAACGCGACCTCCCTCACTTGTTTCATCCAAGTCCTAGTCTGCACGTATATGAATGAGCACATCAGTTAATCATGCCAGTGTTTGTCTCGTCTCATTACAAGAGACATGTTTTCCTTGCTATCAAAGAGTTCAACTAAAAAGATCCATCAACTAGCATTTGCAGTACTTGTTCGTTGTGATCATCATCGTCTGCGAGGTCGCGGAGGCACGCAGTCATGCTCTCGAGCTCATCCTTGAGCTCCTGGATCTCCCCACGAATGCCGCGGAGAAGCGTGTATTTGGTGGCGAGGATGTTGCCGAGCTTCCTCAACAGGATCTGCACGGCGCCGTGGGAGGCGCTCACCACGGCCTCCATCACAGTCGCTCGATCTGCCATGTTAATTTTCGTTGGCATTTCTTAGTATGAAAATGCCAAAGCACATCAACCATAACTTGATTCCGTGTAAGTACGTAAGGCATTACCTTTGGTTTGTGCTGCACGTTCATTCAGACTTGAAACATCTGGATCTGTTCCATCTATGTGGTAGCGTTTACATCTTTCAAAAGTCAACTCTGTTTCCCAAGGATGAGCAGGTGAATCAGTTCGGGCACACCCGCTCGACAGGCCACCAGCTCCTGGATGCCCACAGCCGGCTAGCCCATCGCTAAGAGAGGTGAAAATTGAAGTTCTTACTATTGGTGAACCATACCATCGTACTCTAAAACAACCAAACTAGCTCAAAAGATTTACCTGCTGCGATGCTAGGTAAACAAGAGCTGTAGCAGCTCGGTCGATCTGCAGGTAAATAATATTTCTGCAACCAAATGCAAGCTGGCTCGATCACAAGTCTGGAACAACAACAATTGATCAAGTACTCAATCAGACCAGAAAAGCACAAATTCCAATTCAAAAGCTCAACCCAAGGGAGAGAAGGGGAAAAAAGAACAGACCTTGATAGAAATCAACAACCACTTCTTGTTCAGCCGCATTGAAGAATGGAGTCGCCAAAGATACAACACCAAGAAACGAGATCAGAGATGTCGATGGGACTACCAAGTAAGGCTGAGGAGCGTGGTTAGGAGGTCAACGGGCGAGGCAGGTTGTGTCTATTTTATGGCTAATGAATTGGTTACATCATTAACAGAGGAAGCAACAGCTACTAGTAGCACTACGCCAGCATATAATATGGCTTTGCATGGAAGGATTAGTCATTTGTTTTCTTAGAGCATCTCCAACAGGGCCCCTACACCAGCAGGTCGTTGGCCTCTAAATTATTTCTTAGGTGCTCCCTCCTTTTTTCATGGATGGTTTGTTTATTTAAAATAACACTCTCTCGGATTGACCTGCAGGCGTTGAACCAATCAGCAGAAGAACAACTCATCGCCCAGTTCAGCATTGATGATTGCTTCCTACACGAGTGAGAGGTTAAGCGGATAGCGGAGACAGTGATAGTTGAACCACCTGTAGGGATGCAGGCAGACGTGTCCACGTAGTCCGTGTAAGGGTAATTACAGTGATAATTACAGCAGCAGCAGATTAGTACGTCTTCATCCTTTTGTTGTTTCATGTCGAAGTAGCTAGCATCCTGAACAATCTGGGAGGCAGCTCTTGTTCTGTTGAACCCACGTTTTCTGCCTCTCAGACTGTTTTGAACCCTGCATATTAATGTCAGGCTGCTTTGAACCCCTATCTCAGGCTAGCTACTCCACATGAAACACCAAAAGGAACAACAAAAGCATCCTTGGCATTGCGGAGGGGACTCTTTTTCTCCTTTTTGCTCCGAGAGATGTCAATGTATACATAAAGAGAAGAATTTGCTGGAGACTAGTGGTGCTCATAGTTGCCACAGTTGCAGTTTGGTTGGAAGCCAGGAGCATGATATCACAAACTCAAATGTATGGTAACAATTGGTTGACCATGTTTTATAACTGCATAATAATCCAGTGTACAAATCTGTAGTTGGTTAACTGGCCACCACATTACACCAAAATTGAATCTTTTGCCACAACACAAGCAGATCACAGAGCCAAGGAAGGGCAGTGCACCATAGTACTTCTAACAAGAAACCAAATGCATGTCAGCCAAAGTATAACTTGAGTTTTCAAAATGAAATAAAAGGCAGCTCCATTGCAGTCACAAGTCATTTCAGCACATGTTTCTTATCTGATTTTTCAAAATATTTTATTCCACATTTCGTGTTAGGGACAGAAAATTCATCAACAAAATAGGAGTGAAGGCAACTAAGAGAATCCAGCATTGTGACCTTTGAGCCTGAAAAGGTTCAATTGGCACTGACAGTCCCACAATGCTCGCAGCAATCAACCATGGTGGTCATATGGTTCATACATTCAGCAGTGCCTGCAGATATGAGGAGCAGAATTAAATTTGCATACATAATGCACAATTACTTCCTTCTTTCTATGGAATAGTGGAACGCAGCATTTGTGATATATGTGCGAATAAGAAAATTAATATACACCAACACACAAGGATTCAGTTCCATTCAAGGTAGAGCGGCCTTTATTTTATCCATACGGAACACAGCAGAAAGTAGACATTTGCATATACATCTGAAATCGATAACTCGACTTGCTGACAAATGGACAGTTGTAAATCCAGAAATGTGCAGTTGCGATTAAACAGCAAGGGTTATTAGGATCACAGCGAAACAATGCAATCAAATGTCACACATTGCTTACTAGGATCACAGCGAAATAATGCAATCAAATGTCACACATTGCATCATAATGAAATGCAATTGTGGGTACATTACTGGATTAGACAGCAAGGGCATTGCATCATAATGAAATGTGATGGGCAACATCCTAGGTAGCAACAACCATATAGGTGAAAGGGCCATCAGTTTCTCGACAATTTCACTACAGCAAGTCATCAATGTGCCGGCTCAAGCTAATCTGAGTTCCCAATTCCGCGAGAGAGATCTCATCTCACCTCGAAATGCAGGGGCCGATCAGTCCATGACGACCTTGGCGCCGAGGGCCTTCATCCGCTCAACGATCTTCTCGGCCTCCTCCTTGGACAACCCTCCCTTGATCACGGCGGGGGCCTTCTCCACCAGCTCCTTGGCCTCCTTGAGCCCGAGGTCCGTGAACGTCCGGATCTCCTTGATCACCTTGATCTTGCTCGCCGCGTCGAACGAGTCGAGCCGCAGCTCGAAGACCGTCTTCTCGGCCGCGGCCGCCGGCTTGTCGCCGGCCGCGCCGGCGGCCGCCGCGCCGCCGCCGCCGAGGCCCGCGGCCGAGTTGAGGATGGCGATGGGCGGCGCGGAGGGGATGTCGAGGCGGCGGAGCAGGAGGGCGGAGAGCTCGGCGGCCTCTGCGAGGGTGAGGGCGGAGACGTCGTCGACCAGGCGCCAGACGCGGTCGGAGGGCGGCGGGCGGGACGGCGGCGCGGTCGGGTCGAAGGTGGAGGGGTCGTAGTCGGTGGGCAGCTTGCGCACGTCGATGAGCTCCTCGGCGGCCGCCGTGGAGAAGGCCGCGGGGAGGCGGCCGCGGTGGTGGCGGAGGAGGCGCTGGCCGGAGCGGAGGAGGGAGGAGGCCATAGTGGAGAGGGAGGTTAGGGTTCTGGGTCCAGTGGGAGCGATGCTCTGTGGGAATTGGGTTTTGGAAATGAAACCATGGCCTGTGACTTTGGATCTGGACTTAGGCCCATGTAGTAAACCCAGCCCAATGAGCCCATTATGTTACATGAGGTCATGCTTCTCTCTCAAAAATTAAAGCAGCAGTAGTATATAATCTCAAAAAATTGAAAATAAATCAATCAAAATCAGCTAAAAAACACAAGATTTTGACAAAAAAGGATTAAAAACACAAGACAGATTATATGTTGTTTTTAAGAAGCAAGTGAACCGAATTATATACAACAAATGAGGACACATTTAGAAGCCATTGCCTATAAGATTAATAGCATTTTCATCGCAAGTGATTCAACAGCATGAACGCAGGAAATGATGTGATGTAATTGTTTTGGATCATCAGGCGAGCTACGACATGGGTAAATGAATTTAAGTGTGGTGTTTACACCGTGATATCTGATACACTGGCCATCAAATAGGCATATACAATGTTGCAGTTCACCAAACTAGACAGTAATAGTAATAACTAACAACAAAAACGGATAACGATGAGACTCCATTGTTCCATCATGTTAAGGGGAAATCTTGCATATGCTTGGTTCATCTGACATTAGCTCCTTCCATCAGAAGATGCAGCATGTTGCGTTCATCAGACTCTCCTTCCATCAGAACTCAGAAAATGTGGACGATATCGTACGCAAATCTTGTACATGTCAAGGATGAACTCAAGCAAAAATATATCAACAGAGGAACGGTTAAAATAGGATGGGGGTGGGTACACAAAAGCAGTAAAAGGGCTTGATATATTCAAAAAGAACAGCACATATTAATTTATCAAGGATACGTCCAGAACAGCACGAAGGACTGCAAATGAAAAATTCACGATGTTAGAACATCACGCAAAGCAAAAGCTCATTGTAGTGAGCAAATATTATAAGATAAACTTGAAAACGAGAACATAAAGAATACAAATGGCAATTGAGTAGAATGAACAGTTGTGTTTGGATCATTTTGAAACATCTATCGACGGACATGAGTGGCCATTATAACATAGATACTATAGATAATATTCCTCCCAAGTTTCACTATTATTCATGATTGTGGCCCTACTGCATTATCTAAAGCTACAATTAATCTTTCAACATAGTGTCAAATTAGACTTGTATATACTTGTATAACTCCTAGTCCTAACTTCAGGCTTTTACAGCCGTACCAAATAAGAACTCATCTGGATCCAACTCAATATTCAATAGCTTCCTAGATTAATTTAGACTAAAACCAAAGACGGGTAATAGTGTTTGTACATGACATATTTCAACAGTATATAAAATAGCATCCAAGGGTCAAAATGTTTATGCAGTTAGGGTGTAAACCACAGAATACTCATGATGGCAACAATGCTTACCATAAGGCCGGCCAAAACCCCTTCGACTAAAATCCTGCTCCAACTATCAAAGTACGTGTGGACTGAGAACTTTGACTTTGCCAAGAGCCCAATAGATGCTACCATCATTATCAGAAAGTAGAAGACGAAGCCCGTCAGACCCGTGAACCCCCAGATACCAGCAACAACTCCACTGATGATCGACAAGAATGTCCGACTGTAAAACGAACAAATCATCATGTTCAGGACAAACCATGTTTGGTTAAATAGCAGATAACGTCTAGGGTAATTCCTTATAGTCGAAAAGGTGTTATCACCAAAATGGAAACAGGAAACTGGATAGTGTACATCACACAGAAAACAATCAGTGCTGAAGCCTGTAACTACAGTATTATGTATGTCCACCACCAACCAAACAAGTTAAAATAGTTATTGAACTGTAATTAGATTGTCTATAAACAGCTTTCCATACGAGTCTCAAGCACAGAGAACCAACAAGAGCATCACTTCTATACCGCTTGAAAACTAGATACACCTAGTGGATCTACCATCTAAGAGGCATGCCCACCAGATCAAATCACTTCACCAGTTTAGCTTTGCTGTTCACCAATTTTAAGGCTGTTCCGGGTACAGTGCATCTCAACCTAGCAGGAAAATCTAAGCAAATCCTTTTAAATCAGCCCACCACCCAGCTACCAAAGGTTCCAATTCACTGTGTAAAGTTGTTAGCGCATCATAGTTCCAGGAGAACCACTAATTCCAAAGTCGTCGTCCCCTTGCTCAAAAACGAAAAAAAAAAATTCCACTCCCCTCGTCCCTTCCCTCGAATACTTGTACTAGAACATCCAGCGGCCAGCAATTACGCTAATGATCCACGAGATACGCTCGGATCAAACCTGAACAAGCTAAAAAAATCCTAAACTGAGCACACCTCCAGAGTCCAGATCAGATCGAGTTCACCGCCGAACCCAACGGGAAGAGAAGGGGGGTGCGCGGAAGAGAGGGGCGCGTACCTGTAGAGGATGGACCTGACGTTGCTGGTGAGGTTCTCCGCCTGGATGACGGGGACATCGTCGGAGGAGGTGCCGCCGGCCGCCGCCATCGCCGCGAAATCTCTCTTTTCTCCGGGCGAGATTTGGGGGCGGAGAGTCTGGGGCGGCAGCGATCTGGACGGCTCGACTGCACGGGGACGGGGTTGGGTCGTAGTGTTTTTTTTTTCTGAGGGAGGTCTTAGGGGGTTTTTCGCCTGCTGGTCCTCGGCCTTTTCTCTTTTTCAGGAATCCTACCGTCTACTTCTTTTTAGGGAAATCCTATCGTATACTACTTGTTTTGCAGAGTTGCTTGGAAAAAATATGAGCAAAAGGAGTTTGGACTTTGTCAAAGTGCGTTTATTTTTTTTATTTTTTTGCGGGGTAAAGGGATTGTATTGTTTAAATAATAGTCACATTACAATCTGGTAGGATGAGGTCTAATATTTCATCAGGCATTGATCCTAACCAAACTACTGTTCGTTCCTCTAGACGACCAAAACGAGCAAGTAGATCGCTCGCTTGGTTCATTTCCTTGGAGATTTTGTTGACAACGAAACGCCTCCCTTGCTTCATGAGATGCTTCACGTGCTCAACTAGATGACCCAGCTGTGAGCTATCTCGAGATAGATTATTAATCATCTTAACGACCTCCATGGAATTTGTTTCAACAAGGGCATCCTGCCGACTCCACTCCAGTGCAAGGGACATGCCTTCCATACAGGCACTTAGTTCCGCCTCAAGTGCATTTATTTAGAGCAACCACGTAATTCATTTCACTGATAGAAAATAAAGCTACATAGCCAAACACACGATGGAAGCTAAAAGATTGACCAGAAAAAGCACGAATATCCTGAAAACTTTGCAGATAGACCCCTAAAATAGAAAAATATAGAACTATCCCTAGGTTCAAGTCTGTCTTTTTATATTTTGTGATAAAATTGAGGGGAGAAATCTGTTTGGCTATAATTGTATAGAAGACATTTCTACTACCTCTGCCCCACATTAATTGTCCTATACAAAGGTACCTCTGCAGCTTGTATCAATGGTTCACTGTTTAAGTTGAGTACCCTCAATTGCACACCTACGATATAATTTATTTTATTGCGAAAAAGATTTAGATATATTATAAAATTCATCAGAAGTAAAAAGGCACCTTAAACATGATAAAAAAATTACATCCAGATCTCTAGACCAACGGACAACCACCACTGCTAGTAGAATGAGCAGTCGACGCGCCAATGTCGTCGTTCCCTCGTCGGAGCCGGCTTGACCATGTTGATGAAAGATGGGAAGTCTTCGTGCATATGCTCCTAAGGACCAGTGCTCGGGGGCCATATTCATCGGCGTTGGACCCTTTGATAGATCTGAAGCAACTGACATTGTACCTTTAGATTTTAGAAATGTTTCAACTATACAAGTTTTAACACTAAAACTAGCATAATATCCGTGTGCTGCTACGGGCAATTAACAATGTTTGACAAAATGAACAATGTACGGACTCTTCAAATAATAATTCGTTTTCTCTTTATTGTACTCCCTCTGTAAAGAAATATAAGAGTGTTTAGATAACTAAAGTAGTGATCTAAACACTCTTATATTAGTTTACGGAGGGAGTACTATATATGTAGAATATGGCAACCTAGAATCAAACATAGTTACCAATCGCATGTTAGTTTCATAGAGATCTTAAAAAGTATCAAGTGAAGAATGAAATCATTAGACAAAAGGAGAATCTGAAGAGTACATTCATGCTGATGGCAGCAAGGAATGAGCTCGCCTTGGAGGCACATGGGCGAAGCAGGACATCGAGAGGACTGCAGAGCCTAATACGACTTCTCGCTGCACACGGGCAAAGAATTTGCATGCGGCTGCCCGGGAGCTCGGCAGAGTTATACCTCACGGGCTTTTAGACAGGAAGTGGTGGGAAATCCGCATGCATGCGCTCAAATTAACGGCACACTAGCACAAGACTTACGCCAAATCCAAGAGTAATATCGCAACTTCCAGTAATCTGGGTAGTACGGCTTCCCGACGTACTAATAAGTCCAAGTCCCATCACCATGATAGTTGATAGGCATCGACCTCCAGCCGATGAGGACGCTGAAAGGGCATTTTGCGCCTTAAGTGTTTTGGTATTGATGGCAACGTAATTTATGGACTAACTGTGTGCTTGAGCTATACAAGCATATTTATATGACACAAGATGGGAAGAAAAGATCGAAGACAACATTGCTGATGCTTTTTATTTCTTTGACTGTAAGAAATCTGTACTATTAAAAGAGGTTCTGCATCAAAAAAAATATAGGTGAAACCAAATCACGTACACAAAATACATATTGCACCCACATATACCTTCCTAGCCGTTTTGAGAAGAATCTTCAAATTTCACCTGTGCTAAAACCACCCCTCGGCATGATCACCGTGGACATGCCCTCTTACATCCAACGGTGGGTGCGAAGTGGGTAGCTAGCCTCATGTCGTCAGTCCATGACCCGAGCTTCAGGAGTGATGAACGGTCGGTTGAATCCAGGAAAGGACCCACTATCAAACGGCGCGGTGACTAGATGGTCCATCAACTCCTTCTCCTAGTTGCACAACATACGACATGGTGGGTGAAGGAGACAGCACTTGGCAAGCATCTGTTGTCCATCATTTGTACTCCACGCGAGAAGCCCAACGCCTCCTTTGGTTTAGAGGAATCTTGTAGGAATTTCATAGGATATGATTTCTATAGAAAAAATTTCTTTAGAGCCCTTTAGTTTGTAGGAATGGAATCTTATTTCTATGAAGAAATTCTTCCTATCCTTCATAATAGAAAAATAAACATTAGCCTTTAACATGGCACCCGCCGAGTTCGGGTGCGGGTAATGGTTGCCCAAACCCGTACCCGTCTCATTATTTTTCTCCCATACCCGTACCCGGTCGGGTGCGGGTAATACCCACGGGTAAAAAATACCCATCTCGATGACCTTACCCAATTCACACTTCATCATGTATTTTTTCAACATTTACACATATATACGCAACATTTTCAGCATGTAGTCTTCAACATTTCAGTACATATATACCACATTTTAGCATTTGAGCACATATAGATGATGATTTGTTGCGCGATGAAATAAAAAGAATGATATTGATTTTCAGAAATGGATAGCAATAATCATGAAATATATCACACTAAACAATGTCCAATTATATACATGGACTAGATCACTGATGGCGCCTATCTATTTGTACAACTAAATGATAGGAATTTTCGTAAATATATTACCACATGAAATATATTAAATTTGCATAAACATAACCATAAATTAGTCTGTAGTATGAGGAAATCTCATATACAAGCGGTAAAATCATGCTTCACACCTAATCGGAGCAGCGGCCCAGTACGGTGTGGGATCGATATTAGCGAACGAAATGAGATTAGGCACGATTCACACCTAATCCGATGACCGAAAATGCTTAATTGGACGATCGGACAACAAGGGACGTTGATGGCCTGAGAGGGCTGGAAAAATGTGCAGTTTTAATGTCTCTAAATGAGTAGCCTGTACGTGAACTTTTAGAAAAACATTCTCACCTATTCTTTTTTTTCAATTACAAGACAAATAAGACGGACACAATTTTCTTTTATTGAAGGTACTTCTGCATCCCCTATTTTGAACTAATCAACCGAAGGAGACTATATAATAAGATTAACAAAACTGTCAGTTCAGAAAACAAGATCAACGCATTTAAACAAGATCATGCACATGCGTCAGGGAGAGGATTTTGGGTCGAGGTTAGTGGTTGTGTTAGTCTAGGATACAATTACTAAGTTCTTTAGTGAATGACACATGGAGCCTACTGTTAGAAGAAACTAATATATGGGTATGCGGGTACGCGGGTGCGCGGGTATGGATATTGCATTTCCATACCCATACCCGGTTTACCCGATGGATACAATTTTTTTCCATTATAAACCCATGGGTATTTATTTGTCCCAAACCGTTACCTTAATAGGGTTTTTACCCGCCGGGTTCGCGGGTTTTGGGTACACATTGTCATGTTGAATTAGCCTGGACTCAATGGAAAAAAAATCATATGATGTGAATCAAAGGGCATCTCCTTTTCTATTCTTACTCATAGGATTTAAGATACATGTCATCTCATTTTCTATGACTTTCCTATTCCTATGATTTTCCTACCCTATGAACCAAAGGAGGCCTTATAGTATAACAGAAAGAGTACTTGCTCTTTGAGCAAAGGGCCTCCCTAAGCACGCATTAATTTCCTGGGCATGCTTCTTTCTACTCAACGTTGCAAGCACTTTGAGCATGTTGGCAACTCCACTGCTAGCTTGGTCCTCTCCAACTCTCTGATGAAGTGCCACCTCCAAGTTAAGAAGCCCAGTGATGATGATGATGCATAGATTTAGTTTTTTTATTATGTTAAGCTATAGTATGAACTCTGTCTTTCATATGAATTCCGGTGATGTAATGTGGCGTGAACTGCTAGTTTAATTATCTCGTATGTGTTTACCGGATCTTCTTTCCCACCGTCTGCGGTATCACAACCGGAAACGAAACTTACGATACCACGGTTTGCAGGAAAAGTTTTAACTGTTGATTGGAAAAGCTTCAACCCACATGAGAGAAAAGTTTCAACTTGTGGAAGAAAGCTTCAACCATGGAAAAAGCCTCAACCGGCGGTGGAAAAGCTTCAAGCAACGGTGGGAAAAGCTTCAACCGGCATCGGGAAAAAGCTTCAACATGTGGAAAAAGCTTCAATCGGCGTGTAAAAAAACTTCAACCGGTGTGACAAAAAGCTTCAACCGGCCGATGATGTAAGTGGCGACGCTGAGTGCTGCGGCCGACGACACATTGGTGTTGCGGCGGACGTGCTACGACAGAGACGACTAGATGCTGCCATGACAGAGACATCGGGCGTGCTGCAAGGCCGCGGTGTTTTTACTACGAGGGCGACAGTCCCCTGCTGGAATCGGCAAGGGCAAGTGCTGCAAGGGTGACCACCGGCGATGAGGGCAGCGACCAGCAGTGAGCGTTGGCGACGAGGCAATCGGCGCGAGGATGGCCGACGAGCTTCACTCCGTGGACGGGTGGATTACGGGCTGCAGACATGCGCCATGGCTTTCCTTGTTTTCTAATGAAGCGGCTGAGGAAAGAAAAGTCATCGTGCGGGTGCGGCTATCACGACGCTAATTCTACATGTGCTACCTCTTGAGCACTGCGTTGGATTTCCTTGAAGAGGAAAGGATGATGCAACAAAGTAGCGTAAGTATTTCCCTCAGTTTTTGAGAACCAAGGTATCAATCCAGTAGGAGGCTACGCGCAAGTCCCTTGTACCTCAACAAAACACAACCAACGCGATAAGGGGTTGCCAATCCCTTCACAGTCACGTACGAGAGTGAGATCTGATAGATATGATAAGATAAGATTTTGTTGGTATTTTTGTGATAAAGATGCAAAGTAAAATAAAAGCAAAGTAAAAAGAAAATTAAGTAACTAAGTATTGGAAGATTAATATGATGAAGATAGACCCGGGGGCCATAGGTTTCACTAGTGGCTTCTCTCAAGAGCATAAGTACTTTACGGTGGGTGAACGAATTACTGTTGAGCAATTGACAGAATTGAGCATAGTTATGAGAATATCTAGGTATGATCATGTATATAGGCATCACGTCCGAGACAAGTAGACCGACTCCTGGCTGCATCTACTACTATTACTCCACTCATCGACCGCTATCCAGCATGCATCTAGAGTATTAAGTTCATGAAAACAGAGTAACGCCTTAAGCAAGATGACACGATGTAGAGGGATAAATTCATGCAATATGATAAAACCCCATCTTGTTATCCTCGATGGCAACAATACAATACGTGCCTTGCTGCCCCTACTGTCACTGGGAAAGGACACTGCAAGATTGAACCCAAAGCTAAGCACTTCTCCCATTGCAAGAAAGATCAATCTAGTAGGCCAAACCAAACTGATAATTCGAAGAGACTTGCAAAGATAACCAATCATACATAAAAGAATTCAGAGAAGATTCAAATATTGTTCATAGATAATCTTGACCATAAACCCATAATTCATCGGTCTCAACAAACACACCGCAAAAAGAAGATTACATCGAATAGATCTCCACAAGAGAGGGGGAGATCATTGTATTGAGATCCAAAAAGAGAGAAGAAGCCATCTAGCTAATAACTATGGACCCGAAGGTCTGAGGTAAACTACTCACACTTCATCGGAGAGGCTATGGTGTTGATGTAGAAGCCCTCCGTGATGGATGCCCCCTCCGGTGGAGCTCCGGAAGAGGCCCCAAGATGGGGTCTCGTGGATACAGAAGGTTGCAGCGGTGGAATTAGGTTTTTGGCTCCGTATCTGATCGTTTGGGGGTACGTAGGTATATATAGGAGGAAGGAGTACGTCGGTGGAGCAACAGGGGGCCCACGTGGGTGGAGGGCGCGCCTGGGGGGTGTAGGCGCGCCCCCCTACCTCGTGGCTTCCTCCTTTATTTCTTGACGTAGGGTCCAAGTCTCCTGGATCATGTTCGGTCCGAAAATCACGTTCCCAAAGGTTTCATTCTGTTTGGACTCCATTTGATATTCCTTTTCTGCGAAACTCTGAAATGGGCAAAAAACAACAATTCTGGGCCGGGCCTCCGGTTAATAGGTTAGTTCAAAAAATAATATAAAAGTGGATAATAAAGCCTAATAATGTCCAAAATAGTAGATAATATAGCATGGAGCAATCAAAAATTATAGATACGTTGGAGACGTATCAAGCATCCCCAAGCTTAATTCCTGCTCGTCCTCAAGTAGGTAAATGATAAAAAAGATAATTTTGATGCGGAGTGCTACTTGGCATAATTTTAATGTAATTCTTCTTAATTGTGGTATGAATATTCAGATCCGAAAGATTCGAGATAAAAGTTCATATTGACATAAAAATAATAATACTTCAAGCATACTAACTAAGCAATTATGTCTTCTCAAAATAACATGGCCAAAGAAAGTTCATCCCTACAAAATCATATAGTTTAGTCATGCTCCATTTTCATCACACAAGAATGCTCTCATCATGCACAACCCCGATGACAAGCCAAGCAATTGTTTCATACTTTAGTAATCTCAAACCTATAAACTTTCACGCAATATATGAGCGCGAGCCATGGACATAGCACTATGGGTGAAATAAAATATGATGATGGGGGTTATGTGGAGAAGACAAAAAAGGAGAAAGTCTCACATCAATGAGGCTAATCAATGGGCTATGGAGATGCCCATCGATTGATGTTAATGCAAGGAGTAGGGATTGCCATGCAATGGATGCACTAGAGCTATAAATGTATGAAAGCTCAACAAAATAAACTAAGTGGGTGTGCATCAAACTTGCTTGCTCACGAAGACCTAGGGCACTTGAGGAGGCCCATTGTTGGAATATACAAGCCAAGTTCTATAATGAAAAATTCCCACTAGTATATGAAAGTGACAAAACAAAAGACTCTCTATCATGAAGATTATGGTGCTACTTTGAAGCACAAGTGTGGCAAAGGATAGTAGCATTGTCCCTTCTCTCTTTTTCTCTCTTTTTTTGGGCCTTCACTTCTTTTTTATGGCCTTTCTCTCCCCTCTTTTTTTTAATTCCTCACTTAGGACAATGCTATAGAAAATGATGATCATCACACTTCTATTTATTTACAACTCAATGATTACAACTCGATGCTAGAACAAAAGATGACTCTATATGAATGCCTCCGACGGTGTACCGGGATATGCAATGAACCAAGAGTGACATGTATGAAAGAATTATGAACGGTGGCTTTGCCACAAATACTATGTCAACTACATGATCATGCTAAGCAATATGACAATGATGAATGTGTCATGATAAACGAAATGGTGGAAAGTTGCATGGAAATATATCTCGGAATGGCTATGGAAATGCCATAATAGGTAGGTATGGTGGCTGTTTTGAGGAAGATATAAGGAGGTTTATGTGTGAAAGAGCGTATCATATCACGGGGTTTGGATGCACCGGCGAAGTTTGCACCAACTCTCAATGTGAGAAAGGGCAATGCACAGTACCGAAGAGGCTAGAAATGATGGAAGGGTGAGAGTGTGTATAATCCATGGACTCAACATTAGTCATAAAGAACTCACATACTTATTGCAAAAATCTACAAGTCATCAAAAACCAAGCACTACGCGCATGCTCCTAGGGGGATAGATTGGTATGAAAAGACCATCGCTCGTCCCCGACCGCCACTCATACGGAGGACAATCAAAGAATACCACATGTTTCAAATTTGTTACATAACGGTTACCATACGTGCATGCTACGGGACTTGCAAACTTCAACACAAGCATTTCTCAAATTCACAACTACTCAACTAGCATGACTTTGATATTATTACCTCCATATCTCAAAACAATCATCAAGCATCAAACTTCTCTTAGTATTCAAAACACTCATAAGAATTTTTCTACTAATCTAGAATACCTAGCATATTAGGATTATTTAAGCAAATTACCATGCTATTTAAGACTCTCAAAATAATCTAAGTGAAGCATGAGAGATCAATAGTTTCTATAAAACAAATCCACCACCGTGCTCTAAAAGATATAAGTGAAGTACTAGAGCAAAACTATATAACTCAAAAGATATAAGTGAAGCACATAGAGTATTCTAACAAATTCCAAATCATGTATGGCTCTCTCAAAAGGTGTGTACAGCAAGGATGATTGTGGTAAACTAAAAAGCAAAGACTCAAATCATACAAGACGCTCCAAGCAAAACACATATCATGTGGTGAATAAAAATATAGCTCCAAGTAAAGTTACCGATGGAAGTAGACGAAAGAGGCGATGCCTTCCGGGGCATCCCCAAGCTTTGGCTTTTAGGTGTCCTTAGATTATCTTGGGGGTGCCATGGGTATCCCCAAGCTTAGTCTCTTGCCACACCTTGTTCCATAATCCATCAAATCTTTACCCAAAATCTTGAAAACTTCACAACACAAAACTTAAAGTAGAAAATCTCGTGAGCTCCGTTAGCAAAAGAAAACAAAAGACCACTTCAAGGTACTGTAATGAACTCATTATTTATTTAAATTGGTGTTAAACCTACTGTATTCCAACTTCTATATGGTTTATAAACTATTTTACTAGCGATAGATTCATCAAAATAAGCAAACAACACACGAAAAACAGAATCTGTCAAAAACAGAACAGTCTGTAGTAATCTGTAACTAGCACAAGATCTGGAACCCCAAAAATTATAAAATAAATTTCTGGACGTGAGTAATTTATCTATTAATCATCTACAAAAAGAATTAAATAAATAGCACTTTCCACATAAAAATGGCAGCAGTTCTCGTGAGCGCTAAAGTTTCTGTTTTTTTACAGCAAGATATCAAGACTTTCCACAAGTCTTCCCAACAGTTCTACTTGGCACAAACACTAATTAAACACAAAAACACAACCAAAACATAGGCTAGGTAAATTATTTATTACTAGAATAAAAATAAAATTGGGTTGCCTCCCAACAAGCGCTATCGTTTAACGCCCCTAGCTAGGCATAAAAAGCAAGGATAGATCTAGGTATTGCCATCTTTGGTAGGCAATCCATAAGTGGCTCTCATAATAGATTCATAAGGTAATTTGATTTTATTTCTAGGAAAATGTTACATGCATTTCCTTAACAAAAATTGGAATCTAATATTTCCTTCCTTCATATCAATAATTGCACCAATCGTTCTAAGGAAAGGTCTACCAAGGATAATAGGACATGAAGGATTGCAATCTATGTCAAGAACAATAAAATCTACGGGCACATAATTCCTATTTGCGACAATAAGAACATCATTGATTCTTCCCATTGGTTTCTTAATAGTGGAATCCGCAAGGTGCAAGTTTAAAGAGAAATCATCAAAATCACGGAAACCTAACAAATCACACAAAGTCTTTGGAATCGTGGAAACACTAGCACCCAAATCACATAAAGCATAGAACTCATGATCTTTAATCTTAATTTTAATAGTTGGTTCCCACTCATCATAAAGTTTTCTAGGGATAGAAACTTCCAACTCAAGTTTTTCTTCATAAGATTGCGTCAAGGCATCAACGATATGTTTAGTAAACGCTTTATTTTGACTATAAACATGAGGAGAATTTAGCACGGATTGTAACAAGGGAATCAAAGAACAGTTTTCATAATTAAATTCCTTGGAATCCATAATTAAATTTCTTTAATCCCACTTTCATCAAATTTAGCATCAAGATATAAAAACTCTGAATTTTTGGAACGCTTTCTAGGTAAAGGTGTTGGAAATATGCCCTAGAGGCAATAATAAATTAGTTATTATTATATTTCCTTGTTCCTGATAATCGTTTATTATCCATGCTAGAATTGTATTGATAGGACACTAAGATACATGTGTGGATACATAGACAACGCCATGTCCCTAGTAAGCCTCTAGTTGACTAGCTCGTTGATCAATAGATGGTTACGGTTTCCTGACCATGGACATTGGATGTCATTGATAACGGGATCACATCATTAGGAGAATGATTTGATGGACAAGACCCAATCCTAAGCCTAGCATAAGATCATGTAGTTCGTATGCTAAAGCTTTTCTAATGTCAAGTATCATTTCCTTAGACCATGAGATTGTGCAACTCCCGGATACCGTAGGAATGCTTTGGGTGTACCAAACGTCACAACGTAACTGGGTGGCTATAAAGGTGCACTGCGGGTATCTCTGAAAGTGTCTGTTGGGTTGGCACGAATCGAGACTGGGATTTGTCACTCCGTGTAACGGAGAGGTATCTCTGGGCCCACTCAGTAGGACATCATCATAATGTGCACAATGTGATCAAGGAGTTGATCACGGGATGATGTGTTACAGGACGAGTAAAGAGACTTGCCAGTAACGAGATTGAACGAGGTATCGGGATATCGATGATCGAATCTCGGGCAAGTACTGTACCGATAGACAAAGGGAATTGCATACGGGATTGATTGAATCCTTGACATTGTGGTTCATCCGATGAGATCATTGTGGAGCATGTGGGAGCTAACATGGGTATCCAGATCCTGCTGTTGGTTATTGACCGGAGAGTTGTCTCGGCCATGTCTGCATGACTCCCGAGCCCGTAGGGTCTACACACTTAAGGTTCGATGACGCTAGGGTTATAGGGAAAGTATGTACGTGGTTACCGAATGTTGTTCGGAGTCCCGGATGAGATCCCGGACGTCACGAGGAGTTCCAGAATGGCCCGGAGGTAAAGATTTATATATGGGAAGTCCCGTTTTGGTCACCGGAAAAGTTTCGGGTGCTATCGGTAACGTACCGGATGTTGGAAATATGCCCTAGAGGCAATAATAAAATGGTTATTATTATATTTCTTTGTTCATGATAATTGTCTATTGTTCATGCTATAATTGTGTTATCCAGAAATCGTAATACATGTGTGAATATATAGACCACAACACGTCCCTAGTGAGCCTCTAGTTGACTAGCTCGTTGATCAAAGGATAGTCATGGTTTCCTGACTATGGACATTAGATGTCATTGATAACGGGATCACATCATTAGGAGAATGATGTGATGGACAAGACCCAATCCTAAGCTTAGCTCAAAGATCGTGTAGTTCGTTTGCTGTAGCTTTTCTGAATGTCAAGTATCATTTCCTTAGACCATGAGATTGTGCAACTCCCGGATACCGTAGGAGTGCCTTGGGTGTGCCAAACGTCACAACGTAACTGGGTGACTATAAAGGTACATTACAGGTATCTCCGAAAGTGTCTGTTGGGTTGGCACGAATCGAGACTGGGATTTGTCACTCCGTATGACGGAGAGGTATCTCTGGGCCCACTCGGTAATGCATCATCATAATGAGCTCAAAGTGATCAAGTGATTGATCACGGGATCATGCATTACGGTATGAGTAAAGTGACTTTCCGGTAACGAGACTAAACAAGGTATTGGGATACCGACGATCGAGTCTCGGGCAAGTAACGTGCCGATTGACAAAGGGAATTGTATACGGATTGATTGAATCCTCGACATCGTGGTTCATCCGATGAGATCATCGTGGAGCATGTGGGAGCCAACATGGGTATCTAGATCCCACTGTTGGTTATGGACCGGAGAGGCTTCTCGGTCATGTCTGCATGTCTCCCGATCCCGTAGGGTCTACACACTTAAGGTTCGATGACGCTAGGGTTGTAGAGATATTAGCACACGGTAACCCGAAAGTTGTTCGGAGTCCCGGATGAGATCCCGGACGTCACGAGGAGTTCCGGAATGGTCCGGAGGTAAAGATTTATATATAGGAAGTCCAGTTTCGGCCTTCGGGAAGGTTTTGGGGTCACCGGTATTGTACCGGGACCACCGGAAGGGTCCCGGGGGTCCACCGGGTGGGGCCACCTATCCCGGAGGGCCCCATGGGCTGAAGTGGGAGGGAAACCAGCCCCTAGTGGGCTGGTGCGCCCCCCCCTTGGGCCTTCCCCTGCGCCTAGGGTTAGAAACCCTAGGGGTGGGGGCACCACCCTTGCCTTGGGGGGCAAGGCACCCCCTTGGCCGCCGCCCCCCTAGGATATTGGATCTCCTAGGGCCGGCGCCCCCCCTTATGCACCCTATATATAGTGGGGGGGGGGGGGAGGGAGGGCTGCGCACCCAAGCCCCTGGCCTCTCCCTCTCCCTCCCGTGACACTCCTCCATCTCCCAGCGCTTGGCGAAGCCCTGCCGAGATCACCGTTGCTTCCACCACCACGCCGTCGTGCTGCTGGATCTTCAACAACCTCTCCTTCCCCCTTGCTGGATCAAGAAGGAGGAGACGTCTCCCAACCGTACTTGTGTTGAACGCGGAGGTGCCATCCGTTCGGCACTAGGTCATCGGTGATTTGAATCACGTCGAGTACGACTCCATCAACCCCGTTCCCTTGAACGCTTCCGCTCGTGATCTACAAGGGTATGTAGATGCACTCCTCTCTCCCTTGTTGCTAGATGACTCCATAGATTGATCTTGGTGATGCGTAGAAAATTTTAAAATTCTGCCACGTTCCCCAACAGTGGCATCATGAGCTAGGTCTATGCGTAGTTACTATGCACGAGTAGAACACAAAGTAGTTGTGGGCGTCGATATTGTCAATTTGCTTGCCATTACTAGTCTTATCTTGATTCGGCGGCATCGTTGAATGAAGCGGCCCGGACCAACCTTACACATACGCTTACGTGAGACCGGTTCCACCTACTGACATGCACTAGTTGCATAAGGTGGATGGCGGGTGTCTGTCTCTCCCACTTTAGTCGGATCGGATTCGATGAACAGGGTCCTTATGAAGGGTAAATAGAAATTGGCAATTCACGTTGTGGTTTTGGCGTAGGTAAGAAACGTTCTTGCTAGAAACCTATAGCAGCCACGTAAAAACTTGCAACAACAATTAGAGGACGTCTAACTTGTTTTTGCAGCAAGTGTTTTGTGATGTGATATGGCCAAAGGTTGTGATGAATGATGAATGATATATGTGATGTATGAGATTGATCATGTTCTTGTAATAGGAATCACGACTTGCATGTCGATGAGTATGACAACCGGCAGGATCCATAGGAGTTGTCTTTATTTATTTATGACCTGCGTGTCAACATAAACGTCATGCAATTACTTTACTTTATTGCTAAAGCGTTAGCCATAGTAGTAGAAGTAATAGATGACGAGACAACTTCAAGAAGACACGATGATGGAGATAATGATGATGGAGATCATGGTGTCATGCCGGTGACAATGATGATCATGGAGCCCCGAAGATGGAGATCAAAGGAGCAAATGATATTGGCCATATCATGTCACTATTTGATTGCATGTGATGTTTATCATGTTTTACATCTTATTTGCTTAGAACGACGGTAGCTTAAATAAGATGATCCCTCGTAATAATTTCAAGAAAGTGTTCCCCCTAACTGTGCACCGTTGCGAAGGTTCATTGTTTTGAAGCACCACGTGATGATCGGGTGTGATAGATTCTAACGTTTGAATACAACGGGTGTAAGACAGATTTACACACGCAATACACTTAGGTTGACTTGACGAGCCTAGCATGTACAGACATGGCCTCGGAACACAGAAGACCGAAAGGTCGAGCATGAGTCGTATAGAAGATACGATCAACATGAAGATGTTCACCGATGTTGACTAGTCCGTCTCACGTGATGATCGGACACGACCTAGTTAACTCGGATCATGTTATACTTAGATGACTGGAGGGATGTCTATCTGAGTGGGAGTTCATTTAATAATTTGATTAGATGAACTTAATTATCATGAACTTAGTCTAAAATCTTTACAATATGTCTTGTAGATCAAATGGCCCATGTTGTCCTCAACTTCAACGCGTTCCTAGAGAAAACCAAGCTGAAAGACGATGGCAGCAACTATACGGACTGGGTCCGGAACCTGAGGATCATCCTCATAGCTGCCAAGAAAGATTATGTCCTAGAAGCACCGCTAGGTGACGCACCCATCCCACAGAACCAAGACGTTATGAATGCTTGGCAGACACGTGCTGATGATTACTCCCTCGTTTAGTGCGGCATGCTTTACAGCTTAGAACCGGGGCTCCAAAAGCGTTTTGAGAGACACGGAGCATATGAGATGTTCGAAGAGCTGAAAATGGTTTTTCAAGCTCATGCCTGGGTCGAGAGATATGAAGTCTCCGACAAGTTCTTCAGCTGTAAGATGGAGGAAAATAGTTCTATCAGCGAGCACATACTCAAAATGTATGGGTTGCATAACCACTTGACTCAGCTGGGAGTTAATCTCCCGGATGACGCGGTCATTGACAGAATCCTTCAGTCGCTTCCACCGAGCTACAAGAGCTTTGTGATGAACTTCAATATGCAGGGGATGGAAAAGACCATTCCTGAAGTATTTGCAATGCTGAAATCAGCAGAGGTAGAAGTCAAAAAGGAACATCAAGTGTTGATGGTGAATAAAACCACTAAGTTCAAGAAAGGCAAGGGTAAGAAGAACTTCAAGAAGGACAGCAAGGGAGTTGCCGCGCCTGGTAAGCAAGCTGCCAGGAAGAAGCCAAATAATGGACCCAAGCCCGAGACTAAGTGTTTTTATTGCAAGGGAAGTGGTCACTGGAAGCGGAACTGCCCCAAATACTTAGCGGACAAGAAGGCCGGCATCACGAAAGGTATATGTGATATACATGTAATTGATGTGTACCTTACCAGTACTCGTAGTAGCTCCTGGGTATTTGATACCGGTGCGGTTGCTCACATTTGTAACTCAAAGCAGGAGCTGCGGAATAAGCGGAGACTGGCGAAGGACGAGGTGACGATGCGTGTCGGGAATGGTTCCAAGGTCGATGTGATCGCCATCGGCAGGCTACCTCTACATTTACCTACGGGATTAGTTTTAAACCTCAATAATTGTTATTTAGTGCCAGCTTTGAGCATGAACATTGTATCTGGATCTCGTTTAATTCGAGATGGCTACTCATTTAAATCCGAGAATAATGGTTGTTCTATTTATATGAGAGATATGTTTTATGGTCATGCTCCGATGGTGAATGGTTTATTCTTAATGAATCTCGAGCGTAATGCTACACATATTCATAGAGTGAATACCAAAAGATGTAAGGTTGATAATGATAGTCCCACATACTTGTGGCACTGCCGCCTTGGTCACATAGGTGTCAAACGCATGAAGAAGCTCCATGCAGATGGACTTTTAGAGTCTCTTGATTATGAATCATTTGACACGTGCGAACCATGCCTCATGGGTAAAATGACCAAGACTCCGTTCTCAGGAACAATGGAGCGAGCAACCAACTTATTGGAAATCATACATACTGATGTGTGCGGTCCAATGAGTGTTGAGGCTCGCGGTGGCTATCGTTATGTTCTCACCCTCACTGATGACTTGAGTAGATATGGGTATGTCTACTTAATGAAACACAAGTCTAAGACCTTTGAAAAGTTCAAGGAATTTCAGAGTGAGGTTGAGAATCAACGTGACAGGAAATCAAGTTATTGCGATCAGATCATGGGGGAGATGTTGGAAATATGCCCTAGAGGCAATAATAAATTAGTTATTATTATATTTCCTTGTTCATGATAATGGTTTATTATCCATGCTAGAATTGTATTGATAGGAAACTCAGATACATGTGTGGATACATAGACAACACCATGTCCCTAGTAAGCCTCTAGTTGACTAGCTCGTTGATCAATAGATGGTTACGGTTTCCTGACCATGGACATTGGATGTCGTTGATAATGGGATCACATCATTGGGAGAATGATGTGATGGACAAGACCCAATTCTAAGCCTAGCACAAAGATTGTGTAGTTCGTATGCTAAAGCTTTTCTAATGTCAAGTATCATTTCCTTAGACCATGAGATTGTGCAATTCCCGGATACCGTAGGAATACTTTGGGTGTGCCAAACGTCACAACATAACTGGGTGGCTATAAAGGTACACTACAGGTATCTCCGAAAGTGTCTGTTGGGTTGGCACGAATCGAGACTGGGATTTGTCACTCCGTGTAAACGGAGAGGTATCTCTGGGCCCACTCGGTAGGACATCATCATAATGTGCACAATGTGATCAAGGAGTTGATCACGGGATGATGTGTTACAGAACGAGTAAAAGAGACTTGCCGGTAACAAGATTGAAGAAGGTATCGGGATACCGACGATCGAATCTCGGGCAAGTACAATACCGATAGACAAAGGGAATTGTATACGGGATTGATCGAATCCACGACATCGTGGTTCATCTGATGAGATCATCGTGGAACATGTGGGAACCAACATGGGTATCTAGATCCCGCCGTTGGTTATTGACCGGAGGACGTCTCGGTCATGTCTGCATGGTTCCCGAACCCGTAGGGTCTACACACTTAAGGTTCGATGACACTAGGGTTATAAAGGAAGTTTGTATGTGGTTACCGAATGTTGTTCGGAGTCCCGGATGAAATCCCGGACGTCATGACGAGTTCCGGAATGGTCCGGAGGTAAAGATTTATATATGGGAAGTCCTTTTTTGGTCACCGGAAAAGTTTTGGGTTTTATCGGTAACGTACCGGGACCACCGGGAGGGTCCCGGGGGTCCACCAAGTGGGGCCACCAGCCCCGGAGGGCTGCATGGGCCAAGTGTGGGAGGGGACCAGCCCCAGGTGGGCTGGTGCGCTCCCCCACCAAGGCCCAAGGCGCAAGGGAGAGTGGAATGGGGCAAACCCTAGGCTCAGATGGGCCTAAGGCCCACCTAGTGGTGCGCCTCCCTCTCCCCCCCTTGGCCGCCCCCCTAGATGGGATCTAGGGCTGGCCGCCACCCCTAGGGGTGGAAACCTAGATGGGGGCACAGCCCCTCCCCTCCCCCTATATATACGTGAGGTTTTGGGCTGCCAGAGACACGGATTCAATCTCCTTCTTGGCGCAGCCCTACCCCTCTCCCTCCTCGTCTCTTGCGGTGCTTGGCGAAGCCCTGCTGGAGTACCACGCTCCTCCACCACCATCATGCCGTTGTGCTGCTGCTGGATGGAGTCTTCCCCAACCTCTCCTTCTCCCCTTGCTGGATCAAGGCGTAGGAGACGTCACCGGGCTGTACGTGTGTTGAACACGGAGGTGCCGTCCGTTCGGCACTAGGATCATCGGTGATTTGGATCACGACGAGTACGACTCCATCAACCCCGTTCTCTTGAACGCTTCCGCGTAGCGATCTACAAAGGTATGTAGATGCACTCTCCTTCCCCTCGTTGCTGGTTTCTCCATAGATAGGTCTTGGTGACACGTAGGAAAATTTTGAATTTCTGCTACGTTCCCCAACAGGAGAATACTTGAGTCACAAATTTGGCACACACTTAAGAAAATGTGGAATAGTTTCACAACTAACGCCGCCTGGAACACCTCAGCGTAATGGTATGTCCGAACGTCGTAATCGCACTCTATTAGTTATGGTGTGATCTATGATGTCTCTTACCGATTTACCGCTATCATTTTGGGGCTATGCTTTAGAGACTGCCGCATTCACTTTAAATAGGGCTCCGTCGAAATCCGTTGAGACGACACCGTATGAATTATGGTTTGGGAAGAAACCTAAGCTGTCGTTTCTAAAAGTTTGGGGATGCGATGCTTATGTCAAGAAACTTCAACCTGAAAAGCTCGAACCCAAGTCGGAAAAATGCGTCTTCATAGGATACCCTAAAGAAACTGTTGGGTATACCTTCTACCTCAGATCCGAAGGTAAGATCTTTGTTGCCAAGAATGGGTCCTTTCTAGAGAAAGAGTTTCTCTCGAAAGAAATAAGTGGGAGGAAGGTAGAACTTGATGAAGTATTACCTCTTGAACCGGTAAGTGGCGCAGCTCAAGAAAATGTTCCTGAGGTGCCTGCACCGACTAGAGAGGAAGTTGATGATGATGATCATGAAACTTCAGATCAAGTTGCTACTGAACTTCGTAGGTCCACAAGGACACGTTCCGCACCAGAGTGGTACGGCAACCCTGTCTTGGAAATCATGTTGTTAGACAACGGTGAACCTTCGAACTATGAAGAAGTGATGGCGGGCCGGATTCCGACAAATGGCTGGAAGCCATGAAATCCGATATAGGATCCATGTATGAAAATGAAGTATGGACTTTGACTGACTTGCCCGTTGATCGGCGAGCCATAGAAAATAAATGGATCTTTAAGAAGAAGACAGACGCGGATGGTAATGTGACCATCTATAAAGCTTGGCTTGTCGCTAAGGGTTATAGACAAGTTCAAGGGGTTGACTACGATGAGACTTTCTCACCCGTAGCGAAGCTGAAGTCCGTCCGAATCATGTTAGCAATTGCCGCATTCTATGATTATGAGATATGGCAAATGGACGTCAAAACGACATTCCTTAATGGTTTCCTTAAGGAAGAATTGTATTGAAGGAAATATGCCCTAGAGGCAATAATAAAGTTATTATTTATTTCCTTATTTCATGATAAATGTTTATTATTCATGCTAGAATTGTATTAACCGGAAACATAATACATGTGTGAATACATAGACAAACAGAGTGTCACTAGTATGCCTCTACTTGACTAGCTCGTTAATCAAAGATGGTTATGTTTCCTAACCATAGACAAAGAGTTGTTATTTGATTAATGGGATCACATCATTAGGAGAATGATGTGATTGACTTGACCCATTCCGTTAGCTTAGCACTCGATCGTTTAGTATGTTGCTATTGCTTTCTTCATGACTTATACATGTTCCTATGACTATGAGATTATGCAACTCCCGTTTACCGGAGGAACACTTTGTGTGCTACGAAACGTCACAACGTAACTGGGTGATTATAAAGGAGCTCTACAGGTGTCTCCAAAGGTACATGTTGGGTTGGCGTATTTTGAGATTAGGATTTGTCACTCCGATTGTCGGAGAGGTATCTCTGGGCCCTCTCGGTAATGCACATCACATAAGCCTTGCAAGCATTGCAACTAATGAGTTAGTTGCGAGATGATGTATTACGAAACGAGTAAAGAGACTTGCCGGTAACGATATTGAACTAGGTATTGAGATACCGACGATCGAATCTCGGGCAAGTAACATACCGATGACAAAGGGAACAACGTATGTTGTTATGCGGTCTGACCGATAAAGATCTTCGTAGAATATGTAGGAGCCAATATGGGCATCCAGGTCCCGCTATTGGTTATTGACCAGAGACGTGTCTCGGTCATGTCTACATTGTTCTCGAACCGTAGGGTCCGCACGCTTAAGGTTTCGATGACAGTTATATTATGAGTTTATGAGTTTTGATGTACCGAAGGAGTTCAGAGTCCCGGATGAGATCGGGGACATGACGAGGAGTCTCGAAATGGTCGAGACGTAAAGATCGATATATTGGACGACTATATTCGGACATCGGAAAGGTTCCGAGTGGTTCGGGTATTTTTCGGAGTACCGGGGAGTTACGGGAATACGGGAGAAGAAGTATATGGGCCTTATTGTGCTTTAGGGGAGAGGGAGAGGCAGGCCGCGCCCCCCCCCAAGGCCTAGTCTGAATTGGACTAGGGGGAGGGGCTGCGCCCCCTCCTTCCTTCTCTTCCCTCTTCCCCTTCCTTGTCTCCTACTCCTACTACATGGAAGGACTCCTAGTTGGACTAGGAAAGGAGGAATCCTACTCCCGGTGGGAGTAGGACTCCCCTAGGGCGTGCCATAGAGAGGGCCGGCCCTCCCCTCCTCCACTCCTTTATATACGGGGGCAGGGGGCACCCCATAGACACACAAGTTGATCCTCGTGATCGTTCCTTAGCCGTGTGCGGTGCCCCCCTCCACCATATTCCACCTCGGTCATACCGTTGTAGTGCTTAGGTGAAGCCCTGTGTCGGTAGAACATCATCATCGTCACCACGCCGTTGTGCTGACGGAACTCACCCCCGAAGCTTTGCTGGATCGGAGCCCGGGGAGCATCATCGAGCTGTACGTGTGCTAAGAACTCGGAGGTGCCGGAGTAACGGTGCTTGGATCGGTCGGATCGGGAAGACGTACGACTACTTCCTCTACGTTGCGTCAACGCTTCCACAGTCGGTCTACGAGGGTACGTAGACAACACTCTCCCCTCTCGTTGCTATGCATCACCATGATCTTGCGTGTGCGTAGGAAATTTTTTTAAATTAGTACGTTCCCCAACAGTGGTATCAGAGCCTAGGTTTTATGTGTTGATGTTATATGCACGAGTAGAACACAAGTGAGTTGTGGGCGATATAAGTCATACTGCTTACCAGCATGTCATACTTTGGTTCGGCGGTATTGTTGGATGAAGCGGCCCGGACCGACATTACGCGTACGCTTACGCGAGACCGGTTCTCCCGACGTGCTTTGGACAAAGGTGGCTAGCGGGTGACAGTTTCTCCAACTTTAGTTGAACCGAGTGTGGCTACGCCCGGTCCTTGCGAAGGTTAAAACAGCACCAACTTGACAAACTATCGTTGTGGTTTTGATGCGTAGGTAAGATTGGTTGTTGCTTAAGCCCGTAGCAGCCACGTAAAACTTGCAACAACAAAGTAGAGGACGTCTAACTTGTTTTTGCAGGGCATGTTGTGATGTGATATGGTCAAAACGTGATGAGATATAAGTTGTTGTATGAGATGATCATGTTTTGTTAAAGTTATCGGCAGCTGGCAAAAGCCTTATGGTTGTCTCCATATTGCATAAGATGCAAGCGCCAAATAATTGCTTTACTTTATCGCTATGCGATAGCAATAGTTGCAAGAGCAATAGTTGGCGAGACGACCGTGTGACGACACATTGATATAGATCAAGATGATGGAGATCATGGTGTCATGCCGGTGACGATAGAGATCATGACAGTACTTTGGAGATGGAGATCAAAGGCGCAAGATGATGATGGCCATATCATGTCACATATTTTGATTGCATATGATGTTTATCTTTTATACATCTTATTTTGCTTAGTTTGACGGTAGCATTTTAAGATGATCTCTCACTAATTATCAAGAAGTGTTCTCCCTGAGTATGCACCGTTGCCAAAGTTCGTCGTGCCCAGACACCACGTGATGATCGGGTGTGATAAGCTCTATGTCCATCTACAACGGGTGCAAGCCAGTTTTGCACACGCGGAATACTCAGGTTAAACTCGACGAGCCTAGCATATACAGATATGGCCTCGGAACACGGAGACCGAAAGGTCGAGCGTGAATCATATAGTAGATATGATCAACATAGTGATGTTCACCAATGAAACTACTCCATCTCACGTGATGATCGGACATGGTTTAGTTGATTTGGATCACGTAATCACTTAGAGGATTAGAGGGATGTCTATCTAAGTGGGAGTTCTGAAGTAATATGATTAATTGAACTTAAATTTATCATGAACTTAGTCCTGGTAGTATTTTGCAAATTATGTTGTAGATCAATAGCTCGCGCTGTTGCTTCCCTGTGTTTATTTTGATATGTTCCTAGAGAAAATTGTGTTGAAAGATGTTAGTAGCAATGATGTGGATTGGATCCGTGATCTGAGGTTTATCCTCATTGCTGCATAGAAGAATTATGTCCTTGATGCACCGCTAGGTGACAGACCTATTGCAGGAGCAGATGCAGACGTTATGAACGTTTGGCTAGCTCGATATGATGACTAATTGATAGTTTAGTGCACCATGCTTAACGGCTTAGAATCGGGACTTCAAAGACGTTTTGAACGTCATGGACCATATGAGATGTTCCAGGAATTGAAGTTAATATTTCAAGCAAATACCCGAGTTGAGAGATATGAAGTCTCCAACAAGTTCTATAGCTAAAAGATGGAGGAGAATCGCTCAACTAGTGAGCATGTGCTCAGATTGTCTGGGTACTACAATCTCTTGAATCAAGTGGGAGTTAATCTTCCAGATAAGATAGTGATTGACAGAATTCTCTAGTCACCATCACCAAGTTAGTAGAACTTCGTGATGAACTATGATATGCAAGGGATAACGGAAACGATTCCCAAGCTCTTCGTAATGCGGAAATTGACGAAGGTAGAAATCAAGAAAAACATCAAGTGTTGATGGTAGACAAGACCACTAGTTTCAAGAAAAGGGCAGAGGGAAGATGGGGAACTTCAAGAAGAACAGCAAGCAAGTTGCTGCTCAAGTGAAGAATCCCAAGTCTGGTCCTAAGCCTGAGACTAAGTGTTTCTACTGCAAAGGGACTGGTCACTGGAAGCGGAACTACCCCAAGTGATTGGCAGATAAGAAGGATGGCAAAGTGAACATGAGTATATTTGATATACATGTTATTGATGTGTACTTTACTAGTGTTTACAGCAACCCCTCAGTATTTGATACTAGTTCAGTTGCTAAGATTAGTAACTCGAAACAGGAGTTGCAGAATAAACAGAGACTAGTTAAGGGTGAAGTGACGATGTGTGTTGGAAGTGGTTCCAAGATTGATATGATCATCATCGCACACTCCCTATACTTTCGGGATTAGTGTTGAACCTGAATAAGTGTTATTTGGTGTTTGCGTTGAGCATGAATATGATTTGATCATGTTTATTGTAATACGGTTATTCATTTAAGTAAGAGAATAAATTGTTGTTCTGTTTACATGAATAAAACCTTATATGGTTACACACCCAATGAAAATAGTTCGTTGGATCTCGATCGTAGTGATACACATAATCATAATATTGAAACCAAAAGATGCAAAGTTAATAATGATAGTGCAACTTAGTTGTTGCACTGCCGTTTAGGTCATATTGGTGTAAAGCGCATGAAGAAACTCCATGCTGATGGGATTTTGGAATCACTTGATTATGAATCACTTGATGCTTGCGAACCATGCCACATGGGCAAGATGACTAAGACTCCGTTCTCCGAAGCGAGCAACTGACTTATTGGAAATAATACATACTGATGTATGCGGTCCGATGAGTGTTAAGGCTCACGGCAAGTATCGTTATTTTCTGAACTTCACAGATGATTTGAGCAGATATGGGTATATCTACTTGATGAAACATAAGTCTGAAACATTTGAAAAGTTCAAAGAATTTCAGAGTGAAGTGGAAAATCATTGTGACAAGAAAATAAAGTTTCTACGATCTGATTGCGGAGACAAATATTTGAGTTACGAGTTTGGTCTTCAATTAAAACAATGTGGAATAGTTTCACAAACTCATGCCACATGGAACACCACAGCATAATGGTGTGTCCGAACGTCATAACCGTACTTTATTGGATATAGTGCAATCTATGATGTCCCTTACCGATCTACCACTATCGTTTTGGGGTTATGCATTAGAGACAGTTGCATTCACGTTAAAAGGGCACCATCTAAATCCGTTGAGACGACACAATCTGAATTATGGTTTGGCAAGAAACCAAAGTTGTCATTTCTTAAAGTTTTGGGTTGTGATGCTTATGCGAAAAAGTTTCATCCTGATAAGCTCAAACCCAAATCGGAGAAATATGTCTTCATAGGATACCCAAAGGAGACTATTGGGTACACGTTCTATCACAGATCCGAAGGCAAGACATTCGTTGCTAAGAATGGATCCTTTCTAGAGAAGGAGTTTCTCTCCAAAGAAGTGAGTGGGAGGAAAGTAGAAAACTTGATAAGGTAATTGTACCTTCTCCCTTATTGGAAAGTAGTTCATCACAGAAATCTGTTCTTGTGACTACTACACCAATTAGTGAGGAAGCTAATGATGATGATCATGTAACTTCAGATCAAGTCACTACCGAATCTCGTAGGTAAACCAGAGTGAGATCCGCACCAGAGTGGTACGGTAATCCTGTTCTGGAAGTCATGTTACTAGACCATGACGAACTTGCGAACTATGAGGAAGCGATGATGAGCCCAGATTCCGCGAAATGGTTTGAGGCCATGAAATCTGAGATATGATCCATGTATGAGAACAAAGTATGGACTTTGATGGATTTGCCCGATGATCGGCAAGCCATAGAAATTAATGGATCTTCAAGAGGAAGACGGACGATGATAGTAGTGTTACTATCTACAAAGCTAGACTTGTCGAAAAAGGTTTTTGACAAAGTTCAAGGTGTTGACTACGATGAAATTTTCTCACTCGTAGCGATGCTTAAGTCTGTCCAAATCATGTTAGCAATTGCCGCATTTTTATGAAATATGGTAAATGGATAAACAAAACTACATTCCTTAATGGATTTAAAGAAGAATTGTATATGATGCAACCAGAAGGTTTTGTCAATCCTAAAGGTGCTAACAAAATATGCAAGCTCCAGCGATCCATCTATGGACTGGTGCAAGCATCTCGGAGTTGGAATATACGCTTTGATAAGTTGATCAAAGCATATAGTTTTATACAGACTTGCAGTGAAGCCTGTATTTACAAGAAAGTGAGTGGGAGCACTACAACATTTTTGATAAGTGTATGTGTATGACATATTGTTGATCGGAAATAATGTAGAATTATTCTGCAAGGCATAAAGGAGTGTTTGAAAGGATTTTTTTCAAAGAAAACCTCGGTGAAGCTGCTTAAATATTGAGCATCAAGATCTATAGAGATAGATCAAGACGCTTGATAAGTTTTTTTTTCAATGAGTACATACCTTGACAAGATTTTGAAGTAGTTCAAAATGGAACAGTCAAAGAAAGAATTCTTGCCTGTGTTACAAGGTGTGAAATTGAGTAAGACTCAAAACCCGACAACGGCAGAAAATAGAATGAGAATGAAAGTCATTCCCTATGCCTTGGCCATAGGTTCTATAAAGTAAGCCATGCTGTGTACCAGACCTATTGTATACCCTACACTAATTTTGTCAAGGGAGTACAATAGTGATCTAGAAGTAGATCACTGGACAGCGGTCAAAATTATCCTTAGTGGAATAAGGATATGTTTCTCGATTATGGAGGTGACAAAAGGTTCGTCGTAAAAGGGTTACGTCGATACAAGTTTTGGCACTAATCCAGATGACTCTTAGTCTTCATCTGGATACATATTGAAAGTGGGAGCAATTAGCTAAAGTAGCTCCGTGCAGAGCATTGTAGACATAGAAAATTGCAAAATACTTACGGATCTGAATATGGCAGACTCGTTGACTAAACTTCTCTCACAGGCAAAACATGATCACACCTTAGTACTCTTTGGGTGTTAATCACATAGCAACGTGAACTAGATTACTGACTCTAGTAAACCCTTTGGGTGTTGGTCACATATCGATGTGAACTATGGGTGTTAACCACATAAAGATGTGAACTATTGATGTTAGATCACATGGCGATGTGAACTAGATTATTGACTCTAGTGCAAGTGGGAGACTGAACGAAATATGCCCTAGAGGCAATAATAAAGTTATTATTTATTTCCTTATTTCATGATAAATGTTTATTATTCATGCTAGAATTGTATTAACCGGAAACATAATACATGTGTGAATACATAGACAAACAGAGTGTCACTAGTATGCCTCTACTTGACTAGCTCGTTAATCAAAGATGGTTATGTTTCCTAACCATAGACAAAGAGTTGTTATTTGATTAACGGGATCACATCATTAGGAGAATGATGTGATTGACTTGACCCATTCCGTTAGCTTAGCACTCGATCGTTTAGTATGTTGCTATTGCTTTCTTCATGACTTATACATGTTCCTATGACTATGAGATTATGCAACTCCCGTTTACCGGAGGAACACTTTGTGTGCTACCAAACGTCACAACGTAACTGGGTGATTATAAAGGAGCTCTACAGGTGTCTCCAAAAGTACATGTTGGGTTGGCGTATTTTGATATTAGGATTTGTCACTCCGATTGTCGGAGAGATATCTCTGGGCCCTCTCGGTAATGCACATCACATAAGCCTTGCAAGCATTGCAACTAATGAGTTAGTTGCGAGATGATGTATTACGAAACGAGTAAAGAGACTTGCCGGTAACGAGATTGAACTAGGTATTGAGATACCGACGATCGAATCTCGGGCAAGTAACATACCGATGACAAAGGGAACAACGTATGTTGTTATGCGGTCTGACCGATAAAGATCTTCGTAGAATATGTAGGAGCCAATATGGGCATCCAGGTCCCGCTATTGGTTATTGACCGGAGACGTGTCTCAGTCATGTCTACATTGTTCTCGAACCGTAGGGTCCGCACGCTTAAGGTTTCGATGATAGTTATATTATGAGTTTATGAGTTTTGATGTACCGAAGGAGTTCGGAGTCCCGGATGAGATCGGGGACATGACGAGGAGTCTCGAAATGGTCAAGACATAAAGATCGATATATTGGACGACTATATTCGGACATCGGAAAGGTTCCGAGTGGTTCGGTTATTTTTCGGAGTACCGGGGAGTTACGGGAATACGGGAGAAGAAGTATATGGGCCTTATTGTGCTTTAGGGGAGAGGGAGAGGCAGGCCGCGCCCCCCCCCCCCAAGGCCTAGTCCGAATTGGACTAGGGGGAGGGGCTGCGCCCCCTCCTTCCTTCTCTTCCCTCTTCCCCTTCGTTGTCTCCTACTCCTACTACATGGAAGGACTCCTAGTTGGACTAGGAAAGGAGGAATCCTACTCCCGGTGGGAGTAGGACTCCCCTAGGGCGTGCCATAGAGAGGGCCGGCCCTCCCCTCCTCCACTCCTTTATATACGGGGGCAGGGGGCACCCCATAGACACACAAGTTGATCCTCGTGATCGTTCCTTAGCCGTGTGCGGTGCCCCCCTCCACCATATTCCACCTCGGTCATACCGTTGTAGTGCTTAGGCGAAGCCCTGCGTCGATAGAACATCATCATCGTCACCACGCCGTTGTGCTGACGGAACTCATCCCCGAAGCTTTGCTGGATCGGAGCCCGGGGAGCGTCATCGAGCTGTACGTGTGCTAAGAACTCGGAGGTGCCGGAGTAACGGTGCTTGGATCGGTCGGATCGGGAAGACGTATGACTACTTCCTCTACGTTGCGTCAACGCTTCCGCAGTCGGTCTTCGAGGGTACGTAGACAACACTCTCCCCTCTCGTTGCTATGCATCACCATGATCTTGCGTGTGCGTAGGAATTTTTTTGAAATTACTACATTCCCCAACATGTATATGATGCAGCCGGAAGGTTTTGTCGATCCAAAGAATGCTGACAAGGTGTGCAAGCTCCAACGCTCGATTTATGGGCTGGTGCAAGCATCTCGGAGTTGGAACATTCGCTTTGATGAGATGATCAAAGCGTTTGGGTTTATGCAGACTTATGGAGAAGTCTGCATTTACAAGAAAGTGAGTGGGAGCTCTGTAGAATTTCTCATATTGTATGTGGATGACATACTGTTGATGGGAAATGATATAGAATTCTTGGAAAGCATAAAGGCCTACTTGAACAAGTGTTTTTCAATGAAGGACCTTGGAGAAGCTGCTTATATATTAGGCATCAAGATCTATAGAGATAGATCGAGACGCCTCATTGGTCTTTCACAGAGTACGTACCTTGACAAGATATTGAAGAAGTTCAAAATGGATCAGTCAAAGAAGGGGTTCTTGCCTGTATTGCAAGGTATGAGATTGAGCATGGCTCAATGCCCGACCACGGCAGAAGATAGAGAAAAGATGAGTGTCGTCCCCTATGCCTCGACCATAGGGTTTATCATGTATGCTATGCTGTGTACCAGACCTGATGTAAACCTTGCCGTAAGTTTGGTAGGAAGGTACCAAAGTAATCCCGGCATGGAACACTAGACAACGGTCAAGAATATCCTGAAGTACCTGAAAAGGACTAAGGAAATGTTTCTCGTTTATGGAGGTGACGAAGAGCTCGTCGTAAAGGGTTACGTCGATGCTAGCTTCGACACAGATCTGGATGACTCTAAGCCACAAACCGGATACGTGTATATTTTGAATGGTGGGGCAGTAAGCTGGTGCAGTTGCAAGCAAAGCATTGTGGCGGGATCTACATGTGTGATGTCTACTACACAACCTTCTTCTTGTAGACGTTGTTGGGCCTCCAAGTGCAGAGGTTTGTAGGACAGTAGCAAATTTCCCTCAAGTGGATGACCTAAGGTTTATCAATCCGTAGGAGGCGTAGGATGAAGATGGTCTCTCTCAAGCAACCCTGCAACCAAATAACAAAGAGTCTCTTGTGTCCCAAACACACCTAATACAATGGTATATTGTATAGGTGCACTAGTTCGGCGAAGAGATGGTGAAAGTGCAAAATAGATAGTAGATATAGGTTTTTGTAAACTGAAAATATAAAAACAGCAAGGTAGCGAGTGGTAAAAGTGAGCGTAAACGGTATTGCAATGATAGGAAACAAGGCCTAGGGTTCATACTTTCACTAGTGTAAGTCCTCTCAACAATACTAATATAATTGGATCATAAAATTATCCCTCAACATGCAACAAAGAGTCACTCCAAAGTCACTAATAGCGGAGAACGAACGAAGAGATTATGGTAGGGTACGAAACCACCTCAAAGTTATTCTTTCCAATCAATCCATTGGGTTATTCCTATAAGTGTCACAAACAGCCCTAGAGTTCGTACTAGAATAACACCTTAAGATACAAATCAACCAAAACCCTAATGTCACCTCAAGTATCCGTGGGCATGATTATATGATATGCATCACACAATCTCAGATTTATCCAACCAACATAAAAGTACTTCAAATAGTGCCCCAAAGTTTCTACCGGAGAATCAAGAACGTGTGCCAACCCCTATGCATAGGTTCATCGGCGGAACCCGCAAGTTGGTCACCAAAACATACATCAAGTGGCACGTGATATCCCATTGTCACCACAGATAAGCACGGCAAGACATACATCAAGTATTCATAAAAGACTCAATCCGATAAGATAACTTCAAAGGGGAAACTCAATTCATCACAAGAGAGTAGAGGGGGAGAAGAAACATAAGATCCAACTACAATAGCAAAGCTCGGGATACATCAAGATCGTGCCATAGATGGAACACGAGAGAGAACACGAGAGAGAGAGATCAAACACATAGCTACTGGTACATACCCTCAGCCCCGAGGGTGAACTACTCCCTCCTCGTCATGGATAGCGCCGGGATAATGAAGATGGCCACCGGAGATGGATCCCCCCTCCGGCAGGGTACCGGAAAGGGGTCCCGATTGGTTTTTCATGGTTCTGGAGGCTTTTGGCGGCGGAACTCCCGATCTATCTTCTCCCGGATGTTTTTAGGGTATATGGAGATATATAGGCGGAAGAAGTACGTCAGGGGAGCTCCGAGGGGTCCACGAGGCAGGGGGCGCGCCCAGGGGGGGCGTGCCCTCCACCCTCGTGACCTCCCTGGAAACTTCTTGGAGTAGGGTCCAAGTCTCCTGGATCATGTTCGGTGAGAAGATCACGTTCCCGAAGGTTTCATTCCGTTTGGACTCCGTTTGATATTCTGTTTCCTCGAAATACTGAAATAGGCAAAAAACAACAATTCTGGGCTGGGCCTCCGGTTAATAGGTTAGTCCTAAAAATAATATAAAAGTGGAAAATAAAGCCCAATATAGTCCAAAACAGTAGATAAAGTAGCATGGAGCAATCAAAAATTATAGATACGTTGGAGACGTATCAGGCATCCCCAAGCTTAATTCCTGCTCGTCCTCGAGTAGGTAAATGATAAAAAGAGAATTTTTGATGCGGAGTGATACTTTGGCATAATTTCAATGTAAATCTTCTTAATCATGGTATGAATATTCAGATCCGAAAGGTTCAAGAGAAAAGTTCATATTGACATAAAATGGTAATACTTCAAGCATACTAATTAAACAATTATGTCATCTCAAAAAAACATGGCCAAAGGAAGTTCATCCCTACAAAATCATATAGTTAGGCTATGCTTCATTTTCGTCACACAAAGATGTTCCCAACTTCTATACCCCCGATGACAAGCCAAGCAATTGTTTCATACTCAAATAATCTCAAACTTTTTCAACCTTCACGCATGAGCGCGAGCCATGGACATAGCACTATGGGTGGTATAGAATATGATGATGGGGATTGTTTGGAGAAGACAAAAAAGGAGAAAGTCTCACATCAACAAGGCTAATCAATGAGCTATGGAGATGCCCATCAATTGATGTTAATGCAAGGAGTAGGGATTGCCATGCAACGGATGCACTAGAGCTAAGAATGCTCAACAAAAGAAAACTAGTGGGTGTGCATCCAACTTTCTTGCTCATGAAGACCTAGGGCATTTTGAGGAATCCCATCGTTGGAATATACAAGCCAAGTTCTATAATGAAAAATTCCCACTAGTATGAACAAGACAACTTATGAGACTCACTATATGAAATCATGGTGCTACTTTGAAGCACAATATATGAGACTCACTACATGAAGAACAAGGTGCTACTTTGAAGCACAAGTGTGGAAAAAGAGATAGTAGCATTTCCCTTTTTATTTTCTATTTTTTTGGGCCTTTCTTTTTTTCTTTTTGGCCTTTCTCTCCCTTTTTTTGATTGGGAAATGCTCTAATAATGATGATCATCACACTTCTATTGATTACAACATAATGATTACAACTCGATACTAGAACAAGATATGACTCTATATCAATGCCTCCGGCAGTGTACCGGGATGGTGCAATGAATCAAGAGTGACATGTATGAAAAATAATGCATGGTGGCTTTGCCACAAATACGATGTCAACTACAAGATCATGCAATGGCAATATGACAAAAGTAAAGCATGTCATGATGATGATGATGGTGGTGGAAGTTGCATGGCAATATATCTTGGAATGGCTATGGAAATGCCATGATAGGTAGGTATGGTGGCTGTTTTGAGGAAGATATAGAGAGGTTTATGTGTGAAAGAGCGTATCATATCACGGGGTTTGGATGCACCGGCGAAGTTTGCACCAACTCTCAATGTGAGAAAGGGCAATGCACGGTACCGAAGAGGCTAGCAAATGGCGGAAAGGTAAAAGTGCGTATAATCCATGGACTCAACATTAGTCAAAAGAACTCATATACTTATTGCAAAAATTTAGAAGTCATCAAAAATCAAGTACTACGCGCATGCTCCTAGGGGGATAGATTGGTAGGAAAAGACCATCGCTCGTCCCCGACCGCCACTCATAAGGATGCACAAGCCAGGTACACTTCATGCTTCAAATTTGTTACACAACTTTAACCATACGTGCATGCTACGGGACTTGCTAACTTCAACACAAGTATTTCTCAAATTCACAACTACTCAACTAGCACGACTATGATATTATCACCTCCATATCTCAAAACAATTATCAACCATCAAACTTATCTTAGTATTCAACCCACTAAAAAGAAAGTTTCACATATCTTGAATACCAAGTATATTAACATTAAGCAAATTACCATGCTATTAACGACTCTCAAAATAATCTAAGTGAAGCATGAGAGATCAAGTTTCTTTAAAACAATCCACCACCGTGCTCTAAAAGATCTAAGTGAAGCACTAGAGCAAAAATTATCACGCTCAAAAAGATATAAGTGAAGCACATAGAGTATTCTAACAAATTTCAATTCATACATGGCTCTCTCAAAAGGTGTGTACAGCAAGGATGATTATGGTAGACTAACAAGCAAAGCCACAAATAATACAAGACGCTCCAAGCAAAACACATATCATGTGGTGAATAAAAATATAGCTCCAAGTAAATTACCGATGGAAGTGGACGAAAGAGGGGATGCCTTTCGGGGCATCCCCAAGCTTTGACTTTTGGTGTCCTTGGATTATCTTGGGGGTGCCATGGGCATCCCCAAGCTTAGGCTCTTGCCACTCCTTGTTCCATAATCCATCAAAAGAATTCACCCAAAACTTGAAAACTTCACAACACAAAACTCAATAGAAATCTCGTGAGCTCCGTTAGAGAAAGAAAACAAAAGACTACTTTAAGGTACTGTAGTGAACTTGTTCTTTATTTGTATTGGTGTTAAACCTACTGTATTCCAACTTCTCTATGGTTTATAAACTATTTTACTGGCCATAGATTCATCAAAATAAGCAAACAACACACGCAAAACAGAATCTGCCAAAAACAGAACAGTCTGTAGTAATCTGGATCAAACGTATACTTCTGGAACCCCAAAAATTCTAAAACAAATTTATGGACCTGAGGAATTTATCTATTAATCATCTTCAAAAATAATTAACTAAATAGCACACTCCAATAAAAAATGGCAGCAATTCTCGTGAGCGCTAAAGTTTCTGTTTTTGACAGCATGATCAACAAGACTTTCCCCAAGTCTTCCCAAAGGTTCTACTTGGCACAAACACTAATTAAAAACATAAAACCACATCTAAGCAGAGGCTAGATGAATTTTTTATTACTAAACAGGAACAAAAATCAAGGAACAAAAATAAAGTTGGGTTGCCTCCCAACAAGCGCTATCGTTTAACGCCCCTAGCTAGGCATGATGATTTCAATGATGCTCATATAAAAGATAAGAATTGAAACATAAAGAGAGCATCATTAAGAATATGACTAGAACATTTAAGTCTAACATACTTCCTATGCATAGGTATTTTGTGAGAAAACAACTTGTGGGGACAAGAATCAACTTGCATAGGAAGGTAAAACAAGCATAACTTCAAAATTTTAAGCACATAGAGAGGAAACTTGATATTATTGCAATTCCTACAAGCATATATTCCTCCCTCATAATAATTTTCAGTAGCATCATGAATGTTCAACAATATAACCAGCACCTAAAGCATTCTTTTCATGATCTACAAGCATAGAAAATTTACTACTCTCCACACAAGCAAAATTCTTCTCATTAATAATAGTGGGAGCAAACTCAACAAAATAACTATCATGTGATTGAAAATCAAGATCAAGATGACAAGTTTCATTGTTATTATTATTCTTTAAAGCATACGTGTCATCACAATAATCATCATAGATAGGAGGCTTGCTTTCATCATAGTAAATTTGCTCATCAAAGCTTGGGGGACAAAAAATATCATCTTCATCAAACATAGCTTCTCCAAGCTTGTGGCTTTGCATATCATTAGCATCATAGATATTCAAGGAATTTGTACTAACAACATTGCAATCATGCTCATCATTCAAATATTTAGTGCCAAACATTTTATAGATTTCTTCTTCTAGCACTTGAGCACAATTATCCTTTCCATCATACTCACGAAAGATATTAAAAAGGTGAAGCGTATGAGACAAACTCAATTCCATTTTTTGTAATTTCTTTTATAAACTAAACTAGTGATAAAACAAGAAACTAAAAGACTCGATTGCAAGATCTAAAGATATACCTTCAAGCGCTAACCTCCCCGGAAACGGCGCCAGAAAAGAGCTTGATGTCTACTACACAACCTTCTTCTTGTAGGCGTTTTTGGGCCTCCAAGTGCAGAGGTTTGTAGGACAGTAGCAAATTTCCCTCAAGTGGATGACCTAAGGTTTATCAATCCATAGGAGGCGTAGGATTAAGATGGTCCCTCTCAAGCAAACCTGCAACCAAATAACAAAGAGTCTCTTGTGTCCCCAACACACCCAATACAATGGTATATTATATAGGTGCACTAGTTCGGCGAAGAGATGGTGATACAAGTGCAAAATAGACAGTAGATATAGGTTTTTGTAAACTGAAAATATAAAAACAGCAAGGTAGCGAGTGGTAAAAGTGAGCGTAAACGGTATTGCAATGATAGGAAACAAGGCCTAGGGTTCATACTTTCACTAGTGTAAGTCCTCTCAACAATACTAACATAATTGGATCATAAAATTATCCCTCAACATGCAACAAAGAGTCACTCCAAAGTCACTAATAGCGGAGAATGAACGAAGAGATTATGGTAGGGTACGAAACCACCTCAAAGTTATTCTTTCCAATCAATCTGTTGGGCTATTCCTATAAGTGTCACAAACAGCCCTAGAGTTCGTACTAGAATAACACCTTAAGATACAAATCAACCAAAACCCTAACGTCACCTAGATACTTCAATGTCACCTCAAGTATCCATGGGCATGATTATACGATATGCATCACACAATCTCAGATTTATCCAACCGACATAAAAGTACTTCAAATAGTGCCCCAAAGTTTCTACCGGAGAATCAAGAACGTGTGCCAACCCCTATGCATAGGTTCATGGGCGGAACCCGCAAGTTGGTCACCAAAACATACATCAAGTGGCACGTGATATCCCATTGTCACCACAGATAAGCACGGCAAGACATACATCAAGTGTTCATAAAAGACTCAATCCGATAAGATAACTTCAAAGGGGAAACTCAATTCATCACAAGAGAGTAGAGGGGAGAAGAAACATAAGATCCAACTACAATAGCAAAGCTCGGGATACATCAAGATCGTGCCATAGATGGAACACGAGAGAGAACACGAGAGAGAGATCAAACACATAGCTACTGGTACATACCCTCAGCCCCGAGGGTGAACTACTCCCTCCTCGTCATGGATAGCGCCGGGATGATGAAGATGGCCACCGGAGATGGATCCCCCCTCCGGCAGGGTACCGGAAAGGGGTCCCGATTGGTTTTTCGTGGTTCTGGAGGCATGCGGCGGCGGAACTCCCGATCTATCTTCTCCCGGATGTTTTTAGGGTATATGGAGATATATAGGCAGAAGAAGTACGTCAGGGGAGCTCCGAGGGGCCCACGAGGCAGGGGGCGCGCCCAGGGGGGCGCCCTCCACCCTCGTGACCTCCCCGGAAACTTCTTGGAGTAGGGTCCAAGTCTCCTGGATCACGTTCGGTGAGAAGATCACGTTCCCGAAGGTTTCATTCCGTTTGGACTCCGTTTGATATTCTGTTTCCTCGAAATACTGAAATAGGCAAAAAAATAGCAATTCTGGGCTGGGCCTTCGGTTAATAGGTTAGTCCCAAAAATAACATAAAAGTGGAAAATAAAGCCCAATATAGTCCAAAACAGTAGATAAAGTAGCATGGAGCAATCAAAAATTATAGATACGTTGGAGACGTATCAATGTGAAGCGGAGTACATGGCAGCCTCGGAGGCAACACAAGAAGCAGTCTGGGTGAAGGAGTTCATTACCGACCTAGGAGTCATACCCAATGCGTCGGGTCGGATGACTCTCTTCTGTGACAACACTGGAGCTATTGCCCTTGCCAAGGAGCCCAGGTTTCACAGGAAGACCAGGCATATCAAGCGTCGCTTCAACTCCATTCGTGAAAGTGTTCAAAATGGAGACATAGAAATTTGTAAAGTACATACGGACCTGAATGTAGCAGATCCGTTGACTAAACCTCTCCCTAGAGCAAAACATGATCAACACCAGAACTGCATGGGTGTTCGATTCATCACAATGTAACTAGAATATTGACTCTAGTGCAAGTGGGAGACTGTTGGAAATATGCCCTAGAGGCAATAATAAAATGGTTATTATTATATTTCTTTATTCATGATAATTGTCTATTGTTCATGCTATAATTGTGTTATCCGGAAATCGTAATACATGTGTGAATATATAGACCACAACACGTCCCTAATGAGCCTCTAGTTGACTAGCTCGTTGATCAAAGGATAGTCATGGTTTCTTGACTATGGACATTAGATGTCATTGATAACGGGATCACATCATTAGGAGAATGATGTGATGGACAAGACCCAATCCTAAGGTTAGCTCAAAGATCGTGTAGTTCGTTTGCTGTAGCTTTTCTGAATGTCAAGTATCATTTCCTTAGACCATGAGATTGTGCAACTCCCGGATACCGTAGGAGTGCCTTGGGTGTGCCAAACGTCACAACGTAAATGGGTGACTATAAAGGTACATTACAGGTATCTCCGAAAGTGTCTGTTGGGTTGGCACGAATCGAGACTGGGATTTGTCACTCCGTATGACGGAGAGGTATCTCTGGGCCCACTCGGTAATGCATCATCATAATGAGCTCAAAGTGATCAAGTGATTGATCACGGGATCATGCATTACGGTACGAGTAAAGTGACTTGCCGGTAACGAGACTGAACAAGGTATTGGGATAGCGACGATCGAGTCTTGGGCAATTAACGTACCGATTGACAAAGGGAATTGTATACGGATTGATTGAATCCTCGACATCGTGGTTCATCCGATGAGATCATCGTGGAGCATGTGGGAGCCAACATGGGTATCCAGATCCCGCTATTGGTTATTGACTGGAGAGGCTTCTCGGTCATGTCTGCATGTCTCCCGCACCTGTAGGGTCTACACACTTAAGGTTCGATGACGCTAGGGTTGTAGAGATATTAGAACACGGTAACCCGAAAGTTGTCAGGAGTCCCGGATGAGATCCCGGACATCACGAGGAGTTTCGGAAGGGTCCGGAGGTAAAGATTTATATATAGGAAGTCCAGTTTCGGCCTTCGGGAAGGTTTCGGGGTCACCGGTATTGTACCGGGACCACCGGAAGGGTCCCGGGGGTCCACCGGGTGGGGCCACCTATCCCGGAGGGCCCCATGGGCTGAAGTGGGAGGGGAACCAGCCCCTAGTGGGCTGGTGCGCCCCCCCTTGGGCCTCCCCCTGCGCCTAGGGTTAGAAACCCTAGGGGTGGGGGCGCCACCCTTGCCTTGGGGGGCAAGGCACCCCCTTGGCCGCCGCCCCCCTAGGAGATTGGATCTCCTAGGGCCGGTGCCCCCCTTAGGCACCCTATATATAGTGGGGGGGAGGGAGGGCTGTGCACCCAAGCCCCTGGCCTCTCCCTCTCCCTCCCGTGACACTCCTCCATCTCCCAACGCTTGGCGAAGCCCTGCCGAGATCACCGTTGCTTCCACCACCACGCCGTCGTGCTGCTGGATCAAGAAGGAGGAGACGTCTCCCAACCGTACGTGTGTTGAACGCGGAGGTTCCGTCCGTTCAGCACTAGGTCATCGGTGATTTGAATCACGTCGAGTACGACTCCATCAACCCCGTTCTCTTGAACGCTTCCGCTCGTGATCTACAAGGGTATGTAGATGCACACCTCTCTCCCTCGTTGCTAGATGACTCCATATATTGATCTTGGTGATGCGTAGAAAATTTTAAAATTCTGCTACGTTCCCCAACACCGGAACCACCGGGAGGGTCCCGGGGGTCCACCAGGTGGGGCCACCAGCCCCAGAAGGCTGCGTGGGCCAAGTGTGGGAGGGGACCAGCCCCAGGTGGGCTGGTGCAACCCCCCCCCCCCCCCCCCCACCAAGGCCCAAGGCGCATGGAGAGTGGGAAGGGGGCAAACCCTAGGTCCAGATGGGCCTTAAGGCCCACCCTGGGGCGCCCCCTCTCTTCCCCCCTTGGCCGCACCCTAGATGGGTTTTGGGGGCTGCCGCCACCCCTAGGGATGGAACCCTAGATGGGGGCGCAGCCCCTCCCCTTCCCCTATATATACTTGAGGTATGGGGCTGCCCAACAGATGATTTAGATCTCCCTCTTGGCGCAACCCTACCTCTCTCCCTCCTCGTCTCTCGTAGTGCTTGGCGAAGCCCTACTGGAGTCCCGCGCTCCTCCACCATCACCACGCCATCGTGCTGCTGCTGGACGGAGTCTTCCCCTACCTCTCCCTCTCTCCTTGCTGGATCAAGGCGCGGGAGACGTCACCGGGCTGTACGTGTCTTGAACGCGAAGGCGCCGTTGTTCGGTGCTTAGATCGGAATCGACCGCGATCTGAATTGCTGCGTGTACAACTCCACCAACCGCGTTCTTGCAACGCTTCCGCTTAGCGATCTACAACGGTATGTAGATGCACTCACCTTCCCCTCGTTGCTAGATTACTCCATAGATTGATCTTGGTGATGCGTAGAAATTTTTTAATTTCTGCTACGATCCCCAACAGTGGCATCATGAGCTAGGTCTATGCGTAGTTTCTATGCATGAGTAGAACACAAAGTAGTTGTGGGCGATGATTTGTTCAATTTGCTTGCCATTACTAGTCTTATCTTGATTCGGCGGCATTGTGGGATGAAGCGGCCCGGACCGACCTTACACGTACGCTTAGTGAGACTGTTTCCACCGACTGACATGCACTTGATGCATAAGGTGGCTGGCGGGTGTCTGTCTCTCCCACTTTAGTCGGATCGGATTCGATGAAAAGGGTCCTTATGAAGGGTAAATAGCAATTGGCATATCACCGTTGTGGTTTTGCGTAGGTAAGAAATGTTCTTGCTAGAAACCCATAGCAGCCACGTAAAACATGCAACAACAATTAGAGGACGTCTAACTTGTTTTTGCAGGGTATGCTATGTGATGTGATATGGCCAAAAGGATGTGATGAATGATATATGTGATGTATGAGATTGATCATGTTCTTGTAATAGGAATCACAACTTGCATGTCGATGAGTATGACAACCGGCAGGAGCCATAGGAGTTGTCTTAATTTATTTATGACCTGCGTGTCAATGAAAACGCCATGTAATTACTTTACTTTATTGCTAACCGTTAGCCATAGTAGTAGAAGTAATAGTTGGCGAGGCAACTTCATGAAGACACGATGATGGAGATCATGGTGTCATGCCGGTGACGATGGTGTTCATGCCGCGCCTCGAAGATGGAGATCAAAGGCGCAAGATGATATTGGCCATATCATGTCACTTTATGATTTGCATGTGATGTTTGTCATGTTTACATCTTATTTGCTTAGAACGACGGTAGCATAAATAAGATGATCCCTCGCAATAATTTCAAGAAAGTGTTCCCCCTAACTGTGCACCGTTGCTAAGGTCCGTTGTTCCGAAGCACCACGTGATGATCGGGTGTGATAGGTTCTAACGTTTGCATACAACGGGTGTAAACCAGATTTACACACGCAATACACTTAGGTTAACTTGACGAGCCTAGCATGTACAGACATGGCCTCGGAACACGGAAGACCGAAAGGTCGAACATGAGTCATATAGTGGATACGATCAACATGAAGATGTTCACCGATGATGACTAGTCCGTCTCACGTGATGATCGGACACGGCCTAGTTGACTCGGATCATGTATCACTTAGATGACTAGAGGGATGTCTATCTAAGTGGGAGTTCATTGAATAATTTGATTAGATGAACTTAATTATCATGAACATAGTCAAAAGGTCTTTGCAAATTATGTCGTAGCTCACGCTTTGGTTCTACTGTTTTAGATATGTTCCTAGAGAAAATTTAGTTGAGAGTTGACAGTAGCAATTATGCGGACTGACTCCGTGAACTGAGGATTGTCCTCATTGCTGCACAGAAGGGCTATGTCCTTAATGCACCGCTCAGTGTGTTGAACCTCGAGCGTCGTCTGTAGATGTTGGGAAACATCTGACATACACGTTTTGATGACTACGTGATAGTTCAGTACGTAATACTAACGGTTTAGAATTGTGGCACCAGTGACGTTTTGAAACGTCGCAGAACATATGAGATGTTCCAAAGACTAAAATTGGAGTTTTAGACTAGTGCCCACGTCAAGAGGTATGAGACCTCTGACAAGTTTCTTAAGCCTGCAAACTAAGGGAGAAAAACTCAATCGTTGCGCATGTGCTCAGATTGTCTGAGTACTGCAATCGCTTGAATCAAGTGGGAGTTAATCTTCCAGATGAGATAGTGATAGTTCTCCATAGTCACTGCCACCAAGCTATTAGAGCTTAGTGATGAACTATAACATATCAGGGATAGACATGATGATCCTTGAGCTACTCGCGATGTTTGACACCGCGAAAGTAGAAATCAAGTAGGAGCATCAATTGTTGATGGTTAAACCACTAGTTTCAAGAAGGGCAAGGGAAAGAAGGGATACTTCATGAGACGGCAAATCAGTTACTGCTCTAGTGAAGAAACCCAAGGTTGAACCAAACCCGAGACTAAGTGCTTCTATAATGAGGGGAACGGTCACTGAAGCAGAACTACCCTAGATACTTCGTAGATGAGAAGGCTGGCAAGGTCAACAGAAGTATTTTGGATATACGTCATATTATTGTGTACTTTACTAGTACTCCTAGTAGCACCAGGGTAATAAATACCGGTTCAGTTGCTAAGCGTTAGTAACTCGAAATAAAAGGCTGCGGAGACTAGCTAAAGGTGAGATGACGATATGTGTTGGAAGTGTTACCAAGGTTGATGTGATCAAACATTGCACGCTCCCTCTACCATCAGGATTGGTGTTAAACCGAAATAATTGTTATTTGGTGTTTGCGTTGAGCATAGACATGATTGGATTATGTTTATCGCCACACGGTTATTCATTTAAGGAGAATAATGGTTACTCTGTTTATTTGAATAATGCCTTCAATGGTCTTGCACCTAAAATGAATGGTTTATTGAATCTCGATCGTAGTGATACACATGTTCATGCCAAAAGATATAAGATAGTAATGATAGTACCACGTACTTGTGGCACTGTCATTTGAGTCATGTTGGTACAAAACGCATGAAGAAGCTCCATGTTGATGGATCTTTGGACTCACTCGTTTGAAAGGATTGAGACATGCGAACCATGTCTATTGGTAGATATGCATGAAGAAACTCCGTACAGATGGATCGTTTGGACTCACTTTATTTTGAATCACTTGAGACATGCAAATCATACCACATGGGCAAGATGACTGAAATGCCTCGTTTTCAGTAAGATGGAACAAGATAGCAACTTGTTGGAAGTAATACATTTTTGATGTGTGCAGTCCAATGAGTGTTGAGGCACGCAGTGGATATCGTTATGTTCTTACTTCACAGATGATTTGAGTAGATGCTGAGTATATTTACTTGATGAAACACAGGTCTGAATTATTGAAAGGTTCAAGTAATTTCAGAGTGAAGTTGAAGATCGTCGTGACAAGATGATAAAATATCTATGATATGATCATAGAGATGAATATCTGAGTTACGAGTTTGGCACACAATTAAGACATTGTGGAAATTGTTTCACACTAATACCGCCTGGACCACCATAGTGTGATGGTGTGTCCGAACATCACAACTGCACCCTATTGGATATGCTGCATACCATGATGTCTCTTATCGAATTACCACTATCATTTATGGGTTAGGCATTAGAGACAATCGCACTCACTTTAAATAGGGCACCACACAATTCCGTTGAGACGACACCGTATGAACTATGGTTTAGAGAAACCTAAGCTGTCGTTTCTTAAAAGTTTGGGGCTGCGATGCTTATGTGAAAAGGTTTCAGGCTGATAAGCTCGAACCCAAAGCGGATAAATGCATCTTCATAGAATACCCAAAAATAGTTGGGTATACCTCCTATTCCAGATCCGGAAGCAAAAGTGATTGTTTCTAGAAACAGGTCCTTTCTCGAGGAAAAGTTCTCTCGAAAGAATTGAGTGGGAGTATGGTGGAGACTTGATGAGGTTATTGAACCGTCACTTCAACTAGTGTGTAGCAGGGCACAGGAAGTTGTTCCTGTGGCACCTACACCAATTGAAGTGGAAGCTTATGATAATGATCATGAAACTTCGGATCAAGTCACTACCAAACCTCATAGGTCAACAAGGATGTGTGCTACTTCAGAGTGGTACGTAATCCTGTCTTGGAAATCATGTTGCTAGACAACAATGAACCTACGAGCTATGGAGAAGCGATGGTGGGCCCGGATTCTGACGAATGGCTCGAGGCCATAAAATCCGAGAGAGGATCCATGTATAAAACAAAGTATAGACTTTGAAAAGAACTACTTGATGGTCGTAAGGCTGTTGGGTGCAGATGGATTTTAAAAGGAAGACGGACAATGATGGTAAGTGTCACCATTAAGAAAGCTTGACTTGTCGTTAAGATGTTTCCCGACAAGTTCAAGGAGTTGACTATGATGAGACTTTTTCACTCATAGTGATGCTAAGAGTCTGTTGGAATTATGTTAGCAGTTACTGCATTATTTATGAAATCTTGCAGATAGGATGTCAAAACATTGTTTCCTCGATGTTTTTCTTGAGGAAAGGTTGTATGTGATACAACCAGAAGGTTTTGTAAATCCTGAAAGATGCTAACAAGTATGTAAAGCTCCAGCAATCCTTCTAAGGACTGGAGTAAGCATCTCGGAATTGGAATGTACGCTTTGATGAGATGATCAAAGATTTTGGGTTTATACAAATTTTATGAGAAACTTGTATTTCCAAAGAAGTGAGTGGGAGCACTATAGAATTTTTGATGAGTATATGTTGTTCACATATTGTTGATTAGAAATGATGTAGAATTTCTGGAAAGCATGCAGGGTTATTTGAAAAGTGTTTTTCAATGGAAAACCTGGATTAAGCTACTTGAACATTGAGCATCAAGATCTATAAGGATAGATCAAAATCGCTTAATAGTACTTTCAAACGAACACATACCATGACAAAATTTTGAAGGAGTTCAAAAATAGACCGGCAAAGAAGGAGTTCTTGGCTGAGTTATAAGGTATGAGTATTGAGTAAAACTCAAGACCTGACCACGGCAGAATAGAGAGAAAGGATGAAGGTCGTCCCCTATGCTTTAGACGTAGGCTCTAAAGTATGCAATGTTGTGTACCGCACCTGAAGTGTGCTAAGCCATGAGTCAGTCAAGGGGTACAAGTGTGATCTAGGAATGGATCACAGGAGAACAGTCAAGGTTATCCTTAGTAACTAGTGGACTAAGGAATTTTCTCGATTATGGAGGTGGTAAAAGAGTTCGTCGTAAAGGGTTACGTCGATGCAAACTTTGACACTAATCCGGATGACTCTGAGTAGTAAACCGGATTCGTATAGTAGAACAGTTATTTGGAATAGCTCCAAGTAGCGCGTGGTAGCTGCATCTACAAGATGACATAGAGATTTGTAAAGCACACATGGATCTGAAAGGTTCAGACTCATTGACTAATAAACCTCTCTCACAAGCAAGATATGAACAAACCCCATGGGTGTTGGATTCATTGCAATCACATAGTGATGTGACCTAGATTATTGACTCTAGTGCAAGTGGGAGACTGTTGAAATATGCCCTAGAGGCAATAATAAATTAGTTATTATTATATTTCCTTGTTCATGATAATCATTTATTATCCATGCTAGAATTGTATTGATAGGAAACTCAGATACATGTGTGGATACATAGACAACGCCATGTCCCTAGTAAGCCTCTAGTTGACTAGCTCGTTGATCAATAGATGGTTACGGTTTCCTGACCATGGACATTGGATGTCATTGATAATGGGATCACATCATTAGGAGAATGATGTGATGGACAAGACCCAATCCTAAGCCTAGCACAAGATCGTGTAGTTCGTATGCTAAAGCTTTTCTAATGTCAAGTATCATTTCCTTAGACCATGAGATTGTGCAACTCCCGGATACCGTAGGAATGCTTTGGGTGTACCAAATGTCACAACGTAACTGGGTGGCTATAAAGGTGCACTGCGGGTATCTCCGAAAGTGTCTGTTGGGTTGGCATGAATTGTTGGGGAACGTAGTAATTTCAAAAAAATGCCTACGCACACGCAAGATCATGGTGATGCATAGCAACGAGAGGGGAGAGTGTTGTCTACGTACCCTCGTAGACCAGAAGCGGAAGCATTAGCACAACGCGGTTGATGTAGTCGTACGTCTTCACGGCCCGACCGATCAAGCACCGAAACTACGGCACCTCCGAGTTCTAGCACACGTTCAGCTCGATGACGATCCCCGGACTCCGATCCAGCAAAGTGTCGGGGAAGAGTTCCATCAGCACGACGGCGTGGTGACGATCTTGATGTTCTACCGTTGCAGGGCTTCGCCTAAGCACCGCTACAATATTATTGAGGATTATGGTGGAGGGGGGCACCGCACACGGCTAAGAGAACGATCACGAAGAACAACTTGTGTGTCTAGAGGTGCCCCCTGCCCCTATATATAAAGGAGCAAGGGGGAGAGGCCGGCCGGCCCTTGGGGCGCGCCAAGGAGGGGGGAGTCCTCCTCCTAGTAGGAGTAGGACTCCCCTTTCCTAGTCCAACTAGGAAGAGAGAAGGGGGAAGGAAAGAGAGGGAGAGGGAGAGGGAAAGAGGGGCCGCGCCCCCCTCCCCTAGTCCAATTCAGACTCCCCATGGGAGGGGGCGCGCCACCTCCTGGGCTGCTGCCCTCTCTTTCCCCTCAGGCCCACTAAGGCCCAATACTTCGGGGGGTTCCGGTATCCCTTCCGGCACTCCGGTTTTCTCCGAAATCACCCGAAACACTTCCAGTGTCCGAATATAGCCGTCCAATATATCGATATTTATGTCTTGACCATTTTGAGACTCCTCGTCATGTCCGTGATCATATCCGAGACTCCGAACAATCTTTGGTACATCAAAATATATAAACTCATAATGAAACTGTCATCGTAACGTTAAGCGTGCGGACCCTACGGGTTCGAGAATAATGTAGACATGACCGAGACACGTCTCCGGTCAATAACCAATAGCGGAACCTGGGTGCTCATATTGGCTCCTACATATTCTACGAAGATCTTTTATCAGTCAGACCGCATAACAACATACGTTGTTCCCTTTGTCATCGGTATGTTACTTGCCCGAGATTTGATCGTCGGTATCTCAATACCTAGTTCAATCTCGGTACCGGCAAGTCTCTTTACTCGTTTCGTAATACATCATCCCGCAACTAACTTATTAGTTGCAATGCTTGCAAGGTTTATGTGATGTGCATTATCGAGAGGGCCCAGAGATACCTCTCCGACAATCGGAGTGACAAATCCTAATCTCGAAATACGCCAACCCAACAAGTACCTTCGGAGACACCTGTAGAGAACCTTTATAATCACCCAGTTACGTTGTGACGTTTGGTAGCACACAAAGTGTTCCTCTGGTTAACGGGAGTTGCATAATCTCATAGTCATAGGAACGTGTGTAAGTCACGAAGAAAGCAATATCATCAAATTAAACGATCAAGTGCTAAGCTAACGAAATGGGTCAAGTCAATCACATCATTCTCCTAATGATGTGATCCCGTTAATCAAATGACAACTCATGTCTATGGCTAGGAAACTTAACCATGTTCGATCAACGAGCTAGTCAAGTAGAGGCATACTAGTGACACTATGTTTGTCTATGTATTCACACGTGTATTATGTTTCCAGTTAATACAATTCTAGCATGAATAATAAACATTTATCATGATATAAGGAAATAAATAATAACTTTATTATTGCCTCTAGGGCATATTTCCTTCAGTCTCCCACTTGCACTAGAGTCAATAATCTAGATTACACAGTAATGATTCTAACACCCATGGAGCCTTGGTGTTGATCATGTTTTGCTCGTGGAAGAGGCTTAGTCAGCGGGTTTGCAACATTCAGATCCGTATGTATCTTGCAAATTTCTATGTCTCCCACTTGGACTAAATCCCGAATGGAATTGAAGCGTTTCTTGATGTGCTTGGTTCTCTTGTGAAATCTGGATTCCTTTGCCAAGGTAATTTCACCAGTATTGTCACAAAAGATTTTCATTGGACCTGATGCACTAGGTATGACACCTAGATCGGATATGAACTCCTCCATCCAGACTCCTTCATTTGCTGCTTTCGAAGCAGCTATGTAGTCTGCTTCACATGTAGATCCCGCCACGACGCTTTGTTTTGAACTACACCAACTGACAGCTCCCCCGTTTAGTAAAAATACGTATCCGGTTTGCGATTTAGAATCGTCTGGATCAGTGTCAAAGCTTGCATCAACGTAACCATTTACGATGAGCTCTTTGTCACCTCCATATACGAGAAACATATCCTTAGTCGTTTTCAGGTATTTCAGGATGTTCTTGACCGTTGTCCAATGATTCACTCCTGGATTACTTTGGTACCTCCCTGGTAGACTTATAGCAAGGCACACATCAGGTCTGGTACACAACATTGCATACATGATAGAGCCTATGGCTGAAGCATAGGGAACATCTTTCATTTTCTCTCTATCTTCTGCGGTGGTCGGACATTGAGTCTTACTCAACTTCACACCTTGTAACACAGGCAAGAACCCTTTCTTTGCTTGATCCATTTTGAACTTCTTCAAAACCATGTCAAGGTATGTGCTTAGTGAAAGTCCAATTAAGCGTCTTGATCTATCTCTATATTAGATCTTAATGCCCAATATGTAAGCAGCTTCACCGAGGTCTTTCATTGAAAAACTCTTATTCAAGTATCCCTTTATGCTATCCAGAAATTCTATATTATTTCCAATCAACAATACGTCATCCACATATAATATCAAAATTGCTACAGAGCTCCCACTCACTTTCTTGTAAATTCAGGCTTCTCCAAAAGTCTGTATAAAACCAAATGCTTTGATCACACTATCAAAGCGTTTATTCCAACTCCGAGAGGCTTGCACCAGTCCATAAATGGATCGCTGGAGCTTGCACACTTTGTTACCTCCCTTTGGATCGACAAAACCTTCTGGTTGCATCATATACAACTCTTCTTCTAGAAATCCATTCAGGAATGCACTTTTGACATCCATTTGCCAAATTTCATAATCATAAAATGCGGCAATTGCTAACATGATTCGGACAGACTTAAGCATCGCTACGGGTGAGAAGGTCTCATCGTAGTCAATCCCTTGAACTTGTCGAAAACCTTTTGCAACAAGTCGAGGTTTATAGACAGTAACATTACCGTCAGCGTCGGTCTTCTTCTTGAAGATCCATTTATTCTCAATTGCTTGCCGATCAACGGGCAAGTCAACCAAAGTCCACACTTTGTTCTCATACAAGGATCCCATCTCAGATTTCATGGCGTCTAGCCATTTTGCGGAATCTGGGCTCACCATCGCTTCTTCATAGTTCGTAGGTTCATCATGATCTAGTAGCATGTCTTCCAGAACAGGATTACCGTACCACTCTGGTGCGGATCTTACTCTGGTTGATCTACGAGGTTCGGTAGTAACTTGATCTAAAGTTTCATGATCATTATCATTAGTTTACTCACTAATTGGTGTAAGTGTCACAGAAACTGGTTTCTGTGATGTACTACTTTCCAATAAGGGAGCAGGTATAGTTACCTCATCAAGTTCTACTTTTCTCCCACTCACTTCTTTCGAGAGAAACTCCTTATCTAGAGAAACTCCGAATTTAGCAACAAAAGTCTTGCCTTGGGATCTATGATAGAAGGTGTACCCAATAGTCTCCTTTGGGTATCCTATGAAGACACATTTCTCCGATTTGGGTTCAAGCTTATCAGGTTGAAGCTTTTCACATAAGCATCGCAGCCCCAAACTTTTAGAAACGACAACTTTGGTTTCATGCCAAACCACAGTTCATAAGGCGTCGTCTCAACGGATTTCGATGGTGTCCTATTTAACGTGAATGCAACCGTCTCTAAAGCATAACCCCAAAACGATAACGGTAAATCAGTAAGAGACATCATAGATCGCACCATATCTAATAAAGTACGATTACGACGTTCGGACACACCATTACGCTGTGGTGTTCCGGGTGGCGTGAGTTGCGAAACTATTCCGCATTTTTTCAAATGTAGACCAAACTCGTAACTCAAATATTCTCCTCCACGATCAGATCGTAGAAACTTTATTTTCTTGTTATGATGATTTTCAACTTCACTCTGAAATTCTTTAAACTTTTCAAATGTTTCAGACTTATGTTTCATTAAGTAGATATACCCATATCTGCTTAAATCATCTACGAAGGTGAGAAAATAACGATATCCGCCACGAGCCTCAACATTCATGGGACCACATACATCTGTATGTATGATTTCCAACAAATCCATTGCTCTCTCCATAGTACCGGAGAACGGCGTTTTAGTCATCTTACCCATGAGGCACGGTTCGCAAGTACCAAGTGATTCATAATCAAGTGGTTCCAAAAGTCCATCAGTATGGAGTTTCTTCATGCGCTTTACACCGATATGACCTAAACGGCAGTGCCACAAATAAGTTGCACTATCATTATCAACTCTGCATCTTTTGATTTCAACATTATGAATATGTGTATCACTACTATCGAGATTCATCAAAAATAGACCACTCTTCAAGGGTGCATGACCATAAAAGATATTACTCATATAAATAGAACAACCATTATTCTCTGATTTAAATGAATAACCGTCTCGCATTAAACAAGATCCAGATATAATGTTCATGCTCAACGCTGGCACCAAATAACAATTATTTAGGTCTAATACTAATCCCGAAGGTAGATGTAGAGGTAGCGTGCCGACCGCGATCACATCGACTTTGGAACCATTTCCCACGCGCATCGTCGCCTCGTCCTTAGCCAATCTTCGCTTGATCCGTAGCCCCTGTTTCGAGTTGCAAATGTTAGCAACAGAACCAGTATCAAATACCCAGGTGCTACTGCGAGCATTAGTAAGGTACACATCAATAACATGTATATCACATATACCTTTGTTCACTTTGCCATGCTTCTTATCCGTCAAATACTTGGGGCAGTTCCGCTTCCAGTGACCAGTCTGCTTGCAGTAGAAGCACTCAGTTTCAGGCTTAGGTCCAGACTTGGGTTTCTTCTCCTGAGCAACAACTTGTTTGTTGTTCTTCTTGAAGTTCCCTTTCTTCTTTCCTTTGCCCTTTTTCTTGAAACTGGTGGTCTTATTAACCATCAACACTTGATGCTCCTTCTTGATTTCTACCTCCGCGACTTTAGCATTGCGAAGAGCTCAAGAATAGTCTTATTCATCCCTTGCATATTATAGTTCATCACGAAGCTTTTGTAGCTTGGTGGCAGTGATTGAAGAACTCTGTCAATGACACTATCAACAGGAAGATTAACCCCCAGTTGAGTCAAGTGATTATGATACCCAGACATTTTGAGTATATGTTCACTGACAGAACTATTCTCCCCCATCTTGCAGCTATAGAACTTATTGGAGACTTCATATCTCTCAATCCTGGCATTTGCTTGAAATATTAACTTCAACTCCTGGAACATCTCATATGCTCCATGACGTTCAAAACGTCGTTGAAGACCCGGTTCTAAGCCGTAAAGCATGGCACACTGAACTATCGAGTAGTCATCAGCTTTGCTCTGCCAGACGTTCATAACATCTGGTGTTGCTCCTGCAGCAGGCTTGGCACTTAGCGGTGCTTCCAGGACGTAATTCTTCTGTGCAGCAATGAGGATAATCCTCAAGTTACGGACCCAGTCCGTGTAATTGCTACGATCATCTTTCAACTTTGCTTTCTCAAGGAACGCATTAAAATTCAACGGAACAACAGCACGAGCCATCTATCTACAATCAAACATAGACAAGCAAGATACTATCAGGTACTAAGTTCATGATAAATTTAAGTTCAATTAATCATATTACTTAAGAACTCCCACTTAGAAAGATATCCCTCTAATCCTCTAAGTGATCAGGTGATCCAAATCAACTAAACCATGTCCGATCATCACGTGAGATGGAGTAGTATCAATGGTGAACATCAATATGTTGATCATATCTACTATATGATTCACGCTCGACCTTTCGGTCTCCGTGTTCCGAGGCCATATCTGTTATATGCTAGGCTCGTCAAGTTAAACCTGAGTATTCCGCGTGTGCAACTGTTTTGCACCCGTTGTATTTGAACGTAGAGCCTAAGACACCCGATCATCACATGGTGTCTCAGCACGAAGAACTTTTGCAACGGTGCATACTCAGGGAGAACACTTATACTTTGATAATTTAGTGAGGGATCATCTTATAATGCTACCGTCAATCAAAGCAAGATAAGATGCATAAAAGATAAACATCACATGCAATCAATATAAGTGATATGATATGGCCATCATCATCTTGTGCTTGTGATCTCCATCTTCGAAGCATCGTCATGATCACCATCGTCACCATCGCAACACCTTGATCACCATCGTAGCATCGTTGTCGTCTCGCCAAAACTTATGCTTCCACGACTATCTCTACCGCTTAGTGATAAAGTAAAGCATTACAGCGCAATTGCATTGCATACAATAAAGCGACAACCATATGGCTCCTGCCAGTTGCCGATAACTCGGTTAAAAAACATGATCATCTCATACAATAAAATTTAGCATCATGTCTTGACCATATCACATCACAACATGCCCTGCAAAAACAAGTTAGACGTCCTCTACTTTGTTGTTGCAAGTTTTACGTGGCTGCTACGGGCTTTAGCAAGAACCGTTCTTACCTACGCATCAAAAACCACAACGATAGTTTGTCAAGTTGGTGCTGTTTTAACCTTTGCATGGACCGGGCGTAGCCACACTCAGTTCAACTAAAGTTGGAGAAACTGACACCCGCCAGCCACTTATGTGCAAAGCACGTCGGTAGAACCAGTCTCGCGTAAGCGTACGCGTAATGTCGGTCCGGGCCGCTTCATCCAACAATACCGCCGAACCAAAGTATGACATGCTGGTAAGCAGTATGACTTATATCGCCCACAACTCACTTGTGTTCTACTCGTGCATAACATCAACGCATAAAACCTGGCTCGGATGCCACTTTTGGGGAACGTAGTAATTTCAAAAAATTTCCTACGCACACGCAAGATCATGGTGATGCATAGCAACGAGAGGGGAGAGTGTTGTCTATGTACCCTCGTAGACCGGAAGCGGAAGCGTTAGCACAACGTGGTTGATGTAGTCGTACGTCTTCACGGCCCGACCGATCAAGCACCGAAACTACGGCACCTCCGAGTTCTAGCACACGTTCAGCTCGATGACGATCCCCGGACTCCGATCCAGCAAAGTGTCGGGGAAGAGTTCCGTCAGCACGACGGCGTGGTGACGATCTTGATGTTCTACCGTCGCAGGGCTTCGCCTAAGCACCGCTACAATATTATCAAGGATTATGGTGGAGGGGGGCACCGCACACAGCTAAGAGAACGATCACGAAGATCAACTTGTGTGTCTAGAGGTGTCCCCCTGCCCCTGTATATAAAGGAGCAAGGGGGAGAGGCCGGCCGGCCCTTGGGGCGCGCCAAGGAGCAGGGAGTCCTCCTCCTAGTAGGAGTATGACTCCCCTTTCCTAGTCCAACTAGGAAGAGAGAAGGGGGAAGGAAAGAGAGGGAGAGGGAGAGGGAAAGAGGGGCCGCGCCCCCCTCCCCTAGTCCAATTCGGAATCCCCATGGGAGGGGGCGCGCCACCTCCTGGGCTGCTGCCCTCTCTCTCCACGCAGGCCCACTAAGGCCCAATATTTCCCCGGGGGGTTCCGGTAACCCTTCCGGCACTCCGGTTTTCTCCGAAATCACCCAAAACACTTCCGGTGTCCGAATATAGCCGTCCAATATATCGATCTTTATGTCTCGACCATTTCGAGACTCCTCGTATTGTCCATGATCATATCCAAGACTCCGAACAATCTTCGGTACATCAAAATATATAAACTCATAATGAAACTGTCATTGTAACGTTAAGCGTGCGGACCCTACGGGTTCGAGAATAATGTAGACATGACCGAGACACGTCTCCGGTCCAATAGCGGAACCTGGATGCTCATATTGGCTCCTACATATTCTACGAAGATCTTTTATCGGTCAGACCGCATAACAACATACGTTGTTCCCTTTGTCATCAGTATGTTACTTGCCCGAGATTTGATCGTCGGTATCTCAATACCTAGTTCAGTCTCGTTACTGGCAAGTCTCTTTACTCGTTCCGTAATACATCATCCCGCAGCTAACTTATTAGTTGCAATGCTTGCAAGGCTTATGTGATGTGCATTACCAAGAGGGCCCAGAGATACCTCTCCGACAATCGGAGTGACAAATCGTAATCTCGAAATACGCCAACCCAACTAGTACCTTCGGAGACACCTGTAGAGCACCTTTATTATCACCCAGTTACGTTGTGACGTTTGGTAGCACACAAAGTGTTCCTCCGGTAAACGGGAGTTGCATAATCTCATAGTCATAGGAACATGTATAAGTCATGAAGAAAGCAATAGCATCAAACAAAACGATCAAGTGCTAAGCTAACGAAATGGGTCAAGTCAATCACATCATTCTCCTAATGATGTGATCCCGTTAATCAAATGACAACTCATGTCTATGGCTAGGAAACTTAACCATCTTCGATCAACGAGCTAGTCAAGTAGAGGCATACTAGTGACACTATGTTTGTCTATGTATTCACACATGTATTATGTTTCCGGTTAATACAATTCTAGCATGAATAATAAACATTTATCATGATATAAGGAAATAAAAAATAACTTTATTATTGCCTCTAGGGCATATTTCCTTCACGAATCGAGACTGGGATTTGTCACTCCGTGTAATGGAGAGGTATCTCTGGGCCCACTCGGTAGGACATCATCATAATGTGCACAATGTGACCAAGGAGTTGATCACGGGATGATGTGTTACGGAACGAGTAAAGAGACTTGCCGGTAACGAGATTGAACGAGGTATCGGGATACCGACGATCGAATCTCGGGCAAGTATCGTACCAATAGACAAAGGGAATTGTATACGGGATTGATTGAATCCTTGACATCGTGGTTCATCCGATGAGATCATCGTGGAGCATGTGGGAGCCAACATGGGTATCCAGATCGCGCTGTTGGTTATTGACCGGAGAGTTGTCTCAGCCATGTCTGCATGACTCCCGAGCCCGTAGGGTCTACACACTTAAGGTTCGATGACGCTAGGTTTATAGGGAAAGTATGTACGCGGTTACCTAATGTTGTTCGGACTCCCGGATAAGATCCCGGACGTCATGAGGAGTTCCAGAATGGTCCGCAGGGAAAGATTTATATATGGGAAGTACCGTTTTGGTCACCGGAAAAGTTTCGGGTGCTATCGGTAACGTATGAGGACCACCGGGAGGGTCCCAGGGGTCCACCAGGTGGGGCCACCAGCCCCAGAAGGCTGCGTGGGCCATGTGTGGGAGGGGACCAGCCCCAGGTGGGCTGGTGCGCCCCCCACCAAGGCCCAAGGCGCATGGAGAGTGGGAATGGGGCAAACCCTAGGTCCAGATGGGCCTTAAGGCCCACCCTGGGGCGCCCCCCTCTCTTCCCCCCTTGGCCGCACCCTAGATGGGTTTTGGGGGCTGCCGCCACCCCTAGGGATGGAACCCTAGATGGGGGCGCAGCCCCTCCCCTTCCCCTATATATATATACTTGAGGTATGGGGCTGCCCAACACATGATTTAGATCTCCCTCTTGGTGCAGCCCTACCTCTCTCCCTCCTCGTCTCTCGTAGTGCTTGGCGAAGCCCTGCTGGAGTCCCGCGCTCCTCCACCATCACCACGCCGTCGTGCTGCTGCTGGACGGAGTCTTCCCCAACCTCTCCCTCTCTCCTTGCTGGATCAAGGCGCGGGAGACGTCACCGGGCTGTATGTGTGTTAAACGCGGAGGCGCCGTTGTTCGGTGCTTAGATCGGAATCGACTGCGATCTGAATCGCTGCGTGTATGACTCCACCAACCGCGTTCTTGCAACGCTTCCGCTTAGCGATCTACAAGGGTATGTAGATGCACTCCCCTTCCCCTCGTTGCTAGATTACTCCATAGATTGATCTTGGTGATGCGTAGAAAATTTTAAATTTCTGCTACGATCCCCAACAAAAGGTGGATCATATTCAGTCCCATCATTATCAAGATTCAGATTGCAAAACAAAGATTTAATAGGGGACACATGAATAACTTTTAGATCTTCATCTTTATTTTCATAGGAAATAGAAGAACACGCTCTTATAAAGGCATCTTTCTTAGCACGCATCCTAGCGGTTCTTTCTTTGCACTCATCAATGGAAATTCTCATGGCTTTGAGAGACTCATTGATATCATGCTTAGGAGGAATAGATCTAAGCTTTAAAGAATCAACATCAAGAGAAATTCTATCAACGTTCCTAGCCAAATCATCAACTTTAAGCAATTTCTCTTCAAGCAAAGCATTGAAATTCTTTTGCGAATTCATAAATTCCTTAACACTATTCTCAAATCCAGAGGGCATCTTATTGAAATTTCCATAAGAGTTGTTGTAGGAATTTCCATAATTATTAGAGGGATTACTAGGATAAGGCCTAGGATTAAAGTTTCCTCTATACGCGTTGTTACCAAAATTATTCCTACCAACAAAATTCACATCCATAGATTCATTATTGTTCCCAATCAAAGTAGACAAGGGCATATCATTAGGACCAGAAGAAACACTCTTACTAGCAAATAATTTCATAAGTTCATCCATCTTTCCACTCAAAACATTAATTTCTTCTATCGCATGCACCTTTTTATCAGTAGATCTTTCAGTATGCCATTGAGAATAATTAACCATAATATTATCTAGGAGTTTAGTAGCTATTCCTAAAGTGATTTCCATAAAAGTGCCTCCCGCGGCCGAATTTAAAAGATTTCTAGAAGCAAAATTCAATCCGGCATAAAAAATTTGTATAATCATCCACAAATTCAAACCATGAGTAGGGCAATTACGTATCATTAATTTCATCCTCTCCCAAGCTTGTGCAACATGTTTATGATCAAGTTGCTTAAAATTCATAATATCGTTTCTAAGGGAGATGATCTTAGCGGGAGGAAAATACTTAGAGATAAAAGCATCTTTGCACCTGTTCCAAGAATCAATACTATTTTTAGGCAAAGACGAAAACCAAGAGTTAGCACGATCTCTAAGCGAAAAAGGAAATAGCTTCAACTTAACAAAAGCATTGTCCACATCTTTCTTCTTTTGCATATCACACAAATCAACGAAGCTATTTAGATGGGTAGCGGCATCTTCACTAGGAAGGCCGGAAAACGGATCTTTCATGACAAGATTCAGCAAAGCGACATTAATTTCACAAGATTCAGCATCAGTAAGAGGAGCAATCGGAGTGCTAATAAAATCATTGTTGTTGGTATTGGTAAAGTCACACAATCTAGTGTTATCTTGAGCCATCGTGACAATCAAGCAATCCAACACACAAGCAAACAAAAAGCAAGTGGGCAAAAAGAGGCAAATAGAGAAAGAGAGGGAGGATATAGAGAGAGGGCGAATAAAACGGCAAGGATGAAGTGGGGGAGAGGAAAACGAGAGGCAAATGGCAAATAATGTAATGCGGGAGATAAGGGCTGTGATGGGCACTTGGTATGTTGACTTTTGTGTAGACTCCTGATACGTCTCCAACGTATCTATAATTTTTGATTGTTCCATGCTATTATATTAACAACCTTGGATGTTTTATATGCATTTATATGATATTTTATATGGTTTTTGGGACTAACCTATTAACCTAGAGCCCAGTGCCAGTTTATGTTTTTTCCTTGTTTTAGAGTATCGCAGAAAAGGAAAATCAAACGGAGTCCAATTGACTTGAAACTTCACGGAGGTTATTTTTGGAACGGAAGAAATCCAGAAGACGTGGGGTCTATGTAAGGGAAGCAACGAGGAAGGCACGAGGCAGGGGGCGCGCCCACCCCCCTGGGCATGCCCTTCACCCTCGTGGGCCCCTCGTGGCTTCCCTGATGTACTTCTTCCTCCTATATATATATATCCATATACCCTAAAAACATCCGGGAGCACAGTAGATCGGGAGTTCCGCCACCAGAAGCCTCCGTAGCCACCAAAAACCAATCTAGACCCGTTCTGGCACCCTGCCGGAGGGGGAATCCTTCTCTGGTGTCCATCTTCATCATCCCGGTGCTCTCCATGATGAGGAGGGAGTAGTTCTCCCTCGGGGCTGAGGGTATGTACCAGTAGCTACGTGTTTGATCTCTCTCTGTCTCGTGTTCTTGAGGTGATACGTTCTTGATGTATCGCGAGCTTTGCTATTATAGTTGGATCTTATGATGTTTCTCCCCCTCTACTCTCTTGTAATGGATTGAGTTTCCCCTATTGAAGTTATCTTATCGGATTGAGTCTTCAAAGATTTGAGAACACTTGATGTATGTCTTGCCGTGCGTATCTGTGGTGACAATGGGATATCATGTGATTCACTTGATGTATGTTTTGGTGATCAACTTGCGGGTTCCGCCCATGAACCTATGCATAGGGGTTGGCACACGTTTTCGTCGTGATTCTCCGGTAGAAACTTTGGGGCACTCTTTGAGGTTCTATGTGTTGGTTGAATAGATGAATCTAAGATTGTGTGATGCATATCGTATAATCATACCCACGGATACTTGAGGTGACATTGGAGTATGTAGGTGACATTAGGGTTTTGGTTGATTTGTGTCTTAAGGTGTTATTCTAGTACGAACTCTAGGGCTGTTTGTGACACTTATAGGAATACCCCAACGGATTGATTGGAAAGAATAACTTTGAGGTGGTTTCGTACCCTGCCATAATCTCTTTGTTTGTTCTCCGCTATTAGTGACTTTGGAGTGACTCTTTGTTGCATGTTGAGGGATAGTTATGTGATCCAATTATGTTATTATTGTTGAGAGAACTTGCACTAGTGAAAGTATGAACCTAGGCCTTCTTTCAACGCATTGCAATACCATTTACGCTCACTTTTATCATTAGTTACCTTGCTGTTTTTATATTTTCAGATTACAAAAACCTATATCTACCATCCATATTGCACTTGTATCACCATCTCTTCGCCGAACTAGTGCACCTATACAATTTGCCATTGTATTCGGTGTGTTGGGGACACAAGAGACTCTTTGTTATTTGGTTGCAGGGTTATTTGAGAGAGACCATCTTCATCCTATGCCTCCTACGGATTGATAAATCTTAGGTCATCCACTTGAGGGAAATTTGCTACTGTCCTACAAACCTCTGCACTTGGAGGCCCAACAACGTCTACAAGAAGAAGGTTGTGTAGTAGACATCAAGCTCTTTTCTGGCGCCGTTGCCGGGGAGGTGAGTGCTTGAAGGTATATCTTTAGATCTTGCAATCGAGTCTTTTAGTTTCTTGTTTTATCACTAGTTTAGTTTATAAAAGAAAATTACAAAAAAATGGAATTGAGTCTACCTCATACGCTTCATCTTTTTAATATCTTTCGTGAGTATGATGGAAAGGAAAATCGTGCCAAAGTGTTAGAAGAAGAATGCATTAAAATGTTTGGCACTAAATCTTTGAATGATGAGCATGATTGCAATGTTGTTAGTATGAACTCCTTGAATATCCATGGTACTAATGATGATTGCACTAGTTATGATGAAAATGACTCTGCTACCTCTTGAGCACTGCGTTGGTTTCCCCCGAAGAGGAAGGGATGATGCAGCAAAGTAGCGTAAGTATTTCCCTTAGTTTTTGAGAACCAAGGTATCAATCCAGTAGGAGGCTATGCTCGAGTCCCTCGTACCTGCACAAAACAAATAAATCCTCGCAACCAACGCAAATAGGGGTTGTCAATCCCTATGAGGCCACTTACGAGAGTGAGATCTGATAGATATGATAAAGATAATATTTTTGGTATTTTTATGATAAAGATGCAAAGTAAAATAAAGGCAAAGTAAATAGCAAAGTAGTAGGAGAACAATATGATAAAGATAGACCCGGGGGCCATAGGTTTCACTAGTGGCTTCTCTCGAGGGCATGAGTATTCTACGGTGGGTGAACAAATTACTGTTGAGCAATTGACAGAATTGAGCATAGTTATGAGAATATCTAGGCATGATCATGTATATAGGCATCACGTCCGAAACAAGTAGACCGACTCCTGCCTGCATCTACTACTATTACTCCACTCATCGACCGCTATCCAGCATGCATCTAGAGTATTAAGTTAAAAACAGAGTAACGCCTTAAGCAAGATGACATGATGTAGAGGGATAGACTCATGCAATATGAAGAAAACCCCATCTTGTTATCCTCGATGGCAACAATACAATACGTGCCTTGCTGCCCTTACAATCACCGGGAAAGGACACCGCAAGATTGAACCCAAAGCTAAACACTTCTCCCATTGAAGATCAATCTAGTAGGCCAAACCAAACTGATAATTCGAAGAGACTTGCAAAGATAACCAATCATACATAAAAGAATTCAGAGAAGATTCAAATATTGTTCATAGATAGACTTGATCATAAACCCACAATTCATCGGTCTCAACAAACACACCGCAAAAAGAAGATTACATCGAATAGTTCTCCACAAGAGAGGGGAGAACATTGTATTGAGATCCAAAAAGAGAGAAGAAGCCATCTAGCTACTAACTATGGACCCGTAGGTCTGAGATAAACTACTCACACTTCATCGGAGGGGCTATGGTGTTGATGTAGAAGCCCTCCGTGATCGATGCCCCCTCCGGCGGAGCTCCGGAATAGGCCCCAAGATGGGATCTCGTGGATACAGAAAGTTACGGTGGTGGAATTAGGGTTTTGGCTCCTGCCCTGTTTGTTTGGGGGTACGTGGATATATATAGGAGGAATAAGTACGTCGGTGGAGCAATAGGGGGCCCACGAGGGTGGGGGGCGCTTGGTAGGGTAGGGCGCGCCCCCCTACCTCATGGCCTCCTGTTACGTGCCTTGACGTAGGGTCCAAGTCTCCCGGGTCTTATCTGTTGAGAAAATCATGTTTCCGAAGGTTTCATTCCGTTTGGAGTCCGTTTGATATTCCTTTTCTTCGAAACCCTAAAACAGGCAAAAAAACAGCAATTCTGGGCTGGGCCTCCGGTTAATAGGTTAGTCCCAAAAATAATATAAAAGTGGATAATAAAGCCCAATAATGTCTAAAACAGTAGATAATATAGCATGGAGCAATCAAAAATTATAGATACATTGGAGACGTATCAGTCTCCTATAAACATGTCAATTTTTGTGGAGTGCATTGGGTTTGTAAGTACACACCAAATAGGGAAGATAGATATTGCATGAGGCATAAGTACTTAGAAACTAAATTGTTGCAAGAAAGGCTAGATGATTGTGCTGAAAATTTAAATTTTCTTGGCCGTACTTGTGAACTTTGCAATGAACATGGTCATTTAGCTATCCGATGCAAATTGTTTCATGATCTAATCGTGTCCAAAAATTGTGATGACTTGATTTCCCTTGCACATTATAATGAACTCAGTTTGCTTATGGGCTACGAAGAAATGAAACGTATAACTAAGCATCTTCCAGAATTTGCCCGTTATAAACTTCTTGGTTTTGATCTAGAGGAAATTTATATGTATTGTGCGGTGAATTGTATTGAAAATCCTTATATTGCCAACTACATAAAGGAAACAAAACAAATAGAAGATGAAGAGAATACTAATGAAAGGGAAGAGACTTCCCAATACCCTCCTATTATTTCTTATGATGAATCAGGTAACGAGGAAGAGCCTCCTATTCAACCAATCTCATTAATAAGGAGCTCCAAAAAGAGGATTGAACCCACACATGATGTGGTGAAGAAGAAGAAAAGAAAAAGGAAGAGAGGTAAAAAGATATCTCCCCCAAATAATGTTGCTCCTATTACTATTGTGCCTCATGAAAATATAATTGTGGAAGATAATGATACTTCTTATGATCTTGAAAATCTTTTTGGCACTTTCTTGGAAGAATATGATAATTGCTATACTATTGGTGCTATCCATACTATTAATGATGAGAGTGATTATGCTTATGATATGAAAAGGCCCAAGCTTGGGGATGCTATGTTTGATGAAGATGATGTTTTTGAGAATATATTTGCTGCAATTAATGTTTGTCCCAAGCTTGGGGATGCTAAGTTTAATGAAGATGATATTTTTAGTCTCCCAAATTTGGATATGCAAATTTACAATGATGATAGCATGCCTCCTACCTATGATGATTATTGTGGTGATACTTATGCTATAAAAAGTAGTGATTATATTTATAAAACTTGTCATGCTTATGATTACCCCTTTTCTTAACATTACTCTTTTAATATGGAAACAATTTATAGTATTAGAGTCTTTTATGATACTCCCACTATTCCGAATGAGAAGAATTTTGCTTATGTGGAGAGTAATACAAATTCTATGCTTGTAGATCATGAAAAGAATGCTTTAGGTGCTGATTATATTGTTGAATTCATTCATGATGCTACTGAAAATTATTATGAGGGAGTAATATATGCTTGTAGGAATTGCAATAATATCAAGTTTCCTCTCTATGTGCTTAAAATTTTGAAGTTATGCTTGTTTTACCTTCCTATGCAAGTTGATTCTTGTTCTCATAAGTTGTTTGCTCACAAAATCCCTATGCATAGGAAGTGGGTTAGACTTAAATCTGCTAGTCATATTCTTCTTGATGCTCTCTTTATGTTTCAATTCTTATCTTTTATGTGAGCATCATTGAAATCATCATGCCTAGCTAAGGGCGTTAAACGATAGTGCTTGTTGGGAGGCAACCCAATTTTATTTTTGTTCCTTGTTTTTTGTTCCTGTTTAGTAATAAATAATTCATCTAGCCTTTGTTTATATGTGGTTTTATGCTTTTAATTAGTGTTTGTGCCAAGTAGAACCTTTGGGAAGACTTGGGGAAAGTCTTTTTAATCTTGCTGTAAAAACAGAAACTTTAGCGCTCACGAGAATTGCTGGCATTTTTATTTGGAAAGTGATATTTAGTTAATTCTTTTTGCAGATGGTTAATAGATAAATTCCTCAGGTCCATAAATTTGTTTTAGAATTTTTGGGGTTCCAGAAGTATACGTTTGATCCAGATTACTACAGACTGCTCTGTTTTTGACAGATTCTGTTTTCGATGTGTTATTTGCTTATTTTGATGAATCTATGAGTAGTATCGGAGGGTATGAACCATAGATAAGTTGGAATAAATTAGATATTACACAAATATGAATTTAGAATGAGTTCACAACAGTACCTAAGTGGTTATTTATTTTCTTATACTAACGGAGCTTACTAGTTTTCTGTTAAGTTTTGTGTTGTGAAGTTTTCAAGTTTTGGGTAAAGATTCGATGGACTATGGAATAAGGAGTGGCAAGAGACTAAGCTTGGGGATGACCAAGGAACCCCAAGGTAATATTCAAGGACAATCAAGAGCCTAAGCTTGGGGATGCCCCGGAAGGCTTCCCCTCTTTCGTCTTCGTTCATCGGTAACTTTACTTCGAGCTATATTTTTATTCGCCACATGATATGTGTTTTGCTTGGAGCGTCATTTTATTTTATTTAGTTTTGCTTGCTGTTTGAATAAAATACCAACATATGAAATTCTTAAATGTTAGAGAGTCTTCATATAGTTGCATAATTATTCGACTACTCATTGATCTTCACTTATATCTTTCGGAGTAGTTTGTTGTTGCTGTAGTGCTTCCCTTATATCTTTTTAGAGCACGGTGGTGGTTTTATTTTATAGAAATTAATGAACTCTCATGCTTCACTTATATTATTTTGGAGTCCTAAACAGAATGGTAATTTGCTTTGGTTATGAATTTAGTCCTAATATGATAGGCATCCAAGTGGGATATAATAAAAACTATCATATAAAGTGCATTGAATACTATGAGAAGTTTGATACTTGATAATTGTTTTGAGATATGGAGATGGTGATATTAGAGTCATGCTAGTTGAGTAGTTGTGAATTTGAAAAATACTTGTGTTGGAGTTTGTGATTCCCGTAGCATGCACGTATGGTGAACTATTATGTGATGAAGTCGGAGCATGATTTATTTATTGATTGCCTTCCTTATGAGTGGCAGTCGGGGACGAGCGATGGTCTTTTCCTACCAATCTATCCCCCTAGGAGCATGCGCGTAGTACTTTGTTTCGATAACTAATAGATTTTTGCAATAATAATGTGAGTTCTTTATGACTAATGTTGAGTCCATGGATTATACGCACTCTCACCCTTCCACCATTGCTAGCCTTTCTAATACCGCGCACTTTTCACCGGTATCATAAACCCACCAAATACCTTCCTCAAAACAGCCACCATACCTACCTATTATGGCATTTCCATAGCCATTCCGAGATATATTGCCATGCAACTTTCCACCGTTCCGTTAATATGACACGCTTCATTATTGTCATATTGCTTTGCATGATCATGTAGTTGACATCGTATTTGTGGCAAAGCCACCGTTCATAATTCTTCCATACATGTCAGTCTTGAGTCATTGCACATCCCGGTACACCGCCGGAGGCATTCATATAGAGTCATATTTTGTTCTAAGAATCGAGTTGTAAGTAAATAAAAGTGTGGTGATCATCATTATTAGAGCATTGTCCCAGTGAGGAAAGGATGATGGAGACTATGATTCCCCCACAAGTTGGGACGAGACTTCGGACGAAAATAAATAAATAAAAGAGGCCAAAGAAGCCCAAATAAAAAAAGAGGCCAAAAAAAGAGAAGGCCCAAATAAAAAAATAAAATAAAATAAAATAATGAGAGAAAAAGAGAGAAGGGGCAATGCTACTATCCTTTTACCAAACTTGTGCTTCAAAGTAGCACCATCATCTTCATGATATAGTCTCCTATGTTATCACTTTCATTTACTAGTGGGAAATTTTCATTATAGAACTTGGCTTGTATATTCCAACAATGGGCCTCCTCAAGTGCCCTAGGTCTTTGTGAGCAAGCAAGTTGGATGCACATCCACTTAGTTTTTTTGTTGAGCTTTCATACATTTATAGGTCTAGTGCATCCGTTGCATGGCAATCCCTATGTTGGGGAACGTAGTAATTTCAAAAAAAATCCTACGCACACGCAAGATCATGGTGATGCATAGCAACGAGAGGGGAGAGTGTGATCTACGTACCCTTGTAGACCGACAGCGGAAGCGTTAGCACAACGCGGTTGATGTAGTCGTACGTCTTCACGGCCCGGCCGATCAAGCACTGAAACTACGGCACCTCCGAGTTTTAGCACACGTTCAGCTCGATGACAATCCCCGGACTCCGATCCATCAAAGTGTCGGGGAAGAGTTCCGTCCGCACGACGGCGTGGTGACGATCTTGATGTACTATCGTCGGAGGGCTTCGCCTAAGCACCGCTACAATATTATCGAGGACTATGGTGGAAGGGGGCACCGCACACGGCTAAGAATAAGATCACGTGGATCAACTTGTGTGTCTAGGGGTGCCCCCTGCCCCCGTATATAAAGGATCAAGGGGAGGAGGCCGGCCGGCCCCTATGGCGCGCCAAGGAGGAGTCCTCCTCCTAGTAGGAGTAGGACTCCTACTAGGAGGGGGAAAGAAGTGGGGAGGGAGAAGGAAAGGGGGGCGCCGCCCCCCTCTCCTAGTCCAATTCGGACCAGGGGGGAGGAGGCACGCGGACCACCTTTGGCTGCCCCTCTCTCTCTCCACTAAGGCCCATATGGCCCATTACTTCTCCCGGGGGTGTTCCGGTAACCCTCCGGCTCTCCGGTTTTCTCCGAAATCACCCGGAACACTTCCGGTGTCCGAATATAGCCGTCCAATATATCAATCTTTATGTATCGACCATTTCGAGACTCCTTGTCATGTCCGTGATCACATCCGGGACTCCGAACTAACTTCGGTATATCAAAACTCATAAACTCATAATATAACTGTCATCGAAACCTTAAGCGTGCGGACCCTACGGGTTCGAGAACAATGTAGACATGACCGAGACACGTCTCCGGTCAATAACCAATAGCGGAACCTGGATGCTCATATTGGCTCCTACATATTCTACGAAGATCTTTATCGGTCAGACCGCATAACAACATACGTTGTTCCCTTTGTCATCGGTATGTTACTTGCCCGAGATTCGATCGTCGGTATCTCAATACCTAGTTCAATCTCGTTACCGGCAAGTATCTTTACTCATTCCGTAATACATCATCTCGCAACTAACTCATTAGTTGCAATGCTTGCAAGGCTTATGTGATGTGCATTACCGAGAGGGCCCAGAGATACCTCTCCGACAATCAGAGTGACAAATCCTAATCTCGAAATACGCCAACCCAACATGTACCTTTGGAGACACCTGTAGAGCACCTTTATAATCACCCATTTACGTTGTGACATTTGGTAGCACACAAAGTGTTCCTCCGGCAAATGGGAGTTGCATAATCTCATAGTCATAGGAACATGTATAAGTCATGAAGAAAGCAATAGCAACATACTAAACGATCGGGTGCTAAGCTAATGGAATGGGTCATGTCAATCAGATCATTCACCTAATGATGTGATCCCGTTAATCAAATAACAACTCTTTGTTCATGGTTAGGAAACATAACCATCTTTGATTAACGAGCTAGTCAAGTAGAGGCATACTAGTGACACTTTGTTTGTCTATGTATTCACACATGTATTATGTTTCCGGTTAATACAATTCTAGCATGAATAATAAACATTTATCATGATATAAGGAAATAAATAATAACTTTATTATTGCCTCTAGGGCATATTTCCTTCAGTCTCCCACTTGCACTAGAGTCAATAATCTAGATTACACAGTAATGATTCTAACACCCATGGAGCCTTGGTGCTGATCATGTTTTGCTCGTGGAAGAGGCTTAGTCAACGGGTCTGCAACATTCAGATCCGTATGTATCTTGCAAATCTCTATGTCTCCCACCTGGACTAGATCCCGGATGGAATTGAAGCATCTCTTGATGTGCTTGGTTCTCTTGTGAAATCTGGATTCCTTTGCCAAGGCAATTGCACCAGTATTGTCACAAAAGATTTTCATTCGACCCGATGCACTAGGTATGACACCTAGATCGGATATGAACTCCTTCATCCAGACTCCTTCATTTGCTGCTTCCGAAACAGCTATGTACTCCGCTTCACATGTAGATCCCGCCACAACGCTTTGTTTAGAACTGCACCAACTGATAGCTCCACCCTTTAATGTAAACACGTATCCGGTTTGCGATTTAGAATCGTTCGGATCAGTGTCAAAGCTTGCATCAACGTAACCATTTACGATGAGCTCTTTGTCACCTCCATATATGAGAAACATATCCTTAGTCCTTTTTAGGTATTTCAGGATGTTCTTGACCGCTCTCCAGTGATCCACTCTTGGATCACTTTGGTACCTCCCTGCTAGACTTATAGCAAGGCACACATCAGGTCTGGTACACAGCATTGCATACATGATAGAGCCTATGGCTGAAGCATAGGGAACATCTTTCATTTTCTCTCTATCTTCTGAAGTGGTCGGGCATTGAGTATTACTCAACTTCACACCTTGTAACACAGGCAAGAACCCTTTCTTTGCTTGATCCATTTTGAACTTCTTCAAAACTTTGTCAAGGTATGTGCTTTGTGAAAGTCCAATTAAGCGTCTTGATCTATATCTATAGATCTTAATGCCTAATATGTAAGCAGCTTCACCGAGGTCTTTCATTGAAAAACTCTTATTCAAGTATCCCTTTATGCTATCCAGAAATTCTATATCATTTCCAATTAGTAATATGTCATCCACATATAATATCAGAAATGCTACAGAGCTCCCACTCACTTTCTTGTAAATACAGGCTTCTCCAAAAGTCTGTATAAAACCAAATCCTTTCATCACACTATCAAAGTGTTTATTCCAACTCCGAGAGGCTTGCACCAGTCCATAAATGGATCACTGGAGCTTGCACACTTTGTTAGCTCCCTTTGGATCGACAAAACCTTCTGGTTGCATCATATACAACTCTTCTTCCGGAAATCCATTCAGGAATGCAGTTTTAACATCCATCTGCCAAATTTCATAATCATAAAATGCGGCAATTGCTAACATGATTCGGACAGACTTAAGCATCGCTACGGGTGAGAAGGTCTCATCGTAGTCAATCCCTTGAACTTGCCGAAAATCTTTTGCGACAAGTCGAGCTTTGTAGACAGTAATATTACCGTCAGCGTCAGTCTTCTTCTTGAAGATCCATTTATTCTCAATTGCTTGCCGATCATCAGGCAAGTCAACCAAAGTCCATACTTTGTTCTCATACAAGGATCCCATCTCAGATTTCATGGCTTCAAGCCATTTTGCGGAATCTGGGCTCACCATCGCTTCTTCATAGTTCGTAGGTTCATCATGATCTAGTAGTATGACTTCCAGAACAGGATTACCATACCACTCTGGCGCGGATCTCACTCTGGTTGATCTACGAGGTTCAGTAGTATCTTGTTCTAAAGTTTCATGATCATCATCATTAAATTCCTCACTAACTAGTGTAGGTGTCACAGAAACAGGTTTTTGTGATGTACTACTTTCCAATAAGGGAGTAGGTACAGTTACCTCGTCAAGTTCTACTTTCCTCCCACTCACTTCTTTCGAGAGAAACTCCTTCTCCAGAAATTTTCCGAATTTAGCAACAAAAGTCTTGCCTTCGGATCTGTGATAGAAGGTGTATCCAATAGTTTCCTTTGGATATCCTATGAAGACACATTTCTCCGATTTGGGTTCGAGCTTATCAGGTTGAAGCTTTTTCACATAAGCATCGCAGCCCCAAACTTTCAGAAACAACAACTTTGATTTCTTGCCAAACCACAGTTCATAAGGCATCGTCTCAACGGATTTTGATGGTGCCCTATTTAACGTGAATGCGGCCGTCTCTAGAGCGTATCCCGAAAACGATAACGGTAAATCAGTAAGAGACATCATAGATCGCACTATATCTAATAAAGTACGATTACGACGTTCGGACACACCATTACGCTGTGGTGTTCCGGGTGGCGTGAGTTGCGAAACAATTCCACAATTTTTCAAATGTACACCAAACTCGTAACTCAAATATTCTCCTCCACGATCAGATCGTAGGAATTTTATTTTCTTGTTACGATGATTTTCAACTTCACTCTGAAATTCTTTGAACTTTTCAAATGTTTCAGACTTGTGAAGGTGAGAAAATAACGATATCCGCCACGAGCCTCAATGTTCATCGGACCGCATACATCTGTATGTATGATTTCCAACAAATCTGTTGCTCTCTCCATAGTACCGGAGAACGGTGTTTTTGTCATCTTACCCATAAGGCACGGTTCGCAAGTACCAAGTGATTCATAATCAAGTGGTTCCAAAAGCCCATCAATATGGAGTTTCTTCATGCGCTTTATACCGATATGACCCAAACGGCAGTGCCACAAATAAGTTGCACTATCATTATCAACTCTGCATCTTTTGGCTTCAACACTATGAATATGTGTGTCACTACTATCGAGATTCAATAAAAATAGACCACTCTTTAAGGGTGCATGACCATAAAAGATATTACTCATATAAATAGAACAACCATTATTCTCAGATTTAAATGAATAACCGTCTCGCATCAAACAAGATCCAGATATAATGTTCATGCTCAACGCTGGCACCAAATAACAATTATTTAGGTCTAATATTAATCCCGAAGGTAGATGTAGAGGTGGCGTGCCGACTGCGATCACATCGACTTTGGAACCGTTTCCCACGCGCATCGTCACCTCGTCCTTAGCCAATCTTCGCTTAATCCGTAGTCCCTGTTTCGAGTTGCAAATATTAGCAACAGAACCAGTATCAAATACCCAGGTGCTGCTGCGAGCATTAGTAAGGTACACATCAATAACATGTATATCACATATACCTTTGTTCACCTTGCCATCCTTCTTATCCGCCAAATACTTGGGGCAGTTCCGCTTCCAGTGACCAGTCTGCTTGCAGTAGAAGCACTCAGTTTCAGGCTTGGGTCCAGGTTTGGGTTTCTTCTCTTGAGTAGCAACTTGCTTGCTGTTCTTTTTGAAGTTCCCCTTCTTCTTCCCTTTGCCCTTTTTCTTGAAACTAGTGGTCTTGTTGACCATCAACACTTGATGCTCCTTCTTGATTTCTACCTCTGCAGCTTTCAGCATTGCGAAGAGCTCGGGAATAGTCTTATTCATCCCTTGCATATTATAGTTCATCACGAAGCACTTGTAGCTTGGTGGCAGTGATTGGAGAATTCTGTCAATGACGCAATCATCTGGAAGATTAACTCCCAATTGAATCAAGTGATTATTATACCCAGACATTTTGAGTATATGCTCACTGACAGAACTGTTCTCCTCCATCTTGCAGCTATAGAACTTATTGGAGACTACATATCTCTCAATCCGGGCATTTGCTTGAAATATTAACTTCAACTCCTGGAACATCTCATATGCTCCATGACGTTCAAAACATTGTTGAAGTCCCGATTCTAAGCCGTAAAGCATGGCACACAGAACTATTGAGTAGTCATCAGCTTTGCTCTGCCAGACGTTCATAACATCTGGTGTTGCTCCAGCAGCAGGCCTGGCACCCAGCGGTGCTTCCAGGACGTAATTCTTCTGTGCAGCAATGAGGATAATCCTCAAGTTACGGACCCAGTCCGTGTAATTGCTACCATCATCTTTCAACTTTGCTTTCTCAAGGAACGCATTAAAATTCAACGGAACAACAGAACGAGCCATCTATCTACAATCAAGCATAAACAAGCAAGATACTATCAGGTACTAAGTTTCATGATAAATTTAGGTTCAATTAATTTACTTAAAGAACTCCCACTTAGATAGACATCCCTCTAATCCTCTAAGTGATTACGTGATCCAAATCAAGTAAACCATGTCCGATCATCACGTGGGATGGACTAGTTTCATTGGTGAACATCACTATGTTGATCATATCTACTATATGATTCACGCTCGACCTTTCGATCTCCGTGTTTCGAGGCCATATCTGTATATGCTTGGCTCGTCAAGTATAACCTGAGTATTCCGCGTGTGCAACTGTTTTGCACCTGTTGTATTTGAACGTAGAGCCTATCAGACCCGATCATCACGTGGTGTCTCAGCACGAAGAACTTTCGCAACGGTGCATACTCAGGGAGAACACTTCTTGATAATTAGTGAGAGATCATCTTATAATGCTACCGTCAGTCAAAGCAAGATAAGATGCATAAAAGTTAAACATCACATGCAATCAATATATGTGATATGATATGGCCATCATCATCTTGTGCTTGTGATCTCCATCTTCGAAGCACCGTCGTGATCATCATCATCACCGGTGTCGCAGTGTGACGGGGCGTGGCTACAGTGAAGCCTGCCACCCCCGTATCCCGGAGCACGCCTGGCACAGTGCGCCGTACGGAGTAGCCATGACCCGTCCGACGCGGCACTGTTGCCATGTTGACCTTGATGTCACCCACGACGGGCCGCCAGTGCGGCCCACAGACGGTGGGCCCCTTCGGGCAGTGAGACGCCCGAAGGCGGACACGCCTCCAACCAGTCGGCCCAAGACAGAGCCGGCTCCCAGCAGCCGGCTTGCCACCTCCCTCGAAGGAGACGCCCCATTAAGGAGACAAGACGCGGTGAGGCTACAGCGATCGCTCGACGGGCGGCGGCACTGTAGCCGCGCCTACCACGACGAAGCCCACGTCACCAAGATGAAGCCACAGTAACCAGCCGCCGACCAGGCCCTGGACAGTGGGGCCTGCCTGTCGACCAAGGGGCCGGCAGCCGGCGGGACCCACCAGTCGGCGGGCCCCAGCAGCCGGCGCAGAAGCCGGCGAGCGCAGTCACAGATGGCTGGGCCCCGCGCCCAGTCGGATTACCATTGTACCCCCGGGGGGTGGGCCTATATAAACCCCCCGGGGCACCCATGCAAAGGGTTCGACCCCCTGCTAGTCTTAGACACCACACAAGGAGAGGAAGCAGGCTAGCCGTGCCCTTCTTCCTCCTCCCACCAAACAGCTCAAGGAGCATTGTGTAGCTACTTGTTCATCTAGTGATCATGCGGAGACCCCGCAGAGCAGCAGTAGGGGTGTTATCTCCACGGAGAGCCCCGAAGCTGGGTAAGATCCGCCGGCGTGCATGTCTTCGCCTTATCCCGTTTCCAGGCACCGGCGATGTCTTACTGGCTCCCACAATGATAAGCCACCCGTTGGCATATGTCGCACCTACCACCCGACATTTGGCGCCCACCGTGGGGCCAGGTGCACCGTCGTCCGGAGACCTGTTCTGGACGGGAACCCTCTTCCTCCCCAGCGAGCGTAGCCAGCCCGGCACGCCCGATGGCGCTTGCCATGACGCGCTACAAGGCGTCACCAGCATCTGCGCGGCGAGCAGCCTCGCCGATCTCTTCGACGAAACCCTCATCTCCAACGAGCTCGCCTCCGATGCGGGCACCGACCACCTCGCGAACCTTCTCGGTCAGCTCCATGTCTCCAGCGAGCCCGCTGCGGATCTGGAGTCGGTTGGCTCCACCGACCCGATGCCTGTCGACTCCGACACGGCCTCCTACGACACCTTCCCCACCAACGTCACGATCTACAACGACCCGCTTCCTTGAGCCGGCGGCTGCGATGCGGCCACCACCGAAGTGATGGTTGTTGGCCACGGCGGCCCGGCCGACGAGAGCGCCCACGACTTGTCCGCCCCCCTCCCGGCCAATGTGGACGACGAAGCACTGGAGGCACACCGCCTCGCCCTCCTCACAGAGGGCCGGAGGCTGGCCTCCATGAGACGCCTCACTGAGGCCTATCAGCGCGAAGCTGACCGCGCCGCCTTCGGCACACCGGCCCCGGGCGGGCCAAGCCGGGCCGGCCTTGTCAAGCAACGCGGCGCCGTCATCGCCGACACGCTGGGAGTCGACCGCCCGGTCTATGCCACTCCGCTCGAGAACTTGCGTGCCGCCCAGGCGGCCGTAGACGAGTTGGACGGCTTGGAGGCCGAAGACCTCCCCCACATGACCTGGCGCATTCAGCAACTAATCGATGCAGCCGCGCAGCGGCACGAAGCAGACGCCCGCGCGGGAAGCCCTCCCCCGCGCCGAGATCACGGCGCGACGTCCCGGACGCCGGCTACGAGCAACACCCGCGCGCGGCGCGAGAAAGAGCCGGCTGCCAGTCGCAGCCGGACCCGAATCTCCATCAAGCGAGACGCGGACGGCCATCCCCGAGCCATGGAATGGCGGGGCAACCCGCCTCCGCCTCGACCCTGTGGAAAAAGATATCCCACCCCGCCGCCAGTGGCGCACCCGACTCTCAGTGGCTGACTAGGTCGCTGCGAAGGAGTCGGCGAGAACGACGCCCGCCATCGGATCGACCGCCTGGCGCGATCCCTGGCGTTGGAAGAAGAAGACGATGTCGGCCCGCCTTGTTTCGGCCCCCGCATCCGCGACGAGCCCTTCCCCAAAGGGTTCTCGCTCCCAAGAGACACGCCCAAGTACAACGGCTCCGTGAAGCCGGAAGATTGGTTGATCGACTACTCCACGGCGGTTAGCATAGCCAACGGCAACCGGCGCGTTGCCGTGAAGTACGTGCCCCTCATGCTGCAAAGTACGATGCGAACCTGGCTCAACAGCCTCAAGCCTCTCAGCATCAACAGCTGGCTAGATTTCACCAAAGCTTTCATCCGCAACTTCACCAGCACCTACAAGCGGGCTCCCAAGCCCAGACAGCTCTCCTTGTGCGTACAAGGCCCCGCCGAATCCACTCGCGACTACCTCACGCGTTGGGCCGAGCTCCGCAATTCTTGCGAGGGGGTGCACGAGGTGCAAGCCATCGAGTACTTTACAGCCGGATGCCGAGAAGGCACCCTCCTCAAGCACAAGCTCCTCTGCGACGAGCCGGCTACCCTCGACGAGCTGCTGGACATAGCGGACAAGTACGCCACCGCCGACTCCTCGATGAAGACCGAGCTTCGGGTAGACGCGTCTGGAAAAGTACTCAACCCGGCCCCCAAGACGCCGGCTGGGGATTCCGGCCGACGCCCACACTCGAACGACCACAAGCGCAAGGGCCCCGTGCCGCCTCCCGCCAGTCGGCAGGTGGCCACAGTTGAAGACGTGCCGCCTGAAGGGCGGCCCGCGCCCAAGAAACCCCAGGGCGGCCGGCCAGCTTGGCAACCGGCTTTCTCCTACGAGCAAACTCTCGACGCACCGTGCAAGTTCCACAGCGGCACGAAGCCGCCCAACCACACAACCCGGAAGTGCCATTGGCTCACCCGAATCTCCAAAGGCGAGGGGCTCGCGCCGCCTCCGCCTGCCGGCCCGCCGCCTCCGCCTCCGCCGCCTCCGGCAGCTCGGCCCGCGGTCGGAGCCGTGCATGACGAGTTCCCTGACGAGCAAGCAACCTACATCATCTTTACAAGCCAGCCCGAAGACCGGCACAGCAAGCGCCGAGAGCGCCAGGAAGTTAGCGTGGTCGCTGCCGACCCCGCCAGACACATGCATTGGTCAGAAAAGCCCATCAGCTGGAGACGGGCCGGCCATCCAGAGGTGATGCCGTCTCCCGGTTCTTATGCCCTGGTCCTGGAAGCCACCCTCGCAACGGACAGACGCGCTGCCCGCTTCTCCCGTGTGTTGATAGACGGCGGGAGCAGCATCAACATCCTGTACCGTGACACCCTGGAGAAGCTAAACGTCAAGACGAAGCAGCTCATGCCTACTCGGACAGTGTTTCATGGCATCGTACCCGGCTTATCCTGCGCCCCCATTGGCAAGATCAAGATCGATGTACTTTTTGGGGACAAGGAGCATTTCCGCCAGGAAGCGATCTGGTTTGAAGTGGTGGACCTGGAGAGCCCTTACCATGCATTGCTTGGCCGACCTGCCTTGGCCAAATTCATGGTAGTTCCCCACTATGCGTACCTCAAGATGAAGATACCAAGCACCCAAGGCGTCATTACCATAGCCGGCGATTACAAGAAGTCCTCTGAGTGCGCTGCAGCCAGCAGCCGGCTGGCTGAGTCCCTTGTGATTGCCGAGGAAAAGAAGATGTTGGACCGAGTCGTGGCCATAGCCGGCAAGCAGTCGGCCGTGTCCCCTGACCCCAAGGAGCACGATGCTCAAGGATCCTTCCAGCCGGCCAAGGAGACAAAGAAGATACCTCTTGACCCCGAGCATCCAGAGAGGTTTGCCGTCATCGGGGCAAGTCTGAACAGCAAATAGGAAGGCGAGCTCGCCGATTTCCTCCGTGAGAATCGAGACATCTTTGCATGGTCCCCCAAGGACATGCCGGGTGTTCCGAGGAAATTCGCCGAGCACAGACTACACGTCCGAGAAGACGCAAAGCCAGTCAAACAACCCCTTCACCGGCTGTCGGAGGAGAAACGCAGGATCGTAGGGGAGGAGATAGCCCGGCTTCTGGCGGCCGGCTTCATTATGGAAGTTTTCTTTCCAGAGTGGCTCGCTAACCCGGTCCTTGTGCTAAAGAAGAATAACAAGTGGCGCATGTGTATAGACTACACGAGCCTCAACAAGGCTTGCCCCAAAGATCCCTTTGCCCTGCCAAGGATTGACCAAGTGATAGACTCCACAGCCGGATGCGAGTTGTTGAGTTTCTTGGATGCTTACTCCGGGTATCACCAGATAAAGCTGGATCCGGACGACCGCCTGAAGACCGCCTTCATCACGCCATTTGGAGCCTTCTGCTACCTGACTATGACATTCGGCTTGAGAAATGCCGGTGCCACTTTTCAGCGTTGCATGCAGAAGTGCCTCCTCAAGCAACTCGGCCGAAACACTCACGTTTACGTGGATGACATCGTGGTGAAGACGGAGAAGCGCGGCACCTTGCTGGGAGACCTCAAGGAAACGTTTGAGAACTTACGCCAGTTCCAAATCAAGCTCAACCCCGAGAAATGCGTGTTCGGAGTGCCAGCCGGCCAGCTCCTAGGCTTCCTGGTCTTCGAACGCGGCATCGAATGCAACCCGGTGAAGATCAAGGCCATCGAGAGAATGGCGATCCCCACCAAGCTTCGAGACATTCAGAAGTTCACCGGGTGCTTGGCCTCCTTGAACCGCTTCATCAGCCGGCTCGGAGAGAAAGCTCTCCCCCTCTACCGCCTCATGAAGAAGAGCACTCACTTCGAGTGGAACGACCAGGCCGACCAAGCTTTTCACGAGCTGAAGAAGATGCTGGCCACGCCGCCCGTTCTAGCGGCGCCGACTGAGAAAGAGCCCATGCTCCTCTACATTGCCGCAACCAGCCGGGTGGTCAACACCGTCATCGTAGTCCAACGCCCAGAAGAAGGCCGAGCCCAGCCGGTCCAGAGGCCGGTGTATTATTTGAGCGAGGTGCTGTCCGCCTCAAAGCAGAACTACCCGCACTACCAGAAGATGTGTTACGGCGTGTACTTCACCGCCAAGAAGCTGAAGCCCTACTTTCAAGAGCATCCCGTCACAGTCGTATGCACCGCCCCGCTGGCCGAGGTCATAGGCAGCCGGGACGCATCCAGCCGGGTGGCGAAATGGGCCATCGAGCTGGCCCCCTACACGATCTTCTACCAGCCCCGCACCACCATCAAGTCCCAAGCACTGGCCGACTTCCTCGTCGACTGGGCCGAGACCCAGTACCTGCCGCCAGCTCCCGACTCCACCCATTGGCGCATGCACTTCGACGGATCCAAGATGCGCACCGGCTTGGGAGCCGGCGTCGTCCTTACCTCTCCCAAAGGCGACAAGCTCAGATACACACTACAGATCCACTTTGCCACCTCCAACAACGTGGCCGAGTACGAGGCGCTCATACACGGGCTCCGGCTTGCCAAAGAACTCGGCATTCGCCGGATCCTATGCTATGGCGACTCGGACTTGGTGGTCCAGCAATCATCCGGCGACTGGGATGCCAAGGACGCAAACATGGCGAGCTACCGCTTCCTGGTTCAACAACTCAGCTGATACTTTGAAGGATGCGAGTTCCTCCACGTACCGCGAGCCGACAACGAGCCAGCCGATGCCCTGGCTCGAATAGGCTCCACTCGGCAAGCAATTCCAACCGGCGTCGCTCTACAACGCCTCCTCAAGCCGTCCATCAAGCCGTCTCCAGAGTCCGACTCCATCTTCGTGCCGCCTGACCCCGATGCGCCCGGGTCCGGCTCGAAGAACCTAGCAGGCGACCCCGAGACTCCCGCAGCCGGCCCGGGGACTTCGGCAACCGGCTCGGGGACTGCCACACCCGGCTCGGGGACTGCACCAGCACAACAGCCGGCGACCGACTCCAGCATCTCACCACCCAGCCCGCCCACCCTAGTGGCGGTAGCCACGTTGGCGGTAGAAGAAGTCGCGGCTCCGTCATGGGCTCGGTCTATCCTCAACTTCCTAGTAAACCAAGATCTGCCGGCTGGCGAAACAGAAGCAAGACAAGTCCAATGTCGAGCCGGAGCGTACGAAATCGTCAACAGAGAACTAGTCAAGCGCAGTGTCACTGGAATCCTCCAACGGTGCGTCGAGCAAAAGAAGGGCATTGCAATCCTCAGAGACATTCACCAAGGAGAATGCGGACACCATGCGGCCTCAAGATCACTTGTCGCCAAAGCCATCCGCCATGGTTTCTTCTGGCCAACTGCTTTGGATGACGCCAAAGAATTAGTTAAACATTGCAAGGGGTGCCAACTTTTCAGCTCCAAGCAACACATGCCGGCTTCGGCACTCAAGACCATTCCCCTCACTTGGCCCTTCGCCGTTTGGGGACTGGACATGGTGGGCCCATTCAAGACGGCGCGCGGTGGCATGACGCATTTGCTCGTCGCCGTGGACAAATTCACCAAGTGGATTGAGGCAAAGCCGATCAAGAAGCTGAATGGGCCGACTGCTGTGACGTTCATTGCAGACATAACAACTCGGTACGGCGTGCCACACAGCATCATCACTGACAATGGCACGAATTTTGCCAAAGGAGCCTTGGCACGTTTCTGCGCAGCCCAAGGTATCCGACTGGACTTAGCATCCGTCGCCCACCCGCAGTCAAACGGCCAGGTCGAGTGAGCCAACGGCCTCATCCTCTCCGGCATCAAGCCCCGACTGGTCGTACCTCTGGAGCGCTCAGCCGGTTGTTGGCTCGATGAGCTGCCGGCTGTCCTCTGGAGTCTGCGCACTACACCAAACAAGTCAACCGGCTTCACCCTTTCTTCCTTGTGTATGGTGCCGAGGCGGTCATCCCAACTGACATCGAGTTCGACTCGCCTCGAGTAACCATGTACACGGAAGCGGAGGCCAAGGAAGCACGAGAAGACGGCGTCGACCTGCTGGAAGAAAGCCGGCTGTTAGCCCTCAACCGGTCTGCCATCTACCAGCAGGGTTTGCGCCGCTACCACAGCCGGAAGGTCAGGCCAAGATCTTTCCAAGAGGGCGATCTTGTGCTCCGGCTGATCCAGCGAACAGCCGACCAGCACAAACTCTCGGCCCCTTGGGAAGGCCCCTTCGTCATCAGCAGAGCTCTAGGCAACGACTCCTACTACCTGATCGATGCACAGAAGCCGAAGGCACGCAAGAGAGATGACTCCGGCAAGGAGTCGGAACGACCATGGAACGCCAACCTCCTTCGAAGATTTTACAGTTGAAACGCAGTATGTATCACGCTAACTTTTGTATTAAGTACGAGACAATAGGCCCCCCGAGGAGGGCTCGGGGACTGCCATCCCTTATTTATGAATGAAAAGTATCATGCTTATGACCTTGTCATTTCATTTACTTGTTCCGTCCGGCACCGGGTTCGACTAGTCGGCTCGGGGACTGGCCGACTGGAGTTATCTTAGAAGTCCTACCTGCAGTCAGACAAGTAGTGTGCCGGCTCCCAAGCCTTCTCTTGCCAAAAGTCGCAGTTCGAAGAACCGGCTGTCCGGCTGGCAAGAGTTAAAGGCAGGAACGGGCGCCCACACGAAAAATGGCTAGGGACTAACGGACTAATATAACAAAAGCCAGTTTTTTCTCCCACCGCCGACTGGCTACCAGAGTAGCCGGCCAGCTGGTTTCCATTCACTTCACTTCAATCCAAGAAAGCTCAAGTACTTGCCTCCCCAAAGAGGGAAGGCGGCAAAGGAAAAGGCCTAAGGATAAAAAGCATACGCGAATGGAAACCAAACATGCACATAATAATATTTACATAAAAGACCTCCGAGAGGCCAGCATTCAACATAGTTTGGATACACCCCCAGTGGGTGGAACTGCGAAAACTTAATGAAGATTGTTCAAAAGACAACAAGCAGGAAAGATAAAGACGGCAAGTCAAGCTGGCGGAGCGACCGACGAGCCGGACTGGTTGGCGGAGATGGTCGTGCCGGCTGAAGGAGCGGCCGGCTGGCGAACTTCGGCTTGGTCACCGCCTCCCGTAGAGGGCGCGCTTCCACACGCCTCGTTGCTGGAGGCACGGTCGGCCTGAGGTCGGCCGGTTGTTCCACCAGCCGGCTCGACGTCTTCGCCATCCTCCTCTTCGTCATCCTCGCCCTCGTCGCTGGAGGCAATCTCCTCCGCCAAGTCCTCGCCCACCGCCGGGTTCAGCCCGAACCATTCCTCCGGCTGAGCAACACCGTCATCATCGATTTCGGGTGCGAAAATGCTGATGTCGGTGCACTCGGCGATCGTCGAAGCCCGCTGGGCGATAGCCGGCCTCACCTCCTCCAGCTCCGCGTCGGCCTCCATCCGCCAAGTGCGCAGCTGGTCCAGGCTCAGCCCTGGGTACCAAGCCCGAACGAACTCCAACGCCCGCCCGGCTCCGAGGCGGGCCGCCGATGCCTTCCAAGCCTCAAAGCGACCGACTGCGACCTCTAGCCAGTCGGCAGTTCGGCTTGGGGTGTGGGGGATCGTCTCGCCGGGCCAGAGGGTGGCCAACACTTGCGCCCCGGCACGTTGAAGCCGGCGAAGCATCCGATGAGCTGGCTGCAATCGCGCCTGGACAGCCAAGAGCTGCTCCTCAAGCGTCCGGTTCACATCTGGCGCGATGTTGGCCCCCGCCTGACGGCGCGCCTCGCGATGGGCCTCAATGCTTTGGGCGGCGAAGGCGGAGTAGCCGGGGAAGTAGTCTGCACCAAAAAACAAGCAGCAGCTCAAGTTAAGCCAAAAACCCAGGCGGCAAGGGGCAGGAGAGGGGCGAGGAAGGCGGCTTACCATCGATCAAATCCTCGATCCGGCCAAAGCCTTCATCCAGGGCTCGCCGGGTCTCAGCCCAGCTCGCCGCCTCGGTCTCATACTCTGCCTTCAGGGCGGCTTCGCTATCCTGCGCCGCCTGCAGGGCCGCCCTGTGGCTCTTCTCCTGGTCGCCCAGCTTCTTGGCCAGGCGATCACGCTCCTGGACCAAGGCAGCGTACTCGGCGTCCTTGGTATGAAGGGCAGCCTTCGCTTCGCCGAGCTCCTTCCTCAAGTCGGCGTTGGCCCCTGAAGACAAAGAAAAAGAAAAACCAATAAGGAAAGAGTCGTCAAGAAAGATCTGACCCGACTGCTCAGCAGTCGGCCCGAATCTCGGGGACTACACCCAGTGGGTGCGCTGATGCGCCCCCACAGGAGACAGACAAGATCGAGTACTTACTTCGGCTGTCGGCCAGGTCGTCGGTCCTCCGGCTAAACTCCCGAGCCTGGGAGTTGAAGGCGGCGGCACGGAGGTTGTGATATTCCTGGAAATTCAGACAAGAGGCAAAAATAAGGTAGCCGTCAAGAAAGATCCGACCCGACTGCGCAGCAGTCGGCCCGAATCTCGGGGACTACACCCAGTGGGTGCGCTGACGCGCCCCCACGGAAGAAATTAAGAGAGCAAAGCAGCCAAGAATGAAGGACTCACCCGGATGGTGGCTCGCGTCGACAAGAACTCCTGGGTGAACTGTTGCAGCAGGGCGGCCTGAGCTTGCAGCCGGCTCCGGACCCCTTGAGCCGCCACATTCAGCTCGCCAGTCCCCCCGCTGGGAGACCACTCGGACGTGGTAGTGCTGGCCGCTTCCAGATCTTCCGCCGACTAGCCTGCGCCCGCGATTCGGCGCAACTCCGGCGGAGCGGCGCCTCCCCCTGCGCGCCGGCCCGACGCCGGCTGCACCTCGAGGCCGGCTCTGTTCTCCGGCTCACCCCCGGTCGGCCCCTCTGGCGCCGCTGACGATTGGCCGCCTTGGCCCGCTCCGGTTGGCGCTGCTGGCGGCGCTTTCCTTGCAAAGGCCACGGGGTCCTTCCCCCTTTCCATCAGCGGCGGGTCTTGGACGATCTCCTCCGCCAAGGGCAATGGGGTGTCGGGGGCCATGGCTCGGAGGGGAATGGCGAGCAGCGGAGGCTGGTTGCGCGAACCCTCCACCTCCGGCTCCGCGGTCGCCGCCTCCGTCTGGGCCTTGGCTGCCGCGTTGGCCTGCTCCCTCGCCGCCTGGGCGGCCGCTTTCTCCGCCGCCTCGCGCTCCTCCTGCGCTTCACGGGCGTTCCGCTCTGTGGCCTCCCTGAGGTCGGCGTGGGGGTCCACGCGGCGGGAGCTTGAAGAACCTCCAGTCGGCCCAACTACGGAGCCGCCCGGACCACGCTCAAGGGAAAGCGGTGCCCTGCCCAGCAAGCGGAAGAAATTAAGAAGAATGCTCGAACAAGAAGAGAATGATGAAGAGCATGCGACAAGGCAATTGATGACTTACGCTGAGACCGCCTGAGGCTGCTTCACCGCATTGCGGAAGCGGGCCGCTTTCGCGGCCGCCTCGTCTCGCTTGGTCGCTGCGGTGGAGGCTTTGGACTTCTTCGGCCGACTGCCGAAGAGGCCTGAAGCGGCCCGGCGCTTCTGTCCGCCACCACCGGCAGCCGGCGCGATGGACGAGCCCGCGCCCTGATGATCGGCCGCCGGCTGGCGACGCGGGGCGACTTCGGCTTCAGCATCGTCCGCCAGTCCTCGAAGCTCGCGGTGAGCCTTGAGCCCCTGGGCTCGGCATCGTCCCCCACGACGGCGTCTTCCATGGCGGCCGCCCCCAAGTCCGGATCATCGACGTCGTCCGCCGTGCGGTCGGGGGCATACTGGCGTTCTATCCCCGCTGACCCGGTCGTCGGCGGGAGAAGGGGGTTCTGCTAAGAAGAACCGACTGATCAGAAGCCGGCCGTCATAAAGCCGGCTACCAACGAAAAGAAGGAAGAAAAGAAAACTTACCACGGGCGGAGGGTTGGCGCGAGAATACGGCGCCTTGCCATATCGCCAGTCTTCGGCGAGCTTGCAATTTGAGATGTAATTTACCATCTACGATACCTCCGCATGAGGCATCTCCCTGGTGCTCAGCCGGCTTGGGTCGAAGCGGCCGCTCATCTGGCACATCATGTGGGGCCGGCTTTGGAGAGGAGATATCCGGCGCTCCACGAAGGCGGCCACCAAGTCGGCCCCGTTCAGGTTTTCCGACTGGATCATCACCCGAAGCCGGGAGACGGCGGCGTTCCCGGCTTGAGACAGTGACCGGGACCGGAAACTCCATGAGGGCTGCCTCCCAGCCGGCGGGCCGGCTATGTAAGCCGGCAGGTTGACGTGATCCCCTTGCTCGGTGACGTTCTTCACGTAGAAATATGATTTCTGCCAGATCTTCACCGACTGGATCAGGGGGATGGGCGGGAATGGGTTGTTCTCGCTCGCCCTCCTCATGGCGATGAAGGCCCCGCAGGGGGCGGGCACGCTTGCGACGACGGTGCCGAGCTTGCTCTGGAAGAACTCCCCCCAGAGCTCCAGCGTGGGGAGCAGCCCCAAGAAACCTTCGCAGAGGGAGACGAAGGCCGACAGCAGCATCACCGCATTGGGCGTGAGGTGATGCGGCTGAAGGTTGTAAAAAACTCGAGGAAGGAGCGCAGAAATCCGCTCGCCGGAAGGCCAAAGCCGCGCAGGAAGTGCAAGCGGAAGACGACCCGCTCGCCCTCCTCCAGCGCCGGCGAAATCTCCGTCTTCGGCGCCAGGCGGACCCGCAAGAGGTTGGCGTCGGGCAGGCGCCGAGTCTGGCGGAGGAATTCAACGTGGTCCTCATGGACGTTGGAGCCGTCCCACGAGCTTGACAGCGCCATGGGAGCGAGACGATGGGGAGGCGCGGCGGCGCTGAGACGGGAGGCTGCGGCGGCAATGAGAAGAAGAAACGAGGACGAGAGGGGGCGAAGCGAGAGGAAGCGTGCGAACCTCTGTCGCTCCCCCTCCTCCCCCTACTTATAGGCTCGCGTGGCGGAGCCGAGGAGGCGCGGCGTGGGGAAACGTGGGGATCGATCGTGCCCACTCCCCCACGTCCTACGCTTGTTGCGCCCTGATGGCGAAATAAAATCGCCACGGGAAGGCGAGCGGTCCACCTGGGCTGCAGAAGATCAGCGTTTGGGCCGAGGCCTAGAAGTGGCGGGCCCGGGCCTGCAGCGGCGTCCCGTCGCGCGCGTGCGACGGCAGGGTCTCGCTGCCACGTGGCCCGCGGGAGGGCCCGCGGTCAGCACGCGGGTCGACCACTTTCCCGCCTGCAAGACGCAGGGCTCCCCGAAATCGGCATACATCAGCAAAGCCAGCACTTCAGGATAGGAAGCTGACCAAGCTTCTCGTCCCTTTGTCCGCCTCGAAGCTCGATCAGCTTTGGGGACTACTGTCGGAGTAAATAGCCATGGGTAGCCTAGCCGGCTTCCCCTGGCCCTTCTGAAAAAATCACGAGCCCGTCCGGCTCTCAAGAATCCAAGACATGGAGCCGCCTTCCCCTTGCTGGCTGCCACCCAGGCCGGCTTTCGGAAGGCGGTCCGACTTTAGCCCTCATGAAGGAAGCCACGGGAGGGCCGACTTCGGGAAGCCGGCCAGGGGAAGGCCGACTCCAAGAAGCCGGCTCCCATAAAGCGGTCAAGACCGTACCCTCAAAGTTTGCACCCACCTAACGGCAGTGTGACGGGGCGTGGCTACAGTGAAGCCTGCCACCCCCGTATCCCGGAGCACGCCTGGCACAGTGCGCCGTACGGAGTAGCCATGACCCGTCCGGCGCGGCACTGTTGCCATGTTGACCCTGATGTCACCCACGACGGGCCGCCAGCGCGGCCCACAGACGGTGGGCCCCTTCGGGCAGTGAGACGCCCGAAGGCGGCCACGCCTCCAACCACTCGGCCCAAGACAGAGCCGGCTCCCCGCAGCCGGCTTGCCGCCTCCCTCGAAGGAGACGCCCCATTAAGGAGACAAGACGCGGTGAGGCTACATCGATCGCTCGACGGGCGGCGGCACTGTAGTCGCGCCTACCACGACGAAGCCCACGTCACCAAGATGAAGCCACAGTAACCAGCCGCCGACCAGGCCCTGGACAGTGGGGCCTGCTTGTCGACCAAGGGGCCGGCAGCCGGTGGAACCCACCAGTCGGCGGGCCCCAGCAACCGGCGCAGAAGCCGGCGAGCGCAGTCACAGACGGCTGGGCCCCGGGCCCAATCGAATTACCATTGTACCCCCGGGGGGTGGGCCTATATAAACCCCCCGGGGCACCCATGCAAAGGGTTCGACCCCCTGCTAGTCTTAGACACCACACAAGGAGAGGAAGCAGGCTAGCCGTGCCCTTCTTCCTCCTCCCACCAAACAACTCAAGGAGCATTGTGTAGCTACTTGTTCATCTAGTGATCATGCGGAGACCCCGCAGAGCAGCAGTAGGGGTGTTATCTCCACGGAGAGCCCCGAAGCTGGGTAAGATCTGCCGGCGTGCATGTCTTCGCCTTATCCCGTTTCCAGGCACCGGCGATGTCTTACTGGCTCCCACAATGATAAGCCACCCGTTGGCATATGTCGCACCTACCACCCGACAACCGGCGCGACACCTTGATCTCCATCGTAGCATCGTTGTCGTCTCGCCAATCTTATGCTTCCACGACTATCGCTACCGCTTAGTGTTGGGTAACGTAGTAATTTCAAAATATTTCCTACGCACACGCAAGATCATGTGATGCATAGCAACGAGGGGGGGAGTGTGATCTACATACCTAGTAGATCGACAACGGAAGCGTTTGGTTGATGTAGTCGTACGTCTTCACGATCCGACCGATCAAGCACCGAAACTACGGCACCTCCGAGTTCTAGCACACGTTCAGCTCGATGACGATCCCCGGACTCCGATCCAGCAAAGTGTCGGGGAAGAGTTCCGTCAGCACGACGGCGCGGTGACGATCTTGATGCACTACAGTAGCAGGGCTTCGCCTAAACTCCGCTACAGTATTATCGAGGACTATGGTGGCTGGGGGCGCCGCACACGGCTAAGGAATAGATCACGTGGATCAACTTGTGTGTTCTAGGGTGCCTCTGCCTCAGTATATAAAGGACCAAAGGGGGGAGGCTGGCCGGCCACATAGGGCGCGCCAGGAGAGTCCTACTCCCTCTGGGAGTAGGATCCCCCCACCAATCCTAGTTGGAATAGGACTTGTGGAGGGGGAAAAAGAGAGAGAGGGGCCGGCCCCCTCTCCTTGTCCAATTCGGACCAAGGGAGGGGAGGGGGGCGCGGCCCATGTAGGGCTGCCTCTTCTCTTTTCCACTAAGGCCCATCATGGCCCATTTAGCTCCCGGGGGGTTCCGGTAACCTCCCGGTACTCCGGTAAAATCCCGATTTCACCCGGAACACTTCCGATATCCAAACATAGGCTTCCAATATATCAATCTTTATGTCTCGACCATTTCGAGACTCCTTGTCATGTCCGTGATCACATCCAGGACTCCGAACAACCTTCGGTACATCAAAATGCATAAACTCATAATATAACTGTCATCGTAACCTTAAGCGTGCGGACCCTACGGGTTCGAGAACAATGTAGACATGACCGAGACATGTCTCCAGTCAATAACCAATAGCGGGACCTGGATGCCCATATTGGCTCCTACATATTCTACGAAGATCTTTATCGGTCAGACCGCATAACAACATACGTCGTTCCCTTTGTCATCGGTATGTTACTTGCCCGAGATTCGATCGTCGGTATTCCAATACCTAGTTCAATCTCGTTGCCGGCAAGTCTCTTTACTCGTTCTGTAATACATCATCCCGCAACTAACTCATTTAGTTGCAATGCTTGCAAGGCTTAAGTGATGTGCATTACCGAGAGGGCCCAGAGATACCTCTCCGACAATCGGAGTGACAAAACCTAATCTCGAAATACGCCAACCCAACATGTACCTTTGGAGACACCTGTAGTACTCCTTTATAATCACCCAGTTACGTGTGACATTTGGTAGTATCCAAAGTGTTCCTCCGGTAAACGGGAGTTGCATAATCTCATAGTTATAGGAACATGTATAAGTCATGAAGAAAGCAATATCAACATACTAAACGATCGGGTGCTAAGCTAATGGAATGGGTCATGTCAATCAGATCATTCTCTTAATGATGTGATCCCGTTAATCAAATAACAACTCATTGTTCATGGTTAGGAAACATAACCATCTTTGATTAACGAGCTAGTCAAGTAGAGGCATACTAGTGACACTTTGTTTGTCTATGTATTCACACATGTATTATGTTTCCGGTTAATACAATTCTAGCATGAATAATAAACATTTATCATGATTATAAGGAAATAAATAATAACTTTATTATTGCCTCTAGGGCATATTTCCTTCAGTCTCCCACTTGCACTAGAGTCAATAATCTAGATTACACAGTAAGGATTCTAACACCCATGGAGCCTTGGTGCTGATCATGTTTTGCTCGTGGAAGAGGCTTAGTCAATGGGTCTGCCATATTCAGATCCGTATGTATCTTGCAAATCTCTATGTCTCCCACCTGGACTAGATCCCGGATGGAATTGAAGCGTCTCTTGATGTGCTTGGTTCTCTTGTGAAATCTGGATTCCTTTGCCAAGGCAATTGCACCAGTATTGTCACAAAATATTTTCATTGGACCCGATGCACTAGGTATGACACCTAGATCGGATATGAACTCCTTCATCCAGACTCCTTCATTTGCTGCTTCCGAAGCAGCTATGTACTCCTCTTCACATGTAGATCCAGCTACAACGCTTTGTTTAGAACTGCACCAACTTACAGCCCCACCGTTTAATGTAAACACGTATCCGGTTTGCGATTTAGAATCGTCTGGATCAGTGTCAAAGCTTGCATCAACGTAACCTTTTATGATGAGTTCTTTGTCACCTCCATATATGAGAAACATATCCTTAGTCCTTTTCAGGTATTTCAGGATGTTCTTGACCGCTGTCCAGTGATCCACTCCTGGATTACTTTGGAACCTCCCTGCTAGACTTATAGCAAGGCACACATCAGGTCTGGTACACAGCATTGCATACATGATAGATCCTATGGCTGAAGCATAGGGAACATCTTTCATTTTCTCTCTATCTTCTGCGGTGGTCGGACATTGAGTCTTACTCAACTTCACACCTAGTAACACAGGAGAGAACCCTTTCTTTGCTTGATCCATTTTGAACTTCTTCAAAACCTTGTCAAGGTATGTGCTTTGTGAAAGTCCAATTAAGCGTCTTGATCTATCTCTATATTAGATCTTAATGCCCAATATGTAATCAGCTTCACCGAGGTCTTTCATTGAAAAACTCTTATTCAAGTATCCCTTTATGCTATCCAGAAATTCTATATTATTTCCAATAAATAATATGTCATCCACATATAATATCAGAAATGCCACAGAGCTCCCACTCACTTTCTTGTAAATTCAGGCTTCTCCAAAAGTCTGTATAAAACCAAATGCTTTGATCACACTATCAAAGCGTTTATTCCAACTCCGAGAGGCTTGCACCAGTCCATAAATGGATCACTGGAGCTTGCACACTTTGTTAGCTCCCTTTGGATCGACAAAACCTTCTGGTTGCATCATATACAACTCTTCTTCTAGAAATCAATTCAGGAATGCACTTTTGACATCCATTTGCCAAATTTCATAATCATAAAATGCGGCAATTGCTAACATGATTCGGACAGACTTAAGCATCGCTACGGGTGAGAAGGTCTCATCGTAGTCAATCCCTTGAACTTGTCTTTCATATTCTCTCTATCTTCTGCAGTGGTCGGGCATTGAGTCTTACTCAACTTCACACCTTTAACACAGGCAAGAACCCTTTCTTTGCTTGATCCATTTTGAACTTCTTCAAAATTTTGTCAAGGTATGTGGTTTGTGAAAGTCCAATTAAGCGTCTTGATCTATCTCTATAGATCTTAATGCCTAATATGTAAGCAGCTTCACCGAGGTCTTTCATAGAAAAACTTTTATTCAAGTATCCCTTTATGCTATCCAGAAATTCTACATCATTTCCAATTAGTAATATGTCATCCACATATAATATCAGAAATGCTACAGAGCTCCCACTCACTTTCTTGTAAATACAGGCTTCTCCAAAAGCCTGTATAAAACCAAATGCTTTGATCACACTATCAAAACGTTTATTCCAAATCCGAGAGGCTTGCACCGGTCCATAAATGGATCGCTGGAGCTTGCACACTTTGTTAGCTCCCTTTGGATCGACAAAACCTTCTCATTGCATCATATACAACTCTTCTTTCAGAAATCCATTCAGGAATGCAGTTTTGACATCCATCTACCAAATTTCATAATCATAAAATGCGGCAATTGCTAACATGATTCGGACAGACTTAAGCATCGCTATGGGTGAGAAGGTCTCATCGTAGTCAATCCCTTGAACTTGCCGAAAACCTTTTGCGACAAGTCGAGCTTTGTAGACAGTAATATTACCGTCAGCGTCAGTCTTCTTCTTGGAGATCCATTTATTCTCAATTGCTTGCCGATCATCGGGCAAGTCAACCAAAGTCCATACTTTGTTCTCATACATGGATCCCATCTCAGATTTCATGGCTTCAAGCCACTTTGCAGAATCTGGGCTCACCATCGCTCCTTCATAGTTCGTAGGTTCATCATGATCTAGTAGCATGACTTCCAGAACAGGATTACCGTACCACTCTGGCGCGGATCTTACTCTGGTTGATCTACGAGGTTAAGTAGTATCTTGTTCTGAAGTTTCATGATCATCATCATTAGCTTCCTCGCTAACTGGTGTAGGTGTCAAGAAATAGTTTTCTGTGATGTACTACTTTCCAATAAGGGAGTAGGTACGGTTACCTCGTCAAGTTCTACTTTCCTCCCACTCACTTCTTTCGAGAGAAACTCCTTCTCCAGAAAGTTTCCGAATTTAGCAACAAAAGTCTTGCCTTCGGATCTGTGATAGAAGGTGTATCCAATAGTTTCCTTTGGATATCCTATGAAGACACATTTCTCTGATTTGGGTTCCAACTTATCAGGTTGAAGCTTTTTCACATAAGCATCGCAGCCCCAAACTTTTAGAAACGACAACTTTGGTTTCTTGCCAAACCACAGTTCATAAGGCATCGTCTCAACGGATTTTGATGGTGCCCTATTTAACGTGAATGCAGCTGTCTCTAGAGCGTATCCCCAAAACGATAGCGGTAAATTAGTAAGAGACATCATAGATCGCACCATATCTAGTAAAGTACGATTACGACGTTCGTACACACCATTACGCTGTGGTGTTCCGGGTGGCGTCAGTTGCGAAACTATTCCACAATTTTTCAAATGTACACCAAACTCGTAACTCAAATATTCTCCTCCACGATCAGATCGTAGAAACTTTATTTTCTCGTTACGATGATTTTCCACTTCACTCTGAAATTCTTTGAACTTTTCAGATGTTTCAGACTTATGTTTCAATAAGTAGATATACCCGTATCTGCTTAAATCATCTGTGAAGGTGAGAAAATAACGATATCCGCCAGGAGCTTCAATATTCATCGGACCACATACATCTGTATGTATGATTTCCAACAAATCTGTTGCTCTCTCCATAGTACCGGAGAACGGTGTTTTAGTCATCTTGCCCATGAGGCACGGTTCGCAAGTACCAACGATTCATAATCAAGTGGTTCCAAAAGCCCATCAGTATGGAGTTTCTTCATGCGCTTTACACCGATATGACCTAAACGGCAGTGCCACAAATAAGTTGCACTATCATTATCAACTCTGCATCTTTTGGCTTCAACATTATGAATATGTGTATCACTACTCTCGAGATTCAATAAGAATAGACCACTCTTCAAGGGTGCATGACCATAAAAGATATTACTCATATAAATAGAACAACCATTATTCTCTGATTTAAATGAATAACCGTCTCGCATTAAACAAGATCCAGATATAATGTTCGTGCTCAACGCTGGCACCAAATAACAATTATTTAGGTCTAATACTAATCCCGAAGGTAGATGTAGAGGCAGCGTGCCGACCGCGATCACATTGACTTTGGAACCGTTTCCCACGCGCATCGTCACCTCGTCCTTAGCCAATCTTCGCTTAATCCATAGTCCCTGTTTCGAGTTGCAAATATTAGCAACAGAACCAGTATCAAATACCCAGGTGCTACTGCGAGCATTGGTAAGGTACACATCAATAACATGTATATCACATATACCTTTGTTCACCTTGCCATCCTTCTTATCCGCCAAATACTTGGGGCAGTTCCGCTTCCAGTGACCAGTCTGCTTGCAATAGAAGCACTCAGTTTCAGGCTTAGGTCCAGGTTTGGGTTTCTTCTCTTGAGTAGCAACTTGCTTGCCGTTCTTTTTGAAGTTCCCCTTCTTCTTCCCTTTGCCCTTTTTCTTGAAACTAGTGGTCTTGTTGACCATCAACACTTGATGCGCCTTCTTGATTTCTACCTCCGCAGCTTTTAGCATTGCGAAGAGCTCGGGAATAGTCTTGTTCATCCCTTGCATATTATAGTTCATCACGAAGCTCTTGTAGCTTGGTGGCAGTGATTGGAGAATTCTGTCAATGACGCAATCATCTGGAAGATTAACTCCCAATTGAATCAAGTGATTATTATACCCAGACATTTTGAGTATATGCTCACTGACAGAACTGTTCTCCTCCATCTTGCAGCTATAGAACTTATTGGAGACTTCATATCTCTCAATCCGGGCATTTGCTTGAAATATTAACTTCAACTCTTGGAACATCTCATATGCTCCATGACGTTCAAAACGTCGTTGAAGTCCCGATTCTAAGCCGTAAAGCATGGCACACTGAACTATCGAGTAGTCATCAGCTTTGCTCTGCCAGACGCTCATAACATCTGGTGTTGCTCCAGCAGCAGGCCTGGCACCCAGCGGTGCTTCCAGGACGTAATTCTTCTGTGCAGCAATGAGGATAATCCTCAAGTTACCAAGTTACGGACCCAGTCCGTGTAATTGCTACCATCATCTTTCAACTTTGCTTTCTCAAGGAACGCATTAAAATTCAACGGAACAACAGCACGAGCCATCTATCTACAATCATCATAAACAAGCAAGATACTATCAGGGACTAAGTTCATGATAAATTTAAGTTCAATTAATCATATTACTTAAGAACTCCCACTTAGATAGACATCTCTCTAATCCTCTAAGTGATCACGTGATCCAAATCAACTAAACCATGTCCAATCATCACGTGGGATGGAGTAGTTTCATTGGTGAACATCATTATGTTGATCATATCTACTATATGATTCACGCTCGACCTTTCGGTCTCCGTGTTCCGAGGCCATATCTGTATATGCTTGGCTAGTCAAGTATAACCTGAGTATTCCGCGTGTGCAACTGTTTTGCACCCGTTGTATTTGAACGTAGAGCCTATCACACCCGATCATCACGTGGTGTCTCAGCACGAAGAACTTTCGCAACGGTGCATACTCAGGGAGAACACTTCTTGATAATTAGTGAGAGATCATCTTATAATGCTACCGTCAATCAAAGCAAGATAAGATGCATAAAAGATAAACATCACATGCAATCAATATAAGTGATATGATATGGCCATCATCATCTTGTGCTTGTGATCTCCATCTCCAAAGCACCGTCGTGATCACCATCGTCACCGGCGTGACACCTTGATCTCCATCGTAGCATCGTTGTCATCTCGCCAAGCTTGTGCTTCTACGACTATCGCTACCGTTTAGTGATAAAGTAAAGCATTACATCGCGATTGCATTGCATACAATAAAGCGACAACCATATGGCTCCTGCCGGTTGCCGATAACTCGGTTACAAAACATGATCATCTCATACAATAAAATTCAGCATCATGTCTTGACCATATCACATCACAACATGCCCTGCAAAAACAAGTTAGACGTCCTCTACTTTGTTGTTGCAAGTTTTACGTGGCTGCTACGGGCTTAAGTAAGAACCAATCTCACCTACGCATCAAAACCACAACGATAGTTTGTCAATTTGACTCTGTTCTAACCTTCGCAAGGACCGGGCGTAGCCACACTTGGTTCAACTAAAGTTGGAGAAACTGTCACCCACAAGCCACCTCTGTGCAAAGCACGTCGGGAGAACCGGTCTCGCGTAAGCGTACGCGTAATGTCGGTCTGGGCCGCTTCATCCAACAATACCGCCGAACCAAAGTATGACATGCTGGTAGGCAGTATGACTTATATCGCCCACAACTCACTTGTGTTCTACTCGTGCATATAACATCAACATATAAAACCTAGGCTCGGATGCCACTGTTGGGTAACGTAGTAATTTCAAAAAATTTCCTACGCACACGCAAGATCATGTGATGCATAGCAACGAGGGGGGGAGTGTGATCTACATACCTAGTAGATCGACAACGGAAGCGTTTGGTTGATGTAGTCGTACGTCTTCACGATCCGACCGATCAAGCACCGAAACTACGGCACCTCCGAGTTCTAGCACACGTTCAGCTCGATGACGATCCCCGGAATCCGATCCAGCAAAGTGTCGGGGAAGAGTTCCGTCAGCACGACGGCGCGGTGACGATCTTGATGCACTACAGTAGCAGGGCTTCGCCTAAACTCCGCTACAGTATTATCGAGGACTATGGTGGCTGGGGGCGCCGCACACGGCTAAGGAATAGATCACGTGGATCAACTTGTGTGTTCTAGGGTGCCTCTGCCTCAGTATATAAAGGACCAAAGGGGGGAGGCTGGCCGGCCACATAGGGCGCGCCAGGAGAGTCCTACTCCCTCTGGGAGTAGGATTCCCCCCCCCCCAATCCTAGTTGGAATAGGACTTGTGGAGGGGGAAAAGAGAGAGAGGGGCCGGCCCCCTCTCCTTGTCCAATTCGGACCAAGGGAGGGGAGGGGCGCGCGGCCCATGTAGTGCTGCCTCTTCTCTTTTCCACTAAGGCCCATCATGGCCCATTTAGCTCCCGAGGGGTTCCGGTAACCTCCCGGTACTCCGGTAAAATCCTGATTTCACCCAGAACACTTCCGATATCCAAACATAGGCTTCCAATATATCAATCTTTATGTCTCACCATTTCGAGACTCCTCGTCATGTCCGTGATCACATCCGGGACTCCGAACAACCTTCGGTACATCAAAATGCATAAACTCATAATATAACTGTCATCGTAACCTTAAGCGTGCGGACCCTACGGGTTCGAGAACAATGTAGACATGACCGAGACATGTCTCCAGTCAATAACCAATAGCGGGACCTGGATGCCCATATTGGCTCCTACATATTCTACGAAGATCTTTATCGGTCAGACCGCATAACAACATACGTCGTTCCCTTTGTCATCGGTATGTTACTTGCCCGAGATTCGATCGTCGGTATTCCAATACCTAGTTCAATCTCGTTGCCGGCAAGTCTCTTTACTTGTTCTGTAATACATCATCCCGCAACTAACTCATTTAGTTGCAATGCTTGCAAGGCTTAAGTGATGTGCATTACCGAGAGGGCCCAGAGATACCTCTCCGACAATCGGAGTGACAAAACCTAATCTCGAAATACTCCAACCCAACATGTACCTTTGGAGACACCTGTAGTACTCCTTTATAATCACCCAGTTACGTTGTGACATTAGGTAGTACCCAAAGTGTCCCTCCGGTAAACGGGAGTTGCATAATCTTATAGTTATAGGAACATGTATAAGTCATGAAGAAAGCAATAGCAACATACTAAACGATCGGGTGCTAAGCTAATGGAATGGGTCATGTCAATCAGATCATTCTCTTAATGATGTGATCCTGTTAATCAAATAACAACTCATTGTTCATGGTTAGGAAACATAACCATCTTTGATTAACGAGCTAGTCAAGTAGAGGCATACTAGTGACACTTTGTTTGTCTATGTATTCACACATGTATTTCCGGTTAATACAATTCTAGCATGAATAATAAACATTTATCATGATTATAAGGAAATAAATAATAACTTTATTATTGCCTCTAGGGCATATTTCCTTCAGTCTCCCACTTGCACTAGAGTCAATAATCTAGATTACACAGTAATGATTCTAACACCCATGGAGCGTTGGTGCTGATCATGTTTTGCTCGTGGAAGAGGCTTAGTCAATGGGTCTGCCATATTCAGATCCGTATGTATCTTGCAAATCTCTATGTCTCCCACCTGGACTAGATCCCGGATGGAATTGAAGCGTCTCTTGATGTGCTTGGTTCTCTTGTGAAATCTGGATTCCTTTGCCAAGGCAATTGCACCAGTATTGTCACAAAAGATTTTCATTGGACCCGATGCACTAGGTATGACACCTAGATCGGATATGAACTCCTTCATCCAGACTCCTTCATTTGTTGCTTCCGAAGCAGCTATGTACTCCTCTTCACATGTAGATCCCACTACAACGCTTTGTTTAGAACTGCACCAACTTACAGCCCCACCGTTTAATGTAAACACGTATCCGGTTTGCGATTTAGAATCGTCTGGATCAGTATCAAAGCTTGCATCAACTTAACCTTTTATGATGAGTTCTTTGTCACCTCCATATATGAGAAACATATCCTTAGTCCTTTTCAGGTATTTCAGGATGTTCTTGACCGCTGTCCAGTGATCCACTCCTGGATTACTTTGGTACCTCCCTGCTAGACTTATAGCAAGGCACACATCAGGTCTGGTACACAGCATTGCATACATGATAGATCCTATGGCTGAAGCATAGGGAACATCTTTCATTTTCTCTCTATCTTCTGCGGTGGTCGGACATTGAGTCTTACTCAAATTCACACCTTGTAACACAGGCAAGAACCCTTTCTTTGCTTGATCCATTTTGAACTTCTTCAAAACCTTGTCAAGGTATGTGCTTTGTGAAAGTCCAATTAAGCGTCTTGATCTATCTCTATATTAGATCTTAATGCCCAATATGTAAGCAGCTTCACCGAGGTCTTTCATTGAAAAACTCTTATTCAAGTATCCCTTTATGCTATCCAGAAATTCTATATTATTTCCAATCAATAATATGTCATCCACATATAATATCAGAAATGCCACAGAGCTCCCACTCACTTTCTTGTAAATTCAGGCTTCTCCAAAAGTCTGTATAAAACCAAATGCTTTGATCACACTATCAAAGCGTTTATTCCAACTCCGAGAGGCTTGCACCAGTCCATAAATGGATCACTGGAGCTTGCACACTTTGTTAGCTCCCTTTGGATCGGCAAAACCTTCTGGTTGCATCATATACAACTCTTCTTCTAGAAATCCATTCAGGAATGCACTTTTGACATCCATTTGCAAATTTCATAATCATAAAATGCGGCAATTGCTAACATGATTCGGACAGACTTAAGCATCGCTACGGGTGAGAAGGTCTCATCGTAGTCAATCCCTTGAACTTGTCTTTCATATTCTCTCTATCTTCTGCAGTGGTCGGGCATTGAGTCTTACTCAACTTCACACCTTGTAACACAGGCAAGAACCCTTTCTTTGCTTGATCCATTTTGAACTTCTTCAAAATTTTGTCAAGGTATGTGGTTTGTGAAAGTCCAATTAAGCGTCTTGATCTATCTCTATAGATCTTAATGCCTAATATGTAAGCAGCTTCACCGAGGTCTTTCATAGAAAAACTTTTATTCAAGTATCGCTTTATGCTATCCAGAAATTCTACATCATTTCCAATTAGTAATATGTCATCCACATATAATATCAGAAATGCTACAGAGCTCCCACTCACTTTCTTGTAAATACAGGCTTCTCCAAAAGCCTGTATAAAACCAAATGCTTTGATCACACTATCAAAACGTCTATTCCAAATCCGATAGGCTTGCACCAGTCCATAAATGGATCGCTGGAGCTTGCACACTTTGTTGGCTCCCTTTGGATCGACAAAACCTTCTCGTTGCATCATATACAACTCTTCTTCCAGAAATCCATTCAGGAATGCAGTTTTGACATCCATCTGCCAAATTTCATAATCATAAAATGCGGCAATTGCTAACATGATTCGGACAGACTTAAGCATCGCTACGGGTGAGAAGGTCTCATCGTAGTCAATCCCTTGAACTTGCCGAAAACCTTTTGCGACAAGTCAAGCTTTGTAGACAGTAATATTACCGTCAGCGTCAGTCTTCTTCTTGAAGATCCATTTATTCTCAATTGCTTGCCGATCATCGGGCAAGTCAACCAAAGTCCATACTTTGTTCTCATACATGGATCCCATCTCAGATTTCATGGCTTCAAGCCACTTTGCAGAATCTGGGCTCACCATCGCTCCTTCATAGTTCGTAGGTTCATCATGATCTAGTAGCATGACTTCCAGAACAGGATTACCGTACCACTCTGGCGCGGATCTTACTCTGGTTGATCTACGAGGTTCAGTAGTATCTTGTTCTGAAGTTTCATGATCATCATCATTAGCTTCCTCGCTAACTGGTGTAGGTGTCGAGAAACAGTTTTCTGTGATGTACTACTTTCCAATAAGGGAGTAGGTACGGTTACCTCATCAAGTTCTACTTTCCTCCCACTCACTTCTTTCGAGAGAAACTCCTTCTCCAGAAAGTTTCCGAATTTAGCAACAAAAGTCTTCCCTTCGGATCTATGATAGAAGGTGTATCCAATAGTTTCCTTTGGATATCCTATGAAGACACATTTCTCCGATTTGGGTTCCAGCTTATCAGGTTGAAGCTTTTTCACATAAGCATCGCAGCCCCAAACTTTTAGAAACGACAACTTTGGTTTCTTGCCAAACCACAGTTCATAAGGCGTCGTCTCAACGGATTTTGATGGTGCCCTATTTAACGTGAATGCAGCTGTCTCTAGAGCGTATCCCCAAAACGATAGCGGTAAATCAGTAAGAGACATCATAGATCGCACCATATCTAGTAAAGTACGATTACGACGTTCGGACACACCATTACGCTGTGGTGTTCCGGGTGGCGTGAGTTGCGAAACTATTCCACAATTTTTCAAATGTACACCAAACTCGTAACTCAAATATTCTCCTCCACGATCAGATCGTAGAAACTTTATTTTCTTGTTACGATGATTCCACTTCACTCTGAAATTCTTTGAACTTTTCAAATGTTTCAGACTTATGTTTCATTAAGTAGATATACCCGTATCTGCTTAAATCATCTGTGAAGGTGAGAAAATAACGATATCCGCCAGGAGCTTCAATATTCATCGGACCACATACATCTGTATGTATGATTTCCAACAAATCTGTTGCTCTCTCCATAGTACCGGAGAACGGTGTTTTAGTCATCTTGCCCATGAGGCACGGTTCGCAAGTACCAAGCGATTCATAATCAAGTGGTTCCAAAAGCCCATCAGTATGGAGTTTCTTCATGCGCTTTACACCGATATGACCTAAACGGCAGTGCCACAAATAAGTTGCACTATCATTATCAACTCTGCATCTTTTGGCTTCAACATTATGAATATGTGTATCACTACTCTCGAGATTCAATAAGAATAGACCACTCTTCAAGGGTGCATGACCATAAAAGATATTACTCATATAAATAGAACAACCATTATTCTCTGATTTAAATGAATAACCGTCTCGCATTAAACAAGATCCAGATATAATGTTCATGCTCAACGCTGGCACCAAATAACAATTATTTAGGTCTAATACAAATCCCTAAGGTAGATGTAGAGGCAGCGTGCCGACCGCGATCACATCGACTTTGGAACCGTTTCCCACGCGCATCGTCACCTCGTCCTTAGCCAATCTTCGCTTAATCCATAGTCCCTGTTTCGAGTTGCAAATATTAGCAACAGAACCAGTATCAAATACCCAGGTGCTACTGCGAGCATTGGTAAGGTACACATCAATAACATGTATATCACATATACCTTTGTTCACCTTGCCATCCTTCTTATCGGCCAAATACTTGGGGCAGTTCCGCTTCCAGTGACCAGTCTGCTTGCAATAGAAGCACTCAGTTTCAGGCTTAGGTCCAGGTTTGGGTTTCTTCTCTTGAGTAGCAACTTGCTTGCCGTTCTTTTTGAAGTTCCCCTTCTTCTTCCCTTTGCCCTTTTTCTTGAAACTAGTGGTCTTGTTGACCATCAACACTTGATGCTCCTTCTTGATTTCTACCTCCGCAGCTTTTAGCATTGCAAAGAGCTCGGGAATAGTCTTGTTCATCCCTTGCATATTATAGTTCATCACGAAGCTCTTGTAGCTTGGTGGCAGTGATTGGAGAATTCTGTTAATGACGCAATCATCTGGAAGATTAACTCCCAATTGAATCAAGTGATTATTATACCCAGACATTTTGAGTATATGCTCACTGACAGAACTGTTCTCCTCCATCTTGCAGCTATAGAACTTATTGGAGACTTCATATCTCTCAATCCGGGCATTTGCTTGAAATATTAACTTCAACTCTTGGAACATCTCATATGCTCCATGACGTTCAAAACGTCGTTGAAGTCCCGATTCTAAGACGTAAAGCATGGCACACTGAACTATCGAGTAGTCATCAGCTTTGCTCTGCCAGACGTTCATAACATCTGGTGTTGCTCCAGCAGCAGGCCTGGCACCTAGCGGTGCTTCCAGGAGTAATTCTTCTGTGCAGCAATGAGGATAATCCTCAAGTTACGGACCCAGTCCGTGTAATTGCTACCATCATCTTTCAACTTTGCTTTCTCAAGGAACGCATTAAAATTCAACGGAACAACAGCACGAGCCATCTATCTACAATCATCATAAACAAGCAAGATACTATCAGGGACTAAGTTCATGATAAATTTAAGTTCAATTAATCATATTACTTAAGAACTCCCACTTAGATAGACATCTCTCTAATCCTCTAAGTGATCACGTGATCCAAATCAACTAAACCATGTCCAATCATCACGTGGGATGGAGTAGTTTCATTGGTGAACATCATTATGTTGATCATATCTACTATATGATTCACGCTCGACCTTTCGGTCTCCGTGTTCCGAGGCCATATCTGTATATGCTTGGCTAGTCAAGTATAACCTGAGTATTCCGCGTGTGCAACTGTTTTGCACCCGTTGTATTTGAACGTAGAGCCTATCACACCCGATCATCACGTGGTGTCTCAGCACGAAGAACTTTCGCAACGGTGCATACTCAGGGAGAACACTTCTTGATAATTAGTGAGAGATCATCTTATAATGCTACCGTCAATCAAAGCAAGATAAGATGCATAAAAGATAAACATCACATGCAATCAATATAAGTGATATGATATGGCCATCATCATCTTGTGCTTGTGATCTCCATCTCCAAAGCACCGTCGTGATCACCATCGTCACCGGCGTGACACCTTGATCTCCATCGTAGCATCGTTGTCATCTCGCCAAGCTTGTGCTTCTACGACTATCGCTACCGTTTAGTGATAAAGTAAAGCATTACATCGCGATTGCATTGCATACAATAAAGCGACAACCATATGGCTCCTGCCGGTTGCCGATAACTCGGTTACAAAACATGATCATCTCATACAATAAAATTCAGCATCATGTCTTGACCATATCACATCACAACATGCCCTGCAAAAACAAGTTAGACGTCCTCTACTTTGTTGTTGCAAGTTTTACGTGGCTGCTACGGGCTTAAGTAAGAACCAATCTCACCTACGCATCAAAACCACAACGATAGTTTGTCAATTTGACTCTGTTCTAACCTTCGCAAGGACCGGGCGTAGCCACACTTGGTTCAACTAAAGTTGGAGAAACTGTCACCCACAAGCCACCTCTGTGCAAAGCACGTCGGGAGAACCGGTCTCGCGTAAGCGTACGCGTAATGTCGGTCTGGGCCGCTTCATCCAACAATACCGCCGAACCAAAGTATGACATGCTGGTAGGCAGTATGACTTATATCGCCCACAACTCACTTGTGTTCTACTCGTGCATATAACATCAACATATAAAACCTAGGCTCGGATGCCACTGTTGGGTAACGTAGTAATTTCAAAAAATTTCCTACGCACACGCAAGATCATGTGATGCATAGCAACGAGGGGGGGAGTGTGATCTACATACCTAGTAGATCGACAATGGAACCGTTTGGTTGATGTAGTCATACGTCTTCACGATCCGACCGATCAAGCACCGAAACTACGGCGCCTCCGAGTTCTAGCACACGTTCAGCTCGATGACGATCCCCGGAATCCGATCCAGCAAAGTGTCGGGGAAGAGTTCCGTCAGCACGACGGCGCGGTGACGATCTTGATGCACTACAGTAGCAGGGCTTCGCCTAAACTCCGCTACAGTATTATCGAGGACTATGGTGGCTGGGGGTGCCGCACACGGCTAAGGAATAGATCACGTGGATCAACTTGTGTGTTCTAGGGTGCCTCTGCCTCAGTATATAAAGGACCAAAGGGGGGAGGCTGGCCGGCCACATAGGGCGCGCCAGGAGAGTCCTACTCCCTCTGGGAGTAGGATTCCCCCCCCCCCAATCCTAGTTGGAATAGGACTTGTGGAGGGGGAAAAGAGAGAGAGGGGCCGGCCCCCTCTCCTTGTCCAATTCGGACCAAGGGAGGGGAGGGGCGCGCGGCCCATGTAGGGCTGCCTCTTCTCTTTTCCACTAAGGCCCATCATGGCCCATTTAGCTCCCGGGGGGTTCCGGTAACCTCCCGGTACTCCGGTAAAATCCCGATTTCACCCGGAACACTTCCGATATCCAAACATAGGCTTCCAATATATCAATCTTTATGTCTCGACCATTTCGAGACTCCTCGTCATGTCCGTGATCACATCCGGGACTCCAAACAACCTTCCGAACATCAAAATGCATAAACTCATAATATAACTGTCATCGTAACCTTAAGCGTGCGGACCCTACGGGTTCGAGAACAATGTAGACATGACCGAGACATGTCTCCAGTCAATAACCAATAGCGGGACCTGGATGCCCATATTGGCTCCTACATATTCTACAAAGATCTTTATCGGTCAGACCGCATAACAACATACGTCGTTCCCTTTGTCATCGGTATGTTACCTGCCCGAGATTCGATCGTCGGTATTCCAATACCTAGTTCAATCTCGTTGCCGGCAAGTCTCTTTACTCATTCTGTAATACATCATCCCGCAACTAACTCATTTAGTTGCAATGCTTGCAAGGCTTAAGTGATGTGCATTACCGAGAGGGCCCAGAGATACCTCTCCGACAATCGGAGTGACAAAACCTAATCTCGAAATAGGCCAACCCAACATGTACCTTTGGAGACACCTGTAGTACTCCTTTATAATCACCCAGTTACGTTGTGACGTTTGGTAGTACCCAAAGTGTTCCTCCGGTAAACGGGAGTTGCATAATCTCATAGTTATAGGAACATGTATAAGTCATGAAGAAAGCAATAGCAACATACTAAACGATCGGGTGCTAAGCTAATGGAATGGGTCATGTCAATCAGATCATTCTCTTAATGATGTGATCCCGTTAATCAAATAACAACTCATTGTTCATGGTTAGGAAACATAACCATCTTTGATTAACGAGCTAGTCAAGTAGAGGCATACTAGTGACACTTTGTTTGTCTATGTATTCGCACATGTATTATGTTTCCGGTTAATACAATTCTAGCATGAATAATAAACATTTATCATGATTATAAGGAAATAAATAATAACATTATTATTGCCTCTAGGGCATATTTCCTTCGCTTAGTGATAAAGTAAAGCATTACAGCGCGATTGCATTGCATACAATAAAGCGACAACCATATGGCTCCTGCCAGTTGCCGATAACTCGGTTACAAAACATGATCATCTCATACAATAAAATTTAGCATCATGTCTTGACCATATCACATCACAACATGCCCTGCAAAAACAAGTTAGACGTCCTCTACTTTGTTGTTGCAAGTTTTACATGGCTGCTACGGGCTTAAGCAAGAACCAATCTTACCTACGCATCAAAACCATAACGATAGTTTGTCAAGTTGGTGCTGTTTTAACCTTCGCAAGGACCGGGCGTAGCCACACTCGGTTCAACTAAAGTTGGAGAAACTGTCACCCGCAAGCCACCTATGTGCAAAGCACGTCGGGAGAACCGGTCTCGCGTAAGCGTACGCGTAATGTCGGTCCGGGCCGCTTCATCCAACAATACCGCCGAACCAAAGTATGACATGCTGGTAAGCAGTATGACTTATATCGCCCACAACTCACTTGTGTTCTACTCGTGCATATAACATCAACATATAAAACCTAGGCTCGGATGCCACTGTTGAGGAACGTAGTAATTTCAAAATTTTCCTACGCACACGCAAGATCATGGTGATGCATAGCAATGAGAGGGGAGAGTGTGATCTATGTACCCTTGTAGACCGACAACAGAAGCGTTAGCATAACGCGGTTGATGTAGTCGTACGTCTTCACGGCCCAACCGATCAAGCACCGAAACTACGGCACCTCCGAGTTTTAGCAGACGTTCAGCTCGATGACGATCCCCGGACTCCGATCCATCAAAGTGTCGGGGAAGAGTTCCGTCAGCACGATGGCATGGTGACGATCTTGATGTACTACCGTCGCAGGGCTTCGCCTAAGCACCGCTACAATATTATCGAGGATTATGGTGGAAGGGGGCACCGCACACGGCTAAGAATATGACCATGTGGATCAACTTGTGTGTCTAGGGGTGCCCCTGCCCCCGTATATAAAGGATCAAGGGGAGGAGGCCGGCCGGCCCCTATGGCGCGCCAAGGAGGAGTCCTCCTCCTAGTAGGAGTAGGACTCCTACTAGGAGGGGGAAAGAAGTGGGGAGGGAGAAGGAAAGGGGGGCGCCGCCCCCCCCCCCTCTCCTAGTCCAATTCGGACCAGGGGGGAGGAGGCGCGGGGCCCACCTTTGGCTGCCCCTCTCTCTCTCCACTAAGGCCCATATGGCCCATTACTTCTCCCGGGGGGGTTCCGGTAACCCTCCGGCTCTCCGGTTTTCTCCGAAATCACCCGAAACACTTCCGGTGTCCGAATATAGCCGTCCAATATATCAATCTTTATGTCTCGACCATTTCGAGACTCCTCGTCATGTCCGTTATCACATCCGGGACTCCGAACTAACTTCGGTACATCAAAACTCATAAACTCATAATATAACTTTCATCGAAACCTTAAGCGTGCGGACCCTACGGGTTCGAGAACAATGTAGACATGACCGAGACACATCTCCGGTCAATAACCAATAGCGGAACCTGGATGCTCATATTGGCTCCTACATATTCTACAAAGATCTTTATCGGTCAGACCGCATAACAACATACGTTGTTCCCTTTGTCATCGGTATGTTACTTGCCCGAGATTCGATCGTCGGTATCTCAATACCTAGTTCAATCTCGTTACCAGCAAGTCTCTTTACTCGTTCCGTAATACATCATCTCGCAACTAACTCATTAGTTGCAATGCTTGCAAGGCTTATGTGATGTGCATTACCGAGAGGGCCCAGAGATACCTCTCCGACAATCGGAGTGACAAAACCTAATCTCGAAATAGGCCAACCCAACATGTACCTTTGGAGACACCTGTAGTACTCCTTTATAATCACCCAGTTACGTTGTGACGTTTGGTAGTACCCAAAGTGTTCCTCCGGTAAACGGGAGTTGCATAATCTCATAGTTATAGGAACATGTATAAGTCATGAAGAAAGCAATAGCAACATACTAAACGATCGGGTGCTAAGCTAATGGAATGGGTCATGTCAATCAGATCATTCTCTTAATGATGTGATCCCGTTAATCAAATAACAACTCATTGTTCATGGTTAGGAAACATAACCATCTTTGATTAACGAGCTAGTCAAGTAGAGGCATACTAGTGACACTTTGTTTGTCTATGTATTCGCACATGTATTATGTTTCCGGTTAATACAATTCTAGCATGAATAATAAACATTTATCATGATTATAAGGAAATAAATAATAACATTATTATTGCCTCTAGGGCATATTTCCTTCGCTTAGTGATAAAGTAAAGCATTACAACGCGATTGCATTGCATACAATAAAGCGACAACCATATGGCTCCTGCCAGTTGCCGATAACTCGGTTACAAAACATGATCATCTCATACAATAAAATTTAGCATCATGTCTTGACCATATCACATCACAACATGCCCTGCAAAAACAAGTTAGACGTCCTCTACTTTGTTGTTGCAAGTTTTACGTGGCTGCTACGGGCTTAAGCAAGAACCAATCTTACCTACGCATCAAAACCATAACGATAGTTTGTCAAGTTGGTGCTGTTTTAACCTTCGCAAGGACCGGGCGTAGCCACACTCGGTTCAACTAAAGTTGGAGAAACTGTCACCCGCAAGCCACCTATGTGCAAAGCACGTCGGGAGAACCGGTCTCGCGTAAGCGTACGCGTAATGTCGGTCCGGGCCGCTTCATCCAACAATACCGCCGAACCAAAGTATGACATGCTGGTAAGCAGTATGACTTATATCGCCCACAACACACTTGTGTTCTACTCGTGCATATAACATCAACATATAAAACCTAGGCTCGGATGCCACTGTTGAGGAACGTAGTAATTTCAAAAAATTTCCTACGCACACGCAAGATCATGGTGATGCATAGCAATGAGAGGGGAGAGTGTGATCTATGTACCCTTGTAGACCGACAACAGAAGCGTTAGCATAACGCGGTTGATGTAGTCGTACGTCTTCACGGCCCAACCGATCAAGCACCGAAACTACGGCACCTCCGAGTTTTAGCAGACGTTCAGCTCGATGACGATCCCCGGACTCCGATCCATCAAAGTGTCGGGGAAGAGTTCCGTCAGCACGATGGCGTGGTGACGATCTTGATGTACTACCGTCGCAGGGCTTCGCCTAAGCACCGCTACAATATTATCGAGGATTATGGTGGAAGGGGGCACCGCACACGGCTAAGAATATGACCATGTGGATCAACTTGTGTGTCTAGGGGTGCCCCTGCCCCCGTATATAAAGGATCAAGGGGAGGAGGCCGGCCGGCCCCTATGGCGCGCCAAGGAGGAGTCCTCCTCCTAGTAGGAGTAGGACTCCTACTAGGAGGGGGAAAGAAGTGGGGAGGGAGAAGGAAAGGGGGGCGCCGCCCCCCCCCCCCTCTCCTAGTCCAATTCGGACCAGGGGGGAGGAGGCGCGGGGCCCACCTTTGGCTGCCCCTCTCTCTCTCCACTAAGGCCCATATGGCCCATTACTTCTCCCGGGGGGGTTCCGGTAACCCTCCGGCTCTCCGGTTTTCTCCGAAATCACCCGAAACACTTCCGGTGTCCGAATATAGCCGTCCAATATATCAATCTTTATGTCTCGACCATTTCGAGACTCCTCGTCATGTCCGTTATCACATCCGGGACTCCGAACTAACTTCGGTACATCAAAACTCATAAACTCATAATATAACTTTCATCGAAACCTTAAGCGTGCGGACCCTACGGGTTCGAGAACAATGTAGACATGACCGAGACACATCTCCGGTCAATAACCAATAGCGGAACCTGGATGCTCATATTGGCTCCTACATATTCTACAAAGATCTTTATCGGTCAGACCGCATAACAACATACGTTGTTCCCTTTGTCATCGGTATGTTACTTGCCCGAGATTCGATCGTCGGTATCTCAATACCTAGTTCAATCTCGTTACCAGCAAGTCTCTTTACTCGTTCTGTAATACATCATCTCGCAACTAACTCATTAGTTGCAATGCTTGCAAGGCTTATGTGATGTGCATTACCGAGAGGGCCCAGAGATACCTCTCCGACAATCGGAGTGACAAAACCTAATCTCGAAATAGGCCAACCCAACATGTACCTTTGGAGACACCTGTAGTACTCCTTTATAATCACCCAGTTACGTTGTGACGTTTGGTAGTACCCAAAGTGTTCCTCCGGTAAACGGGAGTTGCATAATCTCATAGTTATAGGAACATGTATAAGTCATGAAGAAAGCAATAGCAACATACTAAACGATCGGGTGCTAAGCTAATGGAATGGGTCATGTCAATCAGATCATTCTCTTAATGATGTGATCCCGTTAATCAAATAACAACTCATTGTTCATGGTTAGGAAACATAACCATCTTTGATTAACGAGCTAGTCAAGTAGAGGCATACTAGTGACACTTTGTTTGTCTATGTATTCGCACATGTATTATGTTTCCGGTTAATACAATTCTAGCATGAATAATAAACATTTATCATGATTATAAGGAAATAAATAATAACATTATTATTGCCTCTAGGGCATATTTCCTTCGCTTAGTGATAAAGTAAAGCATTACAACGCGATTGCATTGCATACAATAAAGCGACAACCATATGGCTCCTGCCAGTTGCCGATAACTTGGTTACAAAACATGATCATCTCATACAATAAAATTTAGCATCATGTCTTGACCATATCACATCACAACATGCCCTGCAAAAACAAGTTAGACGTCCTCTACTTTGTTGTTGCAAGTTTTACGTGGCTGCTACGGGCTTAAGCAAGAACCAATCTTACCTACGCATCAAAACCATAACGATAGTTTGTCAAGTTGGTGCTGTTTTAACCTTCGCAAGGACCGGGCGTAGCCACACTCGGTTCAACTAAAGTTGGAGAAACTGTCACCCGCAAGCCACCTATGTGCAAAGCACGTCGGGAGAACCGGTCTCGCGTAAGCGTACGCGTAATGTCGGTCCGGGCCGCTTCATCCAACAATACCGCCGAACCAAAGTATGACATGCTGGTAAGCAGTATGACTTATATCGCCCACAACACACTTGTGTTCTACTCGTGCATATAACATCAACATATAAAACCTAGGCTCGGATGCCACTGTTGAGGAACGTAGTAATTTCAAAAAATTTCCTACGCACACGCAAGATCATGGTGATGCATAGCAATGAGAGGGGAGAGTGTGATCTATGTACCCTTGTAGACCGACAACAGAAGCGTTAGCATAACGCGGTTGATGTAGTCGTACGTCTTCACGGCCCAACCGATCAAGCACCGAAACTACGGCACCTCCGAGTTTTAGCAGACGTTCAGCTCGATGACGATCCCCGGACTCCGATCCATCAAAGTGTCGGGGAAGAGTTCCGTCAGCACGATGGCGTGGTGACGATCTTGATGTACTACCGTCGCAGGGCTTCGCCTAAGCACCGCTACAATATTATCGAGGATTATGGTGGAAGGGGGCACTGCACACGGCTAAGAATATGACCATGTGGATCAACTTGTGTGTCTAGGGGTGCCCCTGCCCCCGTATATAAAGGATCAAGGGGAGGAGGCCGGCCGGCCCCTATGGCGCGCCAAGGAGGAGTCCTCCTCCTAGTAGGAGTAGGACTCCTACTAGGAGGGGGAAAGAAGTGGGGAGGGAGAAGGAAAGGGGGGCGCCGCCCCCCCCCCCTCTCCTAGTCCAATTCGGACCAGGGGGGAGGAGGCGCGGGGCCCACCTTTGGCTGCCCCTCTCTCTCTCTCCACTAAGGCCCATATGGCCCATTACTTCTCCCGGGGGGGTTCCGGTAACCCTCCGGCTCTCCGGTTTTCTCCGAAATCACCCGAAACACTTCCGGTGTCCGAATATAGCCGTCCAATATATCAATCTTTATGTCTCGACCATTTCGAGACTCCTCGTCATGTCCGTTATCACATCTGGGACTCCGAACTAACTTCGGTACATCAAAACTCATAAACTCATAATATAACTTTCATCGAAACCTTAAGCGTGCGGACCCTACGGGTTCGAGAACAATGTAGACATGACCGAGACACATCTCCGGTCAATAACCAATAGCGGAACCTGGATGCTCATATTGGCTCCTACATATTCTACGAAGATCTTTATCGGTCAGACCGCATAACAACTTACGTTGTTCCCTTTGTCATCGGTATGTTACTTGCCCGAGATTCGATCGTCGGTATCTCAATACCTAGTTCAATCTCGTTACCAGCAAGTCTCTTTACTCGTTCCGTAATACATCATCTCGCAACTAACTCATTAGTTGCAATGCTTGCAAGGCTTATGTGATGTGCATTACCGAGAGGGCCCAGAGATACCTCTCCGACAATCGGAGTGACAAATCCTAATCTCGAAATACGCCAACCCAACATGTACCTTTGGAGACACCTGTAGAGCAACTTTATAATCACCCATTTACATTGTGACGTTTGGTAGCACACAAAGTGTTCCTCCGGCAACCGGGAGTTGCATAATCTCATAGTCATAGGAATATGTATAAGTCGTGAAGAAAGCAATAGCAACATACTAAATGATCGGGTGCTAAGCTAATGGAATGGGTCATGTCAATCAGATCATTCACCTAATGATGTGATCCCGTTAATCAAATAACAAATCTTTGTTCATGGTTAGGAAACATAACCATCTTTGATTAACGAGCTAGTCAAGTAGAGGCATACTAGTGACACTCTGTTTGTCTATGTATTCACACATGTATTATGTTTCCGGTTAATACAATTCTAGCATGAATAATAAACATTTATCATGATATAAGGAAATAAATAATAACTTTATTATTGCCTCTAGGGCATATTTCCTTCACCCTACTCACTCACATTGATATCTATTGATGAGCATCTCCATAGCCCGTTGATATGCCTAGTTGATGTGAGACTATATTCTCCTTTTTGTCTTCTCCACAACCACCATTTTATTCCACCTATAGTGCTATATCCATGGCTCACGCTCATATATTGCGTGAAGATTGAAAAAGTTTGAGAACATCAAAAGTATGAAACAATTGCTTGGCTTGTCATCGGGGTTGTGCATGATTTGAATACATTGTGTGGTGAAGATGGAGCATAGCCAGACTATATGATTTTGTAGGGATAACTTTCTTTGGCCATGTTATTTTGAGAAGACATAATTGCTTGGTTAGTATGCTTGAAGTATCATTAGTTTTATGTCAATATGAAACTTTTGTCTTGAATCTTATGGATCTGAATATTCTTGCCACAATAAAGAGAACTACATGGATAAATATGTTAGGTAGCATTCCACATCAAAAATTCTGTTTTTATCATTTACCTACTCGAGGACGAGTAGGAATTAAGCTCGGGATGCTGATACGTCCCCAACGTATCTATAATTTTTGATTGTTCCATGCTATTATATTATCAACCTTGGATGTTTTATATGCATTTATATGATTTTTGGGACTAACCTATTAACCCAGAGCCCAGTGCCAGTTTCTGTTTTTTCCTTGTTTTAGAGTATCGCAGAAAAGGAAAATCAAACGGAATCCAATTGACCTGAAACTTCACGGAACTTATTTTTGGAACGGAAGCAATCCAGAAGACTTGGGGTCTGCGTAAGGGAAGCAACAAGGAAGGCACGAGGCAGGGGGCGTGCCCTCCACCCTCGTGGGCCCCTCGTGGCTTCCCTGACATACTTCTTCCTCCTATATATATATATATATCCATATACCCTAAAAACATCCGGGAGCACAATAGATTGGGAGTTTCGCCGCCAGAAGCCTCCGTAGCCACCAAAAACCAATCTAGACCCGTTCCGGCACCCTGCCGGAGGGGGAATCCTTCTCCGGTGGCCATCTTCATCATCCTGGTGCTCTCCATGATGAGGAGGGAGTAGTTCTCCCTCGGGGCTGAGGTATGTACCAGTAGCTATGTGTTTGATCTCTCTCTCTCTCTCGTGTTCTTGAGGTGATATGTTCTTGAGGTGATATGTTCTTGATGTATCGCGAGCTTTGCTATTATAGTTGGATCTTATGATGCTTCTCCCCCTCTACTCTCTTGTAATGGATTGAGTTTCCCCTATTGAAGTTATCTTATCGGATTGAGTCTTTAAAGATTTGAGAACACTTGATGTATGTCTTGCTGTGCGTATCTGTGGTGACAATGGGATATCACGTGATTCACTTGATGTATGTTTTGGTGATCAACTTGCGGGTTCCGCCCATGAACCTATGCATATGGGTTGGCACACGTTTTCGTCGTGATTCTCTGGTAGAAACTTTGGGGCACTCTTTGAGGTTCTATGTGTTGGTTGAATAGATGAATCTGAGATTGTGTGATGCATATCGTATAATCATACCCACGGATACTTGAGGTGACATTGGAGTATCTAGGTGACATTAGGGTTTTGGTTGATTTGTGTCTTAAGGTGTTATTCTAGTACGAACTCTAGGGCTGTTTGTGACACTTATAGGAATAGCCCAATGGATTGATTGGAAAGAATAACTTTGAGGTGGTTTCGTACCGTACCATAATCTCTTCGTTTGTTCTCCGCTATTAGTGACTTTGGAGTGACTCTTTGTTGCATGTTGAGGGATAGTTATGTGATCCAATTATGTTATTGTTGTTGAGAGAACTTGAACTAGTGAAAGTATGAACCCTAGGCCTTCTTTCAACGCATTGCAATACCGTTTACTCTCACTTTCATCATTAGTTACCTTGATGTTTTTATATTTCAGATTACAGAAACCTATATCTACCATCCATATTGCACTTGTATCACCATCTCTTCACCGAACTATTGCACCTATACAATTTGCCATTGTATTCGGTGTGTTGGGGACACAAGAGACTCTTTGTTATTTGGTTGCAGGGTTGTTTGAGAGAGATCATCTTTATCCTACGCCTCCTACGGATTGATAAACCTTAGGTCATCCACTTGAGGGAAATTTTCTATTGTCCTACAAACCTCTGCACCTGGAGGCCCAACAACGTCTACAAGAATAAGGTTGTGTAGTAGACATCAACTCCCCGGCAACGGCGCCAGAAATGGCTCATTGTCGGGAGTCAAATCTTGACTTGCACGAACCTCCCCGGAACGGCACCAGAAATCTTCTTGCTACCTCTTGAGCACTGCGTTGGATTTCCTTAAAGAGGAAAGGATGATGCAGCAAAGTAGCGTAAGTATTTCCCTCAGTTTTTGAGAACCAAGGTATCAATCCAGTAGGAGGCTACGCGCGAGTCCCTCGTACCTGCACAAAACAAATAACTCCTCGCAACCAACGCGATAAGGGGTTGTCAATCCCTTCACGGTCACTTACGAGAGTGAGATCTGATAGATATGATAAGATAATATTTTTTTGGTATTTTTGTGATAAAGATGCAAAGTAAAATAAAAGCAAATGAAATAACTAAGTATTGGAAGATTAATATGATGAAGATAGACCCAGGGGCCATAGGTTTCACTAGTGGCTTCTCTCAAGAGCATAAGTATTTTACGGTGGGTGAACGAATTACTGTTGAGCAATTGACAGAATTGAGCATAGTTATGATAATATCTAGGTATGATCATGTATATAGACATCACGTCCGAGACAAGTAGACCGACTCCTGCCTGCATCTACTACTATTACTCCACTCATCGACCGCTATACTTGGCCATGGGCAGCCCGGCCCGGTCGGCCCGACCCGACCCAGCCTGAAAAAGCCCGACCCGGCCCGGCCCGACCTTGTCCATGGGCCGGGCTCGGGCCTAGGTTTTGAGCCTGAAGCCCGGGCCGGGGCGGGCCCGGGCCCGCCGATTTCGCCATTTAAGGAAGAGGCCCAGCCCGTGGCCTGAGGCCCGACGGGCTTTTAGTGTGATGGGCTGGGCTCGGGCCCGATTTTTAGGCCCGACGGCCGGGCCGGGCCGGGCTCGCGCCTTGGTTTTTTGCGTCGGGCTTTGGTTGGCCCGGCGCGAAGCCCGGCCCGGCCCGAGGAATGGCCAGGTATATCGACCGCTATCCAGCATGCATCTAGAGTATTAAGTTAATGAAAATAGAGTAACGCCTTAAGCAAGATGACATGATGTAGAGGGATAAATTCATGCAATATGATAAAAACCCCATCTTGTTATCCTTGATGGCAACAATACAATACGTGCCTTGCTGCCCCTACTGTCACTGGGAAAGGACACCGCAAGATTGAACCCAAAGCTAAGCACTTATCCCATTGCAAGAAAGATCAATCTAGTAGGCCAAACCAAACTGATAATTCAAAGAGACTTGCAAAGATAACCAATCATACATAAAAGAATTCAGAGAAGATTCAAATATTGTTCATAGATAATCTTGATCATAAACCCACAATTCATCGGTCTCAACAAACACACCGCAAAAAGAAGATTACATCGAATAGATCTCCACAAGAGAGGGGGAGATCATTGTATTGAGATCCAAAAAGAGAGAAGAAGCCATCTAGGTAATAACTATGGACCCGAAGGTCTGAGGTAAACTACTCACACTTCATCGAAGAGGCTATGGTGTTGATGTAGAAGCCCTCCGTGATGGATTCCCCCTCCGGCGGAGCTCCGGAACAGGCCCCAAGATGGGATCTCGTGGATACAGAAGGTTGCGGCAGTGGAATTAGGTTTTTGGCTCCGTATCTGATCGTTTGGGGGTACATAGGTATATATAGGAGGAAGGAGTACGTCGGTGGAGCAACAGGGGGCCCACGAGGGTGGAGGGCGCGCCTGGGAGGGGGGGTAGGCGCGCCCCCTACCTCGTGGCTTCCTCCTTTATTTATTGACGTAGGGTCCAAGTCTCCTGGATCATGTTCATTCCAAAAATCACGTTTCCGAAGGTTTCATTCCGTTTGGACTCCGTTTGATATTCCTTTTCTGTGAAACTCTGAAATAGGCAAAAAAACAGCAATTCTGGGCTGGGGCTCCGGTTAATAGGTTAGTTCCAAAAATAATATAAAAGTGGATAATAAAGCCTAATAATGTCCAAATCAGTAGATAATATAAGGTGGCCGCTACGCGTCGGCCGGCGGATGTGTTGGAAACATCCATCGCTTGTACCACCGTCCGATACGCGTCCCGACAACCGTCCGATCCAACTACGGCGTGCATGACTATTCCTGCAGCAACCGCTCTGTTTCAGAAATAAAAAACCATGTCTGCCATCCAGACACACCTGCGCGCAGCGCGGCGCCAAGCCCCGCCACCGTGAAAGCGCTGCTGCCGGGGCGCTACAGGGACCGTGGCCGTCGTTCTCAGCTCCGACCGCCGCCGGGGGGCTTCCTTCGACAAGATCAAATCAGGGCAGCTGGGTAAGTTTCTGAATCTTAATCCCTGAGTTGCGTGTCACTGTAACTGCTGTAGATCCTATTTATCAGAAGCGGGCTGTTTGGATTCATGCGTGTGGCAGCTAAAAAAAGTTTTAGAATTATGTGGGAGAAGCCAAGGCACAACCCTAAACCCCTGCCTCCTTCTTGTATCTCTGCAACATGTATCTGAAACATCTCATTTTTTTGTTTATCAACATAAGAAACACATAGCTAGTTGTTGTCTCTGGTTTCAATTTTGTTTATGAATGGAATGGATTGCATGAATTTCTAAAACAGCAAAATACAACTGTTGATTCCATGTATCTATCTAGGCCATGTATCTATTGATGCATTGTAGATGAAATTTTGAAGTTCCAGCAATTCTGAAAATTTTGAAACAACAAATATAACTCTTGATGCCTTGTAGATGAAAAAAGTGATTATTGCACAACACCTGCTATATTTTACGAAAATAAAAACTTGTGCCTCATTTCAGGAAGCTGCGACTGAAGGGGAAGGGAGCTATGTCCAAGGAACTTCTCTGTCCATGATAATGAAGATTCAGATGGTTTGTTGCATGCTGATGATGCAATGCAAGATGATTCGGATGATGGAGATGTTTCATCGCAGCCACTACCACCCTATGTTGGCATGGTCTTTGACACAATTCAGGATGCAAAGAAATTCTACAATGACTATGCCTTCAAGTTGGGTTTCGGGACACACATATCTTCAACAAAGTACAACCAGAAGAAGGGACGGAAGCGAGAGGATGTCGTAATGATCAAGAGGGTCTTTGGGTGTGTGCACGCTAGAACAGCTGATAAACCGGAAACAAGTAGCACCTCGGAGATCATTGCAACAGAAGCAAGCAACACCAGCAAGCGGCTTGTGCAGGCATGTGGACCACTCAAAGTTGCGACAGAGGCAGCGGCAGCACCACCTAAATGTCAATTTTGCTCAGAGGTTGGACATGCTGTACCAAACTGTCTGTACTTGAGAGCGGTGATGACAAATGCTCCGAGAAATGCCCAAGCAATACAACTCAACCTATAGGAAAAAATGCTCCAAAGAAATGCTCCATAAAATGTTTTCCATTTTCTTTTGATCCTCACATTGTGCTTGAGGAAAAAACATTCATAGTTTCTATTTTGCAACATTGATGATGCATTTAATATATATTTCCATTTTGCAAAAACTATGTTACGGGAAAACAGAGGAAATAAAAAGATCTCATATTCTTATGTGTGCCTGAAATTGATACCTATGTGTGCCTGAAAACGGAGGAAAACAGAGCACTATCCTGCAAGAAAACAGGCAAGAAAGGCTCACATTTTGTATCTTGAAATAGTTTTCAATTTGTTGTTTTCTTGATTTTGTCCTCCTTACAATATTTTTGTTTTCATGTTACGACAAAACATGTTTCCAGCACTTGAAACATCTTGTGTATTGAACAGTTTTTTGAGGTCTGATCCAGAACATGAATGATGCTTTCAGCAAATGTTGACATATTCCCAGTATTGCTAAGCACATTTTGTCCTCCCTCCAGTAATTTACATACATACATGATGATGCAAGATGGTTTCAGTTAAAAAATGAAGTGTTTCGGCAATATAATCCCAGTAAATATACATGGCACATGAAGTGTGATTTCACTGTTTCAGCACAAAAAAACCAATGAAAACAAAAATATACCAAGCTGCAAAAAAGTCCTGTCATTTTCATTACCAACTCTCCATCAATCTCTAGTTCACATTCACATGGGTCAGCATGAATCATGATGGATGATGCTCCAGCATTTCAAAACAAACTAAAAAGGTAAAAAAAAAAGAGGACATGCCCAGCATGATAGATGCTCTGAGTTCAACAAAAAACATCTAGGTAGCTCCGGCATGATACTTGTTGTTTTCAGTTACATAAATGGATGTTTCGGACACATGGACTCACAAAATAAAAAATAAAAACTAAGCTAGCGAGCTTCTGTTCCGATTGTCATCTTCTACGAGCTTCTCAGCAGTTTATGGAACTCTTCGGCTGAGTTGAGAGTATTCTAAGGGTGTTTGAAAAGCTTCGGTGATACGAATGTCTGAAAATTGAGCAACGACCTCGTGTCCTGAGCATAGAAAAGGCAGAAATACAAAAAACATGGAAAAGATTAATATTCCGCGCAGCTGCTTTGCCGACCAACGAGTTTGGAAGATAGGCATGCTGCAAAACAAGAGCAAAAATGAAAACATGGAAACTATCAACAATGCATATCTACTTATCAGAGAATGAAAAGTACTTAAGCAAAAGTTGAAGATTGTATATATAACTGCAGATAAAATGCAGGTTTGAAAGAACATTAGTTAATCCAACTAACTTCAGATAAACATGAGCTAAAAATTCATGGAAAAGTATTGGAACAGTAGCTAAATTTCAGAGAAAAGATATATGTAGTTTCAGAAGCAAAAACTGAGTTCCCTGTGCTATAAGCTAGCAGTACAAACATTCCTCTAGTTTCAGAAATATAAGCTACAGACATAACCTACAAACTAGTTTCAGAAAGGTAAGTTTCTCTTAAATTTAGCTACTGTTTCTCTGAAATTACATATATGTTTCCTTCCCTTCTCTGAAACTACATATATGTTTCTCTGAGACTACAAACTGGATAACTGCATGAGCTACAGAAGCTTTGAACTAAAAAGAAAAATACCGCATCACTAGTTTCCTGCAGCACATCAAGTCTGTACCACTAATTCCATACAACACATCAAAATCCTGCATCACTAACTTCCAAGTAAAAAATGCTACAGAAGTTTTGAGCTACAAACATTCAGAAAAGAATAGTATCGGCTACATCACATCAAGGGGATAGCATGAGCTCCATCAGCGTATTCTGAAAGTCAAATAAACAATTCTGCAACACTGGATCTGCAACATCCAAATCCCTACTACACATCTACACGTCTACACCACCTATATCATCTACACCATCCACCTTGGTGCCGACGACGAGAGCATCTCCCTACGTCAGAGCACCGCTACGATGAGCTGCAAAAATTCAGAAACTAACACAAAAATGAGATCCTGCAACTTTAAGTTCTCTCTGCATCACAACATAAACTATGAGCTTCAAAAAAATAAAACAAAGAGGATCCTACAGAAACTGCGTGCTCCGGAAATTCAAAAACACACAAATGGGATCCAGTGCACAAATTTTCAGCAGAAGGGGATCCAGTACACAAATTTGTATCACATCATAAACTATGAGCTTCAGAAAAATGAAACAAGGGGATCCTACAGAAACTGCACGCCCCAAAAATTCAGAAACACACCTATGAGTTTTCAGAACTATGCGCTCCAGTGCACAAATTTTCAGCAGCATAAAAACTGAAAAAATGATCCTGAAACTCGTTGTCGCGCCGTCGAACTACCTACAACGCCGCCGAACTACCTACAACCGCTCTGCTCCTTGTCGCGCCATCGTCTCCATCATGGTGACATGCCATTTATTTTTTTAAGGAAAATGAACTATGAAGGTAGCTAAAACTGACTAAACGGGGCTTATGGACGCCACTTATTTGCCATTTACATCCCCACCGGCCCACCTCCTCCCAGCGAATCGTTCACCAACTAAGAGGGTCCTATTTCGGTTATGTTTTGTTTCTTTTAACAGTTCCCTAGTAAAAAAATCAAACCATCTGCATCCAAATTGCCAAGATCTAGAGTTGATTATAAGAAAACCTCCAAACTAGGTGAGAGCACGTCCGCTAATTTGTAGCAGCAAATAACTGAACTACCATTTCAGCAACCTAACAGAGATATCCAATGCAACAAATGAACAAGTTCACTCATTTATGGTTCCATCTCAGCTAGCAAAACCAGACGAACAAGATGCTCCAAATCAACAATCCAGTTCATCAGGACGGCAACAGAATGCCTTCCAGTAGAACAACAGCCGCAACAGAATCACATCAACAGTTGGGGAACACAATCCATCCGCACAAGGAAACCTACAATTCTGACGCTGTTTCGTTCCTTCGGCCAAATGCATGCTCAAGAAATCGAACAAGGAAACAAAATCAATCAGTGCAGGAAAAACATGCTAATTTTCGGCCGCCGCCCGTCTTCCGGAGCATCTTGTTCATGGGGAGGGGGGCGGTTGCCCGATCCATACATGTCGGCCACCGCCGAACCCATCATCGTCGTCGCCACCGCGGAGGATATGCGCCACCGCTCCTGCCACCCAACACCCTGCGCCGCCCGCCGCCGCCCTCCTGAATCCAGCCGCGTATCCCTAGCCCTCTCAGAGACAAGAGTCTATAGAGCTGGTCAGTTGCAAGAATAACTGTACTGAAACAATGGCTCTGTTTCAGAAACGCACGCGCGTCACGCGACGGGGAGGCTGTCGTCCGTCCGATCAACAGGCGATCCGATGGACGCGGAGCCGGCGGATGCGGCGCAAGTGATCGGTCGGGTGAAGGAGAGCTTTTCCCATAATATAACATGGAGGAATCAAAAATTATAAATACGTTGGAGACGTATCAACGTGCGCGGTGTGATCGGCGAAAATTTCATCCGGTGCGCCATTACCTATCATTGCCCATAAAAATTTCGGACCACTTGCCATTTGGACAGGTATGGGGCAAATCATCAAACCCCAAGTAAAATGGGGCAAAATATTCAATCCCCCTATTAACCATGCTCTAAAAAACACTACAGAACCACTACGCTAGATCTGAAAAGAATACTAAACCTAATCCCATATAGCCTAGCCTAATCGAGCACGCCGCCGCCGCCGCCGCGCCGGTTCAGCGCTGCCCTCACATCGCCGGCAGCCCAGCCCTCACGCTGCGGCCGTGGCGCCGTCCTCTACGCCCTCCGTCGCCGCCGTCCTCTACGCCCCTCTGCCGCCGCCGAAGCTCTCCACGGCAACAACCCTCTCCGCCGTCGACGGCACCCTGTAGTCTTGCACGCCTCCGACTTCTGCACCCGAAAATTATTATCCAACACATACAATAGGTCAGGATTTTATTTGTACTTATGCTAGCCATGATTCTTCAAAGCAGGCCTAATATGTGAACGATCTGAACCGTGAAGTCTGAAACTGTGACTACTAACCTCTGTTTCCAGTCTAGTACTGTGAGTCTGACCAGAGCACTATTGTGATTTGAGCTGAACTAGTATGTCTATGTTTTTGATTCTTTGATAGTTTTTGTGTTGCCGAAGCTGAAAATATATGCTTAAATGGGTATCTTATTACATAACCATGATATATATCATAATATTCTGTAGTCATGTTTGCAAATTGAACAAGTTTGTTGGTTTGCTTTTTCTTCTTCTATGGCTGGTGGCTAACTCTTGTTTTGACTTTCTTGAATGCTCGATGGAACTTTTCTTGCAGAGACAGGCTGAGATTGTTAAATGGCAAAGAGAAAGATGGGTTCAGAAGAGGACATACGTGGAAAAACGGTGAAAAGAAAGGGACCGAGGCTTCAGCTGACTAGCCTGCCAACGGTATGGGAAATTTGTATTGGAGTATCAAGTTAGAATCACGTTAGGAATGTGCTGCTATTCTCCTTCCTCAGCATTTTTCTTTCTCGAACATTCTCCTACGTCGGCATGATCTTCCACATAACATGGCAAAATATGTATTGTTGCTCAATCCAAAATTTCATTGATGTAGGAAATTCTCTGTTGTATCTTGTCGCAACTGCCGATAAAAGAAGCTGTGCGGACTAGCATACTGTAGGAACAGTGGAGATGTCTTTGGCGTTGCCACTCGAATATAGCATTCAGTCTTATATCAATGTTGCCAGCAGTTCCTCGTAATCGTATCATTGGAGCGCTAAAACTTGATGATAATAAACTGAGGAAGCAAGAGTTTATTTAGAGAGTTGATGCAGTCCTAGAGAGACACAGTGGTGCAGGGGTTGACAGGATTCAGTTTCGTGCTCCATTTGATAATAAGCATAGAGACCAGATAGAAAGATGGGTGAACTTTGCTACTGCCTCGAAGGCGAAGCAGATTATTTTCGATTTCTTGACCGCCAGCGACATAAGCCGGCCATGTAACTTCGATTTGCATCTTCTTGATGATAGTAAAAGTTTAAGCTTGCGGTCTATAAAACTCTGCTCTGTTTCTCTAAAGGTGCCCATGGGATTCAAGGGTTTTCAGAACCTTAAATCGACTTACCTAGCAGACACAAATATTACTGATGATGGTCTTCAACATTTGATGTCCAACTGCAGTGTTCTAGAGTTCCTTGGAATTGTAGGTTGTGCAATGCTTACAACGTTGCAAATATCTCATCCTTCAAACACACTTAAGCATTTGCATGTATATGACTGCTGTTTGCTTCAAGGGATGGAGTTAAACTTTGGTCTGGTAAGACTTGAGTACAGAGGTCTGCCGATTGTGTTATCGCCTCCTGGAACCTTGCTTCTAACAAATATGTGCATAAAGTTGGAGGGTATTTGTACTTCTCTTGAATACATCTTCACCAAACTTCGTGATAATGTGCCTCGTCTCGAGGTTCTGAATCTAAAATGCCAGGAGTATAAGGTTTGGGATTCTCTGTTTCTTTCCATCAGTTTTCAATGTCGGTTTTGTTGTTTGTTTTCTTATTTGTCTGTGTGGTTCAGATGACTACATTGCCAGGAGAGCTGCATGAGTTTGTTTATTTGAAGCACCTGATATTGGAGTTAACTTTTGAGAGCTGTCAGAGAGGGAAGACTGATATCCTTCAATTTGCCTGCCTTCTGGTTGCTTCTCCTTCCTTAGAAAAGCTTGAATTTCATGTAAGTTTAGCATTTTCAACTTTGATTCAAGTAACCACTAGAAATCCGAGTATTGTTCTTAGCCGACCCTGCTTATGCCTTTGAAATAAAAATATGACAACTATCTATCAGAAGCATGTATCAGATAGTTTGCCTTTTATCGATTATACATGAGCTACTTCAGATTGCTAAGGAGTAAGCACAAAGTATTCACATCCTTGATTTTATCTACAGATGTGGCTGCGCTGGGGTCGGGAACGGTATAGAGCCGAGGACGGGAGTCTCCGGAGCCTTCCTTCCCAGCCACACTCCCATCTCAGGTCGGTCGATATCACGGGGTTTTACGGCGAGAAGGACCGGCTGGAGCTTGTGCTCCACATCCTCAGAGATTCCGTTGCGCTGGAGTCGATGAAGGTAGATCCAAGCCCTGTGGTTGCTGCTGATGTTAACCGACTTGGGGGACTGGGGAGCATGCATGTTCCTCATTTTGTGGATGGCTATGAAGTCGCCCTTGAGTTCCTCTGCAGCAAAGACCGTCGCAATGTTGTCCATGTCGCAGAGCCTCTCGCCGGTCTGGGGGTGCTTAGGCTCGGCGCGAGCCCCGATATCATCGAGAGGGCCCGACGTGGGTCTTCCCCCCTGAGTCCATGCAACAGTAGTGCAAAGGCATCCTGGCAACGTGTGAAGAGGGTGAAGCGATTGTCGCGGCCTTCCTCCAGCCGAGGAGCTTCCTGAAGCTGCTCTATATACCGGCAAGTACCTGGAAACAGAAGAGAAGCAAAAGAATCCAGCTCTGCGGACGTAATAGAGCCGTCATGTTGTGGGTTCCCTGAGGTTGCTATATTTTCTGGCTTTGTTGTGTTAAAAAACCTTCAACGATTTCAGCAACTTTTGTGTTAGGATCTAAGTAGTGATCGCCCGATCTATTACACTTGCTCACGAATTCGAGTCCCAGAGGTAGAATTACAGGCACTAATACAAGAATTTGGAGGAAGGGGATCGGGAAGAAGAAGAAAGTGCCGCTGCCGTGATCCACTGGATGACGGGGTCTTCGTGGGACGTGCCTTAAGTAGCCAGCCGGTCAGTTGGGCTTAGTGGACCCATTGCGGCCCAGTGTTGGATGGGTTGGGCTTCCTGGCCCTGATGGGTCGAGAGGCAGCGATCGGGTCGCTGCCGTCTGGGTCCTTCTTGTCAGCGGCTGGTGCAGGGTCAGCTGGAGTAGGGGCGCTGACATCCCCTCCTCCTTGCGATGAAGCTTGCCCCCAAGCCTCTGCTGCGGGAAAGCGGGCTTGCAGAGCCACTCGGTCTTCCCAAGTGTCTTCTAGGGCTGCTTCATCCGACCAACGGATGCAAACTTGTTCGATCATGACACCATTCCTCTTGCGCCAACGTCGTTGGAGAACTGCGGCTGGAACAACTGGAACATCAGTACGGCGAGGGAGATCAGAGTGAGGCAGTGTACCCCGGCGCAAGGCAGTGTACCCCGGCGCAGGCAATGGCGTAGCTGGGAGACATGGAAGACAGGATGCACTTGAGCTTGCGGTGGTAGCTCCAGTTTATAAGCCGAATCATTGATCTTGGCGACGATCTGATACGGTCCATAATACTTGAACTCCAGCTTGTGGTTGGCGCGCGTTGCGACTGAAGTTTGAATGTAAGGTTGAAGTTTGAGATAAACCGAGTCGCCCACAGAGAAAGTGCGCGGAGATCAACGCATGTCTGCTTGAGCTTTCATGTACTACTGCGCTCTGTTTAAGTGTTGCTGCAACAAGTCTTGGATGACGGCGCGCTCTTCCAGCCAAGAATGCAGTGCTGGAACCGTGCACTCGCTGGTCGGAGTGATTCCCCAGTGTCTTGGTTCATGTCCGAACATCGCTTTGAACGGCGACATGCCGATGCTGGAGTGGTGTGAAGTATTGTACCAGAACTATGCTAGTGGTATCTATTGACTCCATCTGGTTGGGCAGGCATGCACAAAGCAACGGAGATAAGTTTCAAGGCATTGATTGACCCGTTCAGTTTGCCCGTCTGTTTGCGGATGATTTGCCGTACTCAGTCGCAACTGGGTGCCTGTATACTTGAACAATTCCTGCCAGAAGTGGCTTGTGAAGACAGGGTCACGATCTGACACGATCGAGGCTGGGAAACCGTGAATCCTGTAAACACTGTGCATGTAGAGGAGCGCAACCTTGGCTGCAGTATAAGGATGCGCCAGAGGGAGGAAATGACCAATTTTGGTGCGTTTGTCAACAATGACCCAGATGCAATTGTGTTTACCGGATTGTGGGAGTCCGTCAATGAAGTCCATCGCAATCATCTCCCACGGTTGTTGTGGAATTGGAAGGGGCTGGAGTAGACCTGGAGACGCTGCTCTGTCCGGTTTAGCTTGCTGACAGATCGGGCAACATCGCACATAATGCAGCACATGCGTCTTCATCTTAGGCCACGCGAACTAGACGACGAATGCGCCGGAAGGTAGCTGGGAACCCAGAGTGCCCACCCAGGGGGCTATCATGAAATGCCCCCATGATCTTCTGTTGAAGCGCCGTCAAGCCTCCTAGCCAGATACGCCCACGGAAGCGAATTATGCCCTGCTGCAAAGTGAAACGCCCTTTGGAGTCTTCTTTAATTGCCAGTTGCTCTAGCAGTTTCTGCGCCTGAGGATTGCAATTGTAACTCGCCACAACATCTTCAAGCCATGTTGGCTGCCAAGAAGTGACAGCTGAAAGGATCTCTGACGAGCATGCGCGCGACAGCGCGTCCGCGGCTGTGTTTTCGGTCCCTTTCTTGTATCGAATGGTGTAACGCAGCCCCAAGAGCTTGGTGAAAGCACGCTGCTGCCATGGGGTGGAAAGGCGCTGCTCCTCAAGGTGTATCAGACTTTTCTGGTCAGTGTAAATGACGAACTCATTGTGTTGCAGATATGGCCGCCACTGGTCCACTGCAACCACTATGGCGAGGTATTCCTTTTCATAAGTTGAGAGGCCTTGGTACCTGGGGCTCAGGCTCTTGCTCATGAAAGCGATCGGATGCCCCTCCTGCTGCAACACTGCCCCGATTCCCTTGTCGCAAGCGTCCGTTTCGATCGTGAATGTCTTGGTGAAATCCGGCAATGCCAAAACATGAGCTGTGATTAGTTGCTGTTTGAGCAGTTGGAACGCTTGAGCAGTGTTGTCGGTCCAGACGAAAGGGGTGCCCTTCTTGAGAAGATTGAACAGCGTTCTTGCGATGATGCCGAAACCGCGAACGAAACGGCGATAATAACCCGCAAGCCCAAGGAATTGCCGGACCTGTTTGGCGTCCTGCGGAGTCGTCCACTCTTGCACCGCACGGATCTTGCTTGGTTCCATGGCCACACCCTTCTCGCTGATGACATGGCCCAAGTAAGAGAGCTATTGCTAACCAAATTCACATTTAGATCTCTTGACCTTCCATTGATCCTTGCGCAGCAGCTCGAGAACCTGACGAATGTGAGAGACATGTTCTTCCCAGGTACGGCTGAACACCAAGATATCGTCGAAGAACAAGAGCACACAGTGCCGGAGGAGAGGGTGCAGGGTGTCCGTTAGCACACTGATGAAAGTTGCTGGTCCGCCTGCTAATCCGAAGGAGAGCACTTTAAACTCATAATGGCCCGAGTGCGTCTGGAAGGCGGTCTTGAATTCTTCCCCCTCTGCCAGTCAGATTTGATGATAACCTGCCTGCAGATCAAGTTTGGAGAACCACTTCGCTCCATGTAATTCATCAAGCAGCTCCTCGATCACTGGCACAGGAAATTTGCTGACGCGTGTCATGGCATTAAGATGGCGGTAGTCAATGCACAGCCGCCACATCCCGTCCTTCTTTTTGACTAGGATTGCCGGTGACGAAAAACTGCTGTGACTGCGCTGTATGACCCCTGACTGAAGCAGTTCAGCCACTTGCCGCTCAATTTCTGTCTTGTGCTCAGGCTTGTGTCGATACAGTCTGATGTTAACTGGCTGTGCGCCGGGCATCAGTGGTATGGTGTGGTCGTACGCACGGCGAGGTGGCAGACCTGTGGGTTTCTGGAACACGTCTTCAAATTCAGCTAGCACTTGCTGCAATTCAGGCGACTCCTCTGAAACAGGTGACCCCTCCTTGATCGGGCAGAGCAAAATAATGTGAAGGAGAGAGCCTTGGTGGTGCAGGTTCATGAGCTGAACCCGATTGATCACATGGCATGTCGTGGAGTTGGCTTCATGGCCGAACAGGTGAGCTCGTCCCAGGGCAGTGGGGAATTGGATGTACTTGGCGCGCCAGTCGACAGTCATAGGACTGTGTTGTTCGAGCCAGTCCATACCGAGAATGGCATCGTACGTGCCCAGTGGAAGGATCTTCATGTTGGTGTTGAAATCGTGGCCCTGAGAAGACCACTGGCAAGAGGGAATCGCAGGAGTGCAGGTGAGTTCGCCCCCATCAGCAACACGGACACGGCACGGCTGCTTGAGAGGCACGGCTCTCGACATTTGTTGGGCGAGCTTCTGGTCGATGAAGGATGTAGAGCTGCCGCTGTCAACGAGGAGTAACACCTCGCGCCCCTGCATCGTGGCGAGCAGTTGAAAGGCCTTGGGCGAGACGCTGCCGTCCAGCGCGGAGCGAGAAATGGCCATGACGGTGTCGCGGGTTGATGCAGTTGTCGTAGCTTCGTGTTGCTCGGCGTGAAGGAAATATGCCCTAGAGGCAATAATAAAGTTATTATTTATTTCCTTATATCATGATAAATGTTTATTATTCATGCTAGAATTGTATTAACCGGAAACATAATACATGTGTGAATACATAGACAAACAGAGTGTCACTAGTATGCCTCTACTTGACTAGCTCGTTAATCGAAGATGGTTATGTTTCCTAACCATAAACAAAAGAGTTGTTATTTGATTAACGGGGTCACATCATTAGGAGAATGATGTGATTGACATGACCCATTCCATTAGCTTAGCACATCATTAGGAGTATGTTTCTATTGCTTTCTTCATGACTTATACATGTTCCTATGACTATGAGATTATGCAACTCCCGTTTGCCGGAGGAACACTTTGTGTGCTACCAAACGTCACAACGTAAATGGGTGATTATAAAGGTGCTCTACAGGTGTCTCCAAAGGTACATGTTGGGTTGGCGTATTTTGAGATTAGGATTTGTCACTCCGATTGTCGGAGAGGTATCTCTGGGCCCTCTCGGTAATGCACATCACATAAGCCTTGCAAGCATTGCAACTAATGAGTTAGTTGCGAGATGATGTATTACGAAACGAATAAAGAAACTTGCCGGTAACGAGATTGAACTAGGTATTGAGATACCGACGATCGAATCTCGGGCAAGTAACATACCGATGACAAAGGGAACAACGTATGTTGTTATGCGGTCTGACTGATAAAGATCTTCGTAGAATATGTAGGAGCCAATATGAGCATCCAGGTTCCGCTATTGGTTATTGACCGGAGACGTGTCTCGGTCATGTCTACATTGTTCGTAGGGTCCGCACGCTTAAGGTTTCGATGACAGTTATATTATGAGTTTATGAGTTTTGATGTACCGAAGTTAGTTCGGAGTCCGGGATGTGATCACGGACATGACGAGGAGTCTCGAAATGGTCGAGACATAAAGATTGATATATTGGACGGCTATATTTGGACACCGAAAGTGTTCCGGGTGATTTCGGAGAAAATCGGAGAGCCGGAGGGTTACCGGAACCCCCCCGGGAGAAGTAATGGGCCATATGGGCCTTAGTGGAGAGAGAGGGGCAGCCAGAGGTGGGCTGCGCGCCTCCTCCCCCCTGGTCCGAATTGGACTAGGAGAGGGGGGGCGGCGCCCCCCCTTTTCCCTCTCCCTGTTGGGGAACGTAGTAATTTCAAAAAAAATTCCTACGCACACGCAAGATCATGGTGATGCATAGCAACGAGAGGGGAGAGTGTGATCTACGTACCCTTGTAGATCGACAACGGAAGCGTTTGGTTGATGTAGTCGTACGTCTCCACGGCCCGACCGATCAAGCACCGAAACTACGGCACCTCCGAGTTCTAGCACACGTTCAGCTCGATGACGATCCCCGGACTCCAATCCAGCAAAGTGTCGGGGAAGAGTTCAGTCAGCACGACGGCGTGGTGACGATCTTGATGTACTACCGTCGCAGGGCTTCGCCTAAGCACCGCTACAATATTATCGAGGACTATGGTGGAAGGGGGCACCGCACACGGTTAAGAATATGATCACGTGGATCAACTTGTGTCTAGGGGTGCCCTCTACCCCTGTATATAAAGGATCCAGGGGAGGAGGCCGGCCGGCCCTCTATGGCACGCCAAGGAGGAGTCCCCCTCTCCTAGTCCAATTCGGACCAGGGGGAGGAGGCGCGCAGCCCACCTCTGGCAGCCCCTCTCCCTCTCCACTAAGGCCCATATGGCCCATTACTTCTCCCGGGGGGGTTCCGGTAACCCTCCGGCTCTCCGGTGTTCTCCGAAATCACCCGGAACACTTCCGGTGTCCGAATATAGCCGTCCAATATATCAATCTTTATGTCTCGACCATTTCGAGACTCCTCATCATGTCCGTGATCACATCCGGGACTCCGAACTAACTTTGGTACATCAAAACTCATAAACTCATAATATAACTGCCATCGAAACCTTAAGCGTGCGGACCCTACGGGTTCGAGAACAATGTAGACATGACCGAGACACGTCTCCGGTCAATAACCAATAGCGGAACCTGGATGCTCATATTGGCTCCTACATATTCTATGAAGATCTTTATCAGTCAGACCGCATAACAACATATGTTGTTCCCTTTGTCATCGGTATGTTACTTGCCCGAGATTCGATCGTCGGTATCTCAATACCTAGTTCAATCTCGTTACCGGCAAGTCTCTTTACTCGTTCTGTAATACATCATCCTGCAACTAACTTATTAGTTGCAATGCTTGCAAGGCTTAAGTGATGTGCATTACCGAGACGGCCGAGAGATACCCTCCGACAATCGGAGTGACAAATCCTAATCTCGAAATACGCCAACCCAACATGTACCTTTGGAGACACCTGTAGAGCTCCTTTATAATCACCCAGTTACGTTGTGACGTTTGGTAGCATACAAAGTGTTCCTCTGGCAAACGGGAGTTGCATAATCTCATAGTCATAGGAACATGTATAAGTCATGAAGAAAGCAATAGCAACATACTAAACGATCGGGTGCTAAGCTAATGGAATGGGTCATGTCAATCAGATCATTCACCTAATGATGTGATCCCGTTAATCAAATAACAACTCCTTGTTCATGGTTAGGAAACATAACCATCTTTGATTAACAAGCTAGTCAAGTAGAGGCATACTAGTGACACTCTGTTTGTCTATGTATTCACACATGTATTATGTTTCCGGTTAATACAATTCTAGCATGAATAATAAACATTTATCATGATATAAGGAAATAAATAATAACTTTATTATTGCCTCTAGGGCATATTTCCTTCAGTCTCCCACTTGCACTAGAGTCAATAATCTAGATTACACAGTAATGATTCTAACACCCATGGAGCCTTGGTGCTGATCATGTTTTGCTCGTGGAAGAGGCTTAGTCAACGGGTCTGCAACATTCAGATCCGTATGTATCTTGCAAATCTCTATGTCTCCCACCTGGACTAGATCCCGGATGGAATTGAAGCGTCTCTTGATGTGCTTGGTTCTCTTGTGAAATCTGGATTCCTTTGCCAAGGCAATCGCACCAGTATTGTCACAAAAGATTTTCATTGGACCCGATGCACTAGGTATGACACCTAGATCGGATATGAACTCCTTCATCCAGACTCCTTCATTTGCTGCTTCCGAAGCAGCTATGTATTCCGCTTCACACGTAGATCCCGCCACGACGCTTTGTTTAGAACTGCACCAACTGACAGGTCCACTGTTTTAATGTAAACACGTATCCGGTTTGCGATTTCGAATCGTCTGGATCAGTGTCAAAGCTTGCATCAATTTAACCTTTTACGATGAGCTCTTTGTCACCTCCATATATGAGAAACATATCCTTAGTCCTTTTCAGGTATTTCAGGATGTTCTTGACCGTTGTCCAGTGATCCACTCCTGGATTACTTTGGTACCTCCCTGCTAGACTTATAGCAAGGCACACATCAGGTCTGGTACACAGCATTGCATACATGATAGATCCTATGGCTGATGCATAGGGAACATCTTTCATATTCTCTCTATCTTCTGCAGTGGTCGGGCATTGAGTCTTACTCAACTTCACACCTTGTAACACAGGCAAGAACCCTTTCTTTGCTTGATCCATTTTGAACTTCTTCAAAACTTTGTCAAGGTATGTGCTTTGTGAAAGTCCAATTAAGCGTCTTGATCTATCTCTATAGATCTTAATGCCTAATATGTAAGCAGCTTCACCGAGGTCTTTCATTGAAAAACTCTTATTCAAGTATCCCTTTATGCTATCCAGAAATTCTATATCATTTCCAATTAGTAATATGTCATCTACATATAATATCAGAAATGCTATACAGCTCCCACTCACTTTCTTGTAAATACAGACTTCTCCAAAAGTCTGTATAAAACCAAATGCTTTGATCACACTATCAAAGCGTTTATTCCAACTCCGAGAGGCTTGCACCAGTCCATAAATGGATCGCTGGAGCTTGCACACTTTGTTAGCTCCCTTTGGATCGACAAAACCTTCTAGTTGCATCATATACAACTCTTCTTCCAGAAATCCATTCAGGAATGCAGTTTTGACATCCATCTGCCAAATTTCATAATCATAAAATGCAGCAATTGCTAACATGATTCGGACAGACTTAAGCATCGCTACGGGTGAGAAGGTCTCATCGTAGTCAATCCCTTGAACTTGCCGAAAACCTTTTGCGACAAGTCGAGCTTTGTAGACAGTAATATTACCGTCAGCGTCAGTCTTCTTCTTGAAGATCCATTTATTCTCAATTGCTTGCCGATCATCGGGAAAGTCAACCAAAGTCCACACTTTGTTCTCATACATGGATCCCATCTCAGATTTCATGGCTTCAAGCCATTTTGCGGAATCTGGGCTCACCATCGCTTCTTCATAGTTCGTAGGTTCATCATGATCTAGTACCATGACTTGCAGAACAGGATTACCGTACCACTCTGGCGCGGATCTTACTCTGGTTGATCTACGAGGTTCAGTAGTATCTTGTTCTGAAGTTTCATGATCATCATCATTAGCTTCCTCACTAACTGGTGTAGGTGTCACAGAAACAGTTTTCTGTGATGCACTACTTTCCAATAAGGGAGCAGGTACAGTTACCTCGTCAAGTTCTACTTTCCTCCCACTCACTTCTTTCGAGAGAAACTCCTTCTCTAGAAAGTTTCCGAACTTAGCAACAAAAGTTTTGCCTTCGGATCTGTGATAGAAGGTGTATCCAATAGTTTCCTTTGGATATCCTATGAAGACACATTTCTCCGATTTGGGTTCGAGCTTATCAGGTTGAAGCTTTTTCACATAAGCATCGCAGCCCCAAACTTTCAGAAACAACAACTTTGGTTTCTTGCCAAACCACAGTTCATAAGGCGTCGTCTCAACGGATTTTGATGGTGCCCTATTTAACGTGAATGCGGCCGTCTCTAGAGCGTATCCCCAAAACGATAGCGGTAAATCAGTAAGAGACATCATAGATCGCACCATATCTAGTAAAGTACGATTACGACGTTCGGACACACCATTACGCTGTGGTGTTCCGGGTGGCGTGAGTTGCGAAACTATTCCACAATTTTTCAAATGTACACCAAACTCGTAACTCAAATATTCTCCTCCACGATTAGATCGTAGGAATTTTATTTTCTTGTTACGATGATTTTCTACTTCACTCTGAAATTCTTTGAACTTTTCAAATGTTTCAGACTTGTGTTTCATTAAGTAGATATACCAATATCTGCTTAAGTCATCTGTTAAGGTGAGAAAATAACGATATCCGCCACGAGCCTCAATATTCATCGGACCACATACATCTGTATGTATGATTTCCAACAAATCTGTTGCTCTCTCCATAGTACCGGAGAACGGTGTTTTAGTCATCTTGCCCATGAGGTACGGTTCGCAAGTACCAAGTGATTCATAATCAAGTGGTTCCAAAAGTCCATCAGTATGGAGTTTCTTCATGCGCTTTACACCGATATGACCTAAACGGCAGTGCCACAAATAGGTTGCACTATCATTATCAACTCTGCACCTTTTGGCTTCAACATTATGAATATGTGTGTTACTACTATCGAGATTCAATAAGAATAGACCACTCTTCAAGGGTGCATGACCATAAAAGATATTACTCATATATATAGAACAACCATTATTCTCTGATTTAAATGAATAACCGTCTCACATCAAACAAGATCCAGATATAATGTTCATGCTTAACGCTGGCACCAAATAACAATTATTTAGGTCTAATATTAATCCCGAAGGTAGATGTAGAGGTAGTGTGCCGACTGCGATCACATCGACTTTGGAACCGTTTCCCACGCACATCGTCACCTCGTCCTTAGCCAATCTTCGCTTAATCCGTAGTTCCTGTTTCGAGTTGCAAATATTAGCAACAGAACCAGTATCAAATACCCAGGTGCTACTGCGAGCATTAGTAAGGTACACATCAATAACAAGTATATCACATATACCTTTGTTCACCTTGCCATCCTTCTTATCCGCCAAATACTTGGGGCAGTTCCGCTTCCAGTGACCAGTCTGCTTGTAGTAGAAGCACTCAGTTTCAGGCTTAGGTCCAGGTTTGGGTTTCTTCTCTTGAGTAGCAACTTGCTTGCCGTTCTTTTTGAAGTTCCCCTTCTTCTTCCCTTTGCCCTTTTTCTTGAAACTAGTGGTCTTGTTGACCATAACACTTGATGCTCCTTCTTGATTTCTACCTCCGCAGCTTTCAGCATTGCGAAGAGCTCGGGAATAGTCTTATTCATCCCTTGCATATTATAGTTCATCACGAAGCTCTTGTAGCTTGGTGGCAGTGATTGGAGAATTCTGTCAATGACGCAATCATCTGGAAGATTAACTCCCAATTGAATCAAGTGATTATTATACCCAGACATTTTGAGTATATTCTCACTGACAGAACTGTTCTCCTCCATCTTGCAGCTATAGAACTTATTGGAGGCTTCATATCTCTCAATCCGGGCATTTGCTTGAAATATTAACTTCAACTCCTGGAACATCTCATATGCTCCATGACGTTCAAAACGTCATTGAAGTCCCGATTCTAAGCCGTAAAGCATGGCACACTGAACTATCGAGTAGTCATCAGCTTTGCTCTGCCAGACGTTCATAACATCTGGCGTTGCTCCAGCAGCAGGCCTGGCACCCAGCGGTGCTTCCAGGACGTAATTCTTCTGTGCAGCAATGAGGATAATCCTCAAGTTACGGACCCAGTCCATGTAATTGCTACCATCATCTTTCAACTTTGCTTTCTCAAGGAACGCATTAAAATTCAACGGAACAACAGCACGAGCCATCTATCTACAATCAATCATAAACAAGCAAGATACTTATCAGGTACTAAGTTTCATGATAAATTTAAGTTCAATTAATTTACTTAAAGAACTCCCACTTAGATAGACATCCCTCTAATCCTCTAAGTGATTATGTGATCCAAATCAACTAAACCATGTCCGATCATCACGTGAGATGGAGTAGTTTCATTGGTGAACATCACTATGTTGATCATATCTACTATATGATTCACGCTCGACCTTTCGGTCTCCGTGTTCCGAGGCCATATCTGTATATGCTTGGCTCGTCAAGTATAACCTGAGTATTCCGCGTGTGCAACTGTTTTGCACCCGTTGTATTTGAACATAGAGCCTATCACACCCGATCATCACGTGGTGTCTCAGCACGAAGAAATTTCGCAACGGTGCATACTCAGGGAGAACACTTCTTGATAATTAGTGAGAGATCATCTTATAATGCTACCGTCAATCAAAGCAAGATAAGATGCATAAAAGATAAACATCACATGCAATCAATATAAGTGATATGATATGGCCATCATCATCTTGTGCTTGTGATCTCCATCTCCGAAGCACCGTCGTGATCACCATCGTCACCGGCGCGACACCTTGATCTCCATCGTAGCATCGTTGTCGTCTTGCCAAAATTGTGCTTCCACGACTATCGCTACCGCTTAGTGATAAAGTAAAGCATTACAGCGCGATTGCATTGCATACAATAAAGCGACAACCATATGGCTCCTGCCAATTGCCGATAACTCGGTTACAAAACATGATCATCTCATACAATAAAATTTAGCATCATGTCTTGACCATATCAAATCACAACATGCCCTGCAAAAGCAAGTTAGACGTCCTCTACTTTGTTGTTGCAAGTTTTACGTGGCTGCTACGGGCTTAAGCAAGAACCAATCTCACCTACGCATCAAAACCACAACGATAGTTGGTCAAGTTGGTGCTGTTTTAACCTTCGCAAGGACCGAGCGTAGCCACACTTGGTTCAACTAAAGTTGGAGAAACTGTCACCCACAAGCCACCTATGTGCAAAGCACGTCGGGAGAACCGGTCTCGCGTAAGCATACGCGTAATGTCGGTCCGGGCAGCTTCGTCCAACAATACCGCCGAACCAAAGTATGACATGCTGGTAAGCAGTATGACTTATATCGCCCACAACTCACTTGTGTTCTACTCGTGCATATAACATCAACATATAAAACCTAGGCTCGGATGCCACTGTTGGGGAACGTAGTAATTTCAAAAAAAATCCTACGCACACGCAAGATCATGGTGATGCATAGCAACGAGAGGGGAGAGTGTGATCTACGTACCCTTGTAGACCGACAGCGGAAGCGTTAGCACAACGCGGTTGATGTAGTCGTACGTCTTCACGGCCCGACCGATCAAGCACCGAAACTACGGCAGCTCCGAGTTCTAGCACACGTTCAGCTCGATGACGATCCCCGGACTCCGATCCAGCAAAGTGCCGGGGAAGAGTTCAGTCAGCACGACGGCGTGGTGACGATCTTGATGTACTACCATCATAGGGCTTCGCCTAAGCACCGCTACAATATTATCGAGGACTATGGTGGAAGGGGGCACCGCACACAGCTAAGAATATGATCACGTGGATCAACTTGTGTCTAGGGGTGCCCTCTACCCCCGTATATAAAGGATCCAGGGGAGGAGGCCGGCCAACCCTCTATGGCGCGCCAAGGAGGAGTCCTCCTCCTAGTAGGAGTAGGACTCCTACTAGGAGGGGGAAAGAAGTGGGGAGGGAGAGGGAAAAGGGGGGGCGCCGCCCCCCTCTCCTAGTCCAATTCGGACCAGGGGGGAGGAGGCGCGCAGCCCACCTCTGGCAGCCCCTCTCTCCACTAAGGCCCATATGGCCCATTACTTCTCCCGGGGGGGTTCCAGTAACCCTCCGGCTCTCCGGTTTTCTCCGAAATCACCCGGAACACTTCCGGTGTCTGAATATAGCCGTCCAATATATCAATCTTTATGTCTCGACCATTTCGAGACTCCTTGTCATGTCCGTGATCACATCCGGGACTCCGAACTAACTTCGGTACATCAAAACTCATAAACTCATAATATAACTGTCATCGAAACCTTAAGCGTGCGGACCCTACGGGTTCGAGAACAATGTAGACATGACCGAGACACGTCTCCGGTCAATAACCAATAGCGGAATCTGGATGCTCATATTGGCTCGTACATATTCTATGAAGATCTTTATCGGTCAGACCGCATAACAACATACGTTGTTCACTTTGTCATCGGTATGTTACTTGCCCGAGATTCGATCGTCGGTATCTCAATACCTAGTTCAATCTCGTTACCGGCAAGTCTCTTTACTCGTTATGTAATACATCATCCCGCAACTAACTTATTAGTTGCAATGCTTGCAAGGCTTAAGTGATGTGCATTACCGAGAGGGCCCAGAGATACCTCTCCGACAATCGAAGTGACAAATCCTAATCTCGAAATACGCCAACCCAACATGTACCTTTGGAGACACCTGTAGAGCTCCTTTATAATCACCCAGTTACGTTGTGATGTTTGGTAGCACACAAAGTGTTCCTCTGGCAAACGGGAGTTGCATAATCTCATAGTCATATGAACATGTATAAGTCATGAAGAAAGCAATAGCAACATACTAAACGATCGGGTGCTAAGCTAATGGAATGGGTCATGTCAATCAGATCATTCACCTAATGATGTGATCCCGTTAATCAAATAACAACTCCTTGTTCATGGTTAGGAAACATAACCATCTTTGATTAACGAGCTAGTCAAGTAGAGGCATACTAGTGACACTCTGTTTGTCTATGTATTCACACATGTATTATGTTTCCGGTTAATACAATTCTAGCATGAATAATAAACATTTATCATGATATAAGGAAATAAATAATAACTTTATTATTGCCTCTAGGCCATATTTCCTTCACTCCCTCCCCACTTCTTTCCCCCTCCTAGTAGGAGTCCTACTCCTACTAGGAGGAGGACTCCTCCTTGGCGCGCCATAGGGGCCGGCCGGCCTCCTCCCCTTGCTCCTTTATATACGGGGGCAGGAGGGCACCCCTAGACACACAAGTTGATCCACGTGATCATATTCTTAGTCGTGTATAGTGCCCCCTTCCACCATAATCCTCGATAATATTGTAGCGGTGCTTAGGCGAAGCCCTGCGACGGTAGTACATCAAGATTGTCACCACGCCGTCGTGCTGACGGAACTCTTCCCCGACACTTTGCTGGATCAGAGTCCGGGGATCGTCATCGAGCTGAACGTGTGCTAAAACTCGGAGGTACCGTAGTTTCGGTGCTTGATCGGTCGGGCCGTGAAGACGTACGACTACATCAACCGCGTTGTGCTAACGCTTCCGCTGTCGGTCTACAAGGGTACGTAGATCACACTCTCCCCTCTCGTTGCTATGCATCACCATGATCTTGCGTGTGCGTAGGAAATTTTTTGAAATTACTACGTTCCCCAACAGTGTGATCCGAGCCTAGGTTTTATATGTTGATGTTATATGCACGAGTAGAACACAAGTGAGTTGTGGGCGATATAAGTCATACTGCTTACCAGCATGTCATACTTTGGTTCAGCGGTATTGTTGGACGAAGCGGCCCGGACCGACATTACGCGTACGCTTACGCAAGACCGGTTCTCCCGACGTGCTTTGCACATAGGTGGCTTGCGGGTGACAGTTTCTCCAACTTTAGTTGAACCGAGTGTGGCTACGCCCGGTCCTTGCGAAGGTTAAAACAGCACCAACTTGACAAACTATCGTTGTGGTTTTGATGCATAGGTAAGATTGGTTCTTGCTTAAACCCGTAGCAGCCACGTAAAACTTGCAACAACAAAGTAGAGGACGTCTAACTTGTTTTTGCAGGGCATGTTGTGATGTGATATAGTCAAGACATGATGCTAAATTTTATTATATGAGATGATCATGTTTTGTAACCGAGTTATCGGCAACTGGCAGGAGCCATATGGTTGTCGCTTTATTGTATGCAATGCAATCGCACTGTAATGCTTTACTTTATCACTAAGCGGTAGCGATAGTCGTGGAAGCATAAGATTGGCGAGACGACAACGATGCTACGATGGAGATCAAGGTGTCGCGCCGGTGACGATGGTGATCACGACGGTGCTTCGAAGATGGAGATCACAAGCACAAGATGATGATGGCCATATCATATCACTTATATTGATTGCATGTGATGTTTATCTTTTATGCATCTTATCTTGCTTTGATTGACGGTAGCATTATAAGATGATCTCTCACTAATTATCAAGAAGTGTTCTCCCTGAGTATGCTCCATTGCGAAAGTTCTTCGTGCTGAGACACCACGTGATGATCGGGTGTGGTAGGCTCTACGTTCAAATACAACAGGTGCAAAACAGTTGCACACGCGGAATACTCAGGTTATACTTGACGAGCCAAGCATATACAGATATGGCCTCGGAACACGGAGACCGAAAGGTCGAGCGTGAATCATATAGTAGATATGATAAACATAGTGATGTTCACCAATGAAACTACTCCATCTCACGTGATGATCGGACATGGTTTAGTTGATTTGGATCACGTAATCACTTAGAGGATTAGAGGGATGTCTATCTAAGTGGGAGTTCTTAAGTGATATGATTAATTGAACTTAAATTTATCATGAACTTAGTCCTGGTAGTATTATGCAAATTATGTTGTAGATCAATAGCTCGCGTTGTTGCTTCCCTGTGTTTATTTTGATATGTTCCTAGAGAAAATTGTCTTGAAAGATGTTAGTAGCAATGATGCGGATTGGATCCGTGATCTGAGGTTTATCCTCATTGCTGCACAGAAGAATTATGTCCTTGATGCACCGCTAGGTGACGACCTATTGCAGGAGAAGATGCAGACATTATGAACGTTTGGCTAGCTCAATATGATGACTACTTGATAGTTTAGTGCACCATGCTTAATGGCTTAGAATCGGGACTTCAAAGACGTTTTGAACGTCATGGAGCATATGAGATGTTCCAGGAGTTGAAGTTAATATTTCAAGCAAATACCCGAGTTGAGAGATATGAAGTCTCCAACAAGTTCTATAGCTAAAAGATGGAGGAGAATCGCTCAACTAGTGAGCATGTGCTCAGATTGTCTGAGTACTACAATCGCTTGAATCAAGTGGGAGTTAATCTTCCAGATAAGATAGTGATTGACAGAATTCTCTAGTCACCATCACCAAGTTAGTAGAACTTCGTGATGAACTATGATATGCAAGGGATAACGGAAACGATTCCCAAGCTCTTCGTAATGCAGAAATTGACGAAGGTAGAAATCGAGAAAAACATCAAGTGTTGATGGTAGACAAGACCGCTAGTTTCAAGAAAAGGGTAGAGGGAAGAAGGGGAACTTCAAGAAGAATAGCAAGCAAGTTGCTGCTCAAGTGAAGAAGCCCAAGTCTAGTCCTAAGTCTGAGACTAAGTGTTTCTACTGCAAAGGGACTGGTCACTGGAAGCGGAACTACCCCAAGTGATTGGCAGATAAGAAGGATGGCAAAGTGAACATAAGTATATTTGATATACATGTTATTGATGTATACTTTACTAGTGTTTATAGCAACCCCTCAGTATTTGATACTAGTTCAGTTGCTAAGATTAGTAACTCGAAACGGGAGTTGCAAAATAAAAAGAGACTAGTTAAGGGTGAAGTGACGATGTGTGTTGGAAGTGGTTCCAAGATTGATATGATCATCATCGCACACTCCCTATACTTTCGGGATTAGTGTTGAACCTGAATAAGTGTTATTTGGTGTTTGCGTTGTGCATGAATATGATTTGATCATGTTTATTGTAATACGGTTATTCATTTAAGTAAGAGAATAAATTGTTGTTCTGTTTACATGAATAAAACCTTATATGGTTACACACCCAATGAAAATAGTTCGTTGGATCTCGATCGTAGTGATACACATAATCATAATATTGAAACCAAAAGATGCAAAGTTAATAATGATAGTGCAACTTATTTGTGGCACTGCCGTTTAGGTCATATTGGTGTAAAGCGCATGAAGAAACTCCATGCTAATGGGTTTTGGGAATCACTTGATTATGAATCAGTTGATGCTTGCGAACCATGCCTCATGGGCAAGATGAATAAAACTCCGTTCTTCCGAACTATGGAGCGAGCAACTGACTTACTGGAAATAATACATACTGATGTATGAGATCCGATGAGTCTTAAGACTCGTGGCGGGTATCATTATTTTCTGACCTTCATAGATGATTTGAGCAGATATGGGTATATCTACTTAATGAAACACAAGTCTGAAATATTTGAAAAGTTCAAAGAATTTCAGAGTGAAGTGGAGAATCATCGTAACAAGAAAATAAAAGTTTCTACGATATGATCGCAGAGGTAAAATATTTGAGTTACGAGTCTGGCCTTCAGTTAAAACAATGTGAAATAGTTTCACTACTCACGCCACCTGGAACACCACAGCATAATGGTGTGTCCGAACATCATAACCGTACTTTATTAGATATGGTGCGATCTATGATGTCTCTTACCGATCTACCACTATAGTTTTGGGGTTATGCATTAAAGACAGTTGCATTCACGTTTAAAAGGGCACCATCTAAGTCCGTTGAGATGACACAATCTGAACTGTGGTTTGGCAAGAAACCAAAGTTGTTGTTTCTTAAAGTTTGGGATTGTGATGCTTATATGAAAAAGTTTCATCCTGATAAGCTCAAACCCAAATCGGAGAAATATGTCTTCATAGGATACCCAAAGGAGACTATTGGGTACACCTTCTATCATAGATCCGAAGGCAAGACATTCGTTGCTAAGAATGGATCCTTTCTAGAGAAGGAGTTTCTCTTGAAAGAAGTGAGTGGGAGGAAAGTAGAACTTGATAAGGTAATTGTACCTTCTCCCTTATTGAAAAGTAGTTCATCACAAGAAATCTGTTCCTGTGACTACTACACCAATTAGTGAGGAAGACTACTGATGATGATCATGTAACTTCAGATCAAGTTAATACCGAATCTCGTAGGTAAACCAGAGTGAGATCCGCACCAAAGTGGTACAGTAATCCTGTTCTGGAAGTCATGTTACTAGACCATGACGAACTTCCGAACTATGAGGAAGCGATGATGAGCCTAGATTCCGCGAAATGGCTTGAGGCCATGAAATCTGAGATGAGATCCATGTATGAGAACAAAGTATGGACTTTGATTGACTTGCCCAATGATCGGCGAGCCATTGAGATTAAATGGATCTTCAAGAGGAAGACGGACGCTGATAGTAGTGTTACTATCTAGAATTGTCGCAAAAAGGTTTTCGACAAGTTCAAGGTGTTGACTATGATGAGAGTTTCTCACTCGTATCTATGCTTAAGTCTGTCCGAATCATGTTAGCAATTGCCGCATTTTATGAAATCTAGCAAATGGATGTCAAAACTGCATTCCTGAATGGATTTCTGGAAGAAGAGTTGTATATGATGCAGCCGGAAGGTTTTGTCAATCCAAAAGGAGCTAACAAAGTGTGCAAGCTCTAGCGATCCATTTATAGACTGGTGCAAGCCTCTCGGAGTTGGAATAAACGCTTTGATAGTATGATCAAAGCATATAGTTTTATACAGACTTGCGGTGAAGCCTGTATTTACAAGAAAGTGAGTGGGAGCACTACAGCATTTCTGATAACTATATGTGAATGACATATTGTTGATCGGAAATAATGTAGAATTATTCTGCAAAGCATAAAGGAGTGTTTTTAAAGAAGTTTTTCAAAGAAAGACCTCGGTGAAGCTGCTTACATATTAAGCATCAAAATCTATAGAGATAGATCAAGACGCTTGATAAGTTTTTTCAATGAGTACATACCTTGACAATATTTTGAAGTAGTTCAAAAATGGAACAGTCAAAGAAAGAGTTCTTGGCTGTGTTACAAGGTATGAAATTGAGTAAGACTCAAAGCCCGACCACGGCAGAAGATAGAAAGAGAATGAAAGTCATTCCCTATGCCTCAGCCATAGGTTCTATAAAGTATGTCATGATGTGTACCAGATCTATTGTATACCCTATACTGTGTTAAGCAAGGGAGTACAATAGTGATCTAAGAGTAGATCACTGGACATTGGTCAAAATTATCCTTAGTGGAATAAGGAAATATTTCTCGATTATGGAGGTGACAAAAGGTTCGTCGTAAAAAGTTACGTCGATGCAAGTTTTGACACAGATCTGGATGACTCTAAGTCTCGATCTAGATACATATTGAAAGTGGAGCAATTAGCTAGAGTAGCTCCGTGCAGAGCATTGTAGACATAGAATTCGCAAAATACTTACGGATCTGTATGTGACAGACCCATTGACTAAAATTATCTCACAAGCAAAACATGATCACACCTTAGTACTCTTTGGGTGTTAATCACATAAATGATGTGAACTAGATTATTGACTCTAGTAAACCCTTTGGGTATAGGTCACATGACGATGTGAACTATGGGTGTTAATCACATGGTGATGTGAACTCTTAGTGTTGAATCACATGGCGATGTGAACTAGATTATTGACTCTAGTGCAAGTGGGAGACTGAAGGAAATATGCCCTAGAGGCAATAATAAAGTTATTATTTATTTCATTATATCATGATAAATGTTTATTATTCATGCTAGAATTGTATTAACCGGAAACATAATACATGTGTGAATACATAGACAAACAGAGTGTCACTAGTATGCCTCTACTTGACTAGCTCGTTAATCGAAGATGGTTATGTTTCCTAACCATAAACAAAAGAGTTGTTATTTGATTAACGGGATCACATCATTAGGAGAATGATGTGATTGACATGACCCATTCCATTAGCTTAGCACCCGATCGTTTAGTATGTTGCTATTGCTTTCTTCATGACTTATACATGTTCCTATGACTATGAGATTATGCAACTCCCGTTTGCCGGAGGAACACTTTGTGTGCTACCAAACGTCACAACGTAAATGGGTGATTATAAAGGTGCTCTACAGGTGTCTCCAAAGGTACATGTTGGGTTGGCATATTTCGAGATTAGGATTTGTCACTCCGATTGTCGGAGAGGTATCTCTGGGCCCTCTCGGTAATGCACATCACATAAGCCTTGCAAGCATTGCAACTAATGAGTTAGTTGCGAGATGATGTATTACGAAACGAGTAAAGAGACTTGCCGGTAACGAGATTGAACTAGGTATTGAGATACCGATGATCGAATCTCGGGCAAGTAACATACCGATGACAAAGGGAACAACGTATGTTGTTATGCGGTCTGACCGATAAAGATCTTCGTAGAATATGTAGGAGCCAATATGAGCATCCAGGTTCCGCTATTGGTTATTGACCGGAGACGTGTCTCGGTCATGTCTACATTGTTCTCGAACCCGTAGGGTCCGCACGCTTAAGGTTTCGATGGCAGTTATATTATGAGTTTATGAGTTTTGATGTACCGAAGTTAGTTCGGAGTCCCGGATGTGATCATGGACATGACGATGAGTCTCGAAATGGTCGAGACATAAAGATTGATCTATTGGACGGCTATATTCGGACACCGGAAGTGTTCCAGGTGATTTCGGAGAAAACCGGAGAGCCGGAGGGTTACCGGAACCCCCCGGGAGAAGTAATGGGCCATATGGGCCTTAGTGGAGAGAGAGAGGGGCAGCCAGAGGTGGGCTGCGCGCCTCCTCCCCCCTGATCCGAATTGGACTAGGAGAGGGGGGGCGGCGCCCCCCCTTTTCCCTCTCCCTCCCCACTTCTTTCCCCCTCCTAGTAGGAGTCCTACTCCTACTAGGAGGAGGACTCCTCCTGGCGCGCCTATAGGGGCCGGCCTCCTCCCCTTGCTCCTTTATATACGGGGGCAGGGGGGCACCCCTAGACACACAAGTTGATCCACGTGATCATATTCTTAGCCGTGTGCGGTGCCCCCTTCCACCATAATCCTCGATAATATTGTAGCGGTGCTTAGGCGAAGCCCTGCGACGGTAGTACATCAACATCGTCACCACGCCGTCGTGCTGACGGAACTCTTCCCCGATACTTTGCTGGATCGGAGTCCGGGGATCGTCATCGAGCTGAACGTGTGCTAAAACTTGGAGGTACCGTAGTTTCGGTGCTTGATCGGTCGGGCCGTGAAGACGTACGACTACATCAACCGCGTTGTGCTAACGCTTCCGCTATCGGTCGACAAGGGTACGTAGATCACACTCTCCTCTCTCGTTGCTATGCATCACCATGATCTTGCGTGTGCGTAGGAAATTTTTTGAAATTACTACGTTCCCCAACACGGCGTCCACGCCGAAGAGTTCGAGCATCTCCTCCACCACGTGCAGTTGGACCGTGGTGGGCAGACGTGGTCTTTTCCCCAGCGCTCTCCGCACTTGAAGCAGAGTCCGCGCGCCCGGCAGTAGTCGCGGAGCGCCTTCACCTTGGACGTGTCCGCACGCGCCGCCTCCGTGCCACGGCGATCGGCAGTGCCGTTCGGTGGGACCGCGCGCGGTGGAGGCAGGGGTAGGGGTAGCGCCGTGCCTGGCCGGTGGTGCGTCTCGGGCGGTCGTGGTAGTGAGCCAAAGGCCCCGTCCGCGACTTCCTCTTGTAAGAGTGATAGCGCGCACGCTGTATCGAAGTTCGGTGGTCGTTGCACCAAAACCACTGCACGGATATCCTTCCGCAGCCCCTCCATGAAACAAGTGAGAAAATAGAAGGGGTGAATTGTGTCAGAATATGAACTAAGATGATTAATGATGGATTCAAATTGCTCAATATAATCAGCAACCGTGGATGTTTGGCGCACGGTATAAAACTGACGAAAAGTGTCTGGTGCCGATCACGCCCAAAGCGTGTACATAGGAGAGTGGTAAATGATTCCCAATCATATTCAGCAAGTTTTTTCTGAATCGACTGTAGCCAAATAGATGCAGAACCAGAGAAATTCAACGCTGCCATTGGCACCCAAAAAGAAGGCAGGATCACAAACATAGCAAAGTACTGTTCACAAAGAGTCTTCCACAGTTTCGGGTTGTCCCCCGCGAATTGTGGAAACTGGATGGATGGGTGTGCCTGGCCCAAGCCGCTGAGCAGCTGACTGGCATGCGCGAACGGAGAAAGTGCAGGGGGTGAAGAGGGGGCGTCGAACTGACCGTTTGCCGGGAGCGGCGGCGGCATCAGGAAGGACGCCGCGGGTAGCCCCCGTGTGCTGTTGAAGACGCCGTGGCCATCGGGCCCTGGTGCAGTTGCGGCCGCGCCAAACACGGCCCCGATGTGGGTACCGGTCGTCACAGGCTGTGGTTGACTCGCCCCTGGCGCCTGGTGTTGTACACCCTCCGAGCACGATGGTGGCGGCGGTGGAGGCGCGTGTTGCAGGGTCGCCACCGAATCGGTCAGATCGGCGACGCGTCGCTCGAGATCGGGGCGCCACGCCACGAGATCGTCGACCTTGGCGTTGGAGGCCTGGATCGCGGCGGTGTGCTCCTTGAGTGTGGTCTCCAGACGCTCCAGGAAGGACTGGATCGACGGATCCATGGCCATGAGGCGAGATCGCGCCTGACGCACAGCTCGTGTCTCCACGAACTGGGCCAGATCGACGCGGCGGAAGGGAGTGGGATTGGTCTCTGATACCAGATGTTAGGATCTAAGTAGTGATCGCCCGATCTATTACACTTGCTCACGAATTCGAGTCCCAGAGGTAGAATTACAGGCACTAATACAAGAATTTGGAGGAAGGGGATCGGGGAGAAGAAGTGCCGCCGCCGTGATCCACTGGATGACGGGGTCTTCGTGGGACGCGCCTTAAGTAGCCAGCCGGTCAGTTGGGCTCAGTGGACCCACTGCGGCCCGGTGTTGGCTGGGTTGGGCTTCCTGGCCCTGATGGGTCGAGAGGCAGCGATCGGGTCGCTGCCGTCTGGGTCCTTCTTGTCAGCGGCTGGTGCAGGGTCAGCTGGAGTAGGGGCGCTGACATTTTGAGATAATTACAAGGGACGTGCGTTTGAGAAACACAAATTTCAAGTTCATTTATTCCGTACATATTTCAAAAATCCAGTAATAAGTTCACAAATGTTGCAACAATGTTGCTGCCGTAGAGGAAAACATTAATAAGTATTATGACTCATAGTTTCAGTTATGATGGACCAAAATCACAGTTTAAGCGGGATTGGACGGCCAGAGGAGGCTGGTTTTCGCCTCGGCCGCCTGACAGACGACTACCGCCATTTGGTAATGCGCGCAGGGGAGGCCAATGACATGGAGGTCAATGATCTTTACCTAGTCTCGCATCACGCATGTGTTTTCCTCTCTTTGGTCTTCTTGGCCAAGGTGATAACCATGTTCTTGTGAACATGCAGTTGATGCAGCCGATGTCGGAAGTGGTAGTTCTGTACTCTCATAGGCGGTGACATCGCAAGATGTCAATACACTGAGCTGCATCAAATGTAGCATATGGTCAAGGATAAAGCTGTGGCAGGATGGTCTTATACAATGCTTAGAACTTCATAGTTCACAGGACATGGAGTTTATTCCGAGCTCCCGTGCAGCCTGGTTAATATAGTAAATCCGAAAAAAAGGAAATAAATTCAGGAACAGTTGATTTTTGTGATAAACATTGATAAATGTTTCTAGTGCGTGTGAAATTTAGTGATGGAATGGCATTTGTGGAGATCTGAAAAAGATTGATGCTTCAAAAAGACTATTTTTGAAAGCATTTTGAAAACATCATTTTTTTGTCCGGGCCTCCACGAATGTCGCTCCATCACGATTTTTTGCACATAGGTGAAAGCGTTCATCGATATATATCACAAAAAAGGTAATTGTTTTTTTGAATTTTACTGTTCACCAAGTGCGTGTGAGCTCAGAATAACACTTTTGAGATAACCGTTACTTTTGGAGTGGGGTTTTTGAAGTAATTGGGAGAGTTACCTAAGCACTCTTTTTATGCATACTAATCTTACAAGGTCGGTTTTGCAGCAACACGGTACGATTGCCTATTGCTTAAAACCTTCAGAAGCCCCCGTGGCGCTGCTCACCTTTTTGGAGGCATCATCATTGGAGGGCCTACACCCTCACTCTTGCACTCCAGGGGAACCTTTGTTGTAGGTTCTTGGAACAGGTGATGGCGGTGCTCCAATGTCGAGGTCCTTCCTGGAGGCATCATCGTCTTAGATTGGTCTTGGTTTGCGTAGGTTCTGCCGTTGCTTGTTACAGGGATTTTAAGGTGGTGACCCTACATCGTGTGGCATGCTCTTTTGCTTGACGATGATGGTGGCTCCAAGCGGAGTTGGGTTGTGGATGAGGTTTGGTGGTTGGTTTCATCCGGCGTTTTCTACGCGGGCCGAGGGTGGGGGCGGTCTGTGTCTCACAATGCGCTTCGAAGTGCGTCGGTAGCGGTGCTAGTATGTACGTCCACTGTCGTTGTCTTCCTCGTGGTGAGAAGGATAAATGGGTTGCTTTTTCTCTTGCTGTTTTTGTTCTTCACCATTTGTGTGCTCCACCTCCATGATGAGGCCGCCGTTCTCCATAATCCACTTGAAGGCTCTGTGGAAGGACCCGCAGTTGCACCCGCCATCGTACTGGTCACAGTCCACTGGTTGCTGCTTCGAGAGGGACAAAAGCTTCCTCGTCCTCCACTTCAGAGTCTCGATCGTGGCAATTGTCAAGAACGCCCAATAGCTAGCTGCATCCATTCATCCAAGGAAAAATAATAATGGTTAACCACAATGAATGTTGTCAAATAGTTTTCCTCTTGTCCCTGGTGGTAGGAACCCTAACAGCCACCAAGAGAGGCCAATCTTCCAGCGTCGTCCTCCAGCGACTCCCCTCGCCGGCAACCTCGGTCGTCGGTGGTGAGGGGGTCGTGTGGATCATTTTTACTCCCTCATAATCTAGGTTCTAAGGTTGTTCATCGTCTTTGCTTCGACGACGACGATGAAGGCGCTGAATAAATATTCTTCAGATCCTTCCTTAACGAGGCCATCGGTCCTATGGTTGGGGATGGATTTGGAAACCAGTCTGTTCAAGCAATGATGGCGTGGCGGCGGCGGCATCCTCGTGGTGGACTTGTGTCCTCGTGCTCCGTCGTTGCGACGACGTTTGCTCCAGCGTCGACACGGAGCTTAGGAGGTAGTCCATGAGCGGATGCTGGATTCGTGGTTCGTGGATTGCAGGTATGGTTTCCTCCTGCAGCGTCTTAGTCGTGGTGGGGTGCCAGATCTGGAGTTCGATGGCGTGTCTGGGGTGTTGCCCCGGTCTGATTTGTTCAACGGTAAGGTTTTCACTTTTGTTGAGCCACCTTAGAGATCCGCAAAGCTGCATATCAACGATGGAGCCGCATCGAGCTACGGTGAGGAGGTGATCCACCATTCTTTTCTTCGGTGGTTGCTGTTGTGGTGCCGGAGGCAGGTGACGGGCGTTGGTGTCAAGCTCAGAGATGTTCTGCTATCTTTTCAGTTTTGTCATGTCAGTCCTGACGTGATTTGTACTTTGATCTTTATGATATGAATGAGGCACATATTACCATGCAAAAACCCACTGTGAATGCTTTACAAGGTATGGTTGAAATGAATAAGGTTTTGGACTTAACCGGTGTGACAGCAACCTTGGCTCTGCATTTCATATTGGGCGGAGGCGGAGCCTTCAAGATGTTATCGTCGTCGATGCCAATGGCCACAATTTGACGTCACTGCTGCTTGCGGGCACCGTGATGTCCATACCATCACCGACGTCGTCTTAGGACAACGCATACCTGGCCAGGAACTCCTCCTGGTCGAGATCGGCGAACTCGTTCTCGTTGAGCTCATAGGTGAGGTCTCTGCACTGGTTGGTGGCGGATTCCAAATAACAATGTCATGAAAATTTTGCAAGCTAATTAATTTATGCCAATTTTTTTTACTTTGTTTAATAATGATGTGATGAAAATTCAGAATACAACCTTTGATATATTGTCTTTAATAATATTTTTTGGTATAACTAGCGAAGTCACAAATTTAACACAGTTACTTATATTAAGGTACACATTTTTCATGTTGTTCCAATATTTATAATTGAAAATACATTCTCTAGGGCCAATGAAATAAAATGTATTGCATAAAAAGGATTTTTTTAGTATGGAAAGCCTGGAAAAATCTCTTGTTACAATAGCTTTTCCATAAAAAATATAAGAAAATCAACATTACCACATTACTCTACAATATAATATGTACATGGTTTTTTGCGAAAGAATATGTGCGTGTATTATATGTATCATTTCTGTAGAATCCTTAAATATCCAAAGAACAATTGGTAAAGTGCTTTGGAGTCTTTGAATCTGGCAGAGTTTTGTAAAGTACAAGTCTATTAAATTTATGTGTAACTAATTCGATAATTCTAGATTATATGAAGTGCCAATGTTGTCCTTTAATCTTACTATCACAACCGCTTGCTGGCGGTACTCATTTCTGGTCAAATTGTGGAAATATGTAGAATTTAAACATTTGTAAATTGGAAAATTTGCACTTGATTTTTTGCTTTGGTTTCCTCAAAACAAAAACTCGTGTAACTTCTCTAAACCGTGTACCCATATACCTTCTAACTGACTTGAAACCAATCCAGTCCTCCAAAGCCTACCTGTTCGAATTTACTGTTCATCGGCAGTTTTGTGGCGGTCAAACCTGGTCAACGGGGTCAAAATCTGGTTTAGGACCAAACTTGTCCGGCTTTAAGACTTGAGGGACCAAATGTATACCAAAAAATCTTGAGGGACCAAGTCTATACTTTTTGAGAACTTGAGGGACCAAAAACATACTTTTCTCTTTTATAAAAGATCACGTACTCTCTCTCCGTTTCAAATTAACTGTTGTTATAATTTTGCCTTAAGTCAAACTTTTTAAAGTTTGACCAAGTCTATAGACTATACAAGAAAAGTCTGTAGAACAGAAGATTTTTCTCATGTAGTTTAACTTTCCAGAGTTGCCTAGGGTGTATAGAAATTAATCACCTAACCGAACCAAAAAAAAAGTAGTATCTGAATCTGAACATTAGATCAATCATAGAAAATGGTGCCATACTTTATGAGAAAGGGAGCTGAGTTAGATGACTATTGCATTGAGCTAGAATATAACTCACGGGAATTGAACAAAGGAACTACCGTCGTAGTCTAATAATAAAAATAAATAAAAAATACCATGTAGCAAATTAAACAGGAAATATGTTGTTTGCCAAGCTTAGACTGAAGATAAAATATGTGTTTCCGAAATTTTGATATACATAATTAATCAAGAACTTCAAGTTACAAATGCGTTCATGCACATAACAGTTAAAAAGCATTAAACAAGGAAGAATAACTAGCAAAAACAACGGATATCTTTTTCTGTGTGCGTGTTTTTTGAAGTGCATGGCAGGAGCTCTGTCGATTTTATTAATAAGATAGAAAAACAAGAATGAGTGGCCTGGTTTATAAGGGAAAATAGGCCAAAACCCACGCATCGTATGATTGATTAAGGAACAAACGTAAAAAAAATAAAAATGAACCACACGATTGCTTAAGGGACGATCGTACAAAAAAAAGCACAATTATGTTGCCGCCGGCAAACCAGAATCCCACTACCAACAAGCCCACAGACCGAAGAGAAGTTAGCGAGCTCTTGGAGGCACACGTGTGGGCTGCCGCCGCCGACATCAAACACCGTCAAAGGCTTCAGCTTTCGTGCAAAGCCGCCCACAACCACCCTGCCAAACCTCGAGAAAAGGCAGGCCACATTAACAGCCCCCATGACAGCCCACAAACGGACGAACCACCACCTTGCTGGCGAGGAGGAATGCTTGGACGACCACACCAAAGGGAGGGGCGCCACCACGCCATCTCGTGGCCGGTCCTACAAAACGCGTACTCACAAAGACTTTCTTCCAGTCTATCATTGCTCAATGAAATCGGACTTTCTGAATCCTGCCTTCCCTCCGTCCCATAATATAAAAATATTTTTTTATTATAATACATATTGCTTAGACCTGCTATGACAGAACCTTGTCCATTTGCATGTAGAATTGTGGATAAGGACCCCGACTTAGCATAATCACAGTGCGCTGATGCGCTGTTGGAATCAAGCAGATCGAGATTTTGGTCTTGAGCGTAGCTGCATGCTCCATACTAAACATATAGCTTAATGTCGATAGAATAAGCAAAGCAAGCACGATTACAGAATTAAAAAGCGAGCACAGTATCTCTCCACTCCAGGCATGGAACAAACAAATCAAGTAGCTTGTCATCGTTTGGCCGATCTGTTAGACAGCACTGTAACCGTTCGCAGAAGACACGTGGTCGATCTGATCCGTCACCTTCACGGAAGACGAGCGGCAATCAGTTCACCGCCTGTTTGGCCTCCAGGATCGGCGGCTTCCTCCGGTTCTTTTTACTCCGCACATTAGCTTTGACTGGAGTCAAAGTTTGCTAAATTTGACCAAATTTATATTAAAAAATATTAAATCTATAACATGTAATAAATATAATATGAAAATATATTTCGAGATGGATCTAATAATAAATGTGTTGTTATGTGAATGTTAATAATTTTTTGTATAAACTTAATCAAAATTAGATGAGGTTGACTTTAGACAAATCTAATATGCAAAGAGTAAAAAGAACAGGAGGGAGTACTTAGCGAGCTCGTTAGGTCCAGCAACACCGGCGTCTTCTTATAAAGGAACAACCTGAACGCATGGAATAAGATTTTCAAGGTATTATTTTTATTTCAGAAAAAGGTCAGATCAATTATAAAAGTTGACGGTAAGTACAGCAGCATTTCGAACATGATAAAACTTACATCAAGATTTCAAGACCACTGAACGACTACTACTGCAATCAGAAAAACCCGCCAACGCGTCACTGTTGTTGTTGTTGCTCTATCGGAGCCAGCTTGACCTTATTTATGACAGTAGAAAAGTCTTTGTGCACGTTCCCCTAAGAACTAACACCCTGGAGCCGCAGTCGTCGCTATTGAACTCTTGCATAGATCTAAAACACCTGACACCAAGTACACGAAGACAAACCCTAAACCCATCGCCTCAATAACACAACAGGAATCTATGCCGAAACTCCATCGACTACTTTCAAACGGACGAACTCGAGGGGGATCAAAGCTCGAAAGACAAACTCGCAAAAAAAACACCGCCATCTGCCTGAGTGCCGCACCTGCAAGCACTAATAAACCCTAATATAAACTAATAACCGAGGCGGTGGCACCAGAATTCCCCTCCCCGCCACCGGCCGTCGGAGTTGCAGGTAGAGGGAGGGCGAATCCACGGACTCGCCGGTGATGTCTAAGGAGAAAAGTTTGCTCTAGCTGTCTTAGGTTAGGGGTGGACAAGAAAGTCGTACTTCCGCCCTAAGTTTTTCGAGGTATTGTTGACCCATAGTTTTGATGATTCATAAAAGAAAATTAAAGAGGGTAATGATCATCAAGTCTACTTCAAATTTAGTCCCCGTGCTGTGCTAGGTGGGGACAAACGATGGTGATGCAAAAATATAGATCTTCCAACTCACTGCCATGCGGGGCCGCCCAAAGTTGGTCTTGGAACCCTTTTTATGCGTGGCTAGCTGCGAGTCTCGTGAGGCTATTTGCCGCTTTCAACTCACTGCCATGCGGGGCCGAGCTGCAGGTGTACCACAGCAAGCCCTCTACGTGACGCGTGTGCTGGTTGTTGGGTGGTGTAGCAGGTTGTAGTTCACACGTGTCCACCACTTTTCGGATTATTTGACTGAGCATCTCTGCTCCGTCATGACGTCTCTAGCCTTAAAACCAAAAACAAAAACAAAGCAGCAAGCTTATCCAAATAATCACGGCGAAATGGGTTTCTTTCTTTCTCTGTACTCTGTGCAACACGCGGCTTCAGTCAGAAGCAGGAGTTAACAACCAAAATGAACACGCCGATCATACGGTGATCAGACCAAGAAAGAATTGGTCTCACACACGCGCGCGGCCAGACCACGAGCAGCTCGTGATTCGCTCGCTCATCAGTGGCACACGATGGTCTCGAAGCAGTCGATCCCGTCGAACTCCGGCGCAAACCGCGGCCGCAACGCCGGCGATTTCCCCTTGTCCGGCTGCTGCTCCGCCCCCGCCGGCGGACCGCCCTGCTTCCCCTCTTGCCCTGCTCTGGCCTGGCCGTCGTCCCGCAGCTTCCTCCCCTGCCAGGAGAACCGAGCCCAGCCGGCGTCGGGGGCGATGTCGGCCGGCGACGCGCTCAGGATGGAGAAGGCCAGCACCTTGTCCATACTCGATCGGTTGGAGACGGGGATGATTCCGGCAGCTGCTCCGGTGGCCGATGCTTTCTTGCACGCACGCTGTATTGAGTTTGCTTCAATCAATCGATTGCCTTTGCTTGCTTGCTTGCTTGCTTGGGTTGGTGAAAGGAGAGAGGGGACGCGACCCGGCTTATATACTGCGGAGCATCGACATGGAGGAAAGTTTTGGTCATGGCGGTTTCAAGCGCTGGAGGAGTCCAGAATATTCGTGGACGCGGCCGCGAGGGAGAGCCTCGTGACGCACGCGGTGGCGTCGTGGAGGTTGCAACCGTCTCGCGGTTTCGGGCTTTCGCGCGTGTTTATCTTCTTTTCCTCCTGGGCTGCTTTCCCTACCCGCGAAAATTGATAAACCTGGCACTTTTCTAAAACTTTGGCATAAAATGAATCTAATTCAAATTTTCATCACAAAATGGCCAATTTCCATGACGTCCGGGCCTGGGGCGCCATACGAGATACAAACCGGTCCGGAGATTTCGGGGGCCAAAGGCGAAATTTTAATCTGGCCCTTAGCTAGCGAATGTTCACTTGCGAATGATTTCACTGTCATTTTTAGTTTGTGAGGGGTGACAGTCTTTAGAGCGACATGGCAGTTTTTGTTAGAGAAGACAATTTTTTTTAAACTGCCACCATTTGTTCTCTTCTCAGTACTAAAACTGCCATAAAAAAAGTTCGTTTGTCACCCCTCTCTCAGCGAACGATTGCTAGATAGGATTTCTGTTAATATAACACTAGAATGCTGACCAATATTATTACTACTAGCACAAATGCCGTGCGTTGCACCGGGCGAAAAAGGGACACAACCGGCTTCATTTTCCATTATGCACCATTTTATATATCCAATTTTAATAAACATCGATAATAAGGTTAAGCAGATTAGTGTTTTTTATAGCATAGAAAACATGCCCGTGCGTTGCAGCGGGAGTTTTAAAAAATAGCCCATGGTCCTAACCTTATCCAATAAGCATGGCTAAAGACACCCCACCCCTGAAGTTCAGAATCTCAAAAAAAAAAAACATCTAAATAGTTGATGCATCTGTATGCCCTTACATATCAATCAAAATCTAAGGAGAAGAACCCTAGACACAAAAACTATTGCCAACCATTTCCTAAGCTTTAGAGCAGAATGCAAAATAAACATTTACATGAACAAAATATATAACATTTTGAATCATGAATAATTAAATACAGCCATTCCCTAGATTAGGTAAGCAATATATCTAACGTTGCAACGGGAGAAAAAAAATTCATAATCTCCAATGACCATGACAACTTTTTTTTTGCATCACCGATAACATTTTGCCGAACATTTTGTTCAATTTCATTAATATTTTTTAATACATGATTTTTTAAAAATAATGAATATTTTTCCCAAACATTTGTTTTCAAAATATGCGAACATTTTTTGAATACTCTAACATTTTAAAAAATTACAAACATTTTTGAATCCATAAGCATTTTATGATTTATTGAACATTTATATAAATTTTTTAAATATTGAAATGTATTTTTTGGCATTATTTTGACTTGGTCCAAACACAAGCGTTTTGCATCTAAGGTATTCTCTAAAAAAAGTCGCAGTGGGTCGGCCCAATGAGCGCAGCAGCAACAGCAGCCGGTCCCAAGGACAGGCCCAGTTCTCCCCGCTAACCGCTAACCTAGCGAGAGGGGATGAGCACCTGCTCGATCCCCACTTCCCACGCGCGCGCGCACCCCGCCGCCGCCAATCGCTGGGCCACTGGCGCCATGGCCGCGGTCTCACCGGTGAGGGCTGCTGCCTCGATCCCACACGCGCGCACCCGCCGCTGCCAGGGCAGCCCTTCCCTTCATTCCATATCTCCCTCTTGCGCCACTTCTCCTTGTACCTCCCCTCCGGCCACCGGCGCCCATGGCCATCACCAGCGCTGCTGGTCCGATCCGGCCACCGGCGCCCATGGCCGTCACCAGCGCTGCTGGTCCGATCAGGTCGGATCGGACTTTTTTTTCCTTTCCGTTCTACTTAGTCGATAGGGGACTGAAACAGCCGAGCAACCAGAAGGCACAATCGAATCATTTTTCTCACTTATTTTTGGACTGCGGGTTCTATTTTCGAAAAGCAAAGGGACTTTTTTTATAAAAACGCTGCAACGGTGAACCCCGCAACGGTGAACCCGGAGACTCAATCCGTACTTTATTATTAGGGAGAGACATGGAGAGAGTTTTCTCAAGAAAAAACTGCATGAAGAGAGGATGGGCATCGGATGCTCGCTCTGGAGCAGAGTAAGCGACGGGAACATCACGGGAAAAGGAGATGCCTGCCTCAACTGGTCGTTGAAGGACGTGAGACCACCATTAGTCGGAGAATTGACGAAGAAGAGTCGACTCAACCGGGATGAAACGCCTTAGCAAGAACCATTCCATATGTTGAAGCTGCATTGATCGACTATAGTTAGGTCGAAAGCTTCCCCACCCCAGCCTCCTCCAAATGTGAAAAATCTTTTCTATGACAAAGGTGCGAGAGGTCTGATCCACTCATCCAAATGGATGAAACCAAAGTCCTGGTTGATCCTATCTAACTAAACAAGCCCGAAGAAACAAACTAAATGGAATCCATGCACCATGATGCATTGTAATGATGGGAAAAGCCTTTAAATCTTTGCATCAGGCTCTAAAAGCAAGTTCAATAGGGTGACATGGCCGGATTATAATAGAGGTCACATCAAAATTTTGCCATGTTCGAAGAAAGACTCGGGAATTGGAGGAATGGTAGGGAAAGGGGTAGCTTACCCATGAATGAGTTGGGGCACTTGGAGCTTGGCTAGTGTGAATTTGTGTAAAGTCAAGGGTTTTTGCCCAAAAAATCCTAAAGCAAACCCATAATTTTATAAGAAAATTGTGAAAAGACCTCAGGATTATACTGAAGATTCATCCATAGTACAAAGGACCCCAATAGTAAATAAAATTACAAGTACGTCCTCAAGCCACACAACGAAGAACACTCTCGCCGGAGCAGGGTGCAGGCGCTGTCATCGCTGTCACTCCGTCGCCAGAGCAAACATCCTTTCAAAGACAGCCAAGACGATCGGGAAGTCTACCAACCTCGGCCACGAAGGATAGCACATTGGACAGAACACCATCTCCGATGAATCCTCTCCAACATCCACAGATCCACCTCCATAAGCACACCTGGACCTGTCATCTGTGCCGCCAATGCGAAGCTCGACGACGCCACGACGAAGAAGAGGGAGAAAATACTCACATGATGCAACCAGAAGGTTTTATCGATCCTAAAGGTGCTAACAAAGTGTGCAAGCTCCAGTGATCCATTTATGAATTGGTGCAAGCCTCTCGGAGTTGGAATATACGCTTTGATAGTGTGATCAAAGTATATGGTTTTATACAGACTTTTGGAGAAGGCTATATTTACAAGAAAGTGAGTGGGAGCTCTGTAGCATTTCTAATATTATATGTGGATGACATATTGTTGATTGGAAATAATACAGAACTAGAGCATGACGCGCGCTTTGCCGCGCCTATTCTTCGGTCATGGGTTAATCTCCTATGCTTATTTCGTATGTGGTCTATTTCAATTGGTTGGCTCGTTGTGTGTAATTGTCATTTAGTTGTGCCTTTTTTCAGGAAAAAAGGATTGCAGTATAGAAGTGACAATCATGTTTAAGCATTTTATAAAAGTATCCAGTGAAAAGGATTGCATCATTGCTAAATTATAGCAGTGACAATTGGTTGGCTCGGGGCAGGGGCTTAGTGATGGGCGGCGTGGGGCGGGGGCTTGCTGGCGGGCGGTGGTGAGGTGGGGGCTCTGGGCTGGGGCTTTGCGGTGGAAAATCAGGCGACGGCGGTGGGGTGGCGGCTCGGGGTGGCGGCTTGGTGTCAGGCGACGGTGGGGCGGGGTCTTCACGGTGGCGAATCGACGGAGGCGGTGGGGTGGGGGTCGGGGCGGGGGCTTGGTGGCGGGCGGCGATAGGGTGAGGGCTCGGGGCGGGGGCTTGGCGGTGGTGAATCGGATGTCGGTGCTGGAGAATCGAGCGATGACGGAGGTGGCGAATCGAGCCTGATTCGAGGCGGGCTGCAACGGCGGAGTCACGGAAACGGCAGTAGGGGTGGTTGGCGGCCGAATCTAGCACGGGGCGATGGTGGCATGGTGCAGTGGGTGGGTGGGCGGGCGGTGGTCGGAGGAAAAAGACACACGATGGAGAGAAGAAATAAAAAACGGTTGGCGTGCGACCAGCTGTTTTACATCACCTGGAGGTGGAGATGCAAATTTGCATCTTCAGGTGTTGTATTTTACATCACTTGGCCAGGTGATGTATTTTTTTTATATCTACATCATTTATTGGAGATGGCTTTTTGGACCTTGAAGATGCAAAAGTTAGTTAGTTAGTTTTTCACCTACATCTTCTATTAGAGATCCTCTAAAGACACAAGGCATGATCTTACTGGTATAGTATGCAGGTAATTAGAGCACTTTTGTTTGCTGAGGCATCCGTCCTGACCGATTTATAAATTGGCTCATAAGTATAAGATAATCTGTTGTTTATTTAATTAATTAAGCATTAATAAAAACATTAAGCGTTGCATGCAGTAAATTAAGCGGGTTTTTTTTTTTGCGAGGGCGGTAAATTGAGCGGTTAATTATTGACTATGCAGCTTGTGGTGTAGTGGCAAGGAACGTTACAAGGCTGCTGCACGTCGTGTTGTTAGTGTCAAGCGAGAAAAAAGCATAAATGGGCCAAAAAATGCCCTCCACGACCCCAAGCCACCAGAGGCCAGGAAATTATGGGAGCTTAGTAACTAGATAGATTTCTGGATAGCATAAAAGGATACTTGAATAAGAATTTTTCAATGAAAGACCTCGGCGAAGCTGCTTATATATTGGGCATCTAGATCTATAGAGATAGATCAAGACGCTTAATTGGACTTTCACAAGGCACATATCTTAGTCGGAGAATTGACGAAGAAGAGTCGACTCAACCGGGATGAAACGCCTTAGCAAGAACCATTCCATATGTTGAAGCTGCATTGATCGACTATAATTAGGTCGAAAGCTTCCCCACCCCGACCTTCTCCAAATGTGGAAAATCTTTTCTATGAGAACGGTGCAAGAGGTCTGATCCACTCATCCAAATGGATGAAACCAAAGTCCTGGTTGATCCCATCTAACTAAACAAGCCTGAAGAAACAAACTAAATGAAATTCATGCACCATGATGCATTGTAATAATGGGAAAAGCCTTTGAATCTTTGCCTCGGACTCTAAAAGCAAGTACAATAGGGTGACATAGCCGGGTTAGAATAGATGTCACATCAAATTTTTGCCGTGTTCGAAGAAAGACTCGGGAATTGGAGGAGTGGAATGGAAGGGAAAGGGGTAGCTTACCCATGAATGAGTTGGGGGCACGTGGAGCTTCGCTAGTGTGAATTTGTGTAAAGTCAAGGGTTTTTACCAAAAACAATCCTAAAGCAAACCCATAATTTAAAAAAAAAATGAAAAGACATCTGGATTATACTAAAGATTCATCCATACTACAAAGTACCCCAATAGTAAATAAAATTACAACTACGTCCACAGACCACACAACGAAGAACACTCTCGCTGGAGCGGGGTGCAGGCGTTGTCGTCGCTGCCACTCCATCGCCTAAGCAAATATCCTTTCAAAGACAACCAAGACGATCAGGAAGTCTACCAACCTCAGCCACGAAGGACTAGCACATCAGACAAAACGCCATCTCCGATGAATCTTTTGCAACATTCACAGATCCACCTCCATAAGCACACCTGGACCCGTCCTCCGTGCCGCCAATGCGAAGCTTGACAACACCACGACGAAGAAGAGGGAGACAATACTCACATGTCAAGGTTGTCGTCGCCGCTACGCCGACTCTCTGGAGGAGCCAGGAACATGGAATCCAAGGATCCACAAGGAGAAAAATCTTGCCTCGAGCCACCACTGCCACCAACGAAGAAGGTAGCCAGACCACCACTCAATTCGTAGACCAGCGGGATAAACACGTCCCCCACATGCCGGCAGCAGTAGCACCAGCAAGGGGAAGGGAGGGCGGCGAATTATTCCTTCGGATCGGCGCCAAATAGTTCACCAAATCGACGCCTGGCAGATCTAATCCTACCATATTTACGCGTCAGATGGAGAGCAAACCCATAAATTGATAAGAACATGACGAATATAACCGTTGGCTCTATCTCATTCTCACGACATCTAGAGCCAGTCTAATACATAGCTCATCAATTACACCCTCCGTCCAAAATAAATGTCGCTGATTTAGCAATCAGCGACACTTATTTTAGGACCGAGGAAATAGTACTTAGCTACATATTAGTACTACTATGTTTTTTCGAAAAAGTACTACAACGTTATTAACAACGTTTGGTACACCCCCACAAAGTTTTCTGGAGCTCATGCTACTAGTGGCTATAAATTTACGTCTCGTTCCTCTTCTCTCTATTCCAACTCTCATAGATTTTTTGTGAAATTCTTTAACTATATTTTCTCTGAAGGTGAGCAACGTGGATGCCACACGACATGTTGACATTCCATGGCAGCATGTGCTATTTTGGACTAAACTGTAAAATTCAAGCTCGGGAATACTGGTGTGGCTTACATCTTCATGGGCTAAAGTGAATGGAGGAACTACATCATGAACATGATAAAGGGTGTAAGTTTGTTCCATCTATTGTCGTTATCTGACAAGGCAAACCATCATTCCACAACTTTTTCTTCTTCGAAGAAACAGCTGTAATTTTCTTCATACTCGTAACAACCATAGTACATTGATTTAGATGTAAGATCAAATGAAATACATAGTAAGTCCTATGACAAACAAATAGAATGAAATATCTTGGAAACATCTTCTATGTGGTATCAATATCTGCAAAGATGAAATATTCGAAAGACTTCAGTAAAGAGGTTACAATTAGACCAGAGCAACGATGCTACCACTCTTTCACCCACACAAACTTGATTACCAATAAAGATTTCTAAAAGCTCCTTGAGTTACGCATCAAAAACTATGGGAATCCTTGAGCGATGAATTTGGGACGGGGATGATCCCCTAGAAGTGCAAGCTATCGAATCACAATATCTTCACTAAGATGTCGATGAAAGATTACAAATCCACAAAGAATCAAACCAATAAAAGTAACTTGACACAATAACATAAACTTATCAAATCCAAATAATCGTATTTGCCATGATACAAACTTCTCTAACTTCATTGCATCGTAAAAATAGAATGGGAGTAACTTTATTCATACAAAATTACGATTAAGACTGACTTTGATCAGTAATATACAACACCTAATGATATGGGATCCCCTCACTTATCAGCGCCAATATGGCAGACGAAGCTGAGGGGATTAAACTTCTCTAACGGCAGAGCCAAGATGTTGGCCACATGGAGAATGTTTGCAGCAACATTGTCTACTATGTGATTACTAAGTGTTCCAAGGCCCCAAGTATGTCATGGAAGGTCACAGGGACATGGAGTTTTTGTATAAATTATGCTTTGAGACCAACTTGTAATGCTCGAGATGCGATCCTAGCTTCAAGAAGACTTTGCAATCTTTCTCAAAGATAGAAGGACATTTCGGTTGCCCTAGCATATGACTAATAATCATACTTGCAAGTGTCATATACTGGTAACAAGGTGAAATTCACAATAAGTACAACTAAAAAAGATAGATGGGTAAATAAGAGATAACATTATGGCATGCATATGTCAATACATAAATATCACCAAGCAGATGTCAACATTGAGCCAACAATACATCGACCATACATATCAAGAAGGCACGGATCCGGGTATGGACAAAATGCAAATAGGCTTAGGGCCAGCAAATAAATAAGCAATGTCCACACTGCTAATCCCAGTCTGCCAGCCGGGATCCCATCCTAGTGATCGTCGTGATCGTAACCAAGAGTCATGTAGTATCGGCCACTATCGTCATCATAGTGACCCTCGTAGTTGAGGACATCATCTAAACCTGGAGTTGTATCATCATCACCTGTATCTGGAATTGTTGCACTATATGTGAGCCTTTTGAGACTCAGCAAGTACATTACCAAGGATACTAAGACTAATAACACTTGTGGGTATGATGTGGTTAAGTGGTTAGCTTGCAGCAAGCATCTAGAATTGTGAACTATCTAGTCCTACGAATACTACAAGGTAAGATAAACATACACATCAGAGGTCACAATTAGTTGACCAAGAAGTGATCTTGAACACCTACCTACGAGTCATTCATAACCCCATCGTGTCCTCTTCTTTCTTGCATGCCCTCAAAAAGAGATAGTCACATTATGCACACAGTTGAGCAAGTTTTAGCTATTAGTTCAAGTTCTCTACAAAAAACATTATAAATTTCCAAGTCATCTTTAATCGTGGACACGGATTTTTGAAAGATTTAACCCTGCAGGGGTGCTTCCAACTCTCCATTATAGATTCCACACGCATAACCCGTTCATCCTAGTTCATGGGCATCGCAGCCACCGCTTTAACATGAATGTGTACCGGAAGTTCAAAGTTAACAAGTTCCTCTAGCTAATGCCAAACTAATCTAGAAGACCTCCTGGTGGGTCGACGCCCCGATCAGAGCCAAACGTATCTCTAGACCTAGTCCTAGCCGAATGAGCTATGCGTATGGTTAGCCAAACCCGGGTTGCCCCGGGTGGCGCTGCAAGTTGCTCTGTTGCAGCCAGCACTCTCGGCGCTAACCCATGGTGTTTACTAAGATACCTCGGGTTGAACACTCCCTATGCAAGTTTTATGTTGTCAAATGTAAGTACAATGTTGACCCTTCTAGAAGAGTTCAAGCTAGATAAAGGGATTCGAGGGGGGGCCATAGTACCTCACATAGTAGGATACGCTCATGAAGGAACATGATAGTTAGTATAATGGAAACTAGGGTGGATGAGTGGAACCAAGCAATGGGGCAAAGGCCTGAGCCTTCCGCCCTTAGCAAAATTTATATTCAAATTTAACAGTGATAGTAATGATATCCCAAAGATATCCATGTTGTCACATGGGAAATCCTGCACCTGCAACTACCATACTATAAGAGGAGTTGACCAAGCTGTAACATAGTAAATCAACGGTTTGCTAGATGGTGGAGGTTAGAGGCTTTATCGTGGCAATATGGAGGCTACAAACATGTGGTAGTAGGGGTGGGTAAAAAAACCGAGAACCAAGGACCGGACCCGATAAAACCGAGACCGAAACCGAATAAACTGAGGACCGAAACTTTGGTTGTTAGTTCGGCTAGCAAATGCCAGAAACCGAATTTAGATCAGTGAGATCGGTTATCGAGCTCGGTTGACTGAATCAACCAAAATAGTGCACAAATGCCCAACACATGCCCACTAGCCATTCTACCAACCCATCCACGTGACCGCTCAACCTTTTCCAGACATACATATATTCATCTAAGTAATCCTTTCCCAGCCACACATCAACCCAAACATACGCTACGTCCCAACCCTAATATGCTCCAGTTTTCACACGCACCGCCGCCGCCACCATTTGCGTGCGCACCTCCTGCAGTCACCACAACCGGCGGTTAGGCGACCCCCATGGGCGGACAGAAGGTGTTCCCTTAGCTCGTGATGCATGGCAGCCGGCAGCGACCATGGCTCCCACGCACCGACGACCATCCTTCTTCAAGGTCGTAGGTGGCGCTCGTAGCTCCCCTGTAGCGGCCGCCAGCCTACGAGCAACCATGTCCAGCAACGATTTCTTCTTTTTATTGTTCCTCCACTAGCCTCTGTGTGCTTTGGATGTCCTAATTGATTCCTATTCGGTTGTTCCATTTTTTTGCTTATAGATTTGGGTGCTCATCGGTTAAGACCGATGACCGAACCGAATTATCTGTGCCAAAAACATCCGGTTTCCTGTTTTTAGAGAAACCGATCGGTCATCACTTATGACATAAACAAAATTTTTTGGTACCCGAATAACCGAACCGATCGGTGCGGTTAGACCGAACGCACAGTCTTATGTGGTACGTAACGAGACCAAATGATAGCATCAGCCCAACTATGAGGTACATCAGCAGTGTTACAATCATACGAAGACATCTAGTAAGTAAAGTTAGTAATAGTATCCAAGGTAATCATCATCCTTGCCTATAGTGTCCTCAACTCCATAGTAAGTTTTCCCTTCAGAGAGATCGTCACCCGATTCCTCAAACTCTGTAATGTTGTCCGACTCTATCGATAAACCAAATCGGAAGATGACATAATTCCAAGCTAAATTATTTATACCAATTTTTTTTATTTTGTTACAAATAATCATGTAAAGAAATTTGTTGTTTATATGGATACATATTTTGATATATTATCATGGATACTATTTTTAGGCAATGTGAACACATTTTTGTATATATTAAGATAAATAATTGTAATAAGTTTCTAATATTCATCATTATGATTTTCTAGTCGAAACGGAGAATGTATTGTATATCGCAAGATACTTTTATACAATGAAATTTCTTCAAAAATCTCTTGTTAGTACTTTTTATAAATTTAAGAAAACCAACATTACTCCACAATATAGCATGTCATTGTATAATATGTATCGCTTTTGTAGAATCCTAAAATATCCAAAGAATAGTTTGTAGAGTATATAAAAGTCTTGGAATCGAGCAAATAACTTTGCGGAGGTTTGTAAAGTACAAGACTATTAAGTTTATATGCAACTAATTAGATAATTCTGAATTATATGAAGTGTTAATGTGTGTACTTTCATCCTTCACTCCTAGCCGCTTGCTGGTGGTGTCCTTTTCTTGGTCCAAATATGTCCATACATAACATTTAACCTTTTGTAAATTCCAAAAAAATGCACTTGATTTTTGCTTTGTTTTCCTCTAAAATAGAACTTGTGTAAACTGTGTACCCATTTAGAGATAACTTCTAACTCACTTGATGCCAATCCGGTCCTCCAAGGCCGACTTGGTCCATAAGATTTTTGTATCATAGGGTAATCTACTATTTTTAAAAAGTTGATCCCTACCAAGTCTAATTCTCTCAGCATACGACCTTCCACCTCATCAAGTGTGTCATGTCAGCATCCACTAACACTATTGCAACCCATGCAAACCACATCCATACTCTTTGTTCCCACATAGTACAAGTATAAAATATTACTACATTTAAAATAGTAGCTATTGATTTAGATCATTTTCGTCATATATAATACATCTGTAAGTAATCTTCAAATTCCCGCCGCAATGCGCAGGGTAATCACCTAGTTCTATAAAATAAGACATGTACTATCTCCATACCAAATTAAAGCTCTTGATTTGTCTTTGATAAAACTTAAGTTTGACCAAGTCTGGAAAAAAGTGTTGAGGCATCTAGTTCTGTCTTTTTCATTTTTCTCAGATCTATGGATATAGTTTGCAAGGTTGAGGGCGGGGGGAGCAGGATAAGGGCGTTAGTGTCAAGTTTAGAGGTGATCTGCTATCTTTTTAGTTTTGTCATGTCAGTCTTTACGTGACTTGTACTTTGATTTTTATGATATAAATAAGACATGTTTTACCATGCAAAAAAACATCATCGGGCAACTATACATGCAACGCCTTTTTTAGAGACATCTTTACATGTGCAACTCTTCTACCCGATTAAGAGAGGCATGACTTTATCTTTTTTTACCGGGTGAAAGAAAATTATTTCAAGATAATAGGGTTACAATCGAGAGGCATAATCTCCTCAATAAACAGTGGTCCTCTACGTAGCCATATAGCAGTGCTATGTTCAATACAACGCCAGACGATTTGCTACCCTATTTTGGACGCATTTAAGCTTCATAGGAATAAACTCTCTCCTTTCCATCAAGAACTTATTATTAGCAACCAAGTGACTCTAAAGCCGAACATGACAAACCCTCCCCAGAGAAAGTCGCCAAGCCTCCGGAAAATTTGACTACACAATAACTGGGTCCTTAGTGTGCTGCAACGCTAGAGCCATGCCTTGCATAAGTGCATGAATTTATACTTCCAAGGCATCGTTGCAGTTGAACAAGAATCAGCAAGCTGCAAATATCACACTTTTATCCGACCTAGAAAGATTCATGCCCCCTTCCGCGGTACTGTCCTCAACCGAGAAGGAGCCATCTATTGAGACGGTTGCATTGTCTGTCGGCGGAGACGGACATGGAGACCACCACAAGACGATCCTCCACCGGAGGGCGCTTTCCTTTGATAATATCTTTAGTTGAATACAACCTTGCATTCGACAATGAAATCATATAACTTTGTAGATAGTCAATCGTAGCCTCTGGGGGAGGGATTTCCTTGCCATGCACAATATCATTACGTGATGACCATATGCGCCAAACTTGCATTATGATCACATCTTCAATGGCATGGCTTTGTCTCGCTTGCAGCGAGACAGAAGCACATCTCTCCTTGGGAGAAGTATCCGGTGCTCCCAGCCGGGGGGTATTCCCGGTACTCCAATGTCAAAAAACATATTTTTTTAATGTTTAAAAAAATTCGAAAAAGTTGGGAATGTTAACAAGGAGTGTCACTACAAGCCCTAAAAATTTCAGGTCCAAAATCAAAGTGTAGATTGAGAAACAAAAAAGAGAAATCCATATTTGAATAGTGTGAATGTTGCTTTTGTCTCTTCTTTACTATTCAAATAGACAAATAGATTTCACATTTTTGTTTCTCAATGTGTGTTTCGAGTTTGGATCTGAAAGTTTTAGGACTTGTAGTCACATTCATTGGGAACATTCACAATTTTTTTCGGAATTCTTTGAAACATTAAAAATATGTTTTTTGACATTGGAGTACCGGGAGTACCCCAAGGCCGGGAGCACCGGATACTTTCCCGTCTCTCCTTAGGCGTTATTACTAATGGGCTGGTCCAGTAGCCATTGTTGCTTTGTTTGTTTGGTTGTTTGTTTGTTCTCTTGTTTCTTGTTTGTTCTTATTTTTTTTTTACTTTTAAAATATTGGAAGTACATATATTTTGAAACTTGGTTTACTTAAAAGATTAGAAATGTTCACCGAGAATTTGAAAAATGTTAATGCGTGTAAACATTTTGTTCTGACCAATTTGATAAAAATCTTCAAACCATTAAAAATTGTGATATTTAAAAAGAGTTCATGCATTTTGAAAAAATATGTGACTTTAAAAAATATTCACACAATGCAAAAAAAAGGATATCCATGCAATTTTGAAAATATTCCGTACCATCCAAGAAAAGTGTCGTGTCATAAAAAAAGTTACCCGCAAAAAACAATGTTGACCCATTTCAAAAATATATTCATGACATTGTTTCGAAGAATGTTCAAACAATGTAAAAAACATGTTTTGTATCATTCAAAAAAATATTTGACGTTTCCAAATATGCTCACGTGTTCCAAAAATATGTTAGTAAAATTTAGAAAATATTAATACAACACAAAAAATATTCTCGTAATTTCTAAAAATGTTTGTACAATTCAAAGAATTTTTTGCAGACTTCTGCAAAAATGTTGATGCATTTCAGAAATATGTTAAATGCTTATAAAATTCTATTTTTAATACCTTTTAGACTAATATTCATAACATTTCAAAATAATCTTTGTGTATTTCGAAAATATATTCGGGATGTTATTGAAAAATATTAATATAACGTAAAAATAGTAATTAAAAATGTTTTGTAACATTTTAAAAAATGCAAACATGTATTTGAAAATAGTTTAACATGTATTTAAAAAATGTTCATCATGCATTTGAATTATATTCAATGTGTATAAAAAATTCTGCGTGCCATGTTTTTTTAAGCGGTTTCTGCGCGCCATGCGTTGTTCTTTGTAGGATCTCAATAGGATTGGGCTGCCATTTGTAGTCTGACGGTGTATTTGCTAGTCCCCACGGACCCATTCCCATCTGTGTGCTTGGTTTGTCTAAAAAAACAAATCTGTGTGCTTGGTGCCAACTGTTTTCGACGAACGACCCGTGATGGCCGGTTGCGTCCTGCCGAGGATTCATTCTTCAGTCCTCCTCGATTTGCCAAATCGCAAGCACGTCCGTGTGTCCATCCGTATTCCACGGTGGTCCAGATTAATCCAATCTCTCTTAGGCTGGTTGTAATGAGAGTATCATAAGTAGTATCATACATGATAACTACGCAAATTTGATGAGGTGGATCATGATATTGTATCATATTAAATGTTGTGCTACTATGTGTCATGCATGTCAATAAATGAAGTCATCTATGATACTAACATATGACACTATGCACTACAAATGTAGTATCATACACTAGTATCATATGCATGATACTAGTACATGATACTAACCATTACGACCAGCCTTAGGCTAGTCATAGTGGGAGTAACGTAGGTAGTAACACAGCACACTTCAAGAAAATTTTACTTATATGGCATGTAGTTAATGAGGAGAGGGGTGTTTAGAGTAACATAATATATTACTGTAACATAGCGCTTTCCGAGAAAAGATAAATCTACAAGCTAATAAATAAACCCATCTATGACACTACTATTATATTACTTTGCACTATGAAGATAGTAACTCAGACCTAGTCCTTAGCACGTAATGCTCTAGCTGTTGGAATCCACCATCAGTCAGACCAGCCGCACGGACACGGGAGGCGGGGGGTGTACCGAAGCTTCTCTGAATTACTTATACTAGTACTACTAAAATATCCAGCTTACGTGCTGGGATGAGTGCCTATTTTGACCATCGCTCGTACTAGTATTAGACTCGTTTTTGTTTAGTTCTAGAACTGAATGGTGTCCCCGAGAGAATCGTTTATTTAGAATCGACGGAAGAGAGGAATCTTTTGGGCGATGAGTACAGAAGATAGAACCTGACGCTAAGCAGCAACGAGGAATATCCGATTATTAGGCCATTATTCCCAGCAAGGTGTCCACCGGGGACTGATCCGGCCGGAGCCTCTCTTTGTGACCCCGCTCTCCCCACGTTTCCGCGGTACGTGCCACTTGCTAATCTGGACGGGTAAAATCCCTAACCATCCCGCACTAGAAGCAAACGCTGCAACTCGGACGGCAGTGGCAAACCAACCTGTGGTTAGATGGTAAGAGGGACTGTGGTATCCCAAGTCCATCAGGGTTTAAATTCTGATGCTCGCATTTATTTCTGAATTTATTTTAAAATTTCCCGCAATACGCATTCAGTGGGAGAAGACGTTTCCGTCGACGACGAGGCCCCTACGATGATTTCGTAAATCTCAAGATGATATGCCGGCTCAGTCTTTTAAAGATGCTCATAGGGTAGGATATGCATGTGTGCGTTCATAAGAGTGAGTTTATGCGCGTGTATATGAGCGCTTGTGTCTATACAGATGTTAAAGAAAAACTCGGACGACGGTGCCAACGGGTGGCGGCACGTCATTGCTCCCGTCGCCACCGCCCTGTTTAGGTTGGCGATGTGGATGGGCCGACGTCCACGTCGCCGTCCACTCCCGCCGACCTCGTGCCGGTCAAACGAAAACGAACGGCACGGACAGACGCGCGGCCCCGGTCCCCCGTTGTGTGTGTGGCCCTTGTCCGTTCGCCTGCACCGCACCGCACCGCACCGTGGCGTGGCGCCGCTACGGCAGCAGCAACAGTAACAGCACACGGGCGCTACGGCCTACGAGCGACGCGCCCCGAAGCGCCGTGCGGCGTTGCCGTGGGCCGAAAGGTTCCCGGGTGTACGTACGTGCTGCATCCGTGCGGGTTGACCGCCGCGACGTACGCTATCGAGTACTGGTATGATATATGATTCACAGGGTGCTTGAGCTTTCATCCATTTTCACTTTGGTGTTTGCTCTCTTTGATGTTCCTAGTTGTAGAATACAACTGGTGGAAAAATTTAGCTCGGACGTATATTATTACGTGCATTCTTTTATGTATCCGTCAAACCTACCTATGTGACATCGTGTTTTCGTCCTCGTCTAACATCAGGCACACATGCTCGCTCTATCTCCTTCTGACACGTGGGCCTCATTTGTCTGCCAGGTAAACAAGTAGCGATTTTATAAGATTGACACAATTGCCTTTCTCCACATGACACTTTGTGTTGTCAAACTAATGAATCCCTTTTCGCCTCTGCTCCGACGAAGCAATAAGCACTAGGGTATCCACCCACCCGTGAGTTCCAATAGCTCCCCTTCCGCTCAAGAAAGGTTATGGACTCGCTACTTTCTTTAGTTGATATCTTACCGTCTAAGCACATAGTACCCTCTGGGATTGGTGAATCAAAGTGAAAACGATACAAAATGTACATTTATCTCCCTCGTCTCTATATTCTTTGAAAAGTTCACAAGTTTCTTGTGGGTTCTATTCCAGCCACCCCTAAGTGCTTTGATAGCATGCCATCCAAGCGACTAGCTTTCGGGTAATATGTGTTTTCTATCCTAAGGTCAGCAAGTAGGTAAGCAGAAAGATTTTCCAAGGCAGCAGCTTTCAAATAATATGCATTTCAGATATTAACCCAATGGTCCGTAGTCCTTGGCTTAATCACCGAGCGCTAATGCGCTGTTGTTGGAATCCACGATCACGCCGAGCGGATCTCAGACCGTGCTCGTCGTACTGAAGCTTCTCTGAGTTAAAATTGTAGCAGTATGTACTAAACTATTTCCAGTTTAGCTGCTCGGATGAGTGAGCAGTTTGACCATGGCGATGGCGGGCAGATCCGCAGCACTGCACACTCATTTATCTATTTCTATCTCTTGATGAGGAGAAGAATCTTTCTAGATCGAAAACTGAAGTGTCCGAAGAGAAGAACCTGATGCTAAGCAGCAAAGAAGAATATCCGTTTAGTAGGCCATTAGTCCAGGTGTCGACCGAGGATTGCACTGGCCGGAGTGCACCCCCCACGTTTTCCACCGGTACCACTTGCTAATCCATCGCCAGATCGATCAAGCCCAGCCGGCCAGCCCCCGTGAAGAAGCCGCCAACAGTGGTACCAGGGCCGGGCGGTCGACACGTACGTCGTCGCATCCTCGTCCTGTTCAGCGATCCTGTTCAGCGACGTGGACGGGCTGACGCCGGCCTTTTAGGCCCTCGTGCCGGTCAAACGAGCAAACTGCACGGACGGGCGGACGGCCGGCCGGCCGCGCAGCTCCGGCCCCCCCGGCGTGTGTGTGTGGCCTTCGTCCGTTCGACTGCACTGCACTGCACGGCAGCGCTGCGCCGCTACGGCAACAGCAGCGGGACACGGGCGCGACGATCGGCGGTGCCGAGGGCGGAAATGTCCCGGGTGCACGTACGTGGTGTGTGCGTGCGGGTTGACCGCGACGTACGCTATCCTTGGAATACTCATCAGCTCGACTTGAGAGAGCTTGAACTTGCCATCCATGTTGGGATAGTTCTTCTGAGGCTTATCCTATATGTAAGCCGCCTGGAAATATATCTTGGGTAAGTCGATTTTATAGACTATTAGATTAAGGATCCAACGGCCCATCTCCTTTCTTCTACCTTCGGCTTTCTTTCTCTTTTCCTAATACTAGCACACATGGCCGTGCCTTACAACGGGAGATAGAAATAGCACCTCCATAGCCTAATAAGCATGGGTCAAGACCCGCACACGTGCGAACCAACCTGTGGTCCCCAGCCCACGAGAGTTCAAGTTCTAGACTTGACATTGGTGCTTGCATTTTCCTGGATTTATTTCAGGCCTTTCATAGATGTGCGTGAAGTGGGAGTAGATGCATGTTCCCGTCGACTACGAAGGTGTTTGTGGTGACTTCATCAATCTCAAGATGATGTGTCGGTTCAGTCTCTCGGAGGTGCTCATAGGGGTAGCGTGTGCGTGTGTGCGTTCGTAGAAGTGAGTGTATGTGAGCGACTTCGATTGTACTATACCTTCCCACCCGTATGACACCTGTATGTGGTATGATTCCTCTTGTATGCCTGAGTGCCGTGATTCTTTGTTGCCCGACAGCTAGGATACAATATGGTTTGATATTGTGCCCATGGGATTGCAATTGAGAGAAAACAATCTTTTCATGTACCAAGCTTAATAAGTTCATTTAAAACAATGTTAGATATTCAATAACACATGAAAATGCATTGAATAAGCATTAATCCAAATATTTATTTTTGTGATAAAACATGACATCAATTGCATGTAGATTAAATATGTAGATAAGACCTTGGGCGCTGCAATGGACATAAAATAAATAAACATTTTCTTACAAACCTATAGAATAATTTATGATTAGTTTTGGTAGCCTTCTTACAAACCTCAACAACGCCGATGGCGGCCACAACAACTTCAAGAAAATCTTGAGGTATCTACGTGCAGGACTAAAAAGAAACCCTTCTTGATTGCAAGGCCGGCTCAACAAAAAAATTATACTACAGATGCATGTGAACTCGGTCACAAAGAAATATATGATAGAAACTTCCCTGCCAAAATAATTATGATAGAAACTGACTACATTATCGTAGCCACTAAAACCTGAGTATACATTTTAAATTTTACAATGACATAAAAACCACATGACGTACAAATTATAGGTGCAACAACCTAAAGCTAATTATCATAGTGTTGTATAATTTGCTATAAGTTGTGGCTGGGCCCTAAAAGGACCATTGTGAATATCCTTCGAGTGAAGATAATAAAGCACAAGGTAACACATTACTTCTATTCCTATTATGGTATGCTGAAATACCTATTAATGGAGAATGCAAGAACAATAAGCATTCTTTCTGAAACTCTATGTTTATTCCTTTTAATGGCTGAGCCATTTTAACCGTTCGCACAGGTTAACGTGGCATAAACTGCTCAAACTTCAAGGTCAAACAAACTACTGCTGCCTGAACGCGCGTATATTTATTGATGCAACAGGAAGATTCAAACTACACAAAAGAATGTTTAATATACCTCTAAATGGGGCTAGGACCTAGGAGACAATACTAACAACCAAGAAAAAATACATTTACCGATCTGGCACGCAATAATTCACGGACGGAAGAACTCAAATAATATATTGAGCAAGAAAAATTGTGTAATCTTAATAGATAAATTTTGCTGGTACAATAATCTGCATGGAAATGAAAAACAAAAATACGTTGTTCATGGATGTAAGTAGAGAGCAGCTGCAAGGAAATTTCAGCAAATTACCTCTAAGATATTATAACCCTTTTGAAAACCAACATTGATATTGAGTTGCAATTCTGAAGGACCTGTATTAAGAAAAATGAGCTCAACAGGTTATTCCCGAGTTAAATGGCACAAAAATTATCATAAACCACTAACAATATCAGCAAGAAATACTTGAGATGGAAGTTCCGCGGTAGGTGTCAATTTATGAGTAGTGGGTTCCTGTGGATCCCCATAGCTTCTTTCTTTGAACTATAGAGAGAAGACATGTCAATGTCCTGCTAGACCCAATTTGATCAGCAATAATGCAACTCCTCCACCCCAAGACAGGACCACGTGGCATAGCCAAAGGGTTTTACATGCCAGTTAATAAAACCACGTTTAGCATATATGGACATACCTAACATATGCATAGACGCAAGAATCTAGTAATTATGAATGGACTAAGATGCTGACTATTTTACTTAAGACAAAGTGATATGCACCATTTATGGACACTAAGCTAATAATTCAAAATCTGATGGACTAAGATAGTGACTACTGAGCGTTTTACAGGAGAACAAGTGATATGCAACTTTCATAGACACTAAGCTAACAATTCACAATCTTTTTCAGGGCTACAAGAGAAAAACAAAAGGATATGTGACGGTTGAAGAAATTCAAAGGTTCTTAATGCACGTAGAATCTCATCTTCATAGGTCACAACCAATCTCTATCAGATCCTCCGCGACTAAAAAAACCAGTGTCCAAACTCCAAAGGGACCTTCTGCCTCAAAACCTCTCTTCAATATAAAGTAGCATCGGCAGTTTAGACCAAACTTTGGGGCAAGCAGCTAGCCTCTTTATCAAGAAAACCCGAAACATCTTCTCCTTTGTATTGACTCCGAACAAAATTCAGAGACGGCGGCCCTGGTGCTCTCATTGCTATAATGTTTCTAGAACTGGCATTGTTGGGACCTTGCTGGATCTGAAGGACGGAGGAGCCGCTTCCTGCACCGGTAGAGAAGGGAGTTGCATCCGTGGGTGGTCGTCACGCTCGTTGGTCGTCAAAGCAGGGCCAAAGTAGTGGGTTCCCGGAGACAGGAAGGAGCAACCGTGGGTTGTCATTCATCGGAGCCAGGGTCGCAAGTGGCGGTGTGGAGCCGATCTAGGTCTGGGAAGGGCAGCCGTGGGTCGCTAGATATTGGGAGCGGCGCGGGCACCCAGCAGCCGGCGGATAAGATTGAACGCGTCGGTGTGGCAATGTCGAGCCGAACGGCGAGATTGGACGCACTAAACTTGGGACTCAAGGCCTTTTTATAAGTTCAGAACGGGCGATGGAGTCCGTGTCAGAGACGCCTGCGGCGGTGTTTATGAGACCAGTTCGGCCCCGGCGGCTGGTGCGCCTGAGAACAGGGGAGCGATCGAGCGGGGAGGAGACTGCCGTTTACTTTTCACCAGGCCTAGCTCGGTTTCGTTGGGCCATGTGGTGCACTGGGGCCCATCTAGCAGAAAGGACGTACCTGTAGAAGAAAGGCTTGGAACTCCAGCGAACGTAAGAAACATGGAAAGAACGGATAGTACCACCTCGGATGTAGAAAATAATATAGATGAAAAAATTGAAAGCGTAAATTCACGGGAAGAAGCATATTGTAACGGTGAACCCGACAAAATCAATCCGGTGCTTTATTATTATTAGGGAGAGAATTGACTTACCCAAATTGCAAATTCAGTCACCTTACATATAGCTACTACGGCTTATTATAGCAGCTTAATGTGAACATAATCTAGGAACCTCAAAGAACTCGTTTGAGGAGGTAAGGCTCAACGTATTTTCACCCACACCCCCTTCACAATGAATAAACGATGGCGGAGGGTGGCTTTTCGAGCAAGTCCACTTAAAACTAAATGGGTATGTTGAAGCGCCCCAGTTTTTCGCACATTTTACAGTGAAAATGCAACCGACTCGTCCCCACAGGAAGAAAAACATCCGTGTGAACCTCCTCTTCTCGCGTTCATCTGCTGGCAGGTACAAATCTATGGTTCTTCCTTTGGGTAGCAGTCGTCGCAGCCGGTCCCCTTCAGTCCTGTTGCTCGACTCCCATTCCTCTGACGTCGTGTACATGGATGGCGGATAGGCCATCGCCAACCACTGCATATTTGATAATGAACAAAGAAACAAAAAAGAGTATCTTTTGTATTGGCAGTGGGGTTGTTCCAATGCTTGTGAATAAAATTCTCTGTGATTTTCTTGATAATAATTTTGTGTAATTCTTTTGTTTTGGCATGACGAGCAATAGATGAAAGCATAGTGAGATAGTATCAACCTTGGATTTTTCCTTCATATTTATGTGGAAGAAGTGAATGCAAATAATCGTGGAAAAGATGGATGGTTGACAAACCTTGGGTACGACAATTTGATAAGTTATCTGAGCACACCAAGAGAAATTACACACGCAAACAATTCAAGAACAAGTAGGATATACTAGAAAAAAAGCACATTGTTTGGAAGACATTGACCAAGAGTCATCCATCATGATAAGATCTTCTTACCATGACCATTGCGGCTAGCGATGAGTGGTGGGCAAGTGAGATGCATGTATTCGTATCTTCACATTTGGGTTACCTTTTTCTCTTGGAATTGTAGCACTAACTTGCGATATATTTTATCAGAGAAATGAACTGGCGGCCAAGTGTTGATTCGCTCCACTAGCGGTTGAGGACAGAATGAGTAAGATGTTTGTTGATGTTAGTGTGACAAATGAGTATGCGAGGGGCGCCACCTCCCTCGTCGCAAGTCCGTGGCTCTCAAATTCAGAATGAAGATGCTAACATGGCGGGCTCAGGATGTGAATTAGACGCTACCCATGTTGGTGCAACTCTAGCACACAGTCGTCATATTGGTCTGATCTCCATGATAACCACCATTATGATGATTTTGGTAAAAAAAGGCACTCTAGCAGATTTGGAAAGGCCCTTCATATTTGGCCTCCCAAACTCCATATATGGCGATTTGGGGTGCCTTTTGGAGCGCACTTCATATGGCAGTTGTTGTGGGAAGGAAATTTCAAGTGGTCCCCACCTCACATGGGATCTTTATTATAATTGGGGAAAAGGAATGCCCCATTGGTACATGTGTCCCACAATTTGATATTATGGTGGTTCTGTGTTTGCATGCAACCTCTGTAGCCTCCATAATCCATATGGAGTATGTCAATATAGCGACTTTGCTAGAGTTGCTCTTACATCTATCAAAGTTAAAGGTCTAAAAAAGAGATCATGTCCTTATTCACCTAATCGTGCGATGGTGCAAAAGATAGTGATTACGTGTATTTCTGACCTTTGGGGAAAGAGAAAGATTAGCCGCAAATCGGTGACATCTGAAATGAAGGAGGATCTTGTGAGAGATGAGATTAAAAAGATGAAGGACGTGGTGATGAATGATGAAGATCTGCTTAGAAGTGAAGTGTATTTCCATGCTCTACAGTTGTTTATGAAGAAGGAACATCGTGATGTGTTCAGTGCCCTCAAGGAGGAGACAACTAGTGTGAGGCTAGAATGGATCAAGAGGACAAGCGATACATTTATCAAAAATATTAGAGCATGTGTTCTGCTACTTTGTTTGTTCTAAACTTATTTGTATTGATTTCAACTTGTTTATATTGTTGTGGATCTATTTGCTACTAATTTGTAATGGCATGTATCATGTGTTGAGGATCAAATGTTTTGTTTTGTTGTGGACCAAATTTAATGATATTTATTATGTGTTATTTGTGTCATAGATGGATATCAATATTGAGGAGGAGAGTGGAAAAGCTGATTTATATGTTGTTGCAATCACACATTATTTTAAGAGAAAAGCACTCCATCTGTTCCTAAATATAAGTCTTTTAGAGATTTCAATATAGATTGCATACGACATACAAGTCTTTTTTAAAATTTCAATATGGACTATATACGACTTGTAATTCATATTGAAGTCTTTAAAAACGACTTATTATATTTAGGAACGGAGGGAGTATGTTTTTTGTCCCTCGAGTTTCCCAAAAGTATAGTCTTGGTCCCTCAAGATTTTTTGATACACATTTGGTCCTTCAAGTCTGAAAATCAGGTAAATTTAGTCCAAAACCAGATTTTGACCAGTTCCACTGGTTTGACCGCCCAAATTTTGATCGGCTTTGACATGATGACAAAAATTTAAAAGAAAACTGATTATTATTTTTTGTCATTCAATATGCTTACATGCGCAAGGTGCGTGCTAGTTTTCGTGGTCTTTAACACTCAGGAGCTCGTGGCAAAAAATATATAATCTACTATAGATGAACAATGAAGAGAAGAATCTTTTGGGTGGGTATATGTAGAAGAAGAGTGCTGATTCTAGCAAAGAAAACATCCGACTAGGCCAGCGACCACCAGGTGTCGTGCCGCGGCCGAGGATTGAACCGGCCGGAGACGAGGATCGTGAAGTCTGCACCTCTGCAGTCCCCCATGTTTCACTTCATTGCTGGTACCACTTTCCTAACTCGAGCCGGCGACCCCGCATCGAGCAAGCCCAGCCACGTACCGGTACGTGACGACCGGTCGATGATACTGTAACGACGAAAGAAGAAGCAAACGGTGGCCGGCTGGCCGCTAGCAGGACGGACGGGGCGACACGTCATGGCACCGCATCGTCGTCCTGTTCAGGCCGGCGACGTGGATGCCTGGTCTGGATGGACCGTACGTCGCCGTGCACATCCCGATGCCCGTCCCCTGGCGCCGGTCAGCGAGCAAGCAAGCAAACAACACGGACGGACGGCGCGTCCCAGCGGGAACCGTGTGGCGCTCACCGCGGTCCGCGCCCAGGCCCAAGCGCCCGCCCTGCATGCATGCGCGCGGCCTTCCCAAGCGCGGAGGGGAAGGTTCCCGTCGTGGATCGTTTGGCCGCGACGGCGACGCCTCCCGCGTTATATGTATGGCGTGCCCGTCGTGTCGCCTTCCCCTGCGCCTGCGCGCGCCCCGGGTACGGTCTGCTTTGTCCTCTGGAGCCCGGAGGTGAGGCGAGTGTTCCTACTCGGTGCCCAAGTCATCCCAAGCCTCTATGTACCAAACCAACCTGTGGTTGAATGGTTAGAGAGATTGCGCTATCTCCGGCCCATCAAGGTTCAACTTCTGGTGTTTGTATTTATTTCTAAATTTATTGCAGGACTTTCGGCGATGCGTATTCAGTGAGAGGAGACTTCGCAAATTTTAAGATGATATGCCGACTTGGTCTTTTGGAGATGCTCATAGAGATAGGATGTGCGTGTGTGCGTTCATATGAATGAGTGTATGCGCACGTATATGAGCACTTGCGTCTGTACTATGTTAAATAAAACTCTCTCTATTCCATAATATACGACATTTTACACTAATATATCAAAAAGCGTCTTGTTTTATAGGACGGATGAAGTACTTATGCTAGTCATAGTGAAAGTAACTTATCTAGTAACATAACACTTCAAAAAATTATTGCTTATGTGGCATGTAATTAATGAGAGGTGATAACATAATATGTTACTGTAACATAGCACTTTCCAAGACAAGATGAGTCTACAAGCTAATAAATGAAGCTATCTAAGATACTACTATTATGTTACTTTGCATTATAAAGGTAGTAGTAACTTAGACTAGTGTCATATACATAACACTAGTCTAAGGGCATCTCCAGCCGTTGCCCCCCCCCCCCCCCAGGAGGGGGCAAAAAATCGCCCCCTGGGGATGCACCGGCGCTAAAACGCGCATTGGGGGCGTGATGTCCCCCAGTCGCGGCCCCCCACGGGTTTTTAAAATGTTCAAATTCGGCGCAAACACAACGCAAACACGGGTGAGTTCGTTCAAATTTAAACATATTTTACAAAAAAAAGAAAAAAAACTACCGCGGGCTACCCCCGCCGTCTCCCTCGCCGCCCGCCTCGCCGCCCGCCCACGCGGTTCTACATGCCGAGGAGGCACCGCCGTTGTCGTCGTCGTCGCCCCCGCCTACGCCTCTGCCGTCCCTGCTGCATCCCTCCCCGGTTGGCACGGCGGGTTGGACGGTCCGGGGGCGTCGTCGTCGTCGTCGCTATCGAGGACGATGACACCGTCCCTGTCCTCGCGCCCACGTTTGCGGGCGGCGATCTCCTCCAAGGCCCGGCGCTGCCGGACCATCTCCTCGCGCACGTAGTCGTCGCGCGACCACCGCATGGCGTCCTCGACGGAGAAGCCGCGCCGGGCTATCTCCTCGTACTCCGGGGGGAGGCTGGACTCCACCTTGGGCTCGACGAGGGCGTCGGAGCTGCGGGTACGCGCGCTGACAGGCGTGTCCTGGGGCTCCGGCTTGACAGGGCGGAGGTGGAGGCAGGGACAGCCGCCGGAGCTGCGGGTACGCGCGCTGACAGACATGTCCTGGGGCTCCGGCTTGACGGGGCGGAGGCGGAGGCAGGGAGAGCCGCCGGACGAGGAGGAGGACGCCTCGGTCTCCATGCGCCTCGGCGTCCAGGAGCTTCCCCGGCGGCGTGAGAAGGACGGGGGAGCGGGATACTCGAGGCGCGGCGTGTTGCCACCCTCGATGTACTCGAGGACGGCCTCCAACATGCGGCCGGGCACGCCCCACCACCAGCTCCGGCCATCGGAGTTGAGCCTGCCGGAGGGCACGACGCCATTGGTGGCCTCGAACTGCTCGGCGTGACGGCGGCGGAAGTAGGGCTCCCAGAGCGGGCTGTCGGGGACGTACCGTGGCCCCTCCCTCGCTGCCCGTGGCAGGGACGCGCGGATGCGTGCGATCTCCGCACGCCGCGTCGCCCCGGTGGGTGGTGGTGGCACCGGCACGCCGCCGATGCTGATCCTCCAAGCCCCGGGCACCCGCATGTCCGGCGGGACCGGGTACTCGGCCTCGAAAAGGAGGCGAGCCTCGTCCTCGTGCAGATGACGGCGCCCGAATCCGTTCGCCGCCGCGCCGTCGCCTGGGAAACGCTCGGCCATGCTTTCTCAACTGGTGACGGCGAGAGGAGGAAAGGGGGAGAAATGAGCGCGTCGTCGGTGGATGATCGGGGTGAGTCTCTCCGGCGCGCTTGCAGTCGGCTTTTATAGGCGGAGGCGCCGCGTGGTAGGCTTGGCCGGCGCGTTACGCGTGGCGTGATTGCGTGGCGGCCGAGGGACGCGCCGCCCAGCCTTCACTGCGCCACCCGTGAGGCATCAATGAAGGCTGACCGGCGCGGCAGCGCGCGGCAACTTTGGCATTGATTCGCCGCGGGAAATGAGGCGATGAGGACGACGAAGGGGCGAGAAGAGGGTAGAGTCGCTGACGCGGCGGGCCCGCGGCTCTTCGCGTCAAAAACGATTCGCCCGGCGCCCCCGAGCGACCCCCAGCACGTCGGGTTCGGGTTAGGTCCGCCGGCGCCAATTTCGGCCTGAGCTGACGAAAACTAGGCTCTTGAAGGCGTGACTGTGCCGATTTTTTAGCACCGGCGAACAAAAAGACGTCTAGAGGGCCTTCTTAGGAGCGCGGCTGAAGATGCACTAAGTTACTTCCCACTGTGATCAGTCTTAGTATACATGCATGCAGTTCGAGGGCAACTACGAATAGCAGAGTAGGCGAGAGAAGAATCGTGGCCAGAAATAAATCGAGCAAAGGAGCTCCGCTACCATTTTCATTAACGAAATTGAGCATGCTGATTTCACCAGAAAAAAACAAACAACACACTTTTTTAAACATAGTACATATGCTTGCACTTATATATACACGCACACACTCATCCTTATAAACGCACGCATACTCTATCTTTATAAGCATCTCCGAAAGACCGAGCCGACATATTATCTTGAGATTGAAGAAGTCATTATAGACGTTTTAGACACATAACCTGAAGGGCTATAATAAATATATAAAAATACGAGCATCAATGTTGAGACTTGAACTCTGGTGGTAGAGGATACCACTGTTCTCCTAACCATCCAAACACATATTGTTTAGCCACATTCAACACTTTCAGTTGTTTTATTAGCTATGGATGTAAATGGCAAAGAAATGACGCCCGCAAGTCCTGTTCAGTTAGTTGCAGCTAGTTACATAGTTCATTTTACCCTAAGAAAAAAATTATTGAGCTGTTAGACCGTATGTGGACTTAAATGAGACCCAACTTACATCCCTATTATCGGTTTTCGCTATATCCCATGTGCCTAAACTATTTGCGTCGGTCACTTTTTGTTTTGCATGAGGATGAAGGCGGGGATGGTGTGAGGAGCGCCGGCCACGGCAAGGTCGAGCTAGGACCTCACCAGAGTCGGGAACGACGCTGCGAGCGACAACGAGTAGCATCGTCCCATGTGGAGACAGAGAGAAACTTAATTGGGAGGAGGATGCGGGGGTCATCGGGGTTGTGCAGGTCAGGGGGTTTAGAAGTCAGGGAGGTGGCCAGAGGAGGTGAGAGGAGGGCGGGACGGCGAGGTAGTGCACGATAGCGCCCACCGACCGTGGATGTCGGAGGCCGGTGGTTGGGGCAAAGTAGGCTTGTGGCAGGAGGAAGAAGAGAAGGGAACAACTCTAAAATGTTTCAAATATCAGTCACATTTTCAGGGGCCTAATACAGAAAGAGTTCTTTAAAATATATATTTATGAAATTTTGCTGTTCATGACGGAATCATGAGGACTATCTTGTAGACCGACACTTCTAAATCTCCGTCTTACGGTACGGAGTAAAGAGAAAGAGACAATGAAATGACTGTGTGTTTTTTTCTTGAACTGGAATGTTTTTTCATTTACATGGTATAGACATCAACATTGATACATACACTAATCCTATGATCGCATGCATGCAAACCTCTATTCTTATAAACACCTCCGGAAGACTGAGCTACATTTAGTCGACAGAAGCATCTTCTCTTGTTGATCGCATATTGTAGAAACACTCAAAATAAATTCAAAAAAAATACGATCACCAACACCATCATTTGAGCTACACTTAGTTGACATTTTGAACCGGAATGATTGTGTCTTTTCTCAAAGGATTAAATTAGGAGTCGCACAAGACGGGAGCGTGCGCGCGCCCGACGAGCGACGCGGGGGAGGCATCGGAGCGTGGAGCCGCGTCCGTGGTCGGACCCAAGCGCCCGTGCCGTGCCGTGCCGGAGACCGAGGGGCCGTGCCGCGACGTGTATCCGTGCGGGTTTGAGCGTGACGTCCCGGATCATATTCGCCCGTCGTACGTGTCGCTAGGGTACGACGCGGTGGCCATCCCGGTCTCCTCTGCACTCCGTACCCTTGGCCAACATATTCACCTTGGCCGCCTTGGGCAAGATTCCTCTGTACGTACTCGGTGCCAGAGTCTCACCCGGCCCTGCCTATGCCTGCCCACCTACCTACGTACGTACACGCCTACATGTGGTGCGAGTAGCAAACGACGGCGAGTAGTCGAGCAGGCTAGAGAAACACGATAATGTGTTCACTCATATCACATATGTATTTATCTTTTTAACAAACACAATACAAACACAGATGCTTATATATACGCACACTCATTCCTATGAACGCAAGCACGCACACGCTATCCCTGCGAGCATCTCCGAAAAACTGAGCCGGCATATTATCCTAATATTGAGAAGTCGCCACAGACGTCTTCGTCTCCTCCCATTGAACGCACGCATATGTATGTGTTGCAATTTACTTTGATGGGTGGGTTTTCCGACACGTACATCATATCTTTTATTGGCAGTTAACGAGTGAACTGAGCATGGTTTAGACAGGCTAGATATTTTGTGATGGAGCTTGCACAATGTCCATTTTTTTCATGTGGAAAGGTGCTTACAGAAATAGGGGTTTCATAGGGTGAGTACGTGTTTCTCAAAAGAAAATTCAGGATTGACCACATTTACATGCTTTGTAAGGATGTAGTACTTGGTGTTTGTCCTGCCTCTCGTGGCAGGTTTCCACTGCGGTTCTTGTAACCCATGGCGGGGTGTATTGGTCATTGGAGATTCTGGTGCATTTTTTTACAACCTTTCTTTTCTAACGACACTTTTTTTGATGATATCAAGAGTGTTCTTCACGGGCTTGCTAAGAAGACGGAGATGAAAACAATGTTCTGTTTTTAGTTTTGTTAGGGTTTGTGTCATACTCAGGAAGATGAGGCGGAGGCGGCTTCTTGAAGATGGAATAAGGTCATCTCTGCCTAGCCCTCGTCCCGGCGATGTTTGGAGGGCGTATGGAGGTGTGTCTCTGACGGATCTCGTGGCCTCCGTTCGTCTATGTGTATCCATGTTGGATCCTTCCTATCTAGACTTCTCTTCATCGGCAGTGGTTGCTGTTATGGTGCGCTGATCCTATGGGGCCTTAGCACGACGACTTCTCGACTGTTTACTAGAACAATGTTTACCCGACTCCGCTGAGAGAGGGACGATGACGGTGGCACATCTTCGGCTCTCTCCAGTGCTTGTATAGTCATTGTTAGGTCGTCTACGAACCTGGATGTAATTCTTACTTCTAGTGTTTTTTTTATAGTACCATGACAGTTGATAAATACTCCCTCTGTCCCAGAATATAAGAACGTTTTTGACACTATGTTCTTATATTTTGGGACGGAGGGAGTAGATTGAAAGTTTTCTAAAAAAAAGAGATAAAAGAAAGCATATGGATGAAGACTATTATGTATTTTTTTTCCGGCCTTGTTTGGTTCATAAGTTCTAGGACTTTTTTTAGTCCCAACTAAAAAGTTGCTAGTCTCTAAAAAGTCCCTATTTGTTTGGTTCCTGAGACTAAACATGGACTAAAAGACCATGTTACAACTAAGGCCTCCTTTGGTTTGGAGGAATTTCATAGGAATTTTAGAGGACAGGATTCTTATAGGATTTTTTCCTTTAGAGCCCTTTGGTTCATAGAAATAGATTTCTATTCCTATATAGGATTGGTTCCTATCTTCCACATTTCATAGGAAAATAAAAATGAGCCTAGACTCAATGGAAAAATTCCTTTGGTGTCAATCAAATGACATCTCGTTTCCTATTCCTACTCATATAATTTGAGATATATGCCATCTCATTTCCTACAGAATTCCTATTCCTATGATAATCCTAGGATAGAAATATTGTAGGAATAGGAAAATCATAGAAAGTGAGATGACATGCATCTCAATTCCTATAGAGAAAGAGATGTCATTTAATGCATAGGATATGAATTTTTCCATTGAGTCTTAGCTAATGTTTTTTTCCTCCAAAATATGAAGGATTGATTTCTATCCTACATAGGAATAGGAATCCATTCCTACAAACCAAAGGGCCTCAAAGGAAATTTTCCTATGCAAATCCTATCCTATAGAAATCCTATGACATTCCTACAAACCAAAGGAGGCCTAAAAGTCCCAAAAGGACTCTTCTTGAGGGCATTCTTTCATAAATCTCAAATGCCCACTTTAAGTCTCTATAAGTCCCTTACGTTTGGTTTAGATGAGACTAAAATGGATTTTTTTGAAGTCCCTATATCAATAAGTCCCCGTAAACAAACACGTACCCCTTTTTGTTTTAGTGTTTCAATGTATTTCTATGCATTGTTTGACGTTTCTCACAATTTTCGTGGTGTTTCTGTGAGAAAAATACAAGTGGAATCCAACAAAATTGGTTGGTGAACCGGGCCGGGAATAATGGCCCTACCTAGGTGCCAGCCGAGCCCGGGGAGCCGGGGGACCTGCCAGAGAGAGAGAGGGGGAGCGTCGTAGGCCGGGCCAGGGGCAAACGGAACGGCGGTGGTTCCGTGATTTCCGTGGCGCCGCCGCGTCGTACGTGGACACTCCATCGCACACGCCTCCTCCCCCGTCCCGTCCCATTTCCTCCCGATTCCCTCCGCCTGCCTTCCTTCTTTAAAGAAGAAGAGCGCCGCCGCCTTCTCCTTCCTCGGCTCCCACCGGCTCCGATCGCCCGCCGCCTCCGCTTCCGCCAAATTCTGTATCCTTCCTCGGCCAGCGCTACGGATAGGGCCACGAGGGCAGCTGGAGTCCTCAACTCTCCCTTGATTTCTCGGGCGGCAGTTGCCAGCCTATCCATCCATACGTGTCGGGACGCTGGCGGCAGGCCGCCTTCTTGGCGTCTAGCCACCTCCTCCCGAGCCTCCGTCTGGCCGGCGGTCGCCGCCGCCGATAGTCCGCGGCGTCCGTTCTGCCGTTCCTCTGTTTCGGGCCGGCATGGAGGCGGCGGCGGCGAGGCAGAGGGCGCGGCCGCGCACGCCGCCGGCGGAGGAGTACGACCCGTGGACAGCCTGGCTCTACAAGCCGCGCACCATCTCCGTGCTGCTCGTCGGCGCATGCCTCCTCATGTAAGCAACCGAATCACCATCCCCATCCCCGGTCGATTGATTCCTCTCGTGCTCGTCGCAATTCCCGAGCTTTTTTTTTATCTTTCTTCTTCTTCTTCTTCTTCTTCCGCCGGCCGTGCGGTGTGACCGACTGTGAAAGTCAAAACCAGATGTGAAAAAGCGTGCGCTCTGCGCCGGGGCAAGTACAAGAGCGTGCAGGGATATCAGGTGCTGCAACAGTGTCAGAGTTGTACACCCTTCATGGCTGTTTTATTTTCCAGAGAAGAATACTTTTTTTTCTCAGTCCAAGTTTAATGGGCTTCGTGCCAAAGGATTCAACTTTTCAATGAATGATTGAAGCATAATGAGCCAACCTAACCTAGGAGAGTGTAGGGGTAGGAGTGGTGATGAGAATCCAAATCTTTTCCGAATATCTCATGCCAATTTTTATCATCTGAAAATATTCTTCTGCTGCTCGGCTGCATTTCGCCTCATTCTAGAAGAACACCCTTGCTGTTGCTTGATGAATGGATGGATGAGAGTGACAACTGCCCCCATCAAGCTTAGAGGAGCTAAACAAACCCCAGAGACAATCCTCCCTTGAGTGAGCTGAGTGCCAAGCCATCCCATCTCCCATAAGAAAGATGTGTCTGAACTCATGCGGGGCAAGCAACGGATTCAGTAACTTGTAGTACTACTGAAGAAATGTGGACTGTTCTTCTGCTCATTACTTTCTCTGGAGGCCATCTGACCTGAGATCCAATTGTTTCCCGTTTCAGCTGGGCGAGTGGAGCTCTGGACCCGGAGGGCGCTGCCTCCCACAGCAGCTCGACATCTATCAAGAGGTACTATGTACTAGTAGTAGTATGGCTGAATGCAACCTGAATTTTCCTTTTCGCTGTCATGTTTAACACGGCTGGGGAAAAATGGGTTCTGATGCCGCCTTTTCGGCAAAAATGATTGGGGAGAGCGAGCGACGCTGACATGATTTTTGCCTTGCTGGCGCTTTCCAGGGGTGTCTGGGCTATGATTGCGGTGTTCCTTGCCTATTGCACACTCCAGGCACCATCAACGTGAGTTATTTTTTTCTCAGTTTTTAAGTTTTTCTGTAGAAACTGAACATTAGTGCTTAATTATGCAAATTCAGTTGATTTAAGATTCTTGTAAATTTGCTTGGTGTGCTGGTCTCATTGGATGATTTGATGGACAATAATTCAGCCATCTGGCAAAAATTGTGACAGGATACTTATTCGGCCCCATCCTGCTTTCTGGCGCCTGGTGCATGGGCTGGCGGTTGTTTACCTTGTTGCTCTCACGTTTCTTCTTTTCCAGGTTAGATATATGCACACTATTTGTTACTGTTCTGTTAGCATCTTAACACATTGATTTTGACACTTCATGAGTAAATGCCACAAACGTGCATGTGTGCTACATCATAGATTATACAGTGCCTTCTCCTAATTTCTCCCTCGTTTTCCAGAATCGTGATGATGCTCGCCGGTTCATGAAACACCTTTCTCCTGATCTTGGAGTTGGTAACGTCTTTGTGTGAATTAGTTAGTTTCACATTCAACAGTGGTTAAAATGTGAAAAGATTGTTCATAATCCCCCTTTTTTTTACCCAAATGCAGAGTTACCGGAGAGATCCTATGGAGCCGATTGCCGTCTGTATGTTCCAGAAAACCCTAAAAACAAGTTCATAAATATTTATGTATGATTTCCATGTGAACCTTCCCATTTCATGAAGATGGCCTAGTTTTTATTGTTGCTGTCATTATATTCCACCAAATTTGACGGCTTCCGTGATCAATATATAGGAGACATTGTTTGATGAATTTGTGGTCGCCCATGTTTTGGGCTGGTGGGGCAAGGCTGTAATGATACGGAATCAAGCTCTCCTTTGGGTCTTGTCGATTGGCTTTGAGCTAATGGAGGTTAGATCTGGTCGTCTTGTTTGGGAGGAGTTATGTTTTTTGTCTCCTTATTGCCGTCTTTGACAGTGAAGTGTGCTTATTATCATCTTTTTGCAGCTTACGTTCCGACATATGTTGCCAAACTTTAATGAGTGCTGGTGGGATAGTATTATCTTGGACATCTTGATCTGCAATTGGTTTGGTGAGACATCTAAAGGCACTTAATGACTTCGCATACCTTTTTCATGCCTTGTATTACCCAGAAATTTCCTGTAACAGATTTATGCATATTCAAATAGCCGAGTACTTCTCGCTTTGCTTGATTTGATACAGTTCCTCTGAATCTGACCTTATCAACTGTAACATGATAACATTAAAAATGTTGATGTGATGTATCCAAAATTTGGAAGGACTGGATAAGCTGTAGTGCCTGATCGACATACTACTGATTGCTATACATAAGATACTTCCTACTTGACAATAAAATTTAGTTTCTCTTGATCATTTGCTTCAGTGGTAGAAACTGGACTTTCTGTTGCAAGTACCACTAGCGAAACAAGTCTTTAATTAATACACAAATCACTATTTCGAATATTGATTGCCCTTATGTTGACGGGATGGCTAGTTTAATTATCAAATGCTATGTGTACGGGAGCTAACGGTGTTCAGGTCATTTAAAATTCATGATATTTCACCTGGACGTCTTTTGAACTTCAGTAAACCATTTCTATCTGTTGCTGCAACACCTCATCATTTTGCCTGAGCACCAACTGCTAGTTCTGTCACAGGTGCAATCTTTTACTGAAATTCTGGTATTCTGATTCAGGTATTTGGGCGGGAATGCACACGGTCCGATACTTCGATGGTAAAACATATGAATGGGTTGGACTGAGCCGACAGCCCAGCATCATGGGTAAGGTATGTTCACTGAAAATACATCAACAGACTAATGGCCGCCTTGTCTCATGATTCAATTGCATCCACAGTCCCTAATGAGCACATCAGTGTTCTTTTGCCACAATGAATGGCCAAGATCCTGTACTTGTCAGATTCCCACGGTCTCCTCTGGCTTTCTAAAATTTACAGTATGAATAATGTTTTGAGTTATGACAGACTCTGACCAGATTGTAGTGCAAGACCAGTAACTCCATGAAACCTTTGCTGTCAGCCAGTTACTGAGGAAAAAGTGAATTGCTTTGACTTCTTGTATGTGAGATACCAGGCAACATGATGCAAGGGCATCCCAGTGGGGCTGTGTCTTGCGCTGTTCAAATCGGTCTTTTGTCATTATTGTTCCATGATTTTTTCCCCTTCCATAATTTGTCTGCTGCATGCCAATTATCTATGCATTTATCTGGCACTGTACCCACATGTGAACAGTCACAGCCTGTTACAAACAACCAAACTTGTTAATCAGCCTTTGTACAGCTAAGGAATTGGTATGATGGTATGGCCTAACAAACGTTGATTTGGAAGGAAGCTAGCTAGAGTCTGAGAAAAGGAAATGTTGTTTAAAAGAAACTATACTGTTTCTATCATCTTTTCACAGTTTATTCATGGGAACTTTTGACTGACTTTATATTAGTTAACTAAACTTTAATAAAAAAGTTCAACATAAGCTGGTGTCAGTGTTGTCAGTGTGATTTTTCGTTGAATCTTGAAGCTTAGCTGTGCAGACTAGTTGGTTTTGATTCAGCCTGCTTACACCATCTACTGCATCCCTTTTAATTTGCAGGTGAAAAGATCGTTGAGCCAGTTCACTCCTGCACAGTGGGACAAGGATCAATGGCAGCCCTTCATGGGGCCGTTGCGGTTCATCCAAGTGTTGTTCCTCTGCGTCGTTTTCATGATGGTGGAGCTCAACACATTTTTCCTTAAATTCTGTCTCTGGATCCCTCCAAGGAATCCCTTGGTTGTGTACAGATTGATCCTGTGGTGGCTGATTGCGATCCCGACCATCCGTGAGTACAACTCCTACCTGCAGGACAGGTACTTCTCAGTTCCTCTGCACAAACCTGTGAACAAATTAAGCATGCATTTATTGATGGACTTTTGACATTTGGCCATGAACTGTTTTGATCACCTCAGCAAACCGGTGAAGAAGGTCGGGGCTTTCTGTTGGCTCTCTGTAGCCATATGCATAGTGGAGCTTCTTATCTGCATGAAGTTTGGGCATGGTGAGCTTACCTTTCTCACCTCGTCACATATACCCTGCTGTTTCATGCGCTGCAAAATCGGCATTTAAGTGTCTTAACATACGGAAATCGGAATTAATCTGGCCAGGTCTTTTTCATGATCCGATGCCTACCTGGCTGATCATCTTTTGGAGGTCGGCGGGGATAGCGTTCGTGGTCTTCTTGCTCGCGTGGTCGTGGAGGAACCACCAGAAATTCCGGAGAAAGAATCTCTGATAGTTTGGTGTGAAGAATGATTTCTACTGGAATCACTTCATAGTTGCTTTTTTTATATACATAGGCTGTACATATATGATGTAACTTAAAAACCTCAGGGGAGCAAATTCCATGTTGCTCCTGACAGTGACACGAACCTGGTCTGTCACAGCAGCCCATTGTTGCCAGCATCATAAGATTGACAATTCCAGATCAATCAACAATAATGCATCAAGGCATGATGTAACGAGCAAATAAATTGAGATTGTCACATTGATTGGGGTCTGTCTCAAAATGCTCGGACAATCTTTGTGTACAAAAAACATACAAGTCTGGGGCTGTTTTTCTGTTTGCGATGATTTTTTTTGGGGGGGGGGGGGGGGGGGGGGGGCAAGTTTCTGATGCTTACTAAAGCATTCTGGACAACAAGAAGAAAAGAGTCCTCGTAAAAAAAAAAGAGTCCTTAAGGAGTTAAGAAAAAAGGAAGTCCCAAGCATACTTATTAAATAATGAAAATTGTAGGAGAATATGATTGGTTAATAGTTAGACTTTGTCACAAAAATTGTACTAGTATTTTCCTGTAAAAAAATATAATGGCTGGACTTTGCCACACCTCTTCTTCTAAGTTGTGTGGCAGGCCACAGGCGTGTTAAAATCGTTCCAAAATAAGTTGTGCCAATAATGAAATTTGCGTGTTCAAATCATTCCAAAATAAATTGTGCCAATAATGAAAATTGCAGGAGTGTATTCAAGTAACAAAAATTGCAGGAGAATATGTTTGATTAATATATTTTTTAGAATGTTTGGTTAATAACTGGAATATAAAAGCTAGGTTGCAAACATTGACTTCTTGCCGAGGATCATTGAAATTAGCAGGCAAATGAAGTTTTAGAAAGTAGGAAGAAGTCAAAAGGGGTGATAAAAAGGGCAAACGGATGCTACCGAGAGCAATAATCCTAGACCTACGAACTAATTCTCTGCCCCCCTCCGCCCCCCCCCCCCCCCCCCCCCCCCCCCCGATTTTCAGTGGGGTGGGCCCCTCCTCTCTCCTAATCCCTATCATATTCTGCCAACTGGCTAATTACTTAAAAGTTTCATAACTCCATATGTAGATGTAGCATTGCTCCTACAGAGAGAGAGCTCCTAATGCGCGCGTAAAATGGTTTTGGGAGCGACCTAACACACACCCTCCCCCTAGAGGGTTAACTGGACTGACCCACATAGCATCACGAGCTCTACCAACGAGGTTCTTTGGTGTTTCTTTTTATCTATTTTGTTGATGGATTTTCTTTTACAAAACGAGTTTTCAGTCAGTTTTATGTACTTTGGCCTGTTTTATTCTCTATTAGATAATTTCTAAATTTAAAATGTTCGTTAATTCCAGAAAATGTTCGCAAATTTTAAAATATTGTACCAAAAATGTAAAAAGTGTTTCCTGATTCAAAACATGAATTTCAAAAATAATTTCTGAATATCAAATAATATTCACTGAAACAAGTGTCCCAAATTTCAAATCTTCGTTCCAGAATTTTAAAAAATGCTTGCAGAATTTCTAGATATCAAAAAGTATTCATGACTTTGAATTTATTTCCAAAAAATTTGGATTTAAAAAATTGTTCTGAATTTTAAGAAATGGTTCCAGACTTGCAAACTTTTTCTTGAATATGAAAAAAGTTCCCCAATTCCGAAAAATGTTCACGAATTTGAAAATATTTGTGAATTTGAAAAAATGTTGTATTTTTGAGAAGTTCACAAGGTCAAAAAATTAAAAGCGAAAAAGACAGGAAAAAAACTTGATTGAGGTAACGTTCTAGAACCAACCAAAAACCGGTGCGACCGTGGGATAAGAAACGTGGAAGAAGAAGCCGTGAATAGGCCGGCCCATAGAAGCGCTAGCACTACTACTGTTTTTTTTTTGCAATCAATTCAGAGAGCTTTATTCAAACAAGAGCATTCCTTGGACAGTCAACCATAAGGCTTGTCACAAGGAAGCTGGGAGTCTCATCAAGCCAGCTTTCCGTTACATGCAATGTGCAAGCACGCTTAGCACATAGATGAGCCGGAATATTCGCTGACCGATTTACATGTTGAACAACAAAAAGAGAAAAATCACGAGCTAGCTCTCCAATCTGAACTAAGATAGGTGCCACAATAGATCTCGAATTATGGCGAAAATTCCAGAGATCAACCATCTCCATGCAGTCTAATTCCATTATCACATGTGTGAAGCCTCGAAGTCTTGCAAACAACACCCCGTCACGAAGTGCATAAGCTTCAGCCAAGAGGGGATCGGTGATTCCCATGTATGGTTTACACCAAGCTCCTAACATCTTGGTTGCCGAACGAGCCACACCACCTGCACCTCGAGTGCTTGTGTCGAAGTCAATGGCGCCATCTGTAGTGATAGAAATGTGATCAAACTCAGGTGGCCGCCACCCATGCCCCGCCATGGTCATAGTAAGATTCCGAGGAAGATCTAGAATGGCGAGATCCTCTCTTGTCAGACGCATTGATGTTGTCGGATCTGTTCCTTCCTCATTGTGTTTGATTTTGTTGCGGGAGTGCCAAATGGCCCACATGATCGTAATGATCAGTGGCTTGTCCTTCTCTGAGAAACGATCATGACATAATATATCCCTCACCCAAGAGTCTGGATGGAGCCGAGGTAGATGAAGATCAAACCATGACCGAGCCTCGTGCCAGAACCTCTTCGCATGCGAATAGTACATCAACGCATGTTGGAGGTCTTCATCTCTAGCTAAGCAGATATTGCATCTGCTAATCTCACTTATATGCCGCCTCTTGAGTGTGTGCTCATCTGGAAGAATGCCGCGGATAACTCTCCACCAGAACACCCTCACCTTCGGGACAACATTGAGCTTCCAAAGTGCAGACCACAACTGTTGATCATCCCGTGAAGTACCGGTATCCGCCCCTTCCTCTAGAGCTAAACGCTCTTTCTGAGTCATAAGAGCACGGTACGCCGTCTTGACAGTATAGTTGCATGACTTATCGAGCACCCAAGCGAGAAAATCTTCACCACCGCCTTGCCTCAATGGAATATTAAGAATGGCCTGGCATCTGGCGCAATGAAATTGTCTCGGACCACCTGCTGTCGCCATGACCAGTTATCACTATCTATCAGATCAGAGACCTTGTCGAGTGTGGTAGGCGATGGTTGCAGCAGTGGCATCATGGAGATGATTCCCGGAATCCATCTGTCAGTCCATATAGAAGTGGATGTGCCATCTCCAATTCTTTTGATCAAACCGGCTTGGAGAGCTTCCCTGCCCGCCATAATCGCCCGCCAAATCTTGGAAGCTGACTTGGGCAGCGTAGCATCCATGAAATCAACTTCCTGGAAATACCGTCCTTTTAGCACCCTTGAGCACAATGTATCCGGCTGTGTGAGCAGCCTCCACCCTTGTTTGCCCAACATAGCTAGATTAAACTGGTGCATGTCCCTGAAGCCCATGCCCCCTTTGCACTTTGGCGTCGTCAATTGTTCCCATGAGACCCAATGCATTGCCTTCCTATCAAGAGAGCTGCTCCAAAAAAATTCTTCCATTGGGGAGGTAACACTCTTGCATACCTTATTGGTTAGAAGAAAAGTGCTCATACTAAACGTTGGTATGGATTGCACCACTGATTTCATCAATGTTTCTCTGCCTGCACATGCCAATAAACGTTCAGACCACCCTTGCATCTTCCCTCGAGCCCTGTCACCAATGTGGTCGAAAGTTTCACTTGTGATGCGCCCCACAACAGTAGGAAGACCCAGGTACCGCTTGCTAAAGGCCTCAACCTGAATGTCCAGCATCGCCTTGATTGTTTGCCGCACCGAATCAGGGGTGTTTGTACTGAAGTAAATTGCACTTTTGTCTCTATTAACCCTCTGTCCGGAGGCATTGCCATAAATCTCCAGAATCGTATTCAATCTGTCCACACTTTGTCCACTTGCACTGATGAATATAAGACTGTCATCTGCAAACAATAAATGACTGACCCAAGGTGATCTGAAGCTAGCTCTGATCCCCCTGTCAATATATCCCCCATCATATGACTTGATCAAAGAAGATAAGCCCTCTGCACAAATTAGAAATAAATATGGTGATACGGGATCTCCCTGCCGCAAACCTTTTGAAGGGGTGAAAAAAGGAAGAAGCTCCCCATGGACCCGAATCGAGAATCTGACAGAAGATACACACTTCATAATGAGTCTAGTAAAACTCATAGAGAAACCCAATCTCAACATGATGGCCTCCAGGTAGTGCCATTCGACTCTATCGTACGCTTTCATCATGTCAAGCTTGACCGCACAGGAATAATTCTTCCGCTTCTTCCTCCGCTTCATTGTGTGCACACTTTCGTATGCAACTAACACATTGTCGGTGATCAAGCGTCCAGGAACAAAGGCACTCTGTTCTTCACTAATAATTTCATCCATAATACTCCACATGCGATTAGTGATTGCCTTGGCAGCAATCTTATACAGAACCGGACAGAGAGCTATAGGGCGGTATTGAAGAATTGTCTGTGGATGCCGTACCTTGGGAATAAGAGTGATCAAAGTGTCGTTAAGTCCGGTAGGCATGTCACCCCCATTCAGAAAATCCAAAACTGCTCGTGTCACGTCCTCCTGGATAACACTCCAGTGACGTTGATAAAAACCCGCCGTAAACCCATCAATGCCCGGGGCTTTGGAGGCCGCCATTTGGAATAGAGCCTCCCTCACCTTGGTTGCATCATATGGTTTATTCATAAGATCATTCATAGCCTGTGTTACTTTCACCGGAACAAAGTTCAACAAATTATTAACATCATAAAAACCTTGGGACTCATACAAGTTCTGGTAAAAAGCGTGCACTTCCTCCTTGTCCTCTCTTTCTGTTGCACAAACCGAGTCGTCCTGACGCCTGAGACCGGCAATTCTATTTATGCGTTTTCTCACTGCTGCTTGTGCTTGAAAGTAGGAAGTATTACGATCTCCTTCGCATAACCAACGGACACGCGAGTGTTGTTTCATCCATATCTCTTCCTGATGCATAGCCTCCCGGAGTTTTGTGACCGTACGTTTCTCTTCATCTGTCGGGCCACGTCCAACAGACTCACTCCGGAGCTTATTCAACTTTCTCTGAAGCTGTTTCACCGTACGTGTGAGGCACCCGAACTCCTTTGCTCCCCATGGACCAAGAGTGCGCCTGAGAAGATCAATCGAATCTGATATACCTTGCAGTCCCGGGGCGCGAGCATGACCACGCCATGTTTCTGACACAAGCTGATCACAATCCCTGTGTGTTTGCCAAACGTTTTCATATCTAAACTGCCGTGTATGCTGAGATCTACTCGGCAGAGAAGCTTGCACATCCGCTACAACAAAACAGTGATCCGATTCACATGCCGCAAGATGCTTCACTCGGATATACTCATAATGTTGCCGAAACTCCTCATTTGCAAAGGCTCTATCCAGCCTTGCTTTGACATTGGACAGGCCAGCTTGCCTGTTATCCCATGTGTACGCACAACCTGACCAGCCAAGGTCTTGTAACATACAGTCATCTATAACCTCCCGAAAAGCTCGCATCTGCCCCTCCGGCCTGGGTGTTCTACTGAAGTGTTCTGATGCGAAAAGCGTCTCGTTGAAGTCCCCCATGCACAGCCACGCCGAGTGTGGAATACCGAATAAGGTGCGCAGAAAGCGCCAACTATGATGTCTGTTTTCCACTCTAGGAGCGCCATAAAATCCTCTGAATCGCCACTCCAGAGAGTTTTGATTCAAATCCTTCACCATCACATCAATATGACTGGTACTAAAATTCTTCAGCTCAACTGAAACATCCTTTGTCCAGAACAGACCAATACCTCCGCTCAACCCTTCACCGTCGACTGCATAGCAGCCACTGAAACCAAGTCCATATTTTAGAAATTCAACACGCCTGCCTCTAATCTTTGTCTCCATGACGAAGAAAAGAGAGGGTCCTTCTTGCTTCACTAAACTGCGAAGCTCTCGAACTGCCTCGGGGTTCCCAAGCCCCCGGCAGTTCCAACTCATGCATCTCATTGGGACGGGCAGGACCGTGCCGCGGTCTTTGCCGAATTTTCAGGTGTAGGCTTCTTCTTCTTTGGCTCACGTGCAAACTCTCTCCCCTCCCCCTCCTTGTCGTCCAGCTTTCCATCAGATATGATTGGGTCCTCTAAATTCTTGCTGTGTTAGCCCTGGCCCGAAGTAAGGAGGAGCTATTGTTTTGGTTTGTAGACTGGATTCGGCCCCTCCTTCCTCTTATACTGTTGCCTGTTCTTCACAGGTGAAGTTACCTCTACCCCTGCATCTTCCTTAGAACAAGAATTCCTAGTATTGTTTTTGCTGCTCTGCTCTGAATTCTGGCTCCGGGAAGAGTTGTCACTAGTGGCTGGTTTTTTGGACTCGTCAGCAGCCCTCAGCTTGGCCCCGAACGGCAAGTCGTCATTTGCATCTCGGGTCCCCGGTGTAGGGCAGTGCAGCTCCGAGTGTTCAAGGCGGCCGCAGGAGAAGCAAAAGTAAGGGATTTGTTCATACTGAATATCATAGGGATCAACCCTCTTCCTCCTGGCCGAGTCAATTAATATCCACCTTCTCAGAGGCTTGTCCACTTCAATGGTAACCCTAGCCCGCAGATAGCCCCCGATGTGATCAAACTTTGCTAGCTGCGCCTTGGGGTCAATCTGTCTAGCAATAGGTCCAGCCCATGCATCATCACGAAGATTGTATGGGAGGTTTAAAACCCTAGCCCACACTTGGAGCTTGTCAAATTTCTATTCATCCGGCCTCATACAATCTTCAAACTCCGCTAGAATCACAACGTTTTTGTTCAGGTGCCACGGTGATCCACTCCAAACTCGATCTCTGTCTCGTTGATTCCCAAACTCAGCCACAAACATGTTAGGACCAGCAGAGCGGAACTGTAGTCCCCTTGGATTGCCCCAAGCCGGGCGAAGGGTGTTGGTGATCGTCTGGATATGGTACAGATTATGGTGCAAGATCTTGCCTGCCAGCAACCACTTCGCCGGGCCTCCTTCCACACGATCATCCAGAACCAGAGGCGTGGCTTCTTCTTCAGAGATATCCAACTTCCCCGGCGCCTCTTTCAGATGTGTTCTTGCTGACCGAGGGGAGCCCTTCCCCCCATCCTTCTGGTTGGCGTCAACAGGCTGAGATGATGCCATCGTGCCCGATCCAAGCCCCGCGCGCCTCGCCGACGAGATCAGCGAGCGCCGTCGTATTCCACGTCGAAACCCTAATCGCCGCCGCCAGAGGCAGGGGTCCTTAGTTTCGGGGAAAAAACTCTTGCGCAGCTTCGCACCACTACTGTTTGCCGGCTATAATAGTGCGGTACACGCGTAAGGATTGCCGATGCTGTACATTAGCTCGACTATATTACAACTCGCACCATCCGCTCCTCTACAGCGAACCAATCTGAGCCGGCCTTACCTATCGTTTTTTTTCTCTTTCCCATGCGCAGTGGTTCGTCCTGGCATGGAGCGGCAGTTGATTTTTCTATTGATTCTCCAGTTTTCTATTGTGCTTTTTCCTTTTGTTTTTTTTTCTTTCCAGATTGATTTCATTGTTAAATAAATAAATTCAATTTATTTTATTTTATTTTTTCTACTTATTTTGCTATTCACCACTAGTTTTAAATATATTTCATTTTTACTTACTTATTTTATTTTAAACATAAATAATTTATTTATTTTTATCTCTGGTGTAGAAAAATGTTCATTCCGTACTTCAAGAATGTTTATCGCATTTGAAAAATGTTAAACATGTACTCCCTCTATCCCGTAATATTTCATGAGATGTTCATTGTGTATTAAAAAATTGTGCATCTTTTATTTAAACATGATCGTCATCTATTTCAAAAAACTTCATTGTGTTTCAAAAATGGTCCAACATATATTTAAAAAACATTCGTCATGTATTTTATAAATCATCTTTTTTAAAAATATTCATATTGTATTAAAAAATGTCTATCATGTATTAAAAAGCTTCATCTTGTATTTTAAATTTTTTAAGTATGTATTAAAATATGTATTTAACATATGTTAAAAATATCATCATGTCTATAAAAAATATTCTTCATGCAATAAGAAAAATGAGTATTCCCATTAAATGTTTTTTGATGCATATATAAAAAATATTAACCGTGCATCAATGAAATGTTCATCATGTATTCCAAAAATGTTCTCGCAACAAGTGGCTGTCTCCGTGCATCATGGTGGGCTTATCCATTTAGCGCAGGATTTTGGTCCAGCGACATTCCAGAAGCTTCTGTACGACCCCCCCCCCTTCGGGAACCTTCTAGAAGTTCTGATGCTCTCGTTTTTCATATGTCTTTTTTCCCTTTTTTCAGAAATTTCAAGAATATGATCTTGTTTTGCAAAGTTTTAAAAAATGATTAAAAATTTCAGATGCTTTCCGCATTTAAAAAGGTTCAAAGTTTCAGAAAAAGTTTATACTGTAGAGAAAATGTTCCTCAAATTAATAAAATATTTGGATTGGCAAAAAAATTGCTTTTAAACACTTTTCATACTTTTAAAAATGTTCTCAGATTTGAAAACAATATAAATTTCCAAAAATAGGTTCACAAAAGAAAAAATGAAAATAGAATTTTTTAATTAAAATAATTAACTGTTTCAAAAAAAAATCGCAACATTACGAAAAATGCTTACACTTTGTAAAACATGTTTATGTTAAAAAAATAATCCATGAATGTTGAAACCGACTGAAAAAATGCTATAAAGGAAAATCAGACCCAATACCTAGGTTGCTGCAGTGTGTGCTTGTTGCAGGGCCTCGTAGATTGGTTTGTCTATGCGGGGACCTCCAATGTATTTCTTTTTGTATGGTAATACATGTCTCATTCATAAGAACAAAGTACAAGTCATGTAAAGGTCGGTATGTTAAAACTGAAAAGATGGCAGAACATCTCCGCGTTTGACACCAACGCACGTCATCTGTCTCCAGCACCACTGAAGAAAAGAATGATGGATCACCTCCTCACCCGAGCTCGACGACCCGAGCTCGACGCGGCTTCATCGTTGATATGCAGCTTTGTGGACCTTCAAGGTGGCTCACCAAAAGTGAAGCCATCACCAAAAGTGAAGCCATCACCAAAAGTGAAGCCATTGCCATTGAGCGAATCAGACTGGGTCAAAACCCCGGACACGCCATCGAACTCCAGATTTGACACCCCACCATGACTAAGACACCGAAGGAGGAAACCATACCTGACATCCACGAACCACGAAGCCAACACACGTTCCGTCTTCCATATGTTGTCGATGCAGACCACAATCTGCATCCGCTCCTGGACTACCTCCCAAGCTCCGCGCCAACGCTGGAGAAAACGCCGTCACAACGGCGGAACCCGAGAACACATGTCCACCACGAGGATGCCGTCGCCGCTACGCCATCCTTAGTTGAACAGATTGGTTTCCAAATCCATCCCCAACCATAGGACCGATGGCCTCATCAGGAAAGGATCCGAAGAGTCTTTATTCAGCACCGTCATCGTTGTCGTCGAAGCCAAGACGATGAACAACCTAAAAACCTAAACAAGGGAGTAAAAACGATCCACACGCGTGGATCCGGCGATCCCCTCACCATCAACAACCGAGGTTGCCGGCAGAGGGGAGTCGTCGGAGGACGGCACTGAAAGATGACCCCTCCTGACGATGACTAGGGTTCCAGCCACTAGGGACTAGAGAAAAACGATCTAATCTAGCGTACAACGACGACCTCCGGTGTATTTGGCTATCTATTTGACTGCAATAGGCCAAAAATGCTATATAGCATCTAGTGGACTGACCCAGTGGCAATTGCAGTTTTTTTTTTCTGAACCGGGTTTTTTCTTCCTTCTTTTATTATTTTATTATTTTTATTTTTTATTCGTTTTTCCTGTTTCTTTTGTGGGTTTTTTGTAACTTCAAAATTTTCATAAAAAAATATAAACTTTGAAATTGCTTCTCTTTTAAATAAAAATGTTTGGGTTCCAAATTTGTATTCATGTTTTTCAAAAAATGTTCAGAATTTCAATATTTTGTTCATGTTTTTATTAATTTGTTCACTTTGTTCAAAATTTATTCACATTTTCCAGAAGTGTTCCAAAATTTGAAATTTCTTCACATTTTCAAAAACTGTTCAATATTTTGTACAGAACTTCGAAGTTTTGTTCACGTTTTCAAAAATTGTTCATGTTTTTTTTCCAATTTTGTTCATTTTTTTAAAAATTGTTTAGAATTTAAATATATTGTTGATGTTTTCCAAAATTTGTTCACTTTTCAAAAATTGTCCGGAACTTTGAAGTTTGTTCAAGTTTTCGAAAATTGTGCACACTTTTTTGGTATGGAATTTGAGAATTTTGTTCACGTTTTTTTGGATAAAATACATATTAAAAAAGATTTGGTATTTCTATATTTTTTTCATAATTTTCAAAAACTGTTCAATTTATAAAAAAATCAGAAATTTTAAATTTGTTCACTTTTTCGTGAACCGTACTTGAGAGTTTCCTACCTCATACGGCTCAGAAATTGCTATCTGAATTTCCTCTATCTTAACTGAATTCGATTTATCAAAAATCGATCCAATTTGTTCTTGGGTTAAGCAGAAGAAATTAATAGAAAGTCGGAGTTTTGTTCAAGTTTTCAAATTTTGTTCACGTTTTTAAGATAGTGTTCGAAAATTCAAAAAAGTATGGAATTTCAAAATTTGTTCATGTTTTGAAAAACTGTTCACAAACTCGTTTGTTCAATTTTTTTCTAAAATAATCACGTTTGCCAAAACAAGTTCCAAAATTTAGAAAAGTGTACAGATTTTTGTGGAAAAATATATGGATATGATGTTGTAGTTAGTTCTTAAAAATTTGTGGTGCCCATTAGTCACTAACAGGCATCATGTGGGGCGGCTAGCTACCCGCATTTTGTAGCGAGGGGTCCCTAATTCGATCGCTGGTACTGCACGCTTCTTTTTGCGAATTTTACACTGCTCGCTACAGTACCACAAATGGGATGGCCCACTCACGCTCCCCGCCTGTGCGATCCTTCGCCAATTTGCCGCAACGAGCGGCAGATAGGAGGTCCTCAAATCACTGCGTGCGTATGAGACATGGAATCGAAAGATCAATCGATCCAATTCAGTCAGTTTACTTGTGGGCCCTTGTTTGGGCTAATCACGCTAGAATATTTTAAACGGGTTGAATGGCTTCGTGCTTGTGCATTGACCTTTGATGAGTTCAGGTTTCACATTTTATTGGGTTCATCTGAACCCAGCAGCTGTGGACTAGCACCTCTCCTGTTCATAAGGGTGAGTATATGTACGTACGTGTAAGCTTTACGTCTGTAAAGATGTAGACATAGATATAGACGTACGTCGTTCGCTCGCGCATCCCTGTGCAAAGGGTCGACATTACGACACAGTGAGCGGCGGATAGGGTTTTCCGTGATTTGACTCGATCGCTTGATTTGCTTCCTAACTCTGTGACTCCCCACAACTGTATCGTCTTCCCCGTTCAGTCGTTCACCCATGGCTCGGCCACCGGAGACATGCTGGCAAAGGCAGATCCCAGTCCGAATTCAAGGTATTAAGATCACATCACCATATCTTCTCCGGATCCCTCTTGTGCATGTTCAATCTAGTCTGCCTAGAAATAGAGCTTTAATCATCTTTGTCCTAGTTTTCTAACTGCATTTTCGTAAACTTTGATTGATCTAGGTTATCCAAGATACTTTTCAAAAAGAAATCAATCGCTAGCCACCAGGTTCGGATAATGGTGCTTCCATTTCCAGGTATAAAAATAATGGTACTCCCTCTAATACGAAAAAATGACGCGGGTATAAAGGTTGCATCAATTAATTCAGATTGGAAAGAGTAAATGTGGACAACAGATTAAATATCGTTGCTGCAAGTAGTATCCCTAAGCCCTATATTAGAGAGAAAATAACTCAGATGGTCCGCCTTATGATTGGATTGATCGGAAGAGTATGCTGATCAGAGTACATAAGAAATCCTAAGAAGTAAGGTGAGATTACACAAAGATATTTAACCAAGGAACCTTAGACCGGTGCCTAATTTTGATTATCCACTGAGGGTCATTGTCTAATATACAGTGTGGACGAATATATGTTTACTACCACTCACATTGATGATGTGTTTTTTTTTGCTTCATGATACTTACTTTAAACTTGTCAAACTGACTTGTAGCTTTGTTTAATGTTTTCGGGAAGATGAATGAGAAAACTGCAATTAGTTTCATCCACCTGGTATGTATTGCACTATTTGTTTTTAATATAACAATTATATGCAATTGGTGATATAATTATATGCGAATGGGTGAGGGAACCACCGAAATCTGTCAGGATCGATAATGATATTCAGATCTTTTATGGAGGCGATGGGGTCATGGCGGTCATCTCGACCAAGCGGTGGGGTGGCGGCAAGGCTGAGGGTGGTTGTCGGAGTGGGAAAAAAATGAGAAACAACCAGAATTAGGCAATAGTCAGGCTGCAAGGAAGTTTTAGCGTGGCGGTTGGGTTTCCGCCACGGTGTTTTGGCTTTTGGGTAGCCTCCAGAGGTGCTGTAAATTTGTAGCAGTTGGGGCTGGCCAATTTTTTTTGCAACATCTACTGGCCTTTGGCCCAAAATGCCCTAAACGATGAATTTTTGTGCACGACAACATTTTTACATCATCTATTGGAGATGTCTAAGGCAAGATATACCATGAAGTTAAATACAAGTCTAGAATTTATCACCGCACCAAGTTTTGTAAACCCAATTATTTTCTTTTCTTCCAACTAAAATGATAGTATCCCCCTATTAAATTTTCACGTCATTTCAGATGCTTCCCTTTTGTGGGTGTGCTTTATCGAAGGAGGCACATAGCATGTCAACTTGTTGCTCGGATCTTCGATGTCTCTACTTGGTGCACCCCTCCCCTCTCCCGCATGACAACACACACACCCGCGCTGCAACAATATTAATCCATCCTCTGTTTCAGTATGCCTTCATAGATGGTAAAAATGTAGTCCGCCGTGCAATGCACAGGCGCTAAGGGCATGTTTGGTTGGAACTTTGCTTTAGTTTGTCATCATTATTATTATTTGCGAAATTTGCCTCTTACACGTTTTAAGTACATATGGCATATGGGTCACCCACAAAAAAGTACATATTGCGCTTATTTGTCCAAATAAAGAAAGAAAAAGAACTTGACTATGCTGTGGCTAGAACCAGACAGTGACCTAACTTGCCAGACTTGTCTATAAGATGTGTGGCAAAGTATGGCTGACAAGCAAACAACACATAGATTGCTACAAATAGAATGATAAATTCATGAAGATATTTTGGCCTATCTCCTATTTTGTATCCAATAATAACACAAATCTTGTATTAAACAAGTCAACTTTATTATCAATACTTTGTTCGATACAACAAGACTGTAAAACTTGGAGGCCACACACGACTTGCAGGCATATCACGGGCACTTAGGCTTGCCATCCTGGGTCTTCAAGTTGTTGTAGCACGGGCATTCTTCCTTGTTGCCCACCGTGCCGGACGGAACACACATGCACCTCTTGCAGCAGTAGTTACAATAGAAATTGCATGGTTTCTTGTGTGACGTAGCTGAGCAACGGATCTTGCATTTCGCTGGGCATTCTGTTCATCGTGCGCAACATATTAAAAATAAAGAATGGCAGTTATATTTGACATTATTATGACACGATCATGCATATTACTTTTTATGCTTCAACAAAAAAAGTTCCATGTCTTTCCTCCTAGAATGCTCATGTTATGTGGAATATCTGAAGAATGTTTTCTTAATTTTACAATGACTTTATAATGATTGACATGCATGGACTTAGAATTTTGTTGTATAATGATTTGACAAATGTAGACAGATTTGTTACCTTTTAAAGGAACAGATCCTTCTGCACCAGCCTAGATCAGAAATTCAAATACCAAAATCAGTGTTTTGATACAAGTACGACATAATTCTTGTGACTTATTTGCTGTTTCACCAGCGCCATGGAAATAGTACAGTAAACATACCGGTTTGTATGATTCTACGTTCATGCTCCCGGATACCTCAGCCTAAAAAAATGATTGCAACTCATGGTTAAACATATGTTTCCATCAACAGTTTATATATTGAGAGAGAGAGAGAGGGGTACCACGAAGAATAATGCAAGCAAGAAAGGAATGGAAAGAGTGCGTGCAACACAAGCCATGCTTCTTAGTTGCACATGTATGCAATGAGGATATGATCTTGGGGAAACCTGTTGCTGACCTTGGTATATATAATATCCAGTTATGATATATTTAGATGCATTCTAGATATTAGTTTTAACTGGCAATTAAAATTAAAATCTTCCAAATTTTGACATTATTGTTCACCAACTTATCTATTGATACACCTGTTTGGTGATAAAATCATTTAATAGATTGATACCAAAATCTAAATTTAGAAGTCTGGTATGGAGTAGAAGATAATTGCGCGATCCAAAGGATCCATAATGTGATATATTTGACATCGACCTATTAATTCATAGATATCTTTTAAACTAGCTAAGGAATACGGTCAGTATCCAAAGATTAACAAGCCAGTCAAAATTAGTGTCCACACTTTCATCTCTACTATTATCTGTATTATTAAAGGGGAGTTGGTAGATTCTCTTCACCCCCTTTCTAGTTTTTTCCTCCCCACACTCCTGCTCTCCTTGGTTTTCTTTTATTTTTTTGGTAATCTCAACCAATGCCGCACAAAATAAAAACCAATGTAAATAGAGTAACTTTGAATAATCTAACCCAAATCAGTATTTTTCTCAAATTCACATATTGCATTAACTCAATTAAATCAAATAAAATATTTCCAAAATCTCAACTAAAACAAAACTTTCCTTCCCTTCCTCTACCCATGCCCATATCAGATCAAATCTTACCAAAACCTCAGCTAAATCAAATTTTTACTACTCTTCTCCTATCCAAACTCAGATCAAATCAATTCTTACCAAGATCTAGAATATACTAGGTGTGACGTATATGTTGGATATGATTGGTGTTGAACCACTAGAATATGTATGCCTCATTGCAACACACGGGAAATGAGCTTGCCTAGTAGGTCCACCTCACACCCTCCTCACCGAAATTTCTATTGACTTTTTTTACAATCTCAACCTATGCCGCTGTTGGGGAATGTAGTAATTTCAAAAAAAAATCCTACGCACACGCAAGATCTATCTAGGTGATGCATAGCAACGAGAGGGAAGAGTATAGTCCACGTACCCTTGTAGATCGTAAGCGGAAGCGTTATGACAACGCGGTTGATGTAGTCGAATGTCTTCACGATCCGACCGATCCTAGCACCGAAGATACGACACCTTCGCGATCTGCACACATTCAGCTCGGTGACGTCCCGCGAACTCTAGATCCAGCTGAGTGTCGAGGGAGAGTTTCCTCAACACGAGGCGTGATGACGGTGATGATGAAGCTACTGGCGCAGTGCTTCGCCTAAGCACTGCAACAATATGACCAAGGTGGGTTATGGTGGAGGGGGGCACCGCACATGGCTAAACAATGTCAACTTGTGTGTTCTAGGGTGCCCCTGCCCCCGTATATAAAGGAGCAAGTGGGGAGGCCGGCGAGCCCTTGGGGCGCCCAAGGAGGGGAGGAATCCTCCTCCTAGTAGGAGTAGGATTCATCCTTTACTAGTCCTACTAGGAGGGGGAAGGAAGGAGTGGGAGAGGGGAAGGAAAAAGGGGGGCGCCGCCCCCCTCCTAGTCCAATTCGGACTCAAGGGGGAGGGGCGCGTGGCTTGCCCTGGCCGCCCCCCTCTCTCTCCACTAAGGACCATCTAGGCCCATTAGTTCCCCCCCGAGGGGGGGGGTCCGGTAACCCTCCGGCACTCCGGTTTTATTTGAAACCACCCGGAACACTTCCGGTGTCCGAATATAGCCGTCCAATATATCAATCTTTATGTCTCGAGCATTTCGAGACTCCTCATCATGTCCGTGATCACATCTGAGACTCTGAACCACCTTCGGTACATCAAAACACATAAACTCATAATACCGATCATCATCGAACGTTAAGCATGCAGACCCACCGGGTTTGAGAACTATGTAGACATGACCGAGACTCATCTCCGGTCAATAACCAATAGCGGAACCTGGATGCTCATATTGGTTCCTACATATTCTACGAAGATCCTTATCGGTCAAACCGCATAACAACATACGTTGTTCCCTTTATCATCGGTATGTTACTTGCCCGAGATTCGATCGTCGGTATCTCAATACCTAGTTCAATCTCGTTACCGGCAAGGGTCTTTACTCGTTTCCGTAATGCTACATCCCGTAACTAACTAACTCATCAGTTACATTGCTTGCAAGGATTATAGTGATGTGCATTACCGAGAGGGCTCAGAGATACCTCTCCAATACATGGAATGACAAATCCTAATCTCGATCTATGCCAACTCAACAGACACCATCGGAGACACCTGTAGAGCATCTTTATAGTCACCCAGTTACATTGTGACGTTTGATCTACAACATAGATATGCTAATACTACCAGGACTAAGTTCATGATAAATTAAAGTTCAATTAATCATATTACTTAAGAACTCCCACTTAGACAGACATCCCTCTAATCTTCTAAGTGATCACGTGATCCATATCAACTAAACCATGTCCGATCATCACGTGAGATGGAGTAGTTTCAATGGTGAACATCACTATGTTGATCATATCTACTATATGATTCACGCTCGACCTTTCGGTCTCCGTGTTCCGAGGCCATATCTGTTATATGCTAGGCTCGTCAAGTTTAACCTGAGTATTCCGCGTGTGTAACTGTTTTGCACCCGTTGTATTTGAACATAGAGCCTATCACACCTGATCATCACGTGATGTCTCAGCACGAAGAATTTTCGCAACGGTGCATACTCAGGGAGAACACTTGTACCTTGATAATTAGTGAGAGATCATCTTATAAAGCTACCGTCGAACTAAGCAAAATAAGATGTATAAAAGATAAACATCACATGCAATCAAAATGTGTGACATGATATGGCCATCATCATCTTGTGCCTTTGATCTCCATCTCCAAAGCATCGTCATGATCTCCATCGTCATCGGCATGACACCATGATCTCCATCATCTTGATCTATATCAATGTGTCGTCACATGGTCGTCTCGCCAACAATTGCTCTTGCAACTATTGCTATCACATAGCGATAAAGTAAAGCAATTATTTGGCGCTTGCATCTTATGCAATAGAGAGATAACCATAAGGCTTTTGCCAGTTGCCGATAACTTCAACAAAACATGATCATCTCATACAACAACTTATATCTCATCACGTCTTGACCATATCACATCACAACATGCCCTGCAAAAACAAGTTAGACGTCCTCTACTTTGTAGTTGCAAGTTTTACATGGCTGCTACGGGCTGAGCAAGAAATGTTCTTACCTACGCATCAAAATCACAACGATAGTTTGTCAAGTTGGTGTTGTTTTAACCTTCGCAAGGACCGGGCGTAGCCACACTCGGTTCAACTAAAGTTGGAGAAACTAACACCCGCTAGTCACCTGTGTGCATAGCACGGCGGTAAAACCAGTCTCGCGTAAGCGTACGCGTAATGTCGGTCCGGGCCGCTTCATACAACAATACCGCCGAACCAAAGTGTGACATGCTGGTAAGCAGTATGACTTATATCGCCCACAACTCACTTGTGTTCTACTCGTGCATATGACATCTACGCATAAAACCTGGCTCAGATGCCACTGTTGGGGAACATAGTAATTTCAAAATAAAATCCTACGCACACGCAAGATCATGATGATGCATAGCAACGAGAGGGGAGAGTGTTGTCTACGTACCCTCGTAGACCGAAAGCGAAAGCGTTAGCACAACACGGTTGATGTAGTCGTACGTCTTCACGGCCCGACCGATCAAGCACCGAAACTACGGCACCTCCGAGTTCTAGCACACGTTCAGCTCGATGACGATCCCCGGACTCCGATCCAGCAAAGTGTCGGGGAAGAGTTCCGTCAGCACGACGGCGTGGTGACGATCTTGATGTTCTACCGTCGCAGGGCTTCGCCTAAGCACCGCTACAATATTATCAAGGATAATGGTGGAGGTGGGCACCGCACACGGCTAAGAGAACGATCACGAAGATCAACTTGTGTGTCTAGAGGTGCCCCCCTACCCCTGTATATAAAGGAGCAAGGGGGGGAGGCCGGCCGGCCCTTGAGGCGCGCCAAGGAGGGGGGAATCCTCCTCCTAGTAGGAGTAGGACTCCCCTTTCCTAGTCCAACTAGGAAGAGGGAAGGGGGAAGGAAAGAGAGGGAGAGGGAGAGGGAAAGAGGGGCCGCGCCCCCTCCCCTAGTCCAATTCAGACTCCCCATGGGAGGGGGCGCGCCACCTCCTGGGCTGCTGCCCTCTCTCTCCCCTCAGGCCCACTAAGGCCCAATACTTCCCCGGGGGGTTCCGGTAACCCTTCCGGCACTCCGGTTTTCTCCGAAATCACCCGAAACACTTCCGGTGTCCGAATATAGCCGTCCAATATATCGATCTTTATGTCTCGACCATTTCGAGACTCCTCGTCATGTCCGTGATCATATCCGGGACTCCGAACAACCTTCGGTGCATCAAAATATATAAACTCATAATGAAACTGTCATCGTAACGTTAAGCGTGCGGACCCTACGGGTTCGAGAATAATGTAGACATGACCGAGACACGTCTCCGGTCAATAACCAATAGCGGAACCTGGATGCTCATATTGGCTCCCACATATTCTACGAAGATCTTTTATCGGTCAGACCACATAACAACATACGTTGTTCCTTTTGTCATCGGTATGTTACTTGCCCGAGATTTGATCGTCGGTATCTCAATACCTAGTTCAATCTCGTTACCGGCAAGTCTCTTTACTCGTTCCATAATACATCATCCCGCAACTAACTTATTAGTTGCAATGCTTGCAAGGCTTATGTGATGTGCATTACCGAGAGGGCCCAGAGATACTTCTCCGACAATCGGAGTGACAAATCCTAATCTCGAAATACGCCAACCCAACAAGTACCTTCGGAGACACCTGTAGAGCACCTTTATAATCACCCAGTTACGTTGTGACGTTTGGTAGCACACAAAGTGTTCCTCCGGTAAACGGGAGTTGCATAATCTCATAGTCATAGGAACATGTATAAGTCATGAAGAAAGCAATAGCAACAAACTAAACGATCAAGTGCTAAGCTAATGAAATGGGTCAAGTCAATCACATCATTCTCCTAATGATGTGATCCCGTTAATCAAATGACAACTCATGTCTATGGTTAGGAAACATAACCATCTTTGATCAACGAGCTAGTCAAGTAGAGGCATACTAGTGACACTCTGTTTGTCTATGTATTCACACATGTATTATGTTTCCGGTTAATACAATTCTAGCATGAATAATAAACATTTATCATGATATAAGGAAATAAATAATAACTTTATTATTGCCTCTAGGGCATATTTTCTTCACCTTTTCATTACTATCTCCGATGAACGACAATCAATCGAAGGACGAAGACTAATGTGATTTTCATTATAATTTCACTTTTTACTGGTCATTTTGCATCCAGTTATCTTTCCATTTCATTGGTTGTTTTCCTTGATCATTATCAGGTCTATGATGATTTTAGTGCCCTTTTATATTATAGAAGTTAAAAGAAAGAGGTAATATCATTGGCGGTGCTTAGATTTGTCACCGATGTTCACTTTGGACCCTGAACTTGAAAAAACATCTAACTGGTTTTAAAACTTGCCATAAGTCTGCAAATTCAATTTATTTTACTTTTAATTTTTCTACTTATTTTGCTATTCACCACTAGTTTTAAATATATTTCATTTTTACTTACTTATTTTATTTTAAACATACATAATTCATTTATTTTTTATCTCTGGTGTAGAAAAATGTTCATTCCGTACTTCAAGAATGTTTACCACATTTGAAAAATGTTAAACATGTACTCCCTCTATCCCATAATATTTCATGAGATGTTCATTGTGTATTAAAAAAATTGTGCATCTTTTACTTAAAAATGACCGTCATGTACTTCAGAAAACTTCATCGTGTTTCAAAAATGGTCCAATATATATTTTAAAAACATTCGTCATGTATTTTTATAAATCGTCTGTTTTGAAAATATTAATATTGTATTAAAAATGTCCATCATGTATTAAAAAGCTTCATCTTGTATTTTAAAATTTTAAGTATGTATTAAAAATATTTAAAATATATTGAAAATATCATCGTGTCTATAAAAAATATTCTTCATGCACGAAGAAAAATGAATATTCCCATTAAATGTTTTTAATGCATATATAAAAAATATTAGCCATGCATCTTTGAAATGTTCATCATGTATTCCAAAAATGTTCTTCATGCATCTAGGAACATTTTATGTATACACAAACAATTTTGTTCTTGCAACAAGTGGCTCTCTCGATGCATCATGGTGGGCCTGTCCATTTAGAGCAGGATTATGGTCCAGCGACATTCCAAAAGCTTCTGTACGACCCCCACCACCCCCTTTCGGGAACCTTCTAGAAGTTCTGATGCTCTCGTTTTTCATATTGATGTATTTTTTTCCTTTTTTTCAGAAAATTCAAGAATACGATCTTGTTTTGCAAAGTTTAAAAAATGATTAAAATTTTCAGATGCTTTCCGCATCTAAAAAGGTTCAAAATTTCAGAAAAAGTTCATACTGTAGAGTTGCGCGTACTCTATGCGAAGAGGCATCTGTTTGCTGCAGAATGCGGTAAATAGGAGGTCCCGTCGTTATCGCCGGTGGATATGAGAAACCCAATCATCAGTCTGATTGCAAGCATAACGTCGCGAGGTCAAATCCGATAGGCCATAATTTCTATGGTCTTTTGCGCCCAACCAATCACTAAGAATTTTACTCCAATGTGCCGACCCAGTTGCGCACGCTCTATGCGAAGAGGCGTGTGTTTGCCGCAGAATGCGGTAAATAGGAGGTCTTGTCGTTATCGTCGATGGATATGAGAAACCAAATCGCCAGCCTGATTGCAAGCATAACGTCACGAGTTCAAATCCGATAGGCCATAATATTTCTCTTTTTTTTCCTTTGTGCTGACAGATGGGCCCACTGGACGTACACTACTAGGGAAAACCTTATACACAGAATCTTAGCAGCAGCGCGGTCTAAAAACAGACGCTACTGCTAATTAGCAGCAACGAGCTTTAGAAAAGAGCGCTGCTAATGACTGAGTAGCAGTAGCGCTCTAGGTGAAAAGAGCGCTACTACTATAATTGCCACGGTGTTGCCTCCAGGCTAGATATAGTAGTAGCGCCCTTCCTGTGGACGCGCTACTGCTAAAGAAATTAGTAGCAGCGGTTTTGCTCAAAACTCGCTGCTGCTAAGTATGACCGCAACTAATTAAGTTTAGTCCCATACTGCTAAGCGAACAAGGTGTTTACCACCTTAAATATGTTGCTTCTCAACCTATCTCGAGCACTTGGTCTTCATTGAACTATATGTGTATGATTTGTGGTTGCAATATGAATCCTCGCCTGTACCTATACAGGTACAGTGAGGATTCATGTTGACTATTTAGATTATCCACAAAAAGATCAATGATGACCAATGTATTTTTTTGATGTTTTTACTAAACAAAAGAAATAACTGCTTCCATTAGCAGTAGCGGTTTTCCCTAAAACGCGCTGTAGATAAGTTAGCTATAGCGCGTTTTCTGTACGTGCACTACTGCTAGTTCGAGTTAACCACCTCCCGCATCAAAATTTCGCTAAGTCCTCCTTTCCCCCCCACCGGCCTGTTCCCCTACTCCCTGTTGCTGCCGCCCGAGCCCGAGCGCGCCTGCGCCCTCACCGCCGCCGCCGCCGCCCGCCCTCAACCTCACCGCCGCCGCTCTCGACCACACTGTCGCCGCCCTCGACCTCACCGCCGCCGCCCTCGACCGAGCCCGCTGAGCCCGCCGCCCAGGACCGCCGCCCTCCCGATCCCGAGCCCGCCCTCGCCGCCCCTCCGTCGCCGAGCACCTCCCCGCCACCGTCTCTCCCTCTGTAAGCCCCCACCCCACCCCTCCCCAACCCCCTCTCTCTTTGCTTAGTTAGTAGATGATTTTAGTAGTAGTAGATGTTAATTTAGGGTTCATAGATAATGATTTTTAGAAGTAGTGGATATTAATTACTAGTAGTGATGGTAAACTAGTTGTATAATTAGCAGTAGTACATGTTAATTAGTAGTAGATGTGGTAGTTAGATGTTAATTAGTAGTAGTAGATGTGCTAGTTTCTTTCTATTTATAGTAAGTTTATATTTAGTAAGAACTAGTTGAATTAATAGAATCAACGCCCACAACTACTTTGTGTTCTACTCGTGCATAGAATCTACGCAATAGACCTAGCTCATGATGCCACTGTTGGGGAACGTAGCAGAAATTCAAAATTTTCCTACGTATCACCAAGATCTATCTATGGAGAGACTAGCAACGAGGGGAAGGAGAGTGCATCTACATACCCTTGTAGATCTCTAAGCGGAAGCGTTCAAGTGAACGGGGTTGATGGAGTCGTACTCGTCGTGATTCAAATCACTGATGATCAAGTGCCGAATGCACGGCACCTCCGCGTTCAACACACGTACAGCCCGGTGACGTCTCCCATGCCTTGATCCAGCAAGGAGAGAGGGAGAGGTTGAGGAAGACTCCATCCAACAGCAGCACAACGGCATGGTGGTGGTGAAGGAGCGTGGCAATCCTGCAGGGCTTCGCCAAGCACCACGGGAGAGGAGGACTTGGGAGAGAGGGAGGGCTGCACCAAAGGCAAAAGGGGTGTGTCTAGAGGCCCTCCTACCCTCACTATATATAGGGAGCCCAAGGGGGGGGGTGCGCCAGCCCTAGGAGATCCAATCTCCTAGGGGGCGGCGGCCAGGGGAGGAGGACTCCCCCCCCCCAAGGCACCTAGGAGGTGCCTTCCCCTGCTGGGACTCTTCCTTTAGGGTTTCCCCAGGCGCAAGGGCCTCTTGGGGCTGGTGCCCTTGGCCCATGTAGGCCAAGGCGCACCCCCTACAGCCCATGTGGCCCCCCGGGGTAGGTGGCCCCACCCGGTGGGCCCTCGGGACCCTTCCGGTGGTCCCGGTACAATACCGATGACCCCGAAACTTGTCCCGATGGCCGAAACAGGACTTCCTATATATAAATCTTTACCTCCGGACCATTCCGGAACTCCTCGTGATGTCCGGGATCTCATCCGGGACTCCGAACAACATTCGGTAACCACATACAAGCTTCCTTTATAACCCTAGCGTCATCGAACCTTAAGTGTGTAGACCCTACGGGTTCGGGAGACATGCAGACATGACCGAGACGTTCTCCGGTCAATAACCAACAGCGGGATCTGGATACCCATGATGGCTCCCACATGTTCCACGATGATCTCATCGGATGAACCACGATGTCAAGGACTCAATCAATCCCGTATACAATTCCCTTTGTCTAGCGGTATTGTACTTGCCCGAGATTCGATCGTCGGTATCCCTATACCTTGTTCAATCTCGTTACCGGCAAGTCTCTTTACTCGTTCCGTAACACATCATCCCGTGATCAACTCCTTGGTCACATTGCGCATATGATGATGTCCTACCGAGTGGGCCCAGAGATACCTCTCCGTTTACACGGAGTGACAAATCCCAGTCTCGATTCGTGCCAACCCAACAGACACTTTCGGAGATACCTGTAATGCACCTTTATAGTCACCCAGTTACGTTGTGACGTTTGATACACCCAAAGCATTCCTACGGTATCCGGGAGTTGCACAATCTCATGGTCTAAGGAAATGATACTTGACATTAGAAAAGCTATAGCATACGAACTACACGATCTAGTGCTATGCTTAGGATTGGGTCTTGTCCATCACATCATTCTCCTAATGATGTGATCCCATTATCAACGACATCCAATGTCCATGGTTAGGAAACCGTAACCATCTATTGATCAACGAGCTAGTCAACTAGAGGCTTACTAGGGACATGGTGTTGTCTATGTATCCACACATGTATCTGAGTTTCCTATCAATACAATTATAGCATAGATAATATAACGATTATCATGAACAAGGAAATATAATAATAACCAATTTATTATTGCCTCTAGGGCATATTTCCAACAGTCTCCCACTTGCACTAGAGTCAATAATCTAGTTCACATCGCCATGTGATTAACACTCACAGGTCGCATCGCCATGTGACCAACATCCAAAGAGTTTACTAGAGTCAATAATCTAGTTCACATCACTAGGTGATTAACACTCAATGAGTTCCGGGTTTGATCATGTTGCTTGTGAGAGAGGTTTTAGTCAACGGGTCTGAACCTTTCAGATCCATGTGTGCTTTACAAATCTCTATGTCATCTCCTAGATGTAGCTACCACGTTCTATTTGGAGCTTATTCCAAATAACTGTTCTACTATACGAATCCAGTTTACTACTCAGAATAATCTGGATTAGTGTCAAAGTTTGCATCGGCGTAACCCTTTACGACGAACTCTTTTACCACCTCCATAATCGAGAAAATTCCTTAGTCCACTAGTTACTAAGGATAACTTTGACCGCTGTACTGTGATCCATTCTTGGATCACTCTTGTACCCCTTGACTGACTCATGGCAAGGCACACTTTAGGTGCGGTACACAGCATAGCATACTGTAGAGCCTATGTCTTAAGCATAGGGGACGACCTTCGTCCTTTCTCTCTATTCTGCCGTGGTCGAGCTTTAAGTCTTAACTTCATACCTTACAACTCAGGCAAGAACTCCTTCTTTGACTGATCCATCTTGAACACCTTCAAGATCATGTCAAGGTATGTGCTCATTTGAAAGTACCATTAAGCGTTTTGATCTATCCTTATAGATCTTGATGCTCAATGTTCAAGTAGCTTAATCCAGGCTTTCCATTGAAAAACACTTTCCAAATAACCCCATATGCTTTCCAGAAATTCTACATCATTTCTGATCCATAACATATACTCATCAGAAATTCTATAGTGCTCCCACTCACTTCTTTGGAAATACAAGTTTCTCATAAACTTTATATAAACCCAAAATCTTTGATCATCTCATCAAAGCGTACATTCCAACTCCGAGATGCTTACTCCAGTCCTCAGAAGGATTGCTGGAGCTTTGCATACTTATTAGCATCTTTCAGGATTGACAAAACCTTCCGGTTGTATCACATACAACCTTTCCTCAAGAAAATCGTCGAGGAAACAATGTTTTGACATCCTATCTGCAAGATTTCATAAATAATGCAGTAATCGCTAATATAATTCCAACAGACTCTTAGCATCGCTACGAGTGAGAAAATCTCACCGTAGTCAACTCCTTGAACTTGTCAGAAAACATCTTAACGACAAGTCGAGCTTTCTTAATGGTGACATTTACCATCATTGTCCGTCTTCCTTTTAAAATCCATCTATACTCAATAGCATTACGACCATCGAGCCGTTCTGCCAAAGTCTACACTTTGTTTTCATACATGGATCCTCTCTCGGATTTTATGGCCTCGAGCCATTTATTGGAATCCGGGCCCACCATCGCTTCTCCATAGCTCGTAGGTTCATTGTTGTCTAGCAACATGACTTCCAAGACAGGATTACGTACCACTCTGAAGTAGTACGCATCCTTGTCATCCCTCGAGGTTTGGGAGTGACTTGATCCGAAGTTTCATGATCACTATCATAAGCTTCCACTTCAATTGGTGTAGGTGCCACAGGAACAACTCCCTGTGCCCTGTCACACACTAGTTGAAGAGACGGTTCAATAACCTCATCAAGTCTCCACCATCCTCCCACTCAATTCTTTCGAGAGAAACTTTTCCTCGAGAAAGGACCCGATTCTAGAAACAATCCCTTATTGCTTTCGGATCTGAGACAGGAGGTATACCCAACTGTTTTTGGGTGTCCTATGAAGATGCATTTTATCCGCTTTGGGTTCGAGCTTATCAGCCTGAAACTTTTTCACATAAGCGTCGCAGCCCCAAACTTTTAAGAAATGACAGCTTAGGTTTCTCTAAACCATAGTTCATACGGTGTCTTCTCATCGGAATTACGTGGTGCCCTCTTTAAAGTGAATGTGGTCGTCTCTAATGCCTAACCCATAAACTATCGTGGTAATTCGATAAGAGACATCATGGTATGCATTATATCCAATATGGTGCAGTTATGATGTTCGGACACACCATCACACTATGGTGTTCCAGGCTGTATTAGTTGTGAAACAATTTCCACAATGTCTTAATTCTGTGCCAAACTCGAAATTCAGATATTCATCTCTATGATCATATCATAGATATTTTATCCTCTTGTCACGACGATCTTTCAACTTCACCCTGAAATTACTTGAACCTTTCAATAATTCAGACTCGTGATTCATCAAGTAAATATACTCAACATCTACTCAAATTATCTGTGAAGTAAGAACATAACGATATCCACTACATGCCTCAGCACTCATTGGACTGCACACATCAAAAATGTATTACTTCCAACAAGTTGCTTTCTTGTTCCATTTTACTGAAAACGAGGCTTTCAGTCATCGTGCCCATGTGGTATGATTTGCATGTCTCAAGTGATTCAAAATCAAGCGAGTACAAAATGGTCCATTTGCATGGAGTTTCTTCATGCATATATACCAATAGACATGGTTCGCATGTCCCAAATTTTTCAAAAACGAGTGAGCCCAAAGATCCATCAACATGGAGCTTCTTCATGCGTTTTATACCAATATGACTTAAGTGGCAGTACCACAAGTAAGTGGTACTATCATTACTATCTTTTGGCATGAACATGTGTATCACTACGATCGAGATTCAATGAACCATTCATTTTAGGTGTAAGACCATTTGAAGGTATTATTCAAATAAACAGAGTAACGATTATTCTTCTTAAATGAATAACCGTATTGCGATAGACATAATCCAATCATGTCTATGCTCAACACAAACACCAAACTCGATGGTAGAGGGAGCGTGCGATGCTTGATCATATCAACATTGGAAACACTTCCAACACATATCGTCAGCTCACCTTTAGCTAGTCTTCGTTTATTCCGTAGCTTTTATTTTGAGTTACTAACACTTAGCAACCGAACCAGTATCTAATACCCTGGTGCTACTAGGAGTACTAGTAAAGTACACATCAACACAATGTATATCCAATATACTACTATCGACTTTGCCAGCCTTCTCATCTACCAAGTATCTAGGGTAATTCTGCTCCAGTGGCTGTTCCCCTTATTACAGAAGCACTCAGTCTCGGGTTTGGGTTCAACCTTGGGTTTCTTCACTAGAGCAGCAGCTGAATTGCCGTTTCATGAAGTGTCCCTTTTGCCCTTGCCCTCCTTGAAACTAGTGGTTTCACAAACCATCAACAATTGATGCTCCTTCTTGATTTCTACTTTTGTGGTGTCAAACATCGCGAATATCTCAAGGATCATCATATATGTCCCTGATATATTATAGTTCATCACGAAGCTCTAGCAGCTTGGTGGTAATGACTTCGGAGAAACATCACTATCTCATCTGGAAGATCAACTCCCACTTGATTCAAGCGATTGTTGTACTCAGACAATCTGAGCACAAGCTCAACAATTGAGCTTTTCTCCTTAGTTTGTAGGTTAAGAAAATCGTCGGAGGTCTTATACCTCTTGACGTGGGCACGAGCCTGAAATTCCAATTTCAGCCCTCAAAACATCTCATATGTTTCGTGACGTTTCAAAAACGTCTTTGGTGCCTCAACTCTAAACCGTTTAACTGAACTATCATGTAGTTATCAAAACGTGTATGTCAGATGTTCGCAACATCCACAGACAACGTTCGAGGTTTAGCACACTGAGCGGTGCATTAAGGACATAAGCCTTCTAAGAAGCAATGAGAACAATCCTCAGTTTATGGACCTAGTCCGCATAATTGCTACTATCAACTTTCAACTAATTTTTCTCTAGGAACATATCTAAACAGTAGAACTGAAACGCGAGCTACGACATAATTTGCAAAAACCTTTTGACTATGTTCAGGATAATTAAGTTTATCTTATGAACTCCCACTCAGATAGACATCCCTCTAGTCATCTAAGTGATTACATGATCCGAGTCAACTAGCCCGTGTCCGATCATCACGTGAGACGGACTAGTTAACGTCGGTGAACATCTTCATGTTGATCATATCTTCTATACGACTCATGCTCGACCTTTCGGTCTTCTGTGTTCCGAGGCCATGTCTGTACATGCTAGGCTCGTCAAGTTAACCCTAAGTGTTTTGCATGTGTAAAACTGTCTTACACCCGTTGTATGTGAACGTAAGGATCCATCACACCCGATCATCACGGCGTGCTTAGAAACGACGAACTGTAGCAACGGTGCACAGTTAGGGGAGAATACTTCTTGAAATTTTAATGAGGGATCATCTTATTTACTACCGTCGTTCTAAGCAAATAAGATGTATAAACATGATAAACATCACATGCAATCAAATAGTGACATGATATGGCCAATATCATATTGCTCCTTTTGATCTCCATCTTCGGGGCTCCATGATCATTATCGTCATCGGCACGACACCATGATATCCATCATCATGATCTCCATCATCGTGTCTTCTTGAAGTTGTCTCGTCATTGACATGCAAGTCGTGATTCCCTTGACAAGAACATGATCAATCTCATACATCACATATATCATTCATCACATCCTTTTGGCCATATCACATCACATAGCATACCCTGCAAAAACAAGTTAGACGTCCTCTAATTGTTGTTTGCATGTTTTACGTGGCTGCTATGGGTTTCTAGCAAGAACGGTTCTTACCTACGCAAATACCACAACGTGATATGCCAATTGCTATTTACCCTTCATAAGGACCCTTTTCATCGAATCCGATCCGACTAAAGTGGGAGAGACAGACACCCGCCAGCCACCTTATGCAACTAGTGCATGTTTGTCGGTGGAACCGGTCTCACGTAAGAGTACGTGTAAGGTCGGTCCGGGCCGCTTCATCCCACGATGTCGCCGAATCAAGATAAGACTAGTAACGGCAAGCATATTGAACAAAATCAACGCCCACAACTACTTTGTGTTCTACTCGTGCATAGAATCTACGCAATAGACCTAGCTCATGATGCCACTGTTGGGGAACGTAGCAGAAATTCAAAATTTTCCTACGTATCACCAAGATCTATCTATGGAGAGACTAGCAACGAGGGGAAGGAGAGTGCATCTACATACCCTTGTAGATCGCTAAGCGGAAGCGTTCAAGTGAACGGGGTTGATGGAGTCGTACTCGTCGTGATTCAAATCACCGATGATCAAGTGCCGAACGCACGACACCTCCGCGTTCAACACACGTACAGCCCGGTGACGTCTCCCATGCCTTGATCCAGCAAGGAGAGAGGGAGAGGTTGAGGAAGACTCCATCCAACAGCAGCACAACGGCATGGTGGTGGTGAAGGAGCGTGGCAATCCTGCAGGGCTTTGCCAAGCACCACGGGAGAGGAGAAGGACTTGGGAGAGAGGGAGGGCTGCACCAAAGGCAAAAGGGGTGTGTCTAGAGGCCCTCCTACCCTCACTATATATAGGGAGCCCAAGGGGGGGGTGCGCCAGCCCTAGGAGATCCAATCTCCTAGGGGGCGGCGGCCAGGGGAGGAGTCCTCCCCCCCCCAAGGCACCTAGGAGGTGCCTTCCCCTGCTGGGACTCTTCCTTTAGGGTTTCCCCAGGCGCAAGGGCCTCTTGGGGCTGGTGCCCTTGGCCCATGTAGGCCAAGGCGCACCCCCTACAGCCCATGTGGCCCCTCGGGGTAGGTGGCCCCACCCGGTGGGCCCCCGGGACCCTTTCGGTGGTCCCGGTACAATACCGATGACCCCGAAACTTGTCCCGATGGCCGAAACAGGACTTCCTATATATAAATCTTTACCTCCGGACCATTCCCGAACTCCTCGTGACGTCCGGGATCTCATCCGGGACTCCAAACAACATTCGGTAACCACATACAAGCTTCCTTTATAACCCTAGCGTCATCGAACCTTAAGTGTGTAGACCCTACAGGTTCGGGAGACATGCAGACATGACCGAGACGTTCTCCGGTCAATAACCAACAGCGGGATCTGGATACCCATGATGGCTCCCACATGTTCCACGATGATATCATCGGATGAACCACGATGTCAAGGACTCAATCAATCCCGTATACAATTCCCTTTGTCTAGCGGTATTGTACTTGCCCGAGATTCGATCGTCGGTATCCCTATACCTTGTTCAATCTCGTTACCGGCAAGTCTCTTTACTCGTTCCGTAACACATCATCCCGTGATCAACTCCTTGGTCACATTGCACATATGATGATGTCCTACCGAGTGGGCCCAGAGATACCTCTCCGTTTACACGGAGTGACAAATCCCAGTCTCGATTCGTGCCAACCCAACAGACACTTTCGGAGATACCTGTAATGCACCTTTATAGTCACCCAGTTACGTTGTGATGTTTGATACAACCAAAGCATTCCTACGGTATCCGGGAGTTGCACAATCTCATGGTCTAAGGAAATGATACTTGACATTAGAAAAGCTATAGCATACGAACTACACGATCTAGTGCTATGCTTAGGATTGGGTCTTGTCCATCACATCATTCTCCTAATGATGTGATCCCGTTATCAACGACATCCAATGTCCATGGTTAGGAAACCGTAACCATCTATTGATCAACGAGCTAGTCAACTAGAGGCTTACTAGGGACATGGTGTTGTCTATGTATCCACACATGTATCTGAGTTTCCTATCAATACAATTATAGCATAGATAATAAACGATTATCATGAACAAGGAAATATAATAATAACCAATTTATTATTGCCTCTAGGGCATATTTCCAACAGTCCTATGAGGTACAATATGTTTATTATGTGATACAATGTGTTAGAGTTGAAGATGTGAGGAGTACTTGTGATTACGACTAGTGACCAATGATATGATGATGATGATGATAAGTTGTTAATGATATGATGATGATATTTATTATATCATTGGGTGAAAGAACCGCGGATTAGTTTCAAGTGGATGTCCGTCCACTTGAAACTAGTCCACACGGTTCTTTCACGTAATAACTCATTATGATGTAAAAACAATTTGTAAATTCCTATTGTATGAAAATTTGTGTAAAGGTGTACGAATACAACATGAAATAAAAAAGAAATAAAATACGAAATAATAGTAGCAGCGCGGGCAGAGAGAAGCGCTACTACTAATTACCAGCAGCGCTCCTCCTGGAACTCGCTGCTACTAAGTCGATTTAGCCGTAGCGTGGGTGGATGCACGCTACTGCTATTCGTTAGCTGTAGCGCCTTATCAGTAGCGCACCACCCCGCGCTACTGATAGGTCTAAAACCCGCGCTGCTGCTAGCCTTTTCCCTAGTAGTGGTAGAGACTTTTATAAAGTAAGCCATCTGTTATAAGTGGGTTCCATGTCACGTGTGCATGCCGATTAAAAATACAGTGCCACGTGAGCGCATTATACATCTATGGATGAGGTTATCAACGTATTTACACATTTGTGCTAAGTTTTAGAAGCAGTTCGACGTATTTTTCAAGTTCAGACACTAAAATAAACATCGATGGCAAGTTTAAGCAAATATATTATTACCTCTAAAAGAAAATCGATATTGGCGAGAAGGAAGCACGGATCTTAAAGCGCATCGAAACGACTGACATCAGGCGGCCCAAAGCCTTCACAGAATAAACCCTGGCCTCCGACCGCCACCCCTCTCCTCCTCCTCCCAACCCAGGCGCCGCGCCGCCGCCGCCGCATCCTCCGCCGACCGCCATGTCAAAGAAAGGAGGTAAAAAGGCGGCAGCAGGCGGCGGCGAGCTGTCCCGCTTCCTTCAGCCGCACCTCGAGACCATCACGAACACCCTCCAGGTAGGTTCCCGGTGAATCCCCAGTCCAGGACGCCGCCCTAATCCTGCTCGGAGCTCCCTCGTTTGACTTGCTCTCCTGCTCTCGCAGATGATGTAAAACTTAGAGGCCACACATGACTTGCAAGCATATCACGGGCACTTAGGCTTGCCATCCTGGGTCTTCAAGTTGTTGTAGCACGGGCATTCTTCCTTGTTGCCCACCGTGCCGGACGGAACACACAGGCACCTCTTGCAGCAGTAGTTACAATAGAAATTGCATGGTTTCTTGTGTGACGTAGCTGAGCAACGGATCTTGCATTTCATTGGGCATTCTGTTCATTGTGCGCAACATATTAAAAATAAATAATGGGAGTTATATTTGACATTATTATGACACGATCATGCATATTACTTTTTATGCTTCAACAAAAAAGAGTTCCATGTCTTTCCTCGCTCATGTTATGTGGAATATTTGAAGAATGTTTTCATAATTTTACAATGACTTTATAATGATTGACATGCATGGACTTAGAATTTTGTTGTATAATGATTTGACAAATGTAGACTTAGATTTGTTACCTTTTAAAGGAACAGATCCTTCTGCACCAGCCTAGATCAGAAATTCAAATACCAAAATCAGTGTTTTGATACAAGTACAACATAATGCTTGCGACTTATTTGCCATTTCACCAACGCCATGGAAATAGTATAGTAAACATACCGGTTTGTATGATTCTACGTTCATGCTCCCGGATACCTCAGCCTAAAAATGATTGCAACTCATGGTTAAACATACATTTCCATCAACAATTGATTTATTGAGAGAGAGAGAGAGAGTTACCACGAAGAATAATGCAAGCAAGAAAGGAATGGAAAGAGTGCGTGCAACACAAGCCATGCTTCTTAGTTGCATACGTATGGAATGAGGATCTGATCTTGGGGAAACCTATTGCTGACCTTGGTATATATAATATTCAATTATGATATATTTAGATGCATTCTAGATTTTAGTTTTAACTAGCAATTAAAATTAAAATCTTCCAAATTTTGACATTATTGTTCACCAACTTATCTATTGATATACCTATTTGGAGATCAAATCATTTAATAGATTGATACCAAAATCTAAATATAGAAGTCTGGTATGGAGTAGAAGATAATTATGCGATCCAAAAGGATCCATAATGCGATATATTTGACATGCAACTAGGGACGACCTATTAATTCATAGATATCTTTTAAACTACCTAGGGAATACGGTCAGTATCCAAAGATTAACACGCCAGTCAAAATTAGTGTCCACACTTTCATCTCTACTATTATCTATATTATTAAAGGGGAGTTGGTAGATTCTCTTCACGTCCTTCCTGGTTTTTTCCTCCCCACACTCCTGCTCTCCTTGGTTTTCTTCGATTTTTTGGTAATCTCAACTGATGCCGCACAAAATAAAAACCAATGTAAGTAGAGTAACTTTGAATAATCTAACCCAAATCAGTGTTTTTCTCAAATTCACATATTGCATTAACTCAATTAAATCAAATAAAATATTTCCAAAATCTCAACTAAAACAAAACTTTCCTTCCCTTCCTCTACCCATACCCATATCAGATCAAATCTTACCAAAACCTCAACTATATCAAAATTTTACTAGTCTTCTCCTATCCAAACTCAGATCAAATCAATTCTTACTAAGATCTAGAATATACAATGTGTGACGTATATGTTGGATATGATTGGTGTTGAACCACTAGAATATGTATGCCTCATTGCAACACACAGGCAATGAGCTTGCCTAGTAGGTCCACCTCACCTCCTCCCTGGTTTTTTCCTCCCCCCCTCCCCACCAAAATTTCTATTGAGTTCTTTACAATCTCAACCGATGCCGCACAAAATAAAACCAATGTAAGTACATAACATGGAATAATATAAAATAAATCAACACTTTCCCAAAATCACGTCCTACATTAAGTCACAAAAACAAATCTTTCCAAAATCTCAACTAAAACAAAACTTTCCTTGCCTTCCCTTAATAATTACCAAAATCAAATCAAATTGACATGATTGGTGTTGAACCACTAGAATATATATGCCCCCGTTGCAACACATGTGCATCTCTAGTATTAAAGAGGGTCGCTAGCTTCGCCTAAGCTCCTCCCCAGTTTTCTCCTTTCCACGCCTCCTTCAGTTTTTTTCTTGATTTTTTGGTAATCTCAACCGATGCCACACAAAATAAAAACCAACGCAGATAGGCCAACTTGGAATAATCTAAACAAAATTGGTACCTTTTCAAAATCATGTCCTACAATAACTCAATCAAATTAAGTCATTGTTTTCAAAATCTCAACTAAATCAGAACTTTCCTTGCCTTCCCTTGCTCATACCCAAATCAAATTAAATAGATATAAACGGGCGAACCAACATGTGGTTGGACGGTTAGGAGGAGAGTGGTATCCCGAACCCACTAGAGTTCAAGTCCTAGAGACATTGTTGCTCCCATTTTCCTGAATTTATTCCAGACTTTCCGGCGAAGTGTGTTCAGTGGGAGGAGACGTTCTCATCGACTAAGAAGGCGTCTGTGGCGACTTCATCAATCTCAAGGTGATGTGCCGACTCAGTCTCTTGGAGGTGCTCATAGGGGTAGGGTGTGCTTGCATGTGTTCATAAGGGTGAGTGTATTCTCGTGTATGTGAGCGACTTTGATTGGACTGTGTTAAAAAATAGATATGATTGCTGTTTAATTACTAGAATATGTATGCCCTTGTTTCAACACATGTGCAATTAAATAATATGTTTGACATGAGACTATTCTCAATGATGGGGGTTATTTTTTATTTTAGATAATTTCTTGTGTGTTGCAATAAGATATAAATATTTTAGTGCGTTAGCCCATGATTTACTGCACATACTAATATGATTGTGTAAATAAATGTTTATCAAATCATACCAATGATTTACCCATCTGGCAAATTTATGATTTTATTTTGTAAGAACTTATTGGGTTACCAAGAAAACATAACTTTTTGCGAAAAATATCAGATCTGTTATAAAAGTTCACCTGAAGTACAAAGCATTTCAAACATCTCTATTCTTATAAAAAACGAGTTGGTGATGATGGTGTGCCTGCCATCTTGTAATATAGACCGTCTGATCTATATCTGACAGATAGAAAGCAAAGTATGACAATTTTACAAAAGATACCTACACCTCTATCCACATTTAGAGCATGATTGGTTTGCTGTCATATTGGAATTGCCAAATGTTCGCAATACCAAGACTTGCCGAATATTGGCAACTTTATGTGAGATAGGCAAGACAACTCGGTAACCAACCAAGTAGTAGCGAATATTTGACACAATGCCAAACCCTGGCATGCCTATTTTTGGCACCAAACCAATTATGCTCTTACAGACAAGGCCTTGCCTCGTTCATCCTTATCTCCCACAACCTCATTACTGAGCAATTAAAAAAGGAAGTCTCTGGAACAATCTAGCATGGTGGCCGCTGCCGCCTGCCGGCGCTGTCCATCCCCATGCCTCCGCCCAGTCCAACCGCCAGTCACCACCACGCTCCACTCCTCCTCACCTCATCTTTCATTTTTTGATGAAATTGTCGAGATACCAGCTTTCCGATAAAATTCTCGAGATATCATTAGTTTCTACACATGGGATTACTCTTGCATGGGTCAATCACAACAGGTGTTTTGTAAAAAAAATGCACATTGATGTTCCGTGCAATGCACGAGCATCTTGCTAGTAATGAAAATTACATCGAGATTCTTAGACCACCGAACCACCACTATTGTCGCCAGAACAAGTCGCCGATGCGCCGATGTCGCCACTCCACTACCGGAGCGTGGCACCGTGATTCCCCACCCGACACCAATGACCAGAGCGACGTGCAAAGGGAAGGCGGATCCATGGGATCATTAGAAGAGCCTGGAGGGGTTGAATTCACCTTAGCTGCTGAGCATGGAGGGTTTGAGTTCACCCTAGTTGCTTACAAGTGAATGACGGTCAACAAAGTTGATAATTCTAACACCACTAGATTTAGCCACATCGACCGTGCTCAATAATCATTAAAGATTTGATCAAGTCATTCAACATTCTGTCTATTAGCCCGCATATAACTAGAAATCTCATCTGCCAAAAATCAAATTTACTTTGACATCACTAAAAGCGCCTCTTTACTCACCATGAGATAAAGAGAGCAGTTGAGCCTTGAACACATAATAAAAACTACATGATGGATTACAAGCTGTGTTTCTTCGTAGATCTCGATTCAAGCGGCTAGTGGCTATTGCGGTCTTCAAATCTTATATGATGAGAGTGTTTGCAGCTGTTCCTTTTGTTGGGGAACGTAGTAATTTCAAAAAAAAATCCTACGCACACGCAAGATCATGGTGATGCATAGCAACGAGAGGGGAGAGTGTTGTCTACGTACCCTCGTAGACCGGAAGCGGAAGCGTTAGCACAACGCGGTTGATGTAGTCGTACGTCTTCACGGCCCGACCGATCAAGCACCGAAACTACGGCACCTCCGAGTTCTAGCACACGTTCAGCTCGATGACGATCCCCGGACTCCGATCCAGCAAAGTGCCGGGGAAGAGTTTCGTCAGCATGACGGCGTGGTGACGATCTTGATGTTCTACCGTCGCAGGGCTTCGCCTAAGCACCGCTACAATATTATCGAGGATTATGGTGGAGGGGGGCACCGCACACGGCTAAGAGAACGATCACGAAGATCAACTTGTGTGTCTAGAGGTGCCCCCCTACCCCTGTATATAAAGGAGCAAGGGGGGAGACCGGCCGGCCCTTGAGGCGCGCCAAGGAGGGGGGAATCCTCCTCCTAATAGGAGTAGGACTCCCCTTTCCTAGTCCAACTAGGAAGAGGGTAGGGGGAAGGAAAGAGAGGGAGAGGGAGAGGGAAAGAGGGGCCGCGCCCCCCTCCCGTAGTCCAATTCGGACTCCCCATGGGAGGGGGCGCGCCACCTCCTGGGCTGCTGCCCTCTCTCTCCCCTCAGGCCCACTAAGGCCCAATACTTCCCCGGGGGGTTCCGGTAACCCTTCCGGCACTCCGGTTTTCTCCGAAATCACCCGAAATACTTCCGGTGTTCGAATATAGCCGTCCAATGTATCGATCTTTATGTCTCGACCATTTAGAGACTCCTCGTCATGTCCGTGATCATATCCGGGACTCCGAACAACCTTCGGTGCATCAAAATATATAAACTCATAATGAAACTGTCATCGTAACGTTAAGCGTGTGGACCCTACGGGTTCGAGAATAATGTAGACATGACCGAGACACGTCTCCGGTCAATAACCAATAGCGGAACCCGGATGCTCATATTGGCTCCCACATATTCTACGAAGATCTTTTATCGGTCAGACCGCATAACAACATACGTTGTTCCCATTGTCATCGGTATGTTACTTGCCCGAGATTTGATCGTCGGTATCTCAATACCTAGTTCAATCTCGTTACCGGCAAGTCTCTTTACTCATTCCGTAATACATCATCCCGCAACTAACTTATTAGTTGCAATGCTTGCAAGGCTTATGTGATGTGCATTACCGAGAGGGCCCAGAGATACCTCTCCGACAATCGGAGTGACAAATCCTAATCTCGAAATATGCCAACCCAACAAGTACCTTCGGAGACACCTGTAGAGCACCTTTATAATCACCCAGTTACATTGTGACGTTTGGTAGCACACAAAGTGTTTCTCAGGTAAACGGGAGTTGCATAATCTCATAGTCATAGGAACATGTATAAGTCATGAAGAAAGCAATAGCAACAAACTAAATGATCAAGTGCTAAGCTAATGAAATGGGTCAAGTCAATCACATCATTCTCCTAATGATGTGATCCCGTTAATCAAATGACAACTCATGTCTATGGTTAGGAAACATAACCATCTTTGATCAATGAGCTAGTCAAGTAGAGGCATACTAGTGACACTCTGTTTGTCTATGTATTCACACATGTATTATGTTTCCGGTTAATATAATTCTAGCATGAATAATAAACATTTATCATGATATAAGGAAATAAATAATAACTTTATTATTGCCTCTAGGGCATATTTCCTTCACCTTTTCATTACTATCTCCGATGAACGACAATCAATCGAAGGATGAAGACTAATGTGATTTTCATTATAATTTCACTTTTTACTGGTCATTCTGCATCCAGTTATCTTTCCATTTCATTGGTTGTTTTCCTTGATCATTATCAGGTCTATGATGATTTTAGTGCCCTTTTATATTATAAAATTAAAAAAAAGAGGTAATATCATTTGTGGTGCTTAGATTTGTCACCGATGTTCACTTTGGACCCTGAACTTGAAAAAACATCTAACTGGTTTTAAAACTTGGCATAAGTCTGCAAATACGATGGTAATTCTATCTGTAGACGTAGAATGCGCTGATGTGGCACCGTATTTTGATTAGCGTGCGCATGTCTCTATGACTAGCGGGCCCCACATGTCAGCACAAAGGAAAAATCCCACTTAAAAAGTATAGTGCCTATGATTCGAACTACCCTCTTGCTGATTGCGAACAGAATGTGCTAGCCACTCTGCCACATATGATTTAACCTAACGTAAGTGTAAATGTCCTATCTTTTATTTTTTGAGAAACTGTAAATGTCCTATCTGTTATACAGAAACAGACCCGTGTGGTTTAAATAGGCTGTAGTCAGTGCGACCCATGTTAGCTTTCTTTTATTTCTTTTTAAAATTTGTAAAATTTAAGTAAATTATAATGATAGTAATAAACAAATAGTTCAAATATTCGTGTCTTACAAATATTATACATACAAAACATAAATTGTTTAGAAAAACATTCAGGTAATTTTAAATAGTAATGATGTATTATTTTTGAAAAAAATCATATAAATTAAATTTTATTTCTGGTTATAAAATGTAAGTATAGTTTAGAATATCATAAATATTTGCTAAATTACAATTCATAATTATTAATTTAATTATAGAAACATTTGTATATTTATATGAACTTTTTACAATTCATAAATTTGCTGTTTAAGAATTTTTTGTATAACTAAAAAATATTCATAACTATGCACAATTAGAAAATATTTTTTATGAATATTTACATCTGATGATCTTTCAGTTATTTAGAAATTATTAATATGTGTCATGAGTCAAAGTTATCACCAGAGAATTTTAATAAAAATGTGAATATTTTTAAAAATCATGTGAAGTCGCATTATTCGTCACCCTGTGTGAGGAATAATTATTCTTAACCCCCTCTTTATTTTGACATCAATGCACTGTATTTTTACATTCTGTAAATTTTGTCTTATTTTATACGTAAAGAGAGAATAGAAGAAAATAATACTCGCTGTAAAAATATATTTTATTTTACATAAAATTACGAATGTAAAAACATATAGTAAAACATACATAAAATGTGAATTTTCTGGTCTTATAATATATATTTTTGTTTTCTTAAACCTAATTTTATGTAGTGAATCAATATAAATGTAACTATTTGTATTCGAAATGTAATTTATTTATGAAGCGATCGTAAGATTACCTCGTGTGAAAAGTAATCTATTCTGCAGCCTGGGTGATAAATAGTTATATATATATATAAATATAAATATATATATATATATATATATATATATATATATATATATATATATAAGTAGGATTTTCTACAAGTGCTTGCCACAGAACTAGTTAAGGGTTTCAACGGTGCAAAAGTTCTCAAAAATTCTGAAAAAAATACTGAACCAACACACCTATAATATAACATGATCCAACAGAGAGAATAAAAAAATATGACTGTATGTGTCCTGGACAAAAAAACAAATAGTTCAGTATATATTTATGTCGCAGTGAGCTGAAATGCTTATTATTTTTGCCGAGGACACACAGATGCATATTTTGACAATCCCTCCGTTGGATCATCTTATTACATTAGAGAGATGCTGCCTTATTTGTTTTATATTTTTTGATAACTTTTGAACCGTTAAAAGTTTAGGGACACTTAACTAGTTCTGTGGCAAGCTATGGTAGACACAGTTTTACCTATAGTTGTTTTATAATATATGTTTTTATAATATAGTTGACAAACTTTTTGCAATTTATAATGTTATTATAATGTTATTTATGCTTAACACACAAGTATTTTAATTTTATTGTTATTACTGTGATTATAGTTGACAAACTTTTTGCAATTTATTTTAATAAGCTAACATGAGCAAAATGGGTTGAACTGATTGCAACATAGGCATCGTTATCGGTATTTCTTATTCGCCGCTTGTTGCGTCGAAATATCGACGCAACGCACAGGCCGACGACAGGACCGGAGGATCTGGGCCGGCCATTTAGACTGTGAGGAGCCAACCGGTTTAGGAACCTTCTAGATGGTTCCAGAACCGAGTTTTTCTTTTATTTTCTTCTACTGCCTTTTTGGTTTTTTTCTGTGTCTTTTTCTCTTCCTTTTTTTTCTTTTTCTGTTCTTTTCCTTTTTCATTTATTATTTTTCCTTTTTTTCAAGCACGATTTTATTTTCATATTTTTTCAAAAAATTCAAATATTAATAAGAATATCAAGAAATATTCTTGTATAAAAAATCAGATTTAAAAAATGTTCATAGTTTCAAATTTTGTTCACAATTTTAAAAAATGTTCCTTTATCAAATATTTGTAATTCCGAAAATGTTCAAAAGTTCCGCAAAATATCACATTACAAAATTTGTTCACAACATCCAAAAAAGTTCTGAATTCCGGAATTTGTTCATGTTTTCAAAAAATGTTTGAAGTTTTAAAATTTTGTTGATGTTAATGAATTTTTTTTGTGTTTTCAACAAATTTTAGTGTTCAATTTTTTCGTTTTTCTAAAATTTGCTCGGGATTTGTAAATTTGTTTGTGTTTTGAATAAAAAATGGTGTTTCAATTTTTTCATGTTTTCCAAAATTGTTGACGCATTCAAAAATATGTTTAGAATTTCAAAAAAAAATCATGTTTGTAAAATGTTTAGAGTTTAAAAAAATTGTGTTTCCAAAAGCTGTTCAGAATTTCTAAATTTGTTCTTGTTTTCAAAGAAGTTCGGAGTTTGAAATTTTGATCGTGTTTTAATTGTTCGTAATTTAAAGCTTTTGTTCTGATTTTTCATTATATCTTCATAATTCAAAAAAGGTGTTCCAAGTTTTCAAAGATTGTTCGTGTTTTCAAAAGATTGTTCGCATTTTGAAAAGAAATTGGAATTAATAAATTGTTTGTGTTTTTTTTTCAAAACATTGAGTAGTGGTCATTTACGCTGCTGCAGTTTGTTCTTTAGACTTGATGCTACTCAATTTCACATTCGTGTATACAGTTCGACTGTTCAGCTGGCTAGCACGGTACCGACCACTACAAAAGGTCTGGAGATCGAATTCCAAGTTGCACATTCTTTCTATTTCAGATCTTTTGCGCCCAACCAATCACTAAGAGTTTTACTCCAATGGGCCGGCCCAGTTGCGCGTACTCTGTGCGAAGAGGCGTCTGTTGCTGCAGAATGCGGTAAGTAGGAGGTCCCGTCATTATCGCCGGTGGATATGAGAAACCCAATCACCAGTCTGATTGCAAGCATAACATCGCGAGGTCAAATCCGATAGGCCATAATTTCTATCAACTTTTGCGCCCAACCAATCACTAAGAGTTTTACTCCAATGTGCCGGCCTAGTTGCGCACGCTCTGTGCGAAGAGGCGTGTGTTTGCCGCAGAATGCGGTAAATAGGAGGTCTTGTCATTATCGTTGGTGGATATGAGAAACCAAATCGCCAGCCTGATTGCAAGCATAACGTCATGAGTTCAATTCCGATAGGCATAAATTTTATCCTTTTTTCTTTGTGCTGACAGATGGGCCCACTGGACGTAGAGACTTTTATAAAGTAAACCATCTGTTATAAGTGGGTTTCATGTCATGTGTGCATGCTGATTAGAAATATAATGCCATGTGAGCGCATTATACGTCTATGGATGAGGTTATCAACGTATTTACACATTTGTCCCAAGTTCTAGAAGTAGTTCGACGTATTTTTTAAGTTCAGGCACTAAAATAAATATTGATGGCAAGTTTAAGCACTACTGGCAATATATTATTACCTCTAAAAGAAAATCGATATTGGCAAGAAGGAAGCACGAATCTTAAAGCGCATCGAAACGACTGACATCAGGCGGCCCAAAGCCTTCACAGAATAAACCCTGGGCCTCCGACCGCCGCCCCTCTCCTGAGCCTCCTCCTCCTCCTCCTCGCCGTCCTCCCAACCCAGGCGCCGCGCCGCCGCCGCCACATCCTCCGCCCGCTGCCATGTCGAAGAAAGGAGGCAAAAAGGCCGCGGCAGGAGGCGGCGAGCTGTCCCGCTTCCTGCAGCCGCACCTCCAGACCATCATGGACACCCTCCAGGTAGGTACCCGGTGAATCCCCGGTTCACCGCCCGGCCCTAATCCTGCTCGGAGCTCCCTCGTTTGACTTGCGCTCCCGCTCTCGCAGATGATGTCGGAGGTGGCTGCCGGGGGACTGGAGCGGACGGAGTGGTCGGAGGTCGTCGCGCTCGGCGATGTGGTGTCCAGGCAGGCCACCGTCGGTGAGTCTGAAACCGGGCTGAATTCCCTAGACTAATTTTGTGCGCTGGGGTGACAGTCATCGCGTGCAGTCAGAGCTGTTAGGGTCTCTCTGGGTGATCGTTGATTCGTTTCAGTTGCTTGGCACGCCCAATAGGATCACAAATTGGGAAATTTTTAGTTGTTTTATCTGAATTTAGTAGTTTGTACTTGCTCAAGAAGCCAATTAGCTGCAGTACATATGCTTTGGCCGCTGTATGCAGCAGAGTAAAGTTATTTATAGTATTTTGCTTCTGTCTAGTGCTCACTGGTGCAATTCATGCTGTCCTTATAGTGCGATTCTGTTTTCTTGTCGGTGATGTATCTCTGGTTGTGTTCACTTATTGTTGTTATATATGCTTGTTCTCGTTGTAGCTGGGATGGTCTGGAGCGGAGACTTGCCTGGTGTGGAGACGCTCAAGGAGAACATTGCTGCGTATTTCAACGTCCTGCAGGGTTTCCTTTTGGCTTGCCATGGAAGCACGGTTGGTGCCGGTCCTACGCTTCACAAGTATATCACTAGTTCTGCAAAGGGCATGGTGGATGCCAGCTTCTCGTTGTTCAAGCTAGCCGTTTCTGCCTATGGTATGTGATATCCAACACCCTGATGCAGCTTTTCTCTAGATGCTGCCATTTATCTATAGAAGGTGAAGCAGCTTGGGTGATGGCTAACTAACATGACTAAACTTGCTGATCTAATCTTCATATAGCTAAAGTGGAAACTAGTAATTTACATATCTGGTGGTATTGATTGCCTGTTTTGTTGTGATTCTAGTTCATGAATGGGCAAGTGATACTGTAATAATTAGTAAACGACATGTGGAATAGCAATGCATCAGTTGTCGCCTTAAACAAAAAAGGGAAGGTTGCTAGTGTGTTCATACAGTTCTGATATATTGTGCATGATTTTGGTTCTGCTTAGGGCTACTGAAGATTTGGACCATGCTTTTAATCCACATTATTTTCTTCATGTTTTAAGTGGTCAGAATCAGGGCTAAATACGCTTGTTTGTGACATGCAGAATCTGGCAGTCCTGACCGGAAAACAATCATACCTCCAGTGACAGGAACTGTATGGGAAGCTTGTCTTGCTCTTAAGAAGGTGCCTGCAACCAACTGTATCGCCATAGGGCGAGCTATGACGCAGATATGTGTATGTCTGAAGGATATCCTGCGTGAGATGAAAGAACTCCCAGTTGGTGATTCTGATGATACCAAAGCTGGAAAATCTTCCAATGGAGATGTCGCCATGAGCTTTTCAGATAAGGATGAATCGTTCTCTGATCTTGAGGAAGATGAAGGCTTCACTGCGGAGGAGATAGCCATCGCCAAGTTGATTATTGCTGTTACAGCAGATTCGCTTGATGCGGTGAAAGAAACAATCCGTTTCATCACAAGTTTGCTCAAGAGCTCTGGCAACCAAAGGGGTGCTGCTGAGGACAAGGTGGAGTCCATGGAGAATTTGCTGAGCCACTGCAGGGACGTTGCTGACCAGGTTAACGAGCTTGGGGCCTCCGTGTATGCACAAGACCCGTCTGAAATGAAGTCCGCCATAAAAAGACTGAACGTTGGCATCACAGGGATGTGCCAGGAAATGGCGGGCCTCGGTGGCTCGCCCAAGAACGCCTATGCAGCCTTCAGTGGATTTCAGAAGTCGTTGAAAGCTCTTGAGGAAGAGATAGGTGAGGATGTCGTTGACGAAATGAAAAATCTTACCATCAGCCCGTCCTGATTGTTGAAGTCGAAGACTTCTTTTATGATATGCCCTCTAGTTTGTAGCAGTGTTATGATGTGTCTTCTAGTTGGAGTTCTGAAGCTTGTATTGTTCAACCGAATGGCAGAGTGCATAGTTCTTTCCAGTGAACAAGACAATGCTTAGTGCTTAGTGTGGTATTGGAATTCCTGGTGTGTTAAGGCAGTATACAAGGTTGGTGCTACATAATTTTGGGTGCTGTAATATCTAAAGTTGATTCTAGATGAACTCTGGTAGTTACCTGGTGAATCCTGTCCTGATTGTCGAAATGTCTGAACTTGTCGTACTTAACATCGTTATGATATGTCTTTCTAGTTCATAGCATGATGAAATCTGTCTTCTAGTCTGTAGCCATTTTTGGTGTGTAGAGGCAGCATAATCAGTAGTTTTGATGTGTACAGGATTTGTGCTAGTTGCATATTGGTGCTGCACCCTGCTTCGCTGTATTTCGAGATGTAGGCTGTAGAGCTTGAGAAAGCTCCCAATTTGCTTTGCTGGCTAAGTTTAGCTAACTTTGATGCTAAGAGGGTGCTTGGATACGTTTTAGTCCCATGATTAAAAGTAGTGGGACTAAAACTTGCTAACCTCACCCATGCTTGGATCCAAATATTAAAGAGACTAAAATCAAGTTATTGAGCATTTATTATCCTCCAAACCCTCCAATCCAGAACTCGCATGTGTTAAAGAGAGGCATTAAATGAGGAGAGAGAGGGCTAATACATATTTTAGTAGGTTTCCTATGACTAAAAAATTTTAACCTCAAGACTAGTCCTAGCCTCTCTTTAGTGCTTGGAACTTTAGCCTCTAAAAGAGACTATTTTTAGTCAGACTAAAAATAGTCCTTGGATCCAAGCACCCTCTAAAAGGCCTCCCCTCCTGATTGTCATTTGCTTCTTCTTAAATTTTGTTTGAAATACTGAAGTGCCAATTTTATTTTATTTTTTGCTCTGGATGGGTTAATTGGTTTTATATTAACACAATATGAGCACTACTGTCAATTTTTTTGGAAGATTCCAAATAACAAGATAACGTGAAGCAAACTTCTAGTTCAAATTTAAGTTTTGTTTTGTTGGGGCCCTTAATAATGAAGGAGGGCACCCTCAAAAAATTAGCTTATGCTGCTATTTGTGGCGCGCACACGGTATTCTTTAGTAAAAGGCGAAAGAATAGTTCGCTTTGTGCTCACCACGCAGCTCCGTGCTCTTTGACAGTGCGGCTGCATTCCTTCTTGTATATCTCCCCTGCAACCCATCCTTAGCAGCTAAGCGGTATGGTACTAATCATAAAACCCGCCGCGAGCTGCGCGATTACCTCTCATGCTGCTGCTGTTATTGTGGGCTGTTATCAACTTACCATGTACAGCCCAGGTCCAACAGCCCACTCGGATGCATTGATTGGATTGGTCTGCGTATCTTATCTTATTTTCCTAGTTGTGCTAAGTAATGTGCGCGGTACAAGTTCCTGGTAGAGAACTTCTTTGAGTCATTCTATTTTTCTGTTCATATGAAGGAAATTAATATGCGATTTTCAAAGTAGGGGAATCCAAATGAAACCCTTTTTTTTGCTCAGTCTATCTGGAATGCTTTTGTATAATTAGGAATTAATTATAAATAGGTATTCCGTTTCATCTAGGAAAAGAACCTAAAAGTTCGGGCCATGCAATTGAAAGGCCAAGACGGACAATAGTTCTACTATCACGCTACCAATAATAATGTCGAATGCTTCAAAGACAAGCGGAAGTTAAAAAATAAACTTGAAACCCATTTGTCTAAATTTAGCTCAAATTTCAGCTTCCATTTGTTGGGCTCTTCCTTGCAAATGAAAATGCTTAAAAAATGTGTATGTTGTTCTCAGGACGAAGCTAGAAAAAATAAGCACCGGTGTCGGCCACTATAAAAAAATAGGCAGCAAACCCATGATATAATTTTTTTATATAGAAAGTTTGTAATACCGGGTATTGATTGAGAGAAGTCATAAAACTAGCACAATAAGCACCAACTTTAGAAGTTTTTTTTGCGAGACATCAACTTTAGAAGTTGATAACCAAAGGAAAAAAAAGATTATTCTTATTCTAAAACAATTTAGCAAGGCAGATAGTGTTTCAATAAGCTCTTCAAGTTAAAAGCATTGAAAGCGTTTATTTACGCTTTGTAGTAACACCAACATTTGATACATGATTTTGTGTAAGTGGCCTTGAAGTCCCTGTTCATCTTGTAGTGTTCGGACAAAAATCTATCTGTAACTCCTAATGATTCAACGAAGAGAAATGCAAAAACCAAGGCGAGAAATTTTAGCGTGGAGCTAACTCATGTGACTATATCTAACGTAAATTGGACTCTAAATATAACAATATTCCCATGATACTGAATTTGTCTTTATTTTATTTTTCAAGTTATGTTTCAAATTTAGACTTGATTTGATTTTTTTGAAAATATAGATTCGTATTGTGGCTACAAACTAATTTTCGCCTATTAAAAACAGTTTACTGTACAAACCGAATCACCATACAAACCCTGCAAACTGAACGGAAACTTGGGTCTATTTGCCTACATGGGCTCAAAGCACGAATCATGGACTTGGGCCATGATGCGCAACAAAGTTAGCCCACCAGACAGGATCCGATTTCTCAAAAAAAAAACAGACAGGATCCAGAATCTCCGTCACTCACTCCGTCAGACTCTTTCCCCTCCCGAGCAATGGGGAGTCAACTGCTGCCGGCGGCGGCGGCGGCGGCGAAAGCCCCGTCGACCCCGTCCACCACCACCACTAGCACCACCACCGCCGCCAACGGAAGCACCACCACCACAACCAAAACCACCTCCACCTCCACCTCCGCCGATGGCACCACTACCATCACAACCACCACCACCACCACAACAACAACCACAACCACGGCCACTGCCGCCGCCGCCGCCACCACCACCATATCGTCCCTCAGCGAAGACGACCTCCGCGAGATCTTCCTCCGCCTCCCGAACCTCCGGGCCCTCATCCGCGCCGCGCTCACCTGCCGCGCATGGCTCGGCGCCGTCCGCGCCTCCCGGCCCTTCCGCCGCCTGTTCCGCGCCCTCCACCCGGCGCCGCTCCTCGGGCTCTTCATCCCAATCGACGGCAGCGCCAACCCCTCCTTCGCCCCGCTGCGCCGCCGCTCAGATCCCGACGCCACCGCCGCCCTCCGTGGCGGCGACTTCTTCCTCACCTCCCTCCCGCTCGAGGCCGACCCATCCAAGGGCTGGAGCCTCATGGACTGCCGCGACGGCTACCTCCTCCTATGGAACATGCTCTCCCTCGCCGCCGTGAACCCCTTGACCTGGGCCGTCGACATCATCCCGATGCCCGGCGACGATGTGCAGGCCGGGAGTCGGCGCCATTTCTCCTTCCTTGGTTTCCATCTGCTGTGCTCCGACGAGCACCCGTCGTCGTTCCGCGTGGTCTGTGTCTGCTGGGACCCGCAAAGGATCCGTGCCACCGTCTTCTCGTCGGAGACGTGGGATTGGGTCGTCCACCCGTGGGTGCACGTCGGCGGTAACCGCAGCCTGAAGTTCAATGCTGGTACGCTGGCGAATGGTTCCATTTACTGGCCTGTCGACGGTGAACCCCGCACGATTAGGATAAACACGGCCACCATGGATGTCTCCTGTGTGGATCTACCCTCTCAAGTGAAGGTGCACGGATTCAGTTTCAGTGCCGGGGACACCAAGGATGGCCAACTATGCATCGTCTATGAATCGGATTTCTTCCTTCATGTTTGGATCCGTGGCGTGGACGGTGATGGAATCGAGGTTTGGGTTCCGGACACTGTAATCGATTTGAGTGCAGAAATTGATCGGGTCACTCATGGGTTCGCTCTCGACTTGCATGGCGACCTCAAGGTTATGGAAGTTAGGTCTGGATACATCTACTTGTCCACGACATGCTTGACCCCTGCTGGCACGCTCCACTGCTGGTTCTTCTCCCTTTCCTTGGAGACCTTGGTGCTTGAGTTACTTGTCTCGGGGAAATTCGACGGTTGTGCCCATCTGTATAGTATGGCCTGGCCTCCTTCTTTGGTTGGTGATGATGGGACTCATGAAATCGAAGGTTTTAACTGAAGTCTGCAGCTGTTTGTCATATGAGGAAATGAAAGGAAGTGTGTGGGTATGAGTTAATCATTATTAATTACTCTGTTGATGCAAAATGATATCTAGGTTGCATTGGAAACTGGAAGATCATTCCTTTGCATCGTAAGTAGTAACGGCTATTCCCATATAAACACTTAGATGCTTTAAAACTATTGTTACAATTCTGGAGCTAATGAATTTTATGGAAGATTGGATTTTGATCTGCTGCAAACTTTCTGTGGAATAGTACTGATGTGTTGCATTTGCTACTAGGCCCTTGACTAATTTATTTCTACTAGTATTTGTGTTCGAGTTGGTCATTTATTGAGAGAAAAACAGAAGACTGCTAGTTCTGGAAAGTAAGTATGATAACCTCTGAATAAATGAACTTTCGGACATGCATATGTGATTCTTAAAGTTTTCTTGTTTTACGTTTATTTTATCACAGTCTTCCTCTTTGACGATGCAAACTTTCTTGTTTTGCATTTCTTTCACGGCACAATCTTTTAATGTTTGAGAATATCTCAACCTTTGTTGTTCTTTGTTGAATAAATCGGCTTCTAAGTCTTAACTTCCTTTTGTTGAATATGTTCCCTACCTGAGTCATATGATTCCCTGACCGTCTCCTCACAATATTTGTTGTTCATTGTGTATGTCAGTTGTCAAGGGTGAACATACAAAATGTGCTAGACAGATGTGATAGGCATGAAACATACCCAGAATCGTGAGGTTTGTGAAGCTGTAGAAATCATGCTAGTCCTTAGATACAACCGGACTACAGGAGAAAATACTCCCTTTTGATCATCATTATACTGTATTAAAGCATGATTTGTGTACCGAGCCTTTTATTCTGTAGTGTTCAATGCCTTTCAGTAGTGCTATCACATGCCTTCAGTTGAGTTGGAGTGTCTCATTCAGCAAACAGTAAATCTGCTAGGTGTTTCAGTACAAATCTGTCAGTTGCAACACTGTTAGTAAAATCTTCTAGGTGGTTTCGTACAGATCTGCATATATATCTCTTTGATCATAGGCAGTTGTAACAGGGTGATGGTGATATTGACATATGGCTAGTGTGCAGTTGAGAAATTGTTTGTGTACGAACGAGTCTGCCTTATGCAGTGATTTCATTAGTTATCTAATCTTTGGCCTTGGTTGCCATTATGGACTTGTCTATATTGTTACACAGAGAAAGTACTGTAGCATTTGTGGGCACTTCATTTCCCAAATTGGTTTATGGGTTTATGAAAAAGGAGATTATCACTTCTGTGGTCCAGTATGGATTTATGGGAACCGATCCTTTCTCTCCTTCTCAGTTTGGTCCCTTTGCTGATCCGTTCGCAGTGTGGTTAGGGTAATGGGTCACCCCCTTAGGTTCCCAGCTTGGGCACTTGTTAGGTACTGCTTGCGCTGCAACTGGCTTGTGGTTGCTGCTACTAGTTCCAAACAGACCAAGAAATCTGAATTTCTTCTTTATCCTCCTTTGAATGATCAATGGAATGAACTTTGCTCTTTTGTTGCTGATTTAAATCTCTCTACTGAACCTGATCATATAGTCTTTGTCACTGGGTTAAAAAAAACTTTACTACTAATTCTCGAGAGCTCATTTCTGGCTGTGATTTTAAATGGATTTGGAGAGCCAAAATCCCTTCAAGAAAATCAGATTTTCTTCTTGCAATTATTGCAAGACGCTGTTTTGACTAGGGGTATTATGAAAAGAAGAAATTGGGCTGGTAACCCAAATTGCTCCTTTTGCAATGAGAGGGAAACCTCCCAAGATCTCTTCTTCATTTGTCCTGTTGCTAGGATTGCTTGGCGTACAGTAGGTTCCGTCTTCGGGACTGAGCTTTGTCCTTAACAATTTATGGCATTTTTACTCTTGGTGCTACATGTTTTTACCTGATGATGCAAAGTTTTATATGTTTGGTCTTGCAGCAGTGTGCTGGGTAATCTGAAATTGCCGTAATCGTGCAACCTTTGAGTTTAAATATCCTAGATCACCATTTGAAGTGGTGTTTTCCTCTTGTGTGTTTCTTAAATATTGGGCAGGACTACTGAAGTAGGAAGATCAGGGAGCTATGGAGCGCGGTGCGATGATGGGGATCTGTGCAGCGGTGCCTGAGGATTCTGCAGCGAGCTGAGCCGTGGAGCTGCCAGGATCCATCTGGAGGCCTTGTAGCCCAGTGTTTTCTTTTGTTTCTGTCTCATTGCTCCTTTGTGAGCGTCAAACTCCTTGCTCCTGCGCGAGCCTTAAACTGTTGTTAGGATAGTATTTGATGTAGTCTGGTTTTCGCCCACAGTGGGTGTTTTGATTGCGAGCCCTCGTCGGTGTGTTCGACTCACTCTCCCTTTTCCCGTCCCCTTAACTCTCTTTGGTTCAGATGCTTGTATTTCCGTTATTCAGTTAATGGAAAGATGTTATGCCTGGTTCAAAAACAAAATAAGTTTTTCTTGAAGCTTCAATCAATAAACAAAATAAGTGGCAAAAGGTCAGAGGAAACCTCAGTGAACAGAGGAGCTGCAAGCGACGCTGTTTGGCTGCTGTGCGATGTTGTCCAGTTGGCAGAGGTTTCGCTGGAGTGATAAACTCAAAGGAATGAAGGTAATAGTTCCAAAATAAATTCCAGCACTTTGGCAAAACAAATCATAGCTGTTTTAGATACACACTTTCATGGGCATAGATAATTACAGATTTTGCCTAACACTTCAGCAAACCAATACACATTGTTCCACATTGAAATGTCTATCATGACAAGCTGGTAATTAGTTCCCAGATTTTCACCCAGTTCTTACATAGCTCTTCCATACTTCTTCCATTTTTCAACTAGAATGTGCCGGAAGGTAGGTAGCAGAAGCCAATTACATAATAAAACACATGAGAATGTTTGGAGCCAAAGAGATGACAAGATAAAAAGGTAGTATCTCTTAGAAGGGCATCAACAACATTTGCACAGTGAGCTGTCAAAGGGATCAGCTATCCACATATCATGTGTGTGCCTCTTGTCGGTAAAAAGCATGTCCTCACCACTATTATATCTCTCAAAATCGAACCGGGCATCTCTAGAAGGGCTGTTATCCAGTTGCAGCTTTGTGCGCTGATCAGCCATCCATTGCTCATTGAAGTTACTAGCAGAGACACCGAATTTCATTACCTTGAGCGCCTTTGCGTTCAGAACAAAGAACTTGGCAAAGTTGATGTCTGGTCTCAAGCCTCGATAGGTGTTCACTACGACTGCTCTGAGATGAAGATCAAGGCATTCCAGAGGATCAACAAGCGTGTCATATTGCTGCGCATTTTTCATGTCCTTCCTAAGAAGTGACTGCAAAAGAACAAATTTAAGTATAGTTACTACTTAGATCGCTATAAAAGGAGTATTGTTCTTGCAGGAAATAAAAGAGTAATTTTTAAACTTAAAACACACATTTCTTTTACCTTCAAAGTCTCCTCTGTGCAGTTTTGACCATTATATTTGGCATCGTAAAATTTGGAGAAATTTAACAAAAGTAAAATATTTTACCAGAAGTGTACTAAATATTGTCTCTGTATGTCCAAACTAGGCATCCAGAGAAATGTATGACTGATGAAAGTTAAAACTAGGTTTTAATCTGACACCTTTTGCTGTAGTGGTTAACATTTAACAAGAAAGATTTTTCACCCGAATGTATAGTTTTCCCACGCAGGGAAAGCATCTAAGAAATCCAACAACTGCATCCAGATTAGGATAGATTCTAGAACCAACAACGTGCGCACCGTCGTGGTGGACAAGATGGGGAGATCATTTCCTGGAAAAAATAAAGATACACTGACACATCAAGAAAACACAGAATGCGATGCAAGTAGGAAATGGACAAACTCATCATGCAAGTTTCTAGAAGAATAAGACTTGTTCTACCTTAACCCTTATGGTTCCAATAACAAGCTCGTAGATTTGCCTAGACAGGTAGCCCAACACCGTCAGTTTAGGCGCCGCGATCACCCTGATTGTCCTTGGGCTACCATTTAAACCATGTGGGGTCAATCTTTCAAGGCAAGGTGCATCCTCAATAACAAGTTCCGGGAACACAGGCTCTTCATCATAGTGGTCACAAACAGATACGCCAATACTTCGGAGAGTCGGCGAGACGATCCGGATGCTGCTGAGCCCACGTATCCATCGAAGATCAAGGCTCTGTAGCATAGTGCAGCCGGCAAGCAGGCGGTGGAGGGTCGCCTCCGAGATGGAGACATCGTAGAGTTTGAGTTTCTTCAGCCGAGGGAAGCTATGTGTGCGGGCAGCATTAATCTCGGTAAAATCACAGCCACCGATGCTGGCAATGTGCAGCGTGTGAGCGAAGCGGAGCACGGGCGGAGGCAGCGGGCACGGCGACTTGTCGTCTCTAGACAAGTAGAGCTCCTCAAGGCCATTGAGGGAAGGGGACCGGAACCAGCCATCGAATTTGCCATAGAGCTTGCGGCAGAGGCGGATGCCGCTAGGGCGACTGAAGGAGAGACGGCGGGCAGGGCCAAAGTGAGTGGCGAGAATCTTGGAGACAATGGTGGTGCGCTCTCCCTCCTGGCTGAGGAGGTCATGGTCGACGACAAGGTTGAGCAGGGCAGTGCGCCAAAGGTGGCGCCACCGGGAGGATAGAACAGATGTCTGTGCGGCGCCCTTGGTGGTAGGGAGGAGGGAGATGATGCTGCCTAGGATCTTGTCGGGAAGGCTGCTGATGAGGTCAAGGCTGGCATCATTCTTGCCACAGCCAGTCAGCCACCGCCACCGCCGCTCATCGGGGGCTCTTGCGATTCCAGCTCGTCCCACCTCCACTTCTTGGATAAGGAACCCGCTACATCGTCCATGGCTGCTGCTGCCAAAATAAATGTACAAAAGATCAAGAACACATTTGTTGAAGAAGAGCACAAGAACATACGGCCATAACTCGGAACCTTTCACTCATGAACGCATAGTAGCCATTTATATGAGTTTGGAATGCAAACACTTCACAGAAGTAAACACATGACAAGAGAATCCTCGGAAAATTCACACACAAAGTAACTCTGATCTAGGAATTGGACCTTTCTTTAGCTACAAAGCATGCACAGCGCAATACCCAGACAACTCACTGTTGAGTACAGCCATGGAAGATGATCGTGCACACATCTACAAACATACAAACTTACGGATGCAAAAAAATACTAGCATTGCCACACATAATAGCTACTTATGCATGGCATGATTCCAAAACTTGTAACAATATGTGTGAGGCTGCTGACTGCAGTGGTTGTACAATGTGCTGCAAATTCATGTTCAAGTTGAAATAAGGCCGCGCATGATCATAGCAACCAAATGATCAGTGTTATCTCTATCTAATAACATAATGAACGATGCAAACATGCTATGTTCACATACTGATTTAACAGATGTGATGGTTTTCAGAGATTTGCTGTCCTGGATTAAGAAGCAGTGCCATTGTGGGCTGAATAATAATTTATCGAAAACATATACAAACACGGCATATCATGATCATTGTTTATAAAAATCGGGTGCAGAATTATCTGACCGACAGCGTCCATTTGAGTTCTACAGCATATTAATCATTAGTATACTGATATATACAAGCTACTCCCTTCGTAAACAAATATTAGAGCGTTTATATCACCAAAGTAGTGATCGATCTAAACACTCTTAGTATTTCTTTACAGAGGGAGTAGTAAATATGTATGTTGCTTAAAAATGAACATGCTACTACTGTACTGTACAGTAGCTGAGAAATCTATTAGATTTAGATGCATATGAGAGATCACTAGTATACCGTCTCTACCTTCCTCTACTGCACCTTTGCCTGGTGCTAACCCTGTTCCGGGATGTGGGACTGACCAAACACACTACTAGCAGATCTTATCTTACCAGAGTGGTCGGCAGCTGGCGTGCGCCTCCCCCGCTCCGCCGCGCACGTCGAAGAAGACCCTGCGCATGAGCTGGACCTCGTGCTCCTCGTGGCGCCGTCCGCCGCGATGGAGCTGGGCGTCGATCGGTGGCGAGGGTTTCTCGTCGGGTTCCTTTACTTTTCCATAAGATCATTTGTCCCCCTGAGAGGCTACTGGGTGGGGCCCGGGGCCACTGTTATTGAGACAATCACAGGGCAAATCATCCAACCCCTTGTAAAGTGGGACAAATCATCCAATCCCCCGCTGCTACGCTGAGTCTCTACTCTCTAGTGCTTGGGTATTGAGCCTCTGCCTGTACGGGCCGAAGTCCGTCACGTACCGGTCCAGTGGGCTCTTGCGGCCCAAATATCCATCCAGGGCGAGTGATTTTTTTTCTCCTTTTTTTTTGTGCAAAAAGCGCCAGATCTATATGGAAGCACCAAACAGCAGTATAAGCGCCCAAAGGAACCAGAAATTATATCCATGTCCAAGGAGTAGCTGACATCCCCATCAATTAATGTGAGTCGAGGGCGCCGGCCTGACCTTGATTCACGCAGCACCTACGCGGGTGGGAAGTCTCCGATCTTCGATCGAAGAGGACCAGCACACGAGTAGAGGCCACCATCGATGGGCCCCTGCATAGAACTAGGAAGAACAAACCACCACCGGCGTCGAGAACAACCACGAGCAGTAGAGGACCGACCACTCCTTCGGTCCTAACCGAGGAGGAAGGATACCAAGCTCGCAAAGCTCCTCGATGAAGTCTGTTTTGCTTATACTTCACCAGACGAAAAGGGAGCTGGAGGAATAAATCGCTGCACCACTCCATCCCCTCCGTTGGCCGGCACCGATGATCATGCACAGAAACTGAAACTATGCTGTCCACATCCCAACGCCACCAAAAGCATTATTGAGGAGGAGGAGGAAGGAGGGGCGGCAAGATCCATTTTCCCAAGCTGTTGTCGTCACCTCCACAGTAGCGACACCGCCGAGCGCCGAGGACGAAAATTACCCTACCTACACGGCGGGCCGAGGATCGGCCCCACCTCCTCTAGCCACCGGAACGACAACCAAAGGAGGCAAGGATCCACGATCTCACCTGCAGGAGGAGGATGGGAAACTTCCGGTCACTCCTGTCGCCTCTCTCAACTTCCTTATCCCATCAGATATGTTTCTTTCGGTAATCTTTTTTATTTCACTTTAGAGACAAAACAAACACGAACATGTAGTACCCTAAAAAACTAAACATGCGGGTGTGTGTTTTTCTCCCTATTTTTTTTTATTAAAAAGGATCTTCCTTTTTTCTTCCCTCTGGTATTGTCGCACATGCTGAAAATTGTTGACATGCATTATACATACTAGATGATGCCCCGCGAGTTACTGCGGGAACCTTACTATAACAAATGCAAAAATAGATTCTGAAAAACTGAAGCTATTGCGAAAAACAAATTTAAGATTGCTCTCAGCTTATATTTTAAAAACAACAAGGCATACAAATCATGTGATAAAATGTTGTATACAAAGAGAAAAATGTTGGATTGAAGTCAACGGGGTGCCTACATCAAAAGTGTGTAAGATGACCTACATATCTTTGCTCCAAGTCATCGCGTCTATGCTCACACGAAAAATTCTGAAACAAAATGACATGCATGATTGTTGAGATGGCATGATTGCATAGATAGATTAGTGCACAAATTATAACTTCCGGCAACACATGCATAGCTTGATGATGTGGCATAGTTGCATGAAGTGAAAAAATAGATAGTGGATTGCAACTATTTAAGAATAAAGGATTACATGCACGTATAGTTATCTAGCGCACGTTCTCCCTTGTCGCACATATTAAAAATAGTAAATAAATTAAATAAATTCTGTTTTTTGGGCAAACAAAAATGTTGAATGTTCTACATACCTGGAAATTTCCATGAATAAAAACATTCCTAATGCTCTGGAAAACCCTATGCTCCCAAGAAACTATTTTTGAAAGCATTTTGGAGAGCCGATTTTGTTAATTTTGCCTAGAACCTAACAAACGCGATTCCATCATGAAAAATGTGCATGCAAAAAAAAATTCAAAGCAATGTTTGTTGTAAAAAAATCTGAATATTTTGAATTTGTTAATATTTTTGAATTTTACGGTCACGATGGTGTATTTGAGCTCGGGATTAGAAGAAACTTTCGTGAGCGGGACGCTTTTCTATTGGTATCAACAAGGGCTCGGCCATTGAGCCAGAGCACTTAATAAATCCTAAGGTCCTGTTTAGATTGAGTAATTTCCTAATGCATTCGATTTGTTTAGGCTAGGTATAAACTAAATTTGAAGGAACCAATTTTTTTTTGGAGAGAGAGAACCAGTAACTGTGCTTGCTTACCATTGATGCTTACATTCCCCTCTGGTGCAAGGGACGGCGCGTCGTGAAAGCTCGGGCCGACGAATGGTCCAGGATTAGCCTAAAAAAAAACCAATGTCCCATGCGGACCGAGGTGGGCGCCGTCGTGGCCGCGCGTACCGCCGCCGGCTTCCACGCGAGACTCGGCCGCCCAGAGGTCTCCAAACAAAACGGCCGCGCCGGCGCGTCAAGAAAAGCTGCGAGCAGTGACAGTGCGCGTCCGGCCCGCGCGAGGCGCCGTGGCGTGGCGAGGACGTGACCGCTGGCCAAAAGAGCGGGCGGCAACGGCGGGGGCTCTCCTACCTCTACGGACCGATGGACGGCGCGACACGCGCACAGCCCACGAAAAGCAAAGCGAGCGAGCGCGGAGCGCCCACCAACGCCGCCGGGCGCGCGTGCGCCCTCGTTGAGCGGACGCCAGCACGCGCCGCTAGCTCCCGTGTCGCGCGGCCGGCGGGCAGCGTGTCGGCTTTGGCACCGAAGACCCGGGCCGGCCGGTCGATGAGACGAGCTGAGTGCCCAATGATTGAGCATATTAAACTCAGCTCACCTCGATCCTCGTTTTCGTTCGCGCACTGGCGCCGCAGGCCGGAGCACCATGCCATGCCGCCTTTTCTCCTTCCTCTCTCTCTCCGGATTCGGGTGCGTTCCGTTGCTCCCACGACGCTAGCTCCATCGCCCTTTGCTTGGAGCAGAATGCAACAAAAGTCAGTCCCTCTCTTTACCGAAAGCTACCATCGTATAGGTCCATGCATGGCATGGCATGCCGCATGCGTGAGCTGCACGTTACTGCTACGTGCCTGGCCAGGAGCATGAAGCTCAGATTGAATCTTTTCGATCGTTCATACCTGCTTTAGGACGCTGGTGGTTGTTGTTGGGGACGACTTGACCTAACTGACTAACTGGGCGTGGCAGACAAGTATGATCGATCCACTCCTTTCGGTGGATTGATTTTGGCCATCATGCAACGACTGTACTGTAGTACATGCATGGCATGGCACAATCTTCCCCGTCATCAACCTCTCTTTCGCCTTGTGTGCTCCACTATCTATCATTTCATTCCTCTGGCTCATCAGTTTTCTTGTCCAAGCACGTACGTAGACCCCGAAGCACTGCCCAAATCATGATTCACTCCTTTTTGCACTCGATTTGCTGTCTAAGATTCAGCAACAAGCCAACAACATATCAGCCCCTCCCTCGTACGTTTTATCTTTGCATGCTCATAAACTAATACTTGTAGCTGCCTGCATCCCTAGCTAGTTTATATGCATCGCTGAAAAAAAAAACTGGTATATATGCACCGCGCACATGATGCTCCCTCCCAAGAGAAGGGACGAGACTATAAAGCACCACACGACATTACATGTACGAGAAGAAAAGGGAGAATATATGGTAAAACGCAACCAAAACAACGCCAATACACTATACTTCATTGCATGGGTGCACACGCTGGTGGCAAAGGCAAAAGATGTTCGACAAGACGAGCTTTATAAGCTGGAAAAGCATGCAAGGGCTGGGGGTTTTCGCTCCTCCTGTCACGGTCGTGCATCCTAAAGCGATCGTCCATCGTCTGCCACCGGATAGACGGGAGACGACGAAGATCACCCGCCGGCCGGAGCAGGGCAGAGCACCATATATTGGCATGGCATGTCCGGGATGCATGTAGTTGCTTCCTAAAAAGGCAGCGTAGGAGAATCTATCAGTTTTGAGTTTTGACCGCTGCTTGCTCCAGCTTTCTGTCCGATCATGGGGACGCTCGCCTCCTTCAACCCCGGTCCCAAACCAGGTTAAGTTTAAGTGGCTAACACTAGTGTTAATAACCACACTGCATGGTTGGTTATGCATTAGCAATGCATCAGTTATAAGTGAGTATAAGGTGACCGTACATAGGGCCTGTTGATAGAAATGGTGCTATAAGCTGCCAAGCTATAGTATTATCGGGGTGAAGCTATAAGCTGCCTAGCTATAGTATTATTGGGGTGCTCAAGTTGCCACTGCTGGCAGTACTGCTGGAGTAGTGGCTTACTTTTATCAAAAAAAAAAAAAACTTAGTGGCTTACTTAGTATAGGCCTGACAGCGGTTGTGCCAAAACAAGAGTATCACCTTCTTGTTTTGCAGGAATATTCCTGTTCAATCTGTCCTATTCTGTAGACTTGTCAGTTTTCTGAAGTACTACAATGTGGATTACTCTACTACATGCTCCTGGTTTCGTTGGGACACGAACACAATTAAGCAATGCTACACTACCAATGTGAAGTAGTACGTACCCGGCTAGGCATATTTTACGTCTACGCATGAGGCGGGCTTTGCGTTTCTCTCGGGCCGACGCATCACATGAAAGTCATCAACTATATATCGATAAACAATCATCTTCTTTCTCTTTTGTACCATCGCGGTGAGTATCCTATCCTACACCAGACCAGCCAGCAGTTCACTTTTGGAGAAAACATAAACAAACAATCAACGGGGGTGAAGCTTTTTGTAGTGCTTCACACCAGCAAAACGTATGGAACCTTTCTTTAGCATGGAGGAGACGGAAAAAATTAAGGGGGTGAAGTTTCCATGACCAAGTGAGCTGATCATAAGTGACATGCACATGGAATTCTTGTGTTCTGTATATAGTACATTCTTTAACGACCTGGCAAAGTAAAGCTACTCCTGCGACTTAATAACAAGCCAATGAGCCTCTCCACAATAAATTAACTGATCAGCGGCTGCACCAACATGGTGCATCATGAATTACATACCCTTGTTAACCTCATGCATGCAGCTACTCTAGCTGCTATGCAAGTTAGTTAAACTACCGAGTAAGTGGAGATTAAGGGAGAGTGACCGACCCATTTCACTGTGCACAAAGTTAGGGTACATGTAATGTTACAGAAGTACTTCATGATGCATCATGAAATCTCAGAAGTAAATCAGAAACATCCCTCACACTGGCAGCTCATTTTCTTCTAGTAACTTTCACCTTTATTACTACTCGTATTTAGTCAAAAAGGAAAAGGCACAGGTTCTTACAAATGTGTCGCTACTTTCACCTCCAACTCCGTTGAGTTGTAGTAGTTGCTGCACAGTAATCAAACAACAAGATCAGCAGGCAATGTGCAGAACTTCTGTTCGCGTGGGGTACTATTCAAACTCCAATTTCTTCTATTTTCTTTTTTGACCCTAATTAACAAAGTTCAATTCTTTGACCAGCTTGGGAAATCATGGTGGCTTTTCTGGCTGTAATTGTTTCGTTTCCCCATTCATCAATCATCCTGATCATGCACCTCATCTCTCTTCAGAAAAATACTCCTGTGGTCAGAAAAGTAGAATATTTCCCCTCCCTACGTTGCAAAAGCAGAAGAGCGAGCAGCTCGACAAGGTAGTCAAACAGAAAGCCCATTCGTTTCAAACTTTTTCCCGTCCGCCATCCAATGTAGTACGATCCATTTCACAGGGGAAAAAGTGGGGATTTTGAAGAGAGTGGTGTATTGTGCACAAACCGTCTGCTATGCATCGTGTCCAATGTATTAAAGAGAATGGGGATTTTGCCGCGGAAACAGGGCAGACGACTGCAAAAGCGCATGCTCCGTCTTCCGTTTGGGTGGGTCAGGGGCGTCAGCGTTCTACGTGTCTTGTGTCCGAACTCCCGCAAAGCCCCCCCTCCCCCCCCCCCCCCCCCCCCCCCCGCCGCAGCATTTGGTTCTAGTTTTGCGGGGAAATTGTGGTCCGGGCTATTCCGCGGATGGATGGGGACCCAGTGTTGGATAGCTTTCGGGGTCAGGACAACTAAATCCGAATGGATACTAGCGGTTCAAGGGTCTGCGCTGGAGATGACCTAACACCTATGCGACCAGCTGCATGCGTGCAACTTCCCAATAAATCTTTTGCAATAAGTGATTACTGGGGCTGTTTCAATTAATTTATCGGGGTTGCAGGTGTGGTGCTTTCTCTAATTTTCAATAATTCCTTCACAAATACCGAACTTGATGTATGTCCCCAACTTGTCAATATACGAACGGTGGCGCGACGATATATGATGGTAGTGTGGTGACGGCGGGTTGGTATGGTGGTCGACAATGGTGGTGCAGCAGTAGCGCGATTGTCTCGCGACGTGCGGGCAGCGGCGGTCCGGCCTGCGAGAGCAGTGGTCGGCAGCGGCAAGTGTGTCCTCAGGTGAGAGTGCAGCACTAGTAGGAAACAGGGCTTTGGTCCAGGCCGGGTCAGCCCATTAGTCCCGGTTCAGTCCAGAACCGGGACCAATGGGGGCATTGGTCCCGGTTCGTGAGCCTAGGGGGCCGGCCGGGCCACGTGGGCCATTGGTCCTGGTTCATCTGGACCTTTTGGTCCCGGTTGGTGGGACGAACCGGGACCAATGGGCCTCGCTCCTGGCCCACCACCATTGGTCCCGGTTGGTGGCTTGGACCGGGACCAAAGGCTCCCCTTTAGTCCCGGTTCATGCCACCAACCGGGACCAATGAGGTGCCTATATATACCCCTCGTGTAAGAGCAGAGCACACTGCTCTGTTTTTTTCTGGCCGAGGGGGAGAGGGCTTGGTGGTGCTCTAGCTCACCTCCTATGCACACAAGGTGTTCGATGGAATGCCCGAGCCACACTACTTAAGCTTAATTTCTCCTCTCCAAGCTCGACTTCCAAGCTCCATTTTCCACAATATTTGTCTAGGTTTAGCGGTCCGTCACGCCCCGTCTCCGTCTTCACCGCCGTCGATCACCCGCGCCGAGCTCATCGCCGGCACCACCGTGGTGAGCCTCTTGTTCTTATCTTCTTTCTGAAAGGAAAAATATTCTTACTTGTATGTTTACATAGATACTTGTATTATTTTCTTACTTTTATTATTGCATCTTATATAGTGCGATGGTTTTGGTATCCGCCCCCGTTGGCCCTCGTCCTGTCTATGATTCGGATGTGGTATATATATTATCTTTTTAAATATTGGTTCATTTATTGTTTATGAAAATTATGCCGACCAACGTGACATAGATTTTATTTATGTAGGATGTATGTGAATCGGAAATGCCAACCGACCCTATTGTCGAGAGGTTAAATTTAGTTGAAGAAGAAAACAATTTGTTGAAGGAAAAAATAAAAAAATTGAGGAGGAGAAGATGATATTGGAGTTGCATGTTGCGGATGTCGTCGATGATCACAAGATCACGATGGATGCAATGCGCTTGAAGATTAGAAAGATTAGAAAATATGCCATTCATACCGAGGCTTGGTATCATTATGCCGTTGGATCAATTGTTACCTTGGTTGCGATTATGATCGCATTTGTTTTCGCATTGAAATGTTTTACATAGTTTCAATGTATGGTTTAATTAATTAGATGCTGTGGAGAGCTATATGTTGTTAGATGAGAACTATGTATGCACTTTGGTTTTAATGTGATGATGAACTTCTATTAATTTGGACACTTAATTATATATAATGCACGCAGATGCATGAACCGGGAATGGATGTACGGTGACAGACACACCTGCGAGTACATTAAGGGCGTGCATGAGTTTCTCGATGCGGCTGAGGCAAACAAGCAGAATGGTTTTATGTGTTGTCCATGCACTGAATGTGGGAATACGAGGTCTTACTCTAACCGGAAAGTCCTTCACTCCCACCTGCTTTACAAGGGTTTCATGCCACACTATAATGTTTGGACGAGGCACGGAGAAATAGGGATTATGATGGAAGACGGCGAAGAAGAAGAGTACGATGACAACTATGTGCCCCCTGAATACGGTGATGCTGCAACGGGGGGAGCTGGTGAAGATCAAGAGGAACCAGATGATGTGCCCAATGATGCTGCAACGGGTGAAGCTGCTGAAGATCAAGAGGAACCAGACGATGTGCCCGATGATGATGATCTCCACCGGGTCATTGTCGATGCAAGGACGCAATACGAAAGTCAAAAGGAGAAGCTGAAGTTCGATCGCATGTTAGAGGATCACAAAAAAGGGTTGTACCCCAATTGCGAAGATGGCAACACAAAGCTCGGTACCGTACTGGAATTGCTGCAGTGGAAGGCAGAGAATGCTGTGGCTGATAAAGGATTTGAGAAGCTACTGAAAATATTGAAGAAGAAGCTTCCAAAGGATAACGAATTGCCCGATAGTACATACGCAGCAAAGAAGGTCATATGCCCTCTAGGATCGGAGGTGGAGAAGATACATGCATGCCCTAATGACTGCATCCTCTACCGCGGTGCATACAAGGATCTGAACGCATGCCCGGTATGCGGTGCATTGCGGTATAAGATCAGACAAGATGACCTTGGTGATATTGACGGCGAGCCCCCCAGGAAGAGGGTTCCTGCGAAGGTGATGTGGTATGCTCCAATAATACCACGGTTGAAACGTCTGTTCAGAAACGAAGAGCATGCCAAGTTGATGCGATGGCACAGTGAGAACCGAAAGAAAGATGGGAAGTTGAGAGCACCCGCTGACGGGTCGCAGTGGAGAAAAATCGAGAGAAAGTACTGGGATGAGTTTGCAAAGGTCCCAAGGAATGTATGGTTTGCTTTAAGCGCGGATGGCATTAATCCTTTCGGGGAGCAGAGCAGCAATCACAACACCTGGCCCGTGACTCTATGTATGTATAACCTTCCTCCTTGGATGTGCATGAAGCGGAAGTTCATTATGATGCCAGTTCTCATCCAAGGCCCTAAGCAACCCGGCAACGACATTGATGTGTACCTAAGGCCATTAGTTGAAGAACTTTTACAGCTGTGGAATGGAAACGGTGTACGTACGTGGGATGAGCATAGACAGAAGGAATTTAACCTAAAGGCGTTGCTGTTCGTGACCATCAACGATTGGCCCGCTCTCAGTAACCTTTCCGGACAGACAAACAAAGGATACCACGCATGCACGCACTGTTTAGATGACACTGAAAGTATATACCTGGACAAATGCAGGAAGAATGTGTACCTGGGCCATCGTCGATTTCTTCCTACCAACCATCAATGTCGAAAGAAAGGCAAGCATTTCAAAGGCGAGGCAGATCACCGGAAGAAGCCCGCCATGCGCACCGGTGATCACGTGCTTGGTATGGTCAATGATTTACACTACGTAATCTTTGGAAAAGGGTCCCGGTGGACTAGCTGTTCTGAATGACGCTGAGGGACACGCACCCATGTGGAAAAATAAATCTATATTTTGGGACCTACCCTAATGGAAAGACCTAGAGGTCCGCTCCTCAATCGACGTGATGCACATGACGAAGAACCTTTGCGTGAACCTGCTAGGCTTCTTGGGCGTGTATGGGAAGACAAAAGATACACCTGAGGCACGGGAGGACCTCCAACGTTTGCACGAAAAAGACGGCATGCCTCCGAAGCAGTATAAAGGTCCTGCCAGCTACGCTCTTACGAAAGAAGAGAAAGAAATCTTCTTTGAATGCCTGCTCAGTATGAAGGTCACGACTGGCTTCTCGTCGAATATAAAGGGAATAATAAATATGCCAGAGAAAAAGTTTCAGAACCTAAAGTCTCATGACTGCCACGTGATTATGACGCAACTGCTTCCGGTTGCATTGAGGGGGCTTCTACCGGAAAACGTCTGATTAGCCATTGTGAAGCTATGTGCATTCCTCAATGCAATCTCTCAGAAGGTGATCGATCCAGAAATCTTACCAAGGCTAAGGAGTGATGTGGCGCAATGTCTTGTCAGTTTCGAGCTGGTGTTCCCACCATCCTTCTTCAATATCATGACGCACGTCCTAGTTCATCTAGTCGACGAGATTGTCATCCTGGGGCCCGTATTTCTACATAATATGTTCCCCTTTGAGAGGTTCATGGGAGTCCTAAAGAAATATGTCCATAACCGCGCTAGGCCAGAAGGAAGCATCTCCATGGGCCATCAAACAGAGGATGTTATCGGGTTTTGTGTTGACTTCATTCCTGGCCTTAAGAAGACAGGTCTCCCTAAATCGCGGTATGAGGGGAGACTGACTGGAAAAGGCACTCTTGGAAGAGACTCAATAATTTGCAGGGACGAATATTCTTGGTCTCAAGCAAACTACACAGTTCTACAGAACTCTACCTTGGTGACCCCGTATGTCGATGAACACAAGAACAGTCTGCGCTCCAAACACCCGGAGCAGTGCGACGACTGGATTACATGTGAACACATCAGGACTTTCAGCAGTTGGTTGGAAACATGTCTCAGAGGTGACAACACTGTTTGTGATGAGTTGTACTTGTTGTCCAGGGAACCATCTTTGACTGTATTGACTTACAAAGGGTATGAGATAAATGGGAATACATTTTACACGATCGCCCAAGATCAAAAGAGCACCAACCAAAATAGCGGTGTCCGCTTTGATGCAGCAACCGAGAGTAGAAAGGACACATATTATGGTTACATAGTGGACATATGGGAACTTGACTACGGACCTGATTTTAAGGTCCCTTTGTTTAAGTGCAAATGGGTCAATCTGTTAGGCGGCGGGGTACAGGTAGACCCACAGTACGGAATGACAACAGTGGATCTGAAAAATCTTGGGTACACTGACGAACTATTCGTCCTAGCCAATGATGTGGCACAGGTTATCTATGTGAAGGACATGTCTACCAAACCGAGAAAAAGAAAATATAAGGAAGCGAATACATCATACGATGAGCCAAAGCGCCACATAGTTCTTTCAGGAAAAAGGGACATCCTGGGAGTGGACGGCAAGACAGACATGTCTGAAGATTATGAAAAGTTTCATGAAATTCCTCCCTTCAATGTCAAGGCTGACCCAAGCATCCTGATAAACGATGAAGATTATCCATGGTTACGGCGCAATAAGCAAATGACACAAGCGAAGAAAAAGTGAAGACTTTCTGTCGCAACTATTATGATGATACCATGCCAACTTTGTAACACACGAGTATGCTATGCCAACTTTTTCAGAGTTCATTTGAAAACTATGAATTTAGGTCGAATTTTCTCTATAGGTGCATCTATGTTCATTTTTTAGTAAAGTTAATCACAAACTTGTGATTCACACAAATTTCAAAGAATTCAAATTTTAACTATTCAAATTTGAAAACTAATGGCACTAACAAAAAGTTTATAATTTTTCTAAAACTAATGGCACTAACAGAAAGTTTATAATTTTCGGAGTTCATTTGGAATTCATTTGAAATGCTTTTCAATTTCACGGTCTTATAGCTCAAAAAAATCAGTAAATGCATGAAAAATAACAAATGAAGTCAGAAAGGGTTGAAAATTGATGATGTGGCTTTGAATGGTGCATTTTGAACACAGAAAAATATGAAATTCAAATAAGTTCAAGAAAATGAAATCCCTTTGTAACAGATGATCTTTCGTCCGAACCCTGATACTTCGAAAGAGATTGTCCGTTTTATACACGAAGTGCATCCAGTTTTTCCCATAACCATCTCAACTTTGTTGCACATGCTATGTGGGTGAAATGATGATACCATGCCAACTTTCAACCTTTTCGGAGTTCATTTGAAATGCTTTTCAATTTCAGGGTCTTATAACTCAAAAAGCAAAAGGAATAAACTAAAAAGTTTTTATAAACCTCTAGTATTTTTGAAACTAAACTTATATAAAATTTATGCAACTTAAATTCAGAAAGTATTTTTTGTTCAACACATTAATAGCAAAAAGAATTTAATAGCAAAAAAATAACAAAATTTGTTTTTGATTAAAACAGATATTAAAAATAACCTAAAATTACCAAATAGAGTATAATGATAAAACACTGTAATATTAAGTAGCAGGAAAAAGAATCACTCAAAAATCTAACTTCATAGTAAAGTTATTCATAAACTAGTGATTCACATACATTTTAAAACTATAAGTATTTAGTACAAATAAAAATTAAAAGCAAAAATGAAAACAAAAGAAGAAAACAAAAAAAATTCAAATTTTAAAACTAATGGCACTAACAGAAAGTTTATAATTTTTGTGACCTAAAAGAAAAAAGAAATCACTAAAAAACTATAAGTATTTAGTACAAATTAAAAAATAAAAAGCAAAAAAGAAAACAAAAGAAGAAAACAAAAAAAATCAAATTTTAAAACTAATGGCACTAACAGAAAGTTTATAATTTTTGTGACCTAAAAGCAAAAAGAAATCACTAAAAAACTATAAGTATTTAGTACAAATAAAAAAGAAAAAGCAAAAAAGAAAACAAAAGAAGAAAAAAAAATCAAATTTTAAAACTAATGGCACTAACAGAAAGTTTATAATTTTTGTGACTTAAAAGCAAAAAGAAATCACTAAAAAACTATAAGTATTTAGTACAAATAAAAAAATAAAAAGCAAAAAAGAAAACAAAAAAATGCCACCTACTAGGCCTCCACGGCCTGAATACGACTAGAAACCCTTCCAGGGGCTAGGATTCAGACCCGCAGAAGGCCCAGCAGGCCCAACAGGCATAGCAGTGGACAGATTAGGCCCGTAAGCCTGCAGTTGAGAGGAGCTCGAGTGGGTGGGCGCAGCAGCGCTTATAAACCACTACGAGCCCCTCTCAACTAGCAAGGTGGGACTAAACTTATGACCGCATAGCGCCAGCACAGGACATTTGGTCCCGGTTGGTAGCACCAACCGGGACCATAGGGGGGCATTGGTCCTGGTTGGTGGCAAGTACCGGGACGAATGCCCACCAATGGTCCCGGTTCGAGCCACCAACCGGGACCAAAGGCCTCTGTTTCCCGCCCTTTGGGCTGCTGAAAAGAGACCTTTGGTCCCGGTTGGTGGCACGAACCGGGACCATAGGTAGGCATTCGTCCCGGTTCATGCCACGAACCGGGACCATAGCTGCCTGTATATATACCCATCACTTAGCGGTTTCAGATTTCATCGCCATTTGCCCCCTGACGACGCCGAGCTCATCGACGCCGCCAGGCTGCCCGTGCTCGCCGTCGCCGCCCCGAGGTCGCCGTCGCCGTCACCGCCCGCTCCTCGTCGTCGTCGCCGCCCGCTCCTCGAGCCCGCGGTGCCCCCGAGCCCTTGCCGCCCTCGAGCCCGCGCCGCCCCGGAACTCGCCATCGTCCCCGAGCCCTCCTCCCCGAGCTCACGCCGCCCCTCGAGCTCGCCGTCGTCCCCAAGCCCGCGCCGCCCCGAGCCCGTGCCGCCCCCGATCTCGCTGTCGTCCCCGAGCCCTCCTCCCCGAGCCCGTGCCGCCCCGACGCCATCCGCCGCCCTCGCCGACGCCCTCGCCGCCGCCCTCGCCGCCGCCCTCGCCACCCCCGCCGTCGCCCTCGCCGGTCAACCTCGCTGTGAGTCGCCGCGCGCCACCCCGATTTATCATTTTTTTTCATTTTTTGTTCGTATATATAATGTATATATGTATGTGGCTATATGTATGTATAAATGTTCATATATGTGTATTATTTTTTTTGTTCAGAGCATTTTTTGTTCATATATGTATTTTTTTGTTTATGTGTATTTTTTTGTTCATAGCATTTTTTTGTTCATATTTTTTTCATAGCATTATTTCCATGTATATATGTATGTGGCTATGTATGTATGGATGGATAGCATTTTTTCCCATGTATGTATGTCATTGTCGATATACCCCCTCCCCGTTAACTTCGACAGGAGGGGGGGTCGATATAACCCTCCCCGATAACTTCGACATGAGGGGGGGTCGATATACCCCCACCCTGATAACTTTGACATGAGGGGGGGGGTCGAGAACTAGTTTAGGGGGTCGAGGGTTGAGAACTAGTTTAGGGGGTCAAGGGTTGAGAACGTCGGACATTCATGAGAGAGGCGAGGAAGAAGGGGAAGAAGAGGGAGAATAAGAGGAGAGGAAGAAGAGGAAGTCTTCTCCTCTATTCTTTCTTCTCTTCTTTTTTCTTCTTCTTCCTATATGTATTAGTTTTTTTATTTAGGTTGTTAATTAGTAGATATTAATTTTGTTCATATATGTATGGATGCATGTGATATGTATGTATGTATGTATGTATGTATCGGGTATGTCGTTGTCGATATACCCCCTACCCGATAACTTTGACATGAGGGGGTCAAGAGGGGGTCTAGGGTCGCCGAGGGGTCGAGGGTCGTCGAACATGAGAGGAAGAAGAGGATAAAAAAAGAAGAGGAAGAAGAAAAAAAAAGAGGAGAAGAAAGAATAGAGGAGTTCTTCTCCTCTATTCTTTCTTCTCCTCTTTTTTTCTTCTTCTTCCTCTTTTTTTATCGGGAACGAGGGTCGTCGAGGATCACCGAGCGGTAGAGGAAACCCTAAATAGCAAGTATCGTCGGTGTGAGATACATGTGGCCGTCGGTGTCAGACAGTACATCCACGTCCCACAGGTGACGCGGGCTTCGACGCCCACGTCACTTGTGGGATGTGGATGTAGTGTCCGACACCGATGGCCACATGTATCTCACACCCACGATACTTGCTATTTAGGGTTTCCTCTACCGTTCGGCGACCCTCGACGACCCTCGTTTTCGATAAAAAAAAGAGGAAGAAGAAGAAAAAAAAGAGGAGAAGAAAGATTTCTTCTCCTCTTTTTTTCTTCTTCTTCCTCTTTATTTTATCGGGAACGAGGGTCGTCGAGGGTCAGGGTCGCCGAGCGGTAGAGGAAACCCTAAATAACAAGTATTGTCGATGTGAGATACATGTGGCCGTCGGTGTCGGACTCTACATCCACGTCCCACAAGTGACGCGGGCTTCGACGCCCACGTCACTTGTGGGATGTGGATGTAGTGTCCGACACCGACGGCCACATGTATCTCACACCCACGATACTTGCTATTTAGGGTTTCCTCTACCGCTCGGTGACCCTCGACGACCCTCGTTCCCGATAAAAAAAAAGAGGAAGAAGAAGAAAAAAAAGAGGAGAAGAAAGAATAGAGGAGTTCTTACTCCTCTATTCTTTCTTCTCCCCTTTTTTTCTTATTCCCCTTCTTTTTTTATCCTTGAAGCGTTGTCGAGGCCACCCCAAACCCTAGAGAAGCAGCGTCGAGGCCACCCCAAACCCTAGAGAAGCAGCGTCAAGGCCACCCCAAACCCTAGAGAAGCAGCGTCGAGGCCACTAATTAATATTAGTTCTACGTTTGCCACTAATATATCCATCTGTCATGTTTGAATAATAATTGCCATGTTGTCAATATTTGTAGAAACTATGGACACCGCCCGAGACGAAGTACAAGAAGAGTTGTTGGGGGACATAATCGCACGAGGAAGTGATGTCGTCTGCTTGTTGTTTCTCAATGACACCGATGGTCTGGAAGCAGCTGGCTATGATTATGATGGCTCCGGTGACCTAATGCCGGTGCAAGAAGGAGACCGTGAGGACGGCTCCGGTGACCCAATGCCGGTGCAAGAAGGAGACCGTGATGACGTCTCCGGTGACCGAACCGAGTCCGGCCAGGTATATATATTAGTTAAGCTTCTGCTGACTAGCTAATTGATGCATTCATTGTTTTGGTATGTACACATATTAATTAAGTCTTTGTTCTTTTTTCTAGCCCTCCGGATCGAGCACAACTTCGGTAAAGAGACGAGGCCCGAAGAAAAAGTTGAGCTCGAATGAAAAGTTTGAGATCATAGCAATCGCGCCCGACGGCCAACCTATTGAACCCCTCCGGACAAAGAGCGCATTTGTTGCTCAGTGCGGGGTTTTGGTTAGGGACAAGATCCCGATCAGCATCCAGCAATGGTTAAAGCCGGCTACAGAAGACCCTGAGGTGTCTTATGTCAATGATATGCAGAAAAATGATCTTTGGACTGAGCTGAAGTCAAATTTCACCCTACCGCCAGAGGATGATCCGGAGAAGCCAGTTAAAGAGCAACTAATCAAGTCTTTTGCTCTTAAGAGGATGGCAGAACTATTCAGGAGGTGGAATAAAGAGCTGAATAAGTTTGTCGAAAATAAAGAGACACCAGAATTCAAGGGCAGATATGAGAAGATCAGAGATCACTGGCCCGCATTTGTGGCCCACAAGACACCGGAAAAGAGTAAGAAGATGTCGGTGACAAACAAGCAAAATGCTGCGAAGAAGAAGCATCACCATCGCACGGGGTCAGGTGGCTACCTTGTAGCCCGGCCTAAGTGGGCCAAGACTGAGAATGATCTGGTTGATGAAGGGATCGAACCAGAGACAATTAACTGGCCAGACCGTTGCCGGACTTGGTTCTTTGGGGCTGGCGGAACCTTGGACCCTGTATCAAGGAAGTGCATTTGGATGAACGATCAAATGGACATACCAGTCAAGAAGCTTCAGCAGTATATCGAAGCAGCGCAGCAAGGGACGTTCTTTCCAGACAGAGAGAATGACGAGCTCACAATGGCCCTCGGGAATCCTGAGCACCCTGGACGGACACGAGGCATGCCAGGCTCCATTCCGTGGAAGGTTGGGTTTCCGGACGCAGGCGGTTACAAATGCCAGGAGAGGAGGAAAAAAGTGCAGCAGACCCAAATGCAGGCGCTGCAAGCAAGGGTACAAGCGATAGAGGAACGAGAAGCAAATCGCAGCAAACGAACTGCCGAAGCTTCCCCCGAAGCTACCCCGCCATCTCAGCGGAGAAGCAGCGTGGCTTCCACCGAGCTGCTTCAGCCGGAGCATGCCTTGATAGCTCCTGCCAGCTATCCCGTGGATGCTATCACGGAGTCTCAAAATTGCCACCTTATGACGCAATGGATGAATTTGAAGGTCAAGGCGGCTATTGGCTCTGTTTATCCTACTGAACCCGGTGCAACTTTTCACTGCCGGATGATTCCAGAAGGATATGGTAGGGTGATGGTGGATGAAATAACGGAGGGATTTGAGGACCTCCAGCTTGATCACCCTACCGGTGAAGGGGAGACTACGCTAGGTTCTGCTCTGAAGACTCCATGCCTATGGCGGAAGGAGCTCATCAACCTTCCAAACTGGACGCCTCCGCCTCTTCCTCGTCCTCCAGCAAGTCAGGGCACTCCGCCTCCTCCACCGCCTCCTCCTCCGGCGAGTCAGGGCACTCCGCCTCCTCCACCGCCTCCTCCTCCGGCGAGTGATGATCAGGGCACTCGGCCGGCTCCTTCTCCGGCGCGTGGCGGCACTCCGCCTGCGCCGGCGCGCCCGAGCAGCCAGCCTCCTCCTTCTCCGCCTCGTCAGCAAGGGCGGAAGAGACCTGCCGCCGCTCCGACTGCTCCGGCGCGTCGTAGTCCTTCTCCTCCGCCTCATAAGCAAGTAAAGAAGACAACTGCTCTGTCTGCTCTGCCGGCGTCTAGCAGTACAGCCAGAGGCGGGAGGACATACAGATTCGGTCCTTCTCTGAAGACTCCAGAGAAGTTACCATACGAGAGGACCCCGGAGGAGAATGCCGAGATCGCGCGAAAAGAAGTGAGGAACTTCTTTGAAGGGGTGAAAGCAAAGAAACATCCACCTCCGGAGGAGAAGGTAGATCCGGTGAAAGCGAAGCGCACTCTGACTGCCCTGACAAAACCACCCAAGTCTCTGAAAGGAAACTATGAGCGCATTATTGGAAAGGAATTTGTCGAAGCGGAGCGGTCGGGAAGTACTGTAAGTGATCAAAGGCTGAAAGGACGACGAGCTGGGAAGCAAATTGCACAGCTCGGCGAACAAGCGAAGCAATCGTGCCCCCCGCTCAAGGTGCCTAGCGACATCGTCGCTAATGATCCGAAGATGGTGCCCGGTTATAGCAATATTGGAGATTACCTGCCCGACGATGTACATTATGATTTCATGGAGGTGCAGATATAAAGATACGAGTACGGGAAGCCTCTCATCAAAAATGAAAGATCTCTATCAACGATGATGCGAAGATTGCATGATTGGTACTTGAAAATCTGCAGAGAGTCTAGGGGGAGGAGTACTTTGTATGTGAGAGTTAAAAAGGAGCATGACCTCGTTCGAATTGAACTGTTGCCTGTTCCATTTGAGGAGTTCTTTCAGTTTTTCAATCAATTGGCCCTCGATAAAGCAACGGTCACATGCTACTGTCTGTAAGTAGTACTACTTCTGTCATTAAGTCTCTCTCTATATAGCTCAACTCTTTCATTGCATGTATTTATAATTATCCTCACTATATTATGTAGATTGAAAATCCCCGAATTGAAGAAAAGACAAGTCAGTGATATTGGGTTCATTAACACATATCTCATAGATGAAACTGAGGTTAAATTTCATCCCGCAGATACCGAGGCCAACTTGCTACGATCGTTGGTAATAAATGAAAACAAAGATATAATAGTCTTTCCTTACAACTTCAAGTGAGTGTTACTGTCTTGTGCGTATTCGGTTTCCCTTATATATTAGTCAAGGTTATAGTAATGTAATTGATGAGTTATGCATGCGTGTGCAGTTTCCACTATATTCTCCTAGAGATTAAGCTTGAGCAGGGACTAGTAACCGTCTTAGACTCAAGACGAAAAGATCCCCAGGACTATGCGGACATGACTCAAATGCTCGAGAAGTAAGTTAAATCGATCATTATCCACCACATTAGCAACTTTGTTCATTTCCTGATATATCAAGTAATTGTTTTCTTTGTCTGGCAGGGTTTGGAAAAAATTCACCAAAAAAGCTCCGGGACTCCCGAAGAAGCTGCAATTTAGACACCCGAAAGTAAGTACTATAGTAGCATGTTCCGCGCATCTCCTATTGATTCAAGCGCTAGTTTCATCAATACCATTTGGCATTCTTGCTTATCAGTTTGATTGACCTCTATTTCTTGTAAAGTGGTTGTGGCAGGAACAAGGGAATAATTTCTGTGGATACTACATTTGCGAGTCCATCCGCCACACGACCTGTGAGCGGGGCTACTCTGACGAACAATATGAAGTGCGTAAATAACAACATTCACAATTTTATTTTTTTACCATCATTTGTGTTGAGTTTCATTCATTCATATATACATATATATATATATATATATATATGTATTGACCCCCTTCTTCAAATTAGATGTTTCGGAAGCGGGATGAACTCCTAGCACCAGCTCGCATGCGAGCAACTCAAGAGGAATTGGCGGCATTCTTTCTTAGTTTATTATAGAAAGTAGTCGATTGGAGCTTGTTTGGGTCAACTCTCCGATATACCGATTTATTTGGGATGTGGCAAGATTTCAGTGGACTGAGAAAACATATAAAGAAAGAATAAAGAAAAAAATAAAAAAGATAATTTTATTTTTTATAGAAAAGGTGCGCAGCCCTGGCCTCTGCATCAGAAAGATGCATACGACCACATTTATTAAAAGCAAATAGGTCCAACAAAGGTCATGAACTCCGTTACAAACTAGTCCCCAAATGGCTCACAAAGAGCGGATAATAAAAGGCACAGCCGGCATGCAAAATAAAGATAGGAAAACTAATTGCCTATCATATTACATGACCGCCATCCAAACCGGCTGAATATAGCCCGAGCTACCATCTCCCATTGGGCAGATCCAGTAACCAAATGCTCCCCGGCCTCCGTCCGAGTGAGTAGCGACCACATACGGATCAACGTAGTAGCTCGGAAGATGACCAGTAGTGATCTCCATGTCACGAAGCTTGGCCGCCCGCATGGAGCACCTCAGCTGTATATCATCAACATCCGCCTTGTCCTGAAAGCGACAGCTCATCCGTCTGCCCTCAGACACAGGATCCGGTATGCCACCAAAAGCGATGACCGCCTCTCTGGTTGCCCCGTTGGTGGTAAGGCCACCTGCCCCACCTCCAACGGATGACCCGGTAAAAATAGTCGGAGAGCCGCCGCCTCCCGCTGGCAAGCGTGGGGCTAGTGGGGGTTGGGCCGCCTGCCCAGACTCCACACCAGGTGCCCTACGCAGAGGAGAGAGGGCGGGGGCTGCCTGCCCCCGCACCCCACCCAACCCGACAGTCGGACTCGACTCGGGGCGAGTCGTCAACCCAGCCTACGTCAGCATGTCAGACGACGCCCCAGGTCCGGCCATCCTGACCATCACAGAGGGGGAGATAGCCGAGGCCTCCTGCCCGAGCCCCCCTCCCAGAGCAGACCCATCACCACAGGGCGACGCCGCCGCCACAACGCTCAGTCCTGACAGAGTCCTCCCAAGCAGCGAGCCAGCAGCAGTGGGGGAGGTCACCTGCTGAAGACCGTCCCTCCCAACCGAAGAGCCCATAGCCTCAGCAAAGTCCAGAGAAAGCAACGTGTGCTCAAACATATCCTCAGAATCAACCCTGTCGCTCCACAACCTGGGTGGCGCGGAAGCAGCCGGAAAAGAACCGAATCTCAAGGTACTCATAGGTACAGTCGTAGAAGGAGCCACTCCATTTCCGGGCGTCTGAGGGTCCGCACCCGGGCCATTGGGCAACTCATGCCCATCATCCCCCTGTCGAGCCTCCGAGTTACCTGAGCCATCGTTCTTATCATGCCTGTCCACATCCATCCCAGCCAAAGCCTCAGCGAATAACTCAGAATCCTCAAACTCAATATCAATATTATACACGAGGCCCTTATAAAAAGATAATTTTATACAGATCTTGACGTAAGTTCTAACGAATATAGCATCAACTGAGACTTCGTTCAGCTGAGATTTAGCAATCTCGTTTATTTGAGGATTGGGGTTGTGTTGGAGCTGATCTTGCCACCGTTCATGGAGGATCAATTAATGCTACACTTACAGTCGTTTTTTAAGGATGGGGGGTTACGGATGGAAGTGGCATCATTAGATTTCCCCACCTGAAATTCACGGAGGAGTGGTGAATTAGACACAGCCAAGTCTATCCGTAGGAGAGTTTCGGCCGCAAAGTCTCTTTTACCGGTTCAGGTAGCTACCGGTGAAGCATCGACCGGTCATTTTGCTCGTGATTCGTGTTGTGGTGGCCCACATCCAATGTACAAGAGTGTATTTGTGACAGTTAATGTTTTGTATATAGTCAAATCAATGTCAGATAAATAGTGTCCATGCCAGTACTTTTTGGAGTGGGATGTACGTATGCATGCAATGTCTCTCCCCTCTCCCTCTCCTAAACAAATCCATGCATTTTATTTTTGTTTACATATTTAGATGGACAATTTTTTTTACAGTAATGCTCTATGATTTATTTTTTTCATATATTCAAACTCATGAACATAAAATCTTTAGAATAAGACCAATCTTGAATATATTTAAACTAGTTTATTTTTTTTACTATTTCAATCATATCAAAATATTAACTTCACTCATTTCAAATTTCAATTTTCAAAATAATTGAAACCACTTTTCTGAATATAGTTTTCTTAAGTTGTTGAAACCAGTTTGTGTGAAATATATGAAATGGTTTTTTTTAACTTATGAAACATATTTCAAACTTATTTGAATTTTAGGGAAATCATTTTTAGGAACATAGTGAAATTGGATATATTTTTGTGTAATTATAATGTAACTTTTCATTGAAATTAGTGAAATATATTTTTTGAAATGAGTGAAATCATTTGAAATAAGTGAAATTGGTTGTTTCAAATGAGTGAAATCTGGTTAAAATTTGAGTGAAATATGTTTTTTCAAATGAGTGAAATCCGTTTTCTAAAATGAGTGGAACTGAGTGTGAAAATATGTTATTCCGATGTGTGAAAATATTTCAAATTGGTTATTTTACAAAATGTGAAACTTACATTTTTCGACATGTGAAAGTTATTTCACTCAACTTATTAAATTTTTAGGGAAATCATTTTTTGGAACTGAGTGAAATTGGATTTTGAATGTAATGGAAAGATAACAAATCATTGAAATGTCAAATGACTGAGAACTATTTTTGAAATGAGTGAAATCTTTTGAAATTAGTGAAATCCATTATCTAAAATGAGTGAAATAAGTTGAAATTAGCATTTTTTATATAAATGAAATATATGTTTTGAATTGAGTGAAATCCGTTTTTTGAAATCAGTGAAATTAAAACTAGTTCAAATGTATCCAAAATTGAGTGAAATCAGTTTTCCAAATCAGTGAAATGTGTTTTTTCAAACTAGTGAATTACTGATTTTCTTTAAAATACGTGAACCTTGTTATTTAGAATTTTTAAACTAGTTATTTGAAACAATCTAAATTTGGGTTATTATGAAACTTTTTATGGTAAGTGAAATATTTTTAATAAAGAGAATGCTTTTTAGAAATAATTGAAATCGGTTTTTGAAATTATTGAAATCAAAATTTTCAAATGATTGAAATATTTTTTCTTGCAAAACGAGTAAAATCGATCTCTTAATGATTGAAAGAAGTTTTTGTAATGAGTGAAATTATATTCATAAATGAATGAAGCGAGTGAAGTTAGTTTTTAAGTGAAATTATATTTTTAAATGAGTGAAATTATGTCCTTAAAATGTGTGAAATCAGTTTTTAAACATGTGTGTTTTTAAAGCAGTGAATCATATGAAACAAGTAAGTCAGTTTTTGGAAGGAGGGGAATCAGCTTAAAGATATGGGTGAAATATGTTTTAAAAAATGCATGAAATCTATCAATTGAAATGAGTGAGCTCGTATATTTTAAATGAGTGAATTGTTATTTTGAATTGACTGAAATGATTTTTGGAGACGAGTGAAATTTGTTTTCAATTTGAGTGAAATATGTTTTTTGAAATCAGCGCAATTGAAACTAGTTCAAATGTATCCATAATTGATCTTATTTTCAAGGCCTTCTCGCTATGAATTCAAATATATAAAAATATTCAAAATTGGAGTTTTCATTCAAAAGATATTTATCATCCAAATTTTCACAATGAAATTAAATGGAAGTCTTTTGATGGGGGGAGAGAGAATATTTTAACATGCATGCAACCGGCCTTCTCTTAACATTTTCTCTCTCTCATGACAAAAGCTGACAATAGCATGCAAAGGTCCCACATGTATTTCCATTGTATAAAGTTGCTGCTGAGATTAGTAACTTATACCTGGGGACCGCACAGATCTTGATGAAACTGACTAACGGTGGATGCAACACCGGTACATACCAGCTCCGGTAAATTTTCCTAGTCGGAGTTTCGGCAGGTGTCGTCGGCAGGCTCATTCATGGAGAGTGCAGGTGCCAGTGCCAGTCCTCGGCCCTAGCCTACGGATACGTCGCAAAATGTCGCGGCGACGGATGGTCCAGGTCTCCAGGAGGAACCTCGCGCTGGCAGCTGCCGCCGGGCGGTGGTCACCCATGCCGACCGAGGTGGGCACCGACGCACCGTCGCGGGCGCGCGTGCCGACACCGGCCGCTCAGAGCCAGAGGTCTCCAAACGAAACGGCTGCGCGTCCACAAAAGCTGCGAGCAGCGCGCGTCCGGCGCGCGCGGGGGATGTGGCGTGCGCACGCCGTCGTCCGGCGGACGTGCCCACTGGCCAAAAGGGCGGGCAGCAACGGCGGGGCTCCTCGGCTCCGCGGGTCGACACGCGAGCACGGCCAATACACCCACGAAAAGCAAAGCGAGCCGGCGCCCACCACCGCCGGGCGCGCGTGCGCCCTCGTGGCGCGGGCTCGCACGCGCCGTGTCGCGCGGCTGGCCGGCAGCGTGTCGGGGCCGGCAGCCGCTTTCGCGCCGGACTGACTGGAGTCCCAGGCGGTGAGTTGAGTACCCAATGATTGAGCTTATTAAACTCAACTCCCCACGATCCTCGCTCGCCTCGCGCACTGGCGCCGGAGACCGGAGCACCGTGCCATGCCATGCCGCCTTTCCCCTTCCTTTCTCTCCGGGCCCCCGGTGCGTCGTCGGCTCCGATCAGCGACGTATGCTGGCACTATTCCATTGCTCCCACCACGCTGCACGCACGCACGCGCGCTCAGCCCCCGCCATCTTCTCTCCCTTTGCTTGGAACGGAATGGAACAAAAGGTCAGTTGCTCTCTTTAGGAAAAGCTAGCATCGTATAGGCGCATGCTACGTGCATGGCCAGGAGCATCAGCGGCATGCTAGACCCACGAAGGATTGCGTTTGCGTACTGGTTTTACGGGCATACTGAAGTTACGTAGACCTTTGTAGGTGGTTATGTAGGTTTAGCATTTTTGATATCCTAAGTTACGGCATCTTGAAGCAAAATCACGTAACTTGTCCGCTAGGGCTGGATTAACTGGCTGCTCGGCTCGTTCAGCTTGTATTCGATAAGGCTCGGCTCGTTAAGCTTAATGAGTAAAAAAAATCATGTTTGGCTCAGTTCGTTTAAAGCTCGTGAGCGCTCGTTAACAGACTACCATGTGTTACTCCCTAAGGGATGAGAGTGTGGGTTTAACTTTTATGAAGGAATATGGTGACCACATAAGGGGCTGCGCTAGTTTGATTCCTAGTATGGCTTCGGATGGATAAATTAAATTGGGTAGATGGGTTGATGTGCCATGAAATATTGTCAAGATAAGAATGTGTCGTGCTGTACTAATGAGCTTACGAGCTGCTCGCGAAACTCGTTAGCTCATTCGTTAAGCTTAACGAGCTAAAATCCGTGATTGACTCTGTTCATAAAGAAACAAGCTGCGAGCTTAATGAGCTGAGCTATTGAGTGTTCATTAAGCTCACGAGTTACGAGTTTTTTGTCATCCCTGATGTCCGGCCTTTTTCCCTTCACTTAGTCATATTTCGTAATCTTCAAGCAAAAGCATCAGATGTTTAACAAGTTTCATAATCCGCATCCATCAAACAAGGAAAAGCACCGGATGTCCCAACCGAATGAATCATTCTTGCCCTTCTTTTTTCGCATTGGATGCAAAGATGACATGATACATTTAATGAGCATACTTTGCCACATCAGAATCCAAGTCCTTGGGCTTCCCGTACAAGGCCTTCGGCTCCTCGCACATTTGCTTGAGCGCCAGCTTCATCTCCTTGAGACTAACCTCCTTTTCTTGCATCTCCAGGAACACTTTAAATCTCTCTGCCATATTTTTCTCTTTGAGCTCATTGAGCTTGCCTTTGCCTCTTCCTTCTTAGCCATGATTTCCTCCCACTTCTCTTTCACCTTGGACATGACGGATCTGAAATTTAAAAGAACAATTATTAATTGAAAACATGTCTAAAGCTATATAGATTATAAAATCTTAGATATTCTAAAATCAACACACATATTACAAAGTCCGACAATATTTTAGCCACCCTTTAGTTTACATGATTTTCTAGGAATTCTATAGCATATGATTTATGTAGGAAAATTTCCTGTAGAACCCTTAGGTTTGTAGGAATATAATCGTTTTCCTGTACAAGATTGGTTTATATTGTTTGTATTTCAAAGGACAGGAAACATTAGCTTAGATCCACTAGAAAAAGGCATATTCTGCAAACCAAATGACATCTCTTTTCTTACTCATATGTTCGGAGTTTTCATCTCATGTCGTATAGCTTTTTCTATTTCTATGATAAATTTGTATCCTATGAACTAACCAAAGCCATATATTCCTAAAAGGTGTCCAGTCAATCAGATAGCAATGCCTTGTTGCAATTAAAAAACACAGTTGATCATCATTAATAGTTTCTATGAATCAATATGGGAAAGTTGCTAGGGTAAATAGTCATTAGGGCGCTCATAGTGAGAGTAACATCGGTAGTACCATGCATGCCATATAGGAAAATAATATGATGTGACAAGTAATCAATGAGGAGAGATGCAAACAGAGTAACATAATATGTTACCATCACACAGTGGTTCCCGATGTAAAATGAGTGTACAAAGTAATACATGAAGCAGTCTAGTACCTCCGTCCTAGTTTATTGGCCTTCTTTGCATTTTGTGCTAAAATTTGACCCTAGATTGTGTAATAAAAATAATATCACTGGAAACCATGTTCAAATACAAATCCAATGATATATCTTTTGGTGACATGCATTATTATTTTCTTAGTTAAATTTATGGTCAAAGTTTGCCACAACATGCTAATGGGACAAATAAAACCAGGACGATGGTAGTATGTTACCACATCTATAACACTACCCACTATAGACGTAGTAATATAGACTAGTAATATATGAATGTTACTAGTCTAAGTTACTCCCCACTATGACTTGCTGGCACCTTCCTCGCTGAATCCGTTACTTTATGATTAGTAAATTCAGAAACTTATTACTCCCCCCTATCCATATTAATTTTCGCTAACTTAGTATAAAGTTGTACCAAAATAATGATAATTAATATGGATAGGAGGGAGTAGAAACTTAAAAGAATGAAATAAATTGTAACATACATGGTCGGCTCGTTACTCTTGTGAATGAGGTTTCACGAAGAAGGGACATCTGTGGTATTCTGAACAAAAATGACAAAATTGAAGCAACATTTGAAAACATTGTGTGCATGAATAGTAGGACCCGGTTGTATTTTCTTCACTAAGAATGTCACGGTGTCTTTACTTAACAAAATTTCACACCTGGGTAGAATGGACGACCCAATTTGATATCCCGAAATTTTATTTATTTTTGCATTTTTCTATAACTTTTTTTATTTTACTATTCAGGTGGTGCGCGTGGAACCATGTTCACCTATGTGATTTTCAATTGTTGCTTGAGAGAAAAACAAACTAAAAAGGTAGAATATAAGTTTTTATTTAACATACATAAAATATTAGTGTAGTCAGCTTGCGGCGGTCTCTCGCTCTTTGCATTTGCTTGCATTCCAAGAGAATGCACGGAGCAAAAGGCTCGTTTCTGCGAACCAACCTGTGGTTGGAGAGTGGTATCCCAGCCCATCAGGATTTAAGTCCTAGTGCTTGCATTTATTCTGAATTTATTTCAAGATTTTCGGCAATGCGCATTTAGTGGCAGGAGACGTTTCCGTCGACTAGAGACGCCTATGGTGACTTCGTAAAATTTTAAAATGATATGCCGACTCAGCCGTTCGAAGGTGCTCATAGGGGTAGAGTGTGCGTGTATGTGTTTATAAAGATGAGTGTATGCGTGTATATATGGGCGCTTGCATCTGTATTATATTAAAAAAAGGGCTCGTTTCTTTAGTAGGAAAAGCAACGTATATGTGCACGCGCTGCACGTTAAGTGCCCATGGCTAGACTGAATCCGTGGACGATCTTCGAACAGAGATGGATAGATGGTCCATGCATGCATGCATTCTGTGCCGCTATCACAGCGCCGAGGAGGCACTTAGTTTAGCTGGCAGGAACGCAACCGCGAAGACAAGGTTGAGGTAACTGGCTGAGCGTGGCAGACAGGCATGGTGGCTCCTTTCGATCAGTGGATACAGTATGCATGGCACAATCTGCACCTCACCTTCCGTGTGTGCTCTACATACTATCATTCGTTGGTCCATAAGTTGTCCTCTGCGAGCACGTAGACGAAGAAGCACTGGCCGGATCATGATTCACTCCTTTTTTGCATCCGATTTGCTGTCTACAATTCAGCAACATGCAAACAACATACCCCGTCCTACGTCCTATATTTCCAACCTGGCGCATGCATGTCAATAAAGGGTTAGGCTACACGTCAGGTCAGTCGACTGTTTTTAAAACTGGCCAGTCCATCAATTGTGAACCTCCGATACACATCCAACAACGCTTGACCGTTCTTCTTGCTTCAGCTTTTCTCCTTCTCCTCCAGACCGCCGCCCGGGCCGCCGGCCAAACCACCTACGACCACCTCCAACGGCCGGCGACGCTCCCGCGCAGCCTCGTCGTCCCACCCTCCCCGAAACTGCCCCCCACCGCCGATCTAGCCGCCGCCCTGGTCATCCCTTTAGGCCCACCCGTGTTTGAGTTTTTTCTTCGGCGAAGTGCACCACCTCCCCCCACCCAAAACCGTAAGATAGATAATGGGTAGCCCTCTCGCGAGCCCCTTCCTTATCCTTCTTTTCCTCCGGCTCACTCCAACGAACTTTTAAAAATCGACTGACCCTAATTTTAAATTCAGTTGACTATCATTTGGCTAAACGGCCGATAAACTACTACTCTGTGCCTAGCTAGCTAGGTATGTACGCACTGCACACATGATTCTCCCTCGCAAGAGAAGGAACAAGAATAAAGCACCACACGACAGTACATGTAGTACGAATCTACGAGAAGGATAGGAGAATATAAGAAACCGCAACGACACGCCAGTTTAAACTGCATGGCATTGCATTGCATGGGTGCACACGCTGGCAAAGGCAAAGGACGTTGGACAAGACGAGAGCTTTAAGCTCGAAACGCATGCAAGGGTGGGGTTTTTCGCTCCTCCTGTCATGGTCGTGCTCGTGCCTCATGCATCCTAAAGCGATCGTCCATCCTCTGCCAGCGGATTGACGGGATACGACGACGACTTTCACACGCCGGCCGGAGCAGGGCAGAGCACCGTTGGCAGTGGCCTAGCCGGGATGTCTGTAGGCGCTTCCTAAAAAGGCAGCGTTGGAGAATCTATCAGTTTTGAGTTTTGATCGCAGCATGCTCTAGCTTTCTGTCCGATGATGTGGACGCCTGTTTCAACCCCGGCCCAAAACTAGGTTAAGTTTAAGTGGTTAACCCTAGGGTTAAAATATAGAACATCAAGTTAGTCTAATGAAAGGAAACTTAGGATTCCTTCGCCTCCCGCAGGCGCCGCCGGTCTGCCTTGTCTCCGGTGACCCTTGGGCCATGGAGGCACGGTGGACATCAGCCCTTGCCGGCGGTAGAGATCTGGCTCCGTTTCTTGGTGTTTTTGTGAGTTCCTTTAGAGTTTACGTCTTATCCAGAAAGACGAGACGATGATGACTCCTTCAAGACGGAATAAGGTTCTCCCCGCCGAACCCCCATTCCGGTGATGTGTCTAGCGTCATCGAAGGGCGTGTGGAGGTGTCTCTTCAGTGGATTTCACGAGACTCGGTCGTTGCTGGTCTTCGGCGGATCTGCTTGGATACAGTATTTGTTCGTCTTCATTCGTGTGTCTACAGATTGGATCCTTTCGAGCTATACTTCTCTTCATGGGTGATGAATGTTGTTTTGTGTGCTAGTTCTGTGTGGTCTTAGCACGATGACTTCCCGACCGTCTAGTACAACAAGTTTGGCCTGGCTCCGGTGAGGAAGGGATGATGACGGCGACGCGCCTTTGGCTGGCTCCAGTACTTATAGTCATCGCTAGATGGTCTATGGATATGGATATAATTTTTATTATTTCTATGTTCTTTGTACTCCTATGGCATGATGAATAGATCAAAAGTTTTCTCTTAATTTTTTTTAGTCTATTGTTTTTTTTATGAAAGACGTTTTCGTACTATGCTGTTGTTGATGTTATCAGAATTATTTATAGATCTGATCAAACGTAAGCATTTTGACTTATATTAAACCTAAAACTTTACTTATTTTGGAACAAAGGAAGTTCACTGCATGGTTGGTTACTAATGCTTTCTTATCTATACCAATATAAAAAGAACCAAAGGGGCAGATCCAACTGATATCGGCCATTGAACTAAGTCATTCCAACGACCTAGACTGCTCCAATGGCGAGCGTTAAACGTGTTTAACGTGCAATAAATATCATACCAAATTTTGCACTAATCACATGATTAACACACAAATAATAGCATACCTAATATTCGCGTGCAATGAGTATATTGCCTAAATATTAACGTGCGTTGCACGTGTGCATTTACTAGTTAGTATAGGCATGACAGCGGCTCTGCCAAAACAAGAGTATCACCTTCTTGTTTTGCAGGAATGTTCCTGTTCAACCTGTCCTATTCTGTACACTTTATCAGTTTTCTAAAGTACAATGCGGATTACTCTACTGTCTCAGTAGTACAACATGCCCATGGTTTCGTTGGGACATGAGCATAATTAAGCAATGCTCCACTAAAAATATGAGTACTGGCTAGGAGTAGTTATATTTTACTTGTACACATGAGGCGCGCTTTGCTGTTCTCTCCGGCCGATGCATCACATGAAAGTCATCAACTATATATCCATAAACAATCATCTTCTTCTCTTCTGTACTCCTACCGTGGTGAGCATCCTATTTCACTTTCGGACAAAACATAAACAAACAAATCAAACGGAGTGAAGCTTTATTTGGAGTGCTTCACACCGGTAAAAACTTATGGAACCTTTCTTGGTGCACGCATGTTATCAGGGAAAAGCATGGGGAGACAGAAGAAAATAAGGGAGTGGAGCTTCCCTGACTAAGTGAGCTGATGATAAGTGACATGCACATGGAACCTTTTATTTGGGTTATGTTTAGACCTAAACATGCTTTAACAATCCTAATCTCCACTTATGCAGGTACTAGCCTAGCTAAGTTAGTTATACTGACCGAGTAAGTGGAGATTAGGGTGAGTGACTGACCCATTCATTGTGCACACAGTTACATGTAAAGTTTACAGAAGTACCAAGTACATCAGAAGCAACCCTCACACTGGCAGCTCATTTTTCTTCCAGTAACTTTCACCTTTATTAGTTTGTCAAAAAGGAAAAGGCAGGTCCTTACAAATGTGTCACCACTTTCACCTCCAATGCAGTAGCCGCACAGTAATGAAACAGCAAGACCAGCAGGCAATGTGCAGAATTTGAATTCATGTGGGGTACTATTCAAACTCCTTTTTTTTGCTCCTTTTGACCCCAATTAACAAGTCCAATTCTTTGACCAGTTTGAGAAATCATGGTGGCTTTTCTGACTGCAATAATTTCCTTTCCTCATTCATCAATCATTCCAAAAAATACTTCTATGGTGGTGCAGCAGCAGAAGGGTTGATCAGAAAAGGTAGAGTATTTCCCCTCTGCATTGCAAACGCAAAAGAGGGAGCAACTCGACAAAGTCCCTATTCCCGTCCAATGTTTGAGATGGACATTTTTCTCCGTCCATTTTACCCTGCCCAAAGACAGTGTTTCCGTCAAAGAGAAATAAAATAAAAAAGACACAGGTGCACTCGCCCAGGCCATACTTCTGCTGAAACGTTTGTTTTTTGTTCTGGAAATGGGTGTTATGTATACCCTAAAAAGATCCAAATGGGCAGATTTAATTAATCTCGGCCATCAAATCATATCAATCTAACGACCTAGACTGCTTCAATGTCGAGCACTCAACACGTTTAGCGTGCAGTTAATTTCATGCCAAATATAGTTCTCACACAATAACACGCAAATAATATCCTACTTAATATCTGCATGCACTTAATATACTTTCAAATTAACGTACATTGCACGTACACATAGACTAGTACTCTTTCCTTTCCGGTTTATAAGGCTCAAATCTCAAATCTCATCAACCAAGGCATTTTGTGAGTGGAGGAATATATCTCGTACTTTATAAAACTATCCCAATTAAACTCATGCATTAATTTGAATTAATTGCAGTGCTTGGCCACTAGATGAGTAGGAACATTACATGCATTGGTGTGTTGCTCTTTAATTCTTGCATACAAAGATTCAATGCGCATTGAAAACTAAAAATGAGATGGAGATGAGCCCTCTAAATTGGAAAAACACAAAAGTTGAGCTAAGCCTTATAAACTGGAAAGGGGGGAGTAGTAACTAATGATCGAGCTGCTACTTTTTTAAACACCGTGACAACATGTGAAACAACCTATGTTTGAGGGTTGGGACTAGAGCCTATCAAGTTAACATGCAGTATACTCCGCTGACAAGATCTGAAGCAACCTACATTAGGGTTAGTACCACAAGAGCTTATCGAGTTAACTGTGCAGTCGTAGTACTCCCTTCGTTTTTATTTACTTCGCATATTAGAGTTGACTGAAGTCAAACTTCCTAAAGTTTGATCAAGTTTATAGAAGAAAATATAAATATTTACCATAACAAATTTATACTATGTGGAAGTACATTTGATAATGAATCTAATGGTGTTGATTTCTTATTGTATATGTTAATATTTTTGTCTAGAAACTTTATCAAAGTTTATAAAGTTTGACTTTGACCAAAACTAATATGCGGAGTAAATAAAAACGGAGGAAGTACTACACAGTAACCCTGACTCCAATGAGTCCACTGCCGTTTGATCTATTCATTAACCCATCCATCGGGCACCTAAAGCGGCCTTTAGAGCATTTTCGACAACAGCCCTATTTTAGGGCTCTAAAAATGTCATGAAGTAAATTTTAGAGTACGAAAACATGTCCATCTTAAACAGTTGCCCTAAACTAGGACGCGGTAGCCGCACCACTGCTCCAACAATAGCCCTCTTGTCCCCCTCGTCGCCCGCATCAACGAGTTGGTATGAGTAGATCAGAAATACACGTTGGTGATGAAAAATCGACGGCAGAGGAACTATAAACCCTAACAATGGGTACGTTGCCAACCACAAGTTTTTTTTTTGAGATAATCATGCGTGGCTTGGTACCACCATTAATGCTGGTCCAACTACTATGGGCCGGGGCTGGTTCTGACTTGCTAGCCGGCTGTCCAACCTACGGATTCGTCGCGGAATGCCCGACCGTCAAACGGTCCAGGAATAGCCTCGGCGCTCGCAGCTGGCGCCGGTCGGTGGTCACCATCACCCATGTCGGCCGAGCTGGGCGCCGTCGTGGCCGCGCGCACGCCGACGCCGGTTTCCACGCGAGACTCGGCCGCCCAGAGGCCTCCAAACGAAACGGCCGCGCGTCAACGAAAGCTGCGAGCAGTGCGCGTCCGGCGCGCGCGGGGATGCGGCGTGCGCACGCCGTCGTTCGGCCAGAAGAGCGGGCGGCAACGGCGGGGGCTTCTCCGCTTTGCGGGTCTCGACGGACGGCGCGACATGCGCCACAGCCAGGACGCTTTGGCACCACTGGCCAAAGCAAAGGGCGCGCGTGCGCCCTCGTTGAGCGGACGCCGGCACGCGCCGCAAGGTCCCGTGTCGCGCGGCGGGCCGGCAGCGTGTCAGGGCCTGCGGCCGCTTTGGCACCGGAGACCCGGGCCGGCCGGTCGATGAGATGAGTTGAGTGCCCAATGATTGAGCATATTAAACTCAACTCCCCACGATCCTCGCTTTCGTTCGCCGTTCGCGCACTGGCGCCGGAGACCGGAGCGCCGTGCCATGCCATGCCGCCTTTTTTCCTTCCTTTTCTCCGGGCCCCCGGTGCGTCGTCGGCTCCGATCGATCGGCGACGACGTACGCTGCACTATTCCATTGCTCCCACCGCGCTGCACGCACGCACGCGCGCTCAGCCCCGCCATCTCCTCTCCCTTTGCTTGGAACGGAATGGAACAAAAAGTCAGTTCCTCTCTTTAGGAAAAGCTAGCATCGTATAGGTGCAACCGTCCATGCATGGCATGCATGCGCTGCACGTTACTACGTTCCAGGTCAGGAGCATGCTTGAGCGCGGCCTGAGTTTGTATGCAGGCACGGCACGATATCCTGCGTTCGGTCCCGGCCAGATTGAATTTGTTGATGATCTTTGAACGTATGGCTTACACGCATTTGAGTGAAAAATAAACTGAAAAGTTACAAAGTGTTTTAAATAAGGCGCGGGCTATGCCAAATAGCAACGGTCCTCAAAAACAGCTATAGACGGGCTATAGCCCGGAAATATGGCTCCCGGATGGATGTGTTCCTGCATGTGAAAATGATTTTTAAAATGTAAAAAATCATTTTTTTAATATATATTCATAGTCACATCCAAATGATACCTGTAAAGTTTTAGGCAAAAAGGTTAAACATTTTGGCATGTGCAATAAACTCTAAATGTCACCCTAAATTTGTTATTTTTCATCGATGAAAGACTACTGCTTTGTTTAGCATGAAAATTGTCAAGCATGCTTGCGACACTAACATGAACATCCATAAAAAAATTCTATTTTTTTTGAAACATTTTACTATTTTTTTTGAGTTATTGTTCAGGGTGGAGCAAATGCTTTCGGGAGCCAAAACGCCTCCCCGTTATAGCCGGCTATTAACGAATTATTGTACATGGGTATCATTTAGAAAACTATAGCGAGGCTAAAGCTATATAAAATTATGAATATGAGTTAATTTGCGGCGGTCTGACTTTTCACCTTTGCTTGCAAGAGAATGCACGGAGCAAAAGGCTCGTTTCTTTCCAAGGAAAAGCAACGTATAGGTGCATGCGCTGCACGTTACGTGCCCCTGGCGCGTGCATGCAGTACATCCTGCGTTCCCGGGCCAGACCCAGACTGAATCCGTCGACGATCTTCGAACAGCGATAGATAGATGGTCCATGCATGCATGCTGTGCCGCTCTCACACGTCGAGGAGGGGAGGGACGACGAGAAGGTCCGGTGGTGGTTGAGGTTGAGGTAAACTGGCCGGGCGTGGCAGACAGGCATGATGGCTCCTTTCGATCAGTGGATAGATAGATTTTGACCATCATGCATGCACGCACGCACGCAACAGCTCCTGTTGCATGGCACGATCTGCACCTCACCGTCCATGTGTGCTCCACATTCTATCATTCCTCTGGCCCATGGGCTGTCCTCTGCGAGCACGTAGACCGAGAAGCACTGGCCGGATCATCATTCGCTCCTTTTTGCACTCGATTTGCTGTCTACAATTCAGCAACAAGCCAACAGCATACCAGTCCTACGTCCTATCTTTGCAGCCTCACGCATGCAATCATGCATGCCGATAAACTACTGCATGTAGCACAGTGCACCATGATTCTCCCACCCAAGAGAAGGAACAAGAACAAAGCACCACGCGACAGTGCATGTACGAGAAGGAGAGGAGAATATTTGGAACCGCAACCAGACGCCAGTTTAAGCTGCATTGCATTGCATTGCATGGCTTGGGTGCACACGCTGGCAAAGGCAAAGGCAAAAGACGTTGGACAAGACGAGAGCTTTGGGCTCGAAAAGCATGCAATGGGGTCGGGGGGTTTTCGCTCCTCCTGTCACGGTCGTGCTCGTGCCTCATGCACCCTAAAGGCTAAAGCGATCGTCCATCGTCTGCCAGCGGATTGACGGGAGACGACGACGATCACCCGCCGGCCGGAGCAGGGCAGAGCGGGTATGCATGTAGGTGCTTCCTAAAAAGGCAGCGTAGCAGAATCTATCAGTTTTGAGTTTTGACCGCTGCTTGCTCCAGCTTTCTGTCCGATCGATCGATCATGGGGGCACCCTTCTACAGCCCCAAAGCCAGGTTGTGGTTAACCCCTGCGGCCCTGCTACTCCCTCCGTTCTAACTTTTTGACGCTTTTTAGTCCGTATTCAAATATCCGAAACGTCTTACAGCTCGGAACAAAGATGATACTACATCGAAACTCACCATGTAATGTAGTACTCTCTCCGTCCCAAAATTCTTATCTTAAATTTGTCTAGATATGGATGCATCAAGTCATATTTTAGTATTAGATACATTCGTATCTAGAAAAATCTAAGACAAGAAATTTGGGACAGAGGGAGTATCATCTTTGTGCACTGATAGTAACTCCAAGTGAGAGTAACTCACCATGTAATGCCGAGCAGGTACATCCCCTCCCTCCATAATTACCATGAATATGGGGGCTAGAGCGGCAAAACGCTCCGTCCACAGCTCGCATTTCATATTTTTTTTGGAGGCCGCTGCAAAAACAGTTGCTCAGCCTCCAGATTTGAAGGTTGTGGGGAGCTGGTTTGGAGTGCACACCAAAGCTAACTGTTGTGGCCAGAGTAAAACTTCAGCTACTTCCTCCTCATGCCTCCTTTCTGATTCCATTGGCGTTGTAGGCCATACAACTCATATTGACGCAAAAAAAGAAGAGAATACATCAGCGATGTGATTGATAAGCCCTGGCTACTTACTACCTCCATCCTGATTCATTGGAATGTTAATGCATGCCATTAGTGGTGACCACCGTGCCTCGGATTCCCACGTGCGAGCCGTTGAATGCCCGCCACACATCATCATCTCTAGACAAAAGCCCACCATCACGAACAATAAAATCCTGGCGGCAAGGCATGCCCAACCCAAACCCTACCGCTGTCTCTTCCCCTGCCTGCACGACGAGCTCATCACCCTAATGTTATCATGCCGCCACATAGCCTTTTTGTTGAATCTGCTCGTAGACGACAACATGTCATCCCAAATGTCTCGGGCCAATGGGGCTACCTCTGCTGCACCAGACTAGCCGGGGTCGCCAGCGCATCCTGCTCTGTGGCGCCGACGGTGCCATTATCCTCGTTACCATACACCCCAACCCGAGTCGCACGCTTGGGATGACAGCTCCTCTGATGAAGAGCATGTCGTCGCCCCCTCGCCCCTTCCTCCCCATCCCCGTCCCCGACAAGCCCGAGGACCCCCAACGGCGGCATGCTCAAGCTCCCTGCCCACACAACGAAGAAACGGCCCCTCCCCCTCCTCCATGACGAGCAGGAGGAGAAGCTACTGATGAGGCAAATCACTAATGCGAGCTCGACCGCCGTTGAGTTGCACGACACCAATGGCGGCGTCAATGACGTGCTCCTCTCCTTCGACGAGAACGAGGACTAGCCTTGACTAGTAGCTAGCTAGCAATGTCAAAAGGCCGCATTGCCTATCTTTAGCAATGCAAATGTCGTTTCTCGACATTTTAAGTCACAAATTATATGTCAATGCGACAAATTTTACTCCTAACACTTTTAGTATTTTGAATAATGTCTTCTGTTCTTGATTCACTTTTAGTCGTAATTTGATTGTCTACAATTAAAACTAGAGATTATGGAGCGCGGTCCAAAAAGTTATGCAGTGCGCTCCATCCACGTTTTGGCGACTCTGTTAGAGTTGCTCGGAGTGAGTTCATGGCCAGGTGCAATGCAAGATGAGATGGTCATAGAAATGGGGTAAACCTTATACAAGCTGCCTAGGTAGAGTGCTGTTGTTGTACTGTGATCAAGTAGCTAACCACTATTGGCAGTACTCCTTGATGTCTTAATTAGGGCAACTCCAGTATAAACAAGATCACTCAAGTTATAATAAGCCTGACAACGGTTGTGCCAAAACAAGGGTATCTCTTACTTGTTTGGCAAGAATATTCCTGTTCAGACCGTCTTGTTCTGTACACGTATGATATCGAGGATTACTCTACTGTTTTCCTGTACTACCTGCTCATGGTTTCATTGGGACATGCACATAATCAAGCAATGCTCCACTGCAATCCGAGTATATTTTACTTACACACATGAGGTGCGCTTTGCGGTTCTCTCTGGCCAATGCATCATGCATCACATGAAAGTCATCAATTATATATCTATAAACAATCATCTTCTGTTCTGTAGTATGCCAGGACCAGCCAGCAGTTCACTTTTGGAGAAAACATAAACAAACAAATCAAAGACAGTGAAGCTTTAATTGAAGTGCTTCACACAGTAAAAACGTATGGAACCTTTCTTCCAGCACGCGTGTTACCTCTCCTTGCATATGCGCCTATAAGCCAAAAGTATGGGGAGACAGAAAAAAATAGCTAGGGGAGTGAAGCTTCCATGACCAAGTGAGCTGATCAGTGGCATGCACATGGAGCTCTTGTGTTCTAGACCTAAACATGCTTTAACAACCCTAATCTCCACTAATCTGGCAAAACAAAGCTACTGCTATGACTTAATAACATGCCAACGAGCCTCTCCATGATTAATTAACTGATCTATAATTAATTAACTGATCCAACAAGGTGCATTATGAATTAGTGCCTACTGTTGTTGCTCTCCATAATTAATTAACTGGTCACCGGTTGCACTAACAAGGCGCAGCATGAATTACTTACTGTTGTTACCCTCATGCACGCAGCTGCTAGCTAGCTAGGCAAGTTAATTAGTTACACCAACCGGGTTAGTGGAGATTAGGGTGAGTGACCGACCGACCCATTCATTGTGCACAAAGTTACATGTAAAGTTTACTGAAGTACTAAACCAGAAGCAACCCTCACACTGGCAGCTCATTTTTCTTCCAGTAACTTTCACCTTTATTAGTTTGTCAAAAGGAAAAGGCAGTTCCTTACTAATGTGTCGCCACTTTCACCTCCAACAGCTTAGTACTAGCTGCACAGTAATCAGACAGCAAGACCAGCAGGCAATGTGCATGATTTCAGTTCATGTGGGGCACTATTCAAACTCCAGTTCCTATTTGACCCGAATTAACAAGTCCAATTCTTTGAGAGAAATCATGGGGGCTTTTCTCTGCCTGCAATTATTTCGTTTCCTCATTCATCAATCATTCTGATCAGGCTCATGCACCTCTCTCGTCCGGTCTTCCCCCTCACTCCTATCCTATGGTGGTGCAGCAGAGAAGCTTGCTCAGAAAAGTAGAATATTTCCCCTCCTGCATTAAAAAAGCAAAAGGAGGGAGCAGCTCGACAAGGCAGTCAAACAGAAAGCCCATTCATTCCAAAACTTTTACAGCCCTGTCCTTCTACATCCAATGTATGGTCCATTTCACAGTCAGGCCAAGCCAGGCCATGCTTCTGCTGCATGGGCTAATTAAATACAGTATGTGCTCGTTAACCATGCTCTGTCAGTGCTAAATATTTGTTTTGTGTTCTAGAAATTGAAGGTTGCAGGAACTAATGGAGTAGGAGTTATACAATGAACAACATGACAATGTCAATATACATTCGAGGGTTAGTCTACATAAGCTTAGGGCATCTCTAGCAGATTCCCTAAAAGCTATATTTGCCGGATTTTTTAGGTGATTAAGCATCATCTAGCAAATTTTCTAATATTTACGTTCCTTGAGTATAACATTTTACCCCGAAATCTCCCCCTACTAGCCCATATATGCTCTAGTATGGGGACATGAGGAATCTACACCCGAGCTCAAATGCTCCCTCGTGAACAGTAAAAAAAAGTAAAAGACCAAAAATTTCCAAAATATTTTTGTGGCAAAATCAAAGCTATATTAAAACACTATTTGATGAATAGTATGGTCCCAATTGTATTATCTTTAATAAGAATACCATGGATTTTTTGATTTCGCAAAAAAATGTGAACAGTAAAATCAGAAAAATAGTAAAAAAAAACTCAACAATTTCCAAAAAAAATTGTGGCAAACTTTCACAAATTTTTGTATGCTTGCAAAATTTCAGCACGAAATAACATTCATGAAAGTCGTGGCAAAAAACAAAATCAATGTTCCAAAAATGCTGGTTATGAAAAAGAAATTGGAGTGCTGATTTGTTTTTTCTTTTGCCACGCCTTCCACGAATGTCGTATCATGCTGAAATTTCGCAAGCTTACAAAACATTTGTCAAAGTTCAAATTACTGTTTTTATTTTACTGTTCACGAGGGAGCATTTGAGCTCAGGAGGAGAATAGGACTTTTGCTAATATGGGTTGTTCTCGGTAAAATAGGGGTGCGTCGTGCTGCTTACCGCTCGCCCCGAGCTTCCGCACCAGAACCCGCTGCCGTCTCTCATCCTTGGCACCGATGTCCGCCAGAAATATGTTATATTTGTGTCGAATGTTTGTACGCAAGAGTTTACGTGAACTTGGAGTTGGAATTGGTGTGGATAGGTACGAGCCATGTAGGAGTCGGAGACGTATCCTAGTTCTCTTATATAATGAGAGGTGCCACACGTTGTATAACATGATGACTTGTTGAAATAGGTACGGGGGAGCCAGCGGCGTGTGCCAGAGTCTAGTCGGCCAGTGTATCTCGGGGAGGAGCGCCCATAGTCATTGCCCTGGGGACTTAGCCATATTGGTGGAGGAGACCGAGGAGGTGGACGGGTCGGGCACCCAAACAATGAAAAGGAGGAGTAGGTCATGCAACTATAAGACCGCTGAAGCTGAAGCTATGTCTGAAGTTTGTATTAACTAGCAAGAGGCCCATGCGTTGCACGGAATATCAAGATGCATTTATACGAGTTGTTTATCTTGTGGGAGACAAAGATGAACGAGGGAATGCCTTATCTGCAAATGTAGAGAGGGGTGCGGGTATCTTTTTGCAAAATTGCTATAGTTTACTTTCTATCCGTTAGATATAGATCGGACGGTCTATATTGTAGGATGGAAGGCACACTATCATCATCGACTCAGTTTTTTATAAGAGTAGAGACATCTCATTTGATGCCACGGTTGGGGCCGATAAAAAAGGAGCGATTTCGCGCGGGGGGGGGGGGGGTCGAGGATTACTTCAAATAGCCGTGTGTACATTCTCTCCAACTACATGTATCTCACTCATCGTTGCAGTGTAATTTAAGACCAATGCAACCGACCGTCCGAATGTATCGAGCAATTTAACCTTTCGCCGCCAGTGGAATCCCCAAGCATGAGTATGGGCCCTTCATTCAAGCTCTGTAAAGGGAAAGGAGCAAGAGAAATAGCAGCAAAGCCTTCACATTGCATCATTTCTACAAAGAGCTTGATGGAAAGGAAACGCGGGCATGAAGGAAGATGATGACTTGGTAGAGAACTCATCCACTCCTCAGGTCCGTCCGGGTGGACAAATAATGCAAAGCCAGGGAAGAAGAATGGCAATGGTGGAGGTGAGAGGGTTTGGCGACCGACCGAAAGTAGGAGAATATGGCTTTGTTTCTATGAGATCAAGATGATGGGGGAGAAGTTCAAGGCCAAGGCGGTGGCCGTGGAGAGAATGGTTGAAGCGGAAGAAGAAAAAAAAACACTAGAACTAGATGTACAAAGTCTTGCATTGGAGGCCGAGAAAAAAGGAAAATGATTGGGACGGAGGAGCAATGGTATGCATTGGACGTCGAGGAGCAAAGGAACAAAAGGGTGACCAAGGAACGTGTTATCGTGTTCATGAATCCTAGCAAGATGGATGAGAAGACAGGACAATATTGGGAGTTAACTGGTGGGTGACATATTGGCTATGTTTGGTGGTGGTAGCAACAATAATGGAGCAAATGTGTTAGCTCTTGTGAACTATGATAGCTTTTGGTCAACGATGTTTTTTAAATGAACTGGTACATTCAATGCCTTTTGGCATAAATTGTGGTTATGTTTAGGAGTTTGTTGGATTGGATGAACTTTATTTATGCTTGTAGTTCAATCATAATGGGGTGCATTTGAATTGTTTATTAGTTTTGAAATGTGATGATTTGTTTTCCTATTGTTTGAGCAAACATCTGATGAGTTGACGAGATAATTTTTTTGGTATTAAATTTTAGGGGATCTTCTAGATGCAGATAAATCTGTTTGAGCGACACTTAATATGGAACGGATGGAGTAGCTTTTTTAGGATAGAGATAAGATTTGAAATTATAGGATGGCGATCTGATAGAGATGCCCTTAGAGCAACTCTAATAGAGTCACCATACTGGCAGCCTCTATAACACATATGAAGCACTCTACATAATGTTTTGGAGGTTGCAGAGAGAGACTGTGCACAAACACATACACCATAATGTTGCCTTGATATTTTGTTTTCTTTTTCTTCTTTCTACCATATTTATAAAAAAATACATCAAATAATTCGACAAATATCATTACAAACCACTAATCTGAATACAACAAACAGTCCTAATTAACAAATAATCCGAATGCAACAAATAAAAAACAAATAAATTGTTCAAGTAAAAGTAACTAAATTTGAAGGACAACTAAACGAGGATGGTGTTTTGGATCTCGACCTCCATGGAGGCTGATATTTTAAAAATAAAAAAACAAAATTTTTAGTTAAAAAATGAAAAAAAAAGTGTACAGTAAATAAGGATGTGAGGTGTATGTGTGTACAATTTCAGGATGAATACGTTGAAACACGACCTGTACAGAAAAGACAAATTCATGGTCTGGAAGGATAAATATTATTATGTGTTAAAAAGTCCCTGTTTGTTTTTGCACATCCCTCATTTCAACGTATTTCGTCCTGAAAATTTACACACTTATGCATTATGCCTTCATCTATATCTGTATTTTTAGATATATTTTTTTGAAATGTAAAAATATGTTTTTTCATGAATTTTGAATATTACATTTAAAGGCCTTCATGAAGCTCGGCCTCCAAAAGCAATTTCCGAAATTAAACACACGATCTCACACCTAGCCGTCAATGGCGCTCAATGAAATCCTCCCGAACTGATGATGGAAGAACTGGTCTTTAATCTTCCGACCATGATCAAGAAATGTTTGAAAGCGGCATGTGTGTTTGCGGGGCATGATGATTGTTCCAATGTCTTCATAGTTAGTTAATGGCGGCTTCACCCGTGGATTCGCCTCCCCTATACTTGTCGCTCCGACAGCTGGTGGGGGAGGGGAATCACGGTGCCTCTGCTCTGGTTAGTAGTTTAGGTTAGGGTCTTTTAGTCCTCGTAGGTGCGGCGCTTCTTCTTCGAGTTTGTCTTCCGGGCTCTGGTCCTCCTTGAGTTCGTCCATCCGGACGCACTGGACGGAGCTCCGGCGTAGATTTCTGCCGTCTCCTTGGGACAGTGAGGTTAGGGTTTCTCATCATATGGTGAGATTTGCCTTTAGGTGTTTCAGATCTATTTAGGGGTTAAACAACGACGACTGCGGCTCCAGGGCGCTGGTCCTTAGGGGCACGTACACGAAGACTTCATGGTTATCATCGATAAGGTCAAGCCGGATCCGGTATGGGAGCGGCGATAGCGGCGCGTTGGTGGGTCATCCTGACGGCGGTAGTGGTAGTTCGATGGTCTCGGAATCTCGAATTTTTATTATGTTTGAAATGCTTTGTACTTCTGGTGAATTTTGATAATAGAGCTCGATCGTTTTCGCAAAAAAAGGGGCCTCTTGACCTATATAATCATGTTGTGCAAGATCACACGTCAAGTAATGATTTTGCCAAGACATCATTATTTCAGAAACGAGTAACCCCACAGACAATTGTAAACCTTGCTTGCAGCATTTCAAATGCCCTCTCAATATGTTTTCTATAAGATTCTTTCCTCCAGTCGGCGCCACCGTTGGTCCGCCCCATCTCCAATGGCCTTGAGGCCATGGAGGTGCGGAGGACCTCCCCCTGCTGGCGGGAGGGACCCCGTTCTCGTTCTTGTTAAGTTAAAAGTCTTGATTGGGGCTGCGTGGCGGCGACGATGTCCTTTAGTAGGAATAATGTCTCCCACGTTTTATCGGTGCCTTGATGCTGCGTCTAGCATCGTCGCAGGGCGTGCGGAGGTCTTTCTCCTTCGGATCTGGAGGGATTCGGTCATTGCTGGTCTTCGGTGGATCTATTTGGATTTGGTCTTGGTTCGTTTTCGTTTGGTATTTACAGATTTGATCCCGTCACTCTAGTGCGTTGGTCCTATAAAATCTTAGCACAACGGTTACTCGACTGTCTATTACAATAAAGTTCGTCCGGCTCCGATGAGGGGGGAGCGACGACGATGGTGTATCTTCAGTTCATTTTAATGTTTATAGTCGTTTTTCTTCAAGGAAGTGTTTGTAATCTTTTTTTCAGCGGGAAGTGTTTGTAGTCATTGCTAACTAGTCCACGGATCTAGTTGTATTTTTATTATGTCTAGCGTTTTTTGTACTGTCATAATTTAAGATGAATAGATCAAAAATTTTTGAAAAAGAAAATAGCTATCACCAAGTTAATCGTGCAGCAGTACTACACTGTTAGCCCTGGCCCCAGCGAGTGAAGTGCCGTTTAATCCATCCATCAACCCATCCATGGCGCACCCAAAGCTGCCTCGGGAGGCGTGCAAGTGCGTTTTGCGTTCCCCACAAACATGCCTCCCAGTCCCGTCCCCATCCCCGTCCCCGCCTCTCAATGGCCGCAGCAAACCATTGTTAAACCCAGTCGCTTTCTTCTCCTGTGCCCCCCATGTGAGTGACCCAGCGTCCGCCTCCGCCTATAACTAAGCGCCACTCTCTCCTCCCTCACTGTCCAGCTCGCTCACTCATCTGCTTCCTCCGTTCTCGCCCTCCCACACGCGCACCCACTCCTTCCTGCTGTCCCAATGGCGCTCGGCGCGAGCTCTAGGTGGAGGAGTAACAATGGCGGCCGGCCGGCGCGCGGGGACCGGAGGAGAGGCCGGCCCCCGCCGCAGAGGTAGGCCCGGCGGGTGCGGCCGGGCGTTGGGCTCCCACTGCGTGCCGGCGGCAGGCTCCCTCCGGTTGCTCCGCGAGGAGGAAGACGGCGTGAGCTAGCGCGCGGCGGGCGCATGCAGGTGGTGCGAGCGAGCTTGCGGGGAATTGAGGCGTCATGGTCCGAGATATATGTATATCTCTATCTCTTTCTAGCTAGTATTATCTGAAATTATTAGTAGCTGATTCTTAGTAGCAGTAGTACTCTAGTATAGTGCTCCATTTTCTTGCTGTCCCGAGAGATGAACTGAATAACAGTGCTGGAGGTGGCCTCAAGCTAGCAATGTAGTAGTGTGGGTTACGCTCTGTAATGCGTGTATCTCTCCGGTCTCTCTTTTTCTCATCACTATATATATTTTTCTTGGGCGTTTATCCTGGGTTCCTGCCGTGAGGATTGGATTTTCTCTCTCCATATTTTCGAACAAATGCAGCAGCATCTCTGGACTCTGGTTTGGGAGGGGACGCGTGAAATGTTTCCAAACACCCACATGTTTTCTTGATACGGAGTAGATGATTGGAAGCTCAGCTGAGATGTTCTTGATTTCTCCATGGATGCCAGAGCGCCCCCACTGCTTTTTTTCTTTCAAGAAAGCGCGACTAGTCAGAGCAACCGAGGGGCGCCAGTCAGAGGCTCAGACCGGCTCTGACCGAGGCTTGCAGCCACGCCCGACTGCATCGACGCAGGCAGGCAGGCAGGCAGCAGGCAATGCGTGCGACGCACTCCATCAGATGCATGCCGCTGTGCTCTCTGCCTGCCTGCCTGCACGACGGGCTACGTACTCCATGTGCGTGGCGTAGCGTAGATGCTCGTCACAGTCCAGCCAGCCAGTGCCAGGCCAGACGCGCTCAGCGTTTGATCGCGCGTGAGCGAGCCCGTCCCTCCACCGGCGGCGTGGCCGAGCCGGGCGTTTTGTCTCGTGCTCATCGATCCTCGCCGGCCGGCCGGCGTTGCGTTTTTGTCTCGTGTACAACGGCGGAGGGGACAGGGCTTGGGCTACTGGTGGCTTTGTCCTGCCCGTCCGTGGCCCGGCCGGCTCCCAGCGTTGCACGGAACAGAGTGGACAAGGCGGGCAGCGGAGGCAGGGCCGCTGCCGCTAGTGGTGGCTTGTCCTGCCTGCCCGTCCGTGTCCGGCCGGCGCCTCGGTCCGGACGGACGGACGGACGGGGACGAGACGACCACCGTGCTGGCGCGCGCAGGGAATATTCAGCGGCTGCGCAGGGGCGGCATGCATGCGGCGCCTGCGCGCTCTGCGCCCCGCATGCGGGCGGGCACGGCCGAGTAGCCGGTAGCCCTCGTCCCGTCCGTCCCGACGAGAGGCGCTTTGCGCTTTCGCTTTTCGAGTTCCCGTGACAGCCCCACCGCTGGCTGACTGCTCTCGTCTCCTCGGGGACGGATGGAATGGACGGACGGACGGACGGACGGAGACGGGTGGAAACCGCGGCGGCGGGGCCGCTTGTATGGCTGCTCTTGTTGCTATCCTGTCTGGCCTTTTGGATTGTTCCCCGCGGCTCACCTCACCTCAGCGCTCAGCGGCGTGCGTGCCTCTGCGCTCTCCGCTGCATATGCCCTGCCGCTGTGCCGTGCCTGCGCCTGCGTGCGTACGCGGCGTGCCCGTGCTACAGGCCGGGATGCCCGGACGGGCGGTCTCCTCCGTGGCTCGTGAGCGCTCCGTGCCAGAGCAACCACGTTCTCAAAATAGCCCTCCGCATTTGTCAGACGTTTCAACAAACAAACAGGGTGTGTGCGTCGTGCACCACGGCGACTCCTTGCTCCGCTGTGCACAACAGCACAAGCAACAGCGAAACTGTGTCAAATCCTTCGATTGATCACGAACGATGGCATGGCGAAATGGGCAGCAAGCAGCGCGACGCACGCACAGCCATCAAGCGCACACAGATGATGCTGCACACAAGCACACCTTCGGATCTTCGACACGGGCAGGGGCCCTTGCCGTCGGGGATAGAAACGACTGGTGGCAAGGGCAGGAAGGAGCAGTGGGGTGGTGGGGTAGAGGACCGGCGACGCAGAGAGATAGGTGGTGTCATGGATGAGCCAGCGACGAGGCTGCTAGCTCGGCTTCTCGGAGCGGGCCCGCGCAGGAGAGAAACAGAAATGTGAGGCTGCGGGTGGGGTTCGCTCGTCTACGCCACGTAAGAGCAGGCACGTCCGGGTGCGACCGGTCGCCCTCATGACGCCTCAGATATGAGATGAGTTTGAGGTATGTCGGTCAGTCTAGAGGTATAAGTAGGCTTTGAGAAATGTAGCTGGGTCGCTTTTCTTTTTTTGACCGGGTAGTCCGCTTGGATGTTTAAGAAGGTTTTAAGAGGTTCGATTGTAGGTGATGTAAGTATACATTGTTGGGATGAGCTGCTACAGTGCTAGCAAATGTCGCCAATTACAAAAATAGAGTGGGGTGCATAAGACGATAATTACTGCAGAGATAATTTGTAACAAGATAAAGACTAAAAATAGTAATTAATAGAGTGCAACAAGTGGCCCAAATGCTAAGGACCAGTTGATTCTGGCTGCGTTTTTTTATAGAAACAAAAATGCTTTTGAGGACCACATGAATTTCGTCAAGTTACTTTCACCATGTTACATTAAGTTACCGTTCATTGATTTGACCAATGTTATGCAGGTGGACCGGAGCTAAGGTATTGTCCTTACTTTTATAAACACATACTTATGATTATACTCTTCATGCAAGCATCAGCAAATACAAGAGAAATAATTAACATTAGACATTAGGACAACCCCTCACGAAATAATTCATAAATTGAAATTTAGGTTTCTATCACTCCAGCAGCCCATCATTTACAAACCAATTCCACAATGTCTTCCCCTGGCCCAAAGATTGAAGCGTCATGTAGTTGACGTTCACACAACACCACTAGAAGAAGAACGACATAATGTATCATCAAAACATTAAACAATACTCAACTTCATATTAATACTAGCAACAAGACTTTTCCCATGTCCTCAAGAACTAATGAATCTACTCACAAGACATCATATAAATCATGATAAGTGGATATAAATATATGATGAACAATCTGAACATAACAATTTTTTACCAATAATTTTCCTATGAATCAACTACAAGGTATAATCAACACAAAATAGTACCCTCAACAATCAATCTGAGGTTTGATTCAAAGATTGAAAAGATGGATGGACTAAGGTTAGGAGATGAGATGGTGCTGGTGAAAATGTTGATGAAGATGATGGTCCCGATGATGAACGGAGTGTTGGTGATGACGAAGCTTCGATTCCCACCGTTTCCAAAGAGGTTTCTCAGGCAGAATCGCTCCACTGGAGGGCAAAAGTGTTGCACCTCAGTTCCACCTCGGAGAGAGCGATGGTAAGTCGCAAGGATTTTCTATGATTTTTCTAGGGTAAATGAGATTGTATGGCCAAAGAGCATCGAGAGAGGAGCCCAAAATGGGCAGAAAGTAGCGTGACGCACGCACACAGACGATGCTGCACAAGCACACCTTCGAATCTTGGACACAGACAGGGGCCCTTGCCGTCGGGGATAGAAACGACTGGTGGCAAGGGCAGGAAGGAGTAGTGGGGTGGTGGGGTAGGCGAGCGGCGACGCAGAGAGATAGGTGGTGACATGGATGAGCCGGCAGCGAGGCTGCTACCTCGGCTTCTCGGAGCGGGCCCATGCAGGAGAGAAACTGAAATGTGAGGGCGTGGGTGGGGTTCGCTCGTTTACGCCATGTCAGAGCGGGCACGTCCGGGCGCGACCGATCGCCCTCATGATGCCGCAAATATGACATAGGATTGAGGTATGGAAATGCTAAACCTACTAAGACTACTTAAGGTTATGAAACCAGCCAAACTAATCTGAACATACCCCCTGATTTTCAGGAGGGTGGACCCCATCCTCCCCTAAAAGCCAATCTTAATCTTCCATTTTGGCTATTACGTAAACATACATAGCTTCCTTACGTAAGTCTAGCATTGCCCATTGAGGTATGCCGGACAACCCGGACATATAAGGAGGCTTCGAGGGACCCGACTGGGTTGCTGTTCTTGTGACCGGGCATTGTCCAGGCTGTCCGCTCAGACGTTTAAGAAGTTTTTGAGGTGTCCGGTTGTAGATGCTCTAAGTATACATCATTGGTCAGGATAAGCTGCTGCAGTGCTAGAAAATGTCGTCAATTACAAAAATGTAGAGTCGGGTAATTTTCTAATCCTGGTCCACCGTGACTTCTAGTTGAATGAGTGAGCAGTGGGATCTCTAGGGTCGATGTGTTATCTGATGACCCACAGGTATATGAGATCAATCATGACCTTTTTGACAAGTAAAGAATGTCGAACTCAACGATGAGTAGAAGAATTGGCAAGCAGTTTTTAGTAAAGTTTCACGATAAATACTGTAGAGATAATTTCCTAGGTCGTTTAATTGTAAGATAATTTGTAACAAGATAAAGAGTAAAAATAGTAATAGAGCGCAACAAGTGGCGCAATCCTTACGGACAAGCTGGTTCCGGTTGTATATTTTATAGGAACTAAAACGCTTTTGAGGACATACCGAAATTTTGTTAAGTTAGTTTCACCATGTTACATTAAGTTACCATTCATTGATTTGATCCGTGTTATGTGGGTGGGACCGAGCTAAGGTATTGTCCTTACTTTTATAAATACATACTTATGATTATACCCTTCATGCAAGCATCCGTAAATTCAAGAGAAATATTTAAGATAAATCTAATTATAACATTAAAAATTAGGATCCAAACAACCCCTCACGAAATAATTCATAAATAGAAATATAGGTTTCTATCACTCCCGCAACCTATCACGTACTCCCTCCGATCCTTTTTAGTTCGCATATAAGATTTGACTGAAGTCAAGCCTCGTAAAGTTTGACCAACTTTATAGAAAAAAGTGCCAACATTCACAATCTGAAATCAATACCATTAGATGTGTCATGACTTAAAGTTTCATACCATATAACTTTAGCATGGCAGATGTTGATATTTTTTCATATAAATACGGTCAAACTTTGTGAAGTTTGACTTCAGAGGATTCTAATATGCAGAGTAAAAAGGACCGGAGGGAGTACAAACTAATTCCACAATGCCTTTCCCTTGCCCACAGATTGAAGCGTTATGTATTTGACGTTCACATAACACCACTAGAGGAAGAACAACATAATATATCATCAAAACATTAAACAATATTCAACTTCATATTATTACTAGCAACACGACTTCTACCATGCCCTCAGGAACTAATGAATCTACTCACAAGACATATTATAGATCATGATAAGTGGGTATAAATACATGATGAACAATCTGAACATAACAAATTTTACCAATAAATTTCCTATGCATCAACTACAAGGTGTAATCCAAACAAAATAGTACTCTCAGCAATTAATCTGAGGTGTGATACAAAGATTGAAAAGATGGATGAACTAGGGTTAGGAGATGAGATGGTGCTGGTGAAGATATTGATGAAGATGATTGCCCCGATGATGAGCAGAGTGTTGGTGATGACGAGGCGATTCCTACCCTTTCCAAAGAGGTTTCTCCGGCAGAATCGCTCCGTCGGAGGGCAAAAGTGTTGGGGAACGTAGTAATTTTTTTTCCTACGCACAAGCAAGATCATGGTGATGCATAGCAAAGAGAGGGGAGAGTGTTGTCCACGTACCCTCATAGACCGAAAGCGGAAGCGTTAGCACAACGCGGTTGATGTAGTCGTACGTCTTCACGATCCGACCGATCCAAGTACCGAACGCACGGCACCTGCGAGTTCAGCGCACTTTAGCTCGATGACGTCCCGCGAACTCCGATCCAGCAGAGCTTCACGGGAGAGTTCCGTCAGCACGACGGCGTGATGACGGTGATGATGTTGCTACCGACGCAGGGCTTCACCTAAGCACCGCTACGATATGACAGAGGTGGAATATGGTGGAGGGGGGCACCGCACACGGCTGGGAGAGATCAACTGATCAACTTGTGTGTCTAGAGGTGCCCCCTGCCCCTGTATATAAATGAGAAAGGGGGGAGGCCGGCCGGCCCTCTATGGGCGCGCCAGGAGGAGGAGTCCTCCTACTAGTAGCAGTAGGACTCTCCTTTCCTACTCCTACTAGGAGGAGGAAAGGAAGGAGGAGAAGGAGAAGGAAGGAGAAGGAGGAAAAGGAGGAAAGGGGGGCCGACCCCCTAGTCCAATTCGGTTTGGGCTAGGGGGGCCGCACGCCCTGCCTCCTCTCTTCCACCATTTGGCCCATGAGGCCCATTACTTCTTCCTCGTATTCCCGTAACTCCCCGGTACCCCCGAAAATACCCGAATCACTCGGAACCTTTCCGATGTCCGAATATAGTCGTCCAATATATCGATCTTTACGTCTCGACCATTTCGAGACTCCTCGTCATGTCCCTGATCTCATCCGGGACTTCGAACTACCTTCGGTACATCAAATCACATAAACTCATAATACAATTGTCACCGAAACTTTAAGCGTGCGGACCCTACGGGTTCAAGAACTATGTAGACATGAACGAGACATGTCTCCGGTCAATAACCAATAGCGGAACCTAGATGCTCATGTTGGCTCCCACATATTCTACGAAGATCTTTATCGGTCAGACCGCATAACAACATACGTTGTTCCCTTTGTCATCGGTATGTTACTTGCCCGAGATTCGATCGTCGGTATCTCAATACCTAGTTCAATCTCGTTACCGGCAAGTCTCTTTACTCGTTCCGTAATACATCATCCCGCAACTAACTTATTAGTTGCAATGCTTGCAAGGCTTAAGTGATGTGCATTACCGAGAGGGCCTAGAGATACCTCTCCGACAATCGGAGTGACAAATCCTAATCTCGAAATACGCCAACCCAACATGTACCTTCGGAGACACCTGTAGAGCACCTTTATAATCACCCAGTTACGTTGTGATGTTTGGTAGCACACAAAGTGTTCCTTCGGTAAACGGGAGTTGCATAATCTCATAGTCATAGGAACATGTATAAGTTATGAAGAAAGCAATAGCAACAAACTAAACGATCAAGTGCTAAGCTAATGGAATGGGTCAAGTCAATCACATCATTCTCCTAATGATGTAATCCTGTTAATCAAATGACAACTCATGTCTATGGCTAGGAAACTTAACCATCTTTGATTCAACGAGCTAGTCTAGTAGAGGCATACTAGTGACACTCTGTTTGTCTATGTATTCACACATGTATTATGTTTCCGGTTAATACAATTCTAGCATGAATAATAAACATTTATCATGAAATAAGGAAATAAATGATAACTTTATTATTGCCTCTAGGGCATATTTCCTTCAGTCTCTCACTTGCACTAGAGTCAATAATCTAGTTCACATCGCCATGTGATTTAGCATCAATAGTTCACATCACCATGTGATTAACACCCATAGTTCACATCGTCATGTGACCAACACCCAAAGGGTTTACTAGATTCAATAATCTAGTTCACATTGCTATGTGATTTAACGCCCAAAGAGTACTAAGGTGTGATCATGTTTTGCTTGTGAGAGAAGTTTAGTCAACGGGTCTGCCACACTCAGATCCGTAAGTATTTTGCAAATCTCTATGTCAACAATGCTCTGCACTAAGCTACTCTAGCTAATTGCTCCCACTTTCAATATGTATCCAGATTGAGACTTTGAGTCATCTGAATCAGTGTCAAAACTTGCATCGACGTAACCTTTTACTGCGAACCTTTTGTCACCTCCATAATCGAGAAACATATCCTTATTCCACTAAGGATAATTTTGACCAATGTCCAGTGGTCTACTCCTAGATCACCATTGTACTCCCTTGTCAAACTCAGGGCAGGGTATACAATAGGTCTGGTGCACAGCATGACATACTTTATAGAACCTATGGCTGAGGCATAGGGAATGACTTTCATTCTCTCTCTATTTTCTGCCGTGGTCGGGTTTTGAGACTTACTCAACTTCACACCTTGTAACACAGGCAAGAACTCCTTCTTTGACTGTTCCATTTTGAACTACTTCAAAATCTTGTCAAGGTATGTACTCATTGAAAAACTTATCAAGCGTCTTGATCTATCTCTATAGATCTTGATGCTCAATATGTAAGCAGCTTCACCGAGGTCTTTCTTTGAAAAACTCCTTTCAAACACTCCTTTATGCTTTGCAGAATAATTCTACATTATCTCCGGTCAACAATATGTCATTCACATATACTTACCAGAAATGATGTAGTTGTTGGGGAACGTTGCAGAAAACAAAAAAATTTCCTACGTTTTCACCAAGATCCATCTATGAGTTCATCTAGCAATGAGTGATCGGATGCATCTACATACCTTTGTAGATCGCGAGCGGAAGCGTGCAAAGAACGGGGATGAGGGAGTCGTACTCGTCGTGATCCAAATCACCGAATATCCTAGCGCCGAACGGACGGCACCTCCGCGTTTAACACACGTATGGTCAGCGTGACGTCTCCTACTTCTTGATCCAGCAAGGGGGAAGGAGAGGTTGATGAAGATCCAGCAGCACGACGGCGTGGTGGTGGATGCATCAGTCACCGCAGCAGGGCTTCGCCGAGTTTCTGCGAGAGGGAGAGGTGTAGCAGGGGAGAGGGAGGCGCCAAGGCTTCAGGGTGCGGCTGCCCTCCCTCCCCCCTTTATATAGGCCCCCCTAGGGGGTGTGCCGGCCCTAGGATATGGGATCTCCTAGGGGGGCGGTGGCCAAGGTGGTGGAGTGCCCCCAAAGGCAAGTGGAGGCGCCCCCTCCCCTAGGGTTCCCAACCCTAGGCGCATGGGGGGCCCAAGGGGGGGGTGCACCAGCCCACTATGGGCTGGTTCCCTCCCCACTTCAGCCCATGGGGCCCTCCGGGATGGGTGGCCCCACCCGATGGACCCCGGGACCCTTCCGGTGGTCCCGGTACAATACCGTTGACCCCCGAAACTCTCCCGATGGCTGAAACTGCACTTCCTATATATAATTCTTCACCTCCGGACCATTCCGGAACTTCTCGTGACGTCCAGGATCTCATCCGGGACTCCGAACAAGTTTCGGGTTACTGCATACTCATATCTCTACAACCCTAGCGTCACCGAACCTTAAGTGTGTAGACCCTACGGGTTCGGGAGACATGTAGACATGACCGAGACGACTCTCCGGTCAATAACCAACAGCGGGATCTGGATACCCATGTTGGCTCCCACATGCTCCTCGATGATCTCATCGGATGAACCACGATATCGAGGATTCAAGCAACCCCGTATACAATTCCCTTTGTCAATCGGTAAGTTACTTGCCCGAGATTCGATTGTCGGTATCCCAATACCTCGTTCAATCTCGTTACCGGCAAGTCACTTTACTCGTACCGTAATGCATGATCCCATGACCAGACACTTGGTCACTTTGAGCTCATTATGATGATGCATTACCGAGTGGGCCCAGAGATACCTCTCCGTCATATGGAGTGACAAATCCCAGTCTTGATCCGTGTCAACCCAACAGACACTTTTGGAGATACCCGTAGTATACCTTTATAGTCACCCAGTTACGTTGTGACGTTTGGTACACCCAAAGCACTCCTACGGTATCCGGGAGTTACACGATCTCATGGTCTAAGGAAAAGATACTTGACATTGGAAAAACTCTAGCAAACGAACTATACGATCTTGTGCTATGTTTAGGATTGGGTCTTGTCCATCGCATCATTCTCCTAATGATGTGATCTCGTTATCAATGACATCCAATGTCTATAGTCAGGAAACCATGACTATCTGTTGATCAACGAGCTAGTCAACTAGAGGCTTACTAGGGACATGTTGGTGTCTATGTATTCACACATGTATTACGATTTCCGGATAACACAATTATAGCATGAATAAAAGACAATCATCATGAACAAGGAAATATAATAATAATCCTTTTATTATTGCCTCTAGGGCATATTTCCAATAGTAGTGCTCCCACTCACTTTCTTGTAAATACAAGCTTTACCGCAAGTCTGTATAAAACTATATGCTTTGATCAACTTATCAAAGCGTATATTCCAACTCCGAGATGCTTGCACCAGTCCATAGATGGATCGCTGGAGCTTGCATATTTTGTTAGCACCTTTAGGATTGACAAAACCTTCTGGTTGCATCATATACAACTCTTCTAGGGACATGTTGGTGTCTATGTATTCACACATGTATTCTCCTAATGATGTGATCTCGTTATCAATGACATCCAATGTCCATAGTCAGGAAACCATGACTATCTGTTGATCAACGAGCTAGTCAACTAGAGGCTTACTAGGGACATGTTGGTGTCTATGTATTCACACATGTATTACGATTTCCGGATAACACAATTATAGCATGAATAAAAGACAATCATCATGAACAAGGAAATATAATAATAATCCTTTTATTATTGCCTCTAGGGCATATTTCCAATAGTCTCCCACTTGCACTAGAGTCAATAATCTAGTTACATTGTGATGAATCGAACACCCATAGAGTTCTGGTGTTGATCATGTTTTGCCCTAGGGAGAGGTTTAGTCAACGGATCTGCGACATTCAGATCCGTATGTACTTTACAAATATCTATGTCTCCATCTTGAACATTTTCACGAATGGATTTGAAGCGACGCTTGATGTGCCTGGTCTTCTTGTGAAACCTGGGCTCCTTGGCAAGTGCAATAGCTCCAGTGTTGTCACAGAAGAGTTTGATCGGCCCCGACGCATTGGGTATGACTCCTAGGTCGGTGATGAACTCCTTCACCCAAATTGCTTCATGCGCTGCCTCCGAGGCTGCCACGTACTCCGCTTCACATGTAGATCCCGCCACGACGCTCTACTTGCAGCTGCACCAGCTTACTGCTCCACCATTCAACATATACACGTATCCGGTTTGTGACTTAGAGTCATCCAGATCTGTGTCGAAGCTAGTGTCGACGTAACCCTTTACGACGGGCTCTTCGTCACCTCCATAAACGAGAAACATGTCCTTAGTCCTTTTCAGGTACTTCAGGATATTCTTGACCGCTGTCCAGTGTTCCTTGCTGGGATTACTTTGGTACCTTCCTACCAAACTTACGGTAAGGTTTACATCAGGTCTGGTACACAGCATGGCATACATAATAGACCCTATGGCTGAGGCATAGGGGATGACACTCATCTCTTCTATATCTTCTGCCGTGGTCGGACATTGAGCTGAGCTCAATTTTACACCTTGCAACACAGGCAAGAACCCCTTCTTAGACTGATCCATATTGAACTTCTTCAATATCTTATCAAGGTATGTGCTTTGTGAAAGACCTATGAGGCGTCTTGATCTATCTCTATAGATCTTGATGCCTAATATATAAGCAGCTTCTCCAAGGTCCTTCATTGAAAAACTCTTATTCAAGTTGGCCTTAATGCTGTCCAAAAGTTCTATATCATTTCCCATCAAAAGTATGTCATCTACATATAATATGAGAAATGCTACAGAGCTCCCACTCACTTTCTTGTAAACGCAGGCTTCTCCATAAGTCTGCATAAACCCAAACGCTTTGATCATCTCATCAAAGCGAATGTTCCAACTTCGAGATGCTTGCACCAGCCCATAAATCGAGCGTTGGAGCTTGCACACCTTGTCAGCATTCTTAGGATCGACAAAACCTTCCGGCTGCATCATATACAATTCTTCCTTAAGGAAACCATTAAGGAATGCCGTTTTGACATCCATTTGCCATATCTCATAATCATAGAATGCGGAAATTGCTAACATGATTCAGACGGACTTCAGCTTCGCTACGGGTGAGAAAGTCTCATCGTAGTCAACCCCTTGAACTTGTCGATAACCCTTAGAGACAAGCCAAGCTTTATAGATGGTCACATTACCATCCGCGTCTGTCTTCTTCTTAAAGATCCATTTATTTTCTATGGCTCGCCGCTCAACGGGAAAGTCAGTCAAAGTCCATACTTGCCGTACCACTCTGGTGCGGAACGTGTCCTTGTGGACCTACGAAGTTCAGTAGCAACTTGATCTGAAGTTTCATGATCATCATCATTAACTTCCTCTCTAGTCGGTGCAGGCACCTCAGGAACATTTTCTTGAGTTGCGCCACTTTCCGGTTCAAGAGGTAATACTTCATCAAGTTCTACTTTCCTCCCACTTACTTCTTTCGAGAGAAACTCTTTCTCTAGAAAGGATCCATTCTTGGCAAGAAAGATCTTGCCTTCGGATCTGAGGTAGAAGGCATACCCAATAGTTACTTTAGGGTATCCTATGAAGACGCATTTTTTCGACTTGGGTTCGAGCTTTTCAGGTTGAAGTTTCTTGACATAAGCATCGCATCCCCAAACTTTTAGAAACGACAGCTTAGGTTTCTTCCTAAACCATAATTCATACGGTGTCGTCTCAACGGATTTCGACGAAGCCCTATTTAAAGTGAATGCGGCAGTCTCTAAAGCATAGCCCCAAAATGATAGCGGTAAATCGGTAAGAGACATCGTAGATCCCACCATATCTAATAGAGTGCGATTACGACGTTCGGACACACCATTACGCTGAGGTGTTCCAGGCGGCGTGAGTTGTGAAACTATTCCACATTTTCTTAAGTGTGTGCCAAATTCGTGACTCAAGTATTCTCCCCCACGATCTGATCGCAAGAACTTGATTTTCCTGTCACGTTGATTCTCAACCTCACTCTGAAATTCCTTGAACTTTTCAAAGGTCTCAGACTTATGTTTCATTAAGTAGACATACCCATATCTACTCAAGTCATCAGTGAGGGTGAGAACATAACGATAGCCACCGCGAGCCTCAACGCTCATTGGACCGCACACATCAGTATGTATGATTTCCAATAAGTTGGTTGCTCACTCCATTGTTCCTAAGAACGGAGTCTTGGTCATTTTACCCATGAGGCATGGTTCGCATGTGTCAAATGATTCATAATCAAGAGACTCTAAAAGTCCATCTGCATGGAGCTTCTTCATGCGTTTGACACCTATGTGACCAAGGCGGTAGTGCCACAAGTATGTGTGACTATCATTATCAACCTTACATCTTTTGGTATTCACACTATGAACATGTGTAGCATTACGCTCGAGATTCATTAAGAATAAACCATTCACCATCGGAGCATGACCATAAAACATCTCTCATATAAATAGAACAACCATTATTCTCGGATTTAAATGAGTAGCCATCTCATATTAAACGAGATCCTGATACAATGTTCATGCTCAAAGCTGGCACTAAATAACAATTATTGAGGTTTAAAACTAATCCCGCAGGTAAATGTAGAGGTAGCGTGCCGACGGCGATCACATCGACCTTGGAACCATTCCCGACGCGCATCGTCACCTCGTCCTTCGCCAGTCTCCGCTTATTCCGCAACTCCTGCTTTGAGTTACAAATGTGAGCAACCGCACCGGTATAAAATACCCAGGAGCTACTACGAGTACTAGTAAGGTACACATCAATTATATGTATATCACATATACCTTTCGTGATGCCGGCCTTCTTGTCCGCTAAGTATTTGGGGCAGTTCCGCTTCCAGTGACCACTTCCCTTGCAATAAAAACACTCAGTCTCGGGCTTCGGTCCATTCTTTGGCTTCTTCCTGGTAGCTTGCTTACCGGGCACGACAACTCCCTTGCCGTCCTTCTTGAAGTTCTTCTTACCCTTGCCTTTCTTAAACTTAGTGGTTTTATGTTGGAAATATGCCCTAGAGGCAATAATAAATTAGTTATTATTATATTTCCTTGTTCATGATAATCGTTTATTATCCATGCTAGAATTGTATTGATAGGAAACTCAGATACATGTGTGGATACATAGACAACACCATGTCCCTAGTAAGCCTCTAGTTGACTAGCTCGTTGATCAATAGATGGTTACGGTTTCCTGACCATGGACATTGGATGTCATTGATAACGGGATCACATCATTAGGAGAATGATGTGATGGACAGAGACCCAATCCTAAGCCTAGCATAAGATCATGTAGTTCGTTTGCTAAAGCTTTTCTAATGTCAAGTATCATTTCCTTAGACCATGAGATCGTGTAACTCCCGGATACTGTAGGAGTGCTTTGGGTGTGCCAAACGTCACAACGTAACTGGGTGGCTATAAAGGTACACTACAGGTATCTCCGAAAGTGTCTGTTGGGTTGGCGCGAATCGAGACTGGGATTTGTCACTCCGTGTAAACGAGAGGTATCTCTGGGCCCACTCGGTAAGACATCATCATAATGTGCACAATGTGATCAAGGAGTTGATCACGGGATGATGTGTTACGGAACGAGTAAAGAGACTTGCCGGTAACAAGATTGAACAAGGTATCGGGATACCGACGATCGAATCTCGGGCAAGTATCGTACCGCTAGACAAAGGGAATTGTATACGGGATTGATTAAGTCCTTGACATCGTGGTTCATCCGATGAGATCATCGTGGAACATGTGGGAACCAACATGGGTATCCAGATCCCGCTGTTGGTTATTGACCGGAGAACGTTTCGGTCATGTCTGCATGTCTCCCGAACCCGTAGGGTCTACACACTTAAGGTTCAATGACGCTAGGGTTGTAGGGATATGTATATGCAGTAACCCGAATGTTGTTCGGAGTCCCAGATGAGATCCCGGACGTCACGAGGAGTTCTGGAATGGTCCGGAGGTAAAGAATTATATATAGGAAGTGCTATTTCGGGCATCGGGACAAGTTTCGGGGTCACCTGTATTGTACGGGGACCACCGGAAGGGTCCCGGGGGTCCACCGGGTGGGGCCACCTATTCCGGAGGGCCCCATGGGCTGAAGTGGGAAGGGATCCAGCCCAAAGTGGGCTGGGGCGCCACTTCCCCCTAGGGCCCATGCGCCTAAGGGTGGGGGAAACCCTAAGGAAGAGTCCTAAGAGGGGAAGGCACCTCCTAGGTGCCTTGGGGAGGAGGGATTCCTCCCTTGGCCGCCGCCCCCTAGGAGATTGGATCTCCTAGGGCCGGCGCCCCCCCTAGGCCCCCCTATATATAGTGGGGGAGATGGAGGACTTCTCACCTTGGCCTTTGGTGCCTCTCTCTCCCTCTCCAACACCTCCTCCTCCTCCATAGTGCTTGGCGAAGCCCTGCCGGAGTACTGCAGCTCCATCACCACCACGCCATCGTGCTGCTGCTGGAGCCATCCTCCATCAACCTCTCCTTCCCCCTTGCTGGATCAAGAAGGAGGAGACGTCGCTGCTCCGTATGTGTGTTGAACGCGGAGGTGCCGTCCGTTCGGCGCTAGGATCATCGGTGATTTGGATCACGACGAGTACGACTCCATCAACCCCGTTCTCTTGAACGCTTCCGCGCGCGATCTACAAGGGTATGTAGATCCACTCCTCCCTCGTTGCTAGATGACTCCATATATAGATCTTGGTGACACGTAGGAAAATTTTGAATTTATGCTACGTTCCCCAACATTTTATTCACCATCAACACTTGATGTTCCTTTTTGACTTCTACCTCTGCTGATTTCAGCATTGCAAATACTTTAGGAATGGTCTTTTCCATCCCCTGCATATTGAAGTTCATCACAAAGCTCTTGTAGCTTGGTGGAAGCGACTGGAGGATTCTGTCAATGACCGCGTCATCCGGGAGATTAACTCCGAGCTGAGTCAAGCGGTTATGTAACCCAGACATTGTGAGTATGTGCTCACTGACAGAACTATTTTCCTCCATTTTACAGCTGAAGAACTTGTCGGAGACTTCATATCTCTCGACCCTGGCATGAGCTTGAAAAACCATTTTCAGCTCTTCGAACATCTCATATGCTCTGTGTCTCTCAAAACGCTTTTGGAGCCCCGGTTCTAAGCTGTAAAGCATGCCGCACTGAACGAGGGAGTAATCATCAGCACGTGTCTGCTAAGCGTTCATAACGTCTTGTTCTGCAGGGAGAGCAGGTGCTTCACCTAGCGGTGCTTGTAGGACATAATCTTTCTTGGCATCTATGAGGATGATCCTCAGGTTCCGGACCCAGTCCGTATAGTTGCTGCCATCGTCTTTCAGCTTGGTTTTCTCTAGGAACGCGTTGAAGTTGAGGACAACGTTGGCCATTTGATCTACAAGACATGTTGTAAAGATTTTAGACTAAGTTCATGATAATTAAGTTCATCTAATCAAATTATTCAATGAACTCTCACTCAGATAGACATCCCTCCAGTCATCTAAGTATAACATGATCCGAGTTAACTAGGCCGTGTCCGATCATCACGTGAGACGGACTAGTCAACATCGGTGAGCATCTTCATGTTGATCGTATCTTCTATACGACTCATGCTCGACCTTTCGGTCTTCTGTGTTCCGAGGCCATGTCTGTACATGCTAGGCTCTTCAAGTCAACCTAAGTGTTTGAATGTGTAAATCTGTCTTACACCCGTTGTATGTGAACGTTGGAATCTATCACACCCGATCATCACGTGGTGCTTCGAAACAACAAACTGTCGCAACGGTGCACAGTTAGGGGGAACACTTTCTTGAAATTATTATGAGGGATCATCTTATTTACTACCGTCGTTCTAAGTAAACAAGATGCAAAAACATGATAAACATCTCATGCAATCAAATAATAGTGACATGATATGGCCAATATCATATAGCTCCTGTGATCTCCATCTTGGGGCTCCATGATCATCTTGTCACCGGCATGACACCATGATCTCCATCATCATGATCTCCATCATCGTGTCTCCATGAAGTTGCTCGCCAACTATTACTTCTACTACTATGACTAACACGTTTAGCAATAAAGTAAAGTAATTTACATGGCGTTTCTCAATGACACGCAGGTCATACAAAAAATAAAGACAACTCCTATGGCTCCTGCCGGTTGTCATACTCATCGACATGCAAGTCGTGATTCCTATTACAAGAACATGATCTCATACATCACATATATCATTCATCATTCATCACAACTTTGGCCATATCACATCACAAAACACTTGCTGCAAAAACAAGTTAGACGTCCTCTAATTGTTGTTGCAAGTTTTACGTGGCTGCAAGAGGGTTCTAGCAAGAACGTTTTATTACCTACGTTAAAGCCACAACGTGATTTGGCAACTTCTATTTACCCTTCATAAGGACCCTTTTCGTCGAATCCGCTCCAACTAAAGTGGGAGAGACAGACACCTGCCAGCCACCTTATGCAACTAGTGCATGTCAGTCGGTGGAACTGGTCTCACGTAAGCGTACGTGTAAGGTTGGTCCGGGCCGCTTCATCCCACAATACCGCTGAAGCAAAATAAGACTAGTAGCGGCAAGAAAGTTGACAACATCTACGCCCACAACAAATTGTGTTCTACTCGTGCAAAGAGAACTACGCATAGACCTGGCTCATGATGCCACTGTTGGGGAACGTTGCAGAAAACAAAAAAATTTCCTACATTTTCACCAAGATCCATCTATGAGTTCATCTAGCAACAAGTGATCGGATGCATCTACATACCTTTGTAGATCGCGAGCGGAAGCGTTCAAAGAACGGGGATGAGGGAGTCGTACTCGTCGTGATCCAAGTCACCGAAGATCCTAGCGCCGAACGGACGGCACCTCCGCGTTCAACACACGTACGGTCAGCGTGACGTCTCCTCCTTCTTGATCCAGCAAGGGGGAAGGAGAGGTTGATGAAGATCCAGCAGCACGACGGCGTGGTGGTGGATGCAGCAGTCACCGCAGCAAGGCTTCGCCGAGCTTCTGCGAGAGGGAGAGGTGTAGCAGGGGAGAGGGAGGCGCCAAGGCTTCAGGGTGCGGCTGCCCTCCCTCCCCCCTTTATATAGGCCCCCCTAGGGGGTGTGCCGGCCCTAGGATATGGGATCTCCTAGGGGGCGGCGGCCAAGGTGGTGGAGTGCCCCCAAAGGCAAGTGGAGGCGCCCCCTCCCCTAGGGTTCCCAACCCTAGGCGCATGGGGGGCCCAAGGGGGGGGGGCGCACCAGCCCACTATGGGCTGGTTCCCTCCCCACTTCAGCCCATGGGGCCCTCCGGGATGGGTGGCCCCACCCGGTGGACCCCCAGGACCCTTCCGGTGGTCCCGGTACAATACCGTTGACCCCCGAAACTCTCCCGATGGCCGAAACTGCACTTCCTATATATAATTCTTCACCTCCGGACCATTCCGGAACTTCTCGTGACGTCCGGGATCTCATCCGGGACTCCGAACAACTTTTGGGTTACTGCATACTCATATCTCTACAACCCTAGCGTCACCGAACCTTAAGTGTGTAGACCCTACGGGTTCGGGAGACATGTAGACATGACCGAGACGACTCTCCGGTCAATAACCAACAGCGGGATCTGGATACCCATGTTGGCTCCCACATGCTCCTCGATGATCTCATCGGATGAACCACGATATCGAGGATTCAAGCAACCCCGTATACAATTCCCTTTGTCAATCGGTAAGTTACTTGCCCGAGATTCGATTGTCGGTATCCCAATACCTCGTTCAATCTCGTTACCGGCAAGTCACTTTACTCGTACCGTAATGCATGATCCCATGACCAGACACTTGGTCACTTTGAGCTCATTATGATGATGCATTACCGAGTGGGCCCAGAGATACCTCTCCGTCATATGGAGTGACAAATCCCAGTCTTGATCCGTGTCAACCCAACAGACACTTTTGGAGATACCCGTAGTATACCTTTATAGTCACCCAGTTACGTTGTGACGTTTGGTACACCCAAAGCACTCCTACGGTATCCGGGAGTTACACGATCTCGTGGTCTAAGGAAAAGATACTTGACATTGGAAAAACTCTAGCAAACGAACTATACGATCTTGTGCTATGTTTAGGATTGGGTCTTGTCCATCGCATCATTCTCCTAATGATGTGATCTCGTTATCAATGACATCCAATGTCTATAGTCAGGAAACCATGACTATCTGTTGATCAACGAGCTAGTCAACTAGAGGCTTACTAGGGACATGTTGGTGTCTATGTATTCACACATGTATTACGATTTCCGGATAACACAATTATAGCATGAATAAAAGACAATCATCATGAACAAGGAAATATAATAATAATCCTTTTATTATTGCCTCTAGGGCATATTTCCAACAGTAGTGCTCCCACTCACTTTCTTGTAAATACAAGCTTTACCGCAAGTCTGTATAAAACTATATGCTTTGATCAACTTATCAAAGCGTATATTCCAACTCCGAGATGCTTGCACCAGTCCATAGATGGATCGCTGGAGCTTGCATATTTTGTTAGCACCTTTAGGATTGACAAAACCTTCTGGTTGCATCATATACAACTCTTCTTTAATAAATCCATTAAGGAATGCAGTTTTGTTTATCCGTTTGCCAGATTTCATAAAATGTGGCAATTGCTAACATGATTCGGACAGACTTAAGCATAGATACGAGTGAGAAACTCTCATCATAGTCAACACCTTGAACTTGTCGAAAACCTTTTGTGACAATTCTAGCTTTGTAGATAGTAACACTACTATCAACGTCCGTCTTCCTCTTGAAGATCCATTTAATCTCAATTGCTCGCCGATCTTTGGGCAAGTCAATCAAAGTCCATACTTTCATCTTATACATAGATCTCATCTCAAATTTCATGGCTCAATCCATTTCGTGGAATCTGGGCTCATCATCGCTTCCTCATAGTTTGTAGGTTCGTCATGGTCAAGTAACATGACCTCCAGAACATGATTACCGTACCACTCTGGTGCGGATCTCACTCTGGTTTACCTACGAGGTTCGGTAGTAACTTGATCTGAAGTTACATGATCATCATCATTAGCTTCCTCACTAATTGGTGTAGGAGTCACAGAAACAGATTTCTGTGATGAACTACTTTCCAATAAGGGAGCAGGTACAGTTACCTCATCAAGTTCTACTTTCCTCCCACTCACTTCTTTCGAGAGAAACTCCTTCTCTAGAAAGGATCCATTCTCAGCAATGAATAACTTGCCTTTGGATCTGTGATAGAAGGTGTACCCAACATTTTCTTTTGGGTATCCTATGAAGACGCACTTCGCCGATTTGGGTTTGAGCTTATCAGGTTGAAACTTTTCCACATAAGCATTGCAACCTCAAACTTTAAGAAATGACAGCTTAGGTTTCTTGCCAAACCATAGTTCATACGGTGTCGTCTCAACGGATTTAGATGGTGGCCTATTTAACGTGAATGTAGTTGTCTCTAATGCATAACCCCAAAACGATAGCGGTAAATCAGTAAGAGACGTCATAGATCGCACCATATCTAATAAAGCACGGTTACGACGTTCGAACATACCATTACACTGTGGTGTTCCAGGTGGCGTGAGTAGTGAAACTATTTCAGATTGTTTTAACCGAAGGCCAAACTCGTAACTCAAATATTTTACTTCTGCGATCATATCGTAGAAACTTTTATTTTGTTACGATGATTCTCCACTTCACTCTGAAATTCTTTGAACTTTTCAAATGTTTGAGACTTGTGTTTCATCAAGTAGATATACTCATATCTTCTCAAATCATCTGTGAAGATCAGAAAATAATGATACCTGCCGCAAGCTTCAGTATTCATCGGACCACATACATCAGTATGCATGATTTCCAACAAATCTGTTGCTTGCTGCATTGTTCCAGAGAACGGAGTCTTAGTCATCTTGCCCATGAGGCATGGTTCACAAGCATCAACTGATTCATAATCAAGTGATTCCAAAAGTCCATCAGCATGGAGTTTCTTCATGCGCTTTACACCAATATAACCTAACCGGCAGTGCCACAAATAAGTTGTACTAACATTATTAACTTTGCATCTTTTGGCTTCAATATTATAAAAATGTGTATCACCACGATTGAGATCCAACAAACCATTTTCATTGGGTGTATGACCATAGAAGGTTTTATTCATGTAAACAGAACAACAATTATTCTCTAATTTACATGAATAACCGTATTGCAATAAACATGATCAACTCATATTCATGCTCAACGCAAACACCAAATAACACTTATTTAGGTTCAACACTAATCCCGAAAGTATAGGGAGTGTGCGATGATGATCATATCAATCTTGGAACTACTTCCAACACACATCGTCACTTCACCCTTAACTAGTCTCTGTTCATTCTGCAACTCCCGTTTCGAGTTACTACTCTTAGCAACTGAACTAGTATCAAATACCGAGGGGTTGCTACGAACACTAGTAATATACACATCAATAATCTGTATATCAAATATGCCTTTGTTCACTTTGCCATCCTTCTTATCCTCCAATTACTTGGGGTAGTTCCGCTTCTAGTGACCAGTCCCTTTGCAGTAGAAGCACTCAGTTTCAGGCTTAGGTCCAGACTTGGGTTTTTTCACTTGAGCAGCAACTTGCTTGCTGTTCTTCTTGAAGTTCCCCTTTCTTCCCTTTGTCCCTTTACTTGAAACTAGTGATTTTGTTTACCATCAACACTTGATGCTTTTCTTGATTTCTACCTTTGTCAATTTCAGCATCACAAAGAGTTTGGGAATCGTTTCCGTTATCCCTTGCATATTATAGTTCATCACGAAGTTCTACTAACTTGGTGATGGTGACTAGAGAATTCTGTCAATCACTATTTTATCTGGAAGATTAACTCCCACTTGATTCAAGCGATTGTAGTACCCAGACAATCTGAGCACATGCTCGCTGCTTGAGCTATTCTCCTCCATCTTTTAGCTATAGAACTTGTTGGAGACTTCATATCTCTCAACTCGGGTATTTACTTGAAATATTAACTTCAACTCCTGGAACATCTCATATGGTCCATGACGTTCAAAACGTCTTTGAAATCCCGATTCTAAGCTGTTAAGCATGGTGCACTAAACTATCAAGCACTGTTCAAAAAAATCGTCCGAGTAGCCGAGTAATCGCTGATTAATCGCTACTCGGCCATCCACCTTGTAAATTACATGTATTCGGTAGTGTTATTCGGCCTGGGGATTACTCGGCCGATTAATCGGCCTGACAATGATTAATCTGCCGTAGACCGATTAATCGCGGGACTCACAGGGGCCGAACTATAAAAAAGTAGCCTCCCTCGTCTCTCTCCTCAATCCTACCCGTGGCACGTGGGTTAGGTTGGGCAGAGCTCCCAGCCCTAGCCGCCGCCTGCACTACCCACCCCGCGCCGCCGCCGTTCCTCCGCCGCCGGCCAACGGCCACCCTCCCTTGTCTCCTCGCCGCCTCCCCCTCCTCCCCCACCTCCCGCATCTACCCCGCCCCCTGCCTCACCCGTGGCTGTCGCCTCTCCTCGCCGCCTCCACCTGTCGTTCCTCCGCCACCGGCCAACGACGGCCCTTCCTCTCCCGCCTCTCCTCGCCGCCTCCCGCCTCCCGCATCTACCCCGTCTCTCCTCCTCATCAGTGGCTGTGGCAAGCAAGCAGGTGGCAGCCCTGGCGCCCTCCCTCTCCGGCCTGTACGTGCTGCCTACTCACGCCGGCGACTAGGGCAGCAGCAAGCAGGTGGCCGCCCATCCCTCTCCGGCCTCTCCTTGCTCTCTTCACGCCGGCGACCAGGTTGAAGGAGAAGGGGCAGCAACACATCATCATAGCAGCAAGCAGAGGTTGCTTCCACTTCATGTTTGATGAATGATGAATTGAAGATTCAAATGATTGCTGTGTAGAATTGTTACAACTGTAGTACTATGTGCAATTGTAATTTATTAATTTCTTGCTGTTTGGTGGCTTAATTGTATTAAAATTTTATGTATGCAATTTATTAGTAATTGCCTAATTGGTAATTGACTTTTGTTGTTTAACATTTTAACTTTAATTATTGCTAACTTGCTGCGCTACTTGATTTGTATTTTGTTTTTTGTATGTAGGAGATGGCTACGTCTAGTGCCGCTTCTGAGGTGGCAAGTTCGCAGTCGCTAAAAAGGAATTCTGATGACATGGCGTGGGAATTTGCTATGTTGTGTGATCCAAATGATTTGCAAAGAGTGAAGTGCAAGCTATGTGGAAAAGAAATGTCTGGAGGGGTCAATAGGATGAAGCAACACATAGCACAAATCAGAGGCTCGGTGACAAGTTGTATGGTAGCCACTCCAGAACAACAAGCTCGGTGCAAGGAGGCTTTTCATGCCACAAAGAAGAAGAAGGTGGAAAAGGAAAAGCAAGCACAAGAATTAAGGGCCTCGGTGAACATATAAGTTGAGGATGATGAAGAGCTTAGTGCAGTTGGTAAAGGTGATCCCAAAAATGCCGGGCCTATGGATCAATTTGTGGCACCGGTTGATCCTAGTGTGCCATTGAAAAAATTCCAATGCAACATCAATGATAGTATCAACAAGGAGAGAAGCTACAAAGTGGGGCAATATTTGGCTAGATGGATGTACAAGAAAAACATACCCTTCAATGCTATCAATGATGATGACTTCAAACAATTTTGTGAAGCCCTTGGTCGTTATGGTCCTGATTGGAGGCAACCTTCACAACATCATATCCGAGAAAAGATGTTGTTGCAGGAGGTGGAAAGGACTAGGGATTTGTTGAAGCCACATGAGGCTGAGAGGGAGATCACCGGGTGCTCTGTCATGACTGATGCTTGGACAGACAAGAAAAGAAGGAGCATCATGAACTTGTGTGTGCATTGTAAGTTGGGGACAGTTTTTCTTGAATCAAAGGAGGCATCGGCTGATGCACACACAAGTCTCTACATCTTCAATTATGTGGATGAATGCATTGAGAAAATTGGTATCAATCTTGGACCTTTTATTTTCTCTCGTTCTTTGCTTTTCAAGCTTTCATCATGTATTGATTATTGTGTTTTACCATGATGTTTGTAGGTGCTGATAATGTTGTACAAGTAGTCACGGATAATGCTTCAAACAATATGGGAGCAAAAGGGATGTTGAAAGAAAAAAGGCCGAAGATATTTTGGACCTCATGTGCAACGCACACCCTCAACTTGATGGTAGAAGCGGTTGGTAAATTAAAGCAATTTGGTTCTACAATTACCAAAGCAAAGGAGATGACTATTTTTCTTTATGCACATCATGCAACATTGGCGTTGATGAGGTCTCATACAAAAAAGAGAGACATTGTTAGGCCGGGAGTGACAAGATTTGCTTCGGCATTTCTTACCTTGCAAAGTCTTGCTGCAAAGAAGAAACAACTAAATGAGATGTGTTGTAGTGATGCTTGGGAACAATGCAAGCATACACGTACAAGGAAAGGAAAGTCGGCTCATGCCACCATAATTAGTAGGACATTTTGGAAGAATGTGTCTCTTTGCATCAAGGTAAGAAAATCAATAATGTTCTTTAATTGTGTCTTGTCATCTTGTGTTATATGTAATATGTTAAATACTAATGTTGTGCTTATCGTATGTTGCAATGCAAGGTTTTTGAGCCATTGGTGAAGGTGCTTCGATTGGCTGATAGTGATGGATAGTCCATGACCTCTATGTATGGAGAAATAATAGAGGCAAAGAAGGCAATATTGCTTGCGGTTGAAAATTCAGAGAAGGACTATAAGATCATCACAACAACCATGGAGGGCAAGATGAATGGGAGGTTAGATACGCCATTGCACATGGCCGCATATGCACTGAATCCCTATTATAGTTATGCTACCCCAAGCATATTTGTCGATGTACAGGTCATGAGTGGATTGATGGAAGTTATTGAGACCTTCTATCATGATGATGATGAGAAGCAAAATAAAGCACTTAACGTAGACTTGCCAAGGTTTAAAAATAAGGAGGGCATGTTTGCAAAGTTGGCTGCCTCCAAAGCTATAACGAATGCAAATTTCAATCCCGGTAAGCTTGTTCTCCTACATACTCTTTGCCTTTTTGCATTTTGCATTTCTGAAATTATGGGTTGATGGATTGATGCATAATACTTTGTTTTTTGTTTTCTCATGTAGGAGAGTGGTGGGCAACTTATGGACTACAAACTCCTACATTGATGCACATGGCTTTGAGGATACTCAACTTGACCACAAGTTCTTCTGGATGTGAACGGAATTGAAGTGTTTTTGAACAAGTAACTCTTGAATCTCAACTTGTAGTTATTCAAATTTGATATTTAGTTCCTTACTTTATTTATGAACAAATGTGAATAGCTACTTGATTAGGCTTTACTTTGCAATTTTTAGGTGGATGCTAAGAGGAGAAATAAACTAGATGTAAGTCGTAGGGACAATCTAGTGTATATCCAATTCAATGGAAGAATGATGGACAAAAGAAAGAAATGTTCCTCCTCTCGTGATGTTCTCCTTGGTGAAGATGCTTCCATGGCACAAGATTGGATATGTGAAGATGCATATGTTGAGGACGAGGTTGATCCCGACACCACCATTGATGATGAAGTGGGAGCCACCGAGGCTATAGAGCCTCGTAGGAGTGCAAGAGTGAGAGAACTCCATGAAGTAGAAGAATTTGTTGCTGATGAAGATTCAGAAAATGAGATTGCTTTGGAAGAGGAGATAGAATTTGAGTCTGATAATGATGAGATGATTGAAACAAATGAGGACGAGGACACAACACAACCTTAATTATTTGGTTCATGCTATTTAGTATTTAGTATTTACCTAGTAATTTATTTTGGTTGTGGCCTTGTGGGAGAAGGAGAACTTTGTCTACATGTGCTGTTTGGTATTTTCCTAGTTTGAGTTCTCAACTTATCATGCAATGCAACTATGCAAGATTGCAAGAATCCATGAACGATATATTTTGTGTTTTATGGTTGAGGACCTTGTTATGTTATGCACTTATGCAAGAAGTCAAGAACTATGATTATTTCATTTGTGTTTTATGGCTGTTGTGAATTGTCACCTGTGGACCTTGCTATGTCATACTATCATACATACTTGTGGACCTTGTTATGTTATACTGTCATATCATACATACCTGATACTTGTGGGCCTTGCTATGTCATGTGATACATACTTGTGGACCTTGTTATGTTATGCAAATTCAAGAACTATGATTATTTGTTATTAAGTTACTACAAGTCTTAGAGATAGAGCACATAATGATTGTTGCCATACTTGTTGAATATATCATATTTTAGAGCATTGTTGTCACACACACATACACTCATTCAACATTTTGCTTTTTTTTGAACTCACATGTCACAACTCACATATGACCTCGGATCAAAATAATCAAAACATAAAAGTTGTTCGCCTTGCCGATACGAATAACTTTCATGTTGATTTTTTTTCATATTAGGTACTTACTCATTCCAGGGCATTTAAATAAATTCTTGCATGGCCAAAATCTGATCCCAACACAAATCTGATCCCAACACTAGGATTCTGAGATTTATAAAAAAACTGACCGATTAATGCTCGACCGATTAATTCCGATTAATCGGCGGATTCACGATTAATCCCTACTCCCTATTTGACTGAGCAGTTACCAATTACCGATTTCCTGAACATTGCTATCAAGTAGTCATCATATTGAGCTAGCCAAACGTTCATAACGTCTGCATCTACTCTTGCAATAGGTTTGTCACCTGGCGGTGCATCAAGGACATAATACTTCTGTGCAGCAATGAGGATAATCCTCAGATCACAGATCCAATCCGCATCATTGCTACTAACTTTTTCAACTTAGTTTTCTCTAGGAACATATAAAAAAAATAAACGGGGAGCAACATCGCGAGCTATTGATGTACAACATAGATATGCTAATACTACCAGGACTAAGTTCATGATAAATTAAAGTTCAATTAATCATATTACTTAAGAACTCCCACTTAGATAGACATCCCTCTAATCATCTAAGTGATCACGTGATCCAAATCAACTAAACCATAACCGATCATCACGTGAAATGGAGTAGTTTTCAATGGTGAACATCATTATGTTGATCATATCTACTATATGATTCACGCTCGACCTTTCGGTCTCCAGTGTTCCGAGGCCATATCTGCATATGCTAGGCTCGTCAAGTTTAACTTGAGTATTTCTGCGTGTGCAAAACTGGCTTGCACCCGTTGTAGATGGACGTAGAGCTTATCACACCCGATCATCACGTGGTGTCTGGGCACGACGAACTTTGGCAACGGTGCATACTCAGGGAGAACACTTTTATCTTGAAATTTAGTGAGAGATCATCTTATAATGCTACCGTCATAACTAAGCAAAGTAAGATGTATAAAAGATAAACATCACATGCAATCAAAATATGTGACATGATATGGCCATCATCTTGTGCCTTTGATCTCTATCTCCAATGCATCGTCATGATCTCCATTGTCACCGGCATGACACCATGATCTCCATCATCTTGATCTATATCAATGTGTCGTCACATGGTCGTCTCGCCAACTATTGCTCTTGCAACTATTGCTATCGCATAGCGATAAAGTAAAGCAATAATTTGGCTCTTGCATCTTATGCAATAAAGAGACAACCATAAGGCTTCTGCCAGTTGCTGATAACTTCAACAAAACATGATCATCTTATACAACAACTTATATCTCATCACGTCTTGACCATATCACATCACAACATGCCCTGCAAAAACAAGTTAGACGTCCTCTACTTTGTTGTTGCAAGTTTTACGTGGCTGCTACGGGCTTACCAAGAACCGTTCTTACCTACGCATCAAAAACCACAACGATAGTTTGTCAAGTTGGTGTTGTTTTAACCTTCGCAAGGACCGGGCGTAGCCACACTTGGTTCAACTAAAGTTGGAGAAACTGACACCCGCCAACCACCTGTGTGCAAAGCATGTCGGTAGAACCAGTCTCGCGTAAGCGTACGCGTAATGTTGGTCCGGGCCGCTTCATCCAACAATACCGCCAAACCAAAGTGTGACATGCTAGTAAGCAGTATGGCTTATATCGCCCACAACTCACTTGTGTTCTACTCGTGCATATGACATCTACGCATAAAACCTAGGCTCTGATACCACTGTTGGGGAACGTAGTAAATTTTTTTCCTACGCACAAGCAAGATCATGGTGATGCATAGCAATGAGAGGGGAGAGTGTTGTCCACGTACCCTCGTAGACCGAAAGTGGAAGCGTTAGCACAACGCGGTTGATGTAGTCGTACGTCTTCACGATCCGACCGATCCAAGTACCGAACGCACGACACCTCCAAGTTCAGCACATGTTCAGCTTGATGACGTCCCGCGAACTCCGATCCAGCAGAGCTTCACGGGAGAGTTCTGTCAGCACGATGGCGTGATGACGGTGATGATGTTGCTACTGACGCAGGGCTTCGCCTAAGCACCGCTACGATATGACCGAGGTGGAATATGGTGGAGGGGGGCACCGCACACGGCTAGGAGAGATCAACTGATCAACTTGTGTGTCTAGAGGTGCCCCCATGCCCCTGTATATAAAGGAGCAAGGGGGGAAGCCGGCTGACCCTCTATGGGCGCGCCAGGAGGAGGAGTCCTCCTCCTAGTAGGAGTAGGACTCCCCTTTCCTACTCCTACTAGGAGGAGGAAAGGAAGGAGGAGAAGGAGAAGGAAGGAGAAGGAGGAAAAGGAGGAAAGGGGGGCCGCCCCCTAGTCCAATTCGGTTTGGGCTAGGGGGCCCGCGCGCCCTGCCTCCTCTCTTCCACCACTTGGCCCATGAGGCCTGTCGGTGTCAAAACCGGCGGATCTCGGGTAGGGGGTCCCGAACTGTGCGTCTAGGCCAGATGGTAACAAGAGGCAAGGGACACGAAGTTTTACCCAGGTTCGGGCCCTCTTGATGGAGGTAAAACCCTACGTCCTGCTTGATTAATATTGATGATATGGGTAGTACAAGAGTAGATCTACCACGAGATCGGAGAGGCTAAACCCTAGAAGCTAGCCTATGGTATGATTGTTGTTCTGTATGTTGTCCTACGGACTAAAACCCACCGGTTTATATAGACACCGGAGAGGGTTAGAGTTACACAAAGTCGGTTACAATGGTAGGAGATCTACATATCCGTATCGCCAAGCTTGCCTTCCACGCCAAGGAAAGTCCCTTCCGGACACGGGACGAAGTCTTCAATCTTGTATCTTCATAGTCCAGGAGTCCGGCTGAAGGTATAGTCCAGCCATCCGGACACCCCCTAATCCAGGACTCCCTCAATAGCCCCTGAACCAGGCTTCAATGACGACGAGTCCGACGCGCAGATTGTCTTCGGCATTGCAAGGCGGGTTCCTCCTCCCAGTACTTCATAGAAGATTTTGAACACAAAGATAGTGTCCAGCCCTACAAAATAAGTTTCCACATATTGCCATAGAGAGAATAATATTTACACAAATATAATCTACTGACGTATTCCGTAGTGTGACATCGCACCGCGGCCAAGCCTTTATTCGAATCATTTTATTGTCCCACCTCAGCGTGTCATGCGAGGCGGTTTCCTTGGCACGTCTCGTCGAAGCAGAGATCGTGTCCCCTTATTCCGGGATTCTCATCAATACGGGCGTGGGTAACCCAACCGTGCCATTGATTATGGCGCTTGGAGATAAGTGAGTTTTACCAGGCTGGTGGGGACACGCAGTTGCGTCCACCCATATAAGGGGATAAGGATCCACCTTTTCACCTACGCCTTCTTCCTCCTTTGCCTATCCATTTTCGTGCACTCGAGCTCCAGTGCCCAAGTCCGCACTCCCCACCTTAACCTTTTCCAGCCATGTCCGGAGCGGGAGGCAAGTGGATGGTCTCCTCCGTCACGGAGGGACACATCAAAAAACTGAGGAAGGCCGGATACTTGTCTAACGACATCGCGTACCGGCTTCCCGAAGAGGGGCAGCTCCTCCCCACCCCAAGGCCCCATGAGAGGGTAGTGTTCCTTCCCCACTTCCTCCGCGGACTGGGCTTTCCTATCCACCCATTCGTCTGGGGACTCATGTTCTACTACGGCATGGATTTCCATGATCTGGCCCCGAACTTCATCCTCAACATCTCGGCGTTTATCGTCATGTGCGAGGCTTTCCTCTTCATCCGCCCCCATTTCGGCCTATGGCTCAAGACTTTCAATGTCAAGCCGAAGGTGGTGCGCGACAATCAGGCGGAGTGCGGAGGCGCCATGGTGGGCAAGATGCCCGACGTCTTATGGATCGAGGGCTCCTTTGTGGAGACCCTGAAGGGGTGGCAATCGGGGTGGTTTTACATCACCAAGCCGCGCGACCCTGAGTGGGTCGCAGCCCCCGAGTTCTGGTCCGGACCCCCAATGCGGCTCACGTCCTGGAAAGAGACGGGCCTGTCGTGGGGCAGCAAAGGAGAGGTGACTGGACTGCAAACATGCATCCAATCCCTGGTGGACAAGCAGCTCAAGCTTGTCAACGTATTCCAGGTTATGCTCATCCGCCGGATCCTCCCGTGTCAACAACGGGCCTTCAATCTGTGGGAGTTCAACCCGGCGCAGCACCGAACTCTGAGCAGGCTCTTCGACACGACGTACGAAGATGCCTAGAAGGTGCTTTTCAAGGGCGCCGAGGCTCCCGCATCCGCTACCGAGGATCGCGGATTCAGCGCGCAGCGTCACGCTAGCGCGGTAAGTTGTTTGTACCTTTTACAGGGTATTAGTTTTTCATAGTTTAACTCTATGCGGGATCTAAGCTCCCTTACCTTTGACAGGATTGGCAGGCGAAGTCCGGACAGATCGACTGTCCGGCTCCTTTGCCCGAAGATCCAACCGATGCCCGCTTGGCGAAGCTGCTGGTTCCGGCACCCTACGTGGTGCCAGAGAAGAAGGCCACGAAGAAGGCCACGGGGACTCGAAAAAGTGCCCAGCGCCAGGAGGTGTCGGGTTCATCATCCGACAGCTCCAAGGCGCATTCCTCCCGTGAAGACGAGGAGGAGGAAGAAGAGACCTCTCCCCCTCCAGTGGGGGGAGAGAAGAAAAGGAAGGCCGCCCTCACTAGGGATGCCGAAGGGTCCAAGAAGGGGAAAACCCTTCCTCCGGACTACTCCACCAACGCCGACGACGGCGGAGAGGAGTGGCCGCTCAGGGCCAAGCCCCTGGCGAAATCGTAAGTATCCAGATACCAGAGTAATTTATAGTATTCCTTTATTGCACAGCTTTCCCTTATGTCAAATATGATTATGCAGCCCACCCAAAGACCGGCTCGACGCGTCGTCGAGCGGTTCACTGGACTCGTCGGATGTGAATTCGCTTCCGGCGGCTACCTCCCCCCGCCCTACGGACGACGCCGAAGTGTTGTCCCAACAGGTTCCAAGCCAGGAGGAGGTGGTCCTGGAGGCGCCGCAAGGCGACCTCCCAGACTCCAGGAGTAAAGGGGATAAAACCCCCCAGGGCTCCAAGTCCGGCCCTAGGCCGGACACCGCTCCGGAACCTTCAAAGGTTCCAGAGTCCGGCGGGCGACCTCCTTCCAAGAGGAGCAAGCCCACCGTGCCGGTGACCCCCGTCCAACCGGAGGCGCCGGACAATCTGTTGGAGGTGCTCAAAGGCGCCTGCATCGACGAGGAGCACCGCACCATTATGAGTGCGGTGGTCCAGAAGGTTCAGTCCGCCAAGAACGGACTGACTGAAGCTTGTGCTAGCCTTTTAACAGGCTTTGAGGTAAGTAAAGAATGTGTAAATAATATTACTACATAGACAGTAGCCCCTGATGCTCTGTTTGGCGTTCGGGAAGAAAAGCCGAATAGTGGATCAAATAAAATTCGCAGGAGTCTAACAAAAAGGAGTCAATATGCGTATGCAGGCTTCTCTGCTGGCGTCCGCCGTACTGACTGCGGAAGTGGACACGCTAAAGCAGAACCTCGAGCAGTCCGAGCAAGAGCTCGGGCGTGCCAAGAAGCAGCTTGAGGACAAGGAAGGTAAGAAATACCTTGTTTAAATATAAATAAAAAAGGTGCAATTGCAAAAAATGGCAGGATTATCGTGGCTATTGTAGGGGCCATGTCTGAGGTGGCGACCCTTAAAAAAGCGCTGGTCGAGGCTGAGAAGAGGGCGGCCACGGAGCGCACCGAGCGGGAGAAGTATGAGGCCCAGGTTGGCAAGGTGCGGCAAGAGCTCCAGGCTCTCATGAAAAAACATGAGAGTTTGGAGCTTGACTCAAAGACGCGAGCGTTCGAGCTCGCGATGGCTATTGAAAATGCCAAGTCTGCCAAGGCCGAATCCCAGAAGATCCTCCAGGAGTTGGATGCGGTGAAAAAGATAGCGGCGGGTAAGGCATTCTTTATGCAAAGCAAACACATAAACGTGAGTTACTTGTTACTTACTCGAATCCGGAGCTCTCCAGGAGCATTCGCAGATCTTCCCCGTAGCGTGTCCGATGCCGCCGCATTCTATCGAGCCGAGGAGGGCAGCTCGACAGAGAAGGTGTTCTAGTCTCAGTATGCTGAGGCCGGACACCCCGTGCCCCTGAGCGACCAGCTGAAGCAACTGGTCGAGCTCCACAAGGCAGCCGAACAGGCCATGAAGGGCCTCATAGTTCGGCTGTGGCCTGGAGAGGCTCTGCCTGGGAGCTATTTTGGGCTGGTGCGACGGCTGGTGGGGGCCTGTCCAAGGCTCGAAGTCATCAAGCGCTCCGTCTGCATTGAAGGTGCCCGTAGGACCCTTGCCCGTGCTAAGGTGCACTGGGGCAAGCTGGATGCTGAGAAGCTTGTGAAGGACGGGCCACCGCCGGGGAAAGAGCATCGCAAGCCCGAGAATTATTATAAGGATGTTCTGAAGGGTGCCTGCCTTATGGCGGATGAATGTTCCAGGGATGTAATTGTTGAGTAAAACTCGCTCGTGTTGTCCTGTGCGCTGAAAACATTTTCATATGCGCTAAGCAATGCTGTTGGAATTTAAAATATTACCTTCTGTGCGGCTATTTATCAATTCTGAGAGATGGCGAGTCGTCGGCTTCTGCCCCCGTGCCGCTAGTGCTGGGGTGTTCGAGGATAAACCTGAGCGCTCTTTTTCCCATGTTTGGGTCCTTCGAGGGAGGCGCTCAGCACAACGAACAAGGCAATCGGACTATAATGCGTGAACACTCTCACTTAGCCATAGAATTCTATAATTTTAAATTTTGGTGAAGCCCCTGGTATTCGGAAGACCAAGTTTGGGGTGCTATCCACGCCTTGGCCGGACAGAGCCGACTCCTCGCTCTAAGCGGCATAAGGGTTTAGGGACTCGAAAAACCTCTCGAACAACGACCAGCTCTCGCTTCATCATGACAGTCAGTTTTAGCTTTCTCTACTGAGGTGCTCGACCCAGCTCAACTGGGGTACAATTGCAGTAGTTCTCCTAGTGCTACCTTAGCCGACATAGCGGAACGTAAGGCACCCAAACATAGGAGCCGGGCAAACCCAACTATTGACCCAAGACATGATTCGGAGCCGATGCATATAATGCTATAAGTTCAGGGTGCCGCACTTGTTAAAGTGTTCGGACTTCTCACACCATATTGAGGGGTACTAAAGCCCCTGGTGTATTTTGGCCGTACCAAAGTGTACGGGTGCAACATGTCGTTAAGGAACATATATTTGTAAAAAAAGAGTAATGCAAAAATAGACAAAAGCTATGCATTGTTTATTAAAAAGGGATGCGATCAAAGCAGAACGATACAAATAATGCGATAAGCAAAAGGTTGGACTATTTAACATGTCCGTTCCAGGGGCAGGCTACGGAATGGTATGCGAAACAGGTATACTGCTCGTGATAGAGACCACCTAGGAGTTCCGTAATGCGGCATGGCTTGTCTGCTTCCCTGGTTCTTGCATCGTTTGTGCGGCAATTGAACTGCCGAACAGGCCTTCAGAAGAATGGAGTCCTGAAAGTAAGACAAAATTAAAAAATCGGCAGCCCCTGGTGCGGTTTAAGCCATGTTTCGGGCGTGCCGTGATGGTGCCCCTCCCCTGTACCCATGGTATTTCTAGAGCGTAGTTATGTACGCGAAGCACTGGTGTCGCATTTTTGCGAGGGCTGGGGTTGGGGCCGCATTGCTACGCCTGCTCGGAACGTGCCAGACGGTCTTGTTGTAGGTTACACCGGGCGCGCTTGACGGTGTCCGGACGTTTAATGGCCGGACTGGAAAACTGCCTGGAGAGGCTGCTTTGTACTTCCGCTGTAAGGGCCGCCGTGTGCTCCTCTGTTCGGAGAGAGCGTTCGGTGTTTCCATTGACCGTAATTACTCCTCGAGGGCCTGGCATCTTGAGCTTAAGGTATGCGTAGTGCGGTACCGCATTGAACTTGGCGAATGCGGTTCGCCCGAGCAGTGCGTGATAGCCACTGCGGAATGGGACTATGTCGAAGATTAACTCCTCGCTTCGGAAATTATCCGGAGATCCGAAGACCACTTCAAGTGTGACTGAGCCTGTACAGTTGGCCTCTACACCTGGTATTATGCCTTTAAAGGTCGTTTTGGTGGGCTTAATCCTCGAGGGATCTATGCCCATTTTCCGCACTGTATCCTGGTAAAGCAGGTTCAGGCTGCTGCCGCCATCCATAAGGACTCTAGTGAGATGAAATCCGTCAATAATTGGGTCTAGAACCAATGCGGCGAATCCGCCATGATGGGTGCTAGTGGGATGGTCCCTTCGATCAAAGGTGATCGGGCAGGAGGACCATGGGTTGAACTTTGGGGCGACTGGCTCTACCGTGTATACGTCCCTTAACGCGTGCTTCCGCTCCCTCTTGGGGATGTGGGTTGCGTATATCATGTTCACCGTCCGCACTTGTGGGGGAAAACCCTTCTGTCCATTGTTGTTCGGCGGCCGGGGCTCTTCGTCGTCATCGCTATGCAGCCCCTTGTCGGTATTTTTGGCACTTAACTTGCCTGCCTGCTTGAACACCCAACAATCCCTGTTGGTGTGATTGGCCGGCTTTTCAGGGGTGCCATGTATCTGGCACAAGCGGTCGAGTATTCGGTCCAAACTGGACGGGCCCCTAGGATTTCTTTTGAATGGCTTTTTCCGCTGACCGGATTTATAGCCTCTGAATCCGGCATTAACTGCCGTATCCTTAGCATTGTCGCCATTAATGCGGCGCTTCTGCTTGTTGCGACGCGACCTGCCACTACTGTCCCTGGTATCCGAATTACCAGGGTTCTTGGTCATATTGTTGCTATGAGCAAGCCAGCTGTCTTCTCCCGCGCAAAAGTGGGTCATGAGTGTCGTGAGTGCTGCCATAGATTTCGGCTTTTCCTGTCCAAGGTGCCGGGCAAGCCACTCGTCACGGATATTGTGCTTGAAGGCTGCTAGGGCCTCTGCGTCCCGACAGTCGACTATTTGATTTTTCTTTGTTAGGAACCGTGTCCAAAATTGCCTGGCCGATTCCTCTGGCTGCTGAATTACGTGGCTTAGGTCATCGGCGTCTGGTGGTCGCACATAAGTGCCCTAGAAATTGTCGAGGAATGCGGCTTCCAGGTCCTCCCAACAACTGAATGATCCTGCTGGCAAGCTGTTAAGCCAATGCCGAGCTGGTCCTTTAAGCTTGAGTGGGAGGTATTTGATGGCGTGGAGATCATCGCCACGGGCCATGTGGATATGAAGGAGATAATCCTCGATCCATACCGCAGGATCTATTGTGCCATCATATGATTCGATGTTTACGGGTTTGAAACCCTCGAGGATTTGATGATCCATTACTTCGTCTGTGAAGCATAGTGGGTGTGCGGCGCCTCTGTACTGGGCTATATCACGACGTAGCTCCAATGAGCTTTGTCTACTGTGTTCGGCCCTACCGGATTTGTGTCCGGCGTGACGGTTACCGTCTCGAGTCGTGGGGCGCCCACGCGATCCGTAGATCGATCTTGTTTGCCTTGCCTTGTCCTCCAACATATCTCGCAGGTCAGGCGCATTTTCCCGTGCCTTGGTACGGGGTGCGGCTTGAGTGGAGGGCCGAGAGGCCTCTCTGTCGCGGCCACGAGGTGGCCGATCGGCCGTATCAAGTGCTGGTGATGTAGGTTTAAGTGCTTCCTCCTCTAATCGGGGTAGCAACCTGCGCTTTGGTAGCTCTTGGAGGGGCTTTCGAGTTTATGCTCTTCGGCCGCAAGGACTTCAGTCCATCTGTCGACTAGCAAATCTTGATCAGCTCTAAGTTGTTGTTGTTTTTTATTGAGGCTTCTTGCCGTGGCCATAAGCCTGCGTTGAAACGCTCTTGCTCGATGGGATCCTCTGGCATGACGAATTCGTCGTCGTCGAGGCTTGCCTCGTCTTCGGAGGGAGGCATATAATTATCGTCCTCGACCTCTCTGTCCGCCACTCTCTCATGAGGGCTGGCTTCTCCATCCTCCTATGATGAATCTTGCTGGAGGGGGTTTTCTTCGGCACTCTCCGGAGTATTATTATCTCCTGTGCTGGAATCGCCGTATTTGCTTTGCGGGATTTTGAGCGGCGCCGCTCACGCCGGCGCTTAGGCTGTTTCTTGGAGGGGTCATCCTCCGCTGTTCCATCGCCATCTCCTTCTTTTGGGGTGTCCACCATGTATATGTCATATGACAAGGTGGCTTTCCAGGGCCCAATAGGCGCTGGTTCTTCATCATCTCCTGCATCGGCGTCCATACCATCGATGTCTTCGGAGTCGAAGTCGAGCATGTCAGTTCAATCATCGATAATGGCTACAAAGTGGGTGGTGGGTGGGCTTTGAATTTCTTCATCGTCCGTATCCCAACCTTGCTGACCGTAGTCCAGCCAGGGCTCTCCTGATAAAGAGAGAGACTTTAGTGTCTTCAGAATATCGCCGAAAGGCGAGTGCTGAAAGATGTCCGCGGCAGTAAACTCCATGATCGGCGCCCAATCGGATTCGATCGGTAGGGGCGCAGAGGGTTCGGAGTCCGGAGAGGAGTCCGGCTCCTTGGAGTCACGAGTCTCGCGGAGTGCGGGGCTGGTGTTCGGCTCGATCGCCGTTGGGATCGCAGCCCCTGAGGCGGCATCCAACCACCCATCCTCGATCGGCGCAGTTGGCTCCGAATTAAGGGTCGAAGCCGATGCGGGTGCGGCCTCCAGGGCACTGTTCGGCGGCAGAGCTAGATCATGCTCGTCGTGACAGTGCGGCGCGCTCGGCAGTGGCTCGAATCCGTCGAAGATCAAGTCCCCGCGGATGTCAGCCATGTAGTTTAAACTTCCAAATCTGACCTGACGGCCAGGGGCATAGCTTTTGATCTGCTCCAGATGGCCAAGTGAATTGGCCCGCAGTGCGAAGCCGCCGAAGACGGAGATCTATCCAGGAAGGAAGGTCTCACCCTGGACTGCATCGCTATTGATGATCGTAGGAGCCATCAAGCCTAACGGCGACGACACAGAGGAACTCTCAATGAACGCACTAATGTCGGTGTCAAAACCGGCGGATCTCGGGTAGGGGGTCCCGAACTGTGCGTCTAGGCCGGATGGTAACAGGAGGCAAGGGACACGAAGTTTTACCCAGGTTTGGGCCCTCTTGATGGAGGTAAAACCCTATGTTCTGCTTGATTAATATTGATGATACGGGTAGTACAAGAGTAGATCTACCACGAGATCGGAGAGGTTAAACCGTAGAAGCTAGCCTATGGTATGATTGTTGTTCTGTATGTTGTCCTACGGACTAAAACCCTTCGGTTTATATAGACATCGGAGAGGGTTAGGGTTACACAAAGTCGGTTACAATGGTAGGAGATCTACATATCCGTATCGCCAAGCTTGCCTTCCACGCCAAGGAAAGTCCCTTCCGGACATGGGACGAAGTCTTCAATCTTGTATCTTCATAGTCCAGGAGTCCGGCTGAAGGTATAGTCCAGCCATCCGGACACCCCCTAATCCAGCACTCCCTCAAGGCCCATTACTTCTTCTTCGTATTCCCGTAACTCCCCGGTACCCTCGAAAATAACCGAATCCCTCGGAACCTTTCCGATGTCCGAATATAGTCGTCTAATATATCGATCTTTACGTCTCGACCATTTCGAGACTCCTCGTCATGTCCCCGATCTCATCCGGAGCTCCGAACTACCTTCGGTACATCAAATCACATAAACAAATAATACAATCATCACCGAAACTTTAAGCGTGCGGACCCTACGGGTTCGAGAACTATGTAGACATGACCGAGACATGTCTCCGGTCAATAACCAATAGCGGAACCTGGATGCTCATATTGGCTCCCACATATTCTACAAAGATCTTTATCGGTCAGACCGCATAATTAACAACATACGTTGTTCCCTTTGTCATCGGTATGTTACTTGTCCGAGATTCGATCGTCGGTATCTCAATACCTAGTTCAATCTCATTACTGGCAAGTCTCTTTACTCGTACCGTAATACATCATCCTGCAACTAACTTATTAGTTGCAATGTTTGCAAGGCTTAAGTGATGTGCATTACCGAGAGGGCCCAGAGATACCTCCCCGACAATCGGAGTGACAAATCCTAATCTCAAAATACGCCAACCCAACAAGTACCTTCAGAGACACTTGTAGAGCACCTTTATAATCACTCAGTTACGTTGTGACGTTTGGTAGCACACAAAGTGTTCCTCCGGTAAACGGGTGTTACATAATCTCATAGTCATCGGGACATGTATAAGTTATGAAGAAAGCAATAGCAACAAATAAACGATCAAGTGCTAAGCTAATGGAATGGGTCAAGTTAATCACATCATTCTCCTAATGATGTGATCCCGTTAATTAAATGACAACTCATGTCTATGGCTAGGAAACTTAACCATCTTTGATTCAACGAGCTAGTCTAGTAGAGGCATACTAGTGACACTCTGTTTGTCTATGTATTCACACATGTATTATGTTTCCGGTTAATACAATTCTAGCATGAATAATAAACATTTATCATGAAATAAGGAAATAAATTATAACTTTATTATTGTCTCTAGGGCATATTTCCTTCAAAAAGTGTCGCACCTCAGTTCCACATCGCAGAGAGCGGTGGTAATTCGCAAGTATTTTCTATGATCTTTCTAGGGTAGATGAGATTGTATGGCCAAAGAGCGTCGAGAGAGGAGCCATCAGAGGCACATGCAGCCACTACAAGAATTGACGAATTTCTTGTTAGCCTCAACCAGACGACAAAGGTTAAAAACCAGACGCCAAAGACTTTGCCGTCAGCTCATTGTCGGCAAAGTATAAATCGGCAAAGAGCTAATTTGCCCCTAGCTTTCTATCCGGCAGACGGCAATGGGCAAAGCATTTGCTGTTAGCTTTTACATCCGGCGAGTCAGCAAAGAAAAGTAATAGCCGTCACCTACAATAGTCTTGGCAGGTGCCCCCCAGCCGCTTTGCTGTGAGTTTTGTAGGGAGCAGAAGGCAAAGAAACTAATTAAAAATTAAAAGAGCAGTTGTTACTCCTCTCACGGAATGGACATCCGCCATCCACAACGACATCTTGAGCCCTCCCTTCCAGCGCTTTCCTGGCCACTGGAGCCCCGCTACGTCACGTCATTGCCGGTGAGACCATGTCGCATCCCTTCTTCTTCCTCTCTTCCCTCTCCCCCTCTCCATCATCTCTCTCTAATCCATCTCACACGAACCGCCATGGGTCCGCCCATTTGCATGGTGGTCGGGCCGGTGCGTGGTGCCCGTGTTGGGGAACGTGGTATTTCAAAAAAATTCCTACGACCACGCAAGATCTATCTAGGAGATGCATAGCAACGAGAGGGGAGAGTGTGTCTACGTATCCTTGTAGACCGAAAAGCGGAAGCGTTTAGTAACGTGGTTGATGTAGTCGAACGTCTTCGCGATCCAACCAATCAAGTACCGAACGCACGGCACCTCCATGATCTGCACACGTTCAGCTCGGTGACGTCCCTTGAACTCTTGATCCAGCTGAGGCCGAGGGAGAGTTTCGTCATCCAAGCATGCTGATCATAGCACTATAACTACGCTGATGTCACTTGACTGAGACTTCGTTAAGTCTCGGGCAACTGAGTTCTAGACGCACCATCTGAAAACAGCGCACCCTGCCTTTGAGATTTTGCTTTCTAGTACTAGCGTACTGCCATTGCTAAAAAACTTATTTTCCTTGCATCTTCAGAGATATATTCAATTTCCTTGCACTAATGTACACTGTGATCCATTGATCCTCCAGCGTGCGCCTGCTCGAGAAGTCGATATGAGAAGGAAAAAGTTCATTTTAAACCCTGAACTTGTAGAGGTTTGACGAATCAAACCCTCAAGTCCAAATGGACCAAATCCCTGTCATTTGCACCTTGAACTACGCAATCTCGGTCAAAATCGAACCCTGACATCGTTTGAGGCATAAAAATGCTGACGTGGCAAATGTCAACCACGATTCGTCTGACTGGTGGGCCAGGGAGCGGTAGTGTTGACCACGGCGCGTATCCGTCCTCCACGCTGGGTCGGCCGATTTGTTTTTTTTTCTGTTGCACTTCTAAAAAATGTGTGAACCTATTTACAAAACTTGTTGACCTTTTCGAATCCATGAATTTATTTCCAATCCACGTACTCCTTTTCACCTTTTCATATTTCCAAAATTCCTTGTTTTCTTAAATCCGTGGACTTTTCATTTGAAAATATGTTAGCTTCTTTTCAAAATCATTGAACTTTTCATAAATCCGTGATTTTTCAACAAAAAAAATTGTCAAGAGTTTTTTTTCTAAATTGATGACCTCTTTCCAACTCCGTGAACTTTTTTGAAATTGATGAGGTTTTTTCAAAATCGATGAAATTTTATCATATTCATGAACTTTTTCAAAAATGATGAATTGCTTTTCAAAATTGAAGAACTTTTTGCAAATCTATGACATGTTTGTTCAAAATTGATGATTTAAAAATAAATTCGTGATTAAAAAAAATGTGGTTTTTTCCTCGAAACTTCACGAAGTTTTTTTCCAAATTCATGAATTTTTTCAAATCCATGAACTTTCTGCCAAATTCATGAACTTCTATTCATTTACATAACTTTTTCAAATTTCTACGGATTTTTTTGATTTCCCTGAACTAAAAAACGGTGAAATAGTTATGTTGTCCTAATAGTGCACCACTGAATGAAGATGACCTAGTGGTTAATGGGAACAACCATCAACATAAACGTCTGGAGTTAGTATCTCGCTACTCACAAATTTATAAATTTTGCTTTGTTTTTCTTTTGCGTTTGCTGGGCCATCGTACATGTCTAAATTCACTTTTTTAAAAAAAAATTGTTCACAGTTCAAAAAACTTGTTCAGGTTTTCAAAATTTGTTCACAATTTATGAAAATGTTCACGCTTCAAAAATGAATACTCAATTTTTTTACGATCTCCTAACATTGGTCGTATGTTGAAGAAATTTTATTCACATTTTTCCAAGAAATGTTGAAACAAACCCCTGATCTGCCGCTTTCTTAGTTGTTACTTTTAAACATAGTGGTGCTTATAAGTTGTACTCAGTCCGAGCTCAGCTGGCTAGCAGAGCTAGCAAGCATCGCGAGGTTGGGAGTTTTTTTTTAGGGCTGCGAGGTTGGGAGTTTGACTCTGATTGCAAATGCGTTTATTTCTTTCGATTCGCTCGGCTCCTGCGAATTGGGTCCGCCCATTTGCGCGCCACCTTTAGCGGGCTGCTCGTTTTGACGCTAATGAGCGTTGAGCTACCCGTAAAAAAAACGAGTGTCGAGTAGGAGCTCTCAGTCTTTTCCGCAACGAATCCAGGCGCGTTGTCTAAAAAAACAAAAAAAATCCCGGCCATCCTTTGCTTTTCCGAAGGTTCGATTTAGACCAGGATTGCATAGTTTAGGGCGCAAATGACAGGAATTTGGACTTGAGGGTTTGATTTGCCAAATCTCTACGAGTTCAGGGTTTAAAATAGACTTTTTGGTATGAAAAGCATGGTACACTCCATCCATGCTGTTGCTGGCAATCTACTCCTACGGCTTTTGCTGCATGCGGTGGTCGAGGGTTCCGTCCCCTCTACGTGTACGCATGGCGCGACAAAGCGCAAACTAGGTGCGTAGGTAGGTAGGTTCAGTGCCGGAGCGTGCATGGGCCGGACAGTGTATCCTCCTCCTACCCAGAAAGATCGTGCGTGCTTGCATGGCCGCAGATCCGCTGGAGCGAGATGGCCGGCACATGCACGGAGAGGTGAGGTGACAGAGGTCAATGGCTTGTAGGGAGAAAGGGCGCAGTGCAGAGCCATTAATTAATGGGAACAGGAGCTAGGGCTAGACACACAGGTGCCGCCACAAATGCGCAGCAGTTGCATGCATGGGCTGCCGTCTCCGCCGCGTCTGTAGCCAGCGGCAGGAGGAGGAGGCTGCGGCCACGCGACGTTGCCTGGTCTCCGTTGAGCACTGCTGCCATGCAAAGGGGATGGAGGAGCCCGGCCTTTGACCTGGCAGGCCATGCAAAGTACCCAATTTCCTCCTGTGAGATCAGAAGCAAGACCAACGCGACTCGTGTATTTTGCTGGAGAAATAGGCCGTTATGTTAATGGGGTGGCGGGTGCGTGATCTGCGTCGCACGGTTCAGTTCAGGAAAAGCAGAGCAAGGAGGGGGCAGCCGCAGTGGCAGGCAGCCAGCAAGGATGGGACGTCGCTGCGGCCCGTGGCAGCGCGGACAGGACGTGAGATGCTGGACGTGCCCCAGGCTCACAGTCACAGTCGCAGCAAAACTGCAGCAGCGTCGCCGCGCCCGCGCACGCCTTCCATTTAAGTGGCGCGGCGGCCGCCGCGAGACGGGGTGCCGGCACGCTGCGGTGCGGCGGAATTGATGGTCGGGTCGATCGGCGCGCTGTCGCCTACAACGTGAGGCTGATCAAACGCGACTAGTTCAAGTATGGCTGATCATGTAAGCTTTGCCAATTAAACTAGCAATCAAGTTGTTGTAGTATAGTGGTAAGTATTCCCGCCTGTCACGCGGGTGACCCGGGTTCGATCCCCGGCAACGGCGCTTCACTTTTTTTTTCGTTTTTGTTCTTGTTTTTGCACAACTGCAGGAGTTGGCGATGGGTGCAGCAAGCCAACCAATACAAAGTTCGTCCAAAGTTAACATCGTTAGCTTTACTTTGATGGAAATTCTATGGATCACTGGTGGTACATACTATGCGTTAATAGACCATCTATTTACTAGACGAAATACAGCCCGATGGAATTCTCTCTCATACGTAGATGATGATAAACCACACCGTAGGAATCCATCACTGGCCGGTGCCAGTATGACATCGACTACAGGGCACGAGGTGCTCTGTAGTCGCGATGCATCTACCCGCGATCTCCATGGCTCTGTGAGCTTCCGCGATAGTTTTTTCTTTTTGAAATAGACGCAGGAGAGCTGCGTATTTCATTGATTAGAAGGGGAGGCGAAAGAACGCCGAGTACAGGGTGCAGGCTAACGCATTAGCTTGCGGAACAAGAAATTCAGAGAAAGCAAAAGAGAAAATAAATGGGTTACTCTCGCAAAATTAGGTGCCGGCCTCCTGTCAGCGCCCAGTCGCTTGCCTCCGATAGCAGGAGGTGCAAAACTTGCCGCGGCGAGCGTTCCATGGCACCGCCAAAAATGCGCATGTTGCGCTCCTTTCAAATCCACCAAAAAACCAGAAGGATAACCGACTTCGCCAGCTTCCGAGTGGAAGGCGCGCGACTCATGCAGCTTATCCAGTCGATCCATGGCGTATCCAGCGTCCATGCAGCCGGGTTTAGCTCCGGGACAGCGAAACGGTGCGCCACCATTTCCCATAGCTGTCGTGCCCAAAGGCATTCCTTCATGAGATGCACCGATGTCTCAAGGCTCCGCATACATAGCGGGCAAAAATAGGAATTTGGCCATTGCTGGGCAAGTAGGCGGTCGGCTGTGAGGATCCGCCGTTGGGCGAGCAACCATGCAAAGGTACGGAGTTTGGGCGGAGCCCAGGCCTTCCAGATCTCCTGCCGCAATGGGAAAGTAGTGTAGATCTCCTTCCAGATCTCCTATACGCGGAGGCCGTCGTGTAGACACCATTTTCCGTTAGCCTCAAGCGGAAAGAATCCATGGTGCCGGGGGAGAGCGGCTGCCGGGAATTGACACACACCCATAGCCTGACAAAGGAAGGCAGCATGTCGGTGGTCACCCGGCCACGCAGGTCTTGGATCCAACTGCTCCCTCACAGTGCCTGACGCACAGAGCGCGCCTTGCGTCTTGAGGCCTTGAATAGGTCAGGGGCGATCACGAGCGGCGCGCCCTCGGGCAACCAGCTATCATACCAGAAACTGGCCCGGTTGCCATCCCCAACGGTGACCGCACATGCTGCCGCAAACATATGCCGTTCCGCAAGTGTCACCGGGACCGGTAAACCCTGCCAGGGGACAACCGAGGTCCTTTCCGCCCAGAGCCAGCGGAGGCGGAGCGCCACGCCGAACCGCTCCAGGTCGACGATACCGAGCCCGCCAAGATCCCGCGGGCGGCAAACGCGGCTCCACGCGACTTTGCAGTGCCCGCCATGCCAGACCTCCTCCCCCCGCCATAGCCATGCATGCCGCAGCCGATCCAGCTCCTTACGAACCCATGGCGGGAGCGCATAGACGGCCGACCAGTATATGGTGAAAGTAGTCAGGACGGAGTTGAGGAGAACCAGCCTCCCCGCAAGGGTGAGCAGCCTGGCCTTCCAACGCGCCAGGCGTGCGCGGAGCTTGTCCAGCAGCGGTTGCAGGTCCACTTTACGCAAGGCCCGGAGCGACAATGGCAGCCCCAAAAATTTGCAGGGGAAGCTCTCAACCCTAGCCCTCACAGGCGAGATCATGTCGTGCACGTCCAACTGCTCGCACCTTATGGGGAGGACGGCACTTTTCTCAAAGTTTACCTTGAGCCCGGAAACTAGACCGAAAGCAGTGAGAATGGAGCGGAGAGCTGCCAGCTCGGTCTTCACGGGGTTGAGGAAGAGAGCCACATCGTCGGCGTAGAGGGAAGCCCGCAGCTGCGGTAACCGACCCTAGAGCTTGGAGATGACCCCTGTGTCCACTGCGACATCAAGAAGCCGTTGAAGAGGCTCCATGGCGAGGATGAATAAGAACGGCGACAGAGGGTCACCCTGACGCAATCCGCAACAGTGAACTATGGGCCGGCCAGGCACCCCATTGATCAGAACACGCGACGAGGAGGTGGCAAGGAGCATGGAGATCCAATCGCACCATCTCGGGCCAAAACCTCGAGCACGGAGCATGTCAAGCAGATATGGCCAGGAGACGCTGTCGAAAACTTTGGCGATGTCGAGCTTGACGAAAAGCATGGCGCGCTTGACATGGTGGAAGTGGCGTGCCATCCCTCGCGAGAACATGAAGTTATCCTGGATGCAGCGCGCTTTGATGAACGCAGACTGGGCCAGGCCAACAATCTCGTCAATCTGTCGTGCGAGACGCATCGCAAGCACCTTCATGAACAGCTTAACCACACTATGGAGTAAGCTGATCGGCCTGTAATCCGCCATCGAAGTCGCGTCCACCTTTTTGGCCAACAACACAATGTTAGCCGTGTTCAGGCGATGCAGGCTCGCCCGATTCAGCTGGTGCAACTGCTGGAATGCGGCGAGCAGGTCCGGCATTATGGTGGTGGCCACCGCCTTGTAAAAAACCCCGGTGAAACCGTCCGGCCCCGGCGCACGGTCACTGGGCATGTCCATGATGGCCGCAAGGATCTCCTCCTCCGAGAAAGGCGCCTCAAGCTCATCGAGGTTAGCGTGCTGCAGGCCAAGCCCGTCCCAGTCAACAGTGGCGCGGCAAGCCTGCGGTGTGCCCACAAGTCGCTGAAAGAAAGCTGTGGCGACTTCCGCCTTGCGGCCCTGATCAGTGGCAATGCCGTTGTCATCGCTCAGGGATGCGATAAAATTCTTTCGGCGCCGAGCATTTGCCTTGAGGTGGAAAAATTTCGTGTTGGCATCGCCGGCCCGCAACCACGTTACCCTGGATCGCTGTTTGGCGCGGATCCGCTCAATGACCGTGAGGGCCAGGATCCTGGACTTTAAGATTTTTCGCAGTTGCAACTCATCTGCCTCGAGGTTACGGGATTCCTGAGCCGTGTCAAGGCGAAGCACAACCTCCTGGGCGAACAGAAGCTGTACTCGGGTGTCACCAATGCGAGTGCGATGCCATCGGCGCAATGCCGCTGCAGTTCGCCGCAGCTTGAGGGCTAGGCGACCGAACGCATCCATCGGCGGGCATCCCTCGTTCTAGGCCGCGGTGACATGCTCTTGGAAGCCTTCGATATGTGGCCAGAAAGCCTCGAAACGGAAGCAAGGCGACCGCCGGACCGGCGGCTCACAAGTGAGCAGCAGTGGGCAGTGATCCGACATGGCGGTGGCCAGCGGCTGTAGCCTGGCGCCTCGGAAGGTGAGGTCCCAGTCACCGTCGCAGAAGGCCCGATCCAGACGCACCAGCACTGGCCTAGCCTGCTCATTGGACCAGGTGAAACGCCGCCCGGCCAGCTTAGGCTCGTGGAGCTCACTAGCATTCAGCGCGTCCCGAAAGCAGGTCATGAGCCGGCGGTTGAGGTTCGAGCTACTCTTGTCGCGCGCCTCGTAGATGAGGTTGAAGTCGCCGATGATGAGCCAGGGCCCGTGCGCCACCGCACGCAGACCCGCGAGCTCAGCAAGGAAGCGCAGCTTATCCGCGTCGCCCATTGGCCCGTAGACGGAGGTTAACCACCAGGGCTGGCCACCAAGGAGAGGATTGACGCGGGCGGTGATGGCGAACTCGGTGACCGCAATGCAATCAAGCCGAAAGACAAACGGGTTCCAAGCGAGTAAGATCCCGCCTCGCGTGCCATCCGCTGGCAAAACGGCATGCTCTGAGAGCGCGGGGCTTACCGTTTCACAGAGCTCCGGCGGCGTAAACGCGGCCTTTTTGGTTTCCTGGACGCATACAAGAGTGCATCGTGTCTGGTTCATGAGCGAGCCGACCCCGCCATGGCGGTTTTTATCATTCAGTCCGCGTGCATTCCAGTTTAGCAAGGAAAAATGCGTATTCATTGGGAAAACAACAGGCAACCCGATGACGAAGACACGCTCGAACAGCGAGCAGTGCCACTTTGAAGAACATCAACATTGGCCGGTACAGGGCTACGAGCGGCCGGCGGGCACGCTTGGGAAGGAAAAACAACAACATCGACAGTGCGGTCACAGAACGGCGCGGGACAGAGCGAAACTACGGCGCGGTCACAGGACGGCCCGAAACAAAGCATAATCCTACTGATCTGGCAAACTATCATGACGGAGGTGAAGACCCATGACTAGTCCGCGTGCCGCCTCAGACGGGCAGGCCAGCCTCCTCGCCGGCCAGGGCGGCGAGCTCCTCATCTGGCAAGTTGATTGAGGCCTTGGCGTGCACCCCAGTAGCCCTGGCCAGCTTTGTCGTCAGCTTCCCAAGCGGAGTCTTGAACCTGTTGATGCAGCGCTCCCGGATCTCCGGCGTGAAGTGCTCCGGCCTCGAGATGAACTCCAGCTGCTGCGTGAGGCGCGCCTGCGCCTTCTGCTGCCGGGTCAGACCCGTGGCACCCTTGGCGATCCGCGCTCTGGCCCGACGCTGCAACAGTGGTGTCGCAATGGGGGTGGGCACCATCACCGGAGGGCCGGGGGGGGGGGGGAGAGACAGCATCGGTCTTGATCGGAGGGGGCGGTGGCGGCCCAAGCAGCGAGGCCGGCGGCGTGCGGAAGAGCTTGGCAAGAAGCGACGCTGGGCCATCCTCGTCGACTTCCAGCTCGGTGAACTTGCAAGCCAGGCTGTCAGCCAGGTCGTCCAGGTGGACCCGGTCAGCAGGAGACTTGTGGACGACGACCTCCTCGAGAGCGGGCGGGGCCGGGTTCATGTAGCCGAGGTTGGGCCAGGGAGCGAGGGGCGCACAAGGCAGTAGCGTGGGCTGCAAGGGCTCCTCGTCCGGGCCTTGGGCCGGTGCAGGCAGCAGGCCCATCTTCGTAGCCGAGAGACTAGACCAGGGGAGTGGGGCTTGGTCGGTGTAGGGCCACAGGGTCTCATCCGCTGGGAAGGAGTGCACCTGGCGCATGGTCCCACCGTCCAGGTCGAGCAGGAGGGGGTCAGCGCGCGTGAGGTCGCGCCAGAGCATCTCTGCCTCGGAGGGGAAGGGCAGAGGCTCTTGGCCAACGACACGGCAGACGGGGACGCTGAGAAGGGCGGCATCCGCAGACAGCACAGGCAGCGCCAGGGCGTCAGGCAGCACCGCAGCCAAGACGAGAGGCGGCACGGCCGCATCCGCCAAAACGCCTGTCGGGGAGGCGGAGCGGGCACCCCCGCGGTGAAAACGCTCATGGGACCTCGAGCGGCTGCGGCGCGACGACTGGCCGCTGCTGGAGCCACGCGAGGTGCTCCGCCCGTGAAAGGAGCCATGAGACGTGTCGTGGCGACGTCCATGGCGGGATGAAGAGCCGTGCGACCGACGCCCATCCGAGGTGGCGCCGCGCACTGAGCCATCCGAGCGGCAGCCAAGCAGACCGCTGCGCCGAGCCAGACGCGACTCGCCCCGGCGCCCACGCCCACGGTAGCGGTCACCCGCCACATCATCGTCGTCATCACCCCCACGACGCCTGGGATAGGGGCGCGGGTGATCCTGGCGCGGGGCGGGCGCCACCATGCCATCTTCAAAGTGACGAGTCCAGCCGAACCGCTCCTCGATGGGCCACTCCTGGCTGGCCCCGGGCACGCGATCGGCCAGCGGCGTGTAGTCCTTGGTCAGGTCCAGGTGGATGATGACGGGGAACTGGGGACCGTGCAGCGCCTCTTCACGCGGGGTGCCTTCGGGGAGAGCGGGGCGACCACGACCGTCCGGCGCACGATCCAGGAAGGAATGGCCGCCGCCGAGGGGGATGTCATCGGGGCTCCACGCCCACACCCAAGCATAGGCAAGCGCGGTGTTGGACAGTGACGTCGTCTGGCGCTCCAGCCTGTCCACCCAGCAGGACAGGCCGAGCACGTCCTGCACCACCTCACGGCGCCACGCCTGGACGGGGAGGTTCTCAATGGCCAGGCAACAGTAGAAGCGCCAGGCTCGTTGATGCCTGCCCGCGGCCGGCCTCCAGGCGGCGAGGGTCATGGCCACCCCGCGGCAGGACGCCACGCCGGCGTCGACAGCAATGTCGCGATCACGCGCGTGCGCGAATCGGACGAGGAAGTCTTCAGGATTATGCCTTGACACGTGCATCTGGTCGAAAGGGATGGCAAGGTCGCGCTCGATGGCCTTGGCGACGAGCTAGGGGTTGATGTCCTGGCGCTGCTCCGAGAGGGTGACGACCACCGCTGTGCCCCTGAGATGGCGGGCCGCGTCCTCGATGGCCTGGGAGCACACCGAAAAGGTGGCGCCGGCCGCCGGGCGGCGGGATGTGTCCCCAGGGCGGTAGGCCATCGGCGCAGGCGGCAGGGCAGGCGGGCGCGCACAGACGGGAGGAGAGGGCGGTGGCGCGGCCTGAGGTGGCGGTGGGGTGTGGCTGGGTGCGGGGGGTGGCGAGGCGCAGGTGGTGGTGGTGGCGGGATGCGGCGAGGCGCTGTGGGAGGTTGAGGCGGAGGGGGAACGCAGGAGCTCCGGCTAGGGGCGGGCTTGCGGGCGGGGCAGCGGGCGGACCTGGAGCGGTGCCCCGAATGCCAGCAGGAAGAACAACGCACGGGATCTCGGCAATCAATTGCACGGTGGCCGGAGGCGAGACAGCAAAGACACTTGCCGCGAAAGCGCCTCAAATAGGCAGCGCGCCGTTGCTCGGCGAGCAGGAGCTCAGCTGGGGAGCGCGGGCGGCCATTAGTCAGCCCGGCTGAAGATGGTACGGGCAGTGCACGCCGCCGTTTCCTCGAAGCGACCAGTTTCCAAGCAGAGGCCTCCGGGGCCCGCCCATCGCGCGAATCCCGCGCCTCCGAGCGGGAGGAGGAGGGCGGAGGCGTGCCCTGCAGCGCATTGAAGGAGGAGGTGGGCGGGATGTAGACTGTGGGTGCGAGGCGAGGAGGGGGGGATGACGCGCAGCGCAGAGCAGTAATGGTGGAGGAGGGCGGGATCGAGATCAGCGAGGGGAGGCGCCCAGAGTAGGCCGGCGCAGGACATGAATGCCCGCTTGCCAAGCAGGGCGACTGCCCACTGGCCTCGCTCGGGCCGCCCACTTCAAGGTGACCGGAACCAGATCCAGCCAGATCTGGCGTGCCTTGGGGAGCCTGGGGTGACCGTAGGTGCTGAAGGATTCACAGCTGTGCGGCTGCGGAGTTCGAGGCGCCGGGGAGAGGCCAGCGCCGGGCAGGGGGTGAGGTGGTCGACGGGCTCGGAGTGAGTAGCGCCGATGTGGTGGTCGACACGGCCGGGGAGGCGCATGGCAAGGGGCTGGTGGGGGAGCGAGAGCGGAGCGCGTCTTTCTCCATGCTTCCGCGATAGTTGTATTGCTCATCTGCCAGCATCGGCCAACCTTGCTTGAGGTGAGGCATTTGCCGTTAGCGCCAGATGCTCTGTCATAGCCGTAGGTCGTGTCCAACGTCAGGCGCTCGAGCGAAGGTGCCCTCTGGAGGATGTGAATCGTGAGCTCAACCAGACTTTTGGATGGACAAAAGCCTGTTATCATCACCCGCCTGAGACGTTTATGCCGACACTCTAGACGTCTTGGATAATTATCGTCGTCCTCTCCAAAAACATCATGCGAAGCGGAATCATTATGTACCTGCTTATACATATGTAGCATCAAATATAAATGTCATTGTTCTAACGAGTCATAGCCAAGTCTAATACACAAGATAGAGGCATAAATAGCTTTGAAAGGTGTGTATAGCAGCTTAGAGCATCTCCAGCCGTTGTGCCCCCAGGAGGCGCTAAAAATCGCCTCCTGAGGGCGCACCGGCGCAAAACGCGCGCTGGGGACGTGATGCCACCGAGTCGTGGCGCCCACGGGATTTTTTTGAACGGCGCAAACACGGCGAGTTCATGCATATTTCGGCGACTTCAAACCAAATTTGACCAAACACGGCACAAACACGCCCGCTCATACATATTTAAAATATTTTACCAAAAAAAACACACTACTAGGCCCGCCCGCCGTCTCGCTCGCCTCGCCGGCCGACGCCCTTACAGTTCTACATGCCGAGGAGGCTGTAGAACCACGTGTAGTCGCCGCCGCCGTCGTCGTCATCATCGTCGTCGTCGTCATCGCCGCCTCCGTCGTGGCCGCCGTCCCTGCTGCAACCCTTCCCCGGTTGGCGCGGCGGGTTGGACGGTCCGGCGGCGTCCTCGTCGTCGTCGCTGTCGAGGATCACGACGTCGTGCTCGTCCTCGCGCCCACGCTTGCGGGCGGCGATCTCCTCCAGGGCCCGGGTCTGCCGGGTCATCTCCGTCCGTCGGTAGTCGTCGCGCGCCCACCGCAGGGCGTCCGCCTCGGAGAAGCCGCGTCGGGCTATCTCCTCGTACTCCGGGGGAAGACTGGGCTCCGGCTTGGGCGCGACGAGGACGAGGCGCCCGGAAGCGGGGGTGGAGTCGGCGGTGCGGATACCGGAGCTGCGGGTGCGCCGGCTGACAGGCGTGTCCTGGGGCTCCGACTTGATGGGGCGGAGGCTGGGAGAGCCGGTCGACCGACCGGACGAGGTGGAGGACGCCCCGGGGTCCATGCGCCTCGGCGTCCACGAGCTCCCACGGCGGCGAGAGAAAGACGGCAGGGAGGGGTCCAGCCTCGGCGTGTTGCCGCCCTCGATGTACTTGAGGACGGCCTCACCATCGGCGCCGCCCCTCGGAGTTGAGCCTGCCGGAGGGCACGACGCCGTTGGTGGCCTCGAGCTGCTCGGCATGATGGCGGCGGAAGTAGGGCTCCCAAAGCGGGCTGTCGGGGACGTAGAGCGGCCCCTCCCTCGCCGCCCGCGGCGGAGAGGCGCGAATACGCGCGATCTCCGCACGACGCGCCGCCCTGGTGGGCGGTGGTGGCACCGGGACCCCGCCGGCGCTGATTCTCCACGCCCCGGGCACCCGCATGTCCGGCGGGACCGGGTACTCGGCCTCGTAGAGGAGCCGAGCTTCGTTTTCGTGAAGGTGGCGGCGGCCGAAGCCGTTCGTCACCGCGCCGTCGCCTGGGAATCGTTCGGCCATTTCTACGAACTGGGACGGTGAGGGGAGAGGGACGAAGGGGAGATAGGGCGCGTCGGCGGTGGAGACTCTGTGCGTGCCACCGGTGCGCTGGGTTCGGCTTATATAGGCGGAGGCGGCGCGAGCACGCGTGGCGGCCTCGTCTACACGTGGCATGCGCGGGGACGCGCATCGTCACGCCTTCACTGCGCCGCCCGTGAGGCATCAATGGCGGAGGCTGACCGGCGCGGCAGCTTTGGCATTGATTCGTCGCGGGAAACGAGGCGATGAGGACGACGAAGCGGCGAGAAGAGAGATGAGTCGCTGGCAAGGAGGGTCCGCGGCTCTTTCGCGCCAAAAACGATTCGCCTGGCGCCCCTGAGCGCCCCCAACGCGCCGGGTTTGGGTTGAGTCCGCCGGCGTTAATTTTGGCTCGAGCCGGCAAAAATTGGGCCGATTTTTTGGCGCCGGCGGCCGAAAAATCACCTGGGGGCCATTGTTGGGGGCGCAGCTGGAGATGCTCTTACATGGAGGATGAAAGAATCCAAGGATGGAGAAGCATCAAGAAAAGAAACTAGGGAGAGGATGTAACGACGCTGGGAGAAGGCCGCTATTGAATCCACGAATTCGATTTCCAAATTCTTGAGGTGGGGGAGCTTGGAAGGTAGCATTGGAATGTTGACACTCTAAATAAGGACAGACCACAAGATTAAGCATGTGTTTTTCCAACATAAAAGTGCATATCATTGTGACTATACATACTACTAGAACACATACCTCGGCAAGAGAGTCCATGGTAAGCCTCTCAACATTTCCTGCGATGGATGGAAGTCTGGCGCGAGCATCAGAGAGAAGAATAAACGACAAAATACATCCTTAAGTTGAGAAGAATTTCTAACAGAGATTTCTATCAAGGTCACACCACCACAAATACGACGAAAAGTACACAGATTTGGAGCATTGATCTCCACCCGCATCTTCTTGGTTCCTAGTACTATATTTAGAAAATTGAGTTTCTGCAATGCACAAGGTATCCGCAAGCAAATTATCTCACTGCAATAGAAGAATTCAAGCCGTTCCAGGGCTGAAGATTCTGAGAGCAATAACCCTAATCCTTCTTCGGTGATGCTGACATTATGCAGTACTAAAGTTGTCAATCTTCTCAAGAGGCCAAGTGTCGACGTGGGGTTAAAAGGGCAACAAGAGAGGCGAAGAGACTCTATCGAACTTGCAGCCGCCTCGTCAGACAAAACCGAACACAGGAAGTTGTAGTTTCCGTGAATTGACGCACCCATGTACAAGTGAAGTTCTCTTATCCCGGACTTAACACTGATTTGGAGCCATCTGTTGATGCAAGAGGCTTTGATTTTCCTCCATGGAGCCAGTTCAAGTTTAAGTATTTTCACTGGTGGTTTTGAAGAATCTGGTCAACTTTTTGGATGAAATACTTTTCCCTTTCCTCGAATTTCCTTTTAGTCAACCCAAGTGTACGTTCATTGAGACTAAGGTTGGAATAGCATCTCCAGAAACGTAGAAATCCACGAGACGTGCAGGCAGCACGAGCAGCATCTTGCAGTGGCAAGAGGGAGTGTATGTGGTGTAGGATGTCCTGCAGAGCGAACCAAGTGTGACAAGTTTCAACAGTTAGATCTAACGGGTAGCTAGTAGGCAATGCAACAAAATAAGAGCCAGATTTATATTGAGGTAATATCACCAGTGGTGCTTGAACTTGCCACCAATGTTCACTTTAGTGCCTGAACTTGAAAAATACGCTAAATTGGTTTTAGAATTTGGCACGAGCGTGCAAATACGGTGCTAATTTAATCCGCGGACGTAGAATGTGCTGACGTGGCACCGTATTTTGATTAGTATGCACAAGTGGCATGGGACCCCTTTCAACAGATGGCTTGCTATATAAATGTCCATATGACTAGTGGGCCCCACATGTCAGCACAAAGGGAAAATCGATGTCGAAAATTGCAATCACTGTGATTCGAACTTGCGCTGTGGGGATAGCAAAGGCCTGCGCGAGACAATACGCTACACAATTTTGAATGACTAATAACGAGAACTATGTTAATGTCCTGTATAGGAACACGTTTGTGGCTTGTAAATGGGGCTGCAGCCAATGCAACCCATTCCGCACATATTATATATTTTTTAGAATTTTCTAAAAAGTAGGTAAACTAATATCACATTAAATTAATTTTGAGTATTTATGTGTTATAAATATTATACGTTCAAATAAAATAAATTATTTTTAAAATGTTAATGTAATTTTTAAAAATATTCAATTATTTACATGCAGATTATATTAAAAACATTTAGTAAATATAAAAATAGTAATTGTATAATAAATGTACAAAAAATACCTTATGGCTTATATTTAAAATTTACAAAATTATGGATATAAACATTTTTCTTTATATTCACTTGTGATAACTTTCACTCGTGGCATATATTCTTAATTTCTATATAAGTTAAATATATTCACATGTATATATTTATAAAAATTTAAATATTAAATAATAATGAATATTTTTTAATTACATTAAAAATTTAAGCGACAAATTTATGAATTATAAAAATGTGCATATGATTATTCAAATGTTTGTATACTTCAAATAACAATAATTAGTTGTAATTTGGAAAATATTTGTATTATTCCAAATTATACAAACATTTTTATAATCAAAAATACTATTATATTTATATGATATGTTTTCAAAAATAAGATGCCAATACTTTTTAAAATAACTTGAACGTTTTCCTAAATAAGTTATTTTTTGTATGTATAATATTAATAACACATAAAAGTTTAACGTTTATAATTTACGTACATTTTAAAAATACTAAAAAAACTGACAAGTGCAACATGGGCAGCATAATTTAAACCACACGAGCGTGCTCGTTTATAATATAGAGCGTCATTATCCGTAGTTGACAAGAATACGTCAGTGATCTATTGGTTAGGCTGGTCGTTATCTAGCTTGCCTGTCAAGTTCGAGTACTAGCGGGGACTGTTTGTTTATTTTCCCTTTATTCTGACATGTGGGGCCCATTGGCCATGGACATGTACATAAAGCTAATCAAAATATGTGCCACATGAATGCATTATACGTCTACGGATTGGATTAGCATCGTATTTGCACGCTCGTGCCAAGTTATATAACTAGTTTGACATATTTTTCAAGTTTAGGCACTAAAGTGAACATTGGTGATAAGTTTATGCACCACGAGTGCATGCATGTACTTTGCCATGTCCAGAAAAAACTGATTTCCTTATAACAAAGGCATGGTTACAATTTACTCCAAGGCATTACATTATTGAGAATTTACTAGCACAATTTCCGATCAACCGCGTGAGCCGATTCATGCATCCCCAAAGTCATGCCCTAACCTTTAGGAATGATGTATGCCTATGCTTGCAGTTGGAGTGATAGATAGACGACATTGTTACTTGCTACTACTAGACACTAGTAGAAAAAGGATCAAACGTGAAGCTTAATAGTGCCGGTTTGAATTTCAGCCGGCACTAATGTGTACAATAGCACCGGTTCGTGGCGGCGATCAATAGCACCGGTTCGTGGCGAACCTTTAGTACCGGTTCATGCCACGAACCGGTACTAAAGAGGCTGTGTCAGCCTGCGGTTAGGCTATGGCCCCACCATCACCATTTAGTGCTGGTTCGTATCACGAACCGGTACTAATGAGGTTATGGCAAGCTGTTTTTAGTCCCACCTCGCCAAGAGAGAGGGACTAGGAGCGGTTTATAAGCCCTGAGTGCAGAGACGATGAAGAAGAGGCTCAATGCTCACGTTGCTTAGCTTCAAGCTGTCAGGAATATGGTAGATTGCACGGAGCTACGCGCAGTGCAGTTTACACTATTCCGAAAGGCTTGAAGCAAATTAACGAGCATTGCACCTCTTTTTTATTTTTAATAACTTATTACAACTCCGGACTTCTTCTGTTATGGCAAAAACTAATTGCACGTCGGCATTCTTTTTTTTAAACTTTGGTTATAACTCCAGACTTTGACCATCAAGTTTTGCAGAAAAGAAAAAATAGCAGAAAAGAAAAAAAACTATAGCTGAAAAGAAAAAAACTATATAAAAAAACTACTCAGAAATAAATAGAAGAAAATAAATATAGCCGAAAAGAAAAAACTACTCAGAACTAAATAGAAGAAAAAATAAAGCAGAAAAGAAAAAATTATATTTGCTATTTTTCAATCGTTCACAAAATGACCGTGAAATTGAAAATCATTACAAAATAAACTCTGAAAATGTTGAATTTTGGCAAACTAGATGAATAAAACTACTCACAAATAAATAAAAGAAAATAAATATAACAGAAAAGTAAAAACTATACAAAAAACTACGCAGAAATAAATAGAAGAAAATAAAGCAGAAAAGAAAAAAACTATAAAAAAATTGGGGCGTTGGCCTGTGGGCCTACTGTGGGCCTGCTAGGCCCACAGGCGTGCAATTACAGGCCTTAAAGGCCCAGCAGACTCACAGGGCAGCGCGCAGAGTTTAGGCCCACAAGCCTGCTATATAGAGGAGTTCGAAGAGGTAGCCGCGGCTGGGTTTATAAACCAGTGCGGCTGCCCTTCGCCTGGCGAGATGGGACTAAACTTTGGGGTGGCAGCGCGAGGCCTTTAGTACCGGTTGGTGGCTCCAACCAGTACTAAAGACCATCCTTTAAATTTTCACTTTGTCAATTATTATTTGAATGCAAAACTTATGCTTCATTTGGTTCAACTTATAATTTTAAATTTTCACTATTCTACCAGCGCATCCCCTGCCATGCAAGAATTTTTGTCTTGGATAAGATAGGTTCTAGTGCTATAGATGATATGGAGGTAAAGAGAGTTTACTTGAAGACGGAGCATGGGTATACTTTCAACGTCAAATTATATAATGGAGACACATACACCCATTTTGAATGCAAAACTTGGCAAGCAATATGCAAGGCTTATGCATTTGAGCCTGGTATGGTTGTCACCTTTGATATTCGTCGGAAGATGATATTGAAGGTAATATAGACATCTGGGTCGATGTGCAAACGCCTCCAGTTCTACCATTATGTGAGTTTTTCTCAACCATGCATGCATATGTTTATGTCTTTGATACAGTTTATTCAAAAATAGTTGACAACTAATTTGTATTGTCAGCTTATTTCGGTTCAAGCAAACATGTCCGACGCTTGGTAGACAGGACCTACTACTGCCCCGGGGCTCAACTAAACTGCGAGGAGATAAATCATTATGTTTCATGGCTTGAGGATCTTAATACTGTCAAGACAATTTTTTTCCTGAACTTAGAAATGTTAGTACTCAAAACGTGCGACCAATGGTGATCGTATTGAACTACGGTCACATCTATAATCGAAAGATGGTAAGATTTTAACTATTTGTCCTTAATTAGTGCATCTTTTGCATACATTATTTTTGAAGCTAAACTTTCATTGCTTAGTATATTAATTACTATACGATGTTCTTCAACAGGGACTTCCGATGATGGTTGTGCCTCAGTGGATCGAGACTAAAGGTGACATGTCAATGGTTAGCTTACGGCCAAGATATCCTACATTGCACATGAGTGCATTCAGGATTTCTGAAAGCGAAGAATGCTTAATAGTGAAAGATTGGAGCAAAATTGTTAACGATCGCAGAGAAGTACTAGGGGGCAGCAAGGAGAAGAGCAACCCAAGATTAGGAGACAGATTCATCTGCATGCTCCAGTATGATGAATCAGGAGGGTTATACATGTTCTATGTTATTCTACCTGAGAGGGAGCAGCACTAGTTCATGCTCTTAATTAGTGTCTCTTGTCCGTGTCCTGAACTTCGATGTTGGTGATGATTATGTTAAACTCGATGATATCTTTGCTTCTGTTACAAAGTGAATGTTTCCTCTTTAAGCTAGCCAGTGTTGGTGATGATTAGATAGCTAGCGATAATGACTATGATGATTAAATAGTGGTAATTAGACGACTACGATGATTTTTAGCTAGCTAGAGTTTATTCATTTATTAATATACGATGATGATGATGATAATGATAACGACTACAACTCATTATAACGTAAAACAATTCTAAATTAAATTGATAACACAAATTTAATTGAAAAATACAAAATAAAACAAAAACCCACAAACATTTAGTACCGGTTGGTGTTACCAACCGGTACTAAAAGGCTCCCGGCCCCCGGAGCTGGCTCGTGCCACGTGGTTTTCCTTTAGCACCGGTTCGTGCTGAACCGGTACTAAAGGGGGGGGGGCTTTAGTGCCCACACTTTAATGCCGGTTATGGAACCTGCACTAAAGGGCCTTACGAACCGGTGCTATTGCCCGGTTCTGCACTAGTGAGAAGATATAGACTAGAATACTTGAATGCCAGTGAGATTATTAATTAGTTATACTACCTCTGGGAGTTGCTCAAAATCAAGTTCCTGCCTCGTATTTCGGCGAGCACCTTGAGAAATATGGCCTTGCTGCTGGCAGGATGCGCCGTTTGTCTCAGCCGATGAAGCCTCTGCAGGTGCACCATCTGCGACGCAGCAAATCGAGCATCAGCATGCATGAATTATCGAGGCACAAGATCTACGAAGGAAGCGGCATGGAAGTCATGAAAATTACTGAAACCGTTTTAGCATATCTGAGATGCATTGGACAGTATACGTACTCGCAGGAGGAGGAGTCGTGCGGGCGGCATGGTGGATCGCCGTGGGAGGCCCTGGGAGGTGCCGACGGAGGGGCACGCCGGGCATGGCGAATTGGCGATCGACCTCGCTGCACATACTTTGGATCTTTCGATTACGTCTGTTTTCGCCGGATATACGGCGGCTGTTCTGTTTTCGTTTCTGGTCTGAGCTCCAACAGAGACGTGGACGTGAGCGGAATCAATTCGCGTTTACACAAACAACTCGAGACACACGAAGCGTTCCCTACCCTAGCCGCCGCCATGGGCGAGGCGACTAGGGAGTAGGGAGGCGATCTTTTCCACCGATCTCCACCGACGAGGGCGCTGGCCCCCTCTCTTTCCGGCTGCTGCTCCGGCGGCAGGAGGGAGGGAGGACCCCGTTCCTTCGCTCTGTAGTTAGGGGCTCTGTAGTTAGGCTTTGGATTTGTAAGTCGTGGTGTGTCGTTGGGTGGTGAGAGCGGCGTCCGGACGAATAAATCTGTCTCAACTCCACATTACACCGGGGTGTCCTTCATGGCGGCGTCTCGGAGTTGGTGGCATCGTGTGTTTGTCGATCCTTTAGATCGGCGATGTTAGGGTTCATGAATAGTGTCGGCGAGGCGGCGGCGGCGACTCCATCAGGTGTGTCTCTCCTTCTGCTCTGTCCCCGTTGCCGCGGCGTTGTCTTCGACGTCATGGTGGATTAGGGAGGTTTTGTCGTCTAGGAGTACACGCAGACGCTTGTCTACGCAAGTGACAGCTGGAAGATGGTGCATCTTGTGCTGGGTTTGTGGTTGGAGGCTAACAGTTCTGGTTTCCTCCTCCGACGTCGTAATCGTGCGGGGGTGTCAGTTCTGAAGTTCGATGGCATGTCCGGAGACACGTTGCCCCGTTCTGATTCTTTCAACGGCAACGGTTTTGTTTCAGGCAAACTAATTTGGAGGTCCGTAAAGCTGCTGATCAGCGATGGAGCCGCGTCGAGCTCGGGTGAAGAGATGATCTGTCTCCTTTCCCTTAGTGGAGAGGGCCAGGCGCTGGTTTTTTTGCATAGGATTATCCTATCTTTTCAGCCTGTAATATCGATATTTACGTGGCTTGTAACTGAATATTTATGTTATTAATGAGACACGTATTACTACGCAAAAAAAAGAGACGTGAACGTGAGTTTGACCGTGGAAATAGGAGTTGTCAGTATCAAATCGGGTCTCTTTTTTATTTTTAAAAAAGGTTCTAGATCTTTTTTTTAAGTTGGCTTCCATCTATTGAAGGTTCATAATAGTGTTATTATTCATCAACCAGGGTGCAGAATAAGTTATTCTTCACCCGAGGTAATCTTACGATCATTTCATAATTAAATTACATTTCGAACTCAAATAGTTACATTCCTATTGATTCACTATGTAAAATTTGACATAAGAAAATAAAAATATAGGTCATAAGACAAGAAAATTTGCAGTTTATGTGTATTTTAGACTATGTTTGTAATTTTACATAACATAAAATATTTTTTACAGCGATTATATATTTTCTTACGGTCCCTTTTTGCGTCGGAAATAAGACAAAACTTACGGAACGTAAATTTACAGTGCATTGATGATAAAATAGTGGGGGGTGAAGAATAACTATGCCTCACCCAGGGTGACGAATAGCGCGACCCAGGTTCATAAATCATAAGTACTACTTCTGTGCGGGTTTATTAGGCCCGCTTGTATTTTGAATCAAATTTTGACCATCTATTAAGCTAACAAAATATAAATTATATTATCTCGACCCCAGATTAGTTATCTTATATTTGTCAAAATAAAGATATATCTACTAAAACATGTCAAGATACATCTCTATCTAAAAAAATTCGAGTCAACTAACTTGACCGTGGCTAAGATACCATGGCAGGGTGGCCTCCATTAATCTTTGCGGCAATTGCTGTGGCCCTCAACGATGGTGACAAGTAGGTCCAAGATCGCAGGGCCAGGTGTGGGACCACATTTGTAGGTGTGGCCACAGTGGTCGTATGCGAGTCTATGGACGCTCGCTCATGGTGTAAAGAGGATCTCCTGAGATCCTAGCATTTTGGAAGTGTCTCTAGCAGTGTTGACGATGTTGTAGGTCGACTCGTGGAGGTTGACATGGGCGCCCCCTGTTCCGACAGTTGAGTGTGTTCCACATGAGAGTGTTCTTCTATGCTGCCAGATTGTCAACCCACTAGGCTGCCGTTGTTTGGTTAACTGCTTAACAGTACATCAAGAACATATTTCATCACTAGCACTCTAGGTCTACTCATCTTAATCCATTCCACCAACCAAACCACCGCCTAGTCAAATTACTGCATTATAAATAGTACTCCCTCCGTTAAGACATTTATTTTGGGACAGAGGGAGTACCACTGATGGCAAGCAGGCTTCCCCATTTTCTGCAGCTTAAATACGTATATATCACTTTTATGAATCGTGAGTGTAGGTACAACATTTTTTATCGATTGTTTCAAGATATATAGAAACCAAAGGCTAAACGAACACCGAATATATTGCAAATTCTTTCGCATCGAATCCCCAACCAGTAACCGTGTCTAATGAATTCTGGTACAGTCATGTTCACGCTTGCCATCAATCAAGACCACAAATTCAAAAGCCTGAACTGGACCTGACCTAAGGTGATTGATGCGGCAAGAGGTGCATGTTGCCGCTTTCTGAAGCCATGCTCCACTGCGGTGACCATGTTGCACTGCCTTGTCGAGTGCTACCACTGCTACCGGACACCACCATGTCGCTGCTCTCGTTGGACCTCTCCTCTGCCTGCGAAGATGCCCCTTCGTCTAGCTCGGGCTGGCCCCTCCTTCAAATCCTCCCGCTCACCGGCACAAGGAAGAAACATGCCCTGTGGTCATCAATCCATACCATGGAGATGTTCCGTAGGTAACAACGTCAATGGGCACCATCTGCATGAAATTGAACAACCACATCTTTGGGAGATTAAATTGCAAACCTATAATGATACTGAGCGACTAAATCAGTACTATCCAACACCAGCCACAACAAAGATTATCAAACCACCTGACATTGGGAATTCCAGCTGCCAAAGATTGTCAAACCACTTGTTCCATCACAACCATAGAATTATTCACGATGTAAAACTTCCGTACTTCCTCCTTGCAAAATCCTATTGATCATGTATGTCAGCCTCTTGATCAAGAACCCATCCACTACTCGTTGGGAGGTTGGCATACCATGTTGCCTCATCCACAACATATTCATCTGGGCCATTTTCTATATCAAGTTGTGCAAAGCACAACATGCAACTTCCACCTTAATATGAGATTTTAAAGGTATGGAGGGCCTCTGAGTAAGAATCTTGAAGCGACTCTTTAGAGTCCCAAATGCTCGTTCAACTATGGTCCTAAGTGATGAATGGCAGTGGTTGAATAATTCTTTTTCAGTAGTTGGTTCATGGGGTCCAGCAAATTCATTTAGGGATAAGGAGGCAATTTCCCCGGCCTTGGAGCATACCCGGCATCAGCCAAGAAAATTTTCCCTACAACAATGTTGTACTAATGGTGAGCTGAGGCCAAGTTGGAACGACACAATGACAAACATGCATGTTAAATTGTATATGTATAGGAACAGGTAAATTTGTGTGATGCTGAGTGACCATGTATAGGAACATTGCAACTTGTTCCTCTATCGAAACATGAAATGTGTCACTTAACAATTTCTTCTACCTAAGCCTATTACATAGCTTGTAAAATACAGCTCGAGTCATCCTTAATTGATTGCTGCATGTTGCATATGATGTGTCAATGATCCTAATTAGTACATTAGTTATGTACATGTCTCTCTCAACTAATGGACCATACTTCCTACCTTTACCTCAAATTTTTCTACCATCTCTGTTTCTAAGCAAGAGAGCCAAGAGAAGAACTATAACAGATAGAGTTCTCTGCCTCACCATGCTGTAATAATAATATCTTCGTTGATCCATGGCCATCTGGGTTAATATGAAATTTTTAAAAAAGAATGAGCTAACTCTGTACATCATTACGAATGATTGCTTGCTAGGAGAAACATGTTAGAAAACAGAGCTACATATAACCACTAACAGGGATGTGCAACTTGTAAACAAAATCCACCTAAATGGACAAAAAATTGCAAGCATGTCTCGGTACTTAAGAAGTACATTGTGGATCAACATGGAATTCATCCTAAACCCTAAACCCGTGAGCTTCCTGGGCGTGTTAGTCTCATTGGAATCGCTAGACTTTATGTAGGACTTCCAAGGTGTGCCAGCCTGCGCGCAAAAAAGGTGTGTCGGTCTCACTTGACACAGTTCTATCATAAAAAAAACTGCTCTTCTGTACGCCCTCCAGCCCGTTGGCCTCCAACAGGCACTAGGGCATTTCCTATTCACTTCAGGATTTAGCACCACCCACAATAACCAACTCAGTAGTTAACTTGTTGTGCCCAATTTGTTTTTTTTTCATTCTTGTTGTTCATCCCATGTATGGCAGGTGGCGTCCGTTCTTTTTTCTTTTTCGTCCAGGTTTTCCTGAACTGATTCTTGTTATATTTTATTTTATTTTTCTATTTTTTTTGTTTTCCCTTTTCTTCAAATGCGTGAACTTTGTCCAAATTTCATGCACTTTTACAAATCCATAAACTTTTTTCAAACTCGTTTTTTTATATCATGAACTTTTCTTAAATTAGTGAACCTTTTGCCATTTCATGAACTTTTTCAAAATTTATGTACTTTTCAGATCCATGAACGTTTTCAAATTCATCATATTTTTCAATTTTCTTGAACTATTTTGTATTATGTGAAAATTTTCAAATTCATGAACTTTTTCTAAATTTTCATGAGCCTTTTCAAATACATGAACTATTTTTAAACTTTTGATTTTTTTTCCAAATTCATGAACTTTTCTTAAATTATTTTACTTTTTTCACTTTCATGAACCTTTTCAATCCGTGAACTTTTCAAATTCATGAACTTTTTTCTCAAATTAGCGAACTTTTTTCAATTTACTGAACTTTTTGTTAGAAATTTAGGGTTTGTGGTCTACCCCCTATTCCTCTACGCTTATCCGTGGTGCCGCTCACAATTGCATGTCTGAGGCTAGGGGGTAGGGACCTTCTTATACTGTTTTTCCAAAGGGTCCACCTCTTATACATATATAAGATTCCTAGTTTTTTCCACTAGTTTCCGGGATAGAGTCCAGATCAAATTACCAATCACGATCATATTTGTCTTTTAATGGATTCTACCCGTTATGTCCCTGGAGCACGCACTTGTGAGCAACGCGCCATAATAGAGTGTAAATTCCTCTAATTATGTAGATCAACATTAGGGCTGTAATCTAATTATACGATCTAACTCCTTCCAATCATCAGTGTACCCGGGTAGTCTTTCCAATATAAATTGTATATTGTATTCCACCGATAATCGACCAGCTTCCTTAAGCATATATTACTTAAGTACATTCCAGCAAGTAACAATTCCATACTAAACACGTAAATCAATTCCATGTATAAATACATGTACAATTCCATAATGAGGTATTCCGAATATTAACAATTCCAAGCAATTTGAATATAGTTGCAGGACACATAATTCCAACATCTCCCACTTGTCCAAAAGGATCATTCAAATATTCGTATACCCGTAGCCTTAAAATGCTTACCAAATACCTCATGACTAATAGGCTTAATCAAGCGGCCAGCAACCAAATTAACACTACGTTGAAAATCCAAAGAAATATATAGTGATACCTTCCCTCAGTATGTTTCCTTGTCGTGATACTTAAGATCCCTAGAGACCTTTAGTTTCCGCCTAATTATTCCAGCATAACTGTCCTTGGCGCCTCGAGTATTATTTCCTCGAGTGTAATTCCACCTTTATAGGCACCTTGAGTATTTGTTTCCTCAAGTGAAATTCCACATCAATTATTTTCCACCACATATATAATAGTATGATTAATTCCACATCGAGTCAAGTATAAGATAACTATCTTGAATAAATTTTCAAAACCACATAAATATCAAATCCAATTAGTAAATGAAGTTCCATAATTAACCATGTGTTGAAAGAAATTCTTGACTTTGGTTAGTGAACCTGCATCATATTAGTACTACAAAAAAATTGAATATGCGTACCTGGACTTATTTCTCATCTTGTAGATAGAGTAATAGTTTCCTCAATGTGTTTACCTTCAATATTAATTTCAGAACAAGTGACAGGTTGTGATGCACTTTCCATAATCTTATATGATGTGTGAGATTCCCTTAGCTGCTCGTCTTTCCTTCCACTGCTTGAATGCAGGATAAATTCCGATTGCTAAGGTATCATAATATAATGAAGATACATATCAATTCCAGTACCGTTTATTATTCCTTTTTCCCTCAGGAGTTCAAATATAATTCCTCACTGAGTGTGATTCCCTTTACCAAAGGTATTTTAATAGATTTGCAATTTTCCATAGAGAAACACTTCAAAATATTTTCTATGTATTTCCACTCGTAAAACATAGGATGCTTCAAATGTTCCTTTCATATGAAAGTTAAAAGAGGACCAAGCTTTCACTTCCATCAATGTGACTTTATCATTGCAAACAACAAAACAATGTTAACGTATACAATAATAATGCAAAATACTTTACACTTAAACTTGTAGATGATCGCCTTACTTCATTTAGAAAACCATATGACGTGCTATTCCATTGATGTGAAGCTTATTATAAGACCATACATTAATATACTCAATTAGCAAACCTGTCATTAGTTCCTCTTTCCCAAAATTCCAGGAGAGAGAGTTTCCACAAAGTATATTTCCCTCTGTGAATACAATTGAATAACAAGAGTGGTATTATAATACTCCAGTGAGCCAAATATCCTTACAAAAAAAAGAATATCACTTCCAGACAATAGGCTTGCGGTTATTTGGTATAATATTAAGTTCCCAAACTATGCTCTTCCTCATTTGAGTTTATTCCTTCCCGCAATTCTTCCACCCATAGTTGATATTGATTATTTTTTAAGAGAATGTAGTGATTCCTCTAAAATTTAGAGTGAGATCCGCCAACAACACATAACAATTATCCAGACATGATATTCCAAGCTTATTCCTCCCACTTATCCTAAGCATGTCATGTTGGGAGTGTCACTTGTAGTTTCCATGGGATCAAGATTATATTCTAGTATGACTGTCAATAATTCCACCCAGATCATAAAAATGATTGTGTTCCTATTTTCCACCAGTATTCTTTTTCCAGATAACTAAGGAAACAACCTTTGATCCACTAGAATAACCATAAAAATTTCTAGGTGTGCGCTTTGTAATAACTGAGAATTTCATGTCAAAATAGAAGATTTCCTTCCAGTCAAGTGATTGTACTAGATGGAGAATGATATCAATAAATGATAGTATGCAATGCTTATTTCCAAAGAAACAAGTGAGTATACAAGACAGTCAATTCCTCCATTCATTTGTGGAGTGTATGGTATATTACAATTGTGAATAGTTCCATGCTCTTTACATACAAATGATATATATTCTTGAAGTGTAATTCCCCACCAATCAGTTGTTAAAACTATGATATTATTTAATCAACTGATTTTCCACTTCAGTATAACATGTTTCAAGCACAATAAAACATTCCGACTTGTATTTTGAAATAGTATAAACATAACCATATCAAGTGCAATAATCAATGATGAGATAAAAATAAATAACCCGGCCTCTAGCGGGAGTGCAAAGAAAGATACCATAAGGTTACCAAAGTAAATAATGATGTGAAGCCTTTTCTTTTCCCACCTTCAGAAAAGGTGTATATAAACCGAAAATACCATCATATATGCTTCACAAGATACCATAGTCCTCCCACTAAAGTCTAGAATTCCAGAATCAATAAGCCAATTCATTTAGTTCCAAGATATGTGACCAAGTCATTGATGATGTAGATAGTATGATTCCAAGCATGTGTTCCCATTGTCGGTATTCCTCCATATGGAGTTACCTTTGCCAAATATAAACAATTTTGTTTGCCAACTTCCAATGGACATCAAAAAAGATAGACCATTGTGTGAAAAAACATAATGCATTAATTTTACCATTGAGCAATATTTTCCACTCTTCCTTTTCCAAACAGTATGACATAGTCAATAGATTCCAAGATAGAACAATAAATCAAATACCTTCTCACTGAAGTTGAACAAGTGTCCTATAATAGTATTGGTGTTCCTCCACAAGGGAGTTTAATGACATGGTTTCCAATTCCAAAGTCTATAAGATTTAGCAGCAATGACTAAGCACACAAACATATATATTTCCTTTGGAACTGTTAGCATGCACTGGTAGAAAAAGGGCCTGTTGTCCCGGTTCGTAAGGGCCTTTTGTCCCGGTTCTGGAACCGAGACTAAAGGGTCGGTACTAATGCCCTGTACCTTTAGTCCCGGTTCAATCCAGAACCGGGACAGATGGGCCTCCATGTGGCCTGTGCGCGGAGCCCAGGCAGGAGACCCTTTGGTCCCGGTTGGTGGCACCAACCGGGACCAATAGGCATCCACGCATCAGCATTTCTGTGGCTGGGGTTTTTGTTTTTTTTGAAGGGGGGGGGGGGGTTGGGGGTTTTGGGGGGTTAATTTAGGTGTTTCATATATTGTGTTAGCTAGCTATAGTTAATAGAGGGAAGTGTCCTCTCTTATGTCCGTGCTTGGTCGACGCTACGTACTATACATACGTATAGAGAGGACTAGACACGCTAGTTAGCTAGTAAGCAAACGAAGGAAACAGAAGATCGTCATGAACATATATGCATACAGAGAGAAGTGATATCGACCACCTCTCCTCCGAGAGATTGGTCGAACAACAAGTTCTCGTATATCTATCTGACACTACCGGCTACATATATACAATAATTATCTCTTACAAATATAATCATACGGACTCAGGGTCCACATAGAATTCTCCGTCTTCAGGGATCACGTGGTCAAGAAAGAATGCCGCCAATTCCTCTTGAATTGCTCGCATGCGAGCTGGTGCTAGGAGTTCATCCCGCTTCCGAAACATCTAATTTAAAGAAGGGGGTCAATACATATATATATATATATATATATATATATGAATGAATGAAACTCAACACAAATGATGGTAATAAAATAAAATTGTGAATGTTGTTATTTACGTACTTCATATTGTTCATCGGTGTAGCCCCGCTCATAGGTCGTGTGGCGGATGGACTCGCAAACGCAGTATCCACAGAAATCATTCCCTTGTTCCTGCCACAACCAGTTTACAAGAAATAGAGGTCAATCAAACTGATAAGCAAGAATGCCAAATGGTATTGATGAAACTAGCGCTTGAATGACTAGTAGATGCGCGGAACATGCTACTATAGTACTTACTTTCGGGTGTCTAAATTGCAGCTCCTTCGGCAGTCCCGGAGCTTTTCTGGTGAATTTTCTCCAAACCCTGCCGGACAAAGAAAACAATTACTTGATATATCAGGAAATGAACAAAGTTGCTGATATGGTGGATAATGATCGATTTAACTTACTTCTCGAGTATTTGAGTCATGTCTGCATAGTCCTGGGGATCTTTTCGTCTTGAGTCTAAGACGGTTACTAGTCCCTGCTCAAGCTTAATCTCTAAGAGAATATAGTGGAAACTGCACACGCATGCATAACTCATTAATTACATTACTATAACCTTGACTAATATATAAGGGAAACCGAATACGCACAAGACAGTAACACTCACTTGAAGTTGTAAGGAAAGAGTATTATATCTTTGTTTTCATTTATTACGAACGATCGTAGCAAGTTGGCCTCGGTAGCTGCGGCATGAAATTTAACCTGAGTTGCATCTATGAGATATGTGTTAATGAACCCAATATCACCGACTTGTCTTTTCTTCAATTCGGCGATCTTCAATCTGCATAATATAGTGAGGATGATTATAAATACATGCAATGAAAGAGCTGAGCTATATAGAGAAACTTAATGACAGAAGTAGTACTACTTACAGACAGTAGCAGGCGACCGTTGTTTTATCAAGGGCCAATTGATTGAAAAACTGATAGAACTCCTCAAATGGAACAGGCAACAGTTCAATTCCAATGAGGTCATGCTCCTTTTTAACTTTCACATACAAAGTACTCCTCCCCCCAGAGTCTCTGCAGATTTTCAAGTACCAATCATGCAATCTTCGCATCATCATTGATAGAGATCTTTCATCTTTGACGAGAGGCTTCCCGTATTCGTATCTTTGTATCTGCACGTCCATGGGTTCATAATGTACATTAGCGACGTTGTGGCTAGGCACCTTGAGCGGGGGGCACGATTGCTTCGCTTGTTCGCCGAGCTGGGCAATTTGTTTCCCAGCTCGTCGTTCTTTCAGCCTTTGATCACTGACAGTACTTCCCGACGGCTCCGCTTCGGCAAATTCCTTTCCAATAATGCGCTCATAGTTTCCTTTCGGCGGAGACTTCGGTGGTTTTGTCAGGGCAGCCAGAGTGCGCTTCGCTTTCACCGGATCTACCTTCTCCTCCGGAAGTGGATGTCTCTTTACTTTCAACCCTTGAAACCAGTCATCCACTTCGGTTCGTGCGATCTCGGCGTTCTCCTCCGGGGTCCTCTCATATGGTAACTTCTCTGGAGTCTTCAGAGAAGGACCGAATCTGTATGTCCTCCTGCTTCTGGTTGTACTGCTAGACGCCGACCGAGCAGACGGTGCGGTTGTCTTCTTTACTTGCTTACGAGGCGGAGGAGAAGGACTACGACGCGCCGGAGCAGCTGGAGCGGCGGCAGGTCTCTTCTGCCCTTGCTGACAAGGCGGAGAAGGAGGAGGCTGGCTGCTCGGGCGCGTCGGCGCAGGCGGAGAAGGAGGCGGAGTGCCGCCACGCGCTGGAGAAGGAGCCGGTCGAGTGCCCTGATCGTCACTCGCCGGAGGAGGAGGTGGTGGAGGAGGCGGAGTGCCCTGACTCGCCGGAGGAGGAGGCGGTGGAGGAGGCGTCCAGTTTGGAAGGTTGATGAGCTCCTTCCGCCATAGGCATGGAGTCTTCAGAGCAGACCCCAGCCTAGTCTCCCCTTCACCGGTAGGGTGGTCAAGCTGGAGGTCCTCAAATCCCTCCGTTATTTCATCCACCATCACCCTAGCATATCCTTCTGGAATCAGCCGGCAGTGAAAAGTTGCGCCGGGTTCAGTAGGATAAACAGAGACAACAACCACCTTGACCTTCAAATTCATCCATTGCGTCATAAGGTGGCAATTTTGAGACTCCGTGATAGCATCCACGGGATAGCTGACAGGAGACGTCAAGGCATGCTCCGGCTGAATCAGCTCGGTGGAAGCCACGCTGCTTCTGCGCTGAGATGGCGGGGTAGCTTCGGGGGAAACCTTCCAAATATCGTTATTTGGAAGGCCTTTGCTGAAATTCATACAAAAAGGCAAATTATCCTATCCGGGACACCATTCCAAAATAACTTTGGAGGACTTCATCATGCCCTGGTTACTTCTGGCTAATGATGAAGCCATGGATTTCTTCAATACTTTGACACTCTAGGAAACCTCTCTCTTGACCCCTCGGCGATCCTCGATCCCTCGAACCCTCGACGACCCTGGAACCCTCGACCCCTCGGCGATCCTATTCTTCCTCTCATGTTCGAGAGGATCGCCGAGGGGTCGGGAGGTTGCCTAGTGTCAAAGGATTCAACAAAACCATGTCTTCATCATTAGGCGAAAGTAACAGGTGCATGATGGTACGAAGCTCTCCAAAGTTATTTTGGAACGGAGTCCTAGATAGGATAATTCGCTTTTTGGTACAAAGTTCAGCAAGAACCTTCCAAATATCGTTATTTGGAAGGCCTTTGCTGAAATTCATACAAAAAGGCAAATTATCCTATCCGGGACACCATTCCAAAATAACTTTGGAGGACTTCGTCATGCCCTGGTTACTTCTGGCTAATGATGAAGCCATGGATTTCTTCAATACTTTGACACTAGGAAATCTCTCTCTTGACCCCTCGGCGATCCTCGACCCCTCGAACCCTCGACGACCCTGGAACCCTCGACCCCTCGGCGATCCTCTTCTTCCTCTCATGTTCGAGAGGATCGCAGAGGGGTCGGGAGGTTGCCTAGTGTCAAAGGATTCAACAAAACCATGTCTTCATCATTAGGCGAAAGTAACAGGTGCATGATGGTACGAAGCTCTCCAAAGTTATTTTGGAACGGAGTCCTAGATAGGATAATTCGCTTTTTGGTACAAAGTTCAGCAAGAACCTTCCAAATATCATTATTTGGAAGGCCTTTGCTGAAATTCATACAAAAAGGCAAATTATCCTATCCGGGACACCATTCCAAAATAACTTTGGAGGACTTCATCATGCCCTGGTTACTTCCGGCTAATGATGAAGCCATGGATTTCTTCAATACTTTGACACTAGGAAACCTCTCTCGACACCTCGGCGATCCTCGACCCCTCGAACCCTGGACGACCCTGGAACCCTCGACCCCTAGACGACCCTGGAACCCTCGACCCTCGATCCCTCGACCCTATAGAACCCTCGAACCCTCGACCCTGAAACCCTCGACAATTGACCCCTTAACGACCCTCGACAATTGACCCCTTAACGACCCTCGACCCTCTACCCTAGTTCCCGACCCTCGACCCCTCGGCGATCCTCGACACCCTCGTTCCCGATAAAAATTAAGAAGAAGAAGAAGAAGAAGAAGAAAGAGGAGAAGAAGAAAGGAATAGCTAGAGGAGAAGAAGAAGAATGGTACGAAGCTCTTCTTCTCCACTATTCCTTTCTTCTTCTCCTCTTCTTTTTCTTCTTTTTTCTTCTTCTTATTTATTTCTCCTCTTCTTCCTCTCCTCTTCTTCTTTCTTTCCTCTTCTTATTTTCTTTCTTTCCTATACTTCTTTTCCTTCCTTCTTAATATCACTTAGCAAATTTTGCAACGATAGAGAGGGGGTGCTCCCGTGGTCTAAAATCCGTCTATGCACGATAGAAAATTCTAAAAAAATACATCTATGATCCCTCAACGTCCCCGCCTCTCTCATGAACAAAAAAAATATGTGAATTAAAAAAACATCATGTTCTATGAACAAAAAAACATCATATTTCATCCACATTCGTGCATACATCATATATGTGATCATCTATGAAAAAAACATCATATTCTATAAAAAATCATTACATATATATATATATATATATAAGCATATATATATATATATATAAAACAAGCATATATATATATAAAACAAGCATATATATGAAAAAAATTGCAAAGGGAGGGCGTCGGCGGCCGGACCAAGCTGAGGAGGCGGGCAGGGGCGCAGGCGACGGCGAGGGCGGGCCGGGGCGGCGCGCGTCGGGGCAGGGGCGCGAGCGACGACGACGGGGGCGGGCCGGGGCGACGCGCGTCGGGGTAGGGGCGGGCGGCGAGGACGAGTCCGTGGCAGGGGCTCAGGGCGCGGGGCGGCGCGCGCGAGCAGGGGAGCTCGAGGCGAGGGCGCCGGCGCGCGGGGGCGGGAGGGGGCAGGGGCAGGGCGACGGCGACGAGGAGCGGGCGGCGATGGCGAGCACGGGGCAGGGGCGCGGGGCGACGGCGACGGCGAGCACGGGCAGCCTGGCGGCGTCGGGGGCAAATGGTCGATGAGAAACTGAAAATTTTCTAAGTCCTGCTTATATACACAGAATATTGGTCCCGGTTCGTGGCACCAACCGGGACCAATGCCACCTTTAGTCCCGGTTGGTGCCACCAACCAGGACTAAAGGCCTCTTTTCAGCAGCCCAAAGGGCGGGAAGCGGCGGCCTTTGGTCCCGGTTGGTGGCACCAACCGGAACTAAAAGGGGGCATTGGTCACGGTTGGTGCCACGAATCATGACCAATGCCCCCTTTAGTCCCGGTTGGTGCCACCAACCGGGACCAATGGCCTTGTGCTGCCCCGCGCCCAAAAGTTTAGCCCCACCTCGCTAGTTGAGACAGCTCGGGAGTGGTTTATAAGCGCTGCTGCGCCCACCCTCCCGAGCTCCTCTCAACTACAGGCTTTCGGGCCTAATCTGTCATTGCAATGCCTGTGGGCCTACTGGGCCTACTGCGGGCCTGAATCCTAGCCCATGGTAGGGTTTCTAGTTGTATTCAGGCCGTGGCATTTTTTTGTTTTTTGTTGCTTTATTTATTTTCTTTTGTTTTTCCTTTTTTTTTTTAATTCTTTATGCTTTCAGTTTTAGAAAAATTATAAACTTTTTGTTAATGCCATTAGTTTTCATATTTGAAAACACTTTTTTAGTTTTTTTGTTTTCTTTGTTGCTTTATTTATTTTATTTTGTGATTAAATTTACTATAAAAATAGTTTTTTCCTGTTTTTTTGATTTGTTTTTTGCATTATTTTGTTTTTGTTTTTTGCTTTAATTTTTAATTCTGTTTGCTTTTAGGTTAGCAAAATTATAAACTTTCTGTTAGTGCCATTAGTTTTAGAAAAATTATAAAGTTTCTGTTAGTGCCATTAGTTTTCAAATTTGAAAACACTTTTTTAGTTTTTTTTGTTGCTTTATTTATTTTATTTTGTGATTAACTTTACTATAAAAATAGTTTTTTCCTGTTTTTTTGATTTGTTTTTTGCATTATTTATTTTCTTTTGTTTTTTGCTTTAATTTTTAATTCTGTTTGCTTTTAGGTTAGCAAAATTATAAACTTTCTGTTAGTGCCATTAGTTTTAGAAAAAATATAAACTTTCTGTTAGTGCCATTAGTTTTCAAATTTGAATAGTTAAAATTTGATTTCTTTGAAAATTGTTTGAATCACAAGTTTGTGATTAACTTACTAAAAAAATGAGAATAGATGCGCTTATAGAGAAAATTCAACCTAAATTCCTAGTAAATTTCTATGAATTTCAGAGAAATTCACTATGAATTTAGGTTAAACTTTTCTCTATTAGGGCATCTATTTTCACTTCGAGAGGAGCTCAACAAGGCAGAGAGGGAAGGGCTTATAAACCGGTGTGAGCCCCCTTCGGTTGGCGAGGTGGGACTAAACTCTGCCCGCAACGAGGACCAACCCTTTAGTCCCGGTTTGTGGCACAAACCGGTACTAATGGTCATGGGCCAGGGGCGAACCATAAGACATGAAAGCATTTCAAATGAACTCTGAAAAAGTTGAAAGTTGACATGAAAGCATTACAAAGTTGGCATGGTATCATCATAATAGTTGCGGGAGAAAGTCTTCACTTTTTCTTCGCTTGTGTCATTTGCTTATTGCGCCGTAACCATGGATAATCTTCATCGTTTATCAGGATGCTTGGGTCAGCCTTGACATTGAAGGGAGGAATTTCATGAAACTTTTCATAATCTTCAGACATGTCTGTCTTGCCGTCCACTCCCAGGATGTCCCTTTTTCCTGAAAGAACTATGTGGCGCTTTGGCTCATCGTATGATGTATTCGCTTCCTTATCTTTTCTTTTTCTCGGTTTGGTAGACATGTCCTTCACATAGATAACCTGTGCCACATCATTGGCTAGGACGAATAGTTCGTCAGTGTACCCAAGATTTTTCAGATCCACTGTTGTCATTCCGTACTGTGGGTCTACCTGTACCCCACCGCCTAACAGATTGACCCATTTGCACTTAAACAAAGGGACCTTAAAATCAGGTCCGTAGTCAAGTTCCCATATGTCCACTATGTAACCATAATATGTGTCCTTTCTACTCTCGGTTGCTGCATCAAAGCGGACACCGCTATTTTGGTTGGTGCTCTTTTGATCTTGGGCGATCGTGTAAAATGTATTCCCATTTATCTCATACCCTTTGTAAGTCAATACAGTCAAAGATGGTTCCCTGGACAACAAGTACAACTCATCACAAACAGTGTTGTCACCTCTGAGACATGTTTCCAACCAACTGCTGAAAGTCCTGATGTGTTCACATGTAATCCAGTCGTCGCACTGCTCCGGGTGTTTGGAGCGCAGACTGTTCTTGTGTTCATCGACATACGGGGTCACCAAGGTAGAGTTCTGTAGAACTGTGTAGTTTGCTTGAGACCAAGAATATTCGTCCCTGCAAATTATTGAGTCTCTTCCAAGAGTGCCTTTTCCAGTCAGTCTCCCCTCATACCGCGATTTAGGGAGACCTGTCTTCTTAAGGCCAGGAATGAAGTCAACACAAAACCCGATAACATCCTCTGTTTGATGGCCCATGGAGATGCTTCCTTCTGGCCTAGCGCGGTTACGGACATATTTCTTTAGGACTCCCATGAACCTCTCAAAGGGGAACATATTATGTAGAAATACGGGCCCCAGGATGACAATCTCGTCGACTAGATGAACTAGGACGTGCGTCATGATATTGAAGAAGGATGGTGGGAACACCAGCTCGAAACTGACAAGACATTGCGCCACATCACTCCTTAGCCTTGGTAAGATTTCTGGATCGATCACCTTCTGAGAGATTGCATTGAGGAATGCACATAGCTTCACAATGGCTAATCAGACGTTTTCCGGTAGAAGCCCCCTCAATGCAACCGGAAGCAGTTGCGTCATAATCACGTGGCAGTCATGAGACTTTAGGTTCTGAAACTTTTTCTCTGGCATATTTATTATTCCCTTTATATTCGACGAGAAGCCAGTCGTGACCTTCATACTGAGCAGGCATTCAAAGAAGATTTCTTTCTCTTCTTTCGTAAGAGCATAGCTGGCAGGACCTTTATACTGCTTCGGAGGCATGCCGTCTTTTTCGTGCAAACGTTGGAGGTCCTCCCGTGCCTCAGGTGTATCTTTTGTCTTCCCATACACGCCCAAGAAGCCTAGCAGGTTCACGCAAAGGTTCTTCGTCACGTGCATCACGTCGATTGAGGAGCGGACCTCTAGGTCTTTCCATTAGGGTAGGTCCCAAAATATAGATTTATTTTTCCACATGGGTGCGTGTCCCTCAGCGTCATTCAGAACAGCTAGTCCACCGGGACCCTTTTCCAAAGATTACGTAGTGTAAATCATTGACCATACCAAGCACGTGATCACCGGTGCGCATGGCGGGCTTCTTCCGGTGATCTGCCTCGCCTTTGAAATGCTTGCCTTTCTTTCGACATTGATGGTTGGTCGGAAGAAATCGACGATGGCCCAGGTACACATTCTTCCTGCATTTGTCCAGGTATATACTTTCAGTGTCATCTAAACAGTGCGTGCATGCGTGGTATCCTTTGTTTGTCTGTCCTGAAAGGTTACTGAGAGCGGGCCAATCGTTGATGGTCACGAACAACAACGCCTTAAGGTTAAATTCCTCCTGTCTGTGCTCATCCCACGTACGTACACCGTTTCCATTCCACAGCTGTAAAAGTTCTTCAACTAATGGCCTTAGGTACACATCAATTTCGTTGCCAGGTTGCTTAGGGCCTTGGATGAGAACTGGCATCATAATGAACTTTCGCTTCATGCACATCCAAGGAGGAAGGTTATACATACATAGAGTCACGGGCCAGGTGCTATGATTGCTGCTCTGCTCCCTGAAAGGATTAATGCCATCCGTGCTTAAAGCAAACCATACATTCCTTGGGTCCTTTGCAAACTCATCCCAGTACTTTCTCTCAATTTTTCTCCACTGCGACCCGTCAGCGGGTGCTCTCAACTTCCCATATTTCTTTCGGTTCTCACTGTGCCATCGCATCAACTTGGCATGCTCTTCGTTTCTGAACAGACACTTCAACCGTGGTATTATAGGAGCATACCACATCAGCTTCGCAGGAACCCTCTTCCTGAGGGGCTCGCCGTCAACATCACCAGGGTCATCTCGTCTGATCTTATACCGCAATGCACCGCATACCGAGCATGCGTTCAGATCCTTGTATGCACCACGGTAGAGGATGCAGTCATTAGGGCATGCATGTATCTTCTCCACCTCCAATCCTAGAGGGCATACGACCTTCTTTGCTGCATATGTACTGTCGGGCAATTCATTATCCTTTGGAAGCTTCTTCTTCAATATTTTCAGTAGCTTATCAAATCCTTTGTCAGCCACAACATTCTCTGCCTTCCACTGCAGCAATTCCAGTACGGTACCGAGCTTTGTGTTGCCATCTTCGCAATTGGGGTATAACCCTTTTATGTGATCCTCTAACATGCGATCGAACTTCAGCTTCTCCTTTTGACTTTCGCATTGCGTCCTTGCATCGACAATGACCCGGCGGAGATCATCATCATCGGGCACATCGTCTGGTTCCTCTTGATCTTCAGCAGCTTCACCCGTTGCAGCATCATTGGGCACATCATCTGGTTCCTCTTGATCTTCACCAGCTCCCCCCGTTGCAGCATCACCGTATTCAGGGGGCACATAGTTGTCATCGTACTCTTCTTCTTCGCCGTCTTCCATCATAACCCCTATTTCTCCGTGCCTTGTCCAAACATTATAGTGTGGCATGAAACCCTTGTAAAGCAGGTGGGAGTGAAGGATTTTCCGGTTAGAGTAAGACCTCGTATTCCCACATTGAGTGCATGGACAATACATAAAACCATTCTGCTTGTTTGCCTCAGCCGCATCGAGAAACTCATGCACGCCCTCAATGTACTCGCAGGTGTGTCTGTCACCGTACATCCATTGCCGGTTCATCTGCGTGCATTATATATAATTAAGTGTCCAAATTAATAGAAGTTCATCATCACATTAAAACCAAAGTGCACACATAGTTCTCATGTAACAACATATAGCTCTCCACAGCATCTAATTAATTAAACCATACATTGAAACTATGTAAAACATTTCAATGCGAAAACAAATGCGATCATAATCGCAACCAAGGTAACAATTGATCCAACGGCATAATGATACCAAGCCTCGGTATGAATGGCATATTTTCTAATCTTTCTAATCTTCAAGCGCATTGCATCCATCTTGATCTTGTGATCATCGACGACATACGCAACATGCAACTCCAATATCATCTTCTCCTCCTCAATTTTTTTATTTTTTCCTTCAACAAATTGTTTTCTTCTTCAACTAAATTTAACCTCTCGACAATAGGGTCGGTTGGCATTTCCGATTCACATACATCCTACATAAATAAAATCTATGTCACGTTGGTCGGCATAATTTTCATAAACAATAAATGAACCAATAGTTATAAAGATAATATATATACCACATCCGAATCATAGACAGGACGAGGGCCGACGGGGGCGGATACCAAAACCATCGCACTATATAAGATGCAATAATAAAAGTAAGAAAATAATACAAGTATCTATGTAAACATACAAGTAAGAATATTTTTCCTTTCAGAAAGAAGATAAGAACAAGAGGCTCACCACGGTGGTGCCGGCGATGAGCTCGGCGCGGGTGATCGACGGCGGTGAAGACGGGGACGGGGCGTGACGGACCGCTAAATCTAGACAAATATTATGGAAAATGGAGCTTGGAGGTCGAGCTTGGAGAGGAGAAAGCTTAAGTAGTGTGGCTCGGGCATTCCATCGAACACCTTGTGTGCATAGGAGGTGAGCTAGAGCACCACCAAGCCCTCTCCCCCCCGGCCAGAGAAAAACAGAGCACTGGGGTGCTCTGCTCGCGAGCGAGGGGTATATATAGGCACCTCATTGGTCCCGGTTGGTGACATGAGCCGGGACTAAAGGGGAGCCTTTGGTCCCGGTTCAAGCCACCAACCGGGACCAATGGTGGTGGGCCAGGAGCGAGGCCCATTGGTCCCGGTTCATCCCACCAACCGGGACCAAAAGGTCCAGATGAACCGGGACCAATGGCCCACGTGGCCCGGCCGACCCCCTGGGCTCACGAACCGGGACCAATGCCCACATTGGTCCCAGTTCAGGACTGAACCGGGACTAATGGGCTGACCCGGCCTGGACCAAAGCCCTGTTTTCTACTAGTGATGCCAACAAAATTGCTATCGTATTCCAGCGTTAAGTGAAAAAAAACTTTTTTTTATGGAGTGGTTCCCATCTTCCTCCACAAATAAGTGATGCTCATAATATACATCTCTTTAACTTCCATCTCATGCAAGGTTAGTATAATAGTGTGTCCATCAACAATAATTTTCCTCCACAACAGAGTTTGAGGGCATAATTTCCAATTCCAAGTATTTCAAAATTAGCATTAGTGCCGAAATAGACATCATCTAGCTTCCTTGGGAATTGTTTATGATATAAATAAAGTTTCTACTGTGTTCCACCCAGGGCCGGTCCTGACATTTTGGGGGTCCGGGGCCAAAGTAAAACCGGGGGCCCTTTAATATAAACATACAAAAAATGGCTTTGGCTCTTGATTTCAAAATGCTATGTACATTTAGGTAAATTTACAAGCACAACTTGGATTCTCCTTTTAATATGAACTCCAAAGCACTCATATACAAATTTCTAGCCTATAAATATTGATCGAGTCTACCAAATAAAGAAAAAGCAAATCCGGGTGTTCAACAGGAAGTTATCTACCTGTTTCATCTTGTAATCAAAAAATGGTTACGCCTAAAAAATTGACTAGTTCTTGCAAAATAGAAATCTCCTAAAATTTCCTAAAAATATATATACTGATTACTGAACTTTGAAAGTACTTGTCCATCAACAGTGTCCTTGTGATACATCAACAACAATTAATCCAAACTAAACAAATTGGGTTCGATGGGAATGAAATCCATAAACATTACAAATTTGATTGTTGTGTCGTCTCAAAATTAAGCACAAATAATGTGGTTTTCAAAGGACTAATCCGATCCAATTATTGGATTATCAAAAACAAATCTCGGCATCAACTTCAATTAACAAGAAACAAATTTAGGAAAGGGACTACCAGAAAGGTTACCTTCGAGCTGTAGAACATGGATTTAAAACTGTTTTCTGATTGATTGTATGCAGCACTCGTCTGCTCTTGTCACTTGTCCCTGGCTGCTGCTGCGCATGTAGGTGATATTGTGATAAAGCGAAGCGAAGGCGCGACGTCAGACGACGATCAGGTGATGGCAAGGGTGCTCAGCGCGAGGCAAAATTCATCCATCGGCGTGCTGCTTGCGTTTTTCTTTCCAAGAGATCTGATCTGATCTTTTTTTAGGGAAAGATCTGATCTAATCTAATCTGATCGATCAGCCATGCTGCATGCCTTTTTCTTTCCGAGAGATCAGAGATCGTGCGTGTATCACGTCTTAGATAGCCCAGCAACCAACTTGGGCTAGATCAGAATTTTTCTGTACATGTAATAGGCCTGAAGCCTTGCTACAACATAAAGCTTTTTTTTTCAGGAGAACTCTGGGCTATTAACGTACGTACGTACCTGCTGAGAGGCCCCCCCCCCCCCCCCCCCCCGGGCCGGCCCTGGTTGCACCTATTTGAAAAAATAATGAAAGATATTTTGAAAATAGTATAAACATTGTCAATGGACATACCATCGAAAAAAAAACAATCCGTTTCTTCGAGTGATCGTTTTCTTCCTCCGTAACAAGAGCAAAAAATAAGATCATTCCTAGATATGCAAGATTTCCATGCTATCTTTTCACCGGAGTAATTGCCATTCCATCCAGTCATGCATGATCCAGGGTCCTCCGGATTATCCATAAGGACTAGTATTTTTTCCCAGGAGTAAATTCCATCGTTGTTTGCACAAGGTCTTGAACATGCAGAAAACATTCTCCTTCCTCAATCCACGTACATGAATAGAACAGGAACAGCTAGTATAGCTTGTCTCCCGTGCAAGAATTGAGGCCTTGGTGCAACTCTGGATTTCATTGATCGGATGGAGTGCTTGGTTTGGACTACCACTTTCCTACACAGATTCCTTGATGCCCGTGCTTGCGGCTTGGACTGCCCTTGATCACGTCCAGCGTACATGAATCAGCCCAAGTGCCCAACACGAGATTATGCGGCACAGGGGATCCAGCACGGATCCGTGTGAGAGAGTTTCGGCACAGCGACAAGATGCGGAACCGAGCGGCGACTTGGCAACGCTGGTCTGGTGATGAAGCGGACGACGACGACGACGGGCACCAGCGCAGACTGCCAGCTAGTCGCAGAGGTGCCGCTGATCGGGCCTCGGCCGGATCGAGTCGGCGACTTGGGGCGGTGGCTAATAGCGGACTCCGCGCAGAGAAGACCGAGCGTGCGGCGGCGCTCGATTGCCCGATCTGTAGCAAGGCATCTTTACGAAGAATAGAACAGATCGACCCCCAAGCTGACCTTGGTTTGGAAATCCGTAGAGTACGCAGCGGAGTTGAGTACGGATCGAATCGAGTCTGACGAGTACGTTGTTGACCGGCTCGGATGCCAATGTTAGAAATTTAGGGTTTGTGGTCTACCTCCTATTCCTCTGCGCTTATCCGTGGTGCCGCTCACAATTCGCATGTCTAAGGCTAGGGGGTAGGGACCTTCTTATACTGTTTTTTCAAAGAGTCCACCTCTTATACATATATAAGATTTCTAGTTTTTCCACTAGTTTCCGGGATAGAGTCCAGATCAAATTCCCAACCACGATCATATTTGTCTGTTAATGGATTCTATCCGTTATATCTCCGGAGCACCCACTTGTGAGCAACGTGCCATAATAGAGTGTAAATTCCTCTAATTATGTAGATCAACATTAGGGCTGTAATCTAATTATACGATCTAGCTCCTTCCAATTATCAGTGTACCCGGGTAGTCTTTCCAATATAAATAGTATATTGTATTCCACTGATAATCGACCAGCTTCCTTAAGCATATATTACTTAAGTACATTCCAACAAGTAACAATTTCATACTAAACATGTAAATCAATTCCATGTATAAATACATGTACAATTCCATAATGAGGTATTCCGAATATTAACAATTCCAAGCAATTTGAATATAGTTGTAGGACACATAATTCCAACACTTTTTTGAATACTTGAACCTTTTTTGTTTGAAACAAATTTGTGAACTGTTTTTGAATAACCGTGAGCCTTTTTTGAAATCTATGAATTTCCAAATTTTGTTACACCGCGGCTACAATTGTTCTTATGAATTTGGTGCTACTATCGGTCACTAGTACCACGTAGCTACAGAATAGATCGTTTGCCCGTGTAACCCTTCGCTCCTGTCCACGTGTGAACTCCCATCTAGGGTTTCATTGCCTCTCGCCGGCGCCGCCGGTCCGCCTCATCTTCTATGGTCCTTGGATCATGGAGGCACGGTGGATCCCGGCCCTTGCCGATGGGAAGGCTCCGTTTTTAGATGTTTTTCTGAGTTTTGTTAGGGTTTGTGCCATGCTCAAGAAGATGAGGCGACGACGGCTTCTTGAAGATGGAATAAGGTCCTCCCCGCCTAGCCTCCGTCCCGGTGATGTTTCAAGCATCGTCGGAAGGCATGTGGAGGTCTGACTCCGGCGGATCTCGTGGGATCCGGTCGGCGTTTGTTTTCGGTGGATCCGACTGGATCCGGCCTTCGTTCGTCTATGTCTGTGTGTCTGCAGGTTGGATCTTTTTCGTCTATGCTTCTCTTCTTCGGCGGCGGTTGCTGTTTTGGTGCCTTAGCAAGACGACTTACCGACTTTCTACTACAACAATGTTTGCCCGGCTCCAATGAGGGAGGGGCGATGACGGCGGCGCGTCTTCGGCTCGCTCCAATGCTTATAGTCGTCGCTAGGTGGTCTACAAACCTGGATGTAAATTTTACTTTTAGTGTTCTTTGTACTACTTTGATAGTTGATTAATAGATCGAAAGTTTTCTCGAAAAAAACTGGTACCAGGTAGGTCTAGTGGTTAACCGAACACGTACAGGAATGCAACAGCGCGAGTTTGAATCCTCAACACAACAAGTTTTGTTGCGCATTTGTGGGCCAACCACCAGCGCGCTGGCGGCCTTCTGCAGCTCGGCTTGCCCATGGGCCTCAAACAGCTAAGCCTTGGACCTGGCAGGCGGCCCCTCAGGATAAAGCGTGCGCCCCATGGGTGGGCCTCTGCCCGCTGCGTGCCCTTGCGCCGTCTCGGGTAAAAAACACGTTTGGCCAATTCCATCTCATGCCTTTACCGATCTCGTCGAACAGCTTCAGTACTCCATGGCTTCCGCACAATGAATATTTTCCCATCGATCAGCCTAGGCTTAGACGATTAATTCTTTTGCATGTCACCTCCGTACAAGCTCCACGATAATCCACCCTCAAAATCAACGAATTCGTAACATGCTTGAATCTTGCTCATGATCACTTGTTAAAATAATTCAAGTCGCGTCATCGATCTACCGAGGAACAAGCTACCACAACACGCATGACATCGAGATTTGTAAATGATGTTCATCATCATGGCTATATCCCTATGGTCTGATTATGAGCGCTTCTCCTCATGACATCACTCACCTCCGGCTTCCTGGGCATGTCTGTGCTGTTATGTTTGGTATAGGTTACATCGCGTGTTACCCCTCATTATATTTTTTTCACGGTAATACATGTCTACCACTCATTATTATATAAGAGGACTAGGATACAAGAGTCATACTAGGACACTGCACCGTACCCTGCCAATAGTGTATGACTTCAAATTCAACTGTAATCTTCCTTGTACAAAATATTCGATAGAATTCCAACAATATCCTGCCTTGCATTTTCTTCAATTATTTGCTTGGACTTTCCACCGTGCGTTTCATGGATCTTTCATCGAAGCGCGGAAGCCAGGACTCTTACTACAGCAGTACTACAATTAGAGGTGAAGTATGTGTTCCATGCATACGTTGCTGGGAAACTGCTGCTTCAGGTTTTGCTGCATACATGCTGCCTGGTCCATGATCTTGACCCCTCCTTAGGCATAGCATCGACGGATCGGCGACACCGTAGCCTATATGATCCAAGGCCGCATCATCTTCCCTTTCCTAATCTCTCCGTTCGGTGCGAAGGAATAGGAGAAAGGTGAATATTTGTTAATTGACACAATCTTTTACGCTACTAAGTAAGTATTCTCCCAAAATGTAGGCAGCTAACAACAGTCATAGGCAGCAGTAAGCCAACCCAGGAGGAAAATTGGATGTTTTAACTGTCTCAGAAGGAAAGTTGGAAGTTTTAACTGTCTTTTTTTGGAACAGGAGGTTAAACCCATGGCCTCTCCATCAATCGATGCATGCATTCATTTTTATTAATTATTCCACAAAGGTCTGGCAAGAATATACATTAATCCACCTGAAGCCACTATTCACATCTACCAACTCGATAATGTGGAGTGCTCTCACTCCTTATATCTAAAACCGGTGTCGTCGCAGATCCATCCACATAATATATCGGGATCAACAGCCGGTGCGGTCTACCTAAAACGCACACACCACATGCACACGTTTTAGAAGGCGCCATCATTATCGGACCACTGACCCATCTTCAGAAGAGAGATCCGCATCATCCCTGCCAGGTCGGACATCCGTCGACGCCACCATGGCGCCCAACGGCGTTACCGCCCTGCGCTCGTCCACCCAGACGCGAAGAATCAGGAAGATCTATCGTGCGTAGCACCTGCCAACGAGGCATGACTCAGCGTAGCACCTGTCGGCTAGGCATGACTTGACAACTCCACCGAAGCTCCGTGCAAGACGAAGCCGCTCCACCTCCCGCCTCTGTATAAAGCTTTAATTCCGATGCAAACTAGTACTAACAACATGACAATATACATGTTAGTATAGATGTAGTTCTCCCAAAATCTGAAACTAACCACGTTGGTAACCAGCTGTATCTACTGGTCGACACTATGGCAGCGACTACAGGGCCCTAGGACCTTGAACTGAACATGCTTTGGAACTCTCCGCACGATGCACCTACCCACAACCTCAACGGCTCTACGAGCTCCTGCGACATTTGTCTTGCTCATCGCCCGACACTGATCATTCTTTGTTAGGGTGGGGCATCTGCCCAACCTTCTATTGGAGAAGTAGGTCGTGTCTATCGTTAGACGTTCGAGGGAAGCCGCGCTCTCAAGGATGTGGATCGTGAGCTCGACCAAGCTCTTGGATGGATGGAATCCTGTGATCAGCACGTGCCTGAGGCTGTCATGCCGGTACTCTAGCTTTCGTCTAGAATACTCCTTGTTGTCTCCAGAAACGAGATCAGATCTGCTAGCACCCTCCTCTATCTGCATATAAATTAGTGTGTCATTGTTCCGCTAAAAAAAAGTGTACCACACTATTCATCATAGATAACTTCTAGTGTTACAGATAGTGGCTTGCCTGCAAAATGAAAGATTGGAGGACAGGAGCAGCAGCAAGAAAAGAAACGAAAGAGAAGATGTCGCGGCTTTGAGGGAACGGCATTGCTGCTCGACGGAGTATGATTTCCAGGTTCTTGAGGTGGGGGAACTTGGAGGGCAACATTGGAATTGGAATATTGACTTTCTGAATAAGGACAAACCCCAAGGTTAATCAAAATGTGTTGTATACATAATTTAGTAGTGCAGTATATACTTAAATATGTCCATGTAGTTTGGTCATTAAGATGTTATTAAAGCCAAAAACATATACCTCTCCATGGGGTGAGTGCAGGGTAAGACTCTCAACATTCTGTATGATGGATGGAAGCTTGGCGCGAGCATCAGAGAGAAGAATTCTTGACAAACCTACATTCTGAAGTTGAGCAGAATTTCTCACAGAGAATTCTGTCAGGATCCCAATCCTATCACAGTGAAGGGAGCAGAGATTTGGTGCATCGATCTGTACCGACTGCAGCCCTGTGCATTGTATAAAACTAAGGTATTTGAGCTGCTGCAACGTCCAAGCTATTCGCAAGCAAGTTAACCCCCAACAATAGGAGATGTCCAACTTCTCTAGGACGAAAGATTTTGAGAGCAAGAGCCCTAATCCTTTCTCTGTAACGTAGATAAGAGACAATTGTAAACATGTCAATCTTCTCAAGATGCCAATCGATGAGGTGGGATGAAAAGCGCAACCAGAGAGGCGGAGAGATTGGATTGAACTTGCAGCTGCCTCATCAGACAAGAGGGCACACGGGAAGCTGTATTCTTCCTTCAGTATAGGTATTGACAAGTCAAGTTCTTTGATCCCAGACTTGACGGTGATCTGGAGCCATCTGTCGAGGACGGAGGCTTTGATGTAGCCATAAGTGGGAAGTGTAAGTGTAAGTTTAAGTGTCTCCACCTTAATCCCATTCTTGTGATGGTTTTCAAGAATCCGGTCTACTTTTTTGATGATAGAGGCTTCTTGTTCTTTCAATGTCTTATCAGCCAATCCAAGTGTATGCTGGTTGAGTACAAGGTTGGAATAGCATCTCCAGGAACGTAGAAATCCACGACACACGCAGGCAGCACGAGCAGCGTCTTGTACTGTCAAGAGGGAGTGTATACAATGTATAATATCCTGCAGAATCGAGGTTGACAAGCTCAATAGCTAGATTGCAGCTAGTAGTTGACTGTAATGTACACAACAAATCATATTCATATAGCTTGCTAATTATGCATGTACTCCCTCCGGCCGTCCCTAAATACTCCCTCAGTAAACTAATATAAAAACGTTTAGAATACTAAAGTAGATCTAAACACTCTTATATTAGTTTACAGAGAAAATATTTGTCTTTCTAGAAATTTCAACAAGTGACTACATACAAAGCAAAATGAATGAATCTACACTCTAAAATATGTCTATATACATCCATATGTGGTAGTCCATTTAATTTTTTTTAAAAAGACAAATATTTAGGAACGGAGGGAGTACTTTGCATCAAGGCCTGCAATGGATGAGAACAGTACACCAAACCAATAGAGCAGAGAGCTAATAATAAGTACTCACTCTAATATGGGAACGAGAGACTACATGCATGCATAACCATTCTTGCCGATTTACGATGAACTGAACCAATGATTCTTGTGGAGACAAGCATTGTTACATTTTACGCGGCAACACAATGAGAAATTGTTAGCAAAATGCAAAGTCCCGGGCTAAGTTGTTTTCCTGGGGATCCCATGATGGACATTTCTAGAGCCAGCAAGGACATATAGTACGTACCTCTGGGAGATCGCCTTGTTGTTGGCAGGATGCACCAGCCGTCGAAGCCTCTGTTCCACTATCTGCAAGTCAGCATAGCTTGTAAATATGCATGTAGTATCATCTTTAATTTCCTCACGCAACTCAAATTTTGCAACAGAGAGCTAGGAATTCTCAAGAATCCTGGCCACTTGAACAAAGAAAGCTATAAAAAAAGTGGTGCGAGAAAACCTGAAAGTTCAAAACAGTCAGCCAGGATACGCAGAGGTGGATAAGAACCGAGATGGGCTGGAGAGTTGGGAGACATACTTGCAGGAGGAGGAGAGAGTGCCGTGCAGTCGTCTTCATGGATTGCCGTCGACGGAGGGCAAGAAGGCCCTGGTGGTGGTGGGAGGTGCCGACGAGAAGAAGAGTCCAACAAGCCCATCGATCTCGCCTGGGAAGTTTCGGCTATATCTTTTTTTGAGGGTTAGTTTCGGCTATTTAGGTCAATGTTTTCGCCGGAGATGGAGGCGACTCCGTTTCCTGTTCGAGCTCCAGTAGGGAAGTGTATTAAATTACAAATTCTGAAAATTTATCCTTCGCCAATCAAATTGGTGGGATCTGACAAAATCAAAGATAAGGATCCGGGGCACGGGCCGGACACAAGAGGGGGTTGTCAAGAGGTGCTGCCATGACGAGGTCCGCGGCATCCGGCATCACCGGCTCTGACATTGGCTGCTCGCCCCATCCCTGCTTGGCTTTATGGCAGATGCTGCAAATGCCTTGCTCCTAGGCACCGTGCAGCTGTTTGCCGAGATCCCCTTCGGTGCTTCCGATGTTTGCAGAATGGTCACCTTGCACGCGAGTGCCGCAACCCCTAGCGTCCACTCAGCTCGTTGGCATGCCTTGTCATGCCGCGCCTCGGCATCGAGCATCATCAAGCTCCAGCTTCCTGTGAAGGTCCGATGAAGTCCGCGCTTCCCTCCGAGGCGCTTCGTTGTGGGTCTTGGGCGTCCGTTGTCTCTGGTACTGCTGGCTCGGCTACCCCGCCTAATGTGGAGTTACAATCCACTCTGGCAGATTAGTCCAAGATGATGCAAGGCTTGATGGCACGTGTTGGGAGCTTTCTCGAGCGGGCAGAGGCTGCTCTGACCAAGCTCTCCCTCGTGTCGGCTATATTGCCGACTGCTCCGATGCCACGCCTTCTTGTTGTTCCTAGTATTGGTTCCGTGGGAGACAAGGGGACGGAGCTTTTCGGTTGTTTCGCCCCTCATACTGGGGCCAGTTCTTCGCCAGTGTCTGCCTTGCCCCTTGTGTCGGCTACTGTTGAGGGCGAGGCCATCGTCGGGGTCGTCACCCCTGTGCTGTAGATCATGCCCGAGCTTCAGCAGCTATGTGTGAGACCTGCTTCACCTCTGTCTGTGGAGCATATGGAGGTCGACGCGCCAGCGACCTCGTGTGAGGGACATGATTCACCTTTCTCATGTGAGCAACTGGAGGCGCCCGAGTCCATTGTGTCGATGGCGCCTGAGCCCATTGTTTTGGTGGTACCTGTGGCTGATGATATTGAGGCGGTCAGTATGTTGGCGCCCAATCCTTCGGCACCCAGCCAGCCGCTCGCCTCTGTGTACCGTGGAGGTTCCAACGTTGCGGTCACCGACTCGCATGTGGCCGTGGCAAGAGGCGTCTGTGCGCGCCAAGGTTGATGAGATTCTCTTTCAGATTGAGATTCATAGTTTGGTCAAACGTTTGGAGAGGGCTAGTCCTGGATCTGGCAAGACGATTGTGGAGGAGGCTCTCAGGAGCAAAGCAAAGAAGAGTGGCACCACAGGAAAGGCGTCCGCAGCAGCTTGATGACTCAGTGGATTCTGGTGATTACCATGGTCTTCAGCGAGGTACTCTCGTTGGGGTCTTCTTTGCGATGTAGCAGTGTTAGAGTTGATGGTCGTTGCATGTTGGGTTTGGTTGTCGGGTTGATGGTGTGGTTATGGGGTTGCATGTTCTATGAGTAGTCCACATGTGGGTTTGTATTGATTTTTGCCTGATTTTCCGTTAATTAACTAAACAATTCTCTTCTACTTAATTAATTGATGAGGTAAATATTTTGCCTCCCTTTCGGAAAACAAAGATCAAGGATCCCAGATCGTAAAAGGTATGGTCTGTCACGCGGTTCACACAGATTGCATCATGGCGTGGCAAGTACTGCAATCGGGCTTATGGCAAGTACTGCAATCGGGCAAAAGGCTCAAGCTGACGAGAAAACCGAGCACCATCTTCATCCACCTAATCCATAGCAATGCTAATTAGCATCCAAATATCTATTGAATCTCTATCTATACCATACCTCTGTCATGACTACTCGCAGCGGAGCAATATAGGAGGAGGATCCTGCCCCTTCAAAAAAAATTCAGTTGCATACCACTTTTTAGAATGGCACCAACATATTTTACACCTCACATGAACAAATGTTTACATTTTTAGGAACATTTTTAAAAATCTCATAAATATATTTTTAAATGTTCGAACAATTTTTAATGTCACAAATTCTTTTGAATGTACAATTTTTTAAACTGCACGAACAAGTTTTTACTGTCCACAAAATAATAATAATGTATGATTAATATTTCCAAAAAAACTAAGTTAAATTAATTTTTCAAAACATGTATGTTTTAGAAAAAAAATAAATTTTTAAAAAGGAACTTGTGTATATTAAAAAAGAGAAAACATAAAATTAAATAAAAGTGAAACAAAAAAATAGTGCAAGAACAAACAAACAAACTAATCCTACTTTTATAGTACAAACAAACTACTCCCTCCATTTTTATTTACTCTGCATATTAGATTTGACTGAAGGGAAACTTTATAAAGTTTGACAAAGTATCTAAAAAAATATGAACATTTCCAATAAAAAATCTACATGATGTGAAAGTACATTCATGATTCAATAATCAATCTAATGATATTGATTTTTTATTGTTTATGTTAATATTTTTGTCTATAAACTTAATCAAAGTCTACAAAGTTTGACATTGACCAAAGCTAATATGAAAGTAAATAAAAATGGAGGAAGTATATAGCTAACCCTACAGAAAATCGATGCTATGAAAAAACATTGTACATGATGTTGTTGGAGTTCTGGTTCAAGCGACGCGGCAACTATATGTAGACTAGTAGAATGCCCGTGCGTTACCACGGGCCATGAGATGTTTTTTTTTCTGCAGTTGCATATATAAACATAATGCATGTCAAATTTTGCATCTATAGAAATGTTAGCGTGTAACAATCGAAAAGTATTTTAATCAACTTCATTTGTGTTGTAAGTTGATAAAAAATAATAGAAAGTTGTGTACGTAGAGGGCAATGATCTGACTAAATATCAGTCACAAACTTGGATCTGCTTGATGTGTTTAAGATATTTCCATTCAATGTGAAAAATGTTGTCTTTAGCTTCATTTGCATGGTACAATGTGAATCCCATCTATAATCTATAATCTATAATAACTAAATAGATGATCCCCACTAACCTATTTCTCTACACATGCAAGCTATACACATCAGCAAGCTTCTGATTGGTTGACATCACCCCCACATGCACATGCAACCACGTCACCTCTTCCAGATGTGTGAACCGACCCATTTGTATTTGTTCCCACGCCTAATTTCTAATCGTCCATTCCTTTGCCTTTCCACCTTCTGTAACTGAAGAGTCGATCTAATCGTCCTTTTTTATGATAAAAAAACTGAAGAGTCAATCTAATATGCACACAAACAGGTCATGTGCATCCAGTACTCGAACCCTCATGGAGTGACCCAGTGAGGCGTAGCGACGCTGCCGAAGTGCCAAGCGACCCCTGGTGATCCAAGCACGACATACAGTTTGACCCCGGTGAGCCGCCCACGATCCCGGCGACGTCGCCCGACCTCGCTACCCGGCGTCCCCATCGGTGCCGCCACATGTGACCTCGGTGAGCCACCCGGTGACCCCCTGCGTGTGATGCCGCTCCGGCGACCCTCTTTGACCACGTGTCCGTTCGTTCATCGACCACTTTAGCTGATGTGCAGGGGGAGGCCAATCCCGTGGGCATTCTGTAATCCGCGGACCAATGCCCTGCGCCCCGGTGTCGACCAGAGCTCCCGATGAGCCGCACGCGCCACTGTCAGTGTCCTCCCTCCACAAACCTGCACCAAAGGTGGGGGCTCTCCTTCCTCTATTTCTCTCCAGATAAGAGTGATTTTGTTCAGTTAGCCTGGGTTGCAAGCTCTGATTCGTGTGTGGCAGGCTAACTTTTTTTTTAGAAGAAAGCTCTATTCCGTCTCCAGCCACTTCCTCCGGGGCAGCAAGTCTGGTCTCCAGCAATGCTGGCAAGCATTTTTCAAGATACGACAGATTTGTGATCATGTTTCCAATCCGGTTAGTTTTAATCCGAAGCACTAGATGGTGAAAAAAATTCTCTTCATTTGTTTTCTTTAGTGTTCTTGAAGAAATAAACAGATGAAGCTTACCATTTATGACGTGCAACTCTGTATCTTTCTCTATATATCTCTCACTTACATACACATATATGTTAGTTTAGTAAAAAAATGGTATTTCTAATGCTGTCCATTGTTTTTTTTGCAGAATCAGAGCATATGTGATATTTCTGCACCGTCCGTATTTCTATTTACTTCCAGGTATATTGTTAGACAAAGTATGTTTTTTTCATTAATTTTCATACTGCCGCTTTTGATGGTGTATATGATGTAGGCAGCAGTATCTAGCACTTCCCCTCCCACTTCTTTGGAGTAGTTTCATGTTCTATTTCCAACATGTGGTCGTACCCTGTTCACATAGAATTGTTAAGTCCCGAAAACTCATCATGTTTTTACAGGTTTCTTCTCAGATTCTTATGACTCAACACATTGTCTTCTAGGGCTAATTCTGCACCCGTTGTGTTTGAGAGCAGATATTTATTCTTCTTCTTTCACATTTAGCAGAAACAATTGCTGACACAAGTGCTAGAATTTGGTGTGTATCCATCATGAATTCAATCTGCTTATTCATGTTCGCCACTACATCCATGTCTATTAAATCATGGATGCTTATGTCACTCATATTGACCCCTAATATTTTAATGCAGAGATGAAGACTTGGATTTGCTTTTGCTTTGGGCTCATCATTTGTGCGGATATTTTGTATCTCGAGATTTATTGCATGTAATGGTGTTGATTAATCTCTGTTTATGAAAACGCAAATTGTATCTGGTAAGAATTTTGGTATAGTTTTTGTTCCGAGAATTTTAGTACAGTTTGTGCTTTTCAGAAATTTTAAGCTGGCAGAAATGGTTAATATCAGATTAAGGAAATGCAAATTCTATCACTCTAAGGAGACTTAGTTAATTGGATTTTTATTGAGCTACTAGGAGTTCCTTTGCAGCCGCTATTTAAATCCAGTCTTGGGATAACTGAAGAATAATGTGGAGAGAAGTCTTTTGTGAGCTGATTTGAGCCTAGGTACAATTGATCTCTTTCTTTCTCAACACCATTTTATTTTTACTCCATGCTTCACATTTATTCTAGACATCAGTTAGTTGACTAAAAATGCGGTGAGTGATCTTTTATTGGATGATTGAGGTAAATGAATATTATGGAGATGGAAGCATTTGTCGGGTTGTTTCAGCTTACATAGAGATTGTTCTGTGATTAAGGCTTCAAGCTGCTCATTTCTGTCAGGTTTGCATGAGCTAAAAGAATAAGATACAGTGAAATCTTTCATCAGCTGATTTGACCTTTCTTATATTAATATCACAAAGTTTCGCACATATGGGCTGTTCTCTGATAAATGTGGCATCACTTCTGTATTGAAGAACATTACTAGATGGGGCCAAAAGAGTTGTCTTTGTTGATCGATATGCTATGGCCACAACATTTGTTTCATCGTTTATCCCAATTTTTGCCTTCGTCCTCCCTCTCTATTTATATCAGAATTTGGTGTGACTTTCAGATATATTTGAATGTGATTTGGGTAGACATTGACATGAACATATGCCCCCTACATTAGTAGTTCAAGTAGTTTAGAATAGGAGACACCAGGATGGCAAGTAGAATACCAACCAAACCACCCCCTTATGTGATTCCTATTGCCACATATCATCCCAAGTTTTGCTCTATGTACCTTTCATCGTACAATAACTATCAACTTGATCAAAAAGGGACCAGGAATGCAAATCTTGAAGGAAAGGCTAAGACATACTCTCTTTGTCATGATGCTATATTGTTCATACATAGTATTTGCACTACTAGGCCCGCTGCAACGCGCGGGGCATCATCTAGTTTTTATAAATTGTAGGTACATATAGATAATTTAGATGGTATTTTCTCTAAAGATGACTTGTTAGGCTATGACACATTTATGTCACTGCATAGCATATGCTCCTTTCTTCTTTTCTTGGAGAATAAAAAAGCAGCCACTTCTCTCACTCACTCAATGCACAACCGCCTCCCGCTCTCCCTGCACAGCCAGTCAGCCACTATGTGTCGACACATGTCATCTCCCCACCACGCGTCGCCGCCACCATCTCTCTCCTCGGCACCTTCCCTCCATGCCATGGTGAATCACACCCTTCATCTCCCCACTACCTCCCCTCCACGGCATCCCTTACCCCTCCCCTCCACACCATGGTGAATCACATGCCTCCTCTCCACATTGCCTCCCTCCCCTCCATGGTTTCGCTCGTCCCTCCTCTCCTCGCCACGGCGTGGCCCGCCTCCTCTCCCCGACAACCTCTTGCGTCCACGCCTCGGCACAGTGCTAGCGCACCCATGGGTTTGGCATCCTCGGCAGCCTGATCCGAACGGGGCGTGAAGAAGGGCGCACAGTTCTCTATTAGTTCCATCCACAGCTGGCCTGTTTGTATGTGGGTTGGATGACCTCGGGAATAGTTGTGTGGCTTGGCGAGGAGGTGGGAAAATGCCATAGTCGTTGGGCTTGATCTTCTACCACAGCCGAGTCGTGTCAAGCACAGTCGCGCTGTTGCGCCATCGATCTCCATAACAAGGCCATCCCAGGTCGATTCTCGATGCCAAGGAGTGCACACCGTCACACCGAGGGCGATCACCACAGCGCGCGGCCTGCTACCCACCATAGCACTTTCCTACTCTGAGTGCGGCAGCCACCGGAGGACTAACACCACTGACTCTTAGATTTGACCTGCCCATCCCACCCACCCTACTCGTTTGTTGTTGTTGCCGGCACAATTGTCCTTCCTATTCATTGCCTTTCCGCGCACAACATGCACCACCTTCTCGTTTACTTCATCGGGTCATGTGAGAGATAACTCGGAAAAGATCTAAGTCACGGGCTCCTTATATCGACATGGGTGACAGAGTTCGCACCTCGGGGCCAACGTCCCAAGAGGAAACCGAGGCACAATGAAACCTGGAATATTGATTAACTAAAACTCATTAATGGGGTAATTGTAAATTCCTGAAGGGGCCCCATACTAATTCTCTAGGATCTAACAAGAGTTGCAATGAAGTTTGACATCAAGCTATGGGCATAGTTCATGGGCGCAACTTCCCTCCTCTTCCTTCCGTTCCGCAGTCCACATCACTCCTCGCACCCCCGCTTATTCTCTTCTCCGAGCCACCGCTGCCATCCGCATAGCATTGGTTCTACTTTACTTCAAGATTTCATGTGAAAAGTATGAGAACACACGCTGCAGATAAAATTCTCAATAAGTCTCATGTCTATTTATATCAAGAGTAAGACATTGTATTTTCCATTCGGTAACAAAATATAGCACATGGAGTCAAAACAGATATCCCCCAAAATGGAAGTCTATCAGAATTTAGTGAAGAAATCCAAATCACCACCATGATTCCACAACCAACGTATTAAAGTTTTTACGTAGTACCAGTCATAAAGTGTTTTCATTGCTCGCATGAAAAGAAATTAAAATAACTCAACAAATGAAACCAGAACCTGAACAATGAAATCTGATCACAAATTAGTGACACGGGAACTCATCTAATTAGTTTCATTATTCTTTCTATGCATAACATTATACTTGCTATGGAATGTAGTAATGTTTTAAAACCTTTGATGTATAAATCCTGAAAATCAATACTACCTGACAACTTGAACATCAGCTATTTCAAGTACTGGGACAAATTTAGTTGAACTATACGCATTCATGTCACAATAAAATAGTGTTACTTTTAGTTGAATAAAAAATAATTAATTGTTGTTTAACCGCAAATTGTAACCATGATGTACAAAAAAAAGACATTGAAATGTAAAATTCTTACCAATTTGTCATTGACAAAGAAAACATGGGTCAGATAATATCATCCGAGGAAAACACTCTCTGAAAAGGAACAACAAAGAGTTGTGTGAAATCCATTAATGGAAAAGGAAAATGACATAAAGCCCTTGTTTCTCATTTTAGAAAGAGACAAATATCAAAGAGATGACATAAGCATGGAAATAAAGGATAACTCAAAACTCAAAAAAGAAGCAGGCGAAAAAGTTTCCTGGCTTGAATGCATCATACGATTGGTCAGAACTCTGAGTTTCCTGGCTTCTAAGTCCATGCAGGAGGAAGTTGTTTTGTGGCTAAATATTATCTCACTGATAGACTCTCTTTGAATGCATCATAAGGATCCTAAGTCAAGACAAAGAGACAAAAATATCTAGAAAAAAGATGTTCTGTGGTAGAGGGAAAACAGAGATAAACTTCTATTGATGTAGTTTGAGAGGATAAGTTCGACGATGAACAAATCGGAATAATCTGGAGTGACTATCCCTGCTATAAATTGTTTAGTACATCACACTATGCCTGTTACCAAAGCTTGACAAACGAGAACCCCGACCAACTCATCAAAATAACACATCGCTTTCGGTACCATGTTGTTTCATCAAAAAATCCTAGAACACAAATGTTAGAACTACCATAAAGATTGGATTGGATGAAATAGGGAATGGGATCTTCACGGTTCACACTGGTGGGAGGTTGTCGATGTAACTCATGAGCATCTTGAGCTTGGGATGGATGTCTCCGTGTAGGTCATGATCCAGCTCAAGGAGTGCGTTGGAGATATACTCCGGCGGCATGCCGAGCGTCCCCTCCACCTCCTCAATCATCTTCGCCACCTTCATTAGAAGCAACGACACACACTTGTAGTACATGTCAAGAAGAGAGGTGCCGACCTTGACGTCTCGCTCCAGCCAATGCCCTTGCATCAACGCCTATTCCAGGAAGCAAGCGTCAAGGGCGGCGAATAATCCCAACTCCGGCATGCTGCAACTCGTGCATCACCCTAAAGTAGTATAGAGCCATCGCCCCAAGAGACCTCTGGGCATGTACTCGTCCACCATGGAGTTGTATGTGACGATGTCCCTGGCCGGCGCTCCGTCAAACACCCTCTCAGTGTCCAGCATGCCGCGGTAGGCGGCCAGAGTGCCCCCCGGCCGGGAGGCCCGCGTCGACGAAGCCCTGGATCACGGCGTTGTGGAGGAATGCACCCCAGCTCCCAGCGACCACGAGAGACTCCAGCGCAGCGTCCAGACGGCTGGCAGCGGCGTGGGATAGGCCAGTGTCCTGCGGCGGCCGGTCATTGTGGCTGAGATCCAGTGGAAGGAGAGGGCGGCAGGGCCGTGTTCCTTTGGAGTGATTGGGAGGCGGGGATGGGTGTGGCCAACAAAGTCGCGGTAGGTCGTCATTTATCCCATTCACTACTCAATCATGATATGTTGATATCGAAAGACACTACAATCCACTTGATCTTACAAATAGTTTTTTTTCAGCCACATTGAGATACGTAAGCACCAATTTACATAACTTCCTCAAGGCAAGCATTAACAAATGACACAAAACATTTAATTCACATATGCCATTAGGATTAAAATAAGCAAGTTCACATTATGATAGCCAATTTCACCACAACTTTCTTTCAAATTGTTTTTCCTATGACGTGCTAAAGATATTCTCATATATTTTCAAGGATCATAAATTAAAATGAATTCCCATCATCGATTAAAAAGTTCCTCTGCAGTATTTGGTCATCCTACGCACAAGCTAGAGATATGTAACTCTCAAAGTTATAGTATATTAAAACATTTCTCTGCAGCCAAAAAAACAGATTGTACCACCTAAAAATAAAATGGTACATGGTATGTTTTAACAAATCCCTTTAGACATGTAAGCATGTAACATGAAGAAAGTAGTACAATATAATGGCATGGCTTCATACCAATTTTGAGAGTCTATACTTTGTAACAAACTCAAGCTATTATGATGAAGAAAATTGTACATGATCATTTTCATATATGTCTATATATCTCGTACATTGAGAAAATAGGGTTCCTCTACAAAACAACAACGACTTTAAAAGGAAAAACATATAGCCCATTCACTACTCAATCTCTATGCCACAAAATATACCATCAATTATCATGATCGAGGATAGCAACTATACAAACCCAACAGTGAGAAATATCCAGAGAATTTAAGCCCCTCAGTGTAAAGAAATCTGGCCAAACTATACATTTTGAAAGGAATCCATGTCCTAGATGAATAGCCTACACGCAGCACACAAAATTAAATGTCTCATAATATGTAGAATAGTTATAGCTCATGTCGGGCGCGTGTGGGGTGCAGGTCTGCCGAGGCCAAGAAAAGGCTTCACTAACCTCTATTTGCAAACAATTTTTTGATCCAAACTTTAAAAAAGTAGTTGCACGTTCATGGCTGATCAGGCAGAAATGAATGATTGAGATGGAACTAAAATATCAAAACTATAATTGTCGAATAATTGGTAATGTGACTCGTAATCGGAATACCATAGGAGATAAAAAAAACATACAAAACTCGATACCGTTTAGGTACAAATGTCACCCGCTCCTTCCTCGGCAGCTTGGCGACAATCTCATCTCCCACGTTCACAAGAACAGCTCCCATGTGCGACCAAACATGACTCGTCTCCAGCCTACAGGCATGCAAGTGAGATGGATCATGACTTTCTCTTGCATGAATAGCTGATGATCCTTATGAATCTTACTCAAGTACCTTAATGTTCCAGCTTCATCTAGCTGTAAATCTTCGGAGTATACAGCAAAGACTGATTAAGGCTTTGCCACATCAATAGAATGCAGAGGCCGGGGGTCCTGCTCCTTTTCTAAAAATAACCACATCAATAGAACACAATTGCTAGACAGATTTATCTTTTTTGCATAACCAGCAGGCACACCTCAAATTGCCCAAATTTAATCAAAGGGACATATATATTGTTCATGCTTACTTGCCATAGCCATTCTCATGCAGAAGCATGTTGGGCATATTACCTAGAAGGCACAGACAAGCATGAATTACGATAGTCTGGGTATATCAAGTTTTAATACTTTTGCATATAAGCATCTTACTACAGTAAAGTGTGCCTGTAAGGTATAGGCATCTAGCTATGGATGTTTCCAGTATACCTGAATATTTTGCTTGGCCATCAGCATGTTTGAATGACGGAACATCTCCAGTTAACTATGCCAAGTCATCTTGAAAAATTACAGGAATCCTGAAGGTATAAAGTGGCAAGTCCATAGTGAGAAAATTCAGAAATACACTGGAAATACTAATGGATACTCATGGACAGAAGTTTTCTAGTCTAGGACGCCCGCAATAAGATATCTAGAGTATATTAGTCATTGATATATTAGAACCTCGCATGATATTAGTCAATTATTAGCCTTTTAATTCCAGGATGTCTCCGTGGCAAAAGTATTACCATCTACTCCCTCCGTTCCTAAATATAAGTCTTTGGAGAAATTTCACTATGGGTCATATACGGAGCAAAATGAGTGAATCTATACTCTAAAATGCATCTACATACATCCGTATGTGGTCTATAGTGAAGTCTCTACAAAGACTTATATTTAGGAACGGAGGGAGTAGAATTCTTTCCATATGGTAATGCAGGGTCGGCCATTGCTCTACTTGTTCACGGATTTTAGACAAAAGCACACCATAGATGTTCCGGTTCTTAAAACAAAGCTCCTCCAGGTTGTGCGGATGCCTAAAAATATAGTAGTATAACAAACAAGACATGCTCTGTTGAAATAGCGTTGTCTAATAGAGACATGCTCTTTTGTCTAAATATCAGGGTTTTTATGGGTTCTCTGTTGGTTTTTCTGGGTTTTTTCGTTTTTGTTTTATCGCCGGTTTTTGTTTGCCTGTTTTTACTAGTTTTTTGTTTTTTCTTCAGTTTTCTTTATTTCTTTCTAGGTTTTTGCTGGTTTTCTCCATTTTTCTTCGGTTTTGTTTGTTTGTTTCTCATTTTGTATCGGTTTTCTTTGTTTTATCTCGGGTTTCACATTTTATACACATTTTTGGTATATATCTAATACATTTTTAAATACACGTTTAACATTTTTCAAATGGTTGATGAACATTTTAAAAATACTAGATTAACATTTTCTTGAATACATGGTCAACACTTTTTCTCTACAGATTTAACATTTTTTAAAATGCTTGATTAACAATTTTTTAAATGCAACTTTAACATTTTTGTAATACATGGTCAAGAGTTTTTCTATACACACTTGACATTTTTTGAATATATGGTCAACACTTTTTCAATAAACATTTTCTTTTTCAAATGGTGGTTTAACATTTTTTGAATACATGGTCAACATTTTTATACACATTTAACATTTTTCTAATGCTTCATTTTTTTTTCAAATAATTGTTTTTTTTCAGATGCTTAGATTAACATTTTGAAACACACGATCAACTTCTGTACTCACATGGTAGATTTTTAGTATACATTTTCGTATACATGAGAACCATTTTTTGTATACATATTTAACATTTTTCAAATGCTTGGTTATTTTTTTGAAATACTTTATGTAAAGTCTTTTTGGTAATATATTTATTTACAATATTTGAATTATAAGCGAAAATAAGCAAAGAATAAAAACAAAAAACAAAAAACTTGAAAGACAAAAAAAGAGATAGTGGCCTCCCGCGTGGCTGGGTCTGCCCATCTCGCACTCGGTTCGATGCGAGGGTTCCTAGGTCTCGCTATAGCCAGACATAGGAGTGCCCGGGAGCTCCTATTGGACGCGCTTTGCGTCAAAATGTCGTCGCCGCGCACAGGGGCGCAGCCTGACTGGGCCGGCCCATCGTGCTGTACCGGTGGTAAGAAAAGAAAAAAAAATGGGGAAGGGAAACGCGATGGAAATTCGAACCTGCGACCTACAAATTCGAAGCGCATGCTCCCAGCCACTCCACCTGACTAGCATTCCTTCTACTAGCAAACAAACACGCACTTATAATAACTTAGTACAACCGTACAACCAGAATTACACACTGTAGTGAACATCTTAAAAGAAATTGTAGATTTTTTCTGAAAGTGTATATTTTGAAAAGTGCGACCATTTTTTTCATTTCTAAACATACTTTGTACACAGGAACATATTCTGTACAAAAAAGTGTATATTTTTTGTACACAATGTTCTGAATCTTGAAGACAAATTTGAAGCACAAACATTTTTTGAATCTTCAGAACAAATTTAGAAATGGAGAACAAATTTGGAAGCGCGAACAATTTTTAAAGCACGAACATTTTTTGAATCTTGAGAACAAATTTTGAAAACTCCCAAACAAATTTGGAAGCGCGAACAATTTTTTAAAGCACAAACTTTTTCTAAACTCGAGAATTTTTTTTGAAATAGAGAACAATTTTGAAAAATCCCGAATAAATTTGGAAGCATGAATTTTTTTTGGAAAATGTGAACAAAATTGGAAGTCCGAACAATTTTTTAAAGCATGAACATTTTTTGAATCTTGAAAACAACTTTTGAAACGGAGAGAAATATTTAAAAATCCCGAACAAATTTGGAAGCGCGAACATTTTTTGAACATGTGAACAAAAAATTGAAATTCAGTACATTTTCTGAATTTTAGAAGTTTTGTACTTTTTTGTGTAACGAGAACAAATTTTGAATTTTGAGAACAGTTGTTCAAAAACTGAACATTTCTTGGAAGCACGAACAAAATTTAAATTTTTGATTTTTTTAAAGGAAGAGAAGAAAAGGAAAGGAAATAAAAAAGAAATTCATAAACATTTTGTAAAACCAAGAACATATTCTGAAAAAAAAGTAAACTTGAAAAAGAAAGTGAAACAAGAAACAAAAAACGAAAAAATGAAAAAGAAACAGAAACGAAAAAAAGAGAAATAAAAAAACAATAGAAAGCCGAAAAAGAACTAGATAAAAATGATACAGAAAAAAAACCCGGTTCAGGGAACCTTCTGGATGGTTCCCAAAACCGGTTTGGACGCATTTTGTGTGGGCCAGCCAATTTCTGTCGCTCGCTGCGCTGCCCCTGTGCGATCGCTCGACAGTTTGACGCAGCGAGCGGCGAATAGGATTTTCTGGAGTGCCCCTCGAGCGAGACCGTGCCAACTATAAGTCGCTTAGTAGGAGTGCTCCGTCCGTATCATTGAAGGATGCACTCCCACTTGTAGGTACTGGGCCGGCTCATATTTGTTATTTTTTCCGTTCGCTGGATTTAAATTGCGTTCGCGATGTTCGTTGGTTTCCCCAGTTTATTTTTATTTTTTTTGTATTCTTTTGTTTGTCTTTACATTTTTCTTTGATTTTCATTTTTTTCAAAATCCTTTTCACGGTTCTTACTAGATTTCTTTGTTTCTTCACGATTTTTCTTCGGTTTTTGTGTTCTCTTTGTTTTTTCATTGGTTATCTTCATTGTTTCCTTGTTTTTCATTGATTTTTTTGTTTTTCTTCATTTCTTTTTTTTGTTTCTTTCTTGATTTTCTTGCTTCTTCGTTTCATTTTATTTTTCGTCTTCTCTCAATTTTCAGTACACATTCAAAATTTCTGTAAACATCAGAAACATTTATATATACACGTTTAGAAAAAAACAGGAATGCTTGATTAAGAATTTTCAAATACAATATTAACTTTTTTAAAATGCTTGATTAATATTTTTAAATGGATGATCACTTTTTTCACACATGTTGTATTTGTTTGTATACATCTTGATTACATTTTTAATTACATGATCAATTTTTTCCATACATGTTATATTTGTTTCTATACATCGGAAACATTTTCTCCATACATATTTAATGAAAGCATAGTTTAAAAAACTGAACTCGTAATCGAACCGGTGAGGCAACCGGTTCAGGTTTTTACCGGTCGGACTGCTAGTTCACCAGTTCGATTATCAGTTTTTTAAGACCTAAAATAATATATATTTTAGCAATAAATACACCAATCAATAGATAGAAAACATGTAATCAGGCCACGAGCGTCCTGGTCGTGCTCGTTTGGAACAGAGGAAGTGCTGATCCTGGTCCTCTAGCGGGCCTATGGGACGGCTGGACTGGAGCAGATGGAGGCCTTGGACCAGGCGGTGGCGTCCCCTGCCGTCAGCAGTGGTGTCACACTGGTGCGGGACAACGGGAGATGGGAGGGGCGGCCAGGGTGGCGAGGGACAAAGAAAGCGGTGACGTGACCAAGCTGGGGCAGGGAAGCGATGCGGGCGTTGGGCTGGGGTGGCGGCGGCGCCCAATTAGGTGAGAGGAGACGAGAGAAACGAGCTAACTAATCAAGTGTTTTGGCCGAAACCCTACAAAGCATGGTGTTTTCCTCTTTTCCCTTTTTACCCCTAGCTTGTCATGAAAAAAGAAGTGGATTGATGAGTTTTTCTAAAAGCCGCCTGGTTCACCGGTTTTGCAAAAACCGGCGAGTTTGACCAATATTTTCCGGTTTGATTGCACAAGCGGCCCACGATGCTTCAAAAACAGATGGGGTCGCTGGTTAACACTATTGCCCCGGTCCATTCACTTTATATATTTACTAAAACCCTAAAAATACCTTGCCGCAATTTATTTATTTTTATTTTACTTTTTATTCTATCTATTTATCACTACCAGATTTAATCCTTACAATTGACGAGAACAACGAGATTGACAACTTCTTTGTTGTCGTTGGGTACAAGCATTTTTTTGTTTGTGTGTGTGTGTGCAAGTACCATTTATCTTGTCTAAGTGGCGTCTTCTATTGATTCTAAACCTAGGTTCTTATCTCGGAAAAAATATTTTTTTTGCTAGTACACTACTTAGCCCTTCTCTTCAGGGAATCCCAACGCCTATCATAAGTAGCAATGGGATGCCACGTCTCCTCTCCGCCAGCACCGCCACACGCTCATCCCACCAATAAGTCCCTGCCAAGCTCCCACTAGACCAGGCGCAACTGCTCTACACCGCTGCCGCTCGCTCCTTGCGGCAGCACCTCCATGCACAACTCCCAAAACAACCGCTCCTCTCCACCGCCGCCGCGGCACACTTCTTGAGCCAATACCTCGCCACCGCGTTGCGAATCGACGAATCCACGGAGGTTGCCGCAGCAGCGATAGTGCGGCACAATCTCACATGGCCGCCACGCACATAGTTAGACCCCCGACTAGCATCTCACCATGGTTGCGGGTAGGAAGAAGCCAGCACGCCACCGCCGCCGTTCGGCAGCACCGGTGACCCATCCACCGCGCATACTCAACCAACGCCGTTGCGCAACACCGGCCACCACCAAATCCGCAGGTTCGGCCACCTCCCCGTCGTGGCTCCTCTCTAGCACCACCGCTGTGTGCTCCTCAAGTTGCCAGATCCCCAACGCGTAGTCAACACCGGATCCATGGGCTGTCACCGCATCGCCGTCTCCGCCTCTCCGGGAATTGCCAGGAAAGACACCGGGGGAAGTGGGTGGTCGGCGGGGAGGGAGGGGGAATGAGAGAGATAGTGAGGTGTGTGTGTCCCTGTGGGTAACAGGGAAAAAAGCATAGTGCGTCGAGAAATCGTTCGCTCACTTTGGCCATCCCATGGAATGACAGAAAAAGTGACGTGGCGCCCCCTTCCCCCCGCCAAGATCCGTACTCAGTGATCTAATGGTAGATAAAGCGTTCGGGCTGGAGTTCTTCATGCCACACATGTGGCACTTTTTTTTGAAATGGAGGCGAAAGATTTGCCTTATCGATTAATTAAGCAGAAAAGAATTGCCCAGTTAATTAATGGAAAACCGGGCGAAAACCGATACAGACCAACCACACGTAGACTACTCTCAAAGCATGCAACCTGACAACCAAACCGAACACCTAACGACCATCAATACATCGCAAAGACACCCCAACAAGAGTAACTCGGCCGAAGACCACGCGCACAACCAAATCAACGAAGACAAGTCAGGCCATAAGGACAACCCAGGAGACTGATAACCATCCATCAAGTAGCTGTGGACGCCTTTTCTGTGGCGCCACTCTTCTTTCCTTTGCTCCTAAGAGCCTCCTCCACAATCGCCTTGCCAGATCCAGGGCTCATCCTCTCCAAACGTTTGAGCAAGCTGTGAAGCTCTATCTGGAAGAGAATCTCATTTTTTTGCTAGTACACTACTTAGCCCTTCTCTTCGGGGAATCCCAACGCCTATCATAAGTAGCAATGGGATGCCACGTCTCCTCTCCGCCAGCACCGCCACACGCTCACCCCGCCAATAAGTCCCTGCCAAGCTCCCACTAGACCAGGCGCAACTGCTCTACACCGCTGCCGCTCGCTCCCTGCGGCAGCACCTCCATGCACAACTCCCAAAACAACCGCTCCTCTCCACCGCCGCCGCGGCACACTTCTTGAGCCAATACCTCGCCACCGCGTTGCGAATCGACGAATCCATGGAGGTTGCCGCAGCAGCGATAGTGCGGCACAATCTCACATGGCCGCCACGCACATAGTTAGACCCCCGACTACCATCTCGCCATGGTTGCGGGTAGGAAGAAGCCGGCACGCCGCCGCCGCTGTTCGGCAGCACCGGTGACCCATCCACCGCGCATACTCAACCAACGCCGTTGCGCAACACCGGCCACCACCAAATCCGCAGGTTCGGCCACCTCCCCGTCGTGGCTCCTCTCTAGCACCACCGCTGTGTGCTCCTCAAGTTGCCAGATCCCCAACGCGTAGTCAACACCGGATCCATGGGCTGTCACCGCATCGCCGTCTCCGCCTCTCCGGGAATTGCCAGGAAAGACATCGGGGGAAGTGGGTGGTCGGCGGGGAGGGAGGGGGAATGAGAGAGATAGTGAGGTGTGTGTGTCCCTGTGGGTAACAGGGAAAAAAGCATAGTGCGTCGAGAAATCGTTCGCTCACTTTGGCCGTCCCATGGAATGACAGAAAAAGTGACGTGGCGCCCCCCTCCCCCCGCCAAGATCCGTACGCAGTGATCTAATGGTAGATAAAGCATTCGGGCTGGAGTTCTTCATGCCACACATGTGGCACTTTTTTTCAAAACGGAGGCGAAAGATTTGCCTCATCGATTAATTAAGTAGAAAAGAATTTCTCAGTTAATTAACGGAAAACCGGGCGAAAACCGATACCGACCAACCACACGTAGACTACTCTCAGAGCATGCAACCTGACAACCAAACCGAACACCTAACGACCATCAATACATCGCAAAGACACCCCAACAAGAGTAACTCGACCGAAGACCACGCGCACAACCAAATCAATGAAGACAAGTCAGGCCATAAGGACAACCCAGGAGACTGATAACCATCCATCAAGTAGCTGCGGACGCCTTTTCTGTGGCGCTACTCTTTTTTCTTTTGCTCCTAAGAGCCTCCTCCACAATCGCCTTGCCAGATCCAGGGCTCATCCTCTCCAAAACGTTTGAGCAAGCTATGAAGCTCTATCTGGAAGAGAATCTCATTAACCTTGTCACGCACAGAAACCTGCCCAACAATCACGTGCGAGTGGGTGCCCGCAACATCGGAACCTCCACACGCCATAGGGGTGAGCGGTTGGTTGGACTCAGAAGGATCGGGCGCCAATGTACCAACCGCCTTAACATCATCAGTCACAGGTATCGCTGACACGATGGACTCAGGCGTCTCCACTTGTTCACATGACAGAGCCTCAGAGTTAGGTGTCAACACACATGTCTCATCAACCTCTCCACTCAAAGACACCACATGCCCAATGGCCATAGATGAGGCAGTGATAGAACCAACCAAGTCTCCATTGTCCGCAAAGGCGGGCGGTTGAGGTAGCGAGGGTGTCATGGCCACCACCAAGGACTCCAATGAGCCCAGCTCCATCGGTAACACTATAGATGATTCCCCACAAAGCTCCTGCAACTCAGGTATAATCTGCAGAATTGGAGCCACGACCTCGGAGATGACCCCACTCCCTGGGGAAGACGACGTCACATGTAGAGCACGAGGAGAAAAATCTCTGAAGAAGCATTCAGCCTCCTCAATGGAACCAACCGGGAGCTCGGGCAACAAAGGCACAACCGACACAACCTGAAGTTTGGCAAATGCGTCGTGAAGCTCAGTGCGAAACAACTCAATCTTCTGAAGAAGCTCCGTACGAAGCAAGGCAAGCTGGGATTCCAAAGTAGAGTCCAAAAAGACACTGACATTGGAATCCTTACAACACCCAGATTGGGACCTTGGCGGCACCGATACACGCAATGACGAGCGGCCCACGACCTCTGCCCAACTCCTAGTCAGCGAAGCACAAGCCTGGACGGGCGGGGAGCTGCTCCGCTGGCATGGAGCGCGAGTGACCGACGAGCCAACGTGAGCGATCGGAGAGCAATCTCGAGCAACCGGAGAGCGATCTGGAGCAACCGGAGAGCGAGCACAACAGAATCTCTCCCTATGACCAGGGCGACGACAGCGAATACATCTGAATGGCCTGTGGCATGCACTCACTTGGTGGCCACGCACAAGGCAACGGTAGCACCTTCCTCGAGCCCAAGCTTGAAGGCGAGGCCACGCTCGAGCCCTTCTCGCAACGGCTCGAGGGGAGTGCCTCCGCCGGACCGGCGCCCATGACCCACATGCTCCCAGCCCGCCTCGTCTTCAAGAGTGGCAGCGGCGGCAGAGAGGCCCTTATGATTTAGGTAAAAAAAACTACGGGAATCGCAGCCCATTAAGACAGTTGGGCTAGTTCGAGGCCTAGACTTAGATCCGACGGACATAGACGTTCCTGACACGAAATCTAACAGCTCATGATTGAGGATGCAGAGGGTTGGATTACGCTCGGTTTTGCTGTCCTAAATGAGTCGTGAGAAAATTTCTTTTCTGCAATCATTTCTAAAGAAATAACCCCCCTGCATTTTGCTCAACTTTTAATTTGTTTGCTAGGACTTTTTAGAGTTCATGGATCCTTCACCGTAGCCAGCACGCTTGTACCAAAAAAGAAGTGTAGCCAGCAAGCTCGCTACAACACTACACTAGAAGTAGAGATGAAGTATGATGTGCTCTATATGACGTTGCTGGTAATCCGCTGCTTCAGGTTTTGCTGCATACATGCTGCTGTGGTCCACGATCTTGGCCTAGGTATAGCATCGCCGGATCGGTGTTACCGTGACCTACGACCCAAGGCCGCCCCGGCGCGGTCGCCGGTAGGTCTGCTCACACGTAGGCGGCGCGATCGGGTGAATAAGTCGTCTTCTCTTTCCTATAAATCTCTCCGTTCATCGCACAGATTAACTGTGTCAAGTTTTATTCCTATGAATACACTCGTTTCTGCTAACCCAAACTATTGTGCTAATGACATGAAACATGTGAATACATATGTAATTCTCTCAAAATCTGAAACTAACCACATTGGTGACCAGTATCTACGTGTCGACATTATGGCAGTGACTACAGGGCTCTAGGACCTCAAACTGAACATGTGTTGGAACTCTCCGTGTGATGCACCTGCCCGCAACCTCCACGGCTCTACAAGCTCCCACGACATCTGTCTTGCTCATCGACTGGTACTGACCACTCTTTGTGGAGGTGGGGCATCTGTCAACGGTAACAAACCTTCTATCACAGCCGTTGGTCGTGTCTAGCGTTAGACGTTTCAGGAAAGGCGCGCTCTTGAGGATGTGGATCGTGAGCTCGACCAGGCCCTTGGATGGATAGAATCCCGTGATCAGCACCTGCCTGAGGCAGTCATATCGGTACTCTAGCTTTCGTCTAGAATACTCATAGTCGTCTTCAGAAACGAGATGCGGCGTACTAGCACCATTCTCAACCTGCACATACATTAGTGTCATTGTTTCAGTGAAAAGTGTAACACACTATTTGTCATAGATAGCTTGGAGTGTTGTGGATATTGACTTACCCGCAAAATGAAAGAATCTAGAACAGGAGCAGCATCAAGAAAAGAGACCAAAGAGAATATGTCAAGGAAGAGAATTGCTTCTCGATGGAGTATGATTTCCAGTTTCTTGAGGTGGGGTAACTTGGAGGGCAACATTGGAATTGTAATATTGGCATTCTGAATAAGGAGAAACCCCAAGATTAATCAAAATGTTGTTGTATACATACAATAGTTGTTCAGTGCATACTTAAGTATGTCAATGTAATTTGGTCATTAAGATGCTAAAGCCATATACCTCTCCATAGTATGAGCGCAGGGAAAGACTTTGAACATTGCGTATGATGGATGGCAGCCTGGCGCGAGCATCTGATAGAAGAATGCTTGTCAAATCCACATTTTTAAGTTGAGAAGAATTTCTCACAGCTGTCAGGATCCCAATCCCATCAGAGCGAAAGGAGCAGAGATTTGGGGCATCGATTTGTACTGACTGCATCCGTATGCAATGTATCAAACTAATGTATTTGAGATGCTGCAACGCGCAATCTATTCGCAAGCAAATTATCCGCCTACAAAAGGAGATGTCCAACTCCTCCAGGGCAAAGGATTTTGAGAGCAAAATCCCTAACCCTTCCTCTGTAACATGGAGAATACACAAATGTAAACATGTCAATCTTCTCAAGAGGCCAAGTGACGACGTTGGATGAAAAGCGCAGTTGTAGAGGCGGAGAGACTGGATTGAACTTGCAGCTGCCTCATCAGACAAGACGGCACACATGAAGTTGTATTCTCCCCTCACGCGTAAAGGCATTGACAAGTCAAGTTTTTTTATCCCACACTTGGCAGTGATTTGGAGCCACCTGTCGAGGCTGGAGGCTTTGATGTTGCGATAAGCGGCAAGTCTAAATTTAAGTGTCTCCACCTTAACCCCATTCTTGTGATGGTTTTCAAGTATTTGGTCAACTTTTTGAATGATATAGGTTTCTTGTTCTTTGGTTGTCTTATCAGCCAATCCAAGTGTATGTACATTTAGTTTAATGTGGGAATAGCACCTCTAGGCACGTAGAAATCCACGAGACGCGCATGCGACACGAGCAGCATCCTGAACTGTCAAGAGGGAGTGTATAGAATGTAGAATGTCCTGCAGAATCGAGGTTGACAAATTCAACAGTTAGCTAACTATAGTTTGTAGTTGACTATAATATAAACAACAAAATTGTATTTATATAGCTTGCTAATTTGTGCATCTAGTTTGCATCAAGACCTAGAATCAATTAGAGTAGTTCATCAACACAGCTAAGTAATAAGTACACTAATATGGGGCTGAGAGGGTACACTTATAACTATTGTTGCAAACTTGCGATTTACGATGAACTGTGATTCTTATGGAAACAAGCATGGATGGTTACAATTCACGCGATATCGCATTGTGAAATTATTAGCAAAAGCAAGCAAAATTCCAAGGGCTAGATACATCATATATATATATATATTTTGCGATGGTAGATACATCATATATTGATGTGACAAGAAATTTTTTGGGGATCATGTGATAGACGTTTCCACTGCCAGCAAGAACGTATACCTCTGGGAGTTGCTCAAAACCAGGTCGTCTTCTCATATTTCGTGCACCTTGAGAAATATGGCCTTGTTGTTGGCGAGATGCACTATTTGCTCCAGCCGACGAAGCCTCTGGCCCACTATCTGCAATTTGGTGGAGATAGTAGTAGTAAATATGTAGTATCACTTTTTCGCATGCTGCTTAAATTTTGCAATAGAGAAGTATGAATTCTCAAGAACTAGATCTGCTGCTTCAACATCTAGCAGAAGAACCGATCGAGATGGGTTGGAGAGTACGGACGGAGACGTACTTGCGGGAGGAGTAGCAGGGAGCGTGGGGCGTATGGCGTCATGGATCGCCGTGGACGGAGACGGTGAAAGCTCGGGTGGGAGGTGCCGACGAGAAGGGGAGTTGGACATGGCCATCTTGCGGGAGCGCTAAGGAAGTTTTCGCCGGAAACGGCGGCGGTTCGGTTTCCTGCTCGATCGAGCTCCCAAGCCCCCAACACGGCCGTGCGTTTATACACTTTGAGTTTTAACAATGTAACCTGATTACATAAATTTCGCTAATTAATAAAAGCGCCATTAAAGTCGTTGTAGTATAGTGGTAAGTATTCCCGCCTGTCACGCGGGTGACCCGGGTTCGATCCCCGGCAACGGCGCTTCACTTTCTTTTTTCGTTTTTGTTCTTGTTTTTGCACAACTGCAGGAGTTGGCGATGGGTGCAGCAAGCCAACCAATACAAAGTTCGTCCAAAGTTAACATCGTTAGCTTTACTTTGATGGAAATTCTATGGATCACTGGTGGTACATACTATGCGTTAATAGACCATCTATTTACTAGACGAAATACAGCCTGAAAATATCCTGATCCGAAAATGCTCGTGGAATGCAGAACTAGGGCATGCATATCCTTCAGTAGACGACTCAACTGAGAAATTTAGTTATCACAACGTGAGGGTGTTATGTTTTCTATTTGAATCTTGACAAATCTCAGAACTACTCAACCTTTCTGACAAATTTCTTTTAAAAAATCATTGATCCAGATATTTCTTCCCTTAATATCAATTTATCTGCTCAGACTTTTCACAGTGCGTTATACCGATGCAGTAGAGATGAAAGTATGATGTGCTCCATGCATGATCGTGCTGGTAATCTACCACTTGGATCAAGTACTTTTTGCTCGATGAAGGCTCCACGACTCCGGCCCTTCATACGTCTATGCATGGACGGATCCGCGTTACCGTGGCCGATCCGTGGTTTCAGGGATTTGAAACAAAGGGAATGAGCAAAGTGAGTCGATGGTTTACGACTTGTATTCTTTTTTCGTTTTTGTTCTTGTTTTTGCACAACTGCAGGAGTTGGCGATGGGTGCAGCAAGCCAACCAATACAAAGTTCGTCCAAAGTTAACATCGTTAGCTTTACTTTGATGGAAATTCTATGGATCACTGGTGGTACATACTATGCGTTAATAGACCATCTATTTACTAGACGAAATACAGCCTGAAAATATCCTGATCCGAAAATGCTCGTGGAATGCAGAACTAGGGCATGCATATCCTTCAGTAGACGACTCAACTGAGAAATTTAGTTATCACAACGTGAGGGTGTTATGTTTTCTATTTGAATCTTGACAAATCTCAGAACTACTCAACCTTTCTGACAAATTTCTTTTAAAAAATCATTGATCCAGATATTTCTTCCCTTAATATCAATTTATCTGCTCAGACTTTTCACAGTGCGTTATACCGATGCAGTAGAGATGAAAGTATGATGTGCTCCATGCATGATCGTGCTGGTAATCTACCACTTGGATCAAGTACTTTTTGCTCGATGAAGGCTCCACGACTCCGGCCCTTCATACGTCTATGCATGGACGGATCCGCGTTACCGTGGCCGATCCGTGGTTTCAGGGATTTGAAACAAAGGGAATGAGCAAAGTGAGTCGATGGTTTACGACTTGTACTATTGCAGGCAATGCATTCTCTATTTTATGCATTTCGGCCTGAATAACAACATTCAGTTACATGAGCGGCTATGAGAGCAATGGATGGATAGTGCAATAGATCTAACAAAAAAAATAGCACGCTATTTCGCCATTACAGTGTCGTTATAATGTACTCCCTCCGTTTCTTTTTACTCCGCATATAAGATTTGATCTAAGTCAAACTACACAAAGTTTGACCAAATTTATATAAAAAAGTATGAACATCTACAATACTAAAAATATATAGTATGAAAATACGTTTCATGGTGCATCTAGTAATATGGATTTCATGTTGTGAATGTTTATATTTTTAATATAAAGTTAATCAAACTCTACAAAGTTTGACTTTGACCAAACCTTATATGCGGACTAAAAAGAAACGCAGGAAGTATTAGGAAAGAAGACACTACATTTTAGCAAATTGAGTCGCTACGGTGCTAATCACGTAATTAGTATGCTACGCCTCCAACAAACTACTACAATTTTTAAGTGACCTTGTGGAACATGGATAACATGGTTAGAAAAGCTGGACTGTCATATCCCCCGAGTAATGCTACGCATACATAAGTTTACATGGATTTTACAAACAGATGGGTTGTGATTGGAGGTTAAGGGGGAGGAGGGGTCCATCCCATGAATATCAGGAAAGGAGTGGTTAGTTAGAAAGAAAGAATCTTAATCAGCGTGTAATTGCGTGTAACTCTTTGTATGTTTAGCATTACGCCATGCCCCCCCCCCCCCTCCCCACCCCCCTCACATGCCGGCTGCGATCTATGCCTAGCCGTGGAGTCCATCAGAGACATTCCTGCTCAAGTTGTGTGGGATCACTTGGGCACGCAATGGAATGTGAAGAAGTTTAATTCTTTTTTTCTTTTTATTTGGGAAAGGGTGACTCGTTTTTTATTAAGAAACTTGTAAATGCACCAATCGAATCCTTCAACCATGTCACCACCTCCACCTCCACCATAGATCGGTTTCCCCTCCTCCGGCCGGCCTTGCCGGTGTCGGAAGGGGTGGGGAACCCGATCTAGGAGTGGAGTTTTTAATAATAGTAGTGTTTTCATTAGATTGATTTAGGGTTTTGGTAGTCGTTTTCTTCATTGAAGATGGCATCGTCTACAATAAATAATCTTCGTCCTTTCGTTCAACGACGATATCTTTTTCCCGACTTCAATGATGGTTTGTTTTAACATAGTACAGATGTAAGCGCTCATACATACATGCATACACTCACCCCTATGAACGCACACACGCACACTCTACCCCTATGAGTATCTTTCAGAGACTGAGCCGACATATCATCTTGAGATTTACGAAGTCGCCATAAGCGCCTCGTTGTCGATGAGAACGTCTCCTTCCACTGAAAGCGCATCGCCGGAATCCGAGCCGCATGAACATGTACATACGAAATACGAGAATTTCCACCTTGTTGAAGATCTGGTGGTCTGAAATAAATCCAGGAATAATGCGAGCACCAGGACTTCAATAATGGCGTTGGAAGATTAAATTTGTCTAGGTATGGTCCTTCAGATCTTGCTTCATTAGATCGATTTTGGATTTTTTTTCTCATGGTCGCCGCGAGGAGGATTGTCCTCGTAATATCTGTCTCGATTGCTACTTCCTCGACAATGGTGATTCTTACTCTCAGATCCCAGCGACATCGACCTGGTTGTTCGGTTTTTTGTCCCTGGAATACTGGTTTTGGTACTCTTGCCGATATTGGTTGATTACTTTATTGATGGCGTGCATGCATCGCAGCCTTGGCATTGTGGCCCAAATTAAAACAATGGGAGAACCCTTGTTGGTATTTATAGGTCTGTGGTTTGATACTTTTGTTATGTTCTTACGGCTGCCTTCAGAAAATTATAAGATTGTGTCATGGAAGAAGGAAGAGTTTGAAGATATCGAAGATTTGCTCGTTTCTTTTAGACTTTATTTTGTAATCGCTGTAGTCAGCTCATGTATCTCTATCATGTACAATTTGCTACTATAAATATATCTGGTATTGATTGTAAAAAGATGTCGTTTTAGTATTGTCATGCGGGTGACCCGGATTCGATCCCCGGCAATGGCATATTTTGCCATATTATTTTGTTGTGCTTTCTCAGTTAATTGATCAAAGCAATGCGAGCAGCTTCCAACTGTCATAATGGTGTAAACCAACCTTTTGCCAACAGTTAACCAAAGCAATGCAGGCATATAGTCACAGCTAGAGGCAGCAGTAAGACAACCTTTCGCGGCTTTGCCACTCCACCTGTCTTTTTCCCCGTTGCCGGTTGATCAAAGCTTCTGGCAGTCACAAAGGAAACAGTAAGCCAACCCTTTGCCACTTGATGAAGGCAACTAGTCACAATCAGAGGCAGCACTAAGCCAACTCGATTGTGCTATCAAAAAATGCGTATTGTTTCGCGATACCGACATGAAACACATGAAAAATTCTATAATCCGAGACCAACCTCATTGTTAACCGCATCTATCGCTCGACACTATGGCATCGGGTGCAAGGCCCTAGGACCTCGAACTGAACATTGGATGGAACTCTCCCCGCGATGTACTGACCAGCAATCTCCACCCCTCTATGAGCTCCCGCGAGATCTTTCTTGCTCATCGACAAACATAGGCCATTCTTTGTTGAGGCAGGGCATTTGCCAAAGGTACCCCACCTCCTATCATAGCCGTAGGTCATGTCCAATGTCAGACGCTCGAGGGAAGCTGCACTCTCAAGGATGTGGATCGTGAGCTCGACCAGGCTCCGGGATGGAGAGAACCCTGTGATCAACACCTTCCTGAGACGGTCAAGTCGGTACTCTAGCTTTTGTCTAGTATACACATCATCCTCTCCAGAAATGAGATCGGGTGTAATCGCATCCCGCTCTACCTGCATGTAGTGCCATTGTTGCAATAAAAAAAGTGTAACACACTATTTGTCGTAGATAGCTTTGAGTGTTATGAATAGTGACTTACCCGAAGAATGAAAGAATCCAGGACCGGAGAAGCGTCAAGAAAAGAAATCAAAGAAAATATGTCATGGCTTGGAGGGAATGGCATTGTTGCTGGATGGAGTCTGATTTCCAGGTTCTTGAGGTAGGGGAACTTGGAGGGCAGCATTGGAAATGGGGTGTTGACAATCTGAATAAGGACGAACCCCAATATTAATTAAAATGGGTTGTATACATAATCACTGTGAGAACCCGGAAATTATTTCCAGACCCTCTTGTGTATATTTGTCAATCCAGGATCAACTTGACAACACAACGAAAATGGTATCATTGCAGAACAATAAAATAAGTATAAGTTTAATAACTCTTGCCACAAGGCATACATAGTGAAATGTCTCATGACATTTATTACAACCAGAAACACAGCGGAATATATAAATACGTAGCGACTCCATCTCAGCCACAGGCAGTCGATGTAGTCAATGTGTCCTCACTCCTCAGGATCATCATAATAGTCGTAGTCGAGGCCCTCGTCTTCATAGATCTCTGTTGTTCAACAAAAGTATTGCCATGAGTACATTACGTACTCAACATGCCTCCCACGGGGAAGGACCTAATAACTACATGTGGCTTCAAAGGAAGGCTGTATGACTCATTTGCGTAAAGCTAATTTTGTTTAACAAATAAAGCAGTTGGATAAAATCAATTTTAGATGAAAACATGTTTATCTTCAGAACAACTTTCATCAAGTGAGGATCCTCGATCAACCCACGTCCTTCATAGGTTTCAAGAATAGGGGCAAAGAGGGAATAAGCAAGACAGGTCCTGTACGTCAAGAAAGATTCATGTGTCGTCCATGACCGTGGACACGGCTATTCGAATAGTTTTACACTCTGCAGAGGTTGTACACTTTACCCACACGACACAATCCCGACTTGTTGCCACCAGTGGCCGCTAGTATAGTACTCCATTTGGTGTACCGGCAGGGGGATTGTGACGAGGTCTTTGGACTAGATCCCCCAAAGAGGTGACATGCCCACCGGGTCTAGCGCACGGAACTGAGAGTACGTCCTCAAACCGGTCCCCCCATCTGTGCCGAGGATACTCCTCGCAAGGCAGCTATCCCATCTGCGGTACGGCGACATCGACACCTAAGGCTGACTAGCTTACTTGACCAAGCCAGTGCCCATATAGCATGTGGCTGTACTGTTATCACAATCTTCAAATCCAAGACTTATTAGGCCTTATGCGGCACGGACGACTGATTGCCCCCTTCAACTTGTGAAGGGCAGCCAATCACTCCTTCAATCCTTGATTCAGCTGTCGCCCGCACCAGTATTCATATGGTAAGTTTCACGCAGAGTAGAAGAGGATAGAGAAGGTCAACAAGGGCCAACTGGCCTAGCTCAGCATTAAGTTTCAACTGTCAATGACTCGGAGGTCATTCAACAAGGCACCTACAGGGTGATAAGCATGGCTAAGCATTTCTACTCTACCGGAATTATATACTTCTACTCAGGTGTCAAGTAAATAGGCGACAAGCAGATCAGGGTAATGTGTCAATTGACATGCTAGCTACGAGAATTAAAATAGCATGCACATAGCAACAATAAAGCTCAATGCAATTTTGCAAACCATAGGATAAGTATGATCAAAGAAGGAGGCATGCCTTCGTTGTCGAGTTCCCCGTTTCCTTCTTCCTCGTAGTGCTCCTCTCCCGTACCGTCGCCTCCTACTCGTAGTAACGGCGAAGCACAATAAATAACAAGCAATAAAATCCAATAACATCCAATGAAATAACAAAATAGGAAGGATTGGTAGAAAGATGTGGATGGATATGGAGATTTCGAAGGAGGTAGATCGATTGATGATGAGTAGAGGGATTGAATGGATTGGTTGGGTATAGGTTTATCCGGACTAAGTAAAACTCGGCCATCATGTCTAACGTTCTAAATAGCAATACGCTAACTGAACTTTAATAGTGCCCAATACAAATACTTCGGCTAACTATAAAGAAAAGACAAAATAATGACTGACGTGACACAAACACAAAACAATAACTATCCTATGCATTTGAACGACACGACTCAACATAGCATGGCAATACAAATTTACCCACAAATCAATTATAATGGTTAAAACATCAACTATAGAATTTAACAACAAGTGTCTTAAAAGTCAACCAAGCTACTTCCTAAACAAACTCGTTAAGTTACAAAACATCAAACAATAGCACGATCCTAAAGAAATGCTAAAACATAATAGATTCAAATCATGTAGCATATAATTAAAATAATCTAGATACATTTGAAGCAAATGGATCAACAATAATCTAGTCATAGCATGATCAACTCTTGTAACAAAAATCATGCACATGATATAACTCACAACACCACCTAGACTCAATCAAACTAATTTAAACAATAATTCTACAATCATTCCGAAACTAAACTGGAACATAAATATTGCTACGCATGACAATATTATTTAGAAAGTACGCATGCATATACTATGTCTATGAACAAATAAAAATTATCGCACTTCACTAACATGCATCAAAAATAATAATTGTACAACTAGTTCTAGAAATTCTATGACCAATTCTAATATATCCTAGAATCACTCAACAATATTTAGGACAAACCCTAAGCATGCTACGGACATGACAATAAGACATAAACAATTTTGCATGATTACTTGTATAAAACATCATACACACTTAATAAAAAAATAACACAATTAAACATCTATTCAAACAAAACAATTAACTCGTTCCTAGCATCATCGAAACAGCCTATGGGTTTAGCATTGGTTTTGGGTCACCGAGTAGTCGTTGGAGATGGAACCGGTGGTGTTGAGCGAGCGAGCGCCGGTGCGCGTCGTGGTCATCGTCCGAACTCCGGTGATGAAGAGATGGTGGTGAGTGATGCTCCTAGTGATGAGAAGGCACCGGGACACGGATGGACATAACTGACGATCGGCGGGTGACGTCGACGTTAGTCCCGAATAGAGCAGTGGCACGGCTCCATTGTGCTCGCGGCCAATGATTGCCAACGACTGGGAAATGATGTCTAGGAGGTAGGCTTTGGCAAGGGGATTCTGTTGGTAGGAGGAATTGGACTAGGCTGCTCACCTTAGGCGACAGTAGTCGAAGAACAGTAGAGATGGGGCTGTATTGCGGGGTGGATTAGGAGTGATTGGAAAGGAATTGGAGGATGGGATGATGGGGCTTTTATAGAGGTGCTCTTGGCGCACGTCGTGACGCGAAGGGTCTGCCGAATGGTAGCCGGAGGAGAGAGATCAGGAGGTGAATGCCATTGTTGGGCCAATAACTTCGTCAGCTACTTGCATGAGATTAAGCGCATCATGAGTGGAGCCATTAGACTGAACGGACTCGTCGTTGAATGGTGAAGGGATTAATGGGATTTGAAGGGAAAAGAAGAGGCAACCATGGAGGTTTCTTCTCTGTAACATGTACGTGCACGCGTGCGGGAGGAAGGAGAAGAGCCGAGCCGTCCGCTCGCTCGCTCACTCGGCTGGGCCGCTGGCCTGCTTGTTGGGCCTTGGGCCAAGTCTCTTTGGTGGCTGGACACAAAAAAACAAAGAGAAGAGATGGCCCAGTGCATACGTGAATGTGTGTGACCAATTTTGATGCATACGTGCAATAGGCCAACAACGGCTAGGCTAGGATGCACGTATTGTTCAAGGACCAATAAAAGAAAGAGAAACTAAAGTAGAGAGAAGAAAAGAAAATCAATATAATATAATATTGATTTCTTTTACTAGGATTGCTACAAGAGGAACCGAAACAAAGACAACTAAAAAGTCTTCAAGAATCCAATAAATCAAAGTAACAAAAAAAACTTAAATGAAATATTCTGAACGAATAAATCGACTCAGGATATTATGGAAAATATTTTCCACCTAACATGTGCTAAATTAATTCCAAACAACTTGGTATTAATTTGAGCAATCTCCAAAATATATAATTAAAGATTACGTTGCAACATACCTTGGCTTTAAAAAAATGAACTCTCGAAAAAAAATCAGGATGTTACAACTCTACCCCCCTTACAAGGAATCTCGACCCCGAGATTCAGAGCTAAGAGAAAAGATTTGGGAACTCCTCCCTGAGGTCGTCTTCTCGCTCCCAAGTTGCTTCCTTCTCAGTGTGATTGCTCCACTGCACCTTGCAAAGTTTGATCACCTTTCTCCTAGTTGTACGCAACTGCTCATCAAGAATCTTGATAGGATATTCTTCATATGTCAGGTCATCTTTGACTTCTATGTTGTCAAGTGAAGTCTTCTGCACCTCTTCCTCGGGTTTCTTAAAACACTTCTTCAACTGTGACACATGGAAAACATTGTGCACATTTGACAACTTCTCTAGGAGTGCCAACTGATAGGCTACCTCTCCACGTCGAGCGGTAATCCCAAATGGACCAATGTAGCGGGGCGCTAGCTTACCCTTGATTCCAAATCGACGCATTCCACGTAGTGGAGATACCTTCAGGTACACATCATCTCCTATCTTGAATGATATGTCATGACGCCGTTTATCCGAATAAGCCTTCTGTCTAGACTGGGCTGCCTTCAACCTTTCTTGAATCATTTTCACTTGTTTGTCCGCCTCTTCCAACGTGTCAGGTCCAAACACTTGGTTTTCACCTACTTCATGCCAGTTAAGAGGTGTACGACACTTTTGTCCATATAAAGCCTCAAAAGGAGCCATCTTTATACTTGCTTGATAACTGTTGTTATAAGAAAACTCAGCATAAGGAAGACTCTTATCCCAACTACGTTCATAAGTCAAAGCACAAGCTCGAAGCATGTCTTCAAGAATTTGGTTTACCCGTTCCGTTTGTCCATCAGTCTGTGGGTGATACGCTGTACTGAAATCCAACTGAGTTCCCAGAACTTCATGTATTTTCTTCCAAAACCGCGAGGTAAACTGAGTACCTCGATCTGACACTATCCTCTTAGGAACTCCATGTGCACAAATGATTCTTGCCATATACAATTCTGCGAGCTTCTCTCCACCATAGGTAGTCTTTACTGGAATGAAATCAGATGACCTGGTCAATCTGTCCACTGTGACCCAAATAGAATCAAATCCAGAAGATGTCCTTGGAAGGCCTGTGATAAAGTCCATTCCAATTTCTTCCCATTTCCACACTGGAACCTTAAGTGGTTGTAGTAGTCCCGCGGGTTTCTGATACTCCGCCTTGACCCTTCGACATACGTCACACTGTGAAACATACTCAGCGATTTCTCGCTTCATACTCGACCACCAAAAACTACCCCGAAGATCATTATACATCTTTGTACTTCCAGGGTGTATTGAGTATGCTGACTCATGAGCTTCCTTCATGATCGTGTCCTTGATATCCTTTTGGTCTGGCACCAACAAACGGTCTCGAAACCATATGCTTCCACTCTCATCCTCTCTATAGTCGGGTACTTCACCCAATTTGATTTTCTCTCGAATCTCTTCAATGCCCTTGTCATCTTTTTGCGCTTCTCGCACTTGATCTTGGAGATTAAACTTGACCTCTAACATTTCACCATTTTCAGGAAGGCTCACATACAGATTCATCTTTCGAATCTTCTCTACAGTTGGCGGTTTTTGTGACGCCCGGATAATCAAGCTACAGTAAACCTCTGCTAATGGTGCCACGTCAACTCGGTTACTGTTGATAAGCTCGAGTTAGTTCGAAACCGATTCCAAATTCAAAATTCAAATCAGGCAAACAATAAAAGTTTTCAAACATTAAAACTAAAATGTCCAAAATGTGTCGAATAAATCATGGATAATAATAGTGGAGAAACCACAATTTTATAAAAGGTTTAAGTGCACAAAAATATTTAAAACACCAGCAAAACATTTAACTAACTACCCTTTTCAATTTGATAAAATATTAAACTATTTGTTTTATTGCCAAAAACTTATGGGGCACTGCCATACTTATTAAAACTAAATTAGGAACCAGTGGTGTAGTTTATAAAACCAAATTCAAAAGGAAACTAAAGTAAGAACAGTAAAACAGAAATATAAAATATAACAAAGTTAAAATAAAAGGGAAAGAACCCCCGCTTCCCCCCCCCACTAGGCCTCGATCCAGCCGGCCCAGTCGGCCACACCACCAGGCCGGCCCAACCTGGCAAGGGCCAACCGGCCAGTCCACCCCCGCTCCCTTATCCATCCACCTACCGGAACCCTAGCGCACACCCCGCACGATCCCCCCACTCTCTCCCACGTCTCTCTCCTCCCTCCCCCGATCCAGATCGGGATCGGGGTGCTCACGCCCGCCCCACCTTCGTCGCTCGTGGCCCTCGCCGGACGCCACCGCCGCCTCAAGCCCCGTCATCGGCCGCCATCCCAGACGCCGCGCTCCTCCGCCCTCCTCTGCCCGATTCCGCTGGATCGGGAGGGGGGCCGCCCCAACGACGCCGCCTCGTGCTCAGCTTCCACCTCGGGCCGCCGCACGCCGCCACCGACTCCGGCCTCCCCGGAGCGCTCCCTCGCCTGTCTGCTTCGTCTACGTCGACGCCGACGTCTCCGACCACCACCCCGACCCCCGCTGCCCCGTTCCCAATGAATCACGGTGAGGCCAACCCCAGCCTCTTTTTCCCTCCCCGCCGTGCTCGCCGTCTCTGCCGCTAGCGCAGTCGCCGCCGCCCGGGCTCCTGCTCGCGGCCATCGCGGCCCCGGCCGAGCCCGCTCGACCCCCCGCGCGCGCCCCCGGCACCGCCCCTGCCCCTGCAGCGCCATCGCGCGCCCGCTCCCGCGGACTGCTGCTGCACTACGCCCGCACGCGCTCGCCCACGTCGCCATTTCGCCCCGCCTCCGCTCGCTGCTAGCGCGCCGGGCCCGCCTTCTGCTCGCCGCGTCGTGCCCACCTACCGCTCCGCTTCCCGGCCGCCCTGCCCTGCACCGCCCGTTCCCCTGCCCACAGTTGCCGGCGGCCACTCGCCCTGAGGCTGCCACCGGCGATGGTCGTGACCTCGTCCCCTTCCGGGCAGATGTCCAACCGGTCTCCCCATGCCGCTTCGCCCGTTAGCCCGAACCGCGATGGCCCCCTGGGGCCTATGACGAACGGGCCCGCCCCAGAACGATAAAAAATAGAGTTAAAAATAAATATAAATAGATAAATAATAAGTAAATAGAAATGTTAACTAATTAATTAATTAACTAACTAAATTAATTAAGTTAATTAATCATGTTTAACTAAACTAATTAAATGGGTTAACCTAATCTAGTAATTAATCTAATTAACACTGATTAGTTAGTCTGAGCCTATGACGAATGGGGCCCACACGTCAATTTGATCTAGTCCCCCTTTGACCCTGCTGACTTCATGATGACATCACGCTGACATCATAATAGCTTTTCTAATTAAATTAATAAAATAATTCCAATAATGATTAAATCTTTATAAATTAATATAAAATAATCCGTAACTCGGATTAAAATATTTTCAACATGAAAGTTGCTCAGAACGACGAGACGAACCCGGATACGCAGCCCGTTCATCCGCCACACACCCCTAACATATCAAACTCGCAATTTTCCCCCTCCGGCTCCTTTGCCCGAAAACGCGAAACACCGGGGATTCTTTCCCGAATGTTTCCCCCCTTCACCGGTATCACCTCGTACCGCGTTAGGGCACACCTAGCATCACGCTTTGTCATGTCATGCATCGTCATGCATTTGTTTACATTATATTTATTGTTTCTTCCCCCTCTTCTCTCGCTAGACACCGAGACTGACGCCGCTGCTACCCAGTACGACTACGGAGCTGACGACCCCTCTCTCTTGCCAGAGCAATCAGGCAAGCCCCCCCTTTGATCACCAGATATCGCCTACTCTTCTCTATACTGCTTGCATTAGTGTAGTGTAGCATGTTACTGCTTTCCGTTATTCCTATCCTGATGCATAGCCTGTCCTTGCTACTACTGTTGTTACCATTACCTGCTATCCTACTGCTTAGTATAGGATGCTAGTGTTCCATCAGTGGCCCTACACTCTTGTCCGTCTGCCATGCTATACTACTGGGCCGTGATCACTTCGGGAGGTGATCACGGGCATATACTATATACTTTACACAGTTACATTACTTATGATACTGTTCGGAGATGGGGGCTGAAGGGGCAGGTGGCTCCATCCCGGTAGAGGTGGGCCTGGGTTCCCGACGGCCCCCGACTGTTACTTTGAGGCGGGGCGACAGGGCAGGTTGAGACCACCTAGGAGAGAGGTGGGCCTGGCCCTGGTCGGCGTCCGTGGTTATTTCAGAATAACACGTTTAACGAGATCTTGGTATTTGATCTGAGTCTGGCTACTGGCCTATACGCACTAACCATCTACGCGGGGACAGTTATGGGCACTCGACGTCGTGGTATCAGCCGAAGCCTTCGTGACATCAGCGACTGAGTGGCGCGCGCCGGATTGGACCGTAAGCCTGCTCTTGTATTAAGGGGGCTAGTTTCGCTTCTGGCCGCGTTCGCAACATGCAGGTGTGCTAAGGGCGATGGGTCCAGACCCCTGGGCGCTTAGGTTTAGACCGGCGTGCTGACCTCTCTGTTGTGCCTAGGTAGGGCTGCGACGTGTTGATCTTCCGAGGCCGGGCATGACCCAGGAAAGTGTGTCCGGCCAAATGGGATCGAGCGTGTTGGGTTATGTGGTGCACCCTTGCAGGGAAGTTAATCTATTCGAATAGCCGTGATCTTCGGTAACAGGACGACTTGGAGTTGTACCTTGACCTTATGACAACTAGAACTGGATACTTAATAAAACACACCCTTCCAAGTGCCAGATACAACCGGTGGTCGCTCTCTCACAGGGCGACGAGGGGAGGATATCGGTTAGGATTACAAACTTGGAGGACTTCAGTCTACTCTCTTCTACATGCTGCAAGACGGAGGCTGCTAGAAGCGTAGTCTTTGAAAGGACTAGCTATCCCCCTCTTATTCCGGCATTCTGCAGTTCAGTCCACATATGATAGCCTTATTCCAGTTGATACCAATGCATACATATGTAGTGTAGCTCCTTGCTTGCGAGTACTTTGGATGAGTACTCACGGTTGCTTTCTTCCTCTTTTCCCCCTATCCCTTCTACCTGGTTGTCGCAACCAGATGTTGGAGCCCAGGATCCAGACGCCATCGTCGACGACGACTCCTACTACACCGGAGGTGCCTACTACTACATGCTGCCCGCTGATGACGACCAGGAGTAGTTAGGAGGATCCCAGGCAGGAGGCCTGCGCCTCTTTCGATCTGTATCCCAGTTTGTGCTAGCCTTCTTAAGGCAAACTTGTTTAACTTATGTCTGTACTCAGATATTGTTGCTTCCGCTGACTCGTCTATGATCGAGCTCTTGTATTCGAGCCCTCGAGGCCCCTGGCTTGTAATATGATGCTTGTATGACTTATTTTATTTGTAGAGTTGTGTTGTGATATCTTCCCGTGAGTCCTTGATCTTGATAGTACACATTTGCGTGCATGATTAGTGTACGGTCAAATCGGGGGCGTCACAGTTTTGCCCTCTTGAACTCAGCAAATCCCGACTGTGGTGGTTGACCGTGATTCTGATTCGCAACATTGGCTGCAAGCTGCTGAAGTATCTGTGTTTGCATCAACATCATCTGTGCCATATTGGGTGGAGGCGGTGGTGGTGGCACATCATCTCCTCCAGAGTCAGAGTCGGTATCATGGACATGTCCCTCCTCAAAGTTTTCTTTAAAGACATGTTCCCCAAAACCTGGTCCACGACTACGTCCACGTCCACGACCGCGACCACGTCCGCGTGCTCCATGGCCACGACCTCCGCGATTAGCATCCATCCTGTTGGCCTTCCGGTGTTAGAATAGAAGAGAGGGAAATATCTAACCCATAAACCCAATATGATAACAAATGAACAAATAAAACCAGCAACTGAACTCTAGATAAAACTCCAATTAAAACACTCAAGCATGAAAGTACTGGACAACATAGTAGCTATACCACATATATCGGTATAGTCTACCATGGACATAGCAAACATGAAAATAAATAACGTTCACTCGCATCATCAAAGATATCACTCATGGTTCATATAGTCCATCTACTCGCTGAGATCTCCATCGTACTGGTGGGTAGGTGCTGATGCAAAGTGATGCCCGGATGGTGGTGATGCGGTCCCCTCTGGCATAGCAGGAACTCTCTCCTCAGGCTCAGTCTCCTCCTCAGTGTCGTCGATCTGCTGCTCGTGAGTCGGTGGTGCTGGAGGTGCAGGCGGTGCTGAAGGTGCAATGGCGCGATGTGTCAGGCGACGCTTCTTCGCTAGAGCGCTCTTCTTCGTCCGCGTTATCTTGATGCATGGATGAAGCCTCTGGCGTGGAGGAGGTGTAGGGTCCTCTGGTGGCATTTTCCTGTTGGTCACCATTCTCCACGGCAAGCATAGCGTTCGTCGAGATGATACCCTGCTCTGCAACTGCCTCAGCGGCCTCCCGTGCTTCATGGGCAGCGGCTAAGGAAGTGTTCGCCTCCACCAATCTCTCCTCAAGTATCTCCACTCGCTCCTGGTAATACTCTAAGCGCTGACGGTTATCCTCCAGCATAGTCGTAGTCATAGCAAGGTTTTGCTCAAGTCCAAGGGTAAGTGAAGCCATACGAATGATCGTGGGATCATCCTCCTCCATGTACCCCAAGTTCTGCTGAATCGCTCCGTCCCCAATGCGGAAAGTGAAGTACCGGAACGGGGTGTGCCTCAGCTCATCCTGATGAAGTCCGGCTATCCGATGCATCGCCTGATGAACCACTCCAATGACAGCATCAAAGAAGTCTTCTCCATCATATGTGTATCGGTAACTGCTGGTCTGTTCTTCCATCCTCGGATACACCACCAAGTTGACCTTGAAACGTTCCTCGCCCCCGATCATGCGGTACGAGTGTCCGGAAACCTCTGGATCCTTGTTGAAGCCTAAGCATGTGAGCATGTCCCGAAATTGAAGACCGAGGTTGCCAAACTGCTCAATCCGGCGTGAGGATGATATCACCATCTACATATTTGAATAAGAAGAGAATCAGTACACAATTTAATAAGAGAAAATAGAAGAGAAATACTAGAAAATTTATAAAATAATATTTTATAAAATAATTTCTTAGGCTTTCCATTTCTAACTAAGGCCACGTTACTAGGTCGACGTCGGCTCTGATACCACTTCTGTGAGAACCCGAAAATTATTTCCAGACCCTCCTGTGTATATTTGTCAATCCAGGATCAACTTGACAACACAGCGAAAATGGTATCATTGCAGAACAATAAAATAAGTATAAGTTTAATAACTCTTGCCACAAGGCATACATAGTGAAATGTCTCATGACATTTATTACAACCAGAAACACAGCGGAATATATAAATACGTAGTGACTCCATCTCAGCCACAGGCAGTCGATGTAGTCAACGTGTCCTCACTCCTCAGGATCATCATAATAGTCGTAGTCGACGCCCTCATTGCCATGAGTACATTACGTACTCAACATGCCTCCCACGGGGAAGGACCTAATAACTACATGTGGCTTCAAAGGAAGGCCGTATGGCTCATTTGCGTAAAGCTAATTTTGTTTAACAAATAAAGCAGTTGGGTAAAAGCAATTTTAGATGAAAACATGTTTATCTTTAGAACAACTTTCATCAAGTGAGGATCCTCGATCAACCCACGTCCTTCATAGGTTTCAAGAATAGGGGCAAAGAGGGAATAAGCAAGACAGGTCCTGTACGTCAAGAAAGATTCATGTGTCGTCCATGACCGTGGACACGGCTATTCGAATAGTTTTACACTCTGCAGAGGTTGTACACTTTACCCACACGACACAATCCCGACTTGTTGCCACCAGTGGCCGCTGGTATAGTACTCCATTTGGTGTACCGGCAGGGGGATTGTGACGAGGTCTTTGGACTAGATCCCCCAAAGATGTGACATGCCCACCGGGTCTGGCGCACGGAACTGAGAGTATGTCCTCAAACCGGTCCCCCCATCTGTGCCAAGGATACTCCTCGCAAGGCAGCTATCCCATCTGCGGTACGGCGACATCGACACCTAAGGCTGACTAGCTTACTTGACCAAGCCAGTGACCATATAGCATGTGGCTGTACTGTTATCACAATCTTCAAATCCAAGACTTATTAGGCCTTATGCGGCACGGACGACTGATTGCCCCCTTCAACTTGTGAAGGGCAGCCAATCGCTCCTTCAATCCTTGATTCAGCTGTCGCCCGCACCAGTATTCAGATGGTAAGTTTCACGCAGAGTAGAAGAGGATAGAGAAGGTCAACAAGGGCCAACTGGCCTAGCTTAGCATTAAGTTTCAACTTTCAATGACTCGGAGGTCATTCAACAAGGCACCTACAGGGTGATAAGCATGGCTAAGCATTTCTACTCTACCGGAATTATATACTTCTACTCAGGTGTCAAGTAAATAGGCGACAAGCAGATCAGGGTAATGTGTCAATTGACATGCTAGCTACGAGAATTAAAATAGCATGCACATAGCAACAATAAAACTCAATGCAATTTTCCAAACCATAGGATAAGTATGATCAAAGAAGGAGGCATGCCTTCGTTGTCGAGTTCCCCGTTTCCTTCTTCCTCGTAGTGCTCCTCTCCCGTACCGTCGCCTCCTACTCGTAGTAACGGCGAAGCACGATAAATAACAAGCAATAAAATCCAATAACATCCAATGAAATAACAAAATAGGAAGGATTGGTCGAAAGATGTGGATGGATATGGAGATTTCGAAGGAGGTAGATCGATTGATGATGAGTAGAGGGATTGAATGGATTGGTTGGGTATAGGTTTATCCGGACTAAGTAAAACTCGACCATCATGTCTAACGTTCTAAATAGCAATACGCTAACTGAACTTTAATAGTGCCCAATACAAATACTTCGGCTAACTATAAAGAAAAGACAAAATAATGACTGGCGTGACACAAACACAAAAAAATAACTATCCTATGCATTTGAACGACATGACTCAACATAGCATGGCAATACAAATTTACCCACAAATCAATATTTAGATAAAATCTAAATATTTCTAATGGTTAAAACATCAACTATAGAATTTAACAACAAGCGTCTTAAAAGTCAACCAAGCTACTTCCTAAACAAACTTGTTAAGTTACAAAACATCAAACAATAGCACGATCCTAAAGAAATGCTAAAACATAATAGACTCAAATCATGTAGCATATAATTAAAATAATCTAGATACATTTGAAGAAAATGGATCAACAATAATCTAGTCATAGCATGATCAATTGTTGTAACAAAAATCATGCACATGATATAACTCACAACACCACCTAGACTCAATCAAACTAATTTAAACAATAATTCTACAATCGTTCCGAAACTAAACTGGAACATAAATATTGCTATGCATGACAATATTATTTAGAAAGTACGCATGCATATACTATGTCTATGAACAAATAAAAATTATCACACTTCACTAACATGCATCAAAAATAATAATTGTACAACTAGTTCTAGAAATTCTATGACCAATTCTAATATATCCTAGAATCACTCAACAATATTTAGGACAAACCCTAAGCATGCTACGGACATGACAATAAGACATAAACAATTTTGCATGATTACTTATATAAAACATCATACACACTTAATAAAAAAAATAACACAATTAAACATCTATTCAAACAAAACAATTAACTCGTTCCTAGCATCATCGAAACATCCTATGGGTTTAGCATTGGTTTTGGGTCACCGAGTAGTCGTTGGAGATGGAACCGGTGGTGTTGAGCGAGCGAGCGCCGGTGCGCGTCGTCGTCGTCCGAACTCCGGTGATGAAGAGATGGTGGTGAGTGATGCTCCTAGTGACAAGAAGGCACCGGCACACGGATGGACATAACGGACAATCGGCGGGTGACATCGACGTTAGTCCCGAATAGAGCAGCGGCACGGCTACATTGTGCGCGCGGCGAATGATTGCCAACGACTGGGAAATGATGTCTAGGAGGTAGGCTTTGGCAAGGGGATTCTGTTGGTGGGAGGAATTGGACTAGGATGCTCACCTTAGGTGACGGTAGTCGAAGAACAGTAGAGATGGGGCTGTATTGCGGGGTGGATTACGAGTGATTGGAAAGGAATTGGAGGATGGGATGATGGGGCTTTTATAGAGGTGCTCTTGGCGCACGTCGTGACGCGAAGGGTCTGCCGAATGGTAGCCGGAGGAGAGAGATCAGGAGGTGAATGCCATTGTTGGGCCAATAACTTCGTCAGTTACTTGCACGAGATTAAGCGCATCATGAGTGGAGCCATTAGACTGAACGGACTCGTCGTTGAGTGGGGAGTAAATCTTGTGTTGATGATGAATGGAAACGGTGAAGGGATTAATGGGATTTGAAGGGAAAAGAAGAGGCAACCATGGAGGTTTCTTCTCTGTAACATGCACGTGCACGCGTGCGGGAGGAAGGAGAAGAGCCGAGCCGTCCGTTCGCTCGCTCACTCGGCTGGGCCGCTGGCCTGGTGGTTGGGCCTTGGGCCAAGTCTCTTTGGTGGCTGGACACAAAAAAAACAAAGAGAAGAGATGGCCCAGTGCATACGTGAATGTGTGTGACCAATTTTGGTGCATACGTGCAATAGGCCAACAACGGCTAGGCTAGGATGCACGTATTGTTCAAGGACCAATAACAGAAAGAGAAACTAAAGAAGAGAGAAGAAAAGAAAATCAATATAATATAATATTGATTTCTTTTACTAGGATTGCTACAAGAGGAACCGAAACAAAGACAACTAAAAAGTCTTCAAGAATCCAAGAAATCAAAGTAACAAAAAAAACTTAAATGAAATATTACGAACGAATAAATCGACTCAGGATATTACGGAAAATATTTTCCAACTAACATGTGCTAAATTAATTCCAAACAACTTGGTATTAATTTGAGAAATCTCCAAAATATATAATTAAAGATTACGTTGCAACATCCCTTGGCTTTAAAAAAAATGAATTCTCGAAAAAAAATCAGGATGTTACAACTCTACCCCCCTTACAAGGAATCTCGACCCCGAGATTCAGAGCTAAGAGAAAAGATTTGGGAACTCCTCCCTGAGGTCGTCTTCTCGCTCCCAAGTTGCTTCCTTCTCAGTGTGATTGCTCCACTGCACCTTGCAAAGTTTGATCACCTTTCTCCTAGTTGTACGCAACTGCTCATCAAGAATCTTGATAGGATATTCTTCATATGTCAGGTCATCTTTGACTTCTATGTTGTCAAGTGAAGTCTTCTGCACCTCTTCCTCGGGTTTCTTAAAACAATTCTTCAACTATGACACATGGAAAACATTGTGCACATTTGACAACTTCTCTGGGAGTGCCAACTGATAGGCTACCTCTCCACGTCGAGCGGTAATCCCAAACGGACCAATGTAGCGGGGCGCTAGCTTACCCTTGATTCCAAATCGACGCATTCCACGTAGTGGAGATACCTTCAGGTACACATCATCTCCTATCTTGAATGATATGTCATGACGACGTTTATCCGAATAAGCCTTCTGTCTAGACTGGGCTGCCTTCAACCTTTCTTGAGTCATTTTCACTTGCTTGTCCGCCTCTTCCAACTTGTCAGGTCCAAACACTTGGTTTTCACCTACTTCATGCCAGTTAAGAGGTGTACGGCACTTTTGTCCATATAAAGCCTCAAAAGGAGCCATCTTTATACTTGCTTGATAACTGTTGTTATAAGAAAACTCAGCATAAGGAAGACTCTTATCCCAACTACGTTGATAAGTCAAAGCACAAGCTCGAAGCATGTCTTCAAGAATTTGGTTTACCCGTTCCGTTTGTCCATCAGTCTATGGGTGATACGCTGTACTGAAATCCAACTGAGCTCCCAGAACTTCATGTATTTTCTTCCAAAACCGCGAGGTAAACTTGTTGGGGAACGTAGCAGAAATTCAAATTTTTCCTACGTGTCACCAAGATCTATCTATGGAGAGACTAGCAACGAGGGGAAGGAGAGTGCATCTACATACCCTTGTAGATCGCTAAGCGGAAGCGTTCAAGTGAACGGGGTTGATGGAGTCATACTCGTCGTGATCCAAATCACCGATGACCAAGTGCCGAACGGACGGCACCTCCGCGTTCAACACACGTAAAACCCGGTGACGTCTCCCATGCCTTGATCCAGCAAGGAGAGAGGGAGAGGTTGAGGAAGACTCCATCCAGCAGCAGCACAACGGCGTGGTGGTGGTGGAGGAGCGTGGCAATCCTGCAGGGCTTCGCCAAGCACCACGGGAGAGGAGAAGGACTTAGGAGAGAGGGAGGGGCTGCACCAAAGGCATAAGGGGTGTCTCAAGAGGCCCTCCTACCCTCACTATATATAGGGAGCCCAAGGGGGGGGTGCACCAGCCCTAGGAGATCCAATCTCCTAGGGGGCGGCGGCCCGGGGAGGTTTCCCTCCCCCCCAAGGCACCTAGGAGGTGCCTTCCCTCCTTGGGACTCTTCCTTAGGGTTCCCCCTTCACCCTAGGCGCATGGGCCATAAGGGAAGTGGCGCCCCAGCCCACTTTGGGCTGGATCCCTTCCCACTTCAGCCCATGGGCCCCGGGGGGCAGCTGGCCCCACCCGGTGGGCCCCCGGGACCCTTCCGGTGGTCCCGGTACAATACCGATGACCCCGAAACTTGTCCCGATGGCCGAAACAGGACTTCCTATATATAAATCTTTACCTCCGGACCATTCCGGAACTCCTCGTGACGTCCGGGATCTCATCCGGTACTCCGAACAACATTCGGTAACCACATACAAGCTTCCTTTATAACCCTAGCGTCATCGAACCTTAAGTGTGTAGACCCTACGGGTTCGGGAGACATGCAGACATGACCGAGACGTTCTCCGGTCAATAACCAACAGCGGGATCTGGATACCCATGTTGGCTCCCACATGTTCCACGATGATCTCATCGGATGAACCACGATGTCAAGGACTCAATCAATCCCGTATACAATTCCCTTTGTCTAGCGGTATTGTACTTGCCCAAGATTCGATCGTCGGTATCCCGATACCTTGTTCAATCTCGTTACCGACAAGTCTCTTTACTCGTTCCGTAACACATCATCCCGTGATCAACTCCTTGATCACATTGTGCACATTATGATGATGTCCTACCGAGTGGGCCCAGAGATACCTCTCCGCTTACACGGAGTGACAAATCCCAGTCTCGATTTGTGCCAACCCAACAGACACTTTCGGAGATACCTGTAGTGCACCTTTATAGTCACCCAGTTACGTTGTGACGTTTGATACACCCAAAGCATTCCTACGGTATCCGGGAGTTGCACAATCTAATGGTCTAAGGAAATGATACTTGACATTAGAAAAGCTTTAGCATACGAACTACACGATCTAGTGCTATGCTTAGGATTGGGTCTTGTCCATCACATCATTCTCCTAATGATGTGATCCCGTTATCAATGACATCCAATGTCCATGGTCAGGAAACCGTAACCATCTATTGATTAACGAGCTAGTCAACTAGAGGCTTACTAGGGACATGGTGTTGTCTATGTATCCACACATGTATCTGAGTTTCCTATCAATACAATTATAGCATGGATAATAAACGATTATCATGAACAAGGAAATAATATAATAATAATCAATTTATTATTGCCTCTAGGGCATATTTCCAACAGTCTCCCACTTGCACTAGAGTCAATAATCTAGTTCACATCGCCATGTGATTAACATTCACAGGTCACATCGCCATGTGACTAACACCCAAGAGTTTACTAGAGTTAGTAGTCTAGTTCACATCACTATGTGATTAACACTCAATGAGTTCTAGGTTTGATCATGTTGCTTTTGAGAGAGGTTTTAGTCAACGGGTCTGAACCTTTCAGATCCGTGTGTGCTTTACAAATCTCTATGTCATCTACTAGATGTAGCTACCACGTTCTATTTGGAGCTAATCCAAATAACTGTTCTACTTGGAGCTATTCTAAATTGTTGCTCCATTATACGTATCCGGCATCTCTACTCAGAGCTATCCGGATAGGTGTTAAGCTTGCATCGACGTAACCCTTTACGACGAACTCTTTTACCACCTCCATAATCGAGAAAATTCCTTAGTCCACTAGTTACTAAGGATAACTTTGACCGCTGTCCTGTGATCCATTCTTGGATCACTCTTGTACCCCTTGACTGACTCATGGCAAGGCACACTTCAGGTGCGGTACACAGCATAGCATACTGTAGAGCCTACGTCTTAAGCATAGGGGACGACCTTCGTCCTTTCTCTCTATTCTGCCATGGCCGAGCTTTAAGTCTTAACTTCATACCTTACAACTCAGGCAAGAACTCCTTCTTTGACTGATCCATCTTGAACACCTTCAAGATCATGTCAAGGTATGTGCTCATTTGAAAGTACCATTAAGCGTTTTGATCTATCCTTATAGATCTTGATGCTCAATGCTCAAGTAGCTTAATCCAGGTTTTCCATTGAAAAACACTTTCCAAATAACCCTATATGCTTTCCAGAAATTCTACGTCATTTCTGATCCATAATATGTCAACAACATATACTCATCAGAAATTCTACAGTGCTCCCACTCACTTCTTTGGAAATATAAGTTTCTCACAAACTTTGTATAAACCCAAAATCTTTGATCATCATCAAAGCGTACATTCCAACTCCGAGATGCTTACTCCAGTTCTTATAAGGATTACTGGAGCTTTGCACACTTATTAGCATCTTTCAGGATTGACAAAACCTTCCGGTTGTATCACATACAACCTTTCCTCAAAACTCGTCGAGGAAACAATGTTTTGATATCCTATCTGCAAGATTTCATAAATAATGCAGTAATCGCTAATATAATTCCAACAGACTCTTAGCTTCGCTACGAGTGAGAAAGTCTCATCGTAGTCAACTCCTTGAACTTGTCGAAAACATCTTAACGACAAGTCGAGCTTTCTTAATGGTGACATTTACCATCATTGTCCGTCTTCCTTTTAAAATCCATCTGCACTCAACAGCCTTACGACCATCGAGCTGTTCTGCCAAAGTCTACACTTTGTTTTCATACATGGATCCTCTCTCGGATTTTATGGCCCTCGAGCCATTTATCGGAATCCAGGCCCACCATCGCTTCTCCATAGCTCGTAGGTTCATTGTTGTCTAGCAACATGACTTCCAAGACAGGATTACGTACCACTCTGAAGTAGTACGCATCCTTGTCATCCCACGAGGTTTGGTAGTGACTTGATCTGAAGTTTCATGATCACTATCATAAGCTTCCACTTCAATTGGTGTAGGTGCCACAGGAACAACTTCCTGTGCCCTGCCACACACTAGTTGAAGAGACGGTTCAATAACCTCATCAAGTCTCCACCATCCTCCCACTCAATTCTTTCGAGAGAAACTTTTCCTCGAGAAAGGACCCGATTCTAGAAACAATCCCTTATTGCTTTCGGATCTGAGACAGGAGGTATACCCAACTGTTTTGGGTGTCCTATGAAGATGCATTTATCCGCTTTGGGTTCGAGCTTATCAGCCTGAAACTTTTTCACATAAGCGTCGCAGCCCCAAACTTTTAAGAAATGACAGCTTAGGTTTCTCTAAACCATAGTTCATACGGTGTCATCTCATCGGAATTACGTGGTGCCCTATTTAAAGTGAATGTGGTTGTCTTTAATGCCTAACCCATAAACTATCGTGGTAATTCGATAAGAGACATCATGGTATGCATCATATCCAATAGGGTGCAGTTATGATGTTCGAACACACCATCACACTATGGTGTTCCAGGCTGTATTAGTTGTGAAACAATTTCCACAATGTCTTAATTCTGTGCCAAACTCGTAATTCAGATATTCATCTCTATGATCATATCATAGATCTTTTATCCTCTTGTCACGATGATCTTTCAACTTCACCCTGAAATTACTTGAACCTTTCAATAATTCAGACTCGTGATTCATCAAGTAAATATACTCAACATCTACTCAAGTCATCTGTGAAGTAAGAACATAACGATATCCACTACATGCCTCAGCACTCATTGGACTGCACACATCAAAATGTATTACTTCCAACAAGTTGCTTTCTAGTTCCATTTTACTGAAAGCGAGGCTTTCAGTCATCTTTCCCATGTGGTATGATTTGCATGTCTCAAGTGATTCAAAATCAAGTGAGTCCAAACGATCCATCTGTATAGAGTTTCTTCATGCATATCTACCAACAAACATGGTTCGCATGTCTCAATCCTTTCAAAAATGAGTGAGTCCAAAGATCCATCAACATGGAGCTTCTTCATGCGTTTTATACCGATATGACTTATGTGGCAGTGCCACAAGTAGGTGGTACTATCATTACTATCTTTTGGCATGAACATGTGTATCACTACGATCGAGATTCAATGAACCATTCATTTTAGGTGTAAGACCATTGAAGGTATTATTCAAATAAACAGAGTAACCATTATTCTCCTTAAATGAATAACTGCATTGCGATAGACATAATCCAATCATGTCTATGCTCAACGCAAACACCAAATAACAATTATTTATGTTTTAATACCAATCTCGATGGTAGAGGGAGCGTGCGATGCTTGATCATATCAACCTTGGAAACACTTCCAACACATATCGTCAGCTCACCTTTAGCTAGTCTCCATTTATTCCGTAGCTTTTATTTCGAGTTACTAACACTTAGCAACCGAACCGGTATCTAATACCCTGGTGCTACTAGGAGTACTAGTAAAGTACACATCAACACAATGTATATCCAATATACTTCTATCGACCTTGCCAGCCTTCTCATCTACCAAGTATCTAGGGTAATTCTGCTCCAGTGGTTGTTCCCCTTATTACAGAAGCACTTAGTCTCGGGTTTGGGTTGAACCTTGGGTTTCTTCACTAGAGCAGCAGCTGATTTGCCGTTTCATGAAGCATCCCTTTTGCCCTTGCCCTCCTTGAAACTAGTGGTTTCACCAACCATCAACAATTGATGCTCCTTCTTGATTTCTACTTTTGTGGTGTCAAACATCGCGAATATCTCAAGGATCATCATATATGTCCCTGATATATTATAGTTCATCACGAAGCTCAAGCAGCTTGGTGGTAATAACTTCGGAGAAACATCACTATCTCATCTGGAAGATCAACTCCCACTCGATTCAAATGATTGTTGTACTCAGACAATCTGAGCACAAGCTCAACAATTGAGCTTTTCTCCTTAGTTTGTAGATTAAGAAAATCGTCGGAGGTCTTATACCTCTTGACGTGGGCACGAGCCTGAAATCCCAATTTCAGCCCTCAAAACATCTCATATGTTTCGCGACGTTTCAAAAACGTCTTCGGTGCCTCAACTCTAAACCGTTTAACTGAACTATCATGTAGTTATCGAAACGTGTATGTAGATGTTCGCAACATCCACAGACAACGTTCGAGGTTCAGCACACTGAGCGGTGCATTAAGGACATAAGCCTTCTAAGAAGCAATGAGGACAATCCTCAGTTTACGGACCTAGTCCGCATAATTGCTACTATCAACTTTCAACTAAATTTTCTCTAGGAACATATCTAAACAGTAGAACTATAGCGTGAGCTACGACATAATTTGCAAAAATCCTTTTGACTATGTTCAGGATAATTAAGTTCATCTTATGAACTCCCACTCAGATAGACATCCCTCTAGTCATCTAAGTGATGACATGATCCGAGTCAACTAGGCCGTGTCCGATCATCACGTGAGACGGACTAGTCAACATCGATGAACATCTTCATGTTGATCGTATCTACCATACGACTCATGCTCGACCTTTCGGTCTTCTGTGTTCCGAGGCCATGTCTGTACATGCTAGGCTCATCAAGTCAACCTAAGTGTTTGCATGTGTTCCGAGGCCATGTCTGTACATGCTAGGTTCGTGAAAACCCGTTGTATGTGAACGTAAGAATCTAACACCCGATCATCACGTGGTGCTTTGAAACAACGAACTTTCGCAACGGTGCACAGTTAGGGGGAACACTTTCTTGAAATTTTAATGAGGGATCATCTTATTTACTACCGTCGTTCTAAGTAAACAAGATGCATAAACATGATAAACATCACATGCAATCAAATAGTGACATGATATGGCCAATATCATATTGCTCCTTTTGATCTCCATCTTCGGGGCTCCATGATCATCATCGTCACCGGCATGACACCATGATCTCCATCATCATGATCTCCATCATCGTGTCTTCTTGAAGTTGTCTCGTCAACTATTACTTCTACTACTATAGCTAACGGTTAGCAATAAAGTAAAGTAATTACATGACGTTTATGTTGACACGCAGGTCATAGATAAATTAAGACAACTCCTATGGCTCCTGCCGGTTGTCATACTCATCGACATGCAAGTCGTGATTCCTATTACAAGAACATGATCATCTCATACATCACATATATCATTCATCACATCCTTTGGCCATATCACATCACATAGCATACCTTGCAAAAACAAGTTAGACGTCCTCTAATTGTTGTTTGCATGTTTTACGTGGCTGCTATGGGTTTCTAGCAAGAACGTTTCTTACCTACGCAAAACCCACAACGTGATATGCCAATTGCTATTTACCCTTCATAAGGACCCTTTTCATCGAATCCGATCCGACTAAAGTAGGAGAGACAGACACCCGCTAGCCACCTTATGCATCTAGTGCATGTCAGTCGGTGGAACCAGTCTCACGTAAGAGTACGTGTAAGGTCGGTCCGGGCCGCTTCATCCCACGATGCCGCCGAATCAAGATAAGACTAGTAACGGCAAGCATATTGAACAAAATCAACGCCCACAACTACTTTGTGTTCTACTCGTGCATAGAAACTACGCATAGACCTAGCTCATGATGCCACTGTTGGGGAACGTAGCAGAAATTCAAAATTTTCCTACGTGTCACCAAGATCTATCTATGGAGAGACTAGCAACGAAGGGAAGGAGAGTGCATCTACATACCCTTGTAGATCGCTAAGCGGAAGCGTTCAAGTGAACGGGGTTGATGGAGTCGTACTCGTCGTGATCCAAATCACCGATGACCAAGTGCCGAACGGATGGCACCTCCGCGTTCAACACACGTACAGCCCGGTGACGTCTCCCATGCCTTGATCCAGCAAGGAGAGAGGGAGAGGTTGAGGAAGACTCCATCCAGCAGCAGCACAACGGCGTGGTGGTGGTGGAGGAGCGTGGCAATCCTGCAGGGCTTCGCCAAGCACCACGGGAGAGGAGAAGGACTTAGGAGAGAGAGAGGGGCTGCACCAAAGGCATAAGGGGTGTCTCAAGAGGCCCTCCTACCCTCACTATATATAGGGAGCCCAAGGGGGGGGGGTGCGCCAGCCCTAGGAGATCCAATCTCCTAGGGGGCGGCGGCCAGGGGAGGTTTCCCTCCCCCCCAAGGCACCTAGGAGGTGCCTTCCCTCCTTGGGACTCTTCCTTAGGGTTCCCCCTTCACCCTAGGCGCATGGGCCATAAGGGAAGTGGCGCCCCAGCCCACTTTGGGCTGGATCCCTTCCCACTTCAGCCCATGGGCCCCCGGGGGCAGGTGGCCCCACCCGGTGGGCCCCCAGGACCCTTCCGGTGGTCCCGGTACAATACCGATGACCCCGAAACTTGTCCCGATGGCCGAAACAGGACTTCCTATATATAAATCTTTACCTCCGGACCATTCCGGAACTCCTCGTGACGTCCGGGATCTCATCCGGGACTCCGAACAACATTCGGTAACCACATACAAGCTTCCTTTATAACCCTAGCGTCATCGAACCTTAAGTGTGTAGACCCTACGGGTTCGGGAGACATGCAGACATGACCGAGACGTTCTCCGGTCAATAACCAACAGCGGGATCTGGATACCCATGTTGGCTCCCACATGTTCCACGATGATCTCATCGGATGAACCACGATGTCAAGGACTTAATCAATCCCGTATACAATTCCCTTTGTCTAGCGGTATTGTACTTGCCCGAGATTCGATCGTCGGTATCCCGATACCTTGTTCAATCTCGTTACCGACAAGTCTCTTTACTCGTTCCGTAACACATCATCCCGTGATCAACTCCTTGATCACATTGTGCACATTATGATGATGTCCTACCGAGTGGGCCCAGAGATACCTCTCCGCTTACACGGAGTGACAAATCCCAGTCTCGATTTGTGCCAACCCAACAGACACTTTCGGAGATACCTGTAGTGCACCTTTATAGTCACCCAGTTACGTTGTGACGTTTGATACACCCAAAGCATTCCTACGGTATCCGGGAGTTGCACAATCTAATGGTCTAAGGAAATGATACTTGACATTAGAAAAGCTTTAGCATACGAACTACACGATCTAGTGCTATGCTTAGGATTGGGTCTTGTCCATCACATCATTCTCCTAATGATGTGATCCCGTTATCAATGACATCCAATGTCCATGGTCAGGAAACCGTAACCATCTATTGATCAACGAGCTAGTCAACTAGAGGCTTACTAGGGACATGGTGTTGTCTATGTATCCACACATGTATCTGAGTTTCCTATCAATACAATTATAGCATGGATAATAAACGATTATCATGAACAAGGAAATAATATAATAATAATCAATTTATTATTGCCTCTAGGGCATATTTCCAACAAAACTGAGTACCTCGATCTGACACTATCCTCTTAGGAACTCCATGTGCACAAATGATTCTTGCCATATACTAGAATGAAATGAGATGACTTGGTCAATCTGTCCACTATGACCCAAATAGAATCAAATCCAGAAGATGTCCTTGGAAGGCCTGTGATAAAGTCCATTCCAATTTCTTCCCATTTCCACACTGGAACCTTAAGTGGTTGTAGTAGTCCCGCAGGTTTCTGATGCTCCGCCTTGACCCTTCGACATACGTCACACCGTGAAACATACTCAGCGATTTCTCGCTTCATACTCGACCACCAAAAACTACCCCAAAGATCATTATACATCTTTGTACTTCCACGGTGTATTGAGTATGCTGACTCATGAGCTTCCTTCATGATTGTGTCCTTGATATCCTTTTGGTCTGGCACCAACAAACGGTCTCGAAACCATATGCTTCCACTCTCATCCTCTCTATAGTAGGGTGCTTCACCCAATTTGATTTTCTCTCGAATCTCTTCAATGCCCTTGTCACCTTTTTGCGCTTCTCGCACTTGATCTTGGAGAGTAAACTTGACCTCTAACATTTCACCATTTTCAGCAAGGCTCACATACAGATTCATCTTTCGAATTTCCTCATAAAGTTCTGGCGCTTCCTTCTGAATCATCACATTGTTGAGATAAACCTTCCTGCTCAGTGCATCAGCTACGACATTGGCTTTACCAGGATGGTAGTTAATGTTCAGATTATAGTCCTTGATCAAATCTAGCCACCTTCTCTGTCTAAGATTCAAATCCGGTTGTGTGAAAATGTATTTCAAACTCTTATGATCCGAGTATATCTCACACCTATTTCCGATAAGGTAGTGCCTCCAAGTTTTCAAGGCATGCACTACGGCGGCTAATTCTAAATCATGTGTGGGATAGTTAACCTCATGAGGGCGTAGCTGTCTCGATGAATAAGCTACAACCTTTCCTTGTTGCATAAGCACACATCCCAAACCCTGTTGAGAAGCATCGCAATAAACCTCAAAATCTTGCTGAATATCTGGCAATACCAATACTGGACCAGTTGTCAACCTCCTCTTGAGTTCTTGGAAACTCGCTTCACAAGCTTCTGACCACTCAAATTTTTTATCCTTCTTTAACAACTGAGTCATAGGTCTAGCTATTCGGGAAAAATCTTCAATGAACTGACGGTAATACCCGGCTAGTCCAAGGAAACTGCGTATTTCTGACACATTCTTGGGTTGCTTCCAACTGAGTACTGATTCCACTTTTGCTGGATCCATGGCAACTCCTTCGGCTGAGATGACATGTCCTAGAAAGTCCACTTGTTTTAACCAGAATTCACACTTACTAAACTTGGCATAGAGTTGATGAGCCCTTAGCCTCTCCAAAACCACTCGAAGGTGTTTCTCGTGCTTCACTTCGGGAATAGATCAAAACATCGTCAATGAACACTACAACAAACTTATCCAAGCAATCCATGAATACGCAGTTCATGAGATAGATGAAGTAAGCTGGTGCATTCGTGAGTCCAAAAGACATTACCAAAAACTCATAGAGACCATATCGAGTAACAAAGGCGGTCTTTGGAACATCTTGCGGGCGAATCTTCAACTAGTGGTATCCCGATCGGAGATCTATTTTGGAAAACACACGTGCTCCCTTCAACTGTTCGAACAAGTCATTAATCCTTGGCAGGGGATACTTATTCTTAATAGTTGCTGCATTCAGCTCTCGGCAATCCACACACATGCGCATGCTACCATCTTTCTTTTTCACAAATAACACAGGTGCGCCCCATGGTGATGTGCTCGGCCTAATGTAACCCTTCTCTTCTAACTCCTGAATTTGCTTCTTCAACTCGGCTAATTCATTCGCTGTCATCTTATAAGGTCTCTTCGCAATAGGAGCGGTGCCCGGTATTAACTCAATGACAAACTCAATCTCACGGTCTGGTGGCAATCCAGGCAATTCATCCGGAAAGACATCTGGATATTCCATCACCACTGGAAATTCCTCCAAAGTTAACTCCTTCACTTTGTTCAGCATGCAATCAACCTTGGCTTGAAGTGCAATCCTAGCTTGGTATTCCACAGTGGCCCCTTCAGTGCTTGTTAATGTAACAGAGGTCCTAGCACAATCTACAAATGCCTTATGTTTCCTTAACCAATTCATTCCTAAAATGATATCCAAGCCTTTGGAGTCTATCAAGATAAGATTTGCTAGGAACTCTACCCCTTCTATAACTATAACCACTTTAGGACACTTCTGCCCAGTCCTTAAAATACCCCCAGGTGATTGCACTACCATTTGCAAGTTCAAACCCTCAGTTCGAAAATGATGTTTTCAGCAAAACTCCTTGAAATGAACGAATGAGAAGTTCCAGTATCAAAAAGTACTGAACCGTAATATGAGTTGATCGGGAACATACCAAGAACAACATCTGGTGACTCTTGAGCCTGCTCGATGGTGACATGATTGACCCTTCCACGTCCTGATGCATGAGGTGCACCCCCTGGTGTGTTGAGAATGCCTCGGCCACGTCCAGCTGCGGGTGTCCTAGCTGCAGAACCCAAATTGAACTTCACTGGAGTGGGACCAGTGTTCTTGTTGAGACATGCAACAGCAAAGTGACCCTCTTGCCCACAACTAAAGCATGCCTTTCCAGCTGTATTAGCATGATTACCTCCCACTTCAGCTCGTGGAGTCTTATATGCATTTGGCTGATAGGTGTTGTTGGGCCTTGATGGCTTGACATACTGTGCATGATAGCCAGGATGATGACCAATCTTCTGTCGGGAGCTACCTGCCCCATGGTGATTCTGTGGTGCTCTACGCGTGCAGTGCTCCTCTAACTCCCTCCTTGAGTTCTCCTGGAGTATAGCCTTGTTGACAAGTGCTTGAAAGGTAAGGAAATCATGAGATACCAGCCTGTCCTTCAACCCAGGGTTCAGCCCCTTCAAAAACTTGGCAGTCTTGTCAGCTTCAGTTGGAATATCTACCCTTCCATAACGTGCCAGCTGCGTGAAACGACTAAGATATTCCGACACTGTCATCTTTCCTTGAGTAAGAGCTCGGAACTCATCCCTCTTCAGCTCCATGATGCCGGCAGGAATATGTGCGGTGCGGAAAGCTTCTGCAAACTCATTCCAAGTGATAGTTTGGGCATCCTCATGAGCTTCACAATAATTCTCCCACCAATCTGCAGCCACACCCTTGAGCTGGTGTGCCGCAAACTTGACACGATTTTCCACGATGCAATTGGCCAAGTTGAGAGTCTTCCTGATGTCCTTCAACCAATCATCAGCGTCAAGTAGGTCTGCTGATCCCTCAAAAGTTGGCGGTTTTGCCCTCATGAACTCAGCAAATCCCGACTGTGGTGGTTGACCCTGATTCTGATTCGCAACATTGGCTGCAAGCTGCTAAAGTATCTGTGTTTGCATCAACATCATCTGTGCCATATTGGGTGGAGGCGGTGGTGGTGGCACATCATCTCCTCCAGAGTCAGAGTCGGTATCATGGACATGTCCCTCCTCAAAGTTTTCTTCAAAGACATGTTCCCCAAAACCTGGTCCACGTCCACGACCGCGACCACGTCCGCGTGCTCCATGGCCACGACCTCCGCGATTAGCATCCATCCTGTTGGCCTTCCGGTGTTAGAATAGAAGAGAGGGAAATATCTAACCCATAAACCCAATATGATAACAAATGAACAAATAAAACCGGCAACTGAACTCCAGATAAAACTCCAATTAAAACACTCAAGCATGAAAGTACTGGACAACATAGTAGCTATACCACATATATCGGTATAGTCTACCATGGACATAGCAAACATGAAAATAAATAACGTTCACTCGCATCATCAAAGATATCGCTCATGGTTCCTATAGTCCATCTACTCGCTGAGATCTCCATCGTACTGGTGGGTAGGTGTTGATGCAAAGTGAAGCCCGGATGGTGGTGATGCGGTCCCCTCTGGCGTAGCAGGAACTCTCTCCTCAGGCTCAGTCTCCTCCTCAGCGTCGTCGAGCTGCTGCTCGCGAGTCGGTGGTGCTGGAGGTGCAGGCGGTGCTGAAGGTGCAACGGCGCGATGTGTCAGGCGACGCTTCTTCGCTAGAGCCCTCTTCTTCATCCGCGTTATCTTGATGCGTGGATGAAGCCTCTGGCATGGAGGAGGTGTAGGGTCCTCTGGTGGCATTTTCCTGTTGGTCACCATTCTCCACATCGAGCGGTAATCCCACACGGACCAATGTAGCGGGGCGCTAGCTTACCCTTGATTCCAAATCGACGCATTCCACGTAGTGGAGATACCTTCAGGTACACATCATCTCCTATCTTGAATGATATGTCATGACGACGCTTATTCGAATAAGCCTTCTGTCTAGACTGGGCTGCCTTCAACCTTTCTTGAGTCATTTTCACTTGCTTGTCCGCCTCTTCCAACGTGTCAGGTCCAAACACTTGGTTTTCACCTACTTCATGCCAGTTAAGAGGTGTACGACACTTTTGTCCATATAAAGCCTCAAAACGAGCCATCTTTATACTTGCTTGATAACTGTTGTTATAAGAAAACTCAGCATAAGGAAGACTCTTATCCCAACTACGTTGATAAGTCAAACACAAGCTCGAAGCATGTCTTCAAGAATTTAGTTTACCCGTTCCGTTTGTCCATCAGTCTGTGGGTGATACGCTGTACTGAAATCCAACTGAGTTCCCAGAACTTCATGTATTTTCTTCCAAAACCGCGAGGTAAACTGAGTACCTCGATCTGACACTATCCTCTTAGGAACTCCATGTGCATAAATGATTCTTGCCATATACAATTCTGCGAGCTTCTCTCCACCATAGGCAGTCTTTACTGGAATGAAATGAGATGACTTGGTCAATCTGTCCACTATGACCCAAATAGAATCAAATTCAGAAGATGTCCTTGGAAGGCCTGTGATAAAGTCCATTCCAATTTCTTCCCATTTCCACACTGGAACCTTAAGTGGTTGTAGTAGTCCCGCGGGTTTCTGATGCTCCGCCTTAACCCTTCGACATACGTCACACTGTGAAACATACTCAGCGATTTCTCGCTTCATACTCGACCACCAAAAACTACCCCGAAGATCATTATACATCTTTGTACTTCCAGGGTGTATTGAGTATGCTGACTCATGAGCTTCCTTCATGATCGTGTCCTTGATATCCTTTTGGTCTGGCACCAACAAACGGTCTCGAAACCATATGCTTCCACTCTCATCCTCTCTATAGTCGGGTGCTTCACCCAATTTGATTTTCTCTCGAATCTCTTCAATGCCCTTGTCATATTTTTGCGCTTCTCGCACTTGATCTTGGAGACTAACTTGACCTCTAACATTTCACCATTTTCAGCAAGGCTCACATACAGATTCATCTTTCGAATTTCCTCATAAAGTTCTGGCGCTTCCTTCTGAATCATCACATTGTTGAGATAAACCTTCCTGCTCAGTGCATCAGCTACGACATTGGCTTTACCAGGATGGTAGTTAATGTTCAGATTATAGTCCTTGATCAAATCTAGCCACCTTCTCTGTCTAAGATTCAAATCCGGTTGTGTGAAAATGTATTTCAAACTCTTATGATCCGAGTATATCTCACACCTATTTCCGATAAGGTAGTGCCTCCAAGTTTTCAAGGCATGCACTACGGCGGCTAATTCTAAATCATGTGTGGGATAGTTAACCTCATGAGGGCGTAGCTGTCTCGATGAATAAACTACAACCTTTCCTTGTTGCATAAGCACACATCCCAAAACCTGTTGAGAAGCATCGCAATAAACCTCAAAATCTTGCTGAATATCTAGCAATACCAATACTGGACCAGTTTTCAACCTCCTCTTGAGTTCCTGGAAACTCGCTTCACAAGCTTCTGACCACTCAAATTTTTTATCCTTCTTTAACAACTGAGTCATAGGTCTAGCTATTCGGGAAAAATCTTCAATGAACCGACGGTAATACCCGGCTAGTCCAAGGAAACTGCGTATTTCTGACACATTCTTGGGTTGCTTCCAACTGAGTACTGATTCCACTTTTGCTGGATCCATGGCAACTCCTTCGGCTGAGATGGCATGTCCTAGAAAGTCCACTTGTTTTAACCAGAATTCACACTTACTAAACTTGGCATAGAGTTGATGAGCCCTTAGCCTCTCCAAAACCACTCGAAGGTGTTTCTTGTGCTCTTCTTCACTCCGGGAATAGATCAAAACATCGTCAATGAACACTACAACAAACTTATCCAAGCAATCCATGAATACGCTGTTCATGAGATACATGAAGTAAGCTGGTGCATTCGTGAGTCCAAAAGACATTACCAAAAACTCATAGAGACCATATCGAGTAACAAAGGCGGTCTTTGGAACATCTTGCGGGCGAATCTTCAACTGGTGGTATCCCGATCGGAGATCTATTTTGGAAAACACACGTGCTCCCTTCAACTGTTCGAACAAGTCATTAATCCTTGGCAGGGGATACTTATTCTTAATAGTTGCTGCATTCAGCTCTCGGTAATCCACACACATGCGCATGGTACCATCTTTCTTTTTCACAAATAACACAGGTGCGCCCCATGGTGATGTGCTCGGCCTAATGTAACCCTTCTCTTCTAACTCCTGAATTTGCTTCTTCAACTCGGCTAATTCATTCACTGTCATCTTATAAGGTCTCTTCGCAATAGGAGCGGTGCCCGGTATTAACTCAATGACAAACTCAATCTCACGGTCTGGTGGCAATCCAGGCAATTCATCCGGAAAGACATCTGGATATTCCTTCACCACTGGAACATCCTCCAAAGTTAACTCCTTCACTTTGTTCAACATGCAATCAACCTCGGGTTGAGGTGCAATCCTAGCTTGGTATTCCACAGTGGCCCCTTCAGTGCTTGTTAATGTAACAGAGGTCCTAGCACAATCTACAAATGCCTTATGTTTCCTCAACCAATTCATTCCTAAAATGATATCCAAGCCTTTGGAGTCTATCAAGATAAGATTTGCTAGGAACTCTACCCCTTCTATAACTATAACCACTTTAGGACACTTCTGCCCAGTCCTTAAAATACCCCCAGGTGATTGCACTACCATTTGCAAGTTCAAACCCTCAGTTCGAAAATGATGTTTTTCAGCAAAACTCCTTGAAATGAACGAATGAGAAGCTCCAGTATCAAAAAGTACCGAACCATAATATGAGTTGATCGGGAACATACCAAGAACAACATCTGGTGACTCTTGAGCCTGCTCGATGGTGACATGATTGACCCTTCCACGTCCTGATGCATGAGGTGCACCCCCTGGTGTATTGAGAATGCCTCGGCCACGTCCAGCTGAGGGTGTCCTAGCTGCAGAACCCAAATTGAACTTCACTGGAGTGGGACCAGTGTTCTTGTTGGGACATGCAACAGCAAAGTGACCCTCTTGCCCACAACTGAAGCATGCCTTTCCAGCTGTATTAGCATGATTACCTCCCACTTCAGCTTGTGGAGTCTTATATGCATTTGGCTGATAGGTGTTGTTGGGCCTTGATGGCTTGACATACTGTGCACGATAGCCAGGATGATGACTAATCTTCTGTCGGGAGCTACCTGCCCCATGGTGATTCTGTGGTGCTCTACGCTTGCGGTGCTCCTCTAACTCCCTCCTTGAGTTCTCCTGGAGTATAGCCTTGTTGACAAGTGCTCGAAAGGTAAGGAAATCATGAGATACCAGCCTGTCCTTCAACCCAGGGTTTAGCCCCTTCAAAAACTTGGCAGTCTTGTCAGCTTCAGTTGGAATATCTGCCCTTCCATAACGTGCCAACTGCGTGAAACGACTAAGATATTCCGACACTGTCATCTTTCCTTGAGTAAGAGCTCGGAACTCATCCCTCTTCAGCTCCATGATGCCGGCAGGACTATGTGCGGTGCGGAAAGCTTCTGCAAACTCATTCCAAGTGATAGTTTGGGCATCCTCATGAGCTTCACAATAATTCTCCCACCAATCTGCAGCCACACCCTTGAGCTGGTGTGCCGCAAACTTGACATGATTTTCCACGATGCAATTGGCCAAGTTGAGAGTCTTCCTGATGTCCTTCAACCAATCATTAGCGTCAAGTGGGTCTGCTGATCCCTCAAAAGTTGGCGGTTTTGCCCTCATGAACTTAGCAAATCCCAACTGTGGTGGTTGACCCTGATTCTGATTTGCAACATTGGCTGCAAGCTGCTGAAGTATCTGTGTTTGCATCAACATCACCTGTGCCATATTGGGTGGCAGCGGTGGTGGTGGCACATCATCTCCTCCAAAGTCAGAGTCGGTATCATGGACATGTCCCTCCTCAAAGTTTTCTTCAAAGACATGTTCCCCAAAACCTGGTCCACGACCGCGTCCACGTCCACGACCACGACCACGTCCGCGTGCTCCATGGCCACGACCTCCGCGATTAGCATCCATCCTGTTGGCCTTCCGGTGTTAGAATAGAAGAGAGGGAAATATCTAACCCATAAACCCAATATGATAACAAATGAACAAATAAAACCGGCAACTGAACTCCAGATAAAACTCCAATTAAAACACTCAAGCATGAAAGTACTGGACAACATAGTAGCTATACCACATATATCGGTATAGTCTACCATGGACATAGCAAACATGAAAATAAATAACGTTCACTCGCATCATCAAAGATATCGCTCATGGTTCCTATAGTCCATCTACTCGCTGAGATCTCCATCATACTGGTGGGTAGGTGCTGATGCAAAGTGAAGCCCGGATGGTGGTGATGCGGTCCCCTCTGGCGTAGCAGGAACTCTCTCCTCAGGCTCAGTCTCCTCCTCAGTGTCGTCGAGCTGCTGCTCGCGAGTCGGTGGTGCTGGAGGTGCAGGCGGTGCTGAAGGTGCAATGGCGCGATGTGTCAGGCGACGCTTCTTCGCTAGAGCGCTCTTCTTCGTCCGCGTTATCTTGATGCGTGGATGAAGCCTCTGGCGTGGAGGAGGTGTAGCGTCCTCTGGTGGCATTTTCCTGTTGGTCACCATTCTCCACGGCAAGCATAGCGTTCGTCGAGATGATACCCTGCTCTGCAACTGCCTCAGCGGCCTCCCGTGCTTCATGGGCAGCGGCTAAGGAAGTGTTCGCCTCCACCAATCTCTCCTCAAGTATCTCCACACGCTCCTGGTAATACTCTAAGCGCTGACGGTTCTCCTCGAGCATAGTCGTAGTCATAGCAAAGTTTTGCTCAAGTCCAAGGGTAAGTGAAGCCATACGAATGATCGTGGGATCATCCTCCTCCATGTACCCCAAGTTCTGTTGAATCGCTCCGTCCCCAATGCGGAAAGTGAAGTACCGGAACGGGGTGTGCCTCAGCTCATCCTGATGAAGTCCGGCTATCCGATGCATCGCTTGATGAACCACTCCAATGACAGCATCAAAGAAGTCTTCTCCATCATATGTGTATCGGTAACTGCTGGTCTGTTCTTCCATCCTCGGATACACCACCAAGTTGACCTTGAAACATTCCTCGCCCCCGATCATGCGGTACGAGTGTCCGGAAACCTCTGGATCCTTGTTGAAGCCTAAGCATGTGAGCATGTCCCGAAATTGAAGACCGAGGTTGCCAAACTGCTCAATCCGGCGTGAGGATGATATCACCATCTACATATTTGAATAAGAAGAGAATCAATACACAATTTAATAAGAGAAAGTAGAAGAGAAATACTAGAAAATTTATAAAATAATATTTTATAAAATAATTTCTAAGGCTGTCCATTTCTAACTAAGGCCACGCTACCAGGTCGACATCGGCTCTGATACCACTTCTGTGAGAACCCGAAAATTATTTCCAGACCCTCCTGTGTATATTTGTCAATCCAGGATCCACTTGACAACATAGCGAAAATGGTATCATTGCAGAACAATAAAATAAGTATAAGTTTAATAACTCTTGCCACAAGGCATACATAGTGAAATGTCTCATGACATTTATTACAAGCAGAAACACAGCGGAATATATAAATATGTAGCGACTCCATCTCAGCCACAGGCAGTCGATGTAGTCAATGTGTCCTCACTCCTCAGGATCATCATAATAGTCATAGTCGACGCCCTCATTGCCATGAGTTCATTACGTACTCAACATGTGTAACACCCCGGATGTAACTTACCCAATTTGTACTCCAACTCTTGTCGTTTCCGGCCTTAAGTTATTTTATTTTCTTGGGTTTGGGTTTTTGTCTCCGTGTGTTTTTATCGTTGTCATGCATCTCATATCATGTCACCATGTGCATTGCATTTGCATACGTGCTCATCTCATGCATTCGAGCATTTTCCCCGTTGTCCGTTTTGCATTCCGGCGCTTCGTTCTCCTCCGGTGGTCATTTCTACCTTTCTTTCATGTGTGGGGATTAAACATTTCCGGATTGGACCGAGACTTGCCAAGCGGCCTTGATTTACTACCGGTAGACTGCCTGTCAAGTTTCGTACCATTTGGACTTCGTTTGATACTCCAACGGTTAACCGAGGGACTGAAAAGGCCTCGTGTGTGTTGCAGCCCAACACCCCTCCAATTTGGCCCAAAACCCACCTAAACCTTCTCCATCATCTAGAGCGTTCGATCACGATCGCGTGGCCGAAAACCGCACCTCATTTGGACTCTCCTAACTCCCTCTACCTATAAATATGTGCTTCCCTCCCGAAATTCGCGGATGAACGCTAACCATCTTCCTCCTCGCGCCGCCGGACAACATCCGCGCCGAGTCGGACATGTCCGGCTAGCCACCGCCGCCACATGTCACACCCCCGTTGGCCCGGCCGCAACCCCGCCGCTGGCCCGCCGAAGCCCGGGGCGGGCCCTCGTCGCCGCCTCCCGGGCCGCGTCCTCGCGCCTGCGCCGCCCGAGGAGCTGCCGCGCGCCGCCCGCGCCGGCCGGTCGCTCCGCCGCGCCGCCATCGATGAACCTCGTCCCCGTCGACGTGTCGGGCCGCCTCCGTCCATCTCCCGCCGCCCAACCTCGCCGCGATCGCCGCCCCTCGTCGGCCCGCTGCTCCTCCGGCCCCGCCGCGTCCGGATCCGGCGGGATCCGGCCGGATCCGCCTCCTCCGACCTTCCCGGCGCCGCCCCGCGCCCTCCTCCGGTGAAGCTCCGGCGAGTGCCTCGGTTTCCATGCCAAACCCTAGATCTGTTTTTCAGAGGGTATATTATTCCCAAGTCCCCAAAATTCCCAGTTTCAAGTGCTCAGGTTCATCATGACGTAACTCCGCATCCGGAGCTCCGTTTTGGGCATATAGCATATCAAAATGTTCGTCTCACAGAGTACATCATTTCATTCCATTGCATCATTTTCATTTGAGTTCATCTTGATGCCCGAAATGCTGTTAGAAGAGTGCTACTTGAGATAATTGTCAGATCTGCTACTCTATTTAGATATTTGTCATTTTTGCCATGATTATTGTGTGCATGATATGCCCTGGTGCTCTACATATATTTTGTTAAGGGTTTTTCCATCTTTCCAGAGGTGCAACCCATGTATTTTTGTGATGTGTGTGGTGACTAGCACGGGCTTGCAAAGTGAGGCACTTGGTAATGCGGATTTCAGACTTAGCATTTCCATTAAGTCCTTGACCTGTTTATCTCATATGGCCATATGTTCATATTGTTTCCTAGTGATCCGTGCCTATTTTGAGGATGATCATTACGGATGTTTTGTTAATCTTATAGTGCTCTATCCATCCATGTCTTTGTTTGCAATTATGGAGCAACCTAGCTTGAGTCAATCGAGCTCTACTTTTGCTACTTCGTGAATCTAGGCAGATTGTCTACTTGTTAGCGATTTTGCCGAGGATGTTGTAGTTGATCCGTGCATGCTATGCTATTGTTCTTGCCATGTATAGATTGCATTTTGTGTATTCTTGATGGGTGTATGCTTAGTTTGTCATGACTTGCTCCGTAGTGAGTGCATCGAGCTCGTAAACATGCCTACTTGATATCTGTTTCAGCATGCTCCAGTTTTCACCAAGTATGAGAACTGATTATGTTTTTGCCATGTTCACATGCTTGCAATTGTATTTTCTGATCCCTTTTGTCTCAAGGTCACTAAGGGACTTTTGTTAAGCTCTTTGAGTAGCTCCATGCCATGCTTTACTTTGCCATGTTCAGGTCCTGTAGCATGTAGTTTTGTTGCTCTGAAGAGTGCTATCTGATCTTAAATTCCAGACAAGTGTTAATTTCACTAAGTCTGAGATCTGTTTTCCATATGCATTTTTGCCATGCTTGTTTGAATCTGTTAATGGATGAATTGGCCGTAGCTCAGTGCTAGACTTTTGTTAAGCATCATGAATGCATCCCTGCCATGTATTTTGTTGTCATGTTTGAATGCTGTAGCATGTTCATCTCATTGCATTTAGATGGCTACTTGCTGTAAATCGCACAACGTGGTCATATTTGAATCGCTTGCCATTTCCAAACCATAACTCCGATTCCGGCGTTCTTTATATCGTTTTCAAGCGATTTCATCTCATCTTCCCAGTGGCACACTTGGATTCCCAAGTTGAGGCCAGGTTCATCCATTCCTTGTCAAATCTTGCATATACATCCCGCATCGCATCCCGCATAGCATATCATCTTTGCATCATATCGTTTGAGCTTTGCACGTGGTTGATTGTGCCCTTGTTGCTTGTTTGTCTTGTTTGGGTAGAGCCGGGAGACGAGTTCGCTAACGAGGAGCCCGTTGAGTTTGCTTTCGAGGATCCAGTCAACTCTGACAACTTTGCAGGCAAGATGATCATACCCTCGAAATCACTATTATCTTTGCTTTGCTAGATGCTCGCTCTTTTGCTATGCCAATGCTACGATGCCTACCACTTGCTTTCAAGCCTCCCAAATTTCCATGTCAAACCTCTAACCCACCATGTCCTAGCAAACCGTTGATTGGCTATGTTACCGCTTTGCTTAGCCCCTCTTATAGCGTTGCTAGTTGCAGGTGAAGATTGGAGACCGTTCCTTGTTGGAACATTATTTACTTGTTGGGATATCATTATATTATCTTGTTATCTTAATGCATCTATATACTTGGTAAAGGGTGGAAGGCTCGGCCTCTCGCCTAGTGTTTTGTTCCACTCTTGCCGCCCTAGTTTCCGTCATATCGGTGTTATGTTCCCGGATTTTGCGTTCCTTACGCGGTTGGGTTATAATGGGAACCCCTTGATAGTTCACCTTGATTAAAGCTTTTCCACCAATGCCCAACCTTGGTTTTACCATTTGCCACCTAGCCTCTTTTTCCCTTGGGTTTCCGGAGCCCGAGGGTCATCTTATTTTAGCCCCCCCTGGGCCAGTGCTCCTCTGAGTGTTGGTCCAAACTAGAGTCCTGTGCAGCGCCCCCTCGGGGAAACTCGAGGTTTGGTTTTAGTTGTATGGAGCGCTCATCTGAGTGTGCCCTGAGAACGAGATATGTGCAGCTCCTATCGGTATTTGTCGGCACATTCGGGCGGTGTTGCTGGTGTTGTTTTAACCTGTCGAAGTGTCTTGAAGAACCGAGATACCGAGTCTGATCGGAACGTCTCGGGAGGAGGTCTATTCCTTCGTTGACCGTGAGAACTTGTCATGGGCTAAGTTGGGACTACCCTGCAGGGTTGAACTTTCGAAAGCTGTGCCCACGGTTATGGGCAGATGGGAATTTGTTAATGTCCGGTTGTAGATAACTTGAACCTTAACTTAATTAAAATGAATCAACTGAGTGTGTTACCGTGATGGCCTCTTCTTGGCGGAGTCCGGGAAGTGGACACGGTGTTGTAGTAATGCTTGCCGCAGGTTGCCCTCTTTAGTTATGGGTTCGCGCTTTGCCTTCTCTTCTCGCTCTCTTTTGCGAACAGGTTAGCCACCATATATGCTAGTCGCTTGCTGCAGCTCCACATATTTTACCTTGCCCTACCTATAAGCTTAAATAGTCTTGATCGTGAAGGTGCGAGATTGCTGAGTCCCTGTGGCTCACAGATTACTATTAAACCAGATGCAGGGCCTGATGATTCCGTTCCAGGTGACGCGCTTGAGCTCAAGTGGGAGTTCGACGAGGACTCTCAATGATACTATGTTTCCTTTCCTAAACAAACAAGCGTCTTAAAAGTCTTAATTATACTATAGTTGGTTAAAACATCAACTATAGAATTTAACAACAAGCGTCTTAAAAGTCAACCAAGCTACTTCCTAAACAAACTTGTTAAGTTACAAAACATCAAACAATAGCACGATCCTAAAGAAATGCTAAAACATAATAGACTCAAATCATGTAGCATATAATTAAAATAATCTAGATACATTTGAAGCAAATGGATCAACAATAATCTAGTCATAGCATGATCAACTCTTGTAACAAAAATCATGCACATGATATAACTCACAACACCACCTAGACTCAATCAAACTAATTTAAACAATAATTCTACAATCGTTCCGAAACTAAACTGGAACATAAATATTGCTACGCATGACAATATTATTTAGAAAGTACGCATGCATATACTATGTCTATGAACAAATAAAAATTATCGCACTTCACTAACATGCATCAAAAATAATAATTGTACAACTAGTTCTAGAAATTCTATGACCAATTCTAATATATCCTAGAATCACTCAACAATATTTAGGACAAACCCTAAGCATGCTACGGACATGACAATAAGACATAAACAATTTTGCATGATTACTTATATAAAACATCATACACACTTAATAAAAAAATAACACAATTAAACATCTATTCAAACAAAATAATTAACTCGTTCCTAGCATCATCGAAACAGCCTATGGGTTTAGCATTGGTTTTGGGTCACCGAGTAGTCGTTGGAGATGGAACCGGTGGTGTTGAGCGAGCGAGCGCCGGTGCGCGTCGTCGTCGTCCGAACTCCGGTGATGAAGAGATGGTGGTGAGTGATGCTCCTAGTGACGAGAAGGCACAAGGACACGGATGGACATAACAGACGATCGGCGGGTGACGTCGACGTTAGTCCCGAATAGAGCAGCGGCACGGCTCCATTGTGCGCGCGGCCAATGATTGCCAACGACTGGGAAATGATGTCTAGGAGGAAGGCTTTGGCAAGGGGATTCTGTTGATGGGAGGAATTGGACTAGGATGCTCACCTTAGGCGATGGTAGTCGAAGAACAGTAGAGATGGGGCTGTATTGCGGGGTGGATTACGAGTGATTGGAAAGGAATTGGAGGATGGGATGATGGGGCTTTTATAGAGGTGCTCCTGGCGCACGTCGTGACGCGAAGGGTCTGCCGAATGGTAGCCGGAGGAGAGAGATCAGGAGGTGAATGCCATTGTTGGGCCAATAACTTCGTCAGTTACTTGCATGAGATTAAGCGCATCATGAGTGGAGCCATTAGACTGAACGGACTCGTCGTTGAGTGGGGAGTAGATCTTGTGTTGATGACGAATGAAAACGGTGAAGGGATTAATGGGATTTGAAGGGAAAAGAAGAGGCAACCATGGAGGTTTCTTCTATGTAACATGTACGTGCACGTGTGCGGGAGGAAGGAGAAGAGCCGAGCCGTCCGCTCGGTCGCTCACTCGGCTGGGCCGCTGGCCTGCTGGTTGGGCCTTGGGCCAAGTCTCTTTGGTGGCTGGACACAAAAAAAAAACAAAGAGAAGAGATGGCCCAGTGCATACGTGAATGTGTGTGACCAATTTTGGTGCATACGTGCAATAGGCCAACAAGGGCTAGGCTAGGATGCACGTATTGTTCAAGGACCAATAAAAGAAAGAGAAACTAAAGAAAAGAGAAGAAAAGAAAATCAATATAATATAATATTGATTTCTTTTACTAGGATTGCTACAAGAGGAACCGAAACAAAGACAACTAAAAAGTCTTCAAGAATCCAAGAAATCAAAGTAATAAAAAAAACTTAAATGAAATATTACGAACGAATAAATCGACTCAGGATATTACGGAAAATATTTTCCACCTGACATGTGCTAAATTAATTCCAAACAACTTGGTATTAATTTGAGCAATCTCCAAAATATATAATTAAAGATTACGTTGCAACATCCCTTGGCTTTAAAAAAAATGAACTCTCGAAAAAAATCAGGATGTTACAATCACACACATTCTAATGTACATTGTATACTTAAATATATCGATATGGTTTGGTCATTAAGATGTTAAAATTAGAAACATATACCTGTCGTGAGTGCAGGGTAAGAGTCTCAACATTAGGTATAATGGATGGAAGTCTGGCACGAGCATCAGAGAAAAAAATGCTCGACAAATCTACATTCTTAAGTTGAGAAGAATTTCTCAAACACATTTCTGTCAGGATCCCAATCTCGTCAGAGCGAAAGGAGCAAAGTTTTGGGGCATCGATCTGTACTGACTGTAGCCCTGTGCAATGTATCAAACTAAGGTATTTGAGTTGCTGCGACGTGAAAGCTATTCGCAAGCAAGTTATCCCCCTGCAAAAGGACATGTCCAACTTCTCTAGGACAGAAGATTTTGAGAGCAAGAACCGTAATCCTTCCTCTGTAACGCGGACAGAAAACAAATGTAAACATGTCAATCTTCTCAAGAGACCAAGTGACGACGTGGGAATAAAAGCACAGCCGAGGAGGTGGAGAGACTGGATTGAACTTGCAGCTGCCTCATCTGACAAGACGGCACACGGGAAGTTGTATTCTTCCTTGATTTGTAAAGGTATTGACAAGTCAAGTTTTTTTATCCCAGACTTGACGGTGATTTGGAGCCACCTGTCGAGGCCGGAAGCTTTGATGTAGCCATAAGAGCCATGTATAAGTTTAGGTTTGAGTGTCTCCACCTTAACCCTATTGTTGTGATGGTTTTCAAGAATTTGGTCAACTTTTTTATGATATAGGTTTCATGTTCTTCAACTGTCTTATCAGCAAACCCAAGCGTATGTTCGTTGAGTTTAAGGTGGGAATAGCGTCTCCAGGCATGTAGAAATCCGTGAGACACGCATGCAGCACGAGCTGCATCTTGCACTGTCAAGAGGGAGTGTATATAATGTAGAATTTCCTGCAAAATTGAGGTTCACAAGCTCAACAATTAGATTGTAGCTAGCAGCTAACTTTAGCTAGTACGTAGTTGACATAGAAACAACAAAATCATATTTACACAACTTGCTAATTTGTGCATGTAGTTTACAGTTCATGCATACAGCTAAAAAAGATCATCGATCTAATATGGCAACGAGGGAGTACATTTTTTTTTGAGGTGAAACGAGGGAGTACATTTTTTTTTTTTGAGGTGAAACGAGGGAGTACATGTATAAGTATAACAATTTGTTGCGATTCGACGATGAATGGTTCCTATGGAAACAAGCATGGTTACAATTTACTTGACATCACATTGAGATCTTATATTATAGCACGAAAAGCAAGCAAAATTCCTAGGTCTAGATGCACCATATATTCATGTGATAGCAGTTTTTCTCGGGATCTGGTCGCCAGCAAGAAGATATACCTCTGGTAGTTGCTCAAAAACAGGCCCTGGTCTCATATTTCGGGCACCTTGTTGTTGGCGAGATGCACTATATGTTTCAGCAGACGAAGCCTCCGGTAAATTGTCTGCAATAATAACAGGAGCTTGTAAGCATGTAGCATCACTTTTCCTTATGCAACTCGAACTTTGCAATATAGAACTATGAATTCTCATGAACCCAAGCTACTTGAACAACGCTCGCAAAAAAAAAGCTACTTGAACAAGGAAAGGTAGAAAATACTTTGCCGTTGACGCAGACCTATAGCGTGGTGGGAGGTGCCGACGAGAAGGGGAGTTGGACATCGCGATCTATATAGCGTGGGAGCCTGGGAAGTTTCGGCTATATATATGCCAATGTTTTCGCCGTCTCTGGCGGCGGTTCCGTTTCGGCTATATATATACTTGTATCCCGTCCTTGTGTTCCTTGTGTTAGTTGGAGTTGAAGCTGCCGTGCCATGCCCTGCTCGCCGGAGTCGCTGTAGTCACCTTGGTCACCGGAATCGTCGTTCAGGCCATCACTGATCTGCCTCTTGCTCCAGCTCGAGATTACGCTGCGCCTGTCTCCAGCTCCAGCTCGAGGTCAGCGCCGCCGCTGCTCCCGTACACTCCAGCAGCAACTCTGTTGGAATTAACCACGCGTGTCCATGTCCGGCTTGGACATGAAGCTAGCTATTACGTACATCCTATGTATCCCCTTGTAACCAAATAGGGAGTATCAGATCAGACAAATAAGATAACTGGATCGGTGTTCTGTGTTTTCGCGTGAGTGTCCTGTCCGTTCCTCCGCCGGCGGGTCGCATACGTACGTGAGCTACGTGAGTAGCCTCCAAGAAAATCCATCCACCTGCCTAGCTGCTTCAAAGCCAGCTTCTACATGACTTGCCCTGCCTATGAAAAGCATCGGTTGAGTCAGCTTTGCATGTAGTGTTTGCCCTTTGCGGCTTTGCCGGAGAGTACACGGTGAGTCGCCGTGTCGGGAACAGATCCGGCTTGCCTGCTCCCTCTTCATGCTCTCATCCGTACTCCCACTTCATCCCGACTGTTTTTTTTTCTTTTTTTTCTTTCTAATCTAATTATCTCCCCCTGATTTTAAAGGGGTGGGGCTGGGTCTTATTTTGTTCCAATCAAATCATGCCACGTATGCAGGAGCACGAATGGACACACGCCGAGGGAGTAGGCAAGTCTCGTCCGTCGGGAACAGGGCCCCTGGTTGTAGCTTGCCCCCCGGCCCCCTCCTTTCCTCCCAGCGTACGAGGAGAACAGAAAACATGACGAGCAGTGGTCATAGTTCAACCAGGTAGAGGGGCATAAAGGTCATTCTGCATTAATTTTCTGAATTAAACAAATAAAGAATTCATTAAAACAGAAATTAGGGCAAATGATGGAAAGATTAAAGAACAATGGAGCAAATGATCTAACTCTAACTAAAGCAGGACAAATCATCAACTCCTCAAATAAAGTGTGGCAAATGATCCAATCTCCCTTCCTAATCGAGCTCCAATACGGACATGAGTTTACGTACTTTGGGCTCTCACATTATTCCCAGGTCACGTATATTTGCAGCCAATTAAATTAGCATCAAAGGTCGTTGTAGTATAGTAAGTATTCCCGCCTGTCACGCGGGTGACCCGGGTTCGATCCCCGGCAACGGCGGTACGTTGTTTTTTTCGTTTTTTCTTCTTCAATTTTCAGTGACAAACAACACAGATGCATTGCGGATACAGTAATCCAGCTGAGGACAAGACCGACCAGCATTTCCATCCATTTAAAACCAGACCCCGTGTTATGATCCAAGATCATCCTATTACATTTTGCTGTATCTATATTTCTATACTGCGTCATCAAGACATCGAGTTGGAGCTCTACAAGATGGCTGCCAGAAAGAACCTCTCTGCCAGAGGTGGGATGACGAATGAGAAGTGGATGAGAGGACTATATAGACTTAGGGCATCTCCAGCCGTTGGCCCCCCCAGGACGCATAAAAATCGCCCCCTGGGCGAGCCGGCGATACAATCGGCGCTGGGGTGGTTTTGCGCCCAGTCGTCGCCGCCAGCTCGTCTCCAGGCGCCGAAATTGGCCCACTTTGCAGCCCAATGTCGGCAAATAAAGGGGCCATATGGGCGAGAATAGGCCCATATTCGACGTGGTTTCGCCGTGTCTCGGCGTTCAATTATCAACACAATTATTTCTTATCACATATTTCATCGCAGAAAAATCAAATACTTCAACAAAATAGTACAACAACAAATAGTTCAACACAAATTATATAGTTTAACAAATAAAACTCGTATTTCATCACACGGCGTCCCCCTTGAGCCTCCATAGGTGCTTAATCAGATCTTTCTGCAGTTGATGATGCACCTGTGGGTCTCGGATCTCCCGACGCATACTGAGATAGGCAGTCCAAGTTGCCGGTAGCTGGTGATCAACTTCGGCTAGAGGACCCTGCCTGTAGTATGGTTCAGTGTCAAACACTGGGTCTTCTTGCTCGCTCTCAATGATCATGTTGTGCAAGATGACACAGCAAGTCATAATTGTTGGGGAACGTTGCAGAAATTCAAAATTTTCCTACGTGTCACCAAGATCTATCTATGGAGAGACTAGCAACGAGGGGAAGGAGAGTGCATCTACATACCCTTGTAGATCGCTAAGCGGAAGCGTTCAACTGAACGGGGTTGATGGAGTCGTACTCGTCGTGATTCAAATCACCGATGACCAAGTGCCGAACGCACGGCACCTCCGCGTTCAACACATGTACAGCCCGGTGACGTCTCCCACGCCTTGATCCAGCAAGGAGAGAGGGAGAGGTTGAGGAAGACTACATCCAACAGCAGCACAACGGCATGGTGGTGGTGGAGGAGCGTGGCAATCCTGCAGGGCTTCGCCAAGCACCACGGGAGAGGAGAAGGACTTGGGAGAGAGGGAGGGCTGCACCAAAGGCAAAGGTGTGTCTCAAGAGGCCCTCCTACCCTCACTATATATAGGGATCCCAAAGGGGGGGTGCGCCAGCCCTAGAAGATCCAATCTCCTAGGGAGCGGCGGCCAGGGGAGGAGTCCTTCCCCCCCCAAGGCACCTAGGAGGTGCCTTCCCCTTCTGGGACTCTTCCTTTAGGGTTTCCCCAGGCGCATGGGCCTCTTGGGGATAGTGCCCTTGGCCCATGTAGGCCAAGGCGCACCCCCTACAGCCCATGTGGCCCCCGGGGGCAGGTGGCCCCACCCGGTGGGCCCCCGGGACCCTTCCGGTGGTCCCGGTACAATACCGATGACCCCGAAACTTGTCCCGATGGCCGAAACAGGACTTCCTATATATAAATCTTTACCTCCGGACCATTCCGGAACTCCTCGTGACGTTCGGGATCTCATCCGGGACTCCAAACAACATTCGGTAACCACATACAAGCTTCCTTTATAACCCTAGCGTCATCGAACCTTAAGTGTGTAGACCCTACGGGTTCGGGAGACATGCAGACATGACCGAGACGTTCTCTGGTCAATAACCAACAGCAGGATCTGGATACCCATGTTGGCTCCCACATGTTCCACGATGATCTCATCGGATGAACCACGATGTCAAGGACTCAATCAATCCCGTATACAATTCCCTTTGTCTAGCGATATTGTACTTGCCCGAGATTCGATCGTTGGTATCCCTATACCTTGTTCAATCTCGTTACCGGCAAGTCTCTTTACTCGTTCCGTAACACATCATCCCGTGATCAACTCCTTGGTCACATTGCGCATATGATGATGTCCTACCGAGTGGGCCCAGAGATACCTCTCCGTTTACACGGAGTGACAAATCCCAGTCTCGATTCGTGCCAACCCAACAGACACTTTCGGAGATACCTGTAGTGCACCTTTATAGTCACCCAGTTACGTTGTGACGTTTGATACACCCAAAGCATTCCTACGGTATCCGGGAGTTGCACAATCTCATGGTCTAAGGAAATGATACTTGACATTAGAAAAGCTTTAGCATACGAACTACACGATCTTTGTGCTAGGCGTAGGATTGGGTCTTGTCCATCACATCATTCTCATAATGATGTGATCCCGTTATCAACGACATCCAATGTCCATGGTGAGGAAACCGTAACCATCTATTGATCAACGAGCTAGTCAACTAGAGGCTTACTAGGGACATGGTGTTGTCTATGTATCCACACATGTATCTGAGTTTCCTATCTACAATTATAGCATGGATAATAAACGATTATCATGAACTAGGAAATATAATAATAACCAATTTATTATTGCCTCTAGGGCATATTTCCAACAGTCTCCCACTTGCACTAGAGTCAATAATCTAGTTCACATCGCCATGTGATTAACACTCACAGGTCACATCGCCATGTGACTAACACCCAAGAGTTTACTAGAGTCAGTAGTCTAGTTCACATCACTATGTGATTAACACTCAATGAGTTTTAGGTTTGATCATGTTGCTTGTGAGAGAGGTTTTAGTCAACGGGTCCGAACCTTTCAGATCCGTGTGTGCTTTACAAATCTCTATGTCATCTCCTAGATGTAGCTACCACGCTCTATTTGGAGCTATTCCAAATAACTGTTCTACTTGGAGCTATTCTAAATTGTTGCTCCATTATATGCATCCGGTATCTCTACTCAGAGCTATCCGGATAGGTGTTAAGCTTGCATCGACGTAACCCTTTACGATGAACTCTTTTTACCACCTCCATAACCGAGAAACTTCCTTAGTCCACTAGTTACTAAGGATAACTTTGACCGCTGTCCTGTGATCCATTCATGGATCACTCTTGTACCCCTTGACTGACTCATGGCAAGGCACACTTCAGGTGCGGTACACAACATAGCATACTGTAGAGCCTACGTCTTAAGCATAGGGGACGACCTTCGTCTTTTCTCTCTATTCTGCCGTGGTCGAGCTTTAAGTCTTAACTTCATACCTTATAACTCAGGCAAGAACTCCTTCTTTGACTGATCCATCTTGAACACCTTCAAGATCATGTCAAGGTATGTGCTCATTTGAAAGTACCATTAAGCGTTTTGATCTATCCTTATAGATCTTGATGCTCAATGTTCAAGTAGCTTAATCCAGGCTTTCCATTGAAAAACACTTTCCAAATAACCCTCCATGCTTTCTAGAAATTCTACATCATTTCTGATCAACAATATGTCAACATATACTTATCAGAAATTCTATAGTGCTCCCACTCACTTCTTTGGAAATATCAGTTTCTCATAAACTTTGTATACACCCAAAATCTTTGATCATCTCATCAAAGCATACATTCCAACTTCGAGATGCTTACTCCAGTCCTCAGAAGGATTGCTGGAGCTTTGCATACTTATTAGCATCTTTCAGGATTGACAAAACCTTCCGGTTGTATCACATACAACCTTTCCTCAAGAAAATCGTCGAGGAAACAATGTTTTGACATCCTATCTGCAAGATTTCATAAATAATGCAGTAATCGCTAATATAATTCCAACGGACTCTTAGCATCGCTACGAGTGAGAAAGTCTCACCGTAGTCAACTCCTTGAACTTGTCGGAAAATATCTTAACGACAAGTCGAGCTTTCTTAACGGTGATACTTACCATCATTGTCCGTCTTCCTTTTAAAATCTATATGTACCTAACAGCCTTACGACCATCAAGTAGTTCTTCCAAAGTCTACACTTTGTTTTCATATATGGATCCTCTCTCGGATTATATGGCCTTGAGCCATTTATCGGAATCCGGGCCCACCATCGCTTCTCCATAGCTCGTAGGTTCATTGTTGTCTAGCAACATGACTTCCAAGACAGGATTACGTACCACTCTGAAGTAGTACGCATCCTTGTCATCCTACGATGTTTGGTAGTGACTTGATCTGAAGTTTCATGATCACTATCATAAGCTTCCACTTCAATTGGTGTAGGTGCCACAGGAACAACTCTTTGTGCCCTGCTATACACTAGTTGAAGTAACAGTTCAATAACCTCATCAAGTCTCCACCATCCTCCCACTCAATTCTTTTGAGAGAAACTTTTCCTCGAGAAAGGACCCGATTCTAGAAACAATCCCTTATTGCTTTCGAATCTGAGACAGGAGGTATACCCAACTATTTCGGGTGTCCTATGAAGATGCATTTATCCGCTTCGGGTTCGAGCTTATCAGCCTGAAACTTTTTCACATAAGCGTCGCAGTCCCAAACTTTTAAGAAATGACAGCTTAGGTTTCTCTTAACCATAGTTCATACGGTGTCATCTCATCGGAATTACGTGGTGCCCTATTTAAAGTGAATGTGGTTGTCTCTAATGCCTAACCCATAAACTATTGTGGTAATTTGATAAGAGACATCATGGTATGCATCATATCCAATAGGGTGCAGTTATGATGTTCGGACACATCATCACACTATGGTGTTCCAGGCTGTATTAGTTGTGAAACAATTTCCACAATGTCTTAATTCTGTGCCAAACTCGTAATTCAGATATTCATCTCTATGATCATATCATAGATATTTTATCCTCTTGTCACGACGATCTTTCAACTTCACCCTGAAATTACTTGAACCTTTCAATAATTCAGACTCGTGATTCATCAAGTAAATATATTCAACATCTACTCAAATCATCTGTGAAGTAAGAACATAACGATATCCACTACATGCCTCAGCACTCATTGGACTGCACACATCAAAAATGTATTACTTCCAACAAGTTGCTTTCTTGTTCCATTTTACTGAAAACGAGGCTTTCAGTCATCTTGCCCATGTGGTATGATTTGCATGTCTCAAGTGATTCAAAATCAAGCGAATACAAAACGGTCCATTTGCATGGAGTTTCTTCGTGCATATATACCAATAGACATGGTTCGCATGTCCCAAACTTTTCAAAAAACGAGTGAGCCCAAAGATCCATCAACATGGATCTTCTTCATGCGTTTTATACCGATATGACTTACGTGGCAGTGCCACAAGTAGGTGGTACTATCATTACTATCTTTTGGCATGAACATGTGTATCACTACGATCGAGATTCAATAAACCATTCATTTTAGGTGTAAGACCATTGAAGGTATTATTCAAATAAACAGAGTAACCATTATTCTCCTTAAATGAATAACCGTATTGCGATAGACATAATCCAATCATGTCTATGCTCAACGCAAACACCAATCTCGATGGTAGAGGGAGCGTGCGATGCTTGATCATATAAACATTGAGAACACTTCCAACACATATCGTCAGCTCACCTTTAGCTAGTCTCCATTTATTCCGTAGCTTTTATTTCGAGTTACTAACACTTAGCAACCGAACCGGTATCTAATACCCTAGTGCTACTAGGAGTACTAGTAAAGTACACATTAACATAATGTATATCCAATATACTTCTATCGACCTTGCCAGCCTTCTAATCTACCAAGTATCTAGGGTAATTCTGCTCCAGTGGCTGTTCCCTTTATTACAGAAGCACTTAGTCTCGGGTTTGGGTTCAACCTTGGGTTTCTTCACTAGAGCAGCAACTGAATTGCCGTTTTATGAAGTATCCCTTCGTGCCCTTGCCCTTCTTGAAACTAGTGGTTTCACCAACCATCAACAATTGATGCTCCTTCTTGATTTCTACTTTTGGGGTGTCAAACATCAAGAACATCTCAAGGATCATCATACATGTCCCTGATATATTATAGTTCATCACGAAGCTCTAGCAGCTTGGTGGTAATGACTTCAGAGAAACATCATTATCTTATCTGGAAGATCAACTCCCACTTGATTCAAATGATTGTTGTACTCAGACAATCCGAGCACAAGCTCAACAATTGAGATTTTCTCCTTAGTTTGCAGGTTAAGAAAATCACCGGAGGTCTTATACCTCTTGACGTGGGCACGAGCCTGAAATTCCAATTTCAGCCCTCAAAACATCTCATATGTTTCGTGACGTTTCAAAAACGTCTTTGGTGCCCCAACTCTAAACCGTTTAACTGAACTATCATGTAGTTATCAAAACGTGTATGTCAGATATTCGCAACATCCACAGACAACGTTCGAGGTTTAGCACACTGAGCGGTGCATTAAGGACATAAGCCTTCTAAGAAGCAATGAGGACAATCCTCAGTTTACGGACCTAGTCCGCATAATTGCTACTATCAACTTTCAACTAATTTTTCTCTAGGAACATATCTAAACAGTAGAACTGAAACGCGAGCTACGACATAATTTGCAAAATCCTTTTTGACTATGTTCAGGATAATTAAGTTCATCTTATGAACTCCCACTCAGATAGACATCCCTCTAGTCATCTAAGTGATTACATGATCCGAGTCAACTAGGCCGTGTCCGATCAACACATGAGATGGACTAGTCAACGTCGGTGAACATCTTCATGTTGATCGTATCTTCTATACGACTCATGCTCGACCTTTCGGTCTTCTGTGTTCCGAGGCCATGTCTGTACATGCTAGGCTCGTCAAGTTAACCCTAAGTGTTTTTGCATGTGTAAAACTGTCTTACACCCGTTGTATGTGAACGTAAGGATCCATCACACCCGATCAACACGTGGTGCTTAGAAACGACGAACTGTAGCAACGGTGCACAGTTAGGGGAGAACACTTCTTGAAACTGTTGTAAGGGATCATCTTATTTACTACCGTCGTTCTAAGCAAATAAGATGTATAAACATGATAAACATCACATGCAATCAAATAATAGTGACATGATATGGCCAATATCATATAGCTCCTTTGATCTCCATCTTGGGGCTCCATGATCATCTATTACAAGAACATGATCAATCTCATACATCACATATATCATTCATCACATCCTTTTGGCCATATCACATCACATAGCATACCCTGCAAAAACAAGTTAGACGTCCTCTAATTGTTGTTTGCATGTTTTACGTGGCTGCTATGGGTTTCTAGCAAGAACGTTTCTTACCTACGCAAAACCACAACGTGATATGCCAATTGCTATTTACCCTTCATAAGGACCCTTTTCATCGAATCCGATCCGACTAAAGTGGGAGAGACAGACACCCGCTAGCCACCTTATGCAACTAGTGCATGTCAGTCGGTGGAACCAGTCTCACGTAAGAGTACGTGTAAGGTCGGTCCGGGCCGCTTCATCCCACGATGCCGCCGAATCAAGATTGGACTAGTAACGGTAAGCATATTGAACAAAATCAACGCCCACAACTACTTTGTGTTCTACTCGTGCATAGAAACTACGCAGAGACCTAGCTCTGATACCACTGTTGGGGAACGTAGCAGAAATTCAAAATTTTCCTACGTGTCACCAAGATCTATCTATGGAGAGACTAGCAACGAGGGGAAGGAGAGTGCATCTACATACCCTTGTAGATCGCTAAGCGGAAGCGTTCAACTGAACGGGGTTGATGGAGTCGTACTCGTCGTGATTCAAATTACCGATGACCAAGTGCCGACCGCACGGCACCTCCGCGTTCAACACACGTACAGCCCGGTGACGTCTCCCACACCTTGATCCAGCAAGGAGAGAGGGAGAGGTTGAGGAAGACTACATCCAACAGCAGCACAACGGCATGGTGGTGGTGGAGGAGCGTGGCAATCCTACAGGGCTTCGCCAAGCACCACGGGAGAGGAGAAGAACTTGGGAGAGAGGGAGGGCTGCACCAAAGGCAAAGGTGTGTCTCAAGAGGCCCTCCTACCCTCACTATATATAGGGATCCCAAAGGGGGGATGCGCCAGCCCTAGGAGATCCAATCTCCTAGGGGGCGGCGGCCAGGGGAGGAGTCCTTCCCCCCCAAGGCACCTAGGAGGTGCCTTCCCCTTCTGGGACTCTTCCTTTAGGGTTTCCCCAGGCGCATGGGCCTCTTGGGGCTGGTGCCCTTGGCCCATGTAGGCCAAGGCGCACCCCCTACAGCCCATGTGGCCCCCGGGGGCAGGTGGCCCCACCCGGTGGGCCCCCGGGACCCTTCCGGTGGTCCCGGTACAATACCGATGACCCCGAAACTTGTCCCGATGGCCGAAACAGGACTTCCTATATATAAATCTTTACCTCCGGACCATTCCAGAACTCCTCGTGACATTCGGGATCTCATCCGGGACTCCGAACAACATTCGGTAACCACATACAAGCTTCCTTTATAACCCTAGCGTCATCGAACCTTAAGTGTGTAGACCCTACGGGTTCGGGAGACATGCAGACATGACCGAGACGTTCTCCGGTCAATAACCAACAGCGGGATCTGGATACCCATGTTGGCTCCCACATGTTCCACGATGATCTCATCAGATGAACCACGATGTCAAGGACTCAATCAATCCCGTATACAATTCCCTTTGTCTAGCGGTATTGTACTTGCCCGAGATTCGATCGTCGGTATCCCTATACCTTGTTCAATCTCGTTACCGGCAAGTCTCTTTACTCGTTCCGTAACACATCATCCCGTGATCAACTCCTTGGTCACATTGCGCATATGATGATGTCCTACCGAGTGGGCCCAGAGATACCTCTCCGTTTACACGGAGTGACAAATCCCAGTCTCGATTCGTGCCAACCCAACAGACACTTTCGGAGATACCTGTAGTGCACCTTTATAGTCACCCAGTTACGTTGTGACGTTTGATACACCCAAAGCATTCCTACGGTATCCGGGAGTTGCACAATCTCATGGTCTAAGGAAATGATACTTGACATTAGAAAAGCTTTAGCATACGAACTACACGATCTTTGTGCTAGGCTTAGGATTGGGTCTTGTCCATCACATCATTCTCCTAAGGATGTGATCCCGTTATCAACGACATCCAATGTCCATGGTTAGGAAACCGTAACCATCTATTGATCAACGAGCTAGTCAACTAGAGGCTTACTAGGGACATGGTGTTGTCTATGTATCCACACATGTATCTGAGTTTCCTATCAATACAATTATAGCATGGATAATAAACGATTATCATGAACTAGGAAATATAATAATAACCAATTTATTATTGCCTCTAGGGCATATTTCCAACAATAATCTCCCACATTTGATCTTTGGACCAGGTCTGAGCGGGGTACCGAACAACAGCAAATCGAGATTGGAGCACACCAAATGCCCGCTCGACATCCTTCATGCAAGCCTCCTGAAGCTTCGCAAACCAGGCATTCTTGCCTCCTGCCACAGGGTTTGAGATCGTCTTCACAAATGTCGACCATCTCAGATAGATGCCGTCAGCTAGATAGTACCCCTTGTTGTATTGGTGCCCATTGATCTCGAAGTTCACTGGAGGAGAATGGCCCTCAACAAGCTTGGCAAAAATAGGAGAGCACTGCAGCACATTAATGTCATTGTGAGTTCCTGGCATACCAAAGAAGGAGTGCCAAATCCAGAGGTCCTGTGTGGCTACCGCCTCAAGCACCACACTGCAACCGCCTTTGGCGCCTTTGTACATCCCCTGCCAACCAGATGGGCAATTCTTCCATTTCCAATGCATGCAGTCGATTCTTTCAAGCATCCCAGGAAATCCTCTTGCTGCATTCTGGGCTAGGATCCGAGCAGTGTCTTCCGCATTGGGTGTTCTCAAGTATTGTGGCCCAAACACTGCCACCACTGCCCGACAGAACTTGTAGAAACACTCTATGCTGGTGGACTCGGCCATGCGCCCATAGTCGTTGAGTGAATCACTGGGAGCTCCATATGCAAGCATCCTCATCGCTGTCATGCACTTCTGGATGGAGGTGAATCCAAGAGCGCCAGTGCAATCCATCTTGCACTTGAAGTAGTTGTCGAACTCCCGGATGGAATTCACAATCCTGAGGAAGAGCTTTCAGCTCATCCGATAACGGCGTCGAAATGTTCTCTCGCCATGAAGTGGAGCATCGGCAAAGTAGTCGGAGTAGAGCATGCAGTAGCCTTGGAGACGATGTCGGTTCTTTGCTTTCATCCGCACCGGCGCCGAGCCACCTCGCCGCGGCTTTTCATTGCTCGCCAGCAACTGGGCGAGGGCGGCGAGCACCATGAGATGCTCTTCTTCCTGGACGTCGGCCGCGGCTTCCTCCTCCAGCAGCGCGGCGAGCTCTTCCTCCTCATCCGAGTCCATCGCCGAGGCAGGCAAAACGCCGAACACCTTGCGCTCGGTGGGCGTGTACCCGCCGTTAAACCGTGCCTCCGCGGCCGGAAACGCCCAGCTGCTGTGGGAGGGGCTGCCGCGGCGAAGCGCTGCTATTTTCCGGCGGGGAATGGCTATCTAGCGGAGTAGGGCGGCGGCCGTCACCGGGATATAACTAGTGGTGGCTGAGGGCGCGCGCGGGGGGGGGGGGTGCGAGGCGAGCCGGGGGAAGAAAACCTTGACTTTTCCCCTGTCGGTGTGGGCCAGGCGTGCTTTTTCCTAGCGCCGGAGCCCCCAACTGCCCCCCAGCGCGCCGGGTTCAGCCTATGACCGCCGGGCGGAAAAAATGTCCGAACCGGCGATTTTCGGCGTCCTGGGAGCGCGACTGGACCGTTTTTTCGGCGCCGGCGCCGAAAAAGTAGCCTGGAGGGCCCTGTTGTGGGCGCGGCTGAAGATGCCCTTATTACCGAGGCACAGTTTGTCTCTTTCACCAGGATCAGGGAGCTCGTTCTTGCCACCCGACGGATCTGACAAAGTCGAAGATCAAGGATTATAGATTGCAGATGGTATGGTCTGTCGTGCGGGTGACCCGGGTTTGATCCCCGGCAACTACGATTTGTTTTTTCTCACTTTGTATCTTGTTCGCCAAACTGACGTTCTTCAGAAACCAGTCAAAAATAAGTAACATATCAGTTAGAATTCACACGGTTTTCATCATGCATGGCAAGTGCAGTAATCGGGCAAAGGTTCAAACTGTCGAGCAAACCGAGCAATTTCTTCATCCCATATCTTGGTAATTAGCATCCAAATTCCTATCGAATCTCTATCTATACCATACCCTGTCATGACCACTAGCAGCCGGTTGTGGCGTCCCTGATTTGGCTAGTTTGTATTTCTAGCCTATTTGGCTCTGAGTGAGCTTTTGTTTCAGTTGGAGACTTTGAGATCTTGTTACAACCTTATCTATTTAATAAGATGGCCGTATGCATCGTTCTGATGCAGAGGCCGGGGTGACCCTCTTTTCGAAAAAAAAAATGACCACTAGCAGCAGGAGAAATATAGGAGGATCCAGTCCCTTCAAAATATTCAGTTGCATATCACCTTCCTATTTTCTCTAAGACGGTTTGCCTGATATATGTAACTAAATTATGTTCCAATGCTACTTATTTAGGTACTTGCACTTGCAGTTCATCAATAGGTCATGGAAATGCAACCTATAGGCGCAATAATTTTGTGCGTCCACATGTTCCCTGCCTAAGCATAAGCATCATGTTATTCACTTATAACATGTCACTGATCATTTGTGCTTTCTTGTTGTAATAATCATGTTCTAAAGCTTTAGCTTCACTTGCTGTAACTGAAGTAATTGTGCTTTCTTGCTGTAACCAAATCCATGTCCCAATGCTTACGACTGTTCAATATAACACGGTATAAAGCAACATCTTTGCACACTCATATGCTTACTACTAAAACTAGAACTTAATTATTTCATGTATCCGCGAGTTGATCCCACTTGTCTTTTGAAACTGTTGACACATGAGAGGAAGAGCCATAATCCTTCGTCCGTAATGTCGGACATGAGAATCTTGTCAATCTTTTCAAGAGGCCAAGTGTCTATGCGGAACGAAGAGGGCAACATGAGAGGCGAAGAGACTAAATTGAAGTTGCAGCTGCCTCATGAGACAAACTGAGCACATACCTCTAGCGATCTCGCTTCCCAAGTTTAGATAATGTTAGTGTTTTCGCCAGAAACAGGGGTAGTTCTCATCTTCATTTCTTGTTTCATGTCTCTAATTCGAACGGATATGACTTTTACCATTAATATTTTACTTGCCAAGATTAAACTTGGTAGTAAATAGCTTCGTCATCGCACTAACAACAAAGTCATTGTAGTATAAGTTGTAAGTATTCTCGCCTAACCCGGCCCCAATTCCTGACAAGGCCTTTTTGCTGGAATTTTGTCTATATTTTGGGCCAGCCCAATAACAATTTCAGAAATTTTTAATAAATCCTAGAGGCTCACGCAGCCCATTCGTGCAAGGCAAGAGGTGGAACCAAAGTTTAGTCCCATATTGCTAGTTTGGTGGGAGTTGGACCTCCTTATAAGGGAGGTTGTTTCTCCACATGTATGAGCATGAGAACAAGAGGGACATCACGCGCGCTCCTCCTCCTCCGCCCGCTGCAGCCCGCCGCGGATTGCGGGAATGAGCTACCGGCTATTCACTTCGTCTCCCTCTCTTCGTTTCACCTTCCGTTGCTGCCTGTCCGCTTGCTTCTTCTGTGCCTATACTCCTCTCCAGAGAGATACACCCCATCCCGTAGCATGACTTGTTTTATCTCTCCTATATTAGTCATGCTATATCTAGTATTTTTGTTAATAAAATCATTCGGTAAATTTCTCATATTTCCAACACTTTTCGCATTCTTTTGTTGCACTTGATAAAAGCTATGCATGCAGCTAATAAAGGCAAAAATATTACAATCTAGATATGAAGGTTTGAAGAGTTCAAAGTTTTAGTTTTATGCAAATACCATGAATAAATTACATATCTTCCATCTGTGCTATAGACAAAAAAAATGTGTTGTCACTAGTGCAAAAATTAGACATGTGACACAATTCGGACTATTTCTAATCCAAAATGAACCACATTGGTAAGTACTCGCTCTGATCAATAATAAGTGTCGCAGTTTTGAACTAAGGTCCGCAACACTTATTTTGAAACAGAGGGAGTAGTATTTACTGGTCACTCGAATGACATACATTACATGGCTTCGGGACCTTGAATAAAACAGTAGATGGAACTCTCCCAATGTACCTACCCACAGCCTCCATGGCTTTACGAGCTCCTGCAAGATTCATATCAGTCAAAGGAGAGGATTAGCTAATCTTTGTTGCGGAGGGGCATTCGCCGGTGGTACCCGACCTCGTATCGTAGCCGTAGGTCGTTTCCAACGTCAGACGCTTGAGTGAAGGTGCACTCTCAAATAATGTGGGTCGTGAGCTCCACCAAGCTCTTGGATGCACAAAAGCCCATGATCCTCATATGCCTAAGGCGGTCATACTGACGCTCCAGTTTTCGCCTCACATAGTCACCGTCGTCATCTCTAACGTCGAGATCGGACATAAGGGCACAGTGCCCTAACTGCATATACATACATATGTATAATCAATATTTATCATTAGCGTCATTTGGTCTGATAAACAAGTGTAACCCACTAATTGGTGGATAGCTCCAAGAGATGTGGACAGTGATACACGCAAGATAAACACATCCATGAGAGGAGAGGCATCAAGAAAAGAAACTGAACAGAAGACATCATAGCTTGTGTGGAAGGCCGACATTGATCGGACGAGTTTGATTTGCAACTTCTTAAGGTGGCGAGTCTGATTTGCGACATTGATCTTTGGGTTTGGCATATTGTCATCCTAAGGAATGACAAACCCAAAGATCAATCATGTGTTTCTTTCAACATAAAAATGTTGCATACATTTTTCACTATATGATTCATTAAGGGATATTACATTTATGCCCCTAATTTGCACTCGCTCCCAGTTTTACCACTAAAAAAATCATGTGCTCAAATTTTCCCATGTTATGTTTGGTGTGCTTGTAGAAATACCCTTCCGTACATTTTCCGTCTAGTCAAAGTCCTTTGACCGTCCAATTTTTCTATAAGCGCTTCTAACGGTCAATGGCCTTTGACTGGACGGAAAATTTATGAAAGGGTATTTCTATAAACGCACCAAATGAAACAGTGGCAAATTTGAGCACGCGGTTTTTTAGGGGTAAACCTGAGAGTTGGCACAAATTAGGGGCATAAATGTAAATGACCCATTAATTAAATAGCAAATCCGATATCATTATTACGATGTCAAATGACCCATTAATTAAGAAGCCAAAGTCGTTCTAGTATAGTGGTAGGTATTCCCGTGGCGAATGCCCCCCCCCCCCCCCCCTCCTCTTATTTTGCACTTGAAGTTGCCGGAGTTATCAATGACAGCATTTTTTATTCTGTTTTTTGCACTCACAAACCAATCACAGGAGTAAACAATGGCATCAGCAAGCCAACCACAAGAAAGATCTTCCAAGCTGGAAATACTACATAGTTCAACATTGTGGTGACACACTTTTAGCAGTAAACATGCTATTCGGTAGACAAAACATGTGATACAGTACGACAGAACTGTCTCAAATAAAGAATATGATGATGAACCAAACATGTAGCAATCTAACGCCGGCGGTTGCCGGTATGGCATCGGCTGCAGGGTTCGAGAACCTTGAACTCAACATATGAGGGAACCCTCTCTGCAATGCATCTGCGGATGACCTCCACAGCTATATGAGCTTATGCGATAGCCATATTGCTCATCCACAAGCATCCTCCAATCTTCGTTGAGGCGGGGCACTTGCCAATGTCATCCACCCTCCTATCGTAGCCGTATGTTGTGTCCAACGTCAAACGCTCGAGCGAAGGCGCGTTCTTGAGGATGTGGATGGTGAGCTCGAGCAGGGAGGGATGGAAGCCCGTGATTGTCACCCGCTTGAGGTCGTCATGCTGACACGCTGTCTTCCATCTTGGATATATGTCGTAATGGTCATCACTATCACTATCGTCGTAATTATCATCATCACCACCACCACAATCGTCATTGTCACCATCATCATCATCATCATCATCGTCATCATCATCGTCATCATCATCATCATCATCATCATCATCATCGCCATCACCGTCACCATGATTGTCATCTTCATCATCATCACCCCCTATGGTCTATAATGAAAGGATAGTACCATATGGAATGTCGTACCTACATATACATATGTAACATAAACATTCGTTCCATAGTTTCCGTAGGTCATTGCCAAGCGTGATACATCAACATAGTGACATATATAGTTCTGGGAGATATGGATATCAACTTACACGCAGGATAAAAGTATCCAAGGCAGGAGAAGCATCAAGAAAAGAAACTAGAGATAAAATGTATTGGCTTGGGGACATGGCCATTTCTGATACGAGTATGATTTCCAAGTGTCTGAGGCAAGGGAGTTTGGACGGCAGCACTGGAATGTTGACATTCTGAAGAAGGAAAAATCCCAAGATTAACTATGTGTCTGTTTTTTCCAGCATAAAACTGGTATATACATCCAAATATACAATTGTTGACTATATATATAGTACTAGAGGGCGTACCTCATCAAAAGAGCGCATGGTAAGCCTCTCAACATTTCCTGCAATGGATGGAAGCATGGCACGAGCATGGCAGAGAAGAAGAATGCAATCCAAGTTTACATTGTTAAGCTGAGAAGGATTCCTGACAGAGATTTCTATACAGGGCAGCTCAAGCTTCTCCAGCCCCCCCTCCCCTCCCTCGTGTCGCCCCGCTTGGGCGACCCGAGGGGCGCAAACCCTAGCCCCGCCGTCCCCCTCCCCTCCTCGCCCTTCCCTCGCCGCCGCCTGAGGCAGCTGCTGCCGGGCAAGCTCGGCGCGCTGCTGATGAAGGCGGCGGCGGGGCCCTCGCCGCCTCGCCGCCCGCGGGGGGCCTTTGGATCCGGGGCGGCGCACTACTAGGAAAAACCTTATACACAAAAGCTTATCAGCAGCGAGGTCTAAAAAAGGGCGCTACTGCTAATTAGTAGTAGCGAGGGGTATAAAACCCGCGCTACTACTAACTTGATAGTAGTAGCGAAGGTTATAAACCCACGCTGCTACTAAGTGATCTCCATCAATGCCCCCGGTACAGGCCATAGTAGTAGCGAGCGGTATAAAACCTGCGCTACTACTACGTACATAGCTATAGCGCTGGTATGACCTCCACGCTATTACTAATCGTGTCCACTCCCACCCCACCCCGGCTGGCCCGATCCACTCCCACCCCACCACTCCCTCTCTCTCTCTCTCATCCCGAAAAGACTCTCTCAGGAACTCACGATCTCCTCACGATCCAGCCCAGCTCCTCTCCCCACGATCTCCTCGCCACCGCCCCCACCCACGCCGGCCGGTTCCGGCGAGCACCGGCCGCGCGCAACGCTCCCCCAAGCGCGCCCCTCCCTCCCCCCACACCCTGATCCAGCAATATCCCTTCCTCCCCTCGTCGACCGCTTCGGCTTCGACGATGACGGCGCCGCCATCCGCGTCCTCTCCGACGCCGACCCGGCCGCGCCGCGGCAGCAGCAGCCCACGGGCGCCAACATCCGCCGCGAGCTCGCGCGCCTCATCGCCGACGCGCGGCCCGGGGACTCCCTCTTCTTCCACTACAGCGGCCACGGCACGCGCCTGCCCGCCGAGACCGGCCAGGACGATGACACCGGCTACGACGAGTGCATCATCCCCTCCGACATGAACCTCATCACAGGTGCGCAGATCCGGAGACGCCCTTCCGTTTTCGTTTTGTCTCGTGCCATGTTGCTCCTATAGCTGTTGTTCTGTCTCAAACTACCGGTTAGATCTGAGAGAGGTTGGTGAGATCTGAGAGAGGGACGTTATTTGATTGATTGTCATGTTTCTACGGCTTAGCGGATTTAGCACTATGGTAATTTCTGAATTTCTGATTGGATTAGTTTTTAGGTGACTATGATTTTGGGTTTGCTGACCCTTTTGACCTCAAGTACTACTACAAAGCAGAAAGGATCCCTGTAAGTTACTTTGTAGTAGCTTTGTACAAGACCACTGGCAGCTAGACTTTGTGTTGTGGTAAGGACTTGACAGCAGCTAAAAACCCTTCTTTGGGGAATGCTTAGTGTGCCAAGACAAGTTTTTTGTGGGATGTGGGTGGACGCAACAGATCGAATTTGGCAGTGTTCGTCTTATTTTACGGTTTAGTACTCAATTGTCAGCATAGCTCTCTAGTCTCTCTGGTTCGTCCAACTGCAATTTCACATAAAACGCATATGCATATTATGTTGCTGTTGTCTGCATGAATGAATTTGATATGCACTATGTGTTTTTTGCCATGCATTATGCTGGTCTCAGCTGGAAAGAGTTTCTTACCAAATCATATGGCCGCAAGCAACTAGGAGCAGTTCCTGCCCAATGCCAGCCAGCATGCAATTTCACTCTGATAGGATATATGTACTCTGATGTCAGCTTTATGGAGTTCTTAAGTTCACAGGCGAAGTAGCCTGTATACTCTGATAGACAAATGAGCTTGAGCGCTTTATAGATTTATCAGCCCAAGATGAGCAGCTCATATATAGTACTCGTAATAATAGTTTGGCCATAGGATATATATCAGAATTCAGAGCACACATCAATTCTGTTAACGGTGTTGATTAGCCATCAAGCAGATCATACTACAAATTAACCTGCTCGTTAATTAATGAAATTAAGGTACATAGTCATGCATGTGTCTCAACTCGTACGAACTCACTACTCATGCTCACTCCACTCTTCTCTCTACCATCTAATGGCACTGAAATTATTCAATCTCTGTATAAAAGGACTCACCAGTATATGCCACATTAAACTCCAACAGTATATATGTTACTACAGGTTTAGCATAAAAAACAAAACTGCATTCCAGCAGCCTTCAGTAGGTTTCTTTCTACCTACCTCAATTAACCTTTCTGAACATATGAAGATCCAACATCTAATTTATTTCTCATAGATGAGTGATGGACGATGCAGCGGAGGAGGCATACCGATGGCAGGTTGTAGCAAATCAGGAGGCCGCCGCCGTCGGGGGACGTTGCCGAGTGGAGAAACTACGTGGACGGTGGACGCTGCCGAGTGGAAAAACTACAGCGGACTGGTGAGATAACTGAAATTTCATAACAGTGACTCCATGCATGGTATGTTCCCCTTTTGCCATATTTTACATACGCATCTTATATATTCTTTGAGATCTAAGCCCTTAGAGACAATAGATTCTGATCTTCTGGTCTTTGCCCGCTGATGCTTTTATTATTCAAAGTGGTTCAGTTCCAGTACGTACACACTAGCCATATTATGACTTGCAGGATTTTTTTTTACTTTTTGTACATTCCCATTTAAGTTTTCTTGCGATAGCACTAATTAACAGAAAAACCTTATGGCATATGACCTTTTCTATGTGTGACGTATATGTAAAGTTAGTTTTCTCTTAAAAAAATCATCCGTCGATAAGCTGAATTAGAGGGAAATTCATGGAAAGTGAACCAGCATACAAACCATAGTAATAATCCCAGTGACCTAGCTCTACAGACTAGCATACATGTTATTTAGAAACAAGGGGTTTGCCATGCTACAACAGATTCCTGACTAAATTTATCTATTCTACTTGGTCTTTTGATTTGAAACATCTATATATTCCTCATAAACATATTGGTTTTGCTACCAGCAGTAGGTGCTTTCTTTGTTCTGCAGCTGGGATTTCAGTAAAAAAAATGTTTAACCTTTAGTGAATATGCACAGTACCAAGACTTTGTTCTGCAGTTCGCACGCCGCATCCGTGGCGAGAGGGCCTAGGCTGCTCTGTGCGCGTCGTCGTCTTAGCCAGTTGTGTTAATCAGTGGAAATGCGAGAGGGCCACGCCTCACTAGTAATCTTGTTGATTGCCTCTGAACCTAAATGAACAGCCTTGCTCGTTTAGTTCTGTGTGTCCATATGATTTATGCTTTACTGTTTTATTCTGTTGTTCCTTTTGATCCCTGTGACTGTTGCAATCAACTCTCACATGTACCATGATGCTAACTGGTAAATTAGGACAAGAGATGTTTCTATTTTGCACTGCTCATACTGTACATACTGTGATTCATCTGATGGTTTTCTTGCACCTGCAAATGACAGCGTCATGATGTTGTCAATGGTGTGGCTGAGGCAGAAGGTGTAACCAAATATGATGCAGGTGAAGCTGCTGCAGATCAGAAAGGTGAACACATGTTCGGCTGTATTAAGATATTTTCAGTAATTTAAAGCTGAAATGATATCCTGTGGCGAACTGGGATTGTCTGTCTCTTAAACTATCTTTGGTCTTGTCCATAATGCTTCCCTGTAGAGCAAAAAGGTTCAACAACCATGAAATCCTAGCTGAGGACGTGCGAGACTGGGATATAGCCAGTGACCGGGGGCAAGGGCAGCGTGCGCAGGTGCTTTCTTTGTTTTCAATCTAATTATTGTGTGTTATTATCTTGAATACATTTCTCTTTTAATTTATTTTCAATCTGCCAAGCCTGGACATAGTTATTGTATCTTATTATCGTCTTTGGAAGTGGCCGGACCCTTCCGTGAACCCTGCAAGCAGGAGCTAACTAACAAGTTTTCACTTTCTCGACTGGGTGCAGGGTGATCGACGAGGACTACTGCAGCCCGATGGGAGTCGTGCTCTTCAACTACTCGGAGGCAGACTTCACCGTGAAGCCCCGCGACCGCGTCATACAGATTATCGTCCAGGTGATTGCGATGCAGGAGGTCCCCGGGTTGGAGGACCTCGACGCCACCGTCCGGACGTCACTGAGGTGGAGGACGACGCCACCGTTCGGAGTTCCTCAAGGTGGAGGACCTCGACGCTTTGTACATACATCTAGAGAAGTGGTTTGGTTAGGTTGGTGGTGAAACGCTAGGGAAGGTACCAACCTTTTGATGATGGTTGTGTGTGTCCTCGTGATCTCTTCGAGTTCAGATGTTGAATGATGCATCCATGAACACTACAAGTGTTAAGATGGTTCTGTGAAATTTATTTTGCACTGGACGTGTCTCTGATCTCCATTCATGAATACTGCATCTATTTTTTTTAATTCCTAATTTGCTACTAGTAGCGTTGGGAAAAAAGTGCCCTACTAGTATTTAGGATACTAGTAGCGTTGGTATTGTAGGCACGCTACTACTACTTGATTAGTAGTAGCATGAGTCTGTAATAGCAGTAGCAGTAGCGTGGGTGGCACACGCTACTACTAACAAAGTTAGTAGTAGCGCGGGTTCCTCCCACGCTACTACTAATTATTAGCTGTAGCGCCTTATTAGTAGCGCCGGTACCCGCGCTACTGATACACCTAAAACCCGCGCTGCTGCTAGCCTTTTCCCTAGTAGTGGCGGCCCCGGCAGGTGTGGCGTCGCCGGCTTCGGCTCCCGGTGGTGTGGGCGCGGGTCGGTGTTTTCTCGGCCGTGCGGGCGGCGAGAGCCCCGGTGGATGCGGGCCGGCGCGCGGCGGCGGCGGATTCGTCTCCTGTCACGTCAGATCTGGCCGCCTCCATTCCCCTCTTCCCCAACGAGCGCCTCCCCCCTCAGATCCGCCCTGTTTCGTCATGGGACTGCGCTCTTCTGCGGGTGGGAGTGGGCGATGGGGCTACAGGACTAGGGGAAACCCCTAGCCAGCCGTGTCGGTTGCGACGGCGGCGACGCCCGCGGGCGCCGCTCACCTTCCTGGAGGCGCCGGTCAGGTCCTGCCCCCCTACCCCCTTCCCCTTTGTCTCCCGGGTGAAATCCTCAACATTGTTGGGCAGCGGCGACGCCCAGGGCGCCGTAACCTTCTTGAAGGCGCTGTTTTGGGAACAAAGATGGGTTGTGGGGTTCGTTGTGGTGTAGGTGGAGTGTGTCAGTGGCGGCAGTGTGTCTCCAGCGGCGGCGGTGTCCCCCTTGGTGTGTGGTCAAGCTGGTTTGGTGCTCTTCGTTGGGCTGCAGGGCTCTTCCGGTGCCCGTGGACTCTCTAGGACGGGAGGGGATAGGGTTCCCCTCCTCCGGTGGCTGCCCTTCTGCTCGTCGAGCGAGCCGAAGATTTGGTTTTGGCCCTTGCTGCTGCCCATTTGTGCATGCCGACAGCTCGCCCCGGTTTCATGCCTGGACTCTTGCATTTGGCGCTGCTCTGTTTCAGGTAAGTCGTCATCGGCAGGCTGGGAACGCCTGGTTCCGCCCCTGTGGTTTCCTGCGATGCCATTCATGTAGGTTCTAGGGTCACTGGTAGAAAAAGGGCCTGTTGTCCCGGTTCGTAAGGGCCTTTTGTCCCGGTTCTGGAACCGGGACTAAAGGGTCGGTACTAATGCCCTGTCCCTTTAGTCCCGGTTCAATCCAGAACCGGGACAGATGGGCCTCCACGTGGCCTGTGCGCGGAGCCCAGGCAGGAGACCCTTTGGTCCCGGTTGGTGGCACCAACCGGGACCAATAAGCATCCACGCGTCAGCATTTCTGTGGCTGGGGTTTTTGTTTTTGTTTTGAAAGGGGGGTTTGGGGGGTTAATTTAGGTGTTTCATATATTGTGTTAGCTAGCTATAATTAATAGAGAGAAGTGTCCTCTCTTATGTCTGTGCTTGGTCGACGCTACGTACTATACATACATATAGAGAGGACTAGACACGCTAGCTAGCTAGTAAGCAAACGAAGGAAACAGAAGATCGTCATGAACATATATGCATACAGAGAGAAGTGATATCGACCACCTCTCCTTCTCCGAGAGATTGGTCGAACAACAAGTTCTCGTATATCTATCCGACACTACCGGCTACATATATACAATAATTATCTCTTACAAATATAATCATACGGACTCAGGGTCCACATAGTATTCTCCGTCTTCAGCGATCACGTGGTCAAGAAAGAATGCCGCCAATTCCTCTTGAATTGCTCGCATGCGAGCTGGTACTAGGAGTTCATCCCGCTTCCAAAACATCTAATTTAAAGAAGGGGGTCAATACATATATATATATATATATATATATATATATATATATATATATGAATGAATGAATGAAACTCAACACAAATGATGGTAATAAAATAAAATTATGAATGTTGTTATTTACGTACTTCATATTGTTCGTCAGTGTAGCCCCGCTCACAGGTCGTGTGGCGGATGGACTCGCAAACGTAGTATCCACAGAAATCATTCCCTTGTTCCTGCCACAACCACTTTAGAAGAAATAGAGGTCAATCAAACTGATAAGCAAGAATGCCAAATGGTATTGATGAAACTAGCGCTTGAATCACTAGTAGATGCGCGGAACATGCTACTATAGTACTTACTTTCGGGTGTCTAAATTGCAGCTCCTTCGGCAGTCCTGGAGCTTTTCTAGTGAATTTTCTCCATACCCTGCCGTACAAAGAAAACAATTACTTGATATATCAGGAAATGAACAAAGTTGTTGATATGGTGGATAATGATCGATTTAACTTACTTCTCAAGTATTTGAGTCATGTCTGCATAGTCATGGGGATCTTTTCATCTTGAGTCTAAGACGGTTACTAGTCCCTGCTCAAGCTTAATCTCTAGGAGAATATAGTGGAAACGGCACACGCATGCATAACTCATCAATTACATTACTATAACCTTGACTAATATATAAGGGAAACCAAATACGCACAAGACAGTAACACTCACTTGAAGTTGTAAGGAAAGAGTATTATATCTTTGTTTTCATTTATTACCAACGATCGTAGCAAGTTGGCCTCGGTAGCTGCGGCATGAAATTTAACTTGAGTTGCATCTATGAGATATGTGTTAATGAACCCAATATCACCGACTTGTCTTTTCTTCAATTCGGCGATCTTCAATCTGCATAATATAGTGAGGATGATTATAAATACATGCAATGAAAGAGCTGAGCTATATAGAGAGACTTAATGACAGATGTAGTACTACTTACAGACAGTAGCAGGCGACCGTTGTTTTATCGAGGGCCAATTGACTGAAAAACTGAAAGAACTCCTCAAATGGAACAGGCAACAGTTCAATTCCAACGAGGTCATGCTCCTTTTTAACTTTCACATACAAAGTACTCCTCCCCCCAGAGTCTCTGCAGATTTTCAAGTACCAATCATGCAATCTTCGCATCATCGTTGATAGAGATCTTTCATCTTTGACGAGAGGCTTCCCATACTCGTATCTTTGTATCTGCACCTCCATGAAATCATAATGTACATCATCGGGCAGGTAATCGCCAAGATTGCTATAACCGGGCACCATCCTCAGATCATTAGCGACGTTGTCGCTAGGCACCTTGAGCGCGGGGCACGATTTCTTCGCTTGTTCGCCGAGCTGGGCAATTTGTTTCCCAGCTCATCGTTCTTTCAGCCTTTGATCACTGACAGTACTTCCCGACCGCTCCGCTTCGGCAAATTCCTTTCCAATAATGCGCTCATAGTTTCCTTTCGGCGGAGACTTGGGTGGTTTTGTCAGGGCAGCCAGAGTGCGCTTCGCTTTCACCGGATCTACCTTCTCCTCCGAAGGTGGATGTTTCTTTGCTTTCACCCCTTCAAAGTAGTTCCTCACTTCTTCTCGTGCGATCTCGGCGTTCTCCTCCGGGGTCCTCTCGTATGGTAACTTCTGTGGAATCTTCAGAGAAGGACCAAATCTGTATTTCCTCTCGCCTCTGGCTGTACTGCTAGACGCCGGCCGAGCAGACGAAGCGGTTGTCTTCTTTACTTGCTTACGAGGCGGAGGAGAAGGACTACGACGCGCTGGAGCAGCCGGAGCGGCGGCAGGTCTCTTCCGCCCTTGCTGACGAGGCGGAGAAGGAGGAGGCTGGCTGCTCGGGCGCGTCGGCGCAGGCGGAGAAGGAGGCGGAGTGCCGCCACGCGCTGGAGAAGGAGCCGGTCGAGTGCCCTGATCGTCACTCGCCGGAGGAGGAGGCGGAGTGCCCTGACTCACCGGAGGAGGAGGCAGTGGAGGAGGCGGATTGCCCTGACTTGCCGGAGGAGGAGGAGGAGGCGGAGGCGTTCAGTTCGGAAGGTTGATGAGCTCCTTCCGCCATAGGCATGGAGTCTTCAGAGCAGGCCCCAGCCTAGTCTCCCCTTCACCGGTAGGGTGGTCAAGCTGGAGGTCCTCAAATCCCTCCGTTATTTCATCCACCATCACCCTAGCATATCCTTCTAGAATCGGCCGGCAGTGAAAAGTTGCGCCGGGTTCAGTAGGATAAACAGAGCCAACAGCCGCCTTGACCTTCAAATTCATCCATTGCGTCATAAGGTGGCAATTTTGAGACTCCGTGATAGCATCCATGGGATAGCTGGCAGGAGCCGTCAAGGCATGCTCCGGCTGAAGCAGCTCGGTGGAAGCCACGCTGCTTCTCCGCTGAGATGGCGGGGTGGCTTCGGGGGAAGCTTCGGTAGTACGTTTGCTGCGATTTGCTTCTTGTTCCTCTATCGCTTGTACCCTTGCTTGCAGCGCCTGCATTTGGGTCTGCTGCACTTTTTTTCTCCTCTCATAGGATTTGTAACCGCCTGCGTCTGGAAACCCAACCTTCCACGGAATGGAGCCTGGCGTGCCTCGTGTCCGTCCAGGGTGCTCAGGATTCCCGAGGGCCATTGTGAGCTCGTCGTTCTCTCTGTCGGGAAAGAACGTCCCTTGCTGCGCTGCTTCGATATACTACTGAAGCTTCCTGACTGGTATGTCCATTTGATCGTTCGTCCAAATGCACTTCCCTGTTACAGGGTCCAAGGTTCCGCCAGCCCCGAAGAACCAAGTCCGGCAACGGTCTGGCCAGTTAATTGTCTCTGGTTCGATCCCTTTATCAACCAGATCATTCTCAGTCTTGGCCCACTTAGGCCGGGCTACGAGGTAGCCACCTGACCCCGTGCGATGGTGATGCTTCTTCTTCGCAGTATTTTGCTTGTTTGTCGCCGACATCTTCTTACTCTTTTACGATGTCTTGTGGGCCACAAATGCGGGCCAGTGATCTCTGATCTTCTCATATCTGCCCTTGAATTCTGGTGTCTCATTATTTTCGACAAACTTATTCAGCTCTTTCTTCCACCTCCTGAATAGTTCTGCCATCCTCTTAAGAGCAAAAGACTTGATTAATTGCTCTTTAACTGGCTTCTCTGGATTATCCTCTGCCGGTAGGGTGAAATTTGACTTCATCTCGGTCCAAAGATCATTTTTCTGCATATCATTGACATAAGACACCTCAGGGTCTTCTGTAGCTGGCTTAAACCATTGCTGGATGCTGATCGGGATCTTGTCCCTAACCAAAACCCCACACTGAGCAACAAATGCGCTCTTTGTCCGGAGGGGTTCAATCGGTTGGCCGTCAGACGCGATTGCTATGATCTCAAACTTTTCATCTGAGCTCACCTTTTTCTTCGGGCCTCGTCTCTTTACCGAAGTTGTGCTCGATCCAGAGGGCTAGAAAAAAGAACAAAGACTTAATTAATATGTGTACATACCAAAACAATGAATGCATCAATTAGCTAGTCAGCAGAAGCTTAACTAATATATATACCTGGCCGGACTCGGTTCGGTCACCGGAGACGTCATCACGGTCTCCTTCTTGTACCGGCATTGGGTCACCGGAGCCGTCCTCACGGTCTCCTTCTTGCACCAGCATTAGGTCACCGGAGCCATCATAATCATAGCCAGCTGCTTCCAGACCATCGGTGTCGTTGAGAAACAACGAGCAGATGGCATCACTTCCTCGTGCGATTATGTCCCCCAACAACTCTTCTTGTACTTCGTCTCGGGCGGTGTCCATAGTTTCTACAAATATTGACAACATGTCAATTATTATTCAAACATAACAGATGGATATATTAGTGGCAAAAACGTAGAACTAATATTAATTAGTGGCCTCGACGCTGCTTCTCTAGGGTTTGGGGTGGCCTCGACGCTGCTTCTCTAGGGTTTGGGGTGGCCTCGACAACACTTCAAGGATAAAAAAAGAAGAGGAAGAAGAAAAAAAAGAGGAGAAGAAAGAATAGAGGAGTAAGAACTCCTCTATTCTTTCTTCTCGACTCCTCTATTCTTTCTTCTCCTCTTTTTTTTCTTCTTCTTCCTCTTTTTTTTATCGGGAACGAGGGTCGTCGAGGGTCACCGAGCGATAGAGGAAACCCTAAATAGCAAGTATCGTGGGTGTGAGATACATGTGGCCGTCGGTGTCAGACACTACATCCACGTCCCACAAGTGACGTGGGCGTCGAAGCCCGCGCCACTTGTGGGACGTGGATGTAGTGTCCGACACCGACGACCACATGTATCTCACACCGATGATACTTTCTATTTAGGGTTTCCTCTACCGTTCGGCGACCCTGACCCTCGACGACCCTCGTTTCTGATAAAATAAAGAGGAAGAAGAAGAAAAAAAGAGAAGAAGAGAAGAAGAAGAAAAAAAGAGGACTCCCATAACCCAGGTACACATTCTTCCTGCATTTGTCCAGGTATATACTTTCAGTGTCATCTAAACAGTGCGTGCATGCGTGGTATTCTTTGTTTGTCTGTCCTGAAAGGTTATTGAGAGCGGACCAATCGTTGATGGTCACGAAAAGCAATGCCTTAAGGTTAAATTCCTCCTGTCTGTGCTCATCCCACGTACGTACACCGTTTCCATTCCACATCTGTAAAAGTTCTTCAACTAATGGCCTTAGGTACACATCAATTTCGTTGCCGGGTTGCTTAGGGCCTTGGATGAGAACTGGCATCATAATGAACTTCCGCTTCATGCACATCCAAAGAGGAAGGTTATACATACATAGAGTCACGGGCCAGGTGCTGTGATTGCTGCTCTGCTCCCCGAAAGGATTAATGCCATCCGCGCTTAAAGCAAACCATACATTCCTTGGGTCCTTTGCAAACTCATCCCAGTACGTTCTCTCAATTTTTCTCCACTGCGACCCGTCAGCGGGTGCTCTCAACTTCCCATCTTTCTTTCGGTTCTCACTGTGCCATCGCATCAACTTGGCATGCTCTTCGTTTCTGAACAGACGTTTCAACCGTGGTATTATAGGAGCATACCACATCACCTTCGCAGGAACCCTCTTCCTGAGGGGCTCGCCGTCAACATCACCAGGGTCATCTCGTCTGATCTTATACCGCAATGCACCGCATACCGGGCATGCGTTCAGATCCTTGTATGCACCGCGGTAGAGGACGCAGTCATTAGGGCATGCATGTATCTTCTCCACCTCCAATCCTAGAGGGCATACGACCTTCTTTGCTGCGTGTGTACTGTCGGGCAATTCGTTATCCTTTGGAAGCTTCTTCTTCAATATTTTCAGTAGCTTGTCAAATCCTTTGTCAGCCACAGCATTCTCTGCCTTCCACTGCAGCAATTCCAGTATGGTACCGAGCTTTGTGTTGCCATCTTCGCAATTGGGGTATAACCCTTTTTTGTGATCCTCTAACATGCGATTGAACTTCAGCTTCTCCTTTTGACTTTCGCATTGCGTCCTTGCATCGACAATGACCCGGTGGAGATCATCATCATCGGGCACATCGTCTGGTTCCTCTTGATCTTTAGCAGCTTCACCCGTTGCAGCATCATTGGGCACATCGTCTGGTTCCTCTTGATCTTCACCAGCTCCCCCCGTTGCAGCATCACCGTATTCAGGGGGCACATAGTTGTCATCGTACTCTTCTTCTTCGCCGTCTTCCATCATAACCCCTATTTCTCCGTGCCTCGTCCAAACATTATAGTGTGGCATGAAACCCTTGTAAAGCAGGTGGGAGTGAAGGATTTTCCGGTTAGAGTAAGACCTCGTATTCCCACATTCAGTGCATGGACAACACATAAAACCATTCTGCTTGTTTGCCTCAGCCGCATCGAGAAACTCATGCACGCCCTTAATGTACTCGCGGGTGTGTCTGTCACCGTACATCCATTGCCGGTTCATCTGCGTGCATTATATATAATTAAGTGTCCAAATTAATAGAAGTTCATCATCACATTAAAACCGAAGTGCATACATAGTTCTCATCTAACAACATATAGCTCTCCAGAGCATCTAATTAATTAAACCATACATTGAAACTATGTAAAACATTTCAATGCGAAAACAAATGCCATCATAATCGCAACCAAGGTAACAATTGATCCAACGGCATAATGATACCAAACCTCGGTATGAATGGCATATTTTCTAATCTTTCTAATCTTCAAGCGCATTGCATCCATCTTGATCTTGTGATCATCGACGACATCCGTAACATGCAACTCCAATATCATCTTCTCCTCCTCAATTTTTTTTTTATTTTTTCCTTCAACAAATTGTTTTCTTCTTCAACTAAATTTAACCTCTCAACAATAGGGTCGGTTGGCATTTCTGATTCACATACATCCTACATAAATAAAATCTATGTCACGTTGGTCGGCATAATTTTCATAAACAATAAATGAACCAATAGTTATAAAGACAATATATATACCACATCCGAATCATAGATAGGACGAGGGCCGACGGGGGCGGATACCAAAACCATCGCACTATATAAGATGCAATAATAAAAGTAAGAAAATAATACAAGTATCTATGTAAACATACAAGTAAGAATATTTTTCCTTTCAGAAAGAAGATAAGAACAAGAGGCTCACCACGGTGGTGCCGGCGATGAGCTCGGCGCGGGTGATCAACGGCGGTGAAGACGGGGACAGGGCGTGACGGACCGCTAAACCTAGACAAATATTATGAAAAATGCAGCTTGGAGAGAAGAAATCTTAAGTAGTGTGGCTCGGGCATTCCATTGAACACCTTGTGTGCATAGGAGGTGAGCTAGAGCACCACCAAGCCCTCTCCCCCTCGGCCAGAGAAAAACAGAGCACTGGGGTGCTCTGCTCGCGAGCGAGGGGTATATATAGGCACCTCATTGGTCCCGGTTGGTGACTTGAGCTGGGACTAAAGGGGAGCCTTTGGTCCCGGTTCAAGCCACCAACCGGGACCAATGGTGGTGGGCCAGGAGCGAGGCCCATTGGTCCCGGTTCATCCCACCAACCGGGACCAAAAGGTCCAGATGAACCAGGACCAATGGCCCACGTGGCCCGGCTGGCCCCCTGGGCTCACAAACCGGGACCAATGCCCATATTGGTCCCGGTTCTGGACTGAACCGGGACTAATGGGCTGACCCGGCCTGGACCAAAGCCCTGTTTTCTACTAGTGGGTGAGCATGTCCATCGCTCACCGGTGCGGCGCCTCGAGCCAGGCGAGGAGGCAGGGGCCTTCTGTGACGATGGATCTGGATGGATGTGTCTACTTCAAGCCCAGGCGTTTGGCAATGGCGTGCTTGTGCTCCGTCGTCGGTGCTCTTTCCTATGCCGTTTAGCGTTTTTTGCCTTGGTTCTCAGCGTGTATGGGGTTCCTGGCATTTCTAGCTATGTGGGTTAGCTAGCTTGTTGTATGCCTCTGTGAGCTGCTCCTAGGCGCCCTTGTATCTTTGCCGTTTGTTTTCTTTCCTTTTAGTTGGAGTGTGGTTGTATTCCGGAGTTGTAATCCTGGCCGGTTGATGGCTTTGTTAGTTCAAAGCCGGGCTCTTCTTGAGCCTACGTTCAAAAAAAAAAAGATTTCTATACAGGTCCGACGATAATGAATAGCACCACAATGAAAGGAGCAGAGATTTGGAGCATTGACCTCTACCACCTGCAGCATCATGCATTCCATAATGCACAGGGAATTGAGTTGTTGCAGCGTACGAGGTATTCGCAAGCGAATTATCCCACTACAAGAGAAGAGGTCCAGCCACTCCAGGGCGGAAGTTCTCGAGAGCAAGAGCCCTAATTCTTCATCGGTAATGCGGACAGAAGATAATTTTAAACATGTCAATCTTCGCAAGTGGCCAAGTGTCGACATGGGATGGACATGGCAATCGAAGATGCGAAGAGTCTGGATTGAAGTTGCAGCTTCCTCGTCTGAGAAAACCGAACACGGGAAGCTGTAGTTTTCCTTCATGAACATAGGCATCCACAAGTCAAGTTCTTTGATCCCAGACTTAACGATGATTTGGAGCCACCTGTCCACGCTGGAGACTTTGATGTTACTGGAAGAGCCAAGGTCAAGTTTAAGTGTCTCCACCTTAACCCCATTACTGTGATGGTTTTCAAGAATTTGGCCAACTTTGTTGATGATATATGGTTCTCTGTTCTCAAATTTCTTGTCAGTCAACTCGAGTGTATCATCGTTGAGTATAAGTTTTGAATAGCATCTTCAGGAACGTAGAAACCCACGGGACACGCAAGCAACACGAGCAGCGTCTCGCACCAGCAAGAGGGAGTGTATATGGTGTAGGATGTCCTGCAGAACCAAGGACGACAAATTGCAACAGTTAAATTGTAAGCTAGTAGCTGACGGCAAACACAACAAAATCAGCCCCGGATTAATATAGATTGTTAATTAGTACATGTACTTTGCATCAAGAACTGCAACGATGTGTGCTGAATTACATTGAGAAATTTCTATTACTGCACCAAATTCCTACCCTAGACGCACGCCATGTATTCATGTGCTAGCGCCGTCGAGAATAATTCTAGGCCATCGAGAATATTATACCTGTGGGAGTTCATCGCAGACAAGTTCTTGTTCCATATTGTGTTGGGCATCTCGAGACATATTGTCTTGTTGTTGGTAGGATGCGCCGTTTGCCTCAGCTGATGAAGCCTTCGGTCGACCATCTGCAATGCAGCGGAGCTGTAAGTCGCAAGTATGTCCCAGTTTTGTTCATGAAACTTGGTTAATAAAAACTATAAGTTCTCTAGAACCAGTTAATAAAAACTTGGTGCAGCCCGGCTATTGAAGAATCGGGGATCAACTGATATTTGCTGAAATTGTTAAACATAGTGCTCTATGGGGAGGAATTCCGAGGTTTGGGGGAAGCTAAACCTTCCAAATAAGAACAAACCTCGCCTAAAGCAGAAGAACCGACCGAGGTCCGTTGGAGAAAGTACGTACTTGCGGGAGGAGAAGGGGGCGTCGTGCATACGTCATCGTTGATCGCTGTGGCCGGAGACCGTAAAGGCCCTGGCGGGAGGCGCCGGCGAGTGAACATGGTGAATTAGGGATCTCGACTGAACATGCACTTGGGAAGTTTCAGTTATGCCTACGCTTCCGCCGGACAAGGCTGTTGCGTTTTCCGTTTCAGCTTGCAACGATCTGGGAAATTTTGTTTTTTTGGAGGGAATCCGGCCTAATCTTGTGAGTTGTTAAGTTTAAGGTGCTCCAATCCCATAAAAAGGATTAATATGCTACAATCCAGCGAGTCCTGGTTCAGAGAAAAACGAGCCAAATTAACGAGTCATCCCATGGACCATGGTTTTTACTTTTAGTGAGATTTTGATGAAATTCACCGAATTTTGGTAATTTCAGTCCACAATGATATTTACCTTTCGGCCAAAATATTTCAGCAATTTTAGTAGTATACAAGGATTCAAATATTTTAAAAAATTATTATTTTTTAAATCAAATATATACTTGAATTCAAGTGGATATTTCGTCGTTTTGGCCGAAATGTAAACTCAAATCATTGAATTTCGGTGATTCCGGTTGGTGCTGAATTTTTTTTGAAATTGAAAGTGAAAACCACCCCCTCGTCATTCTCCCATGGCAACTCGACACTCTCGAGTGTAGTCCTTTCCCGTTGTTAAAGGTGTCGTCGTGTGTTGGCCTCCTCCACCTTTGGCTCTAGGTGAGAACCCGGAACTAGACGGTCGCGATGTTATGGCGTTGTTTCATTCTTGGAGGCTCTGCCTCATCTCATGAACACGACAACTTTCGGGTTTGTGAGGAGCTCCACCATGGTCGCGGTGTCCACTTCTAGTTGAGCCACCATTATGCGGTGCTCCTCAAAAGTCCCAGATGAAACTGGTTCTCTGCCTATAGCATGGTGAAAGAGGAGTAGCACATACATGATTCGAGATAGCATTGACATGGTCTTCAAGCAAAGGTTAGACTTTGGATACTCGAAGGATTCATCAGGAACAACTTGTAGAATAAGTTTTACAATTTCCTCATGGAAGAATGTTTAACCTGGCTGAAAAGGAAGGTGTGCTAGGCATGACATCACCTTACCGGGTTATATAAGGATCAAAGTTATGACTCTTGGAAAATGTTCCAACCATCATAGCTGCCCGAGTTTTCAGACCTGATTGGTGTCAGGATACCTCAGACTCATGATGCCTGAGGAGGAAGGGGTGCAACACAATTTGATGAGATGGCGTTGCAAGATTCTCGGGAATGGATTATGGAAGCAAGTTATGAATCATGCGTTCATCATTAAACCAAGGTGATGATGAGGAGACGGCTGATGAACTTAGCGACAATCCATTGAAATTTCCAAAAGATGGATTCCCACCAGTATTCGAACAAGGAGATAACATTTGTCAGATCAAATGATATAATGAGGTATGCTCGAGGAAAACATACACAGTTAATCATTGATTGAAAGATGCACCCGAAATATGGGCTTAGGTAGCATGATCAATGTTAGAATGGTGATTCGATAACCAATGGTCTAAGAATGAAATATCGACCATTAACTTCAAAGCAATAGGGTTGCTAGAAGTTTTGAAGTCACACATCATAGTTCAATTGTTGGTTTTCCGGTTATAAACAACATGGGGACCAAGGAATGAACGGATATGGGAAGAAGTATCACCTGTATCAAGATCTCTTAAGAGGTGGTGAAATTCTCATGACTTTCTTGACATAAAAGATGGTAATACTTCCAAGGTAAAGAAGAACAACTGCTGGGTAGCAAGGATCTCAAGGTATAACACAAAACACGAACAAGTTTGTGTTGAACGAAAGGCAATAAAGTAGTCGATGATAACACGAATCATCGAGGGGCAAGGATGGTATTACCCATCAAGAATTCGATATATATCTTGGAAGAGCTTAGGATGTTGATGATGATCACGACACAATTGTCGAGAGATTTCATGAAGATGTAATCGGTCGGCGATGCCATCAAGTCAAATGATGATGAAGCGAAAGGTTATGGGAACCAAGGGTACGACATAAACTCGAAATCAAGTTTCATGTTCAAGGAGAAACGATATGACGAGGAAGTTCGACGTAAGATTAGCTCATCGTCGAAAATTGTGCTTCGAGAAGAAGGACCAGGTAGCACAATTATAATTTAGCACGATAATGATATAGCCAATCGGGCTAGGAATGACTTGAAGGATTATTAAACTCATAAGCAACGGAAATTACTTAGAGTTAATGAATCAGATTACGGACTCGATTCACTATCGGTGTCCCTGAGTGTCTAACAACTCTGAACCCGGGGAAAATTTGGAAACAGTGAGAAATAATACTTGAAGAAGAACTCATAAGAAGTAATATGGTTCTGTGATTTTATCGAGATACCACGGGGTAATACTCGAAGGTAGAACATAATAAAGGTTGCAGAGGTGTTGACGAGGATCGGGCGCACGATGTTCCCGTCCCTGTCCACACAAATCGACCCGCGAGTGCCGCTAGCTTCACATCAACGCGGCGCTGCGGGAGTGTCTGTTCGAGGGGCTCGAGGCTGAGGATGACGATGCCAGAGAGGCACGACTTCTCTTTTTTGGTAAACAAAAAAAACCTTTATCAGTAAAACACAACTTTTTTTGAGGTGACACAACTTTTTCGGTAAAAACACAACTTTTTCAGTAAAAACACAACTTCTCCTTAGTACGATGTTCCTGACGGCAGACCATGTAAATGACACATTGCGTACCATTCGCTGGGATTGGAGTGGGCCGATAGCCCAAATTGGTAGTGAAAAAAGAGTCAGTTATAGGCCCAATTGGGTGGGAGCGCGAGAGAAGGCCCACGAACGAACGAATCAAATACTTTGCCAGATAATCAGACAACCAATGTTGTCCGGCTGAAGAGAATAAAACAGGAGATAAATAGGTGGGGCACCAACATCACTGAAATTTCGACCTGGCGTGCAACAGCACCATCAGATGAGATCACAACCTTGCCACTAGCAACTGGGCCCATCCAGCCTCAAGGACTACATTCTGTCTTATAGAACACCAACATAGTGAGCATGACAACGTCAACACCTTGGCCAAACTAGACCGAACTAGCTAGCCGAAGTAGCTACTCTTTCGAACAAACCACCAAAATACAGTACAAAGAAACTACACTCTCCTCCAACTCTTAAAACTTTACCAACACCTCCTTCAGACATTACAGATGCACAGCACCGGCAGTTTGCCATTTGCAGTCTCAGCCAAGCTCCTGGACGTCATTTGTTTCGAAGAATTCGGCACTGAAGAATGCCACCACAGGTTAGCCATCATCAAAATAACTGGTAGGATTAGTGGGAATAATGCTACTATTAAAACTTTCATTATTCACACGTTTCCATAAAGACCAACCCTAAGCAAAATCCCAGAAGCAATGACCCGACGATCCTTGACAAATCAACTATAAAGAGCAACATTGCAATTGCATTCAGCAGCAGTTTTACAACGAAAAACTATAAAACATTCAAAGTACAGCATGTGCTCTTGCTTGATGTGCAGAGTAGACTAGAAAAAAGAAGTTGACTCGATGCATATACTAGCATTGAAAAACTGATCCACCGCCCATTCAACCCGTACAATATCCCTGTCTAGCACCAAATACTGATCTACAACCATTCTCATATGTCCCACAGTCAAATTCCCTGTAACACGTACAGGAGATCCAATGGGTAAAGCAAGAATGACCCGAGTTAAGGGAAACTCGAACGCTCTACAATCGTCTCTGCAGGGATTGCAGGTCATGAAATCCACAACATCATCCTCAACCTTGTTTTTGAAAATAGTGTATCCAGTGGGGAAATCTCCTACAATTAATGTAAGCTCTCCCTGCACTTTAGCGTACTAAAGAAATTGGATATTTTCTTCCAGGCAAGCATGGAGTATAAATTTGATTGAAGATTGGACTGCATTAGTGAAAACTACAGATGTGAAACATATAAATTCCCCTCTGACCGAAACCAAACTGCTCCTGGGTTTGTCAAGGAAACCATCATCCAAATCTAATGTGGCCTCGAATACTTGCCCAGGTATTTCATCGGTTGCAAAGCTTTCAGGCAGCAAAGAAGATTCAACTGGCACATCCATTTCAATGATCCAGCACCCCACATAAGCGGACATGGCACGGCTCGAGTCATCGAGCACAAGTGAATCCTGCATATATATTATAAAAGGCTCAACTGAGAAGTCTCCACAATCACTGAAAGAAAAAGATAATCCAATTCATGAATTAACACCATACCACAAAACTAGAAGTTTTTTCCTATATGCTTTGACAGCCAAAGGTTTCTTCTTTTAATAAACTGCTCCTCGTCTCCATTCTTGTACTCGTAGATGAGAACTCCACCATGATCATCATACGCTATGATGGACTTGATCATGCATAAATTGGTGTGGATAGAGAAAATTGCAAAAAGGGTCTGGCCAGTAAGAGTCGATTTGCACATCTCAACTGGTTCTGGGGGGATAGATTTGCTGATCAAATCAACCCTATCTTGCTCAACCAAACTCCCAATCCAAGTAGTTTGACTCCCACTAATCAGTCCTCGCACCTCACCCAACCAAGGCCCATGTAACGATATCAAAGGAGAGTTGACAACACGAACATAAGCAGTTTCAATAGTGATCAGCCCTGGCAGCAACTCACCCAAACCATGTCCATGTACAGCAATCGAAGGATCTGGTAGTATTGGCACCGCACCCAAAACAGGTCCAAGTAAAGGTCGGTTGCTCAAAGGTTGTGCCCATCTTTTGCTGATGATTAAAGGTTGCACACTTCTTGTGCTGATGATCAAAGGTTGCACGATGAATGATATCAACAAATCATGCCAAAAATATCATCATTAAGTCATACATTACATATACACACGCACACACACGCGCGCACACACACACACACACACACACACACACACACACACACACAACAATAAAGGACAATACTAGGTAGCCACATGGATGTTTTCCCATGATGTGGCTTCCTCCCCTCTCTCTTGCATGCAAGAATGATACATAAGACTATAGAGAAGTATTGTTAGGTGTACAGAATCATCATGACAACCGTTCGCTACTAAAACTAGATGATTCCCCACGCGTTGCTGCGGGAACTATTGCCTAAATAGATAGTTTACTCCGCAAAAACAACTCTGCTAAAAGGACCATCACGATAATGAATGAATGATTCTCTGTTGACAACCATACTTCAGAATGATATGGCTGTAGTGGTCCATATGCACTTAGGCAAGATCGACCCTCGTACCATTTATCATTCAAAGTTTGAAGAATAGACGAACAATCAAATTAGATGTATATGGTCATTTACCCGCATACCGAACCTTCAAGCTTCAACTAAAACATCACCATCTAGCTATAACTCGAGTCTTGATTGTGCAAACTCTCCATCAAAACTTCCATGTACATTTACTTTGATCCATCCAACAACAGGGGGTAAACAAATGTTATTAGTCATGACAGAATCGTAAGGTTTATCCTTCTAAACATACCACATCAAATGCGTAGTGAAGTGCACTTCCCAACAATTTTTCAACAGCAGAATTTGTAGTCGACATTTGAGCCAGAGTGAAAAAGAGAGAACATGATTAAAATATTGCATAGTAACTTTGTAAGGGTGGATATTTTTCTCTAAAAAGTCAAATTTCTTAGTATGTGTAACTATTTACATACAACATCATTCATCAAAGAACACTTCTGCACGTTTACAAAGTAAATTCAACGGACATCTTCAGCAATGCACGATAGTAAGATATGTGCAAATGTGAACCCAAAAAAGGAATGAAAGAATAGAAGTTGCATCAACAGGATGATAGCATTGTCTTCATGAATGGTCTGGTAACATGGTTAATAAAATTTTATGTTCTGTGCAAACACAATGCACCAGGGAAAATTAGAGCATCGATAGAATGTTTGCAGGCCTTAATTGTTTTGGGATCTCTGGTGTTACCTAAATAGTCATTACACCGGTATCTTTTCTGCCATAGTTGACTGCATTGTAGATGTGTGAATCCCGTTGCCATAATAGTGCTCCTTCTCCTTACCAAGCCGATGCTTCAACCGGCTGTTACTACTGCTAGACACGCGTTCATCGGATGGTGAGAGTACTCCATGAGAATCATAATCAAAATACAAATTAAACAAATGAAATACCAATAGGGAGAAATATACTTCGCAGAAGAATCATAACCCCATACCTCTTTTATTTGTCATCTTGTGAATCAGACAACCTAAATTTTGTGAACTTTAAGTGAGCTTGTGACACCTGCAGGGAACTCTTGAGTGTGACTAAGCAAATAAAATGAGCAAAAGTAGCACATGAGTGTCAAGAAACTTGAATCTTTGTCTTAAGAGGCCATAATTATCATATTTTCAGTTCTCACAAAATAAGTACATGATTTCTGGAACAATGTTCTCAGTTTCAGATATCTGCCCTCGACCATGCAAATGATGAAACTCCAGAATAATCAATTTTATGCATCCATGGTATATTCTCTTTACTTAAATCTACCTGGAACACTTGTATAGAGGAACTAATTATTGTGGAATTCCAGCGAAGAAAGGAAGCGAGCCATGATGATTACTGGTAAAACATGTATATGACTTGCCTTAGAAACATAAACTTACATATACCTTCAAACCGTTGCACGTGTGGGATGTAATCTTCAGGAAGAAAAGGAAAATTAGAAAATGGTTCAGAGTTAGACACCACTAAGTATTATGTCACTTCAAAATTGATTGATTTACTTCGTTTACCAGGTAGCACATGATGTTTTATAATCTGTCCACCGGAAGCATGAAGAAACGGAAATAGTTGCAAAATTTCAGCAACTTCTTTTTTCTTGCTAGTGGTTTCAGTGACTTCAGTTCCCCTTTTTGTGTGCACACATAAGATCTCGAGGAAAAATAGATTGAAATACTTACAATGGGTGCCATATGAGAGCACATCGAAGTTACAAAAATTCAATGAAACAATGAATATATTCACAATATTATCAGAATCAGTCAAATCTAGTAGCTGCATAACATTTTAGCACATCAAAAGAGAATGCATAGTACTGAAAAACACCAAAATTATTCTATGAAAATCAATAGTTAAATCACCATAAATATACTACAAGGAGAGCGGGGAGTCAATGGAGGCGATGGTACCCACCTGGAAGTCAGGAACCCACCGCACCGGCAGTAGCGTCTGTATCTCCGGTGACAACCATGAGACCATGGCCAAGGAAGGAGTAGGAGGGATGTTCTTCAGAAAAAGGCTTTCCTACAACACCCAAATCAGAGCACCCAAACAAAGCTATAAATCAAAATAATTGCTCAGATCGGAGGACATATAAGAGGAAGGAGATCCATCCACCTTTGGTGCGGGCGATTTTGGAGGAGGACGCCGATGGTGGCGCATGTGACTCATCGGGAGCTTTGGTGGACATCGGGGCACGGGGCTTGGTCCAGCGTAGCTTGCGGGGCTCGATTCATCTGCAGCAAGAATCAATTTAAGGGCGGTGATCACGTGGACCGATCGGCAACCGCGTGCGGCTCTGCCGGCGACGACCAACAAAGGCTTGTCCGGCAGTGGTATGACGCCATCAGCACCCCTGGCGCTTCTGAAGGCGAGGATCTTCCCGTAGCTGTGCAACGGCTGATGCGGAGATGAATATGGTGATTTGTTTCCTGAGTGGAGCCGTACAAAGGAGAAGAAGATAAAGGGGAAACAACATTGGTTGTGGGAGAGGATGAGATCTGCGTGGAGGTGGGATAGGATGGATGTGGGCTGTTCTATTCCAGTGGGCTTCTGTAACGAAGTGGAAACGGCAGGTCGCTTCAGTGACCAAGGCTGGTTGCGTACTAATGAAAATTAAATCCCACTTGTGTAACTAAATGCAACACATGGCATTAGCTAGAAAAAAAATAGAGTTGCTGATGTGGCAAGGCTGCTGAGGTGGATAGGCTGCATGTCAAGATAAATCAAGTAGTGGGGGTGAACTTCTTAAGTATATAGGATGACAATTACAGTAACATAATCTATCAACGGGTGGCGACAGCAAAAAATTATCAAAACATGTCAACATGGGATCTTGTTTCGAAGCCTTCGTCGAGACAAACTCAACAGTGAAGACTGATCGCTAATCAGATTAATCATTCCTTAAAAAAATCAGGATTAATGTGATGATGTCAACATGGGGTGGAATTTTTTTGCATACATGCATGTGCTTTCTCTATATAGGCAAAAATCCCATTGGAATATTGGTCGCATGGGCACACATGCAAAGTACTCACTAATAGAGACGTGGAATATTGAAGATTGAAGATTGGAGTAGTAGATTTTTGCCTACAATACAACAATACAAGGATAGAAAATAAATAAATAGAACACGCCAAATTTAGTTTCGTTAAATGCACCATGAAATATATTATGTAATGGAAGGAGCGAGCGACTATTACTCAAGAGGACACTAATAAAGAGTTTGAATTCATGAACGAGCAGGGCCGTATCTCTGCATGTGCAACCGGAGCAGCCGCACAGGGCCCCCAAAACTATGGGGCCCCTAATTTTGCTAAGCACGTACTAATAATAAGTGGATCGCAAACTAATGAACTGTGAAATGAAATTGTAAAGAGAAAAAAATAGCAGTCAACCGTGGAACCACCACCGACCGAGGCCCCACAACCAAACCTATCTCTCTGCATAACGCAAGGAGAACTCCTGAAGCAGATTACTTATCAAGTTCTACAGTGCTCTTCTCTGTCTTCCTTGAGACCTCAGTGCTCAGTGGCAAATCAAACCCCCGAATTAATTCCCTGGAAATTAACTTTACATCGTTCTTTCTCGAGTCCGTGCACCCTCTGGTATCCTAATAGCTCAAAGTTTTTCTTTTGGTGTGATGTAATCCTTTGAAACACTGTACTACTACTACCACATTGCTAAAAAAATCTATACTACTACCACAAATATACAGTGATTAATAAAAATATTTTTTATTGGCTTTATTATACAACGGGGCCTAAATTGTGATCTTGCTCCGGGGCCTAGATTTCCGGGATACGGCCCTGTGAACGAGGATGTGTGTCCTAGAATTACCTCTCCTCTTTAGCTTTTCCCCTAGTGTCGCCACATTCCAGGACAATATCTTGAGATATTGGAAGCCTACTTTGCTGCTGCTCCATGCTCTCCAGCCAGTTATATATGTGCTTTCACGCGTTGGATCTGCATGAGAAAGACAGATAAATTAGTACACTTCCACATACCTAAACATGAACAATATGCAGCACAGGACGCTACGAATACGGGGACATGGGATACCGTAACACGGGTACAGACACGATGCTACATGAACAGCCATACAGTGATAGGGCGAATATATGTCAAGTAATAAAGACAGAAATTTTTAGCATCGAAGCAAATAGGAGCATCAGGCCGTCAGCAGCCCAGCAAGCACGCGCATGAAGGAGAGAAGGGGTTCGTTAGGAAGGAAGGGACCTTGCTGGCTACCGGTGGCGGCGGCGAGGGCGATTACTCTACGTGGCAGCGAGAGGCGATTCCAAGCGGCGGCCGCGTGCTCGTGCTGTCGGCCTCGAATCGTCAATCCAATCCGCTGCCGGAGCGAATAGAGAGAGATGACTCCGCTGGTTAGGGTTTCTGAAATCATTGACTCTCAACTATATCGTGTCCAGTTCCGACTATGGTTCCGTTCGGCAGCCGTCGGGAGCCATTAGTTAACAAGTGTTCCTTCGGAAGCCTCGCAACGATCAGCGTTTCTTGGCACGCTCTCAACCATTCGTCACGTGTCGCGCTCTGGGCGCTACCTCCGGATTTTGTTTTTTTATTTTTCCGCGCGCGTTTTCGGCTATTTAAACGGTTTTTTTTGGGTTTTTCAACGTTTTGGTTTTTCTTAGCTTTTGGACAAAAAAAATTGCATGAAAATATGCGTTTTTTTTCCTTTCACGAGAGTCACGGTTTCCCTTCCGCGAGAAGCACGGTTTTGTTTTCGACCGTGCCTCTCGGAAACGGAAAAAAAATCATGTTTTCTGTTTTTTTGCTTTCGCCAGAGTCACGGTTTTGCTTTCGCGAGATGCATGGTTGTGCTTTCGCGAGAGTCACGGCCGTGCCTCTCGAAAACGAAAAAAACGCGTTTTTTATTTTTTTCCTTTCGCAAGTCATGTTTTTGCTTCTGCGAGAGGCACGGTTGTGCTTTCGCGAGAGTCATGGTCGTGCCTCTCGGAAACGGAAAAAAACGTGATTCTGTTTTTTTCCTTTCGCGAGAGTCACGGTTTTGTTTCCGCGAGAGGCACGGGTGTGCTTTCACAAGAGTCACGGCCGTGCCTCTTCGGAAACGAAAAAAACGTGTTTTCTCTTCTTTTTTCCTTCCGCGAGAGTCACGATTTTGCTTCCGCGAGAGGCACAGTGATGATTTCGTGAGAGGCACGGGCGTGCCTCTTTTGAAAAGGGAAAAAACCCGTGCTCCTGGTTCGGTTTTTTCATCCGGTTTTTTTCGTGAAAAAATTCGTCAAAACCTATCAACATGGGATCTAGTTTTGAAATCTCAACGCGAGGAATCCAACAGTGAAAGCGATTTGAAATTTAAACGCACGGTTTAAGAGATAAAACATTTTGAATAAACGGATCTACGAAAAAGGGAAAACTCCCAGGTTGCGACAAGTGGCGCGCTGCATGTACGCCACTTATCGCAACCTGAGAAGTTAGAGTGAACTTTACAACGAGTACTCCTTAACTAAGTGATTTCGGCAGCCGTCGTCCATCCATCTTTCCCAATCATATTCTTGGGCTGGCAGCCCATTTAGGCCGTAGTTGCCCCAGCCCAATTCGCTCTTTTATCACCTATGAGCCCAACTTGGAAAACTTGGGCTGGCGTACCGAATGCTAGTGTCGACACAGCAAAGGCGAGAGGCATGGCTGGGTGGTTCGTCGGGATCCTCGAATACCCACCAGGAGGAGAAATCATGGAAAACTTTATGGAAGATAGAGGTACCAGCTAAAGTGCGTATGTTTCTATGGAGACTTTCGAAGCATTCGCTACCAACAGAGGACGTCCGTGCTCATCGGCACATGTCGACTTCCAGTTCATGCGGGGTATGTGGCGTGCTGGATTCATGGCGGCATTCGCTCCTCGAGTGTACAGTATCCAGATGCACTTGGGCTCTTACTAATGAGGATCTAGGGAGCAAGCTAGCAGCGAACACTGAACCGGGTGCAAAAAATTGGCTTTTCTCGTTGCAAGAAACTCTATCGCATGATCAGTTCGTGCTAACAGCAGTTACCCTTTGGGCAATCTGGACTTCTAGGAGGAAAGCTATCCATGAGGCTATATTTCAATTTCCACATGCAATACAATCCTTCATCTTGCGTTTCATTTCGGACTTGAACGTCGTGCGGGCGAAACAGCCAACACAGCTGAGAGTGGCTAATGCGCCATCAGGAACCACTAATCGACCAAGAGCTCCTCCGGCAAATTTTGCGAAGATTCATGTGGATGCGGGTGTACGAGCCCAAAGAGGGGGGTCGGCAGTAGCTGTATGCAGGGACAGCCAGGGCAACTTTTTGGGAAGTTCAGCTCTAGTTGTGTATGGAGTAAGTGATCCAGCGACGCTCGAGGCGATAGCCTGTCGGGAACCTATATTTCTTGCCGAAGATCTTCATCTTCAAAGATTCATCATCTCTTCCGACTGCAAGCATGTGGTGGAATACATCACAAAGGGCAGCAATGGTCTTCACAGAGCAATCATTCATGAAATAAAGTCTAGATCGACCCCCTTTTCTTGTAACTTTATTTTTGAAAGTCGTAGTGTTAATGTCGAAGCTCATAGGTTAGCGAAATTTGCTAGAAACCTAGCTCCGGGTCGTCATGTTTGGCTTGGCCAGCCACATGACCCAGTTTGTATCGCACCTTCTGTGGATTTTGATCAATAAAGTGGCTTTAACCCTAAAAAAAACGAGCCCAACTTGGCTTACACGCCTTGTCTAATACCACTACCACCCCCGGCAGCACATGCCCGAGCGAACTATATAACGCTCAAATCATCTTGTGCAATTTATGCCATGAGTTGCATAGATTCGAACAAGAGATTGGTTGACCTTTTCATTGTGAATCCATTCCATCAAAGCACACAATCTATTCATCAGTTAAGAAGGAGATCACCACCATGCAACCCACCCTCTCTGCTAGAGTTTACCTGGCGGCGCTGTAATCTCCGGCTAAAGTTTTTTCTTTATCGTTGCCCCTGCCTCGTTTCCCATAGCGAGGAAGGTTCCTAGCTACGTTCTGGTGAAGTAGTGACGCTGCATCAGTGAAGACGAAGGTGGAGAGCTTGGAAGAGTTGTTGAAACATCTGGACTTAATGGGGATGAACTCGGTGATGTGGTCATGGGAAAGGACGATGTGAAGAAATTTGAGAAGGAAGCCAGATGGCTAGCAATCGGTCGGCTGAACATTGATCACCATTTCCGTTTTGATATGCAATTCTATGTTACATGTGGTTGCGTAGTGTAGATGACCAAAATAACTAATTTCACATCTGTTTTCTAAACCTCACATATCTATATATAAAAATCGAATCTTTATTGTTTCCCATAAAATTATACTAACATTGTGTTGTAATAAGTTATCATGTCATGAATCAGGACCATACTTCCGGATAACTCATGAAAATGGACTTACTAATAGTCACCTAACTTCCCCGTTGCATCTGGTTTTTACGTGGTGGCGCAATAATTCATCTAGTTAAGCCAAACGAGGAGAAAGTAGTTTGAACTATTCAAAGTTGTATTTGGATGGAAATACTATGAATGAACAATATTTGTTTCATTTGTGTAATAGAAAACGAAAATGCATTGTTCACTACTACGGAAAATAAACATGTGATACACTACATTGGTATGTAGTATCTACCGGTTGCCGGTATTGCATTGATTACAGGGATCTAGGACCTCGAGCTGAACAGACGATGGAACTCTTCCCGCAATATACCTTCCCGCAACCTCCACGGCTCTACGAGCTCCCGCAAGGTCTGTCTTGCTCAATGGCGAGCATTGGATAATCTTTGTTGAGGTGGAGCATTTGTGAAATTTACCCGAAAATCTATTGTAGCCATAGATCGTGTCCAAAGTCAGCCGCTCGAGTGATGGTGCATTCTCGAGGATGTGGATCGTGAGCTCGACCAGGCTCTTGGATGCACAAAAGCCCATGATATCCACCCGCCGAAGGCAGAAATGCCGACGCTCCAGCTTCCGCCCCAAATACTTGTTGCTTTCATCTCCCATGTCAAGATCATCCTTAAGGGCATTCTTCTCAACCTGCATATACATAAATTTATGATCAACATTCATCATTACTGTTGTTATTCTGATAAAGAAGTGTAACAAACAAATTGGTAGACAGCTCCAAGATATGTGGACCATCACTTACCTTCAGGATGAAGGAATCCAAGACAGGAGAAGCATCAATGAAAGAAACCAAAGAGAAGACATCGTAGCTCATGCAGAAGGCCACCATTGTTGGTTGACTGAGTCTGATATCCAACTTCTTGAGGTGGAGGAGATTGGAGGGCATGCTTGAAATGCTGACATTCTAAGGAATGACGAATTCAAAGATTAGTCAAGTGTTTATTTCAACATAAAAAGTGTTGCATACATATCAATATTCAGTATTCACTATATAATCAAAGAACCCATCTAATATGATCATCATATGGTTTTATATCCAAAAAAATACCTCAGTAGGACAGCATAGGGTAAGGCTCTCAGCATTTCTTGCGATGGATGGAAGCCAAGCATGAGCATATGAGAGAAGAACCCACGACAAAATTACTTTCTTAAGCTGTGAAGAATTTCTAACCGAGATTTTTGTCAGGTTATCACCACCATCACAACCAACACAACGAAGGTAGTAGAGATTTGCGGCATTGATCTCTACCACCTTCAACCTTTGGCATCCTATAATACTGAGAAATTTGAGTTTCTGCATCGTAGACGGTATTTGCAAGAAAATTATCCCACTGCAATAAACGAGGTCAAGACGCTCAAGCGCGGATGATTTTGAGAGCAAGTTCCCTAATCCTTCATCAGTAGTATGGACAAGAGTCAAATTTAATTTTGTCAATTTTCTCAAGAGGCCAAGTGTTGACGAGGGATGAATACTGCAACCGGAGAGGCAAAGAGACTGAATTGAACTTGCAGCCGCCTCATCGGACAAAACCGAACACAGAAATCTGTAGTTTTCCTCCTCGCGGTAGGTAATGTTGAAAGTTAAGTCAAGTTCTTTAATCCCAGACTTAACTGTGATTTGGAGCCACCTGTCTAGCTAGCAGGGCTTGATGCTCCTGGAAGGGGGATATTGTAGTTCAAGTATCTCCACCTTAACCCCATGGTTGTGATGGTTTTCAAGAATTTGGTCAACTTTGTCCATGAAATTTATTTCTCTTCTGTCAAATTGCATGTCGGTCAACCCAAGCGTACTGTGGTTGAGTAAGAGCTTGGAGTAGCATCTCCAGAATTGTAGAAATCCGCGGGACACGCAGGCAGCACGGGCAGCATCTTGCAGTGGCAAGAGGGAGTGTATATGGTGTAGAATGTCCTGCGGAACCAAGTGTGACAAGTTTCAACAGTTAGATCGTAGTTGGTAGGCAATACAACAGAATCGGAATCAGATTATAAAATATTGTTTATTAATAATTAACTAGTGCAAGTACAATTAATTGTACTTTGCATCAAGACCAGCATGCAACTAATGGATGAAGACAGCACATTAGTACAGCTAATAACTATGTGCTCAAATTAAAAAATTACGATCTGAGGGACCGGTGCACATACACAACAGCAATACAGTCAGGGACACATGCATGGAATGAATCAATCTAGCGGCAAGCAGCCAGCCATCCTGACGGACAATCTGGACATTGGCAAATAAGAAGCACTCTCAACTCTCAAGAACTACTGCATCAAGACAGGTTCAGGTGTTTCATATTCCTAGCTAGAGAGCTCATACTTGTGTGGCTCATGCAGCAGCCAAGTTAGCTGGGCCTCATGATTTATTTCCTGAACAAAGTTCTAGGGTAAGAATGTTCAGCATAAAAAATGAAATTGTCCCCTGATGGATGTGGTTACAGTTTACAAGGCGTTGCGTTGGGATTGGCTGCAAGCAGCGACATACTACCTGTGGAAGATCCGGAACGACACGGCCATGACTCATGTTCTGGGCAACTTGAGAAATATGGCCTTGTTGTTGGCCCTTTTTCTCGAGGGATGAAGCCTCAGCTGGTCCACTATCTGCAAAACCGGAAGAGCTTGTCGGTATTTCTCAGTTTTGTGAGTTGCCAATGCAGCTGCTTGAACAAGGAAAGCAACCGAGACGGCCAAGCTATTGCCCGGTTGCGAAGGAAGCGGCCGGCACCGAAATTATGAGATCAGCTCGCTGAAATTTGTTCAGTTTAGCGCTCAACGGCGTCATGGATCCGGGATGAGTAGTTGGAGAGAGTACGTACTTGCAGGCGGATGAGCAGGGAGCGTCGAGCGGGCGGTGCCGTCGTCGATCGCCGCCGTGGATCGGGTCCATCGCGACGGAGAAGGACCTGGCCGGTGCTGACGGCGGGGGGAGCCGGACATGGCGAATCGGCGATCGACCTCGCCGTATGTACTTGACTAACTTGGGAAGCTGTGTTTTCGCCGGATACGGCGGTGGCTGCGGCTCTGTTGCGTTTCTGATTCCACCTCCAACACGGGCGTGCACGTACGTGAGTTTAATTGTGGAAGCAGGATCGAGTTGTCCTAATCATATCCGGTCTTACAACGCTTGTTAATCCAAGCTGGCATCCGATTTGTTCTACTCCCTCCGTCCCATAATGTAAGTGTTGAAAAACATCTTACATTATGAAATGGAGGGAGTACTTTTTTAATGTTAGTATTAGTATATTAAGTGTTCCGGCTTTTCATCACCTAATAAGTGACCCAGACTCCGTCATCAGCAACGTCGTTTTTGCCTTCTTATTGCCAGCTTATGAGATCTCGCCTGACCACTTGGGGAGTTTTGATGATTACGTGTATGTTTCCGTTTTCGCCCGTGTGGTTTCAGTTTCGTTTCATGCCCCTCTCGTCTCTCCATGTCTCCAATACAGACATGAGTTCAAGTTCAACCACGGCATTTGGAGCTGTCAATTATATATTTCGGCTTCTCACCCAGTTGACAGGGGTTCGATCTGCCAACGGTTGTTTTTTGCCGTCCTTTTTAATTTTTGTTGATCTTAATCAACGAAATGCAGGCAACTAGCAGAGCTACAGATGGAACAGTAAGCCAAACCAGGAGGAAGGTTCGAACTGTTCAAAGTTTTATTTGGATGAAAATACTAGTATGAATTAGGTAGGAAAAAATGGTGTTGTTCACTCCTGCAGAAATTAAACATTCAAAACAGCTGGAGTTCTCTTCTCAAACATGAAGACCAACCACATTGGTACGTAATATCTCTCGGTCGACGATATGGCATCAATTGCCGGGTTCTAGGACCTTGAACTGAACAAACGATGGAACTCTCCCCGCGATGTACCTACTCGCAACCTCCACGGCTCTACGGGCCCCTACGAGGATTGTCTTTCTCGCTGACGAGAATTGGCAAATCCTTGTTGAAGTGGGGCATTTGCTAGTGGTGCCCAAACCCCCATGATAGTTATAGAACGGGTCCAAAGTCAGGCGCTCGAGTGACGGAGCGTTCTCAAGGATGATGGTCGTGAGCTTGACCAGGCTCTTGGATGCACAGAATCCCGCGATGTCCACCTGCCGGAGGCGGTCATGTTGGCGCTCCAACTTCCGCCTCAAATACTTGTCATTGTCATCTACCACGTCGAGATCGAGCTTAAGGGCACCATACTCTATCTGCATATACAGAGATATGTATGATCAACATTCATCATTATTTGCATTGTTCTGATAAACAAGTGTATCATAATAACTGGTAGGTAGCTCCAAGAGATGATAATGACTTACACGCAGGATGAAGTACTCCAAGACAGGAGAAGCGCCAAGAAAAGAAACAAAAGAGAAGACATCATAGCTTGTGCAAAAGGCTGACAATGCTGGTCGTCGGAGTCCGATGTCCAACCTCCTGAGCTGTAGGAGCTTGGAAGGCATGATTGAAATGTTGACATTCTAAGGAACGACAAATAAAAAGGTTAGTCATGTGTTTCATCCAACATTAAATAGCGCATCTAATATGATCATTAAAGTGTTAAAACACACAAAAATACCTCAGTAGGAGAGCATAGGGCAAGGCTCTCAACATTTCTTGCGATGGATGGAAGCCAAGCATGAGTGTAAGAGAGAAGAATCCATGAATAATTTACATCCTTAAGCTGAGAAGAATCTTTGACCAAGATTTCTGGAAGGGTCTCAATAACATGATTACGACCACAAAGAAGGAAGCGGAGATTTGGAGCATTGATCTCTACCATCTTCAACCTCCCGCAACCTATAATACTGAGGGAATTGAGTTTTTGCATTGTATAAGGTATTCGCAAGCAAACTATCCCACTACAATGGTAGAGGTCAATCCGCTCTAGGGCACATGATTGTGAGAGCAAGTGCCCTAATCCTTCCTCGGTAGTATGGACAAGAGTCAAATTTAAACATGGCAATCTTCTCAGGAGGCCAAGTGTTGACATTGGATGAAAATCGCAACGGAAGAGGCAAATAGATTGGATTGAACTTGCAGCTGCCTCATCCGGCAAAACCGAACAAGGGAAACTATAGTTTTTGAGTGACGGGGGTGTGGCCAAGTCAAGTTCTTTAATCCCTGACTTAACTGTGATTTGGAGCCACCTGTCTAGGCAAGAGGCCTTCATATTGTTCCTGCAAGGGGCATAATCAAGTTCAAGTGTCTCCACCTGAACCCCATTGTTGTGATGGTTTTCAAGAATTTGGTTAACTTGGTCAATGAAATATGTTTCTCTTTCCTCTAATTTCATCATGTCAGTCAACCCAAGTGTATGGCAGTTGAGTATGAGCTTGGAGTAGCTTCTCCATGAATGAAGAAATCCACTGGACACACAGGCAGCACGAGCAGCGTCTTGCACTAGCAAGAGGGAGTGTATATGGCCTAAAATGTCCTGCGGAACCAAGTGTGATAGGTTTCAACAGTTAGATAGGCAATACAACAGAATCAGAATCGAATTAGTATAGTTTGTTAATAAACTAGTGAATGTAGAATTGTACTTTGTATCAAGACCTGCAACTAATGGATGAACATAGTCAACCAATACATCTAACTATGTACTCTAATGTGGGAACGAAGCCGTGTATGTAACTTTTGTTGGCCAATTTAATTACCATGTGCAGGAACCTGATTTCTTATGCCAACATAACATACACATGCTGACATGCCTACATGGTTACAGTTTACCAGGCATTACATTGAGAAATTACAAGCAAGCGGGTCGATCTGCTCGATCCTGTTTATACTTGGCTGCCAGGAGCGACATACATACCTGTAGGAGATCCTCAAACACAACTGTTGGCAGGTTGCGCCGTTTTTTTCCAGCTGGTGAAGCCTCTGGTTCAGTATCTGCAACAGGGAGGAGCTTCTGTTCTGAGTATGTCTTCAGAGTTTTGCTGATGCAACGCCCGGTCACGAAGGATATCATGAAAATTTTCAGTTTAGCGCCCGACGGCGTCATGGATCCGAGATGCGTTGGAGAGAGTACGTACTTTCAGGCGGGTGAGCAGGGAGCGTCGAGCGAGCGGCCCCGTCATGGATCGCCGTGGATCGCCGTGGATCGGGACGGAGGACCTGGCGGGCGCTGACGGCCAGGGGAGCCGGACATGGTGAATTGGCGATCTCCTCGTACTACTTGGGAAGCTGTGTTTTCGCCTGATATAGCGGCGCCTCTGTTTGCATTTCTCGTTTCAGCAACAACACAGATGTGCACACGCGAGTTCAACCTTTTTTTAATGCATAACCCTTTTTTTAGATGGGTGTGACCGTGTGAGTTTAACTGTGGAAGCAGGAGTTGTCCTGATCAAATACGGTCTTAGAGCAACTTTAACCCATCCTCCAAATTTTTGAGTTGCTCCTCTAAAATATGTCTGTTTCTAACGGATCCTCAATATTTAGGGGAGTAAAAAAATTGAGTGGCACGAGCACAAATTTGACGCACACCACTACCAGAAAAATTGGGGTTGCCGACGGCCCCCGTCGGCATCTATGGACCTATGCCGACGGCCAAGGATAGGCCGTAGGCGTAGAGAAGCCGTCGCATATCTATGCCGATAGACGAGGCCGTCGGGACCGCCCGAGGTACGCCTACGGGGCCCGTCGGCATAGGATCGGCCGTCGGCATATCCCGGGCCCACCTGTCCGGTCAGCGCTGACCATTTGACGGCGTTGATCCTACGCCGACGGAAGGTAATGGCGGCCGGCGGCATATCTGTGGCAGAGGTATGCCTACGGCATAGCCGTCGGCATAGGCCCCTCTGCCACGTCATCGATCCGTCTGCCACGCCACGTCATCGATCCGTGGGGCAACCTCCGTGTGTGCACAGATATGCCGACGGCCTTGCCGTCAGCATACGTTTATTTTACTTAATTTTTTTATTTTTACTTTGGTTATCTGTTGCAGAGGTATGCCTACGGCACAGCCGTCGGCATAGGCCCCTTTGCCACGTCATCGATCCGTGTGCCACGCCACGTCATCGATCCATGGGACAACCTCCGTGTGTGCACAGATATGCCGACGGCCTTGCCGTCGGCATACGTGTATTTTACTTTATTTTTTTATTTTTACTTTGTTTTGTTATTTTTACTTTATTTTAGTTTTTGTTTTTGCATAAGATAATTATGCCTTATCTAAAAAACATACCCGATGGTATATCGATTGCCCCCCGTTACGAACGTCGCTATCGCCGTGTCACGGAGGGGGGAAACGGTCGACACGGAAGGAATTCTGGTTGGTGGGGGGGTGTAGCTATGTCATCGAAACATCGCACGGGTCCCGATGCATATGTGAAAGTGTTCATGCATGCGTAGACGCCCGTCTTGGGGCTCCGGGGTTTGGCCACAGTGTCCGGGGTGTGCCCCCCCTCACGGACGGCGTTGCCGCCGGCACCTGGAGGGGGGAAACGGACGCGTGGGGTCTACACGGAGGGGATCTTGCTGTGGGTCTGGCTCGGATGTTGCTCCAAAGTGTTCCTATGGGCTGACCTAACACAGCCGGGTGAGGAGGTCCACTGGTCAAAGCCCGTCCGTGCAAAGTCAAAGGGCTAGATCCCGTGGTCAAACGCTACAGGGTTAGGCGGGACAGGGGCACTGGGGGGGGGGGTAGCAATGCCACCGGAGCGTCGCACCGGGCCCTCATACATGCGGGGTGGTGTGGTGGCATGTCCGAAGAGGCGGGACGCGTCTCCGGGGCGTGCCCCCCCTCACGGACGGCGATGACACGGTAGTAGACGTTCTGCGGTAACAATGCGGCGTCAATATTACTAAATACTCGGAGCGCGATAAAACCATGAGTTTTTTTGCACAACGTGGGCACATGTGCTATACGAACGATGGTATTTTTTCATATTTTTTGGTGATGGAGAAGTATCCGAAAAATTCCCTCTACGCGGATTGCCCTTCGCGCGTCTACGGCTGTGGCCGGCGGCCTCCGGGGGCTAGCATGCCGCCAAATCTTGCGTAGGCGGCCTCTCACAAGTCTGGAAGTGTTGTGGCGGTTGCAAACGCCCGGCACGCGTGTCCGGGGTGTGCCCCCCTCACGGACGGTGCCGCCGGCACCTGGAGGGGGGAAACGGACGCGTGGGGTCTACACGGAGGGGATCTTGCTGTGGGTCTGGCCCGGATGTTGCTCCAAAGTGTTCCTATGGGCTGACCTAACACAACCGGGTGGGGAGGTCCACTGGTCAAAGCCCGTCCATGCAAAGTCAAAGGGCTAGATCCTGTGGTCAAACGCTACAGGGTTAGGCGGGACGGGGGCACTGGGGGGGGGGGGGGTAGCAATGCCACCAGAGCATCGCACCGGGCCCTCATACATGCGGGGTGGTGTGTTGGCATGTCCGAAGAGGCGGGACGCGTCTCCGGGGCGTGGCCCCCCCTCACGGACGGCGATGACACGGTAGTAGACGTTTTGCGGTAACGATGCGGCGTCAATATTACTAAATACTCGGAGCGCGATAAAATCATGAGTTTTTTTTGCATGACGTGGGCACATGTGCTATAGGAACGATGGTATTTTTTCATAATTTTTGGTGATGGAGAAGTATCCGAAAAATTCCCTCTACGCGGATTGCCCTTCGCGCGTCTACGGCTGTGGCCGGCGGCCTCCGGGGGCTAGCATGCCGCCAAATCTTGCGTAGGCGGCCTCTCACAAGTCTGGAAGTGTTGTGGCGGTTGCAAACGCCTGGCACGCATGTCCGGGGTGTGCCCCCCTCACGGACGGCGTCACCGCCGGCACCTGGAGGGGGGAAACGGACGCGTGGGGTCTACATGGAGGGGATCTTGCTATGGGTCTGGCCCGGATGTTGCTCCAAAGTGTTCCAATGGGCTGACCTAAGACAACCGGGTGGGGAGGTCCACTGGTCAAATCCCGTCCGTGCAAAGTCAAAGGCTAGATCCCGTGGTCAAACGCTACAGGGTTAGGCAGGACGGGGGCACTAAGGGGTAGCAATGCCACCGGAGCGTCGCACCGGGCCCTCATACATGCGGGGTGGTGTGGTGGCATGTCCGAAGAGGCGGGACGCGTCTCCGGGGCGTGGCCCCCCCTCACGGACGGCGATGACACGGTAGTAGACGTTCTGCGGTAACGATGCGGCGTCAATATTACTAAATACTCGGAGCGCGATAAAATCATGAGTTTTTTTGCACGACGTGGGCACATGTGCTATAGGAACGATGGTACTGTTTCATAATTTTTGGTGATGGAGAAGTATCCGAAAAATTCCCTCTATGCGGATTGCCCTTCGCACGTCTACGGCTGTGGCCGGCGGCCTCCGGGGGCTAGCATGCCGCCAAATCATGCGTAGGCGGCCTCTCACAAGTCTGGAAGTGTTGTGGCGGTTGCAAACGCCCGACACGCGTGTCCGGGGTGTGCCCCCCTCACGGACGGCGCCGCCGCCGGCACCTGGAGGGGGGAAACGGGCGCGTGGGGTCTACACGGAGGGGATCTTGCTGTGGGTCTGGCCCGGATGTTGCTCCAAAGTGTTCCTATGGGCTGACCTAACACAACCGGGTGGGGAGGTCCACTGGTCAAAGCCCGTCCATGCAAAGTCAAAGGGCTAGATCCCGTGGTCAAACGCTACAGGGTTAGGCGGGACGGGGGCACTTGGGGTAGCAATGCCACCGGAGCGTCGCACCGGGCCCTCATACATGCGGGGTGGTGTGGTGGCATGTCCGAAGAGGCGGGATGCGTCTCCGGGGCGTGGCCCCCCCTCACGGACGGCGATGACACGGTAGTAGACGTTATGCGGTAACGATGCGGCGTCAATATTACTAAATACTCGGAGCGCGATAAAATCATGAGTTTTTTTGCACGACGTGAGCACATGTGCTATAGGAACGATGGTATTTTTTCATAATTTTTGGTGATGGAGAAGTATCCGAAAAATTCCCTCTACGCGGATTGCCCTTCGCGCGTCTACGGCTGTGGCCGGCGGCCTCCGGGGGCTAGCATGCCGCCAAATCTTGCGTAGGCGGCCTCTCACAAGTCCGGAAGTGTTGTGGCGGTTGCAAACGCCCGTCACGCGTGTCCGGGGTGTGCCCCCCTCACGGACGGCGGCGCCGCCGGCACCTGGAGGGGTTAGACGGTCAAAGAGCTAGATCCGGCGGTCGTCTGTGTTAGGGTTAGATGGGACGGGGTACCGGAGGGGGTAGCAATGCCGCCAGGTGTTACGGTGGGCCCTCCTACGCTTGTCTTTGGGCAAAGTGGGACTATTTTTTACAGTGTGCTCAGAGTCACACATATGCCGTAATAAAAAATGCAAAGGGCCTATGCCAACGGCTTAGCCGTCGGCATAGCAGCGCACACGTCCACGGATCGATGACGTGGGAAAGGGCGAGGACTATGCCGACGGCTTGGCCGTCGGCATAGGGCTGACCTTATCCCTTGCGGTTCGCCCCCACCACCCATTCCCCATCTCCCCCTTCCCCCCGACCCACACCCGCGCCGCCGCCCACCACCTCCGCCGCCCGCCCTGAGCACGCCACCGCCGGCCCCGATCCCCCCGCCGCCCGCGCCTCCCCGCCCCGACCCCGCGCCGCCCCGCCCCGAGCCAGGGGGCGCCCGCGTCGCCCCGTCCCAACTCCGGGCCGCCCCTCCCTGACCCTGCGCCGGTCGCCCGCACCGACCCCGCGCCGCCCCGCCCCGACTCCGGCCGCCCCGACCCCGCGGCTCCCCGCGCCAACCTCGCGCCGGCCGCCCCGCCCCGACCCTGCGCCGGCCGCCCCACCCCGACCCTGCGCCGGCCACCCCCCCCCCTACCCCGCGCCTCCCCGCCCCAACTCCGGCCGGCCATCTCGAAGGTGATTTTTTTTTGAAGTTTTTAGTGTTTTTTTAGTAATTTTGTAGCTAGTTAGATAGATAGTTAGATAGGTACTTAGGTAGGTATTTAGATAGGTATTTAGATAGTTAGATACATAGTTAGATAGATAGTTAGATAGGTAGATAGTTAGATAGTGAGATAGGTAGTAAAAAAATTTGGTTAGATGAGATGCTATATGTTGCATACCTTGAAAAAAAATTGGTGACGATGATGAATATGTGATGGCGATGATGAATATGTGATGACGATGATGAATATGTGATGACGATGATGTATATGTGATGACGATGATGAATATAGGTAGTAAAAAATTTGGTTAGACGAATATGTGATGACGATGATGAATATATTGTTAATGTTGTTTGTTTTTTTGCCTACATGATGCAAAAATAAATGAATGCATGTTTAAATGTTTTAAATATGCTCTATGAGTTGTGATGTTCTAATTTTTTGTCGCGATGGAATTTGCAGGCTTTGTGGTTTCGCATTTCATCGGAGTGACCGTTGTCCGACGCGTTGGTCCCCCTGAGCATCCCTCTGCTGTTCGACTACTTCCTCTACAGCCAAGGGTGAGCTACAAGTCCATCTCCTCCAATTTTTCATATCACTAGATTTCATTCTCAAGTCAACTGACGTAACCTAGGCGTCTCCCGTCCAAAAGGGTTGCATCGATAAATATGCATTCAATTGCATATTTATCACCGCAGCTCTTTCGGATTGTCCAGCGTTTTCCATGGACAGCCCGAGGATGTGTAGATTGGGTATGTTCTCCATGTTCTACCCCGTTCTGAGACAGGATTTCGGCGGCGCCTCCCCATTGTTCTCCGGAGCACATTCTCTCGGCTATTTGCCGAGACATGTATCTGGAGAACAGCGGGGAGGTGCTGCCGAAATTTTGTCTCGGAACGGGGTAGAATGGAGAACGTACTCAATCTACACATCCTCGGGTGGGATTAGGACCCATCTTTACCTATTAGAGATGTAGGTGGATTAAACGCGGTAGAAACTGAAATTTTGATGTGATTAATTTAAGTGAATCCTTAATTCTGTTGTGTGGGATGCAAAAAAGCAAAGGATGGCAGATAATCAGTGGATGTACAGTGGTTTTATCCGTCGGAATCGAGTAACATCAGAGTGGATCACGAAAACCGATGTGTATTTGAAGGAGATATTCCGTTGTCCAATGAGAATTATCCCACCATGCCCCTGTGCGAGATGTGCCAGACGTCACCGTAGAAATCAGACGGACATGAGTGAGCACCTTTGCACGCACGGATATATGCCAAACTTTGACATGCCGCCGATAAACATAGCCGAGCAGGACCGTGGTAGAGAGGAGGTGATGCGACAACGCATCGATGGATATGAGGACGACGGGGTCAGGGACATGCTAGATGATGTCATTGTTGCAGAAACGGCAAATGCGACACCTTCAGAGAATGAACCGGAGGAGCCGGAGGCAACCGCAAAGGCCTTCTTGGAGGTCTTGGCCTCGTCGAAGAAACCTCTTTATGCGGGTGCGAAAATATCTCAGCTGGATGCCATCTCGCAACTGATTGCAGTCAAGGCTGAGTACGCCTGTAGCCAGAAATGCTTCGAAGCATTCCTGGGAGTATGGGCTAACAGCCTCCCTGAGGGTCATGAACTGCCAAAAAGCATGTCGATACAAAGAAAATCATGAAGGCACTCTCTATGGATTATGAGAAAATAGATGTTTGCCTGAAGAATTGCCTTTTGTTTAGGCACGAGTATGTGGATGACAAGTACTGTAGGAAGTGCGGTTCGTCTCGGTACATTGAGGTGGTCGGTGAGCATGGTGAGAAAAAGCAGCTAACCATCCCCGTTAAGGTTCTTCGGTATCTTGATTTTATAAAAAGACTGCAGCGCCTTTTCATCACGAAGGAGTGTGCCAAAATGATGAAGTGGCACAAGGAAGGTATAAGGTACAATCCAAAAAAAACCGTACATCCATCGGGAGGGGAAGCATGGAAGTCATTCGATGAAGAATACCCCGAGGAAGCAGCCGAGGCTAGGAATGTCAGAATAGCCATATCAGGTGATGGGTTGAATCCATATGGTATGTCGTCCAATCCATACAGCTGCTGGCCTGTGTTTGTAATTCCGCTCAATCTTCCTCCCGGTGCCCTAATGCAATGGAAGACCATGTTCTTGCCGCTCATCATTCCGGGGCCTGAATACCCGGGGAAGCAATTGGGTGTGTTTATGCAGCCGCTTGTGGATGCTTTGCACCATTCTTGGTACTTTCCGAGGTTGACATACGACCGGGATCTGCAGAGAAATTTCTTGATGAAAGTTTGGTTGCACTATTGCATGCATGACTTTCTCGGCTATGCTCTATTCTGCGGATGGTGTACAAGTGGTAAGATGCCATGCCTAGTGTGCATGCAAGCTCTGCGAATGATTTGGCTGAGTAAGGGTGGCAAGTATGTAGCCTTTGACCTGCATCGACAGTTCCTCCCTCCAGACCATCCAGACAGGGAAGACAAGAAGAACTTCACGAAAGGCCGGGTTGTTCATGAAGTAATCGAGATTCCAACATTTTCGGGGGCAGATGTTCTTGCTCAGCTAAAAGCTCTCAAGCCTAAAGTCAAAGGCAAAGGCAAAGCCAAAGGCTTCGAGGGATATGGTGAGACGCACAAATGGACTCACATTACCCCCTTCTCGCAGCTTCCCTATTTCAAGGACCTCAAACTTCCTTACAATATTGATGTGATGCACACCGAAAAGAATGTGGCAGAGTCCCTTTTCCACACGATCCTCAACATTCCTGATAAGACGAAGGATAACGTAAAAGCTACAGCCGATCAACAGAGAATTTGTGATAGACCACGCCTGAACATGAAGCCTCCCACAGGCGGTCGAAAAAACTGGTTCAAGCCAGATGCTGACTTTGTCCTTAAACCGCCAGAAAAAAATAAGTACTTATCTGGCTGAAACAAATTTTGAAGTTCACCGATGGTTATGCATCGAATATAAGTAAGGGAGTCAATCTTTCAACGGGCAAAGTGACCGGCCTGAAGAGTCATGACTACCATGTATGGATTGAGCGGATAATGCCGGTGATGGTTCGAGGTTATGTCCCCAAGCATGTCTGGCGAGTGCTTGCCGAGCTTAGCCATTTCTTCCGCACGCTCTATGCTAAAGAAGTAAGTAAAGAGGTGATTGAAAAATTGCATAAGAAGGCACCGGAGTTGATAGTCAAGCTAGAAAAGATCTTTCCGCCAGGCTTCTTTACTCCGATGACACATCTCATTCTGCACCTCGCGAACAAGGTATTGTTGGGGGGCCCTGTGCAAAATCGCTGGCAGTACGACCCCGAGAGGCAGAACAAGCATCTCCGACGGAAATGTGGAAACAAAGCTAAGATTGAAGCTTCCATAGCTGAGGCAGTTATCCTAGAGGAGGTGTCAGACCTCAGGACATCATACTATCCAGACCACATTCCCCATCTGCATAACAAGGTGCCTCGATACAATATAGAAGAGCCCAAGTATCAACCCAGGCTCGATCTATTCAACGCGCAAGGTGGGAGGGCTGGGGCCTCGAAATCTTATAACATGCCACGACAAGAGTGGGAGGACCTCATGTTCTATATCTTGCACAACATCAAGGAAGTTGAGGAAGTGTGGATGAGGTAATACCACTACACCATTCCTTTATGTCTTCCACATCATCATGTTTCATGTTCACTTAGTCCCGGTCTAACACCGCTTATCTTTTTTTAGTGATTTCGTTCAAGAGGAATGGACGGGAGTGAATCCTCCTACTGAGGCGGAGGCACTTACTCTTCTCTGTCATGGAAACCCTTGACGTAAAAATTTTGTTGCTTGGTTCATGGAGAAAGTAATTTTCCACACTCCCCTATTAAATACCTACTTCAACATTTATTAGTTAACCGAACTAATGCACGCAACAATTTCCATTATACTTGTAGGGAAAAGATCCGAACATATCTATGGATGATGAATTGAGATGGGTTTCCATGGGTTTTGACCCTGCCGTCATGACATGTAAAAAGTATGATGTGAATGGGTATCGCTTCCATACAGAGGAGCACCAAAACAGCCGCCCCGATCCCAAAACTATAAATACTGGAGTGTACACCCCCGGTCAAAATTCAGTAGACTACTACGGAAGGGTACAAAATATATACGAGGTTAAATTCCGCCAGGGGCGTGAGACCCTAAGTCTGCCTGTGTTCAAATGCCGATGGTTCGATCCGCGGGAGGGGGTAAAACATACGCCTTCCATTGGTTTGGTCGAAGTTAAACCATCATCCGTCTATGCCGGAGCCGATCTCTTTATTGCGGCTACCCAAGCTACACAAGTATATTATCTGCCTTACCCATGCCAGAAAGTGTATCTAAAGGGTTGGGAAGTTGTGTTCAAGGTGTCGCCACATGGTAAGCTACCAGACCCGAATGAAGACGATTACTACAACATTAACCCCATGACATACGAGGGAGTGTTCTATCAAGAGCAACCTGATGATGATGATGTGGTTAGAAACGATGACGCTAGACCATTGGGTGATGATGATGTGGACCCAAACGTCGACGATGCACGGAATGATGGTGAGACCATTGTCAATGAAAATGACATACTTATGCTAGAAAAGTTAAACGAAGACGCTGACGATGAGGAAGAGCCTCCACCTCCGTCGGACAACGAAGATGATATGATTGGTAGTGATGATGAGACGAACCGAGAAAGAGGTTACAACAGTGATGATTCATATGGGTTCTAGCAGATGTACGTTTCAAGTCTTTTTTTCTATAGTTTAGGAATATGCCTTTTTATGCATTTTTATTAATGTGTTTATTATCATGTCTTTTTCTTCATTTCATTAATTTACTAATTGCTTTTTCTCTTTTCAATGCAGGTTCGTGGAACATGGGCAAGGGGAAGGCCGATGGCGTGGGTTTCCTAAGCAAGGTCGTCGGCCTGCCTAGTCGGAGTGGTCGAGCACGTAATCCTCCCCCTCGGCTACTTGACGATGACTCCTCACAGGGAGGTCAAGGGAGAGGTGCCCCTAGAGGAGGAGGGGGCGGGGGGAGAGCCTCTAGAGGACGAGGTGCTGGGAGGAGAGCCACTACAGGGGGTCGCGGCCAGAAAGAGCGCACCCTCACCGACTTAGGGGTGTTGTCTTCGAGGCCCTCCTCTAGTGAGGTACACTCTAGGGAGGAGGAGGAGGAGGAGGTGGAGGAGGAGGCAGGCGAGGAGGGGGGGAGGAGGAGGAGGTTGGGGAGGGGGGCAGGCGAGGAGGAGGGTGGTGGCGGGGATGATGGTGGTGACGGGAAGGGGGTTGACAACAAGGGGTGGCTGCATGGCAACGCAAAGCTACCAAAGCAGGTTCCTGCTACTGAGGAGCAGAAGTGGCTCATTGAGCCCACAGGAAAAGAGTAAGTGGTTCATTATTTTGCTTGTCACATGCTTATTCCGGTTGTTATTTATTTTGCTTGTCACATGCTAATAGTTCATTCTTTTGCAGCAACTGGATATATTCTAAAGGGGTCCGTATTCCCAACGACCTCATCACCGTCTTGCTGAAGTTATACTGGCCGGGGTTGTACTGTCCGGATCCAGTCAGGCAGCCGGACCGTCGGGTTTTGGCCACGAGCTGGGACCACTGGGAAGCGGCCCTCCACGCGGACCATGAGACCCATGCCAAGGCCGTGATCACTACTTTCTAGGTGAGTTCTCTTCAGAAGCACAAGTCCATTCTAGTTTCATGAATGATTTAACTCATGGCTTCTTCCATTCTTGTTTCATGCATGATTGTAGAAATTCTATCGAGTTCTTCCGGAGCACAGGGCTAGAGCGGACCAGATCGTGCTGCGCCAATGCAAGAAGAAGGCCCGCCAGATGTAGTATGAGGTGCGCTATGTGGCCATCTCCACATACTACCATGACGTTCTTGGTGTGAAGATGACCAAGGAAGAAGCGCGGAGGATGGGCATTACCTTGGAGAGGCCTGAGTTCTTGGCGGTAAGTATAAAAGATTTTTCATTATGCTTTCATATATTATGCTTTCATTACCTTGTGGTACATTATGCTTTATGCTTTATGCTTCCATAACACCAATTTGGACACACCTACATGCCATTATGCTTTTATTATGTAGGTGTGTCCAAATTGGTGTTATGGAAAAGATGAGTCCTGGACGGCATTGGTGGATCTTTGGTGTGATGAGGCTGGAGCCTGGGCGGCTATGAGAACCAAAAATAAGGCTAACCGAGGGACGGAGGGAGTACATGCTCAGGGAAACCGAAACCACTATCTCCACAAGGACTCCAAGCCTGGCGAGCCCAAGTACTACGGCAAGAAGACCGCGGGGAGGAAGAAGGCCTACTCCGAAGCGTATCTAAAGTTACATCCTGACACACCTGACCCCATTGGGGCGCCTCTGGACGACAGGGCGGTGGTGAGCATGGGGCCCAAGGAGCACGGTCGGGAGGCGGTTCTCGATGCTGTGATCACTCCTGGTATCTCCTACACACAGCTTCATCGGATCGACCCGAGCCTGAGCCAGCGCACGAGCCAGCCAGTGACCAGTGCACAGTCCCTCTTTCAGGAGCAACAATCTATAAGTATTTTCCCTTTTATCTTCATTGCTCACTTTATTTTCCGCATTTAGTAGTTTTATGAGTTCCATCATGTCATACCGTAGGCCTACCTGGAGTACACACGCCAGGAGACCATGGCGTGGCATCAGAGGCTTTATGAACACCAAGTGCAGAGGGATAGCCAGATGCAGCAGGCTTTTCAGGAAATGGCGGCCGGCAGGTGTCCTCGGTTCCCTCCAGCACAATGCCCTCCAGCACAATCAGTGCTGCTGAGCTTTGAGGAGTTTGTGGCACAGAACGCTAGCCCCTCGCCGGTTAGTTCATCCCCAATCTATTCACCCAAAGCATGTCATGCCTTTCAACACAGTCATATATCCCGTTAATATGTCTTTTCAACATCCATGGAACAGGTGGATCTATCGTTGGCGGTGGTCTTCGCAGCACTCCGGAGACATGGAGCCCGACCACTCCGATCCACGGAGGCGGAGGCGGAGGTGGAGGCGGTACCGCTGCCGCTAGCAGTGACGACCTGGGCTTCGGCGGTCTTGGTGGTGACGACCTTCGCGGTGCTCGATGATGCTTGAGATGTGATGATCATGCTTGAGATGACTTGTGTGTGCTGATGATCATTTAGATGACTTGTGTGATGATGCTTATGCTTATGCTTACGTTCGTTGATATGCTTATGCTTGTGTGATGATGATCTATTGTTGTGATGATGCTTATGCTTACGTTCTTTGATATGTGCTGCTGATATGTGTTGTTATATATGTGATGTTATTTGAATTGAACTGATTTGAAAACAAACAGAAAAAAGAAAAAAAATAAAAGCAAACTATGCCGTCGACATAGGGCTGGCGTGAGCTCCCAGCAGCTGACACGTGGCACCTATGCCGACGGCATTGCCGTCGGCATAGTTTAAAAGCTATGACGACAGCTATGCCGTCGGCATAGGTGCCACGCGGCAGCTGCTGGGAACTCTGTATGAAGGAGTATGCCGATGGCTATGCCGTCGGCATAGTTCGAAACTAGGCCGACGGCCTAGCCGTCGGCATAGCCCTGGTCCATGGCCAATGAGAGGCCGCCATGTGGCACACCTATGCCGACGGCCAGGCCGTCGGCGTAGGTTTTGACTAGGCCGACGGCCTGGCCGTCGGCATAGGTGTGCCACGTGGCGGCCTGTCGTTGGCCAAACTTGACGGCGGCCGCCGTTAGGCGTGATAGTTGCCGATGGTCGGGGCCGTCGGCATAGATGTATGGGCCCCGTCGGTGTATCATATATGCCGACGGCTTTTCTATGCCGACGGCCTCCCTGGCTGTGCCGACGCATATGTTGCCGACGGCCCTATGCCGACGGGGGCCGTCGGCATAGGTCTATCCCGACGGGACTCAGGCCTATGCCGACGGCCCTGGCCGTCGGCATAGGGGGCGATTCCGATAGTGCACAAACACAAATTTGGTTCAAACAAGTACATACCACATACTTATACGAAGTTGGTGCTGATTCGGAATATTTTACATAGACATTTAAATGAACTTAACTGAAATTTAGACTAAACTTAACCGAAACTTACTACTCGCTAACCGTCTCTTCCTCTAGCCTCTTCCAATCAGCTCTGAGCCCACCGATCATAATTGCGGGGTGTTGATCATCATTGCCGCCATCGCCGTCGGAGTCGATGCAGAGATGGATGACCTCCGCCGCCCCGGCCGTGCACTACTCGTACAACTGGCGCTCCACCTCCGCCGCCCCGGCCGTGCACTACTCGTACAACTGGCGCTCCATGTGGACTTGCTCTGGGTAGTGACAGCGGAGCTCCGCCATGCAGTCCTTATCAGCTCGCTCTGTCGCGATGCGCTCTCGGGCCTCCTTGTCTTCCCTCCTCTCCCGTGTGAAGACCATCCACTGGTCCATGGACTCCAACCGCAGTACACAGTAGCTCCCTCCCCCCTCCCCACCCCCCGCCCGAAAGGAAAGCTGCGCGGATGGTGGCGCCGTGCAGGTGGACGTGACATGATGTCGTACTCATGTGCCGCCTGCTCGGCTAAATGGAATGATCTGATCCATATTTTCTTGTTGGTGTGTTGATCGGTTATCTCAACCACCCACGTTCCCCAATTCCGCTACCGCATGCCCATTACTGTCTCGGTGGCAGGGGCGGGAGGTCAGGGAAGAAGGGTTGGCGCCACGGGAGGAAGAAGAGCCAATGTGGACACGGGCTCGGTGCCGCTCGTGGCGGTGGGAAGCGGCGGTGGTGGGATCCAGCCATTATCGGCGGCGAACGGGCACCAGAGTGGGTGTGCATGAGGTGGGGACTCACCGGCATAGATTGAGCAGCGGGATTGGATGAAGGAGAGGCGTGTGGAAATTGTGAAGCGTCTCAAATCTCCATACATGGAGACCCGCGATATATATATATTGATTGAGGGGGTTCCGTACAGGAGATGGCAGCGTCGAGGCTAACCACCAGAGATATTACAGGAGGGTTTTAGGAGATAAGAGAGATAAACATAAAAAGGATAGCCTCCTAACTACCTCGCCGTGTGCCTCAAGGCCACGCTAATAACCTGTACACTATTATGTTTAACACTCCCCCATAATCACAACTATGACAAGTTGAGATTACGTTTAAACTCTTCAAAGCTTTTGACTGGGAAAGCTTTAGTGAACCCATCTGCAAGCTGATTTTTGGATGGTATAAATCTGATCTCAAGCTGTTTATTGGCAACACATTCTCTCACAAAATGAAAATCTATTTCAATATGCTTTGTTCTGGCATGGAAAACTGGATTTGCAAACAAGTATGTAGCACCAAGATTATCATACCATAAATACGGCGGCTGAGTCTGAATTACTCCAAGTTCTCTGAGCATGGATTGAACCCAAATGATTTCTGCTGTTGCATTTGCTAGTGCTTTATATTCTGCTTCTGTACTTGACCTGGAAACAGTGGCTTGGTTTCGTGCACACCATGATATTAGGTTAGATCCATAGAAAATGGCAAAGCCACCTGTTGACCTTCTATCATCCAAGCAACCAGCCCAGTCTGCATCTGAGAATGCACTAACAAGTGTGGAAGGTGACTTGCTGAGTGTGAGACCCAAGTGTATAGTGTTGCTTATATACCTGAGAATTCGTTTTGCAGCTGTCCAGTGTGCTGTGGTGGGTGCATGAAGATACTGACACACCTTATTAACTGCAAAAGAGATGTCAGGTCGAGTAAGAGTCAAGTACTGAAGTCCACCAACTAGACTTTTGTAACCAGTGATGTCCTCTTGGTGCAATGGTTCTCCTTCTGTCAAGGACAAGGGTTCTGAACTAGACAAGGGTGTTGGTGAGGATTTACAATTCTGCATACCAATCCTACTTAGCAGTTCAGTGGCATACTTGGCTTGAGATAGATGAATACCATTACTATGTTTCTTGACATCAATACCCAAGAAGAAATGCAGATCTCCCAAATCCTTGAGAGCAAACTCAGAGCCTAAATCCTTAAGCAGTGCTGTCACAGCTCCATCAGAAGTACTAGTAACAATGATATCATCAACATATATCAAAACAAATATGGATGTTCTATGCTTGTTATAAATGAACAGAGATGTGTCAGACCTTGATGGAACAAAGCCAAGTGACTGAAGTTTCATACTTAACCGTGAATACCATGCTCTGGGTGCCTGTTTCAAACCATACAGGGCTTTATCAAGCTTGCAGACATATGAAGGTGCACTTTTATCCTCAAACCCAGGAGGTTGTTTCATGTACACTTCCTCTTCCAGAACACCATGGAGAAACGCGTTCTGGACATCTAGCTGTCTCAGACTCCATCCCCTGGACACAGCTATTGATAATACAAGACAGATTGTTGCAGCTTTAACAACAGGACTAAACGTATCCTCATAATCTATGCCATACCTTTGCTTGAATCCCGTTGCTACAAGTCTTGCCTTGTATCTATCTATGGTACCATCAGATTTTTTCTTGATTCTGTAGACCCACTTACAGTCAATCAGATTTCTGCCTGGTCGTGGGGGCACCAGGTGCCACGTTTTATTTTTCTGCAATGCCATGATTTCATCTTCCATAGCTGCCTTCCACCTTGGATCATCAAGTGCTGTTACTAAACTGTTAGGCTCGCCAGTTGTACAAGACATACCAATCTTAGAGAAAATTTTGTAATTTAAATGAGTAGTTACTCCCTTCTATAGCCTTGTGCGTGGCGCCACAGGAGAAGCCACAGGCGACGGAGCCACAGGAGATCCACCATCTGCGTCAGGCGCTGGCGCGCCAGATCCCGAGGGGGATTCTGTCGCTGCTGCTGGCGACCGCGGTCGTAGCAATCCCGAGGGGGATTCTGTCACTGCTGCTGGCGACCGCGACCGAGGCGAGGTGGCGGGCCCGGGCGAGTCCAGCCGGTTGGAGGTGGCGGGCCCCGACGAATCCGGTGCGGGCCAATCAGGCGAGCGAGGCCCGGCTGCGCGCGTGTCCTCCTGCCACACGTCATCTGCCGATTGGTGCGGGGCAGCGACGTCGCTTTCGCGACCGCTCGCACGCTCGAGGCCCGGGGTGCGCCCAGGTGCTGCCCGTCCTGTCCGCCCGGATCCCGGAGAGGATGCTGCCTCCTGTCGTGGGGATCCCGAGGCAGATCCTCCTCGATGCGCTTCCGTGTCTCCAGCTAGGAAACACATGAAATCTTGCTCGTTTTGCCTCGGATTTTCACCATTTGGACTGATTTCTGCAACAGTAATCTCATGCATAATATGATGATTAGATGCAAGTTGATTAGTACTATTATTTTCTCCCCCATGATCAACGCCGGATAGGGATGAGGGCAAGAGAAGGATTTCTTTGCGGAGCAATGCGCCGGCATTTGGGTGGAGTTTGGCAAAGGGAAAATCTGTTTCATCGAAGACGACATCTCAAGAGATATACACACGCCCTGTGGCTACATCAAGACACTTGACGCCTTTGTGTTGTGCACTGTACCCTATAAACACACATTGTGTCGAACGAAACATGAGCTTTTTGTTGTTATAGGGACGGAGGTTTGGCCAACATGCGCAACCAAATACGCGAAGGTGTGCATAGTTGGGTTTGGTGTGAAGGAGACGTTCGGTGGGTGTTTCGTGATTGATGACATGGCTAGGCAGAATATTTATAAGATGTACTGCTGTGAGGAACGCCTCATCCCAAAACTTTAGTGGCATAGATGCGGCAGCAAGAAGAGAAAGGCCAATATCAACAATGTGCCTATGCTTGCGTTCTGCTGAACCGTTTTGTTGGTGAGCGTGAGGGCAAGAAACATGATGAGAGATTCCTATACGTTGGAAGAAGGAGTTGAGTTTTTCGTACTCACCACCCCAGTCTGACTGCATAGCAAGTATTTTGCAATCAAACTGTCGTTCTACCAATGCTTGAAAGTTGAGGAAAACTTGGAAAACATCGGAGCGTTTTTAAGGAGGTATATCCAAGTATACTTGCTAAAATCATCAATGAAGCTCACGTAATAGGTATGGCGTCCAACAGAGGAGGGAGCCGGTCCCCAAATGTATGAAAACACAAGTTGCAAAGGTTTTGTGGACACACTTGTAGATATAGGATATGGTAACTGGTGACTTTTTGCTCTTTGGCAAGAGTCACAAATAGTTTCACGATCATGCTCATCAACAAAAGCGAGCTTATTTTTGCTAAGAATCTGATAAACAATGGAAAAAGATGGGTGGCCTAAACAATTATGCCATCGTTCTGAAGACACTTTGAAGACTCCATAGGCTTGCTTATTGAACTTGGAAATTTTGGGGATCAATGGGTAGAGGCCTTGCACACATCTACCGCGATAAAGAACCCTCCTCGTGACCTGATCCTTGATCAAAAATAAGAAGGGATGAAACTCGATGAAAACACCATTGTCAAGAGTAATGTGATGTACGGACAAAAGATTTTTAGATGCATTTGGAATGTGAAGTACATCATCTACAAGAATATCACGGTGTGGGGTTTTAATAATAGACTCTCCAACATGACTAATCATCATACCTGGACCATTTTCAGCGGTGTGGATGTGATCTTGGCCATGACACTTCTCATGGATGGTCATCTTCTCAAGCTCGGAAGTGATGTTCTCATTCGAGCCGGAGTGAAGATACCCGTTCGAATCAACTCCGTATGAAGCATCGGCCGCAGCTGCAACACGCCTTTTCCTGGAGTTATCTTCTGCATAGCGCCATTTACATTCTTTGGCAATATGGTTAGTTTTCTTGCAGATCTGGCATTTGTTTTCGTACTCCTCATACACGACGAAGCGGCCCCCTTGGTTGTTGTTGTAGTAGTAGCATGGGGGGCCATTGTTGTTGTAGTAGCCCCCCCCCCTGCCGCAGCCACGATGGCCGCTGCCTTGGCCGCCGCCGTTGCCATTGTTGATGTAGCCGTCGCCGCCGTGGTGGTTGTAGCCGCCGCCGCTACCCGTGCCAGGATAGCCGCTGCTAGGGTTTGTTGGGGAACGTAGCATAAATTCAAAATTTTCCTACGTGTCGCCAAGATCTATCTATGGAGAGACCAGCAACGAGGGGAAGGAGAGTGCATCTACATACCCTTGTAGATCGCTAAGCGGAAGCGTTCAAGAGAACGGGGTTGATGGAGTCGTACTCGTCGTGATCCAAATCACCGGAGATCCTAGTGCCGAACGGACGGCACCTCCGCGTTCAACACACGTACAGCCCGGTGACGTCACCCATGCCTTGATCCAGCAAGGAGAGAGGGAGAGGTTGAGGAAGACTCCATCCAGCAGCAGCACAACGGCGTGGTGGTGATGGAGGAGCGTGGCAATCCTGCAGGGCTTCGCCAAGCACCACAAGATATAAGGAGAAAGAGAGGGAGGGCTGCACCAACAGGCAGAGATCAGATCACGTGTTATGGGCAGCCCCTATGCCTCACTATATATAGGGGAGAGGGAGGAGGGTGCGCCCCCTCTAGGGTTCCCACCCCTAGGGGGGCGGCAGCCCTAGATGGGAAAGGGGAGGCGGCCAAGGGGAGGAATCCCTCCCCCCCAAGGCACCTAGGAGGTGCCTTCCCCTCCTAGGACTCTTCCTTTAGGGTTTCCCCCACCCTAGGCGCATGGGCCCTAGGGGAAGTGGCGCCCCAGCCCACTTTGGGCTGGATCCCCTCCCACTTCAGCCCATGGGGTCCTCCAGGATAGGTGGCCCCACCCGGTGGACCCCCGGGACCCTTCCGGTGGTCCCGATACAATACTGATGACCCAGAAACTTGTCCCGATGGCCGAAATAGGACTTCCTCTATATAAATCTTTACCTCCGGACCATTCCGGAACTCCTCGTGACGTCCGGGATCTCATCCGGGACTCCGAACAACATTCGGTAACCACATACAAACTTCCTTTATAACCCTAGCGCCATCGAACCTTAAGTGTGTAGACCCTACGGGTTCGGGAGACATGCAGACATGACCGAGACGTTCTCCGGTCAATAACCAACAGCGGGATCTGGATACCCATGTTGGCTCCCACATGTTCCACGATGATCTCATCGGATGAACCACGATGTCAAGGACTTAATCAATCCCGTATACAATTCCCTTTGTCTATCGGTACGATACTTGCCCGAGAATCGATCGTCGGTATCCCGATACCTTGTTCAATCTCGTTACCGGCAAGTCTCTTTACTCGTTCCGTAACACATCATCCCGTGATCAACTCCTTGATCACATTGTGCACATTATGATGATGTCCTACCGAGTGGGCCCAGAGATACCTCTCCGTTTACACGGAGTGACAAATCCCAGTCTCGATTCGTGCCAACCCAACAGACACTTTCGGAGATACCCGTAGTGTACCTTTATAGCCACCCAGTTACGTTGTGACATTTGGCACACCCAAAGCACTCCTACGGTATCCGGGAGTTGCACAATCTCATGGTCTAAGGAAATCATACTTGACATTAGAAAAGCTTTAGAATACGAACTACATGATCTTGTGCTAGGCTTAGGATTGGGTCTTGTCCATCACATCATTCTCCTAATGATGTGATCCCGTTATCAATGACATCCAATGTCCACGGTCAGGAAACCGTAACCATCTATTGATCAACGAGCTAGTCAACTAGAGGCTTACTAGGGACATGGTGTTGTCTATGTATCCACACATGTATCTGAGTTTCCTATCAATACAATTCTAGCATGGATAATAAACGATTATCATGAACAAGGAAATATAATAATAACCAATTTATTATTGCCTCTAGGGCATATTTCCAATAGTCTCCCACTTGCACTAGAGTCAATAATCCAGTTCACATCGATATGTGATTAACACTCAGGGTCACATCCCCATGTGACTAACACCCAAAGAGTTTACTAGAGTCAATAATCTAGTTCACATTTACCATGTGATTAACACTCGATGAGTTCTGGGTTTGATCATGTTATGCTTGTGAGAGAGGTTATAGTCATCGGGTCTGAACCTTTCAGATCCTTGTGTGCTTTACAAATCTCTATGTCATCTCCTAGATGCAACTACCACGCTCTATTTGGAGCTATTCCAAACAACTGTTCTACTATACGAATCCAGTTTACTACTCAGAATAATCTGGATTAGTGTCAAAGTTTGCATCGGCGTAACCCTTTACGACGAACTCTTTTACCACCTCCATAATCAAGAAAATTCCTTAGTACACTAGTTACTAAGGATAACTTTGACCGCTGTCCTGTGATCCATTCTTGGATCACTCTTGTACCCCTTGACAGACTCATGGCAAGGCAAACTTCAGGTGCGGTACACAGCATAGCATACTGTAGAGCCTATGTCTAAGCATAGGGGACGACCTTCGTCCTTTCTCTCTATTCTGCCGTGGTCGAGCTTTAAGTCTTAACTTCATACCTTACAATTCAGGCAGGAACTCCTTCTTTGACTGATCCATCTTGAACACCTTCAAGATCATGTCAAGGTATGTGCTCATTTGAAAGTACCATTAAGCGTTTTGATCTATTCTTATAGATCTTGATGCTCAATGTTCAAGTAGCTTAATCCAGGCTTTCCATTGAAAAATACTTTCCAAATAACCCTATATGCTTTCCAGAAATTCTACATCATTTCTGATCAACAATATGTCTACAACATATATTTATCAGAAATTCTATAGTGCTCCCACTCACTTCTTTGGAAATACAAGTTTCTCATAAACTTTGTATACACCCAAAATCTTTGATCATCTCATCAAAGCATACATTCCAACTCCGAGATGCTTACTCCAGTCCTCAGAAGGATAGCTGGAGCTTTGCATACTTATTAGCATCTTTCAGGATTGACAAAACCTTCCGGTTGTATCACATACAACCTTTCTTCAAGAAAAATCGTCGAGGAAACAATGTTTTGACATCCTATCTGCAAGATTTCATAAATAACGCATTAATCGCTAATATAATTCCAACAGACTCTTAGCATCGCTACGAGTGAGAAAGTCTCACCGTAGTCAACTCCTTGAACTTGTCGGAAAACATCTTAACGACAAGTCAAGCTTTCTTAATGGTGATACTTACCATCATTGTCCGTCTTCCTTTTAAAATCCATCTGTACTCAACAGCCTTACGACCATCGAGCTGTTCCGCCAAAGTCTACACTTTGTTTTCATACATGGATCCTCTCTCGGATTTTATGGCCTCGAGCCATTTATCGGAATCCGGGCCCACCATCGCTTCTCCATGGCTCGTAGGTTCATTGTTGTCTAGCAACATGACTTCCAAGACAGGATTACGTACCACTCTGAAGTAGTACGCATCCTTGTCATCCTACGAGGTTTGGGAGTGACTTGATCCGAAGTCTCATGATCAATATCATAAGCTTCCACTTCAATTGGTGTAGGTGCCACAGGAACAACTCTTTATGCCCTACTATACACTAGTTGAAGTGGCGGTTCAATAACCTCATCAAGTCTCCACCATCCTCCCACTCAATTCTTTCGAGAGAAACTTTTCCTCGAGAAAGGACCCGATTCTAGAAACAATCCCTTATTGCTTTCGGATCTGAGATAGGAGGTATACCCAACTGTTTTGGGTGTCCTATGAAGATGCATTTATCCGCTTTGGGTTCGAGCTTATCAGCCTGAAACCTTTTTTTTTCACATAAGCGTCGCAGCCCCAAACTTTTAAGAAATGACAGCTTAGGTTTCTCTAAACCATAGTTCATACGGTGTCATCTCATCGGAATTACGTGGTGCCCTATTAAAGTAAATGTGGTTGTCTCTAATGCCTAACCCATAAACTATCGTGGTAATTCGATAAGAGACATCATGGTATGCATCATATCCAATAGGGTGGAGTTATGATGTTCGGACACACCATCACACTATGGTGCTCCAGGCTGTATTAGTTGTGAAACAATTTCCACAAAATGTCTTAATTCTGTGCCAAACTCGTAATTCAGATATTCATCTCTATGATCATATCATAGATCTTTTATCCTCTTGTCACGACGATCTTTCAACTTCACCCTGAAATTACTTGAACCTTTCAATAATTCAGACTCGTGATTCATCAAGTAAATATACTCAACATCTACTCAAGTCATCTGTGAAGTAAGAACATAACGATATCCACTACATGCCTCAGCACTCATTGGACTGCACACATCAAAATGTATTACTTCCAACAAGTTGCTTTCTAGTTCCATTTTACTGAAAACGAGGCTTTCAGTCATCTTGCCCATGTGGTATGATTTGCATGTCTCAAGTGATTCAAAATCAAGTGAGTCCAAACGATCCATCTGTATAGAGTTTCTTCATGCATATCTACCAACAAACATGGTTCGCATGTCTCAATCCTTTCAAAAATGAGTGAGTCCAAAGATCCATCAACATGGAGCTTCTTCATGCGTTTTATACCGATATGACTTATGTGGCAGTGCCACAAGTAGGTGGTACTATCATTACTATCTTTTGGCATGAACATGTGTATCACTACGATCGAGATTCAATGAACCATTCATTTTAGGTGTAAGACCATTGAAGGTATTATTCAAATAAACAGAGTAACCATTATTCTCCTTAAATGAATAATCGTATTGCGATAGACATAATCCAATCATGTCTATGCTCAACGCAAACACCAAATAACAATTATTTAGGTTTTAATACCAATCTCGATGGTAGAGAGAGCGTGCGATGCTTGATCATATCAATCTTGGAAACACTTCCAACACATATCGTCAGCTCACCTTTAGCTAGTCTCCGTTTATTCCGTAGCCTTTTGTTTCGAGTTACTAACACTTAGCAACCAAACCGGTATCTAATACCTTGGTGCTACTAGGAGTACTAGTAAAGTACACACCAACACAATGTATATCCAATATACTTCTATCGACCTTGCCAGCCTTCTCATCTACCAAGTATCTAGGGTAATTCTGCTCCAGTGGTTGTTCCCCTTATTACAGAAGCACTCAGTCTCGGGTTTGGGTTCAACCTTGGGTTTCTTCACTAGAGCAGCAGCTGAATTGCCGTTTCATGAAGTATCCCTTTGTTCCCTTGCCCTTCTTGAAACTAGTGGTTTCACCAACCATCAACAATTGATGCTCCTTCTTGATTTCTACTTTCGCGGTGTCAAACATCACGAATATCTCAAGGATCTTCATATATGTCCCTGATATATCATAGTTCATCACGAAGCTCTAGCAGCTTGGTGGTAATGACTTCGGAGAACCATCACTATTTCATCTGGAAGATCAACTCCCACTCGATTCAAGCGATTGTTGTACTCAGACAATCTGAGCACAAGCACAACAATTGAGCTTTTCTCCTTAGTTTGTAGGCTAAGAAAATCATCGGAGGTCTTATACCTCTTGACGTGGGCACGAGCCTGAAATCCCAATTTCAGCCCTCAAAACATCTCATATGTTTCGCGACATTTCAAAACGTCTTTGGTGCCTCAACTCTAAACCGTTTAACTGAACTATCACGTAGTTATCAAAACGTGTATGTCAGATGTTCGCAACATCCACAGACAACGTTCGAGGTTCAGCACACTGAGCGGTGCATTAAGGACATAAGCCTTCTATGAAGCAATGAGGACAATCCTCAGTTTACGGACCTAGTCCGCATAATTGCTACTATCAAATTTCAACTGAATTTTCTCTAGGAACATAACTAAACAGTAGAACTGAAGCGCGAGCTACGACATAATTTGCAAAATCCCTTTTGACTATGTTCAGGATAATTAAGTTCATCTTATGAACTCCCACTCAGATAGACATCCCTCCAGTCATCTAAGTGATTACATGATCCGAGTCAACTAGGCCGTGTCCGATCATCACGTGAGACGGACTAGTCAACGTCGGTGAACATCTTCATGTTGATCGTATCTTCTATACGACTCATGCTCGACCTTTCGGTCTTCTGTGTTCCGAGGCCATGTCTGTACACATGCTAGGCTCGTCAAGTCAACCTAAGTGCTTTGCGTGTGTAAATCTGTCTTACACCCGTTGTATGTGAACGTAAGAATCTATACACCCGATCATCACGTGGTGCTTCGAAACTATGAACTATCGCAACGGTGCACAGTTAGGGGGAACACTTTCTTGAAATTTTAATGAGGGATCATCTTATTTACTACCGTCGTTCTAAGTAAACAAGATGCAAAAACATGATAAACATCACATGCAATCAAAAGGTGACATGATATGGCCATCATCACTTTGCTCCTTTCGATCTCCATCTTCGGGGCTCCATGATCATCATCGTCACCGGCATGACACCATGATCTCCATCATCATGATCTCCATCATCGTGTCTTCATGAAGTTGTCACGCCAACTATTACTTCTACTACTACAGCTAATGGTTAGCAATAAAGTAAAGTAATTACATGACGTTTATGTTGACACGCAGGTCATAAATAAATAAAGACAACTCCTATGGCTCCTGCCGGTTGTCATACTCATCGACATGCAAGTCGTGATTCCTATTACAAGAACATGATCAATCTCATACATCACATATATCATTCATCACATCCTTTTGGCCATATCACATCACATAGCATACCCTGCAAAAACAAGTTAGACGTCCTCTAATTGTTGTTTGCATGTTTTACGTGGCTGCTATGGGTTTCTAGCAAGAACGTTTCTTACCTACGCAAAAACCACAACGTGATATGCCAATTGCTATTTACCCTTCATAAGGACCCTTTTCATCGAATCCGATCCGACTAAAGTGGGAGAGACAGACACCCGCTAGCCACCTTATGCAACTAGTGCATGTCAGTCGGTGGAACCAATCTCACGTAAGCATACGTGTAAGGTTGGTCCGGGCCGCTTCATCCCACGATGCCGCAGAATCAAGATAAGACTAGTAACGGCAAGCATATTGAACAAAATCAATGCCCACAACTACTTTGTGTTCTACTCGTGCATAGAAACTACGCATAGACCTAGCTCATGATGCCACTGTTGGGGAACGTAGCATAAATTCAAAATTTTCCTACGTGTCACCAAGATCTATCTATGGAGAGACCAGCAACGAGGGGAAGGAGAGTGCATCTACATACCCTTGTAGATCGCTAAGCGGAAGCGTTCAAGAGAATGGGGTTGATGGAGTCGTACTCGTCGTGATCCAAATCACCGGAGATCCTAGTGCCGAACGGACGGCACCTCCGCGTTCAACACACGTACAGCCCGGTGACGTCACCCATGCCTTGATCCAGCAAGGAGAGAGGGAGAGGTTGAGGAAGACTCCATCCAGCAGCAGCACAACGGCGTGGTGGTGATGGAGGAGCGTGGCAATCCTGCAGGGCTTCGCCAAGCACCACAAGATATGAGGAGAAAGAGAGGGAGGGCTGCACCAACAGGCAGAGATCAGATCACGTGTTATGGGCAGCCCCTATGCCTCACTATATATAGGGGAGAGGGAGGAGGGTGCGCCCCCTCTAGGGTTCCCACCCCTAGGGGGGGCGGCAGCCCTAGATGGGAAAGGGGAGGCGGCCAAGGGGAGGAATCCCTCCCCCCAAGGCACCTAGGAGGTGCCTTCCCCTCCTAGGACTCTTCCTTTAGGGTTTCCCCCACCCTAGGCGCATGGGCCCTAGGGGAAGTGGCGCCCCAGCCCACTTTGGGATGGATCCCCTCCCACTTCAGCCCATGGGGCCCTCCGGGATAGGTGGCCCCACCCGGTGGACCCCCAGGACCCTTTCGGTGGTCCCGGTACAATACCGATGACCCCGAAACTTGTCCCGATGGCCGAAATAGGACTTCCTATATATAAATCTTTACCTCCGGACCATTCCGGAACTCCTCGTGACGTCCGGGATCTCATCCGGGACTCCAAACAACATTCGGTAACCACATACAAACTTCCTTTATAACCCTAGCGTCATCGAACCTTAAGTGTGTAGACCCTACGGGTTCGGGAGACATGCAGACATGACCGAGACGTTCTCCGGTCAATAACCAACAGCGGGATCTGGATACCCATGTTGGCTCCCACATGTTCCACGATGATCTCATCGGATGAACCACGATGTCAAGGACTTAATCAATCCCGTATACAATTCCCTTTGTCTATCGGTACGATACTTGCCCGAGATTCGATCGTCGGTATCCCGATACCTTGTTCAATCTTGTTACCGGCAAGTCTCTTTACTCGTTCCGTAACACATCATCCCATGATCAACTCCTTGATCACATTGTGCACATTGTGATGATGTCCTACCGAGTGGGCCCAGAGATACCTCTCCGTTTACACGGAGTGACAAATCCCAGTCTCGATTCATGCCAACCCAACAGACACTTTCGGAGATACCCGTAGTGTACCTTTATATCCACCCAGTTACGTTGTGACGTTTGGCACACCCAAAGCACTCCTACGGTATCCGGGAGTTGCACAATCTCATGGTCTAAGGAAATGATACTTGACATTAGAAAAGCTTTAGCATACGAACTACATGATCTTGTGCTAGGCTTAGGATTGGGTCTTGTCCATCACATCATTCTCCTAATGATGTGATCCCGTTATCAATGACATCCAATGTCCATGGTCAGGAAACCGTAACCATCTATTGATCAACGAGCTAGTCAACTAGAGGCTTACTAGGGACATGGTGTTGTCTATGTATCCACACATGTATCTGAGTTTCCTATCAATACAATTCTAGCATGGATAATAAACGATTATCATGAACAAGGAAATATAATAATAACCAATTTATTATTGCCTCTAGGGCATATTTCCAACAGGGTTTTGGCCGCCACCACCAGAGTAGCCGCCGCCGCGACCACCTTGCTTCTGGTTGCGGTAGCCGCCTCTGCTGCCACTCGATCGACCCCTGGAGGCGGCGTTCGCTGACAATTTGAAGCCACCAGCGCTGCTGAACATCTCAGCATGTTGATCAAAGTTTGCCACCATCGAGAAGAGTGCATCAACGGTGATGGGCTCGGTGCAGACGTCGAGTGCAGAGATGATGGGCTGATACTCCATATCAAGCCCAGCGACGATGAAAGAGATAAGCTCGTCCTCCCCGATCGGTTTGCCTGCCGCCGCAAGCTCGTCGGAGAGGGCACACATCTGCCCGAAGAAGGTGGAGGCCGACTGTGACCCCTTCTGGGCGTTTGTGAGGGCCGATCTGATGTTATTGACACGAGACAGAGAGACCGCAGAAAACATATTTGCTAGCGCGGTCCAAATTGCATGTGATGATTCAAGCGAGGCTACTTGGACGAGCACCTCTTTTGACAGGTTTCGGAGAAGATATGCTACAATTTGCTGATCTTGAACAAGCCAAGGTTTATGAGCAGGGTTGGGAACTACCTGATCTTTGCCATCTTTATCTTTGCTGATGGTTGTTTTTGGAGGCTCCTCTATAGTCTGATCTATGTAGCCAAACAAGCCGGCGCCCAATATTTGGGATCGTGCTTGGGCTCGCCAGAGAACATAGTTCGTCCGGCCGAGAGGTTCTGAGGTGTTGTAGTTGAGGCCAGAGGAGGGGACTGCGGAGGAGGTGGACATGATTGCGGCGTGGTGATTCTGGGAAGGGAACGGATGGAGAAGATGAGCTAGATGTCGTGGAAGAGGCCTGCTCTGTATACCATGTGGAAATTGTGAAGCGTCTGAAATCTCCATACATGGAGACCCGTGATATATATATTGATTGAGGGGGTTCCGTACAGGAGATGGCAGCGTAGAGGCTAACCACCAGAGATATTACAGGAGGGTTTTAGAAGATAAGAGAGATAAACATAAAAAGGATAGCCTCCTAACTACATCGCCGTGTGCCTCAAGGCCACGCTAATAACCTGTACACTATTATGTTTAACAAGGCGGAGAGGAGAAGTTGGTTTTTACTCTGCGTCCATGAGGTCGAGTAAATATAGGGATCACGCGCCACTCGTAGTATTATTTTTTTACTCCTCTAAGGGTGCACGATACGTCGTGGCCAAGGCAACACAGCACAATGAGTACTTGGGCTTGGCGGCACCAGATCTAAGATGTGGGGGTTAGAAATAGTGTGAGGATCGGAGGCAGTGGAAATATAAAGGATGGATGTTTGACCCATGCAGGTAGTTACAAATCAAAAGACCGCCTTGAATGCTTATGAACCAGAGGCCAGAGATGTGGTTTTATAACCGCCTCCAACTATTCCTACAAGCGGTTGCATTTCTTTTTTGAGCCGCCTTTGAAACATAATAATGCATGTGAGTCATTACATGTGGTTTCATTTATTAGGGCACAACCATTTTCGGAGACCGTTTCTAATGCCTTTTTATATATGTACTATAGTGTACTCACATGTGTTCATCTGGATGTTTATATGCACTGGGTAAGCATTGTAAAACATAGGTAGTCTTCTAACCATAATGTCATTAAAACCAAACCCTCATTAGGGGCAAGATGTCGTTCACCCGGCAACGGCGTTCAGTTCTTTTTACATTCAATCATAGCAATTGTAGCAGTAATAATCGTATCATGCCAACCAGAGAAGAAATGTTGTCCAAAGCTAATATTATAATATTCTTCTAAAAGAAATACTATGATTATACATTATGATGGTACACACTAAAAATAGATGAGTTACCTCTACTACTTACGAAATGTAAGGTTCCAATTCCACTCTTTAATTCGTCCAACCTCACTTCTTTTTTTTCTCTTTCTTTTCTCTTCTATCTTTGGTTTTTCTTCCACCGATTTTTTTGAAAATTGACTCAACTCTCCCACGCCTTATTAACTTACCAAAATAAAATAATATTTCTTTGGTAATCCATCAAGTTCTTACCAAACAAGTGAATGACAATAAGATGGTAGGTAATCATGGTGATTATGCACAAAAGCTTCCTAAATAAGTTCTTAACAGTAACATGATAGGTAAATCGTTGTGATTTATTTATTTATCTCTATACTACTTAAAAAGAAAGTAAGGTTGCCATTCACCTTTTTCCCACCACCCCTTCGTCCAACTTCCATGTATATGATGATCAATCACCTTGATTTACTTATCTACTGAACCAATTCCACTTTAATTTAATTACTTACCAAACTTATAATCAAAATATAAGGTAATTCATGGTCGGAATTTGATGAACATTTATTTACACAATCACATTATTATTGACATGTAAATCACAAGCTAACATACTAGAATATTTATATCCTGTTGCAACGCACGGGCATTGTCCTAGTACTACTTAAAAAGAACGTCAGTTTCCCATTTCACTCGTTCCTTCGTCCAACCGCTCTATATATGCGCCCTTTCCCACCTTAAATTTTGTTTTTCCCTTCCATCTTTCGTTTTTCTTCCACCGGTTTTCCCTAAAATCGACTCAACTGTCCCATGTCTTGTTAACTTACCAAAATAAAATAATAGTTCTTTGGTAAGCCATTAAGTTCTTACCAAACAAGTGATTAACTCTACGTGGCGAATATACGCAGCGGCATGAAGGAGAGAAGGGGTTCGTTAGGAAGGAATGGACCTTGCTGGCTACCGGTGGCGGCGGCGAGGGCGATTACTCTACGTGGCGGCGAGAGGCGATTCCAAGCGGCGGCCGCGTGCTCGTGCTGTCGGCCTCGAATCGTTGATCCAATCCGCCGCCAGAGCGAATAGAGAGAGAGAGAGAGAGAGAGAGAGAGAGAGAGAGAGAGAGAGATGACTCCATTGGTTAGGGTTCCTGAAATCATCGACTCCCAACTAGTGTATATCGTGTCCAGTTCCGACTATGGTTCTGTTCGGCAGCCGTCGTCCATCCATCTTTCCCAATCCTATTCTTGGGCTAGAAGCCCATTTAGGCCTTAGTTGCCCCAGCCCAATTCGCTGTTTTATCACCTACGAGCCCAACTTGGCTTACACGGTTCGTCTAATAACACTACCACCCCCGGCAGCAGTGGCGGAGGTAGAGGGTGGCGAGGGTGGGGCCCACCCTGAGATTTGAAAATAGCATTTCTACCATAGGAGAAAAGCTAAAAATAAAAGAAAGAAAAAATGTATATGTATCGAATACTGCTGGCCCACCCTGGCCCAGTCGGCTAGGTCTGCCACTGCCCGATAGGACATGCCTGAACGAACTATATAACACTCAAATCATCTTGTGCAATTTACGCCATGAGTTGCATAGATTCGAAGAGATTGGTTGACCTTTTCATTGTGAATCCATTCCATCAAAGCACACAATCTATTCATCAGTTAAGAAGGAGATCACCACCATGCAACCCACCCTCTCTGCTAGAGTTTACCTTACCTGGCGGCGTTCTAATCTCCGGCTAAAGTTTTTTCTTTGTCGTTGCCCCTGCCTTGTTTCACGGAGCGAGGAAGGTTCCTGGCTACGTTCTGGCGAAGTAGTGACGCTGCATCAGTGAAGACAAAGGTGGAGAGCTTGGAAGAGTTGTTGAAACATCTGGACTTAATGGGGATGAACTCGGGAATGTGGTCATGGGAAAGGACGAGGTGAAGAAATTTGAGAAGGAAGCCAGATGGCTAGCAATCGGTCGGCTGAACATCGATCACCGTTTCCGTTTTGATATGAAATTCTATGTTACATGTGGTTGCGTAGTGTAGATGAGCAAAATAACTAATTTCACATCCGTTTCTAAACCTCACATATCTATATATAAAAATTGAATCTTTATTGTTTCCCATAAAATTATACTAACATTGCGTTGTAATAAGTCATCATGTCATGAATCAGGACCATACTTTCGGATAACTCATGAAAATGGACTTACTAATAGTCACCTAACTTCCCCGTTGCATCTGGTTTTTACGTGGTGCCGCAATAATTCATCTAGTTAAGCCAAACCAGGATAAAGTAGTTTGAACTGTTCAAAGTTGTATTTGGATGGAAATACTATGAATGAACAATATTTGTTTCATTTGTGTAATAGAAAACAAAAATGCATTGTTCACTACTACAAAAATAAACATGTGATACACTATCTTGGTATGTAGTACTCCCTCCGTAAACTAATATAAGAGCATTTAGATTACTACTTTAGTGATCTAAACACTCTTATATTAGTTTACAGGGGGAGTATCTACCACTCGTCGGTATTGCATCGATTACAGGGATCTAGGACCTCGAGCTGAACATATGATGGAACTCTTCCCACGATATACCTTCCCGCAACCTCCACGCCTCTACGAGCTCCCGCAAGGTCTGCCTTGCTCAAGGGCGAGCATTGGATAGTCTTTGTTGAGGTTGTGCATTTGTGAAATGTACCCAAACATCTATTGTAGCCATAGATTGTGTCCAAAGTCAGGCGCTCGAGTGATGGCGCGTTCTCGAGAATGTTGATCGTGAGCTCGACTAGGCCCTTGGATGCACAAAAGCCCATGATATCCACCCGCCGGAGGCAGACATGCCGACGCTCTAGCTTCCGCCCCAAATACTTGTTGTTTTCATCTCCCATGTCAAGATCATCCTTAAGGGCATTCTTCTCTACCTGCATATACATAAATTTATGATCAACATTCATCATTAGTGTTGTTATTCTGATAAACAAGTGTAACAAACAAATTGGTAGAGAGCTCCAAGATATGTGGACCATGACTTGCCTTCAGGAAGAAGGAATCCAAGACAGGAGAAGCATCAATGAAAGAAAGCAAAGAGAAGACATCGTAGCTCGTACAGAAGGCCGCCATTGTTGGTTGACTGAGTCCGATGTCCAACTTCTTGAGGTGGAGGAGATTGGAGGGCATGCTTGAAAAGTTGACATTCTAAGGAATGACGAATCCAAAGATTATTCAGGTGTTTATTTTAACATAAAAGTGTTGCATACATATCACTATTCAATATTCACTATATAATTAAACAACCCATCTTATATTATCATTATATGGTGTTAAAGCCAAAAAATACCTTGGTAGGACAGCGTAGGGTAAGGCTCTCAGCATTTCTTGCGATAGATGGAAGCCAAGCATGAGCATATGAGAGAAGAACCCGCGACAAAATTACTTTCTTCAGCTGAGAAGAATTTCTGGCCGAGATTTCTGTCAGGTTATCAGCACCAACACAACGAAGGAAGCAAAGATTTGAAGCATTGATCTCTACCACCTTCAACCTTTGGCATTCTATAATATCGAGGAATTTGAGGTTCTGCATCGTAGAAGGTATTCGCAAGCAATTTATCCCACTACAAAACCAGAGGTCAAGCCGCTCTAGGGCGCAAGATTTTGAGAGCAAGTTCCCTAATCCTTCCTCGGTAGTATGGACAAGATCCAAATGTAAACTTGTCAATTTTCTCAAGAGGCCAAGTGTCGACGTGGGATGAATGCTGCAAGCGGAGAGGGAAAGAGATTGAATTGAACTTGCAGCTGCTTCATCGGACAAAACCGAACACGGGAAGCTGTAGTTTTCCTCCTCGCGGCCGGTCACACACATAGAGAAGTCAAGTTCTTTAATCCCAGGCTTAACTGTGATTTGGAGCCACCTGTCTAGGTAGCAGGGCTTGGTGTTCCTGGAAGGGGGATATTCGAGTTCAAGTATCTCCACCAGAACCCCATTGTTGTGATGGTTTTCAAGAATTTGGTCAACTTTGTCCATGAAATTTATTTCTCTTCTCACAAATTCCATGTCGGTCAACCCAAGCGTATGCACTAGTAGAAAAAGGGCCTGTAGTTCCGGTTCATAAGGGGCCTTTAGTCCCGGTTCTGGAACCGGGACTAAAGGGTCGGTACTAAAGCCTCCCCCTTTAGTCCCGGTTCTAACTGGAACCGGGACTAAAGGCCCTCCACGTGGCCGTTGCCTGGAGGTCCACCTTTAGTCCCGGTTGGTAACACCAACCGGTACTAAAGGAAATTTTATGATTTTTTTGAAATATTTTTTTTGATTTTTTTTTTTGAATTTCAAATATCTGAATTATTTTAACCTCTAATCTCTAATCACCTCTCATCACTGCTCAATTTAACCTTTAATCTCTAATCACCCCTCATCATTCCAAATCATCTAACTTCCCAAACGGTCACCCATCCTCTCACAACTCCAGTCTGAGCACGCTTAACTTCCGGGTTCTATTCTCCCTCGTTTCCAAGTCTGCACTTGTTGTTTTCCTGACAATAGTAAGATGTCAATCCTATTAACCCTCAGGAATTTAGTTTGAGCATGAAGTCACACATTTCACTGTTTGAGTTTGAAACTATTGTTCTAAAAATCAATAATTATTTAGTAACACTAATATTTCTTGAATAAGTAGTTTGACCACAGTTTGATCACAGTTTGACCATAGTTGACCAAAATTCAAAAAAACTGAAATAATTATTTAGTAACACTAATATTCTTGAATAATTATTTAGTAACACTAATACTTCTTGAATAAGTAGTTTGACCATAGTTTGATCAGATTTAACAAAAATTCAAAAAAAACTGAAATTTGAGCATAACTTTTTTTCCTTTTAGAATTTGAGGATTCTAAAAATTTGCAAACAGGCCATAGGCGGTCTCCATCGGATGCAGATTTTCGTTCCGAACATTTTGATATATTATACGTTTTTTTCCGACATCGTATGCAAAAGTTATAGCCGTTTTACATTTCCCCTACATTTTTTGCAAAACATGTCCAAATTTAAGTTTTTAAATTTTCCTAACTAGTAGATGTAGTAATATAACTACCTCTCGAAGGATTTTATTTTTTGAAGTTTTTATCATTTTCTTTTAATTTTTTCAAAACAAAAAAGGCGATCCACCGAGGGGGGGGGGGGGGGTAGAGTTTGAAAATGGGACCTTTAGTCCCGGTTTGAGACACAAACCGGGACTAAAGGGCATCGCACCCCTTTAGTCCCGGTTCGTGTCTCAAACCGGGACTAAAGGTCTAATCTTTAGTCCCGGTTTGGGACACAAACCGGGACTAAAGGGCATCACACCCTTTAGTCTCGGTTCGTGTCTCAAACCGGGACTAAAGGGCTCAGGTGAACCGGGACTAAAGCCTTAGCCACACGAACCGGGACCAATGCTCACATTAGTCCCGGTTCGTGACTGAACCGGGACTAATATGAATATTGCCTCGTGACCAAAGCCCTGTTTTCTACTAGCGATGGTGGTTGAGTACGAGCTTGGAGTAGCATCTCCAGAATTGTACAAATCCGCGGGACACGCAGGCAGCACGGGCAGCGTCTTGGAGTGGCAAGAGGGAGTGTATATGGCGTAGAATGTCCTGCGGAACCAATTGCAAGTGTGACAAGTTTCAACAGTTAGATCTTATTAGCTGGCATGAAGCAGTACAACAGAACCAGAATCGGATAAATTTTGTTTGCTGACTAATCAGTGCATGTACTAAGTAGAGTACTTTGCATCAAAGACCTGCATGCAACTAATGGATGAAGACGGTGCATGGATACAGCTAATTAAGTATGTGCTCTAATAAATGTGGGAACGAGGCTGTGTATGTAACTTTTGCTGGCCAATTTAACACATGCACGGTTACAGTTTACAAGGCATTGCATTGGGATTGGTTGCAAGCAGCGACATACTACCTGTGGAAGATCCTGAAGGACGCGGCCATGACTCATGTTCTGGGCAACTTGAGAAAGTTGTTGGCCCTTTTTCTCGAGGGGTGAAGCCTCCGCTGGTCCACTATCTGCAACACCGGAAGAGCTTGTGGGTATTTCTCTGTTTTGGTGAATGCAGCTGCTTGAACAAGAAAAGATCAAGAACTTGGTGCGCGAGAACCGAAACAGCTAAGCTATACATAGCTAGGTTACGAAGGAATCGGCATGGAAATTATGAAATTGGCTCGCTGAAATTGTTCAGTTTAGCGCTCGACGGCGTTCATGGATCCGGGATGCGTTGGAGAGAGAGACACAGAGTACGTACTTGCAGGCGGATGAGCGGGGAGCGTCGTACGGGCGCTGCCGTCGTGGGTCGCCGTGGTTAGGGACGGAGAAGCACCTGGCGGGCGTTGACGGCGGGGGGAGCCGGACATGGCGAATTCGCGATCGAACTCGCCGTACGTACCGAGGAATAGCTGAGTTTTCGCCGGATACGGCGGCGGCTCTGTTGCGTTTCTTGTTTCAGCTCCAACACGGACGTGCACGTGAGTTTACCTGTGGAAGCAGGATCGAGTTGTCCTAATCATATCAGGTCTTACAACGCTTGTTAATCCAACTTGGCATCCAATTTGTTCGAAACAGGCTTTAGCTCCGCTGTATAGATAAAGCAACATCGGAAGAAGTATACGGCCAAATGATATAAGATGGTGAGGTAACCCTTTTACGAAACCGATCCTGAGATAAACGACATAGCAAAACACACGCGACTACGCTACTGACAAAGAACACTAGGAGAACTAAACACATCCACGCTACCTATAGCACACCTAAGCTTCATGACAACGCCCAAAGGGAACACGGTGCATAGTGTCATCGTTGCCGAGTCCACACGGGACAATGGTCTTCACCCGGAAGAAGTACACAGCCAAATGATATTTATATCCCGTTGCAACGCACGGGCATTATTCTAGTACTACTTATAAAGAACATAAGTTTCCCATTTCACTCGTTCCTTCGTCCAACCGCTCTATATATGCCCGTGCGTTGCAACGGGATATAAATATGCTAGTACAACATTACAACGCACGGAAAATTATCTATTTTATTAAATGAAACATGGTATATTGATGGATTTCTCTTAATATAGAGAATGATAAACAACGCCCTCAGTGATCTACCATTTGTTGTCAGCACAAAAGGGCTCAAAAAGCGATTGTATTTCATAGCCGTATCTAAGTATTGTTTCATAGTAGTCATCTTGATGAAAATGGGTTTGCGTCGAAATAAATGTTTCAAAGGCAACGCTACCAATGGTTTGATCTTTCGCGGAAAAAGAATAGTATGATATGAATATTAAGATCCATACAAGTAAAAAGAAGATAGTTGTGAAGACCCTAATGTATGGTAATAAAAAATTTGTAGGTGAACGAAAAATTGCGGTCAGTCGTCTATAGAAGAGTTTCAAACGATGTGAAATGTTTTTCTTTCTCTATTTACTATTTGAAGTCTTACAAAATTGCACATTAATGAAGTAAAAATACAATCAGTTAACTTCCATCACGGGTCATCGACTTGCATATAAGATCCAGGTTATGCTCCACTTTGGTTGGAGGCTATTCACAAGCTGGTTAAGTTAGCTTGTGGGGGAAGCCTCGTTGTATTTCAGTTAGGTTTTTTAGGGTTTCTTTTTTGGTTAGTTAAATTAAACTCTATGTTATATTTTCTTTCTAAAAGAAGAGTATGCAATAGGTGGAAATATAGATGAACGGTGTCTCACTGGCACACATCTTCTATCTAAAAGGTTCCCCTTGGTTCCAAAATATAATGCATTGTTTCATTGTTCAAATTCATACGTTGACCAATACTTAGTTCAATAGTATTTATTTGAAATTACAGGAAATAGACATCATTAGATTCATCTTCAAAAACACTTCATATAATTATGATATGTAACCATTGTCTAAATATTGTATGAGGGATTTACGGTCAAAAGTCAACTACAAGTAGTCAAATTAAGCCTTATAATTTTGAATGGGGAAATTAAGTAGTAAAGAACTAAAGATATTGTAGCACAATAACACAACTTGATGGTCTACGGATTCAAAATTTAAATTCCCGTTCTCGCCCGTTCGGAAAAGTATGACCGGAAAAAAAATCATCAATTGGTATTGGATAACAATCCTTTTGTTTTTGAATTCCTTGTAAAACACATTAACAAGAATGGATAATCAGAATGCATGCAGATTTCATTAGCAAACACAAATTTGCCAACAAAAATAGCAGGCATGAAACGTGATTTGATGATTTTTCCTAAAAAAAATCTAATAATCCATGCGTAATTTTGGAAATATAGTATAACTAATTCAGTGTAAATTTTTGTTAAAGCTTTTACTTTTCTCTTAAGAATCTAAGTTATGCACACCATAAGATGTTTTCTTGCTTTATAATATTTTCCATGGCATGCTCAGTTTTTTTCAAATCAAGAAAGATTTCCCACCATGGTTCATTCATCTCCCCACCACTCTCCTCCCCTTTATCATGGCAATTAGTTCAAAGCTTTACTTGGTAACCAATACTATGAATGAACATTGTATGTTCCATCCTTGCTATATATGGAGGCATGTATCATGGCATCGACTACACATCTCTAGGACCTCAAATTCAACATTTGGGGGGACTCTTCCGGCGATGCACCTACACGCAGCTTCCACGGCTCTACGAGCTCCGGGGAGATACGTTCTGCACATCGGCGAGCATTGGTCAATCTTTCTTGAGGATGACCATCTGCTAGTGGTACCCGACCTCCTGTCGTAGCGGTAGGTTGTGTCCAACGTCAGGCGCTCGAGCGAGGGTGCACTCTCAAGGATGTAGATTAGGAGTTGGACCAGGCTCTTGGATGGACAGAACCCCATGATTGTCACCTGCCTGAGGCAGTTATGCCGGCCCTCTAGCCTCTGCCTCAGATACTCATGGTCATCTCCAAAACCGAAGTCGGATCTAAGGGCACCCTGCTCTACCTGCATATACATTACACATGCATGTAGGATCAAAATTAATGTTGTTGTTCCGATAAACAAGTTTAACATAGTAATTGGCACAAATAGCTCCAGGAGACGTGGATAGTGACTTACGCGCAGGATGAAGGAATCCAAGGTAGGAGAAGCATCAAGAAATGAAACCAAAGAGAAGACATCATAGCTCTTGGGGAAGTCCGTTATATTTCTAAAAGGTGGGAAGGCCATTGTTGGTCCGAGGAGTTCAATATCCAAGTGCTTGAGGCAGAGGAGCTTGGAGGCCAGGGTTGGAACTTTGGCATTCTAAGGAACGATAAATCCAAGGATTAATCATATGTTTCTTCCAGCATAGAGGTGTGGCATGCATATCTCTATCCATTATATACTTAAACAGTCCATCTATGATCTTGAAGGTGTTAAAATCAACAAATACCTCAGTGCGAGAGCGCAGGGTAAGGCTCTCGACAGTTCCTAGGATGGATGGTAGCTTGGCGCGAGCATCAGAGAGAAGAATGCATGACAAATTTACATTCTTAAGCTGAAAAGAATTTCTAATGGAGATTTCTATCAGGGTCCCAACACAATAAAAGGAGCAGAGATTTGGAGCATCGATCTCTACCATCTTCAAACTCTTGCATTCTGTAATACTAAGGAAATTGAGTTGTTGCATTGTACAAGGTATTTGCAGGCAAGTTATCCCGCTACAAAAGAAGAGGACCAGCTGCTCAAGGGAAGAAGATTTTGAGAGCAATAGGCCTAATCCTTCCTCGCTAATGTCCACAAGAGTCAACTGTAAACATTTCAATCTTCTCAAGAGGCCAAGTGTGGACGTGGGATGAAAAGAGCAACCCCAAAGGCCAAGAGACTGAATCGAACTTGCAGCTGCCTCGTCAGACAAAACGGAACAAGGGAAGTTGTATTTTTCCTTCATGAGTAAAGGCATTGCCAAGTCAAGTTCTTTGATCCCAGCCTTAACGGTGACTTGGAGCCACCCATCGAGGCATGCGGCTTTGATATTGTTGCAAGGGGCAAGATGAAGTTTAAGTGTCTTCACCTTCACCCCATTCCCATAATGGTTTCTAAGAATTTTGTCAACCTTGTCAATGATGTAGGTCTCTCTCTCCTCAAACTTCTTGTGAGTCAACCCAAGTGTTTCGCAGTTGAGTGTGAGGTTAGAATAGCATCTCCAGGAATGTAGAAGCCCACGAGACGCGCAGGCAGCACGCGCGGCTTCTTGCACCGGCAAGAGCGAATGTATACGGTGTACGATGTCCTGCAGAACCAGGGTTGACAAGTTTCAACAGTTAGATTGTAGGTAGTAGTTGGCTGATTAGCCAGCAATGGATGAAGACAGTGTATAAACAAAGACAAGAATATGCAAGTGTTTTTTTTGGCAAATTTACAGTGCGCGTGATACATGAAGCACTGAATTTCTTATGGAAACATAGCGGTTTGAGCAGTTTGTCGCTGGATGGCATTCATGTACAATTGTTTGGTAAAGTTACAAAATAGCGTGGCACTACTTATTTGCTACTCCCTCCGTTTCTAAATATAAGTCTTCGAAAACAAGATTATACCTGTGGGAGTTCCTCGAAAACAAGATTTTGACTCATATTTCGGCGAGCGCCTCAGGAAATATGGCCGGTTGCACCGTCTGCCTCAGCCGGCCGATGAAGCCTCTGGTCCACTATCTCCAATGCAGCGGATACGGTAAGTATTGTCCCACCTTTGCTGATGCAGCTGTGAGATTCTGCGAGAGGGAGCTGTGAATTCTCAACAACCAGAACGGTTTTCGCCTATGAACAGGAGAAGCGCGACGTGTTGGGATATACATACATGATGCTGCGGCAGGAGTAGGGGTCGCCGTGCGTGGACGGCCACCGAGAGGGCGTCGGTTGGAGGCGCCGGCGAGGGGACATCCGGATTGACCTCGCCTGAGCACGCGCTTTGAAGGTTTCGGCCGTGCCTATATTTTCGCCGGAAACAGCGGCCTTCGTTTCCCTTTTTAGCTAGCCCCATTCTGGGGGCAAATCTCTGAGCTATTACGGCTCACATCGAGGAATCCCTGTTTATCACGTTTCCAGTGAGGTCGTTGTAGTATAGTGGTAAGTATTCCCGCCTGTCACGCGGGTGACCCGGGTTCGATCCCCGGCAACGGCGCTTCATTTTTTTCTTCTCATTTTTTTGCACTTTGTATATTTTTTCGTTCGCCTAAGTATTCAGGAATCCGTCAGAACTCACACAGATGCATAGCAAATACAGCTGACGAGAAAATACCGACCAGCATCTTCGCCCAAAAAGCCTATCAAATCTCTACATGTTACTCCGAATTAATCGTCGTTCTTACATCTAGATACATCCATTTCTGCGACGAGTAATTTGGAGTGGAGGGAGTACCTGACTAGACATAAGCATCATGTTATTCAGTTATAACATGTCAAGACCATTTGTGCTTTCTTGTTGTGATCATGTACCAATGCCTAGGTGAACTTGCTGTAACTGAATTATTTGTGCTTTCTTGCTGTAACTGACCCGGGTTCGATCCCCGGCAACGGCGCTTCACGTTTTTTTTTCCGTTTGCTTTTGTTACTTCATTTTTTTCTCTGTAAAATTCCGCTGTATCTATACTGCGTCGTCAAGACCTCGAGCCGGAGCTCTACAAGATGGCTGCTACAAAGAACCTCTTTGTCAGAGGTGGATGATAGAATTTAACAGCGAGGCACAGTTTGGCTCTTTCATCAGGATTAGGGAGATCGTTCTTCACTCACCTGGTCGATGGAGTACAGCAATCAGGCCTTGGTAATTAGCATCCGAAATCCTACCAAAATCAGCTCTATCTGTATCCTGTCATGACCACTTGCAGCAGGAGAAATATAGGAGGAAGAGGAGGATGACGAACCGCAGTTCCTTCAAAATATTCAGTTGCACACCACCCTCTTATTATGACAAAATTATGTTGCAGTGCTACTCATTTAGGTACTGGCACTTACAATTTGTCAATAGGTCATGCAAATGCAGCCACTTGGCACAATAATTTTGTTCACACTCATGTTCCCTGCCCAAGCATAAGCATCATGCTATTCAGTTATGACATGTATCATTTGTGCTTTCTGTAACTGAATTCATGTTCCGGAACTTAGATGCTCTGAATCTTTGTGATTTCGTGCTGTAATCAAATCCATGTTCCAATTCTTACAATTGTTCAGCATATTACCATTTTTTTTCAAGAATTTCAATATATTACCATGGTAATGCAACATCTTTGCACACTCGCATATGACTGGTTACTACTGTAGGACTTAATTATTTCATGTGTCCTCGACTTGATCCAACTTGTATTTTCAAACTGTTGACACAAGGAATCAGGGAAGAGTGAACAGCTAATGTAGCAATCCACATGGAATAGAAGATAAATCATACTCCTATAGCAATTAGTTTCAGAAATTTATGGTACACGTCAATACCAGCTTGATTTTGTGGTCACACGCACAGAAGTCTCAAAGTTTCAAAAGGTAAACTATATCAGCATGCTGAAATTGTGTGACAAGTTATCACTGAATATTTCTCTCTCAGGAAAGAATTGAATCACAGTAACATATGATCTCCTAGTTAAAAATTTGCACCACCTTTAAGAATTTTGATCACTTCACACCACATTATAAATTCACCATGTTTCATTTTAAGATCCCTGCTTTCCCATTACATCCTTCTCGTATGCACCTCCAGTCCGAATTGAAATGTCGGAAAGATACCGTGATAAATGCTCCCTGCCAGCGCTAAGCTAATGTAGTGTGAACTGTGAAGTGGTCTAATTTCTCAAAAAAGGTTGCAAACTGTCCGACTCTGTTTTTATTCATTTAGTTTTACAAATTTCATATAAAACATAGCCCGGAAGTCCAGAACCGCTGAAGAGCAGTTATAAAGTAAAAAATCAATTTGCATATTAAGAACCGGAAGATTACATTGCACAATTTTGAAAGCTAGGTAGTGGATAAGTAAAATCTGCAAGTTGCTATGTAGACAACAAAGATTCAAAGAAACAATGGCAAAACACAATAGGGTCAGGGTGCATGAATCATAATGGTTAGTGGTGAACTTGAATGGTACTTCATATTACAGGGACCCTCAGGACGGGTTTAGATGAATGGATGATGGAGCACCGCTGTCCCTGCCGTTGTCGGAGCACCGCTGGGCAAAGCCTGCGTGACGGATGATGGCGGGGGGAGGGAGGCTTCCTCCGTCGTGGTTCTAGGGTGCGGGATGATGACGGAGGCGGGCCTTCCTCTGTCGTGGTTCTGGAGCATGATCGCGGTGGATCTCCGGGCGAGTGTCCCAGTCTGGCATGTACGAGGCCAGCATCGGCCACGCAACGATGTGGCTTCTTCTGCGGTCGACGGTCCACACCGACGGTGTGGTGGTTCCGGCCGTGTGCGGCTGTTTACCGGCGGCGGGGAAGTTCCCTTGGGGTGTGGCGGAAGACAGTGGAGATGGATCCGGTGGTCCTGTTGAATGTGAGTATGCTAGCAAAAACTTAATTCGGCCTCAGTCGGAACCGCCAACAGCGGCACCCCTAGGCGCCGTTACCTCGTTGGAGGTGTTGTGCGGGCGGTTCTCGTTCCTTCTGTGCTCTGGGGGAAACCCTAGATTTAGGCTTTCTAGATCGGATGATGGCGATGTTCTTGCGTCGTCACCCAACTACTGCAAGAACGCCAAGCAGTGGCGGGCAAGGCTCGCAGGGGCGCTCGCCACTGACCTCCCGCCACTGTTAAAATGGCATCAGTGGCAGGCATGCGCTCGTCATTAAGTGCCTCTGCAGTGGCCGGCAACACACCTGTGCCCGTCACTACTGATAGTTGTGGCAGTGGCGGGCAGATTGAAGCACCCACCACTGAAAGCTTAGGCATGCAAATTAAAACTTTTGCAGATACGGCAACATTTGTGCTGCCATAGCTGTGTTTTGCATAAACCCAACCTAAGAATTTCATACGCTGCGACCTTGGAGATTAGAAGCAAATAGATCACATATGTAAGCTTTGGCATGCAAGTTCACTAGGTAATTAGTACTCTTCTAACAACTACTAACACTTAAAATTTGTTCCAATTGATAAATCAACATTAAAGTATCACAGGTATCTTAACTAACTCACTAAGTGTTCATCAGATTGAAGACATTTGACTTGGAACTTATTTCTAAATAAGGTATACAACAACCACCATGTGAAAGTTGTTGTTGTTGTTGTTGTTTAACGTGATGACCACTGTTGTGTCAACCCTTAGTCGTCTCTTTTCCTTCAGGAATCCCCGACCACTACTAGGGAAAAGCCTACCAGCAGCAAGGGTTTTGGACCTCTCAGTAGCGCGGGCACCGGCGCTACTAATAAGGCGCTACAGCTAACGTATAGCAGTAGCGCCAGTTGTCCCACGCTACTGCTATACATGAATAGCTGTAGGGCTCTTTAGGAAAGGGCGCTACTGATATTATCTGCAGCGCTGTTTGCTGGGACGCGCTACTGACAATGCGGCGCTACTGCTAAATTTCCCCCCTCGCTACTACTAGTTTATTTATTAGTTTTTTTCCTGCATATTTGTTTTGTATTTGTTTTGTATTTGAATAGGCTTTATACAATAATCTTTAGCATATCATACACATACAAATGTAATCATAGCATATACATACAATTAGTCTCATCAAATCATGTCATCATCATAATCATCATCCAACACAAAGTGGTCTCTCGTCATCATCTCGAAAATAGCGATACAAGTCTCGAATGATATGCAAATACATCGTCATCCATCTAAACAATGATATACGCGAGAAGAGCTATTACTTTGAGAACATGAGTTCGTATCCCTCTTTCGCATTAGCGTGAACCTCTAAACTAACTACTGCCTGTCGCTTGGAAACCGGAAGGGCCTGGCACTCCGGCCACTTGTCGTATATATACTCCTGGCATAGCACTTCTTCGCCATCTATGATCTATGCACCTGCATCATCACATGAGTCGATGATATGCAACATATATAGTTGAGCAACAGAAATAGACAGACTTGGCAAAAATAAAAACAACATATCATAAGCATAAATAACAAAGTTCATCGTACCCCAAAATGGCCTAACTAGAGTGATTTTCGCTAGTCGAGGAGGAGGACGGTTTAATTACATCACAAATAAAGTTTCATCGTGCATAACTCAAAGTTTTTTCATACAGAAAGTATGGACTAAACGGACACATTGTCATATATCGACAATCACTCCAACATGTCGTTCCATCCATCCAAGTCAGGGAGATAGTCCCCGAGCCTAGTGAAAGGCTTTAGGTCGAGACGCTGAGAGGCTATCCATGTTCGGACGTCTTCTCGCGACATTTGTCCTTCTCCGTAGAACATCCCTGTTTTTCCGACGACCTCCTTCATGATGATTTGGGCAAGTTCGCGCTGGATGTTATAGAACTCAGCTCGAAGTCGATGATCCTCGATATCTCCTATGTCCTTTGCCCATTGCAGAATATGGGCATCGCCGGAAGAAGGTGCCATGCGAAGGTTTTGGCGATCCCGTCTGTACTCCAGCATGTGGTGTAGGACATAGAATCCATCATTAAGAGAATCGTCCGGTTGCTGGATGCGGCAGAAGTTGGTCTTATGGCCAAAGGCGACCCTGCCGCCCCTCATCTTCTTATCCCTGACCTCTCCACCCAGTGATTGGTAGTGATACATAGCACTGTCGAGAACATCCTTGATGTGGGTGTAATCCTTTTTGTGAATGTTCTTCGACGTGTCCAAGTAAAGAGCATGGGAGAATCGGGGGTAGAGGATGATGAGGACGGCGCGCCCGCCGCTGCGCAAAATAAGTCCTCAAATTAATTAGCCTCCACTGTGCAAATGAATGATTGAAATCGAAGGAAGGGTAGCAGCGCGGATGACTTACACGGGATGATAAGGCACGAGAATCGCCCCCTTGTCCTTATTGGTGAGCATGAAACTAACGATGTAATCCCTCGCGTATTCACGGTGATTTGCGCAGACTCCCAAGAAGCCCTCGTGCATGTAGTACGGGTCAGCGACACAGATATGAGATATCTGCTCAACCCTGATGATGTAGTTCATGTGCAAGGCATAAAGGCGGACAAACGTAAAATCCAGCTTATTCACGTGAAACATGTCGAATATGTAATCGAATCGGAGGAAGAACTTATCCGTGGGGAAGCTGTCGACGTACGACATTTGCCGCGGAATGTTAACCACGTAGAGTGGGTATCCTGGATCTTTCGAGGCGATGAGGTCTTTCTCTACCCGCAGCACATCGTCATGAAGTCTCTTTAGATTGCCGAATGTGGCCCGTAGCGCTGTTGCAGGTAGGATTGGTTGACCGGGGATATGCCATTTATCCGCACCGGGGATATCTATACAGTCCTGAAGCCGAGGCTGCTGAGGCGGCTGGATCATAGAAACAGCTTTTTTTGCCTTTCCTCGCTCTCTTCCTAAACTTCTTTACTACTGGAAGGTCGTCCATAATATGTTGAGACGGCAATTCAGGCACCGACTCATGACGCTCAAACCCTGAGGAGGCGCCAGTATAGACATACTGTTCAGCAGCGCCATCGTCGTCCTCATCCTCATCCATGGCAACGTCATCAGCGACTAATGGAGCCTCCTCCTTACCCCGTCCACCATCACCCAACCCGACACCCGACGATAATTGGGAAGGTGGGGTGTTGATGTTCATACCTTGCTGAGGCTGCGTGCTCGTGGGTGTGCTCCCGGCCACCTCTAGACGAAGCAGACTCTTTGGCCACAACAGGACCCACCCAGCATTGCAACAATCACCAAGCCGCCGTGGTGTCTCGTCGTCATCCCCCAGTAGTACTGGAGGAGGCAAATTCTCGTGGCCTGATTTGACACTGGCCACGGAAACCTTGAAGACGTTCGGGGGGATCGGCTGGCTGTGGAACAATGGTTCCTTCGGCTCCATTATCTTCGCCTTCCCCACGTCCACCTTCTGGTCGCCGATGGTGTACAATATGGTGCACGGGGTTTCGTCGGCCTGCAAAGAAAAGTCTGCGACGTGAGACATCCGAAAGGCAACGAAAACGGAAGATTATACATTTATATTGAAGGGGGACGGTGTGACAGATACCGTGAGGGCGTCGAGCTCAGCCAAAGATGAAGCACCGCCTAGCACGTCCGGTGCGGGAGCAGGTGCAGCTGCAGGTGCTGGTGCAACGCTAGTCGAGCTGCTCCCCGCCAAGAAGTCAGCAAGGGGAAAGTCGGCTGCATCTTTTTTTGGATTTTGCCTGGTCCAATTGAAAACGGCCGGAACCAAGGTAGTAGAAATATCTAAAGCCACCTGTTTTGCGGCAGCTACCGCTGTTGCGACTGTCTTAGTTGATTTCTTCTCAACCGCAATCTCAACCCTCTTGTCGATGTTTTCTTCATTTAACCTCCGTCTTTCCTTTCTCTCCTCCATGGTCTCACGGTAGTACTTCTTCCACGTGGCGCCGTCTCCGACACCGTGCACGCGTCCATACGACGGTTGAGTATCCACCGGTTGTTATTTCAATATGTTCAACGCCTGGTTGAATGGAGTGTCCCACTTGGGCCTCGCCAATGCCTCAGACGGCGAGTCGCTTTCGGCCGCAATCCTGTGCTGCTCTCTCTGCAAAAGGCACAATGATCGTTTACAAATATGACTAACGTGTGCAGTTGAATTGATCAGAAACTAAAATTACCAGCAGTCTCATGAACTCCGTAATGACCGGTGTTGTCTCGTAAACCTTTTTCACTGGGTCCCAACGATGCCGGGCCCTGAGGACGTCACGCTCCTGCGGGACGGTGAACTCCGCCAAGGGGTCTGGGATGCCCAGACTCGCGGCTTTCGCGTCCTCCTTGGCCCATTTGGACCTCTTTCCGCCGTAACCACGACTTCCGAGGTGGTGGCTCCCAATGTTCCTCTCTTGAAGCCCCTTCATGTACTTAGACTTTTTTTGGCATCTTCGGCCTCGCAAGCCTCCTTGAATATTTGAAACTGCTCTTCCGTGATTGTCGGATTATCCTTTACAATCTCGGAGTAGGGTTCCTTCTTGTCGATGATCCTTGCTTTCACTCGATTTTTCCAGGCGGCCAACACGTCGCTAAACTTGGTCATGGCGTGTTTGTTTATCTTCTTCATTGTCGGGTCCTCATCTGGATCTTTATAATCCTTCTCATTCCGGCCCGGGAACAAGAATATCTGGTGAAACTTCTTTGGGAGGGAGCTCCTCGTATTTTCTATCTTCTGTAGTTTCTCATCGTTGATGGTGGCGGTTGTCCGTACGATGCAGCCTATTTGATTGCCGTAGCATCGACGCGCTTCCTCGGGCGCCATTGGCTCAAAATTGCCGTCGTCCACCTCCGTGACCACCACTCTAGTAGTCCTGAGTTTGTTAGGAACCCGTTGCCTCTTTGCTTTCGGTTCTACACCGGCTCCGCTCCCCGAAGCAGCGCCGGTCTCAGTCTCAGCGCCGGTCTCGATGCCGGTCTGAGTCTGAGCGCCGGTCTCAGTCTCAGCACCGGTCTGTGTGTCGGTCCCGGTCCCCGATGCCACCGGTGGGCCCAGCTATAACATCGGTTGATCATCGGTAAGGCTAAAAAATTCGTCTGCCGCCCGGTAGGCGTCGTCGCAATCACCAGAACCCTGTCCTTCATCGTTGCTAGCCATGTTTCCTATGATTAAATCTAGTCAATTAATTCTAGACCTAATAAAATGAATAATGACATAAAAAAGGCCTATTGTTTTGCAGGAATGTTGACTCCTTCCCGGTGTGGCAAATCACGGGCACTCGATATGTCCTAGTTTGTAGCACAAGTCATGCCGAAATTCATGGAAAATTTCGGCATGAGCTTTGCTAAAAAGTGGACAAATCGAGAACCTGAAATTTGCCGGAAAAGAAATGAATCAACATTCCGGCAAAACATAGGCCACTAAGCATCATTCCCTACAAACAGTGTCCAAATATACACGAGCAACCACATGTGCAAACAGTGTAGAAGAAAATTCATTTAACTACTAATAGAACAAAATCCAGTTAACTTTAGTGCTCTATAATGATGAAAGGAAAAAAATTAGTTAACTACTAATTTCATTCATTTAGGTTATTCATTTAACATCACCTAATTAACCTACTGTACCAATACTACTAGCAGCACTACTAACCTAATTAACCTAGCAAAACTCTAGTGCCCTAACTGAAAAACATCTAATTAACATCTAATTTTTTCTCTAAAATACAGAGAGAGATGAGTGAGGGGGAGGGGTGGGGAACTTACAGAGAGGGGAGAGACGATGGCGGGGAGGTGCTCGGTGACAGAGGCAGGGGCGGAGAGGGCGGGCTCGGGCTCAGGCACGGCGGTGAGGTGGAGGGCGCCGACGGTGACGTGGAGGGCGGCCTTGGGCGGCGGCTGTGAGGCTGAGGGGGCCTCGGGCGGCGGCGGTGAGGCTGAGGGCGGCCTCGAACGGCGGCGGTGAGGCTGAGGGCGGCCTCGGGCGGCGGCGGTGAGGAGACGGCGGCGAGGGCGAGGGACGATTTGGGGAAGAATTGGTGACCGGGGGGCGGGATGGGGGGAACCGCTGTTTAAGTGAAACGTAACGGTAGCGCGTTTCCGGAAACGCGCTATAGCTAAGTTAGCTATAGCGCGTTTACTGAAACCCGCTACTGCTATTCCTTTCTCCTTTTTTTCCTTTTTTTCTTTTATTTTTCTTTACATTTTATTTTTTCTCTTTCTCTTTTTTCTATTTTTTCATTTTCATTTACTTTTCTACTTGTTTTTCACTTTATTTTATTTCCGTTAGTGCTGGGCCATTATACGCGGTACTGTTAGGTTGGGCTAGCCATGTGCGCCCAGTTCAAACGTAGCAGCAGCGCTTTTCGCTAGTACGCGCTACTGCTAAAGTCATAGCAGTAGCGCGGTTTATTTACGCGCGCTGCAGCGCTTGATTTTGTACAGCGCTACTGGTAAAATTCTGTGTATAGGCTTTTCCCTAGTAGTGGACAGCTGATCTCATAGAACGATATGCGGCCGTCTGTGTCAACCCTTAGTCGTCTCTTTTCCATGTCGGCATCGTGCAAGTGTTGGAATTCGACATGATCATCTTCTACATCAGGGTCGTCATAGCAGCGCAACCACTGTTTCGGCCTCCAAAGTAGACTAGCCGACTCAAGAACCACCATGGGACCAAGACAAAAGAAATGGGAGAGGTTGCAGTTTGTACTGATGCAAAGGTCGTGACTGGAGGACCAGGGTCAGAGACGACCACACTTGACTAGGGCGCCGGTGAGTTGGCGACCAGGGAGTTGTTCTGAGGGCGACGAATAGGGGTAACCAATCGCGTGGTATGACGGCAGCGGCAACGGCGAACATGAACTGTTGTTACGTTAATAATAGGAAATGAGTAAATGACTATACTAACCTCAGGAAAACAACGGTGGGAAATTAGTGTACTGCTCCCTCAACTCTATGGCAGTATAAGGTTCCATAAAACAGCTGAACTAATTAGGTTTCAAGCATCATGCTACTACAGTATCCGGCACCTTGCCTCCATATCCAATCTCTTGTCCCCTCCTCTATGTCATTGCTCTGGTACTGCAGGATAGATGGGAGAGGGTCGCCGTCCATCGTTTGGTGCAAAGAATTATCTTTTTATTAGGTTCGACTGTCTTGGTGAATTTTTTTGACCATGCAGTATTACCTCGAATAAAATTTGCACGGATCCAATCCCATTGAAAGCGCTTGGTACGGTCCTACCAAGGAGCTTGAGAGTGTTTTTGCAGAGAGAGAGTAAAAGAGAGGTCATTGACGAAATATCTTGAGAAGAGGGAAGAATATGCATCAATTTTTCATTTTGCACCAAAAGATTGCACACAATTCAAAATTAAGGCAGTTTTTTAATATAAATAAACAATTACAAATTTAATTTAAGCTAGTATTCAAACTTTGCAATACACTGCCAAATGTATAAATCAGAAATTACCTTTTACAAATATACAAAAACGATGTTAGTGAAGACAAAGTAAAAGTTGAGCCAAACCAAAACCAAGTAGTGAAATTCATACATCCAGTGTTGTAAGAATTTCCATACATTATTTTGTAGTAAAAGATTGAACAAAATTTAAAAAATGCTTTAATTCAATTTAACCACCTACCCGAAAACTTATTATATATTCTCCGCTGATAATACATAAACCATCATCGTAGATGGCTCAAAAGGCAGTAGAAAATGTTTCCTTTCATCTACAAAGTAGAGTCTTTGGTGGATAACTCATACAACTTCCTAAAGATCTAAGGAAAGGCATCACAATTCTGGACAACAGGATAGGGTGGGGGATATGGGATATCTTAGATGAAGACATAAAATGCGGCTCTGGTTTTGACCGAGTCATCTGTGATACTGTTCCAAGAGTACACGTCATGTAACTAAATAATCTTCCACAACACCACTAGAGCAAAATGTAATAGCGTCAAACCAAAATATATATCATGGTCAAGACTATACTCTCTCGATCCGACAAAATTCACATGCTGTTCTGGCTTCCACATCACCTTCACGATGCTCACTTCAAGGATGCATCCACCCAAAACCTGATACATGAGAAAGAAGGCATCCATTGATTGCTACACATCCATAAACCAACCAAAGATGGTCATGCATAATTTGATTATTGAAAACACCCTTAATCTTCTATATCTAAATAGCTAACCCACTAACATATTTATGTGAACATGCCCCCATGCCAGCTCATCATATAAACATGCATGCACAAGACCTACCCTCATCACGCAAACATGCATGGGGCAAGGCCCATCACCTCATCAAGATACACATGAATGCAAGAAGACCCACATGGTCATGCAAACATGCATGGGAAAAGGCCCACCTCGTCAATAATTAAATACAGTAAATCATATTTTTTTACTTTTAGTTCTCATATTATTCACAATAATCAAATATCATGAAAGTATACTACAAGTGAGTCCCACAGCAACACGGAAGGTATCATCTAGTTAAGCCATAATATGTATGCACTCACCAGTCCATCAAGTGTAGCAAGAGCATTAGCATGTTCCTCGACCATCTCCATGGTCACATACCCGAATCCCTTCGAGATATTGGTCTTCTTCTTACATCTCACCTTAGCTTGGGACACCTTACCATGCTGGCCGAAGAACCGACGCAGTTGAGAGTTATTCACCCTGCGAGGTAGGTTATTTACAATCACCGTGAAATAAGACTTGTATTGTTTTTGCTGAGGTCTCTCCATGTGAATAGTGCTTTTTGGAGTTATAGTCGTCTGTTGGTTTTTCCTCTTCCACCATTTTGAACTCTCACACCTTTCACTGATTTCCTTATCCAGCAAAATCAAATTTATAGCGGAACAGACGGTTAGTACATTTATCTAACCAATACTACAGTGATGCAATACAAAGTTTAACCATTGGCTAATCCTATGACAATTGTTAAATTAAAACAAATAAAATATGACACTACTAACTGCTACATTGAATAAATAATGCTCATGATGCACGCGTGTTGTCAGTATAAATGTGGTTTTTACAAAGTATAGCGCTGGTCACTGAACTAGCAAAAAAGGGTTTGTCTATTTCCAAGAAAATAACTCTCCCTCACTTCTAAGTTGATGCCAAGGTCTAAGGTTGTTGGTCGAATCACAGATGGAAGAGAAGATTTGATCGCACAACTGTGAAATGACAATACCTAAGTAGAATGTGAAATAGTCATGTTCGGTACGAGATATAACTTTTGTGGAGTTAGGTCTAAATGTAATTGCAATTCACAAAAAAAGAGGTCCAAATATAATCACATATACCTGGTTTGGAGCAACGACGGGCTGGGGGAAGATCCACATGCACATATCTTTTTATTAGGTTCTGATGCCTTGGTGAAATTTCTTTGACCAGCAGCATTACCTTGAACAAAATTCGCACAGGTCCAATCCCATCGAAAGCGCTTGGTACGGTCCTAGTAAGGAGCTCGAGGGTGTTTGTGCAGAGAGTGAGAGAGAGGTCATGGACAAAATATCTTGAGAAGAGGGAAGAATGTGCATCAATGTTTTCATTTTGCAACAAAATATTGCACACAATTCAAAATTAAGCCAGTTTTGTAATATATAAATCTAATTTAAGCAAGCATTCAAACTTTGCAATACACTGCCAAATGTAAAAATCAGGAATTACCTTTTACAAATACACAAAGGATGTTCCTGAACACAAAGTAAAAGTTGAGCCAAACCAAAAGCAGTAGTGCAATTCATCCACCCATTGTTGTAAGAATTTCCATACATTATTTTATAGTAAAAGACTGAACAAATTAAAAAAATGCTTCCATTCAACCACCTACCCGAAAACTTATTACATATTCTTCGCTAATAATACATAAACCATCATCGTAGATGGCTCAAAAAGCAATGGAAAATGTTTCCTTTCATCTACAAAGCAGAGTCTTTGGTGAGATAACTCTTACAACTTCCTAAAGATCTAAGGAAAGATGGGGTGGGGGATATGGGATATCTTAGATGAAGGCATAAAATGCGGCTCTAGTTTTGACCGAGTCATCTGTGATACTGTTTCAGGAGTACAATTCACATAATTAAATAATCTTCCACAACACTACAAAAGCAAAAAGTAATAGCCCCAAGCCAGTATATATATAATGGTCAAGACTATACTCTCCCGATCCGACAAAATTCACATGTTGTTCTGGCTTCCACATCACCTTCACGATGCTCACTTCAAGGATGCATCCACCCAAAACCTGAAACAAGAGAAAGAAGGCATCCATTGATTGTTACACATCTACAAACCAACCAAAGATGATCATGCATAATTTGATAATTGAAAACACCCCTAATCTTCTATATCTAAATAGCTAGCCCACTAACATATTTCTCTGAACATGCACACATGGCACCTCATCATGTAAATATGCATGCACAAGACCTACCCTCATCATGCAAACATGCATGGGAAAAGGCCCATCACATCATCATCAAGTTACACATGGATGCAAAAGACCTAGATCGTCCCTCATGCAAACATGCATGTGAAAAAGGCCCACCTCATCAATAACTAAATATAGTAAATCATATATGTTTTTAGTTTTAGTTCTCATATTATTCATACAAATATTCATATTCAAAATAATCAAATATCATGAAAGTATACTGCAACTGAGTCTCAAAGTAATATGTGGGGTATCATCTAGTTAAGCCATAATATGTATGCACTTACCAGTCTGTCAATTGTAGCAAGAGCATCAGCATGTTCCTCGACCATTTCCATGGTCACATGCCCGAATCCCTTTGAGATATTGGTCTTCTTCTTACATCTCACCTTAGCTTGGGACACCTTACCGTGCTGGCCGAAGAACCGGCGCAGCTGGGAGTTATTCACCCTGCGAGGCAGGTTGTTTCCGATCACCATGAAATAAGACTTGTATTGTTGTTGCCCAGGCTTCTCCATGTGAATAGTGCTTTTTGGAGTTGTAGTCCTCTGTTGGTTTTTCCTCTTCCACCATTTTGAACTCTCACACCTTTCACTGATTTCCTGATCCAGCAAAATCAAATTTATAGCGGAACATAGGGTTATTACATTTATCTCATTTATCTAACCAATATTATAATGATAAATATGATTGCGTATACCTGGTTTGGAGCAACAGCGGGCTGGGGGAAGAGCCACATGCACATATCATCGTCCCATCCATCAGGCAACTGCTCCACGAATTTGGTCTTGCCGTTGAGGAGATTGTACCTAAGCACATAACACGACCGACCCGGCATGCCGTTCTCTATGTTGTAGACAAAATATGCGCATCCGGCGGACACGGCATCACCGCCTAGCCGCGAGGCATCCACGGCAAAGCTGTTGGGCCACCCCATGAATAGGACGCGGTTAGCTAGGCTCTTGCCATCCTTCCTCACCCATCGCATTTTCTCCGGCGCCTCCCCCTCTAGTGCTCCACCGAGAGAGCGCCAAGCAGGCAAGAGACAAGGGCCTCACCGCGGCGCCGCCAATAATCCATGTAATCTTTGCGGACGTGAACCGACGCCCAGAGAAGCTCGCCATGGGACTCGAGAAGGTAGTTGTACATGTCTAAGTAGTCTAGGCGCTCCCCTGGCATCCAGGGGCTCGGCAGCACCACATCTCGAACGCCTTGGTAATCGTCCGGTGTCACGGCGTGCCACAGGTCAGGCCCGCCGGTGACCAATATGTTTCCACGGTGATACGTGACGTAGAAGTTGGTAATGTCCGGGCATTCAAGCGTCCTCTCCACGACCGTCCACGTGGCTTCTCCGGGAGGCAGGAGGGCTGCCCAGAAGTTGGCAATAAGGTCGTCGTCGTCCTCGTCGGTTTCGTACAGGCCGTAGAGAAGTGCGGTGCCGTCACCGTAGACGATGCTGTGGAGGCCATGCCCAAGTGTATAATTACGGGTCCCCTTGCTGATGCATTCTTTGATTTCCTTGGGGAAAGGGGGGAGATGCTTGACGACGGCTCCGGTGAGGATGTCACGGAGAGTAGGGCACGGGCCATCGTCGACCAAATACCAGACGGCGGCGCCGTCGACGCTAGCCACCAAGTCCCGGTGGCTGGATGGCGGCGCAGCGCGGTAGGTTTTCCTGGAGAAAACGCATCTGAACTTGAGGTCCTTGATGTTGGGCGCGAGGAGCCATGGTAGAAAGGAGGGCTGCTTCGCCGTCGGGGTCGCGTCGGGCGCTGTGTCGCGCCATGCCTTGCAGACGGCGTGGAAGCGGACGTGGTCGGCGACGTCGGGCAGGCGGCCGGAGATTTCGCGGAGCGCGTCTGCCGGCAGGTCAGGCCAGGGTGCCGGCGCCGTTGTGTGCACGGGAGACTGATGGTTTTGGCCACGGCAGACGCACGCATCAAGAGAGGCGCAAGTAGACGACGAGGACTCGATGGTTTGATCGCTACTGACGCCGCGACGGTGCCTGGAGCGTCGACGACCTCTCGCCATCGATCGATATATTGAGGATCACGTGCGCGTCCAAATCGTCGAGCTGTGCTTTTGTTTTCTCTTCCCACGCTATGGATACATCACGTGGCTATATATACTATTATTGCTAACACGAGTAAGCTAGTATTCTGCACGAATACGGTCAAGGACACGAATACGGACTCGTATTGCCGCCGCAGGAAACTGGCTACCTAGCGTGTTCGTCAGTTCACACGTAGAACATGTAGTGGTACTCTGCATGAACTTGTACGTACTGCCAGGAGCCGTTCCTTGTGTACCTAGATAGGGAATTTCTAGCATATCCCCTTATCTCAATTTCAAATTAGGTGTCATATCTTTCAAAAATGTACTACCTCCGTCCCAAATTATAATTTAGAACCGAGGAACACACTCGACCCAACATGCATGGAAGCCTGTTTTCATCTTATTCTTCCCTTCACACTGTCAACAACACCTTGTCGCCACTAGATGATGTCGATGATCTAGTTAGGGCACCTTCAACACTTTCTCGGCCGTGAATTTATAAACTTTGAGCTCTCAAAACATATTGTTATCAGATGAACTTTGCCAATATAATTAGCAACAAAGTCGTTGTAATATAGTGGTAAGTATTCCCGCCTGTCACACAGATTGCATCATGCATGGCAATATCAAAAGTTGTCAAAAATTGGCAATATCAAAAGTTGTCAAAAAGTTGACAACTTCTTATGAGGTTGATAAGTAAACACGTAGTCAACCAAGCACTAGCCAATATTTGGCATTTAACCAATTATGCTATATGTTTTCGCCGGATGGTTCGCTTTCCTTCGACCTCCAACACGGCAGTGAGTTTGGTGATTGACATAATTCAAACTGTGCCAATTAAATTAGGATCAAAGGTCGTTGTAGTATAGTGGTAAGTATTCCCGCCTGTCACGCGGGTGACCCGGGTTCGATCCCCGGCAACGGCGTTTCATTTTTTTCTTCTCATTTTTTGCACTTTGTATATTTTTTCGTTCGCCTAAGTATTCAGGAATCCGTCAGAACTCACACAGATGCATAGCAAATACAGCTGACGAGAAAATACCGACCAGCATCTTCGCCCAAACCATGGTAATTAGCGCCCAAAATCCTATCAAATTATATCTCTGCATGTTCCCTGACTGAACATAAGCATCATGCTATTCAGTTATAACATGTCACAGACCATTTGTGCTTTCTTGCTGTAATCATGTACCGATGCCTAGGTGAACTTGCTGTAACTGAATTATTTGTGCCTTTTCCATGTTCCAGTGCTTTACAGTTTTTCGATATATCATGATGATGCTGGCTCCTACTTAAACTGCAACTCAAGTACTTGTACTTCATGTTCTGACGGTTGATCCAACTTATCTTTTGGTGTTGGTCTTCTCATCTAGCCTTATATATTACCTCAAGCAGCATAATGTTCTTGCTGTCAGTTATAAGATACCAAGATGATGTTCTTACTGTCCTGCATCTTGGGAGGAAGGACCAGGGCATAGTCAGTTTGGAGACATTCATCTGCTCAATTTACACCACCAACATTCATTTAAAACTGTTGACGGAGGGGTGAGTAATCCGCATGGAAGAGATGATAAATCATACTCCTATAGTAACTAGTGTTAGAAATTTCTGGTAGGCGTTGATATCAGCTTGGATTTTGTGGCCAGGCTCACAGAATTCTGAAAGTTTCAAGAGGCAAACTGGATCAGCGTGCTGAAATTGTGGGGGAAGTCATCACTGGAAATTTTCAGGGAAGGACTAGATCACACTAACGAATGACCTCCTAATATCAGCAAGTATTATAGGCCCAAAACGTAGTGTACAGCGGTAAAATTTCTACAAATAATTGCAAATTTGTTAACTGTCACAAATAGGTGGTCTAAACTGGAATTAACCACTATTCTCATTTAGCTTTACAAGTTCCATATAAAAAATCGGCTGGAAAATAATTGCAAATTTGTTAATTGTCACAAATAGGTGGTCTAAGTTGGAGATAATCACTATTCTTGTTTAGCTTTACAGGTTCCATATAAAAAGATAGGCTGGAAGTCTAGAACCATTGAATATGAATTACATTATAAAAACTAATTTGCATATTCAAGAACTAGAAGATTGTAGTACACAATTCAGAATGCTGGGTAGTGGACAAGAAAAAACTCTGAGCTGCAATCTGGACAACAACAAGGGGAAGATTCTTGAGAAATGGATTCAGTTGGAGACAATCACGATAAGCAGTCTAACCACTAATATAAGATTGGCCAAGGACTGGTAAACCAAAGCAACAATAAAGAATGCAATAGGGTGCATGAATCAGGATGATTGCTGATGAACTTGTATGGTATTGCTTAACCATCTTAACTATGCCTCAACAGATCAAAAGAAATAAAAGAAAATGAATTGTGTCGACTAACACAAGGTGGAGTCCGTTGCTTAAGTATGTATTACTGCAGAAAAGGTAACCATTTGGACAGGTAAATGGGGGAGCAATGCGCCCAGTTTACAAATACATATGACCATGGTTGTGGGGAACATGCATATAGTTGCAGCAAATAAATACTCCCTTCGTTCCTAAATATAAGTCTTTTAAGAGATCCTAATATGGACTACATACGGAGCAAAATGGGTGAATTTACACTCTAAAATACGTCTATATACATTCGTATGTAGTCCATATAGAAATCACTAAAAAGACTTATATTTAGGAACAGAGGGAGTAGAAGGAAAAGGTGAAAAGGCAGATAGTCCCAAGCATAGATAACTTGTTCTCATATTCACACATTCAACCCACGAGAGACTAACAAGTGACCACAGCATAACTAGTACATGAAAGCAAATAGATCAAAGTGACTACTGACTAGGTATTACTAGAATAGTTAAAATAACATTGCTCAAAGCCACAATGGCATGGACCAGAACATCAAAATACAAAATACCATGCTGCATAGAAGATCTGACCCATATTTAGCATGTGAACTCTGTAATCATGGAGCTGCTTTGGGTAACCATTCCTTGTAAGTGGGAATGTAAGGATCGCACCGGAGAGTAAAGTAACTCTCAAAACTGAAGATAACATGAAATTTCCTCTTTTCCATATCGTATGACACAAGCTGTTCATCCCGTCCATTAATTTGGAAAATCAGATTGCCTTCTGAATCAACAGCGACAAAAGTACACACCTCATCATCGCCTACCGTCTCCGACATGTCAGCTGTATGCTTCAGTGTCCACTGCCCAGTAGCATAATCCTCAAGTACCCAGACCGTGAGCTGACACTCATCATCAGAATAATTCATATGCAAAGCATACAAGCGCTCCTGAGAGTGCCCGATGAAGCCAATATCGGACGTGTCCTCAACACTGAGCGGCATCCGAATCTTGTGCCATGTCTTCCCCTCTGTGTCCACTGTGATAACTGAAGAATCTCGGGTAGTCAAATGCAGGGTGCCGCCGAAGAAGGTGGAAGGTGAACCATTGTAATAATCCACAGTAACATTGCCCTCGCCCCAATCGCTCTGCCTAAACGTCCATGTTCCGGTCTCTGATGAGAAGATCTGCACTCCGGCGTCGTGATCATCCACATCCTGCAAGAGCACAAACACGGCGAAGCGGGAGGGAGCAGCCGGGTCGAAACCCAGACGGATGACGTTCCTCGGGCGCAGATCCTCGATGGCAGGCAACACGGTCCACTCCTCGGTAGCCGGATTGCACACAACATACTTTGCCACATCTTCGACAGCGTCGGCCTCGGCTTCGGAATCGGAGGCGATGTCGGGGTCGGCGTCGGGGTCGTAGAGGGCGTCGAGCATAGATGATTTCGTCCAGCACTGGCAGAGGAGGAGGCCGCCGCAGCAGTCCACGGCCCGGACGCCTCCGTCCCAGACGGCGCGGAGGAAGGGGAGGCCGGGGTCGACGAGGGGCCGGCCTCTCCCGGAGATGTTGAGGAAGCGTAGCTCGTCGCTCTCGTCGTCGCGGGTGTAGCAGAAGAAGCCGGACAGGGCCTGCGGCGACCTCTTGCGGAGCGCGGGGTCGGAGCAGAGGGCGCGCCACGGCCGCGACACGCACCTGAAGCGGCAGAGGGATCTGTAGGGCACCCGCGCCAGGACCTCGACGAGGAGGTCCTCGGGGAGGCTCGCTGCCGGGGCCTCCGGCTGCTCCTTCTTCCTGGACCTCTTTGCCATCCCGGACGGCGGCGGTGGCGGCGGCGGCGGCGGCGGACGGGGGACGGAGGCGATCTGGAACCTTGTGCGGAAGTTGGGGGCGTAGGTGGTTCGTAGCGGGCTTCCCCACCGCAATCCGCTTATTGTTTGTGCTCCACCCCCTGTGGGCTTCTGGGCCTTTAGGCTCTGGAGCCTGGGACGGGATTCATAACAATGAGGCCTTTGGGCTTAGGCTCTGTACGGTGGGACTCCTGTGCCCAACTTATGAAAAAAAAGGTATTTCTTCAAAACAACACCCCCGTCCTTGAGATATTTTTTCAAAAAAAACTTCCGATTTTTTATTAAATGAATTGCTAAAAAATTATTGAAACTAATTTTTTTGAATTATCAATTTTTTGTTACAGTTTTCAAAACTAGATTAAACAATTTATTGCACCGAAGAATTAACACTTGACGAAGACCGCTCTTCGTGGCCCTCAGGCAACGAAAAGTATCGAGATAACGTTTATTCCTCTAGCCAGCTGGTCCTCTCTCTTTGCGCGTGTTTCTTCCCCATTCTCGCTCGATCCAGGTTGTATTCGAGCCAAAGAGATTAGCTTGGAGAAAGTGCGTTTGGAGCGAACACTTTAGGATTCGTGTGCGGGATCTGACATGAATGAGGGCATTCACTCAAAATCCGTGAAAAAATGTCAGATTTTTAACGATTAGGTATTTTTAAAATGTTTTTTTACAAGGTGGTGCACTCATCGTGTACAAATTGTCATTAATAAAAATTTGTCAACTATCTACCAAGAACATCTCGGATGGGTAATAAATGGATCGGATAAGAGGTAATATGGCACCTTGGCCACTTTAAGATCGTATTGCATAAAACCCGTTCTGCTTCACAATCAGATCCAAGGTTCATCATAGTTTCTCTGCCCTCCCCATCCCCTGCCCTTGGCGGCTCGTCGGATTCCTCCAGCATTGAAGAGCCAGAGTTTGACATCCCCACGCAGCCCCATCCAGCTAGTCACATGATCAATTATATAACTATTAATGTACTAAAACCCTTGATTATAAAAAAATATATGTTATTAGATTACGACTCTAGTCTATTTTTGGGGGTAATTTGTTTTTGAGATAGTTCTCCTTACACTCCGAAGTAGTAGTACAAATGAGCTCAAAACGAATAGTGATATCGTTTTGCTTGCCCTGCCCTCTTCTCATCAACAAAAGATAGTGTATTACTCCCTCTGTTCCCAAATATTTGTCTTTCTAGGTATTTTAAATGAACACAACATACGGATGCATGTAGACATATTTTAGAGTGTAGATTCACTCATTTTGCTCCGTATGTAGTCATTTATTGAAATCTGTAGAAAGACAAATATTTGGGAATGGAGGGAGTATTTCTTAAGTATTGACTATGCAGTTTATGAACTACTTTATCTGCACGAGCTATTTCTAAGTCGCGTGAATTTTAGAATGGTGCAAGTCAATACTTTGAGAGAAGGAAGGAGGCAGAGGTGGAGCTCCGAGGCCGAGTTGGAGACGTCATGGCTCTCCCGTCATCTCAGACGAAGACGAGTCAGAAGCTTAACAAGTGCGGGTGAGGGCTTTTAGTATTTGATTCCCTCTAGACACTGCCTGAGGATAGCCCATCTAGAGCCAGTGAGGCTTGTCGTTGTAGCTAAAGGAGGGGAAGGGAGATAAGCCACTACAAGAGGAGCGGCTGCCAATCAGAGGAAGCAGAGAAGAACAATGAACCACCGGTCTGGAAAATTGACTTAAACATAGAAAAATCCAACAGGTTGTAACTGTAAATTCTTAAATGAGGTCACACCACAAATTTTTTGAACGAGGTCGCGACTGCAAGTTTTCAAGGGAGGCGCAACTACAAGTTCTCAAACGGGTACATGGCTGCAAGTTTTCAGGAGGAGGGGTCAACTCCAATTTTTTGAATTGGGTCACAAATGCAAGTTTTTAAATGGGGTCGCAACTACAAGCTTTAAGGAGGGTTGCAACTACAAAATTTTAAACAGGCTTGCAACTGCTAGCAACTTGGTTGTCCTTTTGTATTTATCTTTCTATTTTATTTCGTAGACACCAACATGCACGCACAATCATATTTTGGTTGGATTTCGAAGAAAAAAATCTATCGGGTGTACACTAGTCCCTTCGCATGCAATTGTATTGCACGGACAACCGCATGTACAACAACCAGTGTGCAATTGCACATGACACACCCCACGCACAACGGAACATGATAACAAAGTGTGCAACTGGAGTTCACTTTTCTATTTTTTATTTTGTTTCATAATTCTTTTCAACATGTGTTTGAAGACTTCAATTTTTTTTATTTTCACTTGCAAAATGAATAAAATTGAAAAAAGCTTTTAAAACCTGAATGAAAAAAGCTACACCCCTTTTAAAGACACGAGCATGCAAACCGTTCATATTTTTGCAAAGCTATTCATGTGTTTATGGATCCAACCATCATTAGACTCGGCCAGTGGTGGTAGTATAAGAAAGTTTATACTATCAAGTGTGGACAAAAGTACTCTTTTGGTCCCAAGCTCAAATGAGCCAACAGTAAATTCTGAAAAAAGAAATCAAAACAATTTTTTTGTGACAGACATTGACAATGTATTTGAGTGCTTGTAAAATTTCAATGTGGAATGACATTTGTTGAAGTCGTGGCAACAAAAATCTTTACTCCAAAATGCTTTTGGAAATGACATTTTTGGACCATCATTTTTTTTTGCCATGGCTTCTACAAATTTTATTTCACGATGAAACTTTACAAGCATTGACAACAATTGTCAATGCTTGTCATAAAAAGAACATGTTTTTTAAAAAAATCCCATTTTTAATGATATTACTATTCTCCCCAGCTTATATGAGCTCGCTAAAAAACTCAATGTATGTGTGGATCTAGTTTTGCAAGGAAGCATTTTTTTCGTGCCGTTCCTACCATATGAGCCCACAAGCTATGCTTTGTTTTTACCTTTCATTTCTATGCACAAACCCAAAATTTTAGACAAAAAGGCACAAAGAACCAGCCCACTTGCCCAGAGGGAGAAACAAACAAGGTTGTGCGTGGCGGGAGCTCCTATACCACGCATCAGGCACCAGTAGAGCATCATGGCGCCCATGCGCCTTGCTCGTGGCCGGCCCAAGAAGGAGGCCAGCGCTCGCATGGTTTCCTCGTCGCTCGATCGCGTTCACAAGTCCCGGTTGACCAGTTAGTCAACCGTTGACTTTCAGAAAAAATAAAAAATAAAAAGGAAGAAATGCATGAATAAAATAATGTCCATGGATTTGAAAAAGAAGTTCACAAACTTCAAAAAGGTCCACAAACTTAAAAAAAGTTCATTGAATTTGAAAAAAAGTTTATTGAAATTTTATAAAAAGTTCATTGATTTAGGAAAAAGGTCGTTGAATTAAAAAAAGTCCATCAAAGTTGGAAAAAGTTCATCAAATTTGAAAAAGAATCATCAAATCTGAAAAAAGATAATCAAATTTGAGAAAAAAGTTCATCGAATGGAGAAAAGTTCATCGAATTTGAAAAATAGTTCATTGTTTTTTTAAGTTCACCAAAATTTAAAAAATCATTGATTTTGGAAACAAATCTGAAAATTTTATCAATTTTTAAAATAAATCATTGAGTTGAAAAAAGTTCACGCATTTAATAAAAAAATAGAAACGGGAAAATAAAAAAAGAAAACATTTAAAACACAGGGGACATTTCCTGTACGTATAAATATAAGGAAAAAACATAAATAGGCCAGCCCAAAGCTAAGAGAGGTGTGTGCCGGTTTGCAGAATGAACTGAACCAGCGCCTGACGCCTTAAATAGGGAACGTCAGGCGTGGCTTGCCAACGAAAGAGTTTGCAACAACGAAACATGATTTCCCCAAAAAAAGAACAACAACAGGCCACGACCAAACTATATCTCATCAGTTGTACAACCCCATTTGGGCCAGACCACAACCAGACAACGGTTTTAACATCAACTCCCCAATCTTCAAACTCGTGACTAAGGCCAACTCCATCGCGCGACCCTATTTTGTCCGGCCTGTTTATTTGGGATAAAAGCGACAAACGAGGCGGCCAAAAGCGCGACGGCCCGAACCCATCTGATCCGTTTTGTGTCCGAGCCGGTCCATTTTGAGCGCAAGCATGCGCCCGGTTTGGGTCGTGGCGAACAGCGAACGGACGCTTCGAACATCCGCGTCGGGGCCGCGTGGCAGGCGGCCACCTATCTCCCACCCGCCAACATCAATGCGCACGGGCGGGTGGCCCCACCTGTCATCCGCCCAGCGAACGGTCGACGTCCTTCTTAAATGGGAAGCCATGGACCGGTCGTCGTCCACACTTCCCACTCCGGCCCCTCTCTGCCCTCTCGAAAACCGACACCCTCGAAACCCTAGCCGCTCCCCGTCCTCGACCTCGCCGGCCGGCCGCAGCCATGGGGCTTTGGAACTACGGCTGCAAGGGGAAGCACGACCGCGAGGCCGGCTCCTCCTCGGGATGCCGCCGCGGCTCCGTCAAGAAGGAGGAGGTCGCATCACCGCCGTGCTCCTCCAGTCGAGCCCCCGCGCCTAGCCCCTTCACCATCGCCTTGGCCGTGGACGTGTGCTGGCGGTATTGGGAGACGAGGACGCCGGTCCCGTGGAGCGACGTGCACCTCCCCAACAACTGGCACCTCTCCGCGGACCGGGTCCCCATCCCGCCGGTGTCGGCGAGCAGCCATGCGCGGCGCGATGAGATCGAGCGCCGCCGCCGCCTCCTGTTGGGGAACGTAGCAGAATTTTAAAATTTTCTACGCATCACCAAGATCAATCTATGGAGTCATCTAGCAACGAGGGAGAGAGGAGTGCATCTACATACCCTTGTAGATCGTGCGCGGAAGCGTTCAAGAGAACGGGGTTGATGGAGTCGTACTCGTCGTGATCCAAATCACCGATGACCAAGTGCCGAACGGACAACACCTCCGTGTTCAACACATGTACGGTTGGGAAGACGTCTCCTTCTTCTTGATCCAGCAAGGGGGAAGGAGAGGTTGATGAAGATCCAGCAGCACGACGACGTGGTGTTGGATGCAGCAGGATCCCGGCAGGGCTTCGCCAAGCGCAAGCGGGGAGGAGAGGTGTTACAGAGGGAGAGGGAGGCGCCAAGAGCAAGGGTACGGCTGCCCTCCCTCCCCCCTCTTTATATAGGGGCCTTGGGGGGGCGCCGGCCCTAGGAGATGCAATCTCCAAGGGGGCGGCGGCCAAAGGGCGGCTTCCCCCCAAGCCAAGTGGGGGGCGCCCCCACCCCTAGGGTTTCCCAACCCTAGGCGCAGGGGAGGCCCAAGGGGGGGCGCACCAGCCCACCAGGGACTGGTTCCCTCCCACTTCAGCCCATGGGGCCCTCCGGGATAGGTGGCCCCACCCGGTGGACCCCCGGGACCCTTCCGGTGGTCCCGGTACAATACCGGCGACCCCCGAAACCTTCCTGATGGCCGAAACTGGACTTCCTATATATAAATCTTTACCTCCGGACCATTCCGGAACTCCTCGTGACGTCCGGGATCTCATCCGGGACTCCGAACAACTTTCGGGTTAGTGCATACTAATATCTCTACAACCCTAGCGTCACCGAACCTTAAGTGTGTAGACCCTACGGGTTCGGGAGACATGCAGACATGACCAAGACGCCTCTCCGGTCAATAACCAACAGCGGGATCTGGATACCCATGTTGGCTCCCACATACTCCACGATGATCTCATCGGATGAACCACGATGTCGAGGATTCAATCAATCTGTATACAATTCCCTTTGTCAATCGGTACGTTACTTGCCCGAGACTCGATCGTCGGTATCCCAATACCTCATTCAATCTCGTTACCGACAAGTCACTTTACTCGCGCCGTAATGCATGATCCTGTGATCAACCACTTGGTCACATTGAGCTCATTATGATGATGCATTACCGAGTGGGCCCAGAGATACCTCTCCGTCACACGGAGTGACAAATCCTAGTCTCGATTCGTGCCAACCCAACAGACACTTTCGGAGATACCTGTAGTGTACCTTTATAGTCACCCAGTTACGTTGTGACGTTTGGCGCACCCAAGGCACTCCTACGGTATCCGGGAGTTGCACAATCTCATGGTCTAAGGAAATGATACTTGACATTCGGAAAAGCTACAGCAAACGAACTACACGATCTTTGAGCTATGCTTAGGATTGGGTCTTGTCCATCACATCATTCTCCTAATGATGTGATCCCGTTATCAATGACATCCAATGTCCATAGTCAGGAAACCATGACTATCTTTTGATCAACGAGCTAGTCAACTAGAGGCTCACTAGGGACGTGTTATGGTCTATGTATTCACACATGTATTACGATTTCCGGATAACACAATTTTAGCATGAACAATAGACAATTATCATGAACAAAGAAATATAATAATAACCATTTTATTATTGCCTCTAGGGCATATTTCCAACAGTCTCCCACTTGCACTAGAGTCAATATTCTAGTTACATTGTGATGAATCAAACACCCATGCAGTTCTGGTGTTGATCATGTTTTGCTCTAGGGAGAGGTTTAGTCAACGGATCTGCCACATTCAGGTCCGTATGTACTTTACAAATCTCTATGTCTCCATTTTGAACACTTTCACGAATGGAGTTGAAGCGACGCTTGATATGCTTGGTCTTCCTGTGAAACCTGGGCTCCTTGGCAAGGGCAATAGCTCCAGTGTTGTCATAGAATAGAGTCATCGGGCCCGACGCATTGGGTATGACTCCTAGGTCGGTAATGAACTCCTTCACCCAGACTGCTTCTTGTGCTGCCTCCGAGGCTGCCATGTACTCCGCTTCACATGTAGATCCCGCCACAACGCTTTGCTTGCAACTGCACCAGCTTACTGCCCCACCATTCAAAATATACACGTATCCGGTTTGTGACTTAGAGTGATCCAGATCTGTGTCGAAGCTAGCATCGACATAACCCTTTACGACGAGCTCTTCGTCACCTCCATAAACGAGAAACATATCCTTAGTCCTCTTCAGGTACTTCAGGATATTCTTGACCGCTGTCCAGTGTTCCATGCCGGGATTATTTTGGTACCATCCTACCAAACTTACGGCAAGGTTTACATCAGGTCTGGTACACAGCATAGCATACATGATAGACCCAATGGCCGAGGCATGGGGGACGACACTCATCTTTTCTCTATCTTCTGCCGTGGTCGGGCATTGAGCCGTGCTCAATCCCATACCTTGCAATACAGGCAAGAACCCCTTCTTTGACTGATCCATTTTGAACTTCTTCAATATCTTGTCAAGGTACGTACTCTGTGAAAGACCAATGAGGCATCTCGATCTATCTCTATAGATCTTGATGCCTAATATATAAGCATCTTCTCCAAGATCCTTCATTAAAAAAACACTTGTTCAAGTAGGCCTTTATGCTTTCCAAGAATTCTATATCATTTCCCATCAACAGTATGTCATCCACATACAATATAAGAAATGCTACATAGGTCCCACTCACTTTCTTGTAAATGCAGGCTTCTCCATAAGTCTGCGTAAAACCAAACGCTTTGATCATCTCATCAAAATGAATGTTCCAACTCCGAGATGCTTGCACCAGCCCATAAATCGAGCGTTGGAGCTTGCACACCTTGTCAGCATTCTTAGGATCGACAAAACCTTCCGGTTGCATCATATACAATTCTTCCTTCAGGAAACCATTAAGGAATGCCGTTTTGACGTCCATTTGACATATCTCATAATCATAGAATGCGGCAATTGCTAACATGATTCGGACGGACTTCAGCTTCGCTACGGGTGAGAAAGTATCATCGTAGTCAACCCCTTGAACTTGTCGATAACCCTTAGCGACAAGCCGAGCTTTATAGATGGTCACATTACCATCCGCGTCTGTCTTCTTCTTAAAGATCCATTTATTTTCTATGGCTCGCCGATCATCGGGCAAGTCAGTCAAAGTCCATACTTTGTTTTCATACATGGATCCTATCTCGGATTTCATGGCTTCCAGCCATTTGTCGGAATCCGGGCCCGCCATCGCTTCTTCATAGTTCGAAGGTTCACCGTTGTCTAACAACATGATTTCCAAGACAGGGTTGCCGTACCACTCTGGTGCGGAACGTGTCCTCGTGGACCTATGAAGTTCAGTAGCAACTTGATCTGAAGTTTCATGATCATCATCATCAACTTCCTCTCTAGTCGGTGCAGGCACCTCAGGAACATTTTCTTGAGATGCGCCACTTACCGGTTCAAGAGGAAATACTTCATCAAGTTCTACTTTCCTCCCACTTATTTCTTTTGAGAGAAACTCTTTCTCTAGAAAGGACCCATTCTTGGCAACAAAGAACTTGCCTTCGGATCTGAGGTAGAAGGTATACCCAATATTTTCTTTAGGGTATCCTATGAAGACACATTTTTCCGATTTGGGTTCGAGCTTTTCAGGTTGAAGTTTCTTGACATAAGCATCGCATCCCCAAACTTTTAGAAACGACAGCTTAGGTTTCTTCCCAAACCATAATTCATACGGTGTCATCTCAACGGATTTCGACGGAGCCCTATTTAAAGTGAATGCGGCAGTCTCTAAAGCATAGCCCCAAAATGACAGTGGTAAATCGGTAAGAGACATCATAGATCGCACCATATCTAATAGAGTGCGACTACGACGTTTGGACACACCATTACGCTGAGGTGTTCCAGGTGGCGTGAGTTGTGAAACTATTCCACATTTTCTTAAGTGTGTGCCAAATTCGTGACTCAAGTATTCTCCCCCATGATCTGATCGCAAGAAGTTGATTTTTCTGTTACGTTGATTCTCAACCTCACTCTGAAATTCCTTGAACTTTTCAAAGGTCTCAGACTTGTGTTTCATTAAGTAGACATACCCATATCTACTCAAGTCATCAATGAGGGTGAGAACATAACGATAGCCACCGCGAGCCTCAACACTCATTGGACCACACACATCAGTATGTATGATTTCCAATAAGTTGGTTGCTCGCTCCATTGTTCCTGAGAACGGAGTCTTGGTCATTTTACCCATGAGGCATGGTTCGCACGTGTCAAATGATTCGTAATCAAGAGACTCTAAAAGTCCATCTGCATGGAGCTTCTTCATGCGTTTGACACCTATGTGACCAAGGCGGCAGTGCCACAAGTATGTGGGACTATCATTATCAACCTTACATCTTTTGGTATTCACACTATGAATATGTGTAACATTACGCTCGAGATTCATTAAGAATAAACCATTCACCAACGGAGCATGACCATAAAACATATCTCTCATATAAATAGAACAACCATTATTCTCGGATTTAAATGAGTAGCCGTCTCGAATTAAACGAGATCCTGATACAATGTTAATGCTCAAAGCTGGCACTAAATAACAATTATTGAGATTTAAAACTAATCCCATAGGTAAATGTAGAGGCAGCGTGCCGACGACGATCACATCGACCTTGGAACCATTCCCGACGCGCATCGTCACCTCGTCCTTCGCCAGTCTCCGTTTATCCCGTAGCTCCTGCTTTGAGTTACAAATGTGAGCAACCACACCGGTATCAAATACCCAGGAGCTACTACGAGTACTGGTAAGGTACACATCAATTACATGTATATCACATATACATTTAGTGTTGTCGGCCTTCTTGTCTGCTAAGTATTTGGGGCAGTTCCGCTTCCAGTGACCACTTCCCTTGCAATAAAAACACTAAGTCTCGGGCTTGGGTCCATTCTTTGGCTTCTTCCCGGCAGCTTGCTTACCGGGCGCGGCAACTCCCTTGCCGTCCTTCTTGAAGTTCTTTTTACCCTTGCCTTTCTTGAACTTAGTGGTTTTATTCACCATCAACACTTGATGTTCCTTTTTGATTTCCACCTCCGTTGATTTCAGTATTGAATTTACCTCAGGAATGGTCTTTTCCATCCCCTGCATATTGAAGTTCATCACAAATCTCTTGTAGCTCGGTGGAAGCGACTGAAGGATTCTGTCAATGACCGCGTCATCCGGGAGATTAACTCCCAGCTGAGTCAAGCGGTTATGCAACCCAAACATTTTGAGTATGTGCTCACTGACAGAACTATTTTCCTCCATCTTACAACTGAAGAACTTGTCGGAGACTTCATATCTCTCGACCCGGGCATGAGCTTGAAAAACCATTTTTAGCTCTTCGAACATCTCATATGCTCCGTGTCTCTCAAAACGCTTTTGGAGCCCCGGTTCTAAGCTGTAAAGCATGCCGCACTGAACGAGGGAGTAATCATCAGCACGTGACTGCCAAGCGTTCATAACGTCTTGGTTCTCTGGGACAGGTGCGTCACCTAGCGGTGCTTCTAGGACATAATCTTTCTTGGCAGCTATGAGGATGATCCTCAGGTTCTGGACCCAGTCCGTATGGTTGCTGCCATCGTCTTTCAGCTAGGTTTTCTCTAGGAACGCGTTGAAGTTGTGGACAACGTGGGCCATTTGATCTACAAGACATATTGTAAAGATTTTAGACTAAGTTCATGATAATTAAGTTCATCTAATCAAATTATTCAATGAACTCCCACTCAGATAGACATCCCTCCAGTCATCTAAGTGAAACATGATCCGAGTTAACTAGGTCGTGTCCGATCATCACGTGAGACGGACTAGTCAACATCGGTGAACATCTTCATGTTGATCGTATCTTCTATACGACTCATGCTCGACCTTTCGGTCTTCTGTGTTCCGAGGCCATGTCTGTACATGCTAGGCTCGTCAAGTCAACCTAAGTGTATTGCGTGTGTAAATCTGGCTTACACCCGTTGTATTCGAACGTTAGAATCTATCACACCCGATCATCACATGGTGCTTCGAAACAACGAACCTTCGTAACGGTGCACAGTTAGGGGGAACACTTTCTTAAAATTATTACGAGGGATCATCTTATTTAAGGTACCGTCGTTCTAAGCAAATAAGATGTAAAACATGATAAACATCACATGCAATCAAATAGTGACATGATATGGCCAATATCATTTGCTCCTTTTGATCTCCATCTTCGGGGCTCCATGATCATCGTTGTCACCGGCATGACACCATGATCTCCATCATCATGATCTTCATCATCGTGTCTTCTTGAAGTTGTCTCGTCATCTATTAATTCTACTACTATGGCTAACGCTTTAGCAATAAAGTAAAGTAATTACATGACGTTTATGTTGACACGCAGGTCATAAATAAATAAAGACAACTCCTATGGCTCCTGCCGGTTGTCATACTCATCGACATGCAAGTCGTGATTCCTATTACAATAACATGATCAATCTCATACATCACATATATCATTCATCACATCCTTTTGGCCATATCACATCACACGGCACATGCTGCAAAAACAAGTTAGACGTCCTCTAATTGTTGTTGCAAGTTTTTACGTGGCTGCTATAGGTTTCTAGCAAGAACGTTTCTTACCTACGCCAAAACCACAACGTGATATGCCAATTTCTATTTACCCTTCATAAGGACCCTTTTCATCGAATCCGATCCGACTAAAGTGGGAGAGACAGACACCCGCCAGCCACCTTATGCAACTAGTGCATGTCAATCGGTGGAACCAGTCTCACGTAAGCGTACATGTAAGGTCGGTCCGGGCCGCTTCATCCCACGATGCCGCCGAATCAAGATAAGACTAGTAACGGCAAGCAAATTGACAATATCCGCGCCCACAACTGCTTTGTGTTCTACTCGTGCATAGAAACTACGCATAGACCTAGCTCATGATGCCACTGTTGGGGAACGTAGCAGAATTTTAAAATTTTCTACGCATCACCAATATCAATCTATGGAGTCATCTAGCAACGAGGGAGAGAGGAGTGCATCTACATACCCTTGTAGATAGCGCGCGGAAGCGTTCAAGAGAACGGGGTTGATGGAGTCGTACTCGTCGTGATCCAAATCACCGATGACCAAGTGCCGAACGGACATCACCTACGCGTTCAACACACGTACGGTTGGGAAGACGTCTCCTTCTTCTTGATCCAGCAAGGGGGAAGGAGAGGTTGATGAAGATCCAGCAGCACGACGGCGTGGTGTTGGATGCAGCAGGATCCCGGCAGGGCTTCGCCAAGCGCAAGCGGGGAGGAAAGGTGTTATGGAGGGAGAGGGAGGCGCCAAGAGCAAGGGTACGGTTGCCCTCCCTTTCCCCTCTTTATATAGGGGCCTTGGGGGCGGCGGCCAAGGGTGTTGGGGAACGTAGCAGAAGTTTAAAATTTTTCTACGCATCACCAAGATCAATCTATGGAGTCATCTAGCAACGAGGGAGAGAGGAGTGCATCTACATACCCTTGTAGATCACGAGCGAAAGCGTTCAAGAGAACGGGGTTGATGGAGTCGTACTCGACGTGATCCAAATCACCGAAGATCCTAGTGCCGAACGGACGGCACCTCCGCGTTCAACACATGTACGGAGCGAGGACGTCTCCGGCGCCTTGATCCAGCAAGGAGGAGGGAGAGGTTGAGGAAGAGGGCTCCAACAGCAGCACGACGGCGTGGTGGTGATGAAGCTGCAGTACTCCGGCAGGGCTTCGCCAAGCTCTTATGGAGGAGGAGAGGTGTTGGGGAGGGGAGGGGCTGCGCCTTGGATGTTCCTTGCAGCCCTCCCCTCACCCCTCTATTTATAGGGGAAAGGGGAAGGGGGCCGGCCCCCTCTAGATGAGATCTAGAGGGGGGGCGGCGGCCAAGGGGAGGGGGGCTTGCCCCCCCAAGCAAGGGGGCGCCCCCCTTAGGGTTTCCCCCAACCCTAGGCGCATGGGCCCTAGGGGGGTGTGGCGCCCCAGCCCACTTGGGCTGGTTCCCTTCTCCATACAGCCCATAAGGCCCTACGGAAGAGGTGGACCCTCCCGGTGGACCCCCGGAACCCCTCCGGTGGCCCCGGTACAATACCGATATGCCCCCGAAACTTTCCGGCGACCATATGACAACTTCCCATATATAAATCTTTACCTCCGGACCATTCCGGAACTCCTCGTGACGTCCGGGATCTCATCTGGGACTCCGAACAACATTCGGTAATCACATACAAGTCTTCCTAACAACCCTAGCGTCATCAAACCTTAAGTGTGTAGACCCTACGGGTTCGGGAGACATGCAGACATGACCGAGACGACTCTCCGGTCAATAACCAACAGCAGGATCTGGATACCCATGTTGGCTCAGACATGCTCCACGATGATCTCATTGGATGAACCACGATGTCGAGGATTCAATCAATCCGTATACAATTCCCTTTGTCAATCGGTACGTTACTTGCCCGAGACTCGATCGTCGGTATCCCAATACCTTGTTCAGCCTCGTTACTGGCAAGTCACTTTACTCGTACCGTAATGCATGATCCCGTGAACAACCACTTGATCACATTGAGCTCATTATGATGATGCATTACCAAGTGGGCCCAGAGATACCTCTCCGTCATACGGAGTGACAAATCCCAGTCTCGATTTGTGCCAACCCAACAGATACTTCCGGAGATACCTGTAATGTACCTTTATAGTCACCCAGTTACGTTGTGACGTTTGGCACACCCAAGGCACTCCTACGGTATCCGAGAGTTGCACAATATCATGGTCTAAGGAAATGATACTTGACATTCAGAAAAGCTACAGCAAATGAACTACACGATCTTTGAGCTATGCTTAGGATTGGGTCTTGTCCATCACATCATTCTCCTAATGATGTGATTTCCGTTATCAATGACATCCAATGTCGATAGTCAGGAAACCTATGACTATCTTTTGATCAACGAGCTAGTCAACTAGAGGCTCACTAGGGACGTGTTGTGGTCTATGTATTCACACATGTATTACGATTTCCGGATAACACAATTATAGCATGAACAATAGACAATTATCATGAACAAAGAAATATAATAATAACCATTTTATTATTGCCTCTAGGGCATATTTCCAACAGTCTCCCACTTGCACTAGAGTCAATATTCTAGTTACATTGTGATGAATCGAACACCCATGCAGTTTTGGTGTTGATCATGTTTTGCTCTAGGGAGAGGTTTAGTCAACGGATCTGCTACATTCAGGTCCGTATGTACTTTACAAATCTCTATGTCTCCATTTTGAACACTATCACGAATGGAGTTGAAGCGACGCTTGATATGCCTGGTCTTCCTGTGAAACCTGGGCTCCTTGGCTAGGGCAATAGCTCCAGTGTTGTCATAGAAGAGAGTCATGGGGCCCGACGCATTGGGCATGACTCCTAGGTCGGTAATGAACTCCTTCACCCAGACTGCTTCTTGTGCTGCCTCCGAGGCTGCCATGTACTCCGCTTCACATGTAGATCCCGCCACAACGCTTTGCTTGCAACTGCACCAGCTTACTGCCCCACCATTCAAAATATACACGTATCCGGTTTGTGACTTAGAGTGATCCAGATCTGTGTCGAAGCTAGCATCGACGTCACCCTTTACGACGAGCTCTTCATCACCTCCATAAACGAGAAACATTTCCTTAGTCCTTTTCAGGTACTTCAGGATATTCTTGACTGATGTCTAGTGTTCCATGCCGGGATTACTTTGGTACCTTCCTACCAAACTTACGGCAAGGTTTACATCAGGTCTGGTACACAGCATAGCATACATGATAGACCCTATGGCCGAGGCATAGGGGACGACACTCATCTTTTCTCTATCTTCTGCCGTGGTCGGGCATTGAGCCGTGCTCAATCTCGTACCTTGCAATACAGGCAAGAACCCCTTCTTTGACTGATCCATTTTGAACTTCTTCAATATCTTGTCAAGGTACGTACTTTGTGAAAGACCAATGAGGCGTCTCGATCTATCTCTATAGATCTTGATACCTAATATATAAGCAGCTTCTCCAAGGTCCTTCATTGAAAAACACTTGTTCAAGTAGGCCTTTATGCTTTCCAAGAATTCTATATCATTTCCCATCAACAGTATGTCATCCACATACAATATGAGAAATGCTACAGAGCTCCCACTCACTTTCTTGTAAATGCAGGCTTCTCCATAAGTCTGCATATACCCAAACGCTTTGATCAGCTCATCAAAATGAATTTTCCAACTCCGAGATGCTTGCACCAACCCATAAATCGAGCGTTGGAGCTTGCACACCTTGTCAGCATTCTTAGGATCAACAAAACCTTTCGGCTGCATCATATACAATTCTTCCTTAAGGAAACCATTAAGGAATGCCATTTTGACATCCATTTGCCATATCTCATAATCATAGAATGCGGCAATTGCTAACATGATTCGGACATACTTCAGCTTCACTACGGGTGAGAAAGTCTCATCGTAGTCAACCCCTTGAACTTGTCGATAACCCTTAGCGACAAGCCGAGCTTTATAGATGGTCACATTACCATCCGCGTCTGTCTTCTTCTTAAAGATCCATTTATGTTCTATGGCTCACCGATCAATGGGCAAGTCAGTCAAACTCCATACTTCGTTTTCATACATGGATCCTATCTCGGATTTCATGGCTTCCAGCCATTTGTCGGAATCCAGGCCCGCCATCGCTTCTTCATAGTTCGAAGGTTCACCGTTGTCTAACAACATGATTTCCAGGACAGGGTTGCCGTACCACTCTGGTGCAGAACGTGTCCTTGTGGACCTATGAAGTTCAGTAGCAAGTTGATCTGAAGTTTCATGATCATCATCATCAACTTCCTCTCTAGTCGGTGCAGGCACCTCAGGAACATTTTCTTGAGCTGCGCCACTTACCGGTTCAATAGGTAATACTTCATCAAGTTCTACCATCCTCCCACTTATTTCTTTCGAGAGAAACTCTTTCTCTAGAAAGGATCCATTCTTGGCAACAAAGATCTTGCCTTCGGATTTGAGGTAGAAGGTATACCCAACAGTTTCTTTAGGGTATCCTATGAAGACGCATTTTCCGATTTGGGTTCGAGCTTTTCAGGTTGAAGTTTCTTGACATAAGCATCACATCCCCAAACTTTTAGAAACGAGAGCTTAGGTTTCTTCCCAAACCATAATTCATACGGTGTCGTCTCAACGGATTTCGACAGAGCCCTATTTAAAGTGAATGCAGCAGTCTCTAAAGCATATCCCCAAAATGATAGCGGTAAATCGGTAAGAGACATCATAGATCGCACCATATCTAATAGAGTGCGATTACGACGTTCGGACACACCATTACGCTGAGGTGTTCCAGGTGGCGTTAGTTGTGAAACTATTCCACATTTTCTTAAGTGTGTGCCAAATTCGTGACTCAAGTATTCTCCCCCACGATCTGATCGCAAGAACTTGATTTTCCTGTCACGTTGATTCTCAACCTCACTCTGAAATTCCTTGAACTTTTCAAAGGTCTCAGACTTGTGTTTTATTAAGTAGACATACCCATATCTACTCAAGTCATCAGTGAGGGTGAGAACATAACGATAGCCACCGCGAGCCTCAACACTCATTGGACCACACACATCAGTATGTATGATTTCCAATAAGTTGGTTGCTCGCTCCATTATTCCTGAGAACGGAGTCTTGGTCATTTTACCCATGAGGTATGGTTCGCACGTGTCAAATGATTCGTAATCAAGAGACTCTAAAAGTCCATCTGCATGGAGCTTCTTCATGCGTTTGACACCTATGTGACCAAGGCGGCAGTGCCAAAAGTATGTGGGACTATCATTATCAACCTTACATCTTTTGGTATTCACACTATGAATATGTGTAGCATTACACTCGAGATTCATTAAGAATAAACCATTCACCATCGGAGCATGACCATAAAACATATCTCTCATATAAATAGAACAACCATTATTCTCGGATTTAAATGAGTAGCCATCTCGTATAAAACGAGATCCTGATACAATGTTCATGCTCAAAGCTGGCACTAAATAACAATTATTGAGGTTTAAAACTAATCCCGTAGGTAAATGTAGAGGTAGCGTGCCGACGGCGATCACATCGACCTTGGAACCATTCCCGACGTGCATCGTCACCTCGTCCTTCGCCAGTCTCCGTTTATTCCGCAGCTCCTGCTTTGAGTTACAAATGTGAGCAACCGCACCGGTATCAAATACCCAGGATCTACTACGAGTACTGGTAAGGTACACATCAATTACATGTATATCACATATACCTTTCGTGATGCCGGCCTTCTTGTCTGCTAAGTATTTGGGGCAGTTCCGCTTCCAGTGACCACTTCCCTTGCAATAAAAACACTCAGTCTCGGGCTTGGGTTCATTCTTTGGCTTCTTCCCGGCAGCTTGCTTGCCGGGCGCGGCAACTCCCTTACCGTCCTTCTTGAAGTTCTTCTTACCCTTGCCTTTCTTTAACTTAGTGGTTTTATTCACCATCAACACTTGATGTTCCTTTTTGACTTCTACCTCAGCTGATTTCAGCATTGAAAATACTTCAGGAATGGTCTTTTCCATCCCCTGCATATTGAAGTTCATCACAAATCTCTTGTAGCTTGGTGGAAGCGACTGAAGGATTCTGTCAATGACCGCGTCATCCGGGAGATTAACTCCCAGCTGAGTCAAGCGGTTATGCAACCCAGACATTTTAAGTATGTGCTCACTGACAGAACTATTTTCCTCCATCTTACAGCTGAAGAACTTGTCGGAGACTTCATATCTCTCGACCCGGGCATGAGCTTGAAAAACCATTTTCAGCTCTTCGAACATCTCATATGCTCCGTGTCTCTCAAAACGCTTTTGGAGCCCCGACTCTAAGCTGTAAAGCATGCCGCACTGAACGAGGGAGTAATCATCAGCATGTGTCTGCCAAGCGTTCATAACGTCTTGGTTCTGTGGGACGGGTGCGTCACCTAGCGGTGCTTCTAGGACATAATCTTTCTTGGCAGCTATGAGGATGATCCTCAGGTTCCGGACCCAGTCCGTATAGTTGCTCCCATCGTCTTTCAGCTTGGTTTTCTCTAGGAACGCGTTGAAGTTGAGGACAACATGGGCCATTTGATCTACAAGACATATTGTAAAGATTTTAGACTAAGTTCATGATAATTAAGTTCATCTAATCAAATTATTCAATGAACTCCCACTCAGATAGACATCCCTCCAGTCATCTAAGTATAACATGATCCGAGTTAACTAGGCCGTGTCCGATCATCACGTGAGACGTACTAGTCAACATCGGTGAACATCTTCATGTTGATCGTATCTTCTATATGACTCATGCTCGACCTTTCGGTCCTCTGTGTTCCGAGGCCATGTCTGTGCATGCTAGGCTTGTCAAGTCAACCTAAGTGTATTGCGTGTGTAAATATGGCTTACCCCGTTGAGGGAGTCCTGGATTAGGGGGTGTTCGGGTAGCCGGACTATACCTTCAGCCGGACTCCTGGACTATGAAGATACAAGATTGAAGACTTCATCCCGTGTCCAGATGGGACTTTCCTTGGCGTGGAAGGCAAGCTTGGCGATGCGGATATTCAAGATCTCCTACCATTGTAACCGACTCTGTGTAACCCTAACCCTGTCCGGTGTCTATATAAATCGGAGGGTTGTAGTCCGTAGGCAATCAACTCCATACACAACAATCATACCATAGGCTAGCTTCTAGGGTTTAGCCTCCTTGATCTCGTGGTAGATCTACTCTTGTACTACCCATATCATCAATATTAATCAAGCAGGAGTAGGGTATTACCTCCATCGAGAGGGCCCGAACCTGGGTAAAACAAAGTGTCCCCTGTCTCCTGTTACCATCCGGCCTAGACGCACAGTTCGGGACCCCCTACCCGAGATCCGCCGGTTTTGACACCGACATTGGTGCTTTCATTGAGAGTTCCTCTGTGTCGTCGCTTTTAGGCCCGATGACTCCTTCGATCATCAACAACGATGCAGTCCAGGGTGAGACTTTTCTCCCCGGATAGATCTTCATCTTCGGCGGCTTCGCACTGCGGGCCAATTCGCTTGGCCACCTTGAGCAGATCGAAAGCTACGCCCCTGGCCATCAGGTCAGGTTTGGAAGCCTAAACTACACGGCTGAAATCCGCGGGGACTTGATCTTCGACGGATTCGAGCCACAGCCAAGCGCGCCGCACTGTCTCGATGGGCATGATATAGCTCTGCCACCGAACAGCGCCTGGGAGGCCGCACACGCATCGGTTCCGACCATTGATCCGGAGCCTACTGCACCGATCGAGGATCAGCGGTTGGACGCTGCCTCAGGGGCTGCGATCTCAGAGGCGATTGAGCCGAACTCCAGCCCCGCACTCCGCACGGCCCGTGACTCCGAGGAGCCGGATTCCTCTCCGAGCTCCGAGCCCCCGCGCCCCTGCCGATCGAATCCGATTGGGCGCCGATCATGGAGTTCATCGCCGCAGACATCTTCCAGCACTCGCCCTTTGGCGACATCCTGAATTCTCTAAAGTCTCTCTCTTTATCAGGAGAGCCCTGGCCGGACTACGGTCAGCAAGGTTGGGATATGGACGACGAAGAAATTCAAAACCCACCCACCACCCACTTCGTAGCCACTGTCGACGACTTAACCGATACGCTTGACTTCGATTCCGAAGACATCGACGGCATGGACGACGATGCAGGAGACGAAAAAGAACCAGCACCTGTAGGGCGCTGGAAGGCCACCTCGTCATATGACATATATATGGTGGATACTCCAAAAGATGGAGATGGCGATGGAACAGTGGGGGATGACGCCCCCAAGAAACAGCAAAAGCGCCGACGTTAGCGGCGCCGCTCTAAATCCCGCCAAAGCAAAAATGATGATTCCGGCACGGGAGACAATACTACCCCGGATAGCGTCGAAGAACACCCACCTCAGCAAAATTCGGCACAGGAAGATGGAGAAACAAGCCCTCATGAAAGAGTGGTAGACCGAGAGGTCGAGGATGATAACTATACGCCTCCCTCCGAAGACGAGGCTAGCCTCGATGACGATGAATTCATCATACCATCAGACCCCGCCGAACAAGAGCGTTTTAAACGCAGGCTTTTAGCTACGGCAAGCAGCCTCAAGAAAAAGCAGCAACAGCTTAGAGCTGCCCAAGAATTGCTAGCTGACAGATGGACTGAAGACCTTGCGGCCGAAGAGTATGAACTCGAACGCTCCTCCAAGAGTTACCCGAAGCGCAGGCCGCTACCCCGATCAGAGGAGGAAGCACCTACATCACCAGAACATGACATGGCAGACCGGCCACCTCGCGGTCGCGACAGAGAGGCCTGTCGGCCCTCCACCCAAGCCATGCCCCGACGCCGCTCAACTAAGGCACGGGAAAATGCGCCCGAACTGCGAGACATATTGAAGGATAAGGCAAGACAAACAAGGTCGATCTACGGATCGCGCAGGCGCCCTACGGCATGTGACAATGATCTTCACTCCGGATACAACAAATCCGGCCGGGCCGAACACAACAGACATAGCTCTTCCGAGCTGCGTCGCGATATAGCCCAGTACAGAGGCGCCGCACACCCGCTATGCTTCACGAACGAAGTAATGGATCATAAAATCCCAGAGGGTTTCAAACCCGTAAACATCGAATCATACGATGGCACAACAGACCCGGCGGTATGGATTGAGGATTATCTCCTTCACATCCACATGGCACGCGGCGACGATCTACACGCCATCAAATACCTCCCGCTCAAACTTAAAGGACCGGCCCGGCATTGGCTTAACAGCTTGCCAGCATACTCAATCGGTTCTTGGGAGGACCTGGAAGCCGCATTCCTCGACAACTTCCAGGGCACTTATGTGCGACCGCCGGATGCTGACGACTTAAGCCACATAATTAGCAGCCAGAGGAATCGGCCAGACAATTCTGGACACGGTTCCTAACAAAGAAAAACTAGATAGTCGACTGTCCGGACGCAGAGGCCCTAGCAGCCTTCAAGCATAACATTCGCAACGAGTGGCTTTCCCGGCACCTGGGACAGGAAAAACCGAAATCCATGGCAGCCCTCACGACACGTGCACGGGAGAAGACAGCTGGCTAGCTCGCAGTAACAACTTATCAAAGAACCCTGGTAATTCGGATACCAAGGGCAAAAGTGGCAGGACACGTCGGAATAAGCAAAAATGCCGCGTTAACAGCGACAGCAATGAAGACACGGCAGTCAATGCCGGATTCAAAGGCTATAAATCCGGTCAGCGGAAAAAGCCATTCAAAAAGAATACTTAGGGCCCGTCCAGTTTGGACCGAATACTCGATCGCTTGTGCCAGATACATGGCACCCCCGAAAGGCCAGCCAATCACACTAACAGGGATTGTTGGGTGTTCAAGCAGGCAGGCAAGTTAAGGGACGAAAACAGAGACAAGGGGCTGCACAGCGACGACGAGGAGCCCAAGCCGCCGAATAACAATGGACAGAAGGGCTTTCCCCCACAAGTGCGGATGGTGAACATGATATACGCAACCCACATTCCCAAGCGGGAGCGGAAGCGTGCGCTACGGGACGTATACGCGATGGAGCCAGTCGCCCCAAAGTTCAACCCATGGTCCTCCTGCCCGATCACTTTTCATCGAAGGGACCATCCCACTAGCATCCGTCATGGCGGCTTCGCCGCATTGGTTCTCGACCCAATCATCGACGGATTTCATCTCACAAGAGTCCTCATGGACGGCGGCAGTAGCCTGAACCTGCTTTATCAGGACACAGTGCGGAAAATGGGCATAGATCCCTCAAGGATTAAACCCACAAGAATGACCTTTAAAGGCGTTATACCAGGTGTAGAAGCCAACTGTACAGGCTCAGTAACACTTGACATGGTCTTCGGATCCCCGGACAATTTCCGAAACGAAGAGTTAATCTTCGATATAGTCCCGTTTCGCAGTGGCTATCACGCCCTGCTCGGACGAACCACATTCGCGAAGTTCAATGCGGTGCCGCACTACGCATATCTCAAACTCAAGATGCCAGGCCCTCGAGGAGTAATTACGGTCAACGGAAACACCGAACGCTCCCTCCGTACGGAGGAGCATACGGCGGCTCTCGCAGCGGAGGTACAAAGTAGCCTTCTCAGGCAATTCTCCAGTCCGGCCATTAAAAAGCCAGACACTGCCAAGCGCGCCCGGAGTAACCCACAACAGGACCGCCTGACACACTCTGAGCAAGTGTAGCAATGCGGCCCCAACCCCCGCTCTCGCGACATAGCGAAACCAGTACCTCGCGTACATAACTACGCCCTTGAAATACCATGGGCACAGGGGAAGGGGCACAATAACGACACGCCCAAAATATGGCTTAAAACGTACTAGGGGCTGCCGGATTATTTTTTTTAATTTTTTCTTACTTTCAGGACTCCATACTTCGGACGACCTGTTCGGCAATTCGACTGCCGCACAAACGATGCAAGATCCAGGGAGGCAGACAAGCCATGACGCATTATGGAATCCCAGGTGGTCTCTGTTACGAGCGCTATACCTGTTTTAAATACAATTCCGCGGCCTGCCCCTGGTCAGGACATACTGAATAGTCCAATATCTTTTGCTTACCGCACTATTTGTATCGTTTGGCTTTGATAAATAGCCTCTCTATAAACAATGCTTAGCTTTTTGTCTATTTTTTTGCATTACTCTCTTTTATATATGTTCATTAATGACATGTTGCACCCGTACACTATGGTACGACAAGTACGCCAGGGGCTTCAGTACCCTTTAATATGGCGAGAGAAGTCCGTACACTTTCACAAGTGCGGCACCCCAAACTTATAGCACTATATGCATCGGCTCCGAATCATGATTTGGGTCAATAGTTGGGTTTGCCCGGCTCCTATGTTTTGGTGCCTTACGTTCCGCTATATCGGCTAAGGTAGCACTAGGAGAACCACTGCGATTGTGCCCCGGTTGAGCTGGGTTAAGCACCTCAGTGGAGAAAGCTAAAACTGACTGTCATGATGAGGCGAGAGACCGGTCGCTGTTCGAGAGGTTTTTTGGGTCCCTAAAGACTTATGTCGCTTCGAGCGAGGAGCTGGATAACCCCAGCCAAGGCGTGGATAGCGCCCCGAACTCGGTCTTCCGAACTAGGGGCTTCGCTGAAATTTAAAATTATAAAGTTCTATGGCTAAGTGAGAGTGTTCAAGCATTATAGTCCGATTGCCTAGTTCGTCGTGCTGAGCGCCTCCCTCGAAGGACCCAAACATGGGAAAAAGAGCGCACAGGTTTATCACCGAACACCCCAGCACTAGTGGCATGGGGGCAGAAGCCGACGACTGGCCATCTCTCAATTTTTGATAAACGGCCGCACAGAAAATAATATTTTAAATTCAATAAGCATTGCTTAGCACATATGAACAAGTTTTCAGCGCACAGGATAAAATCGAGCGAGTTCATTCAAAAATTACATCCTTGGTGCACTCATCCGCTACAAGGCGGGCACCCACAAGAACATCCTTATAGTAGTTCTCGGGCTTGCGATGCTCCTTCCTCGGCGGCGGCCCGTCCCTAACAAGCTTCTCGCCGTCCAGCTTACCCCAGTGCACCTTTGCACGGGCAAGGGCCCTACGGGCACCTTCGATACAGACGGAGCGCTTGATGACCTCGAGCCTTGGACAGGCCTCCACCAGCCGCCGCGCCAGCCTGAAGTAGCTCCCAGGCAAGGCCTCTCCGGGCCACAGCCGAACTATGAAGCCCTTCATGGCCTGTTCGGCCGCCTTGTGGAGCTCGACCAGCTGTTTCAGCTGGTCGCTCAAGGGCACAGGGTGTCCGGCCTCAGCATACTGAGACCAGAACACCTTCTCTGTCGAGCTGCCCTCTTCAGCTCGGTAGAATGCGGCGGCGTCGGATACGCTACGGGGAAGATCTGCGAATGCCCCTGGAGAGCTCCGGATTCGGGTAAGTAACAAGTAGTTTACTTTTATATTTCTGCTTTGCATGAAGAATGCCTTACCCACTGCTATCTTTTTCACCTCCTCCAACTCTTGGAGGGCCTTTTGGGCTTCGGCCTTGGCAGACTTGGCAGTCTCAAGGGCCGTCGCGAGCTCGGACGCTTGGGTCTTTGACTCAAGCTCCAAACTCTCATGTTTTTTCATGAGAGCCTGAAGCTCTTGCAGCACCTCGCCGACCTGAGCCCCAAGTTTCTCTCGCTCGGTGCGCTCGGTGGCTGTTTTCTTTTCGGCCTCAGACAGCGCCTGCTTGAGGGTCGCCACCTCAGTCGTGGCCCCTACAATAAGCAGTACAATCCTATTATTTTTTGCAATCACGCCTCTCTATAGGCACCCTTTTCAGTAAGGTATTTCTTACCTTCTTTCTCCTCGAGCTGCCGCTTGGCAAGGCCGAGCTCTTGCTCGGTCCGCTCGAGGTCCTGCTTCAGGACACCCACCTCCGCAGTCAGTGCGGCGGTGGATAGCAGCGAAGCCTGCATACGCATATTGACTCTTTTTGCTAGACTCCTGCGAAATTTACTAGATCCTCTATTCGGCTTTTCTTTCCGAACGCCAAACAGAGCATCAGGGGCTACTGTCTATGCGGTAATATTTTTACATATTTTTACTTACCTCAAAGCCTGTTAGAAGGCTAGCGCAAGCTTCAGTCAGTCCGCTCTTGGCGGACTGAACCTTCTGGATCACCGTACTCATAATAGTACGGTGCTCCTCGTCGACGGAGGCGCCTTCAAGCACCTCCAGCAGATTGTCCGGCGCCTCCGGTTGGACGGAGGCTGCCGGCTCAGAAGACTTGCTCCTCTTGGAAGGAGTTTGCCTACCGCAGTCCGGAACTGTTGAAGATTCCGGCGCGGTGTCCGGCATAAAGCCGGACTTGGAGCCCTGGGGGGGTCTTGTCCCCTTTACTCCTGGAGTCCGGGAGGTCGCCTTGCAGCTCCTCCAGGACCACCTCCTCCTGCCCCGGAGCTCGTTGTGACGCCACTTCGGCGTCATCCGCAGTGCGGGGGGAGACAGCGGGCGGAACTGAGTTCACGTCCGAAGAATCCAGGGAGCCGCTCGACGACTCGTTGAGTTTGGCCCGGGGCGGGCTGCATGATTATATTCGACATTAGGGAAAGCTGTGCGACAAAAGGAATACCATGAGTTACTCTGGTATCCGAACACTTACGATTTCGCCGGACGCCTGGCCCTGTCCGGCCACTCCTCTTCGTCCTCGTAGGCGTGGAGGGCGTAGTCCGGCGGAGGGGTCTTCCTCTTCTTGGACCGTTCGGCCTCCCCCCTTGGGGCGGCCTTCCTTTTCTTTCCTCCCTCTGCTGGGGGGGGAGAGCTTTCTTCTTCCTCCTCCTCGTTCTCACGGGAGGAGGGCGTCTCGGACTCGTCGGATGACGAGTCCGACAACACCACGTTGCGGGTACTCTTTCGAGTCCCCGTGGTCTTCTTCCTCTTGGCCTTCTTTTCCGGCACCACATAAGGCGCTGGAGCCAGCAGCTTCACTAGTAGAGCTGGGGCTAGGTCTTCGGGCAGCGGAGCCGGACAGTTAATCGGTCCGGATACCGCCCGCCAAGCCTGTCAAAGGTAAGGGAGTTTAGATCCCGCATAGAGTTAAACTATGAAAAAAGATGAACATCCTGTAAAAGGTGAAAATAGCTTACCTCGCTAGCATGACGCTGCGAGCTGTATCCGCGGTCCTCGGAAGCGGATGCGGGAGCCTCGGCACCTTTGATTAGCGCCTTCCAGACGTCTTCATATGTCGTGTCGAAGAGCCTGTTAAGGGTTCGGTGCTGTGCCGGGTCGAACTCCCACAGAGTAAAGTCCCGTTGTTGACACGGGAGGATTCGGCGAACGAGCATGACCTAGACTACATTTACAAGCCTGATTGACTTGTTTACCAGGGACTGGATGCATGTCTTCAGTCCGGTCACCTCTTTCTCGTTACCCCACGATAGGCCCATCTCTTTCCAGGACATGAGCCGCATGGGGGTCCGGATCGGAACTCGGGGGCTGTGATCCATTTCGGATCACGTGGCTCGGTGATGTAAAACCACCCGGCTTGCCACCCCTTTAGGGTCTCTACGAAGGAGCCCTCGAACCACAGGACGTTGGCAATCTTGCCCGCCATGGCGCCTCCGCACTCCGCCTGGTTGCCGCGCACCATCTTGGGCTTGACGTTGAAGGTCTTGAGCCAGAGGCCGAAATGGGGGCGGACACGGAGGAAAGCCTCGCACACGACGATAAACGCCGAGATGTTGAGGATGAAGTTCAGGGCCAGATCATGAAAATCCAGGCCGTAGTAGAACATGAGCCCCCGGACGAATGGGTGAAGTGGAAAACCCAGTCCGTGGAGGAAGTGGGGAAGGAATACTACCCTCTCATGGGGCCTTGGGGTGGGGACAAGCTGCCCCTCCTCAGGAAGCCGGTGCGTGATGTCTTTGGACAAGTATCCGGCCTTCCTTAGCTTTTTGACGTCGCCTTCCATGACGGAGGAGACCTTCCACTTGCCTCCCGCTCCGGACATCGCTGGAGAAGGTTGAGGTGGGAAGTGCGGGCTTGGGCGCTGGAGCTTGAGTGCGCAGGAGATGGGTAGGCAAAGGAGGAAGAAGGCGTAGGTAAAAAGGTGGATCCTTATCCCCTTATATGGGCGGATGCGGTTGTGCGTCCCCACCTGCCTAATAAAACTCGCTTGCCTCCCAAGCGCCGTGGTAAATGGCGCGGTTAGGTTTACCCACGTCCGTATTGATGAGAAACCCGCAAAAAGGGCACGCGATCTCTGCTTTGACAAGACGTGCCAAGGAAACCGCCTCGCAAAACATGCTGAGGTGGAAAAGTAAAAACGATTCGAGTAAAGGACTTGGCCGTAGTGTGATAGCGCACTGCGGAATACGTCAGCAGATTTGATTTGTGTCAATATTATTCTCTCTATGGCAATATGTGGAAACTTATTTTGTAGAACCGGACACTACTCTTGGTGTTTACAAATCTTCTATGAAGGACTTGGAGGAGGAACCCTCCTTGCAATGCCGAAGATAATTTGCGTGCGACTCGTCGTCATTGAAGCCTGGTTCAGGGGCTACTGAGGGAGTCCTGGATTAGGGGGTGTTCAGGTAGCCAGACTATACCTTCAGCCGGACTCCTGGACTATGAAGATACAAGATTGAAGACTTCGTCCCGTGTCCGGATGGGACTTTCCTTGGCGTGGAAGGCAAGCTTGGCGATGCAGATATTCAAGATCTCCTACCATTGTAACCGACTCTGTGTAACCCTAACACTGTCCGGTGTCTATATAAACCGGAGGGTTGTAGTCCGTAGGCAATCAACTCCATACACAACAATCATACCATAGGCTAGCTTCTAGGGTTTAGCCTCCTAGATCTCGTGATAGATCTACTCTTGTACTACCCATATCATCAATATTAATCAAGCAGGAGTAGGGTATTACCTCCATCGAGAGGGCCCGAACCTGGGTAAAACAAAGTGTCCCCTGTCTCCTGTTACCATCCGGCCTAGACGCACAGTTCGGGACCCCCTACCCGAGATCCGCCGGTTTTGACACCGACACCCGTTGTATTCGAACGTTAGAATCTATCACACCCGATCATCACGTGGTGCTTCGAAACAACGAACCTTCGCAATGGTGCACAGTTAGGGGGAACACTTTCTTGAAATTATTACGAGGGATCATCTTATTTAAGCTACCATCGTTCTAAGAAAATAAGATGTAAAATATGATAAACATCACATGCAATCAAATAGTGACATGATATGGCCAATATCATTTGCTCCTTTGATCTCCATCTTCGGGGCTCCATGATCATCATTGTCACCGGCATGACACCATGATCTCCATCATCGTGTCTTCTTGAAGTTGTCACGTCAACTATTACTTCTACTACTATGGCTAACAGTTTAGCAATAAAGTAAAGTAATTACATGACGCTTATGTTGACACGCAGGTCATAAATAAATTAAGACAACTCCTATGGCTCCTGCCGGTTGTCATACTCATCAACATGCAAGTCGTGATTCCTATTACAAGAACATGATCAATCTCATACATCACATATATCATTCATCACATCCTTTTGGCCATATCACATCACACGACACATGCTGCAAAAACAAGTTAGACGTCCTCTAATTGTTGTTGTAAGTTTTTACGTGGCTGCTATAGGTTTCTAGCAAGAACGTTTCTTACCTACGCCAAAACCACAACGTGATATGCCAATTTCTATTTACCCTTCATAAGGACCCTGTTCATCGAATCCGATCCGACTAAAGTGGGAGAGACAGACACCCGCCAGCCACCTTATGCAACTAGTGCATGTCAATCGGTGGAACCGGTCTCACGTAAGTGTACGTGTAAGGTTGGTACGGGCCGCTTCATCCCACGATGCCGCCGAATCAAGATAAGACTAGTAACGGCAAGCAAATTGACAATATCGACGCCCACAACTACTTTGTGTTCTACTCGTGCATAGTAACTACGCATAGACCTAGCTCATGATGCCACTGTTGGGGAACGTAGCAGAATTTTAAAAAATTTCTACGCATCACCAAGATCAATCTATGGAGTCATCTAGCAATGAGGGAGAGAGGAGTGCATCTACATACCCTTGTAGATCACGAGCGGAAGCGTTCAAGAGAACGGGGTTGATGGAGTCGTACTCGACGTGATCCAAATCATCGAAGATCCTAGTGCCGAACGGACGGCACCTCCGCGTTCAACACACGTACGGAGCGAGGACGTCTCCCGCGCCTTGATCCAGCAAGGAGGAGGGAGAGGTTGAGGAAGAGGGCTCCAACAGCAGCACGACGGCGTGGTGGTGATCAAGCTGTAGTACTCCGGCAGGGCTTCGCCAAGCTCTTATGGAGGAGGAGAGGTGTTGGGGAGGGGAGAGGTTGCGCCTTGGATGTTCCTTGCAGCCCTCCCCTCACCCATCTATTTATAGGGGAAAGGGGAAGGGGGCCGGCCCCTCTAGATGAGATCTAGAGGGGGGGCGGCGGCCAAGGGGAGGGGGGCTTGCCCCCCAAGCAAGGGGGCGCCCCCCTTAGGGTTTCCCCCAACCCTAGGCGCATGGGCCCTAGGGGGGTGTGGCGCCCCAGCCCACTTGGGCTGGTTCCCTTCTCCATACAGCCCATAAGGCCCTCCGGAAGAGGTGGACCCTCCCGGTGGACCCCCGGAACCCCTCCGGTGGCCCCGGTACAATACCGATATGCCCTCGAAACTTTCCGGTGACCATATGACAACTTCCCGTATATAAATCTTTACCTCCGGACCATTCTGGAACTCCTCGTGACGTCCGGGATCTCATCCGGGACTCCGAACAACATTCGGTAATCACATACAAGTCTTCCTAACAACCCTAGCGTCACCGAACCTTAAGTGTGTAGACCCTACGGATTCAGGAGACAAGCAGACATGATCGAGACGACTCTCCGGTCAATAACCAACAGCGGGATCTGGATACCCATGTTGGCTCCCACATGCTCCATGATGATCTCATCGGATGAACCATGATGTCGAGGATTCAATCAATCCGTATACAATTCCCTTTGTCAATCGGTACGTTACTTGCCCGAGACTCGATCGTCGGTATCCCAATACCTTGTTCCGTCTCATTACAGGCAAGTCACTTTACTCGTATCGTAATGCATGATCCCGTGATCAACCACTTGATCACATTGAGCTCATTATGATGATGCATTACCGAGTGGGCCCAGAGATACCTCTCCGTCATACGGAGTGACAAATCCCAGTCTCGATTCGTGCCAACCCAACAGACACTTTCGGAGATACCTGTAATGTACCTTTATAGTCACCCAGTTACGTTGTGACGTTTGGCACACCCAAGGCACTCCTACGGTATCCGGGATTTGCACAATCTCATGGTCTAAGGAAATGATACTTGACATTCAGAAAAGCTACAGCAAATGAACTACACGATCTTTGAGCTAAGCTTAGGATTGGGTCTTGTCCATCACATCATTCTCCTAATGATGTGATCCCGTTATCAATGACATCTAATGTCCATAGTCAGGAAACCTATGACTATCTTTTGATCAACGAGCTAGTCAACTAGAGGCTCACTAGGGACGTGTTGTGGTCTATGTATTCACACATGTATTACGATTTCCGGATAACACAATTATAGCATGAACAATAGACAATTATCATGAACAAAGAAATATAATAATAACCATTTTATTATTGCCTCTAGGGCATATTTCCAACGAAGGGGTGGCTTCCCCCCCCAAGCCAAGTGGGGGGCGCCCCCACCCCTAGGGTTTCCCAACCCTAGGCGCAGGGGAGGCCCAAGGGGGGGCGCACCAGCCCACCAGGGGCTGGTTCCCCTCCCACTTCAGCCCATGGGGCCATCCGGGATAGGTGGCCCCACCCGATGGACCCCCGGGACCCTTCCAGTGGTCCCGGTACAATACCAGCGACCCCCGAAACCTTCCCGGTGGCCGAAACTGGACTTCCTATATATAAATCTTTACCTTCGGACCATTCCGGAACTCCTCGTGATGTCCGGGATCTCATCCGGGACTCCGAACAACTTTCGGGTTACTGCATACTAATATCTCTACAACCCTAGCGTCACCGAACCTTAAGTGTGAGACCCTACGGGTTCGGGAGACATGCAGACATGACCGAGACGCCTCTCCAGTCAATAACCAACAGTGGGATCTGGATACCCATGTTGGCTCCCACATGCTCCACGATGATCTCATCGGATGAACCACGATGTCGAGGATTCAATCAATCCGTATACAATTCCCTTTGTCAATCGGTACATTACTTGCCCGAGACTCGATCGTCGGTATCCCAATACCTCGTTCAATCTCATTACCGGCAAGTCACTTTACTCGCGCCGTAATGCATGATCCCGTGATCAACCACTTGGTCACATTGAGCTCATTATGATGATGCATTACCGAGTGGGCCCAGAGATACCTCTCCGTCACACGGAGTGACAAATCCCAGTCTCGATTCATGCCAACCCAACAGACACTTTCCGAGATACCTGTGGTGTACCTTTATAGTCACCCTGTTACGTTGTGAAGTTTGGCACACCCAAGGCACTCCTACGGTATCCGGGAGTTGCACAATCTCATGGTCTAAGGAAATGATACTTGACATTCGGAAAAGCTACAACAAACGAACTACACGATCTTTGAGCTATGCTTAGGATTGGGTCTTGTCCATCACATCATTCTCCTAATGATGTGATCCCGTTATCAATGACATCCAATGTCCATAGTCAGGAAACCATGACTATCTTTTGATCAACGAGCTAGTCAACTAGAGGCTCACTAGGGACGTGTTGTGGTCTATGTATTCAACATGTATTACGATTTCCGGATAACACAATTTTAGCACGAACAATAGACAATTATCATGAACAAAGAAATATAATAATAACCATTTTATTATTGCCTCTAGGGCATATTTCCAACACCTCCTCCCCGACGACCTCTACTACGATGAGAGGTACGCCCCCGACTCCGTCCTGTCGGACACGTGGCCCCAGGACGAGCACGATGTGCGACGCGCGTCCTACTTCGCCGGCACGGTGTCGGGGCCGCGGCGGCCACGTCGGGAGGTGCGCGAGCGTACGCTAGTGCACGGCCTCACGCCCACGCCGTCGCCTTCCCCGTCTCCGTCACCACCTTCACCTCCTCGCATGACAGCGGAGGAGGAGGCCCATCTCATGGCGCGTGTCATGGAGGACTCCATGCGCACGCACGACGAGCGCCAATGGGAGGGCCTCGAGGAGATGACGGCCCTCTCCGCGGCCGGCGACGTCGCCATCCCCGAGCTGGAGATGGTGCCGAAGGAGGAGGTGAGGGAGGAGCCGCCGGTGGCCGCCTTTCACCCGGGCCTGGTGGGTCAGGGGTGGAGCTGGTCGTGCACGGCGGAGTAGATGGCGGCCGCCATGGGGGGTGTGAACTGGTGCCCCACGCCGCCGCAGTCGCCGGAGCGGGACGCCTCGCCTCGGGAGGAGGTGGTGCAGGCACCGGGCACCTTCCAGCCCGCCGCCCCCGTGCACCGCGGACCGCCGGCCTACCTCTGAACGCCGCCGGACTACGTCGACCTCGTCAGCAACGACAACGACACCGGCGGCCACTGAAGGCGGCGACAATGGCCATGACATCAACGGGCGCGGCAAGAGCGCGCGGGCGGCGTTTTTTTATTTTGTTTTATGTAAATTATGGAACTGAGCCGTTTAAGTGGACCGTGAAACTGGGCCGTTTTGTGGCCGTGACCCCTAAATATGTTTTAAGTTTTTTTAACTGCGTTTATTTATTTTTTTAGGCATTTTATTTAAGGTTTTTTGCTTTTTTTATCACATCCACCCCGGACATGATTTGGGGTGCGGTCGCACGTTGGGTGCACCCACGACCCAACGGACAAACACGGACATGGGCGAACACATTGCTGCCCCAAAGGAATAAAATTCGGCCAAACCGGACGTCCGTTTGGGATTATGCGATGGAGTTGGCCTAACTCTATTTCTTGAGCGCCTAACCACTCTCACTACCACCTCTCTATCATAATCAAGTAGCTCTTATCTCATGCTCTAGGCAAACATCCCGGGACCTATTAATATGTTTTTGGTTAAGCATCATCGCCGCTTCAGTGATGTCCGCTTCCAGAATAAATGGTAAAGATCTCCATTCAAGTGCAAATGCAACTCCCTCGGGACAAGTTTGTAGTTCTACCTCCAGTGCGCAATTGCATGTGAACAAGTGAGGACATGAGGAGAAAATAATTTGACCGGCCGCACGAAGCACCATCCCATCGAAGCAACATTCCTATGTAGGCGAGATGTCCATACCATGGGCAAAGTTTGAGATCGTGGTGCCTGAGAAGTCCTTGCAAGTGTACAAGGTTGCGGCCCGATTGTTAGTTGGAGATGGAACAAGCACCTTGTTCTGGGAAGCCCGGTGGTTGCATGGGCTCCAGGTACAAGAGGTAGCGCCTAGCATCTAGGTCGAAATCACTATTCTAACCTCTACTGCAATCTTTGCTACAAACTGAACTCGATATAAAAGTAATTCATAATCCGACCATTTTAGCAATGCCACAACCCATGGCGTTTCTGCTCCAAACAAAAACACCAAGCCACGCCGCGTTGCTGTCCTGGCCCCACTCGCTGAGGTGTCAGGCTCGAAACGCCGAGCCCGATTGCGTTTCTGGTAACGCCAATGAATTTGGCGTTTCTGGCCATGCTGAAAACGCCAATGGCCATGGCTTTTCTAAATGGAAATGCCAAAGGCCATGCATGGACGTAGTAGCACTCCTGTCCAAGGCATCATGCATGCATGCATGTACTTTGGGGGATATCCATCTTTAATTTGTACTATGGCATGCGTTGCATGCATGTATGTACTGCTGTGCAGTTTTTCCCCGAGAGAACGCGGAACGTTTCCTGATCCTGCGCAATCTTTTTGTGTACCACGCAAGGGATGGAGCAGCTACTTTTCCTGATCCTAAAAATAAAAATTGTGTAGCACGCAAGGGATGGATATAGCAAAATGATTTGTTGAGAAGATGATCAGCAAGGAAATAACCTAAAAGCTATGCTGCGCCAACTGATCTGACAAAACAACTGGCAGTTGTTATACTATCAGTAAGGAAATACACGGGCCAAAAAGTCACGCCAATGATGCTCTCGTCCCAGTGAAATTTCTGGCCGGCTTACCGAACGTGTACGTTATTGCCCTGTACTAGTGGCATGCGTTGCTGGCATGGCATGGAAACGCCAACGCTCAATGCGTTGCTGGCAAGGGCAGCAACGTTCACTTGCTTGGTGTTTTCATGTGGATCGGCAAAGCTAGCTAGCTGGGCGTTTGAATATGGATTTGAAATGCGAGCTACTTCGGCGTTTCTATATGAAGAAGAAACGCCACGGGTTGTGGCGTTGTTAAAAGGGTCAGATCGTGAAATACTTTCATGTTGAGTTTATTTTGTGGCAAAGATTGCTGAAAAGGTCAGAATAGTGATTTCGGGCTAGCATCTACTCCCTCCGTTTCAAAATAGATGACCAAACTTTATACTATAGTTAGTATAAAATTGAAAACAATTTTGATGACCAAACTTGGTCAGAACTTGGCCGCAATGATGCCATCTGTAGATCATGTACTATGTAGAGTAGAAGCGGAAGGTATAGCATGGAAACAAGCAGGAATTCTCAAAGGCGAGGCGCACGCCTTCTTTGGGGTGGTGTCGGCGTGGGCTAGTGTGAGAAGTTAGCTAATGTGAGGGTGTGCTTAAGTGGAGTTTGGTGTCACGTAATATGTAACTGCCAACGTGGATGGGCTCCTTACCCCATCCTATGTTTTAATATATACTACAACCGTCCTTATTTATTGGTCCACTTAGTATTTTGTATCACATTTTGATCATGAATTTAATTAATAAAATGTTAATGCATGTCCCAAAAAAATATCATTGAAAACTATGTTCAAATACGAATCCAATAATATAATTTTTTTATAACATGCATTAACATTTTGACAATTAAATCTATGATCAAATTTTGACACATAATACAAAGAGGACCAATAAATCTGGATGGAGGTAGGAGGTAGTAGTACGCACACTCGCGCGTATTCGAAAAAATCCCAACGTCCTTGCAGGCTTTGCCAACATGGTGACACCCTGTTTTTGTTGTTGCTATTTAGAAATAGGGGATAAGCGGTGAGAGTGAGAGTGATGGCAATATATGCAACAAGTTACGAATGTACACCATTTGATGGACGAAAGCAATTACACTTTATTCGAGAGTTTCCTCCAATTTTTTTTCTTGGGCAACGTATACATTATAATCTCAGCACCACCATAGGCCACTGAATCAAATTTCCTTTTTCCATTAGGAAAACTCAACCTCTGAGCAAATAATAAATAATACTACCACAGCTCCACATAATAAATAAATAAATAAAATAATGTTTAGGTGTGGAGAATAGGCGGGCTGCAGTATGCCCCGTTGAGCCAGCCGTCGGTGATCTGCTTGTATGCTGCCTCAGTGAGGTGGATGCCGTCCCAGCTGAGGTGGTCGGCCGGGTTGGCGCACGCCGCCGCGCCCGGCATCCCGCACCTCGCGCTGTTGGCGTAGTTGTACTTGCCTCCCCCGGAGCCGCAGCACGCCTCGAAAGCCGCGTTGAAACCTGCAGAGACCCTTGTTAGCTAGCTAGACGGATCGATCACTACCTAGAACGTGCATGAACAGTGCCCCGGTCGGCGCCGGTGCTCCATGCATGCATGCATGTGGAGGCATGTGTTGGTTGGGCGTGTCAGCCAGTGCCGATCCACCTTTACTTGGCCATCATGTCAGCTCTAGATCTTCTTTGTGAATGATTTTTTTGAATGCTTTTTTTTTTGAATGATTTGAAGAACTTCTACTCGTCGCCGCGCAGGAAATGCAGGAATCTCACATGCAGGGACATGTGCCCAGAGTGGGTATGCAAGTAGCACCACACTGATACTGATGCCGACGCTGACACTAGTGCCGTGTCCACTGCTGCTGCTAGCTCGTGCACAAACGCGGCATCTATCTATCCACACGTTATGCGTGGCTTGTCTGTCCCTGGCGTGTTAGTTAGACTTATTGCTGAAAGAAGATGCCCAACGGCTACCTAAGACTAAGAGAGTACTGGTCGGTCGGAAGGAAATGTGGGAACTACTCCGCGTGCGCACGTACGTACCGTATTTGCTTGGGTTCTGGACCATGTCGTAGACGGCGGAGTAGAAGTCGCCGTACATGATCCGCGCCGCCCGGCCGTAGCGCTTCCGGAGGCGGGCGATCTTGGCCTGGAGCAGGTTGTTGTGGAACGTGGACAGATCGTTGAACTTGCGGAGGCAGCCGAGGCTGTCGTAGTCGGCGCTGCTGTTGGTGCCGTAGACGGTGAGGTAGATGGGGAAGCACCCGATGGGGAGCACCCCGGGCACCACCACATCCCTGGCCCCCATGGCCACCACCTTCTCCACGCCCCTGATGATGGTGTTGACGATCTTGGTCGTGTACCTGCCAAAGTTTTGAATAGCAGGCTATGATAAGTAACGGTAGTACTCACCCAAATCAGCTATATATCGGTGAAAAATCATGCAAAATCAGGCTATAGCGGACAGGATTTCATTTAGCGGCATTGGTACCGGCTCGCTTGGTCCGGGTTGTAGTTGCCGAACAGCATCGCGTTGTAGTCGTTGCCGCCGAACTCGCCGAACACCACCAGCGAGTCCCGCAGGTACCGCTTGCAGTCGTTCCCGCACACGGTGGCGGTGATCTGCTGGAACCACTGGATCTGGAAGCTGATGGGCCCGTTGTTCCAGATCTTGTCCGAGAGGCCGAGGCCGCGGAAGAAGGGCGCGTCCATGGCCGTCGCCCCCGTGATGGCCATGTTCGCGCCCTGCTTGAAGTCCGTGCCGTTCGCCTTGGACGGTGGCAGGAACGGCACCCCAAACTTGGTGCCTGCAATGCGTCATCGTACGTACGTCAAGCAAGAACGATTTATTTGAGCAAGATGGAGTGTGTGTGCGGAGCAGCGGAGCACAGCACTTACTGAGGAAGTCGACGATGACGCGGCCGTCGGAGCACCGGCAGGTGGGGGTGCCGAAGTAGGTCTCGCCGTAGGGCGGCTGCGTGAAGGTGATCGCCGTCGGCTTCCCGCTCGTGCACAGGTTGCCCGTGTCAGTGATGGAGTCGCCGAAGTTGAACACCGCGTTGTACTTCTGGGCCTGGGCGGACGCCGCACCCGCAAGAAGCAGCAGGGCCAAGCATGGCAGCAGCTGCCGCCGCACCGGCACTGGCACCGCCACCGCCGACGACCTCATCGTCCCAGCCGCTGGCTGCTGCGGACGAGACAGAGGGGGAGGGAGGCACGCAAAGCGGCAAAGAAGAAAGCTACGGAAAGGAAAAGGAATGGGGGGATGCATGCTCTTGGCCAGGGGCCGGGCTTTCTATAGCCCCCGTGACCGGCGCTTTAATTCGCTTTCGATTCGAATCTCTTGTCCGCTGAGACTGAGGACGAGAGTCAAGCATGTTACTACCCAGCTAGCTAGATTGTCCTCCCCTTCAGTATTTTATGGTATTTTATCAGTGGTTGCCAGGGAGAAATTTGTCTCTCTCTTTGACCTTTGCTACACTTTCAGCTCGGTTTGTCTTCCCCAGAGAGGAAACTTCACGTGAGAGATCACCACCACCGCCTTATTATTCTCCGATTCTCTGTAAAGGTCAGCATACTACGATCCTGCCATGATACCAAAGGACGCACAAAGCAGCTCCACACATGCATGCGTGCGTGGCTAGCTCTGCTCCATGGAGAGCTTCACCTGCCCATATGGCACCGTGTGTGATCTGAATGTTAAGATTCATACAAGTACAAAAGATAGTTGGGAAGAAATAACCCAATCGGACGTACGGTAAATTTTTTCTCTATGCAACCTCTCCTCTCAGACAAGTAACTCCCGGATAGATCGGATCTCGTACACAGGCGGAAAGGATGCGACCATGGATTCCCTTTGCATGACGCCGGAGTCGCCGCTGTTTCCCCCTCCCTTCGCCGGCCGCTCTGGGGCTGGGAGGGAGGGGGAACTCGGATTTGTGCGTCGGGTGGGTTCTCAGTAGGGAGTAGGGTTAGCGTTGAGGGAGATTTTGCCGAGGCCGTTGCAGTGGCGTCACAACTGAATAAGTTTTCCCGGGCTCTGATCACGGTCGGGTTCGTTGAGGTTGTAGGCTATGGTGTTTGGAGGGTGATCGAAACTGGCCGGTTTTGGTCCTCGGATAGGTGGTGCTTGTGTGGAGAAGGAGATTCTTCTTCCACCTCGTCGGTATGATTTTCTATTGTAGTTCTTCATCTTTCTTTGTGCTGCTGATGGAGGGATGTCCTCCTTTGCCCCGGCAGTTGGCTCGGCCGCATCGTCGGAACCAAATCATAGTTCTCTTCCACCTGAAAGGGGCACATGTGTTCCTTGTCTTTTCGATGCTGGAGCAAAGAAAACGGGGACATCATGGAGGCGATCATGCCGTGGTTGAAGATGATGAGTTGCTTGGGCCTCATTGCAATTTTTTGTGTTACAGGGGCCGACTCACAAGATTCAAGGACGATGACACAGAACTTCGGAGATCTTCGTGTTTTATAATTGTTTTACAGTGCTTTTTGTTATTCTGGTTCTTTGTGGATGCATTAGGACGTGCTTGTATGAATCAAGGACTTTGTATTAATTTGCAATTTGAATACAAGCATACTTTCTAAAAAACAACTTTCTCTATGACAACGGAAAGTTGTAGTCATGGTATCTCCAACGCCAACCCTCAAAACGTCCATAGCCGCCTGGACCGCGTGGTCCGGACGTGTTTTGCCATTCAATGCGGGTTTGTATCGGTTCCTGACCGGTTCTAAAAGAAGCATTGGGGGCGCGAGATGAAGAGGGTAAAGAGGGTGGGAGAGGATAACGATGTACCTAACATGTAGGCTCATGTAGTCAGTGATAGAAAAAGTGGTTCTTCGACGGTACTAACTTTTACCAGACAAACATATCAGGGTTGCTTTAGGGTTGGGATTGACCGGGATCAGTAGTTTGGATACAAATTTCAGGGATTAGTTGTTCAAGATATGATTTCGATGAGACGTACGTGTTCAAGGTATATTTCAGACTTTTCTCTTTCAGAAACATGATATAATTAATGTAGCATAAGTTTTTGTTATCTTACTAGTTTTTTCCTTCTTACAAACTGATATGCGTACAATCTGATTGTTTCTAGCTTTATGGTAGCCCACAACAATTCATTCATCTCCTCATTACCCCCCCCCCCCCCCCCCCTTGGCCCCCTTTTTACTAGTATTTTGTTTCTTTGCATCAATCGAAGCAAGAGAGGAATACTTTGACATTGTAACATAGCCTAATCCGGAAGGAATGGGGAATGTATGAAGTGTCCAAAGGTTTGCTTGGTAGGAAATGCTATGAATGAATATTATTTGTTCGTTCCATTCATGTAGGTTGGCATCATGAAATCGACTACATAGCTCCAAGACCTTGAACTCATTAGTCGGGGGAACTCCCATGGCGATGTACCTACCCACAACCTCCATGGCTCTATGACATCCGGGAAGATCTGCCTTGCACATCGGTGAGCATTAATTAATCTTCATTGAGGAGGGGCATCTACCAGTGGTACCCAACCTCATATCACAACGATAGGCCGTGTCCAACGTCAGGTACTCGATCAAAGGTGCGCTCTCGAGAATGTGGATCGTGAGATGGATCTAGCCCTTGGATGGACAAAACCCTGTGATAGTCACCTGCCTGAGGCGGTCATACTGGCGCTTCAGCCTCTGCCCCGGCACTCGTCATTGTCCTCTCCAATAACGAGGTCGGTCCTAAGGGCACCCTGCTCTACCTGCATATAGATACACATGTAGGATCAACAATAATGTTATTGTTACGACAAACAATTAACACACTAATTGGCATAGATAGCTCCAAATGATATACATAATGATTTACCTGCAAGATGAAAGAATCCATTACAGGAGAAGCATCAAGAAAAGAAACCAAAGAGAAGATGTCGCAGCTTGGAGGGAGGGACATTACTCCTCTACCGAGTCCGATGTCCATGTTCTTGAGATGAGGGAGCTCCGAGGGCAACATTGGAATGTTGATGTTCTGAAGAAGAACAAATCCCAAGGTTAACCATGTGCTTGTTTGTTCCAACATAAAACTACAGTACACATTCATATATTGTTGATTAAATATACTATGAGAGAGCATATATACCTCAGCACGAGACTGGATGGTGAGGTTCTCGACATTTCCTGCAATAGATGGAAGCCCCGCGCGAGCATCAGAGAGAATGCAACACAAGCTTACATTCTTAAGCGGCAAAGAATTTTGGATAGATATATTGAACAAGGCTCCACTATAATGGAAGGAGTTGGGGCATGGAGCATCGATCTCTACTATTTGTAGCCTCTTGAATTCTATAACAGCAAGAAATTTTAGTTCCGCAACGTACATGGTATTCTCAAGCAACTTACCCCACTGCGTAAGGATATCTCCAGCCGCTCCAAGGCAGTAGATTTGGAGAGCGACTGCAATAATTCTTCCTCATTAATATTGAGAAAACGAAGATGCACCTTTTTTCTATCTTCTCAACAGGCCAAGTGTCGGAATGGGATCTAAAGCACAACTAGTGAGGTGAAGAGACTGAATTGAACTTGCAACTGCTTCGTTGGACAAAACCCAACATCGGAATTTGTAGATTTTCTTCATGAAAATATACGTAGCCAAGCTAAGTTCTTTAGTCCCAGACTTGACGGTGATTTGGAGCCACCTGTCCAAGCAGAGGCTTTGATTTCCTTGCAAGGGTTAAGCCCAAGTTTAAGCATTTCCACCTTAACCCCATTGCTGTGATGGTTCAAGAATTCGGTCAACTTTGTCAATGATATAGGTTCCTCTTTCCTAAAATTTCTTGTCACTCAACTCTCAAGTGTATCAGAGTTGAGTACGAGCTTGGAATAGTATCTCACAAACATAGAAACCCACACGAGCAGCTGCTTGCACTCACAACAGAGAATGTATATGATGTGGGATGTCTTGCAAAACCAAGGTTGACAAGTTTCAACGGTCAGATTGTACTCTCTTCGTTCTAAAAGATGGAGTAAGATGTATTAGTTTTTTAGAGAGTCAAAGTTATCTAACTTTGACCAAGTTTATAGAGAAAACAATCAATGTCTACGATAGCAATTCTTTAACATTAGATTTGTTACTTGCTGCTAAAATACTTGAATGCCACCGATCGAGATTATTATTTTTACTTGCTACGTGCTATGTCTGATGAATATACACCTGGCTGGCAGCAACACATACCTGTGGGAGATCCTCAAAAACGGCCATGGCCGATATATTTTGGGCAGCTTGAGAAATATGGTGTTGCTGTTGGAAGGTTCCCACCGGTTGATGCAGCCTCTGGTCGACTATCTGCGGTGCAGCAGATCTTGCCTCAGTTCTGCCCTACAAATTTTGCCAAAGAGACGTGCAAATTCTCAAGAGCCAGCGCTGGTTCAACAAGGAAAGATGGAACCAAGCCGAGCCAGGTTAGGTTACGATCGACGGAAGCGACGGGATAATCTGAAATTGGTTCAACATGAGATCGATTTTCGCCTAGATCTAACGGAAGAAGCGCGGCGCATGGACAGGAACCGATCGAGAGGGCCGGCGACGGGAGGAGCTGGACACGCCGATCTCGCCTGTGCACCGGCCAAGTTTCGATTGTGTCTAGGTTTTTTGGGCCGAAACGGCGGCTGCGGTTCCCGTTTCAGCTCTCCGGCCCAGGACAACCTCCGATTTGATCAGAGTTAGCTGATCTAATAACTCTAGTTAAACTCTCTGCCATCCAAGTCGTTGTAGTATAGTGGTAAGTATTCCCGCCTGTCACGCGGGTGACCCGGGTTCGATCCCCGGCAACGGCGTTTCATTTTTTTCTTTGCCTCTCTTTTGTTTCTGCACTTCTACAGCAATCGCGCCAAACCTGTTGCAGTTCGTCAGTAGGCAACGGCGAACTTTTAGGAGTTGTCGATGGCAGAGAAAACCAACGTCATTTTTGTTCTTGTTTTTTGCACAACTGCAGGAGTTGGCGATGGGTGCAGGAAGCCAATCAATACAAAGTTCGTCCAAATTTAACATCGTTAGCTTTACTTGATGGAAATTCTATGGATCAACGGTGGCACATTAACAGTAGACCATGTATTTATATGTCTCAAAAAAAAAGTAGACCATGTATTTAGTAGACGGCGTACAGCCCTGAATATCCTCCATGTGTGTGAGTGGACGATCGGGTCGCTGTCGCCGATCAGCACGATCCTTCGATCCTTCCTTCGCCGCAGAAAGGCCTATAGCCGGAAGAGGACAAGACTCGCCGCATGTAGATCAGCGACGACCTTGTGGGAGCGGTACTGAAAATTTTACAAGATGATGTGCTTCCTGGTTCGAATGACGACTTTCAAACATAAAATCACACTTCTTGAAATAGCCTCCCAAGCCCTAACCCTTTGTTGATGTCCTTCACCACTGGCTTGTAATCACATGCAATCATCAAACGGTTCAAAGAAAAATCATTGGCTAAAGCCAATGCTTCACTGACACGCTACAACTTCATGACTGCTGGATCATTCAATCCCGGAAGTACAATCGTTGAGGATCCGATATAATTGCCATGTTCATCTCTTTGCACCGCGGCTGCTGCACCCACATCCCCATTGTGAGACATACCTCTGTCGACATAGATCTTTGCCTGGCCGCTCGGAGGGTGCTTCCAAGTGTTAGACATCGTTATCGCATGTGCACGCCTCCGCGGTGTCGTTGTTCCGGTAGTCCTCTTCAGGCTATCCAACTCTGAACACTCTCTCGGGTGGTGTTGGTGTCGGCTGTTGTGGTTGTGTTTGGCATCTTGCAATGGAGTGTGTGGATAGAGGAATGCAGTGACGGTCCTCTTCTTCGATCTCATCGAATGAAGTTGACGGCGCTGGGATCTAGCGGACATGGGGATCGAAGAACCCTGGCTGACGTGCCACAAAGTTTCGGTCTTGTTGCTTGAGACAGTCCGGTTCATCGGCTCGAAAAGCATCCTTGTATGCAAAGGTGCTCCTCTAGATCTTGGTATGAAGGCAGTTCCCCTCTTTCTTCGATGTTGCTTCAACAACGGAGGAGGACGATGGTGGGCGATGTTTTGGTGTGGCACAAGATTCTGCCAAAGTAAAATTTTAGTTTTACTTCTTGCGAAGTCTTTGATTCAATATTGCAAGACATCTATGTATGTCTTCTGTGATGACCACATATGTACTCTTTGTAATACGTTTGTCTAATAAAATATATGTGATTATGTAAAAAAGAACTCTGAAATAAATCTTGCTACAAAAAGATGTGTCCACATTGGACTTTGATAATAAATGGACTCCACTCATGTATTGGTGTATTGCTTTTGTGTGTGTTGTCAAAACCGCCCAAAAAGCGACAAACCCACACGGAAACGTTTCCTTTTTTTTGGAGAACACGGGGAATACGTGTATCACACTCCATCTCCAGTCCGTTTCGGCCGAGTTACCGACTGGATCAAACACACGCTCTAGTTTTTAGGCCACGCCTAACGCAGTATCTACTATATCTAAATAGCTAGCCTTCACTAATTATTTCTCTCAACATGCAAGCATGCCACATCATCACACAACATGCATGACAAAAGGCCCACCTCCACTATCATATATCTCTCAACATGCACGCATGCCACTTCATCATAAAACGTCATGAAAAAAAGACTCATCTCAACATGCAAGCATACATGAGAATTTTCATTCTATTAAGTTATTTATATTTAATAAACATTTTACAACTATATAGTAATGAAACGCAATAAATTATATGTATTTTCAGTTTTAACTTTTTATATTATTACTTCAAATATTCACGCGTCATACAACAAAACACATTTAAATATGTTGCTAAATATTTTCGCAACAACGTGCAGGATATCATCTAGTTTCCGAGAATAGGAGGAGACGGGACGCAATAAACCCCCAAATTCCGCATAACATTCAGATACATACGCCGCCGCCGTTATCCGGCTGGATCTCCACCGCTACGGGGCAATGGCAAAGAGGTCCAGAAAGAAGATGGAGCAGCCGGCGGCGGCGGCAGAGAGCCTCCCCGAGGACCTCCTCGTCGAGGTCCTTGCGCGGGTGCCCTACAGATCGCTCTGCCGCTTCAAGTGCGTGTCCAAAGCATGGCGCGCCCTCTGCTCCGACCCCGGCCTCCGGAAGAGGTCGCCGCAGGCTCTGTCGGGCTTCTTCTGCTAAGCTCGCAGCGACTGGAATAACGAGCTCTGCTTCCGCAACCTGTCGGGCCGAGGCCGGCCCCTCGTCGACCCCGGCCTCCCTTTCCTGCGCGGCGCGTGGGACGGGGGCGTCCAGACCGTGGACTGCTGCGGCGGCCTCCTCCTCTGCAAGTGCTGGAAGATATCGTCTGCCACCAGCTCCGGCGCCGACACAGAGTTCGTTGTGTCCAATCCAGCTACGGAGAAGTGGACTGTCTTGCCTGCTAACGAGGAGCTGCTTCAGGAGAGGAACATCATCCGTCTGGCTTTCGACAATTCGACCCGGCCGCTCCCTCCCGCTTCGCCGTGTTCGTGCTCGTACGGGGCGACGGGATCACCAGAGTGGAGATCTTCTCATCGGAAACCGGAAGGTGGGCTTCCAAGGAGAGCGAATGGGGCGACCACACTAGCGTGGTTGATCATGATGGTTCCGTCTCTCTCTTCTTCGGTGGCGCGCTGCATCTAACTACCCACGATTCTTCGGTGATCACGGCGGATGCGGAAGGGAATACTTGGCGGGAAATCCGAATGCCGCCTCACCATAGCAGACACCTCCGATTATGGTTATATTGGGCAATCTCAGGGACGCCTGTATGCAACGCATATGGATTACACTAATGGTAATCGCCAGCTCTCGGTCTGGGTTCTTGAAGATTATGCCAGTGGGCAGTGGACTCTGAAGCATACCGCCAACATGTCGGAATTGATAGGCCATGATGAGGTGTGTACATTTGTAGCATTCGGTCCGGACTCCGGAATGCAAATCGATCTTTTTCCAAATCAATGGGTTGAATGAAAGGCTTGTGTCATACGATGTGGAAAACCGGAGACCTCGTGTTGTCTTCTGTTTTGAGAATAGTCATTATGATCTCCGGTGCAAACCTTATATTCTCAGTTACATAGAATGGTTGTCCGATGGTTGTAAAAATTAAGCAGCTCCATGGTCACTTCATGAAAGTCATCAGATGTTAAATATGTATGGTTCAGATCTTCTACGCACAGCTTGGTTTTCTTCTGTACTTTGATGTTCCAGTCCATGCCTTTGTGGCTTTGAACAATGTTGTGTAGAAAGGGTTTGCTACTGTGGTTTGCCTAGTCAGTAGTCACTTCAATTCGTTTGCTTTCATGGACTAGTTGTGGACTGCGGTCGGAAATCTGTGGTTTTGGTAATAAGTCATCTATGGTTGCGATTATCTGCATTTTCACATTTCCTTTCTATTTATTTCCTGTAATTATCTGCATGCATGTTCACCTCAACCATACTCGTATGTATTTGGAAACAGGATGTGTTAGAAGGGAGAGAGAGATTGGTGGAATTGTTGATGTATTGCTTGAGCCTCATGGGCATATATATAGGAGTATATGGTCATCTTGGAGTACAAGGCAGGGTAGAATAAATCCTACGCTATCCTAAATAAATATTATACTCAACACCCCCCGCAGTCACAATGGTAGCAACGCAGACGGTAAGACTGGAGAAGAATCCGAAGGCATGCCGATGGAGCCCCCCCCCCCCCCCCCAACAGTTGTATCGGTCGATGCATCGCGGAAGTCGTTGTTGGAGTGGAAACCGACGAGGCTGCTCAAGCAAGGCGGTAGCCCTTTGTGCCGTTTGTCGAGGTAGCCGAGAGCGTGGGTGGTGTAGCCGTGCGAAGAATGCTGTGGTCGATGTCGAGTCGGGGTGGCCGGTGTCGAGATAGTCGTCGTGGACCGAGAAGAAGAGGAGCGGCGGCGGCGGCCTAAGGAGGCGACGGTGCTCGAAGTAGGCGAGAAAGAACCCGATAGCATGATGAAGACCGGCACGGACGGTGGCGTTCCCGTGCCTAGGGAGGCGGCGCGACGCATACAACGTAGAAGTCGACGCGCGGGGACGACGGAGTAGACCGCGCGCCGTGACGCTATGACCCGAAGGGGCGACGCAGCGGCAGCGCACCGGTCGGGGTGACGGCGGGGAAGACCTCATGGCGGTTGCAGGGACCGCGTGCCACGCTCGCTACGGCCTGACCGGGCAACGCAGTGGCAGTGCGAGGGTCGATGCAGCCTCGGGGACGGCGGTTTACCGCGGGCCGCGGCACTACGGCCTGAAAAGGCGACGCAGTGGCAACGTGCGGGTTGGTGCAACCATAGGAATAGCCTCCCCGCAGCGGAGATCACGTGCCGCGGCGCTACGACCCGAAGGGACGACACAGCGGCAGCGCGGATCGCTGCAGCCACAGGGAGAACCACAGGGCAGCGGATCGCTGCAGCCATGAGGAGAACCACAGGGCAGCGGCGCTGCGGCCTGACAAGGCTACGCAGCGGCAGCCCGTTGCTCGATCGGTGATGGGGCGCGCCGAACATGGCGTACTTCCAAAATAAAAGTTTGGTGTTCGGAAATCGCCCCTACCATGAAGGTTAGGCACGGGGCGAAGCACGTGATTCTCAAGTATTTGAGAACCTGGAATGCCACCACACCATCATGGATGATAATCCTTTTTCCTCACGATTTTCATATCCACAACCACATGTGTAGTAGATTAGGTAGTCCTGCGAGCAAGTCAACATCCTCATGCACCAGTTTCTCAACATTAATTACCAAACTCCAGAGCTTTTGGTGTTGGACGATCCAAACACGAACCCTCGAAAACGTCCAACTTGTTGCAACATGGAGTTCCTCAAGATTACTCTCAGTACTGTTAGTTCTCCAAGAAACCAATTCAACAGATGGAGGAAAATATATATTACTCTTTCTATTAACTAATATAAGAGCGTTTAGTTTACGGAGGGAGTACTATCAGATCAAAGATTTCTCTTATTGCAACTGAGAAATTAGACCACGGAACACCAGAAAATGTCCATAAGAATTCCACGTTGGATGGTGGTATGTTCCACATCATCGCAACAAAAATCAAGATGACTGAATCTTAATATTCACATCACACGTGCGTAGTTGTCTAGGTGCCATATGGGCAGGTGAAGCTCTCCATGGAGAAGAGCCACGCATGCATGCATGTGTGGAGCTGCTTTGTGCGTCCTTTGGTATCATGGCAGGATCGTAGTATATATGCTGACCTTTACAGAGAATCGGAGAATAATAAGGCGGTGGTGGTGATCTCTCACGTGAAGTTTCCTCTCCGGGGAGGACAAACCGAGCTGAAAGTGTAGCAAAGGTCAAAGGGAGAGACAAATTTCTCACTGGCAGCCACTGATAAAATACTAAAGGGGAGGACAATCTAGCTAGCTGGGTAGTATTCCTTTCGTTACAAATTACTCGTCGTAGAAATGGATGTATCTAGAATTAAAATACATCTAGATATATTCATATCTGCGACAAGTAATTCGGAACGGAGGGAGTTGTAAGAATAGGTATAAGCGCTCCTACTCCTCGAGGGAGCCGCATCGTATGTATTTATATTGAGGCGAACGTGCCTTGCCGTAGCGTACAAGTCCAGAGAGAATACCGATCTGGTTCGGTTTAGGAGACAGGGATAGCTACGGGAGGAGAAAGAGATAGAGATAGGTTAAGATTACATAAGATGAACAGCTCAAACTCTAACACCCTCCCTTAATCTAAACTATCCTATGTTAAGATTTTCTCTTGAACTCTTCAAAAGACTTGGCTGGCAAAGCTTTGGTGAATCCATCAGCCACTTGATCCTTGGATGGAATGAACCGTATATCCAACTTCTTCTCTGCAACTCTTTCACGCACAAAGTGAAAATCAATTTCAATGTGTTTGGTTCTACCATGAAACACTGGATTAGCAAAAAGATAGGTTGCTCCCAAGTTGTCACACCATAGACAAGATATACGAAGTTGCTTGATTCCTAGCTCATGAAGCAAAGATTCCACCCAAATAATTCAGCAGTTGCATTTGCTAGTGATTTGTATTCAGCCTCTATGCTTGACCTTGACACAGTGGCCTGTTTTCTGGCACTCCAAGAAATAAGATTTGAACCAAAAAACACTGCAAATCCTCCAGTTGACTTTCTGTCATCAACACATCCTGCCCAATCAGCATCAGAGAAGGCACTGACAAATGTGGAACTAGAACGTCTGAACTGGAGTCCCAAACTCACAGTATGCTTAATGTATCGTACAATCCATTTGACAGACGTTCAATGAGTAGAGGTAGAAGCATGCAAATATTGACAAACCTTGTTTACAACAAATGATATATCTGGCCATGTCAAAGTTAAGTATTGTAGGGCTCCAACAACACTTCTATATTTTGTGCTCTCCTCTTCATTAAGAGGTTCTCCCTGATATGCTGAAAGTTGTTCTGAAGAAGACAATGGTGTAGGTGAGGGTTTGCAATCCTTCATTCCCATATGAGTTAGAAGTTCAGTGGCATATTTCTCTTGATTCAACACTACGCCATCTTGAGTCTTCTTAACTTCAATGCCCAAGAAGAAATGTAAATCACCAAGATCCTTCAAAGCAAACTCTGAACTCAAATCATGCAAGAGAGCATTAGTGGCATCTTGAGAAGAACTTGCAACTATAATATCATCCACATATATGAGCACAAAAATCATTGTGTTTGCCTTATTATAAATGAAGAGAGATGTATCTGCCTTGGATGGAATAAACCCAAGATGCTTCAACTGTGAACTTAGCCTTGAGAACCATGCTCTAGGTGACTGCTTCAGACCATAAAGAGCTTTGTCGAGCTTGCAAACATAATGAGGTGTTTGTTTGTTTTCATATCCTGGTGGTTGCCTCATATAGACCTCCTCTTCCAGAACACCATGCAGAAACGCGTTCTGAACATCTAGCTGTCGAAGACTCCATCCCCTAGAAACAGCAATGGCTAGCACAAGTCTTATAGTAGCAGCTTTTACAACTGGGCTAAAGTTATCTTCATAATCAATACCATACCGTTGCTTGAATCCCTTGGCAACTAGCCGTGCTTTGTATCTATAAGTTGAGCCATCTGCTTTTCTTTTGATTCTATAGACCCACTTGCAGTCAATAATATTTTTACCTCTCTGACTTGGCACCAAGTGCCATGTTTTATTTTTCATGAGCGCATCATACTCTTCATCCATAGCCCTTTTCCATTTAGTATCTCCAAGTGCATCTCTCAACTTTGTTGGTTCACCTGAAACACATAACATCCCATATGGTACAGTACCATCTCTTCTTATTTTGGGATTTCTAATACCTTTTTGTAGCCGGGTCATGACCCTTGAGGTGGTAGCAGGCTGTTCTTGCTGTTGCACAGAAGATTGCACAGATCAGCTGGTGGCAGAAGATCCAGGAGATCCATCCATGTGTGTAGACTGTGCTGGTGCACCGGATCCAGTGGACCCTGGTGTGGCCTGACCTGAGCTAGCAACGGCTGGGTCCACAGAGTAATCCGGAGCAGAGGATCCCGAAACTGCAGCTCCTGTCCCCTGCATGCGCATGCCGGACGAGGGAAATCCTGCGTCATCTCCTATCCCCCGCATGTGCGCTGACGTGGCAGACGCGGAGCGGACTAGGGATGCCTGATTCTCCTGTTGGCTGACAGGCGTGTGATTCCGCGCGGATCTCCGCCCGTGATCCAAGGCGGATCGGCGCACAGGCGTGGCAGGCACCGCCGCATCCTCCTTGTGTTCTGCGCCTGCTGCTTCTTCTTCAAACACATGAAATATAGGGTCAATTTGTACCGGATTTTGATCATCTTGGCCCCTTTGAACGCCGTTTTCTTCATGCACCTGCACAGACAAAGTACCCAGAGTAGAACTAGAAGGAATATTAGCACATTGGTTAGTACAATTGTTATCACCCCCTTGATCAAACTCCGGAAGTAGAAGAATTTCTTTTCAAAGAAGGGCACCGGCATTTGGATGAAGTGACTTGAAAAGAAAGACAGATTCATCAAAGACAACATCCCTAGATATATAGACTCTGCCAGTAGAGACATCAAGACATTTGATCCCTTTGTGTATAGGACTATAACCTAAGAAAACACATTGTTTGGAATGAAACGCAAGTTTGCGTGTGTTGTATGGTCGAAGATTCGGCCAACATGCACAACCAAATATGCGGAGGGATGTATAATCAGGAGTAATACCAAAAAGACGAGTGATAGGATTCTCAAATTTGATGACTTTACTGGATCTAATATTGATAAGGTATGTTGCGGCCAGAAAGGCCTCATCCCAGAATTTGAGAGGCATAGATGCATGAGCTAGCAATGCTAGTCCTACTTCAACAATGTGGCGATGCTTTCGTTCAGCAGAACCGTTCTGTTGGTGAGCATGGGGACAAGATACATGGTGAGAAATTCCAATCTTTTGGAAGAAGGAATTTAGTTTCTCATACTCACCTCCCCAGTCCGTTTGCATGGCAAGAATTTTAGAGTTCAGTTGACGTTCAACAAGACTTTGAAAGTTGCTAAAAACTTGAAAGACATCGGATCGCTTCTTTAGCAAATAAATCCAAGTAAACTTGCTATAGTCATCAATAAAGCTTACATACTAAGAAAATCTACCGACTGAAGTGGGGGCTGGTCCCCACACATCTGAAAAAAAATAAGTTGTAATGGAGCAGTAGATACACTAGTAGAGATGGGATATGGTAATTGATGACTTTTTGCTTGTTGACACGCATCACAAACTGACTCAATACTAGACACAAAAGGAAGTTTATTTTTGCTAACGACATGTTGAACTATGACTGAAGATGGATGACCCAAGCGTCTATGCCACTTTTCTGAAGATGGTTTGGTGACACTCCAAGCTTGTTTATTTGACTCCGGCGAAGAAGAAGATGATATGATTGGATAAAGACCTCCCTCGCATCTTCCTCTAAGAATGACTCTCCTCGTTGCCAAATCCTTAATCACAAAAGAATAAGGATAGAATATGATGAGAACATTATCGTCAAGTGTAAAACGATGAACAGAGACAAGATTTTTCGATGCATGAGGGATATGTAAGACATTGTTTAGACGAAAATTTTTCTAAGGGGTTTTAACAATTGAGTTACCAATGTGAGTAATATCCATACCAGCTCCACTTGCCATGTGCACTTGATCACCTCCATGATACTTCTCCCGCATCGTCAATTTGTCAAGCTCTCCTGTGATATGCTCGGTAGCTCCCGAATCTGCATACCAGTTAGTGTCGATGCCATATGAGTTGGTGACGAGGTTGACCTTCTTTTTTTCCTGACAATCTTCCTTGTACCGATCCCAGCAGTCCCTGGCGCCGCCAGCATGGTATTTGTAACATATCTGGCACTCTGGGTAATCATCCTCATGTTGCTGATACTGCTGTGGTGGCGGCTGGCGTTGACGTTGCTGGTAGCCGCTATTTCCACCGTTGCGAGCAGAAGGAGAAGGAGCACAGTCAGAACGACCACGTCCTCTTCGTCCGCGGCCTCCTCTGCCCCGATACTGGCCGCGTCCCCTGTACACGGCGTTAGCTGACGAACGAAAGCCTGGTCCGTCGCCTAGCATCTCCATCCTCTGACCGAAAGCGGAAATCTGTGAGAAAAGGTCATCAACCGTGATGGAGTTTTTGATGGCGCCAACTGCTGCGACGATGGGATCGTAATCCCTATCGAGTCCGGCGAGGATGTAGTCCACCATCTCTCCATCTCTCACCGGACGGCCTGCTGCCGCAAGCTCGTCTCCGAGGCTCTTCATCTTGGCGATGAAGGCATTGCTGGACATGTTGCCCTTCTTGGTGTTGGAGATGGCGATCCTCAAGTTTGTTATTCGCGATTGTGACTGCGCAGCAAAGATTGTGGTAAGGGCGGTCCATAGATCAAAGGTACTTTCCTTACCAATAACTTGCGCGAGGATTTCTGGAGTGAGCGAATTCAGCAGATAACTTAGGACCTGCTGATCTTTGGCAATCCATGGACTATACAGTGGGTTCGGCTCGATGGTCGTGGTCTTGTCCGCCTTGGCGACCTCCACTGTTTTCGGCGGCATTGCATCGCTGCCGTCGAGAAGATCGGTCACCTGCGCGCCTCGCAGGGCTGGCAGAACTTGCGCCTTCCATAAGAGGTAATTCCCCCTTGCGAACTTCTCTGTTGAAGGAGCGCCGAGGTTGAGGCCGACGACGCTGGAACTCATGATGAAGACGAAGGAAGGGCGCTAGGGTTCTGGTTATTTTTGTTGTGTCGCTAGATGATAGGGAAGAGGCTAGCTCTGATGCCATGTAAGAATATGTATAAGCGTTCCTACTCCTTGAGGGAGCCGCATCGTATGTATTTATATTGAGGCGAACGTGCCTTGCCGTAGCGTACAAGTTCAGAGAAAATACCGATCTGGTTCGGTTTAGGAGACAGGGATAGCTACGGGAGGAGAAAGAGATAGAGATAGGTTAAGATTAATTACATAAGATGAACAGCTCAAACTCTAACAGGAGTAACATGCATGACGCTCGTTCTCAGTCACAGCCATTGGAGTGTGGTCGGCCGGGCGGGCGAGAGATTCGAAAGCAGATTAAAGCGCGGGTCACGGGGGCTATAGAAAGCCCGGCCACTGGCCAAGCATGAAGCATCCCCATTCCTTTTCCTTTCCGTAGCTTTCTTCTTTGCGCTTTGCGTGCCTCCCTCCCTCTCCTGCTCTCTCGTCCGCAGCAGCCAGCGGCTGGGACGATGAGGTCGTCGGCGGTGCGGCAGCAGCTGCTGCCATGCTTGGCCCTGCTGCTTCTTGCGGGCGCGGCGTCAGCCCAGGCCCAGAAGTACAACGCGGTGTTCAACTTCGGCGACTCGATCACGGACACGGGCAACCTGTGCACGAGCGGGAAGCCAACGGCGATCACGTTCACGCAGCCGCCCTACGGCGAGACCTACTTCGGCACCCCCACCTGCCGGTGCTCCGACGGCCGCGTCATCGTCGACTTCCTCAGTAAGTGATGTGCTCGGTTCTCCACACACACACTCCATCTTGCTCAAATAAATCGTTCTTGCTTGACGTACGATTGCATGCAGGCACCAAGTTTGGGGTGCCGTTCCTACCGCCGTCCAAGGCGAACGGCACGGACTTCAAGCAGGGCGCCAACATGGCCATCACGGGGGCGACGGCCATGGACGCGCCCTTCTTCCGGGGCCTCGGCCTCTCCGACAAGATCTGGAACAATGGGCCCATCAGCCTCCAAATCCAGTGGTTCCAGCAGATCACGGCCACCGTGTGCGGCGACGCCGCCGCCTGCAAGCGCTACCTGCGGGACTCGCTGGTGGTGTTCGGCGAGTTCGGCGGGAACGACTACAACGCGATGCTGTTCGGCAACTACAGCGCGGACCAGGCGAGGAGGTACACGCCCAAGATCGTCAACACCATCATCAGGGGCGTGGAGAAGGTGGTGGGCATGGGGGCCAGGGACGTGGTGGTGCCCGGGGTGCTTCCCCATCTACCTCACCGTCTACGGCACCAACAGCAGCGCCGACTACGACAGCCTCGGCTGCCTCCGCAAGTTCAACGATCTGTCCACGTTCCACAACAACCTGCTCCAGGCCAAGATCGCCCGCCTCCGGAAGCGCTACGGCCGGGCGGCGCGGATCATGTACGGCGACTTCTACTCCGCCGTCTACGACATGGTCCAGAACCCCAAGAAATACGGTACGTACGTGCGCACGCGGAGTAGTTCCCACATTTCCTTCCGACCGACCAATACTCTTAGTCTTAGGTAGCCGTTGGGCATCTTCTTTCAGCAATAAGTCTAACTAACACGCCAGGGACAGACAAGCCACGCATAACGTGTGGATAGATAGATTCCGCGTTTGTGCACGAGCTAGCAGCAGCAGTGGACACGGCACTAGCTAGTGTCACTGTCAGCATCGGCATCAGCATCAGTGTGGTGCTACTTGCATGCCCACTCTGGGCATATGTCCCTGGATGTCCTGCGCGGCGGCGAGTAGAAGAAGATCTTCAAATAATTCAGAAAAAAATCATTCCAACATAAGTTCTTGAGCTGACATAATAATCGCCAAGTAACAGTGGATGGACACTGACTGACACGCCCAACCAACACATGCCTCGACCCGGCAGTCCACATGCACGCATGCAGCACCAGCGCCGACCGGGACACTGTTCATGCACGTTATAGGTAGTGATCAATCAACTAGAGTACGGTGTTGTGCAAAGTTGGGTCATCTATTTTAAAACGAAGGGAGTAACTCGCAACGGTGTTGTGCTCTGTGTGTGCAGGTTTCAACGCGGTTTTCGAGGCGTGCTGCGGCTCCGGGGGAGGCAAGTACAACTACGCCAACAGAGCGCGGTGCGGGATGCCGGGCGCGGCGGCGTGCGCCAACCCGGCCGACCACCTCAGCTGGGACGGCATCCACCTCACCGAGGCAGCATACAAGCACATCAGCGACGGCTGGCTCAACGGGCCCTACTCCAGCCCGCCCATCCTCCACACATAAACATTATTTTATTTATTATGGAGTTGTGGTAGGATTATTTATTTATTATTTGATCTGAGGTTGAGTTTACCTAATGGAAAAAGGAAGTTTGATTCAGTGCCATATGGTGGTGTTGAAATGTATACGTTGCCCAAGAAAAAAAAACCGGAGGCAACTCTTGAATAAATTGTTAGTGCTTGCCCGGACCGACTTACGTCAGCGAATTCCCTATATGACACTTACTGCGTCAAAATGTTGTTGGTTCACACAGGCTTCCGTCAAATGGTATAAATTTGCAATTTGTTCTCTATTTCTTTTTTCCCATTGGGCATGTATTGCACTAAGTAACTTTCATTTAGGATTAGCAAATAAATAACTACGACGAGAACATGGTGTCATGATGCTGGCTAGGCCTGCAAAGACCACACTATAGCCCATTCACGTTCGAGCCCTGATTGCCGCGTGGTCCTTAGAAATTTCTTCTATAAAAAATACTACACAACGAAGACGCGCGTTGCCGCACCCATACATTCCACATAAATAATACTCATGAAATATTAGGGAAATAATTCAATTTTTCAAATAACGGTTCAGGTTACAGTGCTAAAAGTCCGCAACCATTGACAAAGACTGTTTGATTTTTGCTAGAACAAAGAATGTTTCATTGAGAGGCCACATCTCTACTTGGATGCTCAACATCAGTTCCTTTCCTAGAACAAATACATAGCAACAAAAAGTTATCCTCCAATCCCGAAGAAGAAAAGCACCAATGATCTTGTCTGTGATGGTACCTTATAGTTGACACCCAGGGGAGGTGTATGCAAAATGCATGCCTTCGTTGCGATATGATACAGATGCAAACTCAAGTCTAGTTAGGCTGACCATTTAACTGAACACACACTAATACCGGCATACCTGAAATGAACAAGATGAGCTTTTACTAATCACTAGTAAATGCGCACGTGCAACACACATTAATATTTAGACAATATATTAATTGCACGCGAATATTAGGTATGCTATTATTTATGTGTTAATTTTGTGATTAGTGCTATATTTGGTATTATATTAATTGCACGTTAAACACGTTGACGCTCGTCATTGGAGCAGTCTAGGTCGTTGGATTGACTTAGTTTGATGGTCGAGATCAGCTGGATCTGCCCTTTTGGATCTTTTTATATTGGTATAGGTAAACTAAGCTTCTATAATCTGCAAATTTTAGAAAAAAAGCTTCTACCGATCAAAAAAGCTACATTATTTATGAACAATGTTATCACATGTTTGTTCGGATATTAGGATATACATTCATCTGAAAATATGCAAACCCTCGGTTTGCTCATAGTATTTTAAATAGCAAGCATGTAATGTAGGCACAATAGAAATCATCCATTTTAATCAAATGCCCAAGTATGTTCGTGATAAAGCTGATTTGTATTTACTTTCTTTTTAGCACGTAGAGATTCGTGCATCAAATAGTAAGACATGTAGTAGGGATAAGAATGCTAAACATAAAAAATAATGAAACTGCAATGGTCTACTTTGCAGTTCATTTAAGTAATCCTTCACATAAATACATGGGCCCAACCAAAATGTGACCTTAAAGTACAGTGGAAATGGATAAAATAAAGACCAAATGTTGTCACACATGTATCTATATGCAAGAACAACAATGAAAATCACCTGATAGTATAATAACTCAAGAATTACATTAGTCACATTCTCATGGCATAAAAAATAATGTCATGGAAAAGCATACCAAGAAAATAATGTATGATAGTTTTATGAAGCTATGTACCACTATGCGATGCGATTTTCTGATATGCTTTTATTGCAAGTTTATGGTCACCACATGGTGGTACAGGAAACTCCACCTAATAACCCGTGGCATCTGAAACAATATAGGAAATTGAAGAGCATCTTCACTTGGATGGATATACAAATACTTAGCTTTGAAACATGGTAGATATCAGACATGATTCAAATCTTCATGGGGCCTATAGAATCTGAAAGCAACAAGCTCCTAAAAGCAACTTGGTCCAAATGGTTCAGAAAAATATATTGGTTGGATCAAGCTTCTACACACCACATACTTGCAAGGATATCTATAACATAACTAGATAACTCGGCCGAGCAAAGAAACAAATGGAAGTATAATAATTGTGCTCTGCTAAAATGACCCTTTCTAAGTCGGGATTTGTAACACATACCATTTGAGAAATGGTTTAGATATTTCCAGAAATGATTCAAGAATGGTAACTTATAAGTTATAAGGAAAAGAAGTAGGGAAACTAATAGTTACACTCTCTCATGTGCCAAATCTTGATCACTCATCATTGGAATAAAAAAATTAAGCTCTTCCTACTTACCATTCGGTGTCTTTGAGAATAGCAATCAATACAAGGAGCAGGCACCATAGAAGCTCAGAGCATCTACAGCCACGCCCCCAGCAGGCCCTCCCAAGGAGTTTTTGCTGCGTCGGCGCCGAAAAATCGGCCCAGTCGCGCCCCCAGGAGCCCGTTTTTCGCCAGTTTGGGCCAAAACTAGCGCTGGCGGACCCAGATCGAACCCGTCGCGCTGGGGGGGCGCCCGGGGACGCCGGGGCGAGTGGTTTCGGCGCGAAAGCGGATGGGCCCGTCGAGTCAGCGAGACGCCACTTCATCGCCCTCATCGCCTCGGTTTCCGTGGGTATCAATGCGAAGGTTGCCGCGCCGGTCAGCCTCCATTGATGCCTCTCACGGGCGGCGCGCGATGCGCGTCTAGCCACGCGTCGCCCAGCATGCAGCCCGTCACCGCCCCGCTACGGCTATAAAAGGCGACCTCCCCGCCGGTGGACGCCACAACTCTCATTTCCCACCCTCTCCGGCGTAGATAGCAACACTCCTCTCTTCCTGCCTACGAGAAACATGGCCGAGAGGTACCCAGGCGACGGCGTGGCGGCGAACGGCTTCGGCCGCCGCCACCTCCAAGAGCAGGAGGCGCGCCTGCTCTACGAGGCTGAGTACCCGGCGCCCCCGGACATGCGGGTGCCGGGGACCTGGCGGCTGAGCGCCGCCGGCGTACCGGTGCCACCGGTGCCCGAAGGAGCGGCGCGGCGTGCCGAGATCGCCCGCATCCGCTCTTCCCTGACGCAGGCGCAGAGGACGAGCCGCGCTACGCCGCCGACAGCCACACCCTCTGGATCATGTACTTCCAGCGCCGTCGTGATGAGCAGATCGTTGCCACCAACGGCGTCATGCCCCGCGGCCGCTTCAATGCCGACAGTCGACGCGAGTGGTGGGGCGTGCCAGGCCGCACCCTCGAGGCCGTCCTCGACCACATCGAGACCGGCAACGTGCCGCGCCTCGAGTATCCGCAGCGGCCGACCTTCTCTCGCCATCGTGGTAGCTCTTGGACACCGCGGCGGATGGAGCTGGGGTCGTCCTTGTCGTCGGGTTCTGGTTCACCGGCCGCGCTCCGCCCCGTCAAGCCCGAGCCGGAGGAGATGCCGCTCGGGCGCTGCACCTGCAGTGGTGCCCTCGTCATCAACGAGGGTGCCTGGCCCTCCCCGCCTGGTCTGGCTCCGGGGAGGCGCTCCCGCCGCCTGGTCTGGCCGAAGCCCGAGCCGGGGCTGCTCCTGGTGAAGCTGGAGCACGTCGAGATGGCAGCCCCCGACAACGAGTCCGCTCTCAAGTGGGCGAAGGAGGACTACGTCCATGAGCAGGTCCGCCGCCAGCGCCGGGCATACACGGAGCTCCAGGCCCGGCGCCGCGGGCGCGAGGAGCGCGGTGTCATCTTCCTCGACAGTGACGAGGAGGACGAGGCTGGTGTTGGGGAACGTAGTAATTTCAAAAAAATTCCTACGCACACGCAAGATCATGGTGATGCACAACAACGAGAGGGGAGAGTGTTGTCTACGTACCCTCGTAGACCGGAAGCGGAAGCGTTATAACAACGCGGTTGATGTAGTCGTACGTCTTCACGGCCCGACCGATGAAGCACCAAAACTACGGCACCTCCGAGTTTTTGCACACGTTTAGCTCGATGACGATCCCCGGACTCCGATCCAGCAAAGTGTCGGGGATGAGTTCCGATAGCACGATGGCGTGGTGACGATCTTGATATTCTACCGTCGCAGGGCTTCGCCTAAGCACCGCTACAATATTATCGAGGATTATGGTGGAGGGGGCACCACACACGGTTAAGAGATCAATGATCAATTGTTGTGTCTCTAGGGTGCCCCCTGCCCCCGTATATAAAGGAGTGGAGGAGGGGGCCGACCAAGGAGGGCGGCACGCCCAAGGGGGGGAGTCCAACTCCCACCGGGAGTAGGACTCCCCCTTTTCCTATTAGGAGTAGGAGAGGGAAGGAAGAGGAAGGAGGGAGGAAGGAAAGGGGTGCCGGCCCCCTCCCTTGCTCCTTTCCCCTCCTTTCCACTAAGGCCCAATAAGGCCCATATACCTCCCGGGGGGTTCCGATAACCTCCCGGTGATCCGGTATTGTCCCAATCTCACCCGGAACCTTTCCGGTGCCCGAATATAGTCGTCCAATATATCGATCTTTATGTCTCGACCATTTCAAGACTCCTCGTCAAGTCCGTGATCACATCCGGGACTCCGAACAACCTTCGGTACATCAAAATATATGTCAGGACCCCGATTCTAAGTCACACCGATCTAGCCTGTAACACCTCATATCACTTTGCGGCCTCACGCACGGTATTCCCACGGGTGTCGCCTTACCATGGCCCGGGACCGTCTGCGCCTTTTGGCTCACGTATATGATAGTGTCGCTAACATCCATATGACAAAGAACCCGTGCCGACATGACTAGTCGTGAACCCAAAGTGGCACTAACTTACGGGGACAGGCATACATGAATCAACATCGAGCATGTCGGTTAGCAGCGTGTGAATCCGGGCTGTAGCTTGGGCTAACAGGACTCCAGGAACCCAGGCTGTAGCAGGCTAGGCAGGACTCCATATGTCACCGCGTGACATTTCCCCGAAGGGACAGACACAGGAACGAAGTGAATCACACGCCGGCCAGTCAAGTGCTCTGGAGCAGTAGTGCTAGGCTAGCAGGACTCCGGTGAACCGGGCTGTAGCGGACTACTATGGCTCATGGAAGCACAAGACTACATTTCCCCATAAGAGAGGCTACCAAGGATAGACAACTAGGTTGTCAGATCCCACACATACCAAGCATTTCAATCATACACACAATATGCTCGATATGTGTAAATACAACATGGCACCACAACATAACTCTACGACTCAAGTATTTATTCATTAGGCTCCGAGGAGCGAGATATTACAAACAGGGTCTCATGACCCAACATACAGAGCATACAAGCAACAAGCACATGCGGAAGCTTAACTTGTCTGAGTACAAACAACTACAAATGAAGAAGGCTGAGAAGCCTGACTATCTACAAGACCCTCCCAAGGGTACAAGATCGTAGCTGAGGTAACAAGCTAAACGTCGAAGTCCACGTGGAACTACTAGCGAGACTGACGTCTCTCTGCAAAACATAAAATAGGCAAACGTGAGTACAAATGTACCCAGCAAGACTTACATCAGAACTAGCTACATATGCATCAGTATCAATAAAGGGGGTGGTGGAGTTTGACTGCAGCAAGCCAGCTTTGACACGGTGGCTATCCTGAACTACGACTGCTGGTAACTCTTTTGAGGTGGCGCACACGAGTCCACATATTCACCATATCACTACACCACTATGGATCCGCTCCCGTCTCCCTACGAGAAGGCCATCCATAGCACTCACGCTTATCTTGCGCATTTTAGAGTATCCACTTTCACTTGTCTATGAACTATGAAAGGGGTCCAAGTTTCCATATCCTAGGAATCCGGCTATTCGAATAGATAATGACAACCCTGCAGGGGTGTACTTCTTCACACACGCTCTCGCCACTTACCACCATGTACACGTCATGTATCTCGGCAACCTTCAAGCGGAAGCCTGGCGAGGGAATCGGCCACGACCTGACTAACCAACAAGTCTCTAGTCCAGGTTTATCGCCTATTCGGGTTCCATCCGTAAGGAGATCCGGCCGGGGTGTCACTCACGGCCCCAAACGATGTGAGCAGGGTTCCTAAGCCCACCATCCGGGTGCCACTTGGTACACCGTGCCACTGTGCCTAGTCTGTCCCAAGCCCACCTGTACCGGGTGCCACTTGGTAGACTACTAACACTACCTACAAACACCAGAAACTAGTTGCAACTCCTGGACAGAGATCGAGTTGATTAATAAGCCGAGAGGGGCCGAGTTACCGGAACCCAATGTGTGGTAGTAACTGTTCATGGATCACAAACACAGAACTCAGTTCCTGAGAACGGCTGCAATGAGACAACCCACCATGTACTCCTACATGGCCTCTCACCGCCACCTTTACCAAATCATGTTCACACACTTAGCTCTCAAACGTAGGACATGTTCACCACATTCCAATTCATTCCCGATGAACCAGACCTGACTCAACTCTAAGCAGTAGCAGGCATGACAACAAGCATGAATGAGTAGGCACAACAGGGCTCAAACAACTCCTACTCATGCTAGTGGGTTTCATCTATTTACTGTGGCAATGATAGGTCATGCAGAGGAAAGGGTTCAGCTACCGCAGCATGTAACAGTTGAATCGGTGTTGTCCTAATGCAGTAAAAGAGAGCAGGAGCGAGAGAGTGGGATTGTATCGGAATGAACAAGGGGGTTTTGCTTGCCTGGCACTTCTGAAGATAGTATAGCTCTTCATCAGGGTCATCGATCACATCGTCGGAACGTCGTCTACTGAGAGGGGACAATTACCGGCAAACAAGGAAGAACACAATCAATGCGATGCAACAATATGATGCATGATCATGACATGGCAATATGCTGTTGATTGAGCTAATGCAACTAGCAACAAGTTAAATGGAGTTGGTTTGAACACTAGGTTCAAGTTCAAACTCCACATATGGTTATTTAAATGCCATACATTTGATTTGTCCTAAAAAGTAGCTATAAGTTGTTCTAACATGCATGAAAAAGGTACAGATGGATAGATTGGATTTTTCTGATCATTTTTCATATATAAATTATTTCATTTGGAGTTACGGTTGATTTTCTATGATTTTTAGAAGTTTAGGCAATTTTCTGGATTTTCTGAAATAAATTAAATCCAGAAAATAGCTTATTGCGTCAGCATGACATAAGCCTGCGGTCAGCAGGTCAACTGGGCTGCCCCTGGTCAAACCTGACCAGTGGGACCCGCGTGTCAGTGTAACGGGGCAGGAATAGAGGCTGACCTGTGGGGCCAGGTCAACGTTGATGTGGCATGGTCAACTGATGTGTGGGGCCGGCCGTCTTAATCTAAACTAAACAGAAAATAATTCTGGGGTTAGTTATCCGTGGGGCCCTGCAGTCGGTGTCACCAGGGGGTAATTAGTGGAGATGTTAGCGGCTAATGACGTTGACCGTTAGCACGCCGGAGTTTTGGCCGGCGGTGACCTCAAACCGCGGCGTCGTCCGCCGGAGTTGCGCCAGAGGTGACGGATCGACGCGTCGAGGACAACAGGAGGTAGCCCGTGCCCGCGCGCATCCAGGGGAACCAACGGAAGGGCGCGGGGTGGCCGGAGTTCGCCGGAAGCGAGCTCGTGGCGGCGGCCGGAGTTCGGGAGCAGATGGGTTCGGGGCTAGAGAGCGTGGGAGGGGAAGATACTGGTGGCTACGGGTTCGCGGAGACGCGCTGAGCACACTGGTGTGCTCGGACACGGGCTGCAGTGCCCATGGCCGCGTCTGCATCATCGCCGGCGGCGAGGAGCTGACGGCTTCCGTGGAAAATGCGGCTAGAGGATGGGAACGAGCTCACAGAGGAGGGGGGAAAGGCGGCGGAGCTCACAGTGATCTCGAGGGCGTCGTCAGCGGCTCGGGGAAGATCTGGTGTGGCCGGATTTCTGGTGGCCAGAGCTTCAAGACGAGAATGGGGACTATGATACAGGCTTCCGGCGTCGTATTCATTGGCGGAGAGCTTCAGGGCGACGCAGCGGAGCCAGTGGATGCGTCGGCGAGACGAGGGGGTGGCTCAGGGCGCGGCAGCAGCGAGCGGCGGCGACTGTGGTGCTCGGATGTCCGAGAGAGAGGGTCAGAGGGGGATGTGAGAGAGGAGAGAGGCAGAGGGAAGCGAGGGCATCTCTGTGGCACGGCTGGAAGCACCGAGATACCGTGAGGTGGCAAGCAAGGCTGTCGTGGCTCGGCTGGGTGCCGGGCACGCAGCTGCTTCTCCTCCTGGCAGGAGGAAGAAGACAGTGTTGTCCTTGGTGGGCTGGGCCTGCAGCAGTGATGGGTTGCACAGGGCATGCCAGGTAAGTGGCTCAGGTACTCTCCTTTCCTTTCTAATTCTGTTACAGTTTTCTATTTATTTTGCTCTATTTTGATTTAGTAATAATACTAAACCATTTTTGTTGCTTCTGAAATTATTTGTGGATGCAATATGGACTAGCCCAAAGCCCCACAATATTTTTCAGAATTATTGGAGTTATAAAAGTATTTATAGGAATTTATAACCCCAAGTCAAATACAATATGAGTTAATTCAAAAATCCAAAAATGTCCTAGAAATATATTCATCATTTTGGCAGAGGTTTCTACCTTAACCAAAAATCATGAACTTTTCTTGAGGCACTTTGGGTTCATTGAAAATGTTTTTTTTGGTTTAACCTAGTTGAATTCCTTTTGATGCTAGGGTTTGATCATCCCCATTTCAAGTTTCTGAGAATTTTAAACATGATGCACACATGAAGGGCTAGCCTAGGGCATACCAAAACTAGGGATGTGACAATATATAAACTCATAATGAAAGTGTCATCGTAACGTTAAGCGTGCGGACCCTACGGGTTCGAGAACAATGTAGACATGACCGAGACACATCTCCGGTCAATAACCAATAGCGGAACCTGGATGCTCATATTGGCTCCTACATATTCTACGAAGATCTTTATCGGTCAGGCATAACAACATACGTTGTTCCCTTTGTCATCGGTATGTTACTTGCCCGAGATTCGATCGTCGGTATCTCAATACCTAGTTCAATATCATTACCGGCAAGTCTCTTTACTTGTTCCGTGATACATCATCTTGCAACTAACTTATTAGTTGCATTGCTTGCAAGGCTTAAGTGATGTGCATTACCGAGAGGGCCCAGAGATACCTCTCCGACAATCGAAGCGACAAATCCTAATCTCGAAATACGCCAACCCAACATGTACCTTTGGAGACACCTGTAGAGCACCTTTATAATCACCCAGTTACGTTGTGACGTTTGGTAGCACACAAAGTGTTCCTCCGGTAAATGGGAGTTGCATAATCTCATAGTCATAGGAACATGTATAAATCATGAAGAAAGCAATAGCAACATACTAAATGATCGGGTGCTAAGCTAATGTAATGTGTCATGTCAATCACATCATTCTCCTAATGATGTGATCCCGTTAATCAAATGACAACTCATGTCTATGGTTAGGAAACATAACCATCTTCGATTAACGAGCTAGTCAAGTAGAGGCATAGTAGTGACACTTTGTTTGTCTATGTATTCACACAAGTATTACGTTTCCAGTTAATACAATTCTAGCATGAATAATAAACATTTATCATGATATAAGGAAATAAATAATAACTTTATTATTGCCTCTAGGGCATATTTCCTTCAGTGTCCCACTTGCACTAGAGTCAATAATCTAGATTACACAGTAATGATTCTAACACCCATGGAGCCTTGGTGGTGATCATGTTTTGCTCGTGGAAGAGGCTTAGTCAATGGGTCTGCTACATTCAGATCCGTATGTATCTTGTAAATCTCTATGTCTCCCACCTGGATTAGATCCCGGATGGAATTGAAGCGTCTCTTGATGTGCTTGGTTCTCTTGTGAAATCTGGATTCCTTTGCCAAGGCAATTGCACCAGTATTGTCACAAAAGATTTTCATTGGACCCGATGCACTAGGTATGACACCTAGATCGGATATGAACTCCTTCATCCAGACTCCTTCGTTTGCTGCTTCCGAAGTAGCTATGTACTCCGCTTCACATGTAGATCCCGCCACAACGCTTTGTTTAGAACTGCGCCAACTGACAGCTCCACCGTTTAATGTAAATACGTATCCGGTTTGCGATTTAGAATCATCCGGATCAGTGTCAAAGCTTGCATCAACGTAACCATTTATGATGAGCTCTTTGTCACCTCCATATACGAGAAACATATCCTTAGTCCTTTTCAGGTATTTCAGGATGTTCTTGACCGCTGTCCAGTGATCCACTCCTGGATTACTTTGGTACCTCCCTGCTAGACTTATAGCAAGGCACACATCAGGTCTGGTACACAGCATTGCATACATGATAGAGCCTATGGCTGAAGCATAGGGAACATCTTTAATTTTCTCTCTATCTTCTGAAGTGGTCAGGCATTGAGTCTTACTCAACTTCACACCTTGTAACACAGGCAAGAATCCTTTCTTTGCTTGATCCATTTTGAACTTCTTCAAAACTTTGTCAAGGTATGTGCTTTATGAAAGTCCAATTAAGCGTCTTGATCTATCTCTATAGATCTTAATGCCCAATATGTAAGCAGCTTCACCGAGGTCTTTCATTGAAAAACTCTTATTCAAGTATCCCTTTATGCTATCCAGAAATTCTATATCATTTTCGATTAGCAATATGTCATCCACATATAATATCAGAAATGCTACAGAGCTCCCACTCACTTTCTTGTAAATACAGACTACTCCAAAAGTCTGTACAAAACCAAATGCTTTGATCACACTATCAAAGCGTTTATTCCAACTCCGAGATGCTTGCACCAATCCATAAATGGATCGCTGGAGCTTGCACACTTTGTTAGCTCCTTTTGGATCGACAAAACCTTCGGGCTGCATCATATACAACTCTTCTTCCAGAAATCCATTCAGGAATGCAGTTTTGACATCCATCTGCCAAATTTCATAATCATAAAATGCGGCAATTGCTAACATGATTCGGACAGACTTAAGCATCGCTACGGGTGAGAAGGTCTCATCGTAGTCAATTCCTTGAACTTGTCGAAAACCTTTTGCGACAAGTCGAGCTTTGTAGACAGTAACATTACCGTCATCGTCAGTCTTCTTCTTGAAGATCCATTTATTTTTCAATTGCTTGCCGATCATTGGGCAAGCCAACCAAAGTCCACACTTTGTTCTCATACATGGATCCCATCTCAGATTTCATGGCTTCAAGCCATTTTGTGGAATCTGGGCTCACCATTGCTTCTTCATAGTTCGTAGGTTCATCATGATCTAGTAGCATGACTTCCAGAACAGGATTACCGTACCACTCTGGTGCGGATCTTACTCTGGTTGATCTACGAGGTTCAGTAGTAACTTGTTCTGAAGTTTCATGATCATCATCATTAGCTTCCTCACTAATTGGTGTAGGTGTCATAGAAACCGGTTTCTGTGATGTACTACTTTCCAATAAGGGAGCAGGTACAGTTACCTCATCAAGTTCTACTTTCCTCCCACTCACTTCTTTCGAGAGAAACTCCTTCTCTAGAAAGGATCCATTCTTAGCAACAAATGTCTCGCCTTTGGATCCGTGATAGAAGGTGTACCCAACAGTCTCCTTCGGGTATCCTATGAAGACATATTTCTCTGATTTGGGTTCGATCTTATCAGGTTGAAGCTTTTTCACATAAGCATCGCAGCCCCAAACTTTCAGAAACGACAACTTTGGTTTCTTGCCAAACCATAGTTCATAATGTTGGGGAACGTAGCAGAAATTCAAAATTTTCTGCGCATCACCAAGATCAATCTATGGAGAGACTAGCAACGAGGGGAAGGAGAGTGCATCTACATACCCTTGTAGATCGCTAAGCGGAAGCGTTCAAGTGAACGGGGTTGATGGAGTCGTACTCGTCGTGATTCAAATCACCGATGATCCTAGCGCCGAACGGACGGCACCTCCGCGTTCAACACACGTACGGAAGGGAGACGTCTCCCATGCCTTGATCCAGCAAGGAGGAGGGAGAGGTTGATGGAGATCCAGCAGCACGACGGCGTGGTGGAAGTAGCGGGACTCCAACAGGGCTTCGCTAAGCGCTGCGGGAGGAGGTAGATATGTCACGGGAGGGAGAGGGAGGCGCCAGGCCTTAGATTGGTTTGCTCCTCCTTTTTCCCCACTATATATAGGGCCAAGTGAGAGGGGGAGGCGCAGCCCTTGCCCCTTCGTCCAAGGAAGGGTGCGGCCAAGGGTGGGGAGGAGTCCATCCTCCCCAAGGCACCTCGGAGGTGCCTTCCCCTTGTAGGACTCTCCCCTTTTTTCTCTCTTGGCGCATGGGCCTCTTGGGGCTGGTGCCCTTGGCCCATATAGGCCAAGGCACAACCCCTACAGCCCATGTGGCCCCCCCGGGGCAGGTGGCCCCACCCGGTGGACCCCCGGGACCCTTCCGGTGGTCCCGGTACAATACCGATGACCCCGAAACTTGTCCCGATGGCCGAAATAGCACTTCCTATATATAATTCTTTACCTCCGGACCATTCCGGAACTCCTCGTGACGTCCGGGATCTCATCCGGGACTCCGAACAACTTTCGGGTTACCGCATACTACTATCTCTATAACCCTAGCGTCACCGAACCTTAAGTGTGTAGACCCTACGGGTTCGGGAGACATGCAGACATGACCGAGACGTTCTCCGGTCAATAACCAACAGCGGGATCTGGATACCCATGTTGGCTCCCACATGTTCCACGATGATCTCATCGGATGAACCACGATGTCAAGGACTAAATCAATCCCGTATACAATTCCCTTTGTCTAGCGGTATGTTACTTGCCCGAGATTCGATCGTCGGTATCTTTATACCTTGTTCAATCTCGTTACCGGCAAGTCTCTTTACTCGTTCCGTAACACATCATCCCGTGATCAACTCCTTGGTCACATTGCGTATATGATGATGTCCTACCGAGTGGGCCCAGAGATACCTCTCCGTTTACATGGAGTGACAAATCCCAGTCTCGATTCGTGCCAACCCAACAGACACTTTCAGAGATACCTGTAATGCACCTTTATAGTCACCCAGTTACGTTGTGATGTTTGATACACCCAAAGCATTCCCACGGTATCCGGGAGTTGCACAATCTCATGGTCTAAGGAAATGATACTTGACATTAGAAAAGCTTTAGCATACGAACTACACGATCTAGTGCTATGCTTAGGATTGGGTCTTGTCCATCACATCATTCTCCTAATGATGTGATCCCGTTATCAACGACATTCAATGTCCATGGTCAGGAAACCGTAACCATCTATTGATCAACGAGCTAGTCAACTAGAGGCTTACTAGGGACATATTATGGTCTATGTATTCACACGTGTATTACGATTTCCGAATAATACAGTTATAGCATGAATAAAGACAATTATCATGAACAAGGAAATATAATAATAACTAATTTATTATTGCCTCTAGGGCATATTTCCAACAGTCTCCCACTTGCACTAGAGTCAATAATCTAGTTCACATCGCCATGTGATTAACACTCACAGGTCACATCGCCATGTGACTAACACCCAAGAGTTTACTAGAGTCAGTAGTCTAGTTCACATCACTATGTGATTAACACTCAATGAGTTCTAGGTTTGATCATGTTGCTTGTGAGAGAGGTTTTAGTCAACGGGTCCGAACCTTTCAGATCCGTGTGTGCTTTACAAATCTCTATGTCATCTCCTAGATGTAGCTACCACGCTCTATTTGGAACTATTCCAAATAACTGTTCTACTTGGAGCTATTCTAAATTGTTGCTCCATTATATGCATCCGGTATCTCTACTCAGAGCTATCCGGATAGGTGTTAAGCTTGCATCGACGTAACCCTTTACGACGAACTCTTTTTACCACCTCCATAACCGAGAAAAATTCCTTAGTCCACTAGTTACTAAGGATAACTTTGACCGCTGTACTGTGATCCATTCTTGGATCACTCTTGTACCCCTTGAGTGACTCATGGCAAGGCACACTTCAGGTGCGGTACACAGCATAGCATACTGTAGAGCCTATGTCTTAAGCATAGGGGATGACCTTCGTCCTTTCTCTCTATTCTGCCGTGGTCGAGCTTTAAGTCTTAACTTCATACCTTACAACTCAGGCAAGAACTCCTTCTTTGACAGATCCATCTTGAACACCTTCAAGATCATGTCAAGGTATGTGCTCATTTGAAAGTACCATTAAGCGTTTTGATCTATCCTTATAGATCTTGATGCTCAATGTTCAAGTAGCTTAATCCAGGTTTTCCATTGAAAACACTTTCCAAATAACCCTATATGCTTTCCAGAAATTCTACGTCATTTCTGATCAACAATATGTTAAAAACATATACTCATCAGAAATTCTATAGTGCTCCCACTCACTTCTTTGGAAATACAAGTTTCTCATAAACTTTATATAAACCCAAAATCTTTGATCATCATCAAAGCATACATTCCAACTCCGAGATGCTTACTCCAGTCCTCAGAAGGGTTGCTGGAGCTTTGCATACTTATTAGCATCTTTCAGGATTGACAAAACCTTCCGGTTGTATCACATACAACCTTTCCTCAAGAAAATCATCGAGGAAACAATGTTTTGACATCCTATCTGCAAGATTTCATAAATAATGCAGTAATCGCTAATATAATTCCAACAGACTCTTAGCATCGCTACGAGTGAGAAAGTCTCACCGTAGTCAACTCCTTGAACTTGTCGGAAAACATCTTAACGACAATTCGAGCTTTCTTAACGGTGATATTTACCATCATTGTCTGTCTTCCTTTTAAAATCCATCTGTACTCAACAGCCTTACGACCATCAAGTAGTTCTTCCAAAGTCTACACTTTGTTTTCATACATGGATCCTCTCTCGGATTATATGGCCTCAAGCCATTTATCGGAATCCAGGCCCACCATCGCTTCTCCATAGCTCGTAGGTTCATTGTTGTCTAGCAACATGACTTCCAAGATACGGTTACGTACCGCTCTGAAGTAGTACGCATCCTTGTTATCCTACGAGGTTCGGGAGTGACTTGATCCGAAGTCTCATGATCAATATCATAAGCTTCCACTTCAATTGGTGTAGGTGCCACAGGAACAACTTCCTGTGCCCTGCCATACACTAGTTGAAGAGACGGTTCAATGACCTCATCAAGTCTCCACCATCCTCCCACTCAATTCTTTCGAGAGAAACTTTTCCTCGAGAAAGGACCCGATTCTAGAAACAATCCTTTATTGCTTTCGGATCTGAGACAGGAGGTATACCCAACTGTTTTTGGGTTGTCCTATGAAGATGCATTTATCCGCTTTGGGTTCGAGCTTATCAGCCTGAAACTTTTTCACATAAGCGTCGCCGCCCCAAACTTTTCAAGAAATGACAGCTTAGGTTTCTCTAAACCATAGTTCATACGGTGTCATATCATCGGAATTACGTGGTGCCCTATTTAAAGTGAATGTGGTTGTCTCTAATGCTTAACCCATAAACTATTGTGGTAATTTGATAAGAGACATCATGGTATGCATCATATCCAATAGGGTGCAGTTATGATGTTCGGACACACCATCACACTATGGTGTTCCAGGCTGTATTAGTTGTGAAACAATTTCCACAATTTCTTAATTTTGTGCCAAAATCGTAATTCAGATATTCATCTCTATGATCATATCATAGATCTTTTATCCTCTTGTCACGACGATCTTTCAACTTCACACTGAAATTACTTGAACCTTTCAATAATTCAGACTAGTGATTCATCAAGTAAATATACTCAACATCTACTCAAATCATCTGTGAAGTAAAACATAACGATATCCACTACATGCCTCAGCACTCATTGGATTGCACACATCAAAATGTATTACTTCCAACAATTTGCTTTCTAGTTCCATTTTACTGAAAACGAGGCTTTCAGTCATCTTGCCCATGTGTTATGATTTGCATGCCTCAAGTGATTCAAAATCAAGTGAGTCCAAACGATCCATCTGTATAGAGTTTCTTCATGCATATCTACCAATAGACATGGTTCGCATGCCTCAAACTTTTCAAAACGAGTGAGCCCAAAGATCCATCAACATGGAGCTTCTTCATGCGTTTTATACCGATATGACTTATGTGGCAGTGCCACAAGTAGGTGGTACTATCATTACTATCTTTTGGCATGAACATGTGTATCACTACGATCGAGATTCAATGATCCATTCATTTTAGGTGCAAGACCATTGAAGGTATTATTCAAATAAACAGAGTAACCATTATTCTCCTTAAATGAATAACCGTATTGCGATAGACATAATCCAATCATGTCTATGCTCAACGCAAAACACCAATCTCGATGGTAGAGGGAGAGTGCGATGCTTGATCATATCAACATTGGAAACACTTCCAACACATATTGTCAGCTCACCTTTAGCTAGTCTCTGTTTATTTCGTAGCTTTTATTTCGAGTTACTAACACTTAGCAACCGAACCGGTATCTAATACCCTGGTGCTACTAGGAGTACTAGTAAAGTACACATCAACACAATGTATATCCAATATACTTCTATCGACCTTGCCAGCCTTCTAATCTACCAAGTATCTAGGGTAATTCTGCTCCAGTGGCTGTTCCCCTTATTACAGAAGCACTTAGTCTCGGGTTTGGGTTCAACCTTGGGTTTCTTCACTAGAGCAGCAGCTGAATTGCCGTTTCATGAAGTATCCCTTCTTGCCCTTGCCCTTCTTGAAACTAGTGGTTTCACTAACCATCAACAATTGATGCTCCTTCTTGATTTCTACTTTCGCGGTGTCATACATCACGAACAACTCAAGGATCATCATATATGTCCCTGATATATTATAGTTCATCACGAAGCTCTAGCAGCTTGGTGGTAATGACTTCGGAGAAACATCACTATCTCATCTGGAAGATTAACTCCCACTTGATTCAAGTGATTGTTGTACTCAGACAATCCGAGCACAAGCTCAACAATTGAGCTTTTCTCCTTAGTTTGCAGGTTAAGAAAATCGTCGGAGGTCTTATACCTCTTGACGTGGGCACGAGCCTGAAATCCCAATTTCAGCCCTCAAAACATATCATATGTTTCGTGACGTTTCAAAACGTCTTTGGTGCCTCAACTCTAAACCGTTTAACTGAACTATCATGTAGTTATCAAAACGTGTATGTCAGATGTTCACAACATCCACAGACAACGTTCGAGGTTCAGCACACTGAGCGGTGCATTAAGGACATAAGCCTTCTAAGAAGCAATGAGGACAATCCTCAGTCTACGGACCTAGTCCGCATAATTGCTACTATCAACTTTCAACTAATTTTTCTCTAGGAACATATCTAAACAGTAGAACTAAAGCGCGAGCTACGACATAAATTGCAAAATCCTTTTGACTATGTTCAGGATAATTAAATTCATCTTATGAACTCCCACTTAGATAGACATCCCTCTAGTCATCTAAGTGATTACATGATCCGAGTGAACTAGGCCGTGTCCGATCATCACGTGAGACAGACTAGTCAACATCGGTGAACATCTTCATGTTGATCGTATCTTCTATACGACTCATGCTCGACCTTTCGGTCTTCTATGTTCCGAGGCCATGTCTATGCACATGCTAGGCTCGTCAAGTTAACCCTAAGTGTTTTTGCTGTGTAAAACTGTCTTACACCCGTTGTATGTGAACGTAAGGATCTATCACACCCGATCATCACGGCATGCTTCGAAACGACGAACTGTAGCAACGGTGCACAGTTAGGGGAGAACACTTCTTGAAATTTTAATGAGGGATCATCTTATTTACTACCGTCGTTCTAAGCAAATAAGATGTATAAACATGATAAACATCACATGCAATCAAATAGTGACATGATATGGCCAATGTCATATAGCTCCTTTGATCTCCATCTTGGGGCTCCATGATCATCTTGTCACTGGTATGACACCATGATCTCCATCATCATGATCTCCATCATCGTGTCTTCTTGAAGTTGTCTCGTTATCGACATGCAAGTCGTGATTCCCTTGACAAGAACATGATCAATCTCATACATCACATATATCATTCATCACATCCTTTTGGCCATATCACATCACATAGCATACCCTGCAAAAACAAGTTAGACGTCCTCTAATTGTTGTTTGCATGTTTTACGTGGCTGCTATGGGTTTCTAGCAAGAACGTTTCTTACCTACGCAAAACCACAACGTGATATGCCAATTGCTATTTACCCTTCATAAGGACCCTTTTCATCGAATCCGATCCGACTAAAGTAGGAGAGACAGACACCCGCTGGCCACCTTATGCAACTAGTGCATGTCAGTCGGTGGAACCAGTCTCACGTAAGAATACGTGTAAGGTCGGTCCGGGCTGCTTCATCCCACGATGCCGCCGAATCAAGATAAGACTAGTAACGGCAAGCATATTGAACAAAATCAACGCCCACAACTACTTTGTGTTCTACTCGTGCATAGAATCTACGCAATAGACCTAGCTCATGATGCCACTGTTGGGGAACATAGCAGAAATTCAAAATTTTCTGCGCATCACCAAGATCAATCTATGGAGAGACTAGCAACGAGGGGAAGGAGAGTGCATCTACATACCCTTGTAGATCGCTAAGCGGAAGCGTTCAAGTGAACGGGGTTGATGGAGTCGTACTCGTCGTGATTCAAATCACCGATGATCCTAGCGCCGAACGGACGGCACCTCCGCGTTCAACACACGTACGGAAGGGAGACGTCTCCCATGCCTTGATCCAGCAAGGAGGAGGGAGAGGTTGATGGAGATCCAGCAGCACGACGGCGTGGTGGAAGTAGCGGGACTCCAACAGGGCTTCGCTAAGCGCTGCGGGAGGAGGTAGATGTGTCACGGGAGGGAGAGGGAGGCGCCAGGCCTTAGATTGGTTTGCTCCTCCTTTTTCCCCACTATATATAGGGCCAAGGGAGAGGGGGAGGGGCAGCCCTTGCCCCTTCCTCCAAGGAAGGGTGCGGCCAAGGGTGGGGAGGAGTCCATCCTCCCCAAGGCACCTCGGAGGTGCCTTCCCCTTGTAGGACTCTCCCCTTTTTTCTCTCTTGGCGCATGGGCCTCTTGGGGCTGGTGCCCTTGGCCCATATAGGCCAAGGCACAACCCCTACAGCCCGTGTGGCCCCCCGGGGCAGGTGGCCCCACCCGGTGGACCCCCGGGACCCTTCTGGTGGTCCCGGTACAATACCGATGACCCCGAAACTTATCCCGATGGCCGAAATAGCACTTCCTATATATAATTCTTTACCTCCGGACCATTCCAGAACTCCTCGTGACGTCCGGGATCTCATCCGGGACTCCGAACACTTTCGGGTTACCGCATACTACTATCTCTATAACCCTAGCGTCACCGAACCTTAAGTGTGTAGACCCTACGGGTTCGGGAGACATGCAGACATGACCGAGACGTTCTCCGGTCAAGAACCAACAGCGGGATCTGGATACCCATGTTGGCTCCCACATGTTCCACGATGATCTCATCAGATGAACCACGATGTCAAGGACTAAATCAATCCCGTATACAATTCCCTTTGTCTAGCGGTATGTTACTTGCCCGAGATTCGATCGTCGGTATCTTTATACCTTGTTCAATCTCGTTACCGGCAAGTCTCTTTACTCGTTCCGTAACACATCATCCCGTGATCAACTCCTTGGTCACATTGGGCATATGATGATGTCCTACCGAGTGGGCCCAAAGATACCTCTCCGTTTACACGGAGTGACAAATCCCAGTCTCGATTCGTGCCAACCCAACAGACACTTTCAGAGATACCTGTAATGCACCTTTATAGTCACCCAGTTACGTTGTGACGTTTGATACACCCAAAGCATTCCTACGGTATCCGGGAGTTGCACAATCTCATGGTCTAAGGAAATGATACTTGACATTAGAAAAGCTTTAGCATACGAACTACACGATCTAGTGCTATGCTTAGGATTGGGTCTTGTCCATCACATCATTCTCCTAATGATGTGATCCCGTTATCGACGACATTCAATGTCCATGGTCAGGAAACCGTAACCATCTATTGATCAACGAGCTAGTCAACTAGAGGCTTACTAGGGACATATTATGGTCTATGTATTCACACGTGTATTACGATTTCCGGATAATACAGTTATACCATGAATAAAGACAATTATCATGAACAAGGAAATATAATAATAACTAATTTATTATTGCCTCTAGGGCATATTTCCAACACATAAGGCATCGTCTCAACGGATTTTGATGGTGCCCTATTTAACGTGAATGCGGCCGTCTCTAAAGCATAACCCCAAAACGATAGCAGTAAATATGTAAGAGACATCATAGATCGCACCATATCAAGTAAAGTACGATTACGACGTTCAGACACACCATTACGCTGTGGTGTTCCGGGTGGCGTGAGTTGCGAAACTATTCCGCATTGTTTCAAATGTAAAGCAAACTCGTAACTCAAATATTCTCCTCCACGATCAGATCATAGAAACTTTATTTTCTTGTTACGATGATTTTCAACTTCACTCTGAAATTCTTTGAACTTTCCAAATGTTTCAGACTTATGTTTCATTAAGTAGATATACCCATATCTGCTTAAATCATCTCTGAAGGTGAGAAAATAATGATATCCTCCACGAGCTTCAACATTCATTGGACCACATACATCTGTATGTATGATTTCCAACAAATCTGTTGCTCTCTCCATAGTACCAGAGAACGGCGTTTTAGTCATCTTGCCCATGAGGCACAGTTCACAAGTACCAAGTGATTCATAATCAAGTGGTTCCAAAAGTCCATTAGTATGGAGTTTCTTCATGCGCTTTACACAGATATGACCTAAACGGCAGTGCCACAAATAAGTTGCACTATCATTATCAACTCTGCATCTTTTGGCTTCAACATTATGAATATGTGTATCACTACTATCGAGATTCATCAAAAATAGACCACTCTTCAAGGGTGCATGACCATAAAAGATATTACTCATATAAATAGAACAACCATTATTCTCTGATTTAAATGAATAACTGTCTCGCATCAAACAAGATCCAGATATAATGTTCATGCTCAACGTTGGCACCAAATAATAATTATTTAGGTCTAATACTAATCCTGATGGTAGATGTAGAGGTAGCGTGCCGACCGCGATCACATCGACTTTGGAACCATTTCCCACGCGCATCATCACCTCGTCCTTCGCCAGTGTTTGCTTAATCCGTAGTCCCTGTTTTGAGTTGCAAATATTAGCAACATAACCAGTATCAAATACCCAGGTGCTACTGCGAGATGTAGTAAGGTACACATCAATAACATGTATATCACATATACCTTTGTTCACCTTGCCATCCTTCTTATCCGCCAAACACTTGGGGCAGTTCCGCTTCCAGTGACTAGTCTGCTTGCAGTAGAAGCACTCAGTTTCAGGCTTAGGTCCAGACTTGGGTTTCTTCTCCTGAGCAGCAACTTGCTTGCTGTTCTTCTTGAAGTTCCCCTTCTTCTTCCCCTTGCCCTTTTTCTTGAAACTAGTGGTCTTGTTGACCATCAACACTTGATGCTCCTTCTTGATTTCTACCTCCGCAGCTTTTAGCATTGTGAAGAGCTCAGGAATTGTCTTATCCATCCCTTGCATATTATAGTTCATCACGAAGCTCTTGTAGCTAGGTGGAAGTGATTGGAGAATTCTGTCAATGACGCAATCATCCGGAAGATTAACTCCCAGTTGAATCAAGTGATTATTATACCCAAACATTTTGAGTATATGCTCACTGACAGAACTGTTCTCCTCCATCTTGCAGCTATAGAACTTATTGGAGACTTCATATCTCTCAACCCGGGCATTTGCTTGAAATATTAGCTTCAACTTCTGGAACATCTCATATGCTCCATGACGTTCAAAACGTCGTGAAGACCCGGTTCTAAGCCGTAAAGCATGGCACATTAAACTATCGAGTAGTCATCAGCTTTGCTCTGCCAGACGTTCTTAACGTCGTCAGTTGCATCAGCAGCAGGCCTGGCACCCAGTGGTGCTTCCAGGACGTAATTCTTTTGTGCAGCAATGAGGATAATCCTCAAGTTACGGACCCAGTCCGTATAATTGCTACCATCATCTTTCAACTTTGCTTTCTCAAGGAACGCATTAAAATTCAACGGAACAACAGCACGGGCCATCTATCTACAATCAAACATAAACAAGCAAGATACTATCAGGTACTAAGTTCATGATAAATTTAAGTTCAATTAATCATATTACTTAAGAACTCCCACTTAGAAAGGCATCCCTCTAATCTTCTAAGTGATCATGTGATCCAAATCAACTAAACCATAACTGATCATCACGTGAAATGGAGTAGTTTTCAATGGTGAACATCACTATGTTGATAATATCTACTATATGATTCACGCTCGACCTTTCGGTCTCAGTGTTCCGAGGCCATATCTGTATATGATAGGCTCGTCAAGTTTAACCTGAGTATTCTGCGTGTGCAAAACTGGCTTGCACCCGTTGTAGATGGACGTAGAGCTTATCACACCCGATCATCACATGGTGTCTAGGCATGACGAACTTTGGCAATGGTGCATACCCAGGGAGAACACTTTTATCTTGAAATTTAGTGAGAGATCATCTTATAATGCTACCATCAGTCAAATCAAGATAAGATGCATAAAAGATAAACATCACATGCAATCAATATAAGTGATATGATATGGCCATCATCATCTTGTGCTTGTGATCTCCATCTCCGAAGCATCGTCATGATCATCATCGTCACCGGTGCGACACCTTGATCTCCATCGTAGCATCATTGTCGTCTCGCCAATCTTATGCTTCTACGACTATCGCTACCGCTTAGTGATAAAGTAAAGCACTACAGGGCGATTGCATTGCATACAATAAAGCGACAACCATATGGCTCCTGCCAGTTGCCGATAACTTGGTTACAAAACATGATCATCTCATACAATAAAATTTAGCATCATGCCTTGACCATATCACATCACAACATGCTCTGCAAAAACAAGTTAGACGTCCTCTACTTTGTTTGTTACAAGTTTTACGTGGCTGCTACGAGCTTAGCAAGAACCAATCTTACCTACGCATCAAAAACCACAACGATGGTTTGTTAAGTTGGTGCTGTTTTAACCTTCGCAAGGACCGGGCGTAGCCACACTCGGTTCAACTAAAGTTGGAGAAACTGACACCCGCCAGCCAACTGTGTGCAAAGCCCATCGGTAGAACCAGTCTCGCGTAAGCGTACGCGTAATGTCGGTCCGGGCCACTTCATCCGACAATACCGCCAAACCAAAGTATGACATGCTGGTAAGCAGTATGACTTATATCGCCCACAACTCACTTGTGTTCTACTCGTGCATATAACATCAACACATAAAACCTAGGCTCTGATACCACTGTTGGGGAACGTAGTAATCTCAAAAAATTTCCTACGCACACGCAAGATCATGGTGATGCACAACAACGAGAGGGGAGAGTGTTGTCTACGTACCCTCGTAGACCGGAAGCGGAAGCGTTATAACAACACGGTTGATGTAGTCGTATGTCTTCACGGCCCGACCGATCAAGCACCGAAACTACGGCACCTCCGAGTTTTTGCACACGTTCAGCTCGATGACGATCCCTGGACTCCGATCCAGCAAAGTGTTGGGGATGAGTTCCGTCAGCACGACGGCGTGGTGACGATCTTGATGTTCTACCGTCGCAGGGCTTCGCCTAAGCACCGCTACAATATTATCGAGGATTATGGTCGAGGGGGGCACCGCACATGGCTAAGAGATCAATGATCAATTGTTGTGTCTCTGGGGTGCCCCCCTGTCCTGTATATAAAGGAGTGGAGGAGGGGGCCGGCCAAGGAGGGGAGTCCAACTCCCACCGGGAGTAGGACTCCCCCTTTTCCTATTAGGAGTAGGAGAGGGAAGGAAGAGGAAGGAGGGAGGAAGGAAAGGGGGGCCGGCCCCCTTCCCAATTCGGATTGGGCTTGGGGGGGGGCGCCCCTCCCTTGCTCCTTTCCCCTCCTTTCCACTAAGGCCCAATAAGGCCCATATACCTCCCGGGGGGTTCCGATAACCTTCCGGTGATCTGGTATTGTCCCAATCTCACCCGGAACCTTTCCAGTGTCCAAATATAGTCGTCCAATGTATCGATCTTTATGTCTCGACCATTTTGAGACTCCTCGTCAAGTCCGTGATCACATCCGGGACTCCAAACAACCTTCGGTACATCAAAATATATAAACTCATAATGAAACTGTCATCGTAACATTAAGCGTGCGGACCCTACGGGTTTGAGAACAATGTAGACATGACCGAGACACGTCTCCGGTCAATAACCAATAGCGGAACCTGGATGCTCATATTGGCTCCTACATATTCTACGAAGATCTTTATCGGTCAGACCGCATAACAACATACGTTATTCCCTTTGTCATCGGTATGTTACTTGCCCGAGATTTGATCATCGGTATCTCAATACCTAGTTCAATCTCGTTACCGGCAAGTCTCTTTACTTGTTCCGTAATACATCATCTTGCAACTAACTTATTAGTTGCATTGCTTGCAAGGCTTAAGTGATGTGCATTACCGAGAGGGCCCAGAGATACCTCTCCGACAATCGAAGCGACAAATCCTAATCTCGAAATACGCCAACCCAACATGTACCTTTGGAGACACCTGTAGAGCACCTTTATAATCACCCAGTTACGTTGTGACGTTTGGTAGCACACAAAGTGTTCCTCCGGTAAACGGGAGTTGCATAATCTCATAGTCATAGGAACATGTATAAGTCATGAAGAAAGCAATAGCAACATACTAAACGATCGGGCGCTAAGCTAATGGAATGGGTCATGTCAATCACATCATTCTCCTAATGATGTGATCCCGTTAATCAAATGACAAGTCATGTCTATGGTTAGGAAACATAACCATCTTCGATTAATGAGCTAGTCAAGTAGAGGCATACTAGTGACACTTTGTTTGTCTATGTATTCACACAAGTATTACGTTTTCGGTTAATACAATTCTATCATAAATAATAAACATTTATCATGACATAAGGAAATAAATAATAACTTTATTATTGTCTCTAGGGCATATTTCCTTCAGCTGAGCCGTCCAGCGCGCCACCTCGCCTCGCCGACCCTGGCCAGGGCTGCAGCAGAGACGTCGCCGTCCCAAGCCAGCCGCGCGATGATGACGACGACGACAGCGACTACACCCGCTTCTACAGGCGCGGCGGCGGCGGACGGTGGCGGCTAGGCGTAGTTTAGGCGTAGTTTGCATGTTTTCATGTTTTATGTACAAATTTGAATGAAATTTCGCCGAGTTCATGCAAATGTCGCTGAGTTTTCATATATTTTGTACACAACATCGCCGCACCCGAGGCGACCGGTGAGCCGACGTCTGGGAGCTAGGTCGCCCCCACGCGTCAATCTAGCGCCGGCTCGCCCCAGGGGGCTCTTTTTCGGCGCCCTGGGGGGCCGAACGGCTGGAGATGCTCTCAGACCATAGTTAAGGTGACTTGGTTACCTCTATATTCCTCTAACATGAAAAATGTGGAGATTATGTTGAACACACTACATATTTTGCCACAATTTATACCTTTTGCAGGTGCTTTACTTTGAACCATGTGTTATAAACTTCTAATGAATGGATGGATGGGAGGATGGCTTTTGGCATAGCTCACTGCACGAAACTAGAATAGCGATATTAGATTAGAATTAAGAAGAAACAACCTTCACTCTAAGCATCCCTAGAAAAGTGAGCCTGAGCCTGCGGCAATGCATGGGAATATAGGACGTGGCTAGAGAGCGCCGCGGCGCTCGTTTGTTGCCTGGAGCGAACAATCGTATATAGTAATTACATGTCTTTGTGTCCAACTGTCTACACTAGAAAAGAAAATTGTTTGACCACATCCTATACGCACATGTCTATCAATGCAATTAGGCTAAATCTTATCCCACGTGCATTTATTTTGGGGTTCAAAAAGTTGTAAAAGCCATAACTTTTGATTCAAGCATTGAGATTCAATTCCGTTTTCACCATCAGGTTTCTCACGATGGGTTCTTCAAAACTAGATCCTATATGAGTAGGTTTCGTCAAAAAAAAATTCAAGGGCTACTTTGGGTGCAATGGAGGCAACTATAGTGCTATAGGGAAGCAATTTTTCTTTTTGGACTAGTAGGACTGGCTATTAGGTTGATTTGCGTAAAAAATGAGAAAAATCACACAAAACATAAGGCAACTTTAGTGCTACATACAAAGCAAATTCACTGCACCATGTGTATCTATGAATTTTGCTAATATTATACCAACTTGCATATCATGATTGCTCAATTGTCTATTGTTGATGGTCAATTCCTACATTTGATGTTCAATTTCCTATACATGCTATAAATTACCTATCATTGATGTATAGTTGCCTGCTATTGGTAATTAGTTGCCGACAATTATTCCACAGTTGCCTAACTTTTCAAAATAGTTGCCTACAATACTGTGAAGTTATTTATCATTGTTTTTTAAGTTACCTATAAACACTCTGAAGTGGCCAAGATTCATCATCATGTTGCCTATCATAACTAACAATAGTAGACACAAAAGCATCACTGGTAGAAGACTCTATAGTATTATAGGAAATTAAGAAACAACGACATACTAGCATGAACAATAGGCAAATTAGAGGTACTGGCGAGGAAGTTGGGAGAAAATTAGACAAAATTAACTAGGACACAGAATGTAGTGAAGTTGCCTGCTTTTAGCACTAAAGTTGCCTCTGGTAGAAGGAAAGTTGTGATGTTATATACCTCTGTTTCGAAGTTGTTTTGTATCATTAGTTAGATGCTTATTGTTGCTAATTAGTTATTTTAAATGGAGTGAACTTGCTTCTGTTTAGTACTAAAGTTGCCTCATCTAGCATCAAAGTTGCTTTTAAAAATACTAGTAATAATGTACATGCAATGCACGTTTATATTAGATAGGATATTAGTTGCACGTTATATTAGGTAAGATATATTTGTTGCACGTTGCTATTTGGTAAGATATTAATTACTTTTTTTACGGGAATGGTAGGATATTAATTACATGGCAGATTTTATGGGATAGCGTTGAGTCAAAACATGTTTATAACCAATGGCAGTGTTGGGTAATTAGAGCGTTAAACGTGTTTGGTGTTCAACATTGAAGCGATTTGAACCGCTAGATAACATGATTTGACGGTCGAGATGATTTGGATCTGCCCTTTTGGGTCTTTTTATATTGGTATAGATTAAAGAAACATATTCATGTGGATTTTAGTTTTGGAAAGCTCGTCGCGACCTGACTAGCCAACTCATGTGTGTTCTCCATCATTATATCTGAAGATTTCAATGATTTTTGTAGGCAACTCGACCAAAAATTAAGGATTTGCGTAGGTTTCTAGGCAATTGTCTGATCCGCCCCACTATGAAACTTCTGATAACCCCCTATGAAACTTCTCATCTAACATCGCGACCTGACTAGCCAACGACCATGCGCTCAGTAGTGTTGGCAATTTAGGTCCCATGATGGACAACTTTCATAGTATTTTAGGCAATTGCGGATCACCCGTGGGAAGCTTCGTAGTGATGTAGGCAACTTGGTTTCTGAGGCAGACAACTATGAAACCATGTTAGACAACTTCCCACTTTACGGTGAACAACTTTCACAATATGGTAGGCAACGAACTCTGTAACCACATATTACCTATTGCACACAACTAAGTAGGAGGCTACTACGCGAATTCACTTATACACATGGTGCAATTCTTCTAGCATCGAATTGCTCATCTTTTGCACTACACTTGCCTCATCTAGCATCAAAGTTGCTTTTTAAAAAAGATCATCAAAACATATTCATATGGGATCTAGTTTTAAAGATCTCGTCACAAGGAATTCAGCGGTGAAAACGGATCATCATTCGGACACGCGATGTGAAACTTATAGTTTTTTGAATTTTCTTGTACCAGAATTAATGCACGTTACATCATCGCTGGGTTGACACGGTTCGTCGGACGAGGTGAAGAAAAATCAACGCACTGTACTTGAAGAATCTTTCCATATATAGAATAAGTGGGTGGACAGTTTGCCAAATCCGGAAACAGTTTGTTGCATTGTTCAGTCCATGAGCGTGCGCTCGCGACGTCCATTAAGCGCAGCTGCACGATTGAGTATTTGGGAATAAACACGGGTTGAGGACGCGGTAGGGCAAGGTGGGGCGCTGGCCCTACCTTGAGTTCTCGTAATTTTTACTAGGTATATACATCGATCTGATTTGATCAAATCGCTAATAATAATCGTCAAACATTTTGTTGGGCTGTGATTTAACGTGGACATCTTATCGGGCCGTAACCAACCTCACCAGCCCACAGGAGCATGCACGGATTGGGTGCACGCTGGCGCGCAGTGGAGCAACAACAACTTGTCATGGCGGCAACATCAGCCAAATCTGGGAGGAATGATGAATGCCTAAACCGTCCAAAGTTTTACTTGGTAAGAAATACTATCAATGAACATTATTTGTTCCATTTGAGTAGGTTGGTATCATGGCATCGACTACACAACTCCAAGACCTTGAATTCAACGGTTGGGGGAACTCTCATGTTGATGTACTCATGTACCTATCCGCAACCTCCACGGCTCTGTGACATTAGGGGATATCTGTCTTGCACATTGGTGAGCATTGACTATTCTTCATTGAGGCGGCACATCTACTAGTGGTACCAAACCTCATATCGCAGAGATAGGTTGTGTCCAAACCTCATATCGTAGAGATAGGTTGTGTCCAACATCAAGTACTCGACCAAAGGTGCGCTCTCGAGAATGTAAATCATGAGCTGGATCAAGCTCTTGGATGCACAAAACCCTGTGATAGTCACCTGTCTCGGGCGGTCATAGCAGTGCTCCAACATCTGCCTCAGACGCTCGTCATCGTCATCTCCAACAACGATGTCGGTCCTAAGGGCACCCCTCTCTACCTGCATATGCATGCACATGTAGGATCAACAATAATGTCATTGTTATGACGAACAAGCAACACACCAATTTGCATAGAGAGCTCAAATGATATACATAATGACTTGTACCTGTAGGATGAAAGAATCCAATACAGGAGAAGCATCAAGAAAAGAAACCAAAGAGAAGATGTCGCGGCTTGGAGGGAGGACACTACTGCTCTACGAAGTCCGGTATCCAAGTTCTTGAGATGGGGGAGCTTTGAGGGTAGCATTGGAATGTTGACGTTCTGAAGAAGAACAAATCCCAAGGTTAACCTTGTGTTTGTTTGTTCCGGCATAAAAGTGCAATAGACATACATATATTATTGATTAAATATACTTTGAGAGCGCATATGTACCTCAACACGAGAGCGGATGGTGAGGCTCTCGACATTTCCTGCAATGGATGGAAACCTCACGCGAGCATCAAAAAGAATGCAACACAAGCCTACATGTATAAGTAGCAAAGAATTCGTGGTAGAGATATCTAACAAGGACCCACTATAATGAAAGGAGATGAGGCTTGGAGCATCAATCTCTACTATCTGTAGGCTCTTGCATTCCTCAACACCAAGGGAGTTGAGCTGCTGCAGCGTACAAGGTATTCTCAAGCAACTTATCCCACTGCATAAGGTGATTTCTGGCCGCTCCAAGGTGGCGGATTTGGAGAGCGAGTGCCATAATCCTTCCTCATTAATATCGACAAGACGAAGATGTAAAGTTTTCAATCTTCTCAACAGGCCAAGTGTTGATATGATATGGGATCGAAAGTGCAACTGGTGAGGTAAAGAGACTGAATTGAACTGGCAACAGCCTCGTCGGACAAAACCGAGCATGGGAAGTTGTTGATTTTCTTCATGAAAACATTCATAGTCAAGCTAAGTTCTTGAATCCCAGACTTGCCGGCGATTTGAAGCCACCTGTCCAAGCAGGAGGCTTCGACTGTCGTGCAAGGGTAAAGTCCAAGTTTAAGCGCCTCCACCTTGACCCCATTCTTGTGATGGTTCTCAAGAATTTTGTCAACTTTGTCGATGATATAGGTTCCTCTTTCCTCAAATTTCTTGTCACTCAATTCGAGTCTATCGGAGTTGAGTATGAGCTTGGAATAACATGTCCACGAACATAGAAACCCATGCGACACGCATGCAACACGAGCAGCTGCTTGCACTGGCAACAGAGAATGTATACGGTGGAGGATGTCCTGCAAAACCAAGGTTGACAAGTTTGGCTGGCCAGATAGTACTTACTTCGTTCTAAAAGATAAGGTGTATTAGTTTTTAAGAAAGTCAAACTTCTCTAAGTTTGACCAACTTCATAATACCAAATAATTATCATTAGATTTGCCATGTAATATATTTTTAGTATTGTAGATGTTGATAGAGCTTACTATAAACTTGGTCAAACGTAATTACATAGAAACACTGTTTTATCGGAACAATCAAGAGCTCTGCGTGTCGTTTCATTAAGATGGGAAAAAAGGTTCAAATGCAGAGTCCGATGGGCAACCCCCACTCCCCAGCAAGATCAGCCGAAGGAAGAAACAAGAGAAACAAACCAAACCGAGACAGTTGACTTTTGAAAAACTAATACACTGCAAAAAGAAAAGAAAAGGCTGATACACCATATATTTTAGAACAGAAGGAGTAGCTAGTAGATGGCTGCTGCGAACAAAATAAATCAATATATCTGTGATGTTAATATATATCTTGTTGAGAGTGGTTTTTCTATACCCCAGCTCGGTGCACCCAAGGTGCACCGACGGAAGATTTTGTAATTTTATCTTTTTTGTACAGAGCCCCTCGAATGTTATTTGACCATCAAACTTTGAAGCGCCCTTAACATTTATTGATGATCATTCCCACAAAATTTCATAATTTCTTGAAATGTTTTACTATGTTTTCTTGCACGAGTGCACCGTGGGTGCACCGAAGGTGGGTGCAGCCACTACTTTCCCATATCTTGTTACCAGCTCATGTACTTTGCACGGATGAATACAGTGCACCAATAGAGAAAAAGCATAGGCAAGTGATGTTGGCAAATTTAAACGTGCACATGAACCACTGATTTCTTATGGAAACATGTGTCCTTCAGCACCAAATTGCTACCTAGATGCATGCAACATGTATTCATCCTGTGCTAGCAGTTGAGATAGACATCTTACTTGATGCATGCTAGAATACTTCAATCACAGCCAGATTGTTATTTTTACTAGTTGCGTACTGTAACTTGGCTGCCAGCAACACATACCTGTGGGAGATTCTCAAAAACAAGGCCATGACTCATACTACATATTTTGGGAAGCTTGAGAAATAGTAGGGGCTTGCTGTTGGCAGCAGGTCGCACCGTTCGATGAAGCCTCCGGTCGACTATCTGCAGTGCCTCAGCTTGGCTCATGCAACTCTTGAATTTTCGCAGAAGAAATTGTGAATACTCAAGAGCCAGTGTTGGTTGAATAAAACCGAGCCGAGCGATCTTGGATTTCAGGAGCTAAACCCTGAGAGCGAATTCGGGGTGCGATGAGATCGATTTTTGCCTAGAACGGAAGAAGCGCGGTGCGTCGGAGCTGGAGAGTGGAGAGTATGCATACTTGCAGTTGCAGGAGTAGGGATCGCCGCGGACAGGGACCGATCGAGATGGCCGGCGACGGCAGCGGGGGGAGGAGCTGGACACGGCGATCTCGCCTGAGCACCTGCCAAGTTTCGATTGTGTCTAGGTTTTTTGGGCCGAAACGGCGGCTGCGGTTCCCGTTTCATCTCCGATTTGTTAAGAGCAAGCAATATAATTACTATTTCTTGTTAAACGCATTATCATCAAAGTCGTTGTAGTATAGTGGTAAGTATTCCCGCCTGTCACGCGGGTGACCCGGGTTCGATCCCCGGCAACGGCGTTTGTTTTCTCATTTCTTTTTGCATTTCGTATCTTCTTCAGAATTCACACACATGCATGGCAAAATACAGCGATTCTTCATTCACCTAAGCCAAACCATGGGTACAGCAGCTGAAATATAGTATAGGGCGAGGAATAAGTCGTTGCTGTAACTAAATTATGTTCCAATGCTACTTATTTAGGTACTTGCACTTACAATTCGTCAATGGGCCATGGAAATGCAGCCTCTTGGCACAATTTACTTCGTGCACACACATATTCAGTCATTGGCATCATGACATGCCACTGGTCATCTGTGCTTTCTTGCTGTAATCATGTTCCCAAGCTTAGATGCCCTTGCTATTACCGAATTAAGTGTGTTTTCTTGCTGTAACCAAATCCATGTTCCAAATGCTTACAACTGTTCAATGTATTACCATGGTAATGCAACATGATCTACAGATTGTGGTGAAATACAATAATAAAATCAGAATCTTATTCTCAGTAGGACAGATCATTCTAACATTTGACTTCCAATCAATTCTAATTTGGACAACCACAAGTTGACAGTTCACATAATTCTGATTTGCACCATGCTTCATTTTAGGATCTGCTCTTGTGCACCTCCAGTATATATGAATCAAAAGCAGCCAACTCGGGCCGCCTGCCTGGCTGTTTGCTTGCTTGAAAACGGCAAGGAAAATTGTGCCTGAATGCCACACCATTGCAACATCATCCATGACAAAAAAAGAGAAAATAATAGAAGCAGTGCAAATCGGAAATGTAGGCCCGAAATGTAGTGCAAAGTGGTCAAATTATAAAACATGTGCACATGTGTCAACTTGTGACAAGCAGGTAGTCTAGACTGGAATTAACTCCTTTTCTTTCATTTAGCTTTATAGGTTTCATGTGAAACATTGATCAGATGTCCGGAACCATTCAATAGAAATTACAACACGAAAACCAGTTTGCATATTCAGGAACTGGAAGATTAATTACAAATTTTGAATGCTAGATAGTGAACAAAAAAAATCTGTAAGTTGCAATTTTGGACAGCAAAGAGAGGACGATTCTTCAGAACATGGATTTAGCTGGCCAACAACGACGTAGATTAGTGTCTGCCAATCGCTTACGCAGTCATGGACTGGTTATTAACCAAAGCAACACTTAAAAAACCACAATAGTGTGCATGGATCATGATGGTTACTGGTGAACTGGTGCGGCACTTCATATTACATAACCGTCTCAACTTTGCACATCAATCGTTCAAAAGAAATAGAAGAAAATAATTACGTTGACTAGGATCAAGTGACTTGACAACTTGCACTGCTTAAATAAACTATACTAGCTGAGGGTCATGCAGTGCTTAGCCTGACAACATTGGTGGCGGGGGTCGGGAAAGGTCTGGAAGGTCAACCCAAGAAGAAGGAGGGGAAGAGACCGCCGAAGAGAGTCTCTGCTGCCGCCAAAGCTACCAAAGCTTCTAACAGCCAGTCGGCTCTGCCAACCGATTTTGCAAACCATGTACCGGTCAAAGGTGCGGCGATGGTCCATGTCACGGGCGAGCGGATCCTACAACCGAAACTGTTAGAGCGCATATCAGGGGATCTCAGGAAACTGCACGACCATGTGTTGTTGACAGAGAAAAGCCTTCTCGCCTCGAAGACTCTAGGATACCCACTTTATGTGGTTCGTGTGCCTAAGGACAGGTGCTACGTCGACAAACTTCCCGTGGAGGTGTACTTCCTGCGGTTTGATCACATCTTTGAGATTGTGTCTCACGAGGCGGCTCGGTTTTACGATGGTCCGTCTTTTTGCTCTACATATGAAGTTATGAACTTCGTCATCAGGAGAGAACAAATTTCGCAAATCTTGGTGGTGGATCCATACTTCATGCATGAGTCCTTGAGTCTCGGCGACTTTAAACATCAAGCTGCTAGGGTAAACTTCATGATGATGAATAAGGAAAAGGAAACGGTTCTCCTGCCTTATCATCCAATGTAAGTCATTGTTGGACAGCCCTCTTGTACGTTTCAATCATTCCTTCGTTCATATGGAGGCTAATTTGAGGTGTATATTTTTCGCAGCAACGGGCGCACCGTCCTTATTGTTGTTTTCCTGCTAGTCTCCCACGCCGTGTATTTTGACTCGTCTAGAAACTTCCAGAAGAAGAACTGCACCCACATAATGAATATTGTGGATGCTGCTCTCCACAGCTTCAGCATGAAGGGAGGCCACATCGAGATCAAGAAACAAAGGAAGGGCGCGCCGGGTTTATCGCATAAAACTACCTTCTGTCGCGTCCATCAACAGACAACAAGCAAGAATGATGGATTCTACATCCTCCATCTCATGATGGAGTTCAGAAGGGATCGCCAATAACTTCGCATGAAAACCAGAAACGATGATCATATCTGCAAATGGGCAGAATCCTTAGGAGTCGAAGCGGATTATAAACTCAGAGATGACTTTTTTCGCATCCAGAAGGCATTGCAATGATCATCATGAAAGAAGTCATTGAAGAGAATGGGATGTTCCACCACGGCCCTATATCGCGAGATGACGTCCGAACTCGCATAGGCCTACAATGTTTGGACCTGACGCCGTTCACGAAGCTAGGGTGCATCCTCCCGGATATGGATGGATAGAACTTCCAGTGATTGACGATGTCGATGATGACGTGTCGGTTGAATATGTACTTTCTATAGCGATGAAACTTTGTGATGTAAACGGTCCTGATGAACTTGCGTAACGCTGGTTAGTTAGTTTTGGGTACGATGAACATGCGTACATCTAGTAAATTAGTTTGGGTACAATGAACCTGCGTAGATTATATTTACTATATGTTGCATTTAGTTACTAACTCTTTTGCTTCGTGTTGCTCAAGTATATTATGTTGCATATTATTGTTGAATTCGCTTGATGAAGATGCATCTCTAACAGGCACATAGGCCTTTGATGATGAAGAAGTGCTATGTCGTGTACATAGGGAGGGTTGCGAAAGTGTACGACGAGTGGCTAGAGTGTCAGGGTTCTCAGGCGGTAGCCAGAAAGGGTTCGATAGCAGATAAGAAGTGGAAGCTAGTTACTTGAGGTTCACGCTAGCACGAGAAAGAATTAGAACCGGCGCCTCATGTACTGCATAATTCCGCTCTTGCTCATAGTGATAGCTCTTCTCTTCTATATCATTGTTTAAATGGATGACGATGTAGTTGCATGTATTCGAGACATGTCATAACTTGTATCACTATTTTGAGATGATGACAAGAGACATCATTTGTGTTGCAATGATTATGATGATGACATAATTTGATGAGACTATTTGTATGTGTATGATATGATTAAATTTGTATGTGTATGATATGATGAGACTATTGTGTGTATGATATGAGAGAGACTATTGTATAAAACCTGTACAAATACAGAGTAAATGCGCTACAGGAAAAAAATAGAAAATAATAACAGTAGCACGGGGTATGTGTGTAGCAGTAGCGCGGCCTTAGCAGTAGCGCGTTATAAATAGCGGCGCTGCAGCTTTTAGCAGTAGCGTGGTATTCTAAAACGCGATACATACGGATAGCAATAGCGAGGGGCATCCGTGCTACTGCTAAAAGTTAGCTGTAGCGATGTACCAGTAGCGCGAGTTCCCGCGCTACTACTAGGCGTTTAACCAACGCTAGTGCTAGGGTTTTGCCTAGTAGTGTTCTTGTAAACATTTTGGCCTCCTTTGGTTCATAGGATAGACATTTTATAGGAATAGAAAAATCATAGGAAGTGAGATGACATGCATCTCAATTCCTGTAGAGGAAGAGATGTCATTTGGTGCATAGGATAGGAATTTTTCCATTGAGTCTAGGCTAATGTTTTTTCCCTTCAAAATGTGAAGTATTGATTCCTATCCTACATAGGAATAGGAATCCATTTCTACAAACCAAAGAGCTTCAAAGGAATTTTTCCTATGCAAATCCTATCCTATAGAATTCCTATAAAATTCCTACAAACCAAAGGAGGCCTTGTATGTTCTAGAATATTATTGTCATGCATAATCATAAAGTAGAAACCACAATGAGGATATTTCTCAGACCATAAAGTTCAGATATCGCATATGCACACACTATGTTACAAATCATCCACCGAAGCTTATGATTTTTGTTTTCTTATTTTCCCACATTTAAAAAGATTGGTTCTAAATATATATGTTTAAGGTCCAATGTATACAAATATGGTCCAAATTACCACATTGCATGCACATTTCTCAACAATAGACATTACAATTGTAGCACAAAGAACTACATTATTTGTTTAAAAATATATTATTATCTGCTTATATTAATGAAAAGTAACTTATAAGATGTACAATCTAGGATTTTGATATGTATATGCGTTATAAATAAGTATATAAGTTTAGTATAAATATTGGCACCATATTTGTCATCCACTAAATAATCAAGACCTAAGGGCAATTAATACGGATCTATCGGACAGGGAGAAAGGGACAACGATTTATCCGTGCATACCTTGCCGACGAAGGCGAAGGATTTGCCAAGCTCGGAGACGGCGCATGCGACGTTGGCGGGCGCCTTCACGAAGCCCGCGGACTCGGCAAGCGAGACACCGGGCACGTCAGACACAATGTTAATCAGAATTTCACCGAAGGAGACGATGAGCCCGGGCGCCACAACGCCGGCCACGAGAGCAACAACATCACTGAGAGACGACATTTGAACTTGGCTAAACAAATGAGAATGAGAGCGCTACCGAAGGAATCGATTTAGCTCGGGAGGAAAGGTGTTGTTGGGTCGGTTTGGGAGTTGAAAGGGGTCGGGCTTATAAAGGGTTGCGGGCGAATTAGCTTGGCCGAAGGGTCCAATTATGTTCTTGATAAGAGTTACTTCGGTATTATCAATCTAATCCTACTCTAGTTACCGTAACAAAAAGTTCAGGTTGGGGCAATTTTTTTTGCAAATAATGTTTTGGATAATCATGAAAAATTGTTCAGTTCATGAATGATTTACCTTGAGAATACACATTTTTCCCTTTTTTCCATAAAGCGAATAATATAGCATGAAGCGGATACAAAACATGATGCTCATGGATTAACTTCAACAAACGAAAAGGATAAAAACTGACATATCAGGGGCCGGATGAGGATCAATTAGTAGAGAGAGATTATTTACGTGAGAATCAATTAGAGGTAGAGAAGTGCCTAACCGCCAACCTGTCTCAATGGCATCTACATGAGGCACGCGGGGCAGCTCTTGAGCGGTGGCCGGGAGCATGTTGAGAGCATCTCCAGCCGTTCGGCCCCCCAGGGGCATGAAATAGCGCCGTCTGGGGGCGTGCCGGTGGAAAAATCGTTGTGGGGCAGTCGGGTTCCAAGCTGCCCCTTTAAGGTCGCCTTCAGGCGTCGATTTTGACCCATTTTCGGCGCAAATTGGCCCACTTTCAGCGCAAATTGGCCCACTATCAACGCAAATTGATCAATTTCGGTCCATATTCTGCATGCTTCGGCACAAATTCAACATAAGCTATTTTTTATCACATAGTTCATCACAGAAAATCAATACAAATCAAATAGTTCAACAAATCAATACAAATCATATAGTTCAACAAATAAAAATTCATATTTCATCACACGTCGAGCTAGACGTTGCCCTTGAGCCTCCATAGGTGCTCCACAAGATCCCGGTGCAGTTGTTGATGCACCTGTGGGTCTTGGATCTCCTGACGCATATTGAGGAAGGCACTCCAAGTTGCCGGTAGCTGGCGATCAATTTGGGCAAGAGGACCCTGCCTGTAATATGTTTCAGTGTCAAACACTGGCTCTTCCTGCTCGCTCTCAATGATCATGTTGTGCAAGATGACACAGCAAGTCATGACCTCCCACATTTGATCTTTCGACCAAGTCTAAGCGGGGTACCCAACAAAAACAAATCGTGATTGAAGCACACCAAATGCCCGCTCGACATCCTTCCTGCAAGCCTCCTGACACTTGGCAAAGTGGGAGTTCTTGCCTCCTGGCACAGGATTTGAGATAGTCTTCACAAATGTAGACCATCTCGGATAGATGCCATCTGCTAGGTAGTATCCCTTGTTATCGTGCCGCCCATTGACCTCAAAGTTCACCAGAGGAGAATGACCTTCAATAAGCTTGGCAAAGAGAGGGGAGCACTGCAGTACGTTGATGTCATTGTGAGTTCCTGGCATAGCAAAGAAGGAGTGCCAAATCCAGAGGTCGTGTGTGGCCACTGCCTCAAGTACCACACTGCAATCGCCTTTGGCGCCTTTGTACATCCCCTGCCAAGCAAATGGATAGTTTTTCCATTTCCAGTGCATGCAGTCGATGCTTCCAAGCATCCCAGGAAATCCTCTTGCTGCATTCTATGCTAGGATCCGAGCAGTGTCTTCAACATTGGGTGATCGCAAGTATTGCGGTCCAAACACTGCCATCATTGCCCTGCAGACCTTGTACAAACACTCAATGGCCGTGGACTCGCCATGCGTCCATAGTCTTCCAGTGAATCACCGGGAGCTTTGTATGCAAGCATCCTCATAGCTGTCGTGGACTTCTGGAGTGAGGTGAATCCAAGTGTGCTAGTGCAATCCTTCTTGCACTTGAAATAGCTGTCGAACTCACGGATGGAATTCACAATCCTGAGGAAGAGTTTTTGGCTCATCCGATAACGGCGTTGAAATACACTGCCCGACCGATTAGCCCAGAGCACTAATACGCTTTCTTTCCTCGAACAAGTACCTTTCCTTCGAACGAGAATGCCAACTGCTTCCTCGTGCAGTGGAGCATCGGCGAAGTAGTCGGAGTAGAGCAAGCAATAGCCTTCCAGATGATGCCTTTGCTTTGCCTTCAGTCGGCCCGGCGCCGAGCCACATTGCCGCGGTTTGCATTGCCCGCGAACAGGCTGGCCAGAGCGGCGAGGACCATGAGATGCTCTTCGTCCTGGGCATCGGCATCGGCTACCTCCTCCAGCAGCGCCGCGAGCACCTCCTTGTCGTCCGAGTCCATCACCGAGCAAATAAATTGCTGAACACCTGGCAAGTGTTGTAGGCACGAAGCCGCCGGTATTCCCGCGCTGCGTGGTCGGAGCGCCGGAAAGCTCGCCCAGGAGTGAGGTGGAGGCTGCCGCGACGGAACTCTCTCTTTCCCGGTGGGGGAATGGCCTATCTAGCGGCGGTGGGTGGGTAGGCGGCGCCGGGATCGGCACAGCGGTGAAAGAGCATGCATGGGGGGGGATCTGGATGTGCAAGATGTGTTTTCGCTTGACAGTGGTGGCCCATGTGCGGTTTTCCTTCAGCCGGAACCCCCAAGCGCCCTCAGTGCGCTGGGTTCGGCCTGGGATTGCCGGGCCAAAAAATGGGCCGAGCCGACGGATTTCGGCGTCCTGGGAGCGCGACTGGGGTTTTTTTCGGTGCCGGCGCGAGAAAACTCGCCTCGGGGGCCTGTTGGGGGCGCGAGTGGAGATGCTCTGAAGTGGCAGTTGGGCAACGCCAGAACAAAGCAAGCACATCAAATCACACAGACCAACACACATCTAAGCCTGTGCGCCGTCGCGTGTGGGAGGTACTGAACCCCCATCTTTTTGGCTGATCTCGCATCGCCTGCAGGCTCCATCGCCCCTCGCTCGGCGCAGGCTATGGCACTGACGTCGAGACGTCCACGGTGACACCCGACGTGCACCTCAAATAGGGGCGTCCACGGGGTGGCACAGACGCCGGATTTTGTGGCCGCTGCAACCGCACCAGGGGCTAGGATGGGGGAGGAGACGGCGCTAGCATAGGGGCAAGTTTGAGTGTGGCCGCCACACACGGGACCCCCTGCACACGCCGCCGTCCAAGTCGTCCCAGGCTGCCCTCACCGCCTCGACTCGCCATGGATGTCATGCGCGTGCAAAAACCGCGTTCAAGCTTGAGCGACACAAGAAAGTTAGGGCGACGATCCTCGGGAGAAGAAAGGTGCGGCCGATAGAGAGGGGGAGGTGCGGCTAGTAGGATAGGGCCCGTCGCTGGTCGGAAGAGAATAAGGGCGGTGGAGGCGCCTCTGAGTGGAGGAGAGCTCGAAAATATGAACCTTCTGGGGAAATCGCAGCCCACACAGCAATCAATTCGCCCAGCCCTTCATATAGTAGCAATCTTGGTCAAAATTGTTGACCAAAATCAAAATTGGACACCTCAACTGATTCTCAGTTCTTCAACCCATAGAGAGCTTAGTGATATAGGAGATTACTGCAGCGGACAACAAATGGGAGAGCGATTCATCCAGTTTTCCAAATACATAGGAATATGGTTAAGGAGAACATGCATATCATTACAGGGAATAAATAGAAAAAAAAGAAAATGCAGAGTATCGCAAGCATTTGCCACCACATGAGTGCCTCACAAGTGACCAAAGCAAAGGAATTGAAGTGAAGTGACTACGGACTAAATATCAACCCTTTTTAACTAACATTGAACAAAGCCACAATGTCATGGACCAGAACATCAAAATACAGAAGAAAACCAAGCTGCATAGAAGATCTGACCCATATTTAACAGCTCACTTATATGAAGGTATTGGTGGCATGCAAACTCGGTAGGCAATTACGTTGCTGATTTTAACAAACCATCTGACACATTCCATGTAACTAGGGATATAAGGTTCGCATCGGAGATTAAAATCCCTCTCAAAACTGAAGATAACACGACATCTCTCGTTTTCCATATGGTATGACACAACTTTTCATTCGACCCATTGGTCTGGAAAAAGATCGATTTGCGTTCAATATCGACTGCGACAAATGTACACACCTCATCGTGGCCTATCATTCCCGACATGTCAGCTGTATGCTTCAAAGTCCACTGCCCACTAGCATAATCTTCAAGAACCCACACTGAGAGCTCGCACTTATCATTGCAGTAATCCATATGCATTGCATACAGGCGTCCCTGAGACTGCGCGATATAACCGTAATCCGAGGTGTCCTCTAGGTTGAGCGACATTCGGATTTGCCGCCAAGTATTCCCCTCGGTGTCCACCGTGATCAAGGAAGAATCGCTGGTTGTCAGATGCAGCGCCCCACCGAAGAAGACAGAGGCTGAACAATTGTGATCGTCCACGCTGGTGCGGTCGCCCCACTCGCTCTCCTTGGAAATCCACCTCCCGGTTTCCGACGAGAAGATCTCCACTCTGGTGACCCCGTGGCCACGCACGAGCACGAACACGGCAAAGCGGGAGGGGACGAGTGGGTCAAAACCCAAGCGGACGGTGTTCTTCTTGCTCGGGTGCAGCTGCTTGGTGGCAGGCACGACGGTCCACTCCTCGGTGGCCGGGTTGCACACGACGTACTCCACGCCGGCGGAGCCGGCTCGAGAAGGTCTCTTCCAGCATTGGCAAAGGAGGAGGCCGCCGCAGCAGTCCACGGTCTGGACGCCCCCGTCCCACGCGCCGCGCAGGAAGGGGAGGCCGGGGTCGACGAGGGGCTGGCCTCGCCCGGCAGGTCGAGGAAGCGGAGCTCGTGCTTCCGGTCGTCGCGGGCGTAGCAGAAGAAGCCCGATAGGGCCTGCGGCGACCTCTTCCAGATGCCGGGGTCGGAGCAGAGGGCGAGCCATGGTTTGGACACGCACTTGAAGCGGCAGAGGGATCCGTACGGCACCCGCGCAAGAACCTCCACGAGGAGATCATCGGGGAGGCTCTCTGCCGCCGCCGCCGGCTGATCCTTCTTCTTCCTGGACCTCTTTGCCATCGTCCCGTAGTGGTGGAGATCCAGCCGGATGACGACGGCGGCGTACGTATCTGAAATGTTATATCGAATTTTGGGGTTTATTGTGCTCCACCTCCTTGGGCCTTGGTCTCCCTTTTCTATTAAAAAAGACAAATGCCTTAGGCCTGGCCTAATAAGGAATAATAATATCTAGGGCACGTGTTGATCCAGTCGGTAACTCGGCCGAAACCCATGAACCGATAAATTATCACAAAACGGTGATCACCTAAAAAGATAGCATCCCCTAAAAAACCCTCAAAAAATATCACAAAACGGTGATCATTCACTCAAGATAAAACGGTGAACATTTTTAAATGTCTTTAGTTATTTTGTAGGCACAAATAATATTTGCTCCCATACCACATCACCGTCACAAGGCGACAAGCTCGGCACCGTCATTGCGGTGTCACACAAGAAGAAGAAGATCATCAATGAGTACATCCGCGTCCGGCGTCAAGCATCAAGTGGACGAGCCAGTGAGGAAATCCATTGACACAACCGACGTTGGGGCACTAACAAGATATATTTTCCTGTTAAATAAGAAAAGTTGCCTAATTTTGTTTCTGCTACAACATCATGGGGCACACTACAACTTGGTTTCTGTGGAGCCCCTAGCGAGCTACGGAAGAAGAACTTCTCCATTAACCTCAAGGCTCCTACGCTTCCGAAGGACTTGCATGCTTTGGGGAGCTTCGACCTGGCGGCTCCTTGATTATGGAGGTCTGTCGGACCCCTGGAGATGCGGAAATGGCGGGCAGGTCCAAGCTGCTGGAGAAGGTGGTCAAGGCAGTGACCATGACTGTCCAGAAGCTCACGATCGCTACGGCGCCTTTGTTTCCCACTTCTGCTGGTGTGTAGAATTGTGGGGAGGAGACGCTGGGGCTGCAGGTTCCCAGGACAGGGGCCTCTCAATGATGCTGGGATGGACATCGTGTCTAGGTGGGTGAACGAGCCGGATCAGGCTGATGTGGGGGTTAAGGGAGGCGCTTCCTCCATCATCTTGAGTGCTCCCGAGACCCTTACCGCTACTGTGTTGTGACAGAAAGAAGCTGCGGATGGTGCCCCTATAGTCAGCTAGGGTGACTTGGTGGATGTAGATGGCACTAAAGGCGTGGGTGCTAGCTCCATCAACATGAGCGCCCATGCTGAAGGGGAGGCTGCTGACCCATCCAAGAGAACTGAATCTATTCGAGGCCGATGAAAAAGATTGTATAGAGATGAGTAGGTGGAGCGCACTGCCGTTCATAGATTGTGCGCCAAGGATGTGAAGTTTGGGCTCCCCACTCTCCCAAATAGCGGCAACGACATGTCCAACCGCAAGGGTGCCTTTGCAACCATTCTAGAGAGCACGACGGGTAGCAAGAGGAGTATTCCCGATGATCAAAACTTAGTGTTTAGCATGGATAGCACTAGTTCAGATAGCTTAGAGTATAAGAGTGCAAATGGTCAAACCTTAGTGCTTTTGTTTGTTCTTTCCTTGCAAATAAGAAGCTTAGATCTGAAAAAAGAAGAAGCCTTGAGTATATCCAGGATGATCACGAATCTTAAAATTGCAAAAATTAATCTGGTAACCAATGGGGGTGGCTCACGAAAATGTGAAGTTTAGGTTTATTAGTAGATCTAATGTCATTCTTCTTAATAGTGTTCCACCATGGGTGGCAAATTTTGTAATGAACAATTGTAATAATCTTTTTAATTCTGCGCAAAAAAACTTTTTAATTAATTAATATATGGGGTGTTTTTTCAGAAAAAGATGCAGCTCATGTTGATGATCCCTAAAAAACAAGACACATAGATACACAAGGCTTAACCTACGTCGATCCGACCATCCCACAAAATAAAATGAAAAACTACGTCAACCCAATCACCCTAAAATCATCTACGGACTAGCGACAATAGCCAGGCGTGGCGGAGCGTGCCGTCTCCTCTAGTATCCATTGAACGCTAGCCTAAGTCCTTATAACATCAATGCCATTGCTGCTTTTAGTTTATTCCATTGCCTAAACTAAGGAGCCTTGTTGAGAAAGCCATCAATCATCCAGCTCTTGAAGAAACCAAGTAGCATGTCTTTCTCCAATCTCTCGCCGTTTCACCGTCACATAGAAAGAGCAACATGACAATTGTGACACCAGTATAAGCACCTTCAAATGTAGTGCAGGAGTGAATCCATCAAAAAAATGTACAGGAGTGAAGAGTGGTGACTGCGGATGTACGAGTGGGGACGAATCTGAGCCGTTGCATAAAGATCTGACGGTACTTAAAAAGCTGACACTGAAGTGGAAAATAGTTGACCGATCGATAAACCGATAAGTACACGCTCCGAAGGCCGAAGCAGCCCTCGAACGGCCAAACCCCAGATCGCATCGCAGTCCAGGAATGGCCGCCGCCGACGCCGACGCCGCGAAGCTCTCCGTCTCCTTTCAGGCCTTCGCGGCGCTCCTCGACTGCTGTGCGGCCGCTGGCGGGGACTGCGACGGGATACTCCTCGGCCGTGCCGCCCTCCCCCCTTCCTTCCCCGACGACGATCCCGCCCCAACCCTACCCATCTACGTCACCGGCCACTCGTCGCTCGCCCGACGCTCCGTCCTATCCAACGCACTCGACTGCTTCAAGCCCTACTCCCCCGCCCGCCCGGGCACGGCCACCGTCGGCTTCTTCTCCTCCCGCCGCAGCGCGTGGGCGACGCGCCGCCCCTCCATGCGCGAGGCCGCCGTCGCCCGCTCCCTCTCCAAATCTCTGGCCCTCACCCACCCTGTCGTGTTTCTCCTCTTAGCCCCCTCTGTCGCCTCCGACCTCTCCATCCACTCTTTCGACCACCGCGCCTTCCTCCTTGTTGATTCCCGCCTCGTCCCCACCTCCCTCACGATCGTCAACGTGGGTCCTCGTTTCCGGGGCCAGTACCAGTGCCACACCTTCACGGCGGAGTCGACAATGCCGTGGCTGCCGCCTCCGCCAGCAAACATCGGAGAGCAAGCAACCGAGACGGAGGAGATGTATTCCGGGATGCTAAGGAGGTTGGAGAGGCTTGCTCAGGAGGCGGAGGAGGGCAATAAGCGGCTGCTCCGTAAGGTCCTCGTTCGCTCAATGCTTTGCTTGATGTGTTTGTGTTTCTGTAAAATTGATTAGTTTGGGTCCGTGGAAAAATGCATGGCTTTGGTTGTTCATAGGTTATTAGACTGACATGAAACAACAGTTTGCAAGGGAGGCAATATTGTGCACATATTTGAGTCAGAATCCAAGGAATTTTGGCATTTTAGTTGGCAAACTGGATATAACAACTTAGGTTTGATTGTCAAGACTTGACTCCCCTTCAAATGCTAAGGTAGAGTTGTCATGTGAAATAGTTATTACTAGATAAAAAGGTTAAACCGGTCTCTGTTGGACGTGCTGATTCGAACAGCAGGGCCAACTTCTAATACCAACTTCTTTTTGCGTGATCTGTTTTTGCCTGTTTAAATCAGATCTGGTGCATTAGAGAAACCCCTTGCTTTTCTTATTAAGCTAAGTGCTCATAAATTGTGTGAACAATGTTGCATATGTTTGTTCAAAAGAGATGGATATGTAATATATGCTTGCAGTGCATATCCATGGCCCGTGTGTGCAATTGTGCATGTACAGGACATATAGTGTGAGTTCATCTTATTGCAGCATTTATAGATTTTGCTACATTTTCTTTAATCTGCACATGACATATCTCTCTTCAACAAAATTGGCATTCTTGGGCTGAGCTGCAAAATGTGAAAGTTAGATTGGGACCTCATAAGTGAGTTGGATAAGTAGCTAATATGTCATTCTACATACGTCCTTTTGGAAAGCTCATTTCAAGATCATTTTGATGTCTTGTGTCAATTTGAGCTATCAAAAGTCAAAACAAAGTGGTAGTTTCCTTTTTTCCTGGATGATTAGATGGTAACACTTTGAGTTGTTACATGTACAAGCTATGCTATTTTGTGAGTTTACATGTTGACCTATAGCTATAGGAAGTATTGTGCAATGTACAGTTGCAACTAAATTACTGAAGTGTGCATTAATCTTGTATTTCCTCCATCCTGGTTTATTAGGCCTCCTCTTATTTTGGCTCAAAATTTGACCATAGATTTGACCAATAATATGTAAACTATATTTCATAAAAAAATATACCGTGGAAAACCTCGTTCGAATACATATCCAAGAGTACACTTTTTGTAGGGTATACTTCATATTTGTTAGTCAGTTGACCCAAAATATGAGAGAGAGAGAGAGAGAGAGAGAGGGGGGGGGGGGGGCAATAAAACCGGACGGAAGGAGTGCTTGAACTAATTGCCATTTTTTATTGCTTTATATTGCGTGCATAAGCTATGTGAGGTTGGACCATTGATGCTGTTGATCTTTGCTAGTGTATAGATTAATTGGTTCACCTGTCTTAAACTTCAGTTTGTTTGAATATCATATCAAAAACCATTATCCATGTAGTTTTGCACAAAAGGGAGCAACATGAACTAGAATGAGACATTTATGCTGAATACTTCAATATTGTTTACAGATTCAGGTTTTAACAGGTCTTCAGATTTAACAGGATGCATTTTTTGTATGCTATTCTTATCATTTTGCTGTTGCTGAGATCAGCACCAACATTTTTGTTTACCATGTCTGTGCTGATGTTGTTTTGTAGGAAAATAAGAACTTGTTGGGAAGGAGAAAATTTGCTTGGTTGAAGTAAGGGCAGAGATCTTGTTCTCAGTAAGGTAAACCTGACTTACCTATTACTTTGTTTCATACGTGTAACTAAATTCTCTCATGAATCGTTCTGGTATTTGGCTACTCATTTCTTTTGCACCCTCACTTGACACCTCCCTTTTCCTTCACTATTGGTTGGTTGAACTTGAATGATTCTACAACATCACCTGATCAATTCTTATCTTCTGTTTGTATCTTATTTGTTTGCTTCCATGTGTGTGTTGGGCGAACACACTGGAGTAAGGATCTTGTTTTCCATGTAATATCAGTATTCTTGTTCTTAGGGAGTAGTATGTGATTATAAAAAATGTTGTGTCTTGCGTGTCCACTTATTTTTCGCTGTGTGGTGGTATAACCATATAATGCATGTTATCTGTGATCCTTAACACAGTTCATACATACGCACATACACTCACCCATATGAATTTTCAGGAATTTTAAGGTCTTCACATTCACTCCCCAACACCTAGTAGATTGTAAAGCTTGCTTTGAATATTAGTGGTGACCCGTGATTTTGACCAACGGTCTGATGGCATGTTTCCATTTCTTAAAGCTGATTTTGACTTCCTTCTCATCTTGTTTTGCAGGGTGTAGAGGCCCTGTAAGAGAGGTCACAAAATTTGAAGCCGGGATCCTTGAGCTATAGCTTGAGTTGAAGTGCTTGCTATTTCTTCCTCTTTTTTGGCTGGATGCTTTTTGGAGTTCCACTATCGCATGCTTTTTGGTTCAAGGATGCAAAATCTAGGATAGTACTACCTTCATCTCAAAATAACGGAAATGATAAATCCGAATGACAGCTTTTTGACCATGGCAAATCGAACGTTTTTAATGGCAATTTTAGTTGACGCAAAAATGGCAAGTTTAGTTGGCAAGCACGGCAATTTCCTGACAAAAAACAAACTAAGGGCGGATTTGCTGTACTTACCAACTAAACTTGCCATGGTGAAAAAATGTAAATTACCACAAAAAGCGTTTGATTTGACTTTGTCAAATCCTGAATGTTCAGGACTTATCGGCGTCCCAAAATAATAGACGTTTTTAGATGGATGTAGTAATTGTGAAACCACTTTTTTCCTTACATGCAAATGTGAGACGTGGCATCATTTCGCCACTGCACCTTGGATAGCAGAATGCAATAGTGTTCCATGTTATGCTGGTTAAAGTCCAATTTGGATTTGCCATTCCAGTATGCTTTTATTTTATATGCAGTGGAGCTGTGACTTGTTGCTAGTTGGTTGTTCCCGAATCAGCGTTCATCAACCCATGCCTAAATTAGCATCATGCTCCTCTTTAATATCAGAAGATGTAAAATACTCTGCTTGAGTCGACGGCCCTCCGCCTACCGGATTTCACTTCCGCATCCGCCCACCGCAGCCCCAGCCCCATGGTACACCCATCTCCTCCGCCTCCTGGTCTCCTCTGTGCCTCCCCGGCTGGGTGACGGCACCCCGCGCCATGTCACGCTCATCCCAGGCGGCGTCATCGAGCCCCTGGTCACCGGAGCCATGCAGCAGGTCATGGACGCGAAGCACGTGCCCTTATACTTCAAGACCTACCACGTTCATGGCGACATACCAGCCGTGCCGCCCACCATCATCAACTCCATCCGCCGCAACAACGTCTGCCGGAGCCGTCCCGTAGGCCTGTTTGCAAATTTTTAGAATCCTCAAATTCTAAAAGGAAAAAAAGTTATGCTTAAATTTCAGTTTTTTTGAATTTTGGTTAAATCTGGTCAAACTATGGTCAAACTACTTATTCAAGAAGTATTACTGTTACTAAATAATTATTCAAGAATATTAGTGTTACTAAATAATTATTTCAGTTTTTTTTGAATTTTAGTCAAATCCGGTCAAACTATGGTCAAACTACTTATTCAAAAAATATTCATGTTACTAAATAATTATTGTTTTTTAGAATAATAGTTTCAAACTCAAATAGTGAAACATGTGACTTCATGCTCAAGCTAAACTCCTGAGGGTTAATAGGATTGACATCTTACTATTGTCAGGAAAACAAGTGCAGACTTGGAAACGAGGGGGAATAGAACCCGGAAGCTAAGCGTGCTTAGGTTGGAGTAGTGAGAGGATGGGTGACCGGCCGGGAAGTTAGATGATTTGAAATGATGAGGGGTGATTAGAGATTAGAGGTTAAATTGAGTAGTGATGAGGGGTGATTAGAGATTAAATTGTAAAATAATTCGGAAATTTGAAAATTGGAAAAAATTTAAAAAATTCAAAAAAAATCGTAAAATTTTCTTTTGTCCCTATTGGTGTTACCAACCGGGATTAAAGGTGGAGCTCTATGCAGCGGACACGTGGAGGGCCTTTAGTCCCGGTTCGTAACAGAACCGGGACTAAAGGGTCTCAAGTTTGCACATCAATCATTCAAAAGAAATTGAAGAAAAATAATTACATTGACTAGAATAAAGTGACTTCACAACTTGCACTGCTTAAATAAACTATACTAGCCAAGGGCTGTGCAGTGCTTAGCCCGACAACATTGGTGGCGGGGGTTGGGCAGGGTCTGGAAGGTCAACCAACAAGGAGACGAAGAGACTGCCGAAGAGAAGCTCTGCTGCCGCCAAAGCTTCTAGCAGCCAGTCGGCTCCGCCGACCGATTTTGCAGACCGTGTACCGGTCAAAGGTGCGGCGATGTTCCATGTCGCGGGAGAGTCGATCCTACAGCTGAAACCGCTAGAGGGCATATCAGGGGATCTCACGAGACTGCACGACCATGTGTTGTTGACAAAGAAAAGCCTTCTCGCTTCGAAGGCTCCAGGATACCCGCTTTACGCGGTTCGTGTGCCTGAGGCCAAGTGCTACGTCGACAGACTCCCCGTGGAGATGTTCTTCCTACAGTTTGATCACATCTTTGAGATAGTTTCTCATGAGACGGCTCGATTTTACGATAGTCCGTCATTTTGCGCTACATATGAACTTCGTCATCAGGAGAGAACAAATCTCGGAAATCTCGGTGGTGGATCCATACTTCATGGATGAGTCCTTGAGTCTCGGCGACTTTGAACATCAAGCTGCTAGGGAGTACATCGAAAACTTCATGGTAATGAATAAGAACAAGGAAACGGTTCTCCTGCCTTATCATCCAATATAAGTCATTGTCGGACACCTCTTTCGTACATTTCAATCATATCTTCCCTCATATAGAGGCTAATTTGAGGTGTTTTTTTCCCGCACCAACGGGCGCAATGTCCTTATCGTTCTTTTCCCGCGAGTCTCCCACGTTCTGTATTTCGACTCGTCCAGGAACTTCCAGAAGAAGGACTACACCCAGATAATGAATATTGTGGATGCTGCTCAAATAGCCATTAGCCCCCAAGTGCCAAGTTGAATACTTGTATTGATCTTGGGACTTTGTATGCAATTGAAAGATGAAGATCGAATATGCATTAGCCCCCAAGTGCTAAGCGCATAACTTGTTATGTGGTTGGTACTTGAATCCTTCTACCGATTTTTTGAAACATATATCTGTATGCATGCAGGCGGAGCTGAAGACGAAAGAAAACCAAGTCATCGATCTTCAAGAAAACCTGAAAACCCAACAGGCTGAAACCTCCAAAGCAAAAGAGGAATTGGCCAGTGCTTTAAGCGCCATGGAACAACTTAAGGAGAACTTCAAGAAGAAACGGGCGGATTGGGCCACTGAAAAGTCCGCTTTGATCAAACGAGCGGAGGATGCCGAGGCTGCACTAAAACCAGTGACGGATGAACTGACCAGCATAAAGCGGCACGTTCATGCCATGACCACTGCTATCTTTGGTAAGCCAGCTTGCCTTTTGAATTGGCTCTGCCTTCTTACAGATTATGAATTGGCTCTGCCTTCTTACAGAGTCGCCGGTTTATTAACCCTTTATGGTATTTCAGGGACACGCATTGGTCACTTGGGGTCAGATGTGCGGAAGAAATTGAAAGCCGCCTATACATTGGTTGAACAATTGTATACTGGTGCCCAGCGGATCATCTGTACCGCGTCTCATAATAAACCGGCGCCCACTTTGATTCAAGATACCATGACGAAACAGTCAGTGCTTCCTGCCCGGGTTGAAGAGCTGAAGAAATCTGCTGCTCGAACCGGTGCAATCAATGCCTTAATCCGGGAAAAAGCCTGGGTGCCGGATTTTGATCCTATTGAAGCGGCTCAGGGCTATCCCAGCTTGAAGGAAGATGGGTCAGAATTTGGTGAAGCGGATCTGCGAGCAATAAACCGGGAGGTACGTCCACTAGCTTGTCAGTTGGCTGAGGAAGCAGACTTGTCTCGTTATCAAGCGCAATATGACAGTCAGAACAAGCGAATAGCTGCACCAATCCATGAATCGGAAAATCCGATCCCTCCAACCAATCCGTAAGCATACTTACGCTCCCGATATTGACCCGTCATTGCTGATCCATGATGAAGCTGTTTTTCAAGCATTAACGGGAATCGACTGGACAACTGTGGATTTCCAGCCACTGGGTAGAGAAACGGAAGCTGAAGTGGCGTAGGATGACCCACAACCATCAGGCCAGGCTGGTGACCAAGCTTGAACCGGAAGCCGGTTTTAAAACTGCCTCTCCTTTGTGAAAAACAATTATATTTTTATGGGCACCATGTTGCCTTGTAATAGGCTAGCTGATACCTTTGATGTTGATATGCCTTCGTGCATAACTTGTTCTTCCTGTGGTAATGAACTTTCCAAAACACTTTCTGAAATGAGAAATTCGTCAAGTGCCACCGCGGTTGTACCGTCAGGCGGAATATGATGTCTGTATATATGAAATCAAAACATCCAAAACAAAATTTTAAGTATATGATCAAATTTTTGAGATACATAATACCTGCCATCGTTGAGCGTGAAGTTGGCTTGGCCAATCTTGAAGTGGAGTTTTGCAAACTCACACTGTTGGAGGAGATAACAGCTCCTGTATATATATATATATATATATATATATATATATATATATATATATATATATATATATATATATGACGCTGGTTTACCATGTAAACCTTGCCGGGTTATAATAAACACCGTGTTACTCCATAAGAGGATGTTAACAACAAGGATCAAACCGGACAAATAGTCTCCGGATTGACGTGAACTGTGTTCCATCAATTGATTGGTTAAAAAACTTTGTTGGTTTTTAAAAAAACACAATGAAAAGCAATAACCCCCCTTCAAAGAAAAGTGTGAAACAAAAGCCAAAAAAGGTTTATTTAAGATGATCAAGTGGCGTTACCATGGCCAAACACGACCAAGCTCCCATTAGGTGTAACTATGATTCTAGTCAGCCAGGTCCCCAAATGAAACCGTGGCATTTATGCCGACCAAATGGCATGGTCATGGTTCGGGTTCGACCAAGCCCTCAAGTGATTCTGTGGCCTTAGGCCGATCAAGAGGCATGACTGGTTCAGACATGACCAAGTCCCCAAGTGATCTGGTGGCTCTCTCCTATCAAGAGGCATGGTATTGGTTCGGACACGACTAATCCTCCAAGTGATATAACACGATGCTTTTAGCAAAGCGAACTTAAGGGGTAAACCGGAGGCCGCTTTAGAGCAACTCCGTGTAACCTCACATGATGTAAAAGAACAGATACCCCGCTTTAGCTGAGGTTCCGGTTTATTATATTTAATCATAATATATACATTGTCGTAATATGTACATAAGTATAGCCAATGGTTCAGGTATAGTAAGGCCGAAGATGAGCTATATTCCACGGCCTGTTAGTCTCCTCCTCTGATGTACGTGAGTCTTTATGCTCTCGAATATCGATCAGATAATACGACCCATTGTGCAGATTCTTGCTGACCACGAAAGGCCCCTCCCAAGGTGGGGATAGCTTATGCATATCAGTCTGATCTTGGATGTGCCGAAGCACCAAATCTCCTTCCTGAAAGGTTCTGGTTCTGACCTGGCGACTGTGATAACGACAAAGATCCTGCTGGTAAATCGCCGATCGGGCGGCTGCGATGTCACGCTCTTCATCCAACCGGTCCAAAGCATCTTGCCGTGCTGTCTCATTGTCCGCTTCAACATAAGCCGTGACACGAGGTGAATCATGACGGATATCACTGGGAAGAATCGCCTCCGCTCCATAAACCATGAAGAACGGTGTGTATCATGTTGATCTGTTGGGTGTTGTATTGATGCTCCATAACACAGATGGTAATTCTTCTACCCAACAACCCGGCGTTCTCTGCAAAGGAACCATGAGCCGGGGCTTGATGCCTCTCAAGATCTCTTGATTAGCTCTTTCTGCTTGACCATTGGACTGTGGATGTGCCACTGATGAAACGTCGATCCGGATGTGCTCCCGTTCGCAGAACTCCTTCATAGCACCTTTGGACAAGTTGGTACCATTATCTGTGATAATACTGTGCGGAAAACCAAACCAGAAAATCACCTTTTTGATGAACTGAACCGCCGTGGCCGCATCACACTTGCTAACAGGTTCTGCCTCCACCCACTTTGTAAACTTGTCAACCGCCACCAGGAGGTGGGTCTTCTTATCTTTGGACCTTTTGAAAGGCCCAACCATATCCAGCCCCCAAGTCGTGGAATCATTCTCAATTCTTGAGCCGGTACATGAGCACGCCTTGAAAACCTTTGGCAACCATCACATCGTCCGACCAGATCCTCCGCATCGGCATGAGCAGTTAACCAATAAAAACCATGGAGAAATGCTTTAGCCACCAGAGACTTTGAACCGGCGTGGTGACCACAATCTCCTTCGTGGATCTCGCGTAAAATTTCACGGCCTTCTTCCGGAGACACACAGCGTTGAAAAGCTCCTGATATACTGCAATGATGCAACTCGCCGTTTATAATAGCCATGGACTTGGATCGCCAGATTATCTGCCGGGCTAGAATCTCATCCTCTGGCAACTCACCCCGGTTCTTGTACGCCAGGTAAGGAAGTGTCCAATCTGGAATAACATGAAGAGCCGCCACCAATTGAGCCTCTGGATCAGGAATAGCCAAATCCTCTTCACCAGTGATCTTGACCGACGGGTTGTGCAGCACATCCAGAAAAACATTGGGTGGGACCGGTTTGCGCTGAGAGCCCAGCCGGCTTAAAGCGTCTGTCGCTTCATTTTTCCGCCGGTCCACGTGGTCCACCTGATAGCCTTTGAAATAACCTGCGACAGTATCCACCTCACGACGATATGCTGCCATGAGTGGGTCCTTGGAGTCCCAAGTGCCAGACACTTGCTGAGCCACAAGGTCTGAGTCACCGAAGCACTTAACTCGACTTAGATTCATCTCCTTAGCCATCCGGAGACCATGGAGCAAGGCTTCATACTCAGCTGCATTGTTAGTACAAGGGAACATTAAACGGAGAACATAACAAAACTTATCACCTCGTGGGGAAGTTAATACGACTCCAGCCCCTGAGCCTTCCAACTGCCTGGATCCGTCAAAATGGATGGTCCAATACGTATGATCCGGCTTTTCTTCAGGTGCTTGCATTTCCGTCCAATCATTGATGAAATCAACAAGTGCTTGAGACTTAACCGCTGTCCGAGGCACATACTTCAAACCGTACGGCCCCAGCTCTATGGCCCACTTTGCAATCCGGCCAGTTGCTTCCCGGTTCTGGATGATATCTCCCAAAGGAGCAGAACTGACCACCATAATTGAGTGCCCATGGAAATATTGTTTAAGCTTCCGGATTGCCATAAAAACTCCATACACCAGCTTCTGCCAATGCGGATACCTTTGCTTGGACTCAATGAGCACCTCGCTGATATAATAGACCGGACGTTGAACCGGATGGTCCTTACCTGCCTCCTTTCGCTCCACCACAATAGCTACGCTGACCGCCCGAACATTAGTAGCAACATATAGCAGTAACGGCTCCTTGTCAATGGGAGCGGCGAGCACAGGCGGATTGGCCAATTGCCGCTTTAAGTCCTCAAATGCTTCATTAGCAGCAGAACTCCAGACAAACTGATCCGTCTTTTTCAACATCTGATACAAAGGGATTGCCTTCTCACCCAGGCGACTGATAAACCGGCTTAGCGCAGCAATCCGGCCTGCCAGGCGCTGAACATCGTTGATACACTTCGGTTTAGCCAGGGAGGTGATAGCCGTGATCTTCTCCGGATTAGCCTCAATTCCCCTGTTGGACACTAGAAAACCCAATAGCTTGCCCGCCAGTACACCAAAGACACACTTGTCCGGATTAAGCATCATCTTGTATGTTCTCAGGTTATCAAAGGTTTCCTTCAAATCATCAATCAGAGTCTCCTTCTCCCTGGATTTAACCACGATATCATCCACGTAAGCATGTACATTACGGCCAATCTGCTTGTGAAGACAATTTTGTACACACCGTTGGTAAGTTGCCTGGGCACTCTTGAGCCCGAAGGGCATAGACACATAGCAGAAGGCTCTAAAGGGAGTTATAAATGCTGTCTTCTCCTGGTCTTAACTGCCATTTTGATCCGATGATAGCCAGAATATGCATCCAAAAAATTTAAACGCTCACAACCCGCCGTAGCATCAATAATTTGATCAATACGGGGGAGGGCAAAAGGATCTGCTGGACAAGCTTTATTAAGATCTGTGTAATCCACACACATGCGCCAGGTGCCGTTTTTCTTGAGGACCAACACCGGATTGGTAAGCCACTCGGGGTGAAAAACTTCAACAATAAAGCCAGCTGCTAAGAGCCTGTCTACCTCTTCTCCCATCGCCTTGCGTCTTTCTTCGTTCAACCAGCGGAGGAACTGTTTCACCGGTTTATATTTAGGATCCACATTAAGTGTGTGCTCAGCGAGTTGCCTTGGTACACCTGGCATGTCGGAGGGCTTCGATGCAAAAATGTCCCGATTCTCACGGATGAACTCGATGAGCGCGCTTTCCTATTTCGGATCCAAGTTGGCACTGATGCTGAACTACTTGGACGAATCGCCAGGTACGAAGTCAACAAGCTTAGTTTCTGCTGCCGATTTGAACTTCAGGGCCGGATCATGCTCCGTAGTTGGCTTTTTCAACGGAGTCATGTCCGCCGGATCAACATTGTCCTTATAGTACTTCAACTCCTCGGTGGCACAAACCGACTCTGCATAAGCCGTATCTCCTTCCTCGCATTCCAAAGTGATTTTGCGGCTTCCGTGAACCGTTATTGTCCCCTTGTGACCCGACATCTTGAGCTGCAAATACACATAACAGGGCCGAGCCATAAACTTGTCATATGCCGGTCGCCCAAACAGGGCATAATATGGACTTTGGATTTTCACCACTTCAAACGTCAATGTCTCCGACCTGGAATCATGATCATCCCCAAAGGCCACTTCCAGAGCTATCTTACCAACGGGATATGCTGATCATCCCCAAAGGCCACTTCCAGAGCTATCTTACCGACGGTTTGAGATTCTTATCTGTTAGTCCCAAACGACGGAAGGTCTCATAGTACAGGATGTTAATGCCGCTCCCTCCATCCATGAGCATCGTGGTGAACTTATAACCTCCCACCTGAGGCGCCACCACCAGAGCCAACTGACCCGGATTATCGACCTGGGGTGGGTGATCCTCTCTGCTCCATATGATTGGCTGTTCAGACCAACGTAGATAACGGGGTATGGCCGGTTCAACAGAGTTGACTGCCCGCCTCTGAACCTTCCGGTCTCGCTTATCCAAGCCAGTGGTAAAGACATGGTACTGCCCACTACTCAACTGCTTTGGGTTGCTCTGGTAACCTGACTGTTGCTGCTGTTGGTTGTAACCACCCTGGTTGTTCTGACTATTTTGACCATTATGTCCGCCCGGATTACCATTAAAACCTGAACCGGAACTTCCTCCACCGTAACCCGGCCCGGACCCTGAGCCACCGCCAGATTCGTGATCATACCGGAAATTATTAGAATTCTTGAACTCCTGCATAATAAAGCAATCCTTCCAAAGGTGGTTTGCTGGCTCCTCCTTCGTCCCATGTCTTGGACAGGGCTGGCTTAGCAGATAGTTTAGGCAGTTTGGGTTAGGGTTGGGTGCTCCATTACGATTTTTCGGCCTACCCTTGCGTCACTGGCCATTGTCCTGTGCGTTGGTATTAGCCACAAAGTCCATGTTACCATCCGCTTTACACTTGCCTCCTCCGCCATTGCCTACCCAGTGATGCGGCTGACCTTTGGAGCTGCTCTTCTTCTTCCCTTTCCCTGTCTTGTCATCAACAGATTCGGGATCCTTGGTACTATCAGAATCAGCATATTTCACCAAAACGGCCATGAGGGTCCCCATGTCGGTGCAATGATGCTTCATCCGTCCCAATTTCAACTTCAAGGGCCCAAACCGACAGTTGCCTTCTAGGGTTAATACTGTGGTGTCAGCGTTGATGCGGTCTGAGGAGTGCAACACTTGTGAAACCTGGCGCACCCAATGAGTCGTTGATTCTCCTTCCTCCTGGACGCATGCCGCTAAGTCTACTATCGACATAGGCCATTTACAGGCATCCTTGAAATTGCTGATAAACCAGGCTCGTAATTGGGCCCATGAACTGATAGAATTAGCTGGCAAGCTTTTTAACCAAGTACGGGCCGTTCCTTCAAGCATCATGGTGAAGTATTTCGCACACATCGTGTCATCCACATCAAGCATTTCCATGGCCATCTCATAGCTCTCCACCCATGTCTCTGGAGGTTGATCCACCGTGTAATTTGGTACCTTGCGCGGGCCTTTGAAATCCTTGGGCAGGCACACGTTGCATAAAGCGGGGATAAGGCAAGGCACCCCCAAAGAACTAGAAGTAACACCAGGTTCGATCGAGATGGTTGGACGAACCGGCGTGAGCCGCCGAGCCTGATGTTGTGTGGCTAACTCGGCCTCCCTGCGCGCTCGGGCCCGGTTCACCACTTCCTGAGCGTCATCAGCACCACCCGTCGGGTCGTTGCCATGGGGTGCTCCATGTTGTTCATTACTCGACACTGCTGGTTCATCCATATGTCTGCTATAGCTCCGGCTTGGACGGGGGGTCGAGTGGATTCGCTCGCGGCTGTACAAGTACGCTTCCTATTGGGCCAAAGCTGTCCTCAGAAGTTCCTTGACTCGTCGCGTCTCTACTGCCTGCGGCGAGTCGCCTTCAATTGGAATGGCCTCCAGCCGTGCAGCAGAGGCAACAAGATTGTCCATTGGGTTGGAGTAGTGATCCGGAGGTGTTAAAGCATCCTGAGGTATAACGATGTTTTGACGAGGCGGGTCCATCTGACGAGGCTGAACTGGTGCACCAGTCCCAGGGGCTTCTGCCCGGTTCCCCTCCAGCGGATTGCCGGCTCTTGGTCCTGGAGTGTTGAAAAGGTCTCTGGCCTCGAAAACCGGAGGTAAGCGGGATCGGTGCTTCCTCCTCATGACTTCATGTGACGCGCTCTGGTCCAACATAAGCCTATAGGCCTGTGCGTCTAAAGCAGCCCGCTCTGCGGCCATCCTGGTGTCCTCAGCCGCCAGATCCGCCTTGGCCTGGGTGATCTGTTTCTTTATCTTTGCAATCTCCGTGTTGTGAACGTCCTGATCTGGCGGATTAACTTCCGCCATAAGCACAGCCAACGCATCAAATAGTTCTGATAGAACCTGAGCCGGCAGACGCACAGGGCCTCCTGCCCCGGCAGCCGTCACCGCTGCTGAACCAGAGATCGTTGCCGCGGCTGTCGAAGAATGAAGCGCTGCTTGTGTTCCGGTCATGAATATTCCAACCCGATTGGGCAGATCAGAGGGGTCTGGAATACTGTCGCCATCGGAACAGCTCCCAATCCGGCCATCTTGTAGCTGATAAAGAGATTCGGTTTCTCCGGTCGAAGATTCGTCACCGGAACAAATGACAGTCGCCCTGCGAAATTCCGATCCGTCCTCATAACTTCCTCCATGGATGACTCCTACGAAGGCACGCTTCATGGCCGGTTTAACCCGGGCGGATTGCGCACGCTGAGCCGTCTCGACGAGGTCGGTGCAGATGTCCGGCTCAGGGCCCGGTCCACCGATCTTGCCAATGAAAACGTGAATGCTACCAAAGGGGACCCGGTTCCCATACTCAATTGAGCCAGCCTCGGGGCCCCAGCCTGCGTTGTCGATGTAGAGCTTGCCGCGACGACTCTTAGTCATCCGGCCTACAGCGTAGCCCTCTAGTCCTTCAAAGCGGCCCTCCAAGAACCGGAAACCATCATGCGATAGCCCCACGGTGGGCGCCAACTGTCGTGGTTTTGTCACGGCAGATGTCCTAGAGAAAGGACTTAGTCGTGGAGCCATCGCGGCGGGTTAGCTTGAAGGGGTTAAAGCGGACACAAGGACGCAAGAGAGTTTATACTAGTTCAGCCCCTTCGATGAAGGTAAAAGCCTACGTCTAGTTGTGATGGAATTGATGGGGTTTCGATGACTAGGGAGCAAACAAGCTTCGCCTATGCCTCGAGTTGTTGTCTGTCTTCTGAACCGCTGCTGGGTCGTCCCCTCATATACACGGGTGACGCCCGTCGGTTCACAGATTCCCAATACCGGCTCATAGATGTGTCCGGTTTGGTCTCTACTTATTCCTAACTTACAATACAAGTTACATACCAACGCCGGTTTACGGCTACAGGCCTTAAACCGACAATGGGCCTTCAGATCTCATCTGCCTTCTTGGGCTTTAACATAATTAACTATTGATGAAGTTAACCCGGCCCAGATAGGCCGGTTTATGCCCAGTAGTAATATCCCCAACAGTGACCACATCGAGCTCAGGAAACAAAGGAAGGGCACGTCAGGTTTCTCGCATAAAACTACCTTCTGTTGCATCCATCAACTGACAGGAAGAAAGAATGATGGATTCTATGGCCTTCATCTCATGATGGAGTTCAGAAAGGATCACCAATAGCTTTGCATGACAACTAGAAACGATGATCATACCCGCAAATGGGCAGAATCCTTACAAGTTGAACTGGATTATAAACTCAAAGATGAATTTTTTCGCATCTAGAAGGACATTCCAATGATCATCATGAAAGAAATCGTCGAAGAGAACAGGATGTTCTACCACGGCCCTATATCGCGAGATAACATCCGAAATCGCATATGCCTACAATGTTTGGACCTAACGCCGTTCACGAAGCTAGGTTGCATCCTCCCGGATATGGATGGATGGAAGTTTCAGTGATTGACGATACTGATGATAATGTGTCGTTTGAGTATGTACTTTCTGTAGCGATGAAACTTTATGATGTAAACGGTCCTGGTGAACTTGTGTAACGCTAGTTAGTTAGTTTGGGTACAATGAACCTGCATACATCTAGTAAAATAGTTTGGGTACAATGAACCTGCGTAGATTATATTTACTATATGTTGCATCTATTTTCTAACTCTTTCTCTTCATGTTGCTCAAGTATATTATGTTGCATATTACTGTTGAATTCGCTTGATGAAGATGCATCTCTAACAGGTACATAGGTCCTTGATGGCGAAGAAGTGCTATGCCGTGTACATAGGGAGGGTTCCGAGAGTGTACGATGAGTGGCCAGAGTGTCAGGGTTCTCAGGGGGCAGCCAGAAAGGGTTCGATAAGAAACAAGAAGCGGAAGCTAGTTACTCGAGGTTCAGGCTAGCGTGAGAAAGGAATCTGAACCGGTGCCTCATGTACTGCATAATTCTGCTCTTGCTCATAGTGATAACTCTTCTCTTCTATATCATTGTTTAGATGGATGACGGTGTAGTTGCATGTATTCGAGACATGTCATAACCTGTATCGCTATTTCGAAATGATGATGAGAGGCATCATTTGTGTTGCATTGAATACGATGATGACATGATTTGATGAGACTATTTGTATGTGTATGATATGATTAGATTTGTATCTGTATAATATGATGAGACTATTGTGTGTATGATATGAGAGAGACTATTGTATAAAACATGTACAAATACAGAGTAGATACGCTGCAAAAAAAATAACTGTAGAGTGGGGTAAGTGTCTAGCAGTAGCACGGCCTCAACATTAACACATTATAAATAGTGGCGCTGCAGCTTTTAGTAGTAGTGCGGTATTCTAAAACGTGTTACTTCTACATATGAGTAGCGACAGCGAGAGGCACCCGTGCTGCTACTAAAAGTTAGCTGTAGCACAGTACCAGTAGCGCGAGTTCTCACGCTACTGCTAGGCGTTTAACCTACGCTACTGCTAGGGTTCTTTCTAGTAGTGTTCTCCTAGACATTTTGTATGTTCTAGAATATTATATTGTCATGCATAATCATAAAGTAGAAACCACCATGAGGATATTTCTCACACCATAAACTTCAGATATCGCATACACACACTATGTTACAAATCATCCACCGAAGCTTATGCTTTTTGTTTTCTTATTTTCCCACATTTAAAAAGATTAGTTATATATATATATATATATATATATATATAAGTAAAATATATGGGACACCTAGGTGCCTGGGCACCTAGGGTATCAGCCGTTGGATCAATCCACGATCCTGCCAATGCATATCGGGTTTCGATTGTTACACCCGTTAACAGCATTCATTAGCCATGTTTAAATATTTCTCGCGGCCCAATTGTGATATGATTCTCACCTTCCATATATTATTGCATGAGCATGGATTATTCCCTTCCATGATTTTCGCATAATGTTGTTGCTCATTAATTCAATTCTTTCCAAATATGATAGATGCCCTCCAATTTGATTGTTTACCAAATAAAGAGCCCACGTACTTGCCATAATTTGCCTAGCAATTGAACCTGGACCAAATACAAGCACGCATTTGCATACCTATGTGATACGTGATTCACCTCTCCCTCATTTTCTTCTACACCAGAATATCTTGCGTGGCCATGGTTGCCATTGCCACCGCCGTGCTCGCCGATAGTGCTCGCCGGCTGTTTTTGCTCCATTACATCTATAGCAATTTACCTATTTATTTTTGAACTGCAGGCATCTCCACTGGTTTGTCACACTTTTACCTTGCCATGCACACGGCCATAATCGAGGAATACACCATGGAGACTACGACTGCCCGGATAACTCAGCTGTGACCTCGAGATGAATATAAAAAATATCATGTGACTCTTTTCTCTCTCGATGTTAGTCTTATTCGTGCGAGGTATGTGCGATTCATGTATTTTGTGCAGAATATTTTTGTGAAACCTGAGACTTGAACTGTATGTTGTAATTCGCAAACCTTGTCTCATCTACAGATCTTAGCCATGTGCTTGTAATTTTTGACTTATACGAATACCTCCTATAGGAAGGCACGTCTCATTTTTCATATAGATGTATAATAGCGAGGATACTTCAATATATCTGGTAATTTATTCCTTCATTTTCCTTTGTGTTCATAACTTTTTGGTTCATCTAACTGGATATTGTTTCATTTCTTAATTTCTTTTTCAGTTGACTTTATCGTGGCTCTCTTGTGATAGATCTATGAAAAAATGATCTGTAGGACATAGAGCCGCTAAGCTAATGTTGAGATGTGCTGGATGGTTGACAATGAAGGCTTTGTGTGACAATGTCGGACACAATCAGTATGCGAAAGCAGAGAATGAGGATACATTCTATTTAATTGTATACTTTCTCTTTTTGGTTCTTGCATTTGTAGTTGCAATTTTGAGTGTGATAGCAAATATTAGTCACGAAAATTGGGATGTAATATGGTCGTGCATGTGTATCAAATGATATGTGATCTCCTTTCATCTTTGAACTCTAATTGTGCGTTGGTACTTGTAATTTGGGTTGTATGACACACATTTTGGGCAACACACTAAGGTATTCTGTAAAATTTTATATATTACAATGAGTCACATTCCCATACTTTTCAAATTTTCATATAATAGGTATCAGTTACCTGTATTAGATTCACATGGTGTCGTATACCTAATGTATGATACCCATACTGTGATGTGCCCAACGACCATACTCAAAGTCTCTTAAGTAATAATACACCGACACACTAGTACACAGTCTTTTGAATTTCCTAAACCAATATGGATTTACTGCATTTTTGTATGGTTTATTTTTCATGGGTATCTCATACCCAACAATGAAGTGTAGTAGAGAAAATACCATCTAATTGTGGATTTTACTTTTACGTTCATTTGGGTATATCTGGTACCCATGACTGAACTATATATACAGTGAGAACAAATTGGTGAACCATGTAGTATTATACGCCATCATCACACTACATTGCATTATTATTTACTTTTTCCTTATGTGCACCAAACCATAATTGACAAACCTAAAATTTGTTGTATACAAATTTAAAAGGCATATAACAACGATCTTACTATGACATACCTAAGTTCGTATAGTCAACTTAGAATCCACCAATTTTTGTGAGTATGTAGTGCACGCACGATGCATACCTACATGGTTGTTATATAATAGGTATCAGATATCTGCAACTTTCTATAATTATCGTCGAGAGATACCTATCGAATGACCATGCAAATTATGCAATTGTTCCTACCCGCATGGTGCAACCTGTGGGCATATAATACTTCCACCTGTGGTGATCTTTAGTTATTCACCTAACGTATTATGTAAAGCTAGGTAATTTTCATCCCAAAATTACGATATTGTACAGGAGCAGACACATGGTTCCAATTTATTAGAATTATGATAATGATATTTATGATTCCCTACTCTTGTTTGTTTTTTGCATTGGAATGGTTCCGCGATCAACAAGATTTGTACTACCTGTGTATGATACTTAGATTGAACAGACACAAAGTGCTTGCTAAATGAGTTGGGTAGTTCTGGTAGCATGTCGAACGGACGTCGTACTAAAAATGCATACGTATAACACAACAATTTTTGCATATACCCTAGAGAAATAACCACTAATCTAATTAAAAAATATATTATATTTCTTGCAGAAATAGTAGATATTTATATGGTATTGGGCACATTAATATAAATTAATGTCAAAACAAATTTATTTTACAAAATTTAAATTTCCTAGTAAATATATAATTGATGTGGTACAAATTGATTTATTGCGGAGCAATTAGTCATGCACAGTCAAAACAAAACATATAAAAACGGTACATACTCCATCCCTGGGCATTGCATACCTAAGGAAGACACATTGTTCCCCTTGATAGTAATAGTGCAACAAAGATCTTTATGATTTCACACTCATTTCGATTTCACACTCATTTCATTTTTGCATAACACTACACTAAGGTCGTGTTAGTCAAGTGTCGTCCTTTTGCCAATTGTTTCGACTTTAATACCAAGGCCGCAGGAACTCGGTGAACGTCCGTTTTGCCAGAGTATCTTCCTTTTTCCTAGTGTTTTGCAACAGGCGTGACACTGGGCAAAATCTATGATTTCGGTAGTGCTTGTCTAATATTCCATCCATTAAAATTTACATTCACATTTCCTAATCATTTTCTCTACTCCATATTCCAACGTATAGAAGTGCGCTAGTACTAGAAGGAATAGAATTACGCACTCGTATTTTGATATACCCTGAAGATGTAACCACTAATACAATTAAAAATCATCTTATATGATATACCCACGTTAAAAGAATAAATAACATTCAAAGAACAATGATTTTCTAAAAGAAATTCGTAATGATAAAATAACTCTATATTTTAATTTGCGCCTATCGTAGGTACATACCCACACACGACCAGACTAATAAATGAACATCAAATATTTTTTATTATAGGTATATACCCACAAAACCCAGACTAATAAAATAGATAACATTCAACAATTGATGATTTTTTACAGAAATTCGTAGTGACAAAATACCTTTATATTTTAACTTGCTCCTAGCATGCATGTACGTATGGAAAATCATTTCGGTTTGAAATAACAGACCATTAATTAGACGCACACCTTTGAAAGGTATTTGATTGAGTAGTTATATACCCTTTCCATAAAGGACATGCCATGCAAAAAAAATTGGAAGGTACAATGGAAAATTATTTCGGTTTGATTTGTTCAAACGATGGCCCATTGATGACATACCCATCTTTGGAAGATATTTCATTGCTATGGTATACCACGCCATGCAATTTTTTTTGGAAGGTATTCAATTGGCAGACATCAATTACTTTCGGAAAGTTCGTACGGGTATGCATCACGAACACACATATGGAAACTTATTTTCTTATTAACACTGAGATATAACGCAAAATATAAACCTATTTCTTAACGGGTCAAACCCAATAACTCATCTATACATAATAAAAAAAATTAGTATGATTCGACCTAACGGCATCTAGGCAAGGTGCCTGGGCACCTAGGGGTATATATATATATATATAGGGTCGCGCTATTCGTCACCCAGGGTGAAGAATTCTTATTCTTCACCCCAGCCCTTTCAGCGTCCAAACCATCCTTGCCATAAGAAAATTGGACCTGGGTGGTATGGTTTGCCTTCGTGAGCCAACTACCAGCAAACTAGATGAGGTAAGATTATGGTTTGCCTTCGTGATCCAACCACCAGCAAACTAGACGAGGTAAGATTATGGTCTTCGTGATCCAACCACCAACAAACTAGCCGAGGTAACTTTTCTTCTTGGTAACGTAATATTACGACACACCGACGTGACACCAGATTACGTACAGATTTCTTTTTTTCTTTTTGCCTCCTTGAGCCAATGACCATGAAACTGAACTAACAAGTGTGCCGAGAGGTGACATTTCCCACGTAAAATTCCTGATACATATGCCATGTGGGACCTGGCCTCACATGTCATCCACACTACAACACCATACGATACTGCAAAGGATCTAAACCCGTTGTTGTAGGGATGAATGTAAGCAAACTGCCGTTTATTTATTTATAAAACCAGTATTTCACACGTCAGGACAAGAAAACAATGAAATATGCATCACTATAGCTTATTGTAAAATCACACGAAATAAGAATAATCAGCAAGACAAAAATCAGACGGCATAAGAACTTCTCACATGGCCTCGTGTGCCCATAAAAGTTTGCAATATAAAACTGTTTTCTACAGACTCGTGCAATGTAATGACTATCAACTAGTATATCTCCCATGCATTGGTACTATATAACTAAAACTAGCACATGTTGAGTGTCTCCAGATACTTCGTCTCCAAGTCGCTTACAAACAGCTTCTTCCTTCCTTGATTATAGCAGATTCCTTATTTGCCATTTTCCTGATAAAATCACAAAACGTGGATCAAGTGAGATAAGGTCACCTAAAAAAATACATGCGTATTTGCATATGGTGCAACCGACGAACCAGAATTGCTCATCATGTACATTCTACCAAAAAAACTTTCTTCCATACCTTACAAAAAAATGCAAGGCAAATTGAAGCAGTGACTTTCATAAGGCAAATACACAATAGCCCTAAAGTTGATTCACACTAGGGGAATTCTGCAAAGAGGAGAAAACATTATGTTTCCATGGAGTTCATCATGATTGATGACAATAACTAGAGCTTAGTTATATGGTGCTGTAAGTGCATCTAGTGCCACCCCTAGTTGGTTTTGGAGTATTGACGACAAACCTAGTTGAGGGACTAATGTGTTTGTGAGAATTGCAGGATAACACAGGTAGAAGTCCCTCATGATTCGGTTTTACTACCAGAGATGACCCCTAAAAATGTATGAAGACATTGAAGTCAAAGGTGGTATATGAAGATATTCACATTGAAGACTATGACAAGAGAAGACACGATATGAAGCCTATGGAGCTCGAAGACTTAGATCTTTTGTAGTTCTTTTTCTTTTGTGTTGAGTCATAGGAACCACCGTACTGTTAAGTGGGGTCCAAGAGAACCAGTCAGAATGACTGGAGTGATGCCTAAACCAAAAACCTATGTCTTCGAGTGAAGACTATGAGAGCGAATCTTGTCCAGAGTCGGACAAGTCAGCTTTGCTTGTAGCCCAAGTAAAGTTGCCGTGTGAGTTTGAAATCTGACTGTTGGAACACGTGTCAGTTCCTTAGTGACCCAGGGTCATTTCGGACAAATCAGGTCGGGTTGCCAAGTGGCTATAAATAGCCCACCCCCTACAACCATAAACGGTTGGCTCCTCAGATTGAGAGTATGGCTTTTGTCGTTTGAGAGCAACCCACCTCGAAGCCTTTGAGAGAGAATTCCTTGCGAGGATAAAATCCCTAACCACTGGAGCCAGAGAGAATTGGGCATCACTTAAGTCTTCTTGTCTGTGTGATCTGAAGACTTATTACACTTGAGGACTGTGCATCCTCCAGCCGGTTAGGTGTCGCATTCTGAGCTTCCAAGAGACATTGTGGATTGCCAGTGAACGAAGTCTGTGAAGGTTTGGGAGTCTACCTTGAAGACTTACCAGAGTGATTGGGCGAGGTCTATGTGACCTTAGCTCAAGGAGAATACGGTGAGGACTGGGTGTCCTGAGCTGCGTGTTCAGGACTGGGTGTCCGGGACTGTGTGTCCTAAGGTTCAAATACCTAGCCGCTCCAACCAGACGTACAGAGTTCTTCGTTGAAGACCTTGAGTACCTGCCTAGAACCATCTATCACATCATCAGGCGAATTCTCTGGCCTATCAAAGGGCACTCTCCAAATGTCAAGCTTCACGGTGCAATGAAGACTTTGGTCTTCTATATACTTCATGGCAAATGCTTCAATGCATAGGACTTCTTCATACGCCAGCTTGCTGCATCAGGCATTGATCTGTTTGGTTTGAAGTTCTATGTCCCTTGGGTCATGCGGCTGATCAAGCTACACTCCGCCATCTCTTATCAGCCCTCAGCCCGCAACCATCGGATCTTCTTGCCTGACGTGGACATGTCTACTGAAGCCCTATATTCTGAGCCTGCCAAGCAACCTCTAAGTCTTCAGAATGCAGAACATCAGAGTTTTACACAGAACGTTGAAGGCGTTGAAGCAGTTTCTCGGGTGTATCCTTTGGCTGGCACTACACGTGCACCACACCCTGCTTCCACTGAAGCCACTAACAGTGCCACTGCTCCAAGACCCAAGAAGCGCACTCGTGTTCTCAACGACCGAGAGCTTCTTGTGGCTCTACATCAGAAACACACTGGCTGAAGCGTCAGATGAAAAGCCTCTGGGTGGATGTTAATCGCACTCGAAATCTTGCCACCAAGAATGCTTTCATTGCCCATGAAACCTGTCACCGCACATGGAAAGGGCTCATGATGATTTGTTCTGAAGCTGATCTTCAAGAGGATGGCTTCTCTGAGAGATTCAAGTTTGACTCCACACCTCCTCGAAGGGCTGTGCTGCTAGGAACTCCATCCCTTGAAGACTCTGAGTTCTCTTCCTCTGCTGCCACAGTCACTGCCAGAATTATTGAGGAAGAAGACGATGCTACTTCACCGCCACCTCCTTCAGCACCTCCAAGCTCTTCTGCACCGCCAAACAACACCAACAACCCTGCTACTTCACCTACTCCTCATGGGAACGAGTAGAGGCTCTATGTCTTCAAACCTTTTTGGTCATTCCTGACAAAAGGGAGAGAAGCATATGAGATTGATAGTCTTCAAGCGGGTCCATATGGGCGGGTGCTTTATATTTTGCTTCGTGCTTACAACTCTCGTTTTTGCTACATTTGGTTCTTATGAGTTGTAACACTTAAACCAGATGGTCGTCTGCTACTTATTTTCCACCTTGTTTTGCGAAGATAAATTCCGCATGTGCGATGATAAATTCCGCACTTAGCTCATTCTGCAGACGTCCATTTTCCATTATGCATGTCATTATCTTCATATACTTTCACATGCATAGTGGATTGTCATCATAAGTTGAAGTGGATCTCCACAAGTACCACCTGCCATGTGCATTTGCATTCCAAAAACAAATTAACTTATATGCACATCTTCAGGGGGAGCCCTCGCAACTTATGAAGACAATTCCTTATCCTTTACAATTTCAAAGATTATATTCCCCGTTGAAAACTTCAACTAGTTTGTCATCAATCACCAAAAAGGGGGAGATTGTAAGTGCATCTAGTGCCACCCTTAGTTGGTTTTGGAGTATTGACGACAAACCTAGTTGAGGGACTAATGTGTTTGTGAGAATTGCAGGATAACACAGGTAGAAGTCCCTCATGATTCGGTTTTACTACCAGAGATGACCCCTAAAAATGTATGAAGACATTGAAGTCAAAGGTGGTATATGAAGATATTCACATTGAAGACTATGACAAGAGAAGACACGATATGAAGCCTATGGAGCTCGAAGACTTAGATCTTTCGTAGTTCTTTTTCTTTTGTGTTGAGTCATAGGAACCACCGTACTGTTAAGTGAGGTCCAAGAGAACCAGTCAGAATGACTGGAGTGATGCCTAAACCAAAAACCTATGTCTTCGAGTGAAGACTATGAGAGCGAATCTTGTCCAGAGTCAGACAAGTCAGCTTTGCTTGTAGCCCAAGTAAAGTTGCCGTGTGAGTTTGAAATCTGACCGTTGGAACACGTGTCAGTTCCTTAGTGACCCAGGGTCATTTCGGACAAATCAGGCCGGGTTGCCAAGTGGCTATAAATAGCCCACCCCCTACAACCATAAACGGTTGGCTCCTCAGATTGAGAGTATGGCTTTTGTCGTTTGAGAGCAACCCACCTCGAAGCCTTTGAGAGAGAATTCCTTGCGAGGATAAAAGCCCTAACCACCGGAGCCAGAGAGAATTGGGCATCACTTAAGTCTTCTTGTCTGTGTGATCTGAAGACTTATTACACTTGAGGACTGTGCATCCTTCAGCCGGTTAGGTGTCGCGTTCTGAGCTTCCAAGAGACATTGTGGATTGCCAGTGAACGAAGTCTGTGAAGGTTTGGGAGTCTACCTTGAAGACTTACCAGAGTGATTGGGTGAGGTCTATGTGACCTTAGCTCAAGGAGAATACGGTGAGGACTGGGTGTCCTGAGCTGCGTGTTCAGGACTGGGTGTCCGGGACTGTGTGTCCTAAGGTTTAAATACCTAGCTACTCCAACCATACGTACAGTTGTCACAGCAACTGGAACTGGTTCAACAAATCATTGTCTTCAACGAGTCACTGGTTTCATCTTCACTTCACGTTACTTACTGTTACTCCTTGTGAAGTCATTGTATGTTTGCTCTATCATTTGTCTTCATTGAGTGACTGCGTGTTCTGTTTGACTTCACAATATCTTCCAACCTGATCCTTACTACCTAGCTGCTATTAGTCTTTGTGCTTTCACTTCATTGAATACTTGACTATGGTTTTCCTAGTGTAGTCTACCTTCCGCTGCGTGGTAATAGGTTCAATTTTATCGTTTGTCTTCAAAACTCCCATGTTCTGAAGACTTTCATAAAAATCGCCTATTCACCCCCCCTCTAGTCGATATAACGCACTTTCAGGTGCGGCCTCACATGGATCACTCCACAAACAAAAACTGAACTAGAGAATGAACCGCGCTTCAATTGATATAAACCACATCAAGAAACAACGCTAGTTGGAAACAAATACCTCCCTTTTGACATTGGATATTTGTTCCTCCATGAGAATGACGGAACAGTAGAAGAACATGCCGGCAAGATTAACACCTAGCATGCACCCAAACTACAAGCTGGAGATACCAAGGTCGCAGCTATGCTTGCGTTGTGGTAGATGCCGCAGTACACCTATCCAATTTCTGTTGACCAGCTCAATACCAACATAGAACTGCTACCTAACTAGAGGTCAACGAGGCAACACAGGACATGTAAAATTTAATATTGCTATGCAATTTTATTCCACTAGTTCCAAACAATCGAACACATTACAAAATATGCAACCCAAAAATCCTGGTTCTGAAATTGATAAATGGGTTTTCCCCATTACAGTTTCCAGAAACCAGTGGCTCGAACATGATGATTTTGGTAGAAACTTTAGGAAAAACTTACAACAACTACTATTGTTCTCTAGTGAAAGATCGCACTAAATATACATGGACATATCGTGCGAAGGTAGAATAAAGGGTAATTCCATCATCAAGATCACGTTTTACAAGACATCTTTTTTGGATCAATAAACATGTACAAAGTTCTATGAGGTAACTAAAGCCCATGTATCATCATATGATGTGTTGATCCCAGAATGATTAGTTTTGCTAAGCATACCTAATGTTGCCCTTAGAGTGTCCAAAACTGAAATGCATAGTGCTATTGGAAATAGTACAGTACAGGTTAAACTCAAACTCAGAAGAGAATGAGTGCGTTTCCTTAAGAGGAAAAACCTAGACATGCCCATGCAAATGTGATGGTGTCGGGCTATTTTTCTTTAAAACAAACATCAATTGGTGAGATTTGCCATGTTCCTTCAATGGATCTTCCAAGAATGCAAGTGTGGCAACTTTATTATGTTTGTTATTGATCCTACTAATCAGTGGAGTTACTTTTCAGAAAGAAGATTAAAAGAAAGAGGAGCTACAAATCTGTAACAAAAAATACTTAAGTGTCAACTGAACCAAAACTTGCAAAATCATCTTGCGCTTCTTGGTTGCTGTATCCATGAATAAGGTCAGTAGGAGCTAAAACAAGACGAACCAAAATAGAAACAGGATTGGGACCCCTCAACAGTTAAACTAATACACTGAGAGGCCCTAATCCTGTTTGTAAGAATTCTGAGAGACAAAGATAAGAGATATAGGGCCAACAAAAAAATAGGAGCATGTCCAACTAATACATTTTCCAAATTTGCATGCAACATAGATTGCATCGCTTGTTTACATCAACGTAAAATTGGGGCGTGTCCAGTTTTATTCTTGTGTTTAGTGTGCATCAACAGATCAAAACTAGAAATAAATAGGTGCTTAACCATTCATCATTCGCCTTAAGCACATTGTAAAAATGTGAGAAGCAAACCTGAGAAAGGTTAGTGTACTGAAGGCGTATGCAGTGGTTCCACAGAGGTGACAAAGAGCTACAAAATGTACGATGAATTGTAAAAGGAAAACAAAATTCTGCACTTGTCATTTTCGCTAGTTGCTACTGTGTCTCACTAGTCTTCAGGTCTGCACCTACAGAAAGTTCTGAAGCGTCACTAGTGTTCAGTTCTGAAGCGGATTTAGAATGATGGGATACCATCCTAAATACATTAGCAGCATCCCAACTCCATTCCAAGTGAAAATGGCCGGAACTGGTTCTTTTTTTTGTAGCAGTGGAGCTCTAAAGAAGAAATAAGGAATAACAGTTCATCTAAAACAGAGAAGATAGACAACAAACAGGGCTATCACATTTGGCTGGATCTAAGAAGATACTCTGGTGTTGTTCCTCCTCCGCGGCTTCTCCTCCTGTGTGATCCCCACCTCCTTGATTTGATCCCACAGACGAGCTAAGGTTTTCTCCATCACCCCCTTCAGTATGCAAGCTCATCTCTTCTCTTTCATCTCCTTAATTTCTTGGTCTTTTACCCTTTATTTACCCTGTTCCTCAAAAATATAGAACCCTAACCCTAAAAATTAAGAAATTCATGGAGAAAAGGGAATGGAAGAGGAAGAGGGAGGTGTTACCAACGAGAAGACCGCTGACGATGGAGAGGGACATCGGAAAAGGTCGTCGCCGCCGCCGAGCTCGCACCAGATCGATGCACTGCCCAGCTCGCCTCCTGGTCGCTACCGCATGAAGAGGGAAAGGGGGAGTAATCCACGCAGGAGAGAGAGGGGTAGCCCTTGCTTCAAGATTGTCCCTCCGGCGCCATCGACATGGCTGCCGCCGCCTCTGCAAACCGCAATCGCCAGCGAGGAGGGGAGGAGAGAGGAACGTGAACTGCTCGCACCTGATTAGAAAATACACGAGTACGGGTGGAGACGTAGAGTGGGCTAGCTCCAAATGACCAGTCAACCGTCGCATCAACGTAAGCAAGGTAAATTTATGGTGGTAGACGTGGAATAATATTTTTTTTCGGTTGAGGATTCGTTAGGCCACACTGTTGCTCGGTCGAATGACTGGGGTGAAGAATTACTTATTATTCACCCTGGGTCCTTAATAGACTTTCTATATATATATATATATATATATATATATATATATAAGGTCGAATGTATACAAATATGGTCCAAATTACCACATTGCATGCACATTTCTCAACAATAGACATTACAATTTTAGCACAAAGAACTATATTATTAGTTAAAAAAATACATTATTATCTGCATATATTAATGAAAATTAACATATAAGAAAATACAATCTAGGATTCTAATATTTATATGCGCTATAAGTAAGTATATAAGTTTAGTATAAATATTTGAATCATATTTGTCATCCAATAAATAATCAGGACCTAATGGCGATTGATCCCGATCTATCGAACTGAGATAATTCAAGGGCGGCGATTTATCCGTGCATACCTTGCCGACGAAGGCGCAGGCGCCGTCAAGCTTGGAGATGACCCATGCAACGTTGGCTGGCGCGTCTCTAGGCACCGTCACGAAGCCTTCAAACTCGACGAGTGAGACGCTGAACACGTCCGACATGATATCAATCAGAATCTCACCGAAAGAGACGATGAGGCCGGTCGCTATAGCGCCGGCCACGGGAGAGGAACACCATCACCGAGTGACGCAATTGGAACTTGGCTTAAAAAATGAGAACAAGGGCACTACTGAAGGAATCGATCCAGCTCGGGAGGAAATGTGTTGTTGGGTGGGTTTGGGAGTCGAAGAGGGTGGACTTATAAAGGGTTGCGGGCGGTTTAGCTTAGTCGAAGGGTCCAATTATCTTCTTACTCCGGTTTGGATAATCATGAGAAATTGTTCAGTTCATGAATGATTTACCTTGAGAATACATTTTTTCCTTTTTTATGTGAGAATCAATTAGAGATAAAGAAGTGCCCAACCGCCAACCTGTCTCAATGACATCTCATAAGGCACGGGGGACAGCTCTTGAGCGGTGGCCGGCAGCATGCTGAAGTGGCAGTTGGGCAGTGCCAGAACAAAGCAAGCACATCAAAACACACAGACCAACACACATTTAAGCATGTGCACCGTCGCACGGGAGGTACTGAACCTCCATCTTTTTGGCTGATCTCGCATTGCATGCAGGCTCCACAGCCCCCTGCTGGGCGCAGTCCATGGCATTGGCGTCGACGCGTCCACAGTGACACCCGACGTACACCTCAGATAGGGGCATCCACGGGGTGGCATAGGCACCGTATTTTGTGGCCGTCGCAACTGCACCAGGGGCTGGGGTGGGGGAGGAGAAGATGCTAGCATAGGGGCAAGTTTGAATGTGGCCGCCGCGTGGGAGCCCTCACCGCCTCGACTCACCATGGATGTCATGCGCCTGCAAAAAATCGCGTTCAAGCTTGAGCGGCACAAGAAAGTTTGTGCGACAATCCTCAGGGGAAGAAAGGTACAGCCGACAGAGAGGGGGAGGTGCGGCTAGGGGGTAGGGATAGGGCCTGTTGCCGGTCGAAAGGGAATAAGGGCGATGGAGGCGCCACTGAGTGGAGGATGTTGGGGAACGTAGCAGAAATTCAAAATTTTCTACGCATCACCAAGATCAATCTATGGAGGAATCTAGCAACGAAGGGAAGGAGAGTGCATCTACATACCCTTGTAGATCGCTAAGCGGAAGCATTCAAGTGAACGGGGTTGATGGAGTCGTACTCGTCGTGATCCAAATCACCGATGATCCTAGTGCCGAACGGACGGCACCTCCGTGTTCAACACACGTACAGCCCGGTGACGTCTCCTACGCCTTGATCCAGCAAGGGGAGAAGGAGAGGTTGGGGAAGACTCCATCCAGCAGCAGCACGACGGCGTGGTGGTGGTGGAGGAGCGTGGGACTCCAGCAGGGCTTCGCCAAGCAATACGACAGACGAGGAGGAAGAGAGGTAGGGCTGCGCCAGGGAGAGGTGAAAACTCATGTATTGGCAGCCCCAAAGACCTCAACTATATATAGGGGAGAGGGAGGGGGCTGCGCCCCCTCTAGGGTTCCCACCCCAAGAGGTGCGGCAGCCCCAAAACCCATCTGGGCGGCGGCCAAGGGGGGGAAGAGGGGGAGACTTGCCCCCCAAGTAAGGTGGAGGCGCCCCCTCCCTAAACCCTAGGCACCTTGGGCCCTTGTGGGGGGGGGGGCGCACCAGCCGATCTTGGGGCTGGTCCCCTCCCACACTTGGCCCATGCTGCCATCTGGGGCCGGTGGCCCCACTTGGTGGACCCCCGGGACCCTCCCGGTGGTCCCGGTACATTATCGATAGCAACCGAAACCTTTCCGGTGACCAAAACAGGACTTCCCATATATAAATCTTTACCTCCGGACCATTCCGGAACTCCTCGTGATGTCTGGTCTCATCCGGGACTCCGAACAACATTCGGTAACCACGTATATCTATTCCCTATAACCCTAGCGTCATCGAACCTTAAGTGTGTAGACCCTACGGGTTCGGAAACCATGCAGACATGACCGAGACACCTCTCCGGCCAATAACCAACAGCGGGATCTGGATACCCATGTTGGCTCCCACATGTTCCACGATGATCTCATCGGATGAACCACGATGTCGAGGATTCAATCAATCCTGTATACAATTCCCTTTGTCTACCGGTACGATACTTGCCCGAGATTCGATCGTCGGTATCCCGATACCTTGTTCAATCTCGTTACCGGCAAGTCTCTTTACTCGTTCCGTAACACATCATCTCGTGATCAACTCCTTGGTCACATTGTGCACATTATGATGATGTCCTACCGAGTGGGCCCAGAGATACCTCTCCGTTTATACGGAGTGACAAATCCCAGTCTCGATTCATGCCAACCCAACAGACACTTTCGGAGATACCTATAGTGTACCTTTATAGCCACCCAGTTACATTGTGACGTTTGGCACACCCAAAGCACTCATACGGTATCCGGGAGTTGCACAATCTCATGGTCTAAGGAAATGATACTTGACATTAGAAAAGCTTTAGCAAACGAACTACACGATCTTGTGCTAGGCTTAGGATTGGGTCTTGTCCATCACATCATTCTCCTAATGATGTGATCCCGTTATCAATGACATCCAATGTCCATGGTCAGGAAACCGTAACCATGTATTGATCAACGAGCTAGTCAACTAGAGGCTTACTAGGGACATGGTGTTGTCTATGTATCCACACATGTATCTGAGTTTCCTATCAATACAATTATAGCATGGATAATAAACGATTATCATGAACAATGAAATATAATAATAATAACTAATTTATTATTGCCTCTAGGGCATATTTCCAACAGTCTCCCACTTGCACTAGAGTCAATAATCTAGTTCACATCACCATGTGATTAACACTCACAGGTCACATCGCCATGTGACCAACATCCAAGAGTCTACTAGACTCAATGATCTAGTTCACATCACTATGTGATAAACACTCAAAGAGTTCTGGGTTTGATCATGTTATGCTTGTAAGAGAGGTTGTAGTCAACGGGTCTTGCCATATTAGATCCCTATGTATTTCGCAAAACTTTATGTCATATCGTAGATGCTGCTACCACGTTCCACTTGGAGCTATTCCAAATTATTGCTCCATTATACGTATCCGGTATCTCTACTCAGAGCTATCCAGATAGGTGTTAAGCTTGCATCGATGTAACTCTTTACGTCGAACTCTTTATCACCTCCATAACCGAGAAACGTTTCCTTATTCCTCTAAGGATAATTTTGACCGCTATCTGGTGATATACTCCTAGATCACCTTTGTACCCTCTTGCCGTGTGGCAAGGCACACATCAGGTGCGGTACTTCAGCATGGCATACCGTATAGAGCCTATGACAAAAGCATAGGGGACGACCTTTGTCCTTTCTCTTTCTTCTGTCGTGGTCAAGCTTTGAGTCTTACTCAACTTCACACCTTACAACTCAGGTAAGAACGCCTTCTTTGACTGATCTATTTTGAACTCCTTCAAAAACATGTCAAGGTGTGCGTTCTTTGAAAGTACCATCAGGCGTCTTGATCTATCTCTATAGATCTTGATGCCCAATATGTAAGCAGCTTTATCCAGGTCTTCCTTTGAAAAACACTCTTCAAACAACCGTTTATGCTTTCCAAAAATTCTACATTATTTCGGATCAACAATATGTCATCCACATATACTTATCAGAAATTTTGTAGTGCTCCCACTCACTTTCTTGTAAATACAAGTTTCTAACAAACATTGTATAAACCTAAAAACTTTGATCACTCCATCAAAACATATATTCCGATTCCGAGATGCTTGCTCTAGTCCATAGAAGGATTGCTGGAGCCAGCATACCTTTTAGCATCCTTAGGATCGACAAAACTTTGATTGTATCACATACAACTCTTTCTTACGAAAACTTGGTAAGAAAACTTGTTTTGACATCCATCTATAAGATTTCATAATCGAAAAATACAGCTAATGCTAACATGATTCCGACGGACTTAAGCATCGCTACGGGTGAGAAATTCTCATCATAGTCAACTCCTTGAACTTGTGAAAAGACTCTTTCCCACAAGTCGAGCTTCATAGACGGTAACATTACCGCCCACGTCCGTCTTCTTCTTAAAGATCCATTTATCTCAATGGCTTGCCGATCATCGGGCAAGTCCACCAAAGTCCATACTTTCTTCTGATATATGGATCCTATCTCGGATTTCATGGCTTCTAACCATTTGTCGGAATACGGGCCCACCATCGCTTCTCCATAGCTCGTAGGTTCATTGTTGTCTAACAACATGATATCTAAGACAGGATTACCGTACCACTCAGGAGTAGTACATATCCTTGTCGACCTACGAGGTTCGATAGCAACTTGATTCGAAGCTTCATGATCACTATCATTAACTTCCTATTCAACAGACGTAGGCTCCATAGAAAACATCTTTCTATGTTGCATCACTCTCTGGTTGAAGTAAAGGTTCGACAACCTCATCAAGTTCTATCTTCCTCCCATTCAATTCTTTCGAGAGAAACTCCTTCTCGAGAAAGGACCCGTTCTTAGCAACAAACAATCTGCCCTCGGATCTGAGATAGAAGGTATACCCAACTGTCACCTGTGGGTATCCTATGAAGATGTGTTTGTCCGCTTTGGGTTCGAGCTTCTCCGACTGAAGCCTTAAGCATCGCAGCCCCAAACATTAAGAAACAACAACTTTGGTTTATTGCCAAACCAATGTTCATATGATGTCGTCTCAACGGACTTAGATGGTGTCCTATCTAAAGTGAATGCAGCCGTCTCTAACGCATAACCTCAAAATAAAAACGGTATATTGGTAAGAGACATCATAGATCGCACCATATCTCATTGGGTTCGATTACGACGTCCGGACACACCATTACCTTGTGGTGTTCCAGGTGGCTTCAACTGTGAAACAATTCCACAATGTCTTAAGTGATTGCCAAACTCATAACTCAGAAAATCCCCTTTTGATCAGATCGTAGGAACATGATCTTATTGTTATGATGATTCTTAACTTCACTCTGAAATCGCTTGAACTTTTCAAATGTTTCAGACTTGTGCTTCATTAGGTAGATATACCTATATCTACCCAAATCGTCAGTGAAGATGAGAAAATAGTGATATCCACCGCACGCTTCAATTCTCATTGGATCACACGCATCAGCATGCATGATTTCCAACAAGTGACTTGCCCGTTTCATTTTACCTGAAAGCGGGGTCTTAGTCATCCTGCCAATGAGGCATGGCTCGCATGTGTCAAGCGATTCAAAATAAGTTGACTCCAAACATCCATCGACATGGAGTTTCTTCATGCATCTTATGCCAATATGACCTAAGCGGCAGTGCCACGAGAAAGTGGTACTATCATTATTAACTCTACATCTTTTGGCGTTAACATGTGTATTACCACGACCGAGATTCAATGAACCATTCACATAGGGTGCATGACCATGAAAGGTATTATTCATGTAAATAGAATAACCATTATTCTCTAATTTAAATGAATAACCGTATTGCAATGAACATGATCTAATCATATTCATGCTCAACGTAGACACCTACTAACATTTATCTAGGTTCAATACTAATCCCGAAGGCAGATGGAGTGTGCGATGGTGATCTCATCAACTTTGGAAACACTTCCAACACACATCGTCACCTCGCCCTTAGCGAGTCTCCGTTTAGTCCGTAGCTTTTGCTTCAAGTCACCAATAATAGGAACTGAACCGGTATCCAATACCCAGGTGCTACCAGGAGTACTAGTGAGGTACACATTAATAACACGTATATACTTTGTTGAAGTTTCCAGCCTTCTTATCTACCATGCATTTGGGGTAATTCCGCTACCAGTGACCGTTCCCCTTGCAATAGAAGCACTTAGTATCGGGTTTGGGTAGACCCTACGGGTTCGGGAACCATGCAGACATGACCGAGACACCTCTCCGGCCAATAACCAACAACGTGATCTGGATACCCATGTTGGCTCCCACATGTTCCACGATGATCTCATCGGATGAACCACGATGTCGAGGATTCAATCAATCCCGTATACAATTCCCTTTGTCTAGGGGTACGATACTTGCCCGAGATTCGATCGTTGGTATCCCGATACCTTCTTCAATCTCGTTACCGGCAAGTCTCTTTACTCGTTCCGTAACACATCATCCCGTGATCAACTCCTTGGTCACATTGTGCACATTATGATGATGTCCTACCGAGTGGGCCCAGAGATACCTCTCCGTTTATACGGAGTGACAAATCTCAGTCTCGATTCATGCCAACCCAACAGACACTTTCGGAGATACCTGTAGTGTACCTTTATAGCCACCCAGTTACGTTGAGTCTCGATTCGTGCCAACCCAACAGACACTTTCGGAGATACTTGTAGTGTACCTTTATAGCCACCCAGTTACATTGTGACGTTTGGCACACCCAAAGCACTCATACGGTATTCGGGAGTTGCACAATCTCATGGTCTAAGGAAATGATACTTGACATTAGAAAAGCTTTAGCAAAGGAACTACACGATCTTGTGCTAGGCTTAGGATTGGGTCTTGTCCATCACATCATTCTCCTAATGATGTGATCCCATTATCAACGACTTCCAATGTCCATGGTCAGGAAACCGTAACCATCTATTGATCAACGAGCTAGTCAACTAGAGGCTTACTAGGGACATGGTGTTGTCTATGTATCCACACATGTATCTGAGTTTCCTATCAATACAATTATAGCATGGATAATAAACGATTATCATGAACAATGAAATATAATAATAATAACTAATTTATTATTGCCTCTAGGGCATATTTTCAACAGAGGAGAGCTCGAGAATAGGAACCTTCTAGGGAGGTCGCTGGACGCGAAAAGATCGAGAGGTCTCATCGACAATGGCGGCCCACACGCCAACCTATTTGCCCAGCCCTGTGTATAGTAGCAATCACAGTCAAAATTGTTGACCAAAATCAAAATTGGACAGCTTTGATTCTCAGCTCTTCAACCCCTTGGGAGCTTAGTGATATAGAAGATTACTGCAGCGGACAACAAATGGGAGAGCGATTCATCCAGCTTTGAAAATACATAGGAATATGGTTAAGAAGAACATGCAGATCATTACAGGAAATAAATAGAAAGAAAATAAGAAAATGCAGAGTATCGCAACTCGCAAGCATAGGTAACTTATTATAAAATTCAAGGATTTGCCACCACAGGAGTGCCTCACAAGTGACCAAAGCAAACGAATTGAAGTGAAGTGACTACCGACTAAATAGCAACCCTTTTTAACTAACATTGAACAAAGCCACAGTGTCATGGACCAGAACATCAAAATACAGAAGAAAACCAAGCTGCGTAGAAGATCTGACCCATACTTAACAGTTCACTTATATGAAAGTATTGGTGGCATGCAAACTCGGTAGGCAATTACGGTGCTGCTTTTAGCAAACCATCTGACAGCCATTCCATGTAAGTGGGGATATAAGGTTCACATCGGAGATTAAAATCCCTCTCAAAACTGAAGATAACACGACATCTCTGGTTTTCCATATGGTATGACACAAGCTTTTCATTCCACCTATTGGTTTGGAAAAAGATCGATTTCCGTTCCATATCGACTGCGACAAATGTACACACCTCATCGTGGCCTATCATTCCCGACATGTCAGCTGTATGCTTCAAAGTCCACTGCCCGCTAGCATAATCTTCAAGAACCCACACTGAGAGCTGGCATTTGTCATTGCAGTAATCCATATGCATTGCATATAGGCGTCCCTAAGACTGTGCGATATAACCGTAATCTGAGGTGTCGGCTAGGCTGAGCGGCATTCGGAGTTTCCGCCAAGTATTCCCATCCATGTCCACCGTGATCACGAAAGAATCGTGGGTAGTCAGATGCAGCGCTCCGCCGAAGAAGGCAGAGACTGAACAATTGTGATAGTCCACACTGGTGCGGTCGCGCCACTCGCTCTCCTTGGAAATCCACCACCCGGTTTCCGATGAGAAGATCTCCACTCTGGTGATCCCGTGGCCGCGCACGAGGACGAACACCGCGAAGCGGGAGGGAACGAGTGGGTCAAAAGCCAAGCGGACGATGTTCTTCTTGTTCGGGTGCAGCTGCTTGGTGGAAGGTACAAGGGTCCACTCCTCGGTGGCCGGGTTGCACACGACATACTCCACGCCGGCGGAGCCGGCTCGAGATGGTTTCTTCCAGCATTGGCAAAGGAGGAGGCCGCCGCAGCAGTCCACGGTCTGGACGCCCCCGTCCCACGTGCCGCGCAGGAAAGGGAGGCCGGGGTCGACGAGGGCCTGGCCTCGCCCCGGCAGTTCGAGGAAGCGGAGCTCGTGCTTCCTATCGTGGCGGGCGTAGCAGAAGAAGCCCGATAGGGCCTGCGGCGACCTCTTCCGGAGGCCGGGGTCGGAGCAGAGGGCGAGCCATGGTTTGGACACGCACTTGAAGTGGCAGAGCGATCAGTAGGGCACACGCGCAAGGACCTCCACGAGGAGGTCGTCGGGGAGGCTCTCCACCGGCTGCTCCTTCTTCTTCCTGGACCTCTTTGCCATCGTCTCGTAGCGGTGGAGATCCAGCCGGATGACGGCGGCGGCGTACGTATCTGAAAGGGTTATGCGGAATTTGGGGGTTTAGACTAGTCACAATGAGAGTAACTTAACTAGTAACACTAACATCACACATTTCAATACAAGATTGCTTATGTGGCAGCTAATTAATGAGGAAAGAGGGGTTTGTGGTAACTTAGTTAGTTACTGTAACATCACATATTTCAAGGCATAATGAGTCTATAGCCTAATAAATGAACTCTTTCATGATACCACGCATATGTTACTACCCACTATGGAGGTAGTAACATAAACTAGTAACATCGGCAAGTTACTATCCTATGTTACTCCCCACTGTGAGCAGTCTTATTGTGCTCCACCTCCTTGGGCCTTGGCCTCCTTTTCTTTAAAAAAATAAATGCCTTGGGCCTGGCCGAATAATATCTGGAGCGCGTGTTGATCCAGTCGGTAACTTGGCCGAAACCCGTGAACCAATAAATTATTACAAAACCCTAAAAAAAGATAAATTGTCACAAAATAGTGGTCATTCACTCACTCAACCACATGAAACATGTGGTAAGCAATCCAAACAATTCAAAAAAAGTGGTCATTCACTCAAGAAAAAACGATGAACATTTTTAACCATGTTTAGTTATTTTGTAGGCACAAATAATATTTGCTCCCATACCACATCACTGCCACAAGGCGAAAAGTTCGGCACCGTCATTGCAGTGTCACACAAGAACAAGAAGATCATCGATGAGTACATCCGCATCCGCGTCGAGCATCAAGTGGACGAGCCAGTGAGGAAGTCCATTGACACAACCGACATTGGGGGCACTAATAAGATATATTTTGCTGTTAAATATGAAAAGTTGCCTAATTTTTGTTTCTACTACGGCATCATGGGGCACACGACAACCTAGTTCTATGGAGCCCCTAGCGAGCTACGGAAGAAGAACTTCTCCATCAACCTCAAGGCTCCTGCGCTTCCAAAGGACTTGCACGCTTCGGGGACTTCGACCTGGCGGCTCCTTGATTATGGAGGGCTGTTGGTGGCCCCTGGAGATGCGGAAGCAGTGGGCAGGTCGAAGCTGGCAGAGAAGGTGGTCAAGGCAGTGACCACGACTGTCCAGAAGCTCATGGTCATTGCGGCGCCTTTGTTTCCCACTTCTGGTGGTGTGCAGAACTGTGGGGAGGAGACGCTGGGACTGGAGGTTCCCAGTACAGAGGCCTCTCTCTCTCAATGATGCTAGGATGAACATCACGTCTAGGCGGGCGAACGAGCCGGATCAGGATGATGTAGGGGTTAAGGGAGGCGCTTCCTCCATCATCTTAGTGCTCCTGAGACCCTTACCGCTACTGTGTTGCTACACAAAGAAGTTGCGGATGGTGCTCCTATAGTCAGCTAGGGTGACTTGGTGGATGTAGATGGCACTAAAGGTGTGGGTGCTAGCTCCATCAACAGGTGCGCCCGTGCTGAAGAGGAGGCTGCTGACCCATCCAAGAGAACTGAATCTATTCGAGGTCGATGAAAAAGATTGTATAGAGATGAGCAGGGGGAGCGCGCTGCCGTTCATGGCTTGTGCGCCAAGCATGTGAAGTTTGGGCTCCCAACTCTCCCAGATAGCTGCAGCGACATGTCCAACCGCAAGGGTGCCTTTGCAGCCACCCTAGAGAGCACGGTGGGTAGCAAGACGAGTATTCCTGATGATCAAAACTTAGTGTTTAGCATGGATAGCACTAGTTCAGAGAGCTTAGAGTATAAGAATGCAAATGGTCAAACCTTAGTGCTTTTGTTCGTTCTTTCTTTGCAAATAAGAAGCTTGATAAGTCTCGTCTCATTGATGTGAAAAAAGAAGCCTTGAGTATATCTAGGATGATCAAGAATTTTAAATTGCAAAAATTAACCGGCTAGCCAATGGGGTGGCTCACGAAATTATGAAGTTTAGCTTTATTAGTAGATCTAATGGCATTCTTGTTAATACTGTTCCGCCCTGCGTGACAAATTTTGTAATGAACAATTGTAATAATGTTTTAATTAATTAATATATGGGGTGTTTTTTTCACAAAAAAATGCAGCTCATGTAGATGATCCCTAAAAAAACAAGACACATAGATACACAAGGCTTAACCTACGTCGATCTGACTATCCCACAAAAAATATATATGAAAAACTACGTCAACCCGATCAAACCTGAAATCACCTACGGACTAGCAACAATAGCCAGGTGTGGCGGAGCGTGCCGTCTCCTGTAGTATTCATTGAACGCTAGCCTAAGTCCTTATAACATCAATGTCATTGGTGCTTTTAGTTTATTCCATTGCCTAAACTAAGGAGCCTTGTTGAGGAAGCCATCTATCATCCAACTCTTGAAGAAACCAAGTTTTGAATAAGTTAGCATGCCTTTCTGGCTTTCTCCAATCACTCGCCGTTTCACCATCACATAGAAAGAGCAACATGACAATTTGTGATACCATTATAAGCACCTTCAAATGTACAAGAGTGATTCCATAAAAAAGAAGATGTACAAGAGTGAAGAGTATTGTGACTGCAGATGTACGAGTGGGGACGAATCTTAGCCGTTGCATAAAGATCTGACGGTACTTAAAAAACTGACACCGAAGTGGAAAATAGTTGACCGATAATAAGTACACGCTCCGAAGGCCGAAGCAGCCCCCGAACGGCCAAACCCCGGATCGCATCGCAGTCCAGCAATGGCAGCCGCCAACGCCGACGCCGCGAAGCTCTCCGTCTCCTTTCAGGCCTTCGCGGCGCTCCTCGACTGCTGTGCGGCCGCCGGCGGGGACTGCGACGGGATACTCCTCGGCCGTGCCGCCCTCCCCCCTTCCTTCTCCGACGACGATCCCGCCCCAACCCTACCCATCTGGGTCGCCGGCCACTCCTCGCTCGCCCGACGCTCCGTCCTCTCCAACGCACTCGACTGCTTCAAGCCCTACTCCCCCGCTCGCCCGGGCACGGCCACCGTCGGCTTCTTCTCCTCCCGCCGCAGCGCGTGGGCGATGCGCCGCCCCTCCATGCGCGAGGCCGCCGTCGCCCGCTCCCTATCCAAATCCCTGGCCCTCACCCACCCCGTCGTGTTTCTCCTCTTGGCCCCCTCTGTCGCCTCCGACCACTCCATCCACTCGTTCGACCACCGCGCCTTCCTCCTCGTTGATTCCCTCCTCGTCCCCACCTCCCTCACGATCGTCAACTCGGGTCCTCGTTTCCGGGGCCAGTACCAGTGCCACACCTTCACGGCGGAGTCGACAATGCCGTGGCCGCCGCGTCAGCCGACAAACATCGGAGAGCAGAAGGCGATGGATGGGATGATGGATGCGTTCCGGGATGCTGAGGATGTTGGACAGGTGGAGGAGATGTATTCCGGGATGCTAAGGAGGTTGGAGAGGCTTGCTCGGGAGGCGGAGGGGGGCAATAAGCGGCTGCTCCGTCAGGTTCGTTCAATGCTTTGCTTGTTGTGTTTCTGTAAAATTCATTTGTTTGGGTCCGTGGAAAAATGCATTGCTTTGGTTGTGCATCTGTTATCGGATTGTCATGAAACAACATTTTGCATGGCAAGCAATATTGTGCACATATTTGAGTCAGAATCCAAGGAAATTTGGCATTTTAGTTGGCAAACTGGATATAACTTACGTAGGTTTGATTGTCAAGACTTGACTCCCCTTGAAATGCTAAGATAGAGTTGTCATGTGAATTACTCCCTCCGTCTCATAATATAATATCGTTTTTGACACTATTATGGGACGGAGGGAGTAGTTACCAGATAAAAAGGTTAAACCGGTCTCTGTTGGGCGTGCTGATTAGAACAGCATGGCCAACTAATACCAACTTCTTTGCGTGATCTATTTTTGCCTTTTTAAATCATATATTACTCATTAGAGAAACCCCTTTTCTTATTAAGCTAAGTGCTCATAAATTGTGTGAGAACAAGTAGCATTTGTTTGTTCAAAAGAGATTGCATGGATATGTAATATGCTTGCATTGCATATCCATGGCCTGTGTGTGCAATTGTGCATGTACAGGACATTGATTGTCACTTCATCTTATTGCAGCATTTGTAGATTTTGCTATGTTTTCAATAATTTGCACATGCAATCTCTTTCTTCAACAAAATTTGCATTCCTGCTAGCATCTGTCAGAATCTCATGAGGGCTGAGCTGCAAAATGTGAAAGTTAGATTGGGACCTCATAAGTGAGTTGGAGAAGTAGCTAATATGTCATTCTACATACGTCCTTTTGGAAAGCTCATTTCAAGAGTATTTCGATGTCTTGTGTCATAAATGTGACAATTTGAGCTATCAAAAGTCAAAACAAAGTGGTACTTCCCTTTTTCTACATGATTAGTTGGTAACACTTTGGGTAGTCACATGTACAAGCTATGCTATTTTGTGAGTTTAAGTGTTGACCTATAGCTATAGAAACTACTCCCTCCATCCCATAATATAAGAGCGTTTTTGACACTACACACTAGTGTCAAAAACGCTCTTATATTTTGGGACAGAGGGAGTAGGAAGTATTGTGCAACTAAACTACTGATGTGTGCATTTAATCTTATATTTCCTCCGTCCAGGTTTATTAGGCCCCCTCTTATTTTGGGTAAAAGTTTGACCATAGATTTAACTAATAAAATGTATATTGTATTTCATAAAAAATTGTACGTTGGAGAACTCTTTCGAGTACAAATCCAACAGTATACATTTTGTTCATATTTGTTAGTCAAATGACCCAAATACGAGGGGGCCAATAAATCCAGTTGGAGAGAGTTCTTGAACCAATTGCCATTTTTTTTTGCTGACCGAAATGGTTACATCCTTCATGTATGTCATTTAAGGGTTGATTTAGAGATTAGGTGTCAATATTCTACTTTACATTGCGTTCATGTTGCTGGATAAGCTACGTGAGGTTGGACCATTGATGTTGTTGATCTTTGCTAGTGTATAGGTTTATTTGTTGACATGTGTGCACCTGTCTCTGTCTTGAACTTTAGTTTGTTTGAATGTGATATCGAAAACCATTAACCATGTAGTTTTGCATTAAAGGGAGCATCATCCAGACATGAACTAATACTCCCCCCGTAAACTAATATAAGAGCGTTTAGAACACTATTTTAGTGTTCTAAACGCTCTTATATTAATTTACAGAGGGAGTACTTCTATATCGTTTACAGATTCAGGTTTTAACATGTCTTGAGATTTAACAGGATGCATCGTTGTATGCTATTCTTATCATTTTGCTGTTGCTATCTCTACCAGTTCATTCCTTCACCATCAGTTTTGCAAGGATTATCTTTAGATATGTTACTGAGATCAGCACCAACTTTTTTGTTTACCATGTCTGTGCTGATGATGTTTTGTAGGAAAATAAGAACTTATTGGCATGGAGAAAAATTGTTGGGCTGAAGACTTGGAAGTACGGGCCAAGATCTTGTTCTCAGTAAGGTAAACCTGACTTACCTATTACTTTGTTTCATACGTGTAACTAACTGCATTCTGGTATTTGGCTACTCATTTCTTTTGCACCCTCGCTTCACCTCCCTTTTACTTCACTAATATTGGTTGGTTGAACTTGAATGTTCTACAGCATCACCTGATCAATTCTTATCTTCTGTTTGTATCTTATTTGTTTGCTTCCACGTGTGTGTTGGGCGAGAGTAAGGATATTTTTTTCCATGTAATCTCAGTATTCTTGTTCTTAGGGAGTAGTATTTGATTATAAAAAATGTTGTGTCTTGCGTGTCCACTTATTTTTCGCTGTGTGGTGGTATAACCGTATAATGCATGTTATCTGTGATCCTTAACACAGTTCATACATACGCACATACACTCACCCATAAGAATTTTCAGGAGTTTTAAGGTCTTCACATTCACTCCCCAACACATAGCAGATTATAAGGCTTGATTTGGACATTAGTGGTGACCCGTGATTTTGACTAACGGTCTGATGGCATGTTTCCATTTCTTAAAGCTGGTCATGACTTCCTTCTCATCTTGTTTTGCAGGGTGTAGAGGCTCTGTGAGAGAGGTCACAAAGTTTGAAGCCGGGATCCTTGAGCTGTATCTTGAGTTGAAGTGCCTGCCTATTTCTTCCTCTTTTTTGGCTGGATGCTTTTTGGACTTCCAGTATCGCATGTTTTTTTCTTCTTTTTGTTTTGAATCGAAAGTGATTGATCGATGATTACAGAGAGTATATATATCCCCTGGAGAGATGCGACGATCCCGAAGAGATGCATCGGTTCCAGGAGGACGGGAGAGAGGCGACGGTTGCGACGGACACAGGCGTCCGTGCGGGCGCAACCGCTCGTTCGATGGGCAAGGGGAGATTTCCCTTAATTACAGATTATAGTTTAATCTTAACACTCCCCTAATCTACGCTTGACCATGTAGAATCATCTTCACGATTGTCCGGGAAGCTCTATCATCTCAAAAGATTCTCCTTCAAAAAGTTCTTCATAAAATCTTTGATGAGATCCTGAAACATATACTCACAAAGAAAGACATCATAATGTGATGTTATTAAAATAAGGATATCTCAAGAAGAGACTCTCCCTGACACCTGTAAGTCCCTAAGTCTTTGCATACCAATTCCATGAACACATTTCTGGAACGTAGAATTTGGTAGAGACTTGGTAAATAAATCATTAAGGTTGTCGCATGATTTGACTTGCAGAATGCTTATTTCCCCGCTTTTCTGAAGATTATGGGGCAAAAACCATTTAGGAGAAATATGCTTGGTGATATTACTCTTGATGTATCCTGTTTGCATCTGCGCAACACAGGCCGCATTATCTTCATAGATAATGGTAGGTGATTTTATCGAACCCATTCCACATGACTGTTGTATGTGGTTTATCATTCTGCGAAGCCATACACATTCGCATGTTGCTTCAAATAATGAAATTATTTCAGAATGATTGGTAAATGTTGCCACCAGAGTCTATTTCAAAGACTTCCATGATATAGCAGTGCCACCATGTAGGAACACGAAGCCGGTCTGAGATCTGGCATTATGGGGATCAGACAAATAGCCGGCATCTGCATATCCAATCACATCAGAGTCCTGATTTTTCTGGAACTGAAAAAATAGGCCAATATCCTTTGTGCCTTGGAGATATCGAAAGATATTCTTCACTCCAGACCAATGACGTTTCGTGGGAGCTGCGCTATGTCTAGCAAGTAGATTCACTGCAAATGCAATATCAGGTCTTGTGCAATTTGCAAGATACATAAGTGCTCCAACAGCACTAAGGTATGGAACTTCAGGTCCCAACACCTCTTCTCCATCATCCCTTGGTCTGAACGGATCTTTCTCTACGTCTAGATATCGAACCACCATGGGAGTTTTAGATGGATAGGATTTGTCCATATTGAATTTCTCCAATATTTTCTGGATATAGGCAGATTGATGTACCATGATTTCCGAGGGAAGATGCTCAAGTTGAATACCTAAGCAAAATTTGGTTTTACCCAAATCCTTCATCTCAAATTCCATCTTTAGGTGATTGCGTGCTTCATCAATGTCTGGTGTGCTGCCGATGATGTTGAGATCATCAACATACACAGAAATGATGCAAAATCCTGTAGATGACTTCTTGATGAAAACACATGGGCAATCAGCACTATTGGAGTAACCTTTCTGAAGAAGGAACTCACTGAGTCGGTTGTACCACATCCGTCCCGACTGTCTTAAGCCATATAGTGACTTATTCAGCTTTACGCAATACATGTTGCGTTTTGCATTTTTATTCAGGACAGAGATTCCATCAGGAACCTTCATATATATATGTCCAAATCTAGTGACCCGTAAAGATATGCGGTCACGACTTCCATCAACTGCATAGATAGACGATTTTGCACTGCCAAAGATATAAGATATTGGAAAGTGGTTGCACTCATTACTGGAGAATGTGTTTCAGTGAAATCAATGCCGGGTTTCTGCATGAAACCTTGTGCTACGATCCTTGCTTTATATCTCACCACCTCATTGTTCTCATTCCGTTTCCGGAGAAAAACCCATTTGAATCCCACAGGGAAAACACTGGGAGGTGTAGGTATTGCTTCAGTGAATACATTTCTTTTGTTAAGCGAGGCAATTTCTACTTGGATTGCATCCTTCCATTTAGGCCAGTCGGAGCGCTTTTGGCACTCAACGATAGACCTTGGATCATGATCAGTGAGAAGGGTATCTGCAATCTTTTCAGCAAAATATATGTTGACAGTCGTAGTCTTACGAAGTAATTCTCCAGAATCAACATAGTTGATGGAAATTTCCTGCACCCCTAGTGACTCTTCGTGATTTCCCAATACGATCGAGTCTGGGTGTTCCGATGTCCCAGTCAGTTTGTGCATACTGGAACTGGGTTGTGGAGGTTGCCCTTCCACTGAGTGTATACTACCCATCAGGTGTTTGTCAACGTTGAGTTGACCTGCATTTACTGACTCCGAGGTTTTTCTCCTTGATTTCCTTTGCTTCTTGCTAGAAGCATGCTCCAGGTCAGAGGCCGTACTACTCCCCCTCTTTTTAGGAATAGGGAGTTGAGTGGTTTTTATTGGTACCTCCACTCTTTCTGGCACGTTTCTGGCTGGGTTTAAGGATTTTGTAACACCTTTCAAATCAGTAAATGAATCTGGCAGATTATTTGCAAGATGTTGCAAATTAATGATCTTCCGAACTTGAAGTTCGGTCTCACGGGTACGTGGATCAGAGGATGAAATGGAATGAACATTCCAATCAATTTCCGGGCATTCTTTCTGGTACTTGAAATCTCCCCCTAATGCCGGAAAATGTTCCTCATTAAATATGCAATCAGCGTGACGGGCTGTGAACAGATCCCCAGTCAAGGGTTCCAGGTACTTAATAATCAACGGCGATTTGTACCCCACATAGATCCCCAACTTCCTGTGTGGGCCCATAGATGTCCGCTGTGGTGGTGACATCGGGATGTATGCAGCACATCCGAACTTACGCAGATGGGAAATGCTTGGAGGATTTCCACGTACCAATTCCAGAGGGGAAGAATTGTGATATGCAGTTGGCCTCAATTGTATCAAGTCAGCAGCGTGTAAAACAGCGTGACCCCAACAAGAGGTTGGCAAGTTGCAATTCGTCAACAAAGGTCTTGCAATGAGTTTGATCCTCTTAATCAATGCTTTAGCCAAACCATTTTGTGTATGGACATATGGAACAAAGTGCTGAACTTCAATCCCCAAAGCCATGCAATAATCATTGAAAGCACGTGAGGAGAATTCTGCAGCATTGTACATTCGAATTGACTTAATTCGACTTTCAAGATAATGGGCTTGCAACTTAATGACTTGCCGCATTATCTTGGCAAATGCATGGTTTTGTGTGGATAGAAGACACACATGTGACCATCGTGTAGATGCGTCAATCAGAACCATGAAATACCGGAAAGGTCCAGATAATAGTTGCATGGGACCACAAATGTCTCCTTGAATACGTTCAAGGAACTGAAGTGGTTCACCTTGTATTTTGAGGTGTGAGGGCCTCAAAATTAGCTTTCCCGTGGCACAAGATGTGCACACAAAATCAGAGGATTGAGGAAATTTTGAATCAAGCAAATTATGACCAATGGACTTGCTAGTAATTTTTCTCATCATCCCTATTCCAGGATGGCCTAGGCGATCATGCCAGGTTTGGAATGCATTAACATTCTGAAAAATACTTTGTATGCAACATGTTCCACGGGTTTGATGTACGTATAGTACAAACCAGACGATAGAGAAGGAAATTTCTCATGTACCTTTTTGCCATATCCGTCATCTTTAGTAAAGAGTAGATACTCCTCTTTGTTGTCTTCATGGGTTTCAATATGAAAACAATTTTTACGGATATCTCGATAACTGATCAGGGTACGTGCAGAATCGGGATACAGTAAAGCATCCTCAATTGTCACATATGTACCACATGGGAGGGTGAATATGGCACGTCCAGTACCAACAATCACAGTATCGCGTCCAGCGATAGTTAGAATATCTCCATTTGTCTTTTTCAGAGTTTGGAAATATTTCATCTCCCTCAGTATGGAGTTTGTGGCACCACTGTCCATAAGGCATAATTCCTCTTCCATCGGATTGTCCCCGTAGAAAACTATATAAAACAAAGAATTTTTAATAAGAAAACCTCATAGTAATATATAGAATACAATCTTTATTATATCAAATGTGCTGATACAATACAATATAAAGACAACAACAAACTTATGTTCTTATTACAATCATCACAACTGGACATAATTAAGTAGATCACTAGGAGATTGAGGGACTAGTCGAAGTCGCCAAACACGTTGTTTGCTGTGTACTCAATCAACGTGTTCTCCATTTCAGCAGTAGCCTCAGGCAGATAAGGAATCACGGCGTTGCTCGGTCCAGGAGGAATATTGTGCGAACCACCAGCTCCTTTTGCGCTATCCAGATGAAGGTTGAAGTTGGCTTCAAACCTTTTCCCTTGAGGTGCTTTGCGTTCCCGAGATTGCTGGTACAGCATAACCAGATGCTTGGGCATTATGCACTTTTCAGTAGAATGCGTGGAGCATCCACACTTGTTGCAAAGCTTAGATTTATCAAACCCGAGCTTTGAAGTGCCTTTTCCCTTACCTGGGTATCTAGATCGCCTGTTCCCATTGCGCTTTTGCTTATGCTCGAAATTGGATTGTTTACCCCGAGGGGTACCATTAAACTTCTGTCTATTTGCAACATTCAGATGGACTTCAGGTAAAGGTTGTGCCCCAACTGGGCGCTGAGAGCCATTCTTAGCAAGTAGCTCATCATGCTTTTCAGCCTGAAGTAACATGTGAATAAGCTCGGAATAGACAGTGTAGTTACGAGCACGGTATTGCTGTTGGAGGATCCTATATGAAGGGAGCATAGTAGACAAAGTTTTCTCTATCTTCTCCCCCTCAGTAGGTTCCTTCTCACAAAAACGCAATTTGGAACATATCTTATGAACAACATGATTGTACTCACCGATGGACTTGAAATCCTGAAGACGGAGATGAGTCCAATCATGGAGTGCTTCTGGCAGGACTACTGCCTTCTATTGTTCATACCTCGTTTTGAGGGCCAGAAACAGAGTACTAGGAGATTCCTCCTGTCAATACTCAGACTTGAGATCTGGATGAATATGGTGCCTTATGATGAATAAAGCAGCATAATTCTGCTGTTCTGTCAGCAGCGTGGCCCCATCCGGGAGAGGAGTCTCCGGGGGTTGTATTGCACACGCTATCCCACCGGACCCAAGACTGATCTTGATGTCCATAGCCCATGTAGGTTAATTGTGGCCATTGAGGGCAAGCTCCTCAAACTCTTTGGCAGTCATCTTCGCCTACATGGGAGAACCAGAGATAATTAATTTACGGGTGGTAAATTAAAAACCATCATGGTTGTGTAATAAGAATGCAAAAATTTGATACTCAAGTGTAAACTTGAAAAATTCTCAACCTCAATTGTGTGAACATAACACTTTGAAGATCACTTAGATCTCACAGTAATAGGCTACATCACCATTACCTTGTGTATGCTACAATTCAAATATAAGGAATACACGTTGGAGGTAATCGTTTATCGAGAATGACAAAGCGTAGACCTCACAGTAAGAGAGGACAGTCTGCAAATAAGCAGTAGATCACAACTCATTACCTTGTGATTCCAAATAAAATTAGGGAGAAACATTCAAAAATTTGCAAGTTTGATATGCGAGAGAAGATCTCAATCGCAAAGACATGTTCGATAAAAATGAGATGTGGTAAACACATGGAACATGTCATTCTTCCCAGATGAAATCCGATACTTTATTTATATTATCAATCCATTACATAATATAAACACACCTACTAATAATTACACAAGTCCTAACATAGAATAAATCTAGAACAGGACTAAAATGTAAGTAGTAGTCAACCTAAGTACTAAACAGTACTAAACATAGACTAAAATTGCACAAATACAATAATTAGTACTAATGTTAAGAAAACAGAGAAAGAAAAAAAATCCACACTTTCTGGCCGGCCCACCTGCGACAGCACTGAACAGGGGGGAGGCCGCAGGCGCCTGGGCCTGGGCCTGCTCGGCCTTTGGCCGGCCCACACGCCGCCGCACCGCATAAGATAGGGGGGAGCAGGCGGATCGGATAAGGGTCGGAGTATCCGAACCCCGCACCACCACCTCTGCTCGATCCCCACTGTCACACGGCGGCGCCGGCGGGAGGAGGGGCCGCCGCAGGCCCTCGCGATTCCGGTGGTCACCGGCGTAGCACCGACGACCCCTCCTTGTCCGAAGAAGAGTCGACGACGTCGTGATCCGGGCGAGCAGTCCCTGGTGCGGTGCTGGCGAGTCCGAGGCTCGCCGGAGCCCACGAGCCGGCGCGGCGGGAAGGACGGCGGTCGAGGGCTGGGACGGCGCGCCCGAAAAGGCGGCCGAAGCGCTGCTCAGTGCGGCTGCTCGAGCCCGCGACCATCTCCTGTTGAGGCGTGGCGGTGGCGGCACCGCCCTCCATGCCTGCTCTAAGGCGGACGACTCCGGAGGCACCGGTCGGCGCGGAGACAAAGGCGAGCGCCTCCTCCTCGTTCACGACGGCGCGCATCGGCACGGGGCAGTATCCAGGCGGTCCGGCGGCCTCGGCGGCGGGCCTTGGCGTCGACGGCGCGAGCCACATGGCCGGCGGAGGAGGTGGTGGAGGCGGAGATCCAGGGGGCGGTGCAGGCGTGGCTGCAGCCGTGTGCACCATGGAGGCGCTCGGGCCGGCCACTAGCCAGGGGTCGAACCACATGGGCGCCCGGCCACGGGCGCACGGGGCACCATCGTGGGCGCGTCCAGGGGCGAGGGGAGCACCGCGGGGGGCACGTCCAGCGGCGCGGTGGCGGCCAGGAGCACCACGTCCAGCGGCGCGGTGGCGGCCAGGAGTGCCACGTCCAGCGGCGCTGCGGCCGAATCGACGGATGGCTTGCATCCGGCGACGGAAACGGCGGTGGCCACCAACTCCCTGGCGGCGAAGGGCAATGAGGCGGTAGCGGCGACCGTCCTCGCGGATCAGACGGAGGAAGAAGGAGGCGAGGCCTGTCATCTCACCGGTGGCAAGTGCTTCCTCTCTTCTCCTTTCTCTGTTGCCTTTTGCTCTCGCTGGTTGTTCTACGACCTGATAACATGTTTTGAATCGGAAGTGATTGATCGATGATTACAGAGAGTATATATATCCCCTGGAGAGATGCGACGATCCCGAAGAGATGCATCGGTTCCAGGAGGACGGGAAAGAGGCGACGGCTGCGACGGACACAGGCGTCCGTGCGGGCCCAACCGCTCGTTCGATGGGCAAGGGAAGATTTCCCTTAATTACAGATTATAGTTTAATGTTAACACTTTTTAACAGAAAACTCAGGGGGTCAAGGAGGCAGAAACTAGGATAGTACTATCTCCATCTCAAAATAACGGAAATGATAAATCAAACGTCAGCTTTTTGACCATGGCAAATCAAATGTTTTTAATGACAATTTTAGTTTACGCGGGAATGGCAAGTTTAATTGGCAAGCATGGTAATTTCCCAGCAAAAAACAAACTGAGGCTGATTTGCCATACTTACCAACTAAACTTGTCATAGTGAACAAATATAAATTGCCACAAAAAATATTCGGTTTGACATTGTCAAATCCTGAATGTCCGGGACTTATTGGCGTCCCAAAATAATAGGCGTTTTTAGAAGGATGTAGTAACTGTGAAACCACTTTTTTGCTACATGCAAATGTGAGACGTGGCATCATTTCGCCACTGCACCTTGGATAGCTGAATGCAATAGTGTTCCGTGTTATGCAGGTTCTAGTACGCTTTTATTTTATATGCAGTGGAGCTGTGACTTGTTGCTAGTTGGTGGTTCCCGAATCAGCGTTCATCGACCCGTGCTTACAGTAGCATGATGCACCTCTTTAATATCAAAAGATGTAAAATACTATGCTTCACTCGACGGCGCTCCGCCCACCGGATTTCAATTCCGCATCCGCCCACCGCAGCCCCAGCCCCATGGTGCGGCGATCCGCCCCGCTCCTCAGCCGCCTGGTCTCATCTGCGTCTTCCCTCCCGGGCCACGGTTGAGGCGCGCGCCGCATGGTGACCTACCTGCCCGGGCCGGGCGATGGCACCCCGCGCCCCGTCACGCTCGTCCCAGATTGCGGCATCGGGCCCCTGGTCACCGGAGCCATGCAGCAGGTCATGGACGCGATGCACGCACCCTTATACTTCGAGACCAACAACGTTCACGGCGACATACCCGCCGCCGATCGTCATCGACTTTATCAGCCGCAACGTCTGCCTAAGGGGGGCCTCTCCATCCCCGTCGGCAGGCAGGGCCGGTCCTGAGAATTTGGGGGCCCGGGGCGAAACTAAAATGCAGGCCCCTCAATGCTAATAGAGGTACATACTTTGCACGTATAGAATTATATACGATCACATCACCACATTAATTCATAAGTAAATTTCTAAAAGAAGTATAATTTTTTTTCTTTTTCTTTTGAAAGGATGGATTCTAGTAGAATGCACGAAAATATTTAACACCATGGCTTTCTTAATTTCATAATAATCCAAAGAAACTGAATTTGTAATGATGTGCGTGAGCACGGATATAATAAACATAATGAAAATTTGTAAGAGCTCTAAACTCAAATCAAATGAAAATAAATGTGTAGCAATGTTCTACAAAAATCATACGAAACTATATCCTTTTTTTGTGGGACATATGAAAATATCTCAATCAAATCTGAAACCTTCAGCTTTAAAAATCTACAGGTACTATAAACTGAAAGATAGTCACTCCATAATTGGTCTAATTAATTATGTCTAGCACAGGGCCGGCCCATAGGCCGGGCAAACGGGGCGCCCGCCCTGGGCCTCCGGAAGGCAGGGGCCCCAGCCCAGGTATTATTGCCTCTAGTAGTCGGTCGATCTTTCCCGTTCAGCGAGAGTAAAGAGGGCCCGTTCAGCGTCGGTCGATCTTTCCCGTGCTCCTCGTTTCCTCTTCCCCAAATCGAGACTCCCAAAACAGCGCCGCGCCGCCGCCATTCCCGTGCCGTATCCGATTCCAAGATCACCGCCGGCCATTAATGGAGATTAAAGGCGCCAATCCACTCCCCAATTGACTCCCCTTCGTTCTTCAACGTTCTGCTCGTTCCCCATCAGCTGGACGTTGGAGAGGAGATGGTGCGTGTTCTTCTTTTCTTCTCCTCCATAACCCCGTTCCTCCTTTCAGTTAAATAGAGGTGCCCTCCCCCTCTGACGACTCCACATCTTTCTTCTTAGCTTCTGCTCTTCAGACTTGAGCGGATCTAAGTTTGAGTGCTTGGGAGAACTGTTGAACTGGAGAAGGAGGGGTGTTCTGTTCTCGTTCGTGCTGACTGCAACCTGCGGGTCTGCTGATTTGGCCACCTACATCCACATTCAGGTGCATTTGTTCCCTGTTTTAATCTTTTTATATGCTGCTTGTTCTTGTTTAGTGAGATGTCCTCTAGAAAGCATTTATCTGGTAGTGCCAAAAGGAAGAGAAAGAAGGAAAAAGATGAAGAGGTAAAATCCCTAAAAGGATCACTTAAGAATTTTTTCAGACCTGCTAGTTCTTCTAGAGATCCCCTGGAATTGGCCATAGTATGTGTTGAAGAACAACCAGCTGAAAATACAAATTCTATTGATGATGATATGAATGGCGGTAATAGCAATTCCAGTGAGCAAGAAAATGTAACTCATTCACCAAATTCTGAATCACTGGGTGTTGATAAACAACAACCGTTCACTGTTGATACTTTTGATCCACGAAACTGGGATAATCTGGATGATAAGGCTAGAGATATTTTAGTTGAGAAGTGTCCCGTAAGAAATGATGATATTGTGTTCCCTCCGGATAGTAACTCTAGACATTTTTCAAAATCTTATTATTCGAGAAAGTTGAGCAATGGAGAGGTACATGACAGGAAATGGTTGGTTTACTCTGAACATGCTAACAAAGTGTACTGCTTTTGTTGCAAGCTTTTCAAATCCCATAGCAACAAGAGTGCGTTAGCAGGTAATGGATTGAGTGATTGGAAGCATCTTAGCGAGAGGCTTAAAGAACATGAAAATGGTGTAGAGCATATTAAAACCATGAACACTTGGAATGAGTTAAAAGTTAGACCAGCCAAAAATGAAACCATTGATAAGGATTTGCAGCAGCAAATCAATAAGGAGAAAGAACGTTTGAGACAAGTGTTAGTGAGATTAGTAGCCATTGTTAAATATCTTGGTAAACGTAGCTTGGTTTTTCGTGGATCTAGTGAGAAACTTTACCAACACAATAATGGTAATTTTTTGGCATGTGTAGAGATGATTGCTGAATTTGATCCAATAATGCAAGAACATCTTAGACGAATTCAAAATGATGAAATTTATCATCACTATCTCAGCCACAAAATTCAGAATGAGTTGATTTCTCTATTGGCCTCTAGTGTTACTAGTTCTATCTTACAAATTATTAAAGAGGCTAAATATTTCTCCATAATTCTTGATTGTACTCCGGATGTTAGCCATCAGGAACAAATGACCCTAATTATTCGATGTGTTAACATGTCAAATAAGAAAATAAAAATAGAAGAATTTTTTATGGAATTTTTGACAGTGGATGACACTTCTGGTTTGGGTCTTTTTAATGTACTTCTTGACGCAATAGATTCTTATGGCTTAAATATTGATAATGTAAGGGGCCAAGGCTACGATAATGGTTCCAACATGAAAGGAAATAAACAAGGGGTACAAAGTCGTTTACTTGAAAAAAAATCCAAGAGCTCTATATATGCCATGTGCGTGTCATAGCCTCAATCTTACTTTGTGTGATATGGCAAATTCTTGCAGTAAAGCTATATCCTTCTTTGGAATTGTGCAACGAATTTATATTTTATTTTCAGGTTCCACTAAAAGATGGAAAGTTTTACTTGATCATATTCCTAGTTTAACTGTGAAAGGTTTGTCTAATACTCGGTGGGAGAGTCGAATCAAAAGTGTGAAAGCTATTAGATATCAAGCTCCACAATTAAGGCTAGCTTTGTCTGAGTTATCTAAAATTTGTGATGATGCCAAGTCAAAGAGCGACGCAAATAATTTATTTGATGCACTTGGTAGTTTTGAGTTTTTACTTGGCATGGTTATTTGGCATGATATATTATTTGCTATAAACATGGTGAGTAAGAAGTTGCAGTCCGCATCTATGTGTGTCGACTCTACCTTGCAGCAAATTGAAGGCGTAATGCAGTTTTTTGATAAGTACAGAGATGAAGGATTTGCATCTTGTTTGACTATCGCCAAAGGTCTTGCAGTTGATATGGGCATAGAACCATCATTTCCAATAAAACGTAATGTTACTAGGAAGAAACAATTTGATGAACCTAATAACGATGAAGAAGTTCTAAAAGCTGAGAAGGCGTTCGAAGTTAATTACTTCTTAGTTCTGGTTGATATTGCAAATGTCTCTCTGAAAACTAGATTCAAAGAACTCAAAGTGTTCAAAAGTATATTTGGTTTCTTACTTAGCTCAAAAGACATGAAGTTATTGAATGATGTTGAACTACGCAAATGTTGTGCTAAGTTCGTAGAAACATTTTCACGAAATGGTTCATGCGATGTTGAGTTAGATGATCTTTTTTCCGAATTAAGACTGCTGCAAATGACCTTACCAGAATCAGGTTTGCCATTGCATGCTATGGAGATTTTTGAGTTTGTTAGAGATATTGACTGTTTTCCAAATGTTTTAATTGCTTATCGAATTCTGTTCACTGTACCAATGACCGTAGCATCAGCAGAGCATAGCTTTTCAAAGTTGAAATTGTTAAAGAACTATTTGAGGTCAACAATGTCACAAGAAAGATTAAATGGTCTTGCTACTTTATGTATTGAGAATGATAAGTTGGATGAAATAAATGTTGATGCAATAATCGATTACTTTGCTTCTAGAAGTGTTAGACGAATTTCCAAGTTCTAGTATAGACGTCAATTTCTCAGTTTGCTTTACTATGCCTTGAGCAGGAATGTTTGGAAGAAATGAGTCCGGGTGAAGATTTTTGGAGTGAAGAACATGGCCAATTGGGGAGAGGATCTAGAAACAAATGTAAGATCGTGCCTAACTTTTTATCTCATGTTAACAAAAAAGATCTAAGTAGCAACCTGTTTTGACAACAATTTTTGTTTTGCAGGGCAAAATGAAGTCTCCATTAAAATTTAGAAATGCAAGCTTTTGTCGAACTATATCATTTCATTACTATCATAGTGTAGTTCACTTATCAATAAATAATTTGTATTGTCAGTTTTGGAGTACAAATTAAGATCATCAGACTATGCTATGTACTGGATATTATTTTGCTTTTGAAATATAAATATTTTGAGCTTTGGAGTAAACACAAGGGCCCCTTATTGCTGTCTTGCCCCTGGGCCCCGTATATCTATGGGCCGGCCCTGGTCTAGCATAAGTGGTTTGATTTTTTTGTGCGATAACCAGCATGTATACTCGGAAGTGGTTGAATTTCAAAACAGTAGTATACCTCGGATTGGCATCGGTCGGTCGGTGATCGGGCTTTTGGCGATGAACCGATGTAGTCTAGCCAGCACGCGTGTACATCCAGCGCTTGGAGATCGGAGTTCGTAGGCGTCGTCGCGTTGCGGCTGCCGCTCGCGATTCGTAATTGGAGCGACGGGGCCAGGTAGAATTAGGGATCATAGCCATGGAAGGAAAAGAAGGCAGGGTGATATTCTGAGCTCGTGGCGTCCTGAGATCGTGGGCAATCTGCATGCCATATTTCTTTCCTTTTGAGCAGAGCGTCTACGCGCGCACCGTGTCTACCTGGAAATGCCCACTGTTTCCCAGAACTTGGCCTTGACTATCCTGCTGAATACCTGGGCCATGGGCTAGTGTGAACCTGAGGAGGGCCCCCTGCATCTTGGGGGCCCGGGGCGGCCGCCCCCTCTGCAGGGGCGTCTCTGCCCTCAACATGCAGCACCGCAAGGAGCTCGCCCTCTTCGCCTCCCTCGTACAGTAATAAAATCAGAATCTTATTCTCAGTAGGACCCAACATTTGACTTCATAGGTCTGTGTTTCAGTAGTTCAGTTAATTCCAATTTGGACAACCACGAGTTGACAATTTACATGATTCCGATTTTCACCATGCTTCATTTTTAGGATCTTCTCATGTGCACCTCCAGTCTGAATCAAAAGGTTGGAAAGAACCATCGTCCGCGTGTAAAACCCTCGTCCCGCTCTCTACCTATAGAGAGCTAATTGTAAGAGGGCATGCAAGCAACAACTGAACCAATGACCTCTAGGTCCAGCAGCCAACTCGGGCCGCCTGCCTGGCTGCTAACTTGCTCGGAAATGGCAAGGAAACGTGTGCCTAGTTGCCACACCATTGCACCACATCCGCGCCAAAAAAAAAACTGAAAATAAAGCGAAAACCGGAATTGTAGACCCGAAATGTAGTATGAAGTGGTCAATTTCTAAAATATGTGCAAACGTGTCAATTTGTGATGAACGGGTGCTCTAAATTGGAATTAACTCCTTTTTTCTTTTAGCTTTACAGGTTTCATGTCAAAAAATCGACTGGCGGAGCTACAGGAAAAAGGCTGGGCGGGCCGGACTAAGGAACTACATATAGTACTTGTACTCAAGGCCCAAATTTCATCTCATCCTTTCCCATTTTCAGCTGGGCTGGGCGGGCCATGGCCCATTCAGCCTTGTCTAAGCTCCGCTAGTGAGAAGTCCATAACAATTGAATAGACATTATCTTTTGAAAAAAAATTGAATAGACATTACAATATATGAAAATAAAAGAACTGCAAGATTGATTACAAAATTTGAATGCTAGATAGTGGACAAAACAAATCTGCGAGTTGCAATTCTGGACAACAAATAAAGGAAGATTCTTCAGAACTGGTTTAGTTGGACAAGAACAACATAGATTAGTGGTGCCAAGAGATGAAGATACCAACCAGTGGCGTGCAAACTCGGTAAGTAATCACGGTGCTGCTTTTAGCAAACCATCTAACAACCAGTCCGTGTAACTGGGGATATAAGGGTCACATCGGAGAACAAGAGGCTCACCACGGTGGTGTCGGCGACGAGATCAGCGCGGCCGATCAACGGCGGTGAAGAACGGGACGGGACGTGATGGACCGCTAAACCTATGCAAATCTCGGGGAAAATGGAGTTTGGAGGTCAAGCTTCGAGAGGAGAAAACTTAACTAGCGTGGCTCGGACATTTCATCGAACACCTCATGTGCATAGGAGGTGAGCTAGAGCACCCAAATGCCCTCCCCTCGCCGGCCAAAAAAACAGAGCAGTGTGGACTGCTCTGCTCGCCGGCGAGGGGGTATATATAGGCAACTCATTTGTCCCGGTTCGTGGCTGGAACCGGGACTAAAGGCCGCACTTCTGTCCCGGTTCTAGGCACGAACCGGGACCAATGGATGTGGGCCAAGAGCGATGCCCATTGGTCCCGGTTCGTGCCTAGAACCGAGACAAATGGGTCCACATAAACCGGGACAAATGCCTTCTGAGGCCCGGCCAGGCCCCTGGGCGCATGAACCGGGACGTATGCCCCCCATGGGTCCCGGTTCTTGACTGAACCGGGACTAATGGGCTTGGTAGGCTCCAACCAAAGCCATGTTTTCTACTAGTGATGACACAAGATCTCTGGTTTTCCATATCGTATGACACAAGCTTTTCATTCCACGCAAAGACATGGAAAAAGATCGATTTGCATTCCATATCGACTGCGACAAATGTACAAACCTCATTGTGGCCTATTGTCTTTGAATGGGCGAGATGTGTTGAATCTCCATAACTTGCTCTTTTTATATTGGTATATATGAATTAACTTTCGCGAGTAACTTGATTTGCAAGATCAAATAGAAGGGGGAAATGGTTCAATTTTATCAGTTGCATCGGAAAAATAGAACACACTATGCGGATGCCATGAAAAACATTATATCATAATATTTCTTTTTCTATTTGTCCATCGACCAGATCGCCCTTCCATGGAACGCCCAACTCAAAAGTGAACAATGTAACCTGCAAATGATATTAAAAGCCTCTTAATTACACTAGTAGAAAACAGGGCTTTGGTCCAGGCCGGGTCAGCTCATTAGTCCCAGTTCAGTCCAAAACCGGGACCAATGTGGGCATTGGTCCCGGTTCGTGAGCCCAGGGGGCCGGCCGGGCCACGTGGGCCATTGGTCCCGGTTCATCTAGACCTTTTGGTCCCGGTTGGTGGGATGAACCAGGACCAATGGGCCTCGCTCCTGGCCCACCACCATTGGTCCCGGTTGGTGGCTTGAACCGGGACCAAAGGCTCCCCTTTAGTCCCGGCTCATGTCACCAACCGGGACCAATGAGGTGTCTATATATACCCCTCGCTCGCGAGCAGAGCACCCCAGTGCTTTGTTTTTCTCTGGCCGAGGGGGAGAGGGCTTGGTGGTGCTCTAGCTCACCTCCTATGCACACAAGGAGTTCGATGGAATGCCCGAGCCACACTACTTAAGCTTTCTCCTCTCCAAGCTCGACCTCCAAACTCCATTTTCCATAATATTTGTCTAGGTTTAGCGGTCCGTCATTCCCCGTCCCTGTCTTCACCGCCGTCGATCACCCGCGCCGAGTTCATCGCCCGCACCACCGTGGTGAGCCTCTTGTTCTTATCTTCTTTCTGAAAGGAAAAATATTCTTACTTGTATGTTTACATAGATACTTGTATTATTTTCTTACTTTTATTATTGCATCTTATATAGTGCGATGGTTTTGGTATCTGCCCCCGTCGGCCCTCGTCCTGTCTATGATTCGGATGTGGTATATATATTATCTTTATAACTATTGGTTCATTTATTGTTTATGAAAATTATGCCGACCAACGTGACATAGATTTTATTTATGTAGGATGTATGTGAATCGGAAATGCCAACCGACCCTATTGTCGAGAGGTTAAATTTAGTTGAAGAAGAAAACAATTTGTTGAAGGAAAAAATAAAAAAATTAAGGAGGAGAAGATGATATTGGAGTTGCATGTTGCGGATGTCGTCGATGATCACAAGATCAAGATGGATGCAATGCGCTTGAAGATTAGAAAGATTAGAAAATATGCCATTCATACCGAGGCTTGGTATCATTATGCCGTTGGATCATTTGTTACCTTGGTTGCGATTATAATCGCATTTGTTTTCGCATTGAAATGTTTTACATAGTTTCAATGTATGGTTTAATTAATTAGATGCTCTGGAGAGCTATATGTTGTTAGATGAGAACTATGTATGCACTTTGGTTTTATTGTGATGATGAACTTCTATTAATTTGGACACTTAATTATATATAATGCACACAGATGAACCGGCAATGGATGTACGAATTTCCCGACAGTACATACGCAGCAAAGAAGGTCATATGCCCTCTAGGATTGGAGGTGGAGAAGATACATGCATGCCCTAATGACTGCATCCTCTACCGCGGTGCATACAAGGATCTGAACGCATGCCTGGTATGCGGTGCATTGCGGTATAAGATCAGACGAGATGACCCTGGTGATGTTGACGGCGAGCCCCTCAGGAAGAGGGTTCCTGTGAAGGTGATGTGGTATGCTCCTATAATACCACGGTTGAAATGTTTGTTCAGAAACGAAGAGCATGCCAAGTTGATGCGATGGCATAGTGAGAACCGAAAGAAAGATGGGAAGTTGAGAGCACCCGCTGACGGGTCGCAGTGGAGAAAAATCGAGAGAAAGTACTAGGATGAGTTTGCAAAGGACCCAAGGAATGTATGGTTTGCTTTAAGCGCGGATGGCATTAATCCTTTCGGGGAGCAGAGTAGCAATCACAACACCTGGCCCGTGACTCTATGTATGTATAACCTTCCTCCTTGGATGTGCATGAAGCGGAAGTTCATTATGATGCCAGTTCTCATCCAAGGCCCTAAGCAACCCGGCAACGAAATTGATGTGTACCTAAGGCCATTAGTTGAAGAACTTTTACAGCTGTGAAATGGAAACGATGTACGTACGTGGGATGAGCACAGACAGGAGGAATTTAACCTTAAGGCATTGCTGTTCGTGACCATCAACGATTGGCCCGCTCTCAGTAACCTTTCAGGACAGACAAACAAAGGATACCACGCATGCACGCATTGTTTAGATGACACCGAAAGTATATACCTGGACAAATGCAGGAAGAATGTGTACCTGGGCCATCGTCGATTTCTTCCGACCAACCATCAATGTCGAAAGAAAGGCAAGCATTTCAAAGGCGAGGCAGATCACCGGAAGAAGCCCGCCATGCGCACCGGTGATCACATGCTTGCTATGGTCAATGATTTACACTACGTAATCTTTGGAAAGGGTCCTGGTGGACTAGCTGTTCCGAATGACGCTGAGGGACACGCACCCATGTGGAAGAACAAATCTATATTTTGGGACCTACCCTACTGGAAAGACCTAGAGGTCCGCTCCTCAATCGACGTGATGCACGTGACGAAGAACCTTTGCGTGAACCTGCTAGGCTTCTTGGGCATGTATGGGAAGACAAAAGATACACCTGAGGCACGAGAGGACCTGCAACGTTTGCACGAAAAAGACGGCATGCCTCCGAAGCAGTATAAAGGTCCTGCCAGCTACGCTCTTACGAAAGAAGAGAAAGAAATCTTCTTTGAATGCCTGCTCAGTATGAAGGTCACGACTGGCTTCTCGTCGAATATAAAGGGAATAATAAATATGCCAGAGAAAAAGTTTCAGAACCTAAAGTCTCATGACTGCCACGTGATTATGACACAACTGCTTCCGGTTGCATTGAGGGGGCTTCTACCGGAAAACGTCCGATTAGCCATTGTGAAGCTATGTGCATTCCTCAATGCAATCTCTCAGAAGGTGATCGATCTAGAAATCGTACCAAGGCTAAGGAGTGATGTGGCGCAATGTCTTGTCAGTTTCGAGCTAGTGTTCCCACCATCCTTCTTCAATATCATGACGCACGTCCTAGTTCATCTAGTCGACGAGATTGTCATCCTGGGGCCCGTATTTCTACAAAATATGTTCCCCCTTGAGAGGTTCATGAGAGTCCTAAAGAAATATGTCCGTAACCACGCTAGGCCAGAAGGAAGCATCTCCATGGGCCATCAAACAGAGGATGTTATCGGGTTTTGTGTTGACTTCATTCCTGGCCTTAAGAAGATAGGTCTCCCTAAATCGCGGTATGAGGGGAGACTGACTAGAAAAGGCACTCTTGGAAGAGACTCAATAATATGCAGGGACGGATATTCTTGGTCTCAAGCAAACTACACAGTTCTATAGAACTCTACCTTGGTGACCCCAGATGTCGATGAACACAAGAACAGTCTGCACTCCAAACACCCGGAGCAGTGCGACGACTGGATTACATGTGAACACATCAGGACTTTCAGCAGTTGGTTGGAAACACGTCTCAGAGGTGACAACACTGTTTGTGATGAGTTGTACTTGTTGTCCAGGGGACCATCTTTGACTGTATTGACTTACAAAGGATACGAGATAAATGGGAATACATTTTACATGATCGCCCAAGATCAAAAGAGCACCAACCAAAACAGCGGTGTCCGCTTTGATGCAGCAACCGAGAGCGGAAAGGACACATATTATGGTTACATAGTGGACATATGGGAACTTGACTACGGACCTGATTTTAAGGTCCCTTTGTTTAAGTGCAAATGGGTCAATCTGTTAGGCGGCGGGGTACAGGTAGACCCACAGTATGGAATGACAACAGTGGATCTGAAAAATCTTGGGTAAACTGACGAACCGTTCGTCCTAGCCAATGATGTGGCACAGGTTATCTATGTGAAGGACATGTCTACCAAACTGAGAAAAAGAAAAGATAAGGAAGCGAATACATCATACGATGAGCCAAGGCGCCACATAATTCTTTCAGGAAAAAGGGACATCCTGGGAGTGGACGGCAAGATAGACATGTCTGAAGATTATGAAAAGTTTCATGAAATTCCTCCCTTCAATGTCAAGGCTGACCCAAGCATCCTGATAAACAATGAAGATTATCCATGGTTACGGCGCAATAAGCAAATGACACAAGCGAAGAAAAAGTGAAGACTTTCTCCCTCAACTATTATGATGATACCATGCCAACTTTGTAACACACGAACATGCTACCATTGTCCGTTTTGTACATGCACATGCTATATGGGTGAAATTATGATACCATCCCAACTTTCAACTTTTTCAGAGTTTATTTGAAATGCTTTCATGTCTTATGGTTCGGCCCTCGTAATACCATGACCATTAGTCCCTGGCCCATGCCAACTTTCAACTTTCAACTTTCTAAAACTAATGGCACTAATAGAAAATTTATAATTTTGCTCCTCGACCCTGGCCCATGACCATTAGTCCCGGTTTGTGCCACAAACCGGGACTAAAGGGTTGGTCCTCGTTGCGGGCAGAGTTTAGTCCCACCTCGCCAACCGAAGGGGGCTCACACCGGTTTATAAGCCCTTCCCTCTCTGCCTTGTTGAGCTCCTCTCGAAGTGAAAATAGATGCCCTAATAGAGAAAAGTTTAACCTAAATTCATAGTGAATTTCTCTGAAATTCATAGAAATTTACTAGGAATTTAGGTTGAATTTTCTCTATAAGAGCATCTATTCTCATTTTTTTAGTAAGTTAATCACAAACTTGTGATTCAAACAATTTTCAAAGAATTCAAATTTTAACTATTCAAATTTGAAAACTAATGGCACTAACAGAAAATTTATAATTTTTCTAAAACTAATGGCACTAACAGAAAGTTTATAATTTTGCTAACCTAAAAGCAAACAGAATTAAAAATTAAAGCAAAAGACAAAAGAAAATAAATAATGCAAAAAACAAATCAAAAAAATTGGAAAAAAACTATTTTTATAGTAAAGTTAATCACAAAATAAAATAAATAAAGCAACAAAGAAAACAAAAAACTAAAAAAGTGTTTTCAAATTTGAAAACTAATGGCACTAAGAGAAAGTTTATAATTTTTCTAAAACTAAAAGCAAAAAGAATAAAAAAATAAAGCAAAAAACAAAAGAAAATAAATAATGCAGAAAACAAAACAAAAAAATAGAAAAAAATAGCAATAATAAGTATTTTGTTGTAAGTAGAAACAAAATAAAATAAATAAAGCAACAGAAAGTTTATAATTTTGCTGACCTAAAAGCAAAAAGAATTAAAAAATAAAGCAAAAAACAAAAGAAAATAAATAATACAGAAAACAAAACAAAAAAACTGGAAAAAATAAAAATAGCAACAATAAGTATTTTGTTGTAAGTAGAAACAAAATAAAATGAATAAAGCAACAGAAAGTTTATATTTTTGCTGACCTAAAAGCAAAAAGAATTAAAAAATAAAGCAAAAAACAAAAGAAAATAAATAATACAGAAAACAAAACAAAAAAACTGGAAAAAATAAAAATAGCAACAATAAGTATTTTGTTGTAAGTAGAAACAAAATAAAATAAATAAAGCAACAAAGAAAACAAAAAAAGTGCCACCTACTGGGCACCCACGGCCTGAATACGACTAGAAACCCTACCATGGGCCAGGATTCAGGCCCGCGGGAGGCCCAGTAGGCCCACAGGAACACACTGCGCGGTTAGGCCCGAAAGCCTGCTTTAGAGAGGAGCTCGAGAGGGTAGGCGCACCGCACCTTATAAACAGGTGCGGCTCCCTCTCAACTAGCGAGGTGGGACTAAACATTTGGGCGCGGGGCAGCACAAGGCCTTTGGTCCCGGTTGGTGGCACCAACCGGGACTAAAGGGGGCATTGGTCATGGTTCGTGGCACCAAGCGTGACCAATGCCCCCCTTTAGTCCCGGTTGGTGCCACCAACCGGGACCAAAGGCCGCCGCTTCCCGCCCTTTGGGCTGCTGAAAAGAGGCCTTGGTCCCGGTTGCTGGCACCAACCGGGACTAAAGGGGGAATTAGTCCCGGTTTACGCCACCAACCGGGACTAAAGCTTGGACTATATAACAAACACTTGTGAAAATTTTCAGTTTGCATCGCCAGTTTCCCCCTCCCCCGCCGACGATGCCGTCAGGCTGCTCCACCTCGCCGTCTATGCCGCCGTCGCCAACGTCGTCGCCTCCACGAGCCCGCGCCGTCCTCATCGGCGGCATCCCCGAGCCCGCCGTCCTCGTCGTCCCCGTCGCTGCGTGCCTCCCCGAGCCCACCCCTCCTCGTCCCTGTCGCCGGCCATGTGCCGTCCCCGTCACCACGTGCCGCCCCGAGCCCGTCGTCCTCGTCGCCGGACTCCTGCCATCGCCGCCCCCCTCAAAGTGAGCCCCCCCTTTCCCATGGTCCCGATCGAGTGCGTCCCTTGCTCTCTGCCCCTGCTCCATGGTCGCCGCCGGCCCCGACGCATTGAACAGCAGAAGGAGAGGAGAAGGAGAGGAGAGGAGAAGGAGTGGAGCAGCAGCAAACTTTTCCGAATTTTCTGATTTTTTTACAGATATGAACAGTGCATATAGAGGGTGTTTGATCAAATGCTAGATGGCTTTGGGCATTTTTAGGATTTATGATATTTTTTGTGGTGAGGTACCGATGCAAGACAAAGGTGATGGCAAAATTTCAGAATTTTTTGATTGGTTTAGAATAGGTTTTCAGCAAGGAATTTGAATCTGGTTCAAATTTCATTTGAAGGAAATTTAAAAAATTTAAACTATGGATCAGAAGGTTTTTGGTGAAATGGAGTGTGGGTACTGTCATGAAGTTGGAGTAATTTTTGTGGTTGTAAAAGAGTTAGGAAAATTTAGAATGTGCTAAATATGTCAAAAATGTTTTTTTGTTCATACAAAGTTTTTTGTTCATAGAAAGTTTTTTGTTCATAGGCATAAAGTTTTTATATATGACTATGGATATATGGGCAATGATGATCCATGGATGTATGCATTGATATATATGAGAAACGATGTTTCATAGAATATTTACCAAGTATATATGTATTTTTGTTCATAACATTTTTTCCATTTATATATGTATGTGGCTATAGATGGATATATATGAGAGGTTTCCTAGTGTCAAAGTATTGAAGAAATCCATGGCTTCATCATTAGCCGGAAGTAACCAGGGCATGACGAAGTCCTCCAAAGTTATTTTGGAATGGTGTCCCGGATAGGATAATTTGCCTTTTTGTATGAATTTCAGCAAAGGCCTTTCAAATAACGATATTTGGAAGGTTCTTGCTGAACTTTGTACCAAAAAGCAAATTATACTATCTAGGACTCTGTTCCAAAATAACTTTGGAGAGCTTCGTACCATCATGCACCTGTTACTTTCGCCTAATGATGAAGACATGGTTTTGTTGAATCCTTTGACACTAGGCAACCTCCCAACCCCTCGGCGATCCTCTCGAACATGAGAGGAAGAAGAGGATCGCCGAGGGGTCGAGGGTTCCAGGGTCGTCGAGGGTTCGAGGGGTCGAGGATCGCCGAGGGGTCGAGAGAGGTTTCCTAGTGTCAAAGTATTGAAGAAATCCATGGCTTCATCATTAGCCAGAAGTAACCAGGGCATGACGAAGTCCTCCAAAGTTATTTTGGAATGGTGTCCCGGATAGGATAATTTTCCTTTTTGTATGAATTTCAGCAAAGGCCTTCCAAATAACGATATTTGGAAGGTTCTTACTGAACTTTGTACCAAAAAGCGAATTATCCCATCTAGGACTCCGTTCCAAAATAACTTTGGAGAGCTTCGTACCATCATGCACCTGTTACTTTCGCCTAATGATGAAGACATGGTTTTGTTGAATCCTTTGACACTAGGCAACCTCCCGACCCCTCGGCGATCCTCTCGAACATGAGAGGAAGAAGAGGATAAAAAAAGAAGAGGAAGAAGAAAAAAAAGAGGAGAAGAAAGAATAGAGGAGTTCTTCTCCTCTATTCTTTCTTCTCTTTTTTTTCTTCTTCTTCCTCTTTTTTTTATCGGGAACGAGGGTCGTCGAGGGACATAGATGTAGTGTCGTCGTTGTTGATATACCCCTCCCGATAGCCTCAACACGTGGGGGGTTCGATATTACCCCTCCTTGAAGCGTTCTAGAGGCCACCCCAAACCCTTGAAGCGTTGTCGAGTCCACCCCAAACCCTAGAGAAGCAGCGTCGAGGCCACTAATTAATATATATGATTCCTTATTGTGATTAGGTAGCTAGTTCTACGTTTGCCACTAATATATCCATCTGTCATGTTTGAATAATAATTGCCATGTTGTAAATATTTGTAGAAACTATGGACACCGCCCGAGACGAAGCAAAAGAAGCGTTGTTGAGGGACATAATCACAGAAGGAAGTGATGCCGTCTCATTGTTTCTCAACGACACCGATGGTCTAGAAGGAGAGGGTGAAGAAGTTGGCTACGGTGACCTAATGCCGATGCAAGAAGAAGAACATGAGGACGGCTCCGGTGACCCAATGCCGGTGCAAGGAGACCGTGATGACGGCTCCGGTGACCGAACTGAGTCCGGCCAGGTATATATATTAGTTAAGCCTGTGCTGACTAGTTAATTGATGCATTCATTGTTTTGGTATGTACACATATTAATTAAGTATTTGTTCTTTTTTCTAGCCCTCCAGATCGAGCACAACTTCGATAAAGAGATGAGGCCCGAAGAAAAAGTTGAGCTCGGATGAAAGGTTTGAGATCATAGCAATCGCGCCCGACGGCCAACCGATTGAACCCATCCGAACAAAGAACGCATTTGTTGCTCAGTGCGGGGTTTTGGTTAGGGACAAGACCCCGATCAGCATCCAGCAATGGTTTAAGCCGGCTAGAGAAGACGCTGAGGTGTCTTATGTCAATGATATGCAGAAAAATGATCGTTGGACTGAGCTGAAGTCAAATTTCACCCTACCGCCAGAGGATAATCCAGAGAACCCAGTTAAAGAGCAATTAATCAAGTCTTTTGCTTTTAAGAGGATGGCAGAACTATTCAGGAGGTGGAAGAAAGAGCTGAATAAGTTTGTTGAAAATAATGAGACACCAGAATTCAAGGGCAGATATGAGAAGATCAGAGATCACTGGCCCGCATTTGTGGCCCACAAGACATCGGAAAAGAGTAAGAAGATGTCGGCGACAAACAAGCAAAATGCTGCGAAGAAGAAGCATCACCATCGCACGGGGTCAGGTGGCTACCTCGTAGCCCGGCGTAAGTGGGCCAAGACTGAGAATGATCTGGTTGATAAAGGGATCGAACCAGAGACAATTAACTGGCCAGACAGTTGCCGGACTTGGTTCTTCGGGGCTGGCGGAACCTTGGACCCTGTAACAGGGAAGTGCATTTGGACGAATGATCAAATGGACATACCAGCCAGGAAGCTTCATCACTATATCGAAGCAGCGCAGCAAGGGATGTTCCATCCAGACAAAGAGAACGACAAGCTCACAATGGCCCTCGGGAATCCCGAGCACCCTGGACGGACACGAGGCACGCCAGGCTCCATTCCGTGGAAGGTTGGGTTTCCGGACACAGGCGGTTACAAATCCCATGAGAGGAGGAAAAAAGTACAGCAGACCCAAATGCAGGCGCTGCAAGCAAGGGTACAAGCGATAAAGGAACGAGAAGCAAATCGCAGCAAACGTACTGCCGAAGCTTCCCCCGAAGCTACCCCGCCATCTCAGCGGAGAACCAGCGTGGCTTCCACCGAGCTGCTTCAGCCAGAGCATGCCTTGATGGCTCCTGCCAGCTATCCCGTGGATGCTATCACAGAGTCTCAAAATTGCCACCTTATGACGCAATGGATGAATTTGAAGGTCAAGGCGGCTGTTGGCTCTGTTTATCCTACTGAACCCGGCACAACTTTTCATTGCCAGCCGATTCCAGAAGGATATGCTAGGGTGATGGTGGGTGAAATAACGGAGGGATTTGAGGACCTCCAGCTTGACCACCCTACCGGTGAAGGGGACACTAGGCTGGGGTCTGCTCTGAAGACTCCATGCCTATGGCGGAAGGAGCTCATTAACCTTCCGAACTGGACGCCTCCGCCTCCTCCTCCTCCTCCGGCAAGTCAGGGCACTCCGCCTCCTCCACCGCCTCCTCCTCTGGCGAGTCAGGGCACTCCGCCTCCTCCACCGCCTCCTCCTCCGGCGAGTGACGATCAGGGCACTCGACCGGCTCCTTCTCCGCCTGCGCTGACGCGCCCGAGCAGCCAGTCTCCTCCTTCTCTGCCTCGTCAGCAAGGGCGGAAGAGACCTGCCGCCGCTCCGGCTGCTCCGGCGCGTCGTAGTCCTTCTCCTCCGCCTCGTAAGCAAGTAAAGAAGACAACCGCTCCGTCTGCTCGGCCGGCGTCTAGCAGTACAGCCAGAGGCGGGAGGACATACAGATTCGGTCCTTCTCTGAAGACTCCAGAGAAGTTACCATACGAGAGGACCCCGGAGGAGAATGCCGAGATCGCACGAACCGAAGTGGATGACTGGTTTCAAGGGTTGAAAGCAAAGAGACATCCACTTCTGGAGGAGAAGGTAGATCCGGTGAAAGCGAAGCGCACTCTGGCTGCCCTGACAAAACCACCCATGTCTCCGCCGAAAGGAAACTATGAGTGCATTATTGGAAAGGAATTTGCCGAAGCGGAGCGGTCGGGAACTACTGACAGTGATCAAAGGCTGCAAGAACGACGAGCTGGGAAACAAATTGCCCAGCTCGGCGAACAAGCGAAGCAATCGTGCCCCCCGCTCAAGGTGCCTAGCCACAACGTCACTAATGATCCGAGGATGGTGCCCGGTTATAGCAATCTTGCAGATTACCTGCCCGATGATGTACATTATGAACCCATGGAGGTGCCGATACAAAGATACGAGTACGGGAAGCCTCTCGTCAAAGATGAAAGATCTCTATCAACGATGATCCGAAGATTGCATGATTGGTACTTAAAAATCTGCAGAGACTCTGGGGGGAGGAGTACTTTGTATGTGAAAGTTAAAAAGGAGCATGACCTCGTTGGAATTGAACTGTTGCCTGTTCCATTTGAGGAGTTCTATCAGTTTTTCAATCAATTGGCCCTCGATAAAACAATGGTCGCCTCCTACTATCTGTAAGTAGTACTACTTCTGTCATTAAGTCTCTCTATATAGCTCAGCTCTTTCATTGCATGTATTTCTAATCATCCTCACTATATTATGCAGATTGAAGATCGCCGAATTGAAGAAAAGACAAGTCGGTGATATTGGGTTCATTAACACATATCTCATAGATGCAACTCAGGTTAAATTTCATGCCGCAGCTACCGAGGCCAACTTGCTACGATCATTGGTAATAAATGAAAACAAAGATATAATACCCTTTCCTTACAACTTCAAGTGAGTGTTACTGTCTTGTGCGTATTCGGTTTCCCTTATATATTAGTCAAGGTTATAGTAATGTAATTGATGAGTTATGCATGCGTGTGCAGTTTCCACTATATTCTCCTAGAGATTAAGCTTGAGCAGGGACTAGTAACCTTCTTAGACTCAAGACGAAAAGATCCCCAGGACTATGCATACATGACTCAAATACTCGAGAAGTAAGTTAAATCGATCATTATCCACCATATCAGCAACTTTGTTCATTTCCTAATATATCAAGTAATTGTTTTCTTTGTCCGGCAGGGTTTGGAGAAAATTCACCAGAAAAGCTCCGGGACTGCCGAAGGAGCTGCAATTTAGACACCCGAAAGTAGGTACTATAGTAGCATGTTCCGCGCATCTACTAGTCATTCAAGCGCTAGTTTCATCAATACCATTTGGCATTCTTGCTTATCAGTTTGATTGACCTCTATTTCTTGTAAAGTGGTTGTGGCAGGAACAAGGGAATGATTTCTGTGGATACTACATTTGCGAGTCCATCCGCCACACGACCTGTGAGCGGGTCTACACTGACGAACAATATGAAGTACGTAAATAACAACATTCACAATTTTATTTTATTACCATCATTTGTGTTGAGTTTCATTCATTCATATATATATGTATTGACCCCCTTCTTTAAATTAGATGTTTCGGAAGTGGGATGAACTCCTAGCACCAGCTCGCATGCGAGCAATTCAAGAGGAATTGGCGGCATTCTTTCTTGACCACGTGATCCCTGAAGACGGAGAATACTATGTGGACCCTGAGTCCGTATGATTATATTTGTAAGAGATAATTATTGTATATATGTAGCCGGTAGTGTCGGATAGATATACGAGAAGTTGTTGTTCGACCAATCTCTCGGAGAAGGAGAGGTGGTCGATATCACTTCTCTCTGTATGCATATATGTTCATGACGATCTTCTATTTCCTTCGTTTGCTTACTAGCTAGCTAGCGTGTCTACTCCTCTCTATACGTATGTAGTACATAGCGTCGACCAAGCACGGACATAAGAGAGGACACTTCTCTCTATTAATTATAGCTAGCTAACACAATATATGAAACACCTAAATTAACCCCCCAAAACCCCCCAAACCCCCCCTTTCAAATAAAAACAAAAACCCCAACCACAGAAATGCTGACGCGTGGATGCCTATTGGTCCCGGTTGGTGCCACCAACCGGGACCAAAGGGTCTCCTGCCTGGGCTCCGCGCACAGGCCACGTGGAGGCCCATTTTTCCCTGTTCTGGATTGAACCGGGTCTAAAGGGACAGGGCATTAGTACCGACCCTTTAGTTCCGGTTCCAGAACCGGGACAAAAGGCCCTTACGAACCGGGACAACAGGCCCTTTTTGTACCAGTGAAATATGGACTTGATTCTAAGATAGTAGCTTCTTTCCGTGAATCTTTTGCTACTTATGTTGATCTTCCTAAGGAGAAGTGGTTTAAATATCATCCTCCCATAGAAGTAAAAGTAGCAGCACCTATTAAAGTTGAAGAAAAGACTATCACTTATAATGATCCTATTGTTCCTACTTCTTATGTTGAGAAACCACCTTTCCCTGTTAGGATAAAGGATCATGCTAAAGCTTCAACTGTGGTTCATAAAAGCAATATTAAAACATATACACCTCCTGAGCAAGTTAAAGTTGAACCTAATATTGCTATTGTTAAAGATCTCTTGTCTGATAATATAGATGGACATGTTATTTATTTCTATGATGAAACTGCTAGAATTGCTAAACCCCGTGATACAGATATACATAGACCTGTGATAGGCATGCCTGTTATTTCTGTTAAAATAGGAGATCATTGTTATCATGGCTTATGTGATATGGGTGCAAGTGCTAGTGCAATACCTATTAACTTATACAATGAAATTATGCATGACATTGCACCTGTTGAGTTAGAAGAAATTGATGTTACTATTAAACTTGCTAATAGAGATACTATTTCACCAATGGGAATTGTTAGAGATGTTGAGGTCTTGTGTGGGAAAACTAAATGTCCTGCTGATTGTCTTGTTCTTGGTTCCCCACAAGATAGCTTTTATCCCATCATATTTGGTAGACCCTTCTTAAATACTGTTAATGCTACCATAGATTGCACAAGGGATGTTGTTACTGTCGGCTTAGATGATATGACTCATGAATTTAATTTATCTAAATTTAGTAAACAACACCGTGAAGAAGAACTGCCTAGTAAGGATGAAATTATTGGTCTTGCTTCTATTGCCGTACCTCCTAGTGATCCTTTAGAACAATATTTGCTAGACCATGAGAATGATATGTTTATGAATGAAAGAAGGGAAATAGATGAAGTATTCTTTAAACAGGAACCTATGATGAAACACAATTTTCCTGTTGAAATCCTAGGGGATCCTCCTCCACCTAAGGGTGATCCCGTGTTTGAGCTTAAACCGTTGCCTGATAATCTTAAATATGCTTATCTGGATGAAAAGAAGATATATCCTGTTATTATTAGTGCTAACCTTTCAGAGCATGAAGAAGAAAGATTATGGAAAACTCTGAAGAAGCATCGTGTTGCTATTAGATATACTCTTGATGATCTTAAGGGCGTTAGTCCCACTCTATGTCAACATAAAATAAATTTGGAAGCAGATGCCAAACCAGTTCGTGATCCTCAACGACGTCTGAATCCTAAAATGAAAGAAGTGGTAAGAAAAGAAATGCTAAAGCTTCTGGAGGCAGGTATAATTTTTCCCGTTGCTGATAGTCAGTGGGTAAGTCCTGTTCATTGTGTCCCTAAGAAGGGAGGTATTACTGTTGTTCCTAATGATAAAGATGAATTGATTCCACAAAGAATTATTACAGGTTATAGGATGGTAATTGATTTCCGCAAATTAAATAAGGCTACTAAGAAAGATCATTACCCCTTACCTTTTATCGATCAAATGCTAGAAAGATTATGCAAACACACACATTATTGCTTTATAGATGGTTATTCTGGTTTCTCTCAAATACCTGTGTCGGCTAAAGATCAATCAAAGACTACTTTTACATGCCCTTTTGGTACTTTTGCTTATAGACGTATGCCTTTCGGTTTATGTAATGCACCTGCTACCTTTCAAAGATGCATGATGGCTATATTCTCTGACTTTTGTGCAAAGATTTGTGAGGTTTTCATGGACGACTTTTCCGTCTATGGATCTTCTTTTGACGATTGCTTGAGAAATCTTGATCGAGTTTTGCAGAGATGTGAAGAAACTAATCTTGTCTTGAATTGGGAAAAGTGCCACTTTATGGTTAATGAAGGTATTGTCTTGGGGCATAAAGTTTCTGAAAGAGGTATTGAAGTTGATAAAGCCAAGGTTGATGCTATTGAAAAGATGCCATGTCCCAAGGACATCAAAGGTATAATAAGTTTCCTTGGTCACGCCGGATTTTATAGGAGGTTCATTAAGGACTTCTCAAAAATTTCTCGGCCTCTGACTAATTTATTACAAAAAGATATACCATTTGTCTTTGATGATGATTGTGTAGAAGCATTTGAAATACTTAAGAAAGCATTAGTCTCTGCACCTATTGTTCAGCCACCTGATTGTAATTTACCCTTTGAAATTATGTGTGATGCTAGCGATTATGCTGTAGGTGCTGTTCTAGGGCAAAGAGTTGATAAGAAATTAAATGTTATCCATTATGCTAGTAAGACTCTAGACAATGCTCAAAGAAATTATGCTACTACTGAAAAAGAACTTTTAGCAGTTGTATTTGCTTGTGATAAGTTCAGACCTTATATTGTTGATTCTAAAGTAACTATCCACACTGATCATGCTGCTATTAAATATCTTATGGAGAAGAAAGACACTAAACCTAGACTTATTAGATGGGTTCTCTTGCTACAAGAATTTGATTTGCATATTGTTGATAGAAAAGGAGCTGAGAACCCTATTGCAGAAAACTTATCTAGGTTAGAGAATGTTCTTGATGATCCACTACCTATTGATGATAGCTTTCCTGATGAACAATTAAATGTCATAAGTACTTCTCATAATACCCCTTGGTATGTTGATTATGCTAATTACATAGTTGCTAAATTTATACCACCTAGCTTCACATACCAACAAAAGAAAAACTTCTTCTATGATTTGAGACATTACTTTTGGGATGACCCACATCTTTATAAAGAAGGAGTAGATGGTGTTATTAGACGTTGTGTACCTGAGCATGAACAGGAACAGATCCTACGCAAGTGCCACTCCGAAACTTATGGAGGACACCACGCGGGAGATAAAACTGCACATAAGGTATTGCAATCCGGTTTTTATTGGCCTACTCTCTTCAAGGATGCCCGTAAGTTTGTGCTATCTTGTGATGAATGTCAAAGAATTGGTAATATTAGTAGACGTCAAGAAATGCCTATGAATTATTCACTTGTTATTGAACCATTTGATGTTTGGGGCTTTGATTATCTAGGACCTTTTCCTTCCTCTAATGGATATACACATATTTTAGTTGATGTTGATTACATTACTAAGTGGGTAGAAGCTATCCCAACTAGTAGTGCTGATCATAACACTTCTATTAAAATGCTTAAAGAAGTTATTTTTCTGAGGTTTGGAGTCCCTAGATATTTAATGACTGATGGTGGTTCACATTTTATTCATGGTGCTTTCCGTAAAATGCTTGCTAAATATGACGTCAATCATAGAATTGCATCTCCGTATCACCCACAGTCTAGTGGTCAAGTAGAATTGAGTAATAGAGAACCTAAATTAATTTTGCAAAAGACTGTCAATAGGTCTAGAAAGAATTGGTCCAAGAAACTTGATGATGCATTATGGGCCTATAGAACTGATTATAAAAATCCTATGGGTATGTCTCCGTATAAAATGGTATATGGAAAAGCATGTCACTTACCTCTTGAACTAGAACATAAGGCATATTGGGCTATTAAAGAGCTCAATTATGATGTCAAACTTGCCGGTTAAAAGAGGTTATTTGAAATTAGCTCTCTTGATGAATGGAGAACCCATGCTTATGAAAATGCCAAGTTGTTTAAAGAAAAGGTTAAAAGATGGCATGCCAAAAGGATACAAAAGCGTGAGTTTAATGTAGGTGATTATGTATTGCTATACAACTCTCATTTGAGATTTTTTGCAGGAAAACTTCTCTCTAAATGGGAAGGCCCCTATGTTATCGAGGAGGTCTATCGTTCCGGTGCCACAAAAATCAACAACTTCGAAGGCACAAATCCGAAGGTGGTAAATGGTCAAAGAATCAAACATTATATCTCAGGTAATCCCATAAATATTGAAACAAATATTATTGAAACCGTAACCCCAGAGGAATACATAAGGGACACTTTCCAGAACGTTTCAGACTCCGAATAGGAATAGGTATGTGGTATGGTAAGTAAACCGACTCCAAAACAATTTTTAAGGCAATATTTCTCTGTTTTGGAATATTTAGAAAAATAGAAAATTAAGTAGCAGTCTGGGAAGGACATGAGGGCCCCACGACGGTGGAGGGCGCGCCCCTACCTCGTGAGCACCTCGTGTGCCCTCCGGACTCTGTTTTCTTGCACAATACGTATTTTGGTTGGTAAAAATTCACTATATATTCTCCCGAAGGTTTTGACTCCCGTATCACGCAATTATCCTTTGTTTTTGTTTCGAGTTGTCCTGCTGCAGATTAGATCAACATGTCTTCCTAGGATTCGGAAGGAGAAATGTCGGAGTAAATGACCACGGGTAGCCTAGCCGGCTTCCCCTGGCCAGTGTGAAAAAATTACGAGCCGATCCGGCCCTCAAGAATCCAAGACGCGGGGCCGCCTTCCCCTTGCCGGCTGTCTCCCAGGCCGACTATTGGAAGGCGGCCCGGTTTTAGCCCTCATGAAGAAAGCCGCAGGAGGGCCGGCTCCAAGAAGCCGGCCACGAGAAGGCCGACTCCAAGAGGCCGGCTCCCACAAAGCGGTTAAGATGGTACCCTCGAAGTCTGCATCCACATAACGGCGATGAGACGGGGCGTGGCTATAGTAAAGCCTACCACCCCCGAATCCCGAAGCACGCCTGGCACAGTGCGCCGTACGGGGTGGCCATGACCCGTCCGTCGCGGCACTGTTGCCATGTTGACCCTGACGCCACCCACGACGGGCTGTTAGCGCGGCCCACGGGCGGTGGGCCCCTCCAGGCAGAGAGACACCCGAAGGCGGCCAGGCCTCCCCCAGTCGGCCCAAGACAGGGCCGGCTCCCCGCAACCGGCTTGCCTCCTCCCTCGAAGGAGATGCCCCATTAAGGAGACAAGACGTGGTGAGGCTACAGCGATCGCCCGCCGGGCGGCGGCACTGTAGCCACGCCCACCTCGGCGAAGCCCTCGTCACCAGGTTGAGGCAACAGTAACCAGCCACCGACAAGGCCCTTGACAGTGGGGCCTACCTGTCGACCAAGGAGCCGGCAGCCGGCGGGGCCCACCAACCGGCGGGCCCTAGCAACCGGCGCAGAAGCCGGCGAGCGTAGACACAGACGGCTGGGGCCCACGCCCAGACGGATTACCATTGTACCCCCGGGGGGTGGACCTATATAAACCCCCCGGGGCACCCATGCAAAGGGTGGATCAGAGCTAGTTTTAGACACCACATAGAGAGAAGAGGAGAGCAAGCCGTGCCCTTCTTCTTCCTCCCGCCAAACAGCTCAAGGAGCATCTTGTAGCCACTCGTTCATCTAGTGATCATGCGGAGACCCCGCAGAGCAGCAGTAGGGGTGTTATCTCCTCGGAGAGCCCCGAAGTTGGGTAAGATTCGCCGGCGTGCATGTCTTCGCCTCATCCCGCTTCCAGGCACCGGCGACGTCTTACTGGCTCCAACAATGATAAGCCACCCGTTGGCATATGTCGCACCTACCACCCGACATTTGGCGCCCACCGTGGGGCCAGGTGCACCGCCGTCCGGAGACCTGTTCTGGACGGGAACCGTCTTCCTCCCCAGCGAGCGTAGCCAGCCCGGCACGCCCGGTGGCGCTTGCCACGACACGTTGCAAGGCGTCGCCAACGTCTACGCAGCGAGCGGCCTCGCCGATCTCCTGGATGAGACCCTCATCTCCGACGAGCTCGCCTCTGACGCAGGCACTGACCACCTCGTGAACCTCCTTGGCCAGCTTCACGTCTCCAACGAGCTTCCTGGGGACTTGGAGTCTGTTGGCTCCACCGATCCGATGCCTGTCGACTCCGACACGGCCTCGCCCGACGTCATGATCTAGAACGACCCTCTTCCCCGGGCCGATGGCTGCGACTGCGCCACCACCGAGGTGATGGTCATCGGCCACGGCGGCGCTTCTGGCGAGAATGCCCTCGACGCCCCACATGCAGCGGTCCATGATTTGTCCATCCCCCTCCCGGCCGATGCCGACGCAGAAGCACTGGAGGCTCGCCGCCTTGCCCTCCTCACGGAGGGCCGGAAGTTGGCTTCCATGAGACGCCTCACCGAGGCCCACCAGCGCGAAGCCGACCGCGCCGCCTTTGGCACGCCACCCCCAGGCGGGCCAAGCCGAGCTGGCATTGTCAGACAGTGCGGCGCTGCCCTCGCCGACACGCTAGGAGTCGACCTCCCAGTCTACGCCACTCCGCTCGAGAACCTGCGCGCCACCTAGGCGGCCGTAGACGAGCTAGACGGACTGGGGGCCGAAGAACTCCCCCACATGACCAAACGCATCCAGCAACTAATCGATGCCGCCGCACAACGCCAAGAAGCCAATGCCCGCGCGGAAAGCCCTTCCCCGCGCCGAGAGCACGGCGCGACGAGCCAGACGCCGACTGCGGGTAAAACCCGCGCGGGACACGAGAAAGAGCCGTCTGCCAGCCGAAGCCGAACCCAGATCTCCATCGAGCGAGACGCAGAAGGCCGTCCCCGGGCTGTGGAGCGGCGGGGCAACCCGCCTCCGCCCCCGCCACGTGGGGAGAGATATCCCACCCCGCCGCCTGTCACGCATCCGACTCTCAGCGGCCGACTAGGTCTTCATGAAGGAGTCGGCGAGAACGACGCCCGCCATCGGATCGATCGCCTAGTGCGATCCCTGGCGCTAGAAGAAGAAGACGATGTCGGCCCGCCTGGCTTCGGCCCCCGCATCCGCGACGAGCCTTTCCCCAAAGGGTTCTCACTCCCAAGAGACACGCCCAAGTACAACGGCTCCGTGAAGCCGGAAGATTGGTTGATCAACTACTCCACAGCGGCCCGCATAGCAAACGGCAATAGGCGCGTTGCTGTGAAGTACGTGCCCCTCATGCTGCAAGGCACGGCGCGGACCTGGCTCAATAGCCTCAGGCCCTACAGCATCAACAGCTCGCTAGACTTCACAGAAGCCTTCATCCGCAACTTCACCAGCACCTACAAGCGGGCCCCTAAGCCCAGACAGCCCTCCTTGTGCGTACAAGGCCCTGCCGAGTCCACTCGCGACTACCTCATGCATTGGGCCGAGCTCCGCAACTCTTGCGAAGGGGTGCACGAGGTGCAAGCCATAGAATACTTCACCGCCGGATGCCGAGAGGGCACCCTCCTTAAGCACAAGCTCCTCTGCGACGAGCCGACTACCCTCGATGAGCTTCTGGTCATAGCGGACAAGTACGCCACCGCCGACTCCTAAATGAAGACTGAACTCCGGGTACACGCGTCCGGGAAGGTAATCAACCCGGCGCCCAAGGCGCCGGCTGGGGACTCCGGCCGACGCCCGTACCAGAACGACCACAAGTGCAAGGGCCCCGTGCCGCTCTCCACCAGTCGGCAGGTGGCCACAGTCGAGGACAAGCAGCCCGAAGGGCGGCCCGCACCTAAGAAGCAGAAGGGCGGCTGGCCGGCTTGGCAGCCGGCCTTCTCCTACGAGCAAACTCTCGACGCCCCATGCAAGTTCCACAGCGGCGCGAAGCCGTCCAACCACACAACCCGGAAGTGCCACTGGCTCACCCGAATCTCCAAAGGCAAAGGGCTCGTGCCGCCTCTGCCTGCTGGTCCGCCACCTCCGGCTCCGCAGCTGCCGACCGCTCGGCCAGCAGTCGAAGCTGTGCACGATGAGTTCCCCGATGAGCATGCCACCTATGTCGTCTTTACAAGCCAGCCCGAAGGCCGGCGTAGCAGACGCCGAGAGCACCAGGAAGTCAACATGGTCGCTACCAACCCCTCCGAGCACCTGCACTGGTCAGAAAAGCCTATCAGCTGGAGCCGGGCCGACCACCCAGAGGTGATGCCATCTCCCAGCTCTTATGCGTTGGTTTTGGATGCCACCCTTGCAATGGACAGACGCACCGCCCGTTTCTCCCGCGTGCTGATAGACGGCGGGAGCAGCATCAACATCCTGTACCGTGACACCCTAGAGAAGCTGAACATCAAGACGAAGCAACTCATGCCTACTCAGACTGTGTTCCATGGCATTGTACCTCGCCTGTCCTGCGCCCCCATTGGCAAGATCAAGATTGATGTTCTCTTTGGGGACAAGGATCATTTCCACCGAGAAGCGATCTGGTTTGAAGTGGTGGACCTGGAGAGCCCCTACCATGCATTGCTTGGCCGTCCCGCCTTGGCCAGGTTCATGGCTGTTCCCCACTATGCTTACCTCAAGATGAAGATGCCGAGCGCCAAGGGCATCCTCACCGTAGCCGGCGATTACAAGAAATCTTCCGAGTGCGCTGCAGCCAGCAGCCGACTGGCCGAGTCCCTTGTGATTGCCGAAGAAAAGAAGATGTTGGACCGAGTCGTGGCCATGGCCGGCAAACAGCCAGCCCTGTACCCCGATCCCAAGGAGTGTGATGCCCAAGGATCTTTCTAGCCGGCCAAGGAGACGAAGAAGATACCTCTTGACCCCGAGCATCCAGAAAGGTTTGCCGTCATCGGG